>NC_143569.1:11610000-14110000 GCF_054136105.1 Typopeltis vanoorti
AGTTTTGGCAGTTGGGGCTGAAGTTCTCAAAATGAAAGTCTCCCAAATTTGGGGCAGTTTCATGCACCCAAATTTGTTGAGGTTAGGAACGTTTTTTAGAGCTGCTGAAGATTCTTTGAATAGTCTTTCGTATTTAAACTTGCTGCGATGGATTATTTTTTTACTGAATTTACTGACAATTTGCTGTCTTATTTATGCTATAGTGGCACTTCTAATAAAAATTAATTCTTTTACTGCATTTTATGTTGCACTGTTAACATAATGAAGATGCCGTTGATACTTAGGCAAAAATTTTACATGTAATAAATTGTCCTACTTTGGCCAAACAGGCAGAACAACAAATATCAGGATTTCAGAACACCAAGACTACATCCGGTTTCACCAGTACAGCCGCTCTGGGCTGGCAGACCATGCCTTAGATACCCACCATAAAATTCGTTGGAATTTTATGGTGGGTATGCTTTCTCAATGAGCAACTTTAAAGAGTGACAGATAAGCATTAGATTAATAATAGCCAACATGAGCCTCTCACAATAAGCATTTGGATTCCACCCAAAAGTTCTGTCAATTTTCTTTTTAAAATGCATCATATGTAATAAATTACTCTTTCAGCAAATAATTAATACAATATGAATACAGTAATTTGGTTACCTCTAAGACGGACATTCAGTTTTCCCTCTCTGTGATTATATGATCAATTACGCATCCATTACTAATAAACCAGGAATATGATTTCATTGTCTGCAGTTAAACCACGGCTTGCATATTGGAGGCCTGAAATGGCTTGCAAAAAGTTCCATGTTTTGTCTCTAGAGCAGTTTCTGGACTACATAAAAATAAACTTAAAAAATAAATAAAAGAAATATAACAGTAATAAAAAAAAAAATATCCTTTAACCCACCCAAAGTACAAACTAACTTTAAAATAGCAGGTAAGATTTTTTTTTCCCACAATTAATTTCCTTAAATTAAAACTTATATAACTTCATTTTTTTGTTCTTCCAAAACATCTGGACAGTGAAAGAACTAAGCTCTTTCCTGTCCCACTGACCAGATATTCTGTTCAGATTTGGTGTAGTGCTTTTACAGCTCTGCTATCAGATGACACATGCTGACCTCTATTTATTCGTCTCAGAAAACACCATTTTATTTTATTTAACACAACAGTTTCAGGTATGTTAAATAAAACTCTTTCTGATTATCAGTCAATATAAGAGTGCTGCATATTGTTTAATCAGTACTAAGACAATCATATGTAGGAAATCAATTAGAAGTTGATGAGACTGGCAAGCTGATTATATGAGGAAAATCACTCCAAATTATAGCAGTGTTATGAATAAAATCTGATGGGCAAACCTAATCAGTCAGCAAATACTGTATAATATACAACATGGGGCGTCGCCCGGTTAAACAAGGCCCCCGTTGTTTTCGCCAGGGAACCAGGGCAAACAGCGAAAAGTCAGCTACTGGAACAAATCTGAAAACAAACCCCAACTCAACATCACCAGAGTTAAAGATCGGTACTATCAACGTAAGAAGCCTGAATGGCAAAGAAATGGAGCTAGCTGAGGAATTAGATAAGTACCAGATCGACATAATAGGGGTGACTGAAACAAAAAAGACCAAAACTGGTGAGATCTTTCTGAGCAATAAATACAAAATGTTATATTCAGGCAATGACAATCAAGTAAAAGAAGGAGTAGCCATAGTATTCAACACAAAGTATGAGGCTAATCTTCTTGAATGGCAGGCAGTCTCAAGTAGAGTAATGTAGGCAAATATGAGAATGGGGAACTGGACAATGAGACTTATTTGTGCCTATGGTCCCACAGAAGGTTCTACTAAGGTGGAAGTGGAGAAATTTTTTGATGCTTTAGAAAAAGCAACTGACACAATGAAAAAGGAAAAGTTGGGGATCTAAATAGCAGAGTAGGAAGTGATTGTGAGACATACAAAAATATTTTGGAAAAATTTGGAGAAAAGAGCAAAGCTAATAATAATGGCAAATATCTGTTGGATTTCTGCTCAGGACATGGACTGGTTATTACTAACACCATGTTCCAACATAAAAATGTACACAAATTCACATGGAGAGAAGAGGCTAGGAATAAGAAAAGTCTCATTGACTATGTTATTGTTGATAGTGATGTTTTCTCCCTGGTGCAGGACACCAGAGTGTACAGAGGATTTGAAATTGGAAGTGATCACTATTTAGTCTTGAGCAGGATAAAATTGAATTTCATATTGAAAAGAATAACATGTAAGAAAGTTTTAAAGCGAATAAAAGTTGAGCAGCTCTCAGATGTGAACTGTAGACTAAAATACACAAAGATTATTGAAGAAAAAATGAAAGAGTTTGAGAACAGGAACCAAACCTTGGAGATTCAGTGGCAAGCCTTCAAAAAAACACTGATTGATTCAGCCAGAGAGGCATGTGGTGAGGTTGACTGCAAGGATAGAAAAATCAGAACTCCCTGGTGGACACAGGAAGTTAAAGAGGCAGTGAAGGAAAAGAAAAAAGCATATCAAAAGTTCCTGTCAAATAAGTCAGCTTGTGCTCTTAGAGAATATAGAGACAAATTCAAGAATGCTAAATACTGTGTAAAACTAGCTAAACAAAAGTCATGGGAGGACTTTGGCAAGAATATAGAAAATAAATATCAAGAAGGTGGCAAAATATTCTGGAGGTTGTTGAAGAAGCTTAGGAATGGAGGAAAGAGTGCTGTAAAAGGAGTTAGAGATGATACAGGTGACATGAAAACTGGAATAAAAGATATCCTTGAAGTATGGAGTAATTACTTTGAAAAACTGCTAAATGAAGCAAGCAGTGATGACAGCACAGTGGTAAAAACCACTGACCAGGCATGCAGGCAGGAATACATATCTATACTTGAAGTAGAAAAAGCCATCAAAGGTTTGAAATGTGGAAAGGCAGCTGGAGTAGATGATATTCGACCAGAAATGCTGAAGTATGGTGGTATAAGAGTCTTACAGTGGCTGCACTGCATAGTTCATAAAGCCTGGACAGAGGGACGAATTCCCGATGATTGGAGTAGAGCTCTCATAGTACCCATATATAAAAAGGGAAATAAAACTGAATGTGAGAATTACAGAGGTATTTCCCTACTGAGTGTTCCTGGCAAAATCTATGCAAGTATACTTGAGAAATGGTTGAGAAGAATTGTGGAAGAAAAGCTTGGTGAAGAACAAGCTGGATTCAGGCCAAACAGAGGCTGTCAGGATCAGATCTTCACTTTACGACAAATAGTCGAGAAAGCATGGGAATATAACAAAGATCTGTATTTAAGTTTTGTCGATTTGGAAAAGGCATATGACAAGGTGCCAAGAGAGAAGCTATTCAATATGCTGCAGTTATATGGTGTCAATGGGGCATTATATCAAGCAATACTTAGTCTTTATTTGAGTTGTAAGTCAGCACTTAGAATTGAAGGAAGTACAGGAAGATGATTTAATGTTAAATCTGGTGTGAGACAAGGATGTATATTATCCCCTCTGTTATTCATTATCTATATGGATCACATTATGAAGGAAAGTGGTATTAAACCTGATATCAAAATTGGAGATGTTAATGTCAGCTCTTTGCTTTATGCGGATGATGTTATACTTCTAAATAAATCCGCTACAAGTCTGCAAGATTCTCTGACTAAATTGAATAGCTGTTGTAATAGATATGGTATGAAGGTCAGCAATAAAAAGACAAAGACAATGAAAATAGGCAGAATCATTGAAAATGTCAACTGTGTTGTGAATGGAGAATCTGTGGAACAAGTAAAACATTTCAGCTACCTAGGCACGATTTTTACTGAAGATGGTAAATTAAATATAGAAATAGACAACAGAACCAGCAAAGCTGGTATGGTGGGAAATCAATTGAATAAATTCATATGGAATATGAGAGAAATTAGTCGGAACACTAAATTAGCTGTATACAAGACAGTGTTCAAACCAGTTTTAACTTATGGATCTGAGAGCTGGGTCAGAAGTAAAACACTTGACCAAAGACTAGAGACCGCAGATATGAGAGACCTGAGAAAGATTAGAGGCGTGAACAGATGGCATCAATGGCAATATCGTATTAGAAATGAGGATATTAGGAAAGAACTTGACATTGTCAGCATCCAGGAATGCATTAGCAGAGCTAATCTCAGGTGGTACAGTCACTTAAATAGAATGGGAGAGGAAAGATTAGCAAAACAAGTGTTCTGTGCCAGGTTGGCAGGAAAACGACCCAGAGGAAGACCAAGATATAGGTGGATTGATACGGTACAAAGTGCCTTAGACGATAGAAATATAAGATCTGATAATGTTGGAGTCTTGACAAGTAACAGACTGATTTGGAGGAAAATTGTAGATAGGCACTTTGTACTTTGTTTCATCGAGCATTGTACATTTTTCATGTAGTACTGTCATATCCTGTACACCCCTTGAGGGTACATGGCAGGAATTTGATTGATAATGATGATGATGATATACAACAAGCAGGTTTCCAAAACATGCAGATAAATTTTCTTTTATTACATTTTTAAGTGCTAAAAGCAGATAATTATTGGTAGTTTTCATTTGATATATACATAAATGGACAATACAACAAAATTTATCTAACTTTGCAAAATGTACACTGCTCGATGAAACGAGCAAGGTTTTCTTTCTCTCAGTTTTCCATAAAAGTATGGTGGAAGTGTTATAAAAAAGTAATAAAAACAGAGACAAATTGCTGTAATGGTAATACAATAGTTTTTTTCTGAAATTAAAAAACAACAACAAACAAACAAAAAAAGTGTGAATATCTGACAAATATTAATACGATTAAGCAAATGAATTAATTTTTCTTTTACTTCTTTCTTCCCATGTAGTCAAGAAATAATCATTCCATCTAATGATTTTTGAAATTGTTTTCAGTAGATAAGTCAAAAGACAGCAATAATGCTTTGAAAAGTCCTCCAAAATTATTATTATTATTATTATTCAGGCTTCCAAGGAGTCAAAAGACTCATCGCGGGAGGTCCTTCCTAGGAAACACAAAGTCTATCATACCACTCCTTAAACTCATTGACTATTTTTGCTCTCACCATTCTATCAGGCAATGCATTCCACGGTTCAACCACCCTCCATGCAAAGAAACCACTCCTCACCCTCTTGCTCACAGTTTCCTTTCATGATTTCCAGGGATGGCCCCTTGTCATCACTCCCTGCTGTACAACCAAGTGAAAGAACTCCCCAGTGTCAACCCTGTAACCACCTCTCAATAATTTAAAAGTCTCGATCATATCACCTCTCCTTCTATCTACCGAACTCTGCAGTCCACGTTCCCTCAGCCGATACTCATAACTAACATTGTACAATCCTGAAACCATCTTTGTTATCCACCTCTGTGCACTTTCCACCATTAATTTATACCCTTCAAATCCTGGGGAACAAATTTGAGAACAATAGTCTAAGTGTGGTGTCTGATCCAGGATTTTGTACAACAGAATGATAACTCTTTATCTCTGCAGGTCAGCATCCTTCTCAGTATTGCAGCAATCCTCTGTGTTACCTTCGCTATCTTTGCAATATGTCCTCTGAATTTCAAGTTTCTATCAATTATCAACCCCGGATCTTGCCTCCCCTACTTCCTCCAGTACAACTCCTCCAATAGAGTATGAAGTATCCCAAACCTCAAGACCTTACATTTTGCTGCATTAAACTGACACCACATTCATTTGCCCATCTGCCTATCTTATGCAAATCCTCTTGTAGGGCTACCACATCTGCATTACTAAGAACATATTACTAAGAACCCTTCCCAGCTTTACATCATCTGCAATCCACTGACAATGTCATTGATATAAAGGTTAGACAATATAGATCTCAGAACTGAGCCCTGTGGGATCCCACAGGGCTCAATACTGGGACCAAACCTTCTGTCTCCTTGAAACTGCCCCACCATACACAACTCTCTGATACCTATCGGACAGCCAATCTTGAATCCATCATTTTGGAGGCTTAATGGATTTTTTACAACGCTCAAAAAGAATAAAAATAGAATTTATTACTTCCTATATTTCGTCCTAGTCACTAGGACATCTACGGGGATTACAAAAACAATTAATGTAACATATACACAAATAACAAGCAATACTAAGCCTAACCACGTGGGTGACACTAAAGTCCTATCTAGGTAGAGCGACCTCTAAGGGCAGTAGTAGGTGGCCTGGAATGTAAGGTGGGAACTCTGGTGATGAGTGTTTCCCAAATCTTCGGAAGCTTAATGCAACCATATTTATTGAGATTTGGTTGGTTTTTGAGAGCTGCTTCTAAGAAAAGTCTCTCTTTCTTGAATTTGCTGTGGTGGAGCATGGTGGTTTTCTTCCATGATACCCTGTGGGTGGTGTCCAAAACATGGTCAGCCAAGCCTGAATGGCCATAGTTGTGTTTGAAGATGTAAGACTTGTGTTCCTCTAGACGGATGGATGCTGATCTGCCTGTCTGTCCAAAGTACGCCAGCTTACAGGAACAGGGTACTTTGTAAACTCCAGGCAGAGAGAGAGAGGAGGCAGCTGATCTTTCGTAGAACGGATAAGGGTAGCAAGTTTGCGGTAGGGCTTATATGCTGTGTGTAGGTTGTACTGTTTTAGTATGTTGGCTATTTTTTCGGATGTGCCACGGATGTAGGGTATGGTGATGGCATTTTTAAAATCTTGTTGACGAGAAGGACGGGGAATGGGGGAGGAGTTGATTATTTTTTTGATACTGTGATCGCTGTAGCCATTGGAGAGGAATGTGCTGTGTATGTGGTTAAGCTCAGTAGTGAGGGCGGTTCCACTGGAACAAAGATTGTGAGCTCTCTTGGTAAGAGTTTTAATAATGCCATATTGTTGAGAGGGGTGGTGGTGGGAGAGTTTGTGAATATATCTGCCTGTGTGTGTGTGGGTTTTCTGTATATGGTGAAGGTAAGTGTATCATTAGGCAGGCGTTGTGACTAAGGTGTCTAGGAAGGGTAAACAATTGTTCTTTTCCTTTTCCATAGTGAACTGGATTCTTGGATGTAGACTATTGAGATGACTGAGGAAGGAGTCTAACGTGTCTGGGCCATGAGGCCAAATAGAGAACACATCATCTACATATCTTAGCCAGATAGAAGGTTTGAGTGGGGCTGAGTCTATGGCTCGTTTTTCGAAATCTAAGATATGCAGATGATGTGTTCTCTATTTGACCTCATGGCCCAGACACGTTAGACTCCTTCCTCAGTCATCTCAATAGTCTACATCCAAGAATCCAGTTCACTATGGAAAAGGAAAAGAACAATTGTTTACCCTTCCTAGACACCTTAGTCACACGCCCCTAATGATACACTTACCTTCACCGTATACAGAAAACCCACACACACAGGCAGATATATTCACACACTCTCCCACCACCACCCCTCTCAACAATATGGCATTATTAAAACTCTTACCAAGAGAGCCCACAATCTTTGTTCCAGTGGAACCGCCCTCACTACTGAGCTTAACCACATACACAGCACATTCCTCTCCAATGGCTACAGCGATCACAGTATCAAAAAAATAATCAACTTCTCCCCCATTCCCCGTCCTTCTCGTCAACAAGATTTTAAAAATGCCATCACCATACCCTACATCCGTGGCACATCCGAAAAAATAGCCAACATACTAAAACAGTACAACCTACACACAGCATATAAGCCCTACCGCAAACTTGCTACCCTTATCCGTTCTACGAAAGATCAGCTGCCTCCTCTCTCTCTGCCTGGAGTTTACAAAGTACCCTGTTCCTGTAAGCTGGCGTACTTTGGACAGACAGGCAGATCAGCATCCATCCATCTAGAGGAACACAAGTCTTACATCTTCAAACACAACTATGGCCATTCAGGCTTGGCTGACCATGTTTTGGACACCACCCACAGGGTATCATGGAAGAAAACCACCATGCTCCACCACAGCAAATTCAAGAAAGAGAGACTTTTCTTAGAAGCAGCAGCTCTTAAAACCAACCAAATCTCAATAAAAACGGTTGCATTAAGCTTCCGAAGATTTGGGAAACACTCATCACCAGAGTTCCCACCTTACATTCCAGGCCACCTACTACTGCCCTTAGAGGGCGCTCTACCTAGATAGGACTTTAGTGTCACCCATGTGGTTGGGCTTAGTATTGCTTGTTATTTGTGTATATGTTACATTAATTGTTTTTGTAATCCCCGTAGATGTCCTAGTGACTAGGACGAAATATAGGAAGTATTAAATTCTATTTTAATTCTTTTTGAGTGTTTTAAAAAATCCATTAAGCCTCTACACATGGAATCTTGAATCCAGTTGACCAACCTGACATCCAAACCCATGTGCTGCCACTTAAATATCGGCTTATCATGTGGCAGTATATGCCTTTTCCTCATCTATTGCTCTTGTAACCTTATTATAAAAGGCTAACATATTACTAAAACAAGAACACCCCTTAAAAAATCCATGTTGACTCTCACAGATAACATTATCTTCATCTGCCCAATGCAGTATATGGTCCTTCATTAATTTCTCCAAGATCTTAACAACTACTGATGACACACAAACTGGCCTATAATTAGACACTTCCAGTCCACTACCGCTCTTATGCAATGGCACTATCTTACCTCCCTTCCATTCCCTGGACACCTTTCCCGTAGCCAGACTTTCATTGAAAAGTCAGGTCAAAGGAACTGTCAGTTCTTTAGCACATTCTCTCAAAACTCGTGGTGAAATACCATCCAGTCCAACAGCTTTATTGGTATCCAGAGTTCTCAGTATTTGGAACACACTTTCCTCTTGCACCTCTAAACCCTGATCCTGCCCTATCCCTCTAGTATTAAAACCTCCTCCAAGATGAATTACTCCAATAAAGTGCTCATTGAACAATTCCATTATGTCCTCTGCATCAGTCACTCTATTCCCATTTCTATCCCACAATGTCATTCTTCCACATCGTTTCTCCTCCTATTGGGCCACATAGCTAAAAAATTCCCTAGGATTTTCTTTGGATCTTAGGGTCAATCTCTTCTCATATTCCAGTTCCACCTTCCTTACCATACTAGTCACTCTCCTGGCCTGTGTCTTATATTCTTCATGCATCTGCTCTTCACCTGTCTCCTTCCATAGCCTCTTTTTCACATGCAGTTTCTGTTTAATATTTGTCAACCACTTTACACCAAATTGTGTCCTCTTCTTCACTTGTGGAATACAGCTTACTGTTGCTGCTAACAAATATTCCTTTACAATTTCCCAAGCACAAATCATATCCCAGCCTTCCAATTACTCCCTCCATGAAACTGCCCCAAGTTGATATCTAAGACTATTATAATTCCACATATGTTCCCATCTCCTTGATACTCCTGCATGTCTATTCATCTTCCAAGTCAAAACTACAACAATAAAATTTGTTTGGTACAAAAAAGGATTTAATAAAGTATATCAATATTAATGATGCCATGAATGTTTGTTATATAGGTACATATTATTTATATACTTTCTGATGCTTCCATTGTCAATTTTTTTAATGTTATGAGAGACTTGAATTCATATCAGAATCTTAATAAAATAAATAAAAGAGAATACACCCACATGCTACAAAAATAAAAGAGAATACACCCACACTCTACAAAGAAGTTTGTATACTTGACAAACTTATTTTTTGGCATTGTAAGTAAACATATCTTTTACAATTAACAGTTTAATAAGAACCACACATTTTCAGCAGACAAAGATCATACTATAAACAGAACAGTATTTATCCTAGATGAGTGCCTCCATGGGAGCTTGGGTGATAATAAAATAAGTTACTTGTAACATGAAAAGCGTAAACAAAACAAGATATATTTCACATTGGTCTTTGCTCATAAACTGATTGCAATATAGTTTAAGTGAAACATTTATAATAGGGGAATGGAAATTAAAAACAAATCTTGTTAAAAAAAAAAGTGAAGAATTGCAATTATCAATTTGTCCTCTGAAATTCTTACTGGAATAGTTATGATCTAACAGCATTAAATATGAACCTCTTAATATCAAAGAATAGGGTCAGAATCCCAAATGATCTGAAAAAATACACTGGACGTATGTCAGGGACGGTAATTATTAAATTACTATAAAATTTAATCACTAGGGATCAGTTCTTTCGATTTACTCAAAAATTTTCTTCTTCTAAACTGGATGAGTGATGTTTTCTTTGAAGTAATTTTCTACATTCTTTCATTTTTGTTTATTCAATTATACATAGTATAAAATAACTACCAAAATCTTATAATTTTTCTAAAACCCACAAACCATCAATCATTTCAAAGCCTTTGCACAAAAATATAAAGATAATAGACGGCATTAGGATACTATACTAATGTGTGAAAAGTAATAGACAAACTAATTTGTCTATCACTTTTATGTTTTTTCTAATTTTTAAAATTTTCTAATCAGCTTATGTTCAGTGACTTAACTTATCCTTCTCCTTTGAATCTTTTTATAACTAATTTGAAATTGACAGAATTTAAATTTGTAGGTTTCCACTTCAGTACAGAAGGAGAGTTTCCACTTGCATAGCGCTGTCAAAAGAAAAAAATATATATATATATATTCTCATCAATAAATATGTTCTTCCTTTCTTAGTACCTGGTGATTTATATTAGAATGCAGGTTCCAATTACTCTTTTCAATTAATAAACTACCATAAAACAAACAAGAAAGATGTAGAAAGTTTTTCTGCTTGGCTATAAAAGTAATTTATACCTTCAGAGAAATTATATTCCTGTTTAATCCTTTATCCAAGTGTATGCAAACATTCTACCACTATCTCTGGTCTAGAGTATTTTAATAATAAAGTAATATACCTCTTTACTACTTGTATATGAGAAATATATGACCTCCACATTAATTAACCTTGATATCTTCCTAGGTTTGTTTGGTTCCCACTAATGAGACCTCAATAAAGGTCAAATTCAATCTGACCTTCAATCTGGGTAGTGATCATGGCTTAATTATATAAATATTAAGGGGATGGGAGTAGATATGCAGACTTTAGGGAGGCAGTTGAGTGTATGAATGAGTATAATATGCCCGAGCGAGTACAAAGGAACAAATCAGAATGGGATAGTTAGTATAAGGCATCAAAGTAGGGATGGGACTAATGGGCTTCTGCAATTCATGTACACTAATGCCAGGAGTATTAGGAACAAGAAGGAAGAGTTTTTGGTCTTGGTTGGCACTTCCAGGCCACAGGTTGTTGGTATTAGTGAAACATGGCTGACAGAAGATGATAAAGCCAGTGGGATAGAATGTGATGGGTATAGCATGTTCAGGAGTGACAGGGAGAATAAAAAGGAGGGAGGAGTGTTATTGATGATAGCTGATGAGTTGCAGCCAAGGAGTATAGAAGTTGAACTGCAGGATAGAGAAAAGAGCACATTTGAGGCTGTTCGGTGTGAGATAGAGTCTAGCAGAACAAAATATACAATTGGGTGCTGCTATAGACCAGGTATGGAATAGATGGTGGGGATAGTATGCATAGGCAAATAGAAGAAATGAGTGGAAGGAGAGTAATTATTATGGGTGATTTCAATTATGGTAACATTGACTGGAAAGAGGAGAGGGCACATAGGAGGAAGGAATTGGATTTTATGTGGTTATTAAGGAACAACTATCTGCGACCAGCATGTAGTAGAAAATACCAGGGGGAAGAGAGTGCTTGACCTAGTAATTGCATCTGAGAATGTGGCTGTAACGAACATGACCATGTTGCCACCAATTCGTGAGAGTGATCATAAGGTCATGACTTGGGAGGTGGCTAAAGGAGTGGAATTTACAATTAAGACAGGGTACATGTGGAATTACCAGGCTGGTAAGTATGACAAGCTTAGGAGTGTGCTTGTCTCAGTGCCATGGCATGTAAAACTGCAAGGGCTGGATGTTGATAGTGCATGGAAGGTGGTTAAGAAGTGTTTGCAGGAGGCAATGGTTGGCTGTATACCAAGAGTCCGAATAATAAATCAAATAGGGGTTAAATGGATGAATAACACTATTAAACTTGAGCTGTAAAAATAGAAACAATTGTGGAGGGAATTTAAGGAGAAAGGTGACCAGCAGGCGCAGGTACAGTATAAAGCTCAGGCCAGGATGGTAACAAGGGTGGTAAGAAAAGCAAAAGCGGATTACAAAAGAAAATTGGCCATGCAGGCTAAAGAGAATCCCAAACAATTTTTTCAATATGTTGCAAGTAAAAGGAAAAATGTTCATGCCAGAATGATTTTAAAAAATGCTAATGGTAGGGAGGTAACCGAATCAGTCGATATAGTGGAATTACTGAGCGAGCACTTCGCAAGAGTATATCATCCAGGTGGTGACATTGCGGGAATGGAAGAACCAACAGCTTATACTGGAATTGTGATGAATGAAGTAGCGGTAACTAGTCTATTACAGAACCTCAATGTCAATACATCTGTGGGATTGGATGGTATACAAGCGGCTAAAGAATTGTCAGTGCCTTTGACCATTTTGTTTAATTTGAGCCTCGGGTCTGGTTCAGTCCCAAGAGGGTGGAAAGAGGGGAAAATAGTTCCACTGCATAAAGGTGGTTCCAAAGCTGCTGTTGAAAATTGCCGGCCAATCAGCATAACAGGATTCATTATCAAAGTCTTGGAGAAAATAGTCAAGAGGAAAATACAAGATTGGATAGATGAAAATGGGATACTATATCGGGAACGGCATGGTTTTGTGAAAGGTAGGTCATCCCTCAGTAACTTGCTCACATATTATAACACAGTGACGACTAGATAAGGGTAATGGGTTTACAGTGATTCTACTGGATCTTGCTAAGGCCTTTGGCAGGATACCACATGGAATTCTAATCAGTAAATTGCAGCATATGGGGATGGATATAGGTTTGGTGAGATGGATAGGAGGGTGGTTGATGGAGAGATATCAGAGTGGTTTATTCAGGAGTAGAGTACACAAGATGGCCTGTGACTAGTGGTGTGCCACAAGGATCTGTTCTTGGACCACTGCTGTTTAATTTGTTCATTAATGATATAGGAAAGGATCTGAGAGGAACAGTTCATTTGTTTACGGATGATGCAAAGTTGGGTAGGGCAATAGTGAATGCAGATGATGTCAAAATTTTGCAAGATGATATGGATAGATTGGAGGTCTGGGCTAAGGAGAATGGATGTCAATTTAATGTGGCAAAATGTAAGGTTATACATTTTGGGGTGAAAAGATTAGCAGCAGTTTATTACATTGGTGGAACTGTACTCCAGGAAATTGATGAGGCACGAGATTTAGGAGTGTTGGTGGATAAGGAGTTGTAGTTTAGAGGGGCACATTGCAAAAGTGGCCAAATCAGCTCATCAAATCACTTGGTTGCTGAAGAATATGTTGACAGGTGAAAAAAGGGTGATATGATTGAGGCATACTAATTATTGAAGGGTTTTACAGGTTTAATGCAGAGGAAATTTTACAGAACAGGTCTGGTGATAGGAGAACTAGAGGCCAACATTGGAAATAGAATAAGAATATGGTTAGCAAGGGTGCAAGGACTGGATTTTTTATTTGGAGAGTGGGGAATGAGTTCAATAGATATTGTCCAAATGTTGGATAGTGATTGGCATAATGTTTAGGGTCTCCCTTGATGAGTTTAAAGATCCCCAGGAAGTTGCCAGTATAATAATAATTATTATCATCATCGACCTGCGAAATTTGTATCCAGTTTACTAAAACTTTTATTAGACAACTCTAGATTCATTACAGAAAAACAATGATATCTTTAGGCATACTGACATTATTTGAGATCTGACATATTTTCAAATGATATTTTAACATCATTTGATATACACACTAATGTTGACATCTCCAAAATACTCAACAGCATTCATGCCAAATGAATCCTCCCTGACATTCTATCCTTAATAAACTGAGTAATCTCCACTAATTTTTTTTTTAAACTTGAAAATGACTCTTGGACTCCTGATGGGCCAAAATATCAGCAGTCAACTTGCTGAGTTATTTCTGGCTCATCTGAAGTCAAATATATTATTGCTTTCCTTCCCTTCTGGTATTCTATTCTATGGCTTACATGGAGGATATCTTGCACAGTGAAGGAAAAACAGCATGCTATCCTTATTAATTCTAATTACTTGATTAATATGGGCATGGATGTTTGTGAAAATACTAGTGGTGGTGATGATGGTCGGCGGTAGATGCCGTTGCTGTTAATGATGAAGGTAGTTGCGGTTGGTGGAGATGGAAAGTTGTAGAGCAGGTACCCTCCCTCGATGAGTCTTGGGCTCTCTGGAGGTGTTATGTAATAATAATAATAATAATAATAATAATAATATAACATTAACCAGATCAAAAACCTATAGGTTGAAATAAATATCTGAAAAATGAATTATTCCAGAATGGAATGATATTTTTTTTTTGTAAACGTATTTCTACCCTAGAGAAACAATTGATGTTTAGATTCTAAGATATCTATTTTTGATGATTTAATCCAGAGGAGTGAGATTTTTTTCCACACTGGTATATTGTTCCAGTTTGAAAACTCAAAAAATAATGCTCTGTCTGAAAAAACACAGACATATATTTTAAAAATCCATGACAAAACATGCACACTACTTATATTTTTTTGCTACTACAAATGACACTTTTATTTCCCATTTGTATTTCTATAAATTTAAATTATCAATATTCTTTTACCTTGTTAATTGTAAAAATAGATACCCCCCCCAAGTGGAGCATTATTTTCTAAGAGCGAAATTTTTTGCTCTGACCTGGAAATATATCTTCAGAGGAACAAGTAATCTGTTCCAATCCAGACAGATAGCTATCCGGATGGATAAAAAATTCACGATAACAAAAAATTTCTACCCAGGATTATTAATTTGTAGGATTAGGGAAAAAAACATTTCTTTCAAATTATTCCGAGAGGAACATTTTGGTTCAAAACCATTTCACCGTTGCAAAAAAACTACATTAAAATATAGTTTTTTGATATAACATAAAAAATACGACATAAACCTACAAACACAGGAAATTACTTGCATTATGAATATTACTATCCCTATTCAATACAAAAATCTGTAACATTAACATAGTTCACAAACACATTCAAGTTTCCTCAATTTCAAAGGATTTATTCATTTTGTGTGGGGTTCCCCGTCCTTTAAGACTGGTTAAGTCCTCCTAATGAGGGATTAAGTATGTGCCCGTGAACAGAGTAGATCCATCTCTGTTCACGGGCAAGTCTGCCTGTTCTGAAGGATGAAGAACCTGGGTTTCCAGGTGAAAAACCCTCTACCTCCATACAAAACTAGCTAACTCACCTTTAGTTGAAAGAAACCAGATAAAGGTTCCTTGCACTGTGGACAGGAATCAAATCCAGGTCCTTCCAACAAAGGGCTTTGTCTATACCGACTGAGCTATGAAGGCTCACTTCAAAGGATTTAAACAGTGAATTAAGTCATCTAAAATAGTTCCTTAAAAATCAATCATATGTGTACAAACTAAATATACTAAATGCCTTAGCAAAAATCTGGGCAGTCAGCACTCAAATACAAAGAAATCACATCTTCAAAAAATACTAATGATGTTCTCTTCTTGTATATAATATTTACTAATCCTTAAAATACATGTTTACAAAACACCAACTATAAAATCCTCTTTACCAGCAACTAGAAATTGTCAAATTTTTTCAGACTTGCAACAATACAAACTGATCAAAATAAATTTGAATTTCCCAACATACTACACTAATTTTTGTGCCAACTGAACTGTGATTCACTGTATGTCATCATCATCAAATGCCTGACATGTACCCTCAAGAGAGTACTACATAAAAAAACTTGCATCATTACTAATTTCCTGTCTACAATTTTCCTCCACATCAGTCTGTTACCTGTCAAAACTCCAACATTATCAGATCTTATATTTCTATCTTCCAAGGCACTTTTTACTGTATTAATCCACCTATATCAAGTTTCCTCTGGGTCTTTTTCCTGCCAACCTGGCACAGAACACTTGTTTTGCTAATCTTTCCTCTCCCATTCTGTTTAAGTGACCAGACTACCTGAAATTAGCTCTGCTAACACATTTCTGGATGCTAATGATGTCAGGTTCGGTTCTAATATCCTTATTTTGAATATGATATTGCCATTGTTCACACCCCTTATCTTTCTCAGGACTCGCATATCTGCAGTCTCTAGTCTTTGGGGAAGTGTTTTATTTCTATCCCAGCTTTCAGATCCATAAGTTAAAACTGGTTTGAACACTGTCTTGTATACAGCTAATTTAGTGTTTTGACTAATTTCTCTTTATTCCATATAAATTTATTTAGTTGACTTCCTTGATTCTGTTGTATATTTAATTTACCATTTTCATTAAAAATTGTGCCTAACTAGCTGAAATGTTTTTTTTTGTTCTACAGGTTCTCCATTCACAATGCAGTTGATATTTTCAATGATTCTGCCTATTTTCATTGTCTTTGTCTTTATAATGTACATCCTTGTCTGACATCAGATTTAACATTAAACCGTCTTCCTGTAATTCCCTCAATTCTAACTATGGACTCGCAACTGAAATAAAGACTAAGTATTCCTTGATATTATGCCTTATTGACACTATACCACTGTTGCATTTTGAATAGTTTCTCTCTTGGCACTTTGTCATATACCTCTTCCAGATCTACATACTGATCTTTGTTATATTCTCATGGTTTCTCAACTGTTTGTCGTAAAGTGAAAATCTGATCCCGACAGCCTGTATTTCGCTTTAATCCAGCTTGTTCTTCACCAAGCTTCCCTTCCACAATCTTTCTGAACTGTTTCTCATGTATACTTACATAAATCTTACCAGGAACACTCAATAGAGAAATACCTCTGTAATTTTCACATTCGGTTTTATTTCCCTTTTTATATATGGGTATTATGAGAGCTTTACTACGATCATCTGAATTCGTTCTCTGTCCAGGCCTTCTGAACTATGCAGTGCAGCCACTGTAAAACTTACCTCCATACTTCAGTATTTCAGGTTATTGATGGCTTTCTCTACTTCAAGTATGGAAATGTATTCCTGATTACATGCCTGGTCACTTTTTTTTTTACCATTGTGCTGTCACTGTTTTGTATCATATCTAGAGAATGACATATAGTAAACCCTCGATTTAACAGACAAAATTTCCGATCCATTATGTCACAAGTGAAAATTAACACCCTGTTAATTTTAAAATGCTTTTAAACAAGATTTGCTTATAATTAAATTAAGAGGTTATTTTTTTGTTATTAATTTCCTGTTATTTTTAACAAATTTTGGCGAATAGGCCATTATATGTTGGAAAAATACTGTAGTAATTTTGCCGACATAAATGTGTCACTACTCATAAAACATGTTCAGTGAATGATTCGAATGTGATGGTTCGAAATGATTCGCACGCACTGTAATTAGTTCTTTTGTCACATGACTTTCTGCGGCAGTTTTATTACACACAATTTCGTAATTTTAGGGAGTTAATTATAAGAAAACAGCAGAATTCAAAGGTTCAAAAAAAAAAACTTGATATTTTTTTCAAAGCAGGATTACCTAAACCAAGAGCTTCAACATCAAACATTAACTTATCTAAAAGTGTGAAAATTGTGTTAAAAATTTTGTGTAAAAAATTTTTTTTTTGTTATTATTGTGCTAATATTGATATAGTTGCAGTATGATGTTAGATATTTTAAAAAAGTAGCAATTTAACGGACACCCCTTTACTCCTATTAGTCCATTAAATTGAGGATTTACTGTATACAAAATAAGACCCAATTCATATAAAATACTAAAACACATGAATGCAGATATAAAAGAAACCACAAATATAAATTATGAAATAGACGTAAGAGAATTCTTGGATTACTTGACAGATAATTCTGGCATTAAAAAAAAAATATATACCAGAAAGTTACAAAATACTTTAAATGATATGATAACAATGAAAGAATTAAAGGACAACCTAAATAAACAAACTTCAAACTGTATAAATTTGCTGGAAAAAAGTTTCATCAAAGATTATTAAAATTTTTAAATAAAATATATACAAATGGACATATAACAATAGAATGGAATACAAGTATAGTAATACCTACATTTAAAAAAAGAGGATAAAACAAAACCTGCTAATTACAGAGGTACTAGTTTATTGAATACATGCTACAAAATATATAGTAGAATACTTGATGAAAACCTGAAAATATACAGTGAAAAAATATTATTAGAATGTCAAAATGGATTTAGAAAAAGACACTCTACAATGGATTCAGCTTTCTGTTTAAAACTACTTACAGAAAAAAAGAAGAGAATTTAACTTAGAAACTCATCTTTTGTTTATAGATTACGAAAAAGCGTTTGACAAAGTTAAATGATATAAACTTTTGATATATTAATAAGAACAAATATATCTAATATTTTACTACATGCAATATTGAATATATACAAAGATAATGAAATAAAAAAAAAATTCTGAAAAACAATCTATTAACCTAGGAGTAAGACAGGGATATCCTCTGTCTCCAACACTTTTGATATTTACATTAATGAAATATTAATACAGTGGAACACCTTAAACAATCAAGGTATAGAAATTTCCCAGAATAACAAAAAAACTCTGGCTGAGTGGTTAGGGTATCCGCTCTCCAGCCAAAAGGCTGCGGGTTCGAATCCCGCTGTGGGCATGGATGTTTGTGATCATCTGTGGAAATACCAGTGGTGGTGGTGATTGGCGGTAGATGGTGTAGGTGTAGCTGCAGCCAGTTGGTGGATTGTGTGGTGGAGACAGCTGTAGAGCAGTGCCCTCCTTCAATGAGTCCTTGGACTCCCTGGAGGTGTTAAATAATAATAATAATTTGCAGATGATCAGGTAATAATATCAGATAAGGAAAACAGTTTACAAAGAGCAATATATAATTTAAATGTTATAGTAGAACCGTTTGGAATGAAAATTTCCATAGATAAAACTAAAACAATGGCATTTTGTGGACAAACTCCAGTTAGAAGTAAAAGTTATTAATAATAAAATAATAGAAGAGATAAATACTTTGTTATCTTGGATGTGAAATATATGAAGAAGAAAAAGACAAAATTAAAAACTTCAAAATTTTTACAGGTTATAGGCCTGATAAATAGAACACTCAATCCAAATATACCAGTTTGCCGTGGTCAATTAATTTGTTAAATTCGGTTTTGGGATACTGTTGAGGGTCGTGGTTACTGCCGCTTGAATGTTTTCAATGGTGTATCGCTTTCCTTTCACTGGCAAATGAAGTTGGGGGGAAGAGAAAGAAGTCACAGGGTGCTAAATCAGGTGAATACGGTGAATGATCCAACACACAAACTAGGTTTTTGCTCAAAAACGGTCTCACAATGTTCGAATGATGAGATGGTTCATTATCGTGCACAAGTGACCAGCTGCCTGCATCACAAGTATTCATGCCATATGTGATGAATTCTTATCAATCACTTCAAAACTTAAGAGATAAAACTCACCTTGACCGTTGGGCCAGGCAGAACAAATTCTTTGTGGATAATGCCCTTGGAATCGTAGAAACAAATCAGAATTGTCTTTACTTTTGACTTCTCCAAGTGATTTTTTTTTAGATGCCCCTCTTCTGGTGGTCTTCACTCAAAATCTGGTGCTTTGTTTCAGGCTCACACTCAAAACACCATATTTTTGTCACCAGTAATGATCGTTTCAAGGAAGTTTGAGTCCTTATGAGCGGTTTTAATGAAGTCCTTGCAGTGTTCAATTCGATACATTCTTTGGTCGTCGGTCAGCTTGGGAACAAATCGCAAATTCAATTTACGAAGGCCCAAACTCTTGGTCAAAATGTTGTGCACAGTTGATTTTGGAATCCCCAATTCATCTTCAGTCTATCTCACAGACAATTTCAGGTTTTCTTTTTTGATGAAATCACGCACTTTTTGGATGTTAACTTCGTTCTGTCCAGTTTTGGAAAGCCTGGCTTTTCGTTGTCCTCAAGTGTCTCACAACCACTTTGAAATCACTTAGTTTATGAGTATTAGTTTATGAGCCAATCCACTCATAAACTTCAGTATGGAATAAGCATTCATCACCGTATGCTTTTTGAAGCATTTGATGCGTTTCAGTAAAACGTTTACCAAGTTTAACACAAAATCAATCGCAGCTCTCTGTTTGAAACTCATTTTTGTCAAAACACAGTCACTCTTGACACTATAACTAGGCTTCTAATGAAACGGATGTCATAAACAGTTGACACAACAAAAAGATACAACAGGTGGTGCCACTAGTTTCTTCTATTTTTGAAAAGTTTGGTTTCTTTTTGGACAGACAGTGTAGTATAATATAAGCATGTTAAACGCAACAAAGATATTTATTTAGCCAAATATTTCGGTCTGAAAATTGCAGACCATCTTCAGTGGCACTACAAGAACAGTTTTAAAAAATACAAGGTGAAATACTAAACTAGATAATTTAAAAATAGAACAAGCCGCATGATGTTATATCACTAAGTATTAAAGGTAATATTTTTAAGCAGAGACATGATTGTAATAAAGATATTAATTAATAATTTCAATAATATTAAATACCATAAAATCAATATGAATTAATGAGTTATCCTGATTAGACTTTTCCAGATTTTTGATATAGATATAGAGTCATTCCGATCCAGGTTAGGACAATGGAGTAAGGCCTCTACGCTTTCTTTGAATAAACGTTCAAATTTATAATTGGATTTATGTAAGAGGTGAGCTTTTGACAAAGGATGTTGTGGTTAGTTTCTATCCCGTGCTGAGCCAATCCAGATTTTTCAGGTTCGTTGTGATGAATGGAGGATTGTCCTCTATTTATCACAAATGGAGGACGATCGTTTATTCAAAGGCCTTACTCCATCGTCCTAACCTGAATCGGAATGACTATATATCTGTATAAAAAATGTGGGAGTCCAATCAGGATAACTCATTAATTCATATTAATTTTATGGTATTTAATATAATTGAAATTATTAATTAATATCTTTATTTCAATCATGTCTCTGCTTAAAAATATTTTCTTTAATACTTAGTGATATAACATCATGCGGCTTGTTCTATATTTAAACGATATATTGTTAGTATTCCACCTTGTATTTTTTAAAACTGTTCTTGTAGTGCCACTGAAGATGGTCTGCAATTTTCAGACCGAAATATTTGGCTAAATAAATATCTTTCTTGTGTTTACGTGCTTATATTATACAATCTTCATGTCACAAGTATCTTTAAAATATCAGACGGTGTAGTACAAAAAGAAACATGCTTGAAAATATACAGTACTTTAGCAGTGCCCACATTATTTTTATTTTTTATCATCTCTAATATGGCAGGTGAAATATAGGTGATAAACAAGAAAAACAAAGAATAAAAAGAAGTGAAATGAGATTTATGAGAAGAACTGCAAAATACACATATTAGACCAAAAAAGGAACAAAGACATTTTAAAAGAACTAAAAACAAAATCAATAGAAGAATAACTGAACAATTATAAACAAAAATGGATGGAACATGGAAACCAAATGGCCAACACCTGATATCCTAAACAAATACTAAAATATAAGCCAACTGGAAAGAGAAGGCAGGATAGATCTCAAAAAAGGATACTGGATGAATAATGAGACCTGAACAGATGAATATGGTCTATACTCTTAATTAGCATGATGCTGCTGTCACTGACTGTGCCATTTAGCAATTTTTTGAAGTAATTACTCCATACATCAAGGATATCTTTTTCCTCCAGTTTTCATGTCACCTTTATTATCTCTAATTCTTTTTACAGCAGTCTTTCCTCCATTTCTGAACTTTTTCAACAACCTCCAGAACATCATGCCACATTCTTGATATTTATTTTCTATGTTCTTACCAAAGTCCTCTCATGACTATGTTTAGCTAGTTTTACAAACTATTTAGCTTTTTTAAATTTGTCTCTGTATTCTCTAACAGTACAAGCTGACTTTTATTTGCCAAGAACTTTTGATATGTGTTTTCCTTCACTGCCTCTTTAACTTCCTGTGTCCATCATGGAGTACTGATTTTTCTATCCTTGCAGACTACCTCACCACATGCCTTTCTGGCTGAATCAATCAAATGTTTTCTACAGGGCTTGCGAATGAATCTCCAAGGTTCCTGTTCTCAAACTCTTTCATTTTTTCTTCAATAATGTTTGTGTATTTCAGTCTACAGTTCACATCTCAGAACTGCTCAACTTTTATTTGCTTTCAAACTTTCTTACATGTTCTTCTTTTCAATATGAAATTTAATTTTATCCTGCCAAAGACTAACTGGTGATCACTTCCAATTTCAAATCTGTGTACTGTCCTGCACCAGAGAGAAAACATCGCTATTAACAATAAAATAGTCAATGAGATGTTTCTTATTCCTTGCATCTTCTCTTCATGTGAATTTGTGCACATTTTTATGTTGGAACGTTGTATTAGTAATAACCAGTCCATGTCCTGAGCAGAAATCCAACAGGTATTTGCCATTTTTATTAGCTTTGCCCTTTTCTTCAAATTTTCTCAAAATACTTTTGTATGTCTGACAATCATTTCCTACTCTGCTATTTAGAGGACCAACTTTTCATTTTTCATTGTGTCAGTTGCTTTCTCAAAAGCCTCAAAAAATTCCTCCACTTCTACTTTAGTAGATCCTTCTGTGGGACCATAGGTACAAATAAGTCTCACTGTCCAGTTCCCCATTCTGAAATTTGCCCACATCATTCAAGAAGATTAGCCTCGTATTTAGTGTTGAATACTATGGCTACTCCTTCTTTTCCTTGATTGTCATTGCCTGAATATAACATTTTGTATTTATTGCTCAGAAAGATCTCACCAGTTTTTGCCCTTTTTGTTTCGGTCACTCCTATTATGTCGATCTGGTACTTATCCAATTTCTCAGCTAGCTCCATTTCTTTGCAATTCAGCCTTCTTAAGTTGATAGTACCGATCTTGAACTCTGGTGATGTTGAGTTGGGGGTGTGTTTTAGAATTTGTTCCAGTAGTTGACTTTTTGCTGTTTGCCCTGGTTCCCTGGCAAAAACAAAAGAAGCCTTGTTTAACCTGGCGACACCCCAGCCAGCATGAAACTCTGTCGTGTTGTACCATCATTTTATATTGCAGTTTAGGTCAATAAAAATACAATTTGGTCAGCTAAATCCCAAATTGCCAGCCCATCATCATTCATTCAGTATCCAAATAGATTCCTAACAGGGGTGCACAAGGAGAAGGTGAGGATTGGCCATTAGTTCAAAGGTCCTGGTTGTTCTCTGTGTTCCTTTAAAGGTTATGTGAAGGTCTCCTCTCAGTTATATAGCTTTGACCCTTAAGCACCCCATAACAAGACAAAGACAATGAAAATAGGCAGAAGCATTGAAAATATCAATTACATTGTGAATGGAGAACCTATAGAACAAGTAAAACATTTCAGTTACTTAGGCACGATATTTAATGAAGATGGTAAATTAAATATGGAAATAGACCACAGAATCAACAAAGCTGGTATGAGAGGAAGTGACCTCAATAAAATTATATGGAATAAGAGAGAAATTAGTGAAAACACTAAATTAGCAGTATACAAGACAGTGTTCAAACCAATTTTAACTTATGGATCGATCTGAGAGCTGGGTTAGAAATAAAACACTTCACCAAAGATTACAGACTGCAGATATCAGAATCCTGAGAACGATTAGTGGCATGAACAGATGGCATCAATGGCAATATC
Organism: Typopeltis vanoorti; assembly: GCF_054136105.1. Taxonomy (NCBI): domain Eukaryota; kingdom Metazoa; phylum Arthropoda; class Arachnida; order Uropygi; family Thelyphonidae; genus Typopeltis; species Typopeltis vanoorti. The sequence goes on from NC_143569.1 coordinate 11,633,783, forward strand.
ATATTAAAAATTAGGATATTATGAAAGATATTATTAGCATCCAGGAATGTGTTAGCAGAGGTAATCTCAGGTGGTCTGGCCACTTAAACAGAAAAGGAGAGGAAAGATTAGCAAAACAAATGTTCTCTGCCAGGTTGGCAAGAAAAAGACCCAGAGGAAGACCCAGTATAGGTGGATTGATACAGTAAAAAGCGACTTATAACCTTGTTCTTCACCCTGTGGTCCACAGACCAGTGCCGGTCCGTGGAAATTTCCAAAAATATCTTCGTCTCTCAGAAACAATGCTCCAGCCACGTATATCAAATTTTCTAAACTCTAATCAACAGCAGCAGATGTCGCACTAGCTAAAAATTGTAATTGTATAACATTGGATTTAATAAATGAAATGCTATCTACATTGGTTTATGTTTCTGTCTTAGCCATCAGCCTGTCATTGAAATATTTCTCCTATTTTCCCCGGTCCAAAGGTGTAAAAAGGTTGAAGAACACTGCCTTAGAAGGTAGAATAAGATCTGATAATGTTGGAGTCTTGACAGGTAACAGACTGATCTGGAGGAAAATTGTAGATAGGAAGTTAGTAATGATGTAAGTTTTTCATGTAGTACTATCATATTCTGTACATCCCTTGAGGGCACATGTCAGGAATTTGATGATGACAAATTTAATTTCACAAATTTTTCATAACTTTTCAATCTGTGTCCCAATCTACTTTCTAATCATATCCCATTCATTCTTGAAGCATTATACTGCTAGTTTAGTATACAAGATCAATAACTTAAAACTAGTTTTAAGTTATGGATTTGAAAGTCAGGTTAGAAATAGAACACTTGATCACAGATTAGAGACCACAGACATGAGAGTTCTTAGAAAAATTAGGAGCTTGAAAAGACATCAATGGCAGAATCATATTGAAAAATAAAGGCTTTTAATAGAAAGAAACTTCACATTGTTTGCATTCAAGAATGTACAAGAATTAAAGCACTTTTCTCTAAATTGATGAATGTGGGCAACTGATGCAAGCTAGCTGTGAAAAATGATCCTGAGAACTAGACTTTTTTTTACTACATAATAGTATGTCTCATCCTCAATTCTTGGTCTGGGTGAAGAGCATTTTTAGCAAAACCATATACACTTTTTCCCCCCTGATGAAAATTAAAAAAATTAGTGTCTTAAGAAGCATTTATTCTTCTTAAGTTAAGAATACTAATTAAAAAATAAAAATAAAAAACTGAGAATTTTTAAGGTATTTATCTGCTGAAAACAAGAAATACTTCATTGAGGTAACAAAAATTACAAATCAAGTTAATATTCAATGAGGTAACAATTGTCAAAATAAAAATGATCAAATAAACAGCATAAATAACACATTTCCCCCATATGAAATGTCATGCCATGTAAATCTTGCCATATATAGTTTACCAATAATGTGTGCTTTGTGCCTCCAAATGATTCAGCTTTTAACAGTGCATATCCCAAATGAATTTCAAAAAAAATTAACTGGTTTAAATATAGTTTACCAATAATGTGTGCTTTGTGCCTCCAAATGATTCAGCTTTTAACAGTGCATATCCCAAATGAATTTCAAAAAAAAATAACTGGTTTAAAATTATCTTTAAGCATCATATATATTTCTAGTTCCACCTAATTTATTTTTAAACAGAAGACCATATATGAGAACATTCTCCTTCTCCAATTGTATTTGCAAGAATGAGTATTTTTGAAATATAATTAATCCACTTTGAAGTAAGATTTGTTTTTGATAAACACTTTTCATGATATAGAATTAAAAAAAACTGTACATCATATAATTTTTTGGTATACTTTTTTTTTTAAAATTAATTCCACACATGAAAAGTTGGTGCCACATGTAGGCATGGATTATGACAGAGAAAACTTATGTTATTTTTGAATGGTTGGAAGTTGTAGTCTTTGAGGAACAAGAACTAAATTGCCTATTCAAGATGTCATACTTATCTGGCATCTACCCAACAGCATGAAATCAACCTTTATCCAATTCATGTCCAAAAAGGAAGATAATCAATGTGCCATCTAAACATCATTCTGTTATTACTGCTAAAAAATAATGCAGATCATCAGTAGCAACATCTCCACTATCTTAAGATCTGTCAATTAATTTACAACTACCAATATGAGTTTTACTACTTTCGTTACAAAGCAGATCTAACCAACTCATATCTGGACACAAATAATGGAGATGTCTGGAGAAATTCACCATTGCTCTTGACATTTCTGAAGCATTTGATCAGATCTGTAATAAAAGCATCCTTATAAACTTACTGTGTCTTATGGTCTCTTCTGCCCTTTGCAACTGAGATAGCAGTTTTCTTATCTTTTTATTTTTTTCCCCAATCCCTACAATTCAAGAAACACATCAATAGATTTCATAACTGCAATTTTATGCAGTTATGTTCTGTTCATTTGCCTACATAGTGCAGTTAGGGCATATGTTTTGCAACCTCTCATGTGCAATTTATTTAAAAAAGTATGCACATTAACTAGTCATACAAATGAGAAAAAAAAAAAAAAAAATATATATATATATATATATATATATATATATATATATATATATATACACACATTTCTGCTTAGCTCTTCCACAGATGACCTCCAGCAGACCCTGGATAGGTTTGTAGCTGTTTGTGCAGATGCCGGAATGAAGATCAGTGTGGCCAAAACTGAAACATTTGTGGTCTCAAGACAACCATCCCAGTGCACTCTAGATGTAAAAATGGAGTCCCAATGAGGCAGATGGAGAAGTTTAAATACCTTGGGTCCATATTCATGAATGATGGAAAATGGGACGTAGAGCTAGATACTCGAATTGGTTTAGCAAGCTCAATATTGCGGGAGCTTGGCCATTCGGTAGTATTGAAGTGGGAGTTAAGCCAGAAAGCAAAGCTGGCTGTCTTCAATATAGTCTATGTCCCCATCCTCACCTATAGTCATGACAGTTGGGTAATAAAAAGAATGTGGACATGAATCCAAGCGGCTGAAATGAGATTCCTTCGAGGAGTTGTGGGGGCTGACTCAACAAAGTCAGAAGCTCTCCAATTAGGGAAACCCTCAATACTCAACTGCTGCTTCTCCGTGTTGAGAGATCACAGTTACGTTGGTACGGGCACCTGGTCAGAATGCCATAAGAAAGACTCCCTTAGCAGGCCCTCTTTGCCAAGCCAGAGGGTGGAAGGCCAAGGACTTGCTGGATAGATTATATCCAAAATCTTGGGTGGACATGTTTGGGAATCCCACCAGAACACCTGAGCTTGGTGGCAGAGGATCATGACCATTGGGAGTTCCTCTTGCAGCTGTTGTCCCACATATATATATATAAGTTGCCCCACAACTCAATTAGAAAAGGTGGGCCTTGAAGATGTATGTATATATATACATTTATTATTATTATTACATAACACTTCCAGGGAGTCCAAAGACTCATCGAGGGAGGGCACCTAATCTACAACTCTCCGTCTCCACCACTCAATCCACCAATTACAACTGCTTTCATCACCTACACCAATGCCATCTACCAAGACTACTAGTATTTTCACAGACATACACAAACATACATGCCCACGGCAAGATTTGAACCTGCAGCCTGGAGAGCGGATACACTAACCACTCGGCCAACTAGGCCGGCACTTATATATATATAATTTTGTATTAAGCAGTCATCACCATACATCATAGTGTTAAAACATGCCACAACTATCTGAAATCAAGAGTATAATAAAAATATATTTTAATACACCAATTAATTACATAAACGTAAATAAAATTTAGGAAATGCAAATGAAAGTTCAGGAAACAACAAGATACAAGAGATGCAATCCTAGCTTTAGAACAATTATAGAAAGAAGATTTGAGAAGAAAAATATACTCAGCATCCCTTGGCCTGGAGAAAATGTTCCAAATTTTAATACAATGAGGGTAGGTTGGAGAGATAGAAGGCTCATATATAATCTCTACATGCACCAAGAAGCCGAAATAAAAAAAAAATAATAAGCAAAACATAAACAACAAGGATATGTAAAGATGTAAGGCAAGGGCATTCTCTTTCTCCAATATTGTTTAATATCTACACTGAAGAAGCAATAAACAGAGTAACAGAACTAATAGAAACAGGAATTAACTGACTACAATTTGTTGATGATACAGCAGTTATCGTTGACAATGAAGACAAATGGAAATCCACCCTGACACCGATGGACGAAATTTTCACAGTACAATCTCAAAATTACAAGAAAGCTAAACTGTTAATCGCAAGTAAAGGGAAATCCATGAAAATAAACTTGGAAATAAATAAAAACCCAATACAGCAGGAAACTTACTTTAAATAATTTGGAAGAAGCCAATCAGATCTAAAAGCAAAAAAATGAACTCGGCCAGAAAGGCACTCTACAAGAGAAGAATAATTTTTTACTAATAAAGGGCTCAGCTTTCAACTAAAAAAGAGACTGATGAAAACTTACATATGGAGCACAACATTACTTTGGCTTCAACAAAACAAGACACCAAAAAGTTGGAGGCATTTAAACTTTGATGCTGAAGAAGGATGATGAGAATTAGTTGCTTAGAAAGAAAGACTAATGAAGAGGTCCTAAACATGGTTCAAGAAGAGCAGTTATTACCGAGCCACATCATTAAGATAAAAAAATGCCTAACAGGATATCACCTGACGCATGGAGGAGTGGTTCAATGGTTCCATAAATAATGGAGGTGATGATAGAAGCCAAGAAGCAGACCAAGACTCTCCTATATAAACAACAATAATAATAGGATAGGATGCTATAACATACTGCTTTTACCAACCAATCTTCAGATTGATGTATCCAAGGAAATTGAAAAAGGATCCTATATTGCAGAGGAGATATGAAAGAAGAAATGCATTCTTTCTTAAGAAAAGTTGTGCACAAATTATCTTTCTGCTTTTAAAGAAAATCAGTTATGAGCTAATTAGATTTCTATGGCTATTGTTAAAAGTGGAAGACTGCCTCATACGTTTGCAGTTTGTATATTCTCATCAAATCTGTGATGTTGAAGAGAAGTAAAATCTGATGTTAAGTTTGTGGGTCCTTTTCTCTTTAGGAGATAAGTTTTATTTATAATGCAAAACAAATGTTTTGCACACGCTGCTATGGCAATATCATAAACTTACATTAATATTAATTGTTTATAAATAAAGATATTTTTGAATTTTCTTTCACTCTCACACAATCTTTTATTATAATAATAATATCCAGAAAGCAATTTGGGATTTAGCTGACCAAACTGTATTATTATTGGCTTAAACCAATATACAAAATAATGGTACAACATGAAAAAATTTCATGCCGGTTAAACAAGGCCCCTCTTGTTTTTGCCAGGGAACCAGGGCGAACAGCAAAAAGTCAGCTTCTGGAACAAATATGAAAGCACACCACCAGCTCAACATCATCAGAGTTAAAGATCGGTACTATCAACATAAGAAGAGCCTGAATAGCAAAGAAATGGAGCTAGCTGAGGAATTAGATAAGTACCAGATCGACATAATAGGGGTGACAAGCAAAAAGGGCAAAAACTGGTGAGATCTTTCTGAGCAATAAATACAAAATGTTATATTCAGGCAATGACAATCAAGGAAAAGAAGGAGTAGCCATAGTATTCAACACAAAATACGAGGCTAATCTTCATGAATGGCACTCAGTCTCAAGTAGAGTAATGTGGGCAAATATGAGAATGGGGAACTGGACAATGAGACTTATTTGTGCCTATGGTCCCACAGAAGGTTCTACTAAGGTAGAAGTGGAGGAATTTTTTGAGGCTTTAGAAAAAGCAACTGACAATCAAAAATGAAAAGTTGGACCTTGTTGGGCATCTAAATAGCAGAGTAGGAAATGATTGTGAGACATACAAAAATATTTTGGGAAAATTTGGAGAAAAGAGCAAAGTTAATAATGGCAAATATCTGTTGGATTTCTGCTCAGGACATGGACTGGTTATTACTAACACCATGTTCCAACATAAAAATGTGCACAAATTCACATAGAGAGAAGAGGCAAGGAATAAGAAAAGTCTCATTGACTATTTTATTGTTGATAGTGATGTTTTCTCCCTGGTGCTGGACACCAGGGTGTACAGAGGATTTGAAATTGGGAGTGATCACTGTTTAGTCTTGAGCAGAATAAAATTGAATTTCATATTGATAAGAATAACATGTAAGAAAGCTTTAAAGTGAATAAAAGTTGAGCAGCTCTCAGATGTGAACTGTAGAATAAAATACACAAAGATTATTGAAAAAAAAATGAAAGAGTTTGAGAACAGGAACCAAACCTTGGAGATTCAGTGGCAAGCCTTCAAAAAAACACTGATTCAGCCAGAGAGGCATGTGGTGAGGTTGTCTGCTAGGATAGAAAAATCAGAACTCCATTGTGGACACTGGAAGTTAAAGAGGCAGTGAAGGAAAAGAAGAAAGCATATCAAAAGTTCCTGGCAAATAAGTTGGCTTGTGCTCTTAGAGAAAACACAGACAAATGTAAGAAAGCTAAATACTGTAAAAATAGCTAAATAAAAGTCATGGGAGGACTTTGGCAAGAACATAGAAAGCAAATATCAAGAAGGTGGTAAGATATTCTGGAGGTTGTTGAAGAAACGTAGAGATGATAAAGGTGACATGAAGACGGGAGAAAAAGATATCCTTGAAGTATGGAGTAATTACTTTGAAAAATTGCTAAATGAAACAAGCATAGCACAGTGGTATGCATGTGGTGAGGTTGTCTGCAAGGATAGAAAAATCAGAACTCAGATCAAAACAACAGGCATACAGTCAGGAATACATATCCATACTTGAAGTAGAAAACGTCATCAAAGGCTTGAAATATGGAGAGGCAGCAGGAGTAGATGATATTCGACCAGAAATGATGAAGTTTGGTGGTATAAAATTCTTACAGTAGCTGAACTGCATAGTTCAGAAGGTCTGGGCAGAGGGATGAATTCCTGATGATTGGAGTAGAGTTCTCATAGTACCCATATATATATATAATGGGAAATAAAACTGAATGTGACAATTGTAGAGGTATTTCCCTACTGGGTGTTCCTGGCAAGATTTATGCCAGTGTACTTCAGAAACGGTTGAGAAGAATTGTGGAAGAAAAGCTTGGTGAAGAACAAGCTGGATTCAGGCCAAATAGAGGCTGTCAGGATCAGATTTTCACTTTACGACAAATAGTCGAGAAAGCATGGGAATATGACAGATCTGTATTTAAGTTTTGTCGATTTGGAAAAGGCATATGACAAGGTGCCAAGAGAGAAGCTATTCAATACGTTACAGTTATATGGTGTCAATGGGGCATTATATCAAGCAATATGTAGTCTTTATTTGAGTTGTAAGTCAGCAGTTAGAATTGAAGGAAGTACAGGAAGATCGTTTAATGTTAAATCTGGTCTGAGACAAGGATGTATATTATCCCCCTCTGTTGTTCATTATCTATATGGATCACATTATGAAGGAAAGTGGTATTAAACCTGATATCAAAATTGGAGATGTTAATGTCAACTCTTTGCTTTATGCGGATAATGTTATACTTCTAAATAAATCCGCTACAAGTCTGCAAGATTCTCTGACTAAATTGAATAGCTGTTGTAATAGATAATAGATATGGCATGAAGGTCAGCAATAAAAAGACAAGGACAATGAAAATAGGCAGAATCATTGAAAATGTCAAATGTGTTGTGAATGGAGAACATTTGGAACAAGTGAAACATTTTAGCTACTTAGGCAAGATTTTTAGTGAAGATGGTAAATTAAATATGGAAATAGACAACAGAATCAACAAAGCTTTTATGGTAGGAAGTCAATTGAATAAATTCATATGGAATAAGGGAGAAATTACTCGGAATACTAAATTAGCTGTATACAAGACAGTGTTCAAACCAGTTTTAACCTATGGATCTGAGAGCTTGGTCAGAAGTAAAACACTTGACCAAAGACTAGAGGCCGCAGATATGAGAGTCTTGAGAAAGATTAGAGGCTTGAACAGATGGCATCAATGGCAATATCATATTAAATAAAAATGAGGATATTAGGAAAGAACTAGACATTGTCAGCATCCAGGAATGTGTTAGCAGAGCTAATCTCAGGTAGTATGGGCGAGGAAAGATTAGCAAAACAAGTGTTCACTGCCAGGTTGGCAGGAAAACGATCCAGAGGAAGACCAATATATAGGTGGATTGATATGGTACAAAGTGCCTTAGATAATAGAAATATAAGATCTGATAAGTAATCTGTCAAATCAGTCTGTTACTTCTGATAAGTAACAGACTGATTTGGAGGATATTGTAGATAGGAAGTTAGTAATGATGTAAATTTGTCATGTAGTACTATCATATCCTGTACACTCCCTTGAGGGTATGAGCGTACATGTCAGGAATTTGATGATGATAATCAATATCCAGAATCCAAATCTGTATTAACTGGGCATCTCGATTCTCCTGAAAACGCACTCCAGCATTATTTCCCTGAGCTGACAGAAGAAGCTGCTGCGCTGGTACGAAATTCGTTCTTTGCTTCTCTTGATGTCGCCAGCATCCCCGATGAAGTACAAGATGAATTCTTGGATCTGCTGACTCAATTCTGGTGTGCTATGTATCGGTCATATCCAAATGTCACCATGCTTGTGTTTCGAGTTTTACTCCCCTTTGTTTCTATATATCTCTGTGAGAGTGGATTTTCAACGCTTCTTCAACTGAAAACCAAAACAGGAAACAGAATAAATGTTGAGAATGACATGAGGTTTGCATTAACGAAAACTCAACAGCCAATTTTTAAGCTTGTTAATGAGTTACAATTTTAATCATCGCATTAAATATGTCGTAAGTTAACATTATTTTGAAATATATTATACTGAAAAATCTATTTTCGATGTGTTTTTATTTACCCTATTAAAAAGTATTTTTAATAGGAGTAAATGAAAATGTATCGGGGTCGCGGGTCACTTTGCCTCTATAAAATTGGGTCGCGACTCGAAAAAGGTTGGGAACTTCTGGTCTAGGTGAAAGGCAAAGATACCCAAGCACTACAGAGTCTTCAACGCTTCTTCAACTGAAAACCAAAACAGGAAACAGAATAAATGTTGAGAATGACATGAGGTTTGCATTAACGAAAACTCAACAGCCAATTTTTAAGCTTGTTAATGAGTTACAATTTTAATCATCGCATTAAATATGTCGTAAGTTAACATTATTTTGAAATATATTATACTGAAAAATCTATTTTCGATGTGTTTTTATTTACCCTATTAAAAAGTATTTTTAATAGGAGTAAATGAAAATGTATCGGGGTCGCGGGTCACTTTGCCTCTATAAAATTGGGTCGCGACTCGAAAAAGGTTGGGAACTTCTGGTCTAGGTGAAAGGCAAAGATACCCAAGCACTACAGAGTCTTCAACTAGAGCTTTTTATTAGACCTCGAAAAAACAAATTCTGCCTTCTCCAATGTAACAAACCAATTGGTAACCGTCCTTTTACTCTAACTTCTACTGCAACAAAGAAAACAGGTTGCACACCTGGTGAATAAGTTCCCCTGCAACTATGGCCGACTTCAATAACGAGATTACATTCCTAAATAAGGATCCCAACTTTAATTAAAACAACTAAAATAAGAGACCATTCATTTGAAAACTTCCAGTGGGCTGAATTTGAGTAGAAATAAAGGTGTTAAAATATTTTAAAGAAAGCAATTCACAAATAAGACGTACTTCATTTCCAGAAAAACTGTATTAGAGAACCCCATAAGTCTAGAGTAGATGTCAGAAATTACACCTTCTGTATCTCCATTCTATATGAGAGAGCTGATAGAGAGTCGTCTGCAAGAAGGTATCAGAAATAAGACATTACCTACAAAAACTTGATGTGTTACCCTCGTAGATAGTCATCTGCTTTCATATTCATTCCTGTTCAAAGTCGAATACCAACAGAGACTTTGAGCATAAAAAAACGGCCTCTCTTTATCTTCATTCTTTGCCGAGGAAATACAGAATGAAGCCGAATATATATGTACTAATTTCACTAGGCCATAATAAAAGTGAAGCAAAAAATGTTGAAATAATTATAATGTATTTAAATTTGAATGAATTTTACAATCGAGTTGCATTGCAACTGCTATGGTGTGTACCAATAACATCACACTTTAATTATTTCATTTACAACAGCGTAAATTTAGGCAGACAAACAACCATGAAGTTCACTGGAATTCGGAAAATAATTTGGTTCTGGAAATAATAGAATAAATAATGCTCTGAATCTGTTTTCGAATATTGCTATTGGTACGACGGTTTCACAGAATGCGATCCCTACCTCTTCCTGAGACGAACGGTTTGAATTCTGTGAAATGTATAGTTATAAATATATATAGTCGCTGTACTATATATGTAAATATATAGTTACAGTACTGGCTAACTTCATCACTTTCTCTATTTCTTAAAAAACCACTTCTAAACGTACTAATTTAAGATTAAAAAATAATTAAATGAACACTTGGAAATAATTCAATAACGAAGTTTTATTCGAAATTTCACGAAGAGATGAAATTTTATTCAAAGTTGTAGAACTGAAAATTGTAAATTAGCATTAGAATTGTAAGACATTTCTAATTTCCATTTCTTATCTTGTTTTTGTTGATTTCGTCAGTTTTTAACGTATGTCAGGCTTTCCCCAAACCTTTGCATTGTCAGAGCAGGAGGAAATATGGAAAAAGGAAAAGCGTAAAAATTTCTCGTTTTTTAGAAGCTGAGGATGCAGTGGTTGTGATTTCTTCCAAGAAGAGAACCCTCATCAAATTAGAGTGTTGTCAAAATAGTACTGTTAGAAAATGGTTATTTTCTTTTCTTATTTTATTTATTTTTTTTTTTTGAAAATAATAATAGTGGATTTCTACCAAGACCATAGAAAAACTAATTGGATTGTAAAGATTTAGTGCCCTTGTACAAATTAGATCAGTAGTAATAGACACAAGTTTAAAAAGCGGAAGTTTGTGTTGTTTCACAAATTCATCAAATGCCGAAAAAATGTCTTCTCCCCTAGTCCTTCCCAATAATGGTATAATTTTCAAAAGTTCTTCTTTACTTGAATAATCTTGAAATACCATGCGAATAAATACCATTAACTGAGCAGTATCAATGAAGTCGTTTGATTCATCAAATTGTAATGAAAACGCAACACTCTTGAATGTCTGACATTAACTGAGTATTAAGACCGGCACTTAAAATTTCAACTGTTGAAATTTTAAGTGCCGATTATAATAAGTTTAATAACTGTTGTTCTGGAAAGTTGTAAATCTTTAATATTCGAAATGATTTCATTTTTATTTTTAAAATCAGAAAATAAAGATTCTGCTACTGCAAGAAACGATTCTTTTATTAACTCTCCATCAGTAAAAGGCTTTTTGCTTTTGCTAATAAATGACACACTTTTAAAGATGCAATAGTGACTGATATTGGTTTATTTATTACTTTCGAAATCATATTTTGTTGTCCAGAAAGTGCTGCCTTTAAATTTATAATTTTTGATTCACGTATTTCAGAACTTGTGGGAAAATCTTCATATTTTGCACGTAGCGATCGAAAAGGTCTCTTAATATTACTTTTTTTTTTTTTTTTTTGGAATTGCTACAGATGAATTACAAATCAAACAATAACACTTTCCATTTACCATTGTAAAGAAATAACCCATTTCCCATTCCTTGAAAATGATAACACGTCTTCGATTTCTTTGATACACTCATGATTATCCTCAAATAAAAAAAAAAAAAAACTTTTAAATATTTAATTAAAATAAAAAATGTTTATAATTCATCAATTAGCGAACAAAATAATGGTAAATCCAACGATAAATTTAGAGCAACTGAAACTCAACTGAAATTCTAACAGTGGGTAGTAGGAAGCGTGTGATGTAGTTACGAGTAAACACGATTATAAACGAAACGCATACGATGTGCTTTGCTTATAATCGTGTTCACTCGGATCGCTGTTTGACATCCACTGATCCAAATTAATTCATTTACCCTAACTTATAAGAAAATTACTGATTTGACAATTTTAACGAAAAATAAATAAACAATAGCAATACTTAAAGAGAATTAAAAAAAAAATAATACAAAATAATGATAAATAAAATATTATGTTTTCAGTTTTACTTAAATTTCTAAGTAAGGAAGAATAAACAAGAGATCGACCAAAAATCGCTCCACGATCGATGGGTTGAACACGACTGGCCTATATCATTTCAGTGAAGCTTGGTTGCAAACCGAAAGAGCAAAAGCCGAGGATGAAACAATCTTCACCATGGAAAATCCGGTTAGAACGAAAAGTCAACAAACTTTGAGCTAATCTGAGCAACTTAAAGAGTTTTAAAGAAGGATGGCTGAAAAATAATAACATCAAAAACAATCTGATTAACACATATGTGGCCAATAAAACAATTGCTGAAGTTACCGAAGAGGTAAAACAAAGAATTACAGCAACTGCACAGAAAATTAAAAGACATGAAGCAGAATAAACCAATATGTACAAAATACGCAATTTCGAAAGAACCAATGTCAGTTCTTTCAGTCTCTCAAGAGAAATACAAATGCGAACCATCATTCACCAGGAAAAGAAACACTCAAATTTTGGAAGTCAATCTGGGATAATCCTATTGAACAATAAAGATGCCTGATGGATTAAGGAAATAGAATCAGAAATAAAACCAAAACCAATGCAAAATGCCATTATCACTAAACAAATGGTCAGTGCTCATGCTAGAAAATTAAAAAAAACAGGATTGCACCTGGCAAAGACGAACAAAAGACCAGATCCTTATTAATAAAATGATTCTCAGAAACTCAAAAGAGAAAAAAAAAAAAAACTTAAACATGGCATGGATAGACTACAAGAAAGCATTCGATTCCCTCCCACACTCCTGGAACCTAAAATCACTAAAAATATTTGGAATTAGCAAAAACATGTTCGTTTCTGGCTGGTGCTTCGAAATCATGGAAAAACGAAAGATTTGGCGATATCAGCATTAAACGTGGCATTTTCCGAGGTGATTCCTTGTCACCATTGCTCTTCAACATTTCTTTGATACCTTTGGCTATGATTCTGAAAGAAAATAAAAGTTGGATATGAAATTCCTAAATGTAGTATTAACATTTCCTATCTGTTGTATATGGATGACTTGAAGTTATATCGAAAATCGGCACAGCTAATAGACTCTTTACTAAGCATAGTTCGTATTTTCAGTCAGGACATTAATAGAATTATCGAAACCAATAAAATTTGGTTTAGATAAATGCGCATTTTATCTATTAAATGAGCGAAAATTAATGATATTAGCAATTTTAATTTTGATAAAGAGAAATATATAAAAGCAATTTCAGTAGACGAACACTATAAATACCTAGGAATATTAGAAGCCAATGATATTCTCCACTCGAAAGTTGAACAACAGGCAGCATCAGAATACATCAAGAGTTAGAAATATTCTGAAAACAAAACTAAATAGATTAAACACAATTAGAGCAATGAATTCTTGGACTATACCAATGATCCGATACACAGCTGGCATAATAGATTGGACAAAAGAAGACCTGGACAAATTGGACCGCAAAACTAGAAATCTAATGACTATGATAATGCATTACATCCACGAAGTGATGTTGACCGGCTGTACCTACCGAGGAGCAGTGGCGCACTCAGGATTTAATGTTGGAGGGGGCCGAGCGCTCAGGATTTAACCTTGGGGGGGGGGGGGGAGAGTTGAGTAGACGTTTTGCGAATACACACTACACATCGCATACGACCTATAACTGAGCATCTGCAGTGATCGCTAATTCATAAGTAGCACACAACATAAATTTAAAAAAAAATGAATTTTAATTAGGACAAGATTTTTGGAAATTTTTCTAGTGTTTTTTCCTTTTTTCGGGGGATGCCCGGGCCCCTTGTCCCCCCCTCTGGGTGAGCCACTGCCGAGAAGAACAGGTGGACAGGGTTTGCTGCAAACGAAACAGACTGTTGAAGAAGAAGAAATTAGTTTAAGTTACATCGACAATAGCTCTGAGCCAATGCTTCAAGAAATTACACAAGAGGGCCTTTTAAAAGCAATAGGAAACAAATCCGATTACAAAAACAACAAAATTACCGATATGTGCGCTGGAAAAATAAACCCTTGCATGGGCAATTTCTTCGAGATACTGAAGAAAAAATTGACGTGATATAATAACAGCAAATGCAGATTATGCGATCAGAAAGGTGAGACTAGAATATCTAATCAGTGCCTGTAGCAAAATAGCTCAAAGTGACTACAAATACCGCCATGATCCAGATGCGAAAATAATTCATTGGCATATATATGCTATGCCTTTTCTACTTCTGATAACTGGTGGAAGCATAAAATAGAGACTGTACTGGAAAATGAAACAACAAAAATTCTCTGGGACTTTTACAAACTGATAGGTATTTGGAACACAATAGACCTGACATCAGAATTACCGAACATCGAGAGGTTTGGATTATTGATATCGCAGTACTCAGTGATAACAACATTAAATCCGATATTTAATCCAGTGATAACATCTCGATATTTAGTAATTTTTTCAACTGGAAAAAATTTACTAAATATCGAGATCTCGCAATCGAAGTTTGCCGACTGTGGCTTAAAACAGTGCTTCCCAAACTTCTGAATGTCAGGGCCCCCTTTGCAAAAATTAAAATATTTCACGGCCCCCCTCAAAAAAAATCGTAATAGAGAGATATATTTATTATAATATTTATTGTATTTATATTCAATACAAAACATACACACCGAATATTGCAAACATCAAATGCATATATTGCATTTTTGGCCTCTTACCGTAATAATAGCACCACTTACCGATACTGGCACACCACAGACTGATAACATGAAATTAGTGAATATTACCTGAATAAGGGAATCCCCGGACCAGGAACATTTTTCTCTTTTGTAACTTTTCTCCCTTTACCGTAATTAAGCCTAACGCGAAACAGACAGCAAAGGCAGGTTATTAAAACGTGCATATGATTTGGTGCGGTATTAACAAAAGATCGCGCAACCGAACGATAAAATCATAGCTGATAATTGAGTTGAAATGCTAACTCTCTTCAACCGAATTCCATATGTGAAACTGCCATAACATTCATTGTATATATATATATATATATATTACTTAGTTTTAATACTTTTACGAATTTTAACAAGTTCGGTTGAATTTTATTGCTGCCCTGGTAAATCGAACTCACATCTAATTAATAACAACAGTTTTTAGTTAGATACTGTGTTTGCCCATGCAACATATGGTTTTGTTTCAGTCTATACAGCATAGTTTCTGTATGAGGGGACATGTGATTCATTAATGAGTGTGTTTTTATCCCAGTTGTCTCTAATTGCACTATTTGTTGAGAAATATATTACACAGACTCCTCATACCTTATTCACTGGCCTAATAAAAGTACTTGTTGTTATTGCCTCTGCAGTAAAGTGGCTGTTAGGAAGGGGTTGTTTACCACTGCAAGTGAGTTACTATCTCCCCACATGAACTTGTTTAAGCTTTTTTTCATGTGTGAAGTATATGCGAAACTTTTATTGGTAACAGAAAACTAGCTCGGATAATATAAAGCGAGTTTTGATATGTATATAAAGTGTAATATCAACAGTCCCTAATTACGAATGCATGATGAAAGGGACAGGAAGATTTGGAGCTTCCCTGGAGAGCATTCGAAGTAAATACAATTAACCACTGCTTTGAAATGAAACATATGAATAAGCAATATTTACTAATGTTCATTAAGCGCCGAAATACGCAGGAAGCAAATTTTGTGAACCAACGCCAATGTGTGAATTTTTTCATTAAAATATAAAAAATAGCAAAAAAGAAATAATAAATAATAAAAGTTAAATACGTTTCTTTTAAAATAAAAAAAAATCTACTTAGTCTTAAAACATTTTAAATTTGTTTTCATTATTTCACGCCCCCCCCCCTCAACAAAACCTATGGCCCCCAAGGGGGTCGCGGCCCACAGTTTGGGAAGCGCTCTTAAAACACACCAAAGTCATCCCAATAGTTATCGGTGCACTTGGTGCAACTTCACATAAGGTATCCAACTATTTACAGCAATTAAACATCAACGAACTGCCCCATATGAAAAAAAAAAAAAAAACAGCATTACTTGGAACAGTCCATATTTTACAACGCTACCTGACGGACTATTCTTAGATTCTTGGGGAGAATCCGAATTGTTCTGTATCACCAGCGTCAAATTTGTGTTTATATGATATCTTGTTTTGACTGTGAATCAATTATGTGAATGAAATAATAATAATAATAAATTTATGAACTGTCATATTACATACCATAAATTTAGTGATTCCAAGCATTGTGGGGAAATCTCTCTCTTCCATCAGTACACCCTATTCTTCAACTTTGTGATTAATATATTAGATTTCAAAATGAATTTGGTATTGGACGTGTAAGCGATTCATTCTAAATCATCAGGAAAGACTGAATAATCCTTCCTTGTAGAAATATGTGATTCCACCACTAGCAGCAGAGCAGTTTTCCGAGTAAGAATAGCACAAGTTTTGATTAATTTAAAGCAGACCCGCAACATCCAGCCATTAGTCATCTTGCTCTACCCTAAAGAACCAACCATAGCCACATCCTCTCCCGAAGCAATCAACCTTATTGGCTGTGTAGGCCCTATCCGATAACAGGACCAGTGGTGGATATTTGATTTATAGGGAGGTAGAACACTCTAATTGAGGCCTAGTGAAAATCACGACTCCTCCACCGTTATTTCTAACAGTTGGTCTTGCTGGCAGCCCTTCGGGACTGCGAGATCTTTTTTTGCTGGTATATCATCGATTTGATCTACGGGATTTCATATTTGGTTCTGAGACCCTCTTCTCAAACTGTGTCTTTACACAATTATCACTTATTATCAATCATGGCAAAACCTCTAAATGAAATTGAATTTGAAGAGGTATACAAAGAATTCCTAAGACTAGGAAAACTACCGGTCCAATAATTAATCTAGATGGTATTTCACCTAGATACAGATTGTCTCGTTTGGCATCTGACATTCCTTTGGGAATCGAAAAATAAGACACTTGCACACGATTGATGGGATATACCATGTTTGACTTGTTTAACACAGACAGGTGAGCCAGTTGAATGTTTGGATTTATTTTGACTTTGCAGACAAAAAGTGTAGCTTCTTCAATTTGCACTTTAGCCTTAGAATCAGCATTTGCAGTCAGTAAACAAAATTCGGGAGAACTGCGAACCAATCGAATACGAACAGAAACGTTGTTGATCAAGTACCGGTCTTGATGCATGATGTCAGCGTGTATTCGCCCAAGCATCTCGACACTTTTCGATTGGTTAATTCGAGCTTGTCGTCTACGCATCTCACATTCACTTTTGGTAAACATATCACTAACATTAGCCACATCATCTTTAACAAATAGTTCATTTTTCAGTTGATTGTTTTTAGCATCTCTGTCATAATTTAGTAGGTTTTCAATATAAGCCCTATAAGGATACGTGTCTGATGCCACATTCACTATTTTATCTTGGAGAAAAAAGTCAATTTGACTGAACAGGGAATGGAAAAAATTATTCACAATACCAACTGAAGAATCTTCAATAGGTTTATTATCATTGTCAGTGATGCGCACACGAACGCGTAGGTATGATTTTCCCAAATCCAAGTATTCTTCAGATGTACCTGGTATGCAAAACTCCACAGGACCTCTGCTGTCAGTACTGGATATTGGTTGGTAAGTGACATAAGAACTTCTTTCCACACACATGTTGACACGAGGGTGGGAAAAAAGATCTAACTCTGACATCATATCCTCAGCAAAATATGTCATCTCGCTTGTGCTTTTTAGTATTCGTTTTTTTCTTCTTGCTTCCTTGACCTCTCTGAAGTCAAGAATAGACAGCCTTTTCAGCAATGGTTTTCCCAGCTTCTGATGCTCTGTTTATAAAGGCTCGACGTACAGGTACTCCTTCCAATATATCTCCTATCATATGCTGACCGGCTTTTAAGGCTTGACGACCGACAAATTGAGCTGCAGGTTTTAAAAGTGGACTTAGAAAGGAGAAGGCACTTCTGAAAATGCTATCAGAAGTGCCTTCTCTGTACCTAATCTGTACCCACGCTGCATTGGGGGCCCCGTAAACATTTGAGCCCCACCTGCCTGCAATGTGTAATATCTGAGATAATCAGTCATCCTTTACTTGTCGGAACTGTAATTTAACTATTGTCTTGCCGCCACGAAAGTGGAACAACTCGCCGCTGTCAGAACGAATTTCAATGCTAATTGACTAAAATGTTTGTTTTCGTAACGGATAATAATCAGGTTGAGCAAAAACGAAGAAACACTTGGTGCTGCACTGAACAACTCGTAACAATGGTGCACATGTATCATCAACTATCTGTTCTTGGATTAAATCAGAATAAACAAAATATGCGGCTACACCCCTCTTTATATCAATTGAATATTTCCCTGTGATTGTACCTTTCAGTTTAACACCAATCTGATTAAAACCCAGTAGAAGGCCCAAACCCGAGGCCTCATTGGGAAACAACAGGTTGTAATCTTTTGGGGATGTCAGAGAAATAGTGTTGTTTGGGTTCTTTTTTCCAGTAATCACAGAACTCACATCAAACACTGCTTGAAGAAGTTCAGAGTGTGAATTGTAACTGCCATGGGGCATCTTGTACACTTTGTAAAATCCTTCTTTAGACTTTTCGAAAACTTTATTTCCTGTGATATTGTTGTTGTCGATATTGTTGACTCCTCCTCCTCCACTGCATGTATCATATGAAACTCATCGTAACCGGAATCGATGTTATTAAATTCTCCCGGAAGATGAATTTCGACAAAAGCTACTTCCCATTTACCTTCAAGTCTGATCTCGTGTGGTAATTCCACTTGAAATTTCGTTTGCGTAATTTAAGTAGGAAACATTTTCATGCTGGCGTTACTGGAAAGGGTTAAGTAAAACATCTTCGCTACGAACCCAAGAATTATACGATGAGGGATAACCGAGCCACTTAACAAAATACTGAAGTTTTCCTTTCTGTTTGCGGTGTTTAAGTACTTGTTCGATTAGATACACGTCTTCCGGAAGTTCATTGGGTATATTAGCCTTTTGCAGCTGAGGTTCATAGAAAGTTCCCTCCACTATCTCTCCGTCCCGACTGCGAACTCTATATACTACAGGGTTTCTATTAATAACCTGAGCAATAGTGAACAATTCTCGTGTCCAATTACTCCACGACCCTTTTCTAAATTTGTGGGTCTCATCACTTAAAACCACACTATCACCTACTTGAAATTTTGGTTTGGTAGTCTCCTCTTGGGTTCCGTACAAATATTTCCAAACACGATCCTCGTTGTGAAGGTTAACTTGCGAAGGAGCCATACCGATAGTGCGGTGTGGTGTGAGGTTATAAGTATGTAGAAGGGTCGGCAAAACTTTCGTATAACTTTTACTTTTAGTATACGTTATCCATTTGTAGATCTTTGTTTTTAATGTTCTGATAAATCTTTCTGCAATGGGTGCTTTCATTTCGCTCCTGGTCGTGTAGAAATGAATATTATGGTTCTTAAACAATGCACGAACTTTCTTGTTGCAAAACTCTTTTCCTTGATCAGTGTTTATGTAACATGGCACTTCCTCTTTAAAAATAGACTCGAAAGCATTAACAACATGGTCTGCTGATTTCTTCTTCGGTGTTCGAACCCACGCAAATCGGGAAAAACAATCAATGCATACAAGAAGGAAACACACACACCCCTATTCTCTTTTGCATGGGATGACATATCTGTCAAATCACTTTGAAAAGTGTTGGGACTTTAATTTGATTGCTTTTAAACTTTCTTCTAATGGGTTTATGTCTCACATAAGTAGGCTGTGTTGCTAACCAACTTTTCACGGTTTCATGTGGCAAATTTGTATGTTTCTGTAAAGCTTTGATACTTCCAAAACTAATTACTCTATTAGGATTATAGTAATCTGCTAACTTTTCCATTACTATTAAGGATTTTTTTTTCTTTGCAGGCAGGTGAAAATCAAGAACCATCGCAAAAGTGACAGATACTTGCTTTTATAGCAGTACTGCTAATATTAGTGTAAGCAGAAATTGCCATAATCATCTGGGAAGCAGTATCAAAATCAGGCAATCAAACATACCTCATCAAAGAAATGTTACAACAAGAAAAACACCATATGCATTGGTGATATCTGTAAATTCCTATTTCTGCATATTGCATTGTAAATAATATCTGTGAAATAAATATGTAAACATAAAAGAACAAACAGTGTCGTTGATGTGTTATGTATTTTTAAGTAAGATCACATTTGAAATCACCGTGAATTCGCACACGATTTGTTTATTTATTGAACTTTAAGATCTTAATTTCAGACAAATCAAAATATTCGGATGAATTATGAATAAAATATGAATTAGAATTAGAATATGAATATAGAAAAAAATACGGATGAGCTATGGAAAAAAAAAGTGTGTTTGAGGGATACCAGTATATAATTAAATTATTCAGAAAAGCTCGAAACACTCCCGCCATCACGACTTACTCTTAGAATTTCCACCCTTTAACAGGAAAGAAATACCCCAAAATGTATTGGAAATTTAGTACACCCATCTATACACAACCAAACACAAAACATGATGACAATGACGGACGTGTGTCACCCTGGGAAAATTCCAAGATATCTTATCTCAAAAACATTGCCCACAATTCCATAGCCAAACCAAAACACCATGTGATATCACAGAGACATATGTTCCCCAGAAATTTCCAAACACATAACGTCACGATTCTTATCTCTAAATATCACCCACAACGCAAAAAATGAACCAAACACACCACGTGATGTCCCTGACAGACGAGGGCCCCAGCGAAATTCCAAACTCTATAACAACAAACATTCACGTCACGATTCCTTATCTTATCTTGATATTGATCTGGTCAGAAGTGTCCCACCAATCACGACACGATTCCTCATCATCATCATCATCAAATTCCTGCCATGTACCCTCAAGGAGTGTATAGGATATGATAGTACTACATGAAAAAAATTACATCATTATTAATTTCCTATCTACAATTTTCCTCCAAATCAGTCTGTTACTTGTCAAGACTCCAACGTTATCAGATCTTATATTTCTATCGTCTAAGGCATTTTGTACCGTATCAATCCACCTATATCTTGGTCTTTCTCTGGGTCATTTTCCTGCCAACCTGGCAGAGAACACTTGTTTTGCTAATCTTTCTTCACCCATTTTGCTTAAGTGACCATACCACCTGAGATTAGCTCTGCTAATGAATTCCTGGATGCTGACAATGTCAAGTTATTTCCTAATATCCTCATTTTTAATATGATATTGCCATTGATGCCATCTGTTCACCTATAATCTTTCTCAGGACTCTCATATCTGTGGTCTCTAGTCTTTGGTCAAGTGTTTTACTTCTGACCCAGCTCTCAGATCCATAAGTTAAAACTTGTTTGAACACTGTCTTGTATACAGCTAATTTAGTGTTCCGACTAATTTCTCTCTTATTCCATGTGCTTTATTTAACACGATTCCTTATACACTAATATATCTCCCTTTCAAAACAACAACGTCACTTATTTACAACTAACAAATGATGTCACTTATTTACAAATAACAAATGAAGTCACTTATCTTCATCTGATAACAACAAGCATTCACGTCACGATTCCTTATCTTATCTTGATCTTGATCTGGTCAAAGGTGTCCCACCAATCACGACACGATTCCTTATCTACTAATATATCTTCCTTTCCATTCAGAACCATAACGTCACTTTTTTACAACTAACAAATGACGTTACTTATTTACAAATAACAAATAACGTCACTTATCTACATCTGATAACAACACACACCCACGACACGATCCCTTATCTTATCTTGATCTGGTCAGAACTGCACCACCAATCACAACACGAATCCTTATCTCTACCATCACCCATAATTCCGTACGCGAAGAACAATTCCATACACAAGAACTGAACTCACTGACACATATGAACCCAGGGAAATTCCTAATATTACAAACTCATGACGTCACACACAATGACGTCATCAAATGAACAACCAATCGCGTCACGATTCCTTATCTTATCTTGATCTTGATCTGGTCAGAAGTGCATCCCATACTACTCTCAGGAAGGTGCACTCACCCAAATGATTGGAAAATTATACAGAGTGGTGACTTGTCACCCCAAATGTTGTTTAAACCAGCGTTGTCTGCAGTGATTGAAGTTTAGCTTGCCTATGTACAGACGATAGAATTGAAACTGTGCAGTGTCCACCTACCAGCTCTAATCAACACACTCTTAAACTCTTGGTTGATTGCTATTTTTATATCAGACTGTGGGAGAGGAATACTTCTCTACCAACTTGTTCTCTTATTATTAAGTTTCCATTAGATTTCTTGGCTGAGATGAAAAATAAGGTTGCTGTCGACTGGCAATATTGCGTGTCATTAGTTTCTGGTGATGCAGTCTTTTAGCAATGTCAAGAATGGATTGACTAACGCACCGTGAAGTCCAGTGAAAAGGTTCACAGAGACCCACGTTTGGAATGTTTAGTGAGGAAAGCAAAGTGAAAGAGGCTGACATAGTCTATTAAGGGATCTCTTGTTCTGGTGATTTAAGAACACTCAGAAAGCATGTAAAAGATCTCAGAAACCTATTTATCATGCACTTGTAGACTGCCACTCGACTAGTTGACTTGCAGACTTCGCCGTTCTATTTGCTACCTTCGTAAGGATCATATTAAACTTAATATACATGCCAATTTGGGAAGAATAGTCAGATTGGTACTACGACTATTTTACCATTCTGAATTTACGTGGTTTCACCTATCCGATACGAATAAAAATCGCAGTGCCCAATTATTAGGACTCTCGAGATTTACCGTGGCTAAGGTAAATTGAACACGAATCTCCTAGATATACTTCAATGAGATAATGACAACCTCAGACGTCAACGCTACCTACACTTCCAACCTTTTCTAGCACCAACACACCTCAGCCAGAGCTTCTGAATTTTCCAAAAAGTTGCTTTTCTTATCTGCTTAAGTCACCAAATGGCCTGCCTACACCTGGTAATTCTATACAAATCCCAAATCTGCCCAACAATGGATTATTGCTCATACACCGGGGTGTGTACCAAAATTCTCCCTACGATTGCTCAATGCTAATCTGAAGAGGGCAATTCGGTTAATTAATGATCCGGTTCTATCTCTAATAGACGTTCAGTTTCTGCCTTATGCTTGTTCGACAGACACCTTCACGGACAGGGAGGGATCGGCTGATTTAGCTACTATCATCCTCCACTTTCCTCCAAAACATATAAAAACATCTGCTCAGCAACTCCGATTTGCTATCTCCATTTCAAAACTCAAAGAACGAACTTCACTTTAATTTTTTACCTCCGTTCTTTCCCAAAGAATAGAACCTTGAGCTGTTCAAAAATGAATAAATAAATACACTGCTTTGAAAGAAGTCAATGGACACCATTGTGTGAAGAACCATGGCGCCCACCTGAACAAGATGTAGGAACTCCTTTCGCATGCGATGACAGCAATGTATAGGGAATACTATACAGAAGCGTACGATAGACCATCCTTCCTGCGGGCATGTAATGAGGTCCTGGGCTCTTATTGAGAAGACGTTGCTTCACTTCACCCGACTCTTCACTTTATTCCATAGATGTTCTATGGGGGTTGAAATCAGGGCTCTGGGGGAGACTAATCAAGTGTAGTGATTTTTAGTAGCCTCATGTCTTGCTGAAAGAAACAATAGTCAGTTTCGTAGAAACGCCCGAAAACGTAGGAAGCATTGCATGTCCAGAATGTTCACATACCTCCGGGAGTTCAATGTTCGGAGCTCCACAAACAGACGTCCAAGGCTAAACCACGAAAGTCAAGACCATACCATCACACCGTCTCCTTCGAATTTCATTGTTAGCATCACACAGTCTGGTAAAGACTTTAAAAGTGCACCTTACATCCATCTATCTACTCGGTAGAGGGTAGTGTAGCGTGATTCGTCGCTCCATAAAACAGCTTTTCAAGCTTCACTTCCCACTATACACGCTCTTTGCACAACAGAAAACGAAGTTGCATATTGGTTCGGGTAAATGTGGGGTTGGGGGCTACTTGCATATTGCTGTCTTAACATTGAAAGCCATTGTGAGCCTCGCTTCTAAATATTTTTGTGCCGATTCGTGTTCCAGTTGATGCCCAGAAGTCAGTGGACTGCTAACTATTCTCCTTCGTAGCACGTTATAGTCACATTCGGTAAGTTGAGTGGGTCGTTCACTGTGGGAAACACTTGCAGTTTACTTCTAAATTTGCAGTGTACTTCCAAAAAACACTTCCAGATTTCGAATCATTGCAAATCCTCTAAGACATTTCTGTGATTTAGTAATAAAAAAAAATCGGAAAGAGAAATGTTTGGAAGAAGGTAGAATAGTGTTATAGAGCTAAGGAAATGATACACTGTCTGTCCAAAAAGAAACCGAACCTTTCGAAAATATAAGAAACTAGTTGCGCCATCTGTTTTACAAAGTCAAAAGTTTCCGCCTGATATAGTTGAATTGTTCAAGTTTGTTTTTGGATCAGGTTACTTCACCTTGAAAGGTCAAATTTACAAGCAAGAAGAAGGAACAGCAATGGGATCTCCTTTATCACCAAACCTAGCAAACTTGTTTCTAGAACACCTTGAGGAAAAAATATTCACTTTTGAACCCATTCCAAAAATTTGGTTAAGATATGTCGATGACGTATTTGCAGTCTGCGATCATCCCGAACATGAATTACAATTGTTTCTAGATAAAATTAACCTTCTTCATCATCGTATCAACTTTACGTTAGAAAAAGAATCTCGATAGGGTATCTCCTTTTTGGAATTACACATCCAAAGAAAAGAAAACGGTTCCATCGCCACGTCTGTCTTTCGCAAGCATACGTTTTCAGGTCGCTACATTCACAATTCTTCCGCTCATCATCCATCTCAGAAATCTGGCATTATTAAATCACTAGTTTCCAGGGCACACAAATTCTTCTCCTCTGAAGAATATTTAAACCAACAATTAGAAGTAATCAAAAATACAGCCATCCTAAATGGATATATTCCTAAAACAACTCAAAAAATCATCACTCACTTTTCCACACATTAAACCAGACAGGAGGAAATCCATAGGATTCCCATACCTTACATCAAAGGCATCTCCGAACGTCATTCTAAAATTATGAAGAAATACAATTTTGCCACTACATACAAAACTATCAACCAAATTTACAACTTGTTACCTTCTCCTAAGGACAAACTCTCACCTTTGATGTTGCCTGGCGTTTATGAGAATCCATGCTCAAGCAAATTGTCTTACTTTGGACAGACAGGTAGGTCTATTCAGAAACGCATCTTGGAACATCAAGACCACATTCGTCCTTTTAAACCGCAGTCAACACGGAATTGAAAATCCAAGCCCTAGGATCCATTGGGAAAAGTCTAAACTTTTACATAGATATTTATATAAACATGAACGTTTATACAAAGAAAGTTCCGAAGCCCTACTACACAGACCAAACCTAAACCGCAACGACGTTCTTACTATTCCTAAAGTATGGGAAATTGTCATACAAAATTGTGTTAAATAATAATAATAATAATAATAATAATAATAATAATAATAATAATAATTTTTTTTTAAACATTTTATTATGTTTCAATATAAATTGCATACAATAATAATGTTTACAATAAGGTTTACACAGAATTTTTGAATTTAGAATATAATAATAATAATAATAATAATAATAATTTTTTTTTTTTTTTTTTTTATAAACGACTTATTTGTTTTTACAATGAAAATGATAAGGTTTACTATCACACAGAGTATCTGCACACACACAATGAAAAACATATTATCTTTTCTGTACAGTACGAAAATTCGATATACAAAATGCAGAGTACATTTTATAAATATGAATATACATTTTTTTAAACTAGCTAAATATGGGTTGGCACCAATGTGCACACAATTCACGATACAATGCAGTAATGCAGCATACACACACAATTCAATAATAATAATAATAATTTTCTTTTTTCTTTTACATTTTATTATGTCTCAGTATAAGTTACATACAATAATAATATTTACAGTATTTACAATAAGGATTATACAGAATTTTTTTTTTTTAATTTAATTTAATTTAATTTAATTTTTTTTTTTTTATGTCTCAGATGAATTGCATACATAGTTGCTGTAGTAATTATATGTATATAATATTTATAACGCATTACAAGTGTGTATAACAGATACTTGCAAGTTAGTAATTTTCTTCCTCGAAGCTTAGCAGAGCTTATCTGAGGAAGATAATAGATGACAGAGGGTGGTGGTTTCATGGTTGTGTTCCTATAGTGGTCAGAAGCCAGGTGTTGTTTTTACTGTTTGTTGGTACGTGCTTGAAAGACTTCGTCTGCTATTACAGTTTAACTTTTTTTTTTTTTTTTTTGTGCAAATAGGGTTGGATTTAGACATGGTGTGTTTGTTTCTTTGTGTTCTTGTAGTGGTAGTTTTTTGAGAGGGGGGGTTGTCGTAGGTTTGTGTGTGTGTGTGTGTGTGTATGTGTGGCGGGGGAGAAAGAAACAGGAATTGCTCTAATTTTCATTCTCACTATAATATTTATATAGTGCCTGTTTCAGCTCTCTGTATGTTCCTAGGTTTCTGTTGTCGAATGGCAGTTTGTTTATCATGTCAGGTACGTAGAAGTTTTGGGTGGATTTGCCGTCGGGATTGTTGTACTTATATGTTATGTAGTTTGTTGACTGTGGTCTTGTTATTTGATATGTTGTTCTGGTTACTCTATATGTTGGGCTGTAGTAGTGTTTTAACATGACTGTGTAGTGGCGTAAGTGTTTCACCTTAAATATTTTGTGTTTTGTCCATGCTTCCTGCATAAGAGTGGGTTGTTCCCAGAATATCAGTTTTATCATTTTATCTTGCAACCATTGTAGCCTGTTAAGTCTGTAGTCTGCGCAGAATGCGTATGATGTGATTGCATATCTTAAAATGTTTTCACATAATGCTTTATAGATTAGTATTTTTATGTGGGTTGGGGCAATGTCTTTTAATCTGTATAGTTTGCTTGCTATTATCCTAAGCTTGGTATGTAGGTAGTTTGTATGGCTATTCCAACTTTGATCTGCATCGAAGTGAAGTCCAAGGTAGCGTGTTGTTTTCACCTGTGTGATGGTTGTGATTTTAGGTTCTGCACTTTGTGTATAGGAGGATGAATGTTTGATAATGAGATATTCAGTTTCTATGGGCAGGGTTTGGAGATTTTTGAATATCATTAGCTTTGTTTTTCCAGGATTTATATACTGTATATGCCGTTTTCGGTTAACCAGTTAGTGATTTGATTGATGTCATGCTGCATATTTTTGTAAGCGATTTTTGCAGTGTTGTGAATGGATACTATGGCAGTGTCGTCTGCATACTGGAAGATTTTACTTTTTAGGGGGAGTTGGCTTATGTCGTGTGTGTATATGTTAAATAGAATGGGAGATAGGACAGCTCCTTGCGGTACTCCACAGGTTACATGTACCTCTTTGCTGTGTGCTGATGCTATACGTGTAATGTGCTTTCTGTTTTTCGTGTATGCTTTAAACCACTGGAGTAGACGACCTCCAATTCCGATATGGGTAAGTTTCGTTAACAAGGTTTTATGTGTTAGTGTGTCAAATGCTTTTGTTAGGTCAATGAATACCACTAATGTTATTCTGTTTTTATCCAATGCAGCGTTTATTAGATCTGTGAACTCTTCCAGGAGTGTTGCTGTTCCTTTATTTTTTTGAAAGCCATATTGTGTTTTGGGTATGATTTGAAATTTTTCAACGTATGTGGAGAGTTTCTGATGTACAATGCGCTCCATGATTTGGTTGATTACAGGCAGCGTGGCGATAGGTCTGTAATTACTTATTATGTTTCTTTTTCCCTGTTTGTGTATGGGTGTGATTAATGCAGTCTTCAGTGTTTCAGGTATGTGTCCCGTTTCGAAGATTTTATTTAGCAGTTTTTGTATAACTGGAAGTAGGTCGTTTGAGTGTTTCTTGATGTCTTTTGGTCTGATTCCGTCTATCCCCGGTCCTTTGTTAGGATTAATTTGTTGAATTGCCAGTGATAGTTCTTCTTTTGTTACTGTGGGGAACCACATCAACTGCGTTGCTCGTGGACCTAGTGGAGAATGTTCGTATGTGTGAGGAAAGGTTGTTTCTTGTAGCTTTTGGACAGAGTTCACAAAGTGCTGATTAAAGTTGTTTGCCAACTGTTTGAGGGATTTGGGGTCGCAGGCAAAGCTGTGTTTTATTGTTTCTATGGCAGTGGTTCTGTGTATATTGTCCAGCATTTCATTAATCAGGTGCCAGGTTTCCTTTATGTCATTCTGTGCTGTTGTTAATTTGTTGCTGTAATAGTTTCTTTTTGCCTTTCGAATCTGGGTTGTTAGGAGATTCCGTTTTCTTTTGTATTCAGCTTTTAAAGCGATATTGTTCGGTGACTTCTTAAGTTGTTTCCATAGGGCATCTTTTCTTTGCATGTCTGTTAGTATGTTGTCTGTTATCCATGGATTTTGTTTCGTTTGGGGACGTATTTTTATTTTTGTTAATGCTTTGTTGTATATTTTGTTAAATGCAAGTTTAAGATTATTATATACAGCTTCAGCAGAGTCTAAAGATGCTATCTGCATCCAGTCTGTTTTTCTGATTTCATCGTTCACTATTGCTTCGTTTACAATGCTATGATACTGTTTTGTAGTGTCAGTGATTTTTATGGGTTCTGGTTCAGTGTATAACTGCAATGCTGTGAAATAATGGTCTGCTAGTTTGCATGTTATGACGGCTGCTGTGTGGCTGTTTGGAGGGGCCCTTATATTTATATGATCAATGCAGGTTGAGGTTGTTGTGTTTCCGACTATCTCTTCTCGTGTATACGACTGTATGGATGGGGTTATGTTATATGCAGATAATAGGTGTAGGTATTGTTCTGTGTTGTTATTTATGTTCCTAATGTTTATATTCATGTCTCCTATTATTATCAAGTATTTTGAGGTGCCTACTTTCGTGGCTGAAAGCCATCTGTTTAGTTCTTCTAGGAATTTTGTGGTGCTTAAGTTGGGTGGTCTGTATATTGCGTTTAATATCAGGGAGTTTTCTTGTTTGATGTTTTTAATTTCGATGCATATGTTTTCTGCGTATTCTAATTTATAGTTTATTTCTGTTACTTCTAGTTTATGTTTGGTAAATATTATTATACCACTGCCTCGTTTTGTTTGTCTGCAGTGTTTGTGTTGTTGGTAGTGTGGCATTTGGTAGGAGGATGCCTCTTCGTTTGTCGTAGATACTTCAGTCAGTATTAAAATGTCTATTTCGTCTATATCTTCCTTCAGATAAGCTTGCAGGGTCAGCCAGTATTTTTGAATGCTTCTGATGTTGATGTGGAGAATAGATAGTCCTTTTTTGGGGATTGTCAGTTGTTTCCATTCTGATATTGATTTCAGAATGTGGCAATTATCATGTTCTGGGGTGATTACGTCTGCTTGATGGTGTGCATTCATGTTGGTTGGGGTGCTGGTCCTTCTTTACGAGTTGTCACTATTCCTTTCAATGTGACAGCCTGTTGAGGTCATCTACGGATTTTATTTCGATTGGTTTTGAGTCTTTTGTCTTTCTAAGGAATATTTTGCTGTCTCTTATCCATATAAACTGGCAATTGTTTTCTGTTTTTACTTTCCTTGCTTGGTAGAATATTTTCTGATAGTGTGGAGTAAGGTATTCAGACAAGTATATTGGGGTGTTGTCGTGGTCTCCTTTCAGATCCTTTACTACTGGATTTTTAATCCTGCTAGCTTTTACAAGTGTAGTTTTTGTTAGGCTGTTGGTGAGTCGCACTACGACGGTAGAAGGACGGGTATTATTTTCTCTTTTCCTTTTTTGTGGTAACCGATGCACTGACTGGATGTCTCTTGGTTCAATGGGGGAGCCGATTTTTTGGCTTAGTTGTATTACAGTGTCTCTTAGAGGTTCCATAGCTATTTCTGGGAGACCATTTATGAGGAGGTTATTTTTGTGCTGCTGTTGGTTTGAGAGCTCGTACTGTTGCTTTAGAGAGTTTAGTTCTTGCCGTAGGTCCGTTGTCTCTTTAATTAAATTATGCTGTCTTTCAGTTAGCTCTTTGACGCAGTTTTTAATTTCTCTAACGGTCTGTAACATATCTTCTATCGAGTTATTATTAAATTTAATAAATGCCTCGTATTGGTTAAATTTTTCTGTAATTTGTGCGGTATGTTTTTTAAATAGTTCTCCAACAAAATCGATTAAACAGTCTTTTAGGTTTTGTAATCTATTTTCAAGTAATGCATTTAAACATGGCTCACCTGGGTTTCCGTTGTTGTTTTCTTTGTTTTTAATTCCCTCTGTTGTTGATAGCTGTTTACTGCCTGCGGTTGTTTTCTGCGTTGGTTGTTTTCCGCCTGCCGTCGAAGGCGACGTTCCTTTGTTATTTCTGCAATGGGGACACTTCCACTCGTCACGATTCTTGTTTGATTTTCGCTGCCAGGTAGTTTCGGACAATCCTGAACATAAAAAATGCATGTTTCTTTGGCAGTTCCTACATGTTATGTGGTTTTCTTCCCCCGTTAGGTCTTCTTGGCATTTGTAGCACTTCATACTTCTTGTTTGACGATCTTGCTGTATTTTCTAATATGGCGTCCTCCTTTGTTCTCTTCTCGCGTAGTTGACCAACGTATACTTCGAACTTTGAATACTTATATTTTACTTATTACTTAACAGATACTTACAGTTTTTACATCTATATGTTCGTCTTGAAGAACGGAGTTCACTGATGTACTTTAAATTTTAATTCAGAAGAAAAGATCTACTTTGCAACTTAAAATATGGGAGCATCGAAATAGCGTGCTTGCGACTGCTTGCTGCTAAAGCGCCCTCTATATAATAATGATAAAATAATAAAAACAATAATAAATAAAATAATAATAATAATAATAATAATAATAATTATTATTATTATTGTTTTATTTATTATTGTTTTTTTTTTACTTCTGTAACACATTACGCACGTTTAATGAGATTCTATTGTAATCATGCGCCCTAACTGTATGTTATTCCTATTATTGTTTAAACTACTGTACTGATGATGTCCTAAGATACTTAGGATGAAATATTTACAATTAAATAATTTTCACTGTGGTCAATACGTGTGTTTCTTTTAATTATTAACAGCAGTCTTGGAACCTCCTTTATGCAGTGGAACTATTTTCCCCTCATTATTTTCACCACTGCAGGACTAACCCAGACCCAAGACTCAAATTAAACAAAATTCTTTAGCCGCTTCACGTACAACACGAGCTGGTATACCATCCAATCCCACAGATGTATTGACATTGAGGTTCTGTAATAGACTATTCACCTTCACTTCATTCACCACAATTCCCGTATAAGCTGTTGGTTCATTCATTCCTGCAGTGTATCACCACCTAGATGATATACTCTTGCAAAGTGCTCGCTCAGTAATTTCACTATATCAACTGATTCGGTTACCTCCCTACCATCGGCATTCTTTAAAATCATTCTTCCATATACATTTTTTATTTTATTTGCAACATATCGAAAAAACTACTTGGTATTCTCTTTAGCCTGCATGGCTAATGTTCTTTCATAATCCGCTTTTGCTTTTCTTACCACATTCGTTACCCTTCTGGCCTGCGCTTCATACCGTTCATGTGCCTGCCGGTCACCTTTCTCCTTAAATTCTCTGCATAGTTGTTTCTTTTTTTGCAGCTCAAGCTTAATAGTGTTATTCATCCATTTAACCCCTACTTGATTCATTATTCGGACTCTAGGTATACACTTCTTAACCGTATCCCATGCAGTATCAACATGCCATAGAACTGAACCAATCAATCTCCTAATCTTGTCATACTTACCAGCCCGATAATTCCACATGTACCCTGTCTTAATTGTAAATTCCACACCTTTAACCACCTACCAAGTTAAGACCCTATGATCACTCTCATCAATTGGTGGCAACGTGGTCATATTCGTTACAGCCAAATTCTCAGATGCAATTACTAGGTCAAGCACTCTCTGACCCCTAGTATTTTCCATTACATGCTGTTGCAGATAGTTATCCCTTAACACGTTCATTGGCAAGCTGAAAATTGGAATTTCGTGTGGCGGCCAAATTTTTTTTAGTTTTTAATTTAGTTAGCGACGTCCACGCGATATCGCGTGATTGGCAATGAACGTGTTAATAACTGCATAAAATCCAATTCCTTCCTCCCATGTGTCCTTTCAATCAATGTTACCATAGTTGAAATCTCCTATAATAATTACCCTGCTTCCACTTATTTCTTCTATTTGCTTATGCATACTATCTCTACCATCTATTCCATCACCTGGCCTATAGCAGCACCCAACTGTATATTTTGTTCTGCTAGTCTCAATCTCACACCAAATAGCCTCAAATGTGCTCACTTCTATTCTCTTTGGCTGTAGCTCATCAGCTATCATCAATAACACTCCTCTCCCCATTTTATTCTCCCTGTCACTCCTGAACACACCTTACCCTTCACATTTAATCCCACCAGCGATATCATCTTCTGTCAGCCATGTTTCACTAATGCTAATAACTTGTGGCCTGGAAGTGCCAACCAAGGCCAAAAATTCTTCCTTCTTTTTCCTAATACTTCTGGCATTAGTATACATGAATTGCAGAAGCCCATTTGTCCCATCCCTAGTTTGATGCCTTATACTAACTATCCCATTCTGATTTGTTGTCCTTCGTACTCGCTCAGACATGTTATACACATTCATACACTCAACGGTCTCCCTAAAGTCTGCGTATCTACTCCCCCCCCTTAATAACTCTAGTTTCTCTGATTCTGCACATCCACTTCCACTTCATTCAACAACACCTTTTCAAGTCTCCTTACACCAAATCCATTCAAATGTAAACCATCCATCTTATATAAATCCTTTCACCCATTGAACTCACTCCACACATTCACAAATTCCACACCACTCCTCCTGCATAATCTGTGCATAAAGTTATTAGCAATTTTTGCCCTCCTTCTATACTCTTCACTGTCATACCGCTGCAACAGACTCAGCATCCTAACTCTCTCACTCTTCTCTTTTGCTACCTCAAGCAATTCCTTCAAATCCTCTCTCATAGCCATTTTGTCTCCTTTCAAATCATTTGTTCCTACTACTACTATCAATTCTTTCACCCACTCCTTTTGCATTCTAATTGGCTCACGTACATCCTTAACGTTCACACCAGGTTGGCACGATTTTGTTAAAACTCTCATCTATCACACCTCTTACTAAAGAATCTCCATACAATACTCGCTCTTTCATTTTATTTACCCTCACTATCATACTCTTTTTCTTCTTATCATACTTTTGCCGTTTATTAGTCTGTATGCTCGGTAAGCATTTTTGCCAACGCTCCAGCTGCCAATTTGTCCTGTGTATCGCTCTGCATAACCATGCGATCTCACTCATTGCACCTGTCTCGTCATTTTTATTATCCGTTAATTCATTCATTCGTTCTGTATGTTTACCTTCATTCTCACTTTCAACACCACTCTCACAGCTATCTGGTACTACCTCGCAATTGTCATCACCGTCAATGACGCGAGAAACATTTGTGCCAGATAGATATCCTAGTTTTGAACACGAAGATCACTTGAGCGGAACGTCTAAAACTGATAAGGATCAAAATGCCAAGATTATGTGCAATGACAGTTCTGCAACTTCCTCTGGTGATGAATTATCCAAGAATTGCTAAGATCGTCTGAACGAAAATTGGATCCTCTAGCTCTGCATTATAATTCCTGACGTTTTATTATTATTATTATTATTATTATTTTATTTTAATATCATGTTTGCACAGTCCAGATTACAAGTCCGATAACAGGTAGAGAAACAAATATTTTCACAAATCAGCATATAAAATTAGATGCAGACGAGAAAAAGTAAACTTTTTGTAATGTAGCATGAGATGAAATCAGTTATTTTACTTTTTCTATAATATGGTTAACAAGTTATATTTTATACTACGAAGTGCAATTTTTAAAACAAGAAACACTTGCCATTATTTTGAATACGACAGTGCCTTTCAACAATGGGACATTTTGCTACATAAAAAATATTATAGATTCACTCATATTTTATAGCCAAATGCAGAAACACTTTAAAAATGTTTCGAAATTAACCACAGAACTTATTCAAAATGTTATCATTGGCGTTGCTTTGGTTTGCACTATTTAAAAAAAAAAAAATACGAGTTCTCCCTAGGAATCCGTATGTTCGTTTTATATTACTGATTAAATTAGATTTCTGTCCGCGCGGTTAGACTAGTGGCTTTGCGCTACGCAACCATATGGGGAAGAAGTGTCCCAGGTTCGATTTCTGTCGAAGACCTGAGAAACTTGAGGATCTTCCTCAGGCATAGCAAAGTTAGCCGGTCTTGGGCGCGGGCAGTAGGGTTTTTTCCGCCTTTATTGTATATATGTTATTGTATTATCTTATTGTATATATTATCATGTTGTAAATGAAAATTGTTAACTGAAATAAGCATGCTGTGTACTTATTGTATATATGTAAATAGTTCGTCCGAATGTACATAGATGCTTTTGAGAAAATAAAATATTAATTCTGTTTTGGTATTGTTTGAGCGAATAGAAAATTTTCGAGACCAGAAGCCGGTAGAAATACTTTAAAATTTTTCTCATTGATCTATGTATAATAAAATTTATTCATTTTCATGTTTCCATAAATTAGAAGAAGAAATCATTAACTTGATTTACTTTTTTAAAGAAAAAAATGCATTTTTTATATATCAAAGTCTATTTTACATACCTGTAACAATAAGCTCTGTTTCACTGCTGTCTTCTCCATAGCTGTTGTTGACCATGCAGACGTATCTTCCACTATCTTCTGCGAGAATTCCATTTATTTTCAAGGTACCGTGGATTTGTTCGAGACGAAGTTCTTTATCATCAGTAACTAATCTGCGAAGTCTTTTGTTATCCAGCGATACGATGGTGGAGGTTGTCCCTGAGCTGCACAAGGTCATGTTAAGTCTCCCTCGCTACCCCAAACTTTAGGTTTACTGTCAATAATTTTAGTGGCCAGACGACCTTGAGGATCTGTAAAATAACAAACAATCTTATTGCATTTAAGCAGAGCGCTTAATAATGATATTATTCAATAGCAAGAGCTGTGTTTAGAAATGTTAAGTATCTTAACACTGCTAGCGATTTACTTAACCGATCTCATGCTGGCTGTGTGTAGAATTTGAAGACATTGAAGGAATGCAATTTTCAGGGTCTAGTGGATAGGAGGGGAGTTGGACTTGATTGAGACTTATAAGTTGGTAAGGAGTTATTAGAGGATTAATGTGGATGATTTTTCATGGAATAATTGGAGATGGGGGCGACACGAAGTCTTCTCTGGAAACTGTGAGCAAGGGGATTTTTTTTTTTTTTTTTTGCGTGGTGAGTGGTAAATAATTGAATCTATTGTCTGCAAGTGTGGCGAGTGCGGAGAGACATTAATTTTATTTAAATTAAAACCAATATCAGTAAAAAACATATGTTATAATTAAATTACGTTTAAATATGAATATGTTTTTCGATGATATTAATTTATTTTTTTCTTCGAAAAAATAAATAAAATTATATATTTTCAGAAACTTGACTGGATACTCGAAATCTTATCACTGCCTGCACATCTCTGCATATAGATGTGACCTTTCTTTTTAATTTAAAATTTTGTTTTTCCCTTTGTCCTCCATCAATATAAACCGAATTCTTGAGGGACATACCATTCAGCTATAAATAGCGAGCGGCTAGTTTAATACGTGGAATCTCTGTTGTTTTTATGTGTTTAAACATTACATTTCCTAGCTACATAGCTCAGAAATCTTGCAGCACAAAAGTAATTACTCTTCGCTCCATTAGGTTCAATCCTCGCCGTTCTTTCTTTAGGGAATAATTTTTCTAGTTTAATGCTTTCTGTAGCGATTTCTCCCAATGTTTTCTACAACACACACACACACACAGACGGTAACAAACGGCACACTTTCGTTTGTCAGAAAACTATTAGCAATACAATAATGATTGATAAGACCCACACAAACTTTTAACTAGTTTCTGGTTGCCATGGAAATGAATGGGAGCGTTTGCTTAACACAGGAGTGTCAAACTCAAATTGGACCGCGGGCCATTTGCTATAAAACTGCATCTCAAGTGGGCCGCAAAAAATTTTCGACTAAAAAAACCTGCACTAATTTGAATCGAAGGGAAGTGAAAAAATGAGTATAAATAAATTGGAAAATTAATAACGAAAATTTTATTTATTCTAAGCATTACAAGACATAAAATAATAGTAGAATGATTATGGCAACTCAAAAAAAAAATAATATAAAGAATATTTTTTATTATATTAATATTTACAATAGATAGCATTTAATCCAAATTAAACCGAAATTTAATTTTATTTGAATAAATCAAATATTTATATATTTATACATTCTAAAAAAAAAAAGTATAAACTCTCATTAATAACTATCAAAAATTTACAGAGCCTCCTGTTAGTTTGAAATTTTTTGTGTTTGCGTTGAAATAAAATACTTCCATTTTTTTTAGTTTATTTATTTATTTTTTTTTTTGGGCGGGGGGGAGAGCCCATAATTTGAACTTTTAAAGGAGTTTTTAAATTTAATTTCAGTATTTTATTTTTTTCCCGACACTTGCCAACGTTTATTATTAACCAGCCTGTCAAAATTTGGACTCAAAGATTGTGAGCATACGACTTTCATTATAGCAGAAAGGTTGACGTCGGTTAATCTTGACCTGTGAGCTGTTTTGTTATCTTTCATACATGAGAATAATTGTTCACATAAATAGTTGCTTCCAAAATAACATAGAATATTTGCTGCAAACTTTTTTTTTTCCGGATATTTTTGACCCAAATAACTATATTTTTGGTACACCAATTTCTTGGTATTTCGCTTTTAGAATGGAATCATTTTGGAAATCAATAAGTTCCATTTGAATACAAATAGGAGCTTTTCCGAAATTAAAGGAAAAAGGATCTGTAAAAAGCGAAAAAGCTTCTTGTTGCTCCTTGAAATCTTTAAATCGCCTATCAAATTCTTCTTTTATTTTTTCTAGTTTGGGACAATATTGAGAAAAGATAAAAGTTTGATTCTTATTGTTCAACTGTTCACACAGGAAAGTAATTTAGAATATTCTCTTTTAAATGATTTTGAAACAAAACTAACTTACATCTAAAACTTGCTAGTGCATCATACATGTGTGTTATCAACTGATCATTCCCTTGAAGTTTGATATTTAAATCATTCAAATGTTCTGTAATATCAACTAAGAATGCCAGATCTTGTACCCATCTCTGATCATTAAGAAATGCAACATCATGATTTTTCATTTCTAGGAACAATTTGATCTCCTCTAAAAGTAAAAAAAAAAATGCTTTTTAGGACTTTATGAAAAGATAACCAACGAATCTCTGTGCAATAAGGTAGCCCTTCAAATTCACTCTCCAAGTCTTTTAGAAATTGTGCAAACTGGCGGTGATTGCGGCCTCTGGATCGGATGAAGTTCACAGTCTTTGTCAGCTTGAGTACGCTGCTCATTTCCAACACTTTGGAGCACATGACCTGCTGATGAATAATGCAGTGGAAAGATTGCAGTTTTGGAATGTCTGGATACATTTCCTTTAACTTTGCTGCAAGTCTTGACACAAAACATTTATTTTTGCCTGTCGTTGCTGGAGCACTATTCGGTTGTCACTGCTACGAGCCTGTTCAGAGGAAGTTGATATTTTTCATAAATGCCTTCCCCTGTAGTGGTTCCATGGATGGGAATCATTTCCAAGAACTCTTCAGTAATATTCATATTGTCGTCGCAAGCCCGAAGAAATAAAGCAACTTGAGCCACGTCACGAACATCGAAACTTTCGTCGAGTGCAATTGAAAAGCACTGCACGTTTGCGGATATTTCTTGCAACTGGTCAAGCAGATTATCTGCTATTTCGGTTATTCTTTCGATCACAGTATTTCGGAACAAAGAAATATCACGAAATACTTGCATTTTTTGGGACAGACGTTTTCGGCTGCTTTTATCATACACTCCTTAACCAAGGAACCGTCACTAAAAGGTTTTGAATGTTTCGCCAATAAATAGCGCGTCACGTGAACAGGTGGTAGCCAATAGAATTCAACTTTTTCAGTACCACTATCAGCAGCATGCTATAAATTAACAATGAAAGCATAAATATAGTTTAGCAGGTCGTTGCATCCATATTGTAACTATAAATGTCATACAAAAACGAATAAATCGATATCGTATTTACTCGAATATAATTCGCACTTTTTTTTTCCCCAAAATGAAAGCTAAAAAATCATGGTGCGAGATATATGCAGGAATTTTTAGAAACTAAAGTTTTCAGAAAAAAAACTGAAAATGGGGATGACTTACCAAGAATCTCCTCTTCGTTATAGTTACTTCCTGCCTCGAGAGCGGTTTCCTTGTGTGCATTGTCAGTCATCTATCCAAATAGAATCATCTTCTTTCTCATTATTCCAAGTAAAAATAACAAGTAATTTACAAGATTTTAGATATGTAATGAACACCCTTTACGAATGTCTGAGAAGCGAAAGCAGAATGTGAAATATACAGCAATGGTAGGCCAATAGAGATAGAACAACTATGAAGACGTGGATATGATTGATGCGGTATTAACAAAAGATCGCGTTACCAAAACACAAAGTCAAGCCGACATTTTTATGCTAAAAAGCTAATTTTCTTCAACCAAATTCCATAATATCTG
This sequence comes from Typopeltis vanoorti, assembly GCF_054136105.1. NCBI lineage: Eukaryota > Metazoa > Arthropoda > Arachnida > Uropygi > Thelyphonidae > Typopeltis > Typopeltis vanoorti. Next base: position 11,672,854 of record NC_143569.1, read on the forward strand.
AAACTGTCATAACAACTTTCACTCTATATGTCTTAGTTTTAACACGTTTACGAATTTTAATGCAGCTTTGTGTTTGAGTTAGTGGGACACTCACACATCTAACTAAAAACAACAGATTTTAGTTAGATACTGTGTTTGCAGGTGAAACATATGGTTTTGCTTAAGTCTAAACAGCATGGTTAATGTGGGAGGGGGACATGTGATTCATTAGTTAGTGCCGTTTTTATACCAGTTGTCTCTAATCGCAGGTGGGGAAGGCATGCTGTTTACCGCAGGGAGAGAGTTATCATCCCGACGTGAAAGTGGTTAAACTTTATTTTCGTATGTGATGTACAGTACATGCAAAACTTTTTAATTTCTTTTTTTTCATAAAGTAAAATCAGGGTACAGGGGTTTGAGTCATATGCGAGGGCGAGTTATATTCGAGTAAATATGGTATTTCTGTTTTATTATAAAAAGCAACCATCCTTTTTTTTTTAAATCTTTCCTTGAGGCGTCGGGCGCCGCACGCGGCCTGCGGACCGCCATTTTGACACCCCTGGCTTAACAGGAGTCGCTAACAATAGGAACAATTAAACAGTATATTAAAGAGCTACAAAACACGTTGTACAATATGAGAATTGGGAACAATTCATGCGAAAATTGAAAATTTAAACCCCAAGCAGAAGTTAAATTTCGCAAAAGCTTCAAAGAGATGACAAGCAATAGTAAAAGAAAAATTAACATATTTTCTAACTGACGGGTAATCTGAAGTATATGAAAATCTTTTTTAGAATTATAAAATATAGATAATATAAGATAAGAGATTGACTGAGGAAATGCTTATAATAATTAAATAAGAATTGGTCACTAGAGGAAGATATAGATTTCTGTCACGTAAAAATATGAATTATTTGACCTGTGAGGACCACTTTTCAGCCAGTAGTACTGACTTTTTCTTCTCCAGTTAATTGATGAACAGATTTGCAGAATAACTTTTTATGCTCATCTGAAGAAATAACTTGGTGGATGTGCAACTCGTCACTTGGGATAACCAAATACTTTTGTTTTGGTGGAGGTCTAAAGAAACTAGATGGTAAATAAAATTATGAACAAGTCGGCCTTAATTGACGACTTCAAATGGTATGAATCCCATCCTTGGAGACCAGTGAGCATAGGGAAAGATCGGGAATCTCCACTAGAGCATTCTCTAGAGACCAAACAAGATCTCTTGTTTGGTCTATAGAGAATGCTGGATTGAGAACCAGCTGTTGGTTGAAAACTATGTTTAAAGAAAATAATTTTTAAAAAAAAAAAAAACGTAAGTTTAAAATAACAGTACATTATAATTATGTTCAGTATAGTACTTTTTTACTTTTAGATGAAGTAATTAAAACAGTGAAAAATCAGTTAAACAATTTCATATTTAGAGGTGTCTGAGGAAGAGAAGTTATTTTTCCCTTTCAAATTATTTCATTGATAGTTTTTAATACTCCACATTGGTATACACGTTATATGGAAATAATTTAATATTTAAATAAATACAAAAGTTGATTCTTTTTTTTTTTTTACAAAAATTATATAAAAATCATACACTATGTAATGTTTGGCATTATATATTTTATCTAAATTTTGAGAAGTTAAGCTTATTTTCTTATTAACTATAAATTATTTTATCAAACCTTGTCAATAATAAGCTTTGAGCAATTTATTTTGTAAAATAAAAAAGCTTTCTTTGGATGTTTAAGGTTGTGATATGATAGGACTACTTCTGTGAATTCAAATTCCCATTTCAATGAAAAACGCTTAATGAACATTACTTGGATAACTTATTTCCTCCATGATATTCCTGTACCTTCGAAGGGGGGAACGTAGAGGATATAACATTGTCAGTTATATCCACTCTTATAAGACAATTCTTATTTTATTAACTCATCTAGATCTTGTCCTTCTTCTGGATCTTTTCCCCAAAAAAATGCATTTCTCTAACTTTTCTTCTCCCATTCTGTTTAAGTGACGATACCACCTGAGATTGGGTCTGCTCATACATACTTGAATGCCAACGCTGCAAAGTTCCTTCTTAATATTTTCATTTTTAATGATTCTGCCATTGATGTCATCTGTTCACTTCCCATATCTGTGGTCTCCATTCTTTGATTAGTGTTTTATTTTTAACCTAACTCAGATCCACAACTTAAAACTGGTTTGAACACTGTCTTGTATACAACTAGTTCAGTGCTTTGATTGATTTCTCTTATTCCATATGAATTTCATCTTTCTACCCACCATACCAGCTTTACTTATTCTGTCGTCCATTCCCATATTTAATTTGCATATTCATTTAAAACTGTGCCGCAATAGCTGAAATATTTTCCTTGTTCTATAGGTTCTCTTCACAATGCAGCTGAGGTTTTCTATGCTCGTGCCTATTTTCGTACCAAATTTATTACAACAGTTATTCAATTTAGACAGACTCCTGCACTCTTGTACTGGATTTATTTAGGAGGTGTATAAGCGAGCTGAATATTTTCAATTTTGATATCAGGTTATCTATATCTATCTATCTTTTGATATCTATGCCTTTGTCATAATGTGATCCATGTAGATGATGAATAACAGTGGAGATAGTGTTTAATGTTATTCGTTCGTCATCCTTTGTTTCACACCTGACTTTATATCAAACCATCTTCATTTCTGGCTGCTAACTTACAACTCATAACATGCACTATGTACTGCTCGGTATAATGCTCCAATTACAATGTAATTATAATGTTTTGAATAACTTTTCTCTTGGAACCGTGCCTTTTCCATATCCTCACAATTTAAGTACAAATCCGTGTTATATTGCTACGACTTCTCAATTATTTATCTTAAAATGAAAATCTGATAATGACAACTTCTATTTCTCCTGAACGCAGCTTGTCTTTCAAAGTTTATCTACCACGTACATAAATATTACAGAGGGATTTCCACATGGAATGTCATTGATAATTATCAAATGCAGTTTTATTTCTGTGTTTATGAATGGCTATTATGAGAGCCCACTCTAATTGATTTTAGAAGACCATGCCTCATTAATCATGCAGAATGGCAACTGTCAAACGCTTATATCCCCATATTTAAGCATTTCTGGTCGAATATCATCTACTCCAGCTGCCTTTCCACGTTTCAAATTTTTGACTTCTTTTTTCTTCCTCAAGTATTGAGGTAGAAAAAGCGTTTAATAAAATACATTCAGAATCTATTGAATGAAGTGGATTCGGTGTACAAAGAACTAATAATGTACAACAATGTTCGTTGGCTTAGTCGAGGTCTTGTTCAGAAACGATTTGTTGAATGTTTGGATGAGATAAATCTCTTTTTGACTAATCAACAAATGTCTTATAAAGAAATGTATGACATCGTGTAGGTTTGTAAACTCATGTTTATTACAGATTTTTGGGAACATTTAAATAACTTGAATCTCAAACTGCAGGACACGAAATTATCTTCAAATAAACTTGAAGATGTTTCGTGGATAAATATGGAGGATTTTGAAATGCAGTTCATTGATTTTCAAAGTAGCTCAATTTGGAGGAAGAAATTTGTTGACCTCAGAGTTGACTTGGAAAATATTGAAAAGGAGTGATTAGAGATGGGAGTAACAGAGAGAAGTGCGGAAAAAGAGGTACTTAGAACTTGGGATGCTATTCCCGAAACTTTTGTATGTTTAAAAACCCTTGCAACAGCATTATTATCCAATTTTGCATCTACATATTCTTGTGAATCATTGTTCTCAGTGATGAACTTTGTTAGGTCTCGTAACAGGAGAAACCTTACAGATGAAACTAGTAGCGCATGCATATCTCTAAAGGTTACAAAATATAAACCTGATATAAATTAATTGTCATTAACGATGTAGCAGCAGCAAAAGTCTCATTGATACTAAATAAATAAAATGTCCACTATTTTTCTTTAGTTTTGATTTGATGTTTTTTGTTAAAAATGGTAAAGATTACCTTCTGTTTAATGTATTATGTAGATAAAATAACAATTTATTTTGTTTATAATTTTATCTATTACACGTAAGGGATTAAGAAGTAATACAATTATATCTTTAATTTTATTTTCTTTCATTGTGCTTTAGTCAAGTAAAACGATTATGAGATTGTGCACAGCAATATATTGGGAACACTTAAATAAACTTATGTCTGATTGATCTTTATAAAAAAAAAAATCAGAATTATTTACTCTTTTGCTGATGTTAAAATTGTGTCTTTAAATTGTGAGGCTTTATATGGCAGCTAGAATTACACTTAAATGCAAATAAAAAATATTCACGCTATCAACAGGGCAGAAGGACTTTTAAGCAAAAATTCCATCACTAATTTTTATATTCATTCGATCTTTACAATAATCACTCTTACAATATTCTTTGATTTTACCATTCTAGTGTGATTTTTGATTATTTCAAAAGGTCTTTTCAATACTTAAAAGACACCAAATAATAATACGTTCCCCAAAATTTCGGTTAGCACGTGAGAAAATTTTGCATCAAAGATTTGGCGATTATGGCATGCACAAGTTGCCCACCCCTGGTCTAGAGTCTAGATTTAAACAAATCTATCATACTGTTGCGCGTCTGGAAGTTTATGGCGATCAGGGAGCTGCGGCGAAAACGCCAGCCAATCTTACCAGCGGTGACTAAGCCTCAGATTGTCAAAAATGGTGTCTTTTTGACTTTTTTTTTTTTTTTTAGTATTTTTGGTGTGTATTGAAAAGGGCAGCAAAAGCTCTAGCTACACCACTGATGGTACTTCTCAATTCTTCTGCCAGTTCCACTTCTCATCCACTGGTACATTAATGGGGCCTGACTTCAATTAATTCTGCGGGGTTGATTTTGTTCCAACAGGGGTCTTTAACCAGACAACGCCTCAGTCTACATGACACATTACAGCTACAAAAAAAAAAAAAAAAAAAAAAAAAAAAAAAAAAAAAAAAAAAAAATCAGCTAACGCCTTTTCAATCCCGTAAGGGAGTAGGCGAGGCCCATTTTAGCTTTATTCTAACTTTTCGAGACTGAGTGGAAAGTTCAATCTCCACTGGTAGCCAATCATAGATAGCTGGCCCAAGGCTATCACAAATTAAGTGGCACGCAGTGAAGAGAGAGCTAACAAGTGCCGCCATCTCGTGGTATCTAATAACCCTAGAGATCGAATAACTCGGGAACCGGCCAAAAAAAAAAGGCTTAGAAAAGTATTATCATTTCGTTTTTTAAGTGAATACAGAATACAAGTTGATGCTATTATTATTCCGGGCAACTCCAAGGAGTCAACAGACACATCGAGGGATACCCTAATATCATGTCAAGAACAACTATTCGACATTCACACAGTATCCATCATACCTCACCTTGAACTTGTTCATAGTCATAGCACCCACAAAAGACTCTGGCAGCTTATTCCACTCTTTCACCACTCTCCAAGTAAAATACCTAGCTCTAACACCCCTGCTAACCACATTCTTGCTCAGCTTCCATGTATGGCCCATAGTCCTCCCACCACCAGTCTTATACTCAAAAATATCTTCCGGATTAATCTTATAGAAACCCTTCAGTAATTTGAATGTCTCAATCATATCACCCCTTTTCCGCCTATCGACCAATTTTTGCAACCCACAAATCCTCAACCTGTTCTCATAAGGTTCATTCCACAGACCTGCTATCTTAAATTACCACCTCATTCTGGTTTAGCATCCAAGTTGATACTTAACAGAATGCACCACAAGGTGAGGACTAGACATGAGACAAAATTCACTTTGATTCTCTGCATTCCTTAAAGACCATTTTTTGGAAGTCTCTTTCCATTTATGATTCTTAAGCGTCCATTCTGACATTGTATAAATCCCAAATACATACACTAATCGTAAATATTGTCCTGTTATTCAGCAGATAACTATATACTCTCTTATCAAGAAGAGAGCAATTCTCTTGTGGACAGCAGAAAGCATTTTTTGAGGAAAATTCTCTCAGTTCAGGCACTCCTAATGGACGTTTTTCTTTATTTTTTTCTTCAGCTTCTATAGGCATTTTCATGGGCAATCTTCAACTACCACCATTCTCATTCTGATATTTTCCCTTAAGTTCATAAACACAAGAACAATCTGATAGCCAGTATGTTGACTATTGATCTTAAACCTGGCAAATCAACATTTCGCCCTTTTCTGTGGTTCTGACGTTACTAAGTAACGTCAGCACCACATCTGTTCATCGGAAACTGAAGAATATGAGTTTCCATGGCCATGTAGTCACACATTGTGTGACTACGTGGCCATGGAATCTTAACATCAAGTGCAACGCTAGCATTGGGTGGAGTGGTAAAGCACACTGCTATTGGACTCTGGAACAGTGGAAATGTTCTGTGGAGTTATGAATTACCTTTCATCATCTCACAGTCCAATGAGTCTCGGTTTGGCGGATGCTAGGAGAATGCTACCTTTCTGAATGCGATGTATCATCCATAAAGTTTGGTAAAGGAGGCATCATGGGTCTGGATGTTTATTCGTGGTTTGAGCTCCTTTTTAACAATTGTCATGTATCAATTCCTGTATAAGCTGTTTTAGTTAGCTCTTTTATGAACTTTCTAGTAGCAAGGCTTATACGTTGGTCATACATAACTGGTAATTAGTTTACGGAATTAACAACGCATATAAAGTATATTAATAAAGATAACTTTAATAAATAACTTCTATATTTTGGCAACGTCACGTTGCCATCTTCAGGAACATAAAGATATGGTATGTGCACGCAGGCACTAACAAAAGCAAATGAGGAAGAAAGCAAGAAACTAATATGGTTCCTAAAGTCCTAATGGTGCCCTCTGGTGGGCTAATTTGGTTGACTTGGCAGTTGGGCTGAAGTTCTCAAAATGTAAGTCTCCCAAATTTGGGGTAGTTTCATGCACCCAAATTTGTTGAGGTTAGGAACGTTTTTTAGAGCTGCTGAAGATTCCTTGAATAATCTCTCGTATTTAAACTTGCTGCGGTGTATTATTTTTGTTTTCTTCCAACGAATTCTATGGTGGGTATCTAAGGCATGGTCTGCCAGCCCAGAGCAGCTGTACTGGTGAAACCAGATGTAGTCTTTGTGTTCTGAAATCTGATATTTGTGGTTCTGCCTGTTTGGCCAAAGTAGGACAATTTGCAGCTGCAATGGACCTGGTATACACCAGGTAGGTCTAGGGGAAGTGGTTGGTCTTTGGTAGAGCGGATAAGGGATGCCAACTTTTTATATGGTCTGTAACAGGAAGTAAGGTCATATTTTCTGAGGATATTGATTATTTTCTCAGAGGTGCCCTGGATGTAGGGGATGGTGATATTTTTGGTGTAATCTTTATTGTGGAGGGGGGAGGGGGGTTGTGGTTTACTGGTTTGAGTATTTTTTGGATTTTTTTGGGATTATAGCCATTGGCTAAGAAAGTGTTGTGCATGTGGTTTAGTTCAGTAGTAGGGCCTTGTCATCTGAGCAGATTAATTTTGCCGTTATATAGTGTTTTTTATAACCCCATATTGTTGTGAGGGTGGGATTGCTGGTGAATGTATCTGCCAGCATAGGTGGGTTTTCTGTAAACAGAGAAAACCAAAGATCCATCAAGCTGGCTGGTGATTAAAGTGTCTAGGAAGGGGATGGTGTTGTTTTCGTCTTTTTCTAAGGTGAACTGGACTCTGGGGTGTTTAACTGTGTTAGGAAGGAGTGGAGTGAGTCTGAGCCATGTGGCCAAATAGCAAACACATCATCCATCGTAACGAAGCCAAATAGTGGGTTTTTGCGGGGCGGAGTTTAAGGCTTTCCCTTCAAAGGTCTCCATAAAGAAATATTGGCCAAGGGTGGGGAAAGTGGTGAACCCATGGCTGTCCCCTCTATCTGTTTGTAGAACTTTCCTTGCCAAACGAAATAGCCTGAGTTCATAGTGAACTGAAATAGGGCTGAGATATTGGGAGGAAACTTAGCTTGGATGAGCTCTAGGGTTTCTTTGAGTGGGACATTAGTGAATAGGGAGGAGACGTCAAAACTGACCATTATGTCAGTGTGTTGGAGTGAGAGGTTTTCTACACTGGCTTTAAAGTGGGCTGAGTTTTTTATGTGACGGTGTGTTGCCAGTATAGTGTGTGAACATTTTGGCTAAATGTTTGGCTAATTTATATGTGGGGAAATCAATGCCATCCACTATGGGACATAATGGCACATTTTGTTTATGTATTTTTGGGAGTCCATATAATTGGGGGGGGGGGGTCTAGAGTTATAAGGTTTTAGTTTGTGACTTCCACAGGCCAAGAAGTGACTTTCTTAAGGAGTCTGTGGAAAGTTCTAATCTGAGAACTGTTAGGATTATATTCAACAGGGAGGTAAGTAGTATGGTCTAGTACTAAAGCATTAAGCTTACCTTTGTAGTCCTTTTGATTTAGCACCACAGTGGCGTTTCCCTTATCTGCTTTGGTGATTACTATTTTTTTGTTATTCATTTCTTGTAGGGCTGCATATTCGTCTTTGGATAGGTTGGTTTTTGGAGGTTTGGCTTTAGTGAGAACACCGACTACATCCAGTCTGACGTTGGTGATATGGTTAGGCAGGTTGTGAATCCCACGTTCTATTTTGATCATGATTTCACCAGTACAGCTGCTCTGGGCTGGCAGACCGTGCCTTAGATACCCACCATAGAATTCGTTGGAAGAAAACAAAAATAATATACTGCAGCAAGTTTAAATACGAGAGATTATTCAAGGAATCTTCAGCAGCTCTAAAAAACATTCCTATCCTCAACAAATTTGGGTGCATGAAACTACCCCAAATTTGGGAGACACATTTTGAGAACTTCAGCCCAACAGCCAAGTCAACCAAATTAGCCCACCATTAGGACTTTAGGAACAATATTAGTTTCTTGCTTTCTTCCTCATTTGCTTTTGTTAGTGCCTGCGTGCACATACCATATCTTTATGTTCCTGAAGATGGCAATGTGATGTTGCCAAAATATAGAAGTTATTTATTAAAGTTATCTTTATTAATATACTTTATATGCGTTGTTAATTCCGTAAACTAATTATCTTTTATGAACTGTCAAATTGAATGTATCCAAATGAGAAAATATCCCCTCAAACAAGGAGAAAATACTTATTTTTCCCAGATGTACACATTGTGTTGTCTGATGAAACTTTGACCAATGATACTGCTATTGCCTCAATAAAAGGACTATATATACATATATATATATATATATAATAATTTTCGCACCTCAGATAATTATTTCCTAGAGTAATCCCTGAGTATGCAATTAAAACTGCATTACTTTTGTAAAATTTATATATATAAAGAAATGTCTGCAGCCAACTTCATTTTAGGTCATCCAAGAAGTCACAATGGAGCGATGCAAAAGTTAGTTTTTATTTGATGACTGAAACTTATCAAATTGAGTCTTACTTATCGAATGGGGGGTTTGTATTTGCATTACTTATTATACTTAAGGTTTGTATGCCGATTTCAAAAATGGTATTCATCTTTTGTGGGGTCGAGTAAGAAAATTTCATACACCACACAGGGGGAAAACTATTATTTTAGCTTAATGACCAAATAAGCATTATCTTAATTCTGAATGACTGCTGTGGACTTATGTGATGCACCAGTAGTGTAATCTGCCATCAGAGTCGCTAGTGCCTTTTTTCCCCTTTTTTTTTTTATCTTGGTCAAAATATGTTTTTTTTTGTTTACTGGTCCACTAATTTCATGGGAAATATTCTGAATCAGTAAGAAATGAACCTCCATATTATAATCAATACAATTTTGTAAATGTTGTAAGCATATTGCCACTGTGTTTTGAAATCAGGATTGCTACTCTTCTCAAATAATTTAGCTACTACAGATACATGTTTTGAACTATTTCATTCCTCTTTCCAAACCTGTGTCTGCCCTGACGAAAGATACCTTCTGACTGGCATTTCAATGCTACAGATTTACTTTTTGAAATTTATAGCAATAAATGCATAAAAACATTTATCATTTATAATGTTGCATTAATTCCGGCAAGTTTGCTTGCATTGGTTCTTTGGTTCATTGAGTTTTTTTCTGAACACATGATTTATTCTTAAGATGTTGTTATTCAGGATCATGGCTGAAACAACTAAGGCTATGAGGTTATGAGGCTATGAGGTATTATATTTATTGTGTGTGTTCTTCTGGCTGGTCAGAAGGATGAACAAAGTTTTGGGAGGGAAAACTTGTAACTCTGAATCTGGCTAATTCACCTTCAGTTGAAAAAATTCTTCACATCCTAGGTGGGATTAGAACTTAAGTCATTTTCAATTTAATGCTTAAAGCGTGAATGTGATCAGCACCTCTAGTCTTAAGACTAGTAAGGATTTTTCCAAGGTCAGTTAACAGGGATATTCTTGAGCATCTCTAGGGTAACTAATCATGTTTCATAGTACTAAGACCTAAGAAGTTCCCATCATATAGTTTGATTTCTGCAAATGGGTTGCCAGATTTTTCCTCTTGGTCACATGTACAGTGGATGGTTCTTTATCCTCAAGTTTTGCAAATCTGGGAAGCCACATGATTCCATTCTTTCACCTACTCTCTTCTATATATCAGTGGCCTTCTCCAGTTGACTGCAAATCCAAATTACAGTTTTCTCGATGACAGTGTACTACACTCATCTAGACAAGATGAGCTTTCTCTTCTGGCAATTACTTTTGACTTATTTACACCAAGAGAAATGCTTCCTCAGCATTCAAGAAATTAGGTTCTCTCTTTCACTCAATGTATTACTTTAGCCCTGAACAGCTGTTAACTCTATACAAATCACAAATTCATCCCTTCACTGAATCTTAGCAGCACTACTCTAACTGGAGATTAGGATGGTACCCTTGATAGTTCCCTAAAAATGCCTGACTGTATTTTCAGTTTTTGCCACTTGCATTTTCTACAAATATCTCTATGAAGACTTTTTATCCTCCACTCCACACTTTCTTAAAATATGTTCATTGGTTACTTAATATTCCTTATGGTTGAACTCGCAGAACTTTTCCTCCTCTTATTCATTCCTTCTACTGCTGTCTTTCGGAATAGTCATCTGTGTTATGTGCTTCCTGCGGATCTTCAAATCCAATACTAACAAATTTCTTCTTTCTCCTGAACTTTCTACTCCACTGTTGTACTATAGTTCGAATAACCTGAAGTGTGTGGCTCGGTGGCACACTCAGGATTTAATCTTGGAGGGGACCGAGCGCTCAGGATTTAACTTTTTTGGGGGGGCGAGTTGAGTAGACGTTTTGCGAATACACACTACACATCTCATACGGCCTATAACTGAGCATCTGCAGTGATCGCTAATTCATAAGTAGCACACAACATAAATAAAAAAAATGAATTTTAATTAGGAAAAGATTTTTGGAAATTTTTCTAGTGTTTTTTCCTTTTCTTTGGGGGTGCCCGAGCCCCTTGCCCCTCCCTCTCTGGGTGCGTCACTGGTGTGGCTTTACCATAAATATATTATTTTCTTTTCACTAACTTACCACTACAAGAAATTGAGTCTTACTGAATTCTTTCAGTGGTATCTTATTGATTTCCATCCTTGACATTCTTGAATTGTGTGATTTGTTGTCTGCATTGATTATTTTATATGGAGGGAGTAAAATATAGCAGTAGATGGCACTACAAAATGAATCCTACCTTCCAGCCAGTTTCCATGTTGAACACTCAAAATCTAAAATCCTCAACATAGTTCCACTTACACCAACAGACTGGCTTCACTAAGTTTATGTCTGTTGATATGTTTGATCTCAGGGCCAAGATACATTTGTAATGTCTTAAAAAAATACATAATGGGGCTATGGTTTTTCTGCTCCAATGAAAGAGCACTTACCACTGAGTTCAGCTATATATATATATATATATATATATATATATATATATATTACTACACTTTTGGCTATAATCTCTAGCTATAATATAAAATAACATACTGTCCCCCCCCCCACACACACATCTAAATGATTATGCATGAAACCAAATCAAAACTGTTTCTCTCTCTCTCTTAGACCTGAGGGGTAATCTGATAGACAACCATACCTACAAGTACATGAAGTGTCATGTGCTTGAAAAGAGCTTATCTCAGACAGATGAGAAGAAAGTTTGCACATTCCTTCAAACAGTTGCACAGAAGAAAATAACAATCCTAAATTGTCATTATAAATTTGAGAGATAGAATCAGTATCAGCAATGCAGATTTCCTTACTTAACTTAAAAAAGTATGACTTCAGTTTATCCAAAATCTGAGAAATTCAAAGGACTATTGTTCTAAGGTGTTCACAAGGCCTTTTCTTCTAATTTTTCTGTAACAATATTGAATTCTTTTCACTAGTTGATTGTAGGACCTTGTTGACAGATGAGTTTCTACACTGAGGATGCTAGCTTGAATCCAGCAAAACAGCAACAATTTAACAAAACTGTGGTGCATAAGAAAGTTGTGTATGATGGAGCAGTGTCACAGAAAGAAAGGTGACTAGTTAAGTGCCTCAGGATTTCTGTTTTTGGGTCTCTGCTGCTTACCTTATTTTTTAATGATTATTTCATGAGGTCTGACTGCAGATTTTCAAATGTTTGCTGATGATGCAAAGCTGGGTAAAATTATCAGGAACATTGCTGATGTTAATTCTCTACAGGAAGATTTAAATATTTTTAGTTTGGACCAATGAGTGGGACTGTAGTTTTAATATTAATAAATGCAAGATGCTGTTGGATACAGAAATATAAGACTGTGTATTGTATTGGTGGAGCTGTGCTTCAGGAAGTGGATGAGATTCAGTATCTTAGACTGATGGTTGTGAGAGAGCTAAAGTTCTGAGAGCACACTGTAAGGGTTACAAAAATTACACACTATTGCTGCTATAAGAAGAACAACACTGGTATTTAGGAGTAAGGAGGTGGTGCTTTTGTATAAAGCATTGCTCAGACTACACATGGACTACTGTGTTCAATTTTGATCACCCAGTTTCCATTATGATGTGAAAACACTAGAGAGAAAATCCAGAAATGAATGACCAAAATAACATCAGAACTCCGGAATGTTAGTTATTAAGACTGTTTGAGGAAATGTACATTTCAGAATCTGGTGGATAGGAAGAAAAAAGGTAATAGAGACCTCCAAGTTAGTGAAGAGATTTTATTAGATTAATACAGTAGGGATTATAAAAAAAAATGGAAGGAGAGATGGTAAGAACAAGAGGCTATTTCTGGAAGTTGTGTAAAGATATGGTGAAGAGGAGTACATTTTTTTTCCCCCTGAAGGGAGAGTGGCGGGTGAATGGAACACAACTGCAAATGCTGGGAGGGTAAATAGTTTCCAGGTTAATTAGGACAGACATTAGAGGTATCGCCATGAGTCTGCTGACTGATTGATGGAGGTTACTCTAATGATAATAATTTATACCATTAAAAAAAAAAAAAAAATCCAAATCTTACTACATACAGTAAAACCCATTTTTTACACTTTTCAGGGGACTGATGGAAAAAAGTGCAAATAGCAGGAAAGTCTAAATAGCAGGAAATGTAAAAAAACATTAAAAAAAGGCTAAAAGATGACTTACTGCTAATATGAGTCTACATACTTGATTACAAAATTTAATACCTGAAAATAAATGAATTTAAAATGTACTTACATTTATCTATTTAAAAAAATCTTTAATTGCCAATTTTTTTTTTTTTTTTTTTTTTTTGACTTAGCACCAGATTGCTTTGCACTGAGTTCAATGCTTGACCTGTTTTTTTATTATCGTGTTCATAGTGGACACGAAGAGTCCAAGATCTTATGCTAAATGCACAAGTGTTCCAGCATGCCAATTTACACGTTGCAGAATTGCCATCTTTTCCTCTACCGAAAGACATTTTCTGTCTTTTTTCTCCATGTTACTAACATGGATAATCCACCACTGCAAAGCAACTTTCACACACTAAATTACGTTGCAGAAATTCTGCAATATCAATTCGTACTTCGATTGAAAAATCATGGTATCGCTCATCACTACAGTACTGCTGCATGCACGCAAGTCACCGTGATGGCAGAAATGAAACTACAGCCGAAAGCAACACCACCTGAGAACAGAAATGCGCAGATTTCTGCTGAAATCGATTCGAAAATCGGTATTGCCACTGAGGAAAAAAAAACGCAAATCACAGGAAATAATGTCCACGTCAAGTTGTTAATGGCAGGAAAACAATACATCGTGAGAATATGTCTTAAGATGGGAACAACAGAAAATGACGTAAATGGCAGGAAAACATAAATTGCAGGAATGTAAAAACAGGGTTTTACTGTATATATAATAGCAGTTTGCTGGAAACCAGAAGGAGCCTTGTTTCAAAAGCATAATACATGAAAATACATTATCAAGATTAATACACTAAGGATTATAAAAAGAATGGAAGGGGAAATTCGAAAAATTAAGTTGAAAGTTCATTTCTTGAGGGTCGTCAGTGTTTTTCACCTTCGACACTTATTTTGCTAGCCTGGTTATTCAAATGGATAGAATAGCATATCCACTCTACAACCAGAAGGTTGTAAAATTTTAATCCCACTGTAGGTATGGATATTGCCTTTAGATGAATTTCAGTGCTCGTATATGAGACTACCATCCTACTTGTGCAAGTGTGAAGTGGCTTGAAAAATTTCTGTGGATTATGTAATCCTTAGCCAACATGTGATACAAGATTTTCTGAAAAAATTCTACTTATTCTGCTTAATTTTAGTTAAAACACTCTTTGTTTACAATAATGGCTAAAACGAATACATTTGAGAAAAAAATAAAAATAGTACATTTTCCTGATTATAAAAAAATGACACAACACGAAACATGTATATCATTTTTAAAATAAACATTGGAAATTTGGACATTATAAATGATATAAATGTTGCTCATCCCCCCCCCCCCAAAAAAAAAGCTTCAGGTTAAGACACTCTTTGAGCTTAGTAGATTGTATATAACATTAATTGCTGTGCCTTAATTCGCTCATTTTGTGAGGATTCAAATAACAAGGAAATCTGCTCAATTTATTTAAGAAATAAATTTATTTTGTAGTCTCTCACACAGTGACATACAATGAAGATGAGATTATTCAACAGTAAACCAGAATGCTCTATTTTATATATATATAAAACAAACTGGTAATTTCTTTTGGAATTAAAATTCTATATATTGTTATTAGTATTATTATAGTAAGCTTTCGTTTTAAATGTTTATCCAAAATTACTATGCTATTTTTCTTATATAATTTTTTTTATGTATATATAAAAATTTCACATAAAACTTCATAAAAATACATTAATAATACTCATTTTTATGATGATGATGATGACGACGTCGTAGTGGTAATGGCAACAATACAACATAAATACCTGTACAGAATTCAACAATGTTCCTAAAATATATGAACTTAATGTACAGGAGCATTATTTTTTTTTAAGAACTAAAGATAAAATTCTAACTTGAATTTTACTTTCAAAGAAAAGTAGATCATCAATTCTGGATAAAAACAAACATTTACAGGGCATGAATGCTTTCTATAATCAACAACTGTACATAAGAATTTTGACAAAATGTAATGGCATGCAGAAATGCATTATAAAACTGCTATCTTTTGAGCATCTTATTAGGTGGTACCATAGGATTATGATCTCTTTGAGAAGAAGATGCACGATCAGCCTGTATTCTTGATGAAGTCGTGGGCTCTGGAGGTTGCCACCGGTGATGCTGAATAACGTACAGCAATTTCTCCTTTGTCACTGGATGCATGATACTGTTGCATACCGCTATTAAAATAAAAAAATAAAACTTAAATATAAAGAGCCAATAGGCTTCATTTTGGCGATATAAATATAAAATAAAATAAGGGAATATTAAATTCCACATTGTTTTAATACCAAATAAAAAAAATCAAAGATTGGTATCAGAGAGTTTCATGCTGAATATAGTATAATAAACTATAAAAGTATCGGCAAGTAGTGTAAAAGTATTGGGTAGTGACCTCCCACCATAATGTAATAACAGCATACATTTCCTAGGAAATGTGTTTTTACATTATGGAAAATACAAAGAATAGCGATCAGAAATTTACCCGCCTTTGCTGCGAGTTGCCGGCGTTTGTACTACGTACTGGGACTACTTGCATTAGCTCACGCTAGTAATCACTGATACTTTTATAGTTTATTATACTATATTCGGCATGAAACTCTCTGATACCAATCTTTGATTTCTTATTCGGTATTAAAACAATGTGGGATTTAATATCCCCTTATTTTATTTTATTTTAAAAAAATAAAACACAATAAAATGGAAAATCCATTACAAATGAATACATTCAGGGACAATTTTGGAAACAAAATTGTCCCTGAATGTATTCATTTGTAAACAAACATGTTATAAATGCTATTTCAAATAAAGTTTCTTAAAGCTGTCCCCATGTTTCTCACTATAAGGGATGATTCAGAATGTTGCAGAAAGGCAGTTCAGTTTTCCATACTTTTACTACTTATTCTTAGCCACAGCTATATAGTTAACAGAATCTTTCACATTAAATGCTGTTCTCTATAACAGATCTCTGACAACTACCAAACAGGTGTAAAAATAACTATCTTAAAAAAAAATAATCATATTAAGTCATTATCTGGAATAAATCATCATGATTTATTTCAGATAAATTATTCCAGATAGTGTATACTAATGCCAGGAGTATTAGGAACAAGAAGGAAGAATTTTTGGCCTTGATTGGCTCTTCCTGGCCACAGGTTATTGGCATTAGTGAAACATGGCTGACAGAAGATGATATAGTTAGTGGGATAGAATGTGTAGGTTATAGTATGTTTAGGAGGGACAGAGAGAATAAAATTGGGGGAGGGGTGTTATTGATGATAGCTGATGAACTGCAGCCAAGGAGAATTGAAGTATTGCAGGATAGTGAAAGGAGCTCATTTGAGGCTATTTGGTGTGAGATTGATACTGGCAGAATAAAATATACAGTTGGGTGCTGCTATAGACCAGGTGATGGAATAGATGGTGGAGATGGTATGCATAAACAAATTGATGAAATGAGTGGAAGGAGGATAATTATTATGGGGGATTTCAACTTTGGTAACATTGATTGGAAGGAGGAGAGGACACATGTGAGGAAGGAAATGGATTTTATTCAATTATTAAGGGATAACTATCTGAAACAGCATGTAATTGAAAATACTAGGGGTGTGAGAGTGCTTGACCTGGTAATAGTATCTGAGAATTTGACTGTAATGAATATGACCATGTTGCCACCTATTGGTGAGAGTGATCATAAGGTCTTGACCTGGGAGGTGGCTAAAGGTGTGAAATTTGTGATTAAGACAGGGTATATGTGGAATTACCGTGCTGGCAAGTATGACAAGCTTAGGAGATTGCTTGGATCAGTGCCATGGCATGTACAACTGCAAGGGCTGGATGTCGATAGAGCATGGGAAGTGATCAAAGAGCATTTACAGGAGGTTATGGCTGATTGTATACCTAAGGTCCGAATAGTGAAACAAGGAGGGGTTAAATGGATGAATAACACCATTAAGCTTGAGTTGCAAAAAAAGAAACAACTATGGAGGGAATTTAAAGAAAGGGGTGACCTGCAGGCACACGAACGGTATAAAGTACAGGCCAGAAGGGTAACGAGTGTGGTAAAAACAGCAAAAGCCAATTATGAAAGGAAACTAGCTATGCAAGCAAAAGAGAATCCCAAACAGTTCTTTCAATATGCTGCAAACAAGAAAAAAACTGTACATGGCAAAATGATTTTAAGGAATGACGATGGTAAAGAGTTCACTGAACCAGTCGATATAGTGGAGTTACTGAGCGCGCACTTTGCAAAAGTATATCATCCAGGTGGTGACGTTGAAAAAATGAAGGAACCATTAGTTTATATGGGAATTGTGATGAATGAAGTGGAGGTGAATAGTCTATTACAGAACCTTAATGTGAATACATCTGTGGGATTGGATGGTATACCAGCACGGGTCTTGCATGAAGCGGCTAATGAATTATCAGTGCCCTTCACCATGTTGTTTAATCTGAGTCTCAGGTCTGGCTTAGTCCCGAAAGCGTGGAAAGAGGGGAAAATAGTTTCACTACATAAAGGAGGATCCAAGACTATGGTTGCAAATTACCGACCGATCAGCATATCAGGAGTCGTTGTCAAGGTCTTGGAGAAAGTAGTCAAGGGAAAAATACAGGAATGGATTGATGAAAATGAGATACTGTACAGAGGACAGCATGGCTTTGTGAAGGGTAGATCATGCCTCAGTAACTTGCTCAAGTTTTATAACAAGGTGACGGCTGAACTGGATAAGGGAAATGGGTTTACAGTGATACTGCTGGACCTGGCAAAGGCGTTTGACAGGATACCACATGGAATTCTAATCCGTAAACTACAACATATGGGAATGGATAAAGGGTTGGTGAGATGGATTGCTGGGTGGTTGATGGAGAGATATCAAAGAGTAGTTTATTCAGGAGTAGAGTCCAAAAAACGGCCTGTGACTAGTGGTGTGCCACAGGGTTCTGTTCTTGGACCACTGCTGTTTAATCTGTTCATTAACGATATAGGGAAGGGTCTAAGTGGGACAGTTCATTTGTTCGCTGATGATGCAAAGTTGGGTAGGGCGATAGTGAATGCAGAAGATGTCAAAGTCTTGCAAGATGACTTAGCTAGAATAGAGTTCTCGACTAAGGAGAATGGATGTCAATTTAATGTGACAAAATGTAAGGTTATGCATTTCGGAGTGAAAAGATTAGCAGAAGTATACCACATTGGTGGAACTGTACTCCAAGAGATTGATGAGGCCAGGGACTTGGGAGTGTTGGTGGATAGGGAGATGAAGTTTAGGGGGCACATTGCGAAAGTAGCTAAATCAGCTCATCAACTCACTTGGTTGTTGAAAAATACCTTGACGAGCAGAGAAAAACAAGTTATTGTACCTCTGTACCGAGCCCTGATAAGACCTCATCTCGACTACTGTGCCCAGATTTGGTCACCTCGGTTCCTTCTTGATGGGGAGGAGGTTGAGAGGATCCAGAGGCGAGTGACTAAGATGATAGCAAGTCTATGGAATGAACCATATGAGAACAGGTTGAAGATTTGTGGGTTGCAGAAACTAGTTGATAGGCGGAAAAGGGGAGACATGATTGAGACATTCAAATTGCTAAAAGGATTCTATAGGATTAATTCAGATGATATTTTTGAGATCAGGACTGGTGGTGGGAGAACTAGGGGACACCCATTGAAGCTGGGCAAGAGCTGGGTTCTTTACTTTTAGAGTGGTAAATGAGTGGAATAAGCTGCCAGAGTCTGTTGTGGGTGCTATGACAGTGAGCGAGTTCAAGGCAAGGTATGATAGATACTGTGAGAATGTTGAACAGCTGCGTGAACACGATGTTTAGGGCCTCCCTCGATGAGTCTAAGGACTCCTGGAGTAGCCTGTGGTAATAATAATAATAATTTACACAAGGGTTTGCATTCGTGGAATGTGTATAAACAAAGATTCATGCAAATTATGACCAATTATTCTATACCACACATTCCTGGAATGTGGAGATAGACAAAGATTTGTGCAAACAGTGACACATTATCCTACAGAAATGTTAATCAAACACATAACTATCACGTAACAATTTTTTAGCTTAGCTGGCATCCTTGAAGATAACTGTCCATCTGAACTTTCCAAACTACATTCTGCATGATTTCTTCTGCCTTAAGGATGGAACATGTATATTTGTAATTGTCAAATCTGACAGTCTGTCAGATTTGACAATTACAAATCTTGAATCCTCTCTGTGCAATGAGTGAAAGTTCAAAATTTCCTTATCCCATTCAGTTGCTATCTCTCTACTACTTTTCATAACCACTCTGAACTTTATCAAATTTTTTTTTACAATCAAATTTCAAAGACAAATATAATTTGTCTTTTAAAATAGATTGATTATCTACAGTCAAAATAACCAGACAGTCAGATAATCTTCCTTAGGGACTTTAAATATTTACAAGTTAAATTGCCTCTTCTCCATTTCAAATGATGAAGCTGGAAGAGAAGTTGAGACATTTTCCATCAATAATGATCTTTCATGAACTGTCCATTTACCCACTAGAATATGCGATAATCATCATCTCTCTCATCATCTTCTTGGTAACTATAACTATGCTATTCACACAGCCACTCTCAGCTTTGTGTCGTTTTGCACCAGAGCAAATGAGATGATGTGTAAAATTTTATGGTAATCATATATATTCATGAGATATCATTCAACTTCATCATCAAATTCCTACTATGTACCCTCAAGGGGTGTACAGGATATCATATTACTGCATGAAAAGCTTACACGATTACTAACTTCCTACCTACAATTTTTCTACAAATCAATCTGTTACCTGTCAAAACTTCAATATTATCAGATTTTATATTCTATCTTCTAAAGCACTTTTTACTGTATCAACCCACCTATATCTTGGTCTTCCTCTGGGTTTTTTTTCTGCCAACCTGGCAAAGAACACTTGTTTTGCTAATATTTCCTTTCCCATTCTGTTTAAGTGACCATACCACCTGAGATTACCTCTGCTAACAATATTAAGTTTTTTTCTAATATTCTCGTTTTTAATATGACATTGCCACTGATGTTATCTGTTTACCTAATCTTTCTCAGGACTCTCATATCTGTGGTCTCTAGCCTTAGGTCAAGTGTTTTATTTCTAACCCTGCTTTCAGATCCATAGGTTAAATTCTCTTTACTATTTCCATATTTAATTTACCATTTTCACTAAAAATCATACCTAAGTAGCTGAAATGTTTTACTTGTTCTATTGGTTCTCCATTCAGAATGCAGTTGATATTTTCAATGCTTCCTTCATACCAAATCTATTTAGAAGTATAACATCATCTGCACAGAGTAAAAGCAGACATTAACATCTCCAATTCTGATATCAGGTTTAATACCACTTTCCTTCATAATGTGATCTATATAGATAATAAATAACAAAGGTGGATATGTATTCCTGATTGCATGTCTGTTGAGTATTTTTTACTACTGTGCTATCATCACAGCTTGTTTCATTTAGCAATTTTTCAAAGTAATTACTCCATACATCAAGGATATCTTTTTCATTACTAATTCCCATGACTTTTGTTTAGCTAGTTTTACACAGTGTTTAGCTTTCTTACATTTGTCTCTGTGTTCTCTAAGAGCACAAGCTTGTGCTCTTAGAGAACACTGCCTCTTTAACTGCCTGTGTCCACATGGTATTCTGATTTTTCTATCCTTGCAGACAACCTCACCACATGCCTCTCTGGCTGAATCAATCAATGTTTTCTTCAGGATTTTCCACTGACTCTCCAAGGTTTGGTTCCTGTTCTCAAACTCTTTCATTTTTCTTGAATAATATTTGTATATTTTATTTAATCTACAGTTTATATCTGACAGCTGCTCAACTTTTATTCACTTTAAAACTTTCTTACATGTTCTTGTTTTCAGTATGAAATATATTATCCTGCTCAAGACTAAATGGTGATCACTTCCAATTTCAAATCCTCTGTATACTCTAGTGTCCAGTGCCTGTGTGCAAACCTTTAGTTGGCACCCTTATACCTCTCCCCCCAATAAAAAATCACTTTATAAAAACATATCAGTGGGTTAAAATGAAATACGAAATGAAATATATTAATTATAAGTTTATTGAACTAAAAGCAGAAATTACAAAAAAAAAAAAAAAAAAAAAAGTATTAAAAACAATAAACATAGAAGAAGGGTACATAAATGACAAAAATAATTTGGAAAAAAATAAAGTAAATAAATAATAGTAACTTACAAGTATATAAAATAGGAACATATTAAACATTATTGGGTAAAGAAACAGTTAAATAAATATTTAAACAGAAAGAAAAATCACTTTGTGAATTGAGTTTTTCTAGTTTTCATTAATGAAAATTTTCGAATAATATCATGTATATCAAGTTGATCCAAAATATCTGACTCTATTGATATAATGGCAAGATTTGAAAGTAAATCTTGTACCATTGTGGAGCGCAAGTAGTTTTTAATAATTTTAAGTTTAGAAAAGGACTGTTCCGCAGATGCTACAGATACCAGTAATAACAAAGGAATCAAAGAGCAATTGGAAAGTTTGGATAAAGTGTGATTAAGTTGTTTGAATAAATATACTGAATTATCTGATATGTATAGTTTTTAAAATTAGAAATAAATAGTTGACAGTTTAAAATTTCTTCGCATAAATCGCCTGCATCAATGTCTGAATGATTCTCATGTGTTAATTTTTGTCGTAACTTTTTACAACCAGATAATAAATATTCTTTATTTTGTGAAGTACTTAACAAATACAAAAACTGAAATGAATTCATATGTTCTTTTAATAGAGTAAATCTTTCCTGCAAAGATTGTAATGTTTGATCTATTATGCAGAGAAAAAAAAATTACTTTGAATGAAATTTTAGGATCTACTATATTTTCATTTTCATGTTCATAATCAAATTGTGTTGTCTTTTTACGTTGCCTTAGTGGTCTACTACAAAATACAGATTCTGTGTCAAATTTTGCTGCAATTAATTTTGAGCTTTCTACAATTTCTTTGAAAGTTTCATCAGACCTATAATCATTTAAAAATTGATTTAGATCATTCAATGCATATAAAGCAAGTTGGAGATTCATAGATGAAGACTGCAATATTTTGCTGACAAAATTCATTTCATTTAAAATATCATACCAAATCTTTGGCACCTTTACAATCCTGGTGGCTGTGTGAGTCGCACACATTGCACATATGCGCCCTGTTCAACCTACAGTACATTCTTATTATGGATGAGCAGAAAAGTGAAGAGGAAGTTAACGTTTCCTCTTCACTTTTGAAAAGTTGTACAATTTAGGAAAAATAAAACAGGGAAGACTGCTTCAAAGGAAAGAATGAATGAAAATGAAGGCAAATTTGTTGTGAGTTGATCAGTTGGTTGGTTTGAGGTTTATTGACAAAAAGACAGCAAAGTCATACTGCCATAATTAATGTTATTACAGCAGTACAAAAGTAATTTAAAAAACAAGTAGCTAAGTAAATAATATCTTATGTACAAGAAAACAAATTTTAAAAAATCAATACTATATTTATATATAAATTATATTTACTAGAACATGACAAAGAATAAGACAAGTGTAGTGTAACACTGTTTGCATGTAGGTGGATCACCAATCCTCAATAAATAAGAATGTGTAAGATGATTGTGATGCCTTTCTTCTATTTCTATGTAGATTAAAATGCTAATGCTTAATTTCAGGCTTATTCTCGTGTAATTTGTTTGTTAGCACTTCCTGTCAGGGTGACTGTAACTGATTAACTGTCTGTAATTTGTATAGGGCACTGACAAACAGTAGCATAGAGAAAGTCTGAGCTGGCCTAGCAGCTGACATCTCATTTCCCTTGATTCCAAACTGGCTGGAAATCTAACACAAATAAACATTAAAATTAAGCGGGGAGGTTCTCTTCATTTTATACAATACTTTTTGAAAATCATGAAGCACTAGATGTGCATGGTACACAGGAGAGGAAATAGTCTGTAAATAATTCAATTAGTCTGTATAAATCTTATGTTTTTGATAGCAGTTTCCTTTCATGGGTACAAGTTGGACAGCATGCAGCTTGTGGTTTCTTAAAACTGCAAGCTAAATAACATGAAGCTCAGCAGTATAGTTACTTCACAGTGGAATAGTGTCAAGTTCAGTGTAGGTAATATTGACAACATTCATGCCAACAGCTTGCATAATATGCATGTATAATATTTTCCCCAATCTAAATACACAGGATGCTTAGTCCAAGATTCGATTTTCAGGGCATATTTAAGTGACAGATGTTTACATGGAAATGACTGGCCCCGCTTTCACTTCCAGTGAAGTAATAGAGTACGTTACGTATAAGAGGTTGGATCCTATCCACACCCTGATGTGGATAGGATCCAACCATTGCAGGTATCTCCCTTGAAGAAGCATAGACTTGTGATCTGTAATCAAACTTTCAGTGAATAAGTGTACGTTAAAGGCAAAGCAAGGAACACTGATCAGCATCCCCATTCTGTAGTGGACAGAGTGTGAGAGATATTCAATGCTCTCTTGCATTTTTCTCTTACACGATCGTTGTTGAATGTTGCAAGAAACATAAGATTTTTGTCAAAAATAAGCCTCAAGAACTTGGTTTTTGTTTATGCTGAGATAATAGTTTGTTCCATAACTCCAGGTGAAGGTTGTGTTTTTGGCAAAAGTGTTCAAAGAAACTTTCTCCTGCTGCAAACCTAAATCCACTACTAAAAACCCATGAAGAGATATGATGTTGCTTGTTGAAGTTGTCTTATTACAAGAATGACAGAAAATTGTGAAGTCATCAACATACAGAAAGCATTGCCTACTGAAAAAGAAATTATTCAATGATTGGGTTTAATGGCAAGGAGTCATTTAAGACAGCTTTTTAAAAAAAAAAATAAAAACAAGAAAATGTCCCTGAGATATAGATTACAGAACTCTTTTAATATACCATATATATAAACTGTGCTATATGCTTTTTGTATGTCAAAGAAAACTGGTTTCAGTTTTCTTTGACACCTGAAATGTATTCTGCACAACAGAATACATTTCAGGAATGTATTCTGTTGTGCGTTTGTTCGTTGAGAGTTTGACAAAATCATGCTTTCCTGGTGCAAAAATTAATGATGTTAGTGAGGCTATTACAGCACAAAAGGGTAGGGTGAAAGAAATGATCATAGTGGCTGGAAAACGATTGATTTCAAGTATTACTAGAAATAGCAAAAGAAAAGAGTGAGAGAGTTAAGATAGTGAGTGTGTTGACGTGGTATGACAGAGTAGAGCTGAGGAGGGTGGCTAAAATGGCAAATGACACGATGTGTAGGTTATGCAGGGATGTGTGGAGTGAGTGACAGGCAAAAGGACTTATACAAGAAGAATGGTTCGAATCTGAACAGATTTGGTGTTTGGAGACTGGAAAAAGTATTGTTGAAGAAGTGAAAGTAGTTGTGCAGAATCGGGGAAACTACAGCTTTTGAGGGGGAGGGGGTAAGTTGTTGAGTAAATATGTGGATATCAGTGATGCAGTTGAGTGTAAGAATGTGTAAAAGTTAGTACATGGTAACAAAACACAATGAGATAGTTAGTATAAAGCATCAGGATAGTGGTGGGCTTAAGCAGCATTTGTACTTGATGTACACTAATGCCAGGAGCATTCAGAACAAGGAGGAGGAATTTTTGGCATTAGTTGGCTCATCTTAGCTATAGGTTATTGGCATTAGTGTGACACGGCTAACAGAAGATGATGTAGTTAGTAGGATAAAATGTGAAGGATATAGTGTGTTCAGGGAGGACAGAGAGAAAAGAATTCAGGGAGGAGTGTTACTGATGATAGCCGAAAACTGCAACCAAAAAGAGTAGTAGTTCAACTGCAATCCAGTAAAAAAAAAAAATACCACATTTGAAGCTATCTGGTGTGAGATTGGGGCCAGCAGAACAAAATATACAGTTGGGTGCAGTATATTTTGAATTTTGTATACTGTATATTTGAGTGGAGGACAAGTCATTAGTTCAACTAGGGAACATAGATTTGAAGGAGGAGAGGACACATGGTACGAAGGTTACAGGAAAATTCATCAAAAAACAATTCACAGAAAATTTAAAATTTTTGATAATGTTATGGTAAAAGTAATCCATTTAGAACAAAAACTGAACCATGCAGACAACTTCTTGTATCAACAACTTCTACTAAGTCATTTAAGTCAGAGAGTTTTTGTAATAAAGTACATAATTTGGACACATTATTTCTTTGTAGCCCCGAATATAGCTGAACTGCAAACTGGATCGGTTCGGCATTTTCTTGTGAAAGTTTCAAATAGCGAATCTGAGTAAAATTCGTCCCATAATAATTGCCGTATTGAAATCACATATTACTACTAGCAACAACAATAATAATAAAGCCCGCATAGCTCAATTGGTAAAAACGAAGCTGTTTAGTTAGAAAGAACTGGGTAGTTGGATCCCATTTACGCATACTTTTTATCAGTCCTGTTCTGCTAAAGGTAAATTAGCAGGCATAATATAGATACGGCTGGGCTTTTCTTCTGGAAACAGTCAAATCAGTCCCATGAACAGACATGAAACAGTTATTGAAGAAGAAAGACTATAAGAACCATATTGTTCTATAATTTTTCCCTATGAAAGTAGATTGTAATCTCCTTATTCACGGTTTAGGTTTTGTTCTAAATGGATCAATTTTCTCATAACATTTTTGAAAATTTTCGGTGAACTGTTTTTTTGATGAATTGCATTTGCGACGAATTGTCGTTCGATGAATTGGCTTTTTGATGAACTCTCCGGATGCCGGTACGAAGGAAATGGATTTTATGCAGTTACTAAGGGATAATTACTTGCGACAGCATATAATGGAATATACTAGGGGTTCAAGAGTGCTCAATCTAGGAATTACATCTGAGCATTTGTCTGTAACGAATATGACCATGTTGCCACCAATTGGTGAGGGTGATCATATGGTCTTGACCTGGGAAGTGCCAAAATGTGTAGAATTTTCAGTTAAGACAGGGTAGATGTTTATTTACAGGGCTAGTAAGTATAGCAAGCTTAGGAGATAGCTTGAATCGGTGTTATGGAATGTAAAAACTACAAGAGCAGGATGTTAATAGTGCATGGGAAGTGGTAAAGGGTGTTTGAAGGAGGTAATGGCAGACTGTATATCTAGAGTTCAGTAGAATAAATCAAATGGGAGTTAAATGGATGAATATCATCATCATTAATCTGGAGCTACAAAAAAAGAAACAATTGTGGAGGGAATTCAAGGAGAAAGGTGACCTGCATGCACAGGCCAGAAAGATAACTAATGTCACAAGAAAGGCAACTGCAGATTATGAAAGGAAGTAACGTAGGATAAAGAGAATCCCAAACAGTTCTTTCGATATGCTGCACATAAAAGAAAGAATGTATATGGCAGAATGATTTTAAGGAATGCTTATGGTAGGGAGGTAACTGAATTAGTCAAAATAGTAGAATTACTAAGTGAACACTTTGCAAGAGTATATCATCCAGTTGGTGATATTGCAGGAATGAGAGAACCAAAGGCTTATACAGGAACTGAGGAAAATGAAATGGAGGTGCATAGCATATTACAGACCCTTAATGTGAATACAGCTGTGAGATTAAATGGTATAGCAGCTTGAGTTTTACATGAAGCGAAGAGGGAATACTCAGTGCCTTTGACCATTTTGTTTAATCTAAGTCTTAGCTCCGAATTAGTTCGGAGGGCATGGAAAGAGGGGAAAATAGCTCCATTGCATAAAGGAAGCTCCAAGACTGATGTAACAAATTACCAACCGATCAACATATTAGTAGTTGTTGATCGGTTGATCAAGGAATGGGTAGATGGAAATAGGATACTGTATGGAGAGGGCAGCATGATTTTGTGAAGTCTCAGTAACTTCCTCACTTTTATAATACAGTGACAGCTGAGTTGGATAAAGGTAATGGGTTTAGAGTGATATGGCTGGACTCTGCACAGGCCTTTGACAGGATACCACATGAAATTCTAATCAGTAAACTGCAGCACATGGGAATGAATATAGGGTTGGTGAGATGGATAGGAGGGTGTTTAATGGAGAGGTATTAGATAGTTTATTCAAGAGTAGATTCCAAAAGAAGGCCTGTGACTAGTTGCATACCTCAGGGTTCTGTTCTAAGACCGCTACTGTTTAATTTGTATATTAGTGATATAGGAAAGGATTTGAGAGGAACTGTTCAGTGATTTACTGATGTTAACTTGGGTAGAGTAATAGTTAATATAGATGATGTCGAAATTTTGCAGTATTTGGATAAATTAGCAGACTGGGCAAAGAAGAATGGATATCAGTTTAATGTGGCAAAGTGTAAGGTTATATTGGAAGTTATGTTGGAAGTTCTAAATCCAGAGTAATTCAATAATAAGGTAGTACACCTGTTGGCAACTTGTATAGGTAAATATGACCTCTCCTATTGCTTCTGTCTTTAGTATCTCCACGTTTGGGTCTGCCTCTCACCGATGAGACCTCAATAAAGGTCGAAACCGGTCTGAGTAGTGGCCCTTCCCTTAATGCATAGCAGTATACATGTCCGCAAGGAGATGTGCTTTGCATTATGGGAGATACTGAGACAAGGAGTGATGAGAACTTGGTCCACCTTTGCTCTGAGTTGCCTGGTGTTGCACCACCTTACCTCAGTCTTGAAGATATTTTCAGGTGAAAACTTTGTTTGCTTACACTTGAATAAAGGATTAAACTAAATTTATTATAGTAAGGTTATGTAATTTGGGATGAAAAGATTACCAGCTGTATACCACGATGGTGGAACTATACTGCAAGAAATTGATGAAGCCAGAGACTTGGGAGTGTTAGTGAATAGGCAGTTAAAGTTTATGGTGAGCATAACCGCTAAAGCCGCTCATCAGATCACTTGGTTACTGAAGAATACTTTGACGAGCAGAGACATGTACGTTATTGTTTCTCTTTATCGAGCATTACTAAGATCCCATCTTGACTACTGCGTGCAGATCTGGGTGGCAGAGTTTCTTGGTGATGAGGAGGAGAGGATCCAGACACAAGTGGCCAAGATGGTAGCAGGTCTACAGAATGAATCTTAAGAGAACAGGTTGAAGATTTGTGGGTTACAGAAACTGGTTGATAGGCAGAAAAGGGGTGATATGATTGAGAAATACAATTACTGAGGGGTTTTTACAAGTGTAATTCAGAGGAAATTTTTCAGAACAGGTCTGGTTGTGAGATAACCAGTAGCCATCCATGGAAACTGATTAAAAGTGTAGTCAGCAAGGGTTGTTAGACCTAGGTGTTTTTTGCTTGGAGAGTGGTGAATGAGTTCAAAGCAAAGTATGATAGATACTGCGAAAATGTTGGATAGTTCTTGACATGATGCTTAGGGCTTACCTCGATGCCTAAGGAATTCTTTGAGTTGTCCGTAATAATAATGAGCTAAGGAAGCTTGTGAAGAATGGCTATAAATCTGTACTATATTAGTATAACGGGTGGAATCAGGTAATCCAATAACCTTGCTTTAGAATAGTACGAGGGTGGTCTGAAAAGTTCTTGGCCTAACAATGAAAAAACAAATTTATAATTTCAAAATTATTTTTATTTTTCAACATAATCTCCCTTAAGACTAACACATTTATTTCAGTGATGCTCCAGCAGCATTATCCCGTTCCTGTAGTGGTTCTCAGTAAGATCTGCAAATTATCCCTCTACAGCTGCAATCACCTCTTGATTTGAATAAAAATGCTGACTAGTGAGGAAGAGTTAGAAGTCAGAGGGAGCCAAATCTGGGGAATAGGGTGGATGTTCCAACAATTCATAGTGCAGATCCCTTAATTTTCCTATTGCCAAAACACTTTTGTGGACAGGTGCATTGTCCTGATGAAAGATGATTTTTTCTTCTATAAACCGGGTCTTTTCTCACGAATTTTTTCGAGTAGTCTGGTTAAAAGATCATAATAATATTTTCTGGTTATTGTTTTATCCTTTTCAAGATAATTAATAAACAAAATGCCTTCAGCATCCCAAAACACTGATGTGATGACCTTTCCTGCTGATGGAACCGACTTTGTCTTCTTTGGTGCTGAACAACTTCCCACTGTTTTCACTGCTGTTTGAATTCTGATGTGTAATGGTGAATCCAAGTCTCATCCACAGTAATAAATCAAAGTACAAAATCAGTTTTATTCTTGTTAAAACGCTCCAAGCACTGTTAAGAGATTTTCATGTGAGTGCGTTTTTGATCTGCTGTGAGCAAGCACGACGGCACCCATCCTGTGCAAAGCTTTTTCATATGCAATTCTTCATGCAAAATATATCCTACACGTTCTTTTGAAATGCCTATAGTCTGAGCAATTTCACGCACTTTGACTCACCGGTCATCCAATACCATATCATGCACTTGATGAATGATTTCTGGTATTGTTATACTTTTTGGATGTCCTTCATGTGGATCATCTTCAAGGCTGGTACGGCCACATTTAAACTCGACAGCCCATTTCTTAATTGTTGAAAATGAAATAGAAGAGTGCCCATAAACTTTTATGAACTTCGAATGAATTTCTTTTGGCATTAAACCTTCTTTTACAAAGAATTTTATAACTACACAATACTCAATTTTATCCATTTCAAGGGATAAAGACAACACTTTTGCTTCAGACAGCTGTATAGAACAAACTACTTGATAGATTATGACAGATGTACCAACTTAGAAAAAAAAAATCTCTTGCCGATAGTGTTGTCATCTATAGTCATGGCCGAGAACTTTTCCGACCACCCTCGTACCAAGCAAGGGATCTTTACAAACCACTTCAGGCATACTACTGTGATATTCACGAATGTTCATGCCACAGTAAGACTTGAATCCACAATCTGCTGTAAAGTGAGCATGCAATTCACTTGGCCAACGAGGCCAGTACTGTGTAAAGAGTTAGGTCACCCTGATTTGAGAAAATTTTGCACTAAAAACAAGACCAAACATTAATATTTTAAAATTAGCCATTTTTATCCATTACTTTTTTTTTTATGTATATACTAAGAGTTAGTCCTAAAATGAAATTTATTAATGTACATTTAATAATTCAGAAGCATACCTCATAAAAATTATTTAGTGAAAATACAGCATTGGAATTGGAGAAATGAAGTTTAGTTCTTGTCATCAAGAAAGCTACTGAAGGATGAAAATTCCTCTACGTAGATTTATCAAAGTAATATTAAATGCAAGGAAAAATTAACACATAGAAATACAGTATAATAAAGCACTGATAATGGAACAACTTCTGTTTATATGGCATATTTCATATTCTCAGTTATCTCTTGCACTACTCCTTATGTTTGGTAGGACTGCAAGAAATGATGAAATTCCTACACATTGTGCAGAATTATGTTCTCTTAAAGGATAAGCCAAGGAGTTCTCTTCGAAATAAGGCATTGTGGCCATAGGCCCATCCATGAAATGGTTGGCTGATGCAAAACAGCTAGACATTTTCCGTCTCTCTTAAGAACCACATTGCTACTATGTTCCCTTAACAGATTCATTTGGTATGGCCTATGTAAGGCCTATTTTAGATACATTTCTGAAAGTAATTAGCATCTTTTAAGGATCTTAAAAACTCCATAGATTCTGGACTTGTTTGCAAGTATAATGTTTTGTCCTTTTAGCAGAAAAATGATGCAAATGAATAAAAGGGATCTCATCTCCCTACCATATGTGGTATGGTAGGAAGTATTTGTGTCTGTGTTTCATGGTGGTGGCTTTTCTGTACATAACTGATAAACACTTTCTTAGATAATCATTATGGATGAATTCCTTATATTATAATAGGTCATGTTCTCTCTCTCTCTCTCTCTCTTAATAGAAGTCACACCACATCTTTTTATCATCGTCTGTCAAAATGCATAATGCTCTATAGTTTAAAGTAACGATAATGCCCACATTTTTTGGTTGGGATGAAAGAAAGATTCAGCACAGAATCAACAGCTTGTATGAGTAGGTTTTGATTGTATACTACTGCAGCAGTCTCGTAAGAAAATCACTGGTTCAGTTCTTGCAAGGGAAAAAAAATTTGTAGGCCCTCTGCAATGAATTTTTGTACTCCGTGGATTCGAGGTTATATCGTAGTGTGTAGTGTTCGTGCAAGCTCCTGATAAGATAAGTATTATTTTCAGTTATCGTTGATAAAATTACTTAATATTGCATAGTTTTGTTTGCCTTGATTATTTTAGTGCGTCTGTTTGTGTGTTTTTGGTGTGTTATAACTTATTATTTGATAAAACACGTTGCAAATAATTATGGCACCTGTACGAAGGAAAATGGCTGCCAGTAATGATGGTTCGCCATCTTTATCAAAGACCGGCAGTATAAAAGAAATGAGTCAGTGTACTAGCTGTGAAATGTACGCTTTGCGGTCGGAGTGTGGATAGATGATAATAAAGGATTGAATGTGTGTAGAAAATGTAGGGAGAATGAGGAATTGAAGTGTATTTCGGATCATGAGTGTGATATTTTTGTCAAACTTCAGAATGAAGAAAATAGCGAAATGACATGAAACGGCAAGGTTGTACATGAGAATTATGAGAGTGTGAATGTAGAAAGTGTGAATGATAGTATTAATGGTTTCTCAGAGAATAAAAAGATGAGATAGATGCATTGAGTGAGATTGCGTTGTTGAATGGTGTGATAGAAAGGGCAAAACAGCAGCTAGAATGCATGAACAAAAGTCGACTGAATGAACCAACCAATAATAAAAGGTATGACAGGAAAAATAGACGTATGAATGTGAACATGAACAAAATGAAGGATAGAGTGCTGTATGGAGACTTGTTAGTACGAGGTGTGTTAGTAGAGGATTTGACAAAATCGTACCAACCTGGTGCGACCATAAAGGATGTAACCGAGTCTATTAGAGAGCAAAAGGAAAGGGTGAAAGAAATGATTGTTGTGGCAGGTACGAATGATTTCAAAGGAGATAAAATGGAAATGATAGAAGACCTGAATGAATTGTTTGAGGTAGCAAAAGAAAAGAGTGAGAGAGTTAGAATGATTAGTCTTTTGCCACGGTATGACAGTGAAATGTTTAAAAGGAGGCCCATAATTGCAAATGACTTTATGCGTGGGTTATGTATGATGAGTGGTGTGCAATTTGTGGACGTGTGGAGTGAGTTTGATGGGCGAAAGGATCTATATAAGATGGATAGCTTGCATTTGAATGGTTATGGTGTAAGAAGACTTGAGAAAGTATTGCTGAATGTAGTGGATGTGCAAATTCAGGGAAACTAGATTTGTTAAGGGGTAGGAGTAGATATACAGTCCTTAGGGAGGCAGTTGAATGTAAGAATGAATATAATATGCTAGAGCAAATAAGGACAACAAACCAGAGTGGGATAGTTAATATAAGGCATCAAGGTAAGGTTGGGGCTAATGGGGGTCTTAAATTCATGTACACTAATACTAGGAGTATTAGGAACAAGAAGGAAGAGTTTTTGGCCATGGTTGGCACTTCCAGACCACAGGTTATTGGTATTAGTGAAACATGGCTGACTGTAGATGAGATAGCTAGTGGAATTGAATGTGATGGGTATAGTGTGTTCAGGAATGACAGAGAGAATAAAATGGGGGGAGGAGTATTGTTGATGATAGCTGATGAGCTACAGCCAAGGAGAATAGAAGTTGAATTGCAGGGTAGAGAAAAGAGCACATTTGAGGCTATTTGGTGTGAGATTGTGGCTAGCAGAATTAAATATACAATTGGGTGCTGCTATAGACCAGGTGATGGAAAAGATGGTGGTGACAGTATGCACAAGCAAATAGAAGAAATGAGTGGAAGGAGGGTGATTATTATGGGAGATTTCAACTTTGGTCGCATTGATTGGAGTGAGGAGAGGACACACGGGAGGATGGAAATGGATTTTATGCGGTTATTAAGGGATAACTATCTGCGACAGCATGTAATGGAAAATACTAGTAGTCAGAGAGTGCTTGACCTAGTAATTACATCTGAGGATTTGGCTGTAACAAATATGACCACATTGCCACCAATCGGTGAGAGTGATCATAGGGTCTTGACTTAGAAGGGGGCTAAAGGTGTAGAATTTTCAATTAAGACAGGGTACATGTGGAATTATCGGGCTGGAAAGTATGACATGCTTAGGAGTTTGATTGGTTCAGTGCCATGGCATGTACAACTGCAAGGACTAGAAGTTGATAGTGCATGGGAGGTAGTTAAGAAGTGCTTGCATGAAGCAATGGCTGACTGAATATACCTAGAGTCCGAATAATAAATCAAGTAGGGGTTAAATGGATGAATAACACCATTAAGCTTGAGCTGCAAAAAAAGAAACAACTATGGAGGGAATTTAAGGAGAAAGGTGACCGGCAGGCACATGAACGGTATAAAGCGCAGGCCAGAAGGGTGACGAGTGTGGTAAGAAAAGCAAAAAAGGATTATGAAAGAACATTGGCCATGCAAGCTAAAGAGAATCCTAAACAGTTTTTTAGATATGTAGCAAGTAAAAGAAAAAATGTACATGGCAGAATGATTTTAAAGAATGCCGATGGTAGGGAGGTAACTGAATCAGTTGAGATAGTTGAGTTACTGAGTGAGCACTTTGCAAGAATATATCATCCAGGTGGTGACATTGCAGAAACGAATAAACCAGTAGATTATACGGGAATTGTGATGAATGAAGAGGAGGTGAGTAGTCTATTGCATAACCTCAATGTCAATACATCTGTGGGATTGGATGGTATACCAGCTCATGTAGTACGAGAAGCAGCTAAAGAATTGTCAGTACTCTTGACCATTTTGTTTAATTTGAGTCTCGGGTCTGGGTTAGTCCCGAGCGGGTGGAAGGAGTGGAAAATAGTTCCACTGCATAAAGGTGGTTCCAAGAATGCTGTTGTAAATTACTGACCGATTAGCATATCAGGAATCATTGTCAAGGTCTTAGAGAAATTAGTCAAGAAAAGAATACAGGATTGGATAGATGAAAATGGGATATTGTATGGGGGACATGGTTTTGTGAAGGGTAGATCATGCCTCAGTAACTTGCTCACGTTTTATAACACAGTGACGGCTGAACTGGATAGGAGTAGTGGGTTTACAGTGATACTACTGGACCTTGCCAAGGCCTTTGATAGGATACCACATGGAACCCTAATCAGTAAACTGGAGCAGATGGGGATGGATATAATTTTGGTGAGATGGATAGGAGGGTGGTTGAAGAAGAGATACCAGAGAGTGGTTTATTCAGGAGTGGAGTCAAAAAGACATCTTGTGGCTAGTGGAGTGCTGCAGGGCTCTGTTCTTGGACCACTGCTTTTCAATTTGTTCATCAATGATACTGGAAAGGATTTGAGAGGAAGTGTTCACTTGTTTGCTGATGATGCAAAGTTGGGTAGAGCAATTGTGAGTGCACAGGATGTCAAAATTTTACAGGATGATTTGGATAGTTTGGAGGACTGGGCTAGGAAAAATGGATGTCAGTTTAATTGGCAAAGTGTAAGGTTATGCACTTTGGGTTGAAAAGAATAGCAGCAGTATATCGCATTGGTGGAACCATACTCCAGGAGATTGATGAGGCCAGGGATTTGGGAGTGCTGGTGGATAGGGAGTTGAAGTTTAGGGGGGCACATTGCAAAAGTGACTAAAACAGCTCACCAAATCACTTGGCTTCTGAAAAATACTTTAACATGCAGAGACAAACAAGTTGTTGTTCCTCTGTATCGAGCCTTGATAAGACCCATCTGGACTTCTGTGCCCAGTTATGGGCACCAGGATTTCTTCGTGATGGGGAGGAAGTGGAGAGGGTCCAGAGACGAGTGACCAAGATGATAGCAGGTCTGTGGAATGAACCTTATGAGAATAGGTTGAAGATTTGTGGGTTGCAGAAATTGGACGATAGGCGAAGGAGGGGTGATATGATTGAGACATTCAAATTACTGAAGGGTTTTTATAAGATTGATCCAGAAGATATTTTTGAAAATATGACTGGTAATGGGAGGACTAGGGGTCATGCATGGAAGCTGGGCAAGAGTGTGGTTGACAAGGGTGTTAGAGCTAGGTTTTTTACTTGGAGAGTGGTGAATGAGTGGAATAAGCTTCCAGAGTCTGTTGTGGGTGCTACGACCGTGAATGAGTTCAAGGCAAGATATGATAGATACTGTGCAAATGTTGAATAGTTGTTTCAGACATGATGTTAGGGCCTCCCTCGATGAGTTTGTCGACTCCTTGGAGTTTCCCGGAACAACAACAATAATAATAATAATAACATTCCACTTTCTTTATATTGTGATTAACAAATAATTATCAATCACAACATGAAAAGACCAGTAAGATTAATGATCTATCTCTGATTGAATTATTTGCTAACATGCAGTCATTTTGTTTCCACTGCATGCATAATCTACAAGTTTCTATGGTCAATGTTTATCATCACTTGCATCTAGCTATTAAAGAATATTAGATTTAGATATTGACTCTGAATAACTGAATTAGAGTATTTCAGGTATATTATTAAAACAGGAACCTGCTGTCCTCATTAATAAAGGATTAAGAGCCATTGTTTGGCAAAGAAATCTCTTCAAATTACCTAGAATTAGTGCTACTGTCAAAAGTCTGGGAGAGAGGGTTTGCTGCTTGAAAGGATACCAGTATAGCCAGCAAACATTCATTACAGTAATAAATTATAAGAAACATCCTGGCTTTACATATCTCTTTAAATCGAATTTTTCAAATTGGCCAAGGGCACCTGTGAAAGATTTGCCTTGCCTTTCTCTTATAAAATTTGCAAGTACTTTCAAAAGCACACAATAATAGAAGTCACACCACATCAAATTTAAGTTTCGTTATAATTATATAGCATCTTCATGAAGTCAGAAGACTCATCATGGACACCCAATATCCATACAATAACAATACTTATCACACCTCTCTTTGAACTCATTCATTGACAAAGCACTCAAAGTCACCTCTGGTAATCCACCATTCATAACTGTTCAAGCAAAAACCTGATCCTAACACCCTGCTAACCATACTTTTATAATTTCTAGAAGTGATCCCTTGTTCAATCCCTTCCTACCATGTACTGAAAAGTCTTCAGTGTCAATCTTACAAAATCCCCCTTTAATAACATATGCTTCTATCAAACGTCCTCTTTTTTTTTTTTGCCTATCAGCTAGTTTTTCCAGCTCACAGATCTGCCACACAATCTTTGTCATTTGCCTTTGGATACTCTCACCCACTTCATCCTCATGGAATCTAGATGATCAGATCTGTGTGTAGTATAGATGTGACCTTGTGAAAGCATTATAAACAACATGGAAGAGGATATTGAAAATAATTTAACTTCTGAGATTGTTAGGCTAAAGCAGATTAAAGACAGATGATGAGGGAACTACAGAAATTCAAGCTCCATTTAGCAGAACATAGAAACAATACTGTATTTAGTTGAATATAACTCACACTTTTTCCCCCAAAATTAAAGTTAAAAAATCAAAATATCTGAAACTGATATAACAACATTCACTATTTCTTAAAGTTTTAAACTTTTTAATTTCTTTTTCATAAAGTAAAATCAGGGGTGCAGGATATATGCAAGGGCGAGTTATATTTGGGTAAATATGGTAAAAAGAAGTTCGGCAGTAAAATGGAAAACCAAGCATGGAATCAGGTAAGTTAGTGCATAATAACAAAAACTTGGTAAGTAAAGTTGATTATAAAAGAAGGATGTTATTTGGTATGATGACACTATCATAAAACACGCTATTGATGAGCATGTTATGACATCAAGTTTTCCTGGAGCAAAAATTAAAAATATAACACAAGCAATTCAAAACAGAAAAAATAAGTAAATGAGATTGTAATTGTAGTAGGTACTAATGACTTAACTAACGACATGAAAAGGTTGTTGGAAGAGGCGAGAGTTAAGAGTAAGAAAGTGAAAATAGTAAGTATATTACCTCAATATGATAAAAATGAATTAAGGAGAAGGGCTATGATGGCAAATGATTTAATGCATTGGATATGTAGAGGAATGGATGCAAGTTTTTGGATGTGTGGAGTGAGTTTGAGGGAAGATTGGATTTGTATAAGAGGGACAGCCTACAGTTGAATGTAATGTGGCATCAGGTCTTGAAAAATTATTAACTGATATAAGACCTAACACAGAGTCAGGGAAACTAAATTCTGATGGAAGGAATTGTGAGAATCTGTGTGTAAGAGCGACAATGTTAGATAACTATGGTTATTATTACGGAAATGATTATGAAGAGAGAACAATTCTGTGTTGTTCCAGTTCAGACATATCAAGCATGTGTAATGATTTCTGCATTACACATGCTTGATACAAACATTACACAAACTTGCAGATCTCTGCAAGTTGTCAAACTGTGTCACACAGATAAGTGTACCAAATACAAAGCAGCAAGCAGGTAATTTATTATAATCTGTACACGAATGCTAGAAGTATCAGAAATGAAGGAGTAGAGTTTGTTGCCTTGGTTAATATATTGGGACCTCATAATATAGGCATTAGTGAGACATACTAACTGGTATTGAATGCAAAGGGTGCAGTATTTTTTTAGGAAGAATAGACAGGATAGGAGGGGGCATGCTACTAATGATATCAGATGACTTGAATACAGTTAGAGTTAAGACCTTTGGCTGCAATACTAGTAACAGTTTTTCATGTGGCAGTAAGTCTGAAGCCATCTGGTGTGAGGTGGAGTCTAACAAGATTAAATACATAGTGGGGTATTGCTACAGACCTGGTGGATTGGTTGCTAGTGACGAAGAAATGCATCACCAAATAAATACGATGGGAGTGAAAAGAGCAGCATTAATGAGGGACTTTAATTATCTGAACATTGATTGGGTAGCTATGAAATTGCATAAGAAGAATGAAACTGAATTTATTGAGCTGTTGAGAGACAACTTCAAAAAAGCAGTATGTTACAGAAGGAACTCATGGTTAAAGAGTGTTAAATCTAATTATAATGTCAGAGGTTGGTGAGAGTGATCATGCAGTACTCACTTGGAAAGTGGCTCAGTTTATGAATATTCCATTCAAAAAAAGTTATATGCTAAACTATAAACCAGGAAATTACGACCACCTTAGGGATACATGGGTGTGCCATGGTATGAGTTATTGGATGGGAAGGATATCGACAGTGTGTGGGAAGTGTTTAAAAAATACTTAAATGATGCAATATCAGAATGTGTCCCTTAGAGTTGGAAGAATAGAGTAGGAGTGAAATGGATGTGAAATCTAATTAAGCAAGAGATTAGTAAGAAAATGATGATGTTGTGGAATATTGTGTGCATAAGGATGATGTCAGCAGGCCAGAAGAGTTACAAGTATTGTACAGAAAGCTAAGTCCAAGTATGCAAAGAAGCTGGCTTTGCAAGTTAAAGTAAACCCAAAAGAATTCTATCTTTATGCTGCAAGTAAAAGAAAGAATTAATTTGAAAGAATAATTCTACTGAATGCAGATGGTATGCAAGTGACTGATGCAGAAGTGATTGTCCAACTAATGAGCAGCCATTCTGTTAAAAGCTATGAACCTGGTATATGCAACACTGAACTCATCGCTACCTCTTCACTGTATGAGGAAACACATGTGAAAGAGGAATTACTAGAGCTGTTGCACAAATTGAATAAGAATTCTGCAATAGGAACTGATGAGATATCAGCACAGATGCTAAAGGCATGTTCAGCTGAACTGGCTATTCCCCTTGATCAGGGTACAGTTTGTCTCAGAACAGGGAAGAATCCACAGGAATGGAAAGAATATATGGTAATCGCGTTGCACAAGGACTCTATCTCATAATCAGATGAACCCAAATGAAATGCCTTTTACATTCCTGTCCTCCTGATGTACTTCTATTCTTCTTTGACTTCAATTTCTTCTGCTATCATTAGCAAAATCCCCTCCTTCCACTCAGTTCCCCTCTATCCTTCTGAAAATACCATATCCCTTGCATTTTATCCTTATGATTACACATCCTCAGTCAACTAAGTTTTACTAATGCTTATAACCTTTGGCCAAGTTGAGCTAACCAATGCCAAAACCTCATATTCCTGATTCCAAATACTTCTGGCATTAATATAAATATACTGCAATAACTTCCCTTCATCATGCAATCTCCCTTACATCTTGTGCTGATTATCCTACTAAAGTTAATAACCTAAGGTGCTACATTCGGCAATATGTGATCACTCTCCCACTTACTCACCTAAAAGTTGCTAGCCCAAAACTCACCTGCATCCCCACATTCTAGTTTTCCTGACTTGTGCACTTTCACTGACTCCTGACTGGGATTCCATTCAAATGCAAACCATATGCCTTATGTAAGTCCATAAAATTAATTCCACACAACCACAAACTTCATACCATTCCTCCTTCACAAACCTGTACACTGATTCATTTGCAATCGAAGCTGTTTATCTCAGCTTGCCTCTCTCATGCCATGGTAGCAGACTCGCAACTTTTGCTTTCTCATTCTTGTTACAAACCATACACTCATAGCCTGTCAGATCATCTCTTTCACTAACATCTTTAATCTTGGTTCCAGGGAAATGTAACTTCGTTACACAACTCATCTCTCATACACCATATAAAATTCGCTCCATCTTCACTCCCCATCCCCATTTTTGTTTTTTCATACTTTGCTTTCTCTCCCCTCACATCTCCATGTTTTTTCACTTCCATGTCATACCACACACCAGGCATTTCTCCACCCCATCTCACATTTTTGGAGAATACACGAGTGTTTCTTTCTGTTATCTGGTCATTTTCTACATTTACCATCATTTCATTCTTGCTGTCACTCTTACCGCATGCATGCTCACCACCAACTTCACCATTCACTGCACTTTCTTGCATTCCATTGTTCAAATCATCACTATCATTCTTCTTATTCTCCCCACACTTCTGGCATTCACTCTCAAAACACTTCTTAACAACGGGCACTAGCTTCATTCTCTTTCTACAAATCTTTCATTCTATAAGTGAATTCACTTCACACACACTGCAGTGAACAAAATTATAGATGCGTACAATGTTCTATGCATCAGTGCCATGACATACAATACAAGATAAAAAAAAATGAAAGCATTTAAAACCATACAAATGAGTAAACAATCTTTACAAGCAAAGCAAACGATAAAATTAATCCAGGAAAAACGAATCAATTATGGCTAAAAAAACCCATTATTTTTTGGGACACCAAGTAACTAGTTAAGCATTGCAAAGTAAGCAAAATGGCTTAATCTTATGTGCTTAAAGACCAAAGACCAGTCTGTCCTTATTAAGGGGAGCGCTAACCTTCTCTCCTATCATACAACATATTAAGGCATCAAAGCAGCGCTTGTAATCTCACCTCACTGTACATGTTGCAAGAGACAGAATAATAGTGTTGGTAATGTTCAAAAGGCAAGTTCAAGTGATATCTCTGAAGAGATGACAAACTTTCCCATATTCTGCTATCCATTTTTCTCCAATTATCCAATAACAAGCAAGTCAGTTGAATTTGCACATTATTAAGATTACATTGTTCATATTTTGGCAAAGCTATATATACTATCTTAAGAAATTTGTTCTAAAGTGAAGTTATTAATTATTGAACAATCATTATTTCAAAGTTCAAATTATATTGCAATTATATTTATTAACTGAAATGTAATGAATAACTATTTGATGAAATAGCACCTTTCACTACTTACAAGTAGCTGTATTTAAACTATTGGGAAACGATTTATCAGTTCTTTCTCTTATAAACTTCCACTGATTATCTTCATATTTGCATTCTATAATCTTCATATCCAATTGTTTTAATGCTTTTGTAAGCTGAAATTTATATAAATATATTACATTATATATATATATATATATATATATATACACACACACACACACCTAATTCTCCATTTACACAGTAGATTGGTTCCAGAAAAAAACGTGTAAAAAAATACAGTGCATAAGAAAAAAACAGAAGAATTGTTCCAGATGTGAAAAGCTGATACGAACAATAAGTTATTTTCAAACAAAACATATGAAAATCATTGAATAAAACTCTATTTAATTTTAATGGAATATTTTTTTTTTACATACTTATTTAAAGTATATACATATGTATCTTTCTAAAAGAAAATAGTGTGTCACTAATAAAACAGACATTCGAAAATGCCCAAATAAATACACCTGCGCATATGGTTATTAGTTAAATTTTATTCTCCATAACTTTCTGACAGAGCCACATTCTTTTGTGTGAGACTGAAATTAAATCACTTCCATCACTTGAAACACTTTGGCTGTCCTGTTCGTACTGCAATGGCGAAACGTTTTCTTCAGTAAAAGGAACTAAATTAGCAGTAATTTCCAATAATCATTGAGGTCCTGTTTTGACGAGACCTTGGTATAATTCTTCATTCAGTATTCAGATCATGTGTAAGAAAATGACTTTGCAATTTACTAGACATTTGAAACCCTTCTCTGCCAACTGCATGTGCTAATCTGATGATATTGGAATATTCAGTTGTATGCAAAGGTGCAGGGTTTTTCTTTTTCGCACAATAAAGGTCGAAACTGGTCTGGGTAGTGGCCTTTCCCTCAATGCACAGCATTATACATGTCTGCAAGGACGTGTGCTTTGCATGGTGAGAGATACTGAGACAAGGAGTGATGAAAGCTTGGTCCACCTTTGCTCTGAGTTGCAACAGTTGCACCACCTTGCTACAGTCCTGAAAATATTTTCAGGCGCAAACTTTGTTTGCTCACACTTGGATCAAGGAT
Source organism: Typopeltis vanoorti (assembly GCF_054136105.1). Classification (NCBI taxonomy): domain Eukaryota; kingdom Metazoa; phylum Arthropoda; class Arachnida; order Uropygi; family Thelyphonidae; genus Typopeltis; species Typopeltis vanoorti. Next base: position 11,715,292 of record NC_143569.1, read on the forward strand.
TAAACTAAATTTATTAGTCTAACCAAGAGTAAAATAAACTTCCAACTTCCAAAATAATATTAAATCACATACGCTTACCTTTTAAAAATGTATTTTTCCATTTAAATTGTTTCGATATACATTTAAAATTCACACTTCACTCAGTGACTCACTTAGACACAGAGGGCAAACTAACCGTCACTATTCACAAATCAGAAAAAGATAAACCAAAAACAGGAACAAGTGTTTTATTGCTGCAATAACACTTGTTCTATGGCAACCCCACCGTGGGCAACCCATAATAAAATTTTAAGACAAACAAAGCATCCCAGGGTGTAAGATTACATATCTCAATAAATTTTACGATTATAATTTGTAGAATTTTAATCGATCCTGGGGGGAGATTCCCCCCCCCCCAGACACCCATGACCGTATGATTGCATTTTTATAGATGTATGAAAGTTTTGAGAGGGCATAGCGCATCAGCACTCATCTTAATTGGTCCAATGCAATTAATTGCAGGATAACTTTGAATACTTCTGCGTAAAGTGAGGGAACAATCTGTTTTAGGATTTATTAGAAAACAACAATGAAGGAGAATGCTATATTTACTATTACGGGCAACTCCAGGGAGTCCTTAGACTCATCGAGGGAGGGCATAAACATCATGTCCACACAACTATATGACATTCTCACATTATCTATCATACCTTGCTTTGAACTCACTCACCGTTATAGCACCCACAACAGACTCTGGCAGCTTATTCCACTCATTTACCACTCTAAAAATAAAGAACCCAGCTCTAACACCCCAGCTAACCACACTCTTGTCCAGCTTCCATAGGTGTCCCCTAGTTCTCCCACCACCACCAGTCCTAATCTCAAAAATATCCTCTGAATTAATCCTATAGAAACCCTTTAGCAATTTGAAAGTCTCATTCATATCTTTCCCCTTTTCCACCTATCAACCAATTTCTGCAACCCACAAATCTTCGACCTGTTCTCATATGGTTCATTCCATAGACCTGCTATGATCTTAGTCACTTGCCGCTGGATCCTCTCCACCTCCTCTCCCCCTCAAGAAGGAACCTAGGTGACCAAATCCGGGCACAGTAGTCGTGATGATGTCTTATCAAGGCTTGGTACAGAGGTACAATAACTTGCTTGTCTCTGCTCGTCAAGGTATTTTTCAACAACCAAGTGAGTCGATGAGCTGATTTAGCTACTTTTGCAATGTGCCCCCTAAACTTCATCTCCCTAACCACCAACACTCCCAAGTCCCTGGCCTCATCAATCTCCTGGAGTACATTTCCACCAATGTGGTATACTGCTGCTAATCTTTTCACCCCAAAATGCATAACCTTACATTTTGTCACATTAAATTGACATCCATTCTCCTTAGCCCAGAACTCCAATCTATCCAAGTTGTCCTGCAAGATTTTGACATCTTCTGCATTCACTATTGCCCTACTCAACTTTGCATCATCAGCGAACAAATGAACTGCTCTTCTTAGATCCTTCCCTATATCGTTAATGTACAAATTAAACAGCAGTGGTCCAAGAAAAGAACCCTGTGGCACACCAGTAGTCATAGGCCATCTTTTGGACTCTACTCCTGAATAAACTACTCTCTGATATCTCTCTATCAACCACCCACCTATCCATCTCACCAACTCTATATCCATTTTGTAGTTTACGGATTAGAATTCCATGTGGTATCCTGTCAAATGCCCTAGCCAGGTCCAGCAGTATCACTGTAAACCCATTACCCTTATCCAGTTCAGCCGTCACTGTGTTATAAAACTTGAGCAAGTTACTGAGGCATGATCTACCTTTCACAAAGCCATGCTGTGCCCTGTACAGTATCTCATTTTCATCAATTCATTCCTGTATTTTTCCCTTGACTACTTTCTCCAAGACCTTGACAATGACTCCTGATATGCTGATTGGTCGGTAATTTGCAACCGTAGTATTGGATCCTCCTTTATGCAGTGGAACTATTTTCCCCTCTTTCCACAACTTCGGGACTAAACCAGACCCGAGACTCAGATTAAGCAACATGGTCAAGGGCGCTGATAATTATTTAGCTGCTTTACGCAAGACCCGTGCTAGTATACCATCCAATCCCACATATATATATTCACATTAAGGTTCCGTAATAGACTATTCACCTCCACTTCATTCATCACAATTCCCATAAAAACTAATGGTTCCTTCATTTTTTCAATGTCACCACCTGGATGATATACTTTTGCAAAGTGCTCGCTCAGTAACTCCACTATATCGACTGATTCAGTGACCTCCTTACCATCGTCATTCCTTAAAATCATTTTGCTGTGTACAGTTTTTTTTTTTTTTTTGCTTGCAGCATATTTAAAGAACTGTTTGGGATTCTCTTTAGTTTGCATAGCTAGTTTCCTTTCATAATCCGCTTTTGCTTTTTTTACCACACTCGTTACCCTTCTAGCCTGCACTTTATACCGTTCATGTGCCTGCAGGTCACCTCTTTCTTTAAATTCCCTCCACAGTTGTTTCTTTTTTTGCAGCTCAAGCTTAATGGTGTTATTCATCCATTTAACCCCTACTTGTTTTACTATTCGGACCCTAGGTATACAATCAGCCATAACCTCCTGTAAGTGCTACTTGACCACTTCTCATGCTCTATCGACATGCAGATGTACATGCCATGGCACTGATTCAAGCAATCAGTGGTCATATTCATTATAGTCAAATTCTCAGATGCTATCACCAGGTCAAGCACGCTCACACCACTAGTATTTTCAATTACATGCTGTCTCAGATAGTTATCCCTTAATAACTGAATAAAATTCAATTCCTTCCTCCCATGTGTCTTCTCCTCCTTCCAATCAATGTTACCATAGTTGAAATCCCCCATAATAATTACCCTTCTTCCACTCAATTCTTCTATTTGCTTATGCATACTATCTCCACCATCTATTTCATCACCTAGTCTACAGTAGCACCCAACTGTATATTTTTTTCTGCCAGTCTCAATCTCGCCCCAAATAGCCTCAAATGAGCTCTTTTCACTATCCTGCGATACAACTTCAATTCTCCTTGGCTGCAGTTCATCAGCTATCATCAATAACACTCCTCCCCCCATTTTATTCTCTCTGTCCCTCCTAAACACACTATAATAACCTACACATTCTATCCCACTAACTATATCATCTTCCGTCAGCCATGTTTCACTAATGCCAATAACCTGTGGCCAGGAACAGCCAATCAAGGCCAAAAATTTTTCCCTCTTGTTCCTAATACTCCTGGCATTAGTATACATGAAATGCAGTGGTCCCTTTGTCCCACCCCTATCTTGATGCGTTATTCTAGCTATCCCATTCCGATTTTTTGTACTTAGCATTGGCTCGGGTACATTATATACATTCTTACACTCAACTGTCTCACTGATGTCTGCATATCCACTCCCCTCCCCCTCCTTGGTAGTTCTAGTTTCCCTGGTTCTGCACATCCATTTTCACTTCATTCAGCAACACTTTTTCCAGTCTCCACACACCAAATCCACTCAAATGCAAGTGATCCATCTTGTATAAATCCTTTCGTCCATCAAACTCATACCACACAACACACCGTCTGCATAATCTGTGCATAATGCCATTTGCGATTATGGCCCTCCTTCTAAACTCCTCTCTGTCATACCGCGGCAACAGACTCACCATTCGAACTCTGTCACTCTTTTCTTTCGCTACCGTTAACAATACTTTCAAGTCCTCTCTCTCATAAAAAATTTATCTCCTTTCAATTCATTCGTACCCAACCACAACTATCAATTCTTTCACCCTCTGTTTTTGCGCTCGAATACTCTCACTTACATACTTAAATTTCACACCGGGTAAGTACGATTTAGTTAAACTCCCATCTATGGGAGTTTAACTAAATCACTCCTCTTAATAACGAGTCACCATACAACATTCTTTCCTTCATTCCAGAAACTCTCCAACTCTTACGGCCATTTTTCCTTTTAAACACTCGTTTATTTACGTTAGCCAAATCACTCTGGAAAGAGTTTTGCAGGTACTCTAATTGCTGCTGCACATTTTGTATCACTGCACGCAACCTAGCAATCTCACTCCCTACAAATAATTCCTCATTTTTTTCATCATTTAAATCATTTTCTCTCTCTATATAGTTGCTTTCACTCTTTCTTTGATCACCGCTCTCATTGCCATCTTGTACAACATCGCAATTCCCTATCAAGCCATTATTTTCACTCACATTCTGGCTTTCTTCAACCATAACTATCTCATGACCTGACACATACTTCAACTCCTCACCTTGCTTACACTTTCTGCACATTCTCCCACCACTATCACTTTCAATCCAAACTCCAGCCTCCTTCGGGAATGCATACATCCCACACAAATCACATTGGACAAACTCCTTCACATTACAGTTTTTGAACAAAGGCATCGTATTTTTGGACGCCATTATCTTACGTCGCATCGGCGCCATGTGCTATTCTATGAAACGTATCGTTAAAATACTAAATTAAATAAAACGGAATTCACACCAAAATCACACAGACACAACAAGCTACCAAAATTAGACAATATTACATTATGATTTAAACCTATATTCCAATCTTCACTCAAAATTATACTTAGCATTTGGGAGCTCTCCGAAAACACTACACACCGTGTAGCCCTCTATTTGGTTGGTATATTTGAAATACTCAAAGATGAAAATATGTGAACCATCATTAATAAGACATGTAAGAATAGGAAAGAATAAGTGTGAGTAGAAACACTTTCATTAATGGTACAAGAATTATTAATAATTACCATTTGTGATGTGTGTGTCCTATAAGTTGCTGGGTAGAGCGAATAGTACGATCCTATAAAGTCTAAACATGAATAAGTGAATTTATGATGGCATAATTAAAAAAAAAAAAAAAAACTTATGAAGAAAGAGAGTGAGTATTGCAGGAATAAATATGGTTTGATGGAGCAGCAAATCATCTCGTAAAATTTGTTGCATATGTATGCGTATTTCTTTGGTTTGTGTATATTTCGCTCCGTTTTCCAAGAATTTTATTTTGTTTACTGAGACTCAGTATACATAACATCAGATCATTATCAGAATTATCCACACCTTTGGGAATCCTACATTAATTAATTTTTTTTTTTTTTTTTTTTTTTTTTAAGCATCAGCGGTTCTTCTGTCTTATCAATCTCATATATACTGGTATTTTGTTGTAGATCAACAACGTCTTATAGTACACAGAACATTCATTTTTATTCAGGAATAGATATATTTTACTGTCTGTTCTTTCCGAAGACTAAAATAAAAATGTCTCTATATACTGTTAAAAAAACTTTGTAACCTCAACAGATACTATACTGCACAAGCAAAAGAAAAAACAATTAGCTTTTTTCTCCTAACATTCACTTTCAAATTTTCAGTTTCAGAAAACGTGTAACAGCTGTTTGTAATACAGCCTTTGGATACAGGAAGCGCTCAACTGATGGCAAGTGACAACATTCAATTGGATTGGTTGACACAATAACCAATCACAGATGCTAAGTGCTGGGTGAGCTCAAATTGTTAGCTCACCTAGCCACGTCTTCTCAGCCATTTAAAAATACTAAAAAGCTAAGAATTTGACCCACTACACTCTCTTTACATCTTTTCGAAGGGCTCAAAGTGTATGCATTTTGAAAGCACATCTGGGCTATCAATGTGAATGTGATGCAATGTTTATGCATCAAAAAGTGCCCTCTTCATGAAGCACTAATGCTTTACCCTCCTGAAGAGGACAATGAAGCTTCAGTATATTCAATTTTAAGTCTGCAAACAATTGGGGGGGGGTCATTAACGGGAATAAATGCAAAAATATAATATCGGTGATACTGATATTTCGTGGATGAGCACCACACACCTAGCACACCCGGAATATTCGCCCCTGTTGTAGACATATTGTTAAATTGACATAGTGTTTAAAAATGGTGCAAGGACAGCAAATGTTATACTGTGCCATATTAAAGATTATAGAGGTACACAAGGTAAGACAATCACAAACATCCATGTCCACAGGATTCAAACCTACAACCTGTTGGTTGAAGAGTGGGTATGCTAACCACGCAGCCAACCAGGCCGGCAACCTGGCAGAACAATGGAGCAGCATCAAAAGCAAAGGATAATGTACAATCTGGAAATGAGAAGCTTTAACTGATTACACAAATGAAAAAAATTAACATGAAATTTCCAATAAAAATCCTCCAGAAATGGAGGTTAACAGGATGAAATTTATGGTGGGGAGTGTTATTACAGATTAAAAGGAATTATTAGACAATTGACTAAGGAGTTCGAGCAAGTTGAGAAATGTTTACAAAAACTGCGACAGGATAAGAAACATCAGGGAAATACTAAGAAGCAGGAAAGTGCAAAAGTTAGTAAGTTAAATAAATGTAAGAAAAATGAAGTAATATGGTACGGTGATTCACTAATTAAATTCTTGCTTGATGAGAGTCACTGCTTTGTGCTTCCTGTGAGCTAAAATAAAGTATGTGACTAATGAATAGAGAAACATCAAAAACAAAAACATTACAGTGTTTATATGCACAAATGACTTAAGTAGTGATAAATATAGTATGAGGGAGTATAGGAAAATCTTGCTGAAAAGTGAGAAAGTGAAAATTGTGTGGAATAAGTCTGATGGTAGAAAAGAACTTGTATAAGAGAAATAATGACCCACACTTGAATGGATTTGGCATTAGGAGCCTTGAGGCTCCTAATTTATTGGAGAAAGATATAATGAAGCAATTCAGGAAAACTACATCATCTTGAGAGGAACAGCAACAATTTGTGTGTAGGTTTAGCTGAAGTATGCAAAGATGATAATGAAACAAATGTCAATGAGCATGGTTATAAATCTTCAGGGACGGGATGGACCTACACACTTTGGGTTTATACTTTTTGAGTGTGTGCCTAGGAAATGAAAAGAGAAATTGCCCAATTGGACCAAGAAGACTGCAGATGTAAAAACCCAGGAGGTAACTTGTTATATGTTTATACACAAATGTCATGAGCATCAGTGAATATGCTGTAGCCTAAGATTGTTGGAATTAGTGGAACCCGGCTCTCATTCAGATATAGTAACTGGAATCATGTGTAAAGATATGATATTTTAAGGAAAGATAGAAGAAATAGGAGAGATGGTATTATTAATGATTTCAAATGATCTGAATCCAGTTTGGGTAGAAAATCATGAAAACAATAATATCCCATGAATGAAGGAATTAATTTGAGGCCATCTGGTGAGAAATGGAGGCTGACAGGATGAAATATATAGTGGGGAAAGGGGTTGGCACAGACCTGGAAGTTCAATTGCTGACAAAGAAATGCATTGACAAATTATCTTAATGGATACTAAATGAGTATACCTTATAGGTTACTTAATTATCCAATCATTGATTAGGTAACAGAGAAAACTTATGATAAGAATGAAGGAGAATTTGAGACTTTATCAAGCAGCATGTGAAAGAAGTAACTAAAAGCCAAAGAGTGTTAGATTGATCATAGCATCAGAATGGGTTTTAGTTAAGGATGCGACTGTTTTGCTGCCAGTTTGGTCAGTGATCACGCCAGGTCATACTGACCTGGGAGTAACTAAGTAATGGATGCTCTGATTAGAAGAGGTTACATGCCAAACTGCAAAGCTAGAAATTATGAAAAACTCAAGAGAATACTATGTTCGTACATTGGCATTAGTTACTGAATGGGAAACATAAGCAACACATGGGAAACTTTGAAAAGATTCTTAAATAATGCAGCATCTAAATGTGTTTCTCAAGTTTAAAGAACAAATAGGACAAAAGTGAAATGGATGTGTAACCTTATTAAGCAAGAGATCCATAAAAAGAGAGTGACATGGAAGGAATATCATGAGAATAAGGATGAGAGAAGTTATTATTCCTGACACCTCCAAGGAGTCCGAAGACTCATCGCGGGAGGACACCTACAACTGTCTGAAATATATAAAGCACAGGCCAGAAATGTTATGTATGGAAAGCTAAGTTGGAATATGAAAAGAAACTGGTTGTGCATACTAAAAGTGATCAAAAAGAATTTTATCATTATGCAGAAAGTAAAAGAAATAATGAATGCAGAAGAATACTTTACTGAATGCAGATAGTAAGCTTGTGCCAGAAGTAGATGTAATTGTTCAAATAATGAGTTCTCACTTTGATAAGATCTAGCAACCTGATGTATGAAGCGATACCACTTCACTGGATGAAAAGACAGAGGTGTAAGAAAAGAGATTCTATAGCTGTTGCATAACCTAGATAAAAATTTGGTAATAAGGACAGATACCACATCTAACAAGTTTGATGTGGTATCTGGGATACCAGATACCACATCAAATTATTATACATGCTTGTATAATAATTTGAGTCTCAGATCAGAAAAGATCCCATAAGAATGTATGACAATTCCATTACGCAGGGAAGGGGGGAGAGCACAGACTGATATGTCTAACTACTGACCATCAATGGCGCTAGTGTGAAGACCACACTGGGGGCTTTAAGTAGACAAAAAAGTTCCATGTTTGTTCTCTATAGCAGGTTTTCTACCTTATGTTAAAATAAAAAAAGTAACAAAAATGATAAAATTCATAGGATTTTGTTGAATCCTGCCCCCCTCTGCCCATTGTAATCATTACTGACAGTCTCTTTGACCAAACGAAGTTCATTTTTTGAGGGTAATATTCGTCATGTTCATTGGAGCAGATGAACGAGCAGTGATGCTAAAGCCGAATAGAATGAAAAATGAATTATTACCATCACATCAAACCTTCATGGAGTCATGTGACACATTATGGGAGATCCACTTAGCTACCACCATATTCATCATATAGTACACAACCTTAAACTCCCAGCATTCATAATGAAAAGTGAATTATTATCAACACATCAAACCTTCCCATGTCATCACACATAGTATATCAGTCCACCCATGATGTACTATAGGTTTATGACCTTTCATGGGAAGGAAACACAAAAAAAAAGTTGTATTACAGTTGTCGTGACGTTCTATTTTCATGTTATGTTCTAAATCCGCCATCTTGGTTCAAGTCACTCTTATCAATATAACACTTAATCGCAAATTGATCACCGATCCAAAAGTAGAGAAATTTATAATTATACTGCGCCACTCTATTTTTAGATTAGGCTATATGAAATAGTAGGATCAATTCTTAATTAAGTTAGCAGTCTTCTCATTAGGCCGAATTATTTATTATTCTACTTGGGGCACCTGCAAGATTCGAATATTTATGAACGGTGCAATAAAAAGGAATTCAGGCAAACACAATATTTAGATTAACAAAATAAAACATTTAATATATGATATATATAACAAATACAAGAATTCTGCTTTAAAATGAAACAATGCAATTAACTTAATACATCTTGCTAAGTGACTCATGCCAATTCAATGTTCTAAACTTTCACATACAATTCACAGCTTTAAAATCACAAGCTTTCTTAACTCAAGTTAATAAAACAAAACTTCTTATTTAATCAGTCTCCACATATCCATCAGCGGTACTTAATGTTTAAATTCATAGGAAGCACTAATCAAGGTAGACAATATTCCAAGCAATCTTGTTTCGGACCTTGAACTTCGAAGATATGTTAATGTTAGAATAAACAGACAAATATGACTACTCTTACCAGATACAATCTTCAATACATCAATTAATTGCGAGCACACTTATGAATTAACTTATTTACGTTAGCGGAACACATTAATAAAAATTCTACAACGATTTAACTGAACTACTGTTAATTGCGCTTCACTACTCAGAAAAAAACACATCAATAAGGCACTGATATCTTTCCTTGTTTACTTTTCTCAAACTAGTTAATTTCAATATAATTCTTCTCAGGGCAACATAGAATTAAGACGTAATCCTAGACTAACTGGAACTAATCAGAATTTTTGCATTGAATGTCCAGTTCTTTATTTATCCGGTTACGGCATTAATCTTCCTTTACAACACAGCTGACTTCACTTACAGCTAAGTATATGATTCACTATGTTTTGGCTCACTTCTAAACACTATTCTCATGAATTTCTGCCCTAGAGAACTTATAATTTTCTTCCACTTCCTTTGCTTGTATCCTACCTTCTTTCCCGCTCCGCAAAAACTTCCTCTCTCTTCTCTAATTAAAAATCTTATATTATTTTTCTTCACCTTTCAGTCCGAAGGTCACGCTCTCTTCGACTCGTGCTTGTTTATTTCATGCGTCTCCATGACAACAAATGAACGCAAACATTTCGCTAATGTAATACAATGCTCTACTACTACATGAGTGATTACATAACGTTAAATTTTCACAAATAAGAATAAACAGAATATTTGAGCTACTTGATCAGATCTTTCATTACGTATACAATTATTTATAATACACCTTTCGTTACTTTACATATATATTTTAGTTATCATAAATTTCTACACATATTATTATTTAATAAATTAATAGTAGGTTAAGTTTAGAATAAATATTTAAATAGTAATCCTTAATTAAGGAACAATAAATAATTCTTATACAAATTATGATTAATATATAATAAACAATGTTAAATGTGAATGAAAAAAATTAAATTACACAACATAGTTTCATTCACAATTTAACACAGTTCAAGATTTGTGAGAGGAACTAAATAGCTTTTAGATTCCATCTGCTATTTGGATGATATAGAGAAAATTGACTATTTCTATGAATCACTATTCAAGTTTGTTATTTCTGCTTAACGAGTAACTAAGGCATCACTGTCAATAAGCTTATGGTATGGTACCCAATTTACCACTTGTCTGAAGAGCATGAATATATGCTCTAATCAAAAATAATATTGATCCACACACAAAAATGGATCTATATTAGTTTGCATTCAACCAAAGGAGGGAAAAGTATTATTAATTATACTAAAAGAATATCTGTTGAGAGCAAACACTTAAGAATAGGACAAAATATATAGTATGGCACTGTTACAGGCTTTGAGGAGTGCAGAAAAAGATGTGAAATTTGTTGATTAATTAACTCAGTCTGTAAATGATATAGCTATTCTATCTCGAGTTGTGGAGTGACAATGTTGTTCTGATGAAGGAGATGACAGAGATGGCTAGGCAAGTTTTTAAAAATTTTTTTTTTTTTAATATCGGACCCACACACAAAAGGTCACAATACCTATAGCAAATCAATGCCATGTGTGGGCAAGAAGATAAGATAAAGGAAGGAATCTGTTTATATTTTTTTGAACAACTAAAGGCGTATTCTTTGGGGAAGGCAGAGTGGGAGAGACTGTTCCAAAGACAGAAATAGGAATGAGAAGAGGCAGTGAAGTTGGTTCAGTGGGTTTCAAGATGGACTGTAAAAGGGTGTTGGTTAGCAGTAGCTCTTGTTCTAATGACTTTGGAGGAGGGTGGAGAAATAATAGTAGCCAATTTAGCAGAGTACTATCCATGTAAGTATCTGTGAGAGAGGGATCAATAATTAACCAGACTGTCCTCTTCTGGATAGAAGTGAGCAATCTTAGAGAGGATTTTGGTGCACTATTCCAAATATGGGATTAATATTCCATGGTTGGGTGGATTTGGGATTTGTATAGAGTTAACAACTGTGAAGTAGCATCTTGTGCAAAAATGTACACCAAGGCTTTTGGCCGCTCAGAAGTTAGGTTGAAATGTGTTTCTGCCTGGAAAAGTAAGAGGGTATAGGTAAGAAGTCCAAGAAGGGAAATATGATTGTGTTTTGATATGTGGGTAATGCTAAAAGTAAGAGAGGGATGCAAGCTGTTTCTTGTGAGAGATCACACAGGACTGAGTTTTGGTGGTATTGAAGTCTAAGGTTCTTCTTTATTCACTGAGATATAGCTAGGAGATTGGAGTTCAGGATATTGGTTGTGGTGGATCTTGAGGATTCTAATACTTGAGCACTACAAGGTTTGGAGTGTACTGTCATCAGCAAAGTTACAGATAGGATTGGAAGTCTGTGAGAGAAAAAATGGAACCCTGGGATACTCCTGCATTGGTGAGGAAATCTGAGGAGATGAAACCATCCACCATCACATAGTGAGCAATCAGTGAGAAAGTTGGCATGGCAATCCAGCTGCAGAGTGTTCAGGGGACCATGAGACAGCAGTTTGCTAAGTAGTCCCCCCCCCCGCGTACCAAACCCGATCTAATGCTTTTGAAATATCGAAAGCAACTATGTGAGTTTCTCTAAATTTTTCCATGACTTGAGTCCAGAGGTGGGTGGTGCAAGCTAGAAGATCGGCTGTAGATCATGAGTGGTGGAATTCCATATTACTAGTCACTAATTACTTGGTAGCTGTCTAGGTGGTTCAGAAGTTGGTTGTCAATGACCTTCTCCATAATTTTATAGAGAACAGAAATGAGAGCAAATGGATGGTAGTTTGCTGGTTGACTTTCATCACCTTTCTGTGGAAATGCACTGGATATGGGCCTGTTTCCATGCTATCGGGTAGATGCCAGTTGAATAGGACAGACTGAAGAGGTGTTAGTTCTGTTGCACAAGTATTTAACAGAATAGGTGGGGGATACTATAAGGACAGATATCTTGTTTGTGTTAAGGTTATTAAGGATTCTTCAGATTTCAATCTACGAGTCATGTTTTAAGTGTGAGTCATTCTATGAGTCACACTTAATTTGGAATCAGTTATTTGGAATGTGACTCATTCTATGAGTCACATTCCAAATAACTGATGTGCACTATTTTGATAGGTAGATACTGCACTCCATTTGGAAGGTCAAAATGAAATGGTATTTGTCAGGAATCTCATTAAAGATCATCTCATAACATGAGGAACATTTATAAGAATATTTAAAATAAAAGTGAGTTAGCTGGTCTCTTATGAAGGCAGCAGTTTCTTTCACAAAACTTGTGAACACACATCCCAAACCATAGGATGCATTAGAAAAAGACCACACTTCTACATAGATCTTTATATAAACATGAACGTTTATATAAAGAAAGTGCTGAAGCCCTATATCACAGACCCAATTTGAACTGTAATTACATTCTTACTATCCCTAAAGTCATCCTAAATTGTGTAAAATAATTTTATATATGTTATCTCATTTTAATGTAACTTCCCCTTTTTTTTTTTCAGATATATTTTAATTTAATTCTATAACACGCTACTGCACGCATATAGGGATTCCATTGTAAGTATGCACCCTAACTGTATATGATTCGTATTGTTTGAACTAACTGCTCTGAAGATGTCCTATGATACATACGACGAAATATTTACTTATTAAATCTTATTACTGTGGCTACGTGTGTATGTTTAGTAAGATAGTAACATCATATTCAATGTTCAAATATTGAATATGATGTTCAAAGTGAGGTTTTGGATAAGCAGGGCTGGAGGCAGCAAATCCAAGTGGCCAAGGCTCAATTTGGGCTGTTGTAGTCATAGGAAGAAGAATTTTTGGTCACCAAGGCACCTTCATGAGCACTGAAAGAAAACAAAGCAGGTGGGGGGGGGGGGGGTCTTCAACCTTTCAGATAGTGCAGCCCGCATTAAAAATTTCAATGAAGCCAGCAGGCCACTAAGCTATATTGTGGTATTTAGAATTGTAAGATGCTTTCCACATTCACAAGGAACACTGTGCATTTCATACATTACATAAAATCCTATAAAAAAAAACAAATTCAGCTTTAAGAGCGTAGGTAGGATCCAGGTTCATGATAAGTAAATACAATCAATACTTGAAAAAAGATAATTTAATGAAGAAAACATTCATTTTTTTTTACAATGTCAATGGGCAACTTGGCAATTTGTTTTTCCTTGATCAGTTTGTCGATGTTGGCATCAATGTTGGAAGTTGCTATGTGCAGAGTATTCTCAAGATGTTGGTCCATAATCTGAGTTCTTGTCTTGGACTTCACATGCTTCATTCTGGAGAACTGCTCACAGTATGTGGTTCCTAACAAAGTGCACATCTTCAAAGCATGCCAGTGATGATTAGGGAATGCGTCCTCAGCAATGCAGTCTTTGTAAAATGTAAGCAAGGGCATATTGAATAATTTTTCTCTCAAAGAAGAGTTGTTTTGGAGTTCAAGCAGCTCCATTTGTACTGAGCCTGGTATTTCGGCAGCATTGACACTGAATGGTATTGAAAATAAATCTAAAGAAGACTGTTGGTTACGAAAGCCACTAAATCTCTCTTCTAACTCACTTTGCAACACGGCTAATTTTGTAGCATATTCATCAAGAGACGAAACAGTTGGACTCAGCGAGAAGCTGAACGTGAGATAAGTCTTTTTTTTTGCGATTTGTGCCTCCCAAAGTTTGAGCTTGGTCACAAAAGCTTTGATGTGATCAAACAGAGTGTGCACCAGTTGATCTCTGGATTGTAACCACGTATTTAGGTCATTCATATGCAACAAGATGTCGGTCACAAAAGCAAAGTCTGTCATCCACTTTGGATCGTTAAATTCTGCAATTGGATTCCCCTTTTCTGCTGTATTTCGCTCCTTAAGTCAAAGACTCTTTTAAGAACCTTCCCTCAGTGGAACACACATCACTATAATAAACCACATTGATCTGCTTTGCACTTTTGGGTCAAAAGCTCTTGGAATTTACGATGATTCAATACTCTTGCCCTAATAATCTTGACGAAGTCACAATAACTTTCACGACATTCTCAAATCCAATAGTTTTTGTGCACAAATTCTCATGTTGGATTAAACAGTGGTAATGGACGAAATCCTTTCCTTCTAGTTCCTGTTCTTTCTGTAGCAGCGCAACAAACCCTTCGTTCTTTCCCACCATAGCAGGGGCACCATCAGTTACCACACCCTTGAGGTTGGTTATGGTGAGGTCGAAATGCTGGAGCATTTTCTTGGCGGCTTCAAGAATATCAGTGCCTTTCATTGTTCTCTTCATAGGTACGAGCGCTAGCAGTTCTTCTGTCACATTGAATTGTTGAAATGCCACGGACAAAGATAGCCAGTTGTGCTGTATCCTTCATATCTGTGATCTCATTTAAAGCAAGTGAATATGATGTAAATTCGAACGACCATTTTTTACAAGTTCCTTCAATGTCATTGGCAAGGTCTTCGACAAGTCGTGCTACAGTTATCCCAGACAAAGTTGGTTTTTTAAACACTTCCTTATTATTTGGGCACAGAATTTCCCCAGCAGTGATGAGACACTCTTTCACAAACTCACCGTCCAAGAAGGTTTTTCAGTTTTTAGCAATTTTTTCAGCTATTACATAACTTTGACGCATGCTTCACTCTCTTTCCTCTGCCTTTTAAACGCACTCTACTGGCATTTTAAATCAATTTGGAGACAGTTCACTTTGTCCAACTGGTGATCGAAATTGGACGCATGCTTTGTCTCATAGTGTTGTTTTACATTGTATTCTTTTGATACTGACGCTGACTCACGACAAATTAAACACACTGGCTTATCGTCGATCGGCACAAAAAAAAAAGTATAAATTGCCCCACTTTTCATTAAAAACCCGACAAGAATCACTTGATTTATGCTTTTTACTCGTAGATGCCATAGTGATGGAAGGTGAACCTAAAAAATGATCCAAAATGGCCGTGTAACAGTTATTATCAACTAAATATGTCTCACACTAATGAAAAAAGTCTGGCAATATAAAACTACAATAGGCTACAACTGACGACGAATCTGCGTGCGCTTATAGACAAATATCACACTGTTCATGACTGACTGTGGATGAGATTCTCTTGTATTTATATGAAAATAACGAAGTATCGAGCACCTTCGAGATGTATCTGGAAGGCACTAGACAGCGCACGCAAATGAACTACTGCTTCAGCCATCTACCTGCAACGTTAGTACTTAAGTACCGCTTTGTGCTGGTAGATGGCTAAAGAAGCATGCCTATTTAATATTTATTTTTATAGGATTTTATGTAAAGTATCAAATGCACAGCGTTCCTTGTGAATCTGGAGAGCATCTTACAATTCCAAATACCACAGTATAGCTTATTCGCCCACAGGCTTCATTGAAATTATTTTTTTTATTTAATCGCGTTTTAATGTTAAGTAGTTATTTTTTCAAAATGGCTGGTGGGCCATGACAAAGAGCTCCGCAGGCCATGCATTGAAGACCCTCTGCAATAAAGCAAGTGTATGCGAGCACTCAGGGGCTCATATTGGTGAATACAGGCATGGCAAATCCGAGATACCCAAGCTAGACCTGATCTTACTTCATACAATATACACTTGCTATATCATATATGGAGACCGGTCTTCTACTCTTCTTTCCCTCTACTCTCTCTCTTACTTCTAACCCCCCCCCCCAGTGCTATTAGAGCAACTCAAGGGCAAGGGGGGGGGTGACTCTTTCCTCTCAAACTGTAGTTTCCACTATCTACTAAAAAAAGCAGCTGAATTCAAGTCAAGGAGTGGTGGTTGACACGATGAAAACTTAACCATTGAAACCGAATGAACTCTAACCAACCTAAAGATACATGCCGGCTCAACCGTCTCCCGGTCAAACATTGTCCAATCACTTCCCAACTACCGATGGGAAGTGATTGGACTCTGCAAAACCAGATGGACTGGAAAAGGAGAACTCCACCATGGACAGTTCAAAATCTTAACTTCAGGCAGGCAGGGAGGGAGGACAACAAACACCAAGAAAGCACCCATATTAAAACCAAAGGCTCAAAACTCTCTATTGTCCTACAATCCTATCTCACCTAGGATAATTAAAGCAAGATTCAAAATATCAATCGGATCACTAACTATTATTCAAGTATACTCACCAACTTCGACATCATCAGAAGAGGACATTGAGGAGTTCTATATAGATTTGCAAAAAGCAGTATAGCAGACATCAAGTCAAGATCTCCTAATTGTAATGGGGAACTTAAATGCAAAAGTAGGCAAAGACTGGGATACCTGGCCAAGAGTAATCAGAAAGTTCGGGTATGGAGAAAGCAATAAACGTGACGAAAGACTGTTAAACTTCTGCTCAAATAATAGACTAACAATAACCAACACTCTCTTTAAACATCCAAAACCCCAAAGAAAATGGACATGGATATCACCAGACAGACAAACCAAAAATATGATTGTAAACCAAAGATGGAAATCAAGTATCTTAAATTGCAGATCCTTCTCTGCAGATTGTGGATCAGACCATAAGCTAGTATTAGCAAACCTAAGAATAAAGTTAAAATCTGGAAGTACTTTTAGAGTAAAGCAAGATTCAAAACATCAATCGGATCACTAACTATTATTCAAGTATACTCACCAACTTCGACATCATCAGAAGAAGACATTGAAGATTGAGGAAGACTACACAGATTTGCAAAAAGCAGTACAGCAATACAAAATACAAGACAACAATATTCTACGAAAATATCAACTAGAACTAGATAAAAACCTGAAGGAACTACCAAAACAGAATATAAACATCGAAGAACATTGGTGCAAATTAAAGGAAATAATATTAAATTTGGCAGAAAAAACAATAGGTTACACAGAAAGAGAAAGTAAAAAGGATTGGATCTCGAATGCAGTAAAAAAGTTAAGTGATCAAAGGAAAAGCATGAAACTAAAACAGAACTATAGCAGATATGAATATAATAGATTAATCAGAGAAATTAGAAAACTAGTTAAAAGAGACAAGAATAACTGGTTAGAAGAAAATTGCAAAATGGCAGAAAAGCTATCAAAAGAAAATAACCTTCATGGATTATATAAACAAATAGACCAAATTCACAGACAACAAAAATTATAATGATCAAAAACAAAGAGGGAGAACTAACTGAAAGAAAAACAAAAAGAATCGCCAGATGGGAAGAATACTTCAAAGATTTATATAATAAATACAGCTTCCAGGATATTACGATTCCAGCCACTGAAATGGAAGAGGAAACAAATATCTTTACCAAAGAAATAATAGCACACAGCATAGAAAAACTCAAAACTAGGAAAGCACCTGGCATTGATCAAATACATGCAGAATTCTTAAAAGCAGGAAAGGAACAACTTTTGGAACCATTAAAAACATTATTTGAAAGGATCTACAAAAACGAAGCAGTGCATTGATCAACCAAATCAGTCATAACTCCTATATACAAAAAAGGAGATAAAACAGAATACAATAATTACAGAGGCATTAGCCTCCTCAGTATTCCAAGTAAAGTTTTTACGAAAGTACTCCAAAAACAAATTAAGCCATATATAGAACTGGCACTAGGAGAAGAACAAGCAGGTTTCAGACCAGGGCGAAGCACAATTGATCAACTATTCACCTTAAGACTGCTAATAGAAAAGATACTGGAGTACAACCAAAGTTGATACATAAATTTCATAGACTTTTGTCAGGCATTTGATTCAATCCGTAGAAGAGAACTATGGAAGAATTTGGAATTCCCAAAAAAACCATAAGAATAATAAAGAATCTGTATGAGAAATCTGAAAGTGCAGTACGAATGGAGGACACCTTAACCAACTGGTTCCACACAGAGAGCAGAGTAAGACAGGAATGCAATCTGTCACCAGACCTGTTCAATCTTACACTGGAAGAAGCAACCAATAAGGCCTTAAACAATGAAGACTCCGGAATCAAAATATATGGGGGAAAATGTGACAAATTTAAAATTTGCAGACGACATTGCATTACTTGCAAGCACAGAAGAAAATCTACAGTGAATTTCTGATAAAATAAAGGAGGAGTGTATAAAATCTGGATGAAACATAAATATAGACAAAACAACAATTATGCAAATAGGAAAAAGAAGCACCAATCTGAAAATTGAAAATGATAGTAAGAATCCAGAGCAAGTAGAAAACTTCATCTACCTTGGAGGAGTTATTGAGTACAATGGTGAAATTATAAAAGATATAAACAGCCGAATCAGTCAAGCATCCCAAACTTTTGGATGATTTAATAAAATATGGAAGGCAAGAAGGGAGACATCAAACAAATAACAAAAGTAAGAATCCATGAAACAATGGTCCTCCCAATACTCCTCTATGGAAGTGAATGCTGGAATCTCAAAAAGGGTGAAGAGAAAAAATTATTAGTTAATGAAATGGGTTGGGTAAGAAGATTACTTGGAGTATCTCTGATTGATCGACTAAGAAACGAAGACATAAGGAAATGACTAAAACAAGAAATAATAATTTCAGATTATTATTATTTAATTACATTCTGGTCATTATTGAAAATTACATAATTTCCAATAATGACCAGAATGGGAACAGAAAGACTACCATCTAAAGCCCTGAATACAACTATGGAAGGTAAAAGATCCAAAGGACGGTGCAGAATTAGATGGATAGATAAAAGAGGACCCGAAAACCGAATCACAACAAGCGACACCAAACTGGACAAAATTGTTCGGACTCTCTCGGGACAGACGGAAGTGGAAAGAGTTCATTCGGCCTCAACATCATCCACATAGATGATGGAAGAGAGAAGAAGAAGATGCAAACACACTAACAGGAATCCAAACACAAAGACAGAATCCCACAGTTCTAATTGTTGCCTTCTGTGGGTGCAGAATCTTGCTGAAAAGCTCTGAAGAAAGCTGATGGAAGAGAGAAGAAGGTGCAAGCACACTAACAGGAATTCAAACACAAATTGATTAGGAAAGGCAGAATCCCAAAGTTCCAACTGTTGCCTTCTGTGGGTGCAGAATTTTGCTGAAGAAAATGATCTCCCAGATTTTTTGATATAGTGAGGCAGCCAATTTTGTTCATATGTGGCAATTTAATGATGTGGCAGATTATAAAATAGGCTCCCCAATTTATATAAGCTTATGTATAAAAGTGAGATTAGGTTAAGTTTCCCTTGGACTGGTGATTTGTATCCATGGCATGGTCTGCCACTCCAAAACAGCTGTAGCAGAGGTTATGGACATCGATTCTGTGTTCCTCCAGTTTGTTGAAAGTATGAAAATTTGCAGGAGAAATTCTGTAGATCCCAAGATGGTCCAGGATGATTAAAGGATCTTTCAGTGAGCTGATGTATAGCTAACTTTTGGTATTGAAGGAGGTCTGTATGACACAGCTATTAAGAATGTGAAATTTTTTCTCAGGTGTGTTGGATGTAAAAAATGGCAACAGACTTTTTGTGTTATGATTTTTTTAGGGGGGAAGAGAAGAATAGGAATAGTTCTGTTGATTCTGTGAAGGGAAAAGCCACTGGAAAAATTAATATTGTAGAAACCCATTCCATTTGTTCATCACTCTTCAAGTGAAAAATGTAGCTATATACCTTTGCTGACCACACTCTCTCTCACTCAATTTCCAGGAATGATCCCTTTTACTGACTCCTCTAACCAAATGCTTAAAAATTATCTCTGCATCAATCCAATAAAGCTCTTTTAATAACTGAAATGTTTCTATTATATCCCTCTCTTTTTCTGCCTGTAACTCAACTTCTGCAACCCAAAGATCCTTACAGTTTAACATTAGGGTGTATTCCAAGCACCACTTAGCATCTAGGTCACTTGCTTCTAGATCCTCTCCATCCATAAGAAATCCAAATGAGGCTGTATAAAAGTCATAAAAAGGAATGATAATTTCCTTATCTCTGCTTGTTAATGTGTTCTTCAGCAACCAAATAATCCTATGAGCTACCTTGGCAACTTTCCATAGCTTCTTCAGCCTCCAAAAACTTGGTATGCTTTTCCATTCCAAACAGTACTTATCTCTTACCTAACTCCTGACACTTTATACAGCTCAAATCTTCCCAACCTTAGAATACTGTTTCCACATTTGGGATGAACCTAAAATTCTTTCAGAATGCTTGATTGTATATAAAAGCAAGCAGTTCACTTAATTCATGATCCTTCCCTCTGTCACTTTCTCACAGACATTCAGTTACTGTATTATCTCTCTCTCTACTACAAGTATTTTCGAGGACATTGCTCATCTGAACTGGCTGCTACAATCCTTCTGCTTTCTTGTACTCATATGCGAACATGAGCAGCTGCCAGTCAACACCCATTTAGAGTTCAAGTTCAAACTCATCAAACCAACTTCTCATCCTCTGCTTTCATCTTCCCTACATTGCTCTCTGGAACATCTTCACACTGTCTTCCCCAATGACAAGCTTTAGGCTTACAAAAAGGACATTAACACATTCTTCTCGTCCATCTCTTACTCATCCACATATGGAACTGTTGTGTCATAGGCTTGAGACCTGTAGTGTGTGGGACTGATATTAAACAATGTGTCAAACAAAATCTCAAATTAAATTCCCGTAACAGGTCCATCTTAGCTGCCACTATTCTACTACATACTGATAATATCTAGTATTATTATACTACACATACAACTTTTTCTAATGTGTTTCATATAGAGATCTAAATTTATTTTTTTGAAATCAGTTTCTAAAAAGCTGCTGATCATGATAAGTAGTAATCACAATGGGCATTGTTACTGTATTTTCACCATTCACAGAAGGTTATTAAGTCATCAGTCTGAACAGATCAGTTGCACTGCAATTCATAACAACCACTGATCCAATAAAAAAATTGTTCACGTTACACATTAAGACTGGCTTCATTAAGCAGTTTCTTTGAGAGTGATTTGCAAGAACATCTAAACCAGGCATGGGCAACATTTCCTAGTTCGGGGGCCAAATTATCATTCTGTCTCCGAGTCAAGGGCTGGACCAAATTATTAAATAAAATAAATTAATATTAAATGAATTAAAACAAGTTGTTACTTCATATTTCATTTATTTATAACATAATGCTTTGGTATAAAGCTCTACATAAATTTTATAATATAATGAACGACATAATTTAATGTGAAGATTGGCCTTGCACTTCAACTACGAGACTATTAATATTACTTAAGGATAATCGCACAGAATATTCAAAGTTTTCTCCGTTATTCTTGTCCGAATTTTTGATTTATTGTATTTCATCCTCAAAAAAACTGTTCATACATATGTGCTGCCGAAAAGACAAATACTTTTTCTTGAAAAGCTCATAAATTTGTATATATATATATATTTTTATTATTATTATTATTATTGTTCCGAGCAACTCCAAGGAGTCGACAGACTCATCGAGGGAGGCCCTAACATCATGTCAAGAACAACTATTCGACATTGACACAGTATCTATCATACCTTGCCTTGAACTCATTCAAGGTCGAATAGAAAAACCTAGAAAACTTTTTCTAGAACCTAGAAAAACCTAGCTCTAACTCCCTTGTCAACCATGCTCTTGTACAGCTTCCATGCATAGCCCCTAGTCCTCCCACCACCACCAGTCATATTTTCAAAAATATCTTCTGGATCAATCTTATAGAAACCCTTCAGTAATTTGAATGTCTCAATCATATCACCCTTCCTTCGCATATCGTCCAAATCTCTGCAACGTAGAGATTGGACGATACCACATTATAACGTTCATTCCACAGACCTTCTATCATCTTGGTCACTCTTCTCTGGATCTTCTCCACTTCCTCCCCATCAAGAAAAAACCCTGGTGCCCATAACTGGGTACAGTAGTCCAGATGGGGTCTTATCAAGGCTCGATACAGAGGAACAACAACTTGTTTGTCTCTGCATGTTAAAATATTTTTCAGAAGCCAAGTGATTTGATGAGCTGATTTAGTCACTTTTGCAATGTGCCCCCTAAACTTCAATTCCCTATCCACCAACACTCCCAAATCCCTGGCCTCATCAATCTCCTGGAGTACGGTTCCACCAATGCGATATACTGCTGCTATTCTTTTCACCCCAAAGTGCATAAGCTTACACTTTGCCACATTAAATTGACATCCATTTTTCCTAGCCCAGTCCTCCAAATTATCCAAATCATCCTGTAAAATTTTGACAACCTGTGCACTCACAATTGCTCTGCCCAACTTTGCATCATCAGCAAACAAGTGAACACTTCCTCTCAAATCCTTTCCTATATCATTGATGAACAAATTGAAAAGCAGTGGTCCAAGAACAGAGCCCTGCAGCACTCCACTAGTCACAAGACGTCTTTTAGACTCCACTCCTGAATAAACCACTCTCTGGTATCTCTCGTTCAACCACTCTCCTGTCCATCTCACCAACCCTATATCTATCCCCATCTGCTCCAGTTTACTGATTAGGGTTCCATGTGGTATCCTGTCAAAGGCCTTGGCAAGGTCCAGTAGTATCACTGTAAACCCATTGCCCCTATCCAGTTCAGCCGTCACTGTTATAAAACGTGAGGAAGTTACTGAGGCATGATCTACCCTTCACCAAACCATGTTGTCCCCTATACAATATCACATTTCCATCTATCCAATCCTGTATTCTTTTACTGACTAATTTCTCTAAGACCTTGACAATGATTCCTGATATGCTAATCGGTCGGTAATTTACAACAGCCTTGGAACCACCTTTATGCAGTGGAACTATTTTCCCCTCGGGACTAACCCAGACCCGAAAATCAAATTAAACAAAATTGTCAAGGGAACTAACAATTCTTTAGCTGCTTCTTGTACGACACGAGCTGGTATATCATCCAATCCCACGGATGTAGGATTGAGGTTATGCAATAGACTACTCACCTCCACTTCATTCACCACAATTCCCGTATAATCTACTGGTTTATTCGTTTCTGCAATGTCACCAACTAGATGATATATACTTGCAAAGTGCTCACTCAGTAACTCAACTATATCAACTGATTCAGTTACCTCCCTACCATCGGCATTCTTTAAAATCATTCTGCCATGTACATTTTTCCTTTTACATGCTACATATCTAAAAAACTGTTTAGGATTCTCTTTAGCCTGCATGGCCAATGTTCTTTCATAATCCTTTTTTGCTTTTCTTACCACACTCGTTACCCTTCTGGCCTGCGCTTTATACTGTTCATGTGCCTGCTGGTCGCCTTTCTCCTTAAATTCCCTCCATAGTTGTTTCTTTTTTTTGCGGTTCAAGCTTAATGGTGTTATTCATCCATTTAACCCCTACTTGATTTATTATTCGGACTCTAGGTATACAGTCAGCCATTGCTTCATGCAAACACTTCTTAACTGCCTCCCATGCACTATCAACTTCTAGTCTTTGCAGTTGTACATGCCATTGCACTGAACCAATCAAACTCCTAAGCTTGTCATACTTTCCAGTCCGATAATTCCACATGTACACTGTCTTAATTGAAAATTCCACACCTTTAGCCACCTCCAAAGTCAAAACCCTATGATCACTCTCTCACCAACTGGTGGCAATGTGTCATATTTGTTACAGCCAAATCCTTAGATGTAATTACTAGGTCAAGCACTCTCTGACTACTAGTATTTTCCATTACATGCTGTCGCAGATAGTTATCCCTTAATAACTGCATAAAATCCAATTCCTTCCTCCTGTGTGTCCTCTCCTCACTCCAATCAATGCGACCATAGTTGAAATCTCCCATAATAATTACCCTCCTTCCACTCATTTCTTCTATTTGCTTGTGCAAACTGTCACCACCATCTTTTCCATCACCTGGTCTATAGCAGCACTCAATTGTATATTTAGTTCTGCTAGCCACAATCTCACACCAAATAGCCTCAAATGTGCTCTTTTCTCTATCCTGCAATTCAACTTCTCTTCTCCTTGGCTGTAGCTCATCAGCTATCATCAACAATACTCCTCCCCCCATTTTATTCTCCCTGTTATTTTTCTTCCACCAAATAAAATTTACAAAAATCCGTCAAAGCAATGTTGCTAAATTGTGATTTTAGCACTAAATCCACCTGAAGCTCAATAAGTTCCATCTGTAAGTTTTCCAGCACATTATTTACATCAGCATCCATCAGACGAGCAAATATAGCAAATGTGGAGTCTTTGTTTTTGAAGTCGGCAAACCTTGTATCAAATTGGTCTATTAGTGCCTTCAGTTCATCTCCATAACAATTATAAGGGATATTTTTATGAGTTGCTAGAGTAGGAAAATGATAACAATTTTTAGGTCTTATCTGACTTTCCAACAATCTTAGTTTATTACAAAAAGGTTTGACATGTCCATGCAGTTCATAAACCAATTGTCCTTGTTTTTGCAATTTAAGATTCAGTTCGTTAAGGTATCCGGTGACATCTACAAGGAATGCTAAATCACACACCCAGTCATCATCTTTTGCTTGGTTAATTGTGTTTCCTTTTATGCCCATAAAATCTGCAATGTCTTGTCTCAGATCATAAAATCATTTTAACATTTTACCTTTACTCAACCACCTCACTTCACAATAATAAGACACATCTTCATAATCTGAAAATAGGTCTGCCAAATACTCATTAAATTGGCGGTGATTAAGTGCACGTGACTTAATAAAGTTAATACTGGCTACTACACTTCCATAACATTTGTGAATTTAATCGATTTTGCACACAGATTTCGTTGGTGGATAATGCAGTTAAAATTTTTTAAATTTTCCAGATGGATCTGTAGTTCTGTTGCTCTTTCATGAACTATTCCAATAAATCCATTCTGTGCACCAACCATTGCAGGGGCTCCATCAGTGCATATGCAAGATAGTGAATTCCATTTAAGTCCAAATCTCTTGAAGACTGTGTTGACTGTTTCAAATATATCTTCACCGGTAGTTGTTCCTTTTAATGGCCGAAGCGCCAATAATTCTTCTGTGATGTTGTAATGCGCATCAACTCCTCGAATAAATATTACTAGTTGTGCTGTATCTGAGGCATCGGTGCTGTCATCCAAAGCAATTGAAAATGCTTCCAATGTAGCAATCTTCTCTTTTAAATGCATTTTTGAAAATTATGGAGACAACTAAGGTGTTTGAATAAAAACTTTAGTTTAATATAACTAAAATCTACAATTCGACGTTTCGACCTTTATGTCAAGGTCATCTTCTGGAGCATACAAATATACACAAGAAACAAGCTATACTAAAATCAAACTGGTTCGTTAAAGACACTGACCAACCGCTACCACAATTGTTGGCCTGACCTCTGGTGGGAAAAAATAAAAATAAAAATTAAAAGTAAAAAATAAAAATTATACATCAACGCTAGAGTCTTATTATTTGTGTTGTCTTCTATATACATATATTAACATCATTCCAGCCAGTTGGAGTGGAATGGTTTCTAATACTAGCGGATTGGCTAGAGTCCTGACTTATGTCGAATCTTTCATATTAGGTTGGCTGAATGTGTGCCATCCAGATCCTTGGAATTTTCATACCATCTTTGTTATTGATATTTGGGTGGTTTATCAGGATTTCGCAGGATTCCTTAAATTTTCTTTCGTACCAGGTTTTTGTGCGGTGTAAGGAGCAGGTGCTTTTCCAGTTGATTTGGTGTAAGGTGTTAAGTGCGTGGTCTGAGAGGCCTGCTTCACCATAATGGTTATATTTGATGTGTCTAATGTGTTCTTTCTTGCGTATAGGGATTGTCCGTCCTGTTTCTCCAATGTATGGTAAGTTACAGGTGCAGCCTTACCATACATTGGAGAAACAGGACGGACAATCCCTATACGCAAGAAAGAACACATTAGACACATCAAATATAACCATTATGGTGAAGCAGGCCTCTCAGACCACGCACTTAACACCTTACACCAAATCAAATGGAAAAGCACCTGCTCCTTACACCGCACAAAAACCTGGTACGAAAGAAAATTTAAGGAATCCTGCGAAATCCTGATAAACCACCCAAATATCAATAACAAAGATGGTATGAAAATTCCAAGGATCTGGATGGCACACATTCAGCCAACCTAATATGAAGGATTCGACATAAGTCAGGACTCTAGCCCATCCGCTAGTATTAGAAACCATTCCACTCCAAATGGCTGGAATGATGTTAATATATGTATATAGAAGACAACACAAATAATAGGACTCTAGCGTTGATGTATAATTTTTATTTTTTACTTTTAATTTGTATTCCCCCCCCACCATCACCACCAGAGGTCAGGCCAACAATTGTGGTAGCGGTTGGTCAGTGTCTTTAACGAACCAGTTTGATTGTAGTATAGCTTGTTTCTTGTGTATATTTGTACGCTCCAGAAGATGACCTTGACATAAAGGTTGAAACGTCGAATTGTAGATTTTAGTTATATTAAACTAAAGTTTTTATTCAAACACGGTAGTTGTCTCCATAATTTTCAAAAATGCATTCAGATCACCGTGCAAGCCTAAAAGAAAGGACTTCTCTTTTAAACTTTTTTTGATATCATCAGCCATAATTTCTATCCGTCAGACAACAGTACGTCTCGACAAACGCATATTCTCAAAGTCTTTTTTTCTTTTCAGGACATATTATACTTGCAACATCCAGCAGACATTCTTTGATAAATTTTCCTTCACCAAATGACTTCGAATGCTTAGCAATTTTTTTGCTTACCACAAAGCTGGCTTTGACAATGCTGTGGTGCTGCATCCTTTGCTTGTTGAACATTTGCTGCTGGGTATCCAAGTTCTTGTTCAACTTCTGTATTTCATCTTTTCGTAGTTCTCCATCAATTTTTGGGTGATCCGCATGTCTCGAAGCAAAGTGTCTCTTGAAGTTGTATTCTTTGTTGATGGATATGGATTCGTTGCACAGCAAACATACAGGCAAACCTTTATTCAGAATAAAATAATAATCCTCTGTCCAGTTGCCTTGAAATTGACGATTCTCTGCATCTACTTTGCAATAACCATTGACATTGTCCCAAATTTATAAGTGATATCCAGAACTGTCAAACAAAACTGTCTTCTACACCGCAGGCACTGAACAAAGCACAACACCAATGCAAGTACTGAACTGAGACGTTGTAACACGTTCACACACGTTGCTAGTCAAAGTGAGAAAGAGACCTTGGTTGGAGAAAACATAGTGTGTTTTGCATACGTCATATGACGTCAGCTTAATGTGAGTTAGTAGAACACACCATGTTTACTCCCACCATGAATCAGACAATCTTCGCAGAAATAGATTAGGGCCGGATCCAGCCCACGGGTTGCCCATATGTGATCTAAACTAAAAGCACTCAAGTGATTAACCCTTTTACATTTCAATGATTAAATGTACATGTCCTGTGAAAAAGTAATGTACTTTTTACAAGCATCATAAATAGTTACAATAAAATTAGACATCACACAAAAGAATTTTAATTTAAATTACCTTTATTTGTGAAAATAGTTGATTACCTCCTACATAAAGATATCCAAGGGATTCTGATAGTTGACTGCATTGGGGGGAAAAAAAAAGCACTAGATAAATTTATGAAACCAATTGAACTAACTGAACAAAATAGTTTTATTATAGACACACACACACAAACTATTTCGGCATTTGAAACTAACATTTATACTGGTGACTTTTGTAATTTGTAGAGGAACTTTGGGTATTACAGAATTTACAGAATACTATTTTACACACAAAATCGTATTCAGTATTACCCAAAGTTTTTCTACATAAGAAAATATTTACCATGAAACAAAAAATAAATGAGTTAAGTTAACCAGTTATCTCTTGTTAGCTTCATTTAATATTAGTATGGTAATTAGGAATGCACCAAAGAGAGATTTGGCCTGAATACTGAATGTTCGGCTGAAGCATACTAAATTAAATTTTATAAACAAATGTTTTAAAAAAATATATATAAAAAATAATAAATAAAAACTCATTAAAAATTGATAAAAATTTTTAATGAGTAATTAAATTTTATAAAATTTAATTACTTCACCAGAATATTCAATACTTTGGCCAAATTGCAGAATGAAGATTAAAAAACACATGTAATAATACTTCACCTAATCATGTGACAACATGAAAATAAACACACACACACACACTCACTGACTGACTGCACAGTTAGCCAAATGGCTATGCACTTTGCAACCATATGCCTGGGAGTTTATTCCCTCCCACTGCGGTGGGAGGGAAAAAACCACCTTATTCTCGTATAACAGTAACACCTCGTATAATGATCAAGAACACCTTATCCTCGACACCATAAAGGTAAAAGAGGGAATGATTAGGACACACACACACACACAGAGAGAGAGAGAGAGTCAGTTTTCAAAACTTCAAAAGTTTTGAAAACTGACCCGAGAGCCTACGAGAATAAATCTTTGGTATCAGAGTTATTTAGCTTGCACTACTAAAAAAAAAAGCATGTTGCCAAGGGGTCCATATCTTCTTCTACTTCTTATTTTCAGCCATTTTCTGTCCACTGCTGGACAAAGGTCGAGCGGCAGACAGAAAATGAACAGAATATTCCATATATGAACATATATAGAATATGGACTATATGTCCAACAAGTCCATATATATGCCTTTTATTAGTTATTTTGGTTAAGGTGTCATTGACCTGACAGTTGTTTTGAACTGCTAGTTTCATCAGATCATACAGAAACCTTAAAATAACACAGATTCTCATTCAATGCCAAAGCACTTCTTATTTAGAGAATTGTATTTTTCTTAAGTGAACAGGAGCCAGTGCTTAAGAGCAATTATCAAAGAACCTAAACGTATTCCTTTCGGTGTTGTAAATTATGGATCAACGAAACTCTGATGCTGAGAATTGCATTCTCATATGCTATCTTCTTTATTCAAAACTATTCAAGTTCAAGTACAGAGCTCAGATGCTTCAATTTGAAATAAGTGATGTAATGGAGTATCATAGATCCATCCATATTTTATAGCCAAATGTAAAAAAAGTTAAGCTTTTGAAAATTTACCTGTTTGTAAGAATGTAACCTTTTCATCATCTTGCTAGTAATTTTTTTGAAAATTAGAAAATTTCTTCTATATTTCTTACTTTCACTTGTTTCCACATTTTGTTACAAAATATATATGAATCTTCTTATGGTGTAAGAAGACTTGAGAAAGTGTTGCTGAATGTAGTGGATGTGCAAATTCAGGGAAACTAGACTTGTTTAGGGGGGGGGGGAGTAGGTATACAGTCCTTAGGGAGGCAGTTGAATGTAAGAATGAATACAATATGCCAGAGCAAATAAGGACAACAAATCAGAGTGGGATAGTTAATCAAAGTAGGCTAATGGTCTTAAATTCATGTACACTAATACTAGGAGTATTAGGAACAAAAAGGAAGAGTTTCTGGACATGGTTGGCACTTCCAGACCACATGTTATTGGTATTAGTGAAACATGGCTGACTGTAGATGATATAGCTAGTGGGATTGAATGCGATGGGTATAGTGTGTTCAGGAATGACAAAGAGAATAAAATGGGGGAGGAGTATTGTTGATGATAGCTGATGAGCTACAGCCAAGGAGAATAGAAGTTGAATTGCAGGATAGAGAAAAGAGCACATTTGAGTCCATTTGGTGTGAGATTGTGGCTAGCAGAACTAAATATACAATTGGGTGCTGCTATAGACCAGGTGATGGAAAAGATGGTGGTGACAGTATGCACAAGCAAATAGAAGAAATGAGTGGAAGGAGGGTGATTATTATGGGAGATTTCAACTATGGTCGCATTGACTGGAGTGAGGAGAGGACACACAGGAGGAAAGAATTGGATTTTATGCGGTTATTAAGGGATAACTATCTGCGACAGCATGTAATGGAAAATACTAGTAGTCAGAGAGTGCTTGACCTAGTAATTACATCTGAGGATTTGGCTGTAACAAATATGACCACATTGCCACCAATCGGTGAGAGTGATCATAGGGTCTTGACTTAGAAGGGGGCTAAAGGTGTAGAATTTTCAATTAAGACAGGGTACATGTGGAATTATCGGGCTGGAAAGTATGACATGCTTAGGAGTTTGATTGGTTCAGTGCCATGGCATGTACAACTGCAAGGACTAGAAGTTGATATTGCATGGGAGGTAGTTAAGAAGTGCTTGCATGAAGCAATGGCTGACTGTATACCTAGAGTCTGAATAATAAATCAAGTAGGGGTTAAACGGATGAATAACACCATTAAGCTTGAGCTGCAAAAAAAGAAACAACTATGGAGGGAATTTAAGGAGAAAGGTGACCAGCAGGCACATGAACGGTATAAAGTGCAGGCCAGAAGGGTGACGAGTGTGGTAAGAAAAGCAAAAAAGGATTACGAAAGAACACTGGCCAAGCAGGCTAAAGAGAATCCTAAACAGTTTTTTAGATATGTAGCATGTAAAAGGAAAAATGTACATGGCAGAATGATTTTAAAGAATGCCGATGGTAGGGGGGGGGGTAACTGAACCAGTTGACATAGTTGAGTTACTGAGTCAGCACTTTGCAAGAATATATCATCCAGGTGGTGACATTGCAGAAACGAATAAATCAGTAGATTATACGGAAATTGTGATGAATGAAGCAGAGGTGAGTAGTCTATTGTATAACCTCAATGTCAATACATCTGTGGGATTGGATGGCATACCAGCTCGTGTTGTATAAAAAGCAGCTAAAGAATTGTCAGTACCCTTGACCATTTTGTTTTATTTGATTTTCGGGTCTCGGTTAGTCCCGAGGGGGTGGAAAGAGGGGAAAATAGTTCCACTGCATAAAGGTGGTTCCAAGACTGCTGTTGTAAATTACCGACCGATTAGCATATCAGGAATCATTGTCAAGGTCTTAGAGAAATTAGTCAAGAAAAGAATACAGGATTGGATAGATGAAAATGGGATATTGTATGGGGGACATGGTTTTGTGAAGGGTAGATCATGCCTCAGTAACTTGCTCATGTTTTATAACACAGTGACGGCTGAACTGGATAGGGATAATTGGTTTACAGTGATACTACTGGACCTTGCCAAGGCCTTTGACAGGATACCACATGGAACCCTAATCAGTAAACTGGAGCAGATGGGGATGGATATAATTTTGGTGAGATGGATAGGAGGGTGGTTGAAGAAGAGATACCAGAGAGTGGTTTATTCAGGAGTGGAGTCAAAAAGACATCTTGTGGCTAGTGGAGTGCCGCAGGGCTCTGTTCTTGGACCACTGCTTTTCAATTTGTTCATCAATGATATTGGAAAGGATTTGAGAGGAAGTGTTCACTTGTTTGCTGATGATGCAAAGTTGGGCAGAGCAATTGTGAGTGCATAGGATGTCAAAATTTTACAGGATGATTTGGATAGTTTGGAGGACTGGGCTAGGAAAAATGGATGTCAATTTAATGTGGCAAAGTGTAAGGTTATGCACTTTGGGGTGAAAAGAATAGCAGCAGTATATCGCATTGGTGGAATCGTACTTAAGGAGATTGATGAGGCCAGGGATTTGGGAGTGTTGGTGGATAGGGAGTTGATGTTTAGGGGGCACATTGCAAAAGTGACTAAAACAGCTCACCAAATCACTTGGCTTCTGAAAAATACTTTAACATGCAGAGACAAACAAGTTGTTGTTCCTCTGTATCGAGCCTTGATAAGATCAAGGCTCGATACAGAGGATACCCCATCTGGACTTCTGTGCCCAGTTATGGGCACCAGGGTTTCTTCGTGATGGGGAGGAAGTGGAGAGGGTCCAGAGACGAGTGACCAAGATGATAGCAGGTCTGTGGAATGAACCTTATGACAACAGGTTGAAGATTTGTGGGTTGCAGAAATTGGACGATAGCGAAGGAGGGGTGATATGATTGAGACATTCAAATTACTGAAGGGTTTTTATAAGATTGATCCAGAAGATATTTTTGAAAATATGACTGGTGGTGAAAGGACTAGGGGCCATGCATGGAAGCTGGGCAAGAGCATGGTTGACAAGGGTGTTAGAGCTAGGTTTTTTACTTGGAGAGTGGTGAATGATTGGAATAATCCCTCAGAGTCTGTTGTGGGTGCTACGACCCTGAATGAGTTCAAGGTAAGGTATGATAGATACTGTGTGAATGTTGAATAGTTGTTCTTGACATGATGTTAGGGCCTCCCTCGATGAGTCTGTCGACTCCTTGGAGTTTCCCTGAACAATAATAATAATAATATTGTCTATTATAGCACCTAGGTAAGATAAATATAAGCTTCTCAGCTCCATAGTTTAATATTTTATAATGCACTCACTACTTATGAAAATTGATCTTTCTGATATAGCTTAGTTACAGCACTTAATGAGCTTTTGTCTTCATTTCCATTCATAATTTTTTTTAACTTGGTCAATTTGAAGCCTGGTGTTTGAGGCTAGTGAAACTTAATCAATGCATTACTAAAAGATGAATACACAGGTTGTGGATGGAGTTCACGTTGTTTAAATAGTGCAGTCTAGGCAAGTCTTGTTCCTGTAAGCTTGCCTGGTAAATTTTTGAAACTTCATTTTCTTTCTACATTTGATTATAACATATACATGGATCCATAACATCCTCCAGTTGGATATAATAAAACCCTCATTTAATTTCACAAGTAAACATCATATTTAAAAAACAATATAGCATAAAAATCATAAGTTAACAAAATATTGCACTTATTTCTTAGAATAACAAAAGTATTAATGAACTTATTTCAAATTGTGAAATAGAGAATAATTATGGATTCAAAATCAAAATGAATTCTCGATAAATTATACATTACAATAAATTTTTCAGCATTTTTTGAAGAAGCATAAGTCTGCTTTCTTTATAAATATTTCTGACTAAGCTGGTAGCCAGAGCTGAAAGAAATTTTCTGAGAAATTTTACTGCAGAATAAGTTTACACATTAGCTTTGAATACATCATTTATTATGATGTATGTAACAGGAATTTTTCTGCTTTGGCCAGCTGAATACTTAATCTTTCCACTGATTTGGCCAAATATCTGAAAAACACGGTAAATCAGTAATACCAAAGCAAAACTGAATATTTGCCACATCCTTAATGGTAACACTATAATTAGAACCAGCAGATTGTGCTAGTCAATTGAGAAAAAATTTTCTATATGTTAAGAAACTGTACTCTGACTTAAAACCAATATAATTAGATGCACTAAACACAAATTATGTAATCATTATATTAAAACAAATGCAGAAAATATATAAGTTCAGCAGATATATATTATGATATTATGGTTGTATCATTCACAAGCTATCGCTGATAATTTTTTTCCTTTGTTATTACAATTCACGAAAGGTGTTTTTATGGTTTTTCCCAATCATGAGTCTATAGTGTATTAGTACCATGAGTGCTGTTTTTCTCCCTATTTTTTAATTAATTTTTATAATTTTTTCTGTATTTTTAATAGTCAGAAACTGCTCTAGAGGCCAAACATGGAACTTTTTCCAAGCCACTTCAGACCCTTAATAAGCATTATTAGGGCAGTGCGCTCACACCAGACAATGAAATTTATCTCCCACCTAAAAACAATCACAAACATCCATGCCTACAACAGGACTGAACCCATGACCTGTTGGTCGGAAGGCAAATTTGCTAACCACTCAACCAAATAGCCAGGCAATTACATACATAATTTACTAGTTCAGTTCAGTATTAGAGCTTAATGCCAGAGAAACAAGTACAGCATACTTCATTTGAGATCAAGAGCATTTATGAATATTAACGATGAGCCAGAGGTCCTTGATCACTTTTATAAAAAAAAAGACATTACCTTACACTATACTGTGAAGCTTCCTCTACCACTATAGCATGCAGGATATGAAAACTGCAGGGTGAAATAGGATAAAAATCTAAAAATGTCAACACTACAGAATTATCTATATTGGTTGGTTCTTGCAAACATAATCAGTCATCCAAGTGTGACAAATTTGAAAATTCTGAATGCATTTCAAAAGCCTTCACCATTCAAGAACAGCACATGGGTATGCACGAAACTGGAAGTGTTTGTAATTGGGAAAGAAGCAGCCAGCATGACACAAGCGAAGTAGTCAAATCCAAATGTATGGGATGTTGACTTTGTATGGAAAACATACACAGTGTACCTGTCAAGTAATAAGATTGATTTTTTACAGGACAGCCCTTTGAATAAAAGTAACAAACGTGTGTGTTATAGTTTTGACTGCTAGAGCATGTTGTAATTGCAGGTGCAACTTTTGAGTCGGCTGATGCAGTAGTTTTCATGTTGCAACTGCTGAACTAAGAGGGTGTGAGTGGAGCATGTCAGAAGTTGCATCATGGAGCAAAGAGCTGTGATAAAATCTGCTACAGAAGTTCCAATGATTTTCTATGTTAAAGGGAGACCCTGGAAGATGAATCATGCTGTGGATGGCCAGTTTCTTCATGGACAAATGAAAATGTGGTGAAAGCTAGGCAAACTGTTCCCCTTGACAAGCAAATAACACACTAGGCTACTCACTGTACAGCTTGGTGTCAGTAAAGAAACGGCCAGATTAATCTTAGAGATTTCCATAAGAAGATTTGTTTGAGGTTTGTGCAGCACACGCTGACACATGAACAGAGAGAGAACAAAGGGTTGCATGTTGTCAAAATTTCATCCATGCAGTTGATCAAGATCACAATGTGTTACAAGAACTGTCACCAGTAATGAAAGTTGGTGTTTTCAGTTTGATCCGAAAACAAAAATGCCAGAGCAAGGAATGTCTTCTCCCTGGCAGAAAAAAAGTCAGGTTGCAAAAACCACGTGTCAAAACAATGATCATTATTTTTTTCAATGCTGCTGGAATTATCTACTGCAAATTTGTCCCTGAGGGCACAACAGTAAATGGCCAGTATTATTTAGGGGTATTATTTAACTGGGGTATTTATTAGGGGCATTATTATTTAATTCAACAATACCATAACTATAGAAAATTTTGTTTATAGGTAAGGCAACATTTCACATTCCTGGGAAAGTGAACTGACACAGTGAGAATTTGGGTTTCTCAATATTATATAAATGTTCTGAACAGCTCCTAGACAAATGTGTAGTGGTTAGATCACGACTGAACATTAACCTGCAAAAACTGGTTTGTGAAGGATATGCATATTCATGTTTACCCTTCAGTATTCTAGTTAAACAATAACCTTTACCATTATTCTAATAATAGTTCAGATTTTAATCCTGGGCAGAAGATGGGTAGGGAAAGCACAGTCTCAATGCACCTCATAAGTATCTGACATATATTGACACTGACCAATTAAAACCAATTTAGTATATAAGTGATAGAGAAGATAAGTAATACATAATCTTTTTAACCTTTAATAGGCGACTCCTTTTTCACAGACTTGCTCCAATTTTAAACCTGGCAATGCCTCTATATGATCTGCACCGGCAATATGTTTTACTGTGTAGCCTTCATTCTGTCTTTACAGTTTTCCTAATTCAGAGGACCATGATAACTGCTTTGATTATATATCTCTGAAATTTGATTTCATACAGTTTAATTACACAAACTTTGACATTATCCTTCTTGGGGCTTGAATGTTCAAAACTTGAATTGGCTCCCTTTCTCTAATTTCACAGATCAAGACCCTCAATCCTCACCTTCTCGTGGTGCACCCTGTTGGGTATCTACTTGGATACTGAACGAACGAGGATGGGCTGGCAATTTGGGATTTAGCCGACCAAATTGTATTCTTATTGGTTAAACCAAAATAAAAAAAATGATGGTACAACATGACAAAATTTCATGCTGGCTGGGGCATCGCCCGGTTAAACAAGGCCCCCGATGTTTTCGCCAGGGAACCAGGGCGAACAGCGAAAAGTCAGCTACTGGAACAAATCTGAAAACACATCCCAACTCAACATCACCAGAGTTAAAGATCGGTACTATCAACATAAGAAGCCTGAATGGCAAAGAAACGGAGCTAGCTGAGGAATTAGATAAGTACCAGATCGACATAATAGGGGTGACTGAAACAAAAAAGACAAAAATTGGTGAGATCTTTCTGAGCAATAAATACAAAATGTTATATTCAGGCAATGACAATCAAGGAAAAGAAGGCGTAGACATAGTATTCAACAAAAAATACGAGGCTAATCTTCTTGAATGGCAGGCAGTCTCAAGTAGAGTAATGTGGGGAAATATGAGAATGGGGAACTGGACAATGAGACTAATTTGTGCCTATGGTCCCACTACTAAGGTAGAAGTGGAGGAATTTTTTGATGCTTTAGAAAAAGCAACTGACACAATGAAAAAGGAAAAGTTGGTCCTTGTTGGGGATCTAAATAGCAGAGAAAGGAAATGGAATTATTTGCTGTCAGTCATGATCTAAAATTCTTCATTTTTGACCCAGAATACCAGATAATACTCATCGTTCTCCAATGCCTGGACCTTTTCTTAACCAGCTCTCCCTACAAATATCTCATGTATCAAGTGATCAACTTCTCTTCATTCTTAATGATATTCTTAATGATATTCATCTGTCAATCACCTGCTCATCAAATCCAATAGTTTACATTCCAATCCATTTCTTCAAGCTTATGGCAATAGTCTTTCCATGTGGTATCCTGTCAAATGTCTTAGCAAAGTCCAACAGTA
Organism: Typopeltis vanoorti; assembly: GCF_054136105.1. Taxonomy (NCBI): domain Eukaryota; kingdom Metazoa; phylum Arthropoda; class Arachnida; order Uropygi; family Thelyphonidae; genus Typopeltis; species Typopeltis vanoorti. The sequence continues at coordinate 11,752,569 of NC_143569.1, forward strand.
TCATAGTGTATCCATTTCCTTTACCCCAACTCAGCTGCAACTTTATTATAAATTATGAGCAAATTGCTCACATGTGACCTCCCTTTAGTTCAACCCATGTTGTTCTTGCAAAGTATAGCTTCTTTGTCTGCCCATTTCTGTACTTCTTACTAACTTGTTCTAAAAGCGTCACAACTAAGCATTCCATAGATACCGATAGGTCAATAGTTAGACATCAGTATCTTCACCGCTCTTGTGCAATGGGATTTTCATGCATTCTTTCCATTCCTGCTGGATCTTTTCTGAGCCTAAGACTCATATTACACAAACACATCATGGACCCAGCCAATTCGGATGAACATTCCTTTAGCATTCCATACAGTGTCACTGCAGTTAAAGTAACTCTCTCAAAAAATTGCCCCCAAAATTTTTATGTAAGATCATTTCCTCTCCTACATTTAAAAAAAAAAAATAATAATAAATAAATAAAAATACACAGTATTTCATTAACAAATTTAAGAACATCACACTCAACAATGAAGATTTATTTTTCACAAACATCCTGATCCATGACATGATTCTTTTCTTAGAGAACAAAAATCTGCCCAAAATCATAGCACTCTTTGCTCATGTGCTTCACTCCAGTTATATCGTTTGGCAAAATAATATCTATCTACAAAAAGAAAGTATGGCCATGAGTTCCCTCCTCTCTATATCTAACTTTCATGCAGAAAACTTAAGAGTTCTAGACTCTACATTTAGCAAGTCTAAAGGCCAAAGTATGGCAGTATGGTTCAGATATGTTGACAATATATTCATCATTTGGCTCCACAGCTTCCAGACATTAAATACATTTCTACGCCACCTAAAAAAACAACATTCTTTTCAGAATATGTCCAATCCAGTTTCTCTTTCTTCTTTTTATCCTCTTTAACACTTCTTATTATTCCACTCTTTTTAAGACCTCTTCATTGGTTATTTTATCTGTCCAATTGATTTTTGTCATTTGATTTTTTCCATCCTTCTCGAAATCCACATCTCAAAGCTTTCCAAAATCTTATTTTCTTCTTTCCTCAATGTCCAAATTTCAGCTGCATACAGGGCAACACTCCAAGCATTTTATTAGTCTTTTCTTTAGGTTTCTGTCCATTTTACTTCTGAATAAATTCCATTTTTCATTAAAGGCATCTCTTCCAATTGCTATTCTTGCTTTTATGTCACTTTTACATCTTCCATCACTGCTAATCACACTTCCTAGATATTTAAATGTCTTTACGTGATTCAATTTTCCCCCATTTATTCTTACGATCATATGAGAATAAATGGGTTCGGTTACTGGATGGAAAGAATATCGACAGTGTATGGGAAGCATTTAAACAATACTTAAATGATGTGTTATCAGAATGTGTCCCGAGAGTTCTAAGAATAAATAGAATAGGAGTCAAATGGATGTGTAATCTTATTAAGCAAGAGATTCGTAAGAAAAGGACAATGTGGAAGGAATACCGTTTGCATAAGGATGATGTCTGTTATAAACGTTATAAGCAGCAGGATAGAATAGTCACAACTGTTGTACGGAAAGCAAAGTCTGATTATGAAAAGAAACTGGCTCTGCGTGCTAAAGACAACCCACAAGAATTCTATTGATATGTTGCAAGTAAAAGAAAGAATGAATATGAAAGAATAACTCTTCTAAATCCAGATGGTGTGAGGGTTACAGATGCAGAAGCGATTGTTCGGTTAATGAGTGACCATTTCGTTAAAAGCTATCAACCTGGTGAACGCAACATTGAGCTCACTGTTACCTCTTCACTAGATGAAGAAATGCAGGTATGTGAGGCAAAGGTATTACAGCTGTTGCACAAATTGAATAAGAATTCAGCAATACGGACTGATGGAACATCAGCACATGTGCTAAAAGAGTGTTCAGCTGAACTGGCCATTCCTTTGGCCACAATGTTTAATATGAGTCTCAGAACAGGGAAGATTCCGTAGGAATGGAAGGAATGTATAATTCCATTGCACAAGGGTGTTGCAAAGACCGATGTATCCAACTATTGAATAATTAGTATCTCAAAAGTAGTGGTGGTGAAGATTTTGGAAAAATTGGTTAGAGTCCACATTCCGAAATGAGTTGACAGTGAATCTCTACTTTGCAATGAACAACATGGGTTTACTGAGGGAAGGTCATGTTTTAGCAACTTGCTCACTTTCTATAACAATGTTATAGAATGTGAGCAAGTTGCTAAAACATGACCTTCCCTCAGTAAACCCATGTTGAACTAGACAAGGGGAATGGATACACCATGATACTTTTGGATTTTGCTAAGGCTTTTGACAGAATACAGCATTGCAGACTGCTGCATAAATTGGAGAAAATGGGTTTGGGTTATACAATATTAGCATGGATAAGAGGATGGCTGGCTGACAGATATCAAAAATTGGTATACGGGGAATCTGAGTCTGCAAGGTTTAAGGTAACAAGTGGTGTACCACAAGGATCAGTGCTTGGTCCATTGTTATTCAATCTGCATTTTAATGTTATTGGGAAGGATTTGACAGGCAACATACAGTTATTTGCCAATGATGCAAAGATAGGTAGGGTAATCAGAAATGCTACTGATATGCAGTCTTTGCAGAATGATTTGAATAGGCTGGAATTGTGGGCATGGGAAAATGGGTGTCAGTTCAATGTCAGTAAATGTAAAGTCATTCACTTTGGCATGATTAGATATTCAATGTTGTAGTATATTGGTGGGATTAGGCTAGAAGAAACTGATGAGGCTAAGGATCTTGGAGTGTTAATAGATAGAAAGTTGAAGTTTAGGGGCCATGTGGCAAAGATTGCAAATACAATTCGAAAGATAATAGCAATACTGAAACAAACGTTCACATGTAAAGATAAGGATGTTATTTTGCCTCTTTACAAGGCCCTGATAAGACCTCACTTGGACTAATGTGCGCAGGTCTGATCTCCTGGTTTCCATTGCGATTCTAATATATTGGAGAGGGTACAAAGGAGAGTGTGTTAAAAATGAAATCAGGATTGTGGAATACTGATTATGAAGACAGATTGAGAATTTGTAGACTGCAGACACTAGCAAACAGTAGAAAGAGAGATGATATGATTGAGAATTTGTAGACTGCAGACACTAGCAAACAGGAGAAAGAGGGATGATATTTTCATGCTGAATAGTGTAGAGAATGAGTCCATGAGTGTGAACTTGAATGAAGTTAATAGTGGTAAAATATATGGTGATTCTATGATTAAGGGTATGGAGAGTGGTATGCATGAGGAGTGCTTGGCTGATGGTACAATAGAAAGAGTGGCTTTAGCAATAAAGAGAGGGCATGAAACAGACAAGATGATAGTTATGGTGGGTACGAATGACCTGAGAGGTAGTATAAATCGGGTAGGAAAAGATTTAAGAACATTATTAGATATTGTGAAGAGGAAAAGTGTCAATGGGAGAATAGTGTGTGTGCTGCCTCGTTTTGACAATTACGAGTTAAGTAGACGAGCAATGTTAATGAATGATATGATTGCAAGAATGTGCAGAAAAAGAGGTCTGGAGTTTGTTGATGTTTGGAGTGTGTTTGAAGGAAAAAGGCAGTTGTATGCTAGAGATGGACTGCATCTTAACATGGAAGGACATAAGAGATTGAAGAAGTTATTGTTTTCTGAACAGGTTGAAGTTATTGGGCAGGGAAACTAATATTGAAAAGGTTGAGTGTAAGAGAGAGAAACTTTAGCACTGATTGTGTATTTATTGATCCTTATAGGCAGAATAAATTGCAGAAGAGAGGGGAAAAAAATCGGCATAGGACTACGGTAGTTAGTGACTTATATATCAGTTCTAAAGCCGGTACAAGATCTAGAGGGAATCTGCAATTTTTGTATACCAATGCTAGAAGCATTAGAAATAAGAGAGAAGAATTTTTGGCATTAGTCAGTGAAATCTCACCAAAAGTTGTAGGCATTAGTGAAATTTGGCTGTCAGCAGAAGATGTGGTCACTGGAATTGAATGTGATGGGTACAGTATTTTCAGGGAGGATAGAGAAGATAGAACAGGAGGAGGAGTACTGTTGATGATAGCTGATGTGTTGCAGCCAAAGAAAGTAGTATATCATGATGATAGACATGTGAATGAGAGTTCATTGGAGGCAGTCTGGTGCGAAATAGTGACCAACGCAACCAAATATACAGTTGGATGCTGCTATAGGCCAGGGAGTACAGGGGGAGATATTGAATTCATGCATCAGCAACTTAGTGCAATGAGTGATTATTATGGGGGATTTTAATTATGGTGATATCAATTGGAAGGAGGAAATATCACGTAGCAAAAAGGAAATGGAGTTCATACATCTTCTACGAGATAATTACTTGAAACAGCACGTAACTGAAGGGACACGTGGTGTGAGAGTGTTGGACCTGGTTATTGGTTCAGAGGTTATATGCATAAGTAAGGTGACCTCGTTACCTCCAGTTGGTGAAAGCGATCATGTGGTATTGACTTGGGAGGTTGCAAAATCTGTGGATTTTTCTATTAAGAAGGGGTATGTACGAAACTACAGGTTAGGCAATTATAACGAGCTTCGGAGTGAGCTTGCAGCCATCCCATGGCAGAACATATTGCAAGGGAAAGATGTTAGCAGTGCTTGGGATAAAATCAGCGGGTATCTGAGGAAAGCAATATCAGATTGTGTCCCCATGGTCAGGAGGTCAAACAAGGCAGGCATTAGATGGATGAGCAGTAGTATCAAGCTTGAACTACAAAAAAAGAAAATGTTATGGAGAATTTACAAGGAGAAGGGCGATCAGGACACCCATGAGCAGTACAAGGCTCAAGCTAGGAAGGTTACCAGCATAGTAAGAAAAGCTAAATCAGATTATGAGAAGACCTTAGCCAAAGAGATCAAGGGTAATCCCAAAGAGTTCTTCCGCTATGTGGCAAGTAAGAGGAAGAATGACTTCGGAAGGATAACCTTAGTGGGTGCTGATGGTATTGAGGTGACAAAATCAGATGTAATAGTCGAGTTACTGAGTGATCACTTCTCAAAAGTCTATCACCCAAGTGAGGATATCTCTATACCTATAGCAATACCTAATGTGAGAATTGAAGCTAAAGAATCAGAGGTATTAAATATATTGCGAAACTTAAATGCAAACACTGCGGTTGGCTTAGATGGAATATCAGCTCGGGTGTTGCGTGAATGTGCAAATGAATTGTCAACCCCTCTTACCTGGATATTTAATTTAAGTTTGAACTCTGGTATGGTCCCTAGGGAGTGGAAGTTAGGCAAAGTGGTTCCTTTGCATAACGGTGGCTCTAAAACTGCAGTATTGAATTACAGACCAATCACCATCTCAGGAGTAGTGGTAAAAGTATTGGAAAAGTTGGTTAAAGACAAAATTCAAGAATGGGTGGATCAGGATATGATACTCTATAGAGGCCAACATGGTTTTGTTAAAGGTAGATCCTGCCTTAGCAATCTATTAACTCTCCATAATAGAATAACATCTGAGTTGGACAAAGGAACTGGCTACACAGTGGTACTTCTGGATTTTGCTAAGGCTTTTGACAGGATATCCCATAGAACACTGTTACGCAAATTGGAGCAGATGGGAATGGATATTAAATTGGTGATATGGATAGGAGAATGGCTCAGGGAGAGATACCATAAGGTGGTGTATGGAGGAGCCGAGTCCAGAATGAGGCAGGTGACCAGTGGTGTGCCTCAGGGCTCTGTGCTTGGGCCAATGTTGTTTAATTTGTATATAAATGATATAGGAAACGGCTTAAAGGGAGATATTCAGTTGTTTGCTGATGATGCAAAGTTGTGTAGTGCAATAAAAAATCAAGCTGATGTTGAAAGTTTGCAGGAGGATTTAAATAAGCTGGTAAAATGGGCAAAAGAAAATGGATGTCAGTTCAATGTGGAAAAGTGTAAAGTCTTGCATTTTGGGATTAAACGATTACCAGCTGTGTACTACATAAATGGAAAGGTACTCCAAGAGATTGATGAGGCTAGGGACTTAGGGGTATTGGTAGATAAGGAGATGAAGTTCAGAGGACACATTGCTAAGGTGTCCAAGATTGCACATAGGATTACTTGGTTGTTGAGGAACACACTGACATCCAGAGATAAAGAGGTTATTATTCCCCTTTATAAAGCATTGATACTTCCACATTTGGATTACTGTGCTCAGGTCTGGTCACCTGGATTCCTTGGAGATGAGGAGGCTGTGGAGAGGGTTCAGAGAAGAGTGACCAAGTTGGTGAGTGATATAAAAAATGCTCCCTACATTGATAGATTGAGAGCTTGTGGATTGCAGAGATTGGTTGATAGGCGAAGAAGAGGGGATATGATAGAAACATTCAAATTACTAAAAGGTTTTTATAGGATTGATGCAGGGGAAATGTTTCAGCTGTGTGATAGTGATGGAAGAACAAGAGGTCATCTCTGGAAATTAAAGAAGAGTGTGGTTAACAAAGGTGTCAGAACAAGGTTTTTTGCCTGGAGGGTGGTGAATGAGTGGAATTCATTGCCTGACTTTGTTGTGAACTCTTCATCTGTAAATGAATTCAAGAAGAGATATGACAGATATTGTTTTGCTAGTTCGGGTCTCCCGCGATGAGTCTACTGACTCCATGGAGATACCCGTAATAATAATAATAATAATATGATTGAGACTTTCAAACTGCTGAAACGGTCATACAGTATTTCAATTTATGGAGGGTGGGGAAAAGGACGAGAGGGCATCCTTAGAAGCTGAGAATGAAGGCCGCAAAAAAAAAAAGGGTGTGAGGGCTAGATTTTTCTCTCAGAGGATGGTGCGTGATTGGAATGAATTCAAGAATAAGTATGATAGCTGATGTGTGTAGTATGTGGCCTCCCTCGATGAGTCTCTTACTCACTGGAAGTCTGTCTTAATAATAATAATAATATTTGCCTCTTTCCTTGCTATTTTCATTACCTTTGTTTTTCTTATGTTAATTTTTATTCCATAATTGATACAGGATTCCAGTAATCTGTTCAACAGATGTAGTCCTGTTACAGTATTTGTTTCGCTATCCAATACAATAACTAGGAGTCATCAAAATCCTCATAGAGCCCCAACAATTTGCTCTGATGAGCGAGCACTGAATGAGTATGAAATCATAAGCCAGTCAAGCTTTTATAAAGAACAACTACAACAACAAACAAACAAAGATTGTTCACAAGATCTTTCACAATAATTCCATAACCACTTCACATAATAGGAGTATATATCACGAAAAAATCAGAACACTGTATAAATCTGTTTAGCTTTCTGACAGATTGCATTTTGAGATGTAGTATCACCTGCCATTTCTCTTTCTTTGATCCAAATTAGTAACAGATTTTCCATTTGCTCAAAAAGAAGCCCTCTGACATTCAACCTTGAAGTTCCCTTAGTAACCTTGGCTACCATAAGTTCTTCTTTCTTAGCCAAAATGATTGATATTGTAGAATGACTGGTTTCATATATTAGAGCTAGCTGCATAACTTTTACACCTTCATGATGTTTTGCTATTATTTCTTTCTTCTGTTCAATAGAGAAAATTTTTCTGTTTTTTTTCCCCTCACTAGCTTTCTTTTTGGGACCCATTTTGTCACACGGTAAAAAAATTCACTCTATAAAAAAAAAGATGCGCAAAATACGGTATTATTACAAATTGTACAACATTAAGACAAGGGATACAAAGAACATATCGTCACCTGAAAATAAAAGTAAAAGTTCAAAAAAAAAAAAAAAACTTTTTGAAATAAAAGTTAATTAACAGTTAAATTCAAAACCTGCAATATTTGACTTAGTGCATTTTGCTTGTAAGGTGATGATATTAGATATAGCACTTACCGTAACATACAGCTTATAGATACAACGATTATTATACAGATGAGATTTGATTTTGCCTTTTGATGGCGAACGAACAGTGACATGCACCCGCTGATTTATTGTCTATATGAACCAACACATAAAAAATAAATGCTTAAATACTCATTTTCATCATAAAACGCATTTATAACCACAAATTTTAAAATAAAGCACAATACACTAGAAGAAAAGAAACAATAAACGGAAAACGTAAACAGCTGGCTATGATGGGTCAAACATATCTGAGTTTCACAGCTATGCAGCTGGCTGTTCTCTATTCGACAATGTCTTCCCATGCATGACTGAGTGTGATTGGAAAATTCCGTTTTTTTAGATCGGATAGAGGTTCACATAATCAAGAATCGTTAACCAAAGCCTGTGTCGTTAACCAAGAGATTTTTTTCTTACAGCCACTCGTTGTTAACAAAGTACATTGTTATCTGAGGCCGTTGTTAACCAAGGCACCACTGTAGGTACATATTATTTATATACTTTTTGATGCTTCCACTGTCAATTTTTTTAATGTTATGAGAGACTTGAATTCATATCAGAATCTTAATAAATAAATAAAAGAGAATACACCCACACTCTACAAAAATGTATGCTTGACAAATTTACTTTTTGGCACTCTAAATAAATATATCTTTTACAATTAGCAGTTTAATAAGAAGCACACATTTTCAGCAGACAAAGATCACACTAAAAACAGAACACTATTTATCCTAGATGAGTCTGACTCCATGGGGTCTTGGGTGATAATAATAATAATTTGCTTATAACATGAAAAGCGTAAACAAAACAAAAAATATTTCACATTTGTCTTTGTGCTCATAAACTGATTGCAATATAGTTTAGATGAAACATTTATAATAGGGGAATGGAAACTAAAAACAAATCTTGTTAAAAAAAGTGAAGAATTGCAATTATCAATTTGTCCTTGATTTTTACCAGAATGGTTATGATCTAACAGCATTAAATATGAACCTCTTAATATCAAAGAATAGGGTCAGAATCCCAAACAATCTGAAAAATACACTGGACTTATGTCAGGAACAGTAATTATTAAATTACTATAAAAATTAATAACTAGGGATCTGTTCTTTCAATTTACTCAAAAATTTTCTTCTTCTAAACTGGATAAGTGATTTTCTTTGAAGTAATTTTCTACATTCTTTAGTTTTTGTTTATTCAATTATACATAGTACAAAATAACTACAAAAATCTTATAATTTTTCTAAAACCCACAAAACACCAATAATTTCAAAGCCTTTGCACAAAAATATAAAGATAATAGAAGCCATTAGGACATTATACTCATGTGTGGAAAGTGATAGACAAACTAATTTGTCTATCACTTTTATGCTTTTTCTAATTATCTTTTAAAAATTTTCTAATCAGTTTATATTTAGTGACTTAACTTACCCTTCTCCAGTAAATCTTTTTATAACTAATTTGAAATCAACAGAATTCAAACTTGGAGGTTTCCACTTCAGTACAGAAGGAGAGCTTCCACTTGTATAACGCTGTCATAAAAAAAAAAGAAAAAAAATTTAACATTCAGTTCAATAAGTACATTCTTCCTTTCTTAGTATCTGGTGTAAAAATATATTCTTTGGTTATTTTAATAATGATTTTTATCAATTAATTAAATCTTATAATTAATTCTTGTATGGCTTTGTCTTTGAAAAATCTGCTAATTTTGTTATTTACTTATATGTTATGTTTTGACCCTTGTCTAATCTTAATCCTTGGTAGTACTTCAAACTTATGGCCGCTACTAATATATTGCTCGAGTGTGCGAAACTCTGATAACAAAGACAGTGCCTCGGGCTAGAGTCAAATTCTTTGTTAGATTACTAGTGCTCAATCTGATTAAAAATTTTGGAAATTTATTTGTTTAAGCTGCACCACCAAAATTTACAGGATAAGAGAATTTTCTGAATCCAAGATTAAATCACTCAGTATAGCACACAAATCCTTAATTCTCTATCTTATTTCTATACTATAATCATATATGTTTCTCACTTTGTAGTCGTGACTATATCCAAATACATATGCATAGGTTCTGTTTATGAGCAGTGCATTGAATTTAGTGATCAGGCAAGTTATTTGTTTGACATGAAAATAATTTATTCATTACTAAGAAAAAGAGATATACAATTATCATTCAATAAATCAACTGAGTCAAGCATATAGGTTCTATTAAGCAATTCGACATAATATATACATTCCTGTCCCTTAACCAATCTTAAACTTTTTCAGGGATCACGTGCCTCGAAACTTATCCCTTAAAACTTAGCTTATTTTAGATTATCATCACATAAAACTCAGGTTCAGGAATTATCTATGAACATCAGATTCTAGAATTACACTCTATAACTTAGCTATGTTCTCTAGCAGAGAATAATAGATCTCATCTAGTGGTATAGTTCCTAAAGTCCTGCATTACTACATAAAGTACAATTCCAGATAAATTTCATTCACCGTCACAAAAAGTTTTACTAATTTTTCTTCCTACTAGACATACGGAAAGTTCTTACTTGGTAGTGAAGTCAGGATCTCTCTAGCTTTTACTCTCAAACATCTTTTGAGTGGCTCATAATTTTACAGTTTCTTCCTAGACGAGTTTCCTCTGCTGCTATGTTCCTCTGGCCTTTGCTTCTTGTATGTAGGTCTGGGAACACAGTCACAATTCATTGCCTATGATCCTTGCAAAGCTCAGCTGCTGTTGTCCGACCTCGTATTTCCGCATATTATCCTCAGGTTATGTTGATTTCATTGCCATCCGGAGTCCTAAATCTCACGTCGGAATTCTACTCAACCACATAACTGCACTCGGACACTCCACTCCCGACCGTAATGGAACTTCAACTCTCCGGAATCCACAGGAAAAAAGCCCTCTTTCAGAATCCTCAACTTCTATATATACGGCTCCAATGACCTTCCCGCAATTACGTCATCAATCACTCTGCACCCGATACCGTTGCTTGTTGTTGCATTTCGACAGGAAACTTCTACACAACGTTGACCTTGTGTTTGTTTTAGCCTCAGGTCACGAATTAATCCTCTTATTTTGTCTGGAATTTAGCTTGACCTTGGTATACTTATGCACAATTCACCACATATACAATTTATATTTTTCTCATACAAAACACTTGATAATGACAATATTCAAAATTTAAAGGAAAAGACATTAACGTTATTTCATTTACACTCAATTTCTCTTATTAACAGACAAGTATTTTAGCAGGATTTTTGATACTTGTTAAATCTGAACAATAGGTATTATATTACTAAAATTCCTTCTATTCAGATTTAACACTGGTGATTTATATTATAAGAATGCAGGATCCAATTACTCTTTTTGATTAATAAACTACCATAAAACAAACAAGAAAGATGTAGAAAGTTTTTCTGCTTGGCTACAATGTAAATTATTCTTTCAAAGAAATTATATTCTTGTTTAATCCTTTATCGAAGTGTATGCAAACATTCTACCCCTATCTCTGATCCAGAGTATTTTAATAATAAAGTAATATACCTCTTTACTACATGTATATGAGAAATATATGACTTCTGCATTAATTAACCTTGATATCTTCCTGGGTTTGTTTGGTTCCCACTAATGAGACCTCAATAAAGGGCAAAACAATCAATTTGGGTAGTGATCCTAGCTTAATGCACAGCATTATACATGTAGAGAAGAAAATGTGTGCTTTGCATTGGAGAATACTAAGACAACTCATTGAAAGTCATCGGCTTCTCTCTCTCTCTCTCTATATATATATATACACACACACACACACAAGTAGTCTAGTTGTGAAAAGTTCATGCACACAACTGTGTTTTTTTACAATAAAAATTGATTAATTTACCAACCAGTAAATTGTGACATGTTATGGCTGAATGTTGCATCATATATCAGTATGTTCAGGAAAGAAATCTTAGCTCAAATCCTCATTTTGCTTATTAGGTCTTTCTTTCATCTTCTTCTTTGCTTTTAACTATGAAATTTAGTTTTCATCCTGGAAATGGATAAACCAGCCCACTACAGCTTATTAAAATCAAGTTAGATGTTAATGGCCCCCTCAATATCCTCAGCAGTAAATATTTATGACTGTGTGCACGTGATAATTTTATAGTAAAATTATATGTGATAATTTTATAGTAAAATGCTTATTAAGGGTCTGATGCTGTTTATACATGCTTCTAAAAACTAGTTTTACTGTATGAAATTGATGAAGCTAATGATTTGTGGGTGTTAATGGATAGGCAGTTGAAGTTTAGAAGGCATATTGCCAAAGTGAACAAAATAGCTCAATGGATTACTTGGTTACTGATGGACACCCCTGACAAGCAGAGATAAGCAGGTTATCATACCTCTTTATAGGGGCATGATATGACTCCATCTTGACTACTGTACACATATCTGGTCACCTGGGTTTCTCATGAGTGAGAAAGAGTAGGTGAGCACCTTATAAGGATAGGCTGAAGATTTCTGGGTTACAGAAATGGGTTGACAGGTGAAAAAAGGGTGATATGATTGAGACATACTAATTATTGAAGGGTTTTACAGGTTTAAAGCAGAGGAAATTTTACAGAACAGGTCTGGTGATGGAAGAACTAGAGGCCAACCTTGGAAATAGAATAAGAGTATGGTTAGCAAGGATGCAAGGACTGGATTTTTTGTTTGGAGAGTGGGGAATGAGTTCAATAGATATTGTGCAAATGTTGGATAGTGATTGGCATAATGTTTAGGGTCTCCCTTGATGAGTTTACAGACCCCATGAAGTTGCCAGCATAATAATAATTATCATCATCGACCTGTAAAATTTGTATCCAGTTTACTAAAACTTTTATTAGACAACTCTAGATTCATTACAGAAAAACAATGATATCTTTAGGCATACTGACATTATTTGAGATCTGACATATTTTCAAATGATATTTTAACATCATTTGATATACACACTAATGTTGACATCTCCAAAATACTCAACAGCATTCATGCCAAATGAATCCTCCCTGACATTCTATCCTTAATAAACTGAGTAATCTCCACTAATTTTTTTTTTAAACTTGAAAATGACTCTTGGACTCCTGATGGGCCAAAATATCAGCAGTCAACTTGCTGAGTTATTTCTGGCTCATCTGAAGTCAAATATATTATTGCTTTTCCTCCCTTCTGGTCTATTCTATGGCCACTATATGGATAATATATCCTGTACATGAAGGAAAAACAGCATGCTATCCTTATTAATTCTAATAACTTGATTAATATAACATTAACCAGATCAAAAACCTATAGGTTGAAATAAATATCTGAAAAATGAATTATTCCAGAATGGAATAATTCAGATTTTTGAGGATTTAATCCAGAGGAGTGATATTTTTTTCTACACTGGTATATTGTTCCAATTTGGAAACTCAGAAAATAATGCTCTGCCTGAAAACACACACACACACGTATTTTAAAAATCCATGACAAAACACGCACACTACTTATATTTTTTGCTACAAATAACACTTTTATTTCCCATTTATATTTCTATAAATTTAAATTATCAATATTCTTTTACCTTGTTAGTTGTAAAAATAAATAAACACACACAATATTTTTTTTCCCAGGTGGAGCATTATTTTCTGAGAGTGAAATTTTTTGTTCTGACCTGGAAATATATCTTCAGAGGAACAAGTAATCTGTTCCAATCCAGATAGATGGATAAAAAATTCATGATAACAAAAAATTTCTATCCAGGATTATTAATTTGTGGGATTAGGGAAAAAAACATTTCTTTCAAATTATTCCGAGAGGAACATTGGTTCAAAACCATTTCACCCTTGAAAAAAACTACATTAAAATATAGTTTTTTGATATAACATAAAATACAACATAAACCTACAAATACAGAAAATTCCTTGCATTATGAATCTTACTATCCCTACTCAATACAAAAATCTGTAACATTAGCATAGTTCACAAACACATTCAAGTTTCCTTAACTTCAAAGGATTTATTCATTTTGTGTGGGGTCCCCCAATCCTTTCCTTAACCATCCCTTAAGACAGGTTAAGTCCTCCTAATGAGGAATTAAGTATGTATTTTATGACTGTAGGTCCATCTGTGTTCATGAGCCAGTCTGCCTGTTCTGAAGGACGAAGAACCTGGGTTTCTAGGTGAAAAACCCTCTACCTCCATACAAAACTAGCTAACTAACCTTTAGTTGAAAGAAACCAGATAAAGGTTCCTCACACCATGGACAGGAATCAAATCCATGTCTTTCAAACCAAAGGGCTTCGTCCATACCGACTGAGCTATGAAGACTCACTTCAAAGGATTTAAACAGTGTTTTAAACTTCAGAGGATTTAAACAGTGAATTAATTCATCTAAAACAGTTCCTTAAAAATCAATCATAGAAACTAAATATACTAATGCCTTAGCAAAAATCTGAGCAGTCAGCCCTCAAAAACAAAGAAATCGCATCTTCAAAAAATACTAATGATGTTCTCTTCTTGTATACAATATTTATTAATCCTTAAAATACATGTTTATAAAACACAAACTATAAAATCTTCTTGACCAGCAACCAGAAATTATCAATTTTTTTTAGATTCACAACAATACAAACTGATCAAGATGTATTTGAATTTCCCAACATACTACACTATTTTTTGTGCCAGCCTAACTGTGATTCACTCTATTCATCATCAAATTCCTGACATGTACCCTCAAGGGTGTACAGAATATGAGAGTACTACATGAAAAACTTACATCATTACTAACTTCCTGTCTGCAATTTGCCAGGCCGGTAGGCTGAGTGGTTAGCGTATCCGCTCTCCAGTCGAAAGGCTGCGGGTTCGAATCCTGCTGTGGGCATTGATATTTGTGATTGTCTGTGAAAGTACTAGTGGTGGTAGATGGCGTTGGTGTTAGATGATGAAGGTTGGTGGAGTAGTGAGAAGAAGAGTTTGTAGAGTAGATGTCCTCCCTCAATGAGTCTTTGGACTCCCTGGGGGTGTGATGTAATAATAATAATTTTCCTCCACATCAGTCTGTTACCTGTCAAGACTCCAACATTATGAGATCTTATATTTCTATCTTCAAAGACTTTTTACTGTATTAATCTACCTATATCATGGTCTTCCTCTGGATCTTTTTCCTGCCAACCTGGCAGAGAATGCTTTGCTAATCTTTCCTCTTCGATTCTGTTTAAGTGACCATACCACCTTAGATTAGCTCTGCTAACACATTCCTGGATGCTTACAATGTCAAGTTCTTTCCTAATATCCTCACTTTTAATATGATACTGCCATTGATGCCATATTCATGCCCCTCTAATCTTTCTCAGGACTCTCATATCTGCAGTCTCTAGTCTTTGGTCAAGTGATTTATTTCCAACCCAGCTCTCAGATTCATAAGCTTAAACTGGTTTGAACACTGTCTTGTATACAGCTAATTTAGTGTTTTGACCAATTTCTCTTTATTCCATATAAATTTATTTAGTTGACTTCCTACCATACCAGCTCTCTTGATTCTGTTGTATATTTCCATATTTAATTTACCATCTTTATTAAAAATCGTGCCTAAGTAGCTGAAATGTTTTATTTGTTCTATAGGTTCTCCATTCACAATGCAGTTGATATTTTCAATGTCTTTGTCTCATAATGTACATCCTTGTCTGACATCAGATTTAACATTAAACCGTCTTCCTGTAATTCCTTCAATTCTAACTGCTGACTTACAACTCAAATAAAGACTAAGTATTGCTTGATATAATGCCTCATTGATACCATACAATTGTTGCATTTTGAATAGCTTCTCTCTTGGCACCTTGTCATATGCCTTTTCCATATCTCCAAAACTTAAATACAGATCTTTGTTATATTCCCATGGTTTCTCAACTATTTGTCGTAAAGTGAAATCTGATCCTGACAGCCTCTATTTGGCCTGAATCCAGCTTGTTCTTCACCAAGCTTTCCTTCCACAATATTTCTGAACTGTTTCTCAAGTAAACATAAATCTCAAGTTTCTCATAAATCTTACCAGGAACAATCAGTAGAGAAATACCTCTGTAATTCTCACATTCAGTTTTATTTCCCTTTTTATATATGGGTATAAAATATTTCATTTTCTTTACCTTTCATTTATCTGTTTATTTATCTACGTTCTTACTTGAACTTATTCTTGCCCTCCCTTTTTCTGCTGTTAGTTAGACCTCGTGTTGTAAGTCTATCACGTACAGTCCCTGAGCAATCGCACAATATCAATTAAGAAATTTATTTGATCTTAATGACTGTGCCACTTAATTGATCCTTTTAAGTTTGAAAGTCAGGGTGAGAAGATAATAAAAAATAAGTTAATATTTCTATACAATATTTTTATATGCAAGTCGTGGCTTGTAACTTTTCTCCAATCCCGCATGCTCGTTAATATTTTCGGGACAGTGCATTGGCTGAGGAATGAGAAACAGGTAATTACAAAATAAAAACATGTTTATTATCAAACTAAAAGATGTGATACAGAGCATATAAAAGTTGATTAAAGATTAACTTAATCAAGGGCACTTTAACACACAATATTACTTGATATCTGAGCAACAGAAACCATAGTGCTTTCACTATCAGAAAAACCTATTGTGCCTTGATATAAAGGTGTCTTCTATGACACAACTTGGCTTACAAACATGCATAAATATTCCAGGAGGGATTACATTAACTTTCTTCCAACACATCCAATACTTAATTGATACTAATTCAGATATTATCACAAGCAACTTATGAATTAGACATACTTAACAATACAAGTTCTTCCCTTATTCAAAATTCAATATAACCGCTAGTTAACAAGTAACCTCTCTCTCTCAATCCTTGATGATTTCAAGTTACAATCATATAACATATTACAAACAAAATAATGGATTACTTGCTAACAAACTCAAGAGAACACTGATTTATTCTGTATCACACATAGAGACTTTCGTCTGGTCAATCCTCGAGAGTTTTCCTTCATTGGACACACTGGGATTCTGCCGTAGCTACCAGGAGCATAGAGCAAGCTGCCGGTAGAGAAATATCTGGTATCGGCGGTGGGAAGAGTAATCATCCTGGAACTAGGGAAGGAGCCCCCGTAGACCTCGTAGGTTAAGAGCCAAGCAAGAGACCAAGGACCAAAAAGCGCAGAACCACGTGCTGCATTGCCTTTTATTCCATTTTCCTTCCTATGTTCTTAAGTAAGAGTATTCCCAGATTAGCCAGATGTAATGAAAGAATTGACATCATCGCTGGTCGCTTGCAGTTAAGATTTTGATGGTATTCTGCACTAATTCGGCTTAACTCCGATTAAACTTTTACAAACAAGTCTAAAGTGCAGGTGCATTCTAACAGTAATGTATTCTTTTATATTTCTACATCTTACTAAGGACATTTTTTTCTTATAATTTTAGACAAAAAAATTGGAAAATCCTTAGCGAAAATTCTCTTAAAAAAATAATTTCTCGCAAGATTTTACAAAGGCCACCCTTTCCTCTAAAAAAAAAATAAACTCAAAGGTTTATTTTATTTTATTTTTTTTTGATGTTGCATCTCCCGTTCTCTGGAGATGACCTTGACTAGTCCCTTACACTTTCAAATTTCAAACTTGGGTTGACACATACGACAAATTGCCATATAATTGGAGACATCATTTTTCATTCCTTTCCATGTGTACCTTTCACTAATCTGATGCCACGTTTCATCAAATTCCTTATGTCCGTTTGAATCATGGAACTTATAAATTATCCATGGAATCATGACTCTCGGAAGAAGAACCCTTTCTGCAAATTTTCCCAAGACTCTCTTCTTTGATAAGAGAAGTCATGATCAGAGAGGCTCAGAAGGAAGATCCTGAAGTGTTTTGAGGAATACTTGGTTCTTGGGAAGTTGATCACCTCTCTTAATCTTTTGATATATATATTCCTCAACTCAGGATCTCCCTTCTGAGCCTCTATAATACAGGGCTTATCCCAGGTTTAGTGATGAGGAGGTTTATATATGACTCTTCCTATAGTCTCAGCACTGCTTAGCTTGCCTATGATACTGTCTCCCCTTTTAACAGGGTGAGCCAGTGCAACACTGGAAATAGCATATGTTTCAGTAACTATTCCCCTTTTGAGACTTCTGTTTACTACGGGATTAATGGACGAGTCATTCGAGTCAAGTTGACACTTGTCTTTATCTTTCTTTCTTTGTTTATTCATAATATCTTTACCTCTATTTACTGGCTTGGTTCCTTTGTCAACCTTTGCTGCCTGAGACCTAGGATTACTGCCACCATTTTGTGCACCTTCAACTCCCATTAGGGAAATATTCCTTTTATGGAAACCACAGAAGTTGCACTTCTGCAGAATGTAAAATCCCAAAATAATTTGGATGCTTGGACGAGAGGATTTAGGAAGAATTAAGAATTCTTGGGAAACGTTCAAATCAAACTCAGGTAGCTTAATGCCTACTTTTATCTTTCTCTGAGTACATACTTCAATTTTTGAGATGCCTGTTAGCTTTCTCAGCTCTATCACATCATTTGTGATACAGGTACTTACTGTCTTGAAGAATGACCCGGATATAGCTGAGACGTGGGACCCAGTATCCAGTAGGATATTACAAGGTGTCCCTTCTACCAAGCCTTGAATGACTGTCAAAGAACTATCAGGTCTAATTTAATCTTTTTGTTTTATCTGGTAATTTTGAGAACTTTTCTTAGTAAGCATGACATCATTCGATTCATATCTCATTCCTCTAGGGGGCGAATTACTCCTCATAAAGCAGTTATCTGTCAAATGTCCTACCGTGTTACAGTTGTAACATTTAGGTGGCTTTCTTCTTCCTTTTTCTTCACTATCCCCCCCTTTCCTGACAAGGAAAGGGGGGGATAGTGAAGGTTGATGTAACCTCTCTATCTCAACCTCCACTCTCCCCCTAGAGGGGATAGTGGGATTTTTCTTTCAGTGTATCAAGAACCTTTTTAGAGTTACAGGTGGAATTACCTACATGTTTAATTGAGTGTACTTGTTTGTAGATAGAGGCATGAAGAATATCTCCAAGTCCCTCTTCTCTGTCTCTGACATGTGAAAACTTACATATGGAGCACAGCATTACAAGGTTGCAAGGCTTGGGCTTCAACAAAACAAGACATCAAAAAGTTGGAGGCATTTGAACTTTGGTGCTGGAGAAGGATGAGAATTAGTTGGTTAGAAAGAGAGACTAATAAAATGGTCCTAAACATGGTTCAAGAAGGGTGGTTATCACCGAGTCACATCATTAAGATAAGAAAATGCCTAACAGGATATCACCTGAAGCATGGAGGACTGGTTAAATAAATAATGGAGGTGATGATAGAAGCCAAGAAACAGGCCAAGACTCTCCTATATAAACAACTTAACAATAATAGGATACGATGCTATAACATACTGCTGCAACCAACCAATCTTCGGATTGAAGATTGGTTGGTTGCGGCATCCAAGGAAATTAAAAAAGGAACTGATATTGCAGAGAAGATATGAAAGAAGAAATGCATTCTTTCTTATGAAAAGTTGTGCACAAATTATTTTTTTGCTTTCAAAGAAATTCAGGTATGAGCTAATTAGATTTCTATGGCTACTCTTAAAAGTGGAAGACTGTGCCTCATACGATTGCAGTTTGTAAATTCTCATCAAATTCTGTGATCTTGAAGAGAAGTAAAATCTGATGTTAAGTTTGTGGGTCCTTTTCTCTTTAGGAGAGAAGTTTTATTTATAATCCAAAACAAATGTTTCACACACACTGCTATGGCAATATCATAAATTTACATTAACATTAATTGTTTATAAATAAAGATATTTTTGAATTTTCTTTCACTCTCACACAATCTCTTATTATAATAATAATATTACAGATTTGGATTCTGGATAGTGTTAACTAAAGTTAATGAATCACTCAAGCAAACTATTCTGGTATACGACAAGGAATAGACACACAAATGGTGCAGTCACTGAAAGGATAGATTATAATTGAACTTGAATTCTGCATAAGAAACAATGAGAAAAAACATTTTTATTTTATTTTATTTAATTTTAGGTATTCTTAGTCATGGCAGCTGATCAGTATGTGTGTGTTAGGGAATGATGAATTCTTTAAACATTGATTTTTTTTGCAGACTGCAGAAAAGATAAGAGAGAAATTGAAAATGGTCAAATGATCAGTTGATGCTTATATATAAAATCTAAGTTTCATGAAGAAGTAAAGACTTTTATGCACACTTCCAGAAGGCTCAGACAAGCCCAGATTTGTGAACCCTTTCCTTTAATATTACACAGTAATCAACATTCATTTCAGTAAAATTATGGACACTACAACCGTGTTAGGAATAATTACTTTAATTTCCTAGATGTTTTGAACTTCATATAAGGTCATCATCTGGAGAATACACATATATATGTTATGGACTAAATGATTAATACACATGTTATTTATAATGTCTGGCCATTATGAATAATAATAAACAAAATCGGGCACTATAATAAATTTCACTTTGTTTATCATGATTTATCACATTGACCAGTCAGTATGAATACTACCATTATCTGGTCGGGCAAAGTGATATTAATGATGCCTTTTGGGCAGTATTAGAAACAGTAGGGGTTGGGAGGAGAGGAGTGATCATCCAACAGATGCTAGCCAACCAGCACTCGCATGTATCGAATTTTCGCTGTATCGCTCATTAGTGTGCTTGTAAAAGAAGGCAAGGCAATTTGATAAAATATTACATTCGCACTGAAGAAATATTTCAGATATTGCATGATGCCCATATTGCTATTAGCCATGGCAACAGAAACCACATGGAAAAAAAATTAAGTATGAAATATAAAAATATTACAAGGGAGATAATCATAAATTACTTGAACTTGTGCGAAATCTGTCAGAAAAAAAAAGTTCCCTAGAAAGGCTTGGTAGTTAAACCAATTTTAAGTAATGAAATGAACTCAAGATGTCAGGTTGCAAGCCGATGAGCAATATAAATTTATACTCGTGTACCAAGACCACTTAACTAAATTTGTTCAACTATGACTGTTAAAAACCAAAAGGGCTGAAGGCATAGCATATGTTCTTTTAGACATTTTTGCACCAAGTATCCTACAAAGCTATAATAGCACAGAATTCGCCAATAATGTCACCAAAGAACTTTGTAGCATGTGACCTGAGTTAAAAATTGTGCATGGAAAGCCCAGGCACTTTGTGAGTGCCTGGGTTTTCCATGCACAATTTTTAACTTAGTTCTTGGTAGGAGACTAACAACACTAACAAATGGTAGGAAGGAATACATTTTGTACAACTGATGAAAAATCGACCATATCATTACTGGCATAAACTACGAGGCCATGTTTGCAGCAAAATTAAAAACTGGCCTAAAGAGTTCTATACCTGAAAGCATCGACCAACATTAATACGAAGGAAGATTTAGAGACTCCTTATAAAAGTAACGACAATGAAGAAAGTCAAAGTTGCTCAGACTCTGGAGGATCAGATACCGTTCAAGATAATATTATAAAAGATTCTTCAATAATTGCATTCTCAAATAGCAATATAACTGATGAAGTTCAGACCTACATTGTCTGCCTACCTATGAAAATGATTTAACCATGCTGATTTCCGGAAACCAAAATGTTATTAGTACTACAGAGTCGATGAATAATGAAGAAAAAAATCCAAACAGTTGGTCCAAAAATAGAAGTGTATCTAAAACAAGGGAAATGGCTTTGTATAATCTTAAAAAGAAGAAAAAATGATTGATACCTAGAATTCCAAATACTCAGCAGCTAATGCCAGAGATACAGTAAGGGTTTGTGTACCAGTGTAGATCGAGCAGATCAAGCCCACAGTGACGGAAGAAATATTTTAGGTATTGTTGTTGCAATTGAAGATAAAAATCTTTACAAATTGGGTACCAAACATGGCATATTCAACCTATTATATTCCAGAAAGCAATTTGCTATTTGTAAAGAAAACTTCATTTCCGCTGGAGAAGTACCAGATGCAGAAATTTCACTTAGAGAACGTGCAAGAATGTCATCTATTTCTAGAGGCCAAGGCTATGGCTATAGTCGATGCTGTTGCAAAGCTGGTTGCAAATCAAATATATGCAAATGATATAAATGTTGCAAAGAAAAAAAATTACGTAATTCCAAATGCCATCAAAGTCTTAATTGCTTGAATAAATAACTGACAAAATACTTCATTTTTAACATACCGTACCAAAAATGATACTCTGGAAGCTTTGATTATCCAGACTAATTGTTATCAGGGTTGTCTGGATAATCAACTCTTTCCTGTAAATGATTAAACTTTTCTGACATTTTAGAAACATCATTTTATTAATATGACCCAAATAAATAATAATTCTTAATGAAAAAAAGGAGAGTTTTTTTTTTTTTTTGAAAATCAAATAATCCTCAATCAGGCTGCTCAGCCATGACTCAAATAAATATCATTATTTTCACTTTTATATACACGTTGTATACAAAGAAGGCATTACTAATATTACAGGAGCTCTGGAATTTTCCTTAAAGGAGGAAAGCCTAAACACGGGATCTTCAACCTTTCTGACAGTGCAGACTGCATTAAAAATTTCAATAAAGCCAGCAGGCCACTAAGCTATACTGCAGTATTTAGAATTGTAAGATGCTTTCCAGATTGACAAGGAATGCTGTGCATTTGATACTTTACATAAAATCCTATAAAAATAAAAAACTCAGCTTTAAGAGCATAGATAGGAGTCGGGTTCATGATAAGTAAATACAATCGATACTTGAAAAAAGATAATTTAATGAAGAAAACATTCATTTTTCACAATGTCAGTGGGAAACTTGGCAATGTTTTTTCCTTGACCAGCTTGTCGATGTTGGAAGTCGCTATGTGCAGAGTATTCTCGAGATGTTGGTCCATAATCTGAGTTCTTGTCTTGGACTTCACATGCTTCATTCTGGAGAAGAACTGATCACATAAGTATGTGCTTCCTAACAAAGCCCACATCTTCAAAGCATGCTGAACAAAAATTATGGAATGCGTCCTCAGAAATGTAGTCTTTGTAAAATGTAAGCAAGGGCACAATGAATAATTTTTCTCTCAAAGAAGAGTTGTTTTGGAGTTCAAGCAGCTCCATTTGTACTGAGCCTGCTATTTCGGCAGCAATGACACTGAATGGCAGTGAAAATAAATCTAAAGAAGACTGTTGGTTACAAAAATCACTAATCTGTCTTCAAACTCACTTTGCAACACGGCTAATTTTGTAGCTAATTTTTAGTGGAACCTGTGGCACAGTAATTAAATAATAAAGTAACACGTAAAAACCACAGTGATATCTTTTATTAGTAAAAGGACAGATATTTCGTACTAAAATTAATAGCACATCTTCAGTGTCTGTAACAGTAATAGGAATGGAATACAGGCAAAACGCATACGTTTTGCCTGTATTCCATCTACTTCGGATGGATCTACATCCATCTACTTGGATGTAGATCCATCTACCCAAAGCAAGGGGAATCCAATTGCAGATCGTTAAATTCCGCAATTGGATTCCCCTTGGTTTGCATGACCTGCTGTATTTCACTCCTTAAGTCAAAGCTCTTAAGAACCTTCCCTCTGCTCAACCAATGCACATCACTGTAATAAATCACATCGCCATGATCCCCCTTCACACTCTTGGGTCAAAAACTCTTGGAATTGACAATGATTCAATCCTCTTGCCCTAATAATGTTGATGACAGTCACAATAACTTTCATGACATTCTCAAATATTCTCCTGGTGGATTAAACAGTGGTAATGGACGAAATCATTTCCTTCTAGTTCCGGTTCTTTCTGTAGCAGCACAACAAACCCTTCGTTGTTTCCACCATAGCAGGGGAACCATCAGTAACCACATTCTCGAGGTTGGTTAAGCAGAGGTCGAAATGCTGGAGCATTTTCTTGGTGGCTTCAAGAATATCAGTGCATTTCGTCATTCTCTTCATAGATACGAGTGCTAGCAGTTCTTCTGTCACATTGAAGCCAGTTGTGCTGTATCCTTCACATCTGTGCTCTCATCTAAAGCAAGTGAATATGATGCAAATTCGGACGACCGTTTTTTAAAAATTTCTTCAATGTCATTGGCAAGTTCTTCGACATGCATGCTACCCAGACAAACTCGGTTTAATAAACACTTCCTTATGATATGGGCACACAATATCCCCAGCAGCAATGAGAGACTCTCACAAACTCGCCATCCAAACAGGCATTTGATTTTTTAGCAATTTTTCCAGCTATTATATAACTTACTTTGCCGCATACTTCGCTCTCTTCCCTCTACCTTTTAAATGTACCCTGCTGGCATTTTATATCAATTTGGAGACGGTTCACTTTGTCCACAAGAAGCCGCCCTTGAAGGTGATCGAAATTGGACACATGCTTTGTCTCATAGTGTTGTTTTATATTGCATTCTTTTGATACTGACACTGACTCACAACAAATTAAACACACTGGCTTATCGTCGATCAGCACAGAAAAGTACAAATTGGTCCACTTTTCATTAAAAACCTGATAAGAATCACTTGATTTACACTTTTTACTCCATAGTGATGGAAGGAGAACCCAAAAAATTATCCAAAAGCCGTGTAACGGTTATTATCCACTGATTGTCTCACACTAATGAAAAATGTCTGGCAATATAAAACCACAATAGGCTATGGCTGACACGATGAACCTGTGTGTGCTTATATACGAATATCACACTGTTCACGACTGAGGATGAGATCCTCTTGTATTTGTATGACAATAACAAAGTATTGAGAACCTTAGAGATGTATCTGGAAGGCACTAGACAGTACACTGCAATGTTAGTACTAGAGCTGCTTGGCGTTGTAGATGGCTTAATAAGCATATTTATTTAATATTTATTTTTATAGGATTTTATGTAAAGTATCAAATGCACAGCCTTCCTTGCGAATCTCAAAAGCATCTTACAATTCTAAATATCGCAGTATAGCTTAGTGGCTCATGGGCTTCATTAAAATTATTTTTTGTTTAATCGAGTTTTAATGTTAAGTAGCTATTTTTTCAAAATGGCTAGTGGGCCATGGCAAAGAGCTCCACGGGCCATGCGTTGAAGATCCCTGGCCTACAAAAAGCTTAATAGAAAGTTTGAATGCACCTTCGCCAAAGTGTACGCACGCGCACACACACACATACTACAGCAGCTAAGCTATAAATTTCCTGTTAATATCTCTAAACAAAAGAAGCCTTCTCTATCTTGTAGTTCAGATTCTCAATATAGACTCTGTCAAAAAGGAAGTAGACAGCATGAGGACTGAATTAACCAGACAGACTTAAAGTTAAATCTTTTGCTGTAGTAGAGGAAAAGATTTTGAAGATGATTACTGAATGAAAATATGGCTTCACACAGGAGTGAAATAATTCTGAGAAGTCAGGACCATCACAGGCTATAGGAAGTAAAAGATTTTCGGGTAAATGATGGATCACATGTTACAACTATTTCATATAAAATAAAAAATCACTCCTCATAATCCTTCTCATCTCTCTTTAAATATAGTACAAAAACAAGGTAAGTCAAAGCCTTGTTCTCCAAAAGTTTTATGTTCTAATCAGTTTCACATCTTTCTGACTTCAAAAATTTTAACTACCATAGTGTCTGTAGAAACAAAACCCTTAAATATAGTAAGAGGTTTTGATGATGGTATTCCCTTAGTAAAATATTGACTAGGGAATTCCTTTAAGGATATTTATCAGCATGGAGTTAATATACCAGATACATACCATATATAATATTAAAAGGAATTTTTAAGTCAGGAGATTAAAGCTATTCAGAAATTGCCTCTCACTATAGATTTTAGTGATTTTTGTATAAAGTTATATCATGAGGTGTTAGTTTCTCCTTCCATATCCAGTAATAGTTCTGATATTTTGCTTGGGAATGAGTTCTTGTCATTGTATTGCTATGGTTGCTGCTATGAATCATGCATTTGACTTTATTAGAAGTGGAATATCAAAGTTTTCTTATGCAGTAATACTATACTTTCACTATACTTTGTAAAGTCTCTAATCCGTTTTCCTCTGATTCCTCAATTCCCAAGGTTTGTTCTGTTGAAAGAGAAAATAAGGAATCTTCTTCAGATTCTTAAGTGAGGATTCTATTCCATTTGAGGATTTGTTACACAAAATTCTTAAAAAAATAACATCAGAGGATGATAAGATGAAAGTGATATAATGCATGAATAGTTTGAAAAAGAAGTTTGTTGGCTGTTTTTCAGTTTTCAGAAGGAATATTAGGACTGTCTCAGATCAGTGTTGTAAAGCATCCACTCACAATTAAGTCTGAAAAACTGTGTTTAGCAATATTGTACACCTCTTAAATATGTAAACTGACTGAAGAAGTTGTTACAACATCTGAAAGTAAGGATTATAAAACTGTCAACATCTTTGTGGAATTTCCCATTTTTAGTCCTAGAGAAGCAAAACATTGATCTGAAGTTTGCCTTGACCTTTAGGGCAGTAAATAAGGTTACAGAACCCATTGACCACGCTCTTCATAACATAGAGGGGCTTTTGGCTCAATTAGGCTGTGCAAAAATCTTTTCAAAGTTTTATCTTAATAGTGATTTCTATCAAATACCTTTAAAAGTGGAAAATCAACAGTACTTGGTATTTTTATACCCAATGGTAAAAGTTTCAGCTCAAGGTGCAAGAAATTATGCACAAGGTATTCAAGCACTTATGATGAATTTGGTTCTATTAGATCCATTAGGATCTGGAGTTCTGTGATTTCAGGATGATATATTGCTTAATTCTCCAGACATAAATTTACAAAGTAAACTGCTCAAGACAGTCATGAAGAAGTTAAGTGAGGCAAAACTCAGACTAAAAGCTTCAAAATATGAATTCTTATTGAGGGAAGATCTAGGTCATGTTATTTTGCAGGAAGGAATAAAACTTGACCCAGATAATTTAAAAGCTATCTCTTCTTTCCCTGTTCCCAAGACTGTAAAGTAAATCAGGTGCTTTGTAGGAATGTTGAATTTTTATTGAAAGTTTATTTCTCATTTTCTCTTTATTTGAACATTCTCACTAACCTCAGAAAGAAAGTGGTTAAATTCAGTTGGAATACTAGAGAAAAAAAGGGCATTTGATGCTCACAAAGAGACATTGATTAACCCTCCTATACTGATGCATCACAGGACTGTACTGCAGCTGTTATAGAGCAGATGAATAAAGGGAATATAAGGCCAGTAGCTTATCTTAGTAGGAAACTTAGTGCTTCAGAAAAGTTTTTCTTGACAGAAAAGGAGGCCTTAGCAGTATAGGTATCCCTTGGTTAACACGATTAATTAATCCCTTGATGTTACCGTGTATATCGAAATCGCGTTAATCAAATATAATAATCAGTGGTAAAAATTGCAATTCGTCCATGATCGATTACTGTATTAATAATTCATTTTGTATGGTACTCTTTTAGGAAAGATAAAAAATGAATGCATAGTAAATGTTTAATAAATGCTTGTATCTACATCAATTACTGCAATTTTTTATCAAAAAAGTTATCAAGATTCGTTTGAACAGCTTTAGTTTTTTATTTATCAGCATAAATACTATGATAATAAGCAAAATGATTCTTTAGATGGCAAACAAGATTCTTCGATTAACATCTGGATCCATATCCATTACTTGCTTCTTAAGCAATTCTAAAATGTGAAATATTCCATCCAGTTCTTTGATTGTTATCTCCTTTGGAACTTCATCTTCACATTCCATTTGTTCGTTGTCTTCATATGCTTGTTGTTGTTTCAATTTCAAGAAGATTATTGTCACTGAAATCTTTTGAATTTGAATCCAATAACTCTTTAACATCTTCTGCATCAACATATCAAAACAAGGTCTTCACCAGTTGCAACAATTTCTTCAACTACGTTGTTCACAGGATTTTGAAAACCACCTAAGTCATTAGCATATTCTGGCAAAAGGTTTTTCCAAAAAGCTCTCATGTAGCTAGAAGACACTTGCTCCCACGAATCATGAATGTTTTCAATTGCGTGTTTAATGTTAAAATTTTTACAAACTTCTTGGAGCCTAATCGCATTTTCTTCCATTGTTGTTTCTATTGCCTTTGAGAATGTCTTTTAAAATAGGCTTTGAAGGTTGCAATGACGCCCATGTCCATGATTTGTAACAATGATGTCATATTTGATGGAATTTTGGTAAATTTAAAGGGCGTTAATCAAAACTCTTGACACGTATATCAAGAGATTGTCGCAATTAATTCAGTGCGTTAATCAAATCCCGCAAGGGATACCTGTAATTTATCCCTAAAGGAAGATGAAATATTTACTGTATGGTCAGGATATTCACATCAGATCTGATCAAAGCCATTATCTTTTCTGAACAATTTTAAAAATAAGAATCAATGGATTATCAGATGTGCATTAGAAGTACAAGAATTTAATTCAAAATTTTTCTTGTGCTTGGAGCTAAAAATGTTGTTGTAGCAGAGTGTTTGTCTTGAGCTGCCATAACTGAAGACTCAGAGGAAAATCCAATTAATAACCCTGAGAAGACTACCATTCCTAGTGTACATGTTATTCCTGTTCCCTTTCATAGTACCAAAAAATTTAATCCATTTAACATAAAAAGGGTGGCAATGTTAATTGGAGTCAAAAGTATAAGCAATAAGCATAACGATAAAAGAAATCATAGTTGTAATTTACAAACTTTGAGAGTGATTCCAATAAAGATTTATGATTTAGACTTTTTATCAAAGAGTTCAATAATATAATTGATGAGTTAAGTATTAATAAGGAGCAGTTGATTTCTACAGAAATCCCTTCTGCTGGCAATGTTGCCAGGAAAGTTTTGAGGAGAATACACAATTAGACAGTAATCCTGATGGTGAGCACATTATATATGAAGATTTAGAAGATGACATTTCCATATCTATTAGTATGCCATCATCAGGAATTGAGTCTAATTGTTGTTACGAAACATCTGGAAAGAAATATTTTCTCAGATCCAATACAGACAAAAGTAAAAAGGCTTGTAGGTTTTGTCCATCATAATAAATTTACTATTATTTAAAATAGTACCCATTGTCATTTTTCTAAGGGTGGGGGCCAAGTAAATTATATATTTAGCAATATCCTACTGCCTTCTATTATTACTTTTTATTGTCTTCTATTATTACTTTTTATTGTCTTCTATTATTGTCTTGCCTCACTGTTTATTGTATTATATTATCATTTATAATACAATACAATAGTATCTATTAAGATTGAAGAATATAATTCTTGTCTTAATAAATGTTCTCAACAGAAAACATAAACCAGACAACCATGTCAGAGATTAAAACAATACAGATATTCCTTGCTTAACGCGGAATTTGATTAATGCGGCGAAATTAATTGTGACAATCCCTTTATATATGGGGCAAGAGTTTTGATTAACGGACCTTTAAATTTACCAAAATTCCACCAAATACGACATCATTGCTACAACCCATGGACATGGGCGTCATTGCAACTTTCAAAGCCTATTTTCTTAAAAAGACATTCTCAAAGGCAGTAGAAACAACAATGGGAGAAAATGTGATTACGCTCCAAGAATTTTAGAAAAATTTTAACATTAAACACGCAATTGAAAACATTCATGATTTGTAGGAGCAAGTGTCTTCTACCTGCATGAGAGCCGTTTGAAAAAAACCTTCTGCAGAATGCGTTAATGACTTAGGTGGTTTCCAAAATCCTGCGAACACCGTGGTTGAAGAAATTGTTGCAATCGATGAAGACCTTGGTTTTGATGCAGAAGATGTTAAAAAATTATTGGATTCAAATTCAAAAGATTTCAGTGACAACGATCTTCTTGAAATTGAACAACAACATGCATATGAATACAATGAACAAATGGAATGTGAAGATGAAGTTCCAAAGGAGATAACAATCAAAGAACTGGATGGAATATTTCACAGTTTAGAATCGCTTTAGCAGCAAACAAGCATTCTTCGATGTTAATCGAAGAATGCTTGTTTGCCAAGGTCAGAGAGCCATTTTGCTTGTTACTGTAGAATTTATGCTGATAAGGAAAAAAAAAACCTGTTCAAACGACTCTAACTTTTTTTTGATAAAAAAACAAACAAACATTTACTTTGCATTCATTTTTTATCTTTCCTAAAAGAGTACCACATAAAACGAATTATTAATACAGTAATGGTTCATGGACGAATTGTAATTTTTATCATTGATTATATTTTGATTAACACAATTTTGATATATGTGGTAACATGTATATATTTTTAAAAGTTATTTTAGCATTCATAGGAAGGATGATAAAAATCATCCAACATCTAAAGGATTAGACTGATTGGAATTACAGCAGGCAACATGTATATATTTTTAGAAGTTATTTTAGCATTCATAGGAAGGATGATAAAAATCATCCAACATCTAAAGGATTAGACTGATTGGAATTACAGCAGGTAACTGTGTTCATTAGGCCAATATGCCTGTTATCATAAAAAAAATAGACTTATTTGAATGAATCAATATGGAGTCATTAAGATGCTACTTCAAAAGCTGTTGCCTTAAAAAACTTATATGAATTTTATATGGCTTAATACAATAACTTTATTCCTATCTATCCATTCATTTCCTTTTTTAAGGCTGAGGGATTGTGATTATGTCTTTTTGAACCCAAATAGCAAATCAGAATACATGGGACTATACACTAGCACTATATAATCTGTGTTCAGAACTAGCAAAATATCAATGTAATATCTAATGATGGTAAATAGAAAATTTTTCCCCTCAGTAACACTGTACAACAAGCAAATTTAATACTGACACAGCTTTTTTTTTAAATATGACAATTATACATACAAAAAGTTAGAAACCAAGCTTATGTGAAAATAACGTGTTAGCTAATCTTTTTTAGGAAGACCAGAAAATATACACTAGGTAACTATGTCAGAGATCAAATAATCTTTTTTTTACAAGTTACTTGAGTATCCGTAATCAGGATGATAAAAATCATCCAACATCTAAAGGATTGGAGTGACTGGACATACAGAGGATGACTGTGTCCATAAGGCAAATATGTCTGTTAACTGCATATGTTCCCCATCCTGTTTGTTTACTTAGGCTTCTGAAGTTTCCTGAAAGTCTAAAAAAGACATTTCAAACATCACTATAAATTAAAGATACCAAGAAATTATATACTTGGTTTAATCCTTTATCCAAGTGAGCAAACAAGTTTGCGTCTGAACCATTTTTAGGACTGGGCAAACTCGTATACAAAAGCTTATAACTTCACATTACTTGCTTCAGTTATCCCTAATGCAAAGCACATATCCATATGGGTATGTAAAATGCTATGCATTATGGGAAGGGTCACTACCCAGGACGGTCTTGTCAGTGGGTGCTAGACCCAGAGGTGATACCAAGGTTGAAGTAATGCAAAAATCATATTTTCATATATGAGTTGCCAAAAGATGTGATACCTTTTGGCAACTCATACATGAAAATATGACTTCTGCATTAATTCAAGCTTGGTATATCGAAAATTTATTTAAATTCATTTTGACATTTAGTCATCAGGAAAAAAAAAGTGGGTATTTCTTTATCCATAAAATATTAAATTCCATTTTAACAAAAGTAAAACTTACATCAGCTACAGGTTGAAATATCAATCCATCAATATCATGACCAACACTCTGAGCAAACCTTTCTCCAAGAAGCTAAAATAAAAAGAAAACAAACATGTGAGGCCTAAACCTATTATTCTGATTTCATTAGTAAATGCAGCTAACATTATCACTGAATGCATTAGCTTTTTTCATTTAAGATTTCTCAAATTTCATAGATCACCTTTTCAGTTTTTGAAAACAAGCATACTATTATGCATACTATGTATAGAAAGGTGCTGACAATTATCATTACAGTGTGTTAACAGCAAATGGTATATGCCAATATTTTCCAGGAATTTGCATTTCTTACAAGAATTTGTTCAATTAAAGTAAAGGAACTGCTGGTAATTCCTACAGTGAATAGAAGAGAAGAAACTAATATGTACTTCCGTTATGTTAGGCAAGAACTTGTATTCTTCATTTTGGAATGGAAGCAGTCTGAATTTTCTCTCAACAACTGAAAGGTAGGACTGTTTTGTTTCCTCAGGTGGAATGAATGATTACTGATATTGTAAACTTTGAATGCAGAATAGGCAACTGGTGTAACTCTCTATTGTGTTTAGTTCATTTAGAACTGTTGAAAGTGTTTCTATTGTTTGAAGTATAGTCTGATGGCTTAATGTGATGTGATAACTTGGCCTACATAATTGTCATTATGAGTTTGTTAAACTTTTCAGGTGAGCACATTACACATTTAACCTTAATTGTTTATGCAATTAAACTGAGGGAAAGTGAGTATGAAGTAATATTTTAATTCTTGCTATATGAGGGTGGGGTCTGGAAAGTTCTGATAAACACATGCAACAAAAATGATATTAAAGCAGCTGATATAATCACAAGAAAAAGCATACGAGGATATAAGAATATAAGTTACCTTCATAACTCTGCTACTACTATGTTCTTTCTTGTGGTTATATCAGTTGCTTTAATATCATTTTTGTTATAGGTGTTTATCAGAACTTTCCAGATGCCCCTCGTTAATGAACTGCCCTTATATGTCACATATATGATAACTATAAATAATATTTGATTTATTAAATGTTTTTTTTTATTACATTTGGAAGTAATCACTGATTCAGCTATAATAGATAATAATTAAGTTTTCTATGAATTGAGTTGATACTTAAGTCTGAAATCAGTAATGGCATTTCCATAGGAGATGAATTTGGTTCCCCTTTTGGTAAATATGACAAATCACTGAATACCATATAAAGGAACCTTTCACATTACATCTTCATCATTATATAAAAGTAAAAACTTACATCTCACTCTTTCGCTCCCCATCGAACCAAACCGAACTGTGTTTAAATAAGAAAGTTTCACACTTTGTTATTGAACCCATCAATTGCTAAAGATGTATTGGATACTTTCATTAAATATTAGTGTATTTCTTTGCGAATTTAGCCAAAACAGTAGATAGCATACCATTCACCAACCAACAGGCACTGGATTTGAATCCCACTAAGCTCATAGAAGTTTGTGAATGTCTTTGGGTGATAATTCCATCAGCTGTTGTGACACCACTATTATGCTTATTGGAGACCCGAAGTAGCTTGAAAAAGTTGCATGTTTGGCCTCCCTCCACAGCAGAGTTTCTGGATTATGTAACCTTTCCCTCAATCCAAATACATGATTCTTATCCATGAAAGGTTGTACACCTTTCTTGAATGAGAGTCATTTTATAAACCACTAGTTCAATATATTCATTGGATTCTCTAAAGAGTTATTTGATCAATCTGCATGAATATTTTGCTAAAATGATAAATAAGTTAGGCAGGCTCTTCATGTAACAATGAAGATTAAAATCACAGTACTGAGGTAATCTATGATTTTCAATTATATTAAAGGACTGCCAATACCAGTCCATTAATATAATTCCTAATTTTGTCAAATTCAGAGAAAGTATTAAGATGCCTAATGTGCAATAAACATATCTGAATGCTAACCAATTATCAACACTCTGCCAAATGCAAACTTATCCGGGATAACATCACTATAAATGAAAACATTTCTTTCAATAAAAAATTCTGAATTATTTGCAGTTTATTTGCTATATTATCTTTAAAGAATGGACAGGTGTCAGTTATCAGCAGACAAGATCAAGCTCATAGGTTTTATATCCTCCCCACCTTAAAAAACTTATTTCAGCTATCTGAAAAATCATAAATTCCGGTTTAATGATATGAATAAGCTAAGTTTTAAAGTGTTTAACTGTTGTTATCTATTCTGCTAATCTTTTTCCAGTTAATATTCTTAGATAACTCTTCTTTTCATCTCTGCTATATGAGCAGAAGGTAGAAGGTTAATCAAAAATCTAGGAAATGTCTTCTTAGTTCTTAAATGGCATAGGTGTGTCCCAGCAGGATAATGTGCCACACCAAATAAGATAACGTGTCATCCCAAACATAAGTTTTTAACACAAATTATTGGCAAAAGGTGAGAATTTAATGTGTAGATACATTTAGCCATTATAGATTATGAGAAAGCTTTGGATAAAATACACAGAGAAAAAACTGTGAATATAATGAAATAATAAGAATATCCATTACAGTTAGTACAGGTTTATAAACAAAATCATAAAAAGTTAAAATTAGGTAATTAACAGAAATTAATCAAGGTGTAAGATAGAGATGTAATGCATCTCCATATCTATTCAATATATACATATATGCACACACATATATATACAGGAATACCTCGAATATCGCAGTTATTGTTGCCACCAAAAATACCGCAATAATTGAATCCGCGATAATCAGGATAAATAATGCGTGTAAAATGGGTGATCAATGCCAAGGATTTTTCAAATCTATTAATTAAATTTTATATATCAAGTAAAAAAGAAATGTGTTAAACATGTTAAGTAAAAAATGAAGGTTCATTAAGAAAAACAAGATTATTCTTTAATCTTTATTTATATATAAGAAGTACATACAGTACATACAATTATTCTTTTTTGGATAAAAATTGGTGTAGAGTTGTCTGGTGGAATTTTTTCTTTCTTTTTTCTTCATGTAAAACTCGGTAGCAATGGATGGAATTTTCAATTTCCCGACGAACTTTCAGTGATCGCTTGAGAATATTGCTCGAGAAAATCAATATAGAGGTCTCTCTTGTGGTTCATAAGTGAACTATTATCCACAAGATGGAAAAATGGCTTTCTGCAGAAAGTAATGTGAGTCATATGAGTTACTTAGTGACTCATATGATTTGAAATGCACAAGAGTATCATATATGTAAAGATTAGATTATCTAGAAAATGATTCTTTGCCATGCTGTGATATTTTCTATATATGTAATGAGAGAAGGAATGTGCTAATTTTATTGTCTTATTAGCCAACAAGCTACCAACACTTTCAGAAACCATTAGGTACATCACAGAAATATTGAAGTTTCTTCTTTACTAAAAACTCATTTAATAAATTCATAAACTTTCCAAATCCAAACTGAACACAGTGATTTTATAAAATCAATTTTTAAATATTTTATTAATTTTATTTTCTGTGATGAATGCCTAACTCCTGAAGCACTCACCACAGAATTTTTTTTTTTTTTTTTTGGGGGGGGGGGAGAAAGATTAACAATTAAAATATAAAACAGCATTTCCAAAAAAATTTATTTATTTTGATATTTAGATGAAAACTTTCAATCTTACTGATTCAGTAGTAGATATATCCCAAAAATCTTTTGCTCTCACTCCAAATGGCTCCTTTGCACGATCAATCCGTCCTTTCTTCATGGCATCTATCCGAGGAGCAATTATCTCACATTTAATGCAGCTTAATCTCTTATCAAAACTGGCATTTCCCACATCTTGATTCTACAACAGAAATGTGCACTACATTCTAAATGTGACAGCACAATAACAAATATTAAAATATGTAAGCTTGCTAAATAATTTCTATTTGTTGAATTCAAAGTCCATTGTTATTCAATCTGTACATTAATGACACTGGGAAGGACTGGACATGCACAGCATACAGCTATTTGCTGATGATGCAAAGATAGGTTGGGAAGTCAGGAGTGTTGCTGATATGCAGTAATTGCAGAATAATTTGAATAGGCTGGAATTGTGGGCATGTGAAAATGGCTATCATTTCAATGTTAATAAATGTAAGGTGATGCACTTTAGTGTGAATAGATATCCAATATATTATTGGATACTCTCTCTTCAACTGTTTCCATGGTGATTCTGATACAGTGGAGAGAGAGTGAGTGTGTGCAGAGTGTCAAAAATGATATCAAGATTATGGAATACTGATTATGAGGACAGACTGAGAATTTGTAGACTGCAGACACTAGCATATAGGAGAAAGAGGGATGATATGACTGAGACTTACAAAACTTCTGAAAGTGTTATACAGAATTTCAGTAAATGGATTCATTTTGGAAATTATGGACTTTATAACCGTGCTACAAATAGCTCTTTTAATTTCCCGACATTTCGATCTTCATGTTAAGATCATCATCTGGAGAATATACAAATATACAGGACAAGCTGAGTTACATCACACACAGTAAACTAAAGAAACAATGATTTGGTCACCAGTTATTCTACTGGCATGACCTCTAGTGGGAAAAAAAGATACAAATTAATTATTTTGAAACAACATCAAGCTAAATTCTATTTAAGATAACATGAGCAAACATTCTTTCTTATAGATAGTTTTCTTTCAGTAACAATGATGTCCTATTTTTAGCATTGCAATTGTTATTTTTGATTTAGGATCATGGATTATCTACAGTCCCGTTTATAGTTAACTCTTAGAAAGGAAGGTTCCGTGGGTCGAATATGAGCCTTCCATTTGCTTGGGATTTTTAGACCATCATTATTGTTCAGATTGGGGTGGTTGATAATAATCCCACAGGCTTCCTTAAATTTGTATTCATACCATGTTTTGGTGTGATGTAAACAACTGGTGCTTTTCCGGCGCACAAATTCACATGGAGAGAAGAGGCAAGGAATAAAAAAAGTCTCATTGACTGTGTTATTGTTGATAGTGATGTTTTCTCCCTGGTGCAGGACACCAGAGTGTACAGAGCATTTGAAATTGGTAGTGATCACTATTTAGTCTTGAGCAGGATAAAATTGAATTTCATATTGAAAAGAATAACATTTTTCTTTTAAAGTTTTAAAGCGAATAAAAGTTGAGCAGCTCTCAGATGCGAACTGTAGACTAAAATATACAAACATAATTCAAGAAAAAATGAAAGAGTTTGAAAACAGGAATCAAACCTTGGAGATTCGGTGGCAAGCTCTGAAGAAAACACTGATTGATTCTGCCAGAGATGCATGTGGTGAAGTTGTCTGCAAGGATAGAAAAATGAGTACTCCATGGTGGACACAGGAAGTTAAAGGGGCAGTGAAGGAAAACAAGAACACATATCAAAAGTTCCTGGCAAATAAGTCAGCTTGTGCTCTAGAGAATACAGAGACAAATGCAAGAATGCTAAACACTGTGTAAAACTAGCTAAACAAAAGTCATGGGAGGACTTTGGCAAGAATATAGAAAATAAATACAAAGAAGGTGGCAAAATATTCTGGAGGTTGTTGAAGAAGCTTAGGAATGGAGGAAAGAGTGCTGTAAAAGGAGTTAGAGATGACAAAGGTGACATGAAAACGGGAGAAAAGATATCCTTGAAATATGGAGTAATTACTTCGAAAAACTGCTAAATGAAACAAGCAGTGATGACAGCACAGTGGTAAAAAACACTGAGGCATGCAGTCAGGAATACATATCTATACTTGAAGTAGAAAAAGCCATCAAAGGCTTGAAATGTGGAAAGGCAGCAGGAGTAGATGATATTCAACCAGAAATGCTGAAGTATGGTGGTATAAAAGTTTTACAGTGGCTGCACTGCATAGTTCAGAAAGCTGGACAGAGGGACGAATTCCCGATGATTGGAGTAGAGCTCTCATAATACCATATATAAAAAGGGAAATAAAACTGAATGTGAGAATTACAGAGGTATTTTCCTACTGAATGTTCCTGGCAAGATCTATGCAAGTATACTTGAGAAACGGTTGAGAAGAATTGTGGAAGAAAAGCTGGATTCAGGCCAAATAGAGGATCAGATCTTCACTTTTCGACAAATAGTCCAGAAAGCATGGGAATATAACAAAGATCTGTATTTAAGTTTTGTCGATTTGGAAAAGGCATTTGACAAGGTACTAAGAGAGAAGCTATTCAATACACTACAGTTAATATCAAGCAATACTTAGTCTTTATTTGAGTTGTAAGTCGGCAGTTAGAATTGAAGGAAGCACAGGAAGATGGTTTAATGTTAAATCTGGTGTGAGACAAGGATGTACATTATCCCCACTGTTATTATCTATATGGATCACATAAGGAAGGAAAGTGGTATTAAACATGATATCAAAATTGGAGATGTTAATGTCAGCTCTTTGCTTTATGTGGACGATGTTATACTTCTAAATAAATCTGCTACAAGTCTGCAAGATTCTCTGACTAAATTGAATAACTGTTGTAATAGATATGGTATGAAGGGCAGCAATAAAAAGACAAAGACAATGAAAATAGGCAGAATCATTGAAAATGTCAACTGTGTTGTGAATGGAGAACCTGTGGAACAAGTAAAACATTTCAGCTACTTAGGAACGATTTTTAGTGAAGATGGTAAATTAAATATAGAAATAGACAACAGAATCAGCAAAGCTGGTATGATAGGAAGTCAATTGAATAAATTCATATGGAATAAGAGAGAAATTAGTCGGAACACTAAATTAGCTTATACAAGACAGTGTTCAAACCAGTTTTAACTTATGGATCTGGGAGTTGGGTCAGAAGTAAAACATTTGACCAAAGACTAGAGACTACAAATATGAGAGTCCTGAGAAAGATTATAGGCATGAACAGATGGCATCAATGGCAATATCATATTAAAAACGAGGATATTAGGAAAGAACTTGACATTGTCAGCATCCAGGAATGCGTTAGCAGAGCTAATCTCAGGTGGTATGGTCACTTTAGAAAGGGCGAAGAAAGATTACCAAAACAAGTGTTCTCTGCCAGGTTGGCAGCAAAACGACTTAGAGGAAGACCAAGATATAGATGGATTGATACGGTAGAAAGTGCCTTAGATGATAGAAATATAAGATCTGATAATGTTGGAGTCTTGACAAGTAACAGACTGATTTGGAGGAAAATTGTAGATAGGAAGTTAGTAATGATGTAATATTTTTCATGTAGTACTATCATATCCTGTACACCCCTTTAGGGTACATGGCAGGAATTTGATGATGATGATTATGTACAGTCCCGTTTATAGTTAACTCTTAGAGAAGAATGTTCCATGGGTCGAATATGTGCCTTCCATATGCTTGGGATTTTTAGACCATCATTATTGTTCAGATTGGGGTGGTTGATAATAATCCCACAGGCTTTCTTAAATTTGCATTCATACCATGTTTTGGTGTGATGTAAACAACTGGTGCTTTTCCAGTCAATTCTATGTAAGGTGTTTACAGAGCATGATCAGAAAGGCCAGCTTCACCATAGTTATTATATTTAATGTGTCGTTTATGTTCATTTTGTCTGATAGGAATTGAGCGTTCGGTTTCCCTTATGTACGTTATATTACAGGTGCAATAAATACGGTATACTCCAGGGTGGCCAGCAAAGGGAGTGGGTCTTTGGATGAGTTGAGTAAGCTTTTTAATTTTGCAGGAGGTTTAAAAGTGGCTTTGAGGTTGTATTTTTGTAGTATTTTGTTTATTTTATCTGCTGTCCCTTTAATGTAAGGAATGGTTATAGTTTTATTATAGTCTGGTTTATCTTTGTTTTTTATTGAGGTCTTGTAGAGAATTTTGTTAATAGTGTTCTGGCTGTAACCATTTTTTAGAAAAGTATTGCTGATAACTTTAAATTCGTCTTTCAGTGAATGTTCATTGAAGCAGATCTTTAAAGCGCTGTTTTTTTAGAGTATTAATGACACCTAGTTTTTGTGTTGGGTGGTGGTGGTGGTAGGAGTTTATGTGTATATATTGGCCAGTATATGTCAGTTTCTGGTAAACAGTGAAGGAAAGATTGCCAGAAGGAAGACGTATGACAAGTGTATCTAGAAACGGAAGTGTGTGTTTTGTTTTTCTATCTCAGTTGTGAACTGTATGTGTTTGTAGGTGGCTAAGGAAAGTGTCTAGCGTCTGACGGCCATGGGACTAGATCGTGAAAACATCGTCAACGTATCTATGCCAGACTTTGGGTTTTAAAGGAGAGGAATCTAGATCATGTTGCTCAAAATGTTCCATATAAAAGTTAGCAATAAGGGGATAATGGCGAGCTCATGGCTATGCCTTCTTTTTGTAGGTAGAAAGTGTTTTGCCATACAAAATAACCAGAACATAATACATGCACAAAGAGTGCTGTGATATCTGGAGGAAATTTGTTCTGTAAAAGAAACTAAAAGAAAGGATTCAGTAGTTGGAGTTTTTCATTTTATGGAAGATGTGGAAAGGATGCAATGACATGCTTGGAAGTTGAGAATAAATGTCAAGAAGGGGCATGGCTAGATTTTTCTCTGATAGAGTGATGCATGATTGGAATGGATTGCTGTTGGATGTTGTGTGTGCAAGCAGCATGAATGAATTCACTCACAAGTATGACAGCTGGTGCAAATAGTATCACCTCACTCAATGAGTTCCTGACCCCCGAAGGTCCCTCTTAATAATAATCAATATACACCAATGGGACACTATAATGGTGAGTCCTGCTCTTTCTCTCTCTGTTTCTCCAGGTGTTTCTGTATTGGGATTGCCTTAACAAAGTGGAAAATTAGAAATCCATTTAAGAAGAATCAGTCCATTTTCTAATATTATCTATCCGAATAATTCTAAATCCCCCCCCCCATATTCACCTATATAAATTAGACAGATGAACAATCTAATTTAGCAACCAGAGCTGTTTCCAACATATTTTAGTGATTATATTTTCTTGTTTTCTGGAAATGGAGCAGATTTGTCTTTTCTAACCTAATCATTTGTTATGTGTGCAATGTATGATTATGATATCTTCAAAGGTTTTCTGCACTTCATCTTGAAGGACGATAGTCTTTTCTCATCTTCGTATAGCAATGTCTAATTCACATCCATATATTAAGAGAGAGTTAACAAGGGTATCAACGAGAGTCTTCTGGTTAGTTGTATTTTATTGTCCTTCCAAAGTGGTTGTAATCTCTGAAGGGCAATAGTTGCTTTAGCAATGTGTGCTTTAATATCATATTTAGACTGGCTATCAAACTAGACTACTAATTAAACAGGTTTTAAATGCAAAAATGTGAATAGAAATGATTTGATGTAATGCATATAACAATATAGGTAGAAATAACAAAGGCTTAACAGTACAGTAAATGAAAACAGGTTTAGTAATTACTGGACTAAGAATGTTGCAATAATATTGCTCCCAAAGTGGCAAAATTTAGACTTTTATTGGAATTGAAGATAACAAAGGTCTGGAAAGGGTTGTCAGGTTAACTGTCTGCTTCATAGTTGTTGGAAGTTTTCCCACTTGGCTATGCTATAAATTAAAGATACCAACAAATTATATACTAGGTTTAATCCTTCATCCAAGTGTAAGCAAACAAAGTTTGCACCTGAAGTATTTTCAGGTCTGGGGCAACTCATATATAGATACTAATGACTTCACATCACTTGTCGTAGTGTTACACCCTGATACCTTCACTATGTGGAATTTTCAGTTATCATGGTGTAACATGAAGAGAAAATTAAATAAAAGCCCTGTATAACAGCTAATACATAAATTACTTAAAGAAAGAAAAATATTCTTGCATCCAAGTAAAATATATAACAAAAAGTGTTTGTTGAACTAAATAATAAAAGAAGGAATATATAACAGTTGTGATATATAAAAAAAAAAATTAGCTAAGTAAAACAGAAAAGATTAGTCATAAGGAATTGTATGTGAGAGGCTAGAGATTAAAATATTAATTAAATTCTTAGAAAATTTGGAAGGGGGATTAATTTAGAGGCTAGCAAAAGAAAAACAATAGACTATCGCTCAGGGTCAATTCCCGGATTTAGACAAGTCGGTGTCCACGTGGTGAGTTTCACAGCCATTGTATGGATGATTCTAAAAGTGTTCGTAATTCAAGTACGAAAAGTAAAGATCGCATAAGCATAGTTTAATGCCAAAAGAACTTAGGAGTGACTGATTATAGGAGAGATCATACCAGGATAGTTCAATCAGAAAACGGTAGAGGCCAATATAGAAAACTCAAGAGAAAAAAGGTACTGTAAAAATCTCATGTTAACTGAAAATCGTCTGTAATTGTAATCATTATCCTATTACTGAACTGTTGAAGAGACTAAGGAAATTTATACTAGAACTTTAGTACATGACTGATTATAATGAAAGTATGCTTGTTAATATTAATATTATATAAGTAATTATGTGTCCTGAGATTTATGCATGTGTATTGTAACTTATAGGAAAGTTTTAAATGTCAAAGTTATGTGTTAACACAGTGAAAGGATAATTTAATCTACATAGTTTTAGATAGTAAAATAGAGTGAGTTGATCACATATGTCCAGGTGCTCCAGCATATAGCGTATTCAGACTAATATAGGGTTAACTAATGTGTTAATTAGATCTGGGATTATACATATGATTGTATGAGTTGAATTTGTTATGGCAGCATGATCACAATACCCATATAGAATCATAGCCAAATTACTTGTGATAAGCTAATGTTATCTTAGTATTGAATTGAATTATATTAGAAATTGAATTGTACCATGCTAATGAGCTTAATAAACCTTTGTTCACTGATAAAACAGTTGTCTGAAATTGCTACCCAATGCACCACTTGAAAACGTACGGACCTAATCTCACGGGAGGGGAGAATATTTAAATGAGTAACAAGATAAAGTGTCACGACTGCAATATTGTTTCACATTCATACATATTTTAGTAACTCAAATTGATCTCAAACTAAATGTCCCAAAAGGCGCAGTATAATATAAATATTAGGGACATTAAGGGGAGAAATAGCTTAAATATTTGTATTTTGGGGTGATATCTCGTACACAGATAAAAGTTAAATATAGATAAGCAGAATTTCACTAGATAGAAAAATAATCATAAAATGGGACACAACAGTAGTATCCCATAATGCATAGCATTATGGGAAGGAAGGATCACCACCCAGACCGGTTTCGACCTTTATTGAGTCCTCATCAGTAGAAGCCAGACCCAGAAATGATACTAAGGTTGAAGTAATGCAGAAGTCATATTTTCATATTCAAGTTGCCAAAGGTGTCACACCTTATT
The DNA here is from genome assembly GCF_054136105.1 of Typopeltis vanoorti. NCBI lineage: Eukaryota > Metazoa > Arthropoda > Arachnida > Uropygi > Thelyphonidae > Typopeltis > Typopeltis vanoorti. The sequence goes on from NC_143569.1 coordinate 11,795,483, forward strand.
ATCAGAATATTCTGGATTAGAGATGGCTGTTGGAAATTTTTCCATTTGGTTATACTATAAATTAAAGTCTAGAGGATTAAACCAAGTATATAATTCCTTGGTATCTTTAATTTATAGTATAACCAAGTGGAAAAACATCCAACAACTATCTCTCAAATACTCTAATCCAGAGTATTCTAATAATAAGGTGTGACATCATTTGTCTACACATATATGAAAATATGACTTCTGCATTACTTCAACTTTAATGTCACCTTTGGGTCTGGCTCCCACTGATGAGATCTTGGCTTTTGGCAAGATAAGCTTTGGAATTCTTTAGTTCATTTTTCACTTTTTATTTTACTGGTGCCAGTGATGGTTTTACCTCCACTAGCACTGGTCTTTATTAAAACAAATATTAAAATTGCTGGTAGTGCAGTTAATATCTGCATTATGGGATTACATTTGGCAGTATCATGGCCATCATTTTACAGTAGCTCAAATAAAGCATTTGCTGGCGGTGTAGAATTATTTTTGTATCATGGGATTATTTAATTCTGTCTTATGACTGAAAGTTTTTTTTTTCTCTCTTACAAATGCAGAGATTATAATCTTTTTCTCTACTTGAGATAATGGTACCAATTCCTCCATGGGTGTGAACTCTAGGAATTGAAATTCTCGGATGTGAAGAAGCGAGACACATAACTAAGGTTTTAAAAGAGATAATTGGAGCAAATAAGATTTTTTCTTTCATCCCTCACAGTGGAGGGAAATATTTAATTGTAGTCAAAGATGTGGAAACAAGAGACAAACTATTCAGGGTTTTACTTTCGAAGGCAGCACAGTTATTCCTGTAATGGTCAGGAGCCAGGTAAAAACAAAAAAATCGAAAGATTTCCGATGGAATATATAGAGAACAGTAATGAAATTCTTATACAAATATTTTCAAAATGGGATAAGATTAGTAATATATGAAAGGGTTTATCAGGTGAAGATCCAAACTGGTTTTCTGGTAAGGTCACCTTCATCAAGATGCCCATACCAAATTTTGTCAACATCAGTACAACCCAAGTTATGGTGAACTATCCCAGAGAAAGGTAGTGCCTATATTGTGGTTCATACAATCACTTGGGTGGAAACTGCCCCAAATCTAAATGTTTCAACTGCATGGAGATCGGACATATTGCTAATCAGTGTCTCAAACCCTGTCAGAAATGCGAAAGTTCTGAACACCACATTAATACCTGTCCGTTTAGAACTTTTGCTGAAAAAGTGGGAGCACCGGTAGAGCCAATTAGAACATCATATACATTAGTAAGGCATAATGAAGAGTTCCTGTATCTTCCAATTCAATCCAATCCAGTAAAGATGGGACTTTTAAACAAACTACACTCAGTAAAATCACAAAAAGTGCATGGCTAAATCAGCTAGAAATTAGCCTAAAAACTCCAGATCAGCAGAAACCACTTTTCCAGTCAAATATTGATGGAACGTCAGTTGAAATTACCAATAATGAATCTACAATAGCAACTGAACAGGTACAAAATGAAATGCTAAAACATGAAACTGTTCTATAAGGAGAAATCAGAGAAGAAACAGAAAAGTAAGTAATACAACTAAAAGAACTTAATATGCAGACAAGATCATCGAAAAGAAAAGATGAATTAATATTAATAAAAAATTTTGTGTGACTTTGTTAAAAAAAACACACAAAAAATTAAAAGGGAATACATCTAAAAGGAAAAGAGGTAATAAAAATGTAAAGATAGAGAAGGCTGTGGATCATCAAATTAAAATTCTTCAGGCTCAGAAGAGTTTATGGATTATGAAGAACCTTCTCATGCTAATAAAGGAAAAGCAAGAGATACAATTAAAGAAAATATAATAAAGTTCACTGATCCAAAGTTTTCTCAGTACGATTATCACCTACATGAAAAGAAAATAACTAGCTTCCAAATAAAGAACGAGAGGCATGAAACTGAAATAATGGAAAGCAACTGTAAAAAACTGGAAGCAGGCTACACAATTGCTCCTTCACAGATCGAAGACCTCATCGGGTTCATCCAAAATCTAGAAGTTGAAGACTTACTAATGATACTTCATTTATCATAGCATCTCCTTTCTGCATTGCCTCATTAAATATACGAGAATTACAGAGGCAATTAAACAAGAAACTATATGGAAACTTATGTAACACCATGATATTAGGTTTTTGTTACACCAAGAACCATACTTCTGCAGATATAAAGATATAAAAACTTTAACAGACATATATCCCCTTCTTTCTTATTGGAGCTTTGGAAGATTTAACAGGGCTGGAGTAGGAGTTCTAATTCTTGGTTCCCTCATTGGATCATTCTGTAATATCCAAGAGGATGCAGAAGGGAGAATCTTTACAATAGACTGGAAATACTGTGGATGTGTAATAAGATTTATAAATGTTTATGCTCCATCCAGAACAGTTAGACAAAAATTCTTCCAGGAATTGAAGCTGTATTTATACAGTGTCCACTACATCATAGCAACTGAAGACTGGAATTGTATTCAAAACCCCACATCAGACAAAACAGGAGGACACCCTAGGAGTGGAAAATTGAGATATGTTCAGTTAAAAACATGTCTTGACAATGCTCAACTAGCAGACATATGGAGGATTTGCAATCCTAATATACATGAATCAGGGTATTGGTACTTGTATTGATCGAATTTATACAAGGGTGGTCTGAAAAGTTCTCGGTCTAACAATGAAAAAACAAATTTATAATTTCAAAATTATTTTTATTTTTCAACATAATCTCCCTCAAGACTAATGCATTTATTCCAGTGATGCTTCAGCACCATTAACCCGTTCCTGTAGTGGTTCTCAGTAAGATCTGAAAAATACCTCTCTAGAGCTGCAATCATCCCTTGATTCAAAGAAAAACACTGACCAGTGAGGAAGAGTTTTAATTTTGGGAAGAGGTAGAAGTCAGAGGGAGCCATATCTGGGGAATAGGGTGGATGTTCCGACAATTCATAATACAGATCCCTTAATTTTCTCATTGCCAAAATACCTTTGTCGGCAGGTGCATTGTCCTGATGAAAGATGATTTTTTTCTTCTGCAAACCAGGTCTTTTCTCACAAATTTTTTCTGTAGTCTGGTTAAAAGATCGGAATAATATTCCCTGGTTATTGTTTTACCCTTTTCAAGATAATTAATAAACAAAATGCCTTTAGCATCCCAAAACACTGATGGCATGATCTTTTCTTGCTGATGGAACCGACTTTGTCTTCTTTGGCACTGAACAACTGGCTTCTGTCCACTGTTTTGACTGTTTGGATTCTGGTGTGTAATGGTAAATCCAAGTCTCATTCATAGTAATAAATCGATGCACAAAATCAGTTTTATTCTTAAAACCCTCCAAGATGTTCAAGCGCTGCACCCATCTTGTGCAAAGCTTTTTCATTTGCAATTCTTCATGCAAAATATATCCTACATGTTCTTTTGAAACGTCTATAGCTCAGCAATTTCACGCACTTTGACTCGCCAGTCATCCAATACCATATCATGTACTTGATCAATGATTTGTGGTGTTGTTACACTTTTTGGACGTCCTTCACATGAAGCATCTTCAAGGCTGGTATGGCCACGTTTAAACTCGGCAGCCCATTTCTTAATTGCCAAAAATGATGGAAAAGAGTGTCCATAAACTATTATGAATTTCAAATGAATTTCTTTTGGCATTAAACCTTCTTTTAAAAAGAATTTCATAACTGCACAGTACTAAATTTTATCCATTTCAAGGGATACAGACAACACTTTTGTTTCAGACAGCTGTATAAAACAAACTACTTGATAGAATGACTTGGAATTTCACATGGATGCTTATGACAGATGTACCAACTTAGAAAAAAAAAAAATTACCGATAGTGTTGCCATCTATGGTCAATGCCGAGAACTTGTCATACTGCCCTGGTATTTCTTCTTCCCTTATAAATAGGATAATTCAGATAAAACATCTTGATATCAACATGTCAAATCATAATCCAGTTCTACTTTAGTTCCACTGCATGGAAAAATTAGAGATCTGTTCTGGACTATGGAGATTTCCACCAAATTTTCTGTTACCTGGAATTGGGATATGTGATTAAAATTCAAACAAGCAGTAAAACAGAATATGATAGAATGGGAAAAGGAACAGTCAAAAGGAAAAAGTTGAAAGACCTGTATAAAGAGAGAAGCTGGTTCGTAACAAACCAACGCAATGGTTTAGAATGCAACAACATCATTAGAAACATTAACATAGAGATAAAAGTGGAAAGACAGAAACAGTAGAAGAAAGAAATTTTACAATAAGAACACAGCAGCACCTTGCAGACAGCCCTTCAGCTGCCTTTAAGACAATTCATCAAATTTCACAAAGAAAGGACTATCTCTCAAATCTGCATTAATGGAGAAGACATCCTTGACTCCTTTCAAAAACATTACAAAAATCTGAAGATAATAGTACTGTTGGAAATTATAACTTTTGGAACATTAATGGCTTTCCTGTTCATATCCAAGATCGGCTTAACAGACCCATTACAGCATCTGAAATTACCACAGCCTATAAAGAATGCCAGAGAAGACAATCCCCAGGACCTGATGGTCTAGAGCAGGTGTCGGCAAACTTCTGAGACGGAAGAGCCAAACCTGTCCCTCACAACAATTTAAAAATTATTCGAGAGCCATAAATATATTTTTACAAATAAGGAAAATTTAAAGTAATATTATAGTAAATTTATAGTAATATATAACAAGTTATAATATTAATTATATCTTTATTAAATGAAGAAAAAATCAAACCCCCTCCACGCTCGCTTTCCCTCTCTGACATTGCGTATCTTAGTGCCACGAAGTTTTGCGAGACCTATAAACAAATGAAATCACCATTATGTGAATAAAATCCTTTAAAAATTTTATAAGTGAAACTATGATAGTTTTAATTTCATTTTCAATTTTACTTCAGAGCCACATGTACGTACCCAAAGAGCCGCAGTTTGCCGACCTCTGGTCTAGAGCGGTTCCCAACCGGTGGTACGCGCACCCCCAGGGGTACACAAAAAAATAATAAGTAATGGCAGAAAAACAAGTAAAGTAAACAAAATGCAAAATGTTAGTTATGGAACAATAAATGTTAAGTTTGAATACGAACAGCTCAGTGAGAAGGTACTCAGATACCTCTTGCCACTTACTAATACTGAACTAATGGAGAGAGCTTTTTTTTCTTACACCTTCATAAAAAATAAGTACTGCAACAAGCTTAATGCAAGTCTGGATTTAAGAATGTATCTTGCATCTTTTGAGCCTGATTTCAAGAAACTAAATGCATCAAAGCAAACTCAACGATCTCACCAACAATGTTTCAATCAGCTAATGATCTGTATACCAATTATTAGACTTCTCAGATAACACAAATAAATATTATTGATAATAATAAATCAAAAGTTTGTTAAATACTTGATCATCATTATCAACATTTAACACGAAGCTATACTTATTTCTGAGTTACAAATATTATAAAATTAAATCTGTGGTTTGTACTTTTAGTGCAGTAATTTTCCATTCCCAACTCATTACCTCATTTCCACTATTTTACATTAAGATAGGGATTGAACAAAAGTGTCAGTATTTAAAAACAAGGAGTACAAAAGGTGTACACAAGTGGAAAAAGGTTGGGAACCACTGGTCTAGAGATAGAACTTTATTGCGAGGCCTGGAATTTTATTCTTCCCATTCTAGTTACACTATTCAATTCCTTTCTCTCATCAGGACATATACCAAGTGAATTTGTAGCAAGCCATACTGTCCTCATTCCAAAACCTAATAGAGATCACACCTTAATCAGCAGCTAGAGATCTATTTCTCTATCTAATACTGACTACAAGATATTTTTCTGCATTATCAATAACAGGCTCAAAGTAGGAATGAGATACATAATTAAAATCCCACAGGTGTATGGAATACCAGGTCGAGTAGTAGAATTAAATCTATTTCTGCTACGTGATCTAATCCGCTTAGTTAACACGAAAAAGCAGTTGATGGCAGTGCTATCAGTAGACCTTACTCAAGCATTTGATAATGGCTGGCATCATTTTCTATTCCACATCCTCCAGCAAACTGGTGTATGCTATCCGTTATCAAAGGAGCCTATGCCAATTCAACTACCTGCCTCCTAGTTAATGAGTTCCTATCAGACCCAGTCAAAATTCAAAAAGGAATAAAGCAAGGTTGTCCACTTCGTCCGCTGCTCTTTGCATTGGTTCTTGAACCATTCTAAGAGGAAGTCAACAATACACATGCTGTGCAAGGAATAACAGTTCCTTCAATTATCAACGAAAATAAGGTATTAGTATATGCCGATGATGTAGTGGGTACTTTGAAGGATAATGATTCCATATATATATTTTTTGGTATTTTGGAAAAATTCGGCAAGATCAGTGGATTAACTACTAATGCAGACAAGACAAAATTAAAAGTTTTTGGAAAGTAGAATCTTGGTAGCATTCCTTTTGGACTAACCCCTCATCATACTTGGAATTCCGTTCTCCACTTACCCAATATTACCAGTCCAAGAACTTATATACAAGAACCTAGAAACGTTAGAAGACTCGAAAATAGGACCACTTTCCTTTTCTTCTAAAGCCATAGTACTCAAAACTATAATCCTCTTTGCTCAGTTATAAATAATATAGAAGCTGAAGAAAAACAATTATATGCTAAGCCTATGCAATTTTTTGGTACAGCCAATACCAAGAAGTTAAAAAGGAATTTCTTCAACTATCAAAGACGCATGGAGGATTGGGGGCTTCCAGTTTTAAAAGATCCATAAAATATTGCAGGCTAATCACACATGTGCAGACCTTTTCGCATACTACCTAGATTTTCATCTTACCCTGTTTGGAGTTAATAATTATAAAGGTACAAAAGCTGATATTGTTCCTGAATACTACAACACTTTGTGCTTAACTTTAAGACTGATAAAACACTGTGGCATTGACATTCTTTCCATTAAAAAAAGTAAAATTTGATATAAAGAAATCTTTAATCTCTTTTGCTGTGAAATTCCACAGTTGGGTACTGACAACAATACTTTGTTTCACAATTTGTGGACGTTCCAAATATACCCTAACAGAAGGGATCTTGCTTGGAGAATTGCATATGATGATGCATATGACTCCATTTGATGGTGTTGACCGCCTTCTGGTCAACACCATCAAATGGAGGTATTTCAACATTGGAAATCTAATCTGTGACATCTGTTACCCATTGGAAATAGTAGAACATGCATTCTACAGCTGCCCTCTTGCTTGCATATTTGGAACAGATTATGTTTTGGGCATTCCATTAATTACAACAGAACAGGTTATTTTTTTGCAATATCCACCACTTGTAAGCAATGGGAAGAAAATTTTGATTTTTATAATTAATGAATTAAAATACCATTTATGGAAGGTTAGAAAGAAACATGATTTGAAAACCAGCAATATGACATGCAAATGCTTTATAATATTGTATTGTGGAAATTTTATTGTTCAGTCAAATGATTTTTGTATTTAGAAAGAAGCATTCTAAGAGATATCAAATTTATGACTAGATGGTGTAGACCAACCACATTATGCAATATTCACCAGGGTGAGATAAAATTCTGTCTATTCTTGCTATGAGAGGATTTTTTAAATAGTTCCATCTTCTTTATTTAATGTGGTCTTATAGTCAATTGCAGGGATGACTGGAGAGAAATCCCAGACAGAGAAGGCCAACTCAAGGCAGTTAACTCAGATTGGGGCTAACTACCTGGGTACCAGTCATCCTTGTGCTTTAGTTTCAATTAGTCTTTTGGTTGTTCATCTATATGAGATTGGTGAAAACTGATAGCCTTTGGCTATATGATGATATAAAAGAGCTGAGGCCTTTTCTCTATCTGTCATGCTATCTATTTGTCTTTTCTTTCTCCTAATACTATCAGGATCTCTTGCACACCTATACTAACTACTCTAGGCCTATGATGAGCAACTCTTTACTTTTTCACCTCAATAAAGGTTGAAACTGGTCTGGGTAGTGACCCTTCCCATAATGCACAGCATTACACACATGTCCATAAGGATATATGCTTTGCATTATGGGATACTAAGGCAAGTGATGTGAAGTCATTAGCCTCTATATACGAGTTGACCTGTCCTGAAAATACTTCAAGTGCAAACTTCATTTGCTTACATTTGGATAAAGGATTAAACCAAGAATATAATTTCTTGGCATCTTTAATTTATAGTATATATTTTTTCACTGAACCTACTTTCTATATCAGGAGTAGGTCCTATAACACTTTCTAAAGTGTTATAGGACCCTACTTATAGCAGGGTCCTATAACACTTTTTGCATGTTCCAGCAACTCATGAACACTTTCTTCCTCCTCTGATACATTAAATTATGTTGCCAACCTTTTCATTTTCATCGGGAAAATTATTGAATATCAAGAGAGGTCACAACTCATGCCATCATTTCTTTAGAGCTGATTCTAAAGAAATGATGGCATAAGTTGTTACATGTTAAATTATTTAATAAATGTTTCTACAGATCTATGGATGTGAGTATGGAAATGGATTACTTCAGACAAAGTATGGGAGCTACATGCATGTATTATCTGAGAAATGCATATATTCAAACAGACATGAAAGTTGAACAGCCTGTTAAGGAGAGAGAGAGAGGTACACACTTTGAAATGGTATGGACATATACAGAGAACGATGGCAAATGAGAATTATGCACTTGCATCCATCCTCTGGAAAGAGAGAAAAAGAGGAAGATCATGGGTTACGTGTAAAAGGATTATGGAATAAAGACTGGCAGAATTGTACAGAGTGGAATTGAAGAACAAGCAGCTGATGACAAGTGGAGAAGCATGAAAGAAGATGAAGTCTTTACAGACTTCTAGCATTTACAATGCCTAAGAAATGTTTCATGAAAGGGAGCAATACTTCGCTTTCACAGAGCGTATTATCTCTTGATTTATTTTTAACAACGGACACATAGGAGTTTAGCTTTGGAGACATGCTGAACAGATATCCAGAAATGAGAATTCTGCAAAGTTCAGGTATGCCTAGTTATGTGCATCGTGCTTGGATTTCAACCACATAAACTTTTCAAGCCATTCTAACATAATCTCAGTGTTAATTTAGCCATTTTTATTATGGAGTAAATTTTAATGCCTTTCAAGGGCCTAGGAAATTTAGATTTTACTACTCTCAGCCGTTTACATCTTATGAGTGCTTGCTGCATTTGTATACCCTAGGCCAATAATTATATCCTCAGATTGCCTGAATCCTCTGGGGCTCTCTTCACCTGCTGTTAATGTTCTTTGCAGTGTGCTTCAACATAATGCCATTTCATCATTATTATATGCTTGATTGGGACTGAGAAGCTCGTAAGCTACAAGTATAGTAAATTCGTCCATGTACTTCATATGAAATGGTTTGCGGACTGTTTTTTTCTCACACATGTGGGGGAAACTGGACCTCACTTAGAAGCCAAATGAAAGAAAAGGGTAAACATAAGTAAAATAAACTAAGAATCATTCAAAATTAAGGGAACTCCACCAAATGCAAGTATAAATAATTAAGCAGGCATGTTCCATGCAACTCCATCTGTGGCAGCCAAGTGAACTAGTTGGGTGGTTGTGGGAATTTCTAGTGTGCTCTTATAATACTCTCTGGGCTAAAGGAGGTGCCAGACCATCTGCCTCTTGAAAAGTGGTGGAAAAGTTGCATTCATTTCCCAATATCTCACAAATGCAATGATTTTAGTTTTTTTCCTGTTGATATCTTCATATTATTCATTTGTGTTGCATTACTTGATGTATTTAGTAATCTTTGTAGATCACTTTCATTTCCAGCAAGTAAAATTATATCATCAGCATATCCAATTATCCTTTTGTATTCCACACTTCTCCATTCTGTTTACTTCTTTTATTATTTCCATCCATCACTACAGTAAATAAGGTGGGACTTAGGAGTCACCTTGTATGATTCCTTTGTTTATTTCATTTCTTTAGTCTGTTCATCTGTATTTATTATAGATCGTTATCAGTTCTTATGTATGTGTGTATTCTTAATTACTTCTGAAATGTTTCGGTATTTCTTCTTATTTTTAATATGGTTAAATATGTCTTTTTACTATATTCTATCAAATGCTTTAGTTAAATAAACACACACACACACACACACACACACACACACACACACACACACACACACACACACACACACACACACACACACACACACACACACACATCTATATATATATATTAAGTTTTAAGTAATACAGAACTTATAAATATTTTACCAACACAAGTTACCGCAAGGTGACTTGCACTACGTGCAGGATCAGCTAGACTTGCAACACTTGCAGGTGCAAACTTGACTGACTTGTCTGTTTGCTTACTTGGGAAATGGAGTAAAAAACCAGGTTTATATTTAAAATAACTTGGTATCTTTAACATATATTATACCCAAGGTAAAAAACTTTTTACATCTCTCTCGTCCCGAGATTTTTATTTAATAAGGTCAAAAGCACCTTATGGTAACTTGTGTTGGTAAAATATTTATAAGCTCTGTATTACTTAAAACTTAGTATTTCTTATCCTGGCTCCCACTGATGAAACCTCAATAAAGGTCGAAACCGGTCTGGGTAGTGGCCCCTTGCCTTTAATATATATATATATATATATACATATATATACATACATACACACACACACTTAATTACTCCTGAATTGTTTAATTTTTTTAACTTTTAATATGTCTTTTAACTCAATTCTATCAAATGCTTTAGTTAAAATCAATAAAACACACGTAAAGAGGTTTATTATGCTATATATTCTCGATTTTCATTCTCCATTATTTGTTTTAATATAAATATTGCATCCATTTTGATAAATGTTTCTCAAATGCATGTAGCTCAGAAGATAATTCGATCAAATTATTTACTATATTTCCAACGTTTTTTTTTTTTTTTTTTTTTTTTATTTTTTTGTGGATAATTTTAATGCTATGCAAAGCAGATTTATTTCTTTGTAATGCTCTGGATTTCTTTTTTAGACTGGTATTGTTTGGCTCTTTTGCCAGTCATTTGGCTTTTTATTTTCTATTTAAATAGTGTATTTAGAATATAAAATAATTATTTTATTTTGCTAATTGTTAAAACGACTCATTTTAATGAGTCATTTTGTATCTTATCTTAGCCAATTTTCTATTTTTTAATTCTTTTTTTTTAAAAGAGATCTTTATTCTTTTTCTGTGTATAGCGTTTGAAAATAATTTTTTACATTTAAATTTTTTTTTTTTTCATTTTATTTATGCTGAGCTCATACAATGTGAGGTTGGTATAACTCACTCACACAATGTGAGTTATATCAACATATAGTATGCTATAAATGTGTATGAATAGTGGGTTGGAAAAAGAGAAACTTGTTTACATTTGATTTAAAAGCCTGAATATCTCTTTAGGAAACACATAAGGAGGAAGACTGTTCCACAATACAGTAGCAGCAGGGATGAAGGAGGAAGAAAATAAAAAACTTGTTCTGTGGGTTACAAAGCATACTGTGAAGGGATGTTGGGCAGCATGAGTTCCAGACTTAATGAGTTGGGAAATTATTGATGTTATTTCATGAGCATTTGTCATGGAAATATTTATAGAATACACATATTGCCAAATGCCTGTGCGAAAGGTGGAGTGAGTTGATAAGAGATGGTTTATTAATCAGTTTAATTGCCCTCTTTTGTATTGAGTCAAGTATTTTAATTGATCTCTTAGGGGCCCCCACCCCAAATGTGAGAGGAATATTCAATAGCTGGGTGGATTTATGATTTGTATAAGGTTAACAGCTGTTCCGAGGTGAAGTAATGTCTTGAGTAAAAGAGAAATCCTAGTTTTTTGAAAGCTGAGGAGGCAACTGTTGGGATTGATGCCAGCAGAGTGTAGTTTGATGTCAGGATGATTCCAAGAAGAGAAATCTCATCTTGTCTAGAGATTTGAGTGTTATCAAAAGTAATACTTGGAGAAAATTTTTTTTTTTTTTGTAAGAAATAAGGAAAAAATGGGTTTTGCTAGCATTGAAATTGACAAGGTTATCTAAACCCCATTGGAGAATGGCTTGGAGATCAGAAATGAGAGCAGTTATGATTGATGTGCTATAGGTTGAGATGATCTGTGTAGGTAAGGTTTATCAAATGAAAAGGAGGAGTGCAATGTGATTTATCATCTGCAAAACTATGCACTGGATTGGAGGTCAACTAAAATAAGTCATTGATATAAATAGAAGGAAGAGGATAGGTGAGAAAACCTTGTGGAACCACAAGCATTAGTTAAATGATGAGAGGGTAAGGAACCATCCACCATCATATAGTGTGTGTGTGTGTGTGTGTGTGCTTCCAGACAGAAAGCTGACAATCCAACTGCAGAAGTCCTGGAACAGACCAAATGATGGGAATTTGCTTAGTAGGCCTTTGTGCTAGACCTGGTCAAAAGCTTCGGAGACATCTAGTACAACCACTCCAGATTCACCTTTTTACTCCATGATTTTGCACCATGGAGTAAAAAGGCTTATGTGCTCGCCATACATTTTAATTTATTTTTACCGGTATGGATGAGAAGTGCATTTAAACTTAGATTTAAATATAAACAGAGCATTTCAATAGCCGACACCCAAAAATCCATTTTACAATGGAACTGGAAGCTAATGACTGTCTGCCCTTCCTGGATACACTAATCATGTCTTCTAGACGGTTCCTTACCTTTTTTGGTTTATAGAAAATCCACACATACAGGGAGATATTTGCACAAACAGTCACACCATCACTCATCTTAACAGTTTGGTATTCTAAAAACACTAACCCAGAGAGCTAGAACAATTTGTTCCAATGACAATGCTTTCACTGCTGAACTCACTTATGTCACACCTTCTTAGCCAATGGCTATGATGGTGACAGTTTTGCTGTTACCATCCCATACATTCAAGGCACATCTGAAGATATCTAGAGTGCCTATTTAAACCTTATGTCAAATTGCTAACTCTCATCCATTCACCCAAGGACAGAATTTCTTCTTCATCACATTCAGGAGTCTGTGAAGTGCCCTGTTCATGTGACTGAGCTTACTATGGACAGACAGGAAGAACTGTGGACACCTGCCTCAGTGAACATAAAAAATACATCTGGCACTATTGTTATGGCAAGTCAGGTCTAGCAGACGATGCCGTAGATACCACTGCACACAGGGTCAATTGGAAAGAAACAAAAGTGCTGCCCAGAAGCCATTATAAGTTAGAGAGATTGTTTTTGAAATCAACAGAAGCCTTGAAACACACTCCAAACCTCCTCAACAAGTATGGTTGTATAAATTTACCAAAAATTTGGGAGAAGGTCACCTTAAGACCTAATCAATACTCACTTCCTGTCTCTGTTTTTTTTTTCTCCAACATAGGTGGTGCCTAATTAGGACTTTAGTCTTTGTGTTGTCCATTGCAATTGCTTAAGCTAATTGCCCCCCCCACTGTTATATCAGATTGTTGTTGTTTCATGTACTGTAGCAAACTGTTTTTGTGCTCTGAAGATGCTGGATATAATACCAGCAAAATAGTCAATAAAGTAATTCTTTTCTTAGCAGTCTGTGTTCTTACCAATACTGTTAAAAATAAATTAGTAAAACTTCTCCATGGCATTTGACTGGAGAAAGGCGATATATGCAAGTAGATCTCCTGTTGATCAGCAGCAACAAAATCCATACTGGTGGTCATTTATTAGCTAGGTGCTTTCAGGGTAGTGTAGAAATTGGAATTGATGGTTCTCTCCATTACTTTAGACAAGACTGAAGTGAACTTCATACCAACTGAGGCATTGTCCAGTCAAGGTAATAGTTATAAAAGATTTTATGGCTTGAATGGCTGGGCACCACAAGCTTTGTCAAATGAGAAGGAGGGGGGGGGTGGAGTGTACTGTCATCAGTAATGCAATGAATAGGATTTGAAGTCAACCAAGAGCTGGTTATTTATGTAAAAGAGTGGATGAAAGTACAGAGCCATGTACTCTTGCATTGGTAGAGAAATATGATATCTACATCACAATATGTAATAGGCAACCAGAGAGGAAGCTAGTAACCCAGATGCAAAAGGTTAGAAGTCAACCATAGGATGTAATTTGCTACTCAGATCTCTGTGCCAGACCCAAACAACAACCTCAGTAATGTTGAGAGTGACTGTATGAGTTTCTTCAAACCTTTCCATGGTCCAGAGGTGGTTGGTGAATGTTAGATCAGATGTGGATTGAGATTGGCAGAATTCATACTGTTCACTAATTAGCTGGTGGATGGACCTCTAGATGGGATAGATGTTGGCTGTTGATGACACCTTCACATATTTTTTTGAATTACATCAAAAAACATGGATGCCAAATGGAAGCAGAAAACACGAGAATGAGAATAGATGGAAAGAGCTTGTTATACAGTGCAGGAAACTTGGATCAGGTCATGCTGTGAATAACCTAGAGAAGAAATGATATCCATGGAGTATCTGGAAGCGAGCTTAGCATCAGTAAAGCAACTTTTCCATTAGTACCCGTGTGCACAACCTCTTAATTTACAATGTATATATCTTCTCCACTTGACTGAATGAACCTTGCACTTCCTCAGCAATCCAGACTTGGCATCATGCCCAGGCCTGCAATTGACAGACTGGATGTTAATAAACAATCTTCACCTCCTCTATGACAGGAATCAACCTGGAAGATGGTGAACAGAGACTACCCATGACCTTTGCTTTCAAAGTATGCCTCTTTTCCCCCCCCCCCCCACAGATCCTGACTAATTATAATAAGACTAATCCCCAGAATAAATAGCTTCCCAATACCCCATTGGAATCGTAAGTAAGCAAACCATTCATAATTCACTGAAACAACATCAATCTCATCTTGCACTGAAACAACATCAATCTTGCATAATTATCACCTACAGTTGAGAATTATGCAAGATTCACTAAATTCTTCATAACATCCAGCAAAAGATACTCCCCCCACACCAGAGAATTCAGAAAGATTCAGTAACCTAATGCTGGTCAACCAAGAGTAGTGTTCTTCTGGCAGAATATGAACAACAGAATCATCCAGATGCTACTTCTGCCGTCTTCAGGGCCTTGGATTAAGGTGTAAAAAGCTTGTTGGCATGAAGAAATAAACAACCTTAACTTTACCAGATTGTAGAAGATCTAGAGGTAACTGTTACAGACTGCTGTTACAGAAAACTAAACAGATTTCTGTAACAGCAGTCTAATCCATGAAAGGAATTATTGCAACATTAGTGTCACACTTCATTGCAGCCTCAGATACCGACAACATTTGGAAAAAACTAATTTGAAGATATCTGCAAGGAACAATATCTTAAACAAGATGATAGGCACAACTTGGGGATGTAATCCTTCAACCATTAGAACAGCAGCCCTGGCTCTGAATTTTCAAGCTGCAGATTACTGCTCGCCAGTTTAGAGCCAAAGTCATTGCACAATTCTCACGGACACAGTTAAATATACTATAAACCAACTCCTCTCCCATGACTGCCTGTCCTTTTCCCATCATTTCCCCATTCTTCAGAAAAGAAGAAGCTGCCATTAAATAAATAAATAAAATCAAAAATAACATCAACTTTCTCAAACATGAAGATATCTCCACACCTCCAGTCTGCTGCCTTACCTCTAGATCTTCTATCTCCCATCACAAACTACAAACAAGTATTTTATCAGAGCTAACTATTAAACCTCCAGGATTCAATTTATCTTAACATCTCTGTAGCCAGCTAAACAGATTTAAGACCAGACAAGGCTAGCCTGTCCATTTATTACACCTGTGGGGAATTTTAAAGTCACTGTTTTACACATGTAGCGCTGTGCAGACTATGCACCATATCACTGATGACAGCTCCACACACACACACACTCATTCTCTGGAGGCCTCAGGAACTTGCACTTACACTCAAATAGTGCAACTGACTGGTTAACTGAAACTGCCAATCTGTATATATATAATTTTGCTCATTGATTTCTTGTTTTAAAGATATGCTAAATAAAATAAATAAAATGTATGATACCTGCCAGTCCTTTGTGTTACGCTGCCAATTACAATTTTCTGCCATTTCTTTTATGTTCTGTTTTTACATCATTTATTTAGTTTTCTGGGAATGGAGTGGGGATCAGTCCTCCCAAAATTCACAAAAGCAGATGAACTATTTCTCTGGTCCTCAGGGATTTGCTATAGTGAGCATCATTCTGTATTGCTATTAGTTGTAATGTAATTTTGTATATAACTACATGCATTCTTTGGTGCATTGTTTAGTTTGAGGTGACAAACTTGGTTTCTAAGCGAGAAAATTACCACTTTAATTATGAGACTAGTTAACGTTCATTTAGATGAAAAGTTCTTATAAGGATTCTTCATGTCCTACACAAGATTAACCAAAGGATAACACCATTAATGACTGAGCTATGAAGGCTTTTTTTTTTTTTTACTCTACTGATAACCTACTAAAGTCTAACTGCATTTTAGATCTAGATCACTACTTGTAAAGTTATGCAAATCTAATCATGTGCATTACTCTTATAAGACATTCTATTCTGCTCTGTTCATCATAGCTTAAAGGATAATATATCATTGCATAGATGATTTCATTCATAGTAGGATGAAAATTCCCATCTAATAAACATAACAAGTAATTTGTTTCGATTATTTCAGTATGTCATTGTGTCCTTAAGTTTTGTCACTCTTAATTGCCATGGAACCATCATTTTTAAAGCATATTCAAACAGACAAACTAATTAATGGTCAAACAGAGCAAGAAAAATATTATTCTGATATATGCCATAATTATATTTTTTAAACACGGCAATGGAGCAAAAATAATACCACTTGTCATTATATTTTTCAAGTCTAAGCAAGATCACTGGATCTATTTACAAGCTCCCAAGACTTCTTATAAACCAAATGTATCAGCACTTCCTGATATGCAACATTATGGGGTATACAAGATAGCAGAGTATGTAACACAAAATTCTGATACATGCAGAACTTTGTGCAGCATCTCCTTAATTCCCAAGCTTTCATTTATCTTTTGTATGGATACAATAACAGACTGATGATATTTTTGCTGCATGAAATTCCTTTCCATCAGAAATGCCAAGATTTCTACATAGCACCCACTCCATCCACCAAAGGGTCCAGTTTACACTGGATCCTTTGGTGGATGTCTTTATAGACTTTCTTAGACAAAAACTGAATGGTAGTCTCCAGTTCTTTATCTGAGAAAGAAAAACCCAAACAGGAAGATAAATCACCTTCATCCTATTCAAAAAGTTGGCTAGCATCAAACCCTTAATTGACCATGCTCAGGCCCTTTGTTCTACAGAAGTGCTTTTACAACAAGAGCTGAATTTCATTAAATCCATGTGTTGTTTAGCAGCCCACAACAGGTATCTCACACTAAAAATAACTGAGGAACTTCAACTGCCATTTTCTATATACTCAAGAAGAAACCTATAATGCTCCAATTATATATGTATATAGTATATATGTCTGAGAAGACAGCAAAAGACTGCGATATGAAAAATTTACAAGTCTTCTTTAGCTTGTTTGCACACTGTGCTATGGGAGAGTTTGTTTGCTCTTGAAGCTGTTCTTATTTCAGACAAAACAGGAAGGTAGGCATTCATTCATATGGCAGAATACTAAGATTTTTATCAGATATCTGAAGTATCACAAGTACAGTCATGCTTGGAATGAGATTTCTTCTAGGTGCAAAGTTAAATGGAACTAAACCCAAGTCCTTCACAAAAGCCATTTCTTAAAGAAAAGATTCAAAGTGTTGGATTCTACTTCTTAATTTATACTTTGGATCCAACATGTTAGTCACTATGATGTTCTTAAACAAAGTTATAAGTTGCTAGTTGATTTCTAATTCAATATAGAGAAAATTTATATTTATAGACCTGCGCCACTCTATATCTGAATTAGTTCAAGAATTGAAGAAAAATCAACTCACAACTATCCTCTTTTATATGATGTTATCATATATACTGGCCAAGTATATTTAACTTACTTAATTTTCCCGCTTTGGTTCGAATATTTTATGAATGGTGCAGTAAAAGAGATTCAGGCAAAATACAACTTTTCATTAACAAAAACAAACATTTAATTTTAAAATCATAAATTTTACACTTAACTTCAAATCAGTAATTAAGATATCACAATCACTTCAGCTTCTCCGATAAGTACAATCAAACTCTGACAAGATAAATCTGTTATCTCTATATCACAGTCTTTTCATAGTTCCTTAAGTTCCAAATACAATAAAAATTGCAGTAATACCTCTTCATAAACAGACACTTTTAATTTTACGCGTCTTATAATTCTCCGCGATAGTTACTGGTTAACATCAGGGAATTCTAAGATGAAACTCACACACTTCTCTGAAACAGAAATATTAAAGTTGGAATAATCTTACCGTTAATCTTCTTCCTTCATCAACATACACACAAACACTTTTTATAACTGTAAACACTTTTAACAATAAACAGCACTCATTAAAATAAATCTTCTAGCATTAACTGAATTAATTTACGGGCACAATACATATAATCAGATGTTCTTGTATGAAGCACTACTGATTACTCTTGAATTAGGGCAATACACAATAATTCTTTAACTTGGGATTTTATATGTACAGATGTTCATTCCTCCGGCATTCAAATAATTCTTTAGGCACTATAATTCTAAACACCGCTATCATTAAACACAACCCTGTTGCCTCTATTTATTTCTCAAGTTACTTGTTACTATGCTTCATGTTTCAGTGTGTCCTTGAAAGGTCGGCCCTGAAAATAAATCTCAACTAAAATATCGCTAGTCATTCAGTAGTCACCCAGCTATCTTTCCGTTGCTTTATTTGTTATTCAGAAACTTATTAGCTAACTCCTTCTCAACTTGCAGATTTTATTTAGTTGTTTAAGTGACTTGCCGACTCGCTATTATCGCACTGTGATTGCCGGAATGCCCAATTCCAACCTAATGCCAATCCTTCTCTCTCTAATAAATCTCTAATGCTCTAATCTCCTAATGCTCTTTTTTTTTCAGCGTTCCTCCTTTTTATATCCATTTTTCCCACCTAAATTCTTCTCGAGATCTCTTTAAACTTTCCAGTAAACTTTCAGCATTTTCAATAAACCTCCTCTTCACGTTCTGTTCCAATTCTCGCGCTCGCTTACTTACATGCGTCTCCATGACAACAAAACAAAACATAAATAAAATTGAGCCATTACATAACGTTAAACTTTCACAAACAGGAATAAATAGAGAATATTTACATTTCAAATAATGCACAGTTAAATTATCAAATACAAGTTCTTATAATATTAACACAGTAATAATTAAAATAACTTAATATTTTATCACAGAGTTTTTCTACTATTAATACATACATTCTTGATTAAATAATTAAATATTAGATAAAATTAAAGGTAGTTATATGAATATTAAATTATAAACAAGTGATTTACATTAAATAATATTTACAAATGTAGCCTTTGCCATGGTGGATTATGTTGGATTCTGAGGAGAGTATTAATAATTTAAATTTCTCTTCATTCAGAATCCAACAAAAGCAAGCTATGAAGCACTACTTCACAAACTGACATTAAGCAGGAATAACTGTCTCAGACATTTTTCAATTTTGAAAAGTAATTTTGTTAATAATGTAATATCAATGTTTCATTTATTATTATTAAAATGCCATTAGAGCTACTGAGCTCTAATGGCATTTTAGACCATTATCTTGACATAGCATAACCAAATTATTATACAGAAGATGGTCTTGATACTAGGATGAAAATTCTACCTCTAATAAGTTCCTTAAATTTTTAGTATAATAATGATTACATGGTATGAACTACATAAAAAACTTTATTAAACTTAAAAATATCTGCTACCTTTCATGTGCTAACAGGGAATGCTTTATCATAGAATGCTTACATTACATAAGTTTTAAATAGAGATGTAAAATGTATCACATTAAGCAACGAAAGATTACAGTGGATGAAATTTAAACAATGCTACAACAGATGAAAATTTAAAATTATCATTTTAAATTTTCATCTGTTGTGTACGTCATTGTTTAATATGAACCATTTCTCTTGCTATTTAACTCTTTTGTAATATAAACATACTCCTGATGAAGTGTGTCTATTGGTATAGGAATCTAGTTGAGATTTTTTAAGTTTAAGAAAATTTTTTATATCAGTTCATATCACCTGGTTATTAAACTGGAAATACAGTGAGCATCTTCACAACTACTTGAAATCTAAATCTTTCATGCATTAGTTAAGTTATCATCTATGTCATTTATTTCAGTATAGCTCTCCTATACATTTTCTACTTTCTATTTAAGGCTGTGGTTAAATCATTATCAAACAGAATATGGTTAGGCACATGGAAAGTGTTGCTTCCGGCATTTAAGACAAAGAGATAAATATTGCTGAGGAGGAGCTAGGGGGTGCTGGGCATCCCCTAGCTCCTGTACTTCTTGTAGAGAATTTTAACATGGCTTGCACTTTGTGATTTTCATTAAAATCTTCTACAAAAAGTAGAGTATAGCAACTCCAAAATAATTTCATCAAGGTCATCATGGGAGATGTCAGTTCAAGCTAGTAAAGTAGAAGGAACATATTGATATAAAAGACAAGCCAGAGTATGTGTTAAGATGGACTTATTGGAATGGGTTTAATAATAAATTTAGTTTAATCCTTTATCCAAGTGTGTGCCTGAAAGTATATTCAGGACTGGGGTAAAGTGGTACAACACCAGGCAACTCCTTGCAAAGGTGGAGCAAGCTACAAACACTCATATCTCATCTCCCATAATGCAAAACACATCTCCTTGCAGATATGTATAATGTTATGCATTAAGGGAAAGGGTCACTACCCAGACTAGTTTCGACCTTTATTGAGGTCTCCTCAGTGGGAGCCAGGCCTAAGTGAATATACCAAGGCAGAAGCATTAGCAAGGTCATCTCCTCCTATAGGAGCTGCCAAACGGTGTGCCACCTTTTTATTAAATTACTCTGGATTTAGAAAAATAAACTTTCAACATTATTGGAATGGGGTAGAGTTGGTCATGAGGATGACAATAAACCTCCATGTCCTTCTGAGGTTTCAAGAATGTCTTTTTTGTAGATAAAACCAAATGGCTTATAAGATTCTGCAGAAGAACAAAACTATGTGAAACTGGAATGAAAATAAATAATTTACTAACTAAATTAATTATTTACAATCTAATATTTTGGCAACTCAGATAAGCATTATCAAACACATTTTAGAGATACACAATCAGAGAAAGAAATGACCAAAAGAACATGAAGGATAACAATGGCACTTTTCGTATCAATCTTATGTGATTATCGCTGATGGGAAGATAGGGTAGCTTGCCAAAATTTGTGGCAAGCAGTAGGCTGAATGTTCTCTCTTGCAGTTTATCGATTTGAACTTTTTTATGGAGTAGGTTTTGATTTCATGCACCTTCAGTTGTTTTCTTGACACACTGTGCAAGAAAACAACTGAAGTATACTTGTTATTTCAATTTTAAGTAAAATGTTGCCAATGATTTAATGCATTAATGAGCAAACATAGCATGTGAATAATGTAAATCATTATTATTACAGTGATGCCTGTACAAGAAGATGACTTTGTGGAACAGTCAACCGGGTTCACACAGGTTTTTTCATGACATTAATAATTTGATCTATTTTGAATTTCTTTATACTTACCTCAAAATGGACAACATCATACGCAAGATAACGAGGTATACTTTTGCCATCGTGCTTATCGATAACCGTTTCCTGAAGGGAATTGCCAATGATTTAATGCATTAATGAGCAAACATAACATGAGAATAATGTAAATCGTTATTTTTACAGTGATACCTGTACTAGATGACTTTGTGGAAGAAGCAACCGGGTTCACACAGGTTTTTCATGACATTACTAAATTTGATCTATTTTGAATTTCCTTATACTTACCTCAAAACGGACAACATCATACACAAGATAACGAGGTATACTTTTGCCATCGTGCTTATCGATAACCATTTCCTGAAGGGTAAGAAAAAAATCTTTGGTAAAATGAGGTGCACATTTTATTCATTAAATACAATGTTAAGAAGAGAAAAAAAAACAAAATATTCCACTGATACATTAATCTTACCCCATCTAGAAGAGTATCACATATATGCTTCTCTGGCTCTTTCCTTCTTGGAAACCAGAGTCCATGAACTTGAAACACAGCATTATCTCGATCAATGAAGTATACCTGGTTTTCGCCATCAATCAGCATCATGTATCTTTAAAAAATATAATAATACAACATTTGCCATTCAGATATACATAAATTTAAAGACTTGTAAATAAACTAAACAGAAATTGTAAAATGAATTTCAAAGGAGACTGTTTATTTTTTTTGTTTTCTCTCTTAAACTTTGACTTTGTTCAAACTAGAAAATAAAACTACTTAGTTCTGAGCAAGGATAGAAACAGTTCACTAAAAGAAATATAAGGAACTTTTTGAAACAATAAACATCTTTCAGATGCCAATTGCAGACTCATGAGTGAAATCTCAACTTTATTTCTCTTATGTAGTGTTCATATTTCATGGCGTCAACAAATCGATAACAATGAATTTGAGTGAAATTTTTGAAATATTTTTTTTTTTTTTAATAACAGTTTAGTGGTGATAAGAATTGTCTTTTATTTGAGATATATGATTGAGTTAAGCCTATGGATGCTGAAAACATACTTGGATATAATATTTGCAACCACGTTTCTGATGAAAAAGCATTACTATCAAGCGCGCACGCACGCACACACACACACACTATACCATAGTGATCTAGTCTGTGTGCCGGATCACTACAGTATAGCGATCCAGCACACACAGATACCATAAGTCTCCTTGTTTTATAGGTGGTATAGTATGTATACAGTCCTTTTAGGATTGAATTATCATAATAGATGCTATGATAATCCAGTGTAATTAAGATTTCATTACTGAGTTTCCTGACAATTATCTTTAAATCAACCTGAACTTTATTAGCCAAACTGGATTAAATTTATTTTTATGTCCCTGCCCCCAAGTCCAAACTACATCTGCATCATTGTTTTCCTCAGTCTTTTTCTTGCCTCCCCACAAGGTACCTACTGCTTACGTAGCTATTTTTGAATGTAAATAAGAGTTCCTTTCTAATAATCTTCCTTTCAATATAGTTTTGCCATTGATGCAACTGTTCACTCCCTTAATTTTGCTCAAAATCTCATATCATTTTCTCCAGTATTT
The DNA here is from genome assembly GCF_054136105.1 of Typopeltis vanoorti. Classification (NCBI taxonomy): domain Eukaryota; kingdom Metazoa; phylum Arthropoda; class Arachnida; order Uropygi; family Thelyphonidae; genus Typopeltis; species Typopeltis vanoorti. The sequence goes on from NC_143569.1 coordinate 11,818,895, forward strand.
CATCAGTATTTTTATTTCTAAAAACAATTCCCAAATACTAAATCTTCAAGATTAAACATTGTTTTATTTTCTGCTTTTTTAGCAGTTTTTAATATATTCTACATCTTGATTCAAATGACATTATCATACCAACTCTGTTATTCTATTATATTACAATTTTTAACTTGCTCTCTTCATTAAAATATAGCCATTCTCAGCCAATCCAACCCCTGCTTTTCAAAGAGTGATCTTTCACAAATGGGAATCCACCAAACATTGGGAGAACACAGGTTCATTCATTCATTTAAGTTTTAATGGTGAATAGGAAACTGAGACTACTTTTAGTCATGTCCAAGTTGTATCTTCTTCCTTCTATCAGATGATAATGGATTGAGTTCCCTGTGAATAAATCTTTGCCATTTAGCTCTATCTCTGGTCATTTCTGTCATCTTTCTGAAGCTCAATAATTGTGACCTTTCCTTCGAAGACTGTAGCCAAGTTCTTTTTAGTCCCCCCCCCCATTTGATTATTTTCCTCCAATGATTCTGTTCAAGGCTATGTTTGGTAATCACCGGATAGACATTCTCTGGTGTCCAAACCATTTTCATCATAGTTTATTCACAATATGATACAATGCAAAAAGGGAAAAGAGATTTACATTAAAAATTAAAGATTGCAAATTATGGTCTTCCAAGTCTCTCTATCCTGAGCTAACTGGTAAATATCAGATGGAGTTTTTATAGTTCAGCCTATTGATGGATTCACAGCTATATTGCCAAAATTATTTGCATGGTCTTTCTCTACGGCAATTGCCACCTTCTGGCTCATACAGGATGAGGGATTCCAAGGTCCATCCAAGTGTATCCAAGGGTCAGTCTTAGCCATGTGGTTCCAAAGTAGTTAATTAGATCTTTAGTTTTTTTGGTGCTTATGGTCCAGGTTTGAAAACCATACAAGAAGATGGATCTACTGGTTGCATAGTATAGTTTTAATTTTATCTTTAATGATATTAATGATTTCCACATGGGACAGAATTTATGGAAGACTAGAACCAGCTGCTTACATTTTCTAATATCATTTTCTGTATTGCTAATGTACGATCGATCTGAGATACTGAAAGTCCTGTACTCTTTCCAAGGTTTTATTGTTGATATGAAGTATAAACTTTTCATAACCTATTGGAATACTTTGGGCTTTTGGATGTTGATCTACAGACTAATAAGTTTAGCCTATGCCTCTAGTAGACTGAGATGTTTTTATGCATTTGTTGGTTCTGTATCAATAAGTATGAAGGTGGTCTGAAAAGTTCTCGACCTAACAATGAAAAAATGAATTTATAATTTCAAAATTATTTTTTTTTTTCAACATTAATCTCCCTTAAGACTAATACATTTATTCCAGTGATGCTTCAGCACCATTATCCTGTCCCTGTAGTGGCTCTCAGTAAGATCTGCAAAATACCCCTCTACAGTTGCAATCACCTCTTGATTCGAAGAAAAACGCTGACCAGTGTGGAAGAGATAGAAGTCAGAGGGAGCCAAATCTGGGGAATAGGGTGGATGTTCCAGCAATTCATAGTGCAGATCCCTTAATTTTCCCGTTGCCAAAACACTTTTGTGGGCAGATGCATTTTCCTGATGAAAGATGATTTTTTTTTCTTCTGCAAACCGGGTCTAGATGAAATCAGGACCCGGTTTGCAGAAAAAAAACTTTCTCTTGAATTTTTTCATCTAGTCTGGTTAAAAGATCAGAATAATATTCCCAGGTTATTGTTTTACCCTTTTCAAGATAATTAATAAACAAAATGCCTTTAGCATCCCAAAACACTGATGCGATGACCTATCCTGCTGATGGAATCGACTTTGTCTTCTTCTTCTTCAGTGCTGAACAACCAGCTTCTGTCCACTGTTTTGACTGTTGTTTGGATTCTGGTGTATAATGGTGAATCCAAGTCTTATCCACAGTAATAAATCAATGCACAAAATCAGTTTTATTCATGTTAAAATGCTCCAAGCACACTGTTCAGAGATTTTCATAACAGTGTGTTTTTGATCTGCTGTGAGTAAGAGCGGCACCTATCTTACGCAAAGCTTTTTCATATGCAATTCTTCATGCAAAACTACTATATTTTTCCGTGTATAAGATGAACCCTACTTTTTTGAACCCAAAATTAAGAAATCAATATTTTAAACATAAAGCAGAGCACATTTGATATATTTTTAAAATATTCAAAGTATATTTAGTAATTAGGTAATATTTTTAAGATATATACCAAGAAAGTATGCATCACTCTCAGATCCGAGCATATCATTTTCTTCATCACTATTAGTTCCAGACATATCACTTTCTTCAACCTCTACTGCATCACTGCTGTCTTCTGAGTAACTGTCTATATATGTAGAAAGTATTTTACCTTGGGTATAATAAATGTTAAAAATACCAAGCAATTCTAAACCTGGTTTTACTCCATTTCCCAAGTAAGCAAACAGACAAACTAGTCAAGTTTGCGCCTGCAAGTGATGCAAGTCTAGCTGATCCTACAGGTAGTGCAAGACCAAGGCAACTTGTGGTAAAGGTGGCATAAGCTCTGATCACTAATCTTAATATTTACCCTTAATGCCAAAACACATCTCCAAGAAGGGGATGTATGATGTTTTGTATTAAAGGCAAGTGGGCCACTACCCAGACCGGGTATTTTTAACATTTATTATACCCAAGGTAAAATACTTTCTACATTTATATCTCCTCCTGAGATTTTTATTTAATAAGGTTAAAACACCTTATGGTAACTTGTTCTGGTAAAATACTTATAAGCTCTGTATTACTAAAATCTTGGTATTTCTAGCCTGGCTCCCACTGACGAGACCTCAATAAAGGTCAAAACCGGTCTGGGTAGTGGCCCACTTGCCTTTAATACAAAACATCATACATCCCCTTCTTGGAGATGTGTTTTGGCATTAAGGGTAAATATTAAGATTAGTGATCAGAGCTTATGCCACCTTTACCACGAGGTGCCTTGGTCTTGCACTACCTGTAGGATCAGCTAGACTTGCATCAATTGCAGGTGCAAACTTGACTAGTTTGTCTGTTTGCTTACTTGGGAAATGGAGTAAAACCAGGTTTAGAATTGCTTGGTATTTTTAACATATATATATATATATATATATATGAGATCATCCTCAGTTCCATTCATGGTATTGCTGATTCCACATTTCTTGAAGGACTTCACAACCACCTCTTGCTTGACTCCATTCCATGAGTTTACCACCTATTTGCATACCTCAGCAATGGTTTGGTTTTTTCACTCTTCCTGTCGGTGTCAAGTTATTACCTGCTTTTTGCATTCATTCATTCCATTCTTCTTTCATCAGAGCTTTGAAGGGATTGTTGATAGAAATATCTCGTGGTTGTAGCTGACCTGTAAGTCCACCAGAAATAATTGCTGTGTTTGCAAACCTGTTGCAACCCTTTTTGTCTTTTCTGTTAAATGTGCTTGGAACTGATTAAACACGAGCAGAGCTGGCCTCTTCGAGAGCCCTCCAGGTCTCCTGGACCAAATCTTTGCAAACCAAATAGCTATGATCTCTTCATTCATCCAGCTGTTCTCATGAACTTGGATAAGAAAGCCAGGTGGTATGCTCTCTTTAGGATAAGTTTTCCTCTTAAAAATGAGCATAGGAGGCAGTTTGGTAACATCTGCACAGCATGAAAGGACAGCAGTATAGTGCATCTCTTCATGACCACTTGTTTCGATTGTCACTGTTTTGACCCCTTTCATATCAACAGTTCTGTTGGAAGGCACATCAAAATTGGGAGGCACCTCATTCATGTTTGCAATCTGATTTGGTTCAAAAGCATATTTTTTCTAAAGTTTTATGATATAGGAGTAAAACTGTTGGATTTTATCCTCATAAGCTGGTGGCATTTTTTGGGATAACTTGGTTCATGTTCTCAGGCCAACCCTTCTCTCATGAAGTTGAAGCACCGTTTTGCCTTTCCTATGAAATCAACAGTTCATTTCTCTTGTAAACTTTTTTGCCTCATGTTGAATAAGCTTGGTTGACCCACACATATCCCACTTTGGTGGTGCTCCATAATCCAAGTCTTAAGCCTCTGCTCCAAGTTCGGCCATTTTGCTGGTTTTCCTCTTAAGGCCCTCTTCTTTTTTGGCATCTGGAGTAGTTGTTCTTCCTATTTTCTCCGCTGTCTAATCATATACTCAGTGGGAGGAGGTCCAAATCTCTCTGAGGATTTATTTGTATGTTCTTTTGCATAACTGATGACTTTTAACTTGAATTTTGAAGAATATGATAATCATTGTTTATTTTTGGACATTTTTATGGGCTAGTGCTCAAAATATTGTTAATACATTAACTTATCCCGTCAACGAGTTGCAGAAGTATAAATGCATTCAGAGTTCTGATTGGCTTATTCAGAATCAGCATTAATGACATCAATCAACAGAGTTAACAAAGGATAGTGACTGGCGGAAGCCTGTTCATGGAAACAAGGTACCGACAGTTTCACCACGGCCACCATGGGTCTCTCAACTGGTTACCCCCCCCCACACACACACCCCCCCGTGTATAAGATGATCCCCAATTTTGGTCTAAAAATTTTAGAAAAAAGTATCATCTTATACATGTAAAAATTATGGTATATCCTAGACATTCTTTTGAAATGCCTATAGTCTCAGCAATTTCATGCACTTTGACTCACCGATCATCCAATACAATATCATATCATATAATACACTTGATCAATGATTTCTGGTGGTGTTACACTTTTTGGAGGTCCTTCACATGGATCATCTTCAAGGATGGTACTGCCAAGTTTAAATTCGGCAGCCCATTTCTTAATTGTCGAAAACGAAGGAGAAGAGTGCCCATAAACTTTTATGAACTTCAAATGAATTTCCTTTTGGTATTAAACCTTCTTTTACAAAGAATTTTATAACCGTACAATACTCAATTTTATCGATTTCAAGAGATACAGACAATACTTTTGTTTCAGACAGCTGTATAAAACAAACTACTTGATAGAATGACTTACAATTTCACAAGGATGCTTATGACAGATGTACCAACTTAGAAAAAAAAAATCTCTTTCCTATAGTGTTGCCATCTATGGTCGAGGACGAGAACTTTTCGGACCACCTTCATGTACACACACATACAGGGGTTGCACAAATATATTAATGAAATATACTATTTTGTGTGTGTGTGTGTATAAAATCCTTAGCCTTCCTTATAGCACAAATGTACTATAGGTTTACAAAAATCTTTTGTGAACGAAAGCCACATAAAAAACTGGTGATCCGAGTATCTGAAATTTGGCATGTACAGCTATAAAGGAAATTCATATATCCTGCTTTTACAGAAGTTGGAGGTTTAGATGTATCAAAGTATGAATGATATTAATGAAAATGATTATCATCCCAATGCATGAAGATGTGCCTTATAGTTGTCATTTTTCATCTTTAAGTCCAGGACATACCTCCTATCTAAAATTATTCACCTGAAGTTTTTTTTTTTCCTTTTTATATTGTTCTAAATCCTTTTGCATAAAGAATGTAAAAAGCCTAAATTTTGCATAAAGCCTAAATGCAAACTGTGAGGGAGAACATCCAGCTTCCATCTGAGCATATCACTGATATGCTCAGATGGAAGCTGGATTTTCTTCCTCACAGTTTGCATTTAGGCTTTATTGCACAGCAAGCTGTATTTTTCTTCCCATATTGCAACATTAAGCATATCTGCCACCCTGATTGGAAAAACTGTTCACATGAGTGACTAATGTTTTCTTTTTATTAACAAATGAATCTTATATTTTCTGCCTGGTTGGGTGTGAGGAACCCTGGAAAAGAAAAGATGAGTCTTAATTCAGTGCTAAAGACCAACACAGTAGGAAGTAACACATGACCCCCACACTTTCTCATCATCATGAACCATGGGCACACTGCCCATTGGTGTCTGATGCCTCCTTCAATATCTTCTTCCACCTTTCTTTGTCCAGTGCAGTTTCACAGTTTCTGTAACCCCATTCCACACCAGTCAATTATGTTGTCTATCCATTCTCTGTATGGTCTACCTCTTCTGTTTACACCATCCATATTACTAAGCATGAATGTCTTTATCTTCCGAACCTTGCTCATTCTGCAGATATGTCCAAATAATTGCAGCTTCCATTGTATAATTTTCTGCATTAAATTCTCCTTTGCTATATCTTCCAATAGAACTCTTCATTTGTGATTTTCTGGTTTTTGATTCCTTATTTATTACCCACGTTTCAGATCCATACAGCACACTGCTAAAGATGCATGTTTCTAGTACTCCTAATTTCGCTTGCAGGCTGATCGCTTTACTTTTTCAGATGTTATCCATGGCCTACAGATTTGTTCTTCCCTTTAACCTGATCTTAATTTCTTTTTTACAGTCCAAGTCATGTCATTTTACTCCCCAAATATATGAATTATTCTACATTTTCTATATCATTTCCATCCACTTGTCTGTTTTTTTTCAAGTTCATAAAAAGTCCAAATCTCTTCCCTTCCTCATTTAACAGTTTCAGTGTGTTTTGTAGTTTTCTTTCATCTTCTTCAATAATAGCAATGTCATCTGCAAATCTCAGATTGTTAATTCTCATCCTGTGTGCTGATATTCCTTTTGCATCTTCCTTTAGTTTGTCCATTGCTCTTTCTAAATGTGCGATGAAAATGCTTACTGATATCGATTCCCCTTGTCTTGTACCTCTGCTTATTCTAAACCAATTTCCCAAATGCTCACCTTTTCAAACTGCTGTCATTGCATTCTTATATCTTTTAACATGGCTATTAGTTTTCTGTCAATTCCATAGGATTCTAGCTCTGCCAATGTCACTTTCTGGTCTATGCTATCAAATGCCTTCTGAAAATCAGCAAAGCAAGTACACATGTTTTTGTTTTTTCTCCTAGCTTTCTCTGCTATTAACAGCATTGTCAAAAGCTGTTGAATTGTACTTCTATCATTCCTAAATCCTGCTTGCTCATCTGCAAGGTGTGCTTCCAACTGTGTTCTCAATCTTTCTGTCAATATCATCACTTTACCAAGGTGACTTGTCAAAGCAATTGTTCTACAATTTTTACATTCTATCTTACTTCCTTTCTTGTATAATGTCACTGATATCGATTTCACGCACTCCTCTGGTATTTTCACTTCTTCCCATACCATATTACATGGTGCAATTCTGTAATCATACTTTTGCCACCATGTTTAATCATTTCTCCAGTGACGTTATCCGTGAGTGAAAATTCGCCATAGAAACATTCGACGCAAACAATTTTGCCGTAAGACATTTTGCATTAATTTTTGTAAATAATCAATGGATGATAAAGGGTATTATAAAATCATTAAAAAAGCAAATCTTTATTAAGGTGAATGTCAGTAATACATAACATAATGAAATCATTTGAAAATTGTGCAAATTAAAAGAGATGCTGCGTAAATAATTAACTTTTTGCTGTGGATCATCAATTCAACAAATCCATCAGTAACATCGCCTCATCGGAGGAAATGCTAATGCTGTGAAGCATTTAATTTTCATGTTGATTTAAGCATCTGTTTGATAGCATAACTTCAAACCAATTGCAACAATTTTGCGATCAAGATTTTGTACCATTTGAAATAAACAATCCGTTATAGTTGTTGATGTAAATATTATTATTACAAAACACCTCCAGGAGTCCAAAGACTCATCGAGGGAGGGCACCTACTCCACAACTCTATCTCCACCACTGAAATCCACCAACTACAACGAACCAAAACCACCATCATCATCTACACCAACGCCATCTACCGCCCATCATCACGACTAGTATTTTCACAGACAGTCACAAACATCCATGCCCACAGCAGGATTCAAACCTGCAGCCTTTTGGCTGGAGAGCAGCTATGCTGACCACTCAGCCAACCAAGCCAGTAGTTGCTTTCTCGAAGTCAACCATTAATGTTTCGGGATCTAATGATTCAGTGCCCTTTAAGGCACTGAATAATCTGCTGTAAGTTAATTCTGATTTGCCAGGAAGCAAAGCAAAAAGCTGCCATGGAATCCTTAGGGGCTCATGCCAGTCCCAAACCTGGATAAAGGAGGAGGGTCGGTCAGATAAGTGTCGATGCTCTGACCATAAAGAAAAAACACGATTGTTATCCTAATGCCTATACAATCGACAATTACAACATGCCGGCTCGGATGTCGCCCGGATCAACTAGGTCCACGATACCAATCGAGTGATTCCATATCATACTCATTACCTGGTGGTGATATCTGCTTCAATTCTTCAGCCAGTTTCCCAACGCTATCTAAATCTAGTTTTTTTTTCCATATAACTCACTACAGTATCTTGTCCATCGCTGTACAATTTATCTTTATTCATCAATACTTTGCCTTTTTCGTCTTTAACTGTGGTCTGTTTTGGTTACCACCTTCTATTAATGATTCTAATCATTTTGTACACCTCCCTAGTTTTATGCTCTCCATTGTACAGTCCTATATTATGGCATTGGGCTTCAATTACATCTTATCCGGCTGACTGCTTTTTTCACCTCATTGCATTTCCCTCTACATTGCTCCTGTATTTGTTCTGATGTATCTCTACTTATCTTCAACATTCCTTTCTCCTGTACCAACTTTAGTGTTTCTTGTCTAATCCATTTCTTCTTGATCTTTTCTTTTTCTGGTACTGTTTCTTCAACTGCATCTTCTATCACCTTCATTACTCCTTTCACTCTCTTAGATTCCAATTTTTTTCTTTGTCCACAGTTAAAGTTTCTCCTCTAACACTGTTCTGTACCGTCTTCCTATTTCTGCTTCACTTATTCTTGCTCTCTTTGTTGCTGATGATGGGGGTTTATATTTTCTTTTTAATTTCAAATTGATGTTTGCAATCACTAAACTATGATCTGAGTCTATATCTGCTCCTTGAAAATTTCGACACTGCTGTTATCCATCTTCTCTTAATCATATCGATCATGTTCTGGTTTTCCCATCGTTTGATCACCACGTCCATTTTCTATGCTCCTTTTGCTGGAATCTTGTGTTACAGATCATCATCATCGAGGTCCACAGCAAATTCTAACATTTTTTCACCTCGATCATTTCTTTCTCCAAAACAATATTTTCCCATGACTCTTTCCCAACCATCATTATATATTCCGACTTTGGCATTCCAACCTCCTTCAATAATTAGTACATCTTGCTTTAGTATTGTTTCTATTCTCTCTGTCAGATCCTTGTAGAATAAGTCAATATCTTCATCTGTGCTGTCAGATGTGGGTGCATATATCTGGACTATTGATATATTAAATGGTTTTGCTTGAAATCTTGTTGCTACAATTCGTTCACTGACTGGTTTGTAGCCTAAGAGTACCTTTCTAGCTGTTTTGTTAAGAAAGAAACAAACTTCTGCTTCATGCTTGGTGTCATGCCATAACCATATGACTTTGCATCTATTTATCTTTTCTGCTGATGTCCATCGCAACTCTGCCAGTCCTATTATATTACACTGATATCTCTTCATTTCCTCATGAAGTAATGCTAGTTTTCCTGAATTCCAAAGTGCCCACACATCCCCTGTTGATACCGATAATAGTTTTGTTAGTTTCAGTTTCCTTTTGGTATCCCACTTTTCAATCCAAGCCCGATCGCTCGATTGGCATCACGGACCTTGTTTATCCGGGCGACGTCCGAGACGGCATGTTTAGCTGTTGATCGTATAGGCATCAGATAACAATCGTGTTTTTTCTTTACAGTCAGAGCGTCGACACTCATCTGGCTGACCCTACTCCTTTATCCAGGCTTGGGACTGGCACGAGACCCCTAAGGATTCCATGGCGGCTTTTTTGCTTTGCTTCCTGGCAAATCAGAATTAATTTACAGCAGATTGTTCAGTGCCTTAAAGGGCTTACGTTCATCATTAGATCCCAAAACATTAATGGTTGACTTAGAGAAAGCAACTATCAATGCTTTTTGTAACACATTTACATACAACTATAACATGTTGTTTATTTCATATGGCACAAAATCTTTATTGCAAAATTGTTGCCATTGGTTTGAAGTTACGCTATCAAACAGATGCTGAATTCAACATGAAAATTAAATGCTTCACAGCATTAGCATTTCTTCCAATGAGGCGATGTTACTGATGGATTTGTTGAATTGACGATCTGCAGCAAAAAGTTAATTATTTATGCAGCATCTCTTTTAATTTGCACAATTTTTAAATAATTTCATTATGTTATGTATCATTGACATTCACCATAATAAACATTTGCCTTTTTAATGATTTTATAATACCCTTTATCATCCATTGATTATTTACAAGGTGGAAAAAATGACTTACGGCGGAAATGTTTACGGTGAATTTTCCTATGCAAAAATGTTTACAGCAAATTTTCCTAGAAACGATGTTATCATTATCAGGACTAGTTGTAGTTTTAGCCATCCTATTGCTAAAACTACAACTAATCCTGATAATGATACTTCAATTCTTCAATCAGTTTCCGAACTGCATCTAAATCTAGTTTTTCTTCATATAGCTCACTACAGTATCTTGTCCATCACTGTACAATTTTATCTTTATTCATCAATACTTTGCCTTTTCATCTTTAATTTAATTGATCTGTTTTGGTTGTCACCTTCTATCAATGGTTCTAATCATTTTGTACACCTCCCTAGTTTTGTGCTCTCCATAGTGCTGTTATATATTATTGCATTGAGCTTCTAACCATTTCATCTTATCTATTCTGACTGCTTTTTTCACCTCATTACACTTTCTTCTAGAGTGCTCACTCCTCTATTTTGTTCTGATGTATCCCTTCTTATCCTCAACATTCTCTTCTCCTGTACTAACTTCAGAATTTCATGTCTTGATCTTCTCTTCTTCTTCTGGTACTGTTTCTTCTATCACCTTCATTACTTCCTTCACTCTTAGATTCAAATTTTTTTTCTTTTCTCACTTTTTAGTTTCTTCTCTAACACTGTTCTGTACCTTCTTCCTATTTCTGCTTCACTTATTCTTGCTGTATCTCTTCGTTTCTGATGATGTGATTTATATTTTCTTTTTAATTTCAACTTGATGTCTGCAATCACTAAGCAATGATCCAAATCTATATCTGCTCCTTGAAAAGTTCGACAATGCTGCACTGATATTATCCATCTTTTTTTAATCGTAATCATATCAATCATGTTCTTGGTTTTCCCATCATTTGATCAGTGCATCCATTTTCTACATTCTTTTTGTTGGAATCTTGTGTTACAGATCATCATCTCATAGTCCACAGCAAATTCTAATATCCCCCCCCCCCCTCATTCATTTCTTTTTCCAAAACAAGATTGCCCCATGACGCTTTCCCAACCATCATTTTCTATTCAATTTTGGCATTCCAGTCTCCTTCAATAATTAGTACATCTTTTTTTTTGGTATTGTTTCTATTGTCTCTATCAGATCTTTGTAAAATAAATCAATATCCTCATCTGTGCTGTCAGATGTCGATGCATATATCTGGACTATTGATATGTTAAATGGTTTTGCTGGAATGATTCTGCCCCACTTTTTGGTGAACAACAAATATGCATGGAAATGGATCCAACCATCCAACCAGTTCCTCCAAGGAGGAACTGGTTGGATGGTTTGGATTTTCCAAACCATCCTGCACTATGTTTGTGGTTTGACCAGTACATGATGTAAAATAACAATATATGTGGCTATATTTATGTATTATATAAAGTGATTATTTGTAAATAAATAAAAATTTCAGGCACCTCATCAGTATGAGAGAATCTGATTATATATATATGATAAAATTCATTAGAGTGAAGCAAAGAGTCCCTCTCCAAGAATATAATGTATAGTTGAATAAGTGTTAGTGCTAGCACATTGATGGGTCATCAGCCTTAATAATTAATGTATAAGATGACTGTGACTATGCAGAGTCAAGCACACACAACTTACTTCCATTTTCTTCTTTTTTCTAAGCAGACTAAATGGCCAAGGATTAATTTCAAGCTTGATTTAATGTAATTTATTTGTTGTTGCTCCCTGCTAGAATGGCAAGTGATGGATTAATTTTGCTTTTATTAGCTGTATGTAATCTATATGTTGATTGACAAGCAATGAATGGAGAGGGTCCAAGTTGAAATAGCAGCTGCATTTGCAGTCTCATTTCCCTTGATTCCAGTGTGGCTGGGGATCCAACATAAATTAACATCTATATTAAGTATCTTCACGTTTGACAGAATAACAGTATATTATAAAGTACTTCTTCTTTCACTATGCATTATTCCCGCTTCCTATGCAGGGCCTGTGTGTTAATTAGATGCAACTTTTTTTAGTACCACTCCCAACCGACCTGTCGCCTAGCCTGCTGCGGGGGGGATACATTTTTGACTGTAGTAGCATATATTTGCGGGGCCGGTTTGCCTGTTTGCGAGATGAAAAACGCCAGATAAATTGGTGGAAAAAACCCTAGGTGCCTGCGCCCAAGACTGGCTAACTTGGCTATGGCTGAGGAAGAGCCTCAAGTTCCTCACGTCTTCGACGGGAATCGAACCTGGGACACTCCTTCCCCAGGCATATGATTGCGAAGCACAAAGTCACTAGGCTAACTGCACGGAGTATATTATAAAGTACTGAACATGATTTATACATAAGAGAACATAATGGCCTGTAAAGAACTCTGAGAACCTGTATAAATCAGATATTTTCAACAACAGTTTTCTTTTATGCATTAAAGCAGCATTTGACCAGAGATAATGGGTTCAAGAAAATCAGAAGTAGAGTCAACAGATAACTAAGATCTTGAAACATCTAAATACACTAGTAAAAATCAAGTACTCTGCTCTGTGTATCCAAGGAGCTGCTGTTAGACTGATGAAGCAAGAACCTGGCAAAGTGAAAAAGAAGAACAATGAAATTCAAACCATCCGTGGAGAGAGAGAGAGAGACTATCATGTTTAGGATGGGTAATATTGTCAACATTAATGTAGAGATCTTGTATAATCTTTTATTTCTTTCATGTAAAGGGGCGAATGGCTGAATTTTGTTGCAATGAAATTTCCTACATAAATTAAAAACAATGGTCTAAAGGTAAGGCAAAAATTTTATTTTCAAGGCATGTTAAGTGACAAATGTTTCGAAATAAGAGGGCAGAGTTCATTTGTTATGACATAAACGTTCAGAATGAGTGAAGTACAAAATGAACTAGTAGCTCTGTGGGAAGTTTTCGGTACTGAGACCACATTATTATGTAATTAAAGAGTTTAATAAAAATGAACAATTAAAACTCGATAAGTTTCATAAGTCATGCGACTTACATCATCAAGGGTACTGTATGTAAAAGTTTTATACGACAAAAGCCTATTAACAATTAATGACACATATTAGACGTGTTTCATAATTTCACAACTGTAACATATAATTGATAAACCAGAATACAAAGTGTTGTGTAAAACTTTTAGGTACCAGTACCCCCTGATGATGTAAATTGTACAACTTATGAAACTTCTTGGGTTTTAGTTGCTTATTTTTATTAAACTCTTTAATTACATAATAATGTGGTCTCAATACCAAAAACGTCCCACTTTGAACTAGTAGCTATTCATATTTCATGATGGTGGATAGGATCTAACCAACATAAGGTACTCTCTATAGCAGAAGCATATTATTATTATTATTACGTGACACCTTCAGGGAGTCCAAAGACTCATCAAGGGAGGGCACCCACTACAACTCTGTCTCCACCACTCAATCCACGAACTACAATGAACCACAACTCCATCAATGCCATCTACTGCCCACATCCACCACTTTCACAGACAATCACAAATATCCATGCCCACAGCAGGATTCAAACCCTCACCTTTTGGCTGGCTGGAGAGTGGATACGCTAACCACTCAGTCAACCAGGCTGGTATATAACAGAGTAACAGACATTTATCTGTAGTCCAGACTGCTGAGGACAGAATATGAAGGAAGGTCAGTGCTCTTCTGCACTTTAATCTTAGATGATGAATATGTGCCAGGAATGTAATCTTTCTGTTAGAAACGAGCTCCTAGCAACTTGGTTTCTGTTGCTACTGACATAACACTTTGTCCCAGACCTAAGACTGCATTTTTGGCAAAAATACACACAGACACTTTTTTCCTGCCAAAAATCTAAACCCATTACTAAGAGCACAAGAAGAAAGATGATCAATTCCTTGTATTTCAGGAATGACATAAAATTGTGAAGTCAACATAATGAGTAATGTGTAGAGTGGAAGGAGCTTATTCTGTTGAGTTTACCTTGATAACAAAAACAGGGTTATGCTTAAAACAGAGCCTCTGCAGAACACATTGCTCTCCTCTTGACAGTGTGGATGGAACAGTACACTAGAGAGAAATAAAAAAAATAAAAAAGAGGGAGATGGGTAAGATCTCATGCCCTTGAGATCAGGGTTATAAACGAATTTTAATATGCCACATTTCCAGATTATAAATTTTTTTCCACATAAAAGAAAACACCAGGTGTTCACATTTTGGGAATGCATCACTGTAACATTTCTAAATAGAACAAGTGGATCAATGTTGATCTGAGTCCACAAAAGTCACAGTGTGTTGGGGAAAAAAAAGGACAATGGCTCCTAAATAATACAAAAAATTCCTTAGCTAACAGGACATGTACTATAGGTTTACAACACCTATTGTGGGATTGACCACTTTCTCGAAGATCTCATCAAGACAGAGCAAAAGAAGAGTGATTATCTGCTAGTATTAGAAAGCAATGAAAACCTTTGTTCATGAATCTGGAAAGCTCTACTCACTAAATATTCTGTAAAGTAAAAACAAGAGATCTATGGAAAATGAAGGGAGATGTTTTATCATCTCACCACGGATATCATCAGATCCTACATCACAAGCAATGCATGCTTGTGTTCTTTTGAAGTTCTTTCTTGTTCAGGAGAAAATTAAAAAAAAAAAAATTTCAAATGGGCTAAAGTTGATTGTACAGCTTAGTCCATTGAAGAAAAGTTAACACAGTTTCTCTTATTCTTTGAATGTCAAAAATTCATGAGAGAACAAAGCAACTGTTGGATCCTGCAGACTTTATAGATTGTCTAGAATTGTTCTGAGACTGGAAACTACACATCCATTATGTTTCAGAATCAACAAGTGGTGTGTGTATCTGCCCTTCATTTTCAGGATCTTTATCTCATACCACTTTTGCATTTGTTGTATGACTGATAAATAATACAAAATGAATCCAAGACTTCTTTTGAATCTGATACCTCATGGAATGTGATTTGCTGCTTGGCAGTTGGGGTTCAACCACAATTTTGGATGGAGTGGAAATCAGTGTTTTTTAAGTGCTGCTTAATCAATACAATTTTTATATACATCACTACTTCATTTGAGGTATTCTGCTAACTAATTCAGGATTATATTCTGCAAGTTTAGATTCAAAACTACAATATTGCAGAATACAGATAGGCATGTGACAAAAAAAAACAACAACAAAGCTGACCTGTCCTGATTAAATTTCTACAACTGACCTTTCTGAAGGTGCACTACCCCACAGTGTCCAATGAAGTCATCCATAAGAAGGATGGAGGAAACAGCTACAATATATCAAGGTCAATCAGAATTAACTTAGAATCTGGTGGCAAGTATATGAAATATATTGGAATAAGAAATCTCACTGGCAGGATGAATGGTTATGGCATTTGTAAATAATAGTAAAATGTCATAAGGTGGGTCCTCATTGAGTTTTAGACCTCCTGAAGATGAACAGATAGGGTTACATTTTTGCAGAAAGAATATGACACTGATGTTTTAGTGGAAAGAATCACAGTTCCGTTTTAAGAATTTTGCTATTCTTTGGCTTTGTAGATATCAGATTTTCAAGTGGTTGAGAGCTTAACTTGGTCATCTGATTTTGAGAAACATGGACAGCTAAGGTCTCTCTCTCTTATTATCCAATAAAATGTTTATTCAACCAGAATCTGTATCCATTACATTTCCTTTAAATTCTGTGATCCCAGAGATATTCATTCCTGGATGTGTCTGGAGGTTTTTCTTTATGAGGTGGTTTGTTATAATTTTTTGGCTAGCAGGAGCATTTTAGAAGTCATTTCAGGAGTGATGACATACTACTTCATGTTATTAATGAATTCAAAAGATAAGTGGATGAGATTATAATGTTCAGGTATGCCGTAATTGCAGGACAGTCATATGGTTTTGTGTCCTTTTTCTTTGATAGTCTTAACTGCGACATTCTCAGCATAACAGGACTTTGTGTCAGATATTATGATAGCAATCTTTGATCCTACATCCTGATATGAGATAATCTGCCTAGTCTTGATCTTCTGCATCTCTTTTTCATCATTCTACCTTTGGCATGCATGAAAGTAGGCTGGATGTTCTCCTTCACAGTGACACATTTAGGTTTTTTACAAAGCATGATTTAATGCCATGATTATTACTGCCATATAGGCAACAATAACAAGTAGTTTATGAATGCCAATATTTCTAACATTAAAGGGTATAGTATTGGGTCTATTGCAATATCTTGTTTTTGCTGATGCTGGAGATTCAGGTGTCTAAAGTAAGGATGATATTCCTGGTTGGAACCAGACCACCATCTTCATGCATCAGAATGTGTCTCATAGTTGTTCTTTAAGCTCTGAACATATCTCTTCATCTTTAAGATTAAGAAGATTCTATTCTGATATTACTCCCATGATAAATGCAGGTTTTATAAAGTATTACCATATCAGGTATTTTCTCTACTGATGTTGACTGCAGCCACAGTAACTTTTCTCAGTGTTGCTGAAGTTTCTACAGGAATATCAGCTGACCCTGTTAAGTGTTTTAGGAGATCCTTCCCATCCTATTCTAAGAATAAAAAAGGGTGATGTTTTCCCTAGTTACCATTCAGCTGTTGCATGGATGATGAGAAACAATGGTGCATTTGCATATGAATGTCAGCTGTTTTCTCTTTCTTCCTTCCTTTATTAATAAATGATGGATCTATAGTTTCTGTACTTGGTTCTGGATCTTCTTGTAAGTAGCCTGTTAATGAGAATAAACAACTAAATGAACTAAATTTTACATTAATCAAATTTTAGCTAATTCAGTTGTACACACTGACTCCCGACATCACCGATCTCTTTCTTGCCATCTATAATAGTTACTTCACTTGGAAGGACCCATACATAAACAGACAGAGTACAGTAATCCTCTCCTCACCTAGCCAATTTCTATATGGGGCATTTTGAAAAACATGTTCTTGACATTGCTGTTCTTTATGGCCAAGATACACATGATAAGTTCTCTATTTATCCACATGGTTCAGACAGATAGACAATTTCCTTCTCATATCTCAACAGCCAGCATCCCAGAATCTAGTTTACTACATAAATAAATAAATAAATAAAAAAAAATCGTTTGTCTTTTCTAGGCACTCTAATCACATATCTTTCTAACAGCACTCTTTCCTTCCCCTCCATTTACAGAAAAAACCTACCCACATGGGTAGATATATGCACACAGACACACACCTCCCCTGCATCATGGTATAATGAAAAATCTTGTTATTAAGGATTCCAATCTCTTTTCCAAACAGGGTGCCTTCACTGCTGCACTCTCTTTATTCATAGCACCTTCTTATCTAATGGCCACAAAGCTAAAATAATAATCCATTAATGCCTTTTATTCTCCAAAGTGAGCAGGCATCAAATTTAACAAAATAATTATTCCTTCCATCATCTCTCAGTACTCTCAATACAGAGAGATTACAGTAAATGAAATGACAATTTCCTCTATATCTGGGGGCACCTCAGAAAAAATAACCAGTACCTTTAAAGAAATATAATCTCTTCACTGCTTTCAAACTTCATATGAAGCTAGTTATTCTTATCCAATCTTCAACCCCCCCCCCACTTTTCCATAAGCATATACAACGACCCATGTTTGTGCAATGTTGTATTACGAACAAACTGAAAGATCTACTAACATCTTTCTGGAAGAACAAGAAAAAAAATACAAGGCTATTATAAAGTCCTTGTGCAGCTTTAAATTTTCATAACTTTCATTCTTTAGGTTCCTTTCTTTTAGTGTTGCACGGTGATCAGCATTCATTTTAGAAATTATGGACTTAACAACCGTGTTATCATCATCATCATCATCATCATGAAAATCCTGCATTTACACTCAAGGGGTGTACATGATATGATAGTACTACATGAAAAAAATTACATCATTACTACCTTCCTATCTACAATTTTCCTCCAAATCAGTCTGTTACTTGTCAAGACTCCAACATTATCAGATCTTAAATTTCTATCGTCTAAGGCACTTTGTACCGTATCATTCGACCTATATCTTGGTCTTCCTCTGGGTCGTTTTGCTGCCAACCTGGCAGAGAATACTTGTTTTGCTAATCTTTCTTCGCCCTTTCTGTTTAAGTGACCATACCATCTGAGATTAGCTCTGCTAACGCATTCCTGGATGCTGACAATGTCAAGTTCTTTCCTAATATCCTCGTTTTTAATATGATATTGCCATTGATGCCATCTGTTCACGCCTCTAATCTTTCTCAGGACTCTCATATCTGCGGTCTCTAGTCTTTGGTCAAGTGTTTTACTTCTGACCCAGCTCTCAGATCCATAAGTTAAAACTGGTTTGAACACTGTTGTATACAGCTAATTTAGTGTTCCAACTAATTTCTCTCTTATTCCATATGAATTTATTCAATTGCCTTCCCATCATACCAGCTTTGCTGATTCTGTTGTCTATTTCTATATTTAATTTACCATCTTCACTAAAAATCATGCCTAAGTAGCTGAAATGTTTTACTTGTTCCACAGGTTCTCCATTCACAACACAGTTGACATTTTCAATGATTCTGCCTATTTTCATTGTCTTTGTCTTTTTATTGCTGACCTTCATACCATATCTATTACAACAGTTATTCAATTTAGTCAGAGAATCTTGCAGACTTGTAGCAGATTTATTTAGAAGTATAACATCGTCTACATAAACAAAGAGCTGACATTAACATCTCCAATTTTGATATCATGTTTAATACCACTTTCCTTCCTTATGTGATCCATATAGATAATGAATAACAGTGGGGATAATGTACATCCTTGTCTCACACCAGATTTAACATTAAACCATCTTCCTGTGCTTCCTTCAATTCTAACTGCCGACTTACAACTCAAATAAAGACTAAGTATTGCTTGATATAATGCCCCATTGACACCATATAACTGTAGTGTATTGAATAGCTTCTCTCTTGGCACCTTGTCATAAGCCTTTTCCAAATCGACAAGACTAAAATACAGATCTTTGTTATATTCCCATGATTTCTCCACTATTTGTCGTAAAGTAAAGATCTGATCCTGACAGCCTCTATTTGGCCTGAATCCAGCTTTTTCTTCATCCAGCTTTTCTACCACAATTCTTCTCAACCGTTTCTCAAGTATACGTGCATAGATCTTGCCAGGAACACTCAGCAAGGAAATACCTCTGTAATTCTCACATTCAGTTTTATTTCTCTTTTTATATATGGTACTATGAGAGCTCTACTCCAATCATCGGGAATTCGTCCCTCTCTCCAGGCATTCTGAACCATGCAGTGCAGCCACTGTAACACTTTTATACCACCATACTTCAGCATTTCTGGTTGAATATCATCTACTCCTGTTGCCTTTCCACATTTCAAGCCTTTGATGGCTTTTTCTACTTCAAGTATGAATATGTATTCCTGACTGCATGCCTGGTCAGTGTTTTTTACCACTGTGCTGTCATCATTGCTTGTTCTATTTAGCAGTTTTTCGAAGTAATTACTCCATATTTCAAGGATATCTTTTTCTCCCATTTTCATGTCACCTTTATCATCTCTAACTCCTTTTACAGCACTCTTTCCTCCATTCCTAAGTTTCTTCAACAACCTCCGAATATTTTGCCACCTTCTTGATATTTATTTTCTACGTTCTTGCCAAAGTCCTTCCATGACTTTTGTATAGCTAGTTTTACACAGTGTTTAGCATTCTTGCATTTGTCTCTGTATTCTCTAAGAGCACAAGCTGACTTATTTGCCAAAAACTTTTGATATGCTTTCTTCTTTTCCTTCACTGCCTCTTTAACTTCCTGTGTCCACCATGGAGTTCTAATTTTTCTATCCTTGCAGATAACTTCACCACATGCCTCTCTAGCTGAATCAATCAGGGCTTACTTCAAAGCTTGCCACTGAATCTCTGAATCAACCATGTTATAAATAACTATTTTAATTTCCTGACGTTTTGACCTTTATATTAAGGTCATCATGCCATCTTAAATAGAATTTAGCTTTGATGTAGTTTCTAAATAATTAATTTGTAATTTTATCTGTTTTTTTTTTTTTTTCCAATAGAGGTCAGGCCAGAAGAATAACCAGTGATCAAATCATGGTTTCTTTAGCTTACTGTGTGAAATGTAACTCAGCTTTGTCCTTGTATATTTGTATATACTCCAGATGATGACCTTAATATGAAGGTTGAAATGTCGGGAAATTAAAATAGTTATTTATAACACAGTTGTAAAGTCCATAATTTCTAAAATGAATTCATTCTTTAGGTGATAAATCAATCTGCAAAATAGGATAAGTGAAAAAAAAATCATTACAGTTTTACATACATTAATTTTTGGGATTGTTAATTATCAACATTTCCACTGTCATTACATTACATATACAAAATGATATACAATTGTGAAGTTCTACAAATATGTTTTGTAGTAATAACCTGAATCACATTAGTTTTCATCTGTAGATCATGTCTGTATAATAAAAAATCCGATGGACTCAAATCTAGTAAACATGGTGGTCAAGAGATCGGTCCACCTCTTCCAATTCATCTGTTAGGAAAATTTTCATTCAGAAATTGCCTAACACTGAAAGCAAAGTGACAAGGTGCACCATCTTGCTGAAACATTATCATCTGTAAGTCCTAAATGTGCTAGTTCAGGAATAAAGTAATTTTGTAGCATTTCCAAATAACTCTCCCTATTAACAACCCACCCTTCAAAAAAGAATGGATCAATTATGCAATCTTTACTTAATGCAGGCCAGACACTGATCTCAGGAGAATCTCTTTCATGTTCAACTTCTTGTGGCTTTTTAGTGCTCCATATACAGCAGTTATATCTGTTGACCTTACCGCTAATGTAAAATGTTGCTTTGCAGATAACATTAAATGGTCCATAAATTAAGCATTACTGTCAGGTTTTTTGTCAAATTAATGACAAAAAAATCAATCATGTGTCAGGAAATCAATCCTCTTCCTGCAACATTTGATGAACCTGAATTTTGTAGGCTCTCATTCTACACTTTTATACACTACTGAATTGGGAATACACAGCTCCAAAGATGCCTATTTATCGATTTCCACGAACTTTCAAATAAAGGATTGTTCTACAAATGCCACACTTTCCTCACTTACATTTGGCCTTCCAAGATCATGGTTTATCATTGACAGAGCCTGTTTCTTTAAACTTATTCACATAGTTAGTTATGAAATTCCCATGTGATGCATCTTTGTTGTAATTGGTTCTAAATGTTCTTTGTACCACAACTACAGATTTTAAATCATGTCCTTATAATAAAAAATTGGCCAACCACAGCACACAGTTTCCGTCTTCTTCTTCTACTGAAACCATTTGGTCAATACTAATAAAAAAAACAAAACAAGCTAAACTACAATAAAATAAATGAATCACTCTTAGTATATACTAAACTTCACTAAATTACATTTATAATGTTTCTTAAAAATTGATTTTATCATATATAGAATGTAAGCTATAAAAATTTTAAAACTGCATAAGGCCTTTATAACGATCCTGTATATCTGCTACAACTGTGGTCAATTAGGGCTAGCTGATCATGCCTTTGACACCTTGCACAGAATCAAATGGCTTCACTGTAGCAAATAAAAGATTGAAAGATTTTTTTTTTGAAATTAGCAACAGATTAAAAAAAAAAAAAACCTAAATAAATCCCAATTTCTAAAATAGAAGCTCTGCAACAATAGGGATTGTTCCAAGTTTCCTGGCTGGAGGAAATGACAATTAGATCTACCCAGCAGTAAATAAATATCTCTCAGTGAAACACCACCAGTTTTTTTTTTAGTCTGAAGTTGTTGATGCTATACTTGGTTTTCACCTGTATTCTTGCCACAACTCTCAACACTGGTGCAAATGCAATTCCACTGTCAGTGTGCCATATAGTATATAAGATGGAACCTGATGGGTAATGCATCAAGAGGTTCCTTCACTAGCTTACACATAAGCATGCCATTACCTGCTTTGCCAGACCCTGCTTGGAGGAAGTCTGAGCAGTGTGATTATAATAAGGACAACATAAAATCTAAAGATTACTTTCATAAGGTCAAATTCCAGAATATTGGACTATAGCCGATATAAAAAAATAAATAAATAAAAGTGAAATGTTTGGGTAGCTTGCTGAATGAATTTATAAAAAAAGAAATAAAACATGAGAATTAGAGAAAATTTTCCTTCTTCCAAGAGAGATTTATGCGAGATTTATATATTGAATAACTTAATATTGCAGATGGGCTAAGGAGTTCGATATTGATTTCAATGGACACTTCACATCCAATAATTATGGATGCCAAATCAGTATGGTGATTAAACCTTACATATAAATAGGAGATATTAAGCTTAGTTCTTCATGCTATGCACACAACATTAACCTTAAAAACTTGCTACACCAAATTTCATACAAAAATATAAATTCTATGTTATTTAAATTAAGGGGATATTAAATCCCACATTGTTTTAAAACCGAATAAGAAACTCTAAGATTGGAATCTGAGAGTTTCATGCCGAATATAGTATAGTAAACTATAAAAGTATCAGCGACAAGTAGCGTGAGCTAATGCACGTAGTCCAAGTACGTAGTACAAACTCGGGCAACTCGTAGCAAAGGTGGCAAAGTTCTGATTGCTATTCTTGGTATTTTCCATAATGTAAAACACATTTCCTAGGAAATGTTTGCTGTTATACATTATGGTGGGAGGTCACTACCCAGACCGGTTTCAGCTTTTATTGAGGCTTCATCAGTGAGTAGACCAAATTAATATGTATAACAGCAAACATTTCCTAGGAAATGTGTTTTACATTATGGAAAATACCAAGAATAGTGATCAGAACTTTGCCACCTTTGCTACGAGTTGCTTGCCTGAGTTTGTACTACATACTTGGACTATGTGCATTAGCTCACGCTAGTAGTCGCCGATACTTTTATAGTTTACTATACTATATTCGGCATGAAACTCTTGGATTCCAATCTTAGAGTTTCTTATTCGGTTTTAAAACAATGTGGGATTTAATATCCCCATAATTTAAATAATGCTTATATCGCCGAAATGAAGCCTATTGGCTCTTTATATTTAAGTAAATTCTATATTTATATTTAAACCTTTACAAATACTAAAGGTTTGACACAGAAAATGTGTTCACTCTATCAACATCGACCCTATATTTAAGGAAATATTTTCTCTGTTTTATGAATTTCAGGTATTTAAGGAGAATTTTTAGTGAACATTACATATTAAATAATGGCAATACTTACTGGAATAGGTAAACTTAGAAAAGTAGTAAGCAAAATAAATTTCTATGAAGCATGATAAAAATGAGGCAAATGACCAAGAGCTGAGTAGAAATAAAACAGTTGATTGAAGAGGTAAAGGCTTCTAATGAAAATTGGGAGTGCAATCAGATAGCATCCATCTGTTACAATGTCTTTTAAATGTTTTAAAAATGAAAATATCAGAAAAAGATATCTTCATTAAATCATCAGATCTAATCTAAGATAGCATGATAATGTGAACAGAAGAGAGAGAGGTTAGCAAAAGAGGTGTTTGATGCCAAATGTCAAGATAAAAAGACACTAGT
Source organism: Typopeltis vanoorti (assembly GCF_054136105.1). NCBI lineage: Eukaryota > Metazoa > Arthropoda > Arachnida > Uropygi > Thelyphonidae > Typopeltis > Typopeltis vanoorti. The sequence goes on from NC_143569.1 coordinate 11,842,842, forward strand.
TTGAGGTGGGCTGACTGAAATGCAAGATGTGACATTATTAAAGATCTGACAAATAAGAGATGACCATGGGAAAAAAATCACTGACAGGAAGACACGAACAATGTAAAATTAATAACTTTCATAACATAAGAAACTATAATCACACTATAACAAACTGCAAGGAAGGATAGTAGAATAGAGCATAGTATAGTATAGTATAGAGAAGAGAGGTCACTGCTAGAGAGCTACACGGTGTGTAGTGTTTTCAGAGAGCTCCCAAAAGCTAAGTATAATTTTGAGTGAAAATTAGAATATAGGTTTAAATCATAACGTAATATTGTCTAATTTTGGTAGCTTGTTGTGACTGTGTGATTTTTGTGTGAATTCCGTTTTATTTAATTTAGTATTTTAATTATACGTTTCATAGAATAGCACATGGCGCCAATGCGACGTAAGATAATGGTGTCCAAAATTACAACGGCTTTGTTCAAAAACTGTAATGTGAGGGAGTTTGTCCAATGTGATGTGTATGGGATGCATGCATTCCTGAATGAGGCTGGAGTTTGGATTGAAAGTGACAGTGGTGGGAGAATGTAAAGAAATTTGTAAGCAAAGTGAGGAGTTGAAGCATGTGTCAGGTTGTGAGATAGTTATGGTTGAAGAAAGCCAGAATGTGAGTGAAAATAGTGGCTTGATAGGGAATCGATGTTGTACAAGATGGCAATGAGAGCGGTGATCAAAGAAAGAGTGAAAGCAACTATATATAGAAAGAAAATGGTTTAAATGATAAAAAAAATGAGGAATTATTTGTAGGGAGTGAAATCGCTAGGTTGCGCGCAGTGATACAAAATGTGCAGCAGCAATTAGAGCATCTGCAAAACTCTTTCCAGAGTGATTTGGCTAACATAAATAAACAAGTTTTTGAAAGGAAAAATAACTGTAAGAGTGGGAGAGTTTCTGAAATGAAGGAAAGAGTGTTGTATGGTGACTCGTTATTAAGAGGAGTGATAGATGGGAGTTTAACTAAATCGTACTTACTGGGTGTGAAATTTAAGGATGTAAGTGAGAGTATTCGAGCGCAAAAACAGAGGATGAAAGAATTGATAGTTGTGGTGTGTACGAATGAATTGAAAGGAGATAAATTTTTTATGAGAGAGGACTTAAAAGTAATGTTAACGGTAGCGAAAGAAAAGAGTAACAGAGTTCGAATGGTGAGTCTGTTGCCACGGTATGACAGAGAGGAGTTTAGAAGGAGGGCCATAATCGTAAATGACATTATGCGCTGGTTATGCAGACAGTGTGATGTGGAATTCATGAACGTGTGGAATGAGTTTGATGGACGAAAGGATTTATACAATATGGATGTCCTGCATTTGAATAGATTTGGTGTGCGTAGACTGGAAAAAGTGTTGCTGAATGAAGTGAAAATGGATGTGCAGAACCAGTGAAACTAGAACTACCAAGGAGGGGGGGGGGGGAGTGGATATGCAGACATCAGTGAGACAGTTGAGTGTAAGAATGTATATAATGTACCCGAGCCAGTACTAAGGACAAAAAATCGGAATGGGATAGTTAGAATAATGCATCAAGATAGGGGTGGGACAAAGGGACCACTGCATTTCATGTATACTAATGCCAGGAGTATTAGGAACAAGAAGGAAGAATTTTTGGCCTTGATTGGCTCTTCCTGGCCACAGGTTACTGGCATTAGTGAAACATGGCTGACGGAAGATGATATAGTTAGTGGGATAGAATGTGTAGGTTATAGTGTGTTTAGGAGGGACAGAGAGAATAAAATGGCTGGAGGGATGTTATTGCAGATAGCTGATGAACTGCAGCCAAGGAGAATTGAAGTTGTATTGCAGGATAGTGAAAAGAGCTCATTTGAGGCTATTTAGTGTGAGATTGAGACTGGCAGAACAAAATATACAGTTGGGTGCTGCTATAGACCAGGTGATGGAATAGATGGTGGAGATAGTATGCATAAACAAATTGATGAAATGAGTTGAAGGAGGGTAATTATTATGGGGGATTTCAACTATGGTAACATTGATTGATAGGAGGAGAGGACACATGTGAGGAAGGATATGGATTTTATTCAATTATTAAGGGATAACTATCTGAGACAGCATGTAATTGAAAATACTAGGGGTGTGAGCGTGCTTGACCTAGTGATAGCATCTGAGAATTTGACTGTAATGAATATGACCATGTTGCCACCTATTGGTGAGAGTGATCATAAGGTCTTAACCTCAGAGGTGGCTAAAGGTGTGGAATTTTCGATTAAGACGGTATGTGTGGAATTACCGTGCTGGCAAGTATGACAAGCTTAGGAGATTGCTTGGATCAGTGCCATGGCATGTACATCTGCAAGGGCTGGATGTCGATAGAGCATGGGAAGTGGTCAAGGAGCATTTACAGGAGGTTATGGCTAGTTGTATACCTAGGGTCCGAATAGTAAAACAAGTAGGGGTTAAATGGATGAATAACACCATTATGCTTGAGCTGCAAAAAAAGAAACAACTGTGGAGGGAATTTAAAGAAAGAGGTGACCTGCAGGCACACGAACGGTATAAAGTGCAGGCCAGAAGGATAACGAGTGTGGTAAAAAAAGCAAAAGCGGATTATGAAAGGAAACTAGCAAGCTAAAGAGAATCCCAAACAGTTCTTTCAATATGCTGCAAGCAAAAAAAAACTGTACACGGTAAAATGATTTTAAAGAATGACGATGGTAAGGAGGTCACTGAATCAGTCGATATAGTGGAGTTACTGAACGAGCACTTTGCAGAAGTATATCATCCAGGTGGTGACATTGAAAAAATGAAGGAACCATTAGTTTATAAGGGAATTGTGATGAATGAAGTGGAGGTGAATAGTCTATTACTGAACCATAATGTCAATACATCTGTGGGATTGGATGGTATACTAACACGGGTCTTGCGTGAAGCGGCTAAAGAATTATCAGTGCCCTTGACCATGTTGTTTAATCTGAGTCTCGGGTCCGGTTACTCCCGAAGGTGTGGAAAGAGGGGAATATAGTTCTACTGCATAAAGGAGGATCCAATACTACGGTTGCAAATTACCGACCAATCAGCATATCAGGAGTCGTTGTCAAGGTCTTGGAGAAAGTAGTCAAGGGAAAAATACAGGAATGGATTGATGAAAATGAGATACTGTACGGGGAACAGCATGGCTGTGTGAAGGGTAGATCATGCCTCAGTAACTTGCTCAAGTTTTATAACACAGTGAAGGCTGAACTGGATAAGGGTAATGGGTTTACAGTAATACTGCTGGACCTGGCTAAGGCATTTGACAGGATACCACATGGAATTCTAATCCATAAATACAACATATGGGAATGGATATAGGGTTGGTGAGATGGATAGGTGGGTGGTTGACTGAGAGATACCAAAGAGTAGTTTATTCAGAAGTAGAGTCCAAAAGACGGTCTGTGACTAGTGGTGTGCCGCAGGGTTCTGTTCTTGGACCACTGTTGTTTAATTTGTTCATTAATGATATAGGGAAGGATCTAAGAGGAACAGTTCATTTGTTCGCTGATGATGCAAAGTTGGGTAGGGCAATAGTGAATGCAGATGTCAAAATCTTGCAGGACGACTTGGATAGATTGGCATCCTGGGCTAAGGAGAATGGATGTCAATTTAATGTGACAAAATGTAAGGTTATGCATTTTGGGGTGAAAAGATTAGCAGCAGTATACCACATTGGTGGAAATGTACTCCAGGAGATTGATGAGGCCAGGGACTTGGGAGTGTTGGTGTTTAGGGAGCACATTGCAAAAGTAGCTAAATCAGCTCATCAACTCACTTGGTTGTTGAAAAATACCTTGACGAGCAGAGACAAGCAAGTTATTGTACCTCTGTACCAAGCCTTGATAAAATCTCATCTCGACTACTGTGCCCAGATTTGGTCACCTAGGTTCCTTCTTGAGGGGGAGGAGGTGGAGAGGATCCAGAGGCGAGTGACTAAGATGATAGCAGATCTATGAAATGAACCGTATAAGAACAGGTTGAAAATTTGTGGGTTGCAGAAATTATTTGATAGGTGGAAAAGGGGAGATATGACTGAGACATTCAAATTGCTGAAGGGTTTCTATAGGATTAATTCAGAGGATATTTTTGAGATCAGGACGGACTGGTGGTGGGAGAACTACGGTACACCTATGGAAGCTGGGCAAGAGTGTGGTTAGCAGAGGTGTCAGAGCTGGGTTCTTTACTTTTAGAGTGGTAAATGAGTGGAATAAGCTGCCACAATCTGTTGTGGGTGCTATGATGGTGAGTGAGTTCAAGGCAAGGTATGATAGATACTGTGAGAATGTCGTATAGTTGTATAGACATGATGTTTAGGGCCTCCCTGGATGAGTCTAAGGACTCCTTGGAGTCACCTGTAATAATAGTAATAGAGCATGGGAAATGATCAAGAAGCATGTAAAGAGGAACGTGGTATCAGATTGCATATTAAGGGTAAGGAGGATAAATCAAAGGGAAATGAATGAGTAGCATCACTTAAGCAGAAAAGTGATCAGCAGTACAAAGCAAAAGCAAGAAGAGTGAGCAGCATGGCGAGAAAAGCAAAATCAGATTATTAAAGGAAATCAGCACAAAAGAAAACCCCAAAGAGTTCTGTTATGTTGTGCAAGTGGAAGAAAATTTATAGAAGAATAACAAATGCTGATGGCAGGAAAGTAGCATAAGCAGAAAAAAATATTTGAATTACTGGGTGATCAACTGGCAAGCATATATCATCCAGGTAGAGAAAAACACAAGTGATATGGCAAGGATCAATATCCTAGAAAAGAGGTAGATGAAGTGCAAGTGTTTAGTATATTAGGAAATTACAATACATATATGAATACAGCCCTGGGATTGAATGTATATCAAACAGTGTGTTATGTGAAATGGCAGTGACTCTAACCAGGCTGTTTAAGTCTCAGTACAGGTAGTCACAATGTCCTTAAGGCTTCAAGGAAGAGGTAGCAAATTAGAGACCAATTAGTACACCAGGAGTAGTGGTTAAAGTATTGAAAAAACTGGTAAAGTGCAGAATTGTAAAATGGATGGGAGAAATATGTTCAAATGTGAATTGCCATATCTAGAATAAGAATGAGTGAAGTTATGAGTATTGTATGGAAAACTAAGCTGGATTATGAAAAGAAACTGGATGCATAGGCTAAATCAATCCAAAAGAATTTTATAATTATGCTGCAAGTAAAAGAAAGAATGAATGAAGAAGAATAACTTTACTGAATGCAAACTTGTGTTAGAAGCAGATGTGAAATTTCAAATAATGAATGCACAATTTGCCAAGACATATCAACTTGGCATATGTAGCACAGTCTCTCTCTCTTCATGCAGTATAGTGGGAGCTACACTGCATGAAGAGAGAGAGAGAGAGATACGAGAAAGAAGTTCTAGAGTTATTGCATATCCTGGATGAGAATTCAGTAATAGGGGCAGATGGAATATCAGCATGTTCAGCCAAACTGAGCTGGACCCTTGACATGTTTGTATAATTTGAATCTTTGCTCAGGAAAATTCCATTGGAATGGAAACAATTCACAATAATACCATTGCACAATGGTGGTGCAAAGATTGATGTATTTTAACTGTCAACCTGGAGTGATTGTGAAGCTTTACAGGAGTTGGTAAGAACTTGCATATAGTTAGGTGGAGAGACAAGCTATCTGTTTACTAAAGATAGGTCATATCTGAGCAATTTACTTGTACTTTACAATAACATCATGGATGAGCTGGATAAAGTGAATGGATACACTGTGATGCTATTGAACTTTCCTAAGGCATCTGATAAGATACCACCAAAAGGCTGTTGCAAAAACTGGAGAATATGGACTTGGAATATAAACTATTGACTAAGAGTTCAGGTATGGAAAATACAACTCTCCGATGCTTCGAGTTCCTTAGCAATGAGAGTTTTTGCTCTCTTAGGTTTCTGCCTAGTCTCTGATGAAAACCAATGAGTTTGAAACAGCTGTCAGACTAGTGTAACGTTATCAAAATGGACCAATAGGAGTTGAATATACGGATGCTTTGAGCGTTCATGTCGCCTATAAGGTTCGGCTAGGGCAACTTGTAGTATGGCAGCTAGCGTATTAACGCAAGCTCTCTCTCTCTCTGGTTATTTTTTACACGAAACATTTATATTTTCTGCATTCAGCTATGAAATAATGTTGGATAAGTTGGTGGCTGATGAGAGGTAGAATCTGCCAGATTTAAGGTGTCCAGTGGTGTGCCCCAGGAATCCACCCTTCAAGCATTGTTGTTTAATCTGTATATTAATAATACTGGGAAGGACCTGACAGGAAATCTTTAATTGTTTGCTGATGATGCAAAGACAGGCAGAAAAATCAGAGATATTATTGATATACAGCTTTACAGAGTGATTTAAATAGGATGGAAGTGTGTGAAATGACTTTCAATTCAATGTGAGTAAATGTCAAGTTATGCACTTTGTTGAGATGAGATATTCAACAACATATTATGTTGGTGGGGTTATGCTTGGGTAACTGATGCGGTTAGAGATCCTGGAGTAATGGTGGAGGAAATTGAAGTTCAAGGGCCCATAGCAAAAACTGCAAACTGCAATGTAGAAACGAACATTAATGTGTAAGAATATGGAAGTCGTTTTACCTTTTTATAAGGCCTTCATGTGACCACACCTGGACAACCACGTGCATATTTGGTCACCTGAGTTCCAGAGCGATGAAGATTCTATGGAAGAGCTGCAAAGAAGAGTCACAAGATAATATTGTGATTATGAGATGGAAATTATTAAGTAGTTTTGTATTAGAAAGAGGATGATATGATAGAGGTCTATAAACTTCTGAGAGGATGTAATAGGATATGGGGTTGATAAAATTTATTATATGGAATGGGAATATAGCACAAAGGGACTGTGGAAGTTAAGGTTGTGTAAGGTTAAGAAAGGAATGAAAGACAGAAGCTAGGTTTTTTTCCCTCTCATAGAACTCTGAATAAATGGAACAACTTCCCTGTCGAAGTAACAAGTGCATCTAGTGTGAATGAGATTAAGAGAAGGTATGATGGCTGGTGTAGATGATGAATATCCCCCACCCTGATGAATTCTTGAATCTCTGAAGGTCTAATAATAATTATAATGATATATGATATTTCTCATCTCATTTTCCATTTGTATTAGTCTCAATGGCCTGTCATTGCCAAATAATTTGACCTATTAGAAAAACATGACTATCCTGATAGGAGTGGTTAATCCTGTCTGCACTGTTTGTCAAATTGTGTTCAAAAGATTGGTTTCCTTGTTTTGGGAGATGAAAAACCCAAGTTTCTGGGAGGGAAAAAAGCTTGCAACACTCCATATGAGACCAACTAACTCACACTCCATTGAAAGGTTCTAATAAGGGTTCTACACATCCTAGATGGGATTCGTACCCAGGTCTTTCTAACCAAAGGGTTTTGTATATATTGACTGAGCCACAGAGGTTCTCAGAGAATATGTAAGAATATCAGTAGGCTGCCAACCAATGCTTAAACTATTAGTTCAGGCTCTAGCTGGCAAGCATAGATTAAAACACATGAGAATATGCAGACAACTTTGCCACCATCTTGTAGTATCAGGTAATAACTAATAGCTAATAGTAAACAGGCAAAATAGTGACAGTTCGACAGTAAATTTTCATGTGCAGGGTTAAATACCAAGATTTATAGAAAGAAAAATCCTGCTTAACCACCACAATTAAACAATAAATTTGAAGTTTATTAAGACCTCTGGGGCCAAACATATGACTAACAAAACCCTACAAATCCACTTCACCAACATCCGTGGCCTAAACTCCAACCTTAATAGTGTCCACTACCACCTGCAGTCTACCAAACCCTACCTACTCTTTATGTCTGAAACTCAAATCTCACCTCCCTCCAGCACTATTTACCTCAACTTTCCAAACTACACACTCTTTAACTCCCTTTGACCCAAGGGTGGCATCTGTGCATATATCCACTCTGACATACCTTGCCAGAGAGCATCCAACCTAGAATTGCCCAATTTTGACCTTCTTTGGATGAAAATATCCCTACCCAACTCAGTCAAATTGATATGCTATCTCTATCGCTCCCCTAATGCAACCAATCACTCTGAGCTCTTCAATTTCCCCTCTTTAAAAATGGACTTTCTCCAGTCCCACTTCCCAATAGTGAAAGCATTCTCCTAGAAGATTTTAATGTCCACAACACCAACCGGCTTTCAAGCTCCAGCTGTACAGATCTTGCAGGCAGAGATTCTGAAACATTCGCCACCAATGACATTACACAACTAGTTCAGCTGCCAACCAGAATATCCAATAACCCAAAACACTCTCCAAATACCCTAGACCTCTTCCTGACCAATGACCCTTCCAAATACACAGTGAATGTAGAGAGCCTGCTAGGCAATTTTGACCACAACCTAGTGCTCATCTCCTCCCCCTCATGCAACAACACTTACACAGCCACTCACATGCAAGAGTAGTTTGGCATTATAACAGTGACAAGTGGGACGGCCTCTGCAACTTCTATGCCTCATTCCCATGGTTAGACTATTGCTTCTGAGCTTCCAATCCAAACACATGCACTAAACTCATGACCAGAGTAATCCTCACTAGCATGGAATCATACATTCCCACAGTACTCTGACCTGCCATTCCCTAACTAAACCCTGGTTTTCTAAAAGATGCACCAAGGCTGAAATGAAAAACCAAACAAACCATTACTGGCTCAAACCTATCTTCCTTTACAGCTTATACCCAAGCCCGAAATAAATGCAAAAAAAAAAAAAAAAAAAACAATCAACGCTTCAAAACAGAGTTCAAAAGAGCAAAAAGCAGGAAATTAGCACCCTGTCCAAATGGCAGCTGAGCCTTTTGGTCCCTTGCCAAAGTAATCGGTCATAACTTCTGCTCAACACTATTCCCACCTCTATCCTACCCAAATGGCTCCATTTCATCATCACCTACAGAAAAGGCCCATCTCCTGGCCTCACACTTTGCTCCCAATGAACACATAATTAACAATGGCAAATGTCCCCCAAGCATTCCAGATGCCCAACATACAATGCCCACTATATCCTTTTGCCAGAAAGAGATCAGTAAAATACTGTCCAAATTAGACACAAAAAAAATCTCCCAGCCCTGATGGCATTCCTCCAATTGTTCTGAAGATTTGCATGCCAGAACAGTCTCCTGTCCTATGCCGCTTATATATACTGTCTTACTCCACTGGTATCTATCCCACAGTCTGGAAATTGGCCTATATTCAACACATTCCTAAGAAGCACAAAAATCTTCAATTCCCAACTCCTACACTACCTCGAAGCTACCCGTCTAATAAACGACAGCCAGTATAGATTCTGGCACTGCCGATCAAGAGGAGATCTGCTCACATATGTCACCCATCTCTGGACAAATGCCATGGAGAAGTTTGGCGAATCTCAAGCGCTTGTGCTTGATATCTCCAAGGCATTTGACTGGGTCTGGCCCAAGGTCTTACTTAGCAAGCTGCCATCATTTTGGTCTATCTCAAGACCTCTGTAGTTGGATTTCCAGGTTTTCTGTCTGGATGCACACTATGTGTGGTGGTGGTGGTGGATGACTCCTTATCCTCTCACCATTCAACTAATGCCAGGGTGTTCTTCAAGGTTCTATCCTCTCACCAACCCTCTTCCTACTATATATCAATGACCTACTTCAGCTTACCTCCAACCCAATACACAGTTTTGCAGATGACCACCACATTGCACTCCTCCATTTCTTTTGCTAAACCTTACTCCACACAACTCACCTCACTACAGAACAGCAACCACCACTGCCCTCAATTCAGAGCTCCAAGCCATCCTCCAATGGAATTCAGATAACCTAGTAAATTTCAATCCAAATAAAACCCAGTACTGTCTTATTTCTCATAAAAAAGAACCATTTTCTCCCAGTATTATTTTTGACAACACCCAAAAAACCAGACAATCTGAGATTTCTCTTCTTCGAATTACCACGACATCAAGCCTCTCCTGGCATATTCACATAACAACCATTGCATCCTCAGCTTCTAAAAAAGTAGGATTTCTCTTTCGCTCACGACGTTACTTCACCCCTGAACAGCTGTTAACCTTATACAAATCATAAATCCACCAACCATTGAATACTGCTCCCACATATGGGGTGGGGACCCCAATGGCTCCCTCAAAATGCTCGATTCAATACAGAGGAGAGCAATCAGACTTATTAATGACCCATCTCTTACCAACTCACTCACCCCACTTTCGCACAGACGATTGGTCTCTGCATTATGTGTTTTCTACAAATATTTCCATGGAAAATGTTCATATGAAATAGTATCAATAATTCCCCCACTTAGTACTAAGCTCATTGGAACACGTGCAGCAGCTGCTGCTCAACATCCCTACACAGTGCACCTTGAAACCCACAGAACAAGTTTCTTCTTCTTCTCCTTCATCCCTGCAACTGCTATACTATGGAAGTCTTCCCCTTGATGTGTTCCCTAAGGAATAAAATATACAGTCATTCAAATCAAATGTGAACAAGTACCTTCTTTCCCAAACCATACACAGTATTAATGTACTATAGGTTGATCTACCAACCTCTCGTGTATGGGCTCAACATAAAAAAAAAAGTCTGATGCAAACTAGCAGCTTCAGAACACAGACTGCATCCAAAGGATATTTCCTTGAGATTAATGTTTTCATGAAGAAATTTAGAATGAGGAGGGACCATAGAGATGATAAACAATGATAAAAAAATTATATATTTATAATATGCTTATTATAATATTTAGATAAAAAACTTAAAGCATTACTTGATACTAATTTTATCTATAAACATAAAATATATTTTTATTGTGAAAGTTGAATTTCAATATAAATTGGTCAGCCTGTTTAAAAGTGTCCATAGCTGGACTTGGCTATCAAGCAGTAGGATGGCCGTACCTGCTCTATGGAAATGGCATGGCTCTGTGATGGTGAAATCTTGTCTTAGACCTCACCATCAAAGTATCTACTATTAGGTAAGATGAGTTGGACAAGGGAAATTATTACATTATGACACTGCTAACCAGGGCTGGTGGAAGTGGGCATGCAGTGCATGCCCGTGCCGCTACGATGGGGGCGCCGCCGCCAGGGAACGGTTCATAAGTTAATTTTTAAGAAACAAAATTTTTATCATAAAAACAAAAAATTCTTAGAATGATCAATATTAAATAAATGAGGCCGTATACACTGAATAAAAATTAAAAAAAAAAAATGTATATTGCACCTCTTTGATCAGCTGGTTGTTTACAATTTTGCAGCTAGAGTAGGCTAAATGCTTGCCTGCAGAATGTTATGTCTACTGCAGTCTATCTAAAGTGAAACGGTGAACAGTTTTTATGCGCAGAAACGAATTTTCGTACAAAACATTTGTTGCTAGTTAACCAGTCATATGGTACGCATCTCAGTAGGCTACTGACAGTAGCACAATACCGACTATTATTTCGTCTCTGTGTCGTGTAATAATTTCTTGTGGGTATAAAATAGAAATGGAATCAAAAATTTAAAAAAAAAGTTATCCGGTGCACAAAATCATAAGTGTCACACTGCGAAAGAAGCAGATATTAAGAAACAAACTGGGGCTCTTAATAAATTTGTTAAAATGTTAAAATATTCTGATGCAGATTGTAACCAACTCGATACATCAGAAATCAGAGTTGAAGAACCGTGCACATCATCCAGTTTGCATGAAGGTACTATTGCAACTATTGAACAAGATAACTGAACACGATTTAAGTGAAAAATAGTTAGGATTTAGTCAACTACAACAAGATTTAGTTGTAGTTGACCACGAAACTAACACACTGTTAGTCACTGTGAATTTAGAAGATCCAGGTGAACGGGGAAATATTGATGAAAAATTACGAGTTGTTTTAATTGAAATGGGGCCTGTTCAAAATAAAAATATGCTGTTTTAAGGATACTTGTGACATAAGACTGAATGATATATGCACGTAAACACAAGAAAGATATTTAATTAACCAAATATTTTGGTCTGGAAATAGCAGACCATCCTCAGTGGTATTACAAGAATAGTTTTAAAAAAATACTAGCTAGAATACTAACAATAGATCGTTAAAAATAGAACATGCCGCGTGATGTTATATCACTAAGTATTAAGTATAAAATGGAATATTTTGAAGTAGAGACATGATTGGAAGAAAAAAAAAAAAAAATAATGAGTAATCTTGATTAGACTTTCCCAGATTTTTGATATAGATATACAGTCATTACGATTCAGGTTGGAACGATGGAGCAAGGCCTCCATGCTTTCCTTGAACAAACGCTCGAACCTATAACGGGATCTATGTATGAGACGAGTCCTGGACCGAAATATGCTGTGGACAGTTTCAATCCCGTGTTGAGCCAATCCAGACTTTTCGGGTTTGTTGTGAAGAATGGAGGATTTATGTTCTTGGATTCTTTTTTTCAAGAGAATGTCTAGTCTGTCCAAAATAGGAGAGATCACAGTTGCAAGTAATTTGATAAACTCCAGGAAGAGATAAAGTTGAGCATTTGTCTTTAGGAGAAGGAAAATGAGAAGACAATTTGTTAATAGGAATATGTAGTTGTTAAATCATATTTCTTTAAAATTCTTGTGATAGGTTCTGAAATACCGGAGATATAAGGAATAGGCACTCGACGTATTGAAACTTTGTTGTTTTGAGGAGGATTATAAGAATTGAGATGTTGAGTACTTTTTTTAGGAAAGCCATCGAGTTTCATGTGTTGTTGGATAGTAGAAAGTTCTTTCTGTAGATAATCAAAAACAATCAAGAACCTTGCTCCATTGTCCCAACCTGAATCGTAATGACTGTGTATCTATATCAAAAATTTGGGAAAGTCTAATTAAGCATTTTAATTAATTCTAATCTAATCAAGCAATTAAGTACACATTAATTTTTTTTTCCCCCCAATCATGTCTCTACTTCAAAATATTCCGTTTTATACTTAATACTTAGTGATATAACATCACGCAGCGTGTTCTATTTTTAACGATCTATTGTTAGTATTCTAGCTTGTATTTTTTTAAAACTGTTCTTGTAATACCACTGAGGATGGTCTGCTATTTCCAGACCGAAATATTTGGTTAATTAAATATCTTTCTTGTGTTTACGTGCGTATATCATTCAAAATAAAAATATATATCCCAGAGATACATATGGTCGTAAATTTGGCGACACGTATTATAATAGAAAAATGAAAAACGGGAGCTCTTGCCAAGAACATGGCTCATTTATTCCGAAACTTTAAATTCTGTTTTTTGCTTTTGTTGCAAACTTGTCGCACCTACTGAATTAACTGAATCACCCACTGAGTCTTTGTAGAAGGTTATAACGATTGGAGAAATGTAAGTACAACTTTTACATAGACATGAGACTATTTTAACTCACATGAAAAATTTCTTAAAATGGAAGGAACTAGATAAAAATTTAAAAAAACAAAATTAATATTGATTTCCAGACTCAAAGCATGTATGAAATGGAAAAGAAAAATTTACGAGTGTTTTAGAATGCTTGATTGAAATGATAAAATTCCTTGGTAGCCGAAATTTAGCTTTTCCCGGATCATCTGATAAATTATATGAAAGAAATAACGGCAATTTTTTAAAATTAGTCGAACTGTTTGGGAAGTTTGATCCCGTTATGGAAATTCATGTTGAAAGGGCCCTACAACGAAACAATAGGGTACACTATTTGGGTAAAGACAGTCAAAATGAAATATTGGAAACTTTTTAAGTAACGCAATCAGGGATACAATTTTATTATTAATTCTAAAATCTAAATATTATTCCATAATTTTAGACTGCACACCTGATGCAAGTAAAACAGAACAAATGACCATTATTATTCGCTTTGTTTCCTGTGACAATGGAATTGTCAACATCAGGGAAACTGTTTTAGGATTTGCAGATATATCAGATTCCACAGGACGTGGCTTATGTGCAACAATAATGGAACAACTGGAAAAATGAAACATTCCCATTGAAGACATGCGAGGTCAAGGGTATGACAACGAGGCAAATATGGGCTGCAAAATTTGCTTTTGAACAAAAATCCTCTAGCTTTTTACGTGCCATGTGCTGCTCATACTCTAAATGTAATCATTAACAATGCAGCCAAAGTGAATGTAGATGCAATTAGTTTCTTTGCAATTATTCAATATACAATTCTTTCATTCTCTTACAAACGTTGGGCAATCCTTTTACAGTTCATAAAAAAAATTAACATTGAAACAGCCATCAGAAACGCAATGGGATAGTAAAATTAATGCAATCCACCCTCTATGATATCAGTTAGGAGAAATTTATGATGCACTTTTTGAAATTTTAAATAATGAAAATTTTAATAAAGAAACTCAGCATAAAGCACAAACATTATGTGCTAAAATAAAGGACTACAAATTTATTTGCTCTCTTATAAATATGATTTACTTAACAGAATAAACCCTGTGAGTAAAATGCTTCAAGACAAAAATATAAACATTACACTTGCTTTAGAATCTATCGAAAACTTAAAAATATTCTTACAAGAGTATCGATCAGATACAAATTTTAAAGAAGTTCTAAAAACGGCAAAATAACTGAGTGAAGAGGTAGATGGAGAACTTTAAAACAGAAGATAAATTTACAGTGAATTTGTTTTATACACTTCTAGATGTTGCAATGTGTTCGTTAATAGAACGTTTTGAACAACTAAAATATATGATAATTTCAATTTCTTGTATAGATTACTACAAATTAATAATGAAGATTTACGAAAAATTCGTGACGATTTAGAGATTCTCTTGAAGGACTGCGACAATAAAAACGTAAATGCAATAGAACTATATGACGAGTTATGTGCTCTCTGGGATATTTTTCGGATGGATAATTTAAATATTCAAAAGCCCTTTTGATATTCTTAATTTTATTGTGTCCAATAATTTATCTTTCCCTAACTTTTCAATTGCTTTAAGAATACTATTAACCTTACCTGTTAGTGTAACGAGCTGTGAAAGTTCCTTTTGCAAGTTGAAATTGATTAAAAGTAGGTTTTAATTTAAAACCTACTTAAGAAAAATATGTCACAAAAAAGCTTGTTAGTTTGGCTTTAATAGCTATTGAAAATGATATATGTGCGGAATTAGATGTTAAGACCATTATTTCTAGTTTTATGAATATTAAATCAAAAATCCTAAAATTTTAATTTAGAAAAATTTCAAGTATATTTATGTAATTTAATTTATTTTCCGTTATTCTGTAAGGATGTTATTTTTTGAATACTTATATTAAATGTTCTAATTATTTCTGAATTCTTTTATTATTTTCTCATCTATCTTGAGTTTCTTTTAATTTCCTTAAAGATAGTTCCACTTATAAAAATTATTACGAGTTACTAAGAATTTAGTAACTTGTAAAATGCAAGAATTTTTTAAACTTTAGTTCAAATAAATTTTAACTTTAATTAAAATTCATTTTAATTTTGTTAGCGATTCGGGTCGGCGAGAATGCTATAATCCCTGTATCATTATATTCAACGATTAAAGTGAAATGGCTTTATCAAAATTTGCTTTAACTTTTGAGAATTTTTTGAATATGTGGGTTTTTAACGATTAGCCTGCCTAGTCAACACTCCCGGTTCGTTACATTTAGCAAACATGTGGCTGTTCTGTCAAAATTTATTTAAGAAATTTCAAATAATTTAAATTTTTATTATCATAAAATAACCACACACTCCCAGATCGTTACAGGGCGCTTAGATAGAAACTGCATGTGGGCATCAAAGACCCTAGCGCCGGCTCTGCTGCTAACCTTTGTAAACACATTCAATAGGATACTACGTGGAATTCTATTATAAGTTGAGAGGGCAGGAGACAGTGGTGTGTGCTACAAGGACTTTGTGCTTAGCATGCTACTTATATGATTTATGCTGTTTATATGGAAATGATTTGGGGGGGGGGAATAACAAATTGTTTACTAATGATTCAAAAATGGATAGGTTAATAATGATATACAGTAAATTAAAAATAATGCTGAAAGCTTTGTCAACAATGATGCATGAATCCTGCAACTGATTTAAATAGAATCCAGGTAAAGGATAATGGTCATCAGTTTAATGTGGCAAAGTGTAAAATTATGCACTTTAAGACAAAAAATATTGCATGTTATGTATTATACTAGTCAGATTGCCCATGTCACTTTCCCACTGTGGGAAAGTGACATGGACTTGGGAATAATGTTGGATAGGAAACTTAATTTTAGAACATATTGCAAAGCAGACAAAACAGCTCAAAAGATTAATTCATTGTTAAAAAATACACTATCCATTTAAGAGAGGGAAGTTATTCTACTCTATCTAGATCTGATTGCCAATTTCTACTCTATCAATAGATGTGATTGTCAATTTCTTGGGATGTTAAAGTAGAGAGGGAATTCAGAGGCAAGTGACCTAAATGTTGACTGGTCTATGGAGCCTCTCAGGATAGACTGAAGGTTTGTGGTTATCAGTGGTGGCTCATGGCTTGAAATCGTGGGGGTGCTGCAACTTTCGAAATATACATACACACTGTAAGTACAGTATATACGTGTTTGGATAAAATATCAAAATTATGGTAAAAATTTAAAAAATGATGAAATATTATGATGAGAAAAATATATGATATAAATAATATGATGAGAAAAATAATGAAATATTGTTTATTATCGATAAAATTATACAGTTTAGTATAATTCAAAATTACTTAAAAATAAAATCCATTATCATAACCCCAATAATGTTCTAAAATAAAAACCATAACATTACAATTACAGTTAAAGACATGACAAATGTTATGTCTTTAACTGTAATGTCCAAATATTTAAAGAGATGGAGTAAACACGATAAGCAATACGAACACTCTACTACTGGCACAAACTGCATATAAACAACAGTGGAACTGCGCAATGGACAGTGGAGCATTATGCTAATAGCTCGCACCTCACTATGACATGCATATGCTTTCGCGCACATGCAATATGACATTGTGGTAAACACAGTGCTGCTAGCATCCTTCAACCTCCTAAGTGCTACTTAAGATGGATTTTTATTATTTTTTATACAAAATATGAGAATTGTATAGGATTGTTGATGATAAAATTAAATATTACAAGCAAATATAAATAAATTAATAAATATATTTATATATAGAAAAAATTGGGGGTGCTGCAGTTCTGTAGTGCCTATGCACGAGCCGCCCCTGGTGGTTAGGCAGGTTAGCTGACAAGATGGATATGATAAAAATAAGAGTTGCTAAATTATCATCATCAGACTTCCATGGAGACCAAAGACTCATTATAGAAGTCCCACTGTTACAATCACTGTCACTGCACTTCTCACACTCTCAGGTAATGTATTCTAATTACCCACCATTCAAAATGCAAAAACCCTACTCTTCATTCTCCTTACACAGCTGCCAGAGATGGCCTCTTGTCCTTCTGTCTCTCAAAGAGTCTCTGTCTCCTAAAAGTTTTAGAGATTGCAATTTAATTAACTTTAACATAATGAACTTACTATATACATGTAAATTACATAAAGAAAAAATAAAGTAATTAATAAAAACATTTTGTGATGAGTAATTCATATCATCAGAATGTATACACAAAAAGAACAGTAAATGAAACCAGAACGGAATGATAACAAATGTTACAGAATGCTTCCATTCCACTGCTCTCCAGCCAGTCACATATTATTAGGAACTTGTGGGAAACAGTAAATATAGTCAATTAACATGGCAACAAACAAACTTAGCCGATGGACAAAGGCTCATTACAGGTATATAAAAGTAGAGCGAGCTAAAAAAAACCTTAGCAAATTAAAAACGAAATGAATTTAAAAATTGTAACATTTGCAATGTTACAATTTTTTTTTTATATGCAATATGTGCTCCATATGCAATTTTTACAATTGTATATGGAGTACATATACAATTAATACATTATTCATGTAAAGCAAACATGAAAAGTATGTAAAAAAGAATTACTAAATCAACCTATCGATACCATGTACATATATACATACAGTGTGTGTGTGTGTATATATAAGCATAAGATTTGCATATACATATTATGAATAATCAGTAAATTATTAGAGAGACTTCAAAGTTACTATTTTCAAGAACTATGATAATTTAGACCATCACAGCAATTCAGATTATTTGACTTAGATGTGCACTTTGGGTAACTCTCCTGGCAAGGAATCTCTGCAAACAGGTTGAAGGTTGCACCATAGATTTTCCCAAGTCACCACTTCTATCCAGCTATTTCATGCAACACTTGGAAGAATGACTTTTCACTACTATTGCTCCTTTGTGCCTCCACTTGTTTTCATTATGTTGATGATATGTTTACTACTTGGCCATGCTCCAATGAAGAATTAGACAGATTTTTAACTAAAAATCAACAATCTCTTCCCTAGAATGAAATTTACGTCAGAAAAAGAAAATAATGAATTCCTTTCATGGATTTACTTGTAAAGAGGGAAGCTGATGGTGCTCTCAGCTATTCCATTTATAAGAAGCATACATTTATGGAAAAATACATTCTTCAGGACTCAACATATTACCCCCCCCACACACACACACACATACAAACTGTTAACACGGATTTGTGAAGACTCTTGGCCACCAGACACATAGCATGCTCTTCTCAGGACACACTATGACTAGAATTACAATGCATTGATGACAGCATTATACCTAATGGTTACTTTCTATCCTAATTACAGCACCTCTTAGATAATTACTTCCCAAATAATAACTCAGACAACAAGAGAATTTTCATCCCTTAATATAAATTATAAATATACTTTCATTCCTTATATAACAAGTATTTAAGAATGCATATCAAAAGGGTTTTTTTTTTTTTTTTTTTTTTTTTTTTTTTTTTTAAGGGAATATCCGAACAACTTTCAAGCCAGTTGTGTGATTTTGTCTATCATTCCCTCCACTAAAGACAAACTTCTCTTGGCTTTGCAGTGTAGGCATACAACATTTAGAACACATGGATTAAATATTTTCTCCAAGATGAAAAAAACTTGTGTGACAAAATATGGAGTTTCTATTAGCCACAGGATCTTAAGGGGTAACATAAAAATTCTTCACAAAAGTCTTTTCAAATTTGAGACTTCAAGGATCTAAATCACAGCTCTAAAATTTTCAAAATTCTGATAAACAGTGACTTTGGGCTCTTGCTAATAATTTAGTATTTATATTAGAGATGTGCCGAAGAGCAGGACTTGGCTAAAGCATATGCAATGAAATTTTATAAACAAATATTTTTTGTTCTTGTTTTTTAAAAAAAACACTATTTGTACCTTTTCCCCTCAAAATATTTGTTTATAAAATTTAATCCACAATGTTTAAAATTTAATTAATTATGCTTCACAAAATTAGAGAATGAAGAAAAATGAAAAAACTTATAATACTTCACATAATTATGGATATTATTTCTGGGGAAAACTCCATGTTACTCCTCTTAACAAACTATTATATTTATGGATATTTTGCCTGCTTCTGTTTAGGAGTGCCCCTGTTTAAATGTCATTAGCTTTTTACTCACAGATTCTTAGGGCATTGTAGATGTATATTTACCAATAAATATATGTAGCATAAAGGGAGAGAAATTTGCATATACCTTTTTCTGGGTGCTGTAGCTTTTCTTCTTTCAGCAATGTCCAAACTACTGTGTGTGGGGGGGGGGTATTAGGCAATGTGGGAGAATTAAAATAGAAATGGGGAACAAAAACGGTTTTTTTTTAATTACACACACACATTATAAGGGATGGGCAGATTTTTTATATTTATATAGGGTGGGAAAGGGTGAAAGGGGTTGAAAATAGCAACTGATTTTTAGAAGGGGGGGGAAGTGGGTTTGATGGGGTGCGGTCCGTTTTGACTATTCTTGGTCGTCGTTTGAACACATGGAGGAAGTGGATGCTATGTCAGGTCAGGAAGGTGCTTCTGTTTTTGAAGTGTTTGTGTTATCGCCTATTGGTCGGGGTTGTGACCTCAATTTCATGTTGTGAAGCTTCCAAACCTTGGAGTTTATGTAGAGCCTGTGTACGTTGATAGAGTTTGCGTCAAATTTTATGGCTATTGTTTCCGATATTCTAAGCATTGTTTCATTGTCTTGTCTGTCTGCTATGATGGCCTTGTCGATCTGTGGGGTATGTTTTGTTCAAGGGCATGAACAGCTATTTCTGTGCTTTGTATATGTGCTTTTCTTTTTGATGTTGCGTTTTTTAGTGTTTAAACGTTCTGGAATAGGGATGTTACAATCGCAGAAGTGTTCATGTATTCTTGCCCATAAAGACCTGATGGTGGAACCTGTGTAGGTGATATCACAGTCTTTTTGGCAGGGAAATTTATAGACTAAGTTGTGGTGTTCAAATATTTCTTTTTGTGTGTGAAATTTAGTGGGTTTCAGGAGATTTGCCAATTTTTGGTTTGTGGTGAATGCCAGTTTGTAGTCAGTATGTTTGAAGATGCATTTATAGGCTTTGTATGTGTTTTGGGTGTATGGTAGTTTGATAATTTTTTGTGTAGGGCAGTTTGTTTTGGTACTTGGGTTGTTTTGGCAGTTTTTGGCCGTCTTGTTTGCGTAATTTATTAGTTGTGTAGGATAGTTGTGGTTTTTGAAGATCTGTGTTAGTTTTTTTATTTCTGCGTTTAGATTACTCTGATTGGTTGAAAATTTGTGCGCATTTATGAATTGTGATAAGATGACCGATTTTTTAACGGAATATGGATGGTATGAGTGGAAATGGAGGTAGTTTCTGATATGTGAGGGTTTGTGGTATACTTTCATGGCTATTTTGTTGTGTGTTCTGGTTAATGTCAAGTTTAAGAAATTGATGGATTTGTTCTGTTCGGTTTCTATGGTGAATTATAGTCTGTTGCTGTAACTGTTTAGGGACGCTTTTAAGGTGGTGATGTGTGTGGGATTTCCAATGCACAGAATATCGTCCACGTATCTGCCATAAAAGGTGGAAGGGTGGAGTAGGAGTGATTCTGTGTGTGCTAGGAATAATTCCGCTAGTTGTCCGCTGATGTTTTGGCCCATGGGGAGTCCGAATATTTGAATGTACATGTTGTTGTTGAACTTGAAGAAGTTTGCCGAGATTATTAGTTTTATTAAGAATAATATCATTGGGCGTTAGTTTAGTATGAGAGTGTACTCCTAAACAGAAGCAGGCAAAATAGCCGTAAATATAATACTTCACATAATCATACATCCACATGAAAATAAATAAATGAATACATAAGCTTTGAAAACTGACTGGAGAGCTTATGAGAATACAATCTTCAACATCAGAGTTAACTTAGCTTGCACTACTAAAAAGATGTGCACTGCCACGGCATCTGTATATTTGCTTTTTATTAGTTTCTTCTGGTCAAGGTTTCACTGGCCTAACAGCTGTTTTGAACTGCTAGTTTTCATCACAGATCAAGCAGATATCTTAAAATAACAAGAATCCTCATTCAATATCAAAGCAATTCTGTTTCAGAGATTTGCATTTTTCATAAGTGAACGTCAGTCGGTTCTTAAGAGTAATTATCAAAGGGCCTAAATATATTCATTTTGGCATTGTAAAATAAACAGATCAATTCATATTTCATGCATTACTTTAAGAAACCTGGAAAGTTGTTCAAATAGTGCAAGCTAAGAAACCATTGAAGTCAAGGATTGCATTCTCGTAAGCTCTCTTCTTTATTCGAAACTCTCCAAGTTTCTACATATTTGATATTTATATATTCAACTATGAAATAAGCAAGTATCTTTAACATCTCCAATTTTTGTTTATTCTATATTGCCAAAATGAAGAGTTTTAGCATCATCTTCGATAAAAAGGGAAGATAAAATTTTGCTTTCCCTAAATATAATAACTGTCAATTTTTTAGGTATAGAAGTGAGATGCTTCAATTTGAAATAAGTCAAATATTATAATGGAGGATATTATGGATCCATCCATATTTTATAGCCAAATATAAAAACATACTTAAAACTTTCAAAAACTTACCGAGTTTGAGTATTTTTCTACAAAATATAGATGACTCTGTAATATTGACTATTTGAGCTTAGTTACAGCATTGAATGAGCTTATTATGTCTTCTCTTCCACTTGTATTATTTTATTTTTTTTTTAACTTGGTCAATTCGAAGCCTGGTGTTTCTGGCTGGTGAAACTTACTCAATGCATTAAGAAATGGAAATATACAGGTTGTGGGTTAGAGTTTGCGTTGTTTATATTGCCAAGGCAACCCCGATTCTGGTGTTGTTCTCATAACTCTCAGGTAAATTTTCGAAACTTCAACTTTTTCTTTATATATTTGGATATAAAACATACATAGACTCCTATCCCACATTTTGACATAACAAACTATCATTTAATTTCATAGAGCACTGTATCTAAAAAACAATACAGCATAAAAATCAGAACAAAATATTGCACTTATTTCTTCAAAGAACAAAAATATTAATGAAACTGATTTTAAACTGTGAAATATAGAAAATCAGGGATTTAATACTCAAAATGAATTTGTGATAATTATAATGTAGGAAAATTAATTTTTCAGTATTTTACGAATAGCATATGTATGGTTTCTTTGTAGATATTTCTGACTTCAGAAAAAAAAGAAAGAAAAAAGAAACTCTTTCAAGGAGTCAGCTGGTAGCTAGAGCTGAGAGAAACTTTCCAGGGAAATTGAATTGCAGAAGTCATAGAAGATAAGAGAAGGCTTTTCTTAATTGGTTGCATTTGCTATGATGCATGTAACAGGAATTTTCTGCTTTAGCTGGTTGAATACTGAATCTTTATACTATTTTGGCCGAATACCAAAGCAAAACCGAATATTCAGTGCATCCCCAATTTATATATGGGTATGCAAGTTAAGGCTTATATATTGTAAATATTTTATATACACGTATATTCTTGTAGGTATATATATTTGTATTTGTGTGCATTACACACACACATTCATAGATTGATTTAGTTATTCATTCTTTTTTACACATATTTTTCATATTCACTTTATGTGAATAATCGATTATACACAATTTTTATGGAAACATTATAATTAAAATTTTTTTATTCTTAATCTACAAAATTTTTCTCTTTTAAACTATGTCTATACTTGTAACATTCCTGTAATGAGACTCTACCAGTGACTGAGTTTGCTTATTGTGTTAATAAGTTTACAGCTTTCTATGGGTTCCTAAAAGCATCATGTGACTGGAAAGAGAGCAGAACAGAAGCACTCTGTAATGACTGTTGCCATTCCTTTCTCACTTCATATTCACTCTACTGATATGACGAGATATCCAACACAAAACATACATGTTTTATATTACATACTTTATTGTTCTTTATGTAATTTAAGTATATAATAAGTTCATCAGGTTTTGTAGAGTAGATGATAAATATTTCAATACACGATATGAGAGAACAAGGGAGTCATCCCCTAAAGGTGGTGAATGAGATGAAATGGTTGGCAGAAGTGGTTATGACCATGCTCTGTCAGTAAACAAGTTTAATAGAGGTAAGATACTACTTGTGATAGGAAATGTAACAGGATGCCTCATAACTTTCTGTGCCCACAGGTGATGTCACTACAAGAGTTACAGGATAACAATGGAAATACTTTAACTAGCTGCTCTATCCTTAAAGATGGGTGAAGTGGATGAAATATTCAAACACCTTAAGATTTTTCACAGATCAAGACATCATTAGCATTCTGCCATTTTGATAATTACAAAGAAATTCACTTTGTAATTATCCTTTTCCAACGTTAATCCTTTAACAGCGATTGAGAGTCATTAGCAGATTAACTCTAATGGAGCGACCTTTGCTGTCACGTACTTGGAATTTACTTCATTGTCCTTCAATATTTGAACTTTTTGTGGCACAATTTAAGATAAAATGAATTTCACATCTGAGAAAATAAATAATCAATCTGAAATGACCACAGGTCAGTCTTTGCATTGAATTTACTTAGTATTAGTAAATTTGTTGTCTTTTATTTTTCAAATCAGTACAACAAAACAAGACACTTTACTGACAATATTGAAGAAATTATTTTTGTCAAATTTTCAAATGCTTGCATTGAAAGTCATTACAATAAGTATTGGGTTGGCAAATAAGTTCATTCGGTTTATGCGTTAGTACAAGTTTATGCCACTTTGCCTGTCACTATTGTTGCGCTATCGCATAACGCTATTGCGCAGTTGAAAGGAGACATTTCCCATAACCTTTCAGTGAATTTTTGTTCGGTCAACTTCAGTTGCGTGTGTAACATATTTTTAGAAATGGAAGGAAATAACATACATTACTGGCATATTTTGTTTTTTTATTTCAAAAAAGGCAAACAAGCTGCAGAGGCCCATAAAAAAATATGCAGCGTATATGGGTATGGTACCGTAACAGAACACGCATGCCAAAAGTGGCTTGCCAAATTCCGTTCTGGGGATTTTGATGTTAGTGATGCGCCTTGCACCCGACCGAGGTTGATTCGAGTGTTGTGAAGGATATCGTCAACAAAAATCCATCACAAACAGTGTAGGGGATTGCTGCATACTGAACATATCCCATACAAGCGTTGAAAACCATTTGCACAAGCTGGGATATGTTTCAAAACTCAATGTTTGGGTGCCGCATGAATTGACTGAGGCAAATATGACTGTTCGCATATCCATCTGTGATTCGCTGCAACGTCGCCAAGAAAACGACCCATTTTTGAAGCGGATGATTACAGGAGATGAAAAATGGGTTGTGTATGATAACGTGGTACATAAAAGATCATGGGTCACAAGAGCGAACCGCCGCAAACAACCTCAAAAGCAGGATTGCACCCAAAGATCATGCTCTCTGTGTGGTGGGATTATAAAGGTGTTGTCCACTACGAGATGTTACCATCAGGCAGAACAATTGATGCAACTGTCTATTGCTTACAGTTAACGTGACTGGCCCATGCAATTAACACAACTCCTTTCTGATTTGCCAATTTCCTGAATTGGCAAATCAGAAAGGAGTTGTCTTTCACCATGACAATGCAAGACCCCACACATCGTTAACAACCCGGATTAAATTGTAACGTCTTGGCTGGGATGTTTTGCCACATCCTCCGTATTTACCGGATCTGGCACCTTCCGATTAATGCCATTGATGACAATGGCAATATCATATTAAAAGCGAGGATATTAGGAAAGAACTTGACATTGTTAGCATCCAGGAATGTGTTAGCAGAGCTAATCTCAGGTAGTATGGTCACTTAAATATGTATGAACCGTATGTATGTTGAACTATACATACATACGGTTCACAATAAACAATAAATCTCATTCTTCTTGTTGAGAGGCTTATACGCTGGTTAAACATGATAACTAATATTTAAGGAATTGACAGCGTATACTAGAAATATAAATTAAATAAACTTTAATATATACTTTCCGATATTTCGGCAAACGTCACGTTGCCATCTTCTTGGGAACTTACTACAAAGAATCCCATCACCCCCCCCTCACAACAATATGGAGTTATTAAGACATTATTCAACAGGGCAAAAATAATCTGTTCAAATGATCAAGCCCTAACCACTGAACTAAATCACATCTGTGACACTTTCTCAGCCAATGGCTACCCCCTCCAAAAAATACTTAACCCAGTTATCCACAACCCACCACCCTTCACAAAAAAGATTACTCTAAATCCATCACCATTCCCTACATCCGAGGCACCTCAGAAAAAATCAATAAAATCTTAAAAAAACATGACTTGACCACTTGTTACAGACCACACAGAAAACTGGCATCCCTTATCCGCTCCACTAAAGACCAACCACTTCCCCTAGACCTACCTGGTGTATACCAGGTCCCTTGCAGCTGTAAATTGTCCTACTTTGGCCAAACAGGCAGGACAACAAATATCAGAATCTCAGAACACAAGGATTACATCCGATTTCACCAGTACAGCCACTCTGGGCTTGCAGACCACGCTCTGGATACTCACCACAGAATAAGATGGAAGAAAGCCACAGTAATACACCGCAGCAAGTTCAAGTATGAAAGACTATTCATGGAATCAGCCTTGGCCCTTAGGAACATGCCAAACCTCAACAGATGCATGAGACTGCCCCAAATTTGGGAAACTTTTATCAGAAGAACTTCAGCCCAAAGGCCAAGAACTACCAATATAGCCTGCCAGGGAGCACCATCAGGACTTAGGAAAACGTTAGCTTCCTAGCTTCAGTCTCATTTGCTGTTATTAGTACTTGTGTGCACGTGTCTTTGTAGTAAGTTCCCAAGAAGATGGCAACGTGACGTTTGCCGAAATATCGGAAAGTATATATTAAAGTTTATTTAATTTATATTTCTAGTATACGCTGTCAATTCCTTAAATATTAGTTATCATTATCAAACAATAAATCTCATTCATAATTTTTGTGACTGCAGTATCTTAATTTACTAATTTTAATCAACTGTTGTATTTAAAACGCCAGCATTCTTTTGTGGAAAATACATGTAATATAGTTGCACACAACAATACTTGCTTTCAAATAAATTGAATCATTTTCAAGATTATAAAAAAAAAAACAGCAAACACATATTCAAAAAACAAATAATTGACAAACATTGATCAGCTAAGTGATATGTAAGTTGGGTATAATTGAATCACAAAATCAAATCATGTATTACTCACCTAGTGCCATCAGCTTTCCAGCTGACTTTGTATGGTTTCAAGTGAAGTAAATTAATGTTTTCATTATCCATGGAAACTGGCTGAGAACCAGGAAATCCTGTACTGCAATAAGTAAATAAATAAAAGATACTCAGAAGGAAAAAATTACTCAATTTCCTTCAGATATTCAACTGGTGATTACTGTTGCAGATAAATGCATTCACACTCACTCAATCAACTCATGAAGCAGAGAATCTGAGAATTGTAAATATCACTCACATAAAGAAGTGAATCAACGTATGGGTCTTTTGAGTTAAATGATTCAGAGCTAATTCGACAAGTTGTGATAAGTAGATCTGTGTGATGGTGGGTATTCAAAAGTAGAGTAATCGATGAATATTATATATCTATTAGTTTCACATTACTGTTATATTAAAAATAAAATTCAAAAAAATTTATTTATTATAAAAAGATATTTATTAATCATAGTAAATCATGAGTTTATCTAATACTATGGTAATTACTGGTTATCCAGCAAGGTTTCTTTTGCTTTTAATAGTGTTTAACAACATAAAATTTTACTTGCATATATAGTTCATATTCAAGTAACGGTTTAGCCAAACACTATTTTACTGTTAAAATATTATGCAATTTTTTTAAAAAAATAAGTTTAGATTTCAAAGATTTAAATTGCAAAGCATATAAACTATACAATACATTTATGTAATTAGAAATTTGCATATGTCCTTTGGAATTATATAATTTAACTCTACTTCACTGCCTTCACACACACACACACACTACTGAGAAACAAAAAATGGTCCATTTAAAAACAAACAAACAACAACAAAAAAGCAGTACATTATTTCAAGAAATACAATAAATATCCATTGCTATTCATACAAAGTGAACAAAATTTTTTTTTCTTCCTAAGGATAGAAACTGACATAAATTCACTCATTAAAAAAAAAACAGATAACAAATTTCACTCATTCCCATTTAACAATGAAAACAATCTAGCCATGTGTATGTGCATTCCAACTCCACTCTTTATCAACTTTCTGGGATGAACCCTTGTGATCTCCCATCCATCATATACTGAAAAGTTTCTTCAAAATCTACTCTATAACCTATTCCCTCTTTACCATCTATCCACATAAACTGTAATCCACAAACCCTTCAATCTACCCTAATATGGAACATTCCACAGACCAATAACCATTTTGCTTCTGAATCCTATCCATCACTTTAACACCCCTAAGAAACCAAGGTAGCCAAATCTATGTGCATTTCAGATGTGGTGATAGCAAAAGAGTGATAAGTTCTTTGTCACTGCTTATCAATGTATCTACTATAGAAGTTATCATTTAAACTTCTTTTCTCACTTTCGCAATATATTCCTCTGGATGTTAACTTTGTCTAATATCACTCTTTATTAAATTTTTTACCTTACATTTCTTGCAGTCTCTAACTCCATCTATGTAATCTACAGCTTGTAGTTTTTTATCATTATTATTATCCCAAAGCGAATTACTTCACACTCTGACACACCAAATTGAAATCTATCTTATTCTTTCTTGGTTTAGTATCAAACTAAACCAAGAAGGATAACTGGATATTTTCACTCAAATCATTAATTCTCAATATCATTAATGCATAAAATGAACAGCAAAAGCCAAAGTATGGTGCCTTAAGACAGACCAATGATCACCTGTCTTTTTCATTCAACTTCACCAAATACTCATGGAAAGTTTTTCCACTTGGTTATAAATAGAAAAGTTTGGTTACTTGACAAGAAATTATTTAAGAAATTATGTGAAGTCAGGGTACTGACTTATACAAACTGCCTTTAAAATCCAATACTGGAAAACCATTATGGGAAGGATCCAGATCAGTTTTGACCTTTACTGGTTTTATCAGTAGGAACCATATCCAAGAAGGTATCAAGGTTAAATCAATACAGAGGTCATATATTAAACAAAAATATAATCTGTCAAGTATAATATCCACCATATACTATTCTCTGATATCTATCCATGTCTTATTCACATCACCAGCTTCATGTCCATTCCCATGTGTTCCAACTTATGTAATAAGGTTTCATGCAATATTATTGATATTAGCATCATGCAGGTATCTCCCATGGAGCCAGAAGACTCATTGAAGGAAATCCACAGTAAACAATATTCACACAAAACCAATCCTTCACACTCATTCACCACTCTCCAAGCAAAAAAATCTAATCCACACACACCTTACTAACAGCAATCTAGTACCAGATCGACATAATATGTGTGACTGAAACAAAACAAAAACAGAAGAGATCTTTTAGAAATACAAAATGTTATATTCAGGCAATGATAATTAGGGAAAAGAAGGAGTAGTCATAGTATTCAATATGAGGATAATCTTCTTGAATGGCAAGCAATATCAAGTAGAGTGATGTGGGCAAATATCAGAATGGATAAACTGGATAATGATGGCTGGTGACTTATTTGTGCTAATCGTTCCACAGAAGGGTTCTACCAAGGAAGAAATAGAGGAATTTTTTGAGGGCATTAGAGAAGGCAGCTGGCCGAATATAAAAGAAAAAGCTGATGATCGATGGAGATCAAAACAGCAGAGTATGAAATGATTACCAGACATATAGAAATGTCTTAGAAAAATTGGAAGAAAAGTGCAAAGCTAATAATAATTGTGAATGTCTTGTGGATTTCTGTTCAGGACATGGATTAATTATTACTAACGCCATGTTCCAACATAAAAATATGTATTGTTGGATTCTGAATGAAGAAAAATTAAAATTATTAATACTCCCTTCAGAATCCAACATAATCCACGATATCAAAGACGGTAAGTTTTGGCAGATATTTGTAGATATTATTTAATGTAAATCTCTTATTATAAACTATTATTCATATAATTACCTTCAAGTTTTTTTTATTTAATTATTTAATCTAAGGTATGTATTAATAATAGAAAGGACTCTGTATAAAAATAACGTTCAGATTATTTTATTTATTCCTATATTGATAGCAGAAGAATTTGTGTTCATCATATTTAATTATATATTATTTGAATTGAAAAATATCCTTTTCTTTTATTTCTGTATGTAAAGGTATAATGTTATGTAATGTTTATGCTTATGTACTGCTCTAATTGTTGTCATGGAGACAGAGTTAAAAGTAGAAAGTGCAAGCATAGTAGCGCGTGAGTTATGCAATGTGAGATGGAATTGATATGAGCTAGACGGTAAGTTTTGGCAGGAAAACGGAGTGAAAATATATAAATGAAAAGCAAGAGTAAACAAGAGCAGTGGGTCAAGAGTTGGTCGGCAGTCAGTCAGCACTACAACTAGGGACTGAGTACAATTGGGGCGCTCAGCACAGTAACGGCACGGAGAACAGTACAACAGAGATGAGGAAATAATAAATTAGCAGCACGGAGTTAAGTAAGAGACTGTAGTACAAAGAATTAAGTGCTGTAATCAGATTACGAAGGATCAAAATGTAAATTGGCAACTCAGAATATTGATATGAAATTCTGAAGTTAATGTTGTATTCCAGTGCTTTCAAGAAAGATTAGTGGAAAGCTGATTCTATTGCAAAGTAGTATGTGAGGAATAAGTGAATTTTCTAGTGCAAGTGTGTCTGCATATGTGATGTGCTGAAATTAAAGATTAAGTTAGTTTAAAGAAGATTACCTTTTGAAATGTGTAGCTCCAGTGTGATAATTAACTAAAGTTTTAAGTGTGCCTCAGCGAATAATATGTGCAAAGATTTATTCTCGTAAGAACAGTTGTACTTTATAGCATTTTAGAGTGAAGTTATAAGAATTATCTCCTTCTGTTAAATCCTAACATTAACTGTGGTGTTTATGCTGAAATTAGCCGAAGCTAGAAGGTTAATAGTCTTCCCCCCTTAAAGTGATAGCTATCTCTTGGCTGAGCTATGTGATTTCTGACTAAGAGATAGATAAAGAATACTACTGCTAAAATATTTGCTGTGAATTTCAGTGGTAAAGAACTTTAGAACTATCTTTGCTTATTAAGGAGAAATTAGATTTTGAAGCTCAGTGTTTAATATAAAGAGTTGAGTGAATGTTGTGAGTAGTAGAACAGAGATAATTTTGCATTATCTTGTATCCAAAGTATGCTTGTGTATATATTATATAGCCTTGCATTAAATTTTTTGTTTTATTGATTTCAATTTGTTGTTAGCCTGATTCTTTTCCACTGCACCATTCATAAAATTATCAGACCTAGCAGGAACCTAAAATGTTAATGTAAAATTCAACCTATCTATAAACATTAGACTGCTAAAGTTAATTAATATTTGATTACACTATTTTGCATAAACTAATCTGAATATAGGGTGGAGCAGTATAATAGAAATTTCCCTATATTTGGATTAGTAATCAACATACAATTAATTAACTTTAATAAGAACAATGTTAAAGCAAGATGGCAGATCAAAAGCCAGGAAGGACGATCCAACAGTACAAATTCACATGGAGAGAAAATGCAATAAATAAGAAAAGTCTCATTCACTATGTTATAGTTAGTGCTGCTTTCCTGCTGGTTCAGGGCACAAGAATATACAGAGTATTTGAATTAGAAAGTGATCACCATTTGGTTTTGAGCAGGATAAAATTGAACATCATAGTGAAAAGGAAGGGATGTAAGAAAATTTTTTTTTCACTTGGTTAGACTATAATAAATTTAGTTTAATTTATTCAAATGTGGTCAAACAAAGTTTGCGCCTGAAAGTATCTTCAGGACTGGGATAAGGTAGTACAACACTGGGAAACTCATTGCAAAGGTGGAGCAAGCTAACATGACTCCTATCTCAGTATCTCCCATAATGCAAAACATATCTCCTTGCGGATATGTATAATGTTATGCATTAAGGGAAGGGCCACTTCCCAGATGTTAGCTTGCTCCACCTTTGCAACGAGTTGTCCGGTGTTATACTACCTTACCCTAGTCCTGAAGATATTTTCAGGCGCAAACTTTGTTTGCTCACACTTGGATAAAGGATTAAGCTAAATTTATTATAGTCTAACCAAGTGAAAAATAAACTTTCAACATCTTTCTCTAAATCCAGAGTAATTTAATAAAAAGGTGGCACACCGTTTGGCAACTCCTATAGGTAGAGATGACCTTGCTAATGCTTCTGCCTGGTATCTCCACTTGGGCCTGGCTCCCACTGAGGAGACCTCAATAAAGGTCGAAACTAGTCTGGGTAGTGTCCCTTCCCTTAATGCATAACATTATACATATCCACAAGGAGATGTGTTTTGCATTACTATGGGAGATACTGAGATAGGAGTGATGTTAGCTTGTTCCACCTTTGCAACGAGTTGCCCGGTATTGTACTACCTTACCCCAGTCCTGAAGATATTTTCAGGCGCAAACTTTGTTTGCTCACACTTGGATAAAGGATTAAACTAAATTTATTAAAGTTGAAACAGTTAGTAGATGTTAACTGTAGACTCAAATACACAAACATTATTCAAGAAAAACTGAAAGAGTTTGAAAACAAGACCCAAACCTTGGAGATTCAGTGTCAAATCTTGAAGAAAACATTGACTGATTGATTCAGCCAGAGAGGCTGAATGTGGTGAGGTTGTCTGTAAGGATAGAAAAATTGGGACTCCATGGTGAACTCAGAAAGTTAAAGAGATAGTGAAGGGCATATGACAAAGTGCCAAGAGGAAAGCTCTTCAAAACAATACAATTATGAGGTGTAAATGGGACATTATATCAAGCAATACATGTCTCTATTTAAGCTGTAAGTCACCATTCAAGAATTGAAAGAGGTACAGACAGATGGTTTGAAGTGAAATCAGGCATAAGACAAGGGTGAACATTATCTCCACTGTTATTCATTATCTATATGGATTACAATATGAAGGAAAGTGGTATAAAATCTGATATCAAAATTAGTAATGTTAATCTAGGTCTTTACTTTATGCAGATGATGTTATATTTTTAAATAAATCCAGTACAAGTCTGCAGGATTCCCTGACTAAATTGAGTAACTGTTGTAATAGGTTTGGTATGAAAATCAGCAAAGACAATGAAAATAGGTAGAAATATTAAAAACATCAACTGTATCCTAAATGGAACCTATAGAACAAGTAAGACATTTCAGCTATTTAGGCACATTATTTAGTGAAAATGGTAAATTAAATATGGAAATAGATATCAGAATTAATAAAGCTGGTATGGTAGGAAGCCAACTGAATAAATTTATAAGGAATAAGAGAGAAATTAGTCAAAACACTAAATTAGCTGTATACACAACAGTGTTCAAACCAATTTTAACTTTTGGATTTGAGAGATGAGTTAGAAATAAAACACCTGACCAAAGACTGGAGACAACAGATGTGAGAACCTTGAGAAAGATTAGGGGAGTAAACACGTAGCATCAATGGCAATATGATATTAAAAATGAGGATATTAGGAAAGAACTAGACAAAGTTAGCGGAATGTGTTAGTGGAGCTAATCTCAGGTGGAATGGTCACCTAAACAGAATTGGAGAGAAAAGATTAGCTAAACAAGTGTTCTTTGCCACTTGTTTAGCTGTTTGTTGGCAGAAAAAAGACCCAGAGGAAGACTAAGATGTAGATGACTTGATATAGTAGCACCTTAAAAGAAGGATATATAACTTGATTATATAAAGAAACCTGTGGAGAATTCATGACTAAATAAACACACGTAAAACCACAGTAATACGTTTTTTTTAATACGTAAATATTTCGTCCTAAGCATCTTAGGACATCGTCAGTACAGTTGAGAACAATACTAGGCAATGATTTTCTTGCCATTCCTAAAGTATGGGAAATTGTCATACAAAACTGTATAAAATAATTCAATTTTAATTTTAATTTAATCTAAATAATCTAATGTTTTTTATTTACATATGTTTTATTTCCGTGTGTTTATTTAGTCAAAGATATATAAGATCTGATAATATTGCAGTCTTGGCAGGTAACAGATTAATTTGGAAGAAAATTATTGATCGGAAGTTAGTAGTGGTGTAACTTTTCCAGGTAGTACTATTATAATATTCTATACACCCCCTGAGAGTACATATTAGGAATTTGATGATGATATTCTGCCTCTGATTGGCGACAGTGGTCATGCACTACTCACTTGAGAAGTAGCTAAATTTATGAATGTTCTATTCAGAAAAGGTCACATGCTAAACTACAAAGCAGGAAATTATGATGAACGGAGGAGCATGCTGGATTCTGTGCCATGGAATCAGTACATGGTATTGTTGGATGCGAAGAATATCAATGCTGTATGGGAAGCATTTAAAAAATACTTAAATGATGCAATATCAGCAAGTGACCCTAGAGATCGAAGAAGAAATAGGATAGGAGCGAAATAGATATGTAATCTTATTAAGCAAGAAATTCATAACAAATATATTGTGGAAGGAATACCACAATAAAATGTATAAGGATGATGTCCATTATGAAAATTATAAGCAGCTGGCCAAAAGAGTCCTAACTGTTGTATGGAAAGCTAAGTCTGAGTGAAAAGAAACTGGCTCTTCAAGCTAAAGATAACTCCAAAGAATTCTATCAATATGCTGACAGTAAAAGAAAGAATGCAATATTATTAGAATACCATCTGCGATCTGCGTTCAGAATAACTCTACTGAACGCCGCAAATGGTATGAGGGTGACAGATCCAGAACAAGTTGTTCAACTAATGAGTGTCCAATTTGCTGAAAGCTATTAACCTGGTGTATGCAATATTGAGTTCACTGCCTCTTCAATGGGATGAAGAAACTCAGGTGTACAAGGAAGAGGTATTAGAGCTGTTGCACTAGCAATTCCTTTGACTAGGCTATATAATTTGATTCTCAGAAGAGGGAAGATTCCACAGGAGTGGAAAGAACGTATGGTAATCCTATTGCACAAAGGTGGTGCAAAGACTGATGTATCCAACTATCGACCAATCAGTATCTCAGAAGCGGTAGTGAAGATTTTGGAAAAGTTGGTTAGGCTCACATTCAGAAATTAGTTGACAGAGAATCTCTACTTTGCAATGAACAACATGGGTTTACTAAGGGAAGGTCATATTTTAGCAACTTGCTAACATTCCTGGAAGTTTTTTCACTTCGCTATACTATAAATTAAAGATACCAAGAAATTATATACTTGGCTTAATCCTTTATCCAGGTGTAAGCAAACAAGTTCAGGTGCAAACTTTGTTTGCTTACACTTGGATAAAGGATTAAGTCAAGTGTATAATTTCTTGGTATCTTTAATTTATTGCTAACATTCTATAGTAAAGTTACCACTGAGCTAGGCAAGGGGAATGGATACATCATGATACTTTTGGATTTTGCTATAAGGATTTTGACAAAATACAGCATGGAAGACTGTTGCATAAATTGGAGAATGTGGGTTTGGATTATAGAATATTAGCATGGATAAGAGGATGGCTGACTGACATATCGAAAAGTGATATACAGGGGATGTAAGTCTGCAAGATTTAATGTAACCAGTGGTGTACCACAAAGATCAGTGCTCGGTCCAATGTTCTTCAATGTGAACATTAATGATATCGGGAAGGATTTGACAAGTGACATACAGCTAATTGTTGATGATGCAAAGATAGGTAGGATAATCAGGAATGAGACAGACATGCAGTACTTGTAGAATGATTTGAACAGACTGGAATTGTGGGCATTGGGAAATGAATGTCAGTAAATGCAAAGTCATGCACTTTGGTGTGATTAGATACCCAATGTCATATTATCAGTATTGCTGGGATTATGCTAGAAAAACTAATCAAGATAGGTATCTTTTAGTGTTAGTAGACAGGAAGTGGAAGTTCAGGAGCCATGTAGCAAAAATTGCAAATATAACTCAAAAGATCACTGTAAGGGGTGCTTAAGGGTCAAAGCTGTATAACTGAGAGGAGACCTCCACATAGCCTTTAAAGGAATGCGAAGAACCGAGCAGGGCTTCTGACCTAATGTCCAATCCTCACCTTCTCGTGGTGCACCCTGTTGGGTATCTACTTGGATACTGAACGAACAAGAATGGGCTAGCAATTTGGAATTAAGCCGACCAAATTGTATTCTTATTGGTTAAACCAAAATAAAAAAAAATTATGGTACAACATGACAAAATTTCATGCCGGCTGGGGCGTCGCCTGGTTAAACAAGGCCCCCGTTGTTTTTGCCAGGGAACCAGGTCAAACAGCGAAAAGTCAGCTACTGGAACAAATCTGAAAATAAACCCCAACTCAACATAACTAGAGTTAAAGATCGGTACTATCAACATAAGAAGCCTGAATGGCAAAGAAATGGAGCTAGCTGAGGAATTAGATAAGTACCAGATCGACATAACAGGAGTGACTGAAACAAAAAAGACCAAAACTGGTGAGATCTTTCTGAGCAATAAATACAAAATGTTATATTCAGGCAATGACAATCAAGGAAAAGAAGGAGTAGCCATAGTATTCAACACAAAATACGAGGTTAATCTTCTTGAATGGCAGTCAGTCTCAAGTAGAGTAATGTGGGCAAATATGAGAATGGGGAACTGGACAATGAGACTTATTTGTGCCTATGGTCCCACAGAAGGTTCTACTAAGGTAGAAGTGGAGGAATTTTTTGAGGCTTTAGAAAAAGCAACTGACACAATGAAAAAGGAAAAGTTGGTCCTTGTTGGGGATCTAAATAGCAGAGTAGGAAATGATTGTGAGACATACAAACATATTTTGGGAAAATTTGGAGAAAAGAGCAAAGCTAATAATAATGGCAAATATCTGTTGGATTTCTGCTCAGGACATGGACTGGTTATTACTAACACCATGTTCCAACATAAAAATGTGCACAAATTCACATGGAGAGAAGAGGCTAGGAATAAGAAAAGTCTCATTAACTATGTTATTGTTGATAGCGATGTTTTCCCCCTGGTGCAGGACACCAGAGTGTATAGAGGATTTGAAATTGGAAGTGATCACTATTTAGTC
This sequence comes from Typopeltis vanoorti, assembly GCF_054136105.1. Taxonomy (NCBI): domain Eukaryota; kingdom Metazoa; phylum Arthropoda; class Arachnida; order Uropygi; family Thelyphonidae; genus Typopeltis; species Typopeltis vanoorti. The sequence continues at coordinate 11,879,601 of NC_143569.1, forward strand.
TTGAGCAGGATAAAATTTAATTTCATATTGAAAAGAATAACATGTAAGAAAGTTTTAAAGCGAATAAAAGTTGAGCAGCTCTCAGATGTGAGCTGTAGACTAAAATACACAAAGATTATTGAAGGAAAAATGAAAGAGTTTGAGAACAGGAATCAAACCTTGGAGATTCAGTGGCAAACTCTAAAGAAAACATTGATTGATTCTGCCAGAGAGGCATGTGGTGAGGTTGTTTGTAAGGATAAAAAAATCAGACCTCCCTGGTGGACACAGGAGGTTAAAGAGGCAGTGAAGGAAAAGAAGAAAGCATACCAAAAGTTCCTGTCAAATAAGTCAGCTTTTACTCTTACAGAATACAGAGACAAATGTAAGAAAGCTAAACAGTGTGTAAAACTAGTTAAACAAAAGTCATGGGAGGACTTTGGCAAGAATATAGAAAATAAATATCAAGAAAGTGGCAAAATATTCTGGAGATTGTTGAAGAAGTTTAAGAATGGAGGAAAGAGTGCTATAAAAGGAATTAGAGATGATAAAGGCAACATGAAAGCGGGAGAAAAAGATATCCTTGAAGTATGGAGTAATTACTTTGAAAAACTGCTAAATGAAACAAGCAGTGATGACAGTACAGTGGTAAAAAACACTGACCAGGCATGCAGTCAGGAATACATATCCATACTTGAAGTAGAAAAAGCCATCAAAGGCTTGAAATGTGGAAAGGCAGCAGAAGTAGATGATATTCAACCAGAAATGCTGAAGTATGGTGGTATAAGAGTCTTACAGTGGCTGCACTGCATAGTTCAGAAAGCCTGGATAGAGGGACGAATTCCCGATGATTGGAGTAGAGCTCTCATAGTACCCATATATAAAAAGGGAAATAAAACTGAATGTGAGAATTACAGAGGTATTTCCCTACTGAGTGTTCCTGGCAAGATCTATGCAAGTATACTTGAGAAACGGTTGAGAAGAATTATGGAAGAAAAGCTTGGTGAAGAACAAGCTGGATTCAGGCCAAATAGAGGCTGTCAGGATCAGATCTTCACTTTACGACAAATAGTCGAGAAATCATGGGAATATAACAAAGATCTGTATTTAAGTTTTGTCGATCTGGAAAAGGCATATGACAAGGTGCCAAGAGAGAAGCTATTCAATACGCTGCAGTTATATGGTGTCAATGGGACATTATATCAAGCAATACTTAGTCTTTATTTGAGTTGTAAGTCAACAGTTAGAATTGAAGAAGTACAGGAAGATGGTTTAATGTTAAATCTGGTGTGAGACAAGGATGTACATTATCCCCTCTGTTATTCATTATCTATATGGATCACATCATGAAGGATAGTGGTATTAAACATGATATCAAAATTTGAGATGTTAATGTCAGCTCTTTGCTTTATGCGGATGATGTTATACTTCTAAATAAATCCGCTACAAGTCTGCAAGATTCTCTGACTAAATTGAATAGCTCTTGTAATAGATATGGTATGAAGGTCAGCAATAAAAAGACAAAGACAATGAAAATAGGCAGAATCATTGAAAATGTCAACTGTGTTGTGAATGGAGAACCTGTGGAACAAGTAAAACATTTCAGCTATTTAGGCACGATTTTTACTGAAGATGGTAAATTAAATATGGAAATAGACAAGAGAATCAGCAAAGCTGGTATGGTGGGAAGTCAATTGAATAAATTCATATGGAATAAGAGAGAAATTAGTCGGAACACTAAATTAGCTGTATACAAGACAGTGTTCAAACCAGTTTTAACTTATAGATCTGAGAGCTGGGCCAGAAGTAAAACACTTGACCAAAGACTAGAGACCGCAGATATGAGAGTCCTGAGAAAGATTATAGGTCTGAACAGATGGCATCAATGGCAGTATCATATTAAAAACGAGGATATTAGGAAAGAACTTGACATTGTCAGCATCCAGGAATGCGTTAGCAGAGCTAATCTCAGGTGGTATGGTCACTTAAATAGAATGGGCGAGGAAAGATTAGCAAAACAAGTGTTCTCTGCCAGGTTGGCAGGAAAACGACCGAGAGGAAGACCAAGATATAGGTGGATTGGTACGGTACAAAGTGCTTTAGACGATAGAAATATAAGATCTGAGAATATTGGAGTGTTGACAAGTAACAGACTGATTTGGAGGAAAATTGTAGATTGGAAATTAATAATGATGTAATTTTTTTCATGTAGTACTATCATATCCTGAACACCCCTTGAGGGTACATGGCAGGAATTTGATGATGATGAGATCACTGTAATGCTGAACTGCACTTTGGCATGCAAAGATAAAGGTTATTTTTCCTTTTTATAAGGTCTTGATAAGGCCTCACTTGGACTACTGTAAGCAGGTCTGGTCTCCTGGTTTCCGTTGTGATTCTGATGCAGTGTAGAGAGAGAGAGTACAAAGAAGTGAGTGAGTTAAAAATGATATCAGGATTGTGGAATACTGATTATGTAGACAGATTGAGAATTTATAGACTGCAAATACTAGCAAACACAAGAAAGAGGGGTGATATTATTGATACTAGTATCCTTTCACACTATTAACTAGATTTCTGTTTTTTTAAGGCTCTGCAAAGGATTCAAAGGATTGTGGTTTTTGTTTTAAACAGGTGCAGGATTGACTGAGCTAGTTAGTTTGTAAGTAAACGCTGCATTTATTTTTATTTTATTTTAAATACGATATTGTTGACATGGCACCAATGTATAGAAAAACAACGACGGCAAAGACCATGTTGTCAGATGATTGGAATTTACAGGATTTTATTCACTGCAGTGTGTGTGTGTGTGACATGTATTCGCCGAGAAAATTAAAGGATATATGAAAAGAAATTGAAACTGGAGAGAGAGAGAGTGTGTGTAAATTAGAGTGTGTGTGCATTAAGTATTTCAAAAGTATCTGTTAGGTGAAGAATACAGCAAATATTAGTAGAGCAGACAGTACTGATGGAAGGATGGAAAATAATGTTATTATGAATGTGCAGAAGTGGAAATAGAGGAGAATGAAATAGACATTAATAAAGAAATTGCGCGATTGAATAGCAGAAAGATTCCTTCATAGAAGAAAGAGCAGAATTGAAAAATTGCAGAAGCAGCAAGAGATTAGCATGGAAAGAGAAAGAAGCTGGCAGTCCAAAGGAATAATAAAGACCGACCGAACAAACAAGAAAAACAAGTTCAGTAGAAAATTATGTATGAAGACTCAATGATCAGCGGAGTACTTAATGAAAGTGTGATAAAATTGTGTTTTCTGGGCACAAAAATTCATCATATTAGTCATGTCATCCAGATGCAAAAAGCTAAGTCAAAGAAAATTGTCTTTGTTGGTACAAATGATTTGAGAGGCGAGAAGTATTCTATGAGGGAGGATGTTAAGGAGTTGTTAGAAGAAGCAAAACTGAAGAGCAAGAAGGTCAAGTTTGCAAGTCTCCTACCAGATGACAGAGGCGAAACGAGGAGGAGGGCATTGATAACCAATGAGTCTACATGTAGATTGTGTAGAAGGATTTGTACAATGCTCATGGACTGCATCTAAATGGTTTTGGTCAGTGTCTAGAGAAAGCTTTGTTCACTGAGCATGCCAAAATGCAAATTCAGGGTAATTAAGCAATTAGGGTGGAAGCAAGTGAGTTTGTGTGAAAGCACCCATGAAGCGAGTAAATGTGAGAATGACAAAGCGAGGAATCTAGTCTCTAGAGCAAAAATATTGAATAGGGTATTCAATTCAGAAAGTAAAGGTGGGTGGGAGCATAAAGGGATGCTGCAGTTTCCCTACAACCTCTTACCTTTTAGTTACAACAGCACAACATAAAATTCGGGCTCATCAGTACATTTTGTTTCCATTCCATTATTCCACTTCATTTTTATTCCATTCCATTTCAACAACTGGACTCTTTCCATTCCGACAGTGTTTTTGTTAACACGAGAGTCTATGGGAGACTGCAGCAGATGCATCAGCGTGAGCAGGCACCTGGTCTCGATTTGTAATTGGATGTGAGGTCACCGGAAGCAGAATGAACCAGAAGTTATGTACATTTGACATAAGGGTGACGCACTGCGCTCTCATATCTTTCGTACTATTCCAGTACAGCTGCTGTCAGGACAATGTGGTTGACCACCCCATGTCTGCCACACACAGACAACAATGGCGGTACAATTATGGCTGTTGTGGGTTATATAGTAACCATTAGCTGGCTATTTCATTCAACTTTCGAGCCCTACACACCATTAGCAAGTTCAAGCCTACTTCAAGATTAATCTTGACGCAGACGGTAATAGCTTAGGTTAATTGGCACCATTATTAAACTAGAAAGCTGATACCAATGCCCACCGACGCACTTCTCTGGAGGAGGAGGATAGCAGCTCGAAAGTCGAATAATGGTGCCAATTAACCTAACCTTGCCTGGCCACTACATGCCATTAGCATGTCACATAGCACTCGAAAGTTGAATGACATAGCCAGCTAATGGCTACTATACAACCCATGACATCCATAATCGCATTGACGTTGTCCACGTGTGGCAGATAAACTATAGTCGGCTGCATTGTCCCAACAGCAATCGTACTGTAACAGTATAAAAGATATGGGAGAGCAGTGCCCCACCCTTACGTCAAATGTACATACCTTCTGGTTCATCCTCTCCCCCCCCCCCCTTCCAGTTACCTCTCATCCAACTGTGAACAAAGAACAAAATGCCCACTCACAGCAATGCGTCCGTTGTGGTCTCCCGTAGACTCTCATGTTAACGAAAACGCTATTGGAAGGAAAAAAGTCCAATTTTCAAAATGGAATAAATCAAAATGCACCGATGAGCCCAAATTTTCTTTGGTCACACTGTTATAACTAAAAGGTAAGATTGCTTGATATGCAAATTTTGAAATTTTAGGTGTATTCAAATTACATCTGATTTATACCACAATTTCTATATACTAATGCCAGAAGTATCAGGATCAAGAGGGAGGAATTTTTGGCATTGGTTAGTGTAACCTCGCCAAACATTATGGGCATTAGTGATATCCGGCTAACAGCAGATGTTGTTACAGGGATAGAATGTGAAGGGCTTAGTATTTTCAGGGAAAATAGAGAAGGTGGGTGAGAGGTACTGCTGATGATAGCAGATGAATTGCAGCCAAAAAGAATAGGTGATAGACAGAAGGGTGACTGTTCATTTGAAGCAGTCTGGAATGAGATTTAAAGCCAGCAAGACAAAATATACATTTGGTTGTTGCTAGAAGCCAGGGAGTTCCACAGATGATCTGGAAGAAAGATCACATGGCAAAAAGGAAATAGAATTTATACACTTACTAAGAGATAATTACTTAAGCAGCATGTGATGGAGGGGACTAGGGTTGGGAGAATACTGAACCTGGATCAGAAGAGCTATCTATAACCAAGGTGATCAGAACATTACCTCTGAATTGATGAAAGTGGCCATGCTGTCTTGACTTGGTAGACTGCAAAACATGATGAATATTCTGTCAAGAAGGAGTACATGTAAAACTACAAGGCAAGTGATTACGACAAGCTTAGAAAGAAGCTTAAATCTGTCTGCTGGCATAAAACACTGCAGGGTAAGGATGTTAGTTGTGCATGGGATATAGTATACCTAAGGTAAGGGGGGGAGGGTTAACTAGATAAGAGTTAGACAGATGAGTAATATCATTAAACATGAGCAGCAGAAGAAGAAATTGCTGTGGAGAATATATAAAGAGAAAGATGACCAGCAAACTAACGAACAGTACAAAGCTCAGATGAGAAAGGTGACCAGCATGGAAAGGAAGGCAAAATCAGATTATGAGAAGAATCTAGCCGAGCAGGTCAAAGGAAATCCCAAAGAGTTCTTTCTTTATGTGGCAATTAAGAAGAAGAATGACTTTAGAAGATTAACTTTAATGAGTGATGATGGTCATGAGGAGACAGAAGCAGATAAAATAGTCGAGTTACTGCGTGACCACTTTGTAAGGGTATATCATCTTAGTGAGGCTACTGTTTACCCTATGTAACAGACACTGTGGGAACAGAGGTGGACGAATTGGAGGTTTTTAGGATATTGCAGACTCTCAATGTAAATACAGCTGTGGGATTAGATGGGATATCAGCTTGGGTTTTGTGAGATCTACATCAATGTCTCTGACTAAGCTGTTTAGGCTGTCAAATTTAAGTCTCAGTTCTGGTTGAGTTCCAAGGAAGTGTAAAGAGGGCAAAATAATTTCCTTGATTGAGGGAGGTTCTAAGACTGCAGTAGCAAATTATAGACCAATCAGTATCTCAGGCATGATGGTAAAAGTACAAGAAAAATTGGTCAAAAAGAGAATTCAAGAATGGGTAGATAAAAATATGATACTGTATGAGAGTCAACATGGCTTTGAAGGGTCAGTCATGCCATAGTAATTCACTAATTTTTTATAATAGAGTGACAGTTGAGTTGTATAAAGGAAATGGCTACAGTATGATTTTGTTAGATTTTGCAAAGGCATTTGACAGAATACTGCATGGATCTCTACACAAATTAGAACAAATATCAAAATGTGGTATATGAAGAGGCAGAATTGAGGTGAAACAGGTGACTAGTGGTGTGCTGAAAGTTCAGTGCCGGGATCATTGCTGTTTAATTTGTACATACAGTGGTATCTCGCTAATCCAAACTAATAAAAACCATGCTCGTTCGGAATAGCGAAAAGTTCGGATTGGTGAGTTTTCCTCCAAGAGACAACAATAACTAGCGTTTAAGACAAAAATAATCAGATTCTAATGGTACATCAATTTAATTCTGTAAATAAATTAACTGATAGAAAAAGGCTACTGTACTGTCATGTAAAACAAAAAAATAATACAGTACACAAGTTTATTTCAGGAAAATATTTAATTTATGTACCTGTATTTTGAGGATTCTGATTTAATAAAATTACATAGTTCAGTACATAACTTAATTTGCGTAAAAAATATCACTTTCTTGTACACAACACAAAAAAAAAGTTTCACAAAATAACACAGAAAAAAAAGTTTTTTTATTTCTTTGTAAAAAAGTCACCAATTTTCTTTTGCTTCTTGGAAGTTGAACTTTTTTCGAATGCTTCTTCTCGGAGCTGCATTAGCAATAAAATTTTGTGGAATGGCGTATCATTCTGCTTAGCCCATTCTATACAAATATTAAAACTGTCAGCTGCCTCTTCATGTTTTACTTTCTTTTCTTCGAGTTCTTTATCATCATCTTCTAATTCATTCTGTAGTATCATATTTATAATTTCAGTATCTGATTTGATTTCGATTCTATCTGTAATACATTCTGTAACATCTGTTTGTGAAATTTCAACATCTGGATTTATATTTTTAACCAAATTATACACGTTTTGAATTTCCGCTTTTTGTATATATTTGTGATTCATACTGACAATACAGTACATACTGTGCAGTATAAAAAAAGCAAACGTGAACACAATAAATCAAAATAGGCCTCCATTATAACCATACAATCGACAGTATGAAAAAAAAAATTCCCTGTAATAATAATAAAATAAATAATAATAGTTAAAATAATAATTATTAAATAAAAATAACGGTACACAAAATAATATGTAATAAATAAAACTTTTTCTTTCCAACCGCCGTTCGGATTACTGGAGGGTTCGGACTAAAGAGGTTTGGATTAGCGAGATACCACTATAATTGATATAGGAAATAACCTGAAAGAAAATATTCAACCGTTTGCTGATGATGCAAAATTAGGTGGAGTAATAGTTAATCAAAGCAATGTGGAGAGCATGCAGGATGATTTAAATAGGCTGTCAGTATGGGCAAAAGTTAATGGGTGTGAGTTTAAGATGGAGAAATGTAAAGTTATGCATTTTGGGAAAAAATAGATTACAAGCATCACATTGATGGTGCTATACTCCACCAGGAAATAGAAGAAACTAGAGATTTTGGGATGGTGGTAGACAGAGAGTTAAAGTTTAGAGGACATATTGCTAAGGTAGCCCATAAGATTACTTGGCTATTGAAGGAAAGTTGTTATTCCTCCTATAAGGTCTTGATATGTCCACATCTGGGTTACTGTGCTCAGGTCTGGTCTCCTGGTTTCTTGGGGATGAGGAAGTGGTAGAGAAGATTCAGAGACAAGTCCAGTGGAAATGTCGATGCAGTGGAAATGTTTCAGCACTTGGCTAGAGGGACCAGAACAAGGGGTCATCCCTGGAAATTGAATAAAGGTGGGGTTAATAGGGGTATGAGGACTAGATTTTTTGCTCAGAGTTGTGAATGAGTGGAATCGGTTGCTTGAATTAGTTGTGAGTGCTTTATCTGTTAATGAGTTCAAGGAGAGATATGACAGATTGGGTCTTCCACGATTAGTCTTCAGACTCCATGGAGGTGCCTGTATAATAATAACAACATACTTCTGCCTTTAATCCACACTGAAATCTATCAAAATCTACTGGCATGGATTATCATAGTTTGGTAAAAATAGATCTACAGCTGTTTATCATGATAAACACCTTAATATCATTAAATTCCAAAGCATGCTATCTCCAGTAAATATTAAGTAATCTTCTATCAAAGGACTCCTCCACAAAAATAGTTATCGCTGAAACTTTTCTTGGCTGTCTTAATCTGAATAGAATGATGGCTAAAAATTATTCCTATTATTGTAAATAATTCTTCTCCACACATTCTGCAGTTAATATTAATTTTAAATTAACACTGTCTCTTCTTTAAGTTTGTACATTTAGAAACTTAATGTATTTTAGACTATGCCACTATATCATATGAGTAGCTCACAGATTTTCATTGTCGGGTCTTCCAATTTTCCAATAGGCTCTTCCAAGTCTAACATTATGGTTGATGATGAGTTCTCTATCACTTTCGAGAGTACTGAGGTGAGGGGGAATGACAGTCTAATGGCTGATTTTTGAGAATAATGGCTGGATAAAGGTTTACTTCCATGCTGATGGGAAGATGCCAGGCATGTATAATAGCATGTAAATAGGCAAAACAGAATGGGTGTTAATTCTGGAAAGTTTTCACCACAGCAGAAGGGATACTATCTGGAACAGAAGACTTATTAGTATCAAAAGTAATTAAGATTTTTCTGGTATCGTAATGGCAACAGATCAGAAAAAATGTGCATGAGAGGTTCATGGTATTGCAGGAGGTGATCTACCTTGGTCATCTATACAACAATTAAAGCTAAAGACCAATGACAAGAGGTTCACCTTATCTTTGGGTGATGTTACCACAATATCATCAGAATATGCTCGATGAAGATGAAGAAGGGCAGAAGTTACACCTAACAGCCTTAGCAAGGCACCAGGAAATGTCAGTTGAGTGAGGTATGCTTACTGCATATGGCCCTTTAAAAGTCTGCTTTGGATTTTTGATAATTTTCTAACACTTGTTTTAGCATAGATAGAATGAGAAGCTACAGTTTTTGATTTGAGCCAAGGAATATATGCTGTATTTTTATCATAAACTGCAAAGGCACACATCAGAGAGCCTTGGATAGAGGTTAGCAGTGGAGTAGGGAATGAAACCTCCTTCCATTATACATTAATTTGTTTATTTGGGCAGAATAACTCAACAAAAACAAACTGGATGATTAAAATTAGAAGTCTAACAGGTAGGTACCTGCAAGTAATATATATGTGTGGTGCGTGTGTGTGTGTGTGTGTTGGGAGGGACTTCCTAACAAGTGAAAAAACATTTCTAATCCACGTAGTGATACATGATTTTGCTACTTGTATGCGGAAAAAATATTTTTATATAAAATATGCAATCTTCAGACATGTATAATGTATAGCAAATATACAACTCTGAAAGGAAGTGTGCTTTGCATTATGGATACTATGGCAACTGGTATTAATCAACAGCATCTATATAAACAAGCAGATCAAAAAGCAGGAATTTCAGATTTGGCTAAATAAAGCACATATCCCAAATTTTCAGGAAGGCATCATATAAAATGTAGTTGGGCAGGCTGCTGTGGACTGTTATAGAGAAGGCCAACTGGGGTTTGGTTAGGAATAGCAGATCGGGTTTTGATGCCTGAAAATGGTGATGGATATCCTTAATGTTTATACTGATCTTCCAGATGTTGGTGAAATGGATGTGCTTCTGCTAGATGAAATTTTGGTTTTTTTTTTTTTTTTTGGAAGGAAGGAGGAATATTTTGGGTTATTTTTTTTGTAATCCATCATATTTTTTGTGATTTTTGTAGGAAGAATTTTTTACATCTGTAGTGACGTGTCACCAGAATGTGAATGGTTATATTTCATGGTAGATTTGGTGCAGGAAAAACAGTAGAGGCATGCAGAAGAGGTGAGGAGCTTATGCATATAACACACAAAGGGGGAGGATGCCCAGATTCTAATCCAAGTGAAGCCTTGACAGGGTTACACATATGCTGCAATATTCACTTTCTCCAGATACAATCTGGCAGAATAAGCAACAACAGGATTATTTGCCAGCTGATCAGGAAGCCTCCAGCAGATGCATTACTGTCAGGTTCATTCCCATGTACTATCCAGCAGTAAGCCTTTACAAACTGCTTTATCCTCAAACAGAGAAGGTACTGGCTTCCTAATTCATCAATAACATTGCACTAAGCAAGCCTAGGAACGCCATTTAACAAAGTTCAACAAATATTTGTATTCACCTCTTCTTCCATGGCAAGCAAATATTATCAGCTAGTAAATATCTATAGACCAGACAAAATAAAATGTTTTCATTAAGATTGATAATTATAAAATATCATTTTAATTTCTAGTGAAGTTTTTGAGACAACATCAAAACATCAAGGAATGACAAACAACAATAGCTGCAGCCATGATAACAGAGATAGACAAACATGTTATTTCCAGTAGTGTGTGTGCTTATGTAGTGTGGAAATACACTGGTTGGAAGCAGCATCTTTGCCATTGTATACTGCTGAAGGGGGGGGGGGTAGAATTGAGAAATATGCCCTACAGTTCAATACTAGCCATGGGTAGTTAATGCAATTAAAAAAAAACAAAAAAAAAAACATGCAAATTATTTACAGAATGTCAATGTGAAAAATTCCCTCCATGTGAGAAGGTGCCAATGAGATGTTTAAGAAAAGGTGAACATGCTAGCAGTTGGAGAATTTTTTACCTGAACAATGATTTGAATGCTGATGAGATGGGCCTAATATGGAAGCAATTTCCAGAATGTACACATTCATAAGGAAGCTAAAAGTAGCCAGAGGGATTCAAATCTTTTTAAAGTTTGAATCCTCTATATTTAAAAAGTCCCTCTTAACCAGCTGAAGAGCATGCTCTACCACATTTTGTATTTCTCTCATGACCAATTTGACTTAGAACCTGGTGCTCAAAACACATCCAGTTCATAAGTTTGTGAGCAGGTCTGTACTAATAATTTTCTTTGATAAAGTTTAATTTTGGTATATGCCTATTTTAATCTGCTTAAATATCCAAATTAAAGCAAGAAACCAGTAATTTTTTGCACAATATTTTATGATAATTTTTACGATAAAGATTATAAATTAAATAAAAACATACTCTTGCCAGTTGCACATCTGTTGACACTTCCTTTGTATCTGAAGTAAGGTTGGTTGTGTAGTAATGGCTGACACGCCAGGAACTCCTTCCATGAATGTCGGATTCTTAAAATAATAAAAAAAAACAACTTGCATTATTACATGGGCATCTTCATAAGAGTCCAAAGACTCCTTACAAGAAGCTCACACTAACCATCATGCACAATGGTTATCATACCTCTCTTAAAAACTCATTATTCACTAAAAAAAAGTATGTGCAAATCATCCCACTCATTCACCACTCTCTAAGCAATAAATCTGTTTTTCACACCTCTGCTAACTACACTCTTACACAACTTAAAGAGAAGATCCCATGCTATCACCCCTTCACTTTTTTTTTTAAAATTAAAACACTTCTTTGACAGCTATCTTGTCAAATCACTTTAGTAACATGCATATTTCTATTATATCATAGGTGACATTCCACAGACCAGGTCACTTGGTCTGTGGAATATCAAATTTTTAAACAGCCACAAACATATCACAAAAAATTCAGTAGTAACACTTATGTCTCTGCTGCCCACTCATGAAACAAAACAGTAGGTCAGTGACATGAACAAAATACTCATGCAGTATTAATGCTAGAGAGAAAGTAGTTCATGTCCAATTTTTTGCAGTCTTATTCCATCTCTGCAAAAACCACACTTTGCCACACTGAATGTTCATGATATCATAGTGTATATGATATTTTGCTTATGGTATCATAGTGTATTAAAATCATCCTACACAATCTCTAGATCTCTACATCATCTCAATTAGTTTCTGCCCTCACCAACTAGGCATAATCAGCAAATAAATGGATATTTCCCTTTGAATCATTCCCAATATTGTTAATTGCAAGATTGTCATTGAAATATAAATGGAAAGCAGCAAACCAAATATGGAAACCCTGTGACATTTCAGTCATGATTTCTCCTTGATTCTGCCTCATTAAATACTACTCTCTGATGTATCAGCTACCATCTTATCCATGTCACCAGCTTCATATTTATGATAAATTTGTGTGGAGTTCCATTCAGAATCATATTGAATGCCTTTACAAATTCCAACAACATGATATAACCATGATATAAAGGTTTATCATGCTAGAACATGAAGGAGTCATCCTGAAATTTAGATGCATGGTGTGGGCAACTAAATCCCACATTCTACAAGTCCTTGTCATAGATTTTCCTATCACAATGATTGCCACTGTCCTATCAGATCAAGGTTTTAAATATGCTATTTGATGCTCCATTAGGAATTATTTCAGTTACAGATTATATGGTTAGCTTTGGTTAGCTTATTTTAGTAACATGCCAACCAAACTGCCCACCATTAAGGAACTCACAGTTGATTCCATCATTTAAGCAAAGTTACTATCTGGCAGGCAATAAATGTTCATGGTGGCAGAATGATGTAGTGTTATTCCACACCTCATACCAGTATTACAAGCCTTGTACTTGACACAGGAGAAGGAGAATTGCTACAGCACCGTTTACCCTTGCAGGCATCAACCAGATGAATGATCCTAGCAAGACCATCTAGTCCAGTATTCTGCTGCAGCGTGGCAGCAGAAAACTGGACTCCATGCCATGTACTGAAAAAGCTCACCTTTCTTATCTTAATGGATTACTATGTCTGTATTTTCTTTTTTAACCTTTTACTAAATTCTATAATCACAAATCCTTAATCTATCCTCAGTAATAATTCTTGACCTGAAACCAACTTGATGTGATTTATCCAACTACTTCTCCATTTTGAGATCCACCAAATAATTAGTAATCATGAATAATAGATTCTGCCACTATTGATCAACAGCACATATCAGAACCAGCATTACCAACATATTGACACAAATCATCTTTCCACATTATACTGCCACTGGATTGCCAGTTTCTTTCCTCTCTAGTCAAATGTAGATGGTTCCTCTCTTAAAATTTTTTCTGAGATCTTCCAGTCTCTTTTTTCCACTCTCTTTTTCATTTGACAAACCTTGTTCGGGGTTTTATTTCACAGACAGGATATGGATTCAAATCCTGACATGGAAGTTTTGTTTATGATTGTCTTTAAGTGAGAGAAATGAATTCACAATTGATAGAAGATCCCACTCCATTTATTGGAGGTCTGAAGTAGCTTGAGCAAGTCCCATGTTTGGTCTTTACAGCAGGGTTTCTAGATTATGCAAAATATATAAAAATATAAAAAATAAATAAAATTTAAATAATCCTTAGTCCATCCAGAATACCGATGTACCACAGGTTTAAAATTTCTGTCAGCGACAAAAAATTATGATGAGAATAAAATTCAGTGAGTATATTGCCAGCCTGGTTGGCCGAGTGGTTAGTGTATCCTATCTCCAGCCAAAAGGCTGCGGGTTCGAATCCTGCCGTGGGTATGGATGTTTGTTTGTGAAAATACTAGTGGTGGTCGGCAGTAGATGGTGTTGGTGTAGATGATGAAGGTAACTGCAACTGGTGGAGTGGTGGAGACAGAGTTGTAGAGTAGGTACCCTCCCTCGACGAGTCTTTGGACTCCCTGAAGGTGTTATGTAATAATAATAATAATATAGAGGGACTGAAGAAGAAATGCAGGCAGTATAGCATTGAATACCTAAAATATGGATGCATACCAGCACCAACAAACCACCAGCTGCCAACGTGCCTGTTATGTGAAAGGGTCTTCTCTAATGAGGCGGGCCATGAAGCCTTCCAGAATAATGAACATTTGAAGAAGGTACATCCTGACAAGGTAAATAAGAATTTAACTTTCTTTCAATCTCTCTGAGACAACTTTCAGAAGCAACTAACAGTTTCAAGCATGTTTTGCAATGCTTCACAACAAAACACCGATGGTTTGCGTGCATCGTACAACATTTCATTGTTGATCGCAAAGTCTGGAAAACCCCATACAATTGGTTTCACTGTTAGTGAGGTTCTGAGTACTGTTTTACATAAGTCACCAAACGACATAATTAAGACGATTCCTGTCAGCAACAATTCTGTGCAAAGGCGAGTAGATGAAATGGCTGCTAATGTTGAAGAAACATCATACTGCATATTAAGGACAACAGACTTTGCATTACAACCGGACGAGTCAACTTTACCAGGCAATGAATCTTTACTTTTAGCTTATGTGTGCTTTGTAAAGGAAGAAAGTTTGGTTCAAGAGTTGTTATTTGCAAAGCTACTAGATACATACACTAAAAGAGGAGTCAATATTTCATGTTGTTGAGCAGTTCTTAAAAGATAAGGAAATCCCACTTACTAACATACTTTCTTGTGCAAGTGATCACAGGTCGCTACAGTGGGGTTGTCGCCTACTTGAAAAAAGCAGTATCAAATATATGTACAATTTATTGTGTCATTCATCGCCAACATCTGGTTATAAAAAACCTCAGCGATCATAATGTTATTCACTACACACTGTCATTACTGCAGTGAATAACATTAAAGCCCATGCTCTCAATGATAGACTTTGAGAGTTCTGTGATGAAAATGATGAACATTTTGAATGTTTGCTGCTCCATACTGAAGTTCGTTAGCTGTCAAGAGGCAACTGTTTGAGATGGCTTTATGATCTTTTTGATTCCGCTGTAGAGTTTTTTGAAGACAAAAAGGCTTTGCTCAGTGATGAATTCAAAGCTATCAGGCATGATGTTGCTTATTTATCAGATATATTTTCAAAATTTAATGAAATCAATTTGCAGCTGCAAGGCACTGATATCAATCTAATCAAGGTCAAATCTTCTATCTCAATATTTATTTCAAAGTTAAATCTGTTGAAGCGAAACTTATACCATCATGAGCTCTACCAATTTCCCAGCCTGTCTGAGTTAGATGGAAAGCATAGGGTGCAAACTGATGATCTGCAAGTTTACTGTGACCATTTGAATATGCTGCATGAAGATATGACTGAGCGATTTAAGGATCTACTTTTGTTGGAAGTTCCAGATTAGGGAATAAATCCATTTTCCAATAGTGAGGTAGTGGGAGCCATGGAGGAAGAACTAATTGAGCTACAAAATGACTTTGAGCTGAAGCCAAAATTTAAGAAATCTTATCAAGAGTTTTGGTTGCAGAAAGAGATCTCTGCTTACTATCCTTCACTGTGGGGAGTGGTTAAGAAGCTCCTCGTTGCATTTCCAACATCATATTTGGTGGAACATGGTTTTAGTGTGGTCATGCAACTTCTTTCAAAACAAAGAAATAGACTCCAGATAACTCAATGTGGAGATTTAAGACTCCTGCTAAGTGATATTCAATCAGACATAGGAAAACTGGTATCACTCCATGAAGCCCATCCATCACATTAAGGATGTTCTGAACATTCAAGTCAATAGCTGCTATTGAATAGCATTATAATATGTTTTATTAGATTTTAATGAAAAGTTGCTATTGAAGTTAAATGTTTTTTTGGATTTAAAATAAATGTAAATTGGATTTTAACGGTATCGATGCAAACACAGATTGATAAGAAAATAACTATTTATTAACTTAAATGCTAATATTTCGCTGGCATTATATCCAGCATCTTCAGAGCATACAAACAAAGTTTGTTACAGTAGTGAGAGAACCGCAATTCAGTGTAACAGTGGGACTAGTATGAGTAATTGTAGCGTGCAACACAAAGACTAAAGTCCTAATTTGGCGCCTTCTAAGTAAAAAAAAAAAAAAAAAAAAAAACACAAAAAAAACACAAAAAAAAACCACGGTAATTAATTTGGTCTTAGGATGGCTGCCTCCCAAATCTTTGGTAGATTTATACAGCCATACTTGTTGTTGAGGTTTGGAGAATGTTTCAGGGCTTCTGTGCAGTACTTTTGTTTTTTTCCAATTGATCCTGTGTGCAGGGGTATCCAAAGCAAGGTCTGCCAGACCCGACTTGCCATAGCAAAAGTGCCGGATATATTTTTTGTGTTCACCGAGGTGGATGTTCACAGTTCTTCCTGTCTGCCCGTAGTAGGCTCAATGACATGAACAGGGCACTTCATAGACTCCTGGATGCGATAAAGGAGAGAATCTGTCCTTAGGTGAACGGATGAGAGTTGTCAATTTCACATAAGGTTTAAATACAGTGTGTAGTTCGTGTTTATTAAGCATCCTATATATCTTTTTAGATGTGCCTTTAATGTATAGGAGGGTGATAAGTTTGTTGTAGTCTTCTGTGGTAGATAGTAGGGGCGTGTGGGGGGGAATTTTGGGGGAGCATTTAGTATTTTACCTATCTTATAGGGATTATAGCCATTGGTCAGGAAGGTGAGATGCAGTTCTCACTGCTGAACCTTCTTGGGAGAAAGTTCAGCAGTGAGAGCAACATCATTGGAACAAATTGCTCTAGCTCTATGAGTTAGTGTTTTTTTAAGATACCATATTGTTGAGAAGGGTGATGGTGTGATTGTTTGTGTAAATATCTCCCTGTATATATGGGTTTTCTACAAACCGAGAATGATAAGGAACCTTCTGGAAGATGTGTGATAAGTGTATCCAGGAAGGGTAGACAGTCATTGGCTTATAGTTCCATTGTAAAGTGGATTTTAGGGTGTTGGCAATTTAGATGCACTAAAAATGTATTCAATGTGTCTGGGCCATGTGGCCAAATAGCAAACACATCATCAACATAACGTAGCCAGAGAATATTTGAGAGTGGCTGTGCTGATAGCTAGCTTTTCCAGATGTTCTACGTACAAGTTGGCTAAGGGGAGGATCCCATAGCTGTCCCATCTAATTGTATATTTTCCCTTTCCATGTAAAATAACCTGCCTGTATTGTGAATTTAAATAGCTGAAATATATCAAGGGGAAATTGTGAATTTAGTAAGTTAAGAGTTTCAGTTAATGGTACATTTGTGAATAATGAGGTGATATCAAAACTCACCATTAAATCTGAACTTTTTTTAAGGTGGGGTTTTCTAAAATACTTTTTAGGTGGTTAGAATTTTTAACAAAAGAGGGAGAATCGTTTGTGCAAGTGACTAGTAGTTTGGCTAAATGTTTAGCAAGTTTATATGTGGGACTGTTTATACTATCTACAATAGGGCGTAAAGTGTACCTTGTTTGTGAATTTTTGGAGATCCATATATCCTGGGTGCTTTAATGTGGAGAGGTTTGAGTTTGTTGACTGTTTCTTTTGGCAAGGAAGTGACTTTGTTCAATAACTTGCACACCTTATTCTTTTGTTAGTTGGTGGAATCTTGATCTATAATATGATATCTTAAAAACACTAACCCATAGAGCTATAACAATTTGTTCCAATGACATTGCTCTCACTGTTGAATTTTTTCTCACCTGCGTCACACCTTCCTGACCAATGGCTATAATCCCCATAGAATACTAAATGCTCCCCCCCCCCTTACTATCTACCACAGAAGACTACAACAAAACTATCACCATCCCATATATTAAAGGCACACCTGAAAAGATATCTAGGGTGCTTAACAAACACCAACTACGCATTGCATTTAAACGTTATGTGAAATTGCCAACTCTCATCCATTCACCTAAGGACAGATTCTCTCCTTTATTGCATCCAGGAGTCTATGGAGTGCTCTGTTCATGTTATTGAGCCTACTATGGATTGACAGGAAGAACTGCGTACATCTGCCTCGGTGAACACAAAAAATATATCTGGCACTTTTACAATGGCAAGTCGAGTCTGGCAGACCATGTTCTGGATACAAAGCATGGTCTGCCAGAAAATTGACCCTGCACACAGGATCAATTGGAAAAAAACAAAAGTACTGCACAGAAGCTTTTACAAGTCAGTGAGGGTGTTTCTGGAATCAACAGAAGCCCTGAAACATACTCCAAACCTCAACAAGTATGGCAGTATGAATCTACCAAAGATTTGGGAGACAGTCATCCTAAGACCAAATGAATTAACTTAGACACCTAATTAGGACTTTAGTCTTTGTGTTGCATGCTACAATTACTCATACTAGTCCCACTGTTACACTGGATTGCGGTTGTCTCGTTACTATAACAAACTTTGTTTGTATGCTCTGAAGATGCTGGATATAATACCAGCGAAATATTAGCGTTTAAGTTAATAAATAGTTATTTTCTTATCAATCAGTGTTTGCATCTATACTGTTAAAATCCAATCAACATGTGTGACGAAACCATAAGCCTTTCCCAATTGTTTTAAAAATGTTATTACTGTTTCTTGTGGGTTGTGTGAATCATTTTTCTGAATGTAGGGTGGGTCAGGTAAGAAAGGGGAGGTACTGATGATGAGTTTATGGAGTCGAGGGGGCGGTGGCCTAAAAAAGTTTGGGAACCACTGATTTAGGTTAAGAGACGTTTTTAATGATGGAAGAAATTTATATATCCTTTCTTACTTCAAGTTATCATTAAATGCTTTTTATGCTTACTTTCAACGGGACTTTTTTTTTTTAATTTATAAATACCATCCCCATCCACATATTTTCATGACCTATAATGACGTGCCAAGTGATTAGAGAGAAGAAAAGACACTTAATGTGTTCCTTCAAGAGTTGGTGGTTACATCTGTCCTTTGGAACAGTCCTCCCCATTCTGTTCCAAAGGACAGAAGTATATGGCATGAAGGAAGAGGGCGAGAAGTTGGCTCAGCGAGTTTGGAACTGAACTGTATATGAATGTTGAACATCAGCTGCCTGTGTTTGTACACGATTAATGATTAGAAAAAAAGAAGACAAATGGTAGTGGCCAGTTCAGAAGATCATGATGCAGGGGAAACAGAGAAAAGACATAATACAAAAATAGTGTTTATTGGGTCACTGATTGGAGGAGATCAGAGAGAGAGAGAGAGAGAGAGGGTCATCTATTAAGAAAAGTCTTTCCTAGATACAAACAAGCATTCTGAATGTTTTCTTTTTTTTTTTTAACAACAACATTCTAAGGTTGGATGGATTTGAGAAAAAGTTAAGTTAAGCAGAAAAGAAGAATTATTTGGAACAAAAAACTTTTTGGAGACTGATCAAGCTATGACATGATGTGTTTATGTCAAGATAGGTCAGATGTGCAAGTCATCCCAAGAAGAGAGAAATGTTCTTGGTTGGTAAGTGGAATATTTTAAAAATGGAGGGACAGTAAGGCATAGTCTTTCTTCCAGGAAATAATACAAGATTGTGTGTTGGTAGGGAGTGAAATTAGCAAAATTCAATTCACTTGAGAGTGCTAGAAGATTAGTATTTGAAGTATTGGTCATAGAAGATATTAAAGCCTAAGTCATTTGAGAGCTACAAGTTTTTGTAAATGACAAAGAGAAATGGAGTGTATTATCACCAGCAAAACTATGAACAGGAGTGGCCATTAGTGAGAGATGATCATTAGCATACAGGAGAAAGCAGAAGTCTAGAGCAGTGTTTCTCAACCGCCGGGCCACAGCCTGGTACCAGGCTCTGGCATCAATTATACCGTGCTGAGAGAAGTTCTCCTGGAATTTATCATTTTAGTTTTCTAAGCATTTTTCATGAATAAATATTTTATAGTGGAAATATTCTGAGGAGAATAATATGTCAAAAAGCTCAGACCCAGAATGTCTGCATAACATCTGTTTAGCAAATGTCAGTGACCAAGCCGCGTATTTTTAAACATGGAGATATTCACGAATTATCGTTATTTTCAGACATGGAAATCTTTCAAATTTGGGAAAGGGAATACCGCTGTTTATGACCAGTCATAAAAATTGCCTCAAGCTGATAACAATGGGTGGCGTATCCTCAAAACTGATAGTATCTATCAGTTTTGAGGATATCCTTGAATAGGTGCCCATGCATGGGCACCTGTTCAAGGATAGGATAATCATCACTAAATATTACAATGGTTTGATTAATTAATTGTTACTTTCCAGTTTATGACAAACACAGTGGCTTCTATCACCTATACAGTGCCAGCCAGTAAGAGACAAAAATTGTTTCTAAATTATTAGGCAGCTATTTTCTATTACTTTTAAACTTATCTGTTGTCTCTATCTCTGATGAAACATTTGGATTCCAAATGCAAAATAACAGTGGTCATATCAAATATTAGTAATTAAACTCATTTTCTTCTGACTGCTGCGATAATCGTGTCCAAAAATTTAAAACACGCACTTCTTAAATTTCAAATATTTGTTTACTTCTTTCTTATTCTCTCACACACAATCTTGTAAAATAACCACAATAGAAAGTGAAAAAGATGAAATTATCAAAATTTTTAAACAGCCACAAACATATCACACAAAATTCAGTAGTAATACTTAGGTCTCTGCTGCCCACTCATGAAACAAAACACTAAGTCAGTGACATGCAAACGGTTTAAAGATGCTGGTTGTTTAGGAGGATATTAAGTAATTTGTGTTTATGAGAAAACTTAGAGAAAGATAAAATAATAGAATAAATAAAGTTTAATCCTTTATTCAAGTGTGAGCAAACAAAGTCAAAGTTTGCACCTGAAAATATCTTCAGGACTGGGGTAAGGTAGTACAACACCAGGCAACTCGCAGGAAAGGTGGATCAACATGTTTGCAAGGAGATGTGCTGTGCATTATGGGAGATACTAAGACAAGGAGCTGAGAGCTTGATCCACCTTTGCTGCGAGTTGCCCGGTGTTGTACTAGCTTACCCAAGTCCTGAAGATATTTTCAGGCGCAAACTTTGTTTGCTCACACTTGGATAAAGGATTAAATTAAATTTATTATAGTCTAACCAAGTGAAAAATAAACTTTCAAATAAAATAATATACTAAATCAGTTTTATATTCTAAGTATTCAAAATTTAAGGAATAATTTAAATTATAAATTAAATGTAAATTACTGAGCAGAAAAGAACACAAAGAAAACCTGAGTCAAGAAAGAATATATTAAGTTACAGAAGTCTGATTGTATCTAAAAAATCCGTAAAAAAATAATACTGACGGATAATTTTATTTACTTTTTTATTAAATTCTCGTCGTCTCTTCCAGTGTATTTCAGGGACATCGGTGGAGGATCTATCCCCATTCACAACATTCCCTTCATCATCAAGTGCATCATCAGATTCTGCATAATAAAGGAAAGTACTGATTCTCCAATTGTTAAGTAATAAGTAGAAAAATAATACTTTATTTTCAAAATATAAACAGAAAAGGAAAAAACAAATGGAACCAAGATATCAAATGATATACACACAGTATAAAATTCCAAGATAAGGTCTCAAAAATGGATTTTGAATGGCATAATAATCATGGCAGTTTGGATTCCTTGGTAACTTACCTTAAATAGTCAACACTCCAAAATTCACTTCACAGAAAGAATCAAATAAATGTTTGCCATTTCTCAAAACATTAAGTCACTCCCTTTTTAGATGGTTCACTATCTTCTTCCATTTACAGAAAACTGAAACCCAAACACACACACTCACACACCGGAAGATATTGACAAACAATCGCATCACCATCCAGCACAATGATATTTTTGAATTCTTAAATACCAACTCTTTGAGTGTTTTGAGAATTAAAGAACTATTTGTTATAAAAATGCAGTCCTTTCCACAGAGCTCAACTATTAATTGTTGAGATTATATTTGGTCATTCAAACATATAATTAAATAGAAATATATATTGATCTTTAATTGACCATGATTTATAAATATCTAAATACCAATAAGTTTTGCCGAACGGTGCTGTCCAGCTTCCTCAGGGCTTATAACGGTAAGAGAAAAAACTCAAAGTGGCTAGTACAGAGAAAATGGAGTAACACTATCATATAAACATTAAAACAGAATGCATAACATTACATGCATGGAGCATGTTGTGTTAGTCACTGTTATGAGAGCACATTCTGCAGTTTTGAGTGAAATTACATTCTTGCAGACTACGTGATCTTATTAAGGTTTTCCATATGTCAGCTATTATCATTCCCTGGTTTCTGTTAACATTTTCTCCAGAACGGAGGACTACAACGGCTTCTTTGAAATTTCTACAATGGAAATCTTCTTCTAGGTAAGGCATGAAGCTGCTATCCCAATCAATGGTATGGTTAGTAATTGCGAAATGATGGGCTAGACCTTAGTTGTCTGTTCTGTTGTTATTAACATCCCCTATATGTTCTTTTTTTCGGATTTTGAGGCTTCTCAACTTAAACCACAAGCACATGGGATGTTGTACACTCCAGCGTGTTTGAAACTATGATGAAATTACTCATATATCAGAGACATTAATAAAAAATGGCTATCCAAAGAATCTAATCAACAAGATTCTTCATAGAACCCCCCCCCCCACAACAACAACAACCTACCATCACTCAATACAGTTCATCCTCAGTTATTCCTTATGCAGGTACAATGTCCGAGAAGACTGCGAAACTTTTTAAACCTTTCAACATCAGAGTTGCATTCAAACCAGTCAAGACTGTCCATCATGTTTTGAGATCGCCAAAAGACATTAATCCTTTTTTCAAATACGCTGGAGTGTACAACATCCCATGTGCTTGTGGTCTAAACTATATAAGACAGACATTGAGAAGCCTCGAAATCCAAAAAACAAAAAAAAAGAACATATAGGAGATGATAGACAACTCAGGTCTAGCCCATCATTTTGCGATAACTAACCATACCATTGATTGGGATAGCAGCTCCAAACCATACCTAGAAGAAGATTTCCATTATAAAAATTTCAAAGAAGCCCATTGTAGTCCTCTGTTCTGGAGAAAATCTTAACAGAAACCAGGGAATGATAACAGCTGACACATGGAAAACCTTAATAAGATCATTTAGTCTGCCAGAATTTAATTTCGCTCAAAACTATGAGAACAGTGTTAGTCACTGTTCTCATAACAGTGACTAACACAACATACTCCATGCATGTAATGTTATGCGTTCTGTTTTAATGTTTCATTTATACAATAATGTTACTCCATTTTCTCTGTACTAGCCACTTTGAGTTTTTTCTCTTACTGCTATAAGCCCTGAAGATACCAGACAGCCCTGTCGGCGAAACTTGTTGGTATTAGATGTTTATAAATCATGGTCAATTAAAGATCAATATATATTTCTATTTAATTAGAGCTCAACTATCTTTGTCACATTTTTTTGGTCAATAGCTACAGCTCCTGCAAGATAGATAAAATACCATGTCATCTATACTTCACTCCACCCATCCATACACACAAGAGCAAAACATCACTATTCCTATTCCATTCTATATCCTGGGTACAGTAAAAAATACTAATAAAATATAGCCTTCATACAACATCCAAAGCACATATCAAATTAGCAACTCTGATCTCCTCACTTAAGTTATAAACTGCATCCTCTGGCATATCCTGGAATTAAGGAAGTGCCCTGTGACTCAGACTACTATAGGCATACAAGAAATTCCATTAACATCTATCTCAGAATATATAAGAAATACATTCACTATCATGATTATGGCAAGTCCAGACTAGCAGAATATGGCAATGAGGCATTCTTCTACTCTTAACAAGTATGGCTGTATTAATCTGCAAAAAATTTGGGAGACAGTCAGCTCCTACACAATTGCAATATATTCTTTTATACAACATTAGAAGGTGCAAATTAGGATTTCAGATCTTTTGTCCATAACCATTTGAATTGTTTCATATTTTCACTGTTGCATATTATTGTGCTCAGAGGCGGCTGGTATGAAATCCAGTGAAATATAAGCTAGTCAAACATCCATTTTTGAAATTATGGATTCTACAACTGTGTTAAAATAACTCTTTTTATTATCCCAAAGTTTCGATCTTCATATCAAGATCATCATCTGGAGCATACACAAATATACAAGATAAGCTGCGTTACATTTCAAACCGTAATCTAGAGAAACAATGATTTGATCACATGCTACTCACTGGCATAACTCTGGTGAAAAAAAATAAAATAATAAAATAACCTTCCAGTAACAGTGATGTCCTATTTCTATTATTACAATTGTTATTTTTGATTTAAAAAAAAAAAAAAATTATAAATTATAACATGAATAAACTTTCTTATAGATTTTTTTTTCTTTTCCCTTCCTTAACGGTGATGTCCTATTTTTCAGTATTAAAGTTGTTATTTTAGATCCTGGATCTTCTAGAGTCCTGTTTATTTGTTCTTAGAGAGGAAGGATTTGTGGGATGAATATATGCCTTCCATATGTATGGGATTTTTAGACCATCATTATTGTTTAGATTGGAGCGGTTGATAATGATCTCACAAGCTTCCTTAAATTTGCGTTCATACCACGCTTTGGTGTGATTATGTGAAAAAAATGAATCTGCTGGTCTCGGATAATAACACATATGAATTAGTTAACTATAACCCAACTAATAGAATCAAAAAGAAAACAGAGAATCTACTTAAGTCAATTACCATATGACCCCAATATACAGTCAAAAAACTATTTCCACACTACGCTCGTTCCCTGAGAATTTACAGGCTACCGAAAATTCACAAAGAAAACACACCATTAAGGCCTATAGTCGAAAGGATTGATAGCCCGACATCACTTAGCCAAAAAATTAGCGGCAACACTCAAGGAGTTGGCAGGTCATTCCCCCTCCTATATCAAAAACACACAACACTTCATAAACATCATCAAAGACATTACATTAGAAAAAGATGATCTATTAGTCAGTTTTGATGTCTCTGCTCTCTTCACGAATGTCCCAATCAATGACACAATTCTTCTTTTACAGAACAAATATTTCCTCCAGATATCACGCTGCTCTTTGCGCATGTATTACATTCTGGTTGTTTTGTATGGCAAAACGCTTTCTACCTACAAAAAGAAAGCACAGCCATGGGATCGCCATTATCCCCCCCCCCCCGATTGCTAACTTTTATATGGAACATTTTGAACAACTTGCTTTAGTTAGGTCCCTCCCTTTTAAAACCCAAAGTTCGGCTAAGATACATTGACCATGTTTTCACAATTTGGTCTCATGGCCGCCAGATACTAGGCAATTTCCTTAGCCACCTAAACAAGCAACACAAATGTATACAGTTCACAATTGAGATTAAAAAACATAACACACTGCCGTTTCTAGATACACTTGTCACACGTCTTCCCTCGGGCAATCTTTCCTTCACTGTTTACCGGAAACTGACACATACTGGCCAATACATACACATAAACTCCTACCACCACCCAACACAAAAACTAGATATCATCAATACCCTAAAAAACAGGGCTCTGAAGATCTGCTCCAGTGAACAGGCACTGAAAAAATGAATTTAAAGTGATCAGTAATACTTTTCAAATAAACTGATACGGCCAAAACACTATCACCAAAATTCTCTACAAGACCTCAATAAAAAACAAAGACAAACCAGACTACAGTAAAACTATAACCATTCCATACATTAAAGGGACATCAGACAAAATAAACAGAGTACTACAAAAATACAACCTCAAAGCCACCTTTAAACCTCCTGCAAAATTAAAAAGCTTACTCAACTCATCCAAAGACCCACTCCCTCCGCTGGCCCACCCTGGAGTATGCCATATTTACTGCACCTACAACATACTATACATAGGAGAAACAGGACGCACAATTCCGATCAGACAAAAAGAACATAAATGACACATCAAATATAATAATTATGGGAAGCTGGCCTTTCTGATCATGCTCTGAATACATTACATAGAATTGACTGGAAAAACACTAGTTGTCTACATCATACCAAAACATGGTATGAACGCAAATTTAAGGAAGCTTGTGAGATCATTATCAACCACCCCAATCTAAACAATAATGATGGTCTAAAAATCCCATACATATGGAAGGCATATGTTTGTCCCATGAATCCTTCCTCTCTAAGAACAACTATAAGCAGGACTCTAGAAAATCCAGGATGCTAAATCAAAAATAACTTTAATACTGAAAAATAGGACATCACTGTTAAGGAAGGAAAAAGAAAAAAAAATCTATAAGAAAGTTTATTCATGTTATAATTTATAATTTTTTTTTTTTAAATCAAAAATAACAATTGTAATAATAATAATAGAAATAGGACATCACTGTTACTGGAAGGAAAACCATCTAATAAGCAAGAATGTTTATTCATGTAATCAAAAATTAAATTAGCTTGATGTACATTTTTTCCCCCCCACCAGAGGTCATGCCAGTGAGTAGCACGTGATCATATCATTGTTTCTCTAGCTTACGGTTTGAAATGTAATGCAGCTTGTCTTGAATATTTATGTATGCTCCAGATGATGATCTTGATATGAAGATTGAAATGTCAGGATAATAAAAAGAGTTATTTTCACACAGTTGCAGAATCCATAATTTCAAAAACGAATGCTGATCACCGTATAACACTAAAAGTCAATAAACATCCTTTTATAAATTAGTTTGTTTTGGTGTCATAATAGCATTTAACTGACCACCAGTTGAAATTATACATATCTTTCTTCTGTCCTAGGAGAAACTGCAGTCATTGTTCCAAGTTAGTCAAGTCTTTGGCACCCCAAAACAGATTTTTAACCAAACTAAAAAACAACCATATTAGGATTTTATGGACATATTTAAATTACTGATATTCTTGGGATTAGATATTGATATCTAAGGGTGGAGACTAGCAGCAGGTCTATGCAAATGTTTTTCTGTTAAAGTAGTCCAAGTAATTGTTGACCGAAGAATGAAAAACTCTGGATTCTACTTACTTGGAAACTTTTCCGAGTAAGTAGAATATAGAAATATACTATAATTTATAATTATATGCTATTTTGTTCTCAATCATATATTTTTGAGAACTGCTGATATTTGCTTAGTCTATTTATGCAACTTACTGAAGTATTACTTGAGGTTGTGTGCAGTTAAGTGCTGTGTGTGTGTGTGTGTGTGTGTGTGTGTAGAAAAGAACAACAGTGCTGGTTTTCACCAAAAGGTGCAAAACTTTACAGGGAAACACACAGAATTGTCGACTTTCATAATTTTCATAAATTATAAATTATTTCATAAAATCTTCATATCAGACGAGTGCCATGTCTATTTACTGTAATGTAATTCTGAGACATGGCAAACACAAATTAGGTTTTATTGAATAGTGAGGGGGGGGGATTATAATTCCCCATTTCATTGGGGAAATAAAAAGTAATAAACTGTTCATGAAAATAAATGGCTTTCCATTAGAAACAGAAAGCAAAATTAATATAGCAAAACATTTTTGTTTACAGTTGTTGAGATTACCCCCACCCCCAAAAAAATTCATTGAGTCTTCTGCTATTTTTTTTGTTTATGGGAAAGCTCTTATGCCCAAAATGTTATTTAATACTTCTTTTTTAACCAAAGAAACCCATTGAAAGTTGTAGTAATTATAATTATTAATTTTATTAGTAACTATAATATGAAAGCATATACTATCCTCAAGAGTGGTGCTTCCTTTTGGTACATACCACATTCTTTCAAGCTAACAATCCTTCAAAGGTGTGAACAAAAAAAATTGATTTCCAAACGTGATCAGATAAATGAGATTAGTGTATCAACATTTTGAATAGAGAACCTACAGACAAAGTAAAGTAGGTGGTGATATCTTCAATAAACATGAAGTTGAGTGAAGGCGAAAAATTATTATTTTCCTGACCTCCATGGAGTCATATGACTTGTCATAGGAGGTCAATGACAGAAAACACAAGTCTATTGATATACCACTTCTTAAACTCATCCACCAGTTGTCGATGGCCTCTTACTCACTACTTCCTTTTGCAACTTTCACAAATGGCTTTTTGTCCATATTTCTTTCCCCTCATTCAACCATATCAAATATCTCCCCAGGGTCAATCCAATAATTACCTGTCGTCCCAATATCGTTTTCATATTCAAAGTTTTATATGATGGAACGAACATAAATTCTCGTGGTCAATGTCCTCTTCCATACTGCAGCAATTCTTTGTGTAGTCTTCATAAACTTTGCAACATGGTCTATGAACCTCAAATTTCTATCTGCAATCACCCCAAGATCCCTTGCGTTCTCCACTTCTTCCAGTATAACCCCACCAAGTGAGTACCTGGTGGGATCCATCAAGTACTCATTTGGTGGGATCCACTGATAGGATACTTGGTATCCCATCTGTGGATCCCAAATTTTAAAACCTTACTTTGGCTTAAATCACAATAAAAAATGATGGTACAACATGACAGAATTTCATGCCAGCTGGGCATTGCCCAGTTAAACAAGCCACACAATGTTTTCACCAGGGAATCAGGGCAAACAGCAAAAAGTCAGCTACTGGAACAAATCCTAAAACCCCAACTCAACATCGCCAGAGTTCAAGATCAGTACTATCAACATAAGAAGCCTGAATGGCAAAGAAATGGAGCTAGCGGAGGAATTGGATAAGTACCAGATTGACATAATAGGGGAGACTGAAACAAAAAAGACAAAAACTGGTGAGATCCTTCTGTGCAATAAATACAAAATGTTATATTTAGGCAATGACAATCAAGGAAAAGAAGGAGTAGCAATAGTATTCAACACTAAATACAAGGCTAACCTACTTGAATGGCAGGCAGTCTGAAGTAGAGTGATGTGGGCAAATATCAGAAACAGCACCACATCTAGTATAACTACAACTGCTAACCACAGTACCAGTTCTGAGACAGGTTCTACCTCTACAAGCAATGGTCAGAAGACACTATCAGTTCAGTTGAGTAATTTTCAAAATATTTCATTTTTACTTCATTTTAGCTTGCTGTTTTTTTATTTCAATGAAAAGAAATTTTAGTTAAAAAATGTTACTTTTATATATACAAAAGTAAGAAGCAGATCTGCCAAACAAATGAAACCACTACACTTTAACCTGCTTCTAATTTGTCAGCTGTCTACATATCCCATATGTTTTATCAGAAGAAAGGTCAAAGCTATATAAACTGAGAGGAGACCTCCACATAGCCTTTAAAGGAATGCAGAGAAATGACCAGGGCTTCTGACCTAATGTCCAGTTAGCACCTTCTCATGGTGCACCCTGTCAGGTATCTACCTGGATACTGAACGAACAAGGATGGGCTGCCAATATGGGATTAAGCCGACCAAATTGTATTCTTATTGGCTTAAACCAAAATAAAAAATGGTACAACATGACAGAATTTCATGTCAGCTGGGGCGTTGCCCAGTTAAACAAGGCCCACCATTGTTTTCGCCAGGGAACCAGGGCAAACAGCGAAAAGTCAGCTACTGGAACAAATCCTAAAACCCACCCCAACTCAACATCACCAGAGTTCAAGATCGGTACTATCAACATAAGCCTCAATGACAAAAAAATGAAACTTGCATAAGTACCAGATCAACATAATAGGAGTAACTGCAACAAAAAAGACCAAAACTGGTGAGATCTTTCAAGATAATAAATACAAAATGTTATATTCAGGCAATAACAATGTGGTAAAAGAAGGAGTAGCTATAGTATTCAACACTAAATATGAGGCTAATCTTCTTGAATGGCAGGTAGTATCAAGAAGAGTGATGTGGACAAATATCAAAATGAGGAACTGGACAATGAGACTTATTTGTGCCTATGGTCCCACAGAAGGTACTACTAAGGTAGAAGTGGAGGAACTTTTTTGAAGCCTTAGAGAAAGCAACTGACACAATGAAAAAGAAAAAGTTGGTCCTTGTTGGGGATCTAAATAGCAGAGTAGGAAATGATTGTCAGATATACAAAAATATTTTGGGAAAATTTGGAGAAAAGAGCAAAGCTAATAATAATGGCAAATACTTGTTGGATTTCTGCTCAGGACATGGACTGGTTATTACTAACACCATTTTCCAACATAAAAATATGCACAAATTCACATGGAGAGAAGAGGCAAGGAATAAGAATAGTCTCAATGACTATATTATTGTTGACAGTGATGTTTTCTCTCTGGTGCAGGAGACGAGAATGTACAGAGGATTTGAAATTGGAAGTGATCACCATTTAGTCTTAAGCAAGATAAAATTGAATTTCATATTGAAAACAAGAACATGTAAGAAAGTTTTAAAACGAATAAAAGTTGAGCAGCTATCAGATGTGACCTGTAGACTAAAATATACAAACATTATTCAAGAAAAAAATGAACAAGTTTGAGAACAGGAATCAAACCTTGGAGATTCAGTGGCAAGCTCTGAAGAAAACACTGATTGATTCTGCCAGAGAGGCATGTGGTGAGGTTGTCTGTAAGGATAGAAAAATCAGAACTCCGTGTGGACACAGGAAGTTAAAAAGGCAGTAAAGGAAAAGAAGAAAGCGTATCAAAAGCTCCTGGCAAATAAGTCAGCTTGTGCTCTTAGAGAATAGAGACAAATATAAGAAAGCGAAACACTGTAAAACTAGCTAAACAAATCATGGGAGGACTTGGGTAAGAACATTGAAAATAAATATCAAGAAGGTGGCAAAATATTCTGGAGGCTTTTGAACAAGCTCAGAAATAGAGGAAAGAGTGCTGTAAAAAGAATTAGAGATGAAAAAGGTGACATAAAAACTGTAGAAAAAGATATCCTTGTTGTATGAAGTAACTACTTCAAAAAATTGCTAAATGAAATAAATGGTGACAGCACAATGATAAAAATACTCAAAAGGCATGCAATCAGGAATACATATCCATACTTCAAGTAGAAAAAGCCATGAAAAGCCTGAAATGTGGAAAGGTAGCACGAGTAAATGATATTAGACCAGAAATGCTCAAGTATGGAGGTATAAAAGTTTTGCAGTGGATGCACTGCATAGTACAGAAGGCCTGGACAGAGTGACGAATTCCAAATGACTGGAGTAGAACTCTCATAGTACCCATATATAAAAAGGGAAATAAAATTGAATGCGAGAATTACAGAGGTATTTCTCTATTGAGTGTTCCTGGTAAGATTTATGCCAGTATACTTGAGAAACGGTTGAGAAGGATTGTGGAAGGGATGCTTGGTGAAGGACAAGCAGGATTCAGGCCAAACAGAGGTTGTCAGGATCAGATTTTTACTTTACGACAGATAGTTGAGAAATCATGGTAATATAACAAAGATCTGTATTTAAGTTTTGTAGATCTGGAAAAGGCATATGACAACGTGCCAAAAGAGAGGCTATTCAATACGATACGGTTATATGGTGTCAGTGGGGCATTACATCAAGCAATACTTAGTCTTTATTTGATTTGTAAATCAGCAGTTAAAATTGAAAAAAGTACAGGAAGATGGTTTAATGTTAAAGCTGGTGTGTGACAAGAATGTACATTATCCCCTCTGTTATTCATTATCTATATGGATCACATTATGAAGGAAAGTGGTAATAAACATTATATCAAAATTGGAGATGTTAATGTCAGCTCTTTGCTTTATGTGGACGATGTTATACTTCTAAATAAATCCGCTACAAGCCTGTAAGATTCTCTGACTAAATTGAATAACTGTTGTAATAGATATGGTATGAAGGTCAGCAATAAAAAGATAAAGACAATGAAAATAGGCAGAATCATTGAAAATGTCAACTGTGTTGTGAATGGAGAACCTGTGGAATAAGTAAAACATTTCAGCTACTTAGGCATGATTTTTAGTGAAGATGGTAAATTAAATATGGAAATAGATGACAGAATCAACAAAGCTGATATGGTAAGAAGTCAACTGAATAAATTTATATGGAATAAGAGAGAAATTAGCCAAAACACTAAATTAGCTGTATACAAGACAGTGTCTAAATCAATTTTAACTTATGGATCTGAGAGCTGGGTCAGAAGTAAAACACTTAACCAAAGAACTAGAGACCACAGATATGAGAGTCCTGAGAAAGATTAGGGGCATGAACAGATGGCATCAATGGCAATATCATATTAAAAATGAGGCCATTAGAAAAGAATCTGACATTGTCAGCATCCAGGAATTTTTATTACTATTATTATCCCATGGTATTATTACACCAGATCACAGAGGTCAAAATTAATGTATTTTATACAGCACCTTTTCTGGGTTGTTAAAAAGTTCACATTTGGAAATATTCATACAATTTAGTAAATGCATTGGCAATGCTTCCTCGATGTTACAGATTTTTCAGATGGGGAAGACTTTTATGCTATTGCTAAACTTGATTGGTCTTATGTGGCAGTCTTGAGGTGAGGGATCATGGTAATGGCACAGTGATTAAACTTGGAGTTGATGGTAGCTCCTGGTTTTTCTGCTGAATACCAGTGGTGAGTCATGTCCTTGAGAATCGTTCTTTTTATGTTTTCTTTTTAAGTGGTTAAAAAAAGATTGAAATCTGTGGTATCACTTGATGTTGCAGCCTTTTTTTGCTACTTCATCTGCAGTTTCATTTCCCTTTAATTCCACATGGGATGAAATCCATTGGAAAATTATTTCGAATCCTTATATAGTTTGTTTTTTGCTATGTCTCAAAGTATTTGTTGAAGGCTGGTAACAGTTCTTAATAGCTTGAAGGGCTGCTAAGGAATCCGTGAAAAATATAAATTCCTTTGGGTTTTGTTTATTCAAATGTTGCAGTGCTGTGTCAATGGCTATTAGTTCTGCATGGTATGAGTTGCATCCAATACTGTTAGCTGATTTTATAGTTCTATATTTTGAGAGCCATAGATGAGTACGCCACTCAGAATTGCCATTTGGATTTTTGGAGCCATCTGTGTAGATCTTTATTGAGTCAGGTCCATATTCCATTATTTTTGAGAGCTAATGATTTCAGGGTTTTCTAGGCTTTTTTTCTCATGTTTCCCTATTTCAAAGTTGATGACTACATTTTTCCTGTCTCTTGATTTGGAGGAAATGCCGTGTAGTTGTCTATTTTTATTATTATTATTACCACGGGCTACTCCAGGAGTCCTTAGACTCATCAAGGGAGGCCCCAAACATCATGTTCACACAGCTGTTCAACATTCTCACAGTATCTATCATACCTTGCCTTGAACTCGCTCACTGTCATAGCACCCACAACAGACTCTGGCAAGCTTATTCCACTCATTTACCACTCTAAAAGTAAAGAACCCAGCTCTTGCCCAGCTTCCATGGGTGTCCCCTAGTTCTCCCACCACCAGTCCTGATCTCAAAAATATCATCTGAATTAATCCTATAGAATCCTTTTAGCAATTTGAATGTCTCAATCATGTCTCCCCTTTCCCGCCTATCAACTAGTTTCTGCAACCCACAAATCTTCAACCTGTTCTCATATGGTTCATTCCATAGACCTGCTATCATCTTAGTCACTCGCCTCTGGATCCTCTCAACCTCCTCCCCATCAAGAAGGAACCGAGGTGACCAAATCTGGGCACAGTAGTCGAGATGAGGTCTTATCAGGGTTCGGTACAGAGGTACAATAACTTGTTTTTCTCTGCTCGTCAAGGTATTTTTCAACAACCAAGTCAGTTGATGAGCTGATTTAGCTACTTTTGCAATGTGCCCCCTCAACTTCATCTCCCTATCCACCAACACTCCCAAGTCCCTGGCCTCATCAATCTCTTGGAGTACAGTTCCACCAATGTGGTATACTGCTGCTAATCTTTTCACTCCGAAATGCATAACCTTACATTTTGTCACATTAAATTGACATCCATTCTCCTTAGTCCAGAACTCTATTCTATCTAAGTCATCTTGCAAGACTTTGACATCTTCTGCATTCACTATCGCCCTACCCAACTTTGCATCATCAGCGAACAAATGAACTGTCCCACTTAGACCCTTCCCTATATCGTTAATGAACAGATTAAACAGCAGTGGTCCAAGAACAGAACCCTGTGGCACACCACTAGTCACAGGCCGTTTTTTGGACTCTACTCCTGAATAAACTACTCTTTGATATCTCTCCATCAACCACCCAGCAATCCATCTCACCAACCCTATATCCATTCCCATATGTTGTAGTTTACGGATTAGAATTCCATGTGGTATCCTGTCAAACGCCTTTGCCAGGTCCAGCAGTATCACTGTAAACCCATTTCCCTTATCCAGTTCAGCCGTCACCTTGTTATAAAACTTGAGCAAGTTACTGAGGCATGATCTACCCTTCACAAAGCCATGCTGTCCTCTGTACAGTATCTCATTTTCATCAATCCATTCCTGTATTTTTCCCTTGACTACTTTCTCCAAGACCTTGACAACGACTCCTGATATGCTGATCGGTCGGTAATTTGCAACCATAGTCTTGGATCCTCCTTTATGTAGTGAAACTATTTACCCCTCTTTCCACGCCTTCGGGACTAAGCCAGACCTGAGACTCAGATTAAACAACATGGTGAAGGGCACTGATAATTCATTAGCCGCTTCATGCAAGACCCGTGCCGGTATACCATCCAATTTTACAGATGTATTCACATTAAGGTTCTGTAATAGACTATTCACCTCCACTTCATTCATCACAATTCCCATATAAACTAATGGTTCCTTCATTTTTTCAACGTCACCACCTGGATGATATACTTTTGCAAAGTGCGCGCTCAGTAACTCCACTATATCGACTGGTTCAGTGAACTCTTTACCATCGTCATTCCTTAAAATCATTTTGCCATGTACAGTTTTTTCCTTGCTTGCAGCATATTGAAAGAACTGTTTGGGATTCTCTTTTGCTTGCATAGCTAGTTTCCTTTCATAATCGGCTTTTGCTGTTTTTACCACACTTGTTACCCTTCTGGCCTGTACTTTATACCGTTCGTGTGCCTGCAGGTCACCCCTTTCTTTAAATTCCCTCCATAGTTGTTTCTTTTTTTGCAGCTCAAGCTTAATGGTGTTATTCATCTATTTAACCCCTCCTTGTTTCACTATTCGGACCTTAGGTATACAATCAGCCATAACCTCCTGTAAATGCTCTGTGATCACTTCCCATGCTCTATCGACGTCCAGCCCTTGCAGTTGTACATGCCATGGCACTGATCCAAGCAATCTCCTAAGCTTGTCATACTTGCCAGCATGGTAATTCCACATATACCCTGTCTTAATCACAAATTTCACACCTTTAGCCACCTCCCAGGTCAAGACCTTATGATCACTCTCACCAATAGGTGGCAACATGATCATATTCATTACAGTCAAATTCTCAGATACTATTACCAGGTCAAACATTCTCACACCACTAGTATTTTCAATTACATGCTGTTTCAGATAGTTATCCCTTAATAAGTGAATAAAATCCATTTCCTTCCTCACATGTGTCCTCTCCTCCTTCCAATCAATGTTACCATAGTTGAAATCCCCCATAATAATTACCCTCCTTCCACTCATTTCATCAATTTGTTTATGCATACCATCTCCACCATCTATTCCATCACCTGGTCTATAGCAGCACCCAACTGTATATTTTATTCTGCCAGTATCAATCTCACACCAAATAGCCTCAAATGAGCTCCTTTCACTATCCTGCAATACTTCAATTCTCCTTGGCTGCAGTTCATCAGCTATCATCAATAACACCCCTCCCCCAATTTTATTCTCTCTGTCCCTCCTAAACATACCATAACCTACACATTCTATCCCACTAACTATATCATCTTCCGTCAGCCATGTTTCACTAATGCCAATAACCTGTGGCCAGGAAGAGCCAATCAAGGCCAAAAATTCTTCCTTCTTGTTCCTAATACTCCTGGCATTAGTATACATGAATTGCAGTGTTCCCTTTGTCCCACCCCTATCTTGATGCGTTATTCTAAATATTCCATTCCCATTTTTTGTCCTTATTGCTGGCTCAGGTACATTATATACATTTTTACACTCAACTGTCTCACTGATGTCTGGATATCCACTTCCCCCCCTCCTTGGTAGTTCTAGTTTCCCTGGTTCTGCACATCCATTTTCACTTCATTCAGCAACACTTTTTCCAGTCTCCGCACACCAAGTCCATTCAAATGCAGGCCATCCATCTTGTATAAGTCCTTTCGCCCATCAAACTCATTCCACATGTCCACAAATTCCACACCACACCGTCCGCATAACCTGCGCATAATATCATTTGCGATTATGGCCCTCCTTCTAAACTCCTCTCTGTCATACCGCGGTAACAGACACACCATTCTAACTCTGTCACTCTTTTCTTTCGCTACCTTTAACAATACTTTCAAGTCCTCTCTCATAAAAAATTTATCACCTTTCAATTCATTCGTACCAGCCACAATTGTTATTTCTTTCACCCTCTGTTTTTGCACTCTAATGTTCTCACTTACATCCTTAAATTTCGCACCCGGTAAGTACGATTTAGTTACACTCCCATCTATTACTCCTCTTAATAACGAGTCACCATACAACACTCTCTCCTTCATTTCAGAAACTCGCCCATGCTGTTTATTTATGTTAGCCAAATCACTCTGGAAAGAGTTTTGCAGGTGCTCTAATTGCCACTGCACATCTTGTATCACTGCGCGCAGCCTAGCGATCTCACTTCCTACAAATAATTCCTCATTTTTTTTATCATTCAAACCATTTTCTCTTTCTGTATAATTGCTCTCACTCTTTCTTAGCTCACTGCTCACATTGCCATCTTGTACACCGCAATTCCCTATTGAGCCACTATTTTCACTCGCATTCTGGCTTTCTTCAACCATAACTGTCTCACAACCTGACACATACTTCGACTCCTCACTTTGCATACACTTTCTACACATTCTCCCACCACTATCACTTTCAATCCATACTCCAGCCTCATTCGGGAATGCATACATTCCACACACATCACATTGGACAAATTCTCTCACATTATAGTTTTTGAACAATGGCGTCGTATTTTTGGACACCATTATCTTACGTCGCATTGGCGCCATATTCAAATATATGAAACGTATCATTAAAGACTAAATTAATTTACGGAATTTACACCAAAATCACACAGACACAACAAGCTACCAAATTTAGACAATATTACGTTATGATTTTTAACATACAGGGTGTTCGGGATAAATTTGACATATTTATAATTAATTATATTTTTCCGTAAGTTACATGTATTAACACACACTTCTCTTCATTTAAAAGTTTGGACCCTTCTTCATTCATATACAAGATGTCAGAAAGGATGGATAGCTGGAACCCACCTGAATCATGGAAGAGAATAACTTGTATCATGATGATTCGTGCCCGCCATCAAAATAAGGATATTACGACTGCTGCCCAATGCTCCCTGAATACAGTAAAAACAATCAGGCATGAACTAGAGACTTGCAATGGTGACTACGAGGATGTAGCAAGAAGAAAGATCCCTAGCAGACGATCTGATTGCGTTCGTACAGTAGAATTCCTCGCAAATCTGCAGGAACAGGTGTTGAAGAACCCTGGCATTGGAATTCGGTCTTTGTTCGTGGAGTTGCTAACTGTAGTCAAGCCCTGGATAACAAGGGTAGCCAATGGTAGGCCGTATGTATGGCAGCAGGATTCGGCCCCTTGCCACACCTCTGGGAAAAGTCAAAAATGGTTGTCTGAAAATTTCTACGACTTCACCAGTCCAAATGTTTGGCCTCCAAACTCCCCAGACCTTAACCCCATGGATTATTTTGTATGGGGCGCAGTTGAAAAAGACACCAATCGCACTTCCAGTAATACAAAAGCCCAGTTAATGGATAAAATTAAAACAGTTTTTGCAGCCCTTCCCAGGGAGACTGTAGCATCAGCTTGTTCGAGGTTCCGAAGCAGAATTGAAGCTGTGATCGATGCTAATGGTGGTTATTTTGAGTAAATCTTGTTGATAGTATTGTAATTAACTCTGCCTGTAATGTTTTTTTGTCAATTCATTAAATTTAATAGATACAAAGAAGATTTTCTTTTTCCTTACGAAACTGTCAAATTTATCCCGAACACCCTGTATATTCTAATTTCCATTCAAAATTGTACTTAGCTTTCGGGAGCTCCCTGAAAACACGACCGTTCCCCACCGTTTTATTTAGACAATCCAAGGAAATTTTATTTTCCATGATTTCATATATTGTTGATTTTTTCTTTATTCTGTTTGTTGGTTGCCAATTTTTAAAAAGTTCACTTGTTCTATGATGTGCAAGGTTTGCTCTTTTTTCTACAAATTTAGTAAGATTTTCTGCCACCTAAGAATAAGGTTGGATTTGAATTCTGCTATTTTTCCAAGAGTTGCATTCCTTAGTCCACATATGATTCTAGCTGCATTTTTCTGAATTTTTATAAGCTTGTCTAAACTGGTTTGTGATGTTTGCATCCAAATAGGCGAAGCATATTCCATTATGGATCGGAAAATAGAGATGTATGTGACTTTTAAGGTTTTAGCATCGGCTCCCCATTCTTTACCTGAGATACTTTTCATGATATTTACTCTTCTTTTTGCTCTGACTGCAACATTGTTGATGTTTGTTGAAACTTAGTAATGGATCCAGAGTAACTCCAAGGTATTTGGGGTTTTCATTAAAGGTAATTAGTTGGCTGTTTAGCTTAATCTTTAGTCTTAACTTTCTGAAGTGGTTATTAATGGTAAATACACAAATTTCTGATTTAGTAGGGTTCATTTTGATTTTTTGGTTTTCACAGTATGTAGATAACCTTTCAATGGCTTTGTTTAAGTGACCTTCTGCTGTTTCTAGGTTATTGCGTGCTGAGAATAGGACCAAATCATCAGCAAACATAGCAATCTTTGTTTCTTTATTTATATTTTTATTTAAGTCATTTACGTAGATGGAAAAAGGAGTGGACTCAAAAGGCTGCCTTGAGGGAGTCCCTGTTTTATTTTCACTTTCTTGGAAAAGGTATTATTTATTCTATCTCGAATTGTTCCATTTCTTAGAAAGCCATAAAACCAGTTTAGAACTTTTCCTTCTATTCCAATATGACAAATTTTGGAAAAGAGTTTCTGCCTGGACACCTTGTCAAAGGCATTGCTAAAATCTATAAAAGCTGCAATGGTGGATTTGATAGGTTTGGTCTGGAAATTATCTTGAATTGTCTGGGTTAAGTAAAAAAGTTGATCAGTTGTTGAGTGATTTCTTCTCAAGTTAGCCTGAAAATGTGGTAGTATACTATTTTTGTTTAGATAGTAATTCAAACGTTAGAGTATCATTTTTTTTTCAATCAATTTGCCTGGAATTGAAGTCAGTGAAATTGGTCTATAACTTCCTGGTTGGTCTTGAGGTTTGTTAGGCTTTAAGAATGGCATGATTGTGGCTATGTTCCAGTCTTTTGAAGCTTTTCCTTGTTTTAGGCTATTGTTGTATAGGCAAAGTAGCCCATCTAAGGCTAGGGAAGGAAGATGTTTGATCATAATTCCTTGTATGTTATCTGGTCCACATAACTTATATCTAGTCTCTCCAAGGCATCTCTCAATTCAGAGATTGTAAATGGATCCGAGAATAATTTGTTTTTATATTTTGGGGAATTTGCAGCATTTTTCTCCTGTCGAGCCTGTTTTGATAGCATCTAGGAATGTATTAGCAGCTAATCTCCAGTGGTATGGTCACTTAAACAAAATGGGAGAGGAAAGATTAGCAAAACAAGTGTTCTCTGCCAGGTTGGCAGGAAAAAGACCCAGAGGAAGACTAAGATATAGGCGGATTGATACAGTAAAAAGTGCCTTAGAAGATAGAAATATAAGATCTGATAATGTTGGAGTCTTGACTGAATTGGAGGAAAATTATTGATCAGAAGTTAGTAGTGGTGTAACTTTTCCAGGTAGTACTATTATAATATTCTATACATCCCTGAGAGTACATATCAGGAATTTGATGACTTTTAGCTGCATTAAATGTACATCCCCCACATTTTAGCTTATTCACATCCTCTTGAAGAGCCAAAACCATCTGCTCTATTATTAATAATCCTCCCAGGCTTGCAAACAACTGAACATCGCCCTGTAGTCCTATGACAACATCATTGACATAAAGAATGAATAGCAATGGACCCAATACTGAACCCTGTGGAACTCCGCTTGTAACCTTCCTTCTACCTGATAGTAGGAAGTTTACAAGTGACTCCCCTATATACAACTCTCTAATATCTACCCAAGGACCAATCACCAATCCACTAACCTGATATTTAAATCCATATGTTGCAACTTAAAAATCAACTAGTCATGTTGTAAACTTTGGTCGTTTATTTATTTATTTTATTTGCTTTATGCTCTATTCTTATGCCTTACACCTTGACTTAACCCTCCAAATGGCCAGGACATATATATACATCCAGCTAAATCTGGATACGATTCAATACAACTGTTGAAAGAACATGGATAAGAAGTGCAATTTGACTGTTCTCTCCTTTACGAGGTGTGATAATCCTTCATGCTGCAGGGAACACTTAAACAGATTATCTCGCAAAGCTGAGTCTCAGTTTTCTATAACAAGAAACGAAGCTCCTTGTTTTATGTTGGGCAACTGGATTGTTAGTTATATTAGACAGACTAAAAATATAGAAATTATTTTTATTCTCTCTTTTTATTGTACAGTTTATAATTCAGGATAAAATATAAATCCTTGCATACTTTCTTCACTTAAATATTGCATTACCTTAATGTTTTTCTGTTAATTTTGTCATATCATATCACTAAGTTTTTTCAAAATATCATAATCTACTAATGAAGGGGATACAAATCCTTTGATGTTTATCTGCCAGTAAGTGAAACTCTAAGAACTATCGGCAAATACAAGATTAAGTAACCGCTTGGTAGTACAACACCAAGGCAACTCGTATCAAAGGTGGGGCAAGCTCCCTCACAATCCTTGATATTTTCTCATAATGTAAAAACACAGCCCCTAGGGGATGTAATACTGTAATTACATTATGAGGAGAGGTCCCTACCCAGACCGGTTTCAACCTTTTTTGAGGTCTCATTAGTGAGTAGGTAGACCTGGACAATAACAAGGTTTAAGTGAAAAGAACTTACCTTGTTATCTTCCAGGTCTACCTACTCACTGATGAGACCTCAAAAAAGGTTGAAACCGGTCTGAGTAGTGACCTCTCCTCAATGTAATTACAGTATTACATCCCCTAGGGGCTGTGGTTTTACATTATGAGAAAATATCAAGGATAGTGAGGGAGCTTGCTCCACCTTTGATACGAGTTGCCTTGGTGTTGTTCTACCAAGTACACTTGGATTTGCTGATAGTTTTTCGGTATGAAACTCATAGATCTTAGTCCTAGTTCTTAGAGTTTCGCTTACTGGCAATCAAAGCATCAAAGGATTTGTATCCCCTTTATTATTATTAAGGTTGCCAGAAAAATAGCCTTTTGGCTTTTATTCTATATCATAATCTACTGTTCTTTGCACTTTCACCTTTTTGGTTTCCCTGTATAATCGGTATTTATAAAATGAAATAAATGGTTATTATTCAAATTGATAAGTATATATTTTCTGCTAGTTTATATATTTTTCTCCAATTTTAAAGTAAGCGATACTTTTGTGCATATTCTCCAGTACAAAATATGTATATGTGTATACATCAAATGTGAAATTTCATATTTTCATAATAGAATTGAACTTTATTTCGACTTTGATAGTTTTACACCCCCCTCCTGCAGCAACACTACCACACACCTAAAAACTGTTATGAAACATAGGTACAGTTTTTATTTAATTCGTGATTTTTCCATAATAATTGTTCGACATAACGTTTAATTTTTCGACACAGAAACTAAGTTTTGATTATTATAAATTAGCAAATTATAAATAAGAAAATATACATATTATTTCCTCATTATTATAAATCAGGAAGTTATGTGACATAGGGTAATAGGGGAAATTAATATTTAAAAATACTGTCATCCTACAAATGCAATATCAGAATAATATGTTTCGAATGTCTGCTACTCAATCAGAAAGATGGAAAAACAAAACAAGGAATTTTTGCCTGTAAAATATTCAGTTATTGCACGAGGCACTTTAGTGTGCTGCCTGCTGGGCATGTTCTTTTGATCCGGTTCCCAGTGGTGATGGGTTAGTTATCTCCGTTAGTCTATAACTTGTTATTGGGCAGAAAGGAATATTAGAAAGCACACCCAATACACAATTCATTTGTGAGATGTGAGGGAGATTTATATATATATATATATATAAAACCTTAATTATATTTCAAACAATTCTGAATAGTAGGGTAAATCATTCTCTGAGATGTTTTATTTCTTAATTTTTGAAACATTCTGTGTACCACAATCTCACCTAATACAACTTTTTTCCAAATATGCCTATTACGAGATTGTTTTTTTTTGTAAATAAGAATACAGTTTGGCAAAACTTTGTCTACTAAATTTTCATATCAGTGTGTGCCACAGATTAGAAATTTTCAAAGTAGCACGAATATTTTTTATTACAAAATAGCAAAGTTGGATAATAAATATTTGAGCTACAATAAAGTTCGACAGATTGAACAATATTATTGCTTTATTTCTTTTCACCTGTGGGAGAAAAATGGTAATATGTGACTTATATAATTATAGCAGATTTTCTATTGGCAAAAATGGCAAGAAAATAATCATTTGCACTTTCATTTCAAAACACAAAGAAAGAACATTGTAAATTCACCCACTGAAAAAGAAAATACTACATATTTTCTTCTGTTATTATCTGGTTTTTTCTTGTAGTAGAAAGAAGAAATTACTGCACATATTTCTTTTGTCAATACAAGAGTGCAAAAATCTGTAAATTGATTACATTATAGTTGATAGAGAATTCATGCCAGAAAAATATTTATGTAAGAGTTCCGACATTTTCTTCTAGTTTAGATACGTGACATTATTGAAGTAAAACTTTTACTACTATTTTACAATAAACTGCATGAACATGTTCCCGAAGTGATTTACGTTTGTAACAATTGCCTGTAGATTGATTAGGTCTACCCCCCACCCCCTCAACTCAAAAAATAAATGATTATGTAACAGATTGTGCCTTTTCTCTTAAAAAAATTCAAATCCTTTTTTACAAGATAACTGTATCAAATAATTTAGAATTTTTTGATAATAAAAGTGAAACCGATCACTATAAATAAAGAAATCATTCTTGGCATAAATACTGCATCAGCCTGTAAAGGAAATGTCAGTTTTTCCGTGTTAGTATGTCTGAACAACTGAAAACAAAACAAGACATTCTTGCTTGAGGCAATTTAGTGCGACTTCTGGGAAACTTTCTCTCTTGTGTTTCTCAAAAGAGTAATCTTTTAGCTTTTCCTCCAGCTAAAGGGATTATCATCATCAAATTCCTGCCATGTACCCTCAAGGGGTGTACAGGAT
This sequence comes from Typopeltis vanoorti, assembly GCF_054136105.1. Taxonomy (NCBI): domain Eukaryota; kingdom Metazoa; phylum Arthropoda; class Arachnida; order Uropygi; family Thelyphonidae; genus Typopeltis; species Typopeltis vanoorti. The sequence goes on from NC_143569.1 coordinate 11,923,212, forward strand.
ATGACAGTACTACATGAAAAAATTACATCATTACTAACTTCCTATCTACAATTTTCCTCCAAATCAGTCTGTTACTTGTTAAGACTCCAACATTATCAGATCTTATATTTCTATCATCTAAGGCACTTTGTACCGTATCAATCCACCTATATCTTGGTCTTCCTCTGGGTCGTTTTCCTGCCAACCTGGCAGAGAACACTTGTTTTGCTAATCTTTCCTCTCCCATTCTATTTAAGTGACCATACCATCTGAGATTAGCTCTGCTAATGCATTCCTGGATACTGACAATGTCAAGTTCTTTCCTAATATCCTCGTTTTTTAACATGATATTGCCATTGATGCCATCTGTTCATGCCTATAATCTTTCTCAGGACTCTCATATCTGTGGTCTCTAGTCTTTGGTCAAGTGTTTTACTTCTGACCCAGCTCTCAGATCCATAAGTTAAAACTGGTTTGAACACTGTCTTGTACACAGCTAATTTAGTGTTCTGACTGATTTCTCTCTTATTCCATATGAATTTATTCAATTGACTTCCCACCATACCAGCTTTGCTGATTCTGTTGTCTATTTCTATATTTAGTTTACCATCTTCAGTAAAAATTGTGCCTAAGTAGCTGAAATGTTTTACTTGTTCCACAGGTTCTCCATTCACAACACAGTTGACATTTTCAATGATTCTGCCTATTTTCATTGTCTTTGTCTTTTTATTGCTGACCTTCATACCATATCTATTACAACAGCTATTCAATTTAATCAGAGAATCTTGCAGACTTGTAGCGGATTTATTTAGAAGTATAACATCATCCGCATAAAGCATAGAGCTGACATTAACATCTCCAATTTTGATATCAGGTTTAATACCAAATTCCTTCATAATGTGATCCATATAGATAATGAATAACAGAGGGGATAATGTACATCCTTGTCTCACACCAGATTTAACATTAAACCATCTTCCTGTACTTCCTTCAATTCTAACTGCTGACTTACAACTCAAATAAAGACTAAGTATTGCTTGATATAATGCCCCATTGACACCATATAACTGCAGCGTATTGAATAGCTTCTCTCTTGGCACCTTGTCATATGCCTTTTCCAAATCGACAAAACTTAAATACAGATCTTTGTTATATTCCCATGCTTTCTCGACTATTTGTCGTAAAGTGAAGATCTGATCCTGACAGCCTCTATTTGGCCTGAATCCAGCTTGTTCTTCACCAAGCTTTTCTTCCACAATTCTTCTCAACCGTTTCTCAAGTATACTTGCATAGATCTTGCCAGGAACACTCAGTAGGGAAATACCTCTGTAATTCTCACATTCAGTTTTATTTCCCTTTTTATATATGGGTACTATGAGAGCTCTACTCCAATCATCGGGAATTCGTCCCTCTGTCCAGGCTTTCTGAACTATGCAGTGCAGCCACTGTAAGACTCTTATACCACCATACTTCAGCATTTCTGGTCGAATATCATCTACTCCTGCTGCCTTTCCACATTTCAAGCCTTTGATGGCTTTTTCTACTTCAAGTATGGATATGTATTCCTAACTGCATGCCCGGTCAGTGTTTTTTATCACTATGCTGTCATCACTGCTTGTTTCATTTAGCAGTTTTTCAAAGTAATTACTCCATACTTCAAGGATATCTTTTTCTCCTGTTTTCATTTCACCTTTATCATCTCTAATTCCTTTTACAGCACTCTTTCCTCCATTCCTAAGCTTCTTCAACAACCTCCAGAATATTTTGCCACCTTCTTGATATTTATTTTCTATATTCTTGTCAAAGTCCTCCCATGACTTTTGTTTAGCTAGTTTTACACACTGTTTAGCTTTCTTACATTTGTCTCTGTATTCTGTAAGAGTAAAAGCTGACTTATTTGCCAGGAACTTTTGATATGCTTTCTTCTTTTCCTTCACTGCCTCTTTAACTTCCTGTGTCCACCAGGGAGTTCTGATTTTTTTATCCTTGCACACAACCTCACCACATGCCTCTCTAGCAGAATCAATCAATGTTTCCTTCGGAGTTTGCCACTGAATCTCCAAGGTTTGATTCCTGTTCTCAAACTCTTTCATTTTCTTTTCAATAATATTTCTGTATTTTAGTCTACAGTTCACATCTGAGAGCTGCTCAACTTTTATTCGCTTTAAAACTTTCTTACATGTTATTCTTTTCAATATGAAATTCAATTTTATCCTGCTCAAGACTAAATAGTGATCACTTCCAATTTCAAATCCTCTGTATACTCTGGTGTCCTGCACCAGGGAGAAAACATCACTATCAACAATAACATAGTCAATGAGACTTTTCTTATTCCTAGCCTCTTCTCTCCATGTGAATTTGTGCACATTTTTATGTTGGAACAAGGTGTTAGTAATAACCAGTCCATGTCCTGAGCAGAAATCCAACAGATATTTGCCATTATTATTAGCTTTGCTCTTTTCTCCAAATTTTCCCAAAATATTTTTGTATGTCTCACAATCATTTCCTACTCTACTATTTAGATCCCCAACAAGGACCAACTTTTCCTTTTTCATTGTGTCAGTTGCTTTTTCTAAAGCCTCAAAAAATTCCTCCACTTCTACCTTAGTAGAACCTTCTGTGGGACCATAGGCACAAATAAGTCTCATTGTCCAGTTCCCCATTCTCATATTTGCCCACATTACTCTACTTGAGACTGACTGCCATTCAAGAAGATTAGCCTCGTATTTTGTGTTGAATACTATGGCTACTCCTTCTTTTCCTTGATTGTCATTGCCTGAATATAACATTTTGTATTTATTGCTCAGAAAGATCTCACGAGTTTTGGTCTTTTTTGTTTCAGTCACCCCTATTATGTCGATCTGGTACTTATCTAATTCCTCAGCTAGCTCCATTTCTTTGCCATTCAGGCTTCTTACGTTGATAGTACCGATCTTTAACTCTGGTGATGTTGAGTTGGGGTTTGTTTTCAGATTTGTTCCAGTAGCTGACTTTTCGCTGTTCGCCCTGGTTCCCTGGCGAAAACAACGGGGGCCTTGTTTAACCAGGCGACGCCCCAGCCGGCATGAAATTTTGTCATGTTGTACCATCATTTTTTATTTTGGTTTAACCAATAAGAATACAATTTGGTCGGCTAAATCCCAAATTGCCAGCCCATCCTCGTTCGTTCAGTATCAAAGTAGATACCCAACAGGGTGCACCACGAGAAGGTGAGGATTGGACATTAGGTCAGAAGCCCTGGTCGGTTCTCCGCATTCCTTTAAAGGCTATGTGGAGGTCTCCTCTCAGTTATACATTGTCCAGCATTTCTAAGACGTATTTCAGAAAGAGCAACCAGCAGCAATAGGAGTAGTAATATTTAAAATTTTTTGTTTTTAAATAAATAAACAAAAATAACACAACTGAACGTTCTTTTGTATGGTATACAGTTTTACATATTGACAATATAGCATAGTATTTCTAAATCATAGAATAATTTCAGGATGCAAAGAAAGAGTACAGAATTAGAAGCTTCGCATATACAACAATATTATTGCTTTATTTCTTTTGTCAAAACAGTAAACCGAAATTAGAGATTTTGAATAATGTCTGAAAGCTTCCAAAGCTGTAGAAATTCAAGGTAGTTATGTAACCGAGTTCCAGGACAGGAGAGGGTTGCAGTAAAAAATCCTAAAAATGAGCATAAATTTTGAATCATTTCACACAGAATACCCTTCCTATTATATTTTCAACATATCTACAGTGGTTAAGCACTGGATATTATAGTAATGTGCATCCTACAAAAAAAAAAAAAAAAAAAATTCTGTTGCAATTTCAAGCAAAAGAAGAAGGCGAAGAGTCTCTGATAAAATACCATTAGGTATAAATTTTTATACTAAAAATACACAATATCGAAAACTGAGTAATGCAGTTTATAATCATTTGTTATTCATAAAAAATTTTTTTTAAAAATCGTTCATAATTTAGAAATGTGACAATCCGTATAAAGGTATTTTGCAAAGAAAGAAAGAAAGCAAAATGTCATATTTATTTCACTAAATGTTATTTAAAAATATAAATATTTGATAAAAATATTTTAAATGTAAAAAAAACCATTTGCAAATTTGCGGAAAAGAATCTATATTGTCAGTGAAGTGAAGGAAATTTACTATTACTAAAATATATTCATTGCCAAGGCTGATCTGTGGTCATTTCAGGATTGATTATTTATTTTGGCAGATGTGAAACTTCTACTTTTGGAAGGAAGCACAATAAATAAATTGTGCAGTAAAATAAAATAAAAAAAACACAATAAAAAAAATGATCAAATATCCTAGTACAGCGAAGAAAATTCCAAGTAACATAGTACATGTAAAGACAAGTAACACAAAAGTCGCTCCACCACAGTTAATCCACTAATGGCTCTAAAATCGTCGTTAAGGGATTAACAGCGGAGGAGAGTAAATACTTGATAAAAGATAGAATGCCGATGAAGTTTTGATCCATGAAAAATTCTGGGGTAGTCTTGCTATTTCATCCACCTCGGCCGGTAGGAGGGTTAAGTTACTACAGGTTATCTAATTTCTAATACTTTGGGAACCTTGGAAAATTTATTTAATGTTAGGACTGCACCACCAAGATCCCCCTTCATTGGTATTAAATATAATTAAGATTTACCTGCAGAATCTCTCTAGAACTATCTTAAGCGTTATTGACAGTCATGGCTACTCTTATTTATCTTCGCTCACAGGTTCAATTTATTTAGAAACAGTGCAATTACACAGTGTCATAAATGAATTGACTCTTATTAACCAAAAAAATCTAAAGCTAAGAATTATGATATCTCAATAATTGTACACCAATTAAAACATGCAGCAATACTATTATGCACCAATCTATAATCTCATCCCAATACTAATTTGTTCATGCAATATATATATATATATATATATACTTCAATCTACAAATTTCTCATATCTAAATTATACCAATTCTTCAGCCTCTTAGTCCAGAACAATTAATCACAATTTAACTTTGTAAATGCCCATAGATTATCAGTCAACCTTCTGCAATGTTAAACATACACAAAGGTTTTACTCACAGTTCTTCTCTTGACACATATATCTGAACTGGCTCTTTCATCTCTTATCTGGTTCCACTGACTTCTTTTCCATCCTGGGCCTCAACACTCGTGCAGGCTTCTTATTCTTTAGTGGAATCGCATCATGAAGAATTCCCGGGAATTGATGCATACTATACCGATACTGACTTCTCTTCCGTCCTGGGCCTCAACATTTGTGCAGGCTTCTTTTCTTTAGCGGCATCACATCATGGAGGGTTTCTAGGACCTGATGCATTTCATGGTTCGACTTTTCCTTCGACACCTTCCTACTTTTCTCCGGACATCCAACGAACCCAAGTCTGCGATGCTGGATCCCGAGACACTACAAGAGGAGACTGCGTTTCTGCATACCTGCTTCCTTCCTCGTTTCCGCCTCTGCATATCGGCATACTACCGTTGCGTTGCTGCATACTGCCTCTGGATTCTTCGAGTTTTTCTTGATCCTTTCTTATACTTCCTCTTGCAGTCCCTGGATTAAGGGCTGAGAACCCCTAACATTCCCGCACAAAAGGGGATGTGACCTTCAGAGTTGTTGATTAAGTCTGTTTCCCACAGAATACACAAAACCAATCTTATTTACCAACTGCAGGAGATCCTTAGATGTTCACCACCTGTTGTTGCACTGTCCTTAAGACATGCATTAGGTTACGCTCGAACAATTGAAGGCACTTTACATTATTTTACAAACAAAGCTTCTAAGCCATTTCTCTAAAATTGGAACCACTTCAAATGCTGGGCCACTTTCTAAGGCATTGCCCTTGAAAAATACAGTTTAACATTCCTACTGTTTCAATATATACTTGCATGGTTTTTCAAATCACAAAATTATCATAACTACAGAGTTAATATAAACCTTATATACAAAATTCGTAATAACAAAAATCCACAATCAGTGTTAAATTACAATATCCTTCTATATACAATATCTGTGACCTCTGTAAAAGTCGATGCAGAGTTAAGAAAAAAAATCCTACTGCATCAAATTTTACAATGTGGTACCTTGTCATATCCATTTCAAATAGCCAAAATCTCATCCGTTACTCTAGTAAAAAAGTTACCAAATTACTAAAACAAGGGTACCCTCTTAACAAACCCATGCTGCTGTGCATAAATGATATTGCCCTTATCTGTCTAATTCTGTATACAAGTTCTTACCAATTCCTCTAAAATCTTAACAAGAGAAGAAATACAAACTGCCTATAGCTGATACCTCAATTCTACCACCATTCTTTTGCAATGGCACTATCTTACTTTCCTTCTACTCTCCATGAACTTGTCCCATTGCAGAACTTGCATTAAATAGTCAGATAAACAGCTGTCAGCTCAAATGCACATTAAAAGATATGGCAAAACTCCATCCAGATCTCCTCTCCACCCCCCCCCACCTTGCTAACATCTAGTGAAATCAGGATTCAGAATACATACTCTTCATTCACTTTAAACATTTCACCACTCCTTATCCCTCTACAAATAAAGCCTGCTTTGCCTGGATGGAACACTTTAATAAAGTGATCAATTTAATCAATAAATAGCTAAACTATGTCATCTGCCATGTTCACCTGAGTTCCATCTTCGTCCAGTATGGAAAATCATCCACAATCATTTTTCCTTCTTTTAACCACATAGTGAAAAAATTCCTTGGAATTTTTCTTGGATTGTAGCACTAGTCTCCTCTTGTATTCTAATTTTTCTCTCCTTCCTAGCCTAAGCTTTATATCCTTCACATGGCTCTACTCCAACTCTTTATATGCCTTTCATAATCTCTTTTACATCTGCAATTCCTGTTTAATTTCTCTAGTTATCCATTTTATTTCAAATCGTGTTATCTTCTTCAGTCAACGTGAAGAATCACTCTACTACTGTTGACAATATTTTTAAAGTATCTCCAATGCACTACTGATCTCTTTTCCTTCAAATCTTCCGTCCATTTGTACTACTGCAAATCAATTTCTAAGTCTATTATAGTTGCCTACATTATAAATCTACATGTCTATTCATCTTCAAAGTCAGGACTATATGGTCACGCTGACCAAGTGAGGTGAGATATGACATCTCAGTTACAATCAGATCTTTTGATGCTATGATCAAGTCCAAAACTCTTGATCTTTACATTCCCTCCACCACATGCTGCCCTTCAAGAAGTTAAAAAAATTCAATTCCCTTAGCAGTGTTATTTGCTTACTTTATCCAGTTTATATCATTATAGTCTTAAGTTCCTCATAATAATCCCTCACTTTGCACTTCCCAAACTAATTTGCCTAAACATTTCCTACTCACCACTATCTACATTTCCTGGTCTACAGCAACAACCCATTGAATATCTTGTCCTATAAACTTGGATCTTGCAAAGCATACTCTCAAAGCCATTAATGGCATTTTCGCTCTGATTGTCTACTCTGAGAGGGCACAATTAATCAATTATCGCGAGTAATACTCCATCATCATGTTTAGCTTCCCTATCTTGCTAAAATATACTTAAAGATGTGAGATTTTGGTTAGAAATAAACAATTAACCAAACCCAGAGAGTAAATACACAAGTTCTGGGAAAATAAGGAAGTAAACAGATCACATCACTCTCAAAATCATATCAAAAATGAAGTTCAGAAGGGGTTTGACATTCTTGGCATTCAAGAATGCGCAAACAGATTTAATCTTAGGTGATTATTATTATTATCGTCTGAGACTTCCCATGGAAGTCTTTGATGATAATGGTTTCTCTGAAAGAAATATCTTGCTCTTACCCCTTTCTTAACAGTCCAACTTCCAGGGATGTTCCCTTGTACTTTCCTTACCTTCCATATAATGAAAAATTTCATTTGGTATCCCAACACTCTTTCAAGAAATTTATAGGTCTCTATTATAGCAGCCTTCCTTCTCCATCTTATCTATGTCTACAGTCCACAGTCTCAATCTGCCCTTAGAATCCACATTCCCAATTTCATCTCCATGACTCTTCTTTGTACCCTCGTCAAAGCTTCATTCCCTCAGAATCCTAGTGATCAAATTGGTATAGAGTATTCCAGGTGGTGTAGTTATCAAGACCTTACCAATTATCCTCTAAATTTTATTTACAATTTTTCCTACATGAACTTTAAACTTCATATCTGCCATAATTACAAAATCTTGCCAATATAATGAAACTGGAAATCACAGCACACCAAAGTTCATAACTTTACACTTACTAACATTTAACTGAAAACTGCTATCCTTTGACTAGAGTTTGAGCTTATCCAAGTCATACCGCAAGTAATGCATAGTGTTAACAATCCTGATTGTTTTGTCTATCAATACATCATCAGCAAACAATTGAATATCTCCTGTGAGCTCTTCCTAATACTAAGCCTGTCACCATAGACTGGCAGATTAACCCCCCCAATATGCTACTTTTCAAAGTCAACAGTCTATATTCCAATCCTATATCCTATCCTTTATGCAACAGCTTTTCATGTGATATCTTGTCAAATGCCTTTGCAAATTCCAACAGTATATCTATTCTCTAGTTCACTGAGGCATAAACATTCGTATAAAACATTAGTAAATTACTCACACACAACAACCCATCAGTAAACTTGTATTGCTTCTTTCAAGCACAGCTTGCTATTAACCTATTTCTGCATGTGAGTTCTTACCAACTCAGTTCTTATCTCTGGATGTTTTTCCTGCCAACCTAGCATCAAAGGCCTGCTTTGCTAAAATTTTCACCACCAGTCCAGAGATGCTGGAGATACTGTGATCAGTGAGCAGTTAGACATATTCATTTTAGTGCTACTTTTGCAGAATCAGACATTCTATTCCTGTGGGCTCCTGTGCTAAGACTCAAGTGATGTGATCACTTTAACTTTTATACCTACAGATTTGAGTATTACTGGTTATATATTATCTACTTTAGCACCTTTCTACCTTTTAGGTATTTGATAGTTTTTTCCTACCTCAAATATTGCTATATAATCCTGACTGCATTTCTCTTGAAATGCAATCAGGATTACTCTAGATCAGTAATTTTCAACATTTTTCATAACATGACACACCTAGACTAATTATTAAAATTCTGTGGTACAGTAAAAATATATTCTTTTACTTTTTTTGATGATCTGGCAAAAAATAGGCATAATTTTGATTGATTTACACACACAAAATGATGGAAGACCAGACACTAATAAATAAAAGCACAAACTATGACATTATTTCTTTCAATTAATTTGTTTTCATAAATTTCGCAGCACACCGGTTGAAAATCACTGCTCTAGATAATTACACCAGATATGAGTATTTTTATCTGGAAGTTTTCATGTCTTTATCATTCCAATTCCTTAAAATACTATTCCTTCATCCATCACTGATCTTCTTCAATAGCCTCCTGAATATTTAGCCATATTTCTAATATTCTATAGACTAACCAGTTTTCCCAACACTTGTAAGGTACTTTTACACATTGTGTTCTTACATCTTTCTCTGTATTCTCTCAGAGCACAAGCCAATTTACTTGCTAGGAACTTTTGATATGCTTTCTTCTTCTTTTCGATAATACCTCTAACTTTCTGAGTTCACTATGGAGCCCTGATTTTTCTATCTTTACAGACAACTTCATAAGCCACTCTCTGGCTAAATCAATATTTTCTTCAGAGACTTCCAGTGATTCCCTAAGATCTGATTCTTGTTTTTTCCCTGTCCTTAATTTGGTTAATTTCCATACAGAACAATTAGAAATCAAACCAGTCAAAAACAGTGATCTGTGTGTGCTCCATCAAGCCAGATGATGAACACACCATTTCGCTTGATGGAGCAGATATTTTTAGATTCAAATGCCCTTAAATACATTACACAAAAGAAAAACAATCAAATAACTGCATGCCCTTTCTTGATACCTTAAGTCACATAACATTCATATGGTGAATCGGAAAGAGACATTTTTTCTAAGTTGGTACATCTGTCATAAGCATCAACATGAAATTGCAAGTCATTCTATCAAGTAGTTTGTTTTATACAGCTGTCTGAAGCAAAAGTGTTGTCTGTATCCCTTGAAATGGATAAAATTGAGTATCGTGTGGTTATAAAATTATTTGTAAAAGAAGGTTTAACGCCAAAAGAAATTCATTCGAAGTTCATAATAGTTTATGGGTACTCTTCTCCTTCATTTTTGAAAATTAAGAAATAGCAAACATAGCAGTACCAGCTGAGTGTAGACATAGCAGTACCAGCCTTGAAGATGATCCACGTGAATGACATCCAAAAAGCGTACTAACACCAGATATCATTGATCAAGTGCGCAATAGGCTTTGTGCAAGATGGGTGACGGGCTTGCATGAAAATCTCTGAACAGCGCTTGGAGTGTTTTAACAAGAATAAAACTGATTTTGTGTGAGAAATTTTCTTTTGGATTTATTAGTGGACCATAGTTCTTTATAAATATATACAATCGTCGACAAGTTTCGCCAGCTTAAGTCTATCTGGCTTCTTCAGGACAAGAAATGGGTACACTAACGTTAAATGCTAAAAAAAGAATGAAGTAACAACAGTTAAATTAAAATTGAAATGACGTGTAACATCAAGAGGATGGAGTCTTAGTCATTGTTTGTTGATCGCGTTTATTGCGAAGTTGAGTTCTGCTAAACATAGTGAATTTATTAAGCTTTTCCAAATGTCTTTTAGTATCATATCTTGATTTCTGTTGAGATTGTCTCCTGTCCGGAGTACCACAGCAGCTTCTTTAATATTTCTACATCTGAAATCTTCTTCAATGTACGGCATGGAGCTTTTGTCCCAATCGATGGAGTGCTTCAAAATCGAGAAATGATGGGCTAATCTGAGGTAGACCTGGAATATCAAGTTTTACTTTGATATTCCAGGTCTAAATACTCACTGATGAGACCTCAAAAAAGGTTGAAAACAGTCTGGGTAGTGACCTCTTCTCATAATGTAAAAACAATATATATATATACATACATCTCTTAGGAGCTGGGTTTTTACATTATGAAAGAATATTAAAGTTAGTGAGAGAGCTTGCTCCACCTTTGCATGGAGTTGCCCTGGTGTTGTACTATCCAAGTGATCATTTACACTTCGTTCCGCCGATAGTTTTTCGGCATTGAAACTATGGATGTCGATGGATTTCGACCCGAGTTTCGCACCTGGCTATAAAATAAAACGGGATTTAACATCTCCCTCTTAATTAACAAATTCGCTGGAAAAATAGCCTTTCGGCTTATTATCTTTGTATGGAGTAATTACTTCGAAAAATTGCTAAATGAAACAAGCAGTGATAGCATAGTGGTAAAAAACACTCAACAGGCATACAGTCAGGAATACATATCCATACTTGAAGTAGAAAAAAAGCCATCAAAGGCTTGAAATATGGAAAGGCAGCAGGAACAGATTATATTCGACCAGAAATGCTGAAGTATGGTGTGGTATAAAAGTCTTACAGTGGCTGCACTGCATAGTTCAGAGAGTCTGGATAGAGGAACGAATTTCCAATGATTGGAGTAGAGCTCTCATAGTACCCATATATAAAAAGGGAAATAAAACTGAATGTGAGAATTACAGAGGTATATCCCTACTGAGTGTTCCTGGTAAGATATATACAAGTATACATGAGAAATGGTTGAGAAGAATTGTGGAAGAAAAGCTTGGTGAAGAACAAGCTGGATTCAGGCCAAATGGAGGCTGTCAGGATCAGATCTTTATTTTACGACAAATAGTGGAGAAATCATGGGAATATAACAAAGATCTGCATTTAAGTTTTGTCGATTTGGAAAAGGCTTTTGACAAGGTGCCAAGAGAGAAGCTATTCAATACCTACAGTTATATGGTGTCAATGGGGCATTATATCAAGCAATACTTAGTCTTTATTTGAGTTGTAAGTCAACAGTTAGAATTGAAGGAAGTACAGGAAAATGGTTTAATGTTAAATCTGGTGTGAGACAAGGATGTACATTATCCCCACTATTATTCATTATCTATATGGTTCACATAATGAAGGAAAGTGGTATTAAACATGATATCAAAACTGGAGATGTTAATGTCAGCTCTTTGCTTTATGCAGATGATGTTATACTTCTAAATAAATCCGCTACAAGTTTGCAAGATTCTCTGACTAAATTGAATAACTGTTGTAATAGATAAGTATGAAGGTCAGCAATAAAAAGATAAAGACAATGAAAATAGGCAGAATCATTGAAAATGTCAACTGTGGAACAAGTAAAACATTTCAGCTACTTAGGCATGATTTTTAGTGAAGATGGTAAATTAAATATAGAAATAGACAACAGAATCAGCAAAGCTGGTATGATGGGAAGTCAATTGAATAAATTCATATGGAATAAGAGAGAAATTAGTCAGAATTAGTCACTAAATTAGCTGTATACAAGACAATGTTCAAACCAGTTTTAACTTATGGATCTGAGAGCTCGGTCAGAAGTAAAACATTTGACCAAAGACTGGAGACCGCAGATATGAGAGTCCTGAGAAGGATTATAAGCATGAACAGATGGCATCAATGGCAATATCATATTAAAAACGATTATATTAGGAAAGAACTTGACGTTGTCAGCATCCAGGAATGCGTTAGCAGAGCTAATCTCAGCTGGTATGGTCACTTAAACAGAAGGGCGAGGAAAGATTAGCAAAACAAGTGTTCTCTGCCAAGTTGACAGGAAAACGACCCAGAGGAAGACCAAGATATAGGTAGATTGATACGGCACAAAGTGCCTTAGACAACAGAAATATAAGATCTGGTAATGTTGGGGTCTTGACAAGTAACAGACTGATTTGGAGGAAAATTGTATATAGGAAGTTAGTAATGATGTAAATTTTTCATGCGTACTATCATATCCTGTACACTCCTTGAGGGTATATGGCAGGAATTTGATGATGATGAAGTAGTTTGATTTGTGACAATGGCAGAAAAGCTGAGCAATGTCGTGTGGATAGAGATTTTCTATGATCTTAATCACTTCTTCAACTGGTACATTCATGAATAATTACACTACATCTGCTCTTGCAAGTATGTCTGTATTTGAGATGTTGATACCTTTTAATCTTTCACTGAAATGCTTAAAATTCTTTATAAAAGAGTCCGATTTCTTTATCTTCTCTTTCAACAGACCAGCATGAATTTCAACAGAATTTTTTAATTTGTGATTCTTTACTAGATCAAAAAACTTTGTTCTAACTATTTTGTACCATGCGGTCAATTATGTTCCAAATGTTATTATCTGTGTTATTAGTTATATCATCGAAAAGATCTAAGCATTTGAGGTCTATTTTGTTCAGTACGTATCTGATGTGCTGGATTCTTTCACGTAGTATGGCTAAAGAGGTTTTAAAGTAAATCGGTTTCGCACTTATAGATTTTATCTGCTCTTTAATGATTAGGAACTAGGAATGATATTAAACGGTCTGCATCTTTTAAAGAAGGTAGGATGGTTAAGCAATCTTTCTCTTTTGCATTTTAGTTTTTTCAAAAGAACGTACCTTGTTCTTTGTATATCCATCTAAATTATTCATTGTAACTGTTAATATTTGGTCCCTTTACACTAAGTATGAGAAATTTTCTTTTGGATTTAATAAAATTCGATAGACTTTTTCAAACAAAATGCAACTCTAGACCATGTCTCCCGGATGATGAAGTTATTTTTAACCTTTCGGACCACACTCTTTCTAAACAGGAATCGGACATATTAAAAAAAGGTTTCAACTTCACAATAGCTCCAAATCACTTCACAAAAATAAATTTCATAAGCAACATTGAAAAAGGACTTTCTTCATTTTCAGAGAAGACTGAAGCAAATGACATAAGATTAAAAAGCACTGTCATCCTCTCTACCTCAAAACCACCGAAACGTAATATTACCTCCTCCGGAAGAAGAGCGCTCTTAAACTTAAGAAAGAACAAAGACATTATCATCCTAAAAGCAAACAAAGGCAACTCAACAGTTATTATGAATACCAAAGATTACATAACGAAGATCGGTGATTTAGTTTCTGACACGTCTACCTATCATACGTTAGATGTAGATCCAACCATGAAAAACCACAGGGACCAATCTCTTAATACGTAATATGACTAGATGGGCTCCACAATCACAGCGAAATCTAAAATCTCTACATCCATTACCACCACGCTTATATGGTGTACTAAAAGTTCATAAAGTTGGAGTTCCGCTCCGCCAGATCATGAATGGTAGAAATTCTCCAGCATACTTACTAGCCAAATACCTAGCTGGTCTGTTGAAAGAGAAGATAAAAAAATCTGACTCTTTTATAAAGAATTCTAGGCATTTCAGTGAAAGATTAAAAGGTATCAGCATCTCAAATACAGACATACTTGCAAGCCTAGACGTAGTGTAATTATTCACGAATGTACCAGTTGAAGAAGTGATTAAGTTCATAGAAAATCTCTATCCACACAACATTGCTCAGCTTTTCTGCCATTGTCACAAATCAAACTACTTTAAAGTAAATCATATAATGTATGAACAACTTGATGGCTTAGCCAGGGCAATCCCTTGTCACCACCTTGTGAAGATCTGTTCATGGAAAAACTAGAAGCTGACATCCTATCCAAAATAAATCTGAAACCATTAGTCTGGCGGAGATACGTGGACGATGTCTTCATTATTTGGAAAGACACAGAAAATGCCTTACACGAGTTCCTTCAAAAAATAAATTCTTTCTACCAAAAAATCAAGTTCACGCTAGAGTTGGAAAATAACAATCAATTACCTTTTCTGGACACACTAATAAAAAAACAAGAGAATGGACAAATCAAGCTCACAATCTACACAAACTCACAAGCCCACAAACCTACAGACACTGGATGTTATCTTCATTTTAAATTCTACTCACCATCATGCACAAAAACTTAGCATTATACATATGCTTAAAAATAGAGTAACAAATATCATCACAGAAGAAAAAGATCTGCTTGATGAACTCACACTCATATCTCAAACTCTAGTCAGAAATGGTTACCCAAAAAATATAATCTAAAAGATTCTCAATAGAAACAACCCACAGCGATAACCTCCAGTCACGCAGTATACATCGTCTTGTCATACCTTATGCTGGCTCGGTTTTAACAGAAATAGCAAAAATCATGAGGTCTTTCAACATCAGGATTGCCTTCAAACCTATTCAAACTACACGACACATGGATCTCCTAAGGATAGCATCACCTTCTACAAGCACGCAGGTGTATATAACATCCCATGTTCCTGTAGACTGAATTATATAGGCCAGACATCACGAAGCTTAGAAATCTGGAAAAAAGGACATATTGGGGATGTGAACAACAACAGAACAAATACCTCAGGATTAGCCCATCATTTCTCGATTTTGAACCACTGCATCGATTACGACAAAAGCTCTATGCCATATATTGAAAAAGATTTCAGATGGAAATTTTAAAGAAGCTGCTATGGCCGGACAGGAGACAATCTCAACAGAAATCAAGGTATGATACTAAAAGACATTTGGAAAAGCTTAATAAATTCACTGTGTTTAGCAGAACTCAACTTCGCAAAAAACTATAAAACGCAATCCACAAACAATGACTAAGACTATATACTCTTGATGTTACACGTCATTTCAATTTTAATTTAACTGTTGTAACATCATTCTTTTTTTAGCATTTAACGTTAATGTACCCATTTCTTGTCCCAAAGAAGCCAGACAGACTTAAGCTGGCGAAACTTGTCGACGTTTGTACATATTTATAAAGAACTATGTCCACTATTACTAAATAACTTAAGGAATTCACAACGTATACTGGAATATAAATTAAAATAAACTTTAATATATTACTAAATAACTTAAGGAATTCACAACGTATACTGGAATATAAATTAAAATAAACTTTAATATATACTTCCTATATTTCAACAACGTCACGTTGCCATCTTCATGGGAACATAGGATTAAGACACATGCATGCAGGCACTAAAAACAACAAACGAGGTCGAAGCGAGGAAACTACTGTTTTTCCTAAAGTCTTGGTGGTGCACCATTCTTGGCTGTTAGGCTGAAGTTCTCAAGATGTACATCTCCCAAATTTGGGGTAGTCTCATGCATCCAAATTTGTTGAGGTTTGGCATGTTTCTTAGGACGGAGGATGATTTTATGAATAGTCTTTCAAATTTATACTTGCTGCTGTGTATTACTGTGGCTTTCTTCCGCCGTATTCTGTTGCGTGTATCCAGAGCATGGTCTACAAGCCCAGAGTGGCTGCACTGGTGAAAACAGGCAGGACAGCAAATATCAGAATTTCGGAACACAAGGACTACATCCAGTTTCACCAGTACAGCCACTCTGGATACACGCAACAGAATACGGTGGAAGAAAGTCACAGTAATACACAGCAGCAAGTATAAATTTGAAAGACTATTCATAGAATCAGCCTCAGCCCTAAGAAACATGCCAAACCTCAACAAATTTGATTGCATGAGACTGGCCCAAATTTCGGAGATGTACTTCTTGAGAACTTCAGCCCAACGGCCAAGAATACCTAATATAGCCCGGTAGGGAGAACCATCGGGACTTTAGGAAAAAAACAGTAGTTTCCTCGATTCGACCTCATTTGCTGTTTTTAGTACCTGCGTGCATGTGTCTTAATCTTATGTTTCCATGAAGATGGCAACATGATGTTGCTGAAATATAGGAAGTATATATTAAAGTTTATTCTAATTTATATTCCAGTATACGTTGTGAATTCCTTAAGTTATTTAGTAATCATGTGCAACCAACGTAAAAGCCTTTCTACAAGAATTATGGTCCACTAATAAATCAAAAAAAAAAAAAAAAAAAATTTCTCATACTTAGTGTAAAGGGACGAAATATTAACAGTTACAACTGATTTGGTGTGTCGGTTTTTTACTATGGGTGAGAACTGGATTCATCATTGCACACCCGAATCCAAACAGCAGTCAAAACAGTGGACAGAAGAGCCAGGTTCAGTGCCAAAGAAGACAAAGTCTGTTCCATCAGCAGGAAAGGATATAGCATCGATGTTTTGGGATGCTAAAGCCATTTTGTTTATTAATTATCTTGAAAAGGGTAAAACAATAACTGGGTAATATTATCCAGATCTTTTAACCAGACTAGACGAAAAAATTTGTGATTAAAGACCTAGTTTGAGAAGAAAAAAATCATCTTTCATCAGGACAATGCACCTGCCCAAAAAAGTGTTTTGGCAATGGAAAAATTAAGGGATCTGCACTACGAATTGTTGGAACATCCACCCCATTCCCCAGATTTGGCTCCCTTTGACTTCTATCTCTTCCAAAACTAAAACTCATCCTCGCTGGTCAGCATTTTTCTTTGAATCAAGTGGTGATTGCAGCTGTAGAGGTGTATTTTGCAGATCTTTCTGAGAACCACTACAGGGATGGGATAATGGTACTGGAGTGGAATATATGTGTTAGTCTTAAGGGAGATTATGTTGAAAAATAAAAATAATTTTGAAATTATAAATTCATTTTTTCATTGTTAGGCTGAGAACTTTTCAGATCACCCTCGTACTTATATAAACAATATCATTCTGCCCAACAATATGGTATTAAAAAACTTATTCACAGAACCAGGGGTATGTGTTGTGTTCTCTTGCTACAGTAGTCATGTTAGATCTTGAATAAGGACCTTTTCATCAAAAGGATCATTCATTTAACAAGAATACAATAATAACCAAGAAATAATTGTACTGTTAGTAAAGAAACAAATTGTTAATAGAGAACTTAATTGAATTACCTTAAAATGAAGTACTAAAACAAAGGAGGAATTTGTCTGTCTAGATAGAAATATTGTTGTTTGAAAACACTAGTAAGAAAAAATACTCTATTCAAAATGTATGTCAATGCAAACAAAGGTACAAAGGTTGCATGTGAGTTACCAACGATAAGCGTAACGCCTGAAGCGAAGGCATTCGTGGAAAGCGAATTGAACTCGCGTCCCCCGAAAAGAGTGCTCTTGAGGATAATAGTTGTGACTAAACAACTTAAGGAATAATAGGATGGCAGTGTGAGAAAACTTTTGCGACGAAAAAGAGGGAGCAACAAGGGATAATAAATGTGGGTTTGCATGGATTTCAACCCCCATTTTTTCTGTTCCTGTTTTATTTCGGACCCACGATGCTGACCAGCAGAAGGGAATTCTACGACTTCGGATGGAAAGTTTCTCCCCTTTGCTGACTGGAGAGTATCGGGCGAGCTGTACGCAAGATGACGGCATCCACCGACTCGGGCCATCGGTAGAAGTGCTACCAGAATGAGACAACGGAAAGTTCCTCCAGGGAGACAAGCAGTCTGACGACAGTGACCAGCGAGACGAGCATTTGCCCAGCAAACTGCAGAAAATGGTTGTACGGGATGAGCAAAGTGACCTCCACGTGGATGCAACCCACTGAAACAGTAAAGTATCTAACAGTAAAGGATGGATAAAGGGGATATGGTAACCTCATGCGGTGGTGGTAATGTACATTCACAACAGAGTTGACATTTTCAATGATTCTGCCTATTTTCATTGTCTTTGTCTTTTTATTGCTGACCTCCATACCATATCTATTACAACAGTTATTCCATTTAGTCAGAGAATCTTGCGGACTTGTAGCGGATTTATTTAGAAATATAACATCATCTGCATAAAACAAAGAGCTGACATTAACATCTCCAATCTTGATATCATGTTTAATACCACTTTCCTTCATAATTTGATCCATATAGATAATGAATAACAGAGGGGATAATGTACATCCTTGTCTCACACCAGATTTAACATTAAACCATTTTCCTGTACTTCCTTCAATTCTAACTGTTGACTTACAACTGAAATAAAGACTAAGTATTGCTTGATATAATGCCCCATTCATGCCATATAACTGTAGCATATTGAATAGTTTCTCTCTTGGCACCTTGTTATATGCCTTTTTCCAAATCGACAAAACTTAAATACAGATTTTGTTATATTCCATTGCATTCTCAACTGTTTGTCGTAAAGTGAAGATCTGATCCTGACAGCTTCTATTTGGCCTGAATCCGGCTTGTTCTTCACCAAGCTTTTCTTCAACAATTCTTCTCAACCGTTTCTCAAGTATACTTGCATAGATTTTGCCAGGAACACTCAGTAGGGAAATACCTCTGTAATTCTCACATTCAGTTTTATTTCCCTTTTTATATATGGGTACTATGAGAGCTCTACTCCAATCGTTTAGAATTCGTTCCTCTGTCCAGGCTTTCTGAACTATGCAGTGCAGCCACTGTAAGACTCTTATACCACCATACTTCAGCATTTCTGGTCGAATATCATCTACTCCTCCTGCCTTTCCACATTTCAAGACTTTGATGGCTTTTTCTACTTTGAGTATGGATATGTATTCCTGACTGCATGCCTGGTTAGTGTTTTTTACCACTGTGCTGTCATCACTGCTTGTTTCATTTAGCAGTTTTTCGAAGTAATTACTTCACACTTCAAGGATATCTTTTTCTCCCGTTTTCTTGTCACCTTTATCATCTCTAACTCCTTTTACAGCACTCTTTCCTCCATTCCGAAGCTTCTTCAACAACCTCCAGAATATTCTGCCACCTTCTTGATATTTATTTTCTATGTTCTTACGAAAGTCTTCCCATGACTTTTGTTTACTAGTTTTACACATTGTTTAGCTTTCTTACATTTGTCTCTGTATTCTCTAAGAGCACAAGCTGACTTATTTGCCAGGAACTTTTGATACGCTTTCTTCTTTTCCTTCACTGCCTCTTTAACTTCCTGTGACCACCAGGGAGTTCTGATTTTTCTATCCCTGCAGACAACCTCACTACATGCCTCTCTGGCAGAATCAATCAATGTTTCCTTCAGAGCTTGCCAATGAATCTTCAAGGTTTGATTCATGTTCTCAAACTCTTTCATTTTTTCTTCAATAATCTTTGTGTATTTTAGTCTACAGTTCACATCTGAGAGCTGCTCAACTTTTATTTGTTTTAAAACTTTCTTACACGTTATTCTTTTCAATACGAAATTCAATTTTATCTTGCTCAAGACTAAATAGTGATCACTTCCAATTTCAAATCCTCTGCACACTCTGGTGTCCTGCACCAGGGGGTAAAACATCACTATCAACAATAACATAATCAATGAGACTTTTCTTATTACTTGTCTCTTCTCTCCATGTGAATTTGTGCACATTTTTATGTTGGATCATGGTGTTAGTAATAACCAGTCCATGTCCTGAGCAGAAATCCAACAGATATTTGCCATTATTATTAGCTTTGTTCTTTTCTCCAAATTTTCCCAAAATATTTTTGTATGTCTCACAATCATTTCCTACTCTGCTATTTTGATCCCCAACAAGGACCAACTTTTCTTTTTTCATTGTGCCAGATGCTTTGTCTAAAGCATCAAGAAATTCCTCCACTTCTACCTTAGTAGAACCTTTTGTGGAACCATAGGCACAAATATGTCTCATTTTCCAGTTCCCCATTCTGATATTTGCCCACATCACTCTACTTGAGACTGCCTGCATTCAAGAAGATTAGCCTCGTATTTTGTGTTGAATACTATGGCTACTCCTTCTTTTCCTTGATTGTCATTGCCTGAATATAACATTTTGTATTTATTGCTCAGAAAGATCTCACCAGTTTTTGTCTTTTTGGTTTCAGTCACCCCTATTATGTCGATCTGCTACTTATCTAATTCCTCAGCTAGCTAGCTCAATTTCTTTGCCATTCAGGCTTCTTATGTTGATAGTACCAATCTTTAACTCTGGTGATGTTGAGTAGGGGTGTGTTTTCAGATTTGTTCCAGTAGCTGACTTTTCGCTGTTTCGCAATTTAGTGAGTTAGATGTTCAAATGTAAAAAAATGTTGAATTGTCTTTGCTCATGTAGTTTTAGCAGAAACAGGGAAATGACAGATGCTAGCTGTGGTGAACAGCACCAATTTCATAAAACAATTTCTGTATTGTGTCTCTTCTGCAGTTATTTCATCAGCAGAAGAGACTCTGTGAGAGAGGAATTCATCAATCAGCTGATGTGCCCTCTTCCGAACAGCATCAATAATTTTTAAAGAGGTTTGAGGAACCACCTTAAATAAGAATGCACTATCTATTCCAAAGATGAGAGACTCTGTACAAAAGTAGAGAGCTGGATAGATGAAAATAACATCTTGAGCAGGAACAAAAAGTTGTTTGGAAGCTCAAAATCTATGTAGGTGATGCGATTATGCCAGGTAAAGGCAGGAATCTGAGGTGGAAAAGTCTAATCTGGACTGTTAAGTTGTGCATTTTCAAAGGTAAGAAGAAAAGAACTAAGTTGTTTTTGAGGTTTTTTTTTTTGCTATAAAAAAATAATACTATCTTGTTCTTTTGAAGCATTGAAGATGACTAGGTTGTTATTATCTCATCAAAGAATGCTATGGAGACCAGTCTGTAGCAAACTGACAGCAGGTCAGTTTGCTAAAGACTGACCTGCTGTCAGTTGATGCCTGAGATGTTTGAGCCCTGCAAGACTTGTCATGAGTAGAGAGTGCTACTATCAGCAAAACTATAAATGGGTCTGAGATCAGCAAAAGCAGGTTATTTATGTATTCAAGGGAGAAAATTGATAAAATAATAGAGGCCTGCACATCATAAAATCTGAAAGAGAGCATCCTCCACCTTTATATATAGTGAACAGCTTGAGAGAAAACTGGAATCAAATTTATAAAAGAAAGACAGACCATATGATGGCAATCTGCCTTAGAAGCCCTCAATACCAAACCCTATCAAATGACATGGAAACATCAAGTACAAGAGCACAGGTTTCTCCAAACCAATCCAGAGGTGGGTGATGTAGGTGAGATCTGTAGTAGATCTTGAATGAAAAAAAAAAAATTCATATTTGTGGTCAATGATTAGGTGACACTTCTTCAGGTGTTGAAGAACTTGACTGTTAATAACTGTCTCTATTACTTTAGACCAGAAAGACAGAACAACAGGTCATTAACTTAATGGTAGGCACTTGTCATCCCTTTTTGGAAATGGCTGTATATGAGCTTTACTTCCATGCTGAAAGCTGGATGCCAGCTAACTATAATATAGTATATAGATGATAAAGAACGGGTATTAACTCAGGAGCATATCTATTGAGCACAAATGGTGGGATTCCATCAGGACCAGAAGCCTTTTTGGTATCTAGGTTATTCAAGGAATATTCTTCTGACGTCTTTCTAGCAGGAGGTATGCCATGCAATGATCCAGGTAAAGGAGAAGGCTATATGCATTGGTAAACTATACTGGAGTTGGACAATAAGAATGATGCCAAGAGGTTAGCTTTAAATTAAAGTGATACTGCAATACTGCGGTATTGCAGTATTACTTTAATTTAACGGGTGAGAGAGAGTGAAGTGGGAGCACAGACAGACAGACAGAAATTGGATCCAAATCTTGGGCAGAGGACCAAAAGGCACGACTGTCATTGGCAAAGGTGAGTTTTCTAACATTTAGCCCTTTCAAAATCAGACTCAATCCTGTTAATGATGGTTTTGAAGTTTGATGGATTTCATTAGAATCTGAGAATGAAACTCACGTTTCTGTCTCAAGCTTTTTAGTTATTTTATCATCCTGTACACTTCTTGGTAAACCATAGCTTGAGTGATGAAAATTTTGAATCGAATGGGGAATGGATACCCTCATTCCAACAAGGATAATTTTTGTAACACAATCACAATTATGAATGTTTATGAATATCTTTAGATGGGAGATTATTTTCATCACACCCAATGTCACCACACTCATATCAGAGGCCAGAAATGGCCTGGAAAAAACCTCCATGCTTTGTTTCAAGAGAAGAGTTTTTAACCAACTCAGAACTACTGTGTTATCAGTTAGCAACTTTTCCTTGTTAGGACTAAAACATTAGAATAACTCATTTCAATCCTAAAATAAAAACAAAATTATGGTTATTAATATCAGACAATTCAATAAATTTATTATATATAGAACTCACCTGTACACCAGTCTGGCAAAACTGGGACTGAAGGAATATCAG
This sequence comes from Typopeltis vanoorti, assembly GCF_054136105.1. Lineage (NCBI taxonomy): Eukaryota > Metazoa > Arthropoda > Arachnida > Uropygi > Thelyphonidae > Typopeltis > Typopeltis vanoorti. The sequence continues at coordinate 11,946,300 of NC_143569.1, forward strand.
ATGGATCACCATATCGTGTAAACAACTCAATCAAGTAATCTTTCTTATAAATTCCAGGTGGCCGTTGCTGAAATAGAAAGCTCATATAGTCCTATAATGATCATATCCAAAATGTGGGATAAATCAGCAAATATATAAATGAAAGCAATTTAACATATTAATGATAATGATCCAAATTTTGAAAAGAAAATAAATAAGTATTGGGGGGGTGGCTTGAAAAGTTCTGATAAACACATAGAACAAAAATGATATATTAAAGCAAATGATATAACAACAAGAAAAAACATATCATAAAACCGTTTAACTCACATGTTTCATCAAATTTTAATAATTTTTTTTTTTTTTCTTTGATGGGGTCTTATCAAGGCTCAATAAAGAGGAACAATGAGCTGATTTAGCCACTTTTGCTCTGTGTCCACCCCCTAAACTTCCTATCCACTAACACTCTCAAATCTCTGGCTTCGTCAATTTTCTGCAGTACGGTTCCACCAATGTGGTATACTGCTGATAATCTTTTCACCCCAAAATGCATAACATTACAACTTGCCACATTAAATTGACATCCATTCTCCTTAGCCCAGCCTGCAAATCTATCCAAATCATCCTGCAAAATTTTGACATCATGTGTATTCACAATTGCTCTATCCAACTTTGCATCATTGGCAAATAACTGAACAGTTCCTCTCAGATCCTTTCCTATATTATTAATGAATAAATTAAATAGCAGTCATCCAAGAACAGAACCCTGCAGCACACCACTAGTCATAGACCTTCTTTTGGACTCTACTGCTGAATAAACTACTCTCTGATATCTCTCAATCAACCACAGTCCTACACATCTCACCAATCCTATATCCATCTCCATGTGCTGGAGTTTGCTGATTAAAATTCCATGTGTTATCCTGTCAAAGCTCTCAGGGAGCCCTCTAACCCCTAGAGAGTGCGTCCCCTGGGTGGTAGATAGGGGAGCCCACCATGTGTGTGTGTGTGTGTGTGTGTGTGTGTGTACATGCGTGTGCGCGTGTGTGTGTATATATATGGTGGGGTGGTCCGAATATACTGAATAAGGATTTGAGGACCAACAGGGCCATAAGGGGCAATCATCTTGATTGTAAGGGAAGGGACACTCCCATGGACCCCTAGCTGGATCTATCCTCTCCTTCTTCTACTTTGAGGATGATCCACTTACTTTAATCTTTCCTATAAGGCGTTATCAGCCAACTCTTCTTACTTTATGACCCTTATGCTATTAGAGTACTCGAGGGCCATGGGGTCTTTTCATTTCTGGCCTTACAACTCTGCCCTCTCTATAAACCTTACTATATTTCTTCTATAATCTACTCTTTCCCCTTCAATATACCCTATTCCTCCTATGGGTTTAAATTCGGAAGAAGGCTAGTTCAGAAGCCTTAAGGTAGCAGCCCTACCACTGAACTATTCCATCGTAAGGCTAGTCCCCTGACATGGAGAACATAATCCTACTTGTAAGCTGACAGAAAAAGATAATCAGATTGAATCTATGGGAAACGACCCTGGAATGGAAAAGGGAAAACAAAAATGGAAACGACAAAATATAATACACATAGCAAACTGGAATGTAAAAGGAATAGCATATAAAGAAATAGAATTAGACCAGTTATTAAATGAAAGAAATTTTAAAATAGCAGTAATCACTGAAACAAAAAAGAAATTAAAAGGAACTATGAGAACTGAAAATTTTAATGTGATATATACAGTGGAGTCGACAGAGACCAAAGAGCACAAGCAGGAGTCATGATTTGGATTCATAACTCCCTTTCAAAACAGTTAAAACATTATAAATTATGGAATGAAAGAATAATAGAAGCTAGAATAAAAATAGATAGAGACTATTTAACAATAATTGGTTTATATTTCCCAGAAGAAGGAAGAGAACAGGATAATATTGATTTTTATAATCAGCTACAAAACATATATAATAAAATAAATAAAAATGATTACATAATTATAGCAGGACACTTAAATGCAAGAATTGGAAACACGAAAATTAATAATAATATAGGAATACATGGAGAACACACTCTAAACAGAAATGGTAAAAAATTGATTGACTTTGTAGTTTATAATAACCTAAAAATAATGAATTCCTTCTATAAACATAAACACATACATAAATATACTTGGGCAGCAAGAGGATGGAAATCAATATTAGATTACTTCATATTAAATGAAAAGACATCACTAGATGTTAGAGTTCACAGAGGATATGAAATAAGCAGTGACCACTTCCTTGTTAAAATAAAATTAAGATTACCACCTAAATGGCTACAAGTAACAAGAACAGAAAGAAAAATTGAAACATTTGTTTATAAAACTAGACTATTGAATGACACAAATGTACAATGGCTATATGAACAAAGAATTAACCAGTATCTAGATAAAATAAAACAAAATGAAGAAATAGAATGGCTTAATATAAAAACGATACTAAATGCAGCAGCAAATGAAAGCTTAGGAAAGACCAAAAAATTCAATAAAAGAAAAAAACTGAAGATCTGGGATGATACAATCAAAGAAATAATTAAAAAGAAAAAAGAAGCCTATCACAAATGGTTAAGCAGTAAAAGATTAGAAGATGAAATAGAATATAAAAGAATAAGAGCCATAGCTAAAAGAGAAGTCAGAAAAAGACAGAGAATCATGGAATAAATTTGTTTCCAATTTAGAACATGATTTATATAAAATAAGACCAAATGTATATAAGATTTTGAAACACCTAAATGCAGATACCAAAGAAAACATAAAATTAAACACTGAATTAAAATTAGAAGAATATCTAAATTACTACACAGAGCTGTGGACAGACAAATATTTTAAAAAAGACCACTGGCAAACAATTAACGAAAATGAAAAGGAAATAACTGAAGAGGAATTAGAAATCAGCCTGAAAGAAACAAGAAACGGAAAATCACCTGGAGAAGATAAGCTAGGTTCAGAACTATATAAATATGCAGGAACAAGATTCAAAGAAAGACTCTTATCGTTTTTAAATAAAATTTACTCAACTGGTATCCGCCCAATAGAATGGAAAAAACAATTGTGATTCCTATCTTTAAGAAAGGTAATAGAGATAACCCTAAAAACTATAGAGGTATCAGTATACTAAATTCCTGTTACAAAATATATAGCAGAATCTTAAATAACAAACTAATGTGAAATATTCCGAAAACTTTATTCTAAGAGGTACAGAATGGATTTAGAAAAGGACGATCATGTATAGACCCAGCCTTTTCCCTAAAATTAATAATAGATAAAAGAAGAGAATATAATTTAGAAACACATATTGCATTTATTGACTTTGAAAAAGCATTCAACAAAGTCAAAAGAAACATATTATTTAACATATTAAAAGAAAGACAAATACCAAATAATATCCTAAAAGCTATCACAAGTATATACGAAAATAATCAAATACAAATAAGATTAAATCACGCGCTATCATATACAAGAGTGATAAACTAAGGGGGTCTGACAGGGATGTCCCCCTCTCAGCAACTCTTTTTAATATCTACTTAAACGAAATAATAATAAAATGGAGTAAAAATTTACATCAAGGAATTAAACTTTCACCTACAGTTAACTTAAACACTCTCCTCTTTGCAGACGACCAAATAATAATTACAAATTCTGAAGATAACTTACAGAAAGCTATTTTAAATCTAAATGAGATATCCAAAGATTATGGTATGATAATATCAATGGAAAAATCAAAAACTATGGCCTTTAAAGGACAAGATCCAGCAAGAACTAAAATAGTAATAGATAACAAGATCTTAGAACAGGTGAATTTATTTAACTACCTAGGATGTATGATCACATATGAAAATGAAAAAGATATAAACATAAAAATTGCAAAATATTTAAAAATAACAGGTGTAATTAACTCTATATTTAAACCAAACCTAGTTCAAAAACAAACCAGGCTAAAAGTATACAATTCATTAGCCTTACCGGTCTTAATGTATGGAAGCGAAATCTGGACAATAAAACAAAAAGACAAAGATTAATAACAGCAGAAATTAAGTTTATGAGAAAAACTGCAAAGTATACCCTATTTGATCACAAAAGAAATGTAGATATTATGAAAGAATTAAATCAAGAACCAGTAATAGAAAAAAATTAAAATATATAAACATAAATGGATGGAACACATTCAAAGAATGAAAACAGAAAGATTACCAAAACAAGCCTTAAAGTACAAGCCATTAGGAAAAAGAAAACCAGGACGTCCTCTTAAACGATGACTTCTAAGGCCGGAACAGGCCATGTTAGGCCTAAATCCTTGATACGTACGATGATCCTGTCAAAGACCTTTGCAAAGTCCAGCAATATCACTGTAAACCTATTACCCTTATCCAACTCAGCCATTACTGTATTATAAAACGTGAGCAAGTTACTGAGGCATGATCTACCTTCACACCATGCTGTCCCCATACAGTATCCCACTTCCATGTATCCATTCCTGTATTTTGCTCTTGATCAACTTCTCCTATACCTTGACGACTCCTGATATGCTGATCAGTCAGTAATTTGCAACAGTAGTCTTTGAGCTTCCTTTATGCAATGGAACTATTTCCCCCCTCTTTCCACCTCCTCAGGACTAACTCAGAGATGAGACTTAGATTAAACAATATGGTCAAGGGCACTGGCAATTCCTTTGCCACTTCCCATAAGACTCGAGCTGGTATAGCATCCAATCCCACAGATGTATTCATATTAAGGTTCTGTAAGATGCTTCATACCTCCATTTCATTCACCTCAGTTCCCGTATAAGCCATCGATTCACTCATTCCTGCAATATCACTGCCTGGATGATATACTCTTGCAAAGTGTTCACTTAGTAATTCTACTAATTCGACTGATTCGGTTACCTTCCTACCATTGGCATTCCTTAAAATTATTCTGCCATGTACACTTATTCTCTTAGTTGCAGCATATCGAAAGAACTGTTTGGGATTATCTTTAGTCTGCGTTGCTAACTTCCTTTCGTAATTAGCTTTTGCTTTTCTTACCACACTAGTTACCCTTCTGGCCTGTGCAGCATGTGAAAAAAGGAACTTGAAATCAAAGAGCACAAGATTTGATTATGGTGTCAGAGGGAAGGTTTCAATTAAAGACTTAACTATTCTGCCTCCAGATGGTGACAGTGATCACATAGCACTTGCTTGAGAAGTAGCTAAGTTTATGAATGTTCCATTCAGAAAAGGTTACATGCTGAACTACAAAGCAGAAAATTATGACTAACTGAGGAGTATGCTGGATTCTGAGACATTGTATCAGTTGCTGGATGGCTCAGAATATAAAGAGTGTATGGGCAAACATCTAAAAAATACTTAAATGGTGCAATATCGGAATGTGTCCCTAGAGTTTGAAGAATAAATAGGGTAGGCATTAAATGGATGTGTAATGTTAAGTAAGAGATTCATAAGAAAAAGCCTGTGTGGAAAGAATACAGTGTATGGAGGGATGATGTCAGTTATGAAAATTATAAGGAGCAAGCCAGAAAAGTCATCAACCATTGTATGGAAAGTTAAGTCTAAGTATGAAAAGAAATTGGCTCTGCAAGCTAAAGACAACCCAAAAGAATTCTACAATTATGCTGAAAGTAAAAGAATGAATATGAAAGAATACTGTATTGAATGCAGATGATGTGAGGGTGACAGATGCAGAAGAGATTGTTCAACTAACGAATGCCCCCTTTGCTAAAAGCTATCAACCTGGTGTATGCAATGTTGCACTCACTGCTACCTCATCACTAGATAAACTCATATGTATGAAGAGGTGGTATCAGAACTGTTACTCAAACTGAATGAGAATTCGGCAATAGGGACTGATGGAATATCAGCATAGGTGTGAGTTTTGAGTCTCAGAACAGGGAAGATTCACAGGAGCAGAAAGAATATATGATAATCCCCACTGCACAAGGATGGTGCAAAGATTTTGGAAAAGTTGGTTAGGGCTCACATTGAGAAATGAGTTGACAGAGAATCTCTACTTTGCAATGAACAGCGTGAGTTTACTAAGGGAAGGTCATGTTTGAGCAACTTACACCTATAAAGCTACCATTGAGTTAGGAACAGGGAATAGATACATCATGATACAGGAAAACCTTGCTTAACTGAAATTCGATATGCATGATAATCAGTTAGCATGATTGAGTAAAATGATAATATTTTCAGCTTTAAGCGAGTGATTAATCCGTTAACGCGATTTTTTTATGTTATGCGAAATTTCTTGTCGCCAAGCTGCAGCAAGTGGTGGCCGTCGACATCGACAGTTGACTCAAATCCATCATCATAAGCGCAAGGGTGAACTGCATTCTCATGCTCAATCACTTTTCCTTCATTTTTCTGAGCAATAAATACAAAATGTTATATTCAGGCAATAACAATCAAGGAAAAGAAGGAGTAGCCATAGTATTCAACACAAAATACGAGGCTAATCTTCTTGAATGGCAGTCAGTCTCAAGTAGAGTAATGTGGGCAAATATGAGAATGGGGAACTGGACAATGAGACTTATTTGTGCCTATGGTCCCACAGAAGGTTCTACTAAGGTAGAAGTGGAGGAATTTTTTGAGGCTTTAGAAAAAGCAACTGACACAATGAAAAAGGAAAAGTTGGTCCTTGTTGGGGATCTAAATAGTAGAGTAGGAAATGATTGTGAGACATAAAAAAATATTTTGGGAAAATTTGGAGAAAAGAGCAAAGCTAATAATAATGGCAAATATCTGTTGGATTTCTGCTCAGGACATGGACTGGTTATTACTAACACCATGTTCCAACATAAAAATGTGCACAAATTCACATGGAGAGAAGAGGCTAGGAATAAGAAAAGTCTCATTGACTATGTTATTGTTGATAGCGATGTTTTCTCCCTGGTGCAGGACACCAGAGTGTACAGAGGATTTGAAATTGGAAGTGATCACTATTTAGTCTTGAGCAGGATAAAATTGAATTTCATATTGAAAAGAATAACATGTAAGAAAGTGTTAAAGCGAATAAAAGTTGAGCAGCTCTCAGATGTGAACTGTAGACTAAAATACAGAAATATTATTGAAAAGAAAATGAAAGAGTTTGAGAACAGGAATCAAACCTTGGAGATTCAGTGGCAAACTCTGAAGGAAACATTGATTGATTCTGCCAGAGAGGCATGTGGTGAGGTTGTGTGCAAGGATAAAAAAATCAGAACTCCCTGGTGGACACAGGAAGTTAAAGAGGCAGTGAAGGAAAAGAAGAAAGCATATCAAAAGTTCCTGGCAAATAAGTCAGCTTTTACTCTTACAGAATACAGAGACAAATGTAAGAAAGCTAAACAGTGTGTAAAACTAGCTAAACAAAAGTCATGGGAGGACTTTGGCAAGAATATAGAAAATAAATATCAAGAAGGTGGCAAAATATTCTGGAGGTTGTTGAAGAAGCTTAGGAATGGAGGAAAGAGTGCTGTAAAAGGAATTAGAGATGATAAAGGTGAAATGAAAACAGGAGAAAAAGATATCCTTGAAGTATGGAGTAATTACTTTGAAAAACTGCTAAATGAAACAAGCAGTGATGACAGCACAGTGATAAAAAACACTGACCAGGCATGCAGTCAGGAATACATATCCATACTTGAAGTAGAAAAAGCCATCAAAGGCTTGAAATGTGGAAAGGCAGCAGGAGTAGATGATATTCGACCAGAAATGCTGAAGTATGGTGGTATAAGAGTCTTACAGTGGCTGCACTGCATAGTTCAGAAAGCCTGGACAGAGGGACGAATTCCCGATGATTGGAGTAGAGCTCTCATAGTACCCATATATAAAAAGGGAAATAAAACTGAATGTGAGAATTACAGAGGTATTTCCCTACTGAGTGTTCCTGGCAAGATCTATGCAAGTATACTTGAGAAACAGTTGAGAAGAATTGTGGAAGAAAAGCTTGGTGAAGAACAAGCTGGATTCAGGCCAAATAGAGGCTGTCAGGATCAGATCTTCACTTTACGACAAATAGTCGAGAAAGCATGGGAATATAACAAAGATCTGTATTTAAGTTTTGTCGATTTGGAAAAGGCATATGACAAGGTGCCAAGAGAGAAGCTATTCAATACGCTGCAGTTATATGGTGTCAATGGGGCATTATATCAAGCAATACTTAGTCTGTATTTGAGTTGTGAGTCAGCAGTTAGAATTGAAGGAAGTACAGGAAGATGGTTTAATGTTAAATCTGGTGTGAGACAAGGATGTACATTATCCCCTCTGTTATTCATTATCTATATGGATCACATTATGAAGGAATGTGGTATTAAACCGGATATCAAAATTGGAGATGTTAATGTCAGCTCTTTGCTTTATGCGGATGATGTTATACTTCTAAATAAATCCGCTACAAGTCTGCAAGATTCTCTGACTAAATTGAATAGCTGTTGTAATAGATATGGTATGAAGGTCAGCAATAAAAAGACAAAGACAATGAAAATAGGCAGAATCATTGAAAATGTCAACTGTGTTGTGAATGGAGAACCTGTGGAACAAGTAAAACATTTCAGCTACTTAGGCACAATTTTTACTGAAGATGGTAAACTAAATATAGAAATAGACAACAGAATCAGCAAAGCTGGTATTGTGGGAAGTCAATTGAATAAATTCATATGGAATAAGAAAGAAATTAGTCGGAACACTAAATTAGCTTTATACAAGACTGTGTTCAAACCAATTTTAACTTATGGATCTGAGAGCTGGGTCAGAAGTAAAACACTTGACCAAAGACTAGAGACCGCAGATATGAGAGTCCTGAGAAAGATTAGAGGCGTGAATAGATGGCATCAATGGCAATATCATATTAAAAATGAGGATATTAGGAAAGAACTTGACATTGTCAGCATCCAGGAATGTGTTAGCAGAGCTAATCTCAGATGGTATGGTCACTTAAATAGAATGGGAGAGGAAAGATTAGCAAAACAAGTGTTCTCTGCCAGGTTGGCAGGAAAACGACCCAGAGGAAGACCAAGATATAGGTGGATTGATACGGTACAAAGTGCCTTAGACGATAGAAATATAAGATCTGATAATGTTGGAGTCTTAACAAGTAACAGACTGATTTGGAGGAAAATTGTAGATAGGAAGTTAGTAATGATGTAATTTTTTCATGTAGTACTGTCATATCCTGTACACCCCTTGAGGGTACATGGCAGGAATTTGATGATGATGATGATGACTTATTTGTTAAGAAAGTGGTGTGGGAGTTCCACTTCATATTGCTATCAATATGGAAGCCCAAATACTCGACTGATTTTGGTTTTTTTGATTATGCTACAGTTATTACAATTTAGGATGTCACTACATTTCCTTTCATGCCATTTTATGTTTATATCGTGGTCTACCTTATCTGTTAACATGAAGTACATATTATGACCTTTTTCTTGACAACTAGTATTAATAAATTAAAGACTCGAGTAAATAATAGTTTAATATCTGAGGTTTCACTGACTAATATCTGTCAGCATTTTCAAAGGGTACACTGGTAAGCAATAGAAAGTAACAAAAACTAGGAAACTAACCGACAATTTTAAAAATTATATAAAGTTATCACTGTGCGTGATACAATACACGTGTCGCAAGTACAATGTTTTATTTGTTGAGATATTTATTGTAATTTTCATTAAAGTTCATTTCTTTTTGGTTAAATGATCTGATTAGAGTTTTCCATATATCTGGTAGGATTAGGCCTTGATTCTTATTTAAGTTACATGTTGAACGGGCGACTGTAGCAGCTTCTTTGAATGTTCTGGAATGGTAGTTCTCTTCTGTGTAGGGCATATCCCATTCAATATTATGGTTGGTAGAGGTAAAGTGGGAAGAAAGGCCTGATATATCTTGTCTGTTATTCCTTACATAGCCTATGTGTTCTTTCTTTCTTGTTTCAAAACTTCTAGATGTCTGCCTGATGTAATTGATACCGCATGAATAGGGTATGCTATAAACTCCAGAGTATTTGTAGAAAGGATGGCTATCTTTTGGTGATCTTATAAACTTTTGAACAGTCTCAATAGGTTTGAAGGTTACTCTGATATTATATGGTTTTAGAAGAAGAGCTAATTTTTTTGGATATGGTACTAACAAATGGAATTGTTATAGAGCTGACGTATTGGGTTTCATCTCGTTGTCTTTGCAGTATGTCATTAAAGAGAATCTTGTTGATGATTCTTGTAGGGTAGCCATTTAGGGATAGATCTCTGGATATTTTCATTAATTCTTCTTGTAAGTCGGATGACACTGTATAGTTTTTTTTTGAGCATATGGATAATGCTAAGTTTCTGGGATATGTGGTGAGAGAGACGAATCGAAATGGAGGTAGCGTCCAGTGTTAGTAGGTTTTCTATATACCGACAGGTTGATGCTATTGTCAGTTTGTTTCTTAATAAGGACATCTAGGAATGGAAGTTTATTATCTTTTTCTAGTTCCAATGTGAACTTGATAGTGTTGTGGAAGCAATTAATTTTGTTTAGATAATCTATTAGTTCTTTTTTGTGATTCCAAATGATGAAGAAGTCGTCAACATACCTAAACCATGTGGTTGGTTTAGGGGTAATTTGGGATAAAATTTGAGTTTTCAAATTTTCTAAGAATAGATCGGCACAAGAAGGAGAGAGAGGGCTACCCATGGCTAATCCAATAAGTTGTTTGTAGTATGTTTTTTGCCATGTAAAATAATTTGACGTTAAGCAATGCTTGAAAAACTTGGTGATGTTTGGTGGGAACAAGTTTTCTAAGATGTCGATGACTTCTGAAACTGAGATATTTGTGAATAGAGATGTGACATCCAGGCTAGCCATAATATTATCTTCAGAGATACAGATTTTTTTTTTTTTAATTTCTCCAAGAAATGTTGGGAGTTCTTGATATAAGAATCCGTGTTGTGAATGTGTTCTTGTAACATTTTGGCTAGATATTTTGATAGTTTGTAAGTAGGGGAATGGATACCATCTACTATTGGACGTAATGGTATACCTTCTTTATGGATTTTGGGAACACCATATAGTCTTGGAGTTAATGGATACATAGATTTTAGTGTTTTGATTAAGTCCACAGGCCAGTTGGTCATATCACGTAATAGTTCATTGGTATCAAGATGGTTTTTGTGAGTAGGATCTGTGTTAAGAACATCATAGACAGATGTATCCGATAATAGATTATTGATCTTTTCTTCATATTCCTTAGAATTTAAGATGACAGTGTTGTTGCCCTTGTCTGCTCTCAGTATAATGATTTCTTTGTTGTTCTTTAATTTCAGTAGTACTTTTCTTTTAATAGTGCTAGAGTTGGTGAGAGAATATCTAGAGGGAGCCGAGAGGATTACGCTGCTTTTTAATCGTAAGTCATTGGCTATTGTGTGTGGAAATAATGAGAAGGCTTTCTCTAAGTTGCAGATAAAGTACATTTTTGGAATAGTAGTTGGTTTTAAAGCGAAATTGAATCCTTTTTTGAGAATAGAAATCTCTGGTTTTGTTAAGATGTGATTAGATTGGTTCAGTAGCAGCTGGTGTGAAGACCTTGGCCTCTCAATCACAAAGAAGGTCTGTGAATGAAGAAATGGAAAAGCTTCTGATGATCTGGATAAATGAGCGTCAAATGGCTGGTGACACTATGACTTGATCATCTCAAGAGATGATCTGCAGCAAAGCCAGAATGATTTATGAAAATTTGAAGAAAAATGTGGCAGGACACAGTACAGCAGAGACAGAGGAAGAATTCAAAGGAAGCAGAGGATGGTTTGAGAAGTTCAAGAGGTCAGGGATCCATAGTGTAATTAGACATGGAGAAGGAGCCAGTGCAAATAAAGAGGAGGCTGAGAAGTTTGTTAGAGAATTTCAGGAGTGGACCATCATTCATGGATACAAGCCGAAAAAATGTTTAATTATGACAAAACTGGGTCGTTCTGGAAGCAAATGCCCAAAAGAACTTTCATCACAAAAGAAGAAGTGTATGCCAGGGTACAAACCTATGAAAGATAAAATAACTCTTTTATTTTGTGCTAATGCAAATGGTGATCTAAAAATTAAACCAATGTTGGTCTACCACTCTGAGACACCAAGAATTTTCAAGAAGGAGAATGTTTGCAAGCCCATGCTTAGTGTTTATTGGAAGTCAAACACCAAGGCATGGGTAACAAGAAGTATATTCACAGAGTGGATTGTGGAGGTGTTTGGGCCCACAGTGAAAAAGTACCTGAGAGAAGAAAACTTGTCTGAAAAGCTATACTTCTTCTGCACAGCCTTTTCTTCCTGCAAACACCACATCGCATGGACCAACAGGTCATATCAAACTTTAAGAAATTGTATACAAAAACACATGTTCCAAAGATGTTTCGATGCAACTTCATTTAAAAGTCTGACTCTGAGGGAATTCTGGAAGGATCATTATCATATCCTTCATGCTATTCAAGTCATTGCCATGGCATGGGATGAAATGTCTGTTAGGACACTTAATGCTGCCTGGAAAAGGTTATGGCCAGACTGCTGCAAGATAAGAAGTGCTGTTTCCAGTGTTCAAGATGCTGCTGATATTGTAGATAAGATGGTCTCCTTGGGCAAAGCATTACATTTGGAAGAAAGTGAAGATGTAGAAGAATTAGTTGAAGAACACTCAAAAGATCTGACAACAGAAGATCTTGAAAAGTTGAAAAAGCAAACTGAATCAGGAAAGAGACAAGGAAGATAAAGAGTGCTCAACAGAGGAGGAGGACAGCAATAAAAAGGGAAGAATGCCAACAGGTGACATTAAAAAAATGCTGCACTACTGGGAAGAGTTTCAGTCTTTGGCTACAAAGTGGCATCCCAACAAGGCTGAAATGAACAGACTTTGTGCCTTGGCTGAAGACACGTGTCTGAATCACTTTAAAAACATTCTGAAAAAAAGAGAAGTTCACTCAACTTTGGACAGATTTTTGACTTCTCCTTCAGCAAAGAGACAGATGCCAGCTACTGAAGAAGAGGAGACTTACCTTGAATAAACTTTGAAAATTTGGAAGAAGAATAGTAAAAACGTTGTGTACATATTTTCAGTTTAATAAAGTGTATATAATAGTGTAAAGATCATCAGTTTTTCATTCTACTTTCCATTCTCCTTCATCTAATTGGGTAGCATCTAAATCACCTTCATCTAAATAATAGGCAGCATCCAGTACGAATTAAACGATTTTCTATAGAAACCTACAGGAAATCACGTTTCGGCTAACGAATGTGATTCCAGAACAAATTATCTTCGTTAGCCGAGGTATCACCGTACCAAGTGTAAAATCTCACGAAAAATTATTTTTTAAGAGAATTTTCACTAAGGATTTTTCAATTTTTTTTGTCTAATATTATAAGAAAAAAAATGTGCTTAGTAAGATGTAGAAATATAAAAGAATAAATTACTGTTAGAATGTGCCTGCACTTTAGACTTTTTTGTAAAAGCTTAATAGGAGTTAAGCCGGATTAGCGCAGAACACTACCAAAATCGTAACGTCAAGCGACCAGCGATGACATCAATTCTTTCATTACTTCTGGCTAATCCGGGAATACGCTTACTTAAGAACAAAGGAAGGAAAATGGAATAAAAGGCAATGCAGCACGTGGTTCTGGGCTTTTTGATCCTTGGTCTCTTGCTTGGCTCTTCACCTGTGAGGTCTACGGGAGCTCCTTCCCTAGTTCCAGGATGATCACTCTTTCCACTGCCAATGCCAGATGTTTCTCTGCCGGCAGCTAGCTCTAGGCTTCCAGTAGCTACGGCAGAATCCCAGTGCATCTGACAAAGGAAAACTCTCGAGGATTGAACGGACGGAAGTCTATGTGATACGGAATAAATCGGAGTTTCCTCTCGTTTGTTAGCAAGTAAGTCATTATTTTGTTTGTAGTATGTTATATGATTGTAATTCGAAATCGTAAAGGATTGAGAGAGGTTACTTGTTAACTGGCAGTTATATTGAATTTTGAATAAGGGAAGAACTTGTATTGTTAAGTATGTCTAATTCATAAGTTGCTTGTGATAATGTCTGAATTAGTATCAATTAAGTATTGGATGTGTTGAAAGAAGGTTAATGTAATCCCTCCAGGAATATTTATGCATGCTTGTAAGCCACGTTGTGTCATAGAAGACACCTTTATATCAAGGCACAATAGGTTTTTCCTGATAGTAAAAGCACTATAGTTTCTGTTGCTCAGATAGCACGTAATTTTGTGTGTTAAAGTGCCCTTTATTAAGTTAATCTTTAATCAACTTTTATATGCTCTGTATCATATCTTTTAGTTTGATAATAAACATGTTTTTATTTTGTAATTACAGGAGTCCTCGAGTTACGTCAGAGATCCGTTCCTACAGACCGACATAAGGCGATTTTTGATGCAAGTCGGAATTACCATAGCCTAAGTTACTTACCTAACCTTAAACACCCTAAAGTCATACGTATATATCAAGAAACAGAACTAGGCCATAGGAAAATGAAGGGGAGAACATAATTACTGTATAGTACAGAAAAATGACAAATGAAACTATACATTCTGTATAGGTGATTAAAAAAAAAAAAATGAAAACAATTCTTTACCTTTTATCCTGTAGTTGAAGAGACAGTTGAGGTACCAGTACCTGCTACAGGCCTCTCTACCTTTGTGAAAAAACGTTCCAGGCCAGTCTGGAATAGTCTGGAATGATACCGTCCTCTTCTCCTCGTATATCTCCCTATAACACTGCAGGCAATATCCATAACCCCTCGGAAGACCTTTGTGTACCTAGCAGTGTTGGGATCCTCAGTCTCAAACTTTGGTTAGCCCATCCTCAATGAGGACAAAATCTGGAGGTCCTTCCAAATGCCCTTTAGTGCCCTTGGATTTTCAGCCTGATATACCAACAAGGGCTTCAGTTTTAAGTCGCCAGCAGCATTAGTGCCAAGAAGCAAAGTCAGTCTCTCTTTACCAGCTTTATGGCCCGGTGCTGCCTTCTCCTCATTGACGATATAGGTACGATTAGGCATACGTTTCCAAAATAGGCCTGTCTCATCCACATTAAACACTTGAGCACTGTAGCCCCCCTCCCCCCTTATCTCAGCCAACCCTTCAGGAAACTCACTAGCTGCTTTATCACCACCACTAGCAGCTTCATCTTGCCTTAAGGTTATATAAATTGCCCCGAGCCTTAAACCGCATAAACCAACCTTTACTAGCATTAAACTCTTCACCTGCACTTGTTCCCCCTTTCACTTTTCAATGCCTCAAACAATCTTTTTGCCTTTTCTTGAATCAACGTGAGACTAATTGGGATAAGGTGTTGATGCTGGTCTTCCAGCCAAAGAACAAGAAGCCTTTCCATCTCAATCATTAGCCTACTACGTTTTTTCGTAATCACAGTCGATTTCATGGGTCACGCGTTCAAGGATGCAAACTTTATCTTTGATAATAGTCCCGACTGTGGTACGACTTAAGTTCAATGCACGGCTGATGTTCATTGGAGTTTCTCCCTCTTTTGCCCTTTTTATAATGTTTAATTTCACTTCTAATGTAATGGCTTTCCTTTTCTTTGACACACTGCCATTGGAAGAGTCTGCCTTATGTTTGGCAGCCATATTAAAGGGTAAAAAGTGACAAAAAAACACAAACACAAAAGTGAGAGAGCGGATGTAAACAAAGCAAGCAGTACCCAAAGAGTGTATGCCGGGACCCAAGCGATGACACCTCTCCCAAACAAACGCCGCATAACGGCGTATTCTTCTGCCGCGCTCATAAACAAGTTTGCGCGCGACGTTTGAATTTTACATAGCGCTGCTTCAAGTCGAAATTTATTTTTTAAAATTATTTATGGGATTACTGCCGTAAAGTCGAAACGATGCAGGTCGAAAACCCCCTGTACCTAGTTCTCATTCTTTAGCCAATGCACTATCCCAAAAATATTAACAAGCCTGTGGGAATAGAAACAAGTTACGAGCCACGACTTGCATATAAAGATATTGTATAGAAGTATTAACTTATTTTTTGTTATCTTCTCGTCCTGACTTTCAAACTTAAAAGGATCAATTAAGTGCGCGGTCGTTAAGATCAAATAAATTCCTTAATTGATATTGTGCGATTGCTCAGGGACTGCTACATTAGATAGACTTATAACACGAAGTCTAACTGCAGAAAAAAAGGGGAGCAAGAACAAAATTAAGTAAGATAGATAGAATAGATAAAAGGAAAAGTAAAGAAAGTAAATATTTTACAAAGGAGCAACCGAGGAAAAGTAAAGAAAGTAAATATTTTACAAAGGAGCAACCGACAAGGATTAAATAAAACTAATATAATAGTAAGATAATAAAGAGGAAGAGATAAATATTTTACACCGAGTAAGGTCTTCTATATATGATTAACTAAAGTTAATCATATATTAATCCGTTGCTAAATCAAGCAACGGATTAGAACACTCTGCATTATGACAGAAGAATTAAGTTAAGTTAAATAAGAAAAATTAAGTAAAGGTGAAAGGATTGAATATATAATTTTGAAGTAATATAAATACAAATAAGAATAATATAATTTCGCAAATGCGCAAACGACATGATTTTACAGTAGCAATAGGTCATAATGAACAGAGTTGAATGCCTTAGATATATCAACAGCTGCTGTGTGCATTTCTTTATTTATTGCACTACAGATCGTTTTATGAAACTCCAATAGCGCTTTTTCGGTATTGTATCCAGATCTAAATCCATATTGATTAATTGCGTAAAAGGATATGGTATCTTACTATTTAAGAGGTTTTTTTTTAATTAAAATTTCAATAACCTTTGTGATTGTGGACAGTATAGATATTAGTCTGTAATGTTTTATTTGATTTCTGTTATCTCCTTTATATAGAGGTACAACTGAAGCAGTCTTTAAGTGTTCTATAAATTTACCGTGTTCAAAGGATTTATTAATAAGATTTATAAAGAACTGTAATTTGTATTTAATGATAATGTTTAGTTTTTTGACATTTATATTGTCACTTCCCATTTTTTCCCTCACTTTTAATCCGATTACTACACTCTTTAATCTTTTTCATTTATAGAAGGTGACTCACGTACTTTGTCCTTTCTGCAGGGTCGAAATCACACCTGCCATAGTTCGTAAAGCAGTTGTTCATTTTTAAGTTAAGTACATCGGTGATGTCGTTGCCCTCTGGGAATTCGTGTGTTTTGTGCTGTGTTACCTATTATCATATTAACCAACCTCCATTCTTTACTTTTATCATTATTACAAGAAAAAAATTTCGATAGAAGAAAATGTTCTTTTGCTTGTTTTTTTTTCCTTTAGGTGTTTAGCAAAATTTTTGTAGTCGTGTTCAAACATAAAATTGTAGGAATTTTTCCTATTCTTTTTCCTTTTTTTGTTTTCCCACATATATAACAAGGAATGTACCACAAATATTACTTCGTATCTTTCTAATATATTTATTTACTTTAAAAAAGTACTATTTTTTCTAAACCTTAAACTCTCATAAACATTAATTTATCTTAGCCTTATAAATTAGATAAGAGAATCATAATACAAAAAACTGTTTAATTAATATAAAATATTATATACTTATTTGCACAACATTTAATTAAAAAGATTCTGTAACAGATGAACTTTTTCACACACACAAATTTAACTTTAGAAATAAAAAGTTTTCTAACAACAAAAGAAAGAAACATTATTTTGCTAATAATGTTTAGAAATTAACAAATTTGGCATTTCAATACAATCAGTTTCAAAATGAGAACCATCACACTCTGTCTCAAAACTAACACTCTTCTCACATAATTCTTTTCTTAAATTGAAGAAAAAAAAAAAATCCTTGTCCTACCTCAGCAGACTTCAGTGTAAATATCTTATCAGTAAAATTGTACCCTGTTTCCGAAAATTATCCATGAGGAGAAAACACTTAGAATAACTGTTGGCCTGTCAGTTTTCTAAACACGTCGAAAGGCTTGTGTGTTCACCGTACACGTTGATTGGATTTTAGCGGTATAGATGTGTAAGAAAATAACTATTTATTGGCTTAATTGCTAATATTTCGCTGGTATTCTATCAGTGAAACAGTAGCGAGAAAACTACAATCTGGTATAATAATGGGACTAGTATGAGCAATTGTAGCATGCAATGCAAAGACTAAAGTCCGAATTAGGCGGCATTTAAGTTTTGAAAAAAAAAAAAAAAAAACCCTGAGAGAGAAAGCACGTATTAATTTGGTCTTAGGAAGACTGTCTCCCAAATCTTTGGTAGATTTATACAGCCATACTTGTTGAGGTTCGGAGAATGTTTCAAGACTTCTGTTGATTCCAGGAACAACCTCTCTGACTTGTAAAAGCTTCTGTGCAGCACTTTTGTTTTTTTCCAATCGATCCTGTGTGCGGGGGTATTCAAAGCATGGTCTGCTAGATCCAACTTGCCATAGCAAAAGTGCCAGATATATTTTTTGTGTTCACTGAAGCATATGTCCACAGTAGGCTTGATGACATGAACAGGGCCCCTTCATAGACTCCTGGATGAGATAAAGGAGAGAATCTGTCCTTAAGTGAACAGATGAGTTGCCAATTTCACATAAAGTTTAAATACAGTGCATAGTTTTTTTTTCAAT
Organism: Typopeltis vanoorti; assembly: GCF_054136105.1. Lineage (NCBI taxonomy): Eukaryota > Metazoa > Arthropoda > Arachnida > Uropygi > Thelyphonidae > Typopeltis > Typopeltis vanoorti. The sequence continues at coordinate 11,964,921 of NC_143569.1, forward strand.
TTAGATGGCGTCTAATTAGGACTTTTAGTCTTTGTGTTGCATGCTACAATTGCTCATACTAGTACCATTGTTATACCAGATTGTGGTTGTCTCGCTACTGTAACAAACTTTCTTTGTGTGCTCTGAAGATGCTGGATAGAATATCAGCGAAATATTAGTAATTAAATCAATAAATAGTTATTTTCTTATCAATCCGTGTTCCACATCTATACCATTAAAATCCAATCAACAGTTTTCTAAACAATCGTTACATACATGAAATCAGTTCCTTACTTCTATCAGAAAACAGTTTCCTTCGAGTCTCTAGCATTAGAAGAAACCACAACTTTGTCCTGCTGCAAATGAAATGTTCTGGTTTCAGTTTCATTTAATGAGAAATGCTGGATGAAGAAAACAAACAGTAGACCAAAACTACTATAGCAATTCACTTTACAAACTGTGTTACTTTTTATTCTTTAAAAAAAATATATAAAAAAAATAGAAACCTTCTAGATTTTTATCCTCTGGTGGTTATTCACCATCTGAAAGAAAAACACTTCAAGAAAAATTTAGCTCTCAGAATTCATTCCTATAACTTTTTACTCTCCTCTCTCTAAATTTTCATTTCAATCTTCATGAAATTAAAACAACAATTGTTGCTATTAGTTTCACTGCTTTCTCAATATTTGCTGGATGAAACAAGGTGCAAGATAAATGTTCAGGTAAGAAAAATAGTTTTATTATATGATTGCAGCCTATTTAAGTAAAAATAAAAAAAGATAATTTCCTGATATGTGTTGGCCAAAAATAATCCCCCAACCAGCCATGATGTCTATATACATCCAGCTAAATCTGGATATGATTCTGCAACATCCATTCAATAACATGGATAAGAAGTGCAATTTGGTCTCACTATTTCATCCACCTTGGCCGATAGGGAGGGTAAGTGCAGTTCTTGAACTCAAAAAATCATCAACTCAGTGCACGTTGTCTTCAGACATATTTTACAACAAGTGTTTCACCATTATAAAACACTCATTATAAAATATGGCTAAATTTTGGCAAATTAAAGTTGCAAACTGTTTTAACAACTTCAAAATTTTATAAAATGATTTAAGAATATAATTTTTGTTCTCTTTGTGAATACAAAGACAAGTAAATTCAATTGTAACAAAAAATTAAATTTCATGATAAGTCTCCCATATTAAAAGAAAATGCATTACGTTATTAGAAATGAATCTTGATATCTCAATTTTTTTGTTATAAGATTGCTTAATACATAAATCAGCCAATTTATTAAAGCATAAATATGTTGTGTGCCTGAATTAAAGTAAGATACTCCACACTCTTTGGTGTCTATCTGAAAATCACCCTCTTATCCATATCAGCAACTTCCTATCCATCTCCATTTGCTCCAATTTAACAACTTCAGGTGTTAGATTGGAGTGACAATAGCAACATGCCTTTGCGAAGTCAAGTAGTATCATGGTGTGGCCATTTTCTTTACCAACTCGACTATTACTTTATTGTTAAAAATGAGTAAATCTTTGTTCAGGCTAGCACAGGTAAAGCTTACCTGAGTTAGCTTGCTCAAAGGAATTAGGTATACTAGTTCCCTAAAGCACTCCTTGTTCATTTCCTCTACACTGCCCAGATCTAACTCTCGTAGTTTCACATGCCTACAAACTGTATCCTAAGTTCATTGTAACCATCAACTCTGTAATTCTATATATACTTCCACATGTTTATAAACTGAAAATTCCATATTTTTAGCTACCTGTCAGGTCAAGATACAATGGTTACAGACAAATCCCAATGCCTTAACCAGATGCAGCACTACCTAACTCTTTGTCCCCTCCATCACATGCTGTTTCAGGTACTTCTATATCAGTAGCTGCAATAAATTCCATATCCTCTCCACTCCAATATATCCTTTCTTCCTTCAATCTATGTTTCCCATTGTTGAATTCTTCGATAATAATTGTTTGCTCTATAATAAGTGAACCAATCTGCCTCATCCATATCTCCCCCACAAAATGTTTAGGCCTACTGAACTTCAACTTAACTTAGCTGCAATTCTGCTATCATCAACAATAAGTTGTTTCTCCCTTCTCCTGTTTTATCATCCCTGAAAATATAACAACAGTCTTCACATCACATCCCTAAAACTACATCATTCTGAATGAAGTCTAACTATGTCAATAACTTTTAGCCATGCAAAACTAACCAATATCAAAAACTTCTGGTATATTCTTGCAATATCCTCTTGAGTCCATAACTATCCCTGATTTTTGCAACTGTCACTCAAGGATTGAGAAATTATATTCAGCATTTTTTTTTTTTTTTTTTTGTTAACTCGTTCACATTCACTTGGGTACCAGTACATTTATTTGCATCCCCACCCCAAACCCCATCCAAATACATGTGTAGAGGCTGTTGGAGGTTTAATGGATATTTTTCAACACTCAAAAAGAATTAAAATAGAATTTAATACTTCCTATATTTCGTCCTAGTCACTAGGACATCTATGGGGATTACAAAAACAATTAACGTAACATGCACACACCAATCTTACAATACTAAGCCCAACCACGTGGGTGACACTAAAGTCCTATCTAGATGGAATGCCCTCTAAGGGCGGTAGTAGGTGGCCTGGAATGTAAGGTGGGACCTCTGGTGATGAGCGTTTCCCAAATCTTCGGAAGCTTAATACATCCGTATTTGTTAAGGTTTGGTTGGTTTCTGAGAGCTGCTGCTGCTTCTAAGAAAAGTCTCTCTTTCTTGAATTTGCTGTGGTGGAGCATGGTGGTTTTCTTCCATGATACTCTGTGAGTGGTATCCAAAACATGGTCAGCCAAGCCTGATCTGCCTGTCTGTCCAAAGTACGCCAGCTTACAGGAACAGGGTACTTTGTAAACTCCAGGCAGCGAGAGAGGAGGGAGTTGATCTTTAGTAGAACGGATAAGGGTAGCAAGTTTGCGGTAGGGCTTATATGCTGTGTGTGTAGGTTGTACTTTTTTAGTATCTTGGCTATTTTATCAGATTGCCACTGATGCAGGGTATGGTGATGGCATTTTTAAAATCTTGTTGACGGGAAGGACGGGGAATGGGGGAGGAACTGATTATTTTTTTTGATAGTGTGTTCACTGTAGCCATTGGAGAGGAAAGTGTTGTTTATGTGGTTAAGCTCAGTAGTAAGGGTGGTTCCACTGGAACAAAGATTGTGGGCTCTCTTAGTCGTTCTTTATACCACTGAATACAATCGTAAAATGAACATTATCCTCCGCGATCGCGCTACCTACATCCCGCTAGAACACGACCCCACAAAAACACAGAATAAGAAATTAAAAATCTTACTTAAAAAAGTAAGAGCCTGTGTAGCTCAGCGGATGTGGCGTTTGCACACCGCTGCACTTGGCCGCACGAAGGAAGACTTGGTTTCGAGTCTAGTCGGCGACTAGAGGAAATTTTTCTAAGCCTTTTTTCGACCGGTTTCCGAGTTAGTCGATCTCTGGCACGGGCAAGCAGGTTTTCCCTCCCGGAAACTCGGGTTTTTCGTCCTGTAAACTCAAGAAAATCGACCGTAGAACCCACATTATTTCAGACATTAAAAATATATTGTGTTAGGGTTAGGGACCACGAGATGGCGGCACATTTGAGCCGTCTCTCTTCACTGCGTACCGCTTAATTAGTGATAGCCTTGGGCCATCTGTCTCTGATTGGGTACCAGTGGAGATTGAACTGCCCACTCAGTCTCCAAAAGTTAGATAGGGCTAAATGGCCCCGCCTACTCCCGGGAGTATACGGGAATAAAAAGACGTTAGCTGATTGATTTTATTATTTATTTATATTTATTTTTACTTAAAAGAGTAACCTCCTGGCCCTCTGACGTCACGAAAAAACTTAAACCTTTCCACTCCCCCCCCCCCCCCTGAATATACGGTTTACCAAAAATTCACAAACCCAATTCCCCACTCAGACCTATAGTAGATGCCACCAATGCACCTTGCTACAGACTGTCTAAACAGCTGGCCAACTCACTGATCCTCCTAACCAGAAGGTCCACTTCCTATATAAAAAACTCGACCCACTTTAAAGCCCTCACAGAAAATTTAACCTTGAATAATACAGACATATTGATAAGATTTGATATCTCCTCTTTGTTTACCAATATTCCCTTAACTGACACCTTATCTCTGTTAGAAAACGTTTTTCCCTTTGACATCTTAGATCTCTTTTCCTTTGCCATTAACTCTGGGTATTTCTCTTGGAAGAAAAAAATCTACAAGCAGATAGAGGGAATTGCCATGGGTCCCCCCCCCCTCTCACCCCCCTTGCCAATTGCTATATGGAAGATTTCGAAAAACGAGCCATAGACTCAGCCCCACTCAAACCTTCTATTTGGCTAAGATATGTAGATGATGTGTTCTCTATTTGGCCTCATGATCCAGACACGTTAGGCTCCTTCCTCAGTCATCTTAATAGCCTACATCCAAGAATCCAGTTTACTATGGAAAAGGAAAAGAACAACTGTTTACCCTTCCTAGACACCTTAGTCACACGCCTGCCTAATGATACACTTGCCTTCACTGTATACAGAAAACCCACACACACAGGCAGATACATTCACAAATTCTCCCACCACCACCCCTGACAACAATATGGCATCATCAACACTCTTACTAAGAGAGCCCACAATCTTTGTTCCAGTGGAACCACCCTTACTACTGAGCTTAACCACATACACAACACTTTCCTCTCCAATGGCTACAGCGAACACAGTATCAAAAAAATAATCAGTTCCTCCCCCATTCCCCGTCCCTCTCGTCAACAAGATTTTAAAAATGCCATCACCATACCCTACATCCGTGGCAGATCTGATAAAATAGCCAAGATACTAAAAAAGTACAACCTACACACACAGCATATAAGCCCTACCGCAAACTTGCTACCCTTATCCATTCTACGAAAGATCAACTCCCTCCTCTCTCGCTGCCTAGAGTTTACAAAGTACCCTGTTCCTGTAAGCTGGCGTACTTTGGACAGACAGGCAGATCAGCATCCATCCGCCTGGATGAACACAAGTCTTACATATGCAAAGGCCATTCAGGCTTGGCTGACCACGTTTTGGACACCACTCACAGAGTATCATGGAAGAAAACCACCATGCTCCACCACAGCAAATTCAAGAAAGAGAGACTTTTTCTTAGAAGCAGCAGCAGCTCTCAGAAACCAACCAAACCTTAACAAATACGGTTGTATTAAGCTTCTGAAGATTTGGGAAACACTCATCATCAGAGGTCCCACTTTACATTCCAGGCCACCTACTACCGCCCTTAGAGGGCACTCCACCTAGATAGGACTTTAGTGTCACCCACATGGTTGGGCTTAGTATTGTAAGATTTGTGTGTGCATGTTACATTAATTGTTTTTGTAATCCCGTAGATGTCCCAGTGACTAGGACGAAATATAGGAAGTATTAAATTCTATTTTAATTCTTTTTGAGTGTTGTAAAATATCCATTAAGCCTCCAACATGAAAACCCCATCCAAATAGCTCTAGTTACCTGATTTTGCACTTTCCGACTGAAAGGCAAAATTCTGTCTTTTTCACACAAATGAATGCAAATCTATTCAAGTGCAATTTCAGTCTTATATAAAGTTATTTTGTCTACGGAATTTACACCATACATCTACAACAACCTACACATTGAGATATTTACAATCATTGTGCTTCTTTTCAATTCCCTTCCATATATTGGTCATGTTCACTCCTATAGTCAAACATCTCTCCTGCTTTTCAACAATCACTCCACAGCCACACTGCTCCAGAAATCACTTGTCAAAATCACCCAGTATTCTCAGGTGGTTACTCCCCCCACCATCAATGCTAAATGGGCTCAGGTTTGCTTAACTTCAGTTATGAGAGAAATAGTACTTTTAAACTGATCTAGCCATTAAACACGAGCAATACATACAATGGAATAAAGTTAATGCACTCATTGTCCTCTTTTAAAATGTTGCAACTCCACTAACTGGACAGCTGCTTTACGAACGAATTGCTCGTTATTATTATTATTACATAACACCCCCAGGGAGTCCAAAGACTCATCGAGGGAGGGCACCTAATCTACAACTCTCAATCCACCAACTACAACTACTTTCATTACCTACACCAATGCCATCTACCGCCGACCATGACCACTAGTATTTTCCCAGATAATCACAAACATCCATGACCATGGCAGGAGTCAAACCCACAGCTTTTTGGCTGGAGAGCGGATACACTAACCACTTGGCCAACTAGGCCGGCACTTACAATTTTATATATATATATATATATATATAATTCATGAAAACCCAAGTCATATAGTGCGCTGGGACAGATCTACTAAATATTTCGTTGCCATGATGAATTGGAGAGAAAAATCATAGAATCTAGGGAAATCATCCTCAATCCTGAACATCTGAATAATAACTTGAGCTACAACCTCCCAGATAGTGATTCAGCTGTAATCATGTACTGGCGTTCATGTGACGCTGCAAACACTCACTCTCCAAAAATGCAATAAACGAAAGAACAGCTTTAAATACAACTACACAACGTTTTCATGATAATTATGTATAGAGACTCTCTATGTTGTTCATAGTTTTTTTATTATTATTATTTTTTTATGTGAATCCCATGAACTCCCAAGAAAGGATGTGAATAGTTAATCCATTAGTACTGTGAGTGGATTATATGTTAGATCTTCAGGAAACCCTGATCTAGAAATCAAATGAAAAATTTTCAAGCCACTTCGAGTCATGGCCAACTAAACAGGTAAATAACATTAAGAGCACTGACTGATGAAAGTCTAGCAAAATGTATGTTGCACTGTAAATTATAATGTTAGTGACCTTGAATGGAAAAACATGATCAATATAGTTTTCACACTCCTGATACTTACCTTAGCAAAACAGCTCACAGCAGCGTCGACACTAAAAGAGTAAGACACTGTTAGTAAAAAAATAAATAAAAATAACTGATATATTTCTTTAGTGAATAAATTTAGAGATATATTAATTTATTTAAATTGATTCTAGCAATAACAACCTCACTTACTATAACTAAAAGTTCTAAAAGAAGCCTCACTGGTAAAATACTGTTCTAAAGGAAATTTGCTATAGCAAACAATCTACTCCAAAAACTAATTCACATGAAAGAGAAATGTGTCAGTTTACTACATTTTTTTTTATAATTTTACTAAAATGAGAATTTCATCATATATATATATATATATACACACACACAGACACACACACACACAATAATTAAAATTTTATTATGAATCAATGACTACAATAAATATAATATTTGTTACTGAATGCATTGATTTGTGTTTGTTTTAAATACAATAATATCATTATTGTATTTATATGAATATAAATTTAGAGCCATATATGAATGATATGGCTCTAAATCAAGTAAATGAAACAGCCATGTGTGATACATTTTTATTATGCTTAGCCACTTCCAAGTTGATTCTTTGCAGAATTACCCTTCTTATCAGGCAGTTCATTTGTTTAACAAGTAGTCAACGAACTTTCATACTATGATGTGTGTGAAGTTATTTTTACTTTAAATCTAGACCACATGTGATAAAATATTGGCAAGATAAATATTTATATATATATATATATATATAATATATATATATATATATATTTTGTTTTTTTTAATTTTGTAATTTTCATATTTTTACTTAACTTCAAAAATAATATAAATCAACCCAAAGTTTGAAAACAATTTAACAAATGTAAAAGTGAAGAGGTGGATAAGTGCAATAATTGTCCAAAGCAGATGTCACATAAGGAATCGAACACTAGTGGACCGATAATAATTTAGAATATATGCATGAATTACATTTTAAAACAAGGAGTAAGAAAAATATGAACCCTTCAAGCAGCTCAAAAAAGAATAAGGTTTGCAGTCAATTTTAAACTTTGCAAAACAAAAAAATTAAGTGATATTGAGTTTAGATTGACCACTAAAGATATAATCCAAATATGAACAGTTACCTATAGTTCTTTGGTATGCAAATCAATTTCAAACCAGAATTATTACTAATGATCCAGTCAGATATCTTAATTTTGGACTTCTGTGACATAAAAAAGAAGAGCAAATACCAAAAATCAAGAATTATCATAATCAAATCACCGCTTTAGTCTTAAATTACTGAACCAGTATTGAAAATAAAATTTTCTGATATTTCAGTATTATTGTTCATTCAAATAATGCCAACATTTTAAATGTAGAATTAGTGTGCATATCTGGAAAAAAAGTTTGACAACTGATATGCAAAATACTGCAGACTTGAGAATGTAAGAAATTGGAATAATTTCGGGAAAAAAAAAACTTTTATTTATTTTATTTAATTAATTTATTTTTGCTGCTATATTGACAGATGAAGAGAGGGTGATGCAGAAATGGATATGAAAGCTCAATTCAAAACTTGCCGTACTCATACTATTTACATTTAGCTGCTGTTGACTCATTTTGTGTGTGTGTGTGTGTGTGTGTGTGTGTGTTTATTTAAAATATGTTTTCATGACTGAAATTGTAGACACTGTACAGTCCCAGGAACAGTAAAATAGCCAAGACTCAGAAACTCTAATCACTTAATACACCATAATATATATAAAAGTTAATATATATATATATATATATATGGAAACTTATTTATCTGTAAAAAAAAACAAAAAACTGATCTCCATTATCCAGAATTATTATATAACTGTTTTCATTTCAATATATAAAAATTTTGTTTGGTGCAATTTTAAATGGCCTCTCCATGCTGTTGTTTAGGTTGGCCTGACTTTCTCTTAACAGTTCTCCTATATGCCTTGTTTTTTCCCAGAGTTCCAAAAGCAACTTAGAGAAGGTATTATATGGCCTTTTCATAATATCTACTGAAGCTGTGTTGCAAAAAAAGTATTTAGCTTATCACGAAATATCCTATGCATCCTTCAAAAAGTTGACAGAAAAGCTAATTTTCACAGAAACTTGATAACAGAATTAGAAACACATACTAGCAAAACTGAATAGCGTCAGTTGTGTAGCCTACAAATTTTTAAAAATTTTTCTTAATTATTGCTATTCAACTATTTTTAGTTACTAAATTTAAAATAATAATTCTAACAACCAGAATGTTAGAATACAATACTGACTTCTATGTCCTCATGACAACGTGGCATGGTCTAAAATATATTAAGTGCCTAACAGCATAACTTGGTTTGTTCTAATTTTGAACGATCAATTGTTTGTATTCTACCTTGTAGAAAACCGTTTCCTGTCTAGCCACTGATGATAGTTTGTTATTTTCAAACAGAAATATCTAGCAGTATATCAAATATACTTTTCTTGTGCTAACGTGTAGATAATTCTTAATTTCATGTCACAAGTTTCTCTCAAAAGTAAAATTAAAACTGAAAGGAACTTTATTGCTTTTCAGTCCATGTAGGAATGGGTCCATTGAAGTTCGTTCAGGATTCTCAGTCTTCAAGGTGATTTAAAGCTACTGAGACTTTCATGTATAGTAATTCATTGTAAAGTGATAAAACAGTTGAGATTTTGTTTAGTAACTTATTCAATGAGCCAGCTATTACCTTCATATAGAAGATAGTGAATCAAGTTATTGAATTGGCTTGGATGAAGACAAGATGTTGTTAAATCTTGAATGAAAGGATTTCCTAGGAAAATTATTTTGTTTCAAGATCCAACAAATTTAGCTAAAACAATAACAAAAATGCTTGTAAATAAGTGAAGATACCAATTTTGTTTAAAGAATTATACTGATTATACATCTTAAAGGTGAAAGATGTCATTTATTTGCAAAAAGATTAAAATGTAAGAAGTTTCTCAAGATATATGTTAGAGCATAATAACGAAAGATCAAAGTCCATTAACGACAACTTCGGATAAATTGTATAGCCGACGGCAAATTGCTTAAGTGTAAACGGAACGCACACAGTGTTTTCCGGGAAGATGCGGCACGCGTACTAAGGAAGATAGGAATGAAAATAGGAGCCGGGGGCAAAAAAGAAAGTGTCAGGCAGAAGTTTTGGGTGAAAGAGGGTACTAGAGATACGAGGTATAAAACGGGTTTGTCCCCCCCCCCCCCCCCATTCAGGACTTTTTAGGTTTTTTCATCTGGAGTTGCTGGTGCAGTTGGGAAGAGTTCCAGTTCGAGATCTAGTCGATAGCGGGCAGCTATTCTCTGCTGTCGGTTTGCGATGTCAGGTAGAAAGAATAGACGAAGAAATATTAGGTACTCTTCCGAGTAAGCCTGAAGAAATTGGCCACCACATACATATACATTCACTTGGATTGATTTAAGTCATGCTGTTTCCAGTCGAGAACGCGATGGAAGGACAGAACAATGAAGGCCAAACCTAGCCCGTGAGTTAATCACCAAGGATGAGATTGAACATTCAGAGGGAAATTATAAAGAAAGGATAGACGGAATAAGTTACAGGAATGTGGTAATGTAAAACCCTTTTATAATTCCTCTGTTAAGAAAGAACAGAATATTGTGTTATGGAAGAAACGAGATGTTAGATTACAAAACTCTAAACTTGTTGGAAGAAGGACTATAGTAAGATTTAGATACCAATGTCTAGATTCTATAGGCTGTTTCCTTAATATTTGTCTGAATGAGTAGTAGTTAATTTGCTATAAGTAATGATCTATAGAATTATCGATGTGAATGTTTTAAGAATATGTGTAAGATAGTAAAGATATTTAAAGGATGCTAGCTAGAATTTTGTGAAATGAAATAGTCTAGTGAAATGAGCCTATTCTTAGATGTGATATGTGAATTACAGTTGCTATGTCTAATCTTATAATTTGGGATAACTCTTATTCCTATTGAGTGTTTTTTTATTGTAAATGTGTAATCTTTGGAATCTAATAAATGTATTTTGATTATCTTAATCTGTTTTGTGCCTTGATTTGAATCCAATGCACCGCTTGGTAATATTTGAATATGAGCGGGAGTGAATTATATGACAGAGACCACGACTGCAAACTAAAGTATTTTAAGAGAGATAGATAAGATTGAGATAAAGAATAACTAACAGATAAATTTACTTAGTATATTTTCTGAGGGTTAGTCCTTGGTTAAGAGGAATTTCTGAAATAGAGATGTGGATGGCGCAGTTTGATCAAATAAATATTGCCAGAACCTGAACAGGAGGTAACTCCAGACTGTCATTGCTGAGGATCAGACTCTATTCAGAAGTCTACCCTTTGTCAATTTATTTAATATACTTAATCTTTCTAAGAATCGACCAAATTGTGTGGATAGATTTAACTGTGAATGAGATATGTGATATAAGTAGGAGAACACAATAAAAAAAATATAAATTAAAGAAAAGTAAAAGAAACAACAATATAACAATGTTTTCTATCAGCACTGTATGATTAAGAGTTTAGGAAAAAATTTGACTTATAGTGTGGTGATATAGAGAGCAGTTTTTGTGTTAGTCTTTCTCCTGTGTGAAAATCAAGAAAGATCAAAATTTGTGTAGGAGGTAAGTGACTATAGTTTCCGAAGATTTATCCATAAAGGATAATAACTGTTAAATTATATGATTTTAAGGAAGCTTATAAATTAAAATGTTTTTTTTTTTTTTTTTTTTTTTTTTTTTTTTTGTTGTTGTTGTTGTTGATTTGAAGTACATACTGGTGCTTGCATAGATAAGTTATAAGGTGTCTTAAGATTCAATCTCTTAATGGGTTTAATGAGTTAATGGATTAATTTAAAGGATAAGACACAGGGGTGCTTAAGGGTCAAAGCTGTATAATTGAGAGGAGACCTCCGAATAGCCTTTAAAGGATTGCGGAAAACCAACCAGGGCTTCTGACCTAATGTCTAATCCTCACCTTCTCGTGGTGCACCCTGTTGGGTATCTACTTGGATACTGAACGAACGAGAATGGGCTAGCAATTTGGAATTAAGCCGACCAAATTGTATTCTTATTGGTTAAACCAAAATAAAAAAAATTATGGTACAACATGACAAAATTTCATGCCGTCTGGTGCGTCGCCCTTTTAAACAAAGCCCCCATTGTTTTTGCCAGGGAACAGGGCGAACAGCGAAAAGTCAGCTACTGGAACAAATCTGAAAACATACCCCAACTCAACATCACCAGAGTTAAAGATCGATACTATCAACATAAGAAGCCTGAATGCCAAAGAAATGGAGCTAGCTGAGGAATTAGATAAGTACCAGATCGACATTATAAGGGTGGCTGAAACAAAAAAGACAAAAACTAGCGAGATCTTTCTGAGCAATAAATACAAAATCTAATATTCAGGCAATGACAATCAAGGAAAAGAAAGAGAAGCTATAGCATTCAATGCAAAATACGAGGCTAATCTTCTTGAATGGCAGTCAGTCTGAATATTAGATTTTGTATTTAATGCTGTAATATATTGCTGTAATGTGGGCAAATATGAGAATGGGGAATTGAACAATGCGACTTATTTGTGCCTATGGTCGCCCCAGAAGGTTCTACTAAGGTGGAAGTGGAGGAATTTTTTGAGGCTTTAGAAAAAGCAACTGACACAATGAAAAAGGAAACATTGGTCCTTGTTGGGGATCTAAATAGCAGAGTAGGAAGTGATTGTCAGACATACAAAAATATCTTGAGAGAATTTGGAGAAAAGAGCAATGCAAATAATAATGGCAAATACCTGTTGGATTTCTGCTCAGGACATGGACTGGTTATTACTAACACCATGTTCCAACATAAAAATGTGCACAAATTCACATGGAGAGAAGAGGTAAGGAATAAGAAAAGTCTCATTGACTATGTTATTGTCGATAGTGATGTTTGTCCTTTGGTGCAGGACACCAAAGTATACAGAGGATTTGAAATTGGAAGTGATCACCATTCAGTCTTGAGCAGGATACAACTGAATTTCATATTGAAAAGAAGAACATTTTTCTTTTAAAGTTTTAAAGCGAATAAAAGTTGAGCAGCTCTCAGATGCGAACTGTAGACTAAAATACACAAAGATTATTGAAAAAAAAAATGAAAGAGTTAGAGAACAGGAATCAAACCTTGGAGATTCAGTGGCAAGCCTTCAGGAAAGCCCTGATTGTTTCAGCTAGAGAGGCATGTGGTGAAGTTGTCTGCAAGGATAGAAAAATTAAAACTCCATGGTGGACACAGGAAGTTAAAGAGGCAGTGAAGGGAAAGAAGAAAGCATATCAAAAGTTCCTGGAAAATAAGTCAGCTTGTGCTCTTAGAGAATACAGTGGCAAATGTAAGAAAGCTAAACACTGTGTAAAACTAGCTAAACAAGTGTAATGGGAAAACTTTGGCAAGAATATAGAAAATAAATATCAAGAAGATGGCAAAATATTCTGGAGGTTGTTGAAGAAGCTTAAGAATGGACAAAAGAGTGCTGTAAAAGGAGTTAGAGATGATAAAGGTGACATGAAAACAGGAGAAAAAGATATTCTTGAAGTATGGAGTAATTACTTTGAAAAACTGCTAAATGAAACAAGTAGTGATGACAGCACAGTGGTAAAAAACACTGACCAGGCATGCAGTCAGGAATACATATTTACTTGAAATAGAAAAAGCCTCCATAAAGGCTTGAAATGTGGAAAGGCAGCAGGAGTAGATGATATTCGACCAGAAATGCTGAAGTATGGTGGTATAAGAGTCTTACAGTGGCTGCACTTCATAGTTCAGAAAGCCTGGACAGAGTGACGAATTCCCGATGATTGGGGTAGAGTTCTCATAGTACCCATATATAAAAAGGGAAATAAAACTGAATGTAAGAATTACAGAGGTATTTTCCTACTGTGTGTTCCTGGCAAGATCTACGCAAGTATACTTGAGAAATGGTTGAGAGGAATTGTGGAAGAAACGCTGGATGAAGAACAAGCTGGATTCAGGCCAAATCGGGGCTGTCAGGATCAAATCTTCACTTTACGACAAATAGTCGAGAAAGCATAGGAATATAACAAAAATCTGTATTTAAGTTTTGTCGATTTGGAAAAGGCATATATAACAAGGTGTCAAGAGAGAAGCTATTCAATACGCTACAGTTATATGGTGTCAATAGGGCATTGTATCAAGCAATACGTAGTCTTTATTTGAGTTGTAAGTCAGCAGTTAGAATTAAAGGAAGTACTGGAAGATGGTTAAAGAGGATGGAGGATTGTTAAAGCTGGTGTGAGAGAAGGATGTACATTATCCCTTCTGTTATTCATTATCTATATGGATCACATTATGAAGGAAAGTGGTGTTAAACATGATATCAAAATTGGAGATGTTAATGTCAGCTCTTTGCTTTATGCGGATGATGTTATACTTCTAAATAAATCCGCTACAAGTCTGCAAGATTCTCTGACTAAATTGAATAACTGTTGTAATAGATATGGTATGAAGGTCAGCATTAAAACGACAAACACAATGAAAATAGGAAGAATCATTGAAAAGGTCAACTGTGTTGTGAATGGAGAACCTGTGGAACAAGTAAAACATTTCAGTTACTTAGGCACGATTTTTAGTGAAGATGGTAAATTAAATATAGAAATAGACAACAGAATCAGCAAAGCTGGTATGGTGGGAAGTCAAGTGAATAAATTCATATGGAATAAGAGAGAAAATAGTCAGAACACTAAATTAGCTGTATACAAGACAATGTTCAAACCAGTTTTAACTTATGGATCTGAGAGCTAGGTCAGAAGTAAAACACTTAACCAAAGTATGGAGACCGCAGATATGAGTCCTGAAAAAGATTAGAGGCGTGAACAGATGGCATCAATGGCAATATCATATTAAAAACGAGGATATCAGGAAAGAACTTGACATTGTCATCATCCAGGAATGCGTTAGCAGGGCTAATCTCAGGTGGTATGGTTACTTAAACAGAATGGGCGAAGAAAGATTAGCAAAACAAGTGTTCTCTGCCAGGTTGACAACAAAACGACCCAAAGGAAGACCAAGATATAGGTGGATTGATACGGTACAAAGTGCCTCAGACGACAGAAATATAAAATCCGATAATATTGGAGTCTTGACAAGTAACAGACTGATCTGGAGGAAAATTGCAGATAGGAAGTTATTAATGATGTAAATTTTTCATGTAGTACTATTATATCCTGTACACCCCTTGAAGGCAGATGGCAGGAATTTGATGATGATGACATATATGTGATTTCATGAGATGTGAATGTATGCAAGTTTGAATGGTAGCTTCTTTCATTTATTTTCTTTGTATTTTTGAAGTAGAGTTAACCCAGAATGGGGGCACTAAGTTTTTTTTTTTAAATGCACAAGTAAAAAATATCTGGTCTAAAAATGTGAACAAGAACTCATGTTCACATTTTTAGACCAGATATTACTGCTCTTAAGAAATCACAAATTTGTACAATTACTAAATGGTTATCAAAATATTCTGCACATGCAACATGTGCTATGTTTGACATATGGAATGTTATCATCATCATTAGTTCTCCAATGAGTCAAAAGAACCATCACACATATACACAGCTCATCATACCAGAAATTACACGCATTCACTATCTCCACACTTATCACACTTTTGGGCAAAGCATTCTAATCATTCACCACTCTGCATGCAAAAAATCTGCTTGGGCTGCGAGTGTTTCGCAAGACGAGCAAAATTGTTTAATAAATTTTAAATTGATAACCGAGCGATGTCTTGCAATATGAGTACTGTATTACCTATACGCTTTGTCTGCCGAGCGTCACGTGATCACAAGCCGCCGGGGATTGTGGTAATCGTCTCGCATGCGCAGTCAACATTCGTATAGTCAACATTCGTGCTGTGACCACGTGTGTGTGCATAAAGCATTTTTTTATTTTGTGTCCAAATGTAGTGACTGTTCTTTATTAACTATACTACGACAATGGCCCCCAATGAAGAAAAGGGTTGAAAAGGAAGGCGGTAAGAAGAAGAAGATGATTACGGTGGAAGTTAAGAAAGAAATCATCGGGAAGCATGAACAAGGCATGCAAGTAGCCGCCGCAAATGTCATTGGATAGGTTTCTTGTTAAAGTCGCACAAAAAGAAAACTAGTCAACAGATAGCAGCGATTCCGTTAGTGACAATGAAAGTTGTCCTACCCAATACAATTACTGTAATATGTAACTGTGATGTAATTAATAAATTCGATTACTTTATGTATTTTGTATTAATCATTTTTATATGAATATTTTTGAGTTTTGGAACGAATCATCTGAGTTTCTATTATTTCTTATGGAGAAATTCGCTTTGATATATGAGTGCTTTGGATTACGAGCACGTTTTCGGAACAAATTGTGCTTGCAAACCAAGGTACCACTGTATATGAAAAATCTCATTTATATTGATCTGGTAATAAACCCATTACCAGCTTATGTGCATATTCCTACCCCCTCCCCTCCCTCATTCTTCTTCTATCTACTATACACTCCAATTTACATTCTCACAGTCATTCTTCTTCTTCTTCATACTCAACCATTCCAGTTGCCAGAAATCACCTTTGTCAATTGTCTTTGAACCCAATCCAACATCTCTTTATCCTTTTAAAAAGCAGGTGACCAAATCTGTCCACATCCATATGCTGTATTATCAAAGCCTTGTACAAAGGAAGCATAACATCCTTACTTCTACATATCACTGTTTGCCACATCATTGCCATAATCTGCTGTGCTGCCCTCATAATTCTAGCAAAATGTCACCAAAATTTCAGGTTCCTATCCACTATTACACCCCTAGATCCTCCATCTCCTCCACCTACTCTAAGATATCTTTCCACCAATCATATAATCTGAATCCCATCTTTGTAAAATTTTAAAAACTTACACTTTGCCATGTAAAACTATCCCACTCATCTTCCCATTCATTCAATCTATTCAAATCCTCTTGCAATGCACAATATCCATTCTACTCCTTTAATTCTTCCCAACTTTGCATCATCTGCAAATAACTATATATTGCCATTCAAGCCCTTCCCAGTATCATTTACGTACAAATTAAATAGCAAAGAGCCCAAACATAGCCCTCGGGGCGCACCACTAGTAACTTTCCTCTTCTGAGATATCACTCCTCCATACACAACTTGCTGATACCTATTAGACAGTGAACTAATCTACTATCCAGCCACATCTATTCCAATTTAATTACCAACTTGTCATTCATCAATCTATCGAAGGATTTTTCAAAATCTAAATATACCACAGTGTATGCATTCCCTTTATAATCTGAATCCCATATTTGCCCAAATTTTAAAACCTTAAGCAAGGTTTTAAGATTTGGGCAAATATGGGATTCAGATTATATGATTGGTGAAGAGATATCTTGAATATATTTTCAACTAGCCTATAATTTAGAAGTTTAAGTCTCATCACCCTCTTTATGAAGTGGAATAACTTACCCCCTCTTTTTACCCCTTTAAAACTTGGTCCGATGCAAGACTCATGTTAAACAGTACGTTAATGCTGTTCTTAACTCCCTGAAACATTGCCTCAAGATATGTGATAATTTACTATCATGTTCTACAGCCTTATTGATATTATCTGAATTCCTCACATAACTCCTGATCACTTGCCATCAGTGCCCTCCCCATCATCTTCCCATTCCACCGTTATCAAGTTCTACATAACATTACATTCAAGATGAAATACCATTATGAAAGGCTCATCCCACATCTTCATTATATCCTCCTCAATGATTATCATTCTACAATTTTCACCAACCAATATCACACTTCCATAATCACTACTTCTTCTACTAGCCACATATCGAATCAACTTCTTCAAATATTTTATGGCCCAATTAGCTAACTGCTGCTCAAACTACACTTTTGCTACCCTTACCAAGCAAGTGATTTCTCAGGCAACTATTACCACTCATCTTGTTCTTCTTTCAAATTACATGCCTCACCATCCATTTTACACCTATCTTACTTTACCTGACCTTAAGAATGCACTCAGATACTGCTTCTGCTAGATACTTCCTAAGCAGTGCCAGAGCAGCACTGATCTCCTTTCCACCTAATTCCTCATTTCATGAGATAGCTGCAAATCTGTCCTATTATATTTATGAAGTGACATATAATAAGTCAATTCATAAATATAATAATTATGGTGAAGCTGGCCTTTCTGATCATGCCCTGAATACCTTACACAGACTGGAAAACCACCAGCTGTCTACATCACACTAAAACATGGTATGAATGGAAATTCAAGGAAGCCTGTGAGATTATCAGTAACCACCCCAATCTGAACAACAATGATAGTTTAAAAATCCCAAACACATGGAAGGTATATATTCGACCTTCCTAAGAACAACTCTAAACAGGACTGTAGAAAATCCAGTATTGTAAATCAAAAAAAGAATTGTAATACTAAAAATAGGACACCAATTGTTTCTGAAAGAAAACCATCTAAAAGAATGTTTATTCCTGTCATTGTAAAAATAGAATTTAGCTTGATGTAAAAATTTATTTTTTATTTTATTTTATTTTATTAAATTTTTTATTTATTTATTTTTTTTTCCACCAGAGGTCATGCCAGTAGAATAACATGTGATCAAATCATTGTTTCTCTAGCTTACAGTTAATGCTGTAACTCAGCTTGTCCTGTATATTTATGTACGCTCTAGATGATGATCTTGATGTGAAGATCGAAACATCGGGAAAATAAAAAAAGTTTTTTTTTTATTTACAACACGGTTGTAAATTCCATAAAATTGTTAAAATTAATGCTGATCACCGTGTAACCCTAAAAGAAAGGATTACGATAATTCATGGAGATTCGACCCACAAGCGATGTAATAAATACGATAAGCTGAAAATCCAAGTTTCAAATTTGATCAATCGACTGGCGTTTTTAAAACAGTGTAGGGACAGCGATATCACTCCTAATTGCATCAGGCTAAAGAGAAAATTTACTTCAACAAAGGCACAAAGAATATACCACTGCATGGAGGAAGTACTACTGAGAGAGCAGATCCAAGCTACCAGAAAGAACCTAGCCGCTACACAAAACCAGCTACTAAAAGAAAAAACGGAGCTGTCTAGCTACTTAAACGCAGCTATCTGGATAATCCTAGAAAGGATTACGGACAACACAGCAAACCACATCCAACAAACAAAGATAGAAAACCTAATTTCCAAATTTCAAAGAAC
Source organism: Typopeltis vanoorti (assembly GCF_054136105.1). Classification (NCBI taxonomy): domain Eukaryota; kingdom Metazoa; phylum Arthropoda; class Arachnida; order Uropygi; family Thelyphonidae; genus Typopeltis; species Typopeltis vanoorti. Next base: position 11,984,101 of record NC_143569.1, read on the forward strand.
GACAAAACCAGCTGCCATATTCAAAGTTTGCCACAGTGAACAACAACAACCAACCAGAAGCAAGAAACAACAGGAGCAACCAATCACCCACAGGTATCAATAACATAATTAACCTATCTAACCACGCTCTAAACAAAAACGAAATCTCTATACTTAACAAAGGTTTAAATTTTGTTATAGCACCGAAAACGATAGACAAACTTGAAGTTATTTGTAATATGGAAAGAGGCCTAAGATTCATACCTAATAACATAGCAGACAAAATACATTGAGAAACTGCGAACATTTTAAACCATAACAAAACAATAACAAGCAACATAACACGAATTAACAGTGATAAAATCACTTAAAACAAATCCGAACATAGTAATAACCAGAGCCGATAAAGGAAATGTCACTGTCATTTTAAACCGTACCACTTATATAGAAAAAATGAATCTGCTGGTCTTTGACAATAACGCATACAAATTAGTTAACTACAACCCAACTAACAGAACAAAAAACAAAACAGAAAAACTACTTAAATCAATTACTACATGGCCAAAGATACAGTCAAAAAACTGTTCCCTCATTACATGCGCCCCACTAGAATTTAAGGGCTACCAAAAATTCACAAAAAAACCACCCCGCTAAGACCTATCGTTGAAGGAATTGATAGCCCGACGTATCACTTAGCCAAAAAATTAGTGGCAACACTCAAGGAGTTGGTAGGTCATTCCCCTTCCTATATCAAAAACACACAACACTTCATAAACATCATCAAAGACATTACTTATTAGTCAATTTTGACGTCTCTGCCCTCTTTATGAATGTCCCAATCAATGACACAATCCTTCTCCTACAGAACAAATTCCCTCCAGATATCACGCCACTTTTTGCGCATGTATTAGGGTCGGGTTATTTTGTATGGCAAAACACCTTCTACTTACAAAAAGAAGGCACAGCCATGGGCTGGCCATTATCCCCCCCCCCATTGCTAACTTTTACATGGAACATTTTGAGCAACTTGCCCTAGATTTTCCTCTCCTCTAAAAACCCAAAATCTGGCTTAGATACGTTGACGATGTTTTTGCGATCTGGTCCCATGGCCACCAGACATTAGACACATTCCTTAGCCACCTAAACAAATAACACAAACGCATACAGTTCACAATGGAAATTGAAAAACACAACACACTTCCGTTTCTAGATACACTTGTCACACGTCTTCCCTCGGGCAATCTTTCCTTGACTGTTTACCGAAAACCAACACATACAGGACAATATATACACATAAACTCCTACCACCACCCAATACAAAAACTAGGTGTCATCAACACGCTAAAAAACAGAGCTCAGATGATTTGTTCCAGTGAACAGGCACTGAAAGACGAATTTAAAATTATCAGTAATAACTTACAAAAAAAACAGATACAGCCAAAACACTATAAACAAAATTCTCTACAAAGCCACAATAAAAAACAAAGACAAACCAGACTACAGTAAAACTATAACCATTCCCTACATTAAAGGAATATCAGACAAAATAAACAGAGTTCTACAAAAGTACAATCGCAAAGCCACCTTTAAACCTCCTGCAAAATTAAAAAGCTTACTCAAATCATCCAAAGACCCACTCCCTCCACTAGCTCACCCTGGAGTATACAAGATTTATTGTACTTGTAACATACCATACATAGGAGAAACAGGACGCACTATTCCTATTAGACAAAAAGAACTTAAACGACACATTAAATATAATAATTATGGTGAAGCTGGCCTTTCTGATCATGCCCTGAATACCTTACACAGAATTGACTGGAAAACCACCAGCTGTCTACATCACACTAGAACATGGTATGAACAGAAATTCAAGGAAGCCTGTGAGATTATCAGCAACCACCCAATCTGAACAACAATGATCGTTTAAAAATCCCAAACATATGGAAGGTAGATATTTGACCTTCCTCACCAAGAACAACTATAAACAGGACTGTAGAAAATCCATGTAGATTAAATACACATGTAGAAAAAAAAATATATATAAAAATAATTAATAAATAAAAAAGTTATTAAATGTTTAACCCCCTTCATGACTTATAGGCCACCCTGTAGAAGGTAAATATCAGGAAGGTGACAAAATGTTCTGGAGACTTAAAAAAAAAGGAAAGAATACTTTTAAAAGAATCAAAGATGATAAAGAACATAAAATACATATATATAAAAAGAATTAATAAATAATCATCATCATCATCTTCCTTATACCCTCTTTTACCTTGCGGTGTCGAGGGTTCATTGATCATCGGACCTCACTCCGTTTACAGGATAAGGTGGTCAAGCCTTATGCCCCGGTGTATCCTATGGCCTGTAGTGTTGAGTTCTCAAGGCCAGTTTTGCCTGCTTTGCGGGATGAAAAACCCCAGAATAAACTGGGGAAAAAACCCTGCTGTCCACGCCCAAGACTGGCTAACTTGGCTATGGCTGAGGAAGATCCTTCAGCTCCTCATGTCACCGACGGGAATCGAACCTAGGACACTCGGACGAACCGCACGGACTATTAAATGTTTAACCCCTTCATGACTTATAGGTCACCCTGTAGAATGTAAATATCAGGAAGGTGACAAAATGTTCTGGAGACTTAAAAAAAAGGAAAGAATACTTTTAAAAGAATCAAAGATGATAAAGTTGAAAAGTTAACTGAAGATAAGTATATTCTAGATGTCTGGAGTAATTACTTTGAAAGATTAAACGAAACAAGCTATGGCAGAAGTAGTAATAGTAGAACATTTTCAAGAGGAATACAAATACGCACGTGTGTGTGTGTGTGTGTGTGTGTGTGTGTGTGTGTGTGTGTGTGTGTGTGTGTGTGTGTGTGTGTGTGTGTGTGTGTGTGTATCAAACTTTGAAATAGAAAAAGACAAACACTTAAAATGTTGAAAGGTGGCTGAAGTAGATGACATCTGACCAGAAAAGCTCAAATATGGAGGTTAAAGGTATTGAGAGTGGCTATGCTGCATAATTCAGAGGGTCTGGTAAGAATGTTGAATTCCAGATGATTGGAGTAGAGTTCTCATAGTTCCCATTTTTAACAGAATAAAGCTGAATGTGAAAACTACAGAGGAATTTCTCCACAAGTGTTCCTGGTAAGATTTATGCAAGCATAATTGAAAAGAAGCTGAGAAAAACTGTGGAAAAAACTTGAAGAACAAACTGGGTTCAGGCCTTCAATCAACACTTGTATTCATGAAAATTTATAACAAGATATCTATTTATCTAGATATGAAAAAGGCATATGATGAGGTGCTCAGAGAAAAGCTTTTCAAAACACTGAAAGTATAAGGAGTAAATGGAGCATTAAAAGAGCAATACATAATCCATATTTAAGCTGTAATTCAGCAGTTAGAATGAAAGGAAATACAGGGAGGCATTTGATGTAAAATCAGGTGCAAGACAAGAATGCACATTGTCTCCACTCTTATTTATCATTTTTGTTCAACTTCACAAAGGTGGCCAAGGCAACAAATTATAGGCTGATCTGTACATCTGGAGTTGTAGGGTAATGGAGAGGTTGGTGAGAGATAGGATACAAAAGTGGGTTGATAACAGTGTATTTTTTGTGCTTATTAGCACTGGTTTGTTAAAGGGTCGTGTTTCACTAACTTACTTATATACTATAACATGATGAATGTATTGAACACAGGAGATGCATATACAGTAGTATACTTAGATTTTGCAGAGGCTTTTGATAGATTGTGACACCACAAGTTGGTCAGTAAATATTTTGAAGCAGATCAGATTGGATGACAGAAGTGATTGGCTATCAGATAGGTAACAGCAATTTGTATATGTGGGAAGACAAACACTATCTTGCAAGAGAAATATCACTAGTGATGTGCCATGGGGGGGGGGGGGTCTTGATTTTGGGACCAATGTTTTTTAATTTGTATATTAATGATATTGGGATAGGCTTAACTGGTGATATACAGCTGGTTGCAGATGATGCAAAACTGGGGAGAGTGATAACGAATTAAGCAGATGTTGTGGCCTTACAGGAGGATATGAATAGATTGTATGAGTAGGCAACAATATGGAGCTGTCAGCTCAATTTTGCAAAGTGTGCAACTGATGGGGAAACTTTGGAAGAAGTTGAGGAGATAAGAGATCTAGTAGTTGTAGTGGACAAGGATCTGATGTTCAGAGGTCACATTGCATCATTTCACCACATCATTGCCATAATCTGATGTGATGAAAACATCACATCAGATTATGGCAATGATGCAGACCTTAACTTGTAGAAATAAAGAGGTCCTGATTCCACTGCATAAGGTCTTAATCAGATCTCGTATGGATTATTGTGCACATATTTGGTCCCTTGGTTTTCATGGTGATGAGAATATGTTGGAAAGCGTTCAGAGAAGACCGACTAAGGTAGTAAACTGGTCTTTGGGATGTGGGACATGATAAGAGATTGAGGGAATGCAGTTTGCAAAACCTTGTGAATAGGAGGAAGAAAGAGAGGGAATATGATTGAGACATTTAAGTTGATAAAGGGTTGTTACCAGGTTAATATGGAAGAAATTTTTTAAAGAATGGCAGAAAAGTTAGAACAAAGAGGGGTGTGAGGAGGGACATGAGGAGCAGGCTCTTTGCATGTAAAGTAACTGATGAGTGGAATGCATTGCCTGACATTGTGGTGAATGAGTTTAAGGCAGATTTTGATGAGCTTTGTGTAACAGTGTTTGCCTCCCACAATGAGTCTTTTGACTCCATGGCAGTCTGGTGTTAATAATAGTAATGATGATCTACATGGATTGCATTATAAAAAAAAAAAGGCATTAAATGTGATATTAGAATCAGAGATACCAAACTTAGCTTTTTGCTTTAAGAAGACAATGTACTCCTAAACACATTCAGTGGAAATCTCCATGATTTTTGACTAAACTCAATAGCTATAACAAATTTGGCATGAAAATCAGACCAAACTATGAAAATAGATAGGAAACAGAGAAAAACTTTAGCTGCATTCTCAATTGAGAACCTATAAACAAGTAAAATATTCCAGCTATTTAGGCACAGTTTTCATTAAAGATGGCAAATTAAATTTGAAAACAGAAAGCTGGTATGGCAGGAAGCCAGCTGAAGAAATATATATGGAATAAGAGAAAAATTAGCTAAAACATCAAACCAACTATGTACAAGAAAGTGTTCAGACTAGTTTTAAGTTATGGATCTGAGAGTTGAGATAGAAATAAAACACTTGACCATAGATTAGAGAACATAGATATGACAGTTCTGAGAAAAATTAGAGTGAACAGATGGCAGAATCATATTAAAAATGAAGACAATACAAAGGAACTTGACATTGTTTTCATTCAAAAATATGTGAGCAGGGCTAATCTAAAGAGGTATGGTCAAATAAACAAAATGGGACAAGAAATGTTAGCAAAACAAGTATTTGAGCTAAGATGGCAGGGAAAAGATCCAGAGGAAAACTGAGGTATAGGTAGATTGATTCAGGCAGAAGTGCCTTAGAAGAACGATATGATAGATACGACAATACTGAAGTGCTGACAAGTAATACACTAATTTGAAGGAAATTGTTGATAGGAAATTAGTAATAATGAAAACTTAAATTTGTAGTGCTGTCACAGTAGCCCAAACACCCCTTGAGGGCACACATCAGGAAATTGACAATGATGATGATGAAGTCGACTGTTTAATTTTTTGCAAAGTTGGAACAATTTTTTTCATTGAAAGTTTCAATCAAAGCAATTTTTAACATAGATATTCCATTATATGTCAAGAAATGCATAAAAAAAACCAACACTTGTGGTTGCAGACAGAGCCTGCAAGATAGAATACCAAATGGAGAAAAACAGCACTCAGGAAACCTATAGCAGGCTGCAGCCATGTTGAAAAAGTATGTCTGAAAATGTAAATAAGAAAGTGAAAAAATACACACCTTGAGCATTCTAATAACACTAAAAAATCAGAAATTAGACAATCTGGAAATAAGACGTGATTAATTTTAAAACCTTCTCAAATTTTAAAAATTGCGTGGATCTACCAAATAAAAATGGCTGACTTAATTAATAAGATGACGGGAAAAATCTAAAGAGGAATATTTCCTTCCATATACAGTAACCATGGGCAACCTAAAGGTTCCAAAGTTAGATGGTAACATGGAATCTCATTCTGACTGGTCCATAAAGAGATTTTAAAGAGAAATTCCATTATTTTAATTTTTGTTTAAATAAAAAAAGCAGAAAAGAGTATTTATGTAAAACCATATGCACATTAAAAATCATTACAACAGAACTGTTTTAAATCAAAAATTTAAATATCCTTAAACGAATTACTGTAAGGTAGAGAAGCCTGATAGCACAAGTTGCACACAGATAATCCATGACCATCTGTGCAGCACATGCATGACACATCCCATATAATCGCATGTTCACAAACACAATCATGTGAATATTTTAAAACCCTCTCAAATTTTAAAAATTGTGTGTATTTTGTGCATTTCTGTGAATAATAGTTACATGCCTTTTTATTTAAATATTTTTATATCTTAATATGCCAAACTAGAGGGCAATTCTATAAAAACTTAAAGAATTGCCCTGTAGTTTGACACACGTGCATAAAATCTGGCCCATGGACCAGAAAGGTTGTCTATTGCTAATAAAAGGATAAGATAATCAATTAACTCAGTTTCTTCAAAATACAAAATTATACAGCTTCAATTTAATTTTTCTTCTTCTTCTTCCCTGCAGGTATTAGGCCTAATGGCCTGTTACAGAGTTATCTTTAGCCCTTCTAAGCCGTACCCATCCCGAGAATAGAGTGGAAAGTCCTATGCCTCCCGGTGTGTCCTATGTCTGCAGCTGCGTGTGTTCATGGGGCTGGTTTGCCTGCTTGCAGGAGAGAAAAATCCTGCTGTCCATGCCCAAGACCGGCTAACTTGGCTATGCCTAAGAAAGATCTGTAAGCTCCTCACATCGGCGACGGAAATCGAACCCAAGACACTCCTTTCCCAGGCATATGGTTGCGAAGCACATAGCCACACCGTGCAGACAATTTACAGTAAGGTAGAGAAGAGTTAAAGAATTAACAATTAAGAAGAATTAAAATTTAATTTTTAAGATGATCATCATCAAATTCCTGCCATGTATCCTCAAGGGGTGTACACGACATGATAGTACTACATGAAAAATTTACATCATTACTAACTTCCAATCTACAATTTTCCTCCAAATCAGTCTGTTACTTGTCAAGACTCCAACATTATCAAATCTTATATTTCTATCATCTAAGGCACTTTTGTACCATATCAATCCAATTATATCTTGGTCTTCCTCTGGGTCGTTTTCCTGCCAAACTGGCAGAGAACACTTGTTTTGCTAATTTTTCCTCGCCCATTCTGTTTAAGTGACCATACCACCTGAGATTAGCCCTGCTAACGCATTCCTGGATGCTGACAATGTCAAGTTCTTTCCTAATATCCTCGTTTTTAATATGATATTGCCATTGATGCCATCTGTTCATGCTTATAATCCTTCTCAAAACTCTCATATCTGCGGTCTCCAGTCTTTGGTCAAGTGTTTTACTTCTGACTGAGCTCTCAGATCCATAAGTTAAAACTGGTTTGAACACTGTCTTGTATATAGCTAATTTAGTGACTAATTCTGACTAATTTCTCTCTTATTCCATATGAATTTATTCAATTGACTTCCCACCATACCAGCTTTTCTGATTCTGTTGTCTATTTCTATATTTAATTTACCATCTTCACTAAAAATCATGCCATGCCTAAGTAGCTGAAATGTTTTACTTGTTCCACAGGTTCTCCATTCACAACACAGTTGACATTTTCAACGATTCTGCCTATTTTCATTGTCTTTGGCTTTTTATTGCCATACCATATCTATAAGGTAGAGAAGAGTTAAAGAATTAAGAATTAAGGAGAATTAAAATTTAATTTTTAAGATGATTTAAACATGAAATGAATCGATTAAAATTTATCAAATAAAAATTAATTAAAACCAAATAATTTTTTTCCCATGAAATCAGCATTCATTTGACTCTGGTTCTATCTAGCTATTTGCCTTCTACTGTAGTTTAAATATTAGTTTTAAGAAACTGGTATTTTTAGAATATGCCTTTCAGAAAAGTCAAATGTTAATGTGATATTATAATTTACTGCTGAAGTTTCATGACAAAATGCAGTAATTGATTACTTCCTAATAGCTTTGGCATATAAACTGACAATTAGAAGTTAATCAGCAAATGAATTTCATCATTTCATTTTATCCTGAAAATGGAGGACACAGATTAAATCACTTAGCCAACTAAACCAGTAAAACAATATACAAAACAAACTAAAACACTTGCAAAGAAAAAAAAAAAAAAAAAAACTTCAATTCATAACAAAACACAGATTAGGTTAATGTAATACTTAAAGAGCACAAAAAAGAAAAAAAAATGATAATATATAAATTTATGAAACATACCTCCAATTCAAATTTTCTACAAGATAAGCCACTATCAGGAAACCTGTTCTATTAAAACCATGGGTACAGTGCACACCTACATAAAAAATGAACAAAATTAATAAATAAATTTAATAAAATATATATAATTTGAGTCTTAGCTTAGAAAGGATTCCATAGGAATGGAAAGAATGTATGATATTCCAATTGCAAGATGGTGCAATGGTGATGTATTTAACTATTAAGCTATCAGCAACTCTGGAGGGATTGTGAAGATTTTAAAAAAGTTAGTAAGAACTTATATACAGAAATAGGTAACCAAACAAGATATATTTTACAAGGAATAGCATGGGTTTACAAAAAGGAGGTCATGTCTGAGCAATTATCTCATATTTTATAATAATGTTACAGATGAGTTAGATAACGGGAATGGATATACGATGATACTCTTGAACTTTGCTAAGGCATCTGATAAGATACCACACAAAAGGTTGCTGCATAAACTTGAGAATATGGAATTAGAATATAAACTACTGGCATCGATAACTGGATGACTGATAGATGAGTATCAGTCATTCAACTCATCCCATTAGGGATGAGTTGAATCTGTCAGATTTAAGGAGCTTAGTGGCACACCTCACAGATTAATCTTTCAAATATTGTTGTATAATCTGTACATTAATGGTACTGAGAAGGACCTGAAAGAAGATTTTCAACTGTTTGCTGATGATGCAAAGATAGCAGGGCAATTAGAGATGCCAATGACATACAGAATTTACAAGATGATTTGAATAGCCTGCAAGTGTGGACAAATGATAATGACTTTCAATTCAATGTTAGTAAATGTAAAATTATGCATTTTGGGATGATGAGATATCCAATGGCATATTATATTGGTGAGATTATGCTTGAAGTAGCTGATGATGATGCTAAACATCTTGAAGTTATGGTGGATAGCATGTTGAAGTTCAAGGGTCACATAGTAAAAATTGCAAATACAACTCTAGAGGATAACTGAAATGAACATTAACATGTAAAAATATGGAAGTGATTTTGGCTCTTTACAAGGCCTTTCATACAACCACACTTGAACTACTATGCATAGATTTGGTCTCCCCAGTTTCTAAGGGATAAAGAAGCTGTGATAGTGCCTTGAGTATATAAAGTACACTGTTCCTGCAAGTTGGCTTACTTCAGACAGACAGGTAAATCAACGACCATCTATTTAGAAGAACACAAATCGTATGTCTGCAATCATGACTATGGTCAATCTGGCCTTCCAGACCATGTATTGGATGCTATCCATATGATCTCCTGGAAGAAAACCACTATGCTCCACCGTTGTAAATTTAAAAAATAAAGATTGTTTCTAGAATCTGCAGCAGCGCTCAGAAATCAACTGAAATTAAATACAGATGCATAAAACTTCACCACCTGTTTCATTTAGTTTTGTGTTATCTTTGTGTGTGTGTGTGTATTTCAAGAGTTATTTGTAATCCCTGAAGATGTCTCAGTGACGGAGACAAAATACTGGAAGCATTAAAATTAATTTTTAATCCTTTCCTAGTGGTTGAAAATATTCCATTAAACCTCCAATGTGCTGTGGTAGTAATTATTACTTAGTTTCAATCAGGATAAAAAAAATGAATAACATACTGAAGAGAAAATTGGGTAAAAAAGTTTTACGAAGAATCAAAGTGTGTCTGCTTGCAGAGGTGAACTATAGATTCAAATATACAAATATTATTTAAGAAAAAGTGAAAGAATTTGAAGACAAGAACCAAACTTTGGAGACCCACTGGCAAAGTGTGAAGAAGCATTTATTGATTTAGCTATGAAAGCATGTGGTGAAATTGTACATAAAAATGGAAAAATTAGAACTCCATGGTAGATCCAGAAAGTTAAACAAGCAGTCACGGAAAAGAAAAAAGCGTACCAAAAGTTCCTAGGAAGTAAATCGGCATGCACTCTGAAAAATAAGAAAAATATAATAAAGCCAAGCAGTGTGTATAAAAGTAGCTAAAAAGCCATGGGAAGACTTTAGAGCAACTGCCAGCCTGGTCAACTGAATGGCTGGCATACCCGCTGTCCAACTAACAGACTTCAGGTTCAAATCTCACTGTGGGTATGGATGCTTGTTGATTGTCTTCAGGTAGGAAATGAATTTTGTCACCTGATGAGAGACCACTGTCTTGCTTACTGGAGGCCTGAAGAAGCAGGGAAAAAAAAGTTTCAAGTTTAATCTCTAGAGCAGGATTTCCAGACTATGTAAAAAATAAATTCGAAAAAATACATAAAATCAATAAAATAGGGGAGAAAAAAAAATCCTTAGCCCACCCACAGTACAAATGTGCTACATTTTTACAAAGAAACTTTTCATGGGTTTGGAAGCCATATAAAAATTACTTCACTTAAAATGAAGTTAAATAACACTCGACACTTTGATCTTTATATCAAGGTCATTATCACGAACACACACAAAAAATCAAGCTATATCAGAGAACCCTTTTTAGTAAGATACAACATAACTGCTCTGGTCAATCACTCGCCCTAGCCTGACCTCTGATAAAGGAAAGAGAAAGAGAAAAAATTAAGCAACAGCAACTGCTGGTTAGTTTAATTCTCTACAGTCCTCCAATTTTTAAGTTCTGCTTACTGTCCATCCACCACTGGTTATGAACTGATCTGTATTTCGCCTGTTTTTTATGTTTGGTAGTTTTTGGAGTTCTGCCATTCTGTTCTGTTGCTCTATTGATAGATGCTATATGAACTGCAGATGAGACTTTCAGACTCTTGGAACTGTTAAGTCATCATTCTTGTAGAGATTGGGATGATGGATTAGCATTTCACAGTTTTCTTTGAATTTTATTTTCGTTCTTTGGCACAATGTAAGAACAGAGTGAGTTTTCGATCAATTCTACAACATTTTTGAAGTGAATGACCAGAAAGCCTGATTTTCAATAATTAAGGAATTTAATGTCAACTGTATTGTTTTCTTAGTAGGAATGCAAATCCTGTTTTCTCTATGTAGGATACATTAAAAGTGGATGGGATCTGGTATATTCCTGGGTGAGGCAGGGAAAGAAGGAGACCTTTTAATTTTGTGGATGGCTTAAATGTAGCCTTAATGCTGAATTTTTGCAGTATTCTATTTTCTCAGATATTCCCCTAATGTAAGGAATGGGTTATTGTTATTTTTGGAGCATTCTTGTGAAAGATTACAATCGGTTTGCTTTCGACTTCTTTTTCAGAGCCTGCTCATCAGAGCAAATTGGTGAATCTCAATTTCTGAAAATATGATTACCTAAGTTTTAAGTAAAATAATTGCTCTAACACTGGAATGTATTCTGGATGAATGCTTCATCCATAATTCTACAAAATGAATGCTGACAATGTGTAATCTTGAAAGAAAGAACAGGTTAGACATAGAAGACAAATATCAGAAAGTTACAGAAGGTTCAGGAGACTATAATTAAGAAATTTAATGTGTCATTTGTATTCTTTTCTTAGTGGGAATATATGTACTATTTAGAAACGGAGGACAGAGTACTGTAAAATGTATCAGAGGTGACAAAGATGACATGGAAACTGAAAATTAAAGTATTCTAAATGTCTGTAAAAATGACTTTGAAAGATTACTGGTATGTGACAAAACAATGGTAGAAAAGTTATAAAAAAAAACCTGAAATGTGGAAAGGCATCTGGAATAGATGAGAGCTGACCAGAAATGCTCAAATATGGAGGCGTAAAAGTTTTACACTCACCACAGTGCACAATTCCAATAGCCTGGTCACAGGATCAAATTCAAGCTGACAGAGTAGAACTCTCTTAATACATATTTGTGAAAAACAAAGAAATAAAACTGAATGTGAAAATTACAGAGGAAATTCCTACTGAGTATTCCAGTGAGATTTATCAAGCATATTTATGAGAATAAGAAAAATTGTGGAAGGCACAGTTAGAGAAGAACAAACTGGAATAAGGCCAAATAGATGTCAGGATTAGATATTCACTTTAAGACAAATAGTTGAGAAATCAGGAATATAACAAGGATTCAGATTTAAGCTTTTGCAGGGCTGGAAAGGGCATATGACAAGGTGTCAAGAGAAAGGCTGTTCAAAACACTACAATTATGGGGTGTAAACAGGCCATTATATCAAACAATACCTAGTATATATCAGAGTTGTAAGTCAGCAGCTAGAATTGAAATACACAAAGATGGTTTGATGTTAAATCAGGTGCAAGACAAGGATGGACATTATACAGATAAGGTTAAATAAATCCAATACAAGTCTGTGGGATTCCCTAACTAAACTGAATAAAACCTTTAAGTTTTGTATGAACATCAGCAATAAAAGGACAAAGTCTACACAAAGAGACAAGAACGTTTAAATCATCAACTGAATCATGAATTGAGAATCCATAAAAACAAAACATTTCACTTATTTAGGCACAATTTTTATCTGAAGATGGCAAACTAAATATGGAAATAGACAAGAGAATTAGCAAAGCAGGCATAGTGGAAAGAAAGTCAAATGAGTAAATTTATATGGAATAAAAGAGAAATTTGAATTAGTTGAGCACTATGCCTGCTTTGCTAATTCTCTCTGTTAGACCCTGCTATAGGCATGATCAGCAGAATATATAGTAGTTACATACCATAACCTGGAAGATTCCTACCATCAGGTTTTATTCTGTATGCTCTTTGTTAGTTGCCTACAGCACCATTTTAGTTCTATATCTTGAATGGAGGTGGTGTTAGATCGCCACAATATATCAACCATAATATTCAGGATGGGTATCATTTACATTCCATGAAGGGGGGGGGATAGAAATTGAAATGCCTACTCTGCAAATCAAATGTTTCATTAGCTACTTCATGCCTTGAAAAAACAAAGGCTTATGTGCCATTGTATATTTCCTCTGAAGGCATCTCTTTACAGCAGGAGTACTCACTGGATTTGTCAGTGCCTCTCTTATGTGAAAACAGGCCACACTTAGAAGATCGAATTGACATTCGTTAGGATGAGGTAGTATTTTCTATATCACCTGCCCATTGCTACAATAACACTTCTGTAGTACAGTTGGGAGATTGAAGAATTTATCTTTATGATTAACACTGAATAGTACAGCTACTTTCCTTCCTTTCACCTTTTTTTTTTAAAGATAAACTCAAGGAGCTATACAAAGCAGGCCTTTACAAGCATCCATGCCCATGGCAAGATAAGAACCTGTGACTTATCAAGGAAAATAAGGAGTAGCCATAGTAATCAACACTAAATATGAGGCTAATCTTCTTGAATGGCAAGCAGTCTCAAGTAGGGATGTGGATAAATATCAGAATGGGGAACTGGACAATGAGACTTATTTGTCCCACTAAATGTTCTACTAAGGTAGAATTCCTATGGAGGAAGTTTTTGAGGCTTTAGAGAAAGCAACAGACAATGAAAAAGGAAAAGTTAGTCCTTGTTGGAGTTCTAAATAGCAGAGTAGGAAATCATTGTCAGACATAGGAAAATATTTTGGGAAAATTTGGAGAAAAGAGCAAAACTAATAATAATGGCAAATACCTGTTGGTTTTCTACTCAGGACATGGACTGGTTATTACAAACACAACGTTCCAACATAAAAATGTGCACAAATTCACATGGAGAAAAGAGGCAAGGAATAAGAAAAGTCTCATTGACTATGTTATTGTTGAGAGTGATCCTGGTGCAGGACACCAGAGTGTTCAGAGGATTTGAAATTGGAAGTGATCACCATTTAGTCTTGAGCAGGATAAAATTGAATTTCATATTGAAAAGAAGAACATGTAAGAAAGTTTTAAAGCATATAAAAGTTCAGCAGCTCTCAGATGCAAACTATAGACTAAAATACACAAATATAATTCAAGTAACAATGAAAGAGTATCAGAACAGGAACCCAACCTTGGAGATTTAGTGGCAAGCCCTGAAGAAAACACTGATTTCAATCTGTGTTTTCTTTAGGGTTTCACTGATTGATCAGCCAGAGAAGCATGCGGTGAGATTGTGTGTAAGGATAGAAAAATCAGAATTCAATGGTGGACACAGGAAATTAAAGAGACTGTGAAAGAAAAGAAGAAAGGATATTAAAAGTTCCTGGAAAATAAATCAGCTTGCTCTAAGAGAATACAGAGACAAACGTAAGAAAGTTAAACACTGTGTAAAACTAGCTAAACAACAGGCATGGGAAAACTTTGGTAAGAACATAGATAATAAACATCAAGAAGGCAGCAAGATATTCTGGAGGTTGCTGAAGAAGTTCATAAATGGAAGAAAGAGTATTGTAAAAGGAATTAGAGATGATAAAGGTGACATGAAAATGGGAGAAATAGATATCCTTCAAGTATGGAGTAATTACTTTAAAAAATTGCTAAATAAAACAAGCAGTGATGACAGTGTAATATTTTTATTTATTGCTTTTTTAACGTTATTCCCCCCCCCCCCCCCATGTCATAAAGTATACTCTTACACGTGCTAGTAACATAGACTGAGGTAAAGCCTCTGGCTGGTGCAAAATCCTTAATCTTGGTTGCTGTAATTCAAACTGTATTAATCCTTAAAAATTTATTTTTGTTAATGACTGCTCCATTAAGGATCATGTAAAAGATCATGTACAGAGCTGATTTAAAACAAAGTAATTTTAAATAAAGTATTCACAAACAATATGGTATTAAAAATAATCCTGAAGAAGTAGTATTTTCATATTTAAATTTTTGTAGTTGTTGCAGTGATTCATATAAAAGTTTCTGGACTAAGACTGGAATGCAAATAAATAATTACTAAAATTCATTATTTACAAGCTGATATTTCACCAGCTGAAGAAAGCATTATCAGAGGCATTTTTAACAATACACGATCAACAAACATGGAATGAAAGCCTTGAAAGCAAGGAGCATGAGTGTGGAGCTGCTCTTTGTGGTAATCTTCTGTTATTAATGCAGATGGGAGAATAGGACAGTATGTCAAAATCTATGCAGGATCATACCATCAGCCCTATTGCAGTTAACCAAATTTTGTAGAACTCATGCAACTTACAAGAACAGTCTCTTTTTAATTTAAACTGGGATTTAAAATAGCCTGGCTTTCCTTCACCCCGATGAAATGGTCTTCATCCAAGGTGTGTTAGGATAGTCCACTTTTAGATTGCCCATAGAGATGTATTTTTTTATGATCTGACCGCAGATATTATAGACACCTGGGAAGGAGAAAGGATCATAGCAGTCCTTGATCTGTGTCTAGAAGGTGGAAACTTTCAGAGGTTTGTAAAGTCAGTCTTCAACTTATAACCTGTCATACTTACAATGAGATGGCCATTGTAAAAATTAAAATAAAATAAACCAATTCATGCAATTACATCATATTTATTGTTATAATAAAACTACTGCACTTGCTTGGCTTGTAGCTGTGCCATATGTCCATGGAGGAAGAACATTGATTGGGTCAGCACAGTATGTTCAGAGGGGAAAGGGAAATATTTTTCACTATAGAGTCATTTTCATTCCAGTACTGGACTACCAATATATACAAATACTGTATATTATTAGTAAGTTCAAATAAAGAATCTCCCTTAATCATTGGTTTCTAATATGTACTGAAACAGACCCCCCCCCCCATCTACATAGTTTCGATTTCTGATAATTTCGATTTCAAAATCATCCGGGTTGACATTTGTGGCATGCCAACCCTGATGTCACGTACAGCACAAAATAATTTGTCCCTGCTTGTGGAAAAACATGTTAATCTTATTATATTACATTCAACTTCAGTGCTCCACATTATTTTCCCATCTTCTTCAAAACAGTGCCTTTAACATTCATCTATATAAAATTCTTCAATGAGGCAAGGATAACCTAGTAACAATACCAAAACATGCATACATGGATTTTTTTTTTTTTTTTTTTTTTTTTTTTTTTTTTTTTTTTTTTTTTTACAAAATCTAAGTTCACTTCCACTTAAGTTTTGATATCAAGCTCACAAGATACTATTCCCTCTCTATCTCCTTGAGCTGAATTAACCTGTGAGCTTTCTTGATACAAACACATCACATTCTTCAAAAAAAAAAAAAAAAAAAAAACTTGGTGTCATTTTTTGCAGTAGTCATTACCTTTCATGTTCAGCTACTAACTCTGTATAAATACCAAATCTGCCAACCTTGAACTATTTTGATATTGGCAGATTTGGGATTTATACGTAGTTAGTAGCTGAACATGAAAGGTAATGACTTCAGCAGAAATTGACACCAAGTTTTTTTGACGAATGTGATGTGTTGGTATCAGGAAAGACCAGCTAATTAATCTTTTCCCACAGACCCTCTGTTTCTGTGAGGAGTGCACACAAGTAGCATAATGCCTAACATCCACTTATAGTCATAGCTTCAACTCCAAACTGCTTTCTCTTCCTCAACTTGATCTTCCTCTATTCTCTTGTAACTGTTCTTACCAATAATTAATGCAGAGATTTTTTCTAACCCTGCTCAACACAGAATATATTATAGGTTTTGCAACATATAGTACATTATTGTTGTTGGGGTGGGGGGGGAGGGGAAGATAATATATACAGAAGGAAATGCTTGGATGTGATTGCTAAAAAAAATTGAATTCATTTTCTTATGACAGAACACGAGGACCAAAATGCTAGCATACCACTTCTCGGGCAAAGGTAATTTGGGAAAAGGTATTATAATATTTAAATCAAATATGAATAATTAAAGATATTTATTTTTTAACATTTGTGGCATAATAAATTACAAACTTGTAATTTTTTTAATTAATAAATACATTTTTAGTTATATGAATCCATTTAACTAAAAATGTATATATACCAGTATATATACAACAGAAACAAATATGAAATATAAATTTTCAATAATAAAAAGAAAAAAGTGAATGCAATTGTTTCTCTTGGAAAGAAGTCAGTTCAAACTGCTTTCTCTCCAAACTTTATTTCCAATCATTATTTTTAACGATAGATGGAGCTCCATATCAAGAAGACAACTTGTGACACAAACATGATTATGTATGTATAGACAGATTTATAGTAAGGCGAAGCAATCATTGTGGACAGTTACAATTTAAGATACAAATATTCCAAAATTTAGCTGAGAATTCCAACCATGTAGTTCAAACCACATTCCTGAAACATGATCATGCCTGTCGTCAACCAGAGTAGCCCTTAACAGAGGCCAGTTGATACATGACAAGACTTTTTTTTTTAAACTTCATTTATATTTTTTAGTTATTGAAAAAAATTAATGATAGAATAGATGTGCACTTATCTGTGACAACACGGCAATAAAAATATAAAAGACAATCAAAATTTTTAAAGAGTGCCGCACAACCCTTTTTCATGTATCCCAAGGGATTATGTGTACTACACTTAGGAAAAAATGAACATAGAGGGACAAAGAAAAAGACTCATCTGGTAAAATGCACAAATTCGTATAGAAGACCTTACAAAATGTCTTGACCTGATTCAGTGGAAGCATACCCTTCTTTCCAACCAACAGGCCACAGATGCATGGATGCTTGTGAAAGATTTTACATGATAGGCAATTTTTGCTCTACCATTTGAAGGCTTTCAGGTCCTAGAGAAAACAGTTTTCACACTTCAGGCCTTTAATAAGGAAGGTGGTGACTGCTACCCTCATAATTAAAGGCCTGAAGTGCTGAAAAAAAAAAGTTCCATATTTCATCGTGCAGACAATTTAATGGATATTCAGAAAAGAGATATACAAAGATGACCTTCATTCCAGATTTGTACTAGTTCCTTGAAATGAGATACTACCAACAAAAAGAATCGACTGCAAAGTAAAAAGTTTTCAAATGGTATCCACATTTTCATTGCAGTAGCCAAAGATAAAAATAAACCACGGAGTGACTAGCCTTGCTAAAATCAAAATAAACATGATCTATTAATTTATATTCTGTTCATCTGACTTATTTTTAGATCTCTGCATTTCTGCACTGGCTACCAAATCTCCTAGTACAAAAACAAAAAAATGCAGTCCTTTCTCAGGAGGACAAATCAATTTCTTATTCTGCAAACACAAATTTAAACAACACCTGCACCAGATTATAACATTAAATATATAGAGTGAATCAAAATGAGGTGAGCAATTATAAACATTTATTGAGAAAAAATATTAAGCACAAAAATATGAAAAATATTCAAACTGACAACTCAACCAGCATTTTAACTATGTTTATGAAAGCTCGTATAATGCTCAGCACTTGGCTAAATGGTATTGCTTTTCCTGGAAAAAAAAAATCTAGAAATCAATAACCATAGGTATGCAATTCTTAAGGATTATCTCCAAGTTTTATGGCAAGGACAGTACATTTGGTGCCCTTCATATAATCCCAAAGAAAAAATCAGAGTTAAATCCATTGCGGGTATAGGCAAGGTTATAGATTCCATTCTTCCAATCTTCACAGCATCAACCAGAGGTAGCCATTAACAGAGGCTATAACTCCATTGCCTGGCAATGGAGAACTGTTTACTAATTTGTGACAGCAATTACAAATGGAATATGTTACGGATGAAAGATTCTTTTCATATTCCTTACAAATGCAGAGAGAGAGAGAGAGAAAAGCAAGATCTAGTCCACCCACGATCTTTCTCTGTATTGAATCAGCAGAGCAGTAACTGCTGGGAACTAATTTTTGTACTTGCGTACATTAAAATTCTGAGTTCCTATTTCAAACTAGGCATGTTGCATTTCCTTGCTGCTAAATGTTTCTTTATAAAAAAAAAAACCTCTGGAAATCACACATTGTAACTCATGCTGTACATTAAAGTTATGAACTAAATGATACTAAATATACACACCTATCACTTCAAGAGGATTTTTGGCTATGAAGTTCTGACATAATGTTATGAAAGTCTGAGTTTGTGCTGATGAGGGACACTCTCCATAGCTGAAAGACAGAAAGAAGAAGGATGTTTTTATGACTTATCATTATATTAATTGATAATGATTTCCTATACTTTAAATTTACAGTTACATTACATACAATTCCCTCACTTCTAGTAAGGGTTGAAATAAGTAGATGTTTACATGGGATGAGGAGGAATCAGTATTTGGATAACGGGTAAAACTAGGAACAATGATCATCAAGAATAATTGCTTTTTGAGATTTTCTAATGTTAGATAGTAGTTTGCTGGTTCAGATAATAAAGACTGCAAATAACAAGTAATGGAAAAGTTAAAAAAAAAGTTTTTCAAAGTGGGGGGTAGAGATTAGATATTATTATTGTTATGTATGTTCCTCCAGGGATGCAAAGGACTCAAGAGAGAGGGTCATTTCAGTCACTTATATTTAACTGTCATCTCTCTCTTTGATCCATTAACCTAAGATATAGCCATAACATCTAATGGTAGTCTACCACACACAAACACAAACCATGTGCCATGAGAAGAACCAAGGATCACCTCAAGTACCATTTCCACCATCCATAAGCTGCAAATTCACACTTGTATTTATGCTGTACGACCCTATTAACAACTTATATGTTTCTATCATATCTCCTTCCATCCATTCTTCAAACCTTTTCAAGATTAGCCTGTGTAGCTCAGTGGATGTGGCATTTGCTCACCACAGCGCTTGACCGCACGAAGGAAGACTTGCTTTCAAATTTAGTCAGCAACTAGAAGAAATTTTTCTAAGTCTTTTTTCGACCAGTTCCTGAGTTAGTCAATCTCTGGTACGGGCAAGAGGGATTTTTCTCCCAGAAAGTCGGGTTTTTCCTCCCGTAAACTCAAGAAAAATCGACTGGAGAACCCACATTATTTCAGACATTAAATATATTGTGTTAGGGACCATGAGATGGCTGCACTTGTAGAGCCCTCTCTCTTCACTGCATGCCACTTAATTAATGATAGCCTTGGACCAGCTATCTCTTATTGGGTACCAGTGGAGATTGAATGGCCCACTCAGTCTCCAAAAAAGTTAGATAGGGCTAAAATGGCCTCGCCTACTCCCTATATAGGAATAAAAAGGCATTAGCTGATTTTGATTCCCTCAATCTGTCCTTATATGTAATTCCACAACCAGTTACCATGGTTATCAGCATTCATTATTAAAAATTATGGAAACAATTGCCATGTAATAGAAAGACTTCAGTTTAATAAAAGCCAAAATAATCACTTGATGTTTTGACCTTCACATGAAAGTCATCATCTGGAGTATACACATATATACAAAGAAACAAGCTACATTACGATTCACATAGTATGCTAAAGTCACAGTAATTTGGTCAACTGTTAAAACTACTGGTCTGACCTCTGGTGGAAAAGGTTTTTGCATGATGAAAGGAACGGCACTTGGTGTAGGGTGTTAAGAGCATGATCTGAGAGGCCTGTTTTATCAAAATTATTAAATGTAATGTTTTTTTTTTTTTTTTTTTTTTTTTTTAAACGGATAGGAAATGTGCATCGAGTTTCACCAATATAAGATAAGTTACAGGGGCAATGGATACGTATATACCAGGGTGAGCTAAGGGGGAGGGGGAAAAAGAGGATCATCAGAGGTGTTGAATATGTTTTTAATTTTATAGTAGTTTAAAAATAGCATTGAGATT
The DNA here is from genome assembly GCF_054136105.1 of Typopeltis vanoorti. Classification (NCBI taxonomy): domain Eukaryota; kingdom Metazoa; phylum Arthropoda; class Arachnida; order Uropygi; family Thelyphonidae; genus Typopeltis; species Typopeltis vanoorti. Next base: position 12,005,171 of record NC_143569.1, read on the forward strand.
GTAATGTGTAGAATTCTATTTATTTTATCTGATAATCCTTTAATGTGTGGGATAGCTATGGTTTTACTGTAATCTATATTATATGCATTTCTTGATGAAGCTTTATGAAAAACTTCATTGATGGTATTTTTGCTATAGACATTATTTATAAATGTATTGCTAATACTTTGTAATTCTTGTTAAAGAGTTTGTTCATTAGAGCAAATTGTTATAACTCGTTTTGCGGGTGTTAACGACTTCAACTTTTTGTGAAGGTGGTGATAAGAGTTAGCATTTATATATTGGCTACTATGTGTAGGCTTGCAGTAGACAGTAAAGGATGGACTGCCTGAAGGAAGAAGTGTGATCAGTGTATACAGGAAAGGAAGAGAGTTCTGATTTTCAATTTAATAGTAAATTGTATGCTCATGTCATTTGTTCAGGTGGCTGACGAAGGTGTTTAATGTTTGATGGCCGTGTGGCCAGATAACGAAAACACTGTCAACATATCAAGCCAAACTCTAGGTTTTAAAGTAAAGGAATCTAGAGCACATTGCTCAAAAGCTTCCATATAAAAGTTAGCAAGTAGGGGGTAGGAGATAGTGGTGACCCAATGGCTGTATCTTTTTGATAAAAATTATTTCGCCACACGAAGTAAATGAAATGAAGTATATAGGCAAAGAGGGCCGTAATATCATGCAGAAATTTGTTCAGTAAGAGAAGAATTGTGTCACTGATTGGGAGATTTGTGAAAAGGACAGAAATGTCAAACTGACTAATAAATCAATTTCATCTTTGTTGAGCATTACGTTTGTATTTTGTTTATGAAGTGTTGTGTGTTCTTTATATAGGAGTGGCAATGACCTACCAACTTCTTGATGCAAATTTTTTGGCTAGGTAATAGTTAGAGCTGTCTATACCTTCAACTATCAGCTGAAGTGGAATATTATGTTTGTGTACTCTGGGAACCCCATATATTCTGGGAGAGTGGGCATAATAGGGTAACAGCTTTTTTTTTTTTTAACAGTATCCAATGGCCAAGAAGTGATAGAATTAAGTAATTTAACAGTTTTCTTCTTAATCCTGATAGGTTCACAAGTTGATAAGTACTGCAATTAGAGACTAATTGATTCATTTGATTAATGTGAGCAGATCTATTTAGGATGACCATGGCATTACCTTTGTCAAATTTTGTTATAAGTATATTCTTTTAATAACTTCATGGCTGCTAGTTCTATTTTGGTGAGATTGCTATATATAGCTTTCATTTTATTCAAAACATTGCTGGTTTCTAAAATAAATTCTCTCAGCTATATTATTTGGAAGAAATTTAATGACTAGTTGGTATATAACATCCAGTTTATTAACAGTTCTAGGTGCTACTGCAAAGTTTATGTCATTATTAAGTAGTGAAAGTTCACTTATTTAGGATGTGGTTAGATAGGTTGATCACATGGCCATTACTTCCATGTGGTTGGTCGCTCATCTCCCTTGTTCATGGTTTGCTGCTAGAGTGACATGCCAGGGAAGAGATATCCTGATTCGTTATATCTATATGAAGGCCATTCAAAATTGCACCGTTGTTTTAATATATGAAATTTAGCCATGTTTTTCTTTATTACTTTCCAGAATATATTTAGCTGAATTATCAGTGATCCTTTCAAGCATATTCAAAATATCAGATTGATTCCGAGTCATTGCTAGGTTTTGAGGACTTTCTTTGTACGGGCACTAATTCGAAGTGCTTTGATGGAAGTAAATTTCTCTTTCAGCTTGATGCAATTAGGAATAAGATTGCTGTCTCCCCAACTCTTCAAAAAAGCCAGCCGACTGATGAAAAATTAAACACGTATCTTTACATAATAATTGCAATGCTTGTAAGTAACATCTCCATGGATTATGAGAATCCTTTCCTTCATGGTGATCAGCATTCATTAAAAATTATGGATACAACTACCATGTTATAGTAAGACTTCAGTTTAATATTAACCAAAATAATCACTTGACGTTTCGACTTCATATCAAGGTCATCATCGGGAGTATACACACATATACAAAGAAACAAGCTACATTGCAATCTACATGATACTAAGGTCACAGTAATTTGGTCAACTGTTAAAACTACTGGCCTGACCTCTGGTGAGGGAAAAAGTGATTATTTTGGTTTATATTAAACTGAAGTCTTACTATAACACATTAAGTGTTTCCATAATTTTCAATAATGAATGCTGATCACCATGTGATTATGAAGGAATTGGTATCAGCAGCAAGAAGGTACTTCAATGCACAAATATTGTTTGCTTACACTTGGATCTAGGATTATACCTTGATCTAAGTGTAAGCAAATATATATGCCTTGCTGAAGTGCATACTTTACAACTAAACCATTTCTAATGGAATTGTCACTTAATTAGCATCTGCATTCATTAAAGATATTCTTCCTTTTACCTTACTATAAAGCAATAACATTCTCTCTCTCTCTCTCTCTCTCTCCTTGGTCTTTTTAGCTAAATCTTTTCCTAATCTCATCTGCCTTCCTCCACAATAGCCATCACTCTCCTTGCCCTCTTCATACTGCTTCTAAAGTTTGTCATCACTCTTAGTAATATCAGATCCACAACATTCTTTTTTTCATTTAATTCTTGCTTTAAAGTTATTTAACTTCCATGCAATTTATTCTATTAACTCTGGAAATGCAATCAGATATTAATTCCTTCAAATATCCTTTGACTACTTCCCATGCACCGCTCATCCCTCTGGTATGCAGTTCCTCATGTCAAAAGCACTGCTTCAAGCTGCCTTCTCAAGTATATTATAATCACCTGTCTTATAATTCCACATGTTGTTAGGAACCAATTACATGCACTCTCACCTCCTGAAACTAACTGCATCATCATCACATTCATGAAGTAAAGGTATAATGTTTAGTTCATTTACAGACACATTCTCAGTTACTATTAATGGATTCAATGTTCCTGTAGTGCGAGTCCTTTCCCATCACATGTTGTTTTTATCCCTGAATAATTCTATAAATTCCATGAATTCTTTTTCTTTTCTTTATTATGTAACACCGCCAGGGAGTTCAAAGACTCATCGAGGGAGGGCATCTACACTAAAACTCTCCATCTCCACCACTCCACCAACCACAACTACCTTCATCATCTACACCACCGCCATCTACTGCCAACCACCACTAGTATTTTCACAGACAATCACAAACATCCATGCCCACAGCGGGATTCGAACCTGCAGCCTTTTGGCTGGAGAGCAGATACGCTAACCACTCAATCAACCAGGCCGACTTTTCCATCTGTTCCAGACCAAGTGGGCACCAAGTGGAAGATGTTCAGCTATTGGAATAGCAGTTACTCTCAGGGTACTGTGTATACCATTGTCGAAGCCCTGTTTCTGGAGGGTATTTGGGTGGTTCAACAGTTGCTAGAAAGCTATGTCAAGATCTTAGTCTTTCCGCTCGCAACAAAGTTTGCGCCTGAAGTATCTTCAGGACTGAGGCAACTCATGATAAAGGTGGACTAAGCTCTCATCACTGTTTTAGTATCTCCCATAATGCAAAGCACATCTCCTTGCGGACATGTATAATGCTATGCATTAAGGGAAGAGCCACTACCCAGACCAGTTTCGAACTTTATTGAGGTCTCATCAGTGGGAGCCAGATCAAGAGGTGGTGATACTATGGTGGAAGTAATGGAGAAGTGTCATATTTACCTATAAGAGTTGCCAAAAGGTGTCTCATCTTATTATTAAATTACTCTGGATTAGAGAAAGATGTTGGAATTTTTTTTTTTTTTTTTTTGCTTACACTTGGATTAAACTAAATTTATTATAGTCTAACCAAGTGGGAAAAAACTTCCAACATCTTCACATGCAGTTCAAAGTCTTCTTCAGATGATCCTGGTATATAGCAGCAGGCTGCTGCATATTTCATTTTGTTAACCTCTATTTCAAATCAAACAGCCTGTATTCCTAACATTGGAGACTTCTCTATTTGGATGTGTCTTCTATCATTACCAAAACTTCCACCTTTTTATATTTGTTTGTCCTCCATGACAACAATGAACCAATCATGTTCTATTCCCATAATGATATCCTCCTCTATCAGTCAGGTTTCCAACTAATGCAAATAATTTTTGGTGCTACTATATCTAAAAATGCGAAGAACTCCTTACCTTTATTCCTAATCTTCTGGCATTAGTGTATATGCATACAAGTCAACTGACAGGCTGATGGGGTCCAGAAGCCTTAAGACATGACCAGTTCAAATATGAAACTGGAGTTTTTTTATGTTGATCCCCTGCACATGAAAAGTCACAAGACCTATAACACCACAGTGACATATGTGGGCAAGTGATTAAGGAGAAATGTAGCCTGTTGATATGTTTCTTAAAGAGTGGGAGATTGTACTTGGATGGAATGAAGGAAGCTGATGAGAAGTTAGTTTTGTGTTCTCGAAGCTGGACAGTGTATGAATGCTGGCCAGTGGCTGCTGTAGTTCTTCTATGGTTAGAAGAAAGTAGAGGAATGGTACCAGCCAATTCCAAGAAGTAATGCCCATGAAAATACATATAGAAAATGCACAGAGTTGAAACTAAGTGCCTATGATAAAGTGACTGAAGGGAGTCAGTGAGGGAAGAGTTGTTTAGGCAAAATGCTCTTCTAAATATCATCAAGAATTCTTAGAGTGGTCTTGGATGTTACACCCCAAATGTGGGAACAGTACTCCAAAGCTGGATGGATCTGAGACTTATAGAGTGTTAAGAGTTGAGAGGAAAAGAAGTAATGTGACAGCAAACCCAAGATGAGAAAGTTGATCTTGAAAGGAAACTGGAATATTATTAAAAATGAGAGTGGATGACATAAGATTTTTCTTGCTGGCAATAAGGCAGCCTTGAGGGTTTTTTTTTTTTTTTTTGGATTGAAATTTACTAAGTTGTCTGCATCCCATTTCAGGATGTTGAGGTGGTCAGCATTCTATCACTGGTTATGGAAGATCATGAGGTATCTAACATTAGAGTACTGCAGAGTTTATTGAATGATGAAGAGGATCAGCAAAGCTGGGACTTGGATTTGAAGTTCCTGAACTCAATTTCTCCACCCTTCTCTATTTCTGAAATTTACACTTTTCTTTCTTGATAAAACCAGTCTTGTGTTTCATGGATTCCTAAGAACCTATCATGCTCTCTGTCACCCGCTTGGTCATTACACTCAATTTTGACTAATAAATTTTTATTAAAAATAAAAAATGAATCCATGTTTTCATGCAATCATCCAGACATATCTATTTCCTGACCATTCACATTATCAGTAGACAAGAATTTATCCAAGCACCTGACACCAAAATGACATGCAATCCATCTTGCAAGTATAAATCCTTTGGAACATTAAAGTCATCCTATATATCAATATAATGCACACCATTTTTCCTATACAATCTACTTACATGCAATCATATCTCTCTTCCTCAGCTCAATCCTGTCATACCATGTCAAACTCTGTCATCTCTTTTCTTCTTATTTCACCTCACTCAACAATTCTTTCTTATCATTACTCTCAGGCCATATTATCTTCTTTCAAATCATTCATTCTGACCAAAATAATCATTATCCAGTTTTTCTACTTGCTTACATATTGCTTCAGTTACATCACAAACCTTTGCTCCAGGAAACACGCTTTTTTCTTCAGTCATCCACTACATCCCTAATAGCAGAATCACCATATACTGCTATTTTTGTGCTTGTCTGCTTTATTATGCCTTCCTTTATTTCTTTATATTTTGCTTCTTTCATACCATTCCTATTTACAAAAAATGCTTTTTTGAATGTCTTATATTTCTATGTGGTATTGTGAAGCAACTTGCTATAGCTCAATTTCAATAAGCCATACTTTTTGGTTTTTATCATTTTATCACCTTTTCACATCACTATCACCATCTTACATTCTAACACCTTCATTCCACATTCCATGTAGCCCATAACATGCCATTTCATTTGATAATCATCTGTGATTTCACTCACATTCAACATTTCACACTCTTATCTGCCTAATCACATTTCGGGCATGTTCTTGCATCATTATCACCTTCTTCCCATAAACTACTTACACGAACCAATGCATTCAAGCATACAATGTTATACGCTAGATTTCAATGTTCATATATAAAAACTAGAAATAATGGATATTAACAATTGGTTTTTGGAAGTGAAGTTCCATTTTGAAATATTTAAATACTGAACTTCCATTAAGTGGAAGCTCAATATTTTAATGGATAGAATTTCAAATAAAGGACATTAGTACTATTGATGTTAGGTTAGATGTCATGCAACTTGCACTGATTAACTGAAATTGCCAATGTGTATCCTTAGACTAAATGGGCATGTCAAAGCCTTTTGCCTATCAAGAAAGGCAGTGCTTCTTAAATACTGTGAGCACTAAATTTATATGAGCACTAAACTTATTTTGATCACTAAATTTATTTTGAATCCTTGTGAGATATCATATGCAATTCACTAAAAGTTATCTTCTCCCCATCCTTAATTTCAGTTGACACATTCAGACAGAATATCACATCAGACATGCAGAAATAAAAATTTATACTATGTTCCATAAAATGTAGTCACACTTGAACAAGAAACCATAAATGAGAATTTAATGGTATGTCTAAACGTGTAGATAGGCTTATGTGTTCGTCAGACATGTTGTAATAGATTTAACGGTATTGATACGAACACAGATGGATAAGAAAATAACTATTTATTAACTTAAAAGCTAATATTTCGCTGGTATTATATCCAACATCTTCAGAGCACACAACATTGTCTTGCATTTGTAACAAACTTTGTGTTGTGTGCTCTGAAGATGCTGGATATAATACCAGTGAAATATTAGCTTTTAAGTTAATAAATAGTTATTTTCTTATCCATCTGTGTTCATATCAATACCGTTAATGGTATGTTTGGCCCCTATTAACATCTATATATAACATGTCACAATGGAAAAACAAATGAAGTAAAATTAATAATTTTATTTTTGAGGACAGCAACCTTTCACAAGAGAGAAGTTCATTCCCTCTTCTGGTCAAAATATTTCAAGAACCATTAACATCTATATAACATACCACAATAAAATAAAATAAAATTAAAAAAAGGTATGTAAAATTAATATTTGATTTTTGAGGACAGTAACCTTTCAAGAGAGATGAGCATCCCTCATCTTCCAGCCAAAATATTTTGAGAATGGCAATTTATACATGAACATTTATACATCCACAAACCCATACAAATATATATGTTAGTTTTTCACCTTATATATTCACATAGAGGAATAGGTAATCTGTTACTATTAATATGACAGCAGTAGCCATTAAAAACTGTAAAAACATTTGTTGTTTTAAGGATACTTGCGACATAAGACTGAATGATATAATCACGTAATCACAAGAAAGATATTTAATGTAATACCACCGACGATGGTCTGCTATTTCCAGACCGAAATATTTGGTTAAATAAATATCTTTCTTGTGATTACGTGATTATATCATTCAACTGTAAAAACATATTCTAGAAATTAAAACTGTACTTGCAGTAAGTGCAGTTTACTATAAATTGATGCGAAACAAATGTACTTATTTCTAAGAACTTCCATATGTCTTTGAATAGATTATCAACTCTGACATTAACCACCATTCTCATATTCCTCTTATTATGGTATACTAAGCAAAGAAGAACTCATTCTAATGTAGCCCTTTTGATGAACCACAGTGAACATTATAAACCAAAATTGTCATAATGCTCATTATTAATGTCCTGTGACATGCAAATACAGTGGTCTGAAAAGTTCTCAGCCTCGACCATAGATGGCAACACTATCGGCAAGAGACTTTTTTTTTTCTAAGTTGGTACATCTGTCATAAGCATCCATGTGAAATTGCAAGTCATTCTATCAAGTAGTTTGTTTTATACAGCTGTCTGAAGCAAAAGTGTTGTCTTTATCCCTTTAAATGGATAAAATTGAGTATCGTGCAGTTGTAAAATTCTTTTTTAAAAACTTTTAACGCCAAAAGAAATGGGGTGCCGAGTTTAAACATGGCCGTACCAGCCTTGAAGATGATCCACGTGAAGGACGTCCAAAAAGCGTATCAGAAATCATTGATCAAGTGCACCATATGGTATTGGATGACTGACTAGTCAAAGTGCATGAAATTGATGAGACTATAGGCATTTCAAAAGAAAGTGTAAGATATATTTTACATGAAGAATTGTATACAAAAAGGCTTTCTGCAAGATAGGTGCCACACTTGCTCACAGCAAATCAAAAACGCACTCGCATGAAAATCTCTGAACAGTGCTTCAAGCGATTTAACAAGAATAAAACTGATTTTATGTGTCGATTTATTACTATGAGACTTGGATTCACCATTACACACCAGAATCCAAACAGCAGTCAAAACAGTGGATAGAAGCTGGTTGTTCAGTGCCAAAGAAGACAAAGTCAGTTCCATCAGAAGGAAAGGTCATGGCATCAGTGTTTTGGGATGCTAAAGGCATTTTGTTTATTAATTAGGATAAAGGTTTACACTAAATTTTGTTTATTGTTTTACCCAGAAGGGTAAAACAATAACCGGGGAATATCATTCCGATCTTTTAACCAGACTAGAAAGAAAAATTCGTGAGAAAAGACCCAGTTTGTAGAAGAAAAAATCATCTTTCATCAGGATAATGCACCTGCCCACAAAATTGTTTCGGCAATGGGAAAATTAAGGGATCTGTACTATGAATTGTTGGAACATCCACTCTATTCCCCAGATTTGTCTCCTTCTAACTTCTATCTCTTCTCAAAACTAAGCCTCTTCCTTGCTGGTCAGCGTTTTTCTTCGAATCAAGAGGTGATTGCAGCTGTAGAGGGGTATTTTGCAGATCTTACTGCAAACCCCTACAGGGATGGGATAACGGCACTGGAGCATCATTGGAATAAATGTCTTAAAGGAGATTATGTTAAAAATTTATTTTTCACTTGGTTAGACTATAATACATTTAGTTTAAACCTTTATCCAAGTGGGAGAAAACAAAGTTTGCACCTGAAAATATCTTCAGGACTGGGTAAGGTAGTAACAACACCGGGCAACTTGTAGCAAAGGTAGACCAAGCTAACATCACTCCTATCTCAGTATCTCCCATAAGGCAAAACACATCTTCTTGCGGATACGTATAATGTCATGCATTAAAGGAAGGGCCACTACCCAGACTAGTTTCGACCTTTATTGAGGTCTCTTCAGTGGGAGCCAGGCCCAGAAGTGAAGATACCAACCAGAAGCAACAGTGAGGTCATCTTTAGCTATAGGAGTTGCAAAAAGGTGTGCCACCTTTTTATTAAATTACTCTGGATTTAGAGAAAGATGTTGAAAGTTTATTTTTCACTTGGTTAGACTATAATAAATTTAGTTTAATAAAAAGGTGGCACACCTTTTGGCAACTCCTATAGCTAAAGATGACCTCGCTATTGCTTCTGATTGGTATCTCCACTTCTGGGCCTGGCTCCCACTGAAGAGACCTCAATAAAGGTCGAAACTAGTCTGGGTAGTGGCCCTTCCCTTAATGCATATCATTATACATATCTGGAAGGAGATGTGTTTTGCATTATGGAAGATAATGAGATAGGAACGATGGTAGCTTGGTTCACCTTTGCTACGAGCTACCTGGTGTTGTACTACCTTACCCAAGTCCTGAATATATTTTCAGGTGCAAACTTTGTTTGCTCACACTTGGATAAAGGATTAAACTAAATTTATTATAGTCTAACCAAGTGAAAAATAAACTTTCAACATCTTTCTTTAAATCCAGAGTAATTTAATAAAAAGGTGGCACACCTTTTGGCAACTCCTATAGGTAAAGATGACCTCGCTATTGCTTCTGCCTGGTATCTCCACTTCTGGGCCTGGCTCCAACTGAAGAGACCTCAATAAAGGTCGAAACTAGTCTGGGTAGTGGCCCTTCCCTTAATGCATAACGTTATACATATCCACAAGGAGTGATGTTAGCTTGGTTCACCTTTGCTACGAGTTGCCCGGTGTTGTACTACCTTACCGCAGTCCTGAAGATATTTTCAGGCGCAAACTTTCTTTGCTCACACTTGGATAAAGGATTAAACTAATTTTATTTGAGATTATGTTAAAAAAATAAAAATAATTTTGAAATTATAAATTCGTTTTTTCATTGTTAGGCAAAGAACTTTTCAGGCCCTCATAGGTTGTGGAAATGGTTAAGTCTCCAGGAAAATTAAAAGAATTAAACACAATTCTAATCTGTCTGATTATTTTAAAATTTGGGTTACTATGAATTCTTTATTCTCTTAGATAAGCTAAGAAAATAAAATCCTATTGATTCCCCCACCCCACTCTTTTGTTACTACAGTTTGGTAATAGTACCAACTGTAAGAAAACAAAACAAAACAATAATAAGACTACCTACCAAGCTGCAATCTCATGGAACTGCTTCATGCCCTTTGCAAAACAGGTCACATGTTTCCTCTATGGTTTTTAATTAAGTGTCATGGTGATTAATTTCCTTACTTCAGATTTTCACACCGCTGCCAGAATATCCCAAGGCTCTACACTGCTGCCAATGCTTTTCCTCCTATACATCAATTACCTTCTCTCAATAACCTCAAATCCCATCTACAGTTTGGGTTGATACAATCCATTCCTCTTTTTCTTTTGACTAATCCTTCCAAAACAAATTTCTTAAACACTGATCTCCTTGCTCTTATCCCGTGGGATAAGGGCAACCTAATGAACTTAAATGCTAACAGAACATCATCCTGTTTCTCCTAAGAAAGACCATATTTCACTTCTATTGATCTTTGATAATACTCAGATTACTTTTTTTATGAAGTGATTTACACCACCTGCCTTATATGATACAATGTTAGACATTCTGATGTATGCAGATCACATCCTCAAAAAAACTTGGTATCCTCTTCATTCAAACATTACTGCTCACCTGTACAATACAACTCCCAGCACTATATAAATACAAATTAGCTCAAATTTGGAATACTGTTCTTAAAACATTGTAAACATGCATGATGCTATGATGGCACTCTCCTTAATAGTCACTCCTCTCTCTCTCATACACACACAAACATTTATCTCAATCACTTGCTTATAAACGACATTTCTGCCTTGTGCTTTTCTGGAAGTGTTTTTGTGGTTTTACATTTCTTTGGGATCATTCCTCTACACTCTTCAAAGCACATGAAAAAGCATGTGGATGTCATGTTTTTAATTAAATTTACATTAAATTGAGAAGCATATGGAGGTCAATGCAAAAGAACATTATTACTATTGTTATTACTACGGGCGACTCCAAGGAGTCCTTAGACTCATCGAGGGAGGCCCTAAACATGTCCACAGAACTATTCAACATTCTCACAGTACCTATCATATCTTGCCTAACTCATTCACTGTCATAGCACTCACAACAGACTCTGGCAGTTTCTTCCACTCATTTACCACTCTAAAAGTAAAGAACCCAGCTCTAACACTCTAACTAACCACACTCTTGCCCAGCTTCCATAGATGTCCCTTAGTCCTCCCACCACCAATCCTGATTTCAAAAATATCCTCTGAATTAATCCTATAGAAACCCTTCAGCAATTTGAATATCTCAATCATATCTCCTCTTTTCTGCCTATCAACCAATTTCTGCAACCCGCAAATCTTCAACCTGTTCTCATAAGGTTCATTCCATAGACCAACTATCATCTTGGTCACTCGCCTCTGGATCCTCTCAACCTCCTCCCCATCAAGAAGAAACCTAGGTGACCAAATCTGGGCACAGTAGTCGAGATGAGTTCTTATCAAGGCTCGGTACAGAGGAACAATAACTTGCTTATCTCTGCTCGTCAAAGTATTCATCAGCAACCAAGTGATTTGATGAGCTGATTTAGCCACTTTTGCAATGTGCCCCCTAAACTTCATCTCCGTATCCACCAACACTCCCAAGTCCTTGGCCTCATCAATCTCCTGGAGTACAGTTCCACCAACATCAAATTACACACAACACATAACTTGTTAAGTAACTATAGACAAGATTTTTAAAGCATCTTTTTTTACGTGGCTCTCAACCATGAAAGGTTTTCATACAACCGACAATACATTCATCATGAGTGGGCTAAGGATTATTGTTTCCCCTATTTTTATTATATGAATATATATATAACTTTAATAACAGTAGTAAGCATTTGCAGGATTTCTGCTCAGGAGATGGACTAGTCATTACTAACACCATGTTCTTCCAACATAAAGATGTACACTAGTTCATGTGGAGGTGGTGACAGTATGCACAAGCAAATAGAAGAAATGAGTGGAAGGAGGGTGATTATTATGGGAGATTTCAACTATGGTCGCATTGATTGGAGTGAGGAGAGGACACACGGGAGGAAGGAATTGGATTTTATGGGGTTATTAAGGGATAACTATCTGCGACAGCATGTAATGGAAAATACTAGGGGTCAGAGAGTGCTTGACCTAGTAATTACATCTGAGGATTTGGCTGTAACAAATATGACCACAATGCTACCAATCGGTGAGAGTGATCACAGGGTCTTGACTCGGGAGGTGGCTAAAGGTGTAGAATTTTCAATTAAGACAGGGTACATGTGGAATTATCGGGCTGGAAAGTATGACAAGCTTAGGAGTTGATTGGTTCAGTGCCATAGATGTACAACTGCAAGGACTAGAAGTCGATAGTGCATGGGAGGTAGTTAAGAAGTGTTTGCATGAAGCAATGGCTGACTGTATACTAGAGTCCGAATAATAAATCAACTAGGGGTTAAATGGATGAATAACACCATTAAGCTTGAGCTGCAAAAAAAGAAACAACTATGGAGGGAATTTAAGGAGAAAGGTGACCGGCAGGCACACGAACGGTATAAAGCGCAGGCCAGAAGGGTAACGAGTGTAGTAAGAAAAGCCAAAAAGGATTACGAAAGAACACTGGCCATGCAGGCTAAAGAGAATCCTACACAGTTTTTTAGATATGTAGCAAGTAAAAGGAAAAACGTATATGGCAGAATGATTTTAAAGAATGCCGATGGTAGGGAGGTAACTGAATCAGTTGATATACTTGAGTTACTAAGCGAGCACTTTGCAAGAATATATCATCCAGGTGGTGACATTGCAGAAACGAATGTACCAGTAGATTATACGGGAATTGTGGTGAATGAAGTGGAGGTGAGTAGTCTATTGCATAACCTCAATGACAATACATCTGTGGGATTGGATGGTATACCAGCTCGTGTTGTACGAGAAGCAGCTAAAGAATTGTCAGTACCCTTGACCATTTTGTTTAATTTGAGTCTCGGGTCTGGGTTAGTCCTGAGGGGGTGGAAAGAGGGGAAAATAGTTCCACTGCATAAAGGTGGTTCAAAGACTGCTGTTGTAAATTACCGACCGATTAGCATTTCAGGAATCACTGTCAAGGTCTTAGAGAAATTAGTCAAGAAAAGAATACAGGATTGGATAGATGAAAATGGGATATTGTATGGGGGACGACATGGTTTTGTGAAGGGTAGATCATGCCTCAGTAACTTGCTCACATTTTATAACACAGTGACAGCTGAACTGGATAGGGGTAATGGGTTTACAGTGATAATACTGAACCTTCCAAGGCCTTTGACAGGATACCACATGGAACCCTAATCAGTAAGCTGCAGCATATGGGGATGGATATAGGGTTTGTGAAATGGATAGGTGGGTGATTGAAGGAGAGATACCAGAGAGTGGTTTGTTCAGGAGTGGAGTCTAAAAGATGGCTTGTGACTAGTGGAGTGCTGCAGGGCTCTGTTCTTGGACCACTGCTTTTCAATTTGTTCATCAATGATATAGGAAAGGATTCGAGAGGAAGTGTTCACTTGTTTGCTGATGATGCAAAGTTGGGTAGAGCAATTATGAGTGCACAGGATGTCAAAATTTTACAGGATTATTTGGATAGTTTGGAGGACTGGGCTAGGAAAAATGGATGTCAATTTAATGTGCCAAAGTGTAAGGTTATGCACTTTGGGGTGAAAAGAATAGTAGCAGTATATCGCATTGGTGGAATCTTACTCCAGGAGATTGATGAGGCCAGGGATTTGGGAGTGTTGGTGGATAGGGAATTGAAGTTTAGGGGGCACACTGCAAAAGTGACTAAAACAGCTCACCAAATCACTTGGCTTCTGAAAAATACTTTAACATGCAGAGACAAACAAGTTATTGTTCCTCTGTATCGAGCCTTGATATGACCCCATCTGGACTACTGTGCCCAGTTATGGGCACCAGGGTTTCTTCGTGATTGGGAGGAAGTGGAGAGGATCCAGTGACGAGTGACCAAGATGATAGCAGGTCTGTGGAATGAACCTTATGAGAATAGGTTGAAGATTTGTGGGTTGCAGAAATTGGTCAATAGGCGAAGGAGGGGTGATATGATTGAGATATTCGAATTACTGAAGGGTTTCTATAAGATTGATCCAGAAGATATTTTTGAAAATATGACTGGTGGTGGGAGGACTAGGGGCCATGAATGGAAGCTTGGCAAGAGCGTGGTTGACAAAGGTGTTAGAGCTAGGTTTTTTACTTGGAGAGTAGTGGATGAGTGGAATAAGCTTCCAGAGTCTGTTGTGGGTGCTACGATCGTGAATGAGTTCAAGGAAAGGTATGATAGATACTGTGTGAACGTCGAATAGTTGTTCTTGACATGATGTTAGGGCCTCCCTCAATGAGTCTGTCGACTCCTTGGAGTTGCCCGGAACAATAATAATAATAATAATGTGGAGTGAAGACACTAGAAATAAGAAAGCCTCACTGACTATGTCATTGTTGATAGTGATATTTTCATGCTGGTTCAGGATACAAGAGAGTACAGAGAATTTGAAATTGGAAGTGACCATCACTTAGTGATAAAAAAATAAAAATAAAAAAAATTAAAAAAAAATGGATATTACATTTAAAAGAACTTTAAGAAAGTTTTAAAATTAAAGTTGAGCAACTTTTGCAGATGAACCTGTAGATTCAACTATACAAACATCACTGAAGAAAATTTGAAGCCGTTTGAAAATAAGAACCAAACCATGGGGTCTCATTGGAAATCACTGAAAAAGACATTGATTAATTCAGCCAGGAAGGTTAAGTTGTCTATAAGGACAGAAAAATAAGAATTCCATGGTGGACACAAGAAGCTGAAGACACAGTTGTGGAAAAGAAGAAAGCATACTAAACATTCTTAGCAAATAATTTAGTATAGTAGATGTCTTAAAAGATTAGGAGAAAAAAATGTAAGAAAGCTAAATTATCTCCAACCAGCTGAATAAATTTATATCAAATAAGAGAGAAATTAGCCAAAACACCAAATTAGCAATGTACAAGACAGTGTTCAAATTACTTTTAAATTATGGATCTGAGAGTCGGGATAGAAATAATCACTCGATCAAAGACTAGAGACTACAGATATGAGGCTTCCGAGAAAAATTAGGGTAGTGAACAGATGGAATCAATGGAAGAATCATATTAAAAATCATATTAACATTGGAAGGAACTTCGATTAATTTGCATTCAAGAATGAGTAAGCAGAGCTAATCTAAGGTGGTATAGCTACTCAAATAGAATGGGTGAGGAATGGTTAACAAAACAAGTGTTTAATGGCAAGATGGCAGGAAAGAAACCAGGAGGAACACCAAGGGCTAGGTGGATTGATTCAGTCAGAATTGCCTTAGAAACATAAAATATTAGATAAGAGAATATCAGTTACTGAATGGAAAAAATGTTAGCAATGCATGGGAATCTTTGAAAAAGTGCTTGAATGAGGCAGTATCTGAATGTATCCCTATGTTCGAAGAATAAATAGGTTGGGAGTGAAATGGATGTGCAGCTTTCTTAAGCTAGAAATCCACAAGAAGATAATGTGGAAAGAATATCGTGAGAATAAGAGTGAGAGTAGTTATGAAATATATAAAACTCAGGCCAGAAAAGTAACGAGTATTGTGAGAAAAGCAAAAACAGACTATGAAAAGAAATTGGCCATGCAAGCTAAAGGCAATCCAAAAGAATTTTATCGTTATGTCGCAAGCAAAATAAAGAATGAATGTGGAAGAATAACTTTATTGAATGCATATAGTACACGAGTGTCAGAAGCTAAGGAGATTGTTCAATTAACGAGTGCTCACTTTGCTAAGATATATCAACCAGGTGTATATTTCATGGTGCTACTGCTACGTTGGATGAAGAGTTAGAGGTTCATGAAAATGAGGTTGAAAAGCTCTTGCATAACCTGGATAAGAATTTGTCAACAGGGACAGATGGAATATCTGCCCGTTTGTTAAAGGAATGTTCAGCTGAATTGGCTAGGCCTTTCACATATTTGAATAACTTGAGTCTCAGCTCAAGAATGATACCACGGGAATGGAAGGAATGTATGATAGTTCAATTGCACAAGGGTGGTGCAAAAACTGATGCGTCTAACTATTGACCTATTAGTATCTCTGGCATGGTAGTGAAGATTTTAGAGAAGTTGGTAGAACTAGCATACAGAAATGGGTAGACAAGCATTCTATACTCTGCAGGGAACAGCACGGGTTTACTAAAGGAAGGTCATGTTTCAGCAATTTGCTCATATTTTATAACAATGTTACGGCCGAGTTGGATAAAGGGAATGGATACACTATGATAATATTGGATTTTTCTAAGGCATTTGATAGGATACCACACAATAGGCTGTTGTATAAACTGGAGAATATGGGATTGGAACATAATCTATTGACTTGGATCAGGGGATGGCTGACAGACAGATATCAAAAAGTGGTATACAGTGTGCGTGAATCTACCAGATTTAAGGTAACCAGTGGTGTACCTCAGGGTTCAGTCCTTGGGCCATTATTGTTCAGTCTGTACATTAATGACATCAAGCAGGGTCTGTCATCAAATTTGCAATAGTTTGCTGATGATGCAAAGATAGGCAGGGCAATCAGGGATGCTACTGATATTCAGTAATTACAAAATGCTTTAAATAGACTGGAAATCTAGGCAAACGAAAATGGCTATCAGGTTAATGTTAGTAAGTGCAAAGTTATGCACTTTGGCATGATTAGAGTTCCAGCAGCATATTATATTAGCGGGGTTATGCTGCAAGAAACTGAAGAGGCAAGGGATCTTGGTGTATTGGTAGATAAGAATTTAAAGTTCACAGGTCACATAGCAAAAGTTCCAAATACAACTCAGAGGATAATTGCTATTTTGAAGCGAACCTGACATGTAAGAATAAGGAAGTAATTTTGACTATTTATAAGGCTTTGATAAGACCACACTTGAATTATTGTGCCCAGATTTGGTCTCCTGTGTTCCAAGGGGGATAAAGAAGCTGTGGAAAGGGTGCAAAGAAGAGTTACAAAGATTATATCTGGATTATGGGATTTAGATTATGAGGACAGATTGCGAATATGTAGATTACAGACTCTGGTTAACAGGAAAAAGAGGGGTGACATGATAGAGGTCTACAAACCTTTGAATGGGTGTTATAGCATTTCAACTGATGAAATTTTTCGTTATATGAAAGGTGGGGAGAGAACACGAACACAGGAGCATCCATGGAAGTTAAATTTATTTGCAGTCAAGAAAGGGGGTAAAAGCTAGGTTTTTCTCCCAGAGAGCAGTGAGTGAATGGAATAATTTGCCCTTAAGGTCACATAGGGTACTGAGTGCATCTAGTGTGAATGAATTCAAGGGTAGGTATGATAGCTGGGTTGGATAATTTACAGCCTCCCTCGATGAGTCCCTGACTCCCTGGAGGTCTCAGATAATAATAATAGCCGGCCTGGTTGGCCGAATGGTTAGCATATCTGCACACCAGCCAAAAGGCTGCGGGTTCAAATCCTGCCGTGGGCATGGATGTTGTCATTGTCTGTGGAAGTACTGGTGGTGGTGGTAGTCGGCAGTAGATGGCGTTGGTGTTTAGATGATGAAGGTTGGTGGAGTAGTGAGAAGAAGAGCTGTAGAGTAGATGCCTTCCCTCAATGAGTCTTTGGACTCCCTGGAGGTGTGATGCAATTTTTTTTTTTTTTTTTTTTTTTAAGCATTTTATTATGTCTCAGTATAAATTACATACAATAATAATATTTACATTAAGGATTATACAGAATTTTTGAATTTAGAATATACATAATTATAATAATAATTTTGTTATTTTATTTATTTATTATTATATTTTTTTTTTTATGTCTCAGATGAATTGCATACATAGTTGCTGTAGTAATTATATATATATAATATTTATAATGCATTACAAGTGTGTATAACAGATACTTGCAAGTTAGTAATTTTCTTCCTCGAAGCTTAGCTGAGCTTATCTGAAGAGGATAATAGATGACAGAGGGTGGTGGTTTCATGGTTGTGTTCCTATACTGTTCACAAGCCAGGTGTTGATTTTACTGTTTGTTGGTACATGCTTGGAAGACTTCGACTGCTATTACAGTTTAACTTTTTTTTTTTCTTTTTTTCTTTTTTTTTTTGTGCAAATAGGGTTGGATTTAGACATGGTGTGTTTGTTTCTTTGTGTTCTTGTAGTGATAGTTTTTGAGAGGGGGGGGGGGGGTTGTCATAGGTTTGTGTGTATGTGCATGTGTGGTGGGGGAGAGAGAAACAGGAATTGCTCTAATTTTCATTCTCGCTATAATATTTATATAGTGCCTGCTTCAGCTCTCTGTATGTTCCTAGGTTTCTGTTGTCGAACGGCAGTTTGTTTATCACGTCAGGTACGTAGAAGTTTCGGGTGGCTTTGCCGTAGTGATTGTTGTACTTATATGTTATGTAGTTTGACTGTGGTCTTGTTATTTGATATGTTGTTCTTGTTACTCTATATGTTGGGCTGTAGTAGTGTTTTAACATGACTGTGTAGTGGCATAAGTGTTTCACCTTAAATATTTTGTGTTTTGTCTGTGCTTCCTGCATAAGAGTGGGTTGTTCCCAGAATATCAGTTTTATCATTTTATCTTGCAACCATTGTAGCTTGTTAAGTCTGTAGTCTGCGCAGAATGCGTATGATGTGATTGCATATCTTAAAATGTTTTCACATAATGCTTTATATTAGTATTTTTATGTGGGTTGGGGCAATGTCTTTTAATCTGTATAGTTTGCTTGCTATTATCCTAAGCTTGGTATGTAGGTAGTTTGTATGGCTATTCCAACTTTGATCAGCATCGAAGTGAAGTCCAAGATAGCGTGTTGTTTTCACCTGTGTGATGGTTGCGATTTTAGGTTCTGCACTTTGTGTATAGGAGGATGAATGTTTGATAGTGAGATATTTAGTTTCTATGGGCAGGGTTTGGGGTTTTTTGAATATCATTAGCTTTGTTTTTCCAGGGTTTATATATATGCCGTTTTCGGTTAACCAGTTAGTGATTTGATTGATGTCGTGTTGCATATTCTTGTAAGCGATATTTGCATTGTTGTGAATGGATACTATGGCCGTGTCGTCTGCATACTGGAAGATTTTACTTTTTAGGGGAAGTTGGCTTATGTCGTGTGTGTGTATATGTTAAATAGAATGGGAGATAGGACAGCTCCTTGCGGTACTCCACAGGTTACATGTACCTCTTTGCTGTGTGCTGATCCTATACGTGTGATGTGCTTTCTGTTTTTCGTGTATGCTTTAAACCACTGGAGTAGACGACCTCCAATTCCGATATGGGTAAGTTTCGTTAACAAGGTTTTATGTGTTAGTGTGTCAAATGCTTTTGTTAGGTTAATGAATACCACTAATGTTATTCTGTTTTTATCCAATGCAGCGTTTATTAGATCTGTGAAATCTTCCAGGAGTGTTGCTGTTCCTTTATTTTTTTGAAAGCCATATCGTGTTTTGGGTATGATTTGAAATTTTTCCACATATGTGGAGAGTTTCTGATGTACAATGCGCTCCATGATTTGGTTGATTACAGGCAGCGTGGCGATAGGCCTGTAATTACTTATTATGTTTCTTTTTCCCTGTTTGTGTATGGGTGTGATTAATGCAGTCTTCAGTGTTTCAGGTATGTGTCCTGCTTCGAAGATTTTATTTAACAGATTTTGTATAATTGGAAGTAGGTCGGTTGAGTGTTTCTTGATGTCTTTTGGTCTGATTCCGTCTATCCCCGGTCCTTTGTCAGGATTAATTTGTTGAATTGCCAGTGATAGTTCTTCTTTTGTTACTGTGGGGAACCACATCGACTGGGTTGCTCGTGGACCTAATGGAGAATGTTCGTTTGTGTGAGGAAAGGTTGTTTCTTGTAGCTTTTGGACAGAGTTCACGAAGTGCTGATTAAAGTTGTTTGCCAACTGTTTGAGGGATTTGGGATCGCAGGTAAAGCTGTGTTTTATTGTTTCTGAGGCAGTGGTTCTGTGTATATTGTCCAGCATTTCATTAATCAGGTGCCAGGTTTACTTTATGTCATTCTGAGCTGTTGTTAATTTGTTGCTGTAATAGTTTCTTTTTGCCGTTCTAATCTGGGTTGTTAGGAGATTCTGTTTTCTTTTGTATTCAGCTTTTAAAGCGATATTGTTTAGCGACTTCTTAAGTTGTTTCCATAGGGCATCTTTTCTTTGTATGTCTGTTAGTATGTTGTCTGTTATCCATGGATTTTGTTTCATTTGGGGGCATATTTTTGTTAATGCTTTGTTATATATTTTGTTAAATGCAAGTTTAAGATTATTATATACAGCTTCAGCAGAGTCTAAAGATGCTATCTGCATCCAGTCTGTTTTTCTGATTTCATCGTTCACTATTGCTTCGTTTACAATGCTATGATACTGTTTTGTAGTCTCAGTGATTTTTACGGGTTCTGGTTCAGTGTGTAACTGCAATGCTGTGAAATAATAATCTGCTAGTTTGCATGTTATGACAGCTGCTGTGTGGCTGTTTGGAGGGGCCCTTATATTTATATGATCAATGCAGGTTGAGGTTGTTGTGTTTCTGACTATCTCTTCTCGTGTATACGACTGTATGGATGGGGTTATGTTATATGCCGATAATAGGTCTAGGTATTGTTCTGTGTTGTTATTTATGTTCCTAATGTTTATATTAATGTCTCCTATTATTATCAAGTGTTTTGAGGTGCCTACTTTTGTGGCTGAAAGCCATCTGTTTAGTTCTTTTAGGAATTTTGTGGTGCTTAAGTTGGGTGGCCTGTATATTGCATTTAATATCAGGGAGTTTTCTTGTTTGATGTTTTTAATTTCGATGCATATGTTTTCTGCGTATTCTAATTTATAGTTTATTTCTGTTACTTCTAATTTATGTTTGGTAAATATTATTATACCACCGCCTCATTTTGTTTGTCTGCAGTGTTTGTGTTGTTGGAAGTGTGGCATTTGGTAGGAGGATGCCTCTTCGTTTGTCGTAGATACTTCAGTCAGTATTAAAATGTCTATTTCGTCTATATCTTCCTTCAGATAAGCTTGCAGGGTCAGCCAGTATTTTTGAATGCTTCTGATGCTAATGTGGAGAATAGAGAGTCCTTTTTTGGGGATTATCAGTTGTTTCCATTCTGTTATTGATTTCAGAATGTGGCAATTATCATGTTCTGGGGTGATTACGTCTGCTTGATGGTCTGCATTCATGTTGGTTGGTGTGCTGTTCCTTATTTACGAGTTGTCAATATTCCTTTCAATGTGACAGCCTGTTGAGGTTATCTACGGATTTTATTTCGATTGGTTTTGCGTCTTGTGTCTTTCTAAGGAATATTTTGCTGTCTCTTATCCATATAAACTGGTAATTGTTTTCTGTTTTTACTTTCCTTGCTTGATAGAATATTTTCTGATAATATGGCATAAGGTATTCAAGACAAGTATATTGGGGTATTGTCATGGTCTCCTTTCAGATCCTTTACTACTGGATTTTTAATCCTGCTAGCTTTTATAAGTGTAGTTTTTGTTAGGCTGTTGGTGAGTCGCACTACGACAGGAGAAGGAGTATTATTTTCTCTTTTCCTTTTTTGTGGTAACCGATGCACTGACTCGATGTCTCTTGATTCAATGGGAGAGCCGATTTTTTGGCTTAGTTGTATTACAGTGTCTCTTAGATGTTCCATAGCTATTTCTGGGAGACCATTTATGAGGAGGTCATTTTTGTGCTGCTGTTGGTTTGAGAGCTCGTACTGTTGCTTTAAAGAGTTTAGTTCTTGCCGTAGGTCCGTTGTCTCTTTAATTAAATTATGCTGTCTTTCAGTTAGCTCTTTGATGCAGTTTTTAATTTCTCCAACGGTCTGTAACATACCTTCTACCGAGTTATTATTAAATTTAATAAACTCCTCATATTGGTTGAATTTTTCTGTAATTTGTGCAGTATGTTTTTGAAACAGTTCTCCAACAAAATCGATTAAACAGTCTTTTAGGTTTTGTAATCTATTTTCAAGTAATGCATTTAAAGTTGGCTCACCTGGGTTTCCGTTGTTGTTTTCTTTGTTTTTAATTCCTTCTGTTGTTGATAGCTGCTTACTGCCTGTGGTTGTTTTCCACCTGTGGTCGAAGGTGACATTCCTTTGTTGTCTCTGCAATGGGGACACTTCCACTCATCACGATTCTTGTTTGATTTTCGCTGCCAAGTAGTCTCAGACAATCTTGAACATAAAAAATGCATGTTTCTTGGGCAGTTCCTACATGCTACGTGGTTTTCTCCCCCCGTTAGGTCTTCTTGGCATTTGTAGCACTTCGTATTTCTTGTTTGACGATCTTGCTGTAATTTCTAATATGGCGTCTTCCTTTGTTCTCTTCTCGCGTAGTTGAAGTGCCCAACGTATACTTCGAACTTTGAATACTTATATTTTACTTATTACTTAACAGATACTTGCAGTTTTTACATCTATATGTTCGTCTTGAAGAACGGAGTTCACTGATGTACTTTAAATTTTAATTCACAAGAAAAGATCTACTTTGCAACTTAAAATATGGGAGCATCGAAATAGCGTGCTTGCGACTGCTTACTGCTAAAGCGCCCTCTTATAATAATAATAATACTGGAGTGCTGACCAGTAATAGACTGATTTAGAGGAAAATTATGGATAAATAATGATGTAAACTTAATCATGTGGTGCTGTCATAGTTACCTGAACACCCCTTGAGGGTACACATCAGGAAATTAATGATGATGATATATATATATTTATTTGTTTACTTATTTTACATAGTGTGGAAACCTTGGCTCTAAAGACTAAACATGGAACTTTTTCAAGCCTGAAACTTCATGCCTCTAATAACAGGGGGAATGGGGCCCTCACACCAGGCAATGAAGTTCACCTCTGATCTAAAGACAATCACAAACATCCATACCTATGCTGGGATTCAAACCCACAACCTGTTGGTTGGAGAGTGAATATGCTAACCAGGCAGGCAAAATTGTTTATTCAGCAATAAAATCATCTTTGATTAGATTTTATGCTGAATAAAATATTCACTTGCAGAATAAGATATTGCAGCATAAGATATTCACTTGACATAACAATTAGAGCAAAATTAAAATAGAAGTAAATCAAATTAATTTCTTGCAACAGAGTTTAAGTACAGCATTAAATACACATAAAAATTATATGTAAAACATACAAAGTAAATATATTAAACTGCTGAATGAACCATCCATTGCATATGTAGACAAAATATCATAATTTTCTATTTACAGCTGGTACAACAGCTCAGTGCTATTATTATTGTCACCAGAGACCTCTTGGAAGTTAGGACCTCATTGAGGGAGGCCACATCTAATTGTTCCAAATGTTATATCTTTTCTTGAATTCATTCACAATACCTGCACTAAACACCTCCAAAGGTAAGCCATCCCTAGCAAATGCTAAAAATGAAAGAAAAATGTAGCTTTCATTCCTTTCTTGACTGCATTCTCAACTACTATGGATACCCTCTTGTCCTCTCAACATAAAAAGAAAAATTTCATCTAATGGTATCCTATATGATCCTTTCACAAAGTTATATAACTAAACCATGTCACCCTATTTTCTCTTGTTTGCTAGTGTCTGCAATCCACACTTTCTCCATCTGTTCTCATAATCTACATTCCACAACCCAATATCATCTTTAATACTTTCCTTTGCACTTTATCCACTGTATTTGCATCATCTTGGAAACCAGAAGACCAGATCTGGGCACAACAGTCCAGGTGAGGTCAAAGTTGCAAATACAGCTTCCTTATTCTTACATATCAGTGTTCATTTTAGCATTGAAATCACCCTTTAAGCTGTATTTGCAATCGTTGCTTTATTCCCTCCTGTACTTCAACTTCCTATTTACTGAAACTCCAAGATCCCTAACCTCACTAGTGATTACTAAAACACACACAAAGCAATAAAAATTTCATTAACAAATAGTTCAATCAAAATTTGACAGATCATCTTCAGTGCATTTACAATTCAAACAAAATGGAACAATAACAACCATTCAAAATGATGCAAGCTAAACCCTATGAAAGTATAATATGGTATAGTAGATAGCAAGATATGATGAAGAGATCATTTTATCCTTGGTGTAAAGGTAATCAGGAAGAGAGTTTGTTGATATGAAAAAAACATAGGTACTAGAACGTATTGCTTCAGGATGTTCAAGATTGGCTTGGAGATAACAGAAACTTACTGAATAAGAACTCTTCATACCAGTTCAAGATATGGAGAGTTCTTACTTAGAATAGGAGTGGGTTTATAGGAGTCACAATGTGGTATATCTTCTGTGGGGAGAAGCTATTCTGTTGAATAATACACTGGATGATGTTCAGTCCTAATCTGAGATTATGTGGATTGGATCAAATAACATGAGTTTGCTTTAGCAAGGTTTTGATTGTTTTTTTTTTTTTCCAGAAGATGATGCTCCAAATTATGCTTTATATAGTGGCTACTGAAGGCTGGTTTGCAATAAATGGAGGTAATCAGCACACTAGGAAAGGGGGGGGGGTCCAAGAAGAATATCCACAATGGCGAATTTTCATCATTGTAGAAGTAGCATTGTGCTCCATGTTGAAAGATAAAAAAACATATTTCTTGATGATCTTTGCGACTGGTTTGGAGATACCAGGATCATAAGGAATTGGAACTCTCAGAGATTCATTCTTATACAAGGGCATTCATTAACTGAACAATCTCTTGCTACCCAAATACCATTTGCATTCAGTAGAATTATTCTTTCATTTATTCTTTCTTTTACTTACAGCAATCTTCCAGTACTTTTTATGCTCAGACAGCTTTCCATTCAAGCTTGTAATGCTTGTGGCTTGCATCTTAAAAGTTTAATAACTGACATTTCTTATGGTATTTCTTCCTCGTCATTATTTTTGTTCCCAGAATCTCTTGCTAATAAGAATGTGCATCCACTTCACTCCTACCCTATTTGTTTTTTGAACTATAGGAACACATTTCGATATGGTGTTATTTAAGTGCTTGTTTAATACTCCCCATACATTACTGACATTGCTAACATCCAGCTGATAATGATGGGACTGAACCTGGTATTTCCCTCAAAACCTTACATGCTGTAGTTCAGTATGTAAGTTTTTTTTTTCAGAATGAAACATCCATACACTTGGCTACTACCAAGTCTATACATGATTGTTACAATCAGCTGGAGGCAGCACAGTCACATCTTTCACCAATTTTTATGCACCTCCCCCCCCAACACACACTACAATCAGGTGTAACATTCTCTGATCCATAAATTTCTTGTCACATGCAGCTTGAGAAAGTTATATCACAATATTTCAATATAGTCAGCTTCATTTATCTCATGAGTCGCCACTATCCAATTAATATTCTGATAATTAAAGTCATCCATAAGAATGATTGGTTTAGAACGAGGTTGATTTGGCAATGCATTTCATCACCAGTAACTGATCCAGAAAGTCTGTAACAACACTCACCACATACAGATTTCTCAATTACCTAACCTTCAATTAACGGATCCTCAAATAGATTAGTTGGTTAATTTACTTTTGGTATACCATCGTGTAATTGTACCTTCAGTTATCCAATGCCTTTAAATCATCCAATCAGCATACTAAATCCAATCTACCTAAAGCCATTGGTCACAACTTCTGCCCAACACCACTATAGCATCCTGATTGTTCTGTTGCATCATCACCCACAGAAAAAGACAACCTCCCAGCTTCATATTTCTCCAGTTTTTATACCACTGATTTTGGTACATGTCCCCCAACTATCCCAAACACTCAAACTTACAAATACTTTGCTCAAGCTACCAGAATGCTCTGGCTGATCACCTACACACGTTCATGACCTTCACACATCCTGCAGTTGATGGTCTGTACCATCCCACCGGGCTGCAACCACCCAGGCATGGATCAAGGAACACTCATCTCAGTTTGGGACCATCTAGTGATACCCCCCCCCCAAGGTCCCTGGATTTAAATCCGAAACGGATCTTTCTGGGATGCTGTAGAGCAAGATATGAGATCCAGGTATCCAGGACCAGTCTAAAGTGTAGTTGTGGACAATGCTGCCACAGGTATGGCTGGAATTACCTTTGGCATCTGGTGGAGTCAGTGACTCTGAGAGTTCAGGTGGTTATTCGTGCTAGAGAAGGATTGGCATGTTATTAGGTAGATATCTCTAATGTTTTGTCCACTGAGTGTACATTCCTGATTGTTGAATATTTTCTACTGCTGTTCTATTACTGTTTGTTTCATTTAACAATCCTTCAAAGTAATCACTCTAGATATTCAAAACATCTTTAGTTTCAATGCTCATAGTAGCTCTGAACCCATGGTTCATAAAGTAAAAAGCATGGTTATATCCATAGCTACACACAGATAAAATAGTTTGTGTTATTTTCTGACAACCCAATTCCAACACCGCATACATTGGGTCTATAATTAGATCTCCAGATTCCTGCTTATGTGAACATTACTGCATTTGCCAAGTACCTATCCCTGATATTTTACACACATACAAAAGAAAATGGCAAACTAACTAATCTTCTAAATCCACAACCACAGAAATAGCTGCACATACAGTTGAATATAATCATATAATCTAAAATTAAGAATATCAGAGATTATAGTGGAAAAACAAAACATTGCAACTGTCAATGTTCACAGCTGCTATATTATCTGAGGTGTGGCAGTTCCATAACATAATGAATGAAAACAAGAGATTATAGTGGAAAAACAAAACAAAACATTGCAACTGTCAATGTTCATAGCTGCTATATTATCTGAGGTGTGGCAGTTCCATAACATAATGCATGAAAACTTTCCATCTATCAAAACACCATAGATCATTAATACAGTATATAAACAGAGTACACTACAACTTTCCCAAAGAATTTCCCCATATTTTTAAGATAATTATTTCAAAACTGTTTTATTTCACCCCATAAATTGATTTGTTCACCTTTATTGCACTTTTTATCATATATTTTATTGTTTTTAAGTTCTTAGGCATTTTAAATTTATTTTTCATACTTAAAGTTTTAATATACCTTTGAATGTCTCCAACCCATTTTTATATTTTATAAAAATCAAGTGGATATTAAATCCAGCATTATTTCAAACCGAATACAGAAAGTATAAAAGTTTTGTATGAATTTTGAACAGAGAGCTTACAGGAATAAACTCGCTGGCATTTAGAAGTTGCCCTAGCCAGACCTTATAGGAGACATGATTCTCGTAGACAGGCTTATACGTTGGTTATGCATTTCTAAATCACTTAGGGAATTGAACAACGTAGATCCGAATATAAATTAAATTATACTTTAATAAATATCTCCGATATTTCGGCAATGTCACGTGCACGCAGGCACTACACAGTAACTGAGAATGAAGATATGAATCTATTGTTCTCCTAGAAGTCCTGATGGTGCCCTATAGCGGGCTAAGTAGGTATTCTTGGCTGTTGGGCTGAAGGTCTGCTGATGTATGCCTCCCAAATTTGGGGCAGTCGCATACAACCAAATTTGTTGAGGTTTGGGGAGCTTCTTAGGGCTGAGGCTGATTCCATAAATAGTCTTTCGATTTTGTATTTGCTATGGTGTATTACTGTAGCTTTCTTCCACCGTATTCAGTGGCGTGTATCCAGAGCATGGTCTGCAAGACCAGAATGGCTGCACTTGTGAAGCCGGATGTAGTCCTTGCGTTCAGAAATTCTGATATTCGCTGTCCTGGCTGTTTGGCCAAAGTACGACAGTTTACAACTGCAAGGGATCTGGTATACACCAGGTAGGTCAAGGGGAAGTGGTTGGTCTTTGGTGGAGCGGATAAGGGATGCCAATTTTCTGTAAGGCCTGTAACAGGAGGTGAGGTCATGTTTTTTTTAAAATTTTGGTAATTTTTTCCGAGGTGCCTCGGATGTAGGGAATAGTGATGGATTTAGAGTAATCTTTGTTGTGGAGGGGGCTGTGGTTTGTAGGTTTTAATATTTTTTGGATTTTTTGGGGGGTAGCCATTGGCTGAGAAAGTGTTGAGGATATGATTTAGTTCAGTGTTTAGGGCCATGTTGTTAGAACAGATTAGTTTAGCCCTGTTGTATAGTGTTTTCACCACTCCATATTGTTGTGAGGAGGGGGGGGGGGATTGTTGGTGAATGTATCTGCCTGTATGTGTGGGTTTTCTATAAACTGAGAAAACCAAGGTTCCATCAGGCTGGCGGGTGACTAGTGTGTCTAGGAAAGGGAGGCTATTGTTTTCCTCTTTTTCCAGGGTGAACTTGATTCTGGAGTGTTGGTTGTTTAAGTGTGTAAGGAAGGAGAGGAGTGTTTCAGAGCCATGTGGCCAAATAGCAAACACATCATCAACGTAGCAGAGCCATATGGTTGGTTTTTGTGGGGCAGAGGCTAAGGCTTTTTTTTCAAAAGTCTCCATAAAGAAATTGCCCAAGGGTGGGGAGAGAGTGGTGAACCCATGGCTGTCCCCTCTATTTGTTTGTAGAATTTTCCCTGCCAAACGAAATAGCCTGAGTTCATTGTGAAATGAAATAGGGCTGAGATATCAGGAGAAAATTTAGCTTGGATTAGCTCTAAAGTTTCCTTGAGTGGGACATTTGTGAATAAGGAGGAGACGTCAAAGTTGACCATTATGTCAGTATGTTGGAGTGTAAGGTTTTCTATGCTGGCTTTGAAGTGGGCTGAGTTTTTTGTGTGTGATGGTGTGTTGCCAGTATAGTATGTGAGCTCTTGGGCCAAATGTTTAGCTAATTTGTATGTGGGGGAATCAATGCCATCCACTATGGGACATAATGGCACATTTTCTTTATGTATTTTTGGGAGTCCGTAAATATGGGGGGGGGGGGGTGTATAGAGGAGTTAAATGGCTTTAATCTGTTAGTAACTTCTACAGGCCAAGAAGTAACTTTCTTAAGAAGCCTGTGAAGTTTTCGGATTTGTGAGTTGGTGAGATTATATTCGATAGGGAGGTAAGTAGCCCGATCTAATAGAAGAGCATTAAGCTTACCTTTGGTGATAACTAATTCTTTATTGTTCTTCATTTCCTATAGAGCTTTAAATTCCTTGTTGGATATGTTGGATTTTGGTGGTCTTGCTTTGGAAAGGACACAGGCTACATCCAGTCTTACACTGTTGGCGATTTGATGTGGAAGGTGGCGAATTCCCCTTTCGATCTGGATCATAATATCCTCACTGGGTATTTTTCTGGGAGCAATGGCGAAGTTGTGGCCACGTTCAAGCGCGTTGAGTGCTTCAGGCTTCAGGGTGACTGAAGAAAGGTTGAATACGGTGTTGGTAGCAAGTTTCTGATTGACAGTAGAATTCTTTTGTAATTTTTCGAATTTTTTCATCTGTCGGCCTCATATTTTTTCAAATTCTTTGTCTGCAGCGATGTTGCCGAAATATCGGAGATATTTATTAAAGTATAATTTAATTTATATTCGGATCTACGTTGTTCAATTCCCTAAGTGATTCAGAAATGCATAACCAACGTATAAACCTGTCTACAAGAACCAACATCATCCAGGGAGATACTATCGCACGGAAGGTGCACCAATATGGTAAAATGAAGTTGAAGCTGTCCAGACAATTAAATCGTCTAACTTTCCTGAAACGCTGCCGGGATAATAAAGTAATCCCGAACTGTGTAAAATTCAAGCACCGTTTTGTCTCGCAAAAAGCTCTCCGTATATATAACCATGCTAGCTACGCGTTGTTTTGCGAACAAATTACCACCACACGGTTTCTCTTAGTGGAAATTAACGAAGCTATTCGTGCTTTTGAAGATGAACTTTCGTGCACTTTAAATCATGAACTGTGGTCTATTTTACATGACATCTTGTGTACCGCTGCAGACAAAGAATTTGAAAAAATACGAGGCCAACAGATGAAAAAATTTGAAAAATTACAAAAGAATTCTACCGTCAATCAAAAACTTGCTACCAACACCGTAATCAACCTTTCTTCAGTCACCCTGAAGCCTGAAGCACTCTACGCGCTTGCATGTGGCCACAACTTCGCCATTGCTCCCAGAAAAATACCCAGTGAGGATATTATGATCCAGATCGAAAGGGAAATTCGTCACCTTCCACATCAAATCGCCAACAGTGTAAGACTGGATGTAGCCTGTGTCCTTTCCAAAGCAAGACCACCAAAAACCAACATATCCAACAAGGAATTTAAAGCTCTACAGGAAATGAAGAATAATAAAGAATTAGTTATCACCAAAGTGGATAAGGGAAATGCAACTGTAGTACTTAACCAAAAGGACTACAAAGGTAAGCTTAATGCTCTTCTATTAGATCGGGCTACTTACCTCCCTATCGAAAATAATCCCACCAACTCACAAATCAGAAAACTTCACAGGCTTCTTAAGAAAGTTACTTCTTGGCCTGTAGAAGTTACCAACAGATTAAAGCCGTTTAACTCTATACCCCCCCCCCCCTCCATATTTACGGACTCCCAAAAATGCATAAAGAAAATGTGCCATTACGTCCCATAGTGGATGGCATTGATTTCCCCACATACAAATTAGCTAAACATTTGGCCAAAGAGCTCACACACTATACTGGCAACACACCATCACACATAAAAAACTCAGCCCACTTCAAAGCCAGCATAGAAAACCTTACACTCCAACATACTGACATAATGGTCAACTTTGACGTCCTCTCCTTATTCACAAATGTCCCACTCAAGGAAACTTTAGAGCTAATCCAAGCTAAATTTTCTCCTGATATCTCAGCCCTATTTCAGTTCACAATGAACTCAGGCTATTTCGTTTGGCAGGGAAAATTCTACAAACAAATAGAGGGGACAGCCATGGGTTTACCACTCTCCCCACCCTTGGCCAATTTCTTTATGGAGACCTTTGAAGAAAAAGCCTTAGCCTCTGCTCCACAAAAACCAACCATATGGCTCTGCTACGTTGATGATGTGTTTGCTATTTGGCCACATGGCTCCGAAACACTCCTCTCCTTCCTTACACATTTAAACAACCAACACGCCAGAATCAAGTTCACCCTGGAAAAAGAGGAAAACAACAGCCTCCCTTTCCTGGACACACTAGTCACCCACCAGCCTGATGGAACCTTGGTTTTCTCAGTTTATAGAAAACCCACCCATACAGGCAGATACATTCACCAACAATTCCCCCCCCCCCTCACAACAATATGGAGTGGTGAAAACACTATACAACAGGACTAAACTAATCTGTTCTAACAACATGGCCCTAAACACTGAACTAAATCACATCCTCAACACTTTCTCAGCCAATGGCTACCCTCCCCCCCAAAAAAATATTAAAACCTACAAACCACAGCCCCCCCCCGGTCCACAACAAAGATTACTCTAAATCCATCACCATTCCCTACATCCGAGGCACCTCGGAAAAAATTACCAAAATTTTAAAAAAACATGACCTCACCTCCTGTTACAGGCCTTACAGAAAATTGGCATCCCTTATCCGCTCCACCAAAGATCAACCACTTCCCCTTGACCTACCTGGTGTATACCAGATCCCTTGCAGTTGTAAGCTGTCGTACTTTGGCCAAACAGCCAGGACAGCGAATATCAGAATTTCTGAACACAAGGATTACATCCGGTTTCACAAGTGCAGCCATTCTGGTCTTGCAGACCATGCTCTGGATACACGCCACTGAATACGGTGGAAGAAAGCTACAGTAATACACCATAGCAAATACAAATTCGAAAGACTATTTATGGAATCAGCCTCAGCCCTAAGAAGCTCCCCCAAACCTCAACAAATTTGGTTGTATGCGACTGCCCCAAATTTGGGAGGCATACATCAGCAGACCTTCAGCCCAACGGCCAAAAACACCCACTTAGCCCGCTATAGGGCACCATCAGGACTTCTAGGAGAACAATAGCTTCATATCTTCATTCTCAGTTACTGTGTAGTGCCTGCGTGCACGTGCCTTTTTTGTAAGTTCCTTTTGAAAATGGCAACGTGACGTTGCCGAAATATCGGAGATATTTATTAAAGTATAATTTAATTTATATTCAGATCTACGTTGTTCAATTCCCTATGTGATTTAGAAATATAGGAGACATGATCGCTACGCCAAAGCATCCATATATCCACCTCCTACTGGTCCATTTTGATAAGGTTTCACTGGACTGACAACTGTTTCAAACTGGTTGGTTTTTGTCAGAGACCAGGCAGAAACCTTAAGAGAGCAAAAACTCTCTTTCAATACTAAGGAAATTGAAACATCGGAGAAGTGTATTTTCTGTAAGAGAACTCTCAATTGGTGCATAAAAGTATTTACTAAAATCCATTTGATTTTTATAATTTTTGCATTCCCAAACTGAAGCCTTTTGGCTCTTTATTTTAGTAAATACCATTTTTATATTTTTTCTCTAGTCTTGACTCCCTATCATCATTTCTTATTCGTTATTAATTTATCTATTTCTTCCATATAATTTTCATTCACTCTCATCAACATCATACTCATTCACTATCAATTTATATTTTATTTCATTGCTTTTTTTTTTTTTTTTTTTACATCAACTCCAACTACCTCAAGATTTTACTCCAAAAGAAGAAAAGGTAGACAATGATTTATGATGGCTTTCATTATAGGTTTTTTTAATTCTTTCTTAATTTTAAGAGAGTTGTAGCAAAAAAAAAAAAAGTTTACTATGTGTGATGCTCCACAACAACAAAAACATTGCTCTTTAGTTTGGTTTTTAATGTCATCTTTATCATTTTTGATTCCTTTTACAGTACTTTCTTCATTTCTAAGCTTTTTCATAAGCTTCTAAAATATTAATTTTTATGATTATTTTGCCTATTTTTCTCTGGTATATTTTGCCACCTTCCTAATATTTATCATCTATATCCTTATCCAAGTCTTCCCATAACTTTCATTTATAACTTTTACAAATAGCCTAGCTCTATCACATTTTTCACTGTATTTTCTTAAAGCATCTGCCAACTTACTTGATAGAAAATTTAAAATGCTTTCTTCTTTTCCAGAACTGCCTGCAAATTCTTGCATCAATCATGGAGTTCTAATTTTCGACTTTTGCAGACAATCACCAAATCTCCCTAGTTGAATCAATCAATATTTTCTTCAGATTGTGCCACTGAATTCCAACTTAGTTCTTGTTTTCTGTTTCATTTTTTCTTGAATAGTATTTTTACATTTGAAATCTACTGTTAACCCATAAAAGCTGCTCTGTTCAAATTCCTTTTAAAACTTTCCACATACATTTTTTTTTTCAATATGGTATTCATTTTTATCCTGCTTAAAACTAAGTGATAATTACTTCCAATTTCAAATCCCACGTATACTGTTTGTATCCTGAACTAGTTGTGAAGATATTATCACAAAATTATGCCCATGTCTTCTCACCATGCAAATTTGTGCACATCTGCATGTTGTAACATGGTATTGACTAGTCCATGTCCTGAACATAAATCCAGCAGGTACTTACTCTTTTCCGTCAAATTTTCCAAAAACATTTCTGTATGTCTGAAATTCATTATAATACTTGGCTAGCAAAGAACACATTAACAAGTAGAGATAAGGAAGTTGTAATTCCTCTTTATAAGGCCTCGATACACCCACATTTGGATTACTGTGCTCAAGTCTGGTCCCCTGGGTTTCTTGGGATTGAGGACTCCATATGACTGTGTAATATACATACATTCTCTCATCTCCCAAGTGACTATCCTCACAAGAGGCCATGTCTGCTATCACCCATCCTGACAAGTATAAATTCCCTGCTCACACTCTCCATGTTCAAATGCAATTCATCTCTTACTTACAGCTCTTCTATCCTCACATGGTTTCGAAGCATCCAGCACTTGGCTAGAGGAACTAGAACAAAGGGTCATCTCTGGAAGTTGATTAAGGTGTGGTAGTATGGGTTTGCATTTTTTGCTTGGAGAGTGGTGAACGAGTGGAATAGGTTGCCACAGTTAGTTGTTAGTGCTTTGTCTGTTAATGGGTTCAAGAAAAGGTATGATTTAGAATTATGTGTATAGATTGGATAATAATAATATTTCCCATTTCTATGTCAGCTGTCTTTTTATATTTCTATGTCTATATAGGCTGAAGGAAGGGGGGGGGGTGTCAGCTGATATAATCTAATGACTTGTAACATTCCTCAACTTCTTCCTTAAGACAAAGATACAAATAAGTTTCTTTGTGAAATTCCTCATTTGAAATGTTTCTATATAACTCCATTTGAGATTACTTGCCAATCATGAGTTTATTTTCATGTTTGGTGTTCAGAATACTATTGCTACTCCTTTCCCTTCGATCAGTCCTATGCGAATATGCTATCCTGTATTTATGACTGAACTAAAAATGCTGCACAATTATGTTTGTGCAGCATTTTTCATCCTGTCAGATGAATTAGATAATGGAAATTACTAGATTTTGAAAAGGGATTTGAAAGGATACTGCACAGAAGCCCTGCTACGTAAGTTGCAGCAAAATGATGTGGGCATGCATAAGAGGGTGGTTGGTGGATAGGTATCAGGAACTAGTATATGGGTGAAGTTCAATCAAGTGGTGCCATACATCTGGGAATTTGAGCTCATACTGCTGTTCATTTTGTCTAATAATGATATTGGGCATGATTTTAAGTGGGGGGAGGAGAAGATATCCAGCTGTTTACCAATGATGCTAAATTGGGGAAAACAATAGTTAATAAAGTTGACATAGAGATGTTGCACAATGATTTAAATAGACAGATCTAAATAACGACTGCGAGTTTAATGTGGCAAGTGGAACTAAGGTTACACACTTTGGTTACACAAAGACTGCAATCTGTGTGTTATACTCATGGGACTGCAATGCAGGAAAACAAGGCTAGGGATCCAGAGGGAGGAGGGGATGGTAGATGTTGAAGTTCAGAGAGTATACTGCATAAGTAATCAAAATGGCTGCTTGTTTCTTAGATTTAAGAAACACACTGACAAACAGGGATAAGGAGGATTTTATCATTCCTCTTTATGAGGTTCAATACAGTCACATATGGACTACAATGCACAGATCTGATAACCTGAGCTTCTTTTGAATGTGTAAATGATGGAGTCACAAAACAGTGACTGGTTGGTGGAATTTATCCTATAAGGATAGACTAAAGGTTTGCAGGTTACAAACTTTGGCCAAAAGAAAGAAAAGAGAGAAAATAAAATTTTCCATGATACAATATTGTAAAGCATTTGTATGTCACATTGCTGGTTTTCAAATGCATATTTTTTCCCTAATTTTCCATAAATGATATTTTAACTAAGTTATAAAAACCAAAATTCTCTTCTCATTGTGGTGTGTGTGTGTGGGGGGGGGGGGATTACAAAAAAAAATAACCTATTCTGTTGTAAGCAACGGAATGCCCAATATATTAAATAATATGCTCCAAATATGCTGAGCAAGAGGGCAGCTGTAGAATGCATGGTCTACTGTTTCCAATCTATAACAGACATCATCACAGATTGGGTCTCTGATGTTAAATCACTTCTTTGATGGCATTTACTGAAAGGTGATCATATGCAATTTTCCAAGCAAGATCCTTCCTGTTAGGCTATCCCTGGAACTGCATGTAATTAAACAAATCATTATTGTTAGTACCCAACTGTGGAAATTCATGGCAAAAGAGGTTAAAAATTTCTTAATACCAAGTTTTGCTGTTATTAATGGAAAGAATGTTAATGCCACAATGTTAGTAGCAGTTTTAGAGTTAAGCCCAGAATGCTGTAGTATTCAGGAACAATCTCAGCTCTTGGACCATTATAATCATTTATTCCAAATAACATGAGATGAAAACCCAGGTTGTATCAGAGAAAATCTGAACAAGTGTGACTGGTCTGCAATATTTTAGAGTTATGAAGTTGAACTGCTTGAGTTCAATTTCAAGTTCACTGGAAGCCCAAAGCCTTAATGGCTTCTTTGGTAGTTGAAGAAATCGCTTTTTAACTTCTTGGTATTTGCTGGACCAAAAAAAAAAGTTGTGTAGATTTACAACATAACTTTTCTTCTTCAGCTTCTGTAGAAGAGAAGATTATGGTTTTAAGTACCATAGCTTGAGAAGAAAAGGAAAGCAGTTCATTTTTCAGTTGTCTAAAGTTTCAATATTTTTGTATATAAGTTCTTGAACTGGTAATATTAGACAGGTGGAGAAGGGAATTCCATATATAGTGAGTTTCTCTTAGGGATTAGTCAAAATGGAATGCTTCTGAGATCTTGCTTTCCAAAACTTTTTCATTTTGTCTTATCAGCATTGGCAGTTAACCTACTGATTTTGTTGAATTATTCCAAAGTACAAAAAAAAATGTTGGATTTTGTTCCTTTTTTTTTTTAGTTCATATTAATTTTTGTTTTGTTTTTATCCTCATTTTTTTTTTTAATTAATTCATCTTTTCTTTTTCATGATCTTGTCTGGATACCAAGTTCTTTTGAGTTTTCTTTTTTTTTTCTGTTCGTCTTCTCCGATTTCTCCTTGTACAACAGTTCCGTTTGTTTACATTTGGTCTTATATCTGTTCAATTTTTATACCAGATTCATTAATATTAATTTTAACTAATGTTGTTCCATTCATATTTGATAGGGAAAGTGGCTCCTGCTGTTCTGGAATTTTTGGGCTCATTTCTGGCTAAAATTGTTGTGCACTGTTTGTGATTTTAGCAAGTACAGTTTGTCTGAAAATGCCTTCTTTACTAGAATTAAGTGGAATATCTGGAAACTCTTCATTATTCCTCTCAGACATATAATCTGTTCTAATAAGCTCCACTGGTGCTCCCATTTTTTCAACAAAATTTCTAAAAAGACAGACAGTAATGTAATGTTCAAAACTTTTGAATTTCTGAAAGTCTGATCAGCAATATGTCTGGTCACCATACAGTTAAAACATTTAACCATGGGATGCCCAAATAATCATATAAACCAGGCACCATCTCCCCAGAATAGTTTATTTCGAGTTGTACCGTGACAAAATTTGGTATTGGTATCATGACCATTATGAAGGTGACCTCACCAGAGAAACAGCTAGGATCTTTGCATGAGATACCCTTTCATTTGCTACTGATTTTACACCATTTTGAGAATACCTGGATGAGAATTTCATTACTGTTTTCTATATATTCCATTGAAAATCTCTCGGTTTTTACTGTTCTAACCTGGCTTTTTCCCATGGTCTCTAATCGCTTTGTTTGTTTTTTCTTTTATAACTTCATATAAATGTATTAAATCCTTTTATCCTTGTACAAGGATACATTCTAACTTTCTATTATCTTCTTTCTTTCTTAATCTTTCCCTCTTTTATTTTTACAATGTCAGGTGTTTCCATTCCTTATAACTGCAACCATTACACGAGGATAAGGTAGTTGGACCTATGCCTCCCAGTGTATCCTATGTCTGTAGAAGCATTACATTATCAAGACGGTTTGCCTGCTTGCAGGAGGAAAAACCTTGCAGTCCATGCCCAAGACCAGCTAACTTGGCTATGTTGAGAAAGATCCTAAGCTCCTCACATCAGCGATGGAAATCAAACCCAGGACACTCCTTTCTCAGGCGTATGGTTGCAAAGTGCATAGTCACTCAGCTAACCGCACAGACTTTTTTCCATATTTAATTTATTATCTTAATTTAAAAAATGTACATAAAGAACTGAACTGTGTAACATACTATCCAGGTTCATTAAGTCAAAATGCAAAAGTCATATTTCCACATATGAGTAGCCAAAAGGTGTCACACCTTATTAAAATACTCTGGGTAAGAGATAGATGTTGGAAGTTTTTCCACTTGGTTATACTATAAATTAAAGATGCCAAGAAATTATATAGAAGCTAATGACTTCACTTGCCTTAGCATCCCATAATGCAAAGCACATATCCTTACAGAGATGTATAATGCATTATAGGAGGACTACCCATACTGGTTTCAGCATTTATTGGGGTCTCATCAGTGGGAGCCAGACCCAGAAGTGATACCAAGGTAATATCGATAAAGGTCGAAACTGGTCTGGGTAATGATCCTTCCTATAATGCATAGCATTATACATGTTTGTAAGGATATGTGCTTTGCATTATGGGACACTAAGGCAAGTGATGTGAAGTCATTAGCTTTTATCTACAAGTTGCCCAGTCCTGAAATTACTTCAGGAGCAAACTTTGTTTGCTTACACTTGGATAAAGGATTAAACCAAGAATATAATTTCTTAGTATCGTTAATTTATAGTATAACCAAGTGGAAAAACTTCCAAGTGAAATATTACACATTACACGATCTGAGAGAAAACTGGCGATCTAATTACACAAGGATAAAGGCAGTCCAAATGATGACAATTTGTTGAGAAGGGTTGATGCCAGACCATACCAAAAGCCCTGGAAATGTGAAGAGCAACAGCATAGGTTTCATTAAAGCCTTCCATGGAATGGTCCAGAGGTGCATGACATGGGCCAGGAGACCTCCTGTGGATCTGGAGTGAAGAAATCCATAATGGCAATCACTAATTAGATAGCACTTCTCAAGGTGTTGAAGAAGTTGACTGTTGATAACTTCTCCATTACTTTAGACAAAACTGATGTGAAAGCAATAGGTCAATAGCTTGATCATAAAATTTATCTGTTTTTGGGAACTGGTTGTATATGAGCTTTCTTCCATGCTGTAGGGTGGATGCCAGCTGAATACAGTTTAGTGAATAGATGATAAAGAA
The DNA here is from genome assembly GCF_054136105.1 of Typopeltis vanoorti. Taxonomy (NCBI): domain Eukaryota; kingdom Metazoa; phylum Arthropoda; class Arachnida; order Uropygi; family Thelyphonidae; genus Typopeltis; species Typopeltis vanoorti. Next base: position 12,044,298 of record NC_143569.1, read on the forward strand.
CAGGTGCTAGTTTAGGAGCACCTTTCTTGAATACAATGAGCAGAATTCCATCAGAACTGGCTGTCTTTGTGGCATTCAAGTTATTCAAGATTCTTCTGAGGTCTTTCTGGAAGAAGGTCACAGAAGGTATATGAAATGCAATGTTCTAGGTAAAGACGAAGGTAATTTACGAAGACAATAACTAATGGTAGCCTTTTCTTTAGGTGATACAATGATACCAATAGGAGTGAGATAGAGGAGATAGCACAAATTGACAAAAGTTACACCCAACACATTTGATGAGGGTCCAGAAGGCATGACAGCAAGTTTTCCTCATTAAACCTTACTGAATTTAGACTTATCCTTTTAATGGTGGTTTTACAAGTGTTGCATGCAACTGTGTAGACTAAGGAGGAGGCTTGTGTTTTGGTCTGCAGCCACTTGTGATAGTCTGTTTGCTTTTCTTGGACAGCCCTGACACACACTTCTTGGAGAACCGCGGTTTAGATATGAGTTGGGAAATATGGACAGAGCAAGAAATTAAAGTTTCCATTCCAACATGGATTATTTCTGTAACAAAATCACAACAGGTATGTCTGACCATGGTAAAGTGCACTAAAAGTTATGCAAGTTCTTCCACTTGACATTGTTGTAATGGCAGGGCACACAAGATAGTGAATGGCTGAAAGAAGGACATTCCACCAGATGAAACTTGGATGAGATTGAGGTCTGAATCACGAAGGGGTACTGTCACCTGAACAGAGTACCTGGAAGGAAACTAATTAAGAAGAGATCCAGAGTGGATGAGTAAAAAGGATTGCTGGGAATTCTGGTAGGGAGATGAATTATCTGTTTTTAATCATTGCTTACATTATAATTCTCTATCTCTCTCTTCCAGCTTGGTCAGTGAAATTCAAAAAAGGAAGCCAATTAGAATTGTGGACATTGAAATCACCAAGAAAGATGACCTCACTATTTGAAAATTTTAACTGAATGAAATTGAGCTTAGAAGACAGGAAGTCAAAGAAGTCAGAATGTTTTAGGGATGGTAGGGACAGCAGATGAATGAAACAAAATGTGGCAAAGAATTTTTAAGCCACAGGAGGTCAAAAAAATGTGGAATTCTAGATTATGCATCCTTTGGTAGGGAATATTCAAATTGCACAAAAGCACAACCACCTCCCTTATAGCTGAAGGAATCATAAAGAGTGCAATTTGAACAGTTAAGATGGACTGTGGCTGATTTAGCAAAAATTTGAGGTTCAGTCAGAAACAGAACATCAGGTTTGGATAACTGAAGATGATGGATATTATGTAAGTTATTGTTGATGGCAAAAATATTGGTAAAGCAAACATGAAGGATTTTTTTGTGAGATTTTTGAGTTAAATTTTTTTTTTTTTTAAATTTTGAGAGGGGTTTATTTTTTAGTTTAACTACAGAGACACTTATTTAGGCTTAGTTTCATATTTAACATTACAAAAGGTGAAGGGATAAACGAGAAGGGAAATATGCAAGTGGGAGAAATTACTGTTGAGCATGTCGCTCATCCAGTCTCCACGACACGACATGGCAGAAACAGTGTCTCCCCTCCCCTCCCACAAGATTGCACAGCCTCTCTCTCTAGACATGACCTGGCAGCGTAGTTGGCTATGAGATTATGTGGCATTTGATCAGGAAACTTCCTAAAAATGTGTTGCCATCTGGTTTGGTCCTGTACACTGACAGTGAGCATATAGAACTACTTTACACTGCTGTACCCTTGAAGATGGGGGGGGGTACTGAATCCCTTCAATATGTTTGGCATATCCTTGATAGGTATTGCTCACACTGCATATCAAAGGTAAGGGTTTTTTTTTTTGGGGGGGGGGGGGGGGGAGAAACCCTTGTTTTAGATCAAAGCTTCTTAAACTGTGGGACGTGACCCCATATGGGGTTGTAAAAAATCTGGCAACAGTAAAAAGTTTCTGATCACGCAGCAACCAAAAATTAATTCAACAAATGCGTAATGAATCCGAGATATTTTCGACAGCACTCGCCCATGTTGCATCGAGCGACTTCACTGTAGCCTTGGTTCTGAACACACAAATACAATGCACTTTGCACTGCACATGCAGTCACACCACGCAATACCACTGAATGCTGCCAGAAACACCTCGGCTCAGATTCAAGACTATTGTGCATTTTAAGATATATATATCTTAAAGTTTTCTGCTCTTACAGAAACATAATAGTTTAATTACAGAAAATGAAGACTTTTAATATTTTCCTACCACCATAACCAAAAAAAATATTTTTCAGTTAAGAGTAAGTGGCTAAATTTAGACAGAAGAGGTAAAAATACTGATGACAATGTGGCAGAGTCTTTACTAACGGGTTGTAGTACACCTGAATTGACAAGAAAATATGTAGAATAATTTTTGCAATATGGATTTACTTCTAATAATCATGATGGTATGGAAATACCTCTTTTCTTAATTTGTAATGAAGTTTTGATTGCAGAGAGCATGAAACCAGCCAAACTAAAACGACATCTTAATACCAAGCATGCAGCGTACTGCAATAAACCAAAGGAATATTTTGAACTACTTTTAAAATCTTCAAATAAAGAAAAACAATGTTTTTAGAAATTTGTTACTGTCAATGAAAGGTTTACTCGCATCTTACGAAACTTATTTAATTTCAAAAACTAAAAAGTCCTACGTGATACGAGAAGATCTCGTGTTACCTGCTACTATTAAAATATCAAAAATAGTTCATGGGAAAAAGTATGGTGTTGAAATTCGTAAAATTTCTTTATCGAATGATACCGTTTCCAAAAGAATTTCCAAAATTAGTAATTGCCAATTTCAGCAGCTTGTTACCAGGCTAAAGGGCAGTCCAAAGTTTGCAATTCAGTTAGATGAAACAACTGATATTTCTAACATGGCACAGCTGTTACTTTATGTAAGATATGTTTATGAAGGAAACATACATGAGGAATTATTGTTTTGTCGCCCTTTGGAAGGGTACACAAGAGGGGAAGATATATACAGAAGATGATCGGTTAACGAACATAATCCGTTCAAAGACGATGTTTGCTACCTGAATTGTTCGTTAACCGATCATCGATTTACCATAGATTTTTATGGGAATTTGATTAATTTATTCTGGAGACCCAAAAAATAAAAATAAAAAATTATATAATTTCTTACTACTTTTATTTATAATAACAATAATACATACATACACAGTCTTGCATTTTCATAAGTCATGCTTATTTTCCGTTTGTGGGGCGTTGAAGAATCTGTCCAATGTCAATTGCTTTTCTCTCTTCTTCAGGATTTTTCAGAAGTGATTAATAGTGTCGTTGTAGAAATCCCCAAGCCTATTGACCTCAACCTAGTTTGGGTGCCATTCTAAGACCATTGTTCTGACATCCTCCCACTTCTTCAAAAGATCGTTAATAGCAGATGTCGGCATTGGTCCTCTTTTGTCTTCCTCTTTTTCAGAAGAAAACACATCTCGCTGAGTTTCTTGGTGTTCTTCATTCAAGAGTTCTTCTGTCATCAGATCATTTTCATGTTCCATTATGAGCTCTTCAATGTCATCTTCATCCAACTCCAGTTCTCTAAGAGTTGTTACAATTTCATCCATAATTTCAGGAACATCATCTCCGTCTCACTGAATGCAGGATGGACACAGCTTTCGCCAAGCAGAATTCAACTGTCGTTGAGTGACTTCTGACCATGCCTTTTGAATGAGCCACATAGCTTCAGGAATATCAAATTTTTCTTTCCAAAAACATTTTTAATGTCATCGTTGAGGAGAACTGGCATGCTTCAAAACACCGATGAAACAGCGCCTGAGTGTACAATTTCTTGAAACCCGCAATAACCTCCTGATCAATTGGCTGAATCAACGAAGTGGTATTTGGAGGCAGAAACTGTCAGCCAGGGAAAGTCTTCCAGCAAATCATCTTCAAGGTCTTTTGGGTGTCCTGATGCATTGTCTAATAGCAACAGTGCTTTCAATGGCAATTCATTGGTCTGAAGGTAATCCTTGAGGCACAAACTTTAAACAACCATTCTTTGAAAAGAACCTGCATGACCCATGCCCTTTCATTAGATCTCCACATCACTGGCAGTCTTTCTTTAATTATGGAATTTTTGTTGAATGCTCTAGGGCAGTGCTTCCCAAACTTCTGGATGTCAGGGCCCCCTTTGGAAAAAATAAAATATTTCACGGCCCCCTCAAAAAAAAATCGTAATATAGACATATATTATTATAATATTTATTGTATTTATATTCAATACAAAACATACACAGCGAATACTGCGAAAATCAACTTCAAATATTACATTTTTAGCATCTTACATACACATTTGACATGGTACATTATCTCATATTTTTATATAGACAGATATATTGTTATTGTACATTTGCAGTACAAGCACATGAAATGTAAAACGATTAGTAATAAACAAAGTAAGAATTAAAAACATAAAAGAAGTTTAATAACAATTTAATGTGATGGATGTGTTTCAATACTGCTACACAAAAAGTCAATATCAGGTGAAATATTTGAAACTGCAATTCTTAGATTTCTCCTTTAAAATGAAACTTATATGAATAAGCATATAATTACTAATATTCGTTAAGTGCCGAAATACGTAGAAAGCAAAATTTGTGAACCCGCATTGATGTGCAATTTTTTTCCATTAAAATATAAAAAACAACAAAAAAAGAAATAATAAAAATTAAATACGCTCATTTTAAGATAAAAAAAAATCTACTTAGTCTGAAAAGATTTTAAATTTGTTTTCATTATTTCACGGTCCCCCTCAACAAAACCTACGGCTCACAAGAGGGCCACGGCCCACAGTTTGGGAAGCACTGCTCTAGGGTTCTCAGAGTGATAGACAAAAAGCGATTTAAGCTTCATATCACCATTAGCATTAGCTCCCAAAAGTAACATCAATCGGTATAAATCTTTCAGGTTTATACATAGGAATATTTTTCTCATCTTTTGTGATGTAGGTACGGTTCGGCATGCACTTCCAAAATAAACCAGTTTCATCACAATTGAAAATTTGTTGTGGACAATATCCTTCTTTTTTAATGAATTCTTGAAATCTGAGACAGAACTTCTCAGCTTCTTCTTTATCTGCACTAGCAGACTCACCATGCATTACATGTTTAATGCCAGATCTCCTTCTAAACTTTGCAAACCATCCAATGGTTGCCTTGAATTCTATCTCCTCATGTAATGAATGCAAAGTTTGTTTCTTCAGTTCTTCAAAAATTTCTATAGCCTTCTCTTGAATGATAGTCATACTAGTTACATCTCTTTTCATTTTCCTTTCTTTTATCCAAACTAAAAGCAATCTCTCCATTTTTTCATGGATGGCACATCTTTGTTTCTCAGATGTGATTTTCATTACTCCTTTAGCTGCTTGAGTCTTCTTGATTATATCTTTTTTTAACTAAGATTGTGCCTGCTGTAGACCTGTTCAAGCCATACAACAAGACATCTTCTGCCCACTCTCTACCTTGGCTATTATCTCTTGCTTGGTTTCTATGGTGAGCACAGTTCTTGACACTTCACTGTTTTTAGGCCCCATAATATTATCAGTTTTTTTTTTATAATAAAAAGTTCAGAAAAGCACTTACAAAAATTCAGAGAACAGAAATCAACTAGCGCACAAAAAGGTTATATATACAACTGTCAAAGTCTCGTTCCAGAAACCATTCATAGATGGCAGTAAAATATAGTTCTACAAATCTTACACACAGTGTCGCTTCTTCTTGTGTTTGTTCTGTGAGGTGTTTGTTATCCGAACATAAAAATCTTTCACAAAAGTGTTCATTGTCCGATTTGTTCGCAGTCCAAACTGTTCGTTAACCGATCCCCCAATGATGGGTAAGAATGTTGGATTTGTAGTAAAAGTTAAAGCTGGTGGCAATGAACATATCACTTTTACTCACTGCATGATCCATCGGGAGGCACTCATAGCCAAAAAAATATCACCAGAGTTAGATGTGCTTTGCAATACCATCAAAATCATTAACTTCATTAAAAGCCATGCCCTTAACAGTTGTTTGTTTTATGGCTCTCAAGAGGGCGAAGTTTAAATAGATTACTGAAATTGAAAGATGAAATTGTTATATTTTTGACCGAGCAGAAATCTGATTTTGTTAATTTTTTTTCATAATAACTTATGGTTTTCAAAACTGTTATTTGTCGGATATTTTCGAAAAACTCAATGATTTAAACATGTCACTTCAAGTAAAAAATTGTAACATATTTATGTCAAAAGATAAAATTGAAAGTTTTACTAAAAAAGTTAACACATGGAAGAATAGGGTGGAAAATGGTTCTTTAGAAATGTTTACAGCTACAGATGATTTTATAATTGAAAATAACCATCCCAAAGATTTAATTGTAAGAGTTATAATTGATCATCTGAAGTAACTTGAGACACAGTTTCAGAAATACTTCCCTTCAAATTTTGATTCTAAAAAACAAAGTTGGGTTCATAAACCATTCTCAATTGAAATCAAAAACGTCAGTCATCTGCTATTAAAAGTTCAAGAAGAATTTGCCGAGTTATCAAGCGACACAGGTTTAAAACTTTAGTTTCCTAAAAAATCGTTAAATGAATTTTGGCTTGGGATTAAGGCAGAATATCCAACAATTTCTGAAACGGCACTAAACATACTTCTGCCATTTTGTACTGCTTATTTATGCGAAGCAGCATTCTCAGTAATGACGATTATAAAATCAAAATATCGATCAACTCTGAAAAACATTGAAGATACTCTACATCCTGCAGTATCAAATATTCAGCCGAGATTTAATTCTTTATGTAAAAATAAACAAGCACATCTATCTCATTAGTATGCAAATTTGTTTTTGTCTTTAATAAATGGTAAATAGATATGTATACGAAAGAATTGTTTTAAAATAAATTTCTTTATGATTTATTATCAGTAAATGTTTGAGTTGTATACCTATTTTATATACCTGGGGTTGCATAAAAATATCTCGAGTGAAAAGGGGTCGAGAGTGGAAAAAGTTTAAGAAGCCCTGCTCTAGATATCAAACATCGCAGTAACTACTTGAGGTCCCCAATAAGCAAGTTGGTGGTATTTCCCTACTGCAAAAGGATACCTTCCTAGTTGGAGTGGGAATATTTGCTGTCACCAGAGCTTCTTCAGTAGAAACAGTCCACACTGTGAGAACGTAGGCTTGACTTGATCAGAAGAGGCTATATTGTCTATATTAGCTTCTATGGTATACCTATTCTAGCCATAAATACTGTTACAACTTGAACACATAAACCTTTAATCATTCAGGAAATTGTTTACAGCTTTCAGCCCATACAAACCACATGCATAATGTGCAGTACTCAATGTTCACAATGCCTCACTTTTGCCTTCACGAACACCCAAAGTCTGTGAGACAGCATGCACATCACCCAATTGAAATGCACTCACTCCAAATCCACCTCCAGGCTGGGACTTCATTTCTTGCAAGCTACTCTCTCCAACCACAATTTGAAGTCCAGTGGATTCAGATTGAGACTTCTAGACAGCCAATCAGATGGTGATCGGGCACATTTGCCTCCAACTACTGTTCTGTGGTCCTTGCCTTATATGCAAGGACTGAGTCAAATTTGTTTTGTATCCCCCTCTCCCCAACTACACTTTGTTTCACACAGTGTGAAACAAAATGTTGTTCAGGGGACCATACCAGAGGTTCCAGCACTGTGTCTTGATAGACTTTGACAGAGGTTATGACCCATTTTTTTACAGAAATGCAACTTCAATAACTACCCTGATATGTCAACCCCTCCCCCTCTACACACACACACACACACACACCAAACCATCACTGACGTGGAGTGATGACCTCTCTGAACCTGGGTATGACAATGCTAAGCGACCATCCAGGACATATACCCGATTGTTCTGGTGTTTTAACAACTCTTCAATGGCGAAGATTTCATCGGTGAAGAGGATATCTCTGTGTTTGTTGTTTGCATACCACCAGAGAAGTGACTTTGATTTTATCAGCCTCTGTGGCCTAAGTTATGGTGTTAGGAAGTGTCCAGTAGAATGATAACAGGCTATACCCCCAGGTATTTAGTTAGTACACATTTGTCTGCAAAATGTTCATCTCTCATGACATCACTTTTTGTGTTCTCACAGGATTATGGCAGGAGCATGCCTTCACAAGTGTTGCATCCTAATGCAGCATGGGTGACCTGTTTTTTGATGGTCAGATGTCTTCTGTATACCTGTAACGGTTAATAGACCAACACACCAACATTCTACTGATTCCAAGTATTTTTGACATGTTCTGTGTTTGTTGTTTGCATACCACCAGAGAAGTGACTTTGATTTTATCAGCCTCTGTGGCCTAAGTTATGGTGTTAGGAAGTGTCCAGTAGAATGATAACAGGCTATACCCCCAGGTATTTAGTTAGTACACATTTGTCTGCAAAATGTTCATCTCTCATGACATCACTTTTTGTGTTCTCACAGGATTATGGCAGGAGCATGCCTTCACAAGTGTTGCATCCTAATGCAGCATGGGTGACCTGTTTTTTGATGGTCAGATGTCTTCTGTATACCTGTAACGGTTAATAGACCAACACACCAACATTCTACTGATTCCAAGTATTTTTGACATGTTGAAAATAAAAGGTGGCTTCATTCCACCTTTTATTTTCAGTGAAGTGATATTACAGTTGCATGGTTCTCATAATCTCCCCACTGCATGTTAACTCATACAGCTAGAATTTAGAAGTGAATGCTAAGTAAGTAAAAATAAAAGTGAAAACAATTATAATAGTAGCTGTTTATTTTCACTTATATAGATGCTAGATAATCAGAACTTCTGATCAACTGTGGGAAATCCATTTAAATAAAAATATTTACCACAAGTAAAACATGGAGGTGGTAAAAAACAAGAGGCCAACTGGGGCTTCATTTCTTCCTTTCAGAAGTAAGGAGCAAACAGCTCATGATGAGTATGAAACAAAGTCACTCAGGTATTTTCCTTGAGAAGATTCCATTGCAGAAATCTTGAGGAGGTAATTCCGCTTTGGCCACAGACGGCCTCAGATCACAAACAAGATCATTTAGTTTTTCTTGTGTGGGGAATGTGTGGTGCAGATACACTGAAGCCTCAGGAGAATCCAACATTGGTTCGCTTCTGTTCTCTGAATCGATGGAAAATTCTTTCAGAGCTTCGGGAACAGGAAGCAGATGGTATAGTCGGGTCAACTTCTTTTTTCCTCGTGATGCCTCCCGAAACAGGTGGTACCATGAAGAAGTAGCAGTAATTTTTATGATTGTGCTTGGTTCCCTCCAGACCATGGGAACAGCAAATGGCATTGATACTTTCCCGCCTTTCAGCCACTTTGGACGATTTCTAGCACACGTACTGCAGCATGTGTGTAGGGCCCAGGCCTTGTTCTGGTCCCCAATCTTACATCTGAAATAAAGCTGATATGCCTTTTTTTACTAACAAACTGATGGCCTTTTTCTGCTTGCAAGCATCACTTCCCAGCAAACCAAAGTTATTTGCACTATTAACACAAGTATGAGGCATCACTACTGCTGGATTTATACTGCAGGGATCACTTGTGTAGTACTTATGATGCAGGAGTAAATGGGAATGTAGCCCACAAAGTCGCACAAACACTTGCTCACCCTATGAGATTTCACTTTATAATAATGAATGCATCATCTTACAGCAGTGATGTCATGACTATACTGCATTTCACCAGCCAATGATGCAATAGCTCCTGAGGTGTTCTGTATGATTAGCTGATGCAATATGTTGCAATCAGGAGAATGAAATATGATACCTATGTACATAATTGCAGACCGAGTCTCTCCTGAACAAGAGCCAATCAACAAATTTTATTGTCATTTTCATGTTCAGTGCATCGAAATTAGTAAAGAATCGCTATTTTCATTTCAGAGGCAAATTGTGTGTTGACCAGTGTAACAATATAAAGGATAATAAAGATATTTTAAAATGATTATACTGTTAAATACAGTTATTCTTGATTTTCATATCACAACTCTATTCAGTGTAGAATAAATAATGGTTAACTGTTCATGTGATGGTGTGAACTACTACACTACTAGAACCCTAAACAATGGAGATAATAAACATTCTTGAAATTACTAATTTAGAGTATGAAGTTTCAAGAAGTTTCAATAATTAATTCTAAACTCTAAGATTAATAAATCCAGTTCTACAACTTTTTAAAGAATTTCAGTTCTGCCTAAGAAAAAATTAAGCTTCATCTAAACAAGAAATTTGGAAGCATTCTAAAACAGCTGAACTCAAATCACTTACATATGATTTGTTAATCTAACTGGCCTTTGACAGAGGGTGAAAATGGTTTAGCCTAAGGCCATAAATGTGCTGTGGTTCTAAAATGCTTTCTACATGGACTTTCTACAGAATACTGGATGTAATAGTAACATCTTTTGCAAAGCCAGCAATAAACTATGCTTCAAAGCCCAAGAGATTACATATGGTTAAAAAATCCTAAGCTTAATATTCTAATTTCTGAATTAAAAGCCTTTGTAGTTTAAAGAATGGAAATCTTACCATTAGGCCACTAATGGGCCAGTGACGTGCAATATATAGCTTAAGCCAGTAAGTTAACCCTCTCAAGTTATGGAGTTTCCACAAACAGCTCTTGCACTATCATTGAGTAATTCTATTCTCAATGAACACCATCCTGTTAAAAGAAAATACCAACTAGATCTACTAGGTGGCAGACACTCTTCATGAAATGAGGAATGAGGGCATGTGGTGTTTAATGCCATGTTTGGTCCCCAAAGCAAGAGTTCCACCTTCTGCCCCCCACCCCCAAGAAGAGTAAGTGATATCCTTCAAAAGTATGCAAAACATACTGTGGATTTGCAGAGCCTCCTCTGTCTTTGAGGATACAGAAGTTCCAGTGGGTGGCAGCAAGGTAGTGTAGAGGACAAGAGTTGTTAGCATGTTTAGGTGACTTTCTGATCAGATGGTGCATAATACTACTGTAATATCATGTCTGAAAAGAGGATTTGAAATGGTATGCACAGGACACTGAAGGCCACATTATTATATGTATAATGGATGTAACCCTATACAGGTTAAAAGATTAAGACTATCTACTCCCATTCTGTTTTCCTGTTCTTTTCTGTTCAACACAATCATTATGACTAACTCAAATAGATACAGTGTCATTGCAGTTAAAAACAAATCGACCTCAAAAAATCAAAACAAAAAAAAAATGTAACTCTAAAAGCTTACAAAAACTACTTTCATATTTACATCATCAATACTGATGGCATAAACACCAACTTAAAAGATGATAACCATCACCCATGCACATCCAACCCCAACTCCTGTTTTTGACCTATCCCTAATTACTGCCACATCCATCACAGTGCATCTTAACTGCCCAAACTATACTCCTTCCTTGATTCCTTCTTCCATAAAAGTAGCACAAACTGTGCTTTCACATGATCAAATATTCCTTGCCAGAGGATGCCTATACTACAATCTCCTATTTTATGACCCCGACATTTTTCTAGAGGGTGCTTAAGGGTCAAAGCTGTATAACTGAGAAGAGACCTCCACATAGCTTTCAAAGGAATGTGGAGAACTGACCACAGCTTCTGACCTAAAGTCCAATCCTCACCTTCTCGTGGTGCACTCTGTTCAGTATCTACCTGAATAATGAATAAAAAGAGGATGGGCTGGCAATTTAGGATTTAGCCAACAAATTGTATTCTTACTGGCTTAAACCACAATGTAAAATGATGGTACAGCATGACAATTTCTCTGGGACATTACCTGGTTAAATAAGGCCCCCACTGTTTTTGCCAGGAAAACAGAGCAAACAGCAAAAAGTCAGCTACTGGAACAAACCCTAAAACTCACCCCAACTCAACATCACCAGAGTTCAAGATCAGTACAATCAACATAAGAAGCCTCAATGACAAAAAAATGAAACTAGCATAAGAATTGCATAAGTACCAGATCAACATAACAGGGGGTGACTAAAACAAAAAAGGCAAAAACTGGTGAGATCTTTCAAGGCAATAAATACAAAATGTTATAGGCAATAACAATCAGGAAAAAGAAGGAGTAGCTATAGAATTCAGCACTAAATATGAGGCTAATCTTCTTGAATGGCAGGCAATATCAAAAAGAGTGATGTGGACAAATATCGGAATGAGGAACTGGACAATGAGACTTATTTGTGCCTATGGTCCCACAAAAGGTACTACTAAGGTAGAAGTGGAGGAACTTTTTTGAGGCTTTAGAGAAAGCAACTAACACAATGAAAAAGTAAAAGTTTGTCATTGTTGGAGATTTAAATAGCAGAGTAGGAAATGATTGTCAGACATATAAAAATATATTGGGAAAATTTGGAGAAAAGAGCAAAGCTAATAATAATGCCAAATACTGTTGGATTTCTGCTCAGGACATGGACTGGTTATTACTAACACCATGTTCCAACATAAAAATGTGCACAAATTCACATGGAGAGAAGAGGCAAGGAATAAGAAAAGTCTCATTGACTATGTTATTATTGATAGTGATGTTTCCCCCTTTGGTGTGGGACACCAAAGTGTACAGATTTGATATTGGAAGTGATCACCATTCAGTCTTGAGCAGGATACAATTGAATTTCATATTGAAAAGAAGAACATGTAAGAAAGTTTTAAAGCGAATAAAAGTTGAGCAAATCTCAGATATGAACTGTAAACTAAAATATACAAACATTATTCAAGAAAAAATGAAAGAGTTTCAGAACAGGAATCAAACTTTGGAGATTCAGTGGCAAGCTCTGAAGAAAACACTATTTGATTCAGCTAGAGAGGCATGTGGTGAAGTTGTCTGCAAGGATAGGAAAATTAGAACTCCATGGTGGACACAAGAAGTTAAAGAGGCAGTAAAGGAAAAGAAGAAAGCATAACAAAAGTTCTTGGCAAATAAGTCGGCTTGTGCTCTTAGAGAATACAGAGACAAATGTAAGAAAGCTAAACAGTGTGTAAAACTAATTAAACAAAAGTCATGGGAGGACTTTGGCAAGAATATAGAAAATGAATATCAAGAGGGTGGCAAAATATTCTGGAGGTTGTTGAAGAAGCTTAGGAATGGAGGAGAGAGAGTGCTGTAAAAGGAGTTAGAGATGATAAAGGTGAGATGAAAACGGGAGATAAAGATATCCTTGAAGTATGGAGTAATTACTTTGAAAATTTGCTAAATGAAACAAGCAGTGATGACAGCACAGTGATAAAAAACACTGACTGGGCATGCATTGAAGTAGAAAAAGCCATCTAAGGCTTGAAATGTGGAAAGGCAGCAGGAGTAGATGATATTCAACCATAAATGCTGAAGTATGGTGGTATAAGAGTCTTACAGTGGCTGCACTGCATAGTTCAGAATGCCTGGACAGAGGGACGAATCCTAGACGATTGGAGTAGAGCTCTCATAGTACCCATATAAAAAAAGGGAAATAAAACTGAATGTTAGAATTAAGAGGTATATCCCTACTGAGTGTTACTGGTAAGATATATGCAAGTATACTTGAGAAACAGTTGAGAAGAATTGTGGAAGGAAAGCTTGGTGAATAACAAGCTGGATTCAGGTGAAATAGAGACTGTCGGGATCAGATCTTTACTTTACGACAAATAGGGGAGAAATCATGGGAACATATAAGAAAGATCTGTATTTAAGTTTTGTCGATTTGGAAAAGGCATATGACAAGGTGCCAAGAGAGAAGCTATTCAATACACTACAGTTATATGGTATCAATGGGGCATTATATCAGTAATACTTGGTCTTTTGAGTTTAAGCCTGCAGTTAGAATTGAAGGAAGTACAGGAAGATGGTTTAATGTTAAATCTGGTGTGAGACAAGGATGTACATTATTCCCTCTGTTATTCATTATCTATGTGGATCACATTATGAAGGAAAGTGGTATTAAACATGATATCAAAATTGGAGATGTTAATGTCAGCTGTTTGCTTTATGTGGACGATGTTATACTTCTAAATAAATCTGCAAGATTCTCTGACTAAATTGAATAACTGTTGTAATAGATACGGTATGAAGGTCAATAATAAAAACACAAAGACAATGAAAATAGGCAGAATAATTGATAATGTCAAGTGTGTTGTGAATGGAGAACCTGTGGAACAAGTAAAACATTTCAGCTACTTGGGCACGATTTTTAGTGAAGATGGTAAATTAAATATGGAAATAGACAACAGAATCAACAAAGCTGATATGATAGGAAGTCAATTGAATAAATTAATATGGAATAAGAGAGAAATTAGTCGGAGCACTAAATTAGCTGTATACAAGCCAGTTTTAATTTATGGATCTGAGAGCTGCATCAGAAGTAAAACATTTGACCAAAGACTAGAGACCGCAGATATGAGAGTCCTGAGAAAGATTATAGGCATGAATAGATGGCATCAATGCCAGTATCATATTAAAAACGAGAATATTAGGAAAGAACTTGACATTGTCAGCATCCAGGAATGCGTTAGCAGAGCTAATCTCAGGTGGTATGGTCACTTAAATAGAATGGGCGAGGAAAAATTAGCAAAACAAGTGTTCTCTGCCAAGCTGGCAGGAAAATGACCCAGAGGAAGACCAAGATATAGGTGGATTGATACAGTATAAAGTGCCTTAGACGATAGAAATATAAGATCTGGTAATGTTGGAGTCTTGACAAGTCACAGACTGATTTGGAGGAAAATTGTAGATAGGAAGTTAGTAATGATATAAATTTTTCATGTAGTACTATCATATCCTGTACACCCCTTGAGAGTACATGGCAGGAATTTGATGATGATATATTTAGTAAGAAAATCAGCAATGAAAACAGACAGAAACATCAACTGTATCTTCAATATAGAACCTACAGAACAAGTAAAGCATTTCACAACTAATTAAGCACAATTTTTAATGATGATAGCAAATTAAATATGGAAATAGACAATAGAATTAGCAAAGCTGGTGTGGTAGGAAGTCAAATGAATAAATTTATATGTAATAAGAAAGAATTCAGTCAAAAGTCAGACTAAACTAGTTCTATACAAAACAGTGTTCAAACTAATTTTAATTAATGGATCTCAGAGCTGGGTTAGAAATAAAACACTTCAAAAAACACATCAAAGACCGCCGATATGAGAGATATTAGGGGAGTGAACAGATGGCATCAGTGGCAATATCATATTAAAAATGAGGATATTAGGAAAGAACTTGACATAGTTAGCATCCAGGAATGTGTTAGCAGAGCTAATCTCAGGTAGCCATTTAAACAGAATGGGAGAGGAAAGATGAGCAAAACAAGTGTTCTCTGCCAGGTTAGCAGGAAAAGAGACCCAGAGGAAGACCAAGATATAAATGGATTGATACAGTAAAAAGTGCTGTATCAATCCATTAGAAGACAGAAATATAAAATCTGATAATGTTGGAGTCTTGACAGATATAACAGATTGGTTTTGAGGAAAATTGTTGATAGAAAGTTATTAATGATGTAAGTTTTTCATGTAGTACTATCATATACACCCCTTTGGGGGGTACATGTCAGGAATTTGATGATGATGATGGCATTTTCTTTGCCTCATTACATATCATTCATCCTTTCCTCTCTATCTACTGCTCCCTAATTCTGAAAATCATGCTGACCACTTTAAATTTTTATCCATGAAGCTTGATTTCTAGCATTCCAAAAAACCCTAATAGTAAAGTCATCTTCCTGGGTGACTTTAACATACACAATTTCAACTGGCTCCCCCCTTTTCCAATTCCAATGACAAGCTAGAAGAGATGCCAAGCTATTTGCTATAAGAAATAACCTAAAGAAAACTTTTCATCTACGAACAGGAATAGTCAACAATCTTCTTTATTCACCCAAAACTAGATCTTTTAACTATTTCTTCTTCAAAGTATGCTGCTGAGTGATCTCTTCTCTCGGTGATTCAAATCATAGCTTCATTAAGATATTCTTGCCCGATATTCAATTCTAGCTATGGTTTTACAAGTGGGGTGCCAAGGCAGTGCAAGAGAAAAAATAAAAAAAATTGCTTATCTCTCAACCATGTGTAAGTAACATGGTGCACAGTACTACCACTACACTAGATTAAGAAATAGAGGTGCATGACAATGAAGTTCAAGAGCTGTAGTATAGTCTAGACATGAATTCAGCAATAGGGTCAGATAGGATATCCACATGAATGCTAAAGGAATGTTCAGCTGAGTTGGCTTAGCCTTTGACATGTTTAAGAAAATCAGCAATATATTACCTGAGCTGAGACATTAACATGTCTCAGCTCAGGTAATATCCCACAGGAATGAAAAAAATGTATAATAATTCTATTATACATCATCATCAGCTATTTTCTGGATGAAGGTCATGCTCAAAGTCAGTCATTCAATTCTATCTTGGACTTTTATGCAAAGGAAGTGCAAAAACTGATGTGTCGAACATCTGTGGTGGTGGTGAACATTCTGAAGTTGATAAGAACTTGCATATAGAAATAGGTTAACAAACAAGCTGTACTTCGCAAAGCATAGCATAGGTTTACTCCTGTAGCAATTTGCTCATATTTCATAATGATATCGCTGAATTGGATAAAGGGAATGGATACCCTAAGATACTGTTGGACTTTCCTAAGGCATTTAATAGGATACCACATGAAAGGCATAAAACAGAGATTATGGGATTGGAATATAAACTATTGATGAGGATAAGGAGTGGCTGATGGATAGGTATCAAAAAGTGGTATATGGTGTGTGTGGTGGAGGGGAAATCAACCAGATTTAAGGTGACCAGTGATGTACCCCAGGGTTCTTAGACCAATATAGTTGTTCAATTTATACTTTAAGGATAATGGGAAAGACATGACAGAAGATGTTCAATTGTTTGCCAATACAGTTTCCAATGACATTATATTGGCACGATTATGCCACAAGAAACTCATCTTGGAATTATGGCAGATAGGAAACTGAAGTTCAAAAATTAGATTGCAAAATTGCAAATACAACCTAGATGATAACTGTGAAACAAACATTGATATGTAAGGATGAGTAAGTCATTTTACCATTTTTTCCCTTGCAGTCTAGGTGATATCACAAGTCCAAATGACTTGATATCACCTAGACTACTGTGTGTAGATTTGGTATCCTGGATTCATAGAGATAAACAAGCAGTGGAAAGAATGCAAAGAAAAGTAACAGGATTATGGAATGACACAGATTATGAGGACAGATTGAGAGTATATGGACAGAAGACATTGGTAAACAGGAGAAAGAAATGTGATATGAGAGAGGTCTATAAACTTCTAAAAGGGTTTTAAACTTATAGTTATTGATTGGTGAAATTTTTCATTATATGGAATGTGGGCAACAAGGGGTGAATCTGTGGAAGCAGAGCTTGTGTGCAGTTAAGAAAGGGGTTAGAGCTAATTTTTCTCTAACAGAGAAATGACTTAGTGAAACAGTTTGCCTGTTGAAGAAATGAGTGCATCCAGTGTGAATGAGTTTAAGAGAATATGACGGCTGATGGATGATCTACAGCCTCCTTCAATGAATCCCTGACTCCCTAGCAGTCTCAGACATTAATATCATAAGTGGCTTCAGAAAAAAAATTCCAGCTTCATACACAGCCTACAATGAAGCAACAATTGCAAAATGATCATTAATAATGAGAAGTCTGACTATGAAAGGGCTAAATGTAGAAAATTGATATCCTCCTTACCAAGAGCAGTCAATAATGCTTTCTAGTCCCTTGCAAAAGCTGTTGGGTACAATTTCTGTCAATCTGTGCTCCAATCTCTCGTCAAGATAGCAGTACTGCATCATCTATAGATAAAGCTGACCTCCTGGCATCATTCTTCTCATTCAACTTCTGCATAGATGTCCAATGCAAATTATCTTACCTTCTTTACCTAGAAATGTATTACATGCCTCCTGTCAGAAAAACATCAGAAAAATCCTGAACAATCTGAATCTCCTAAAAAGACTTCTGATCCTGATGGGATCCCGCCAACTGTGCTCAAGAGAGGTGCTTCTGAAGTAATGCCTTTCCTTTATCATCTCTAAATGTACTCTATTGTATTCAGCTGACATCATCTACCCTATGGCAGAGAAACAAGTCCCATATACAGCTGATTACAAAAAAAAAGATGTGTCCATGAAATATTTTTAAAAATAATTTATACACCTTTTTCCCTTTTCAGATTTTGTTGGATCCCATTCTGCAGTCTGATAACTAGAAGAGTTTTCAAAGAGATGATTCATTTTTCTGTCATAATCTGCTTGGTCTCTTCCCTCCCCTCCCCAACTAACTTTGCTGAACCTGATTGTCAGCATCCATGGTGTGGTCACTGATTAGTAAACTGTTTTCCAGTTATTGAAAAAGTTGGCTGTCTATGCCCCCCCCACACACACCATCTAAGAGTAGACCAGTCCCACCTACAGACTGGCAAAGCATTTATCCAAATCACTTTTCCCCTCACACACAGCTCTCCCTCATCTATTAAAAACTTTCTACACTTTAAAACATTAACAGAAAAACATATTTCAGTGATTACACCACATTTTTTTTATTCAGTTCTATAAAACACTGAAATAATAGTTCCCGACAAGTTTCGTAAATCGTAGGATTTACATCTTCAGGGGGTAAATAGTATAACTTAAATTTTAAACAAGAGAATTAATAAATACAAATCATAACCGTCTGGCTATTCATAAAACTCAAATAACAGAATGCAGATATATAAAGTTATTCAAGTTGAACAATACTGGATGATGTCACGTGTGCTTGTTCTCGTTCATACAGTCCGAGCTCAGATTGAGGTAGATTTTTTTATTAGAGCTGACCACACTTGATGGAGAATTAAACCTTGATTTTTATTGCATTGGGTTGAGTTTTTTAGCATATTAGCAGCTTCTTTAAATTTTCTTATATAACTGTTGTTTTCTATGTATGACATCGTCGTTTTTTTGCCAGAGTACATCGTGTCCAGTGGAAGTGGTACGGAAAGTAAGACCCTTTTTCTGTTCTCTTTTGTATTGTACGTCTTTTTGGTGTTCAGCCATGCGTATTTCTCCAGATCTTCCTGTCTGTCCTACGTAGCAAATCCCGCAAGAGCAATGGATTTTGTAGACTCCTGGTTTTTTAAGAGGATGATGAGGTGGTTTTGGTGGATGTAGGAATCTTGAGATTTTCTCCATAGGAAGGAAGGCTACTTTTATGTTGTGTTTGTTCATTAATTTGGCTAGCTTGTCTGTAACATTTTTGATATAAGGAAGCGAGATTGCATTTTTGTAATCTTGTTTTATTGTGTTGTTAGCTGGAGGCATTTTAAGGATTCTCTTGATGGTTTTTGTTTCATATCCATTCTGTTGGAGGATTTGTGTTAAGTATTTTAGTTCTTCATTACATCTTTCTTGTGTGCTGGAGATATTGTATGCTCTGTCTCGAAGAGTTTTAATTAAGCTTATTTTTTGTGAAGGATATCGTTTATTTAGAAATCTTCCAGTGTTTGTAGGCTTCCTATATACTGAGAAGGAGAGTTTACTTTCTTCATTAACTTCTAATAGAATATCCAGAAAAGGAAGTTTTTTATTTTTTTCTTGTTCTAAAGTGAATTTTATGGTGTTGTGCAAATTGTTGAGATAATCTTTGAAATTGATAAGTTCATCTGTTGTTCCACTGAATATGATGAAAATATCGTCCACATAACGTAGCCATATTTTTGGTTTTTTATGGTAATTCTTAAGAGCATTGTTTTCAAATTTTTCCATAAATAGGTTTCGTAAATAGTAGGATTTACATCTTCAGGGGATAAATAGTATAACTTAAAGTTTAAACAAGAGAATTAATAAATACAAATCATAACCATCTGGCTATTCATAAAACTCGAATAACAGAATGCAGATATATAACGTTATTCACGTTGAACAATACTGGATGATGTCACATGTGCTTGTTCTCGTTCATACAGTCCGAGCTCAGATTGAGGTAGATTTTTTATTAGAGCTGACCACACTTGATGGAGAATTAACTTCGCCTTAACCCCACATTTCCTTCCAAACATTGATATCATAGCACAAATGGCTATGGTTTCATCATTATCACCGGTATTAGCAAACCTATTTATGGAAAAATTTGAAAACAATGCTCTTAAGAATTACCATAAAAAACCAAAAATATGGCTACGTTATGTGGACGATATTTTCATCATATTCAGTGGAACAACAGATGAACTTATCAATTTCAAAGATTATCTCAACAATTTGCACAACACCATAAAATTCACTTTAGAACAAGAAAAAAATAAAAAACTTCCTTTTCTGGATATTCTATTAGAAGTTAATGAAGAAAGTAAACTCTCCTTCTCAGTATATAGGAAGCCTACAAACACTGGAAGATTTCTAAATAAACGATATCCTTCACAAAAAATATGCTTAATTAAAACTCTTCGAGACAGAGCATACAATATCTCCAGCACACAAGAAAGATGTAATGAAGAACTAAAATACTTAACACAAATCCTCCAACAGAATGGATATGAAACAAAAACCATCAAGAGAATCCTTAAAATGCCTCCAGCTAACAACACAATAAAACAAGATTACAAAAATGCAATCTCGCTTCCTTATATCAAAAATGTTACAGACAAGCTAGCCAAATTAATGAACAAACACAACATAAAAGTAGCCTTCCTTCCTATGGAGAAAATCTCAAGATTCCTACATCCACCAAAACCACCTCATCATCCTCTTAAAAAACCAGGAGTCTACAAAATCCATTGCTCTTGCGGGATTTGCTACGTAGGACAGACAGGAAGATCTGGAGAAATACGCATGGCTGAACACCAAAAAGACGTACAATACAAAAGAGAACAGAAAAAGGGTCTTACTTTCCGTACCACTTCCACTGGACACGATGTACTCTGGCAAAAAAACGACGATGTCATACATAGAAAACAACAGTTATATAAGAAAATTTAAAGAAGCTGCTAATATGCTAAAAAACTCAACCCAATGCAATAAAAATCAAGGTTTAATTCTCCATCAAGTGTGGTCAGCTCTAATAAAAAAATCTACCTCAATCTGAGCTCGGACTGTATGAACGAGAACAAGCACACGTGACATCATCCAGTATTGTTCAACTTGAATAACTTTATATATCTGCATTCTGTTATTTGAGTTTTATGAATAGCCAGACGGTTATGATTTGTATTTATTAATTCTCTTGTTTAAAATTTAAGTTATACTATTTACCCCCTGAAGATGTAAATCCTACGATTTACGAAACTTGTCGGGAACTATTATTTCAGTGTTTTATAGAACTGAATAATAAAAAAAATGTGGTGTAATCACCGAAATATGTCTTTTGAACCGAAGTTTACGTCTGCAATTAATAGAAAATCTAACCTTGACAAATTCTGACATAATGGTTAGTTTGGATATTACTTTGCTATTCATTAATATACCTTTTGACAGAGCCCCTTGACCTCATTAAGCCACACTTTCCCTGACTTAATTGAATTATTTGGATTCAACATGTATACAGGTTATTTCTTATGGAATGGGAAAAGATACAAACAGCTGAATGGGGAAGCAATGAGGTTCCTCTTTCCCACCCATTCCCTCCAGCTACCTTCTATAAGGAAAATGTTGAAAGCCAAGCATTCAATACAGCTGCTAATATGATCTCTATGTCATTTTCAAAACTTTCATCCAGCTAGCTATCCTCATCTGTTCTCCTAAAGATAAACTGCATCCTCTTGAAAATTCTAGAGTGTATAAAGTTCCTTGTGCCTGTAATTTAGCCTACTTTGGACAGACTAGTAGATCAGTTAACATCTGCCTGGAAGAACACAAAAATTACATCTGCAATCATCTGTGTGGCAAGTCAGATGATACTCTGGATACTCCTTCACATAGGATTAGATAGAGGAAAACATCTATTACACAGAAGTCTGAGAGATGATTTTTAGAATCAGCATCAGCTATGAAGCACTCTTCTAACCTCAACAAGTATGGTCACATTAATTTACCAAAGATCTGGGAGCTATCATTTTGAAACCTGATGGCCTGACTTCTCTAAATAAACGTTATGGTTATCTGACTGACAGAAGGCACCATGTAAGCACATTAATTCTGTCTTCAGTTAAAATTGTTTTCCATAATTACTTAGTTCAGTGCTGTGTGCCTGTCATATTTATAACTGTGCTCTGACAATGCTGTGCAGAAAATTAGCAAAATATTAGTAAGATTAATAAATATATTTTTTCCTCTCTTGGTGTTGTTTATACTGTGAAGCATTATTATGAAGATTCACAGCAGATCTCATCACTTGCAAACATGTCCTATGGAAAGATTTGGAGAAACCTGTGCTGTTGCACCTCACAAATACAAGACATTTGAGAGGCACCTAGTACTTCTCAGCAAATTGACATTTTATGGTCTAATGTCCATCCTCTATAACTGAATAGCCAATTTTCTCACTAATTGTTTGCATGTTCTCTCTCTCTTTTTTTTTTTTTTAAATAAAAAAAAATCTAAAGGTTGGAAGAACAGAAGATAGAAACCATCAATATAAGGTGTATTAATAAAAAAGAAACAGAACTTGCAAAAGAATTGGAAAAATGGATATAATTAGCATTACTGAGACAAAAGAAAAACCATGCAAGATAATCTTACTAAATAATAATTATAGGAATATAAGTAAATATAGGAATTATACTTATATAGGAATATAAATAATATAGGAATATTACTAAATAATAAGTAAATATAAGTATATTCAGACAATACTGATCAATTAAAGGAAGGAGTAGCAATAATATTCAACACCAAACATGAGGATAAACTTCTTGATTGGAAGGCAGTTTCAAGTAGAGTGATGTGGGTACACTTCAAAATGGGGAAAGTGGACGATGAAACTTACTTATGCCTATGTCCCACAGAAGGTTTTTCTAAGGAAGAAGTCAAAGAATTTTTCATCATTAGAACAGGCAGCTAACAAAGTAAATGGAAAAGGTAGTCCTTGTTGGAGATCTAAACAGCAGAGTAGGAAATGAATCCCACAAGGCCTATAAGAAAGTTCTGTGAAAATTTGGAGAAAAGAGCAAAGCTAATAATAATGGTTAAGTATTTACCAGATTTTTGCTCAAGGCCATGGACTAGTCATTACTAACACCATGTTCTCGATGGAATCAAATGCTTGTTTGGAGTCAATATGCACTATTTTAGTACTGTATTTATCTTTCATTTTTAGTAGTCTGTTTTGGAGTGTCTTTGTTAATTTTTTTGAAGTCAATAAACTGGTTTATTGAATTTAGCTTTATAATAAGTTATATTAAAAAGGTACTTCATGTGTTCAAAATTTAGAACCCATCTTTCTTTGGAAGGTAGCTAGAGATGTGTTGGCCCAGGTGATTTCTGGCCAGTTTTTTTTTTTTTTGAAACAAAGTCTCCATTTTGAAAGGGCCTTGAAAATCATGTAGCAATCTAGAGCATCAGCAGCACCATGATATTTTTTTATACATTAAATATCATCTTCATAGAGCAAGCACTGGAATTTCTTGAGCCACTTGTCTTGAAAATCAAGTCTTTGTTTCCAACAGAACTCCAGTGTTTTAATATTTTCTAATCTCTTACTGTTGTTGAGTTTCATATACTGTTTCACACAAAACTAAAAAGTGTAGTTTGCATTTTCTTTCATTTATTGCTATAATGAAGTATGAATTGATAAAAATTATCCATAAAAATAATTCAATGGGAAGGACAAATAATAAAATTTATGAAAACAACAGATAAATGGTCAGCACTATCTATGATGGAGCCAGTCTTTTTCAGGATGTCATGTCAGTAACGTAATCTGTGTTTCTCAAATAATAGTATTAAAAAAAAAGGTTTTTCATCATGTAAAATATTCAACTATATAATTACACTAAGATAATTCTTGTTGTGAAAATAAGCCAATATAGAGGGTACTGGAAAAATAAGAATATAAATTTCTCTTATTAAAGTTGGTAGTGAGAAAAAAAAAAAAAAAAAAATGTTGTTTTATTTAGTAGTATTTCTGAATGTTAAAAAAATGGTGATGACATAAGTTATGCAAAATAAAATGTTGTTTAAGGATACTTGACTAATTATTTAAAACTTAATTTGAGGCTTCAGAACAGACCTAAATTTATAACTGAGAGTGAGAGATAAATAGCATGACCTGTTGTCATAGACTGGAATTACTTGAAACTTTGGAAACAGCAGCAAGCATACTAACTTGACAGGGACAAACAGTCTATGAAGAAGTTAACTTATTAAATTAATTACATAAGGTACAATCTCCTGGTTGAAAATAAAACTTCTTTATTACGTTCACTGGAGGCCACTCATGATCACATAACACTTGATAGTGAATCAATGTTTTTTTTAAAAAAAAAATGTGTAAATTATGCAAATAAAATAAGGCAATATATTTTGAGTATTCAGATATTCAGAACTAAGCTGAAAATTCACTTGCACTTGTCTCTGACATCACACTTGGTGAGTGGATTTCTGGAGCCCTTATGCAGATGCGCACACACTGTGTGTGCATGTGAAAATTTGCTTTATATCAATTGTCTAGTTTCTCCATTTAATGACCGCATTATAAATAAGTATTACCAAGTACCTTCTGCTAACTGAAAATTAGAGAATGTAAGGACAACATTTAGTCAGATACTGCGTTTAGTGCTACCATAAAACTCTCTTTTGCTCGTGTGTAAGCAGTAGTGTCCATGGGAGGTGACGTGTTTTTCATCCCATTTATTTCTAATTATACTAACTGTCGCTTAATAAAGTACATACTCTGTGCTGTATTTAGCGATACAATAAAGCTAAGCCTTGCCTCCAGATCATGGATAGTCCCAGAGGTTTCATCTGAAGCAACATGAAGGGAATGCGTGAACTGAATTTTTAACCCATATTAAATAAATTCTGGTATCAATTTATTAACCATGTTAAATCAAAAAACATGTTACATGAAACTGTGTTAAGTGAGGGAACCCTGTATAAAATTACTAGAAGTTCTCGGCTAATTCATACAAGCAAAGGTTGATTTTCTGCTTTGTGATCATAATATCTACACAGACTTTAAGCAGGGATTTCAGCAATTATTGAACTAGCTTAGCAAGTTCAATGATTTACTAGATAATACCTCTCTCTCTGGGTCAAAACAACTATTCAGAGCCTCAGAATTTATCATGCTAGACCAGTGATTTTCAACCGGTGTGCCGCGAGATCTGTGAAAACAAATCAATTGAAAGAAATAATGCGTAAATTGCACATTTATTTATTAGCGACTTGTCTTCTATCTACACCTGAAACTCCCTTATTTATATTTTACGAAACTTACGGTTGGTGAATTGATTTAAAATTGTGTGTTAATTAGCTTTAATTTTTTGATAAGTGTGTTCACAAATAATTTCATTTAATTCTCTTATTTTTAAGGTAACTGGTAAGAGTTCTTTTCTTGTTTTTATTATTATTATTTTTTTCATTCAGTTAATTTTATTCAATAGTATTCCTTTAAAATGGTTAGATTTGTAATAAAAAAAAACAAAAATTTGAAAACAATAAAGAAAGTGAAGCTAGTTTTGCCCAGCAGCTGATACTATATCTAGTACTGGTTCTTCTAAAAACTAAATTAAAAACTAACGTTCGCCATTACGACGAAAATTATTTGTCATTATTTCCAGTCAAGACGCTCCACCACGTCCTACATGCGTAGTTTGTGGCAAAAAATTAGCAAACAACGTTATGGTTCCAAGTAAATTAAAAAAGACATTTACAATCTAAACATCCTCACTTGAGTGCAAAATGGCTGAATATTTTAAAATACTTGTACCGGATAAAACTATTCAAGCAAAAAGATGGACTAAATTTGTAACCGTGTCCAAAAAAGCCCAAGAAGCCAGTTACGCAATTGCAGAAATTGTTGCTAACAAAATGAAATCTCACACAATTGCAGGATCTGTAATTCTGCCAGCACGCTGTAAAATTGTTAATATCATATTTGGCGAGGAACACGAGAAGGAGATTTTTAAAAATTCCTATTTCAGATAACACCATTTATTGACGTATTCAGGATTTGGCCAAAGATGTTGAGTTGCAAGTGGTATCTCACGTTAAAAAAGCAGTGGTTGCTATTCAGTTGGATGAATCAACGGATGTAACTAGTAAAACTCGACTTCTAGCCTTCAGTAGATTTTTTTATAAGGAAGATATTATAGAACAGTTTTTATTTTGTCGACCAGTCCCGGAAACAACGAAGAGCCAAGATATTTTTGATGTTGTTGATAATTACTTTAATTGCCATAACTTGTCTTAGGATTCTTGCATCAGTGTTTGCACTAATGGTGCCCACTCGATGTCAGGAAATGTAAAAGGATTTGTTACACTGGCTCAAAATAAGAATCGTAGAATTATTTTTACACATTGTTTTCTCCACAGAGAAGTACTAGTGTCAAAATCATTGGTACCTGAGCTTAAAAAAGTACTAGACGAGACTATCAAAATTGTCAATTATATAAAAGCTAGGGCATTACAATCGAGATTGTTAGCAGCACTATGCTCCTCAATGGAAGGTAACTCAAGTGAATTTCTATTTTTTTTTTTTTTTTTTAATTTCTATTTCTATTTATTCATTTTTTTTGTATTACAGACTAATTTTCATGGGATTGCTTCACATACTGTTCCACATTTGGATTTATGTGCAATATCAGTCAGCTATATTTGTAAAAATATATAACCAATCCTACTTTCATTTTCATAAGAGTGTTTTACTTTAAAATTGGTATTGGTGTAAAGTGAGTTGATATCAAGAATGACTATAATGTCAGAGGAATTAGGTTAAGTCCTGAAAGATAAATTTGGCAGTATTTTTAATAAAAGCATAGGAATGGCCTATAAGGAGAATGACAAAGCTCTTTGCAATCGACATTTGGCCTAAACAGACATCCCTATGAATGTAGTTTAGGCAGACTGTATATCCTAAATGGTCTAGCACAGTGATTTTCAACCTCCCAGTGTGTTCCTGTCAGATCTACAGACAGGAACACAGGAGGCATAGGGCCAACCACCTTATCCTTGAGACGGTCGCAGTTGTGAAGTCCACAGCTAAAGAACCTCAATGGTTCATGAAAAAGCTCAAGACAAGACATAGAGATTAGACATTAATTTCAGTGTGAGACCAGTACCCTATTTACTGGAGGTCTGAAGTTCTAGAAGCGTTTGGTCTCTAGGGTAGGGTTTCTAGTTGGATTATGTAAAAAAATTACATAATTATTATTTTAAAAAAAAATAAGGACTTTTTGATCATGCTAAGTTTGATTATACAATCAACTCTCGTTACAGCAAACACTATAACTGCATTTAAACACACTAAGTTCCTGCCAAAACCTTCTGCAATAACAAAGTATTCCTATGGTCCCTAAAAGTATGCTATAGCAAGAGTCAGCTGTATTATGAAATACTATTTCAGTAATTTACACTGCTTGCCACTTGTATTACTTTTTTTTTTTTAATCTCTACATTTCACACTTAGTACTGTTCTAGTTCCCTTGTTGAAACACTTCAGTGAAAGACAATATACAGTGTGTTTCCTTGCAGATGTCTTTTAAATCTGATGCAATCAAAAAATAGTACAAAAGACATGTCCTGCTATTATAGCAAGATTCCCAAGAATTTTGTTTCATTCAGTATAAACTTTAAGCATAGTGTGGTTAGAAACATGGATGGACATCCTGCCTGCAAAACATGTATGAAAAAGTACTTAACAACAGTGGAAAAAAGAAATAATTAAAATGAAACATTTAAATAATTCTTACCCGCGACATTGTAGTTTAACATATTTTATTTCTTCTGCTTCAACGTCACTTTTGTTATAGAAACGATCAGTATAAGTAAGATCAATCCATAATCCCATTTTCATCTAAAGAAACAAAACTGTAATTCAGCAAGTTAATGAAAATATTATTTACTCACTAGTCAAATTTTAAGACTGTTTTGCTCACACACACACACACACACAAAAAAAAAGACATTGAACTATATGATGGTACACTCTCAGGCAATTAACTGGCACAATACATAATACATAAATATCTGGAATGCAGAATAGCAGGGTGCCAGTAAACAAAGATGCTAAGAGTTTACAAATAATGTTCTGCCAGCAGCAAAGCACTGGCTAGAATGCATAATAAATGGCCAAAAATATTACATGATGTCTGAGACTTATGGCAAGATAAAAGAAACTATACAAACTGAATAAACATATTACAGACTAACAACATCAATACTGATGGCTTTTAAAGTTTAGAAAAGGCTGTAGTCCAATAAATGAAAATTATGGTGGTACTATGCTGATAGGAACAGGATAGGGGGAGAGAGAGAGGGAGAAGCAGCATCAGTATACAGGGATGTGAATGTGTGTGTGGTGAGAACAATGCTAGCCAATGGAGGAAGAGTGCAATGATGTAGAATAAGCTTTTTTTTTATATAAAATGCTTATTTTCTCTTAATCACAGACTATCAATGACTAATCCCAGATAAATAATGCTGCAGATGAAGTACATGATTTCATGCCGAAAACTTGCATAATGACTACTTCCAGCAAGATCTTTAGACTGCTGGGAGGTGGGAGAGCTGCTCACACGGCCATTCTTATGTTGCTCAAATCAATGACCATAAGGGACTTCTCAACTGACTGGCCTGCTTGGATACCCAATGTGAACTCGACTGACCATTTCATGGGATGATACACACGAGTGGAGATAATTATTACTATTATTATTACTATTATTATGGGCAACTCCAGGGAGTCATCAGACTCATCGAGGGAGGCACCAAATCATATTCATCACAACTATTCCACATTCATACAGTATCTATCATACCTTGCCTTAAACTCATTCACTGTCACAGCATCCACCACAGACTCAGGGAGCACATTGCACTCATTCACTACTCTAAAAGTAAAGAACCCAGCTCTAACACCTTTACTAACCACACTTTTGCCCACTTTCCATGGATGTCCTCTAGTCCTCCCACAACCAGCCCTGTTCTCAAAAATATCTTCTGAATTAATTTTATAGAAGCCCTTCAGTAATTTGAATGTCTCAATCATATCTCCCCTCCTCCGCCTATCAACCAATTTTTGCAACCCACAAATCCTCAACCTGTTCTCATAAGGTTCATTCCACAGACCTGCTATCATCTTGGTCACTCGCCTCTGGATCCTTTCCACCTCCTCCCCATCAAGAAGAAACCCTGGCACCCAGATCTGGGCACAAGTAGTCAAGATGGGGTCTTATCAAGGCTCCATACAGAGGAACAATAACCTGCTTGTCAACGTATTCTTCAGCAACCAAGTGATTTGATAAGCTGATTTGGCCACTTTTGCAATGTGTCCCCTAAATTTCAATTCCTTATCCACCAACACTCCTAAATCTTGTGCCTCATCAATTTCCTGGAGCACAGTTCCACCAATGCAGTAAACTGCCGCCAATCTTTTCACCTCAAAATGCATAACCTTACATTTTGCCACATTAAATTGACATCCATTCTCCTTAGCCCAGACCTCCAATCTATCCAAATCATCCTGCAAAATTTTGACGTCATCTGCATTCACTATTGCCCTACACAACTTCGCATCATCCGCAAACAAATGAACTGTTCCTCTCAGATCTTTCCTATATCATTAATGAACAAATTAAACAGCAGTGGTCCAAGAACAGATCCTTGTGGAACACCACTAGTCACAGGCCGTCTTGTGGACTCTACTCCTGAGTAAACCACTCTCTGATATCTCTCTGTCAACCACCCTCCTATCCATCTCACCAACCCTATGTCCATCGCCATATGTTGCAATTTACTGATTAGAATTTCATGTGGTATCCTGTCAAAGGCCTTAGCAAGGTCCAGTAGAATCACTGTAAATCCATTACCCTTATCCAGTTCAGCCGTCACTGTGTTATAATACGTGAGCAAGTTACTGAGGCATGACCTACCCTTCACAAAACCATGCTGTCCCCGATACATTACCACATTTTCTTCTATCCAATCTTGTATTTTCCTCTCGACTATTTTCTCTAAGACGTTGATAATGATTCCTGTTATGCTGATTGGCCGGTAATTTTCAACAGCAGCCTTGGAACCACCTTTGTGCAGCGGAACTATTTTCCCCTCTTTCCACCCCCTTGGGACTGACCCAGACCCGAGGCTCAAATTAAACAAAATGGTCAAGGGCACTGACAATTCTTTAGCTGCTTCACGTACGACACGAGCTGGTATACCATCCAATCCCCCAGATGTATTGACATTGAGGTTCAGTAATAGACTAGTTACCTCTACTTCATCACAATTCCAGTATAAGCTGTTGTTTCTTCCATTCCTGCAATAATCTGATCCACTCCTTTAATCCCACAGTTGATGTGCAAAAATGCTTCAATCATACAAAGAAAAATGTGGAAATTATGAGGTGTTATACAATATTATATATGGAAATTAATGAAGTGACCACTAAGTATATATAACAGGCCACAAATTTACCTAAGCAAAACAACTGTAATCCTAAAGGCTGATGTTCCAATGGTTGCCCCCCCCCCCCATATAATTTAGAATATCCACTGCTATTATGTATTGAATAATTACACAAGCAGTAATCATATTTGAGATATGACCACTGATATTTCTTTGGTAACAAAACCATTGTTAATATAGATATATGCCTTTTTATGATGTTCACAGAGGCAGTCTTTCTCAAGTACAAACAGTCCCTAACTTACATAAGAATGTTCCACAAAATTTTTTGTAACTCGAATTTAACTCCTCCCAACCTGTTAATCCCTATTGCTTGCATGTTTACCATGTGCGTAAACATTACTGCATTAACATGTTTTAAAGGATATTTCTGTTAGTTTCATTCACAGGAGATGCAAACACAAATTAGATTTCAGTATGTAAGTAATTATTAATGCAGTAATATACTGACGTATAAAGAGTATGAGAAAACAGAAAACACATTTAATTCGCCATTCAACCTTTTGAATGAAAATTATCTATACATGACTGAGCAGCATCTTTTTTTTTTTTTTTATCTTCTCTTCATAAAGCTCTCAATAATAGGCTAAAAACATCTATTTCTCTTCATCATCTTCATCAAATTCCTGACATATTCCCTCAAGGAGTGTAGGATATTATACTAGTACTACATGAAGAACTTACATCATTACTAACTTCCTATCAACAATTTTCCTCCAAATCAATCTATTATCTGTCAAGACTAATATTATCAGATCTTATATACTATATCAATCCACTGATATCGTAGTCTTCCTCTGAGCCTTTTTTGTGCAAATCTGGCAGAGAACACTTGTTTTGCTAATCTTTCCTCTCCCATTTTGTTTAAGTGACATACCACTTGACATTACCTCTGCTAACACATTCCTGGATGCTAACAATGTCAGGTTCTTTCCTAATATTCTCATTTTTAATAAATTATCATTAATGCCATCTGTTCACACCCCTAACCTTTCTCAGGACTCTCATATCTGTGGTCTTGTCTTTGGTGAAGTGTTTTATTTCTAACCTAGCTCTCAGATCCATAAGTTAAAATTGGTTTGAACACTGTCTTGTATACAGATAATTTATTCAGTTGACTTCCTACCATACCAGCTTTGTTGACTCTGTTGTCTATTTCCATATTTAATTTACCATGTTCACTAAAAATTGTGCCTTAGTAGCTGAAATGTTTTACTTGTTCTATAGGTTCTCCATTCACGATGCAGTTGATATTTTCAATGCTTCTGCCTATTTTCATTGTCTTTGTCTTGTTATTGCTGATTTCCATACCAAATATATTACAACAGTTACTGAATTTAGTCAGGGACTTTTGCACCCTTGTACTAGATTTATTTAAAAGTATAACATAAAGCAGAGAGCTGAGATTAACACCTCCAATTTTGCTATCAGATTTAACACCACTTTCCTTCATAATGTGATCCATATAGATAACATCAAACCATGTTCCTGTATTTTCAATTCTAACTGATGACTTACACTCAAAGACTAAGTATTGCTTGATATAATGCCCCACTGACACCCTATGGCTATAGAGGCAATTTGTCATGCCTTTTGTAGGTCTACAAAACTTAAATACAGATCTTTGTTATATTCCCACAATTTCTGAACTATTTGTTGTAAAGTGAAAATCTGATTCTGACACCCTCTATATGGCCTGAATCCAGCTTGTTCTTCACCAAGCTTCCCTTCCACAATCCTTTTCAACCATTTCTCTTACTTGCATAAATCTTACAAGGAATACTCAGAAGGGAAATACCTATAACTCTCACATTCAGTTTTATTTCCCTTTTTATATATTGAGTACTATGAGAGTTCTATTCCAATCATTTGGAATTCGTCGCTCTGTCCAGGCCCTCTGAACTATGCAGTGCAGCCACTGCAAAACTTTTATAGCTACATACTTAAGCATTTCTGGTCAAATATCATTTATTCCCACTGACTTTACACATTTCAGGCTTTTGATGGCTTTTTCTACTTGAAGTATGGATATATATTCCTGACTACATGCCTGTTAAGTGTTTTTTACCACTGTGCTGTCACTGCTTGTTTCATTTAGCAATTTTTTGAAGTAATTACTCCACATATCAATGATATCTTTTTCTCCGGTTTTCATTGTCCCCTTCATCATCTCTAATTCCTTTTACAGCACTCTTTTCTCCATTTCTGAAATTTTTCAATAGCGTACAGAATATTTCGTCACCTTCCTGATATTTATTTTCTATGTTCTTACCAAAGTCTTCCCATGACTTTTGTTTAGCTAGCTTTACACAGTGTTTTTGTCTCTGTATTGTCTAAGAGCACAAGATGACTTATTCACCAGGAACTTTCAATATGCTTTCTTCTTTTCCTTCACTGCCTCTTTAACTTTCTTTGTCCACCATGGAGTTCTGATTTTTCTTTCCTTGCAGACAACCTCACCACATACCCTCTGGCTAATTCAATCAATTTTTTCTTCAGGGCTTTCCAAAGAATCTTCAAGGTTTGGTTCCGGTTCTAAAACTCTTTCATTTTTTCTTGAATAATGTTTGTGTATTTTAGTCTACAGTTCACATCTAAGAGATGCTCAACTTTTATTTGCTTTAAAACTTTCTTACATGTTCTTCTTTTTTTTAATATCAAATTTAATTTTATTCTGCTCAAGACTAAATTGTGATCACTTCCAATTTCAAATCCTTACACTCTAGTGTCCTGCACCAGTGGGAAAACATCACTATCAACTATTCAAAATTAAGTGGATATTGAATACCACGTTTATCTTAGCCAAATAAGAAACTCAAAGATAGGAAATCTAATCTAAGAGTTTCATGCCGAATATAGAAAACTAGATAAAGTTCGGTGAGTCCAAGCATAAGCCAACACCTGATAGTGCAACTCGTAGCAAAGGTGGAGAAAGCTCCGATCACTGTCCTTAATATTTTCCCATAATGTAAAACAAAGCTCCTAGGAGATGTATTACTGTTCTACATTATGCGAAGTCACTACCCATACCGGTTTCGACCTTTTTAGAGGTCTCATCAGTGAGTAGATAGACCTAGATAGATGTAATACTAAGGTTTCAATAGTCAGAGCTCCTTTCTTTACTGTACGAGTTGCCAAAAGGTGTCCAAATACAATTACTAAAATTAGAGCCAACAGGCTTCACTTTGGCGAAGTAAAATTATACAAAATTAAGTGGATATTGAATACCACATTATTTCTTAGCCAAATAAGAAACTCAAAGATATGAAATCTAATCTAAGAGTTTCATGCCGAATATAGAAAACTATATAAAGTTCGGTGATTCCATGCGTAAGCCAACACCTGGTAGGCTTATGCTTGGTCTTGCTAGCCTGTTGGCTTTTATTACAGTAATCAACATCAACAATAACATAGTCAATGAGACTTTTCTTATTCATTGCCTCTTCTCTCCATGTGAATTGATGCACATTTTTATGTGGAATATTCTGTTAGTAACAACAAGTACATGTCCTAAGCAGATATCCAACAGATATTTGCCATTATTATTATTATTATTAGCGTTTCTCTTTTCTCCAAATCTATTTCTCTTGGACTTTTAAACCACAAGGCTTTAAGGATCATCCTCCAATTACTTTGTCCCCCTTCAAAACTGGTTTTAAAAATATAACTTTATTAATATTATCCAGAAATTTTCATCATGAAGAAGTATGACATGATGAAAACATCGCATTCAAGAATGTCCATGCACACATAGAATGGGAAACTTATAGGAAAGGCATTTTTTAACTCAGTCGGGGAGTAAGGTTCAACAGCTGACAAAATCAGTAATACTTTGATATACTGTATGTATTGTAATTAAGCTTGTTTCTTCGTGTGTGTGTGTGTGTGTGTGTGTTATATTCAAGTACTCTGGATGAAGTATGCCATCTTAGGACATTAGCAATAAACTATGTTTTTATGGACTTGACAGTGTTAAATAATTTGTCATCCTGAGTAGAGCATCTCTACTCTCCAGCCAACACACTGTGGATTCAAATTTCATTATGCTATGGATGTTTATAAACATTAAGCATTTTAAATAGTAGACAATTTTTACTATCAGCATGAGATCATTACATTGCCCAATGGAAATCTAAGTGGCTTAAATAATTCAGGAATCTTGCTCTCTAGGAGCAAGGTTCCTGAATTATTTAAGCTTACCTAAGTTTATTTATGATGCTAAATATACTACCAATACAAAGTTATCAACTTTTAATGAGTGGGATAGAAATAAAGAAATTATTCAGTGATTTTATAAATGAAGTGGTTATATAAGGAAATAAGTTTTGTCTAAAGATGGAAAAAATACTAAATAGCAAACTGTGAATGAACTCCAGCATATGGTGACAAAGAACAAACAGTAGAAATACAATGAAATGTCCAAAACAGCCATTTAATCACAGTGAGAATATCTTCAACTATTTATTGTGGCACAGCAAATCATCACAAACATAATGCAAAGTTACTGCAACTTCAAAACTCATTCAATGCATCTCAACATGTTCCTCAACAGCTTGGGGCATTTCTTTCTTATGCATAAGGTAACCTTTCTTGTGATATTAATGTGGATGTTTTATTGTAAAGTTTAAAAAAAAATGAATTTATATTGTGTAAGGAATGGGATTTGGAATGGGATTTTATGTAACTGCTAGTAAATCAGTTCTGTAAAGTATATTTCTAATATTTCAGAATTTAAAATCATAAACTTTAGATCCTGAGTTTAAAATTAGTGTGGATGAAAGTTCCAGTAGTTTACATATAATAAATAAATTTACTAAATTGGAGTTTGCTCATGAGAAAGTTGAGTATCACTAAAATCAGCAATAGATATACCTTATAGCTAGAAACTGAAGAGATCATCATGGAAGGATAAAATCTGCTGGGTTCAGGAACTAGACTATTATAATTCTCATTGAGAGGTGTCTTAAATGGAATGAATTTCTCTGGAATGATAAAATCATTTCTTAATCATTAAAACAAATACATATGTTATAAAAAATATCTGAAAAACGATATATTTAGATGCAGAAAATCAGGTTATGAATATATTGTCAAGGCATTTTAATAACTTTTTTTAACAATTGGGCATAAAGAATACATACACTTGTTTCTATATATGCAATCTCTCTCTCTCTCTCTCTCTCTCTATATATATATATATATATATATATAAACAAATGAGTAAGAGTTTTTAAATGTGAACAAATGTTAAATCAAATACCAGTTTATAGAATTTGTTCGAATATGTGATAAATAAACATCCATATGATTTGCAAGACTTCAATATATGTTATCCTGTCATCTACAGGATCCCCTACAGCTGCAAAATTGCTTATTTCTGTAAAACAAGAACTGCCAACAGCAGCTTAAGTGAACATAGAAAAATAAATTAAATCTTAGACTACCATAGTTCTGGTTGAATCTGCAATAGCTCAAGATTCCCCCAATCCAAAAAATCTAGGAAACTTATGTTACTAAGAACTGTATATTGTTTACTTATGGATGTGAAATATTAACTTAATACAGGAAAACCTTGCTTAACACAATTAATTAATCCATCAATTAATGCGCACTAAGCGAAATCATGCTAAGCGAATACAGTAAACAATAGGAATAATTATAATTCATACATCAGTCAGCATAAATTTGAAAAAAAAAAAAATTACAGTATAAGCTATATTAGAGAGTAAAATCATCAAAGTTAATAAAAACAATTGCTTAAATTTTTATTTAATGTCTAAACATTTGATTGAGCTAAATTTTTTACAAAAAAAAAAATGTTTGAATCATGCTAGACTTTTTCATCTTGTCATGCAATTTGCAATAGCTGGCGATCACTTTATCAAGGTTTCGGTGGACTTCAAAGCTTCATTCCTTATCAGGATCAGCATCAAACAAAATTTCCTTAGCATGTTCAATGTAATTGAAAGCTAGCTGAAGTTCTTTTGCAGTTAGCTTCTTAGTCATACCATTTTCTTCTTGTTTGTACTCCTTTTCTTCTTCTTCATATGCACGCTGTTCTTCTAGTTGAAGGAGATCATTCTCGCTTAACTGTTCTGAATGGGAATAGAGCAAGTTTTTCACATCTTCATTATCCAGTTCATTAAACCCAAGTTTTTTTCCAATTGTGCTGATTTCTTCAATAATGTTAGATCTTGGATTTTGCACACAATAAACTAACAAAGGTCTTTAAACTTGAGTTTAAAGTTGCCTTCTGCATTACCTCCTAATAATAGCACAAGACAATCTTCAGATACTTTGTAGCCTGGTTGAGATGCTTCACTTTTAGCTAGGAAAGTTTTTGTTGGCATACACTTCCAAAAGAGACCAGTTTCATCGACGTTGAATATTTGCTGATCGTCATAATCATCCTCCTGAATAATCCTTTGCAATTCTTCACGAAACTCGGCCACAAAATCTTTATCAGCACTAGCAGATTGCCCAGTTATTTTAATGTTATGCAGTCCAGCTCAATTTTTAAAACAATCAAACCATCCTAAACTCACAGTAAAGCTTTTACATTTCTCTTGAAATTTGGTTTCTTTCAATGAGGTAAAAACATTGAGAGCTTTTGCCTGTACTAAGAGGTATTATTTTTTGGTTACAATCCTCAATCCAGAGCAATAGAAGACGCTCTATTTCAATAATTAAATCGCTTCTATTTCGGGTGATTTGCATGCTTAAAGAAGCAGTAGCAATTTTTCCTTGTTCTTTGTATTCTTTGCTCTTATTTAATATTTCAAACTGTAGACTCACTGTATACCAGGTCTCAAACAATCATGAACAAACAATCAAACAATGAGGCACTTGATTCTTAAACTAGGGCCACTTTCATGTCTCTTAACGACTTTCAGCTTTTCCGGTCACTGCAGATTGGCAACAAAAAATTGTGTTAACTGATTAATCATTCGCTTAAAAGGGGGGGGGGTATCATTTCACTCAATCGCGCTAACTGATTATCGTGTATATCGAATTCGCAGTTGGTTTTCCTGTAATTAAGTAATATTTATTATACCAAGGTATATGTTTCTTTCCATAGACAAAAAAACAACTGCATAAGGATATATATTCAAGTATGCCTCAAAAAATTGTAATATAGACATATATTATTATAATATTTATTGTATTTATATTTAATACAAAACATACACAGCGAATATTGCGAAAATCAAATGCAAACATTACATTTTTAGCATCTTACATACACATTTGACATGGCATATTATCTCATATTTTTATATAGATAGATATATTGTTATTATACATTTGCAGTACAAACACATGAAACATAAAATGATTAGTAATAAACAAAGTAAGAATGAAAAACATAAAAGAAGTTTAATAACAATTTAATGTAATGGATGTGTTTCAATATTGCTACACAAAAAGTCAATATCAGGTGAAATATTTGACCCTGCAATTCTTAGATTTCTCCTTTGAAATGAAACTTATATGAATAAGCATATATTTACTAATATTCATTAAGCGCCGAAATACGCAAGAAGCAAAATTTGTGAACCCGCACCAATATCTGATTTTTTTCCATTAAAATATAAAAAATAACAAAAAATAAATAATAATAATTAAATACGTTTCTTTAAAGATAAAAAAAATCTACTTAGTCTTAAAACATTTTCAATTTGTTTTCATTATTTCACGGCCCCCCTCAACAAAATCTATGGTCCCCAAGGGGGCCGGATCCCACAGTTTGGGAAGCTCTGTATTTTCTGTAATTAGTCCATTGTTTAAACTTTGCTAAATTTATATAAATACTTGCATATTACTGAGAGAAGGCTAATCGGATTAAGTACCGATAGCCAAAAGCAAAACACGTACGCCAAGTACACGTGCACTGTGGAAGGAGAGCATGTGATCACCCCCCCCACGCATGCGCACACACCACCACCGAAGAGTATGCTAAGGGAGATTGTGGCGCTAGGTGCTGTAAGGTGATGTGAGCAAAGAGGGAGAAACTTAATGACATAGTAAGGAAGTGTTGGCGTGGAATTTAAAATGCGAAGCAGCGCCAGCTCAGGGCTTTTTCGCTAGGTTTTTCTTTAGTCATCCTCTTCACTTGTCACTGTTCATCCCCGTTCCTTGGAGGGATCGAAAAGGCAGAGATCGTGGGATGAATGAATGCCTAATTTAACTACTAAACACAGCTGGTGGGATACCATCAGAACCAGAAGTCTTTATTTATTATCTAGGCCGTTCAAGATTCTTCTGATGCCTTTCTGGCTTAAGATCACCGAAGGCATGTGATGCAACATTACAAGTAAAGTAAGGGATAGTTTTTGTATCACAAGGCATGACTGCCATTGGTGTAGGAGGTAATTTTACTGCATTTAACCCTTTCTAAGTCAAACTTAGCTTTCTTAATTATGGTTTTGCAAGTTGTGAGACTTCACTGTAATTTTTATTTCATGCATTTATGTGAACTGTACCCCCCCCCATTAGACTGCCTTGGAACACTTCTTGGAAAACCATAGCACCATCATGGCTTGGATAGTGGGCAGAAATTTTGAACATAGTTGGGAATGAGACTCTCATGCCAACATGGATAATTTCTTTAACAAGATCATAATAAGTATCTAGATAACGGAAACAGAATTCTGATGGTGGAAAGGAGGAGCCAAGTCTCAGAGATCTTCCTAATTAGCATTGTTGTGCCAAAAGACATCTTCATACAGACAACATCCAGTCTACATGCCATAAAGTGGCCTCTACAGTGGCCTTTGCATACCACTACATTGTCTCCCTCTAGACATGATATATCAATGGCAGCAAGATTATGCACCAGCTGATCAGAAAGCCTCTAATGCATTATGAGATTTGGTTCCAAACACTATCAGGCAAAAACAGTCTATAGAACTGCTTTATTGATGCATCTTCAAATATAGAAGTTTCTGGATTTCACAATATGCCTCCATGCCTTTGAAGGGAATTACAATGCATGTAACAAAATTGGGAGGGGGGGGGGGAGATAGTAACCAGGACCCTTGCTCTTGAGACCAAACACAGTAACAACTTCAAGTCCAAATAAGCAAACTGATATCTAACAAACTCTCCTGAAAATGTGTACAAAAAGGTATATAAAACTAACGGAAGAGTATAGTATAGTATAATAAAACTTGGCCTTAGAAATTTCCAATCTTTATACCAGAACTCTCAAGTATTTCAACACAATAGTAGCACAAATTATAAAATGTACCAACTTTTCTCATTATTAATAACAAAGGATAACTTTACTAGAGTATTAATATTGCATCTTTCTGTGTGTAGAGGCTAAAGTGCTGTGAGGACATCATGTTGGAGACTTAATGGATTGTATACAGCACTCAGAAAGGATTAAAACAGAATTTAATACTTTCTATATTTCGTATCAGTCACTGAGACATCTTCAGGGATTACAAAAAACTAATGTAACATATACACAAATACCACACAATACTAAGCCCAACCACGTGGGTGACACTAAAGTCCTATCTAGGTGGAACGCCTTCTAAGGGCAGTTGTAGATGGCCTGGAATGTAAGGTGGGATCTCTGATGATAAGTGTTTCCCAAATCTTAGGAAGCTTAATGCAACCATATTTATTAAAATTTGGTTGATTTCTGAGAGCTGCTGCTGATTCCAAAAATAGTCTCTCATTTTTGAATTTGCTGTGGTGGAGCATGGTGGTTTTTTTCCATGAGATCCTGTGGGTTGTATCCAAGGCATGGTCAGCCAGGCCTGACTGACCATAGTCGTGGTTGCAGATGTATGACTTGTGTTCCTCCAGGCAGATGGTTGCTGATCTGCCTGTCTGTCCAACGTACGCCAGCTTACAGGAACAGGGTACTTTATAAACTCCAGGCACTGATCTTTTGTAGAACGGATAAGGGTAGCAAGTTTGCAGTGGGGCTTAAATGCTGTGTAGGTTATACTTTAAAATATTGGCTATTTTTTGGGTATGGCGATGGCATTTCTAAACTCTTTCTGAAGAGAAGATCGGGGAATTGGGGAGGAACTGATTATTTTTTAATACTGTGATCGCTGTAGCCATTTGAGAGGAAAGTGTTGTATATGTGGTCAAGCTCAGTTGTAAGGGCAGTTCCACTGGAACAAAGATCGTAGGCTCTCTTAGTTAGAGTTTTAATAATGCCATATTGTTGAGCAGGGTGGTGGTGGGAGAGTTGGTGAACGTATCACCAACTCTCCCAACAATGGGCTTTAACAACATTAATATATAAACACAGCTCAGACATTTTACTGTACAGCAGAGAACTAAAATCTTCAACAAAGGTTAATGAGGTATCAATTATGGTGTGTGTGGGTGGAGTTATCAGATCACTATATAAGAATTGAAATGGTTGAAATATTGAAGGAGTTCGTTAAAAAAAAATCACTTCCTTGTGCTGCAATTCTCACCATTTCTGGTGTCAAAACAAAGTTCAACTGAAGTCAGTGAAGGTTTGGTTCAAGTTATCTGATCAAACGATGCTTCACTATCTCATGTTTCAACTTTTCACACAATGCATGTGGGAACTATACATCTGAATGTTTGAAAAGTTTCATTTTTATACATCTGTCTAGTCCAATTTGGAGGGAAGATTAAAAAATTTAGGTCAAATAGATGAACTAGACAAATCTTGATGCCTCCCCATATACAAAAATTTACAACTTAAAAAAAAAAAAAAAACTAATCTGACCAATAGGCTTTAATTTTAAAATAGCTGAATTAAATTAAGTATTAAACAGGTTAGCATTATTTTTATTTTTTTACGTGAATCCCATCCATGATATATTGTAAGGTATGATACATTAATATCATAAATGGGCTAAGATTAGATAATGTGGAAAAGCCTGCTGTACAGATCAAATGTAGAATTTTCTCAAGCTGTTTCAAGGCCTTCGATATATCAGCAGGGTAGCAGTCTCGCACCAAGTGATGAAATTCATGTACTACCTAAAAAATAAATGACAGGCAAAAAGGTATCTTAAGAGCATGCTCGCTTTGGTAATAAAGACTAATCCCAATCCTTTTAGATTAAAATATGCAGCAAGCAAGTAACCTAATTTAAGATCTACAGTTAGATACCTGCAATTATGCCTCCTTTCCTTGGACAATTTAACCATCTTTGAGGAATGTCTAACTTATTTTTCCTGTGATAATCACTCATGCTTGGCTTAGAAAAACTTATGATCCCTTTCTGAAAATAACACAAATAACATTTTTGTTTAAAACTTACAAACACACACACACACACACACACACACACACACACACACACACACACACACACACACACATATAATATCACAGGCAAATATAAGTCCAAAAACTTACTACAGGAAACACACAAATCATTATTCACATGATTCTTGTCAATAGCCCCTCAAACTCATTTGCTGTAAAAGCATTCACAACCTCTGGCAACTGCACTCTTACACAATACAACTTCCAGACAGACCTCTTATTCTCTTACCTTCTTGTCATGTAGTAAAAAATTTCTTCAGCCCTCAATGGAAGCACTTGAGATGACCAGTCACCAATTTAGCTAGTCTATGGAATCCTTGCACCACTTCCTCATCCCAAGAAACCTAGACAACAAATCTGTATAGAATAATTCAAATGTGATTTTATCAAAGCCTTATAAAGAAAAATGACTTCCTTCTATTTTTCAGTATGTTTCTGAACATCCAAGTGATCCTAAGAAAGCTTCGACACTGTTCACCATCAATCTCCAAATCCTTAGCCTCATTGGTTTTATGAAATCCTGTTCCATCTATGTAATACAGAGCTTGTAGTCTTTCCACCTGGCACCTATTGCTGACTCTAGTTCCATTCATATCCATTATTGAATGAAAATTCTGTGCTTAGACACCTGCCAGGTTAAATCTGCATGATCATTCTCCAAAGCAAATACTTCTGGCATTAACACACATAAAATGTATCTCTCCTTAAGTATCCCTGAGTCTTTAAATTACTATACAATTCATATTTTATATCTGAGATACTGGCATCAAGCATTCTCTGATCTTTTGTATTCTCAGCTCATTCAGTTCAATGATGTATAAGTGTGCATGGACAAATATACACACATAAATAGCTCTGGTTTCTCTGATTTTGCAATTCCATTCTCTCAATGAAGAATACTTTCTCAACACTTAAATCCAAACAATTCAAGTGCAATCCATCAGTCACAAAGAATTTTCATCATTCACTCACTAAATGAAGTGAATCCGAAGGACATCAATTTATAAATGCATACATCTAAAAACTGAAGACCATTCCTGCTACACAACTTATGTACTAATCAACTTCAATCATGACCTTTCTCAATTCGCTTCTATCTACAGTGCAGCAGCATACCATCTTTATTCTTCAAAATAACACTTTATTATATAAACACCACCAAGAGTAGAAAAAATATAATTAATTTATTGAAACTCTGTAATATTTCACTGGTTTTCTACCCAACACCTTCAGAGAACAAATTACAACTGTGACAAGCATACAACACTCAACTAAATCAATGTAGAAAGAATTCAAATTGTAAATGAAAACAAACTCATGTCTTAACATGGCACTCTACATGCGCACACACAATTTACAGACAAGATTACATTATCATCATATAACAGCGTTATGCATTTTCATAACGCTGTTATATGATGACCAATAAACAAGACTACTGTGTGATCATATGCTAAATAAATAACATTTTGCTACTTGTATATGGAAAATATGACCAGCATTGATTTAGCTTTCAGTTCTATATTGATGCAGCTTCAATAAAGATTAAAAGAATGGGTAGTGACACTTCCCATAATGCATAGCAATATACACATCCAAAAGGATGTGTGATGTGCATCATGGGATAGTGCTATGAAGATATTTCATGCACAAACTTATTTGCTTAGGCTAGTGTAAAGAATTAAAACACACATTTTGCCTTTTATTGCACTTGGTTTACATAATTCAGATATCTGAGTGGTGATACTGATCATTTTTTTTTCTTTTGTGGAAGTATTTTCATAAACACTGAAATAAAAGAAAACTAACATAGTAAAGATATTAAGGTTAGACTGTTAAATTACAGATATTTCAGTTTGTGTTTTCACAAATCATCTTCATTGCAGAAGAATAAACAATGGAAATTCAAATACGAAGAATTAAATTACATGGTACAAGCAGTAGTTATTTTTCTGTGTAATGAAGCAGTTGCTCACTACTAAGATCCAACACATATAATGAAATACTTTATTAAATATAATGAAATAATAATGTCACAGTTATAAAAAATAACTGTGACATTATTATCACAAAAGCAGATAAAGGGAATGCCACTGTTGTTTTAAATCAGACAACTTACATAGAAAAAATGAACCACTGGTATTGGACCACAACACCTACCAAATGGGAAATTACAACCCCACGCAATGCAACAAAAAGAAAACTACTGAACTACTTAAATCAGTTAACATGTGGCCGGAAGAAACAATTAAAAAATTAATACCACAGTGTGCCCGCACGCCCAGAATTTATGGCCTGCCAAAAGTACACAAAACAGACACACCATTACGTCCAATTGTGGAACAGATAATCATAATATTATCAAGATTATATTATCAAGAACAGATTAAGATAATCATAATATAACAATATAAACTGTATAATTCCAGAAGAATCCTAGTACATGAGGACTTTAGCAGGGTTTATTGTAGTTTTTATTGGTAATTTTTTATTTTATTTTTTTATTACTAGAGGGCAGGC
Organism: Typopeltis vanoorti; assembly: GCF_054136105.1. NCBI lineage: Eukaryota > Metazoa > Arthropoda > Arachnida > Uropygi > Thelyphonidae > Typopeltis > Typopeltis vanoorti. The sequence goes on from NC_143569.1 coordinate 12,088,700, forward strand.
TAAGAAAAAAGATTAGTTAACAATGTAGATGTAATTTACCTGTATAGAGTGCAACAGCATGTAGCTTGGTTCTTATACACATGTATCCTTCCGATGATGACCTCAATACAGGGGTCGAAACGTCAAGTTATTATTTTATTATTAATCAGTAAAATAATCTTTTCAACACGTGTGTTTTGTGTCCCTAAATTCATAAATATGAACATATAATGAAATAGTTGCTAATAACAATTTTGGGAAATTGTTATTTGCAACTGTATTTCATTATTAGTTTAAATCATACAGAACAATGAAAACAAATCACTCATTTTTTACCATTTACATTCCACACATGGTTGGATTTTTTTTCTATGCAATTTCTTTCCAGGGATGTAAACAGAGCAATAAGAGGTTGTGTCACTGTAATGGCTGCCATGAATAGTTGGAAAACATCAATGTAAATTCTAAACTCAAATTTATTTTTTAATATGAATCCTATCAATAAATGGTTGTAAACTAATAACCCATCAGCAATAGCATCACGAGTGAGTTAAGGATTACATAATCCAGTGCTGCTCTACCTGGGTCACTCTACATTGTTTTAGTAATCTTGATAATTTGGATACAGGGATGGTTAACAGAAGCCAGTGAGCTGTACATGGAGGTGAAGTGTTCTGAAAGAGGAAGGCGAGGAGTTGGGTGTCACAGGGTTCTGTTGTTTAACTTCTGTATCAATAACAATGTAATTCATGGTGCAAAAGGAGATATTCAGTTGTTTGCTGATGATGCTAAATTGGGAAGAGCAATGTCATAGATGTTCTGATGAATTGTTGTTATTACAAGCAGATTTGAAGAGTTTGGTACTTTGGACTGAAGTTATCATTTCAATGTTGCTAAGTGCAAAGCTATGCACTTTGACCAGAGAAGATGAAATGAGGAGGCAAGGGATCTAGAGATCTTGGTGGGAGGGAGGGGGGACATATCATGAAAGCTGTATGGGTTACCCAAAAAACTGCTGTTATAATAAAGAATGCTGACATGGATGAATAAGGAGATGACAGTTCCACTATATAAGGTACTAATAATGCATCATGGCCACAATGGTGATAAGAAAACACAGGAGAAAGTATGGACGAATACTCATGTTAGAAGTTTAATGGAATGAAACATTACTGGGAAAGTATTCAAAATAATATTTAATTCTTCGAGTATTTCGTCTCAGTTACAGAGACATCATCATCAGGGAGTACAATACGAGACTTGTATAACTGTAAAAACTAGATGTAGCTTAGAAATACCAAAGCGCTTTACATCGATTTTTACAGAGGTCAAGTCAAGACAGAGGTCATGCGATTGTTACAAAAATAACCTTGTTTGTCTCTGTATATTTTATGCTAGATATTATTGTAAATAACCCAATGGGAATTAACTGTAATACATCACTAAAAAAAAAGAATATTTTTTTTAGTGATGCATTGATTCATAATCAAAGTTTGTTGTTTATTTATATTTGTATGTTCATCCAAACCCAGATGAAGCTACAAATTAACATGGGAAACTAGTCAGTAACTAGTTGTATCAAAAAGTTGGGGCACGTTGATAGTAAGATTACGTTTGAAGAGCTGTGAAAGATAAGTGATTTAGTTTAAAAAAAATAGCATTATCGTTAATAATTGTGCTAGAATTATAGTTTACTGCAGAGTTAATCTGTTTAACATAAAAAGTTTGTTTTAATTGGTGTTAAATTAGTATTTTGATAAGATACAAAAATAGCGTGGCACATGGCACCAATGAGAAGAAAGGCAATGGCGTCGAAATCATCGCCGTCTTTGTTAAATAAATTTAACCCAAGGGAGTTCCGTTCAGTGTAACGTCTGTGGGATGTATACTTTTCCGAAAGCGGTTGGAGTTTGGTTCGAAAATGATTGTGGCGAGAAAGTGTGCCGAAAGTGTCAGGAATGCGAGGATTTGAAGTGTGTCTCAGGTTGTGAGATTGATATAACAGACGAAAGCCATAATGTGATCGAAAATAGCGATATGATAGAAATTTGCGATGTAGTGCCAGATAGTATTGAGAGAGAGCGGTGTTGGGGATGAGAGCGAAAGTAAAAGTACAGAGCGTGAGAATGGTTTGAGTGATAAAAAAAAAGATTTAGTTGCAATGAGGGAGATCACAAGGTTGCACGGAGTGCTACATAGGGAGAAGCAGCAGCAGCTGGAACGATTACAAAATTGTTTACCGAGTGCATCAGCTAACGGAAAGAAGCGAATGTGTGATAAGAAAAATGAGAGCATGATCGGGAGTGAAAGGAAAATGAAGGAGCTAGTGTTGTATGGTGATTCACTAATAAGAGGTGTAATAGATGAGAGTTCGATAAAATCGTACTTACTGGGTGCAAAAATTAAGGATGTAAATGAGGCTATTAGAGCGCAAAAGCAGAGGGTGAAAGAAATGATAGTAGTGGCAGGAACAAATGATTTAAAAGGGGATAAATTTGCTAAGAGAGAGGACCTGAAGGAATTACTATAGGTAGCAAAAGAGTAATAGAGTTCAGATAGTGAGTCTGTTGCCACGGTATGACAGAGAAGAGTTGAGAAGGAGGGCCATACTTGCAAATGACTTTATGCGCAGGTTATGTAGGAGGAGTGGTGTGAAGTTTGTGGATGTGTGGCGTGAGTTTGATGGGTGAAAGGACTTACACAAGATGGATAGTGCATCTGAATGGATTTGGTGTGTGGAGACTAGAAAAAGTGTTGCTGAATGAAGTGAAAGTGGATGTGCAGATTCAGGAAACTAGAACTATTGGGGGGGGGGGATATGCAGACATCAGGGAGGCAGTTGAGTGCAAGAATGTGTATAATGTGCCTGAGCTAGTACGAAAGACAACAAATCAGAATGGGATAGTTAGTATAAGGCATCAAAAGAGTGGTGGGACTAACAGGCTTCTGCACTTCATAAATACTAATGACAGGAGTATTAGGAACAAGAAGAAAGAATTTTTGGCTTTGGTTGGCTCTTCCTGGCCACAGGTTATTGGCATTAGCGAAACATGGTTGACAGAAGATGATTTAGCTAGTGGGATTGAATGTGAGGGGTATGGTGTGTTCAGAAGTGACAGGGAGAATAAAATGGGGGGGGGAGTGTTATTGATGATAGCTGATGAACTGCAGCCAAGGAGAATTGAAGTTGAATTGCAGGATAGTGAAGAGAGCACATTTCAGGCTATTTGGTGTGAGATTGAGACTAGTGGAACAAAATATACAGTTGGGTGCTGCTATAGACCAGGTGATGGAATAGATGGTGGAGATAGTATGCATACATAAATAGACACAATGAGTGGAAGGAGGGTAATGATTACGGGGGATTTCAAACTATGGTAACATTGATTGGAAGGGGGAGAGGACACATGGGAGGAAGGAATTGGATTTTATGCAGTTATTAAGGGATAACTGATAAAATTATGGAGTTAATTAAAAAAGAAGATAAAGCTAAAGTTCTAAGTAAATATAGGAAATTAAATAAAGATAAATCAGAAATGTAAGGAGACGAAGGCAAAAGGAATATGCTTAAATTGCAAGTGCTAAGAAAACTGATAGCAGATGATCATGATTTTACAAAATACAGGAAAACCTCACTTAACACGATTAATTAATCCATCAATTAATGTGTGCCAAGCAAAATCACGTTAAGCAAATACAATAAACAACAGGAATAATTATAATTCATCCATCAGTTAGTGTAAATTTGGAAAAAAAAATTATAGTATAAGCTATAGAGGATAAAATCATCAAACTTAATAAAAATCAATTGCTTAAGTTACTTTTACAAAAAAAAAAGTATGTAAAAATGTTTGAATCATGCTCGACTTTTTCATCTTTTCATGCAATTTGCGATAGCTGGCGATCACTTTATCAAGATTTCGGTGAACTTTGAAGCTTCGTTCCATATCAGGATCAGCAAACAAAATCTTATTAGCATACTCAATGTTACTGAAAACTACTTCGTTCTTTTGCAGTTAGCTTCTTAGTCACAACATTCTCATCTTGTTCGCACTCCTTATCTTCTTCATATGCAAGCTGTTCTTCCAGTTGAAAATCATTCTCGCTAAACTGTTCTGAATGGAAATCGAGAAAGTTATTATTATTATTAGTGGCAACTCCAAGGAGTACTTAGACTCATCGAGGGAGGTCCTAACATCATGTCAAGAACAACTATTCGACATTCACACACAGTATCTATCATACTTTGCCTTGAACTCATTCACAGTCATGGCACCCACAACAGACTTTGGAAGCTTATTCCACTCATTCACCACTCTCCAATTAAAAAACCTAGCTTTAACACCTTTGCTAACCACACTCTTGCCCAGCTTCCATGTATGGCCCCTAGTCCTCCCACCACCAGTCCTATTCTCAAAAATATCTTCTGAATTAATCTTATAGAAAAAGTTCAGTAATTTGAATGTCTCAATCATATTACCCCTTTTTCACCTATCAAACAATTTCTGCAACCCACAAATCTTCAACCTGTTCTGATTCCATGGGCCTGCTATCATCTTGGTTACTCGTCTCTGGATCCTCTCCACCACCTCCTCCTCATCAAGAAGAAACCCTGGTGTAAAAATCTGCGCACAGTAGTCAAGATGGGGTCTTATCAAGGCTCGATACAGAGGAACAATAACCTGTTTGTCTCTGCTTGTTAAAGTATTTTTCAGCAACCAAGTGATTTGATGAGTTGATTTAGCCACTTTTGCGATGTGCCCCCTAAACTTCAACTCCCTATTCACCTACAAACTCAAATCCCTGGAGTAAGGTTCCACCAATGTGATATACTGCTGCTAATCTTTTCACCCCAAAATGCATAACCTTACACTTTGCCACATTAAATTGACATCCATTCTCTTTAGCCCAGTCCTCCAAACTATCCAAGTCATCTTGCAAAATTTTGACATCCTGTGCACTCACTATTGCTCCACCCAACTTTGCATCATCAGCAAACAAATGAACACTTCCTCTCAGATCCTTTCTTATATTGTTAATGAACAAATTGAAAAGTAGTGGTCCAAGAACAGAACCCTGTGGCACACCACTAGTCACAGGCCGTCTTTTGGAGACTCTACTCCTGAATAAACCACTCTCTGATATCTCTCCATCAATCACCCACCTGCAAGGTCAAGTAGAATCACTGTAAACCCATTACTCTGATCCAGTTCAGCTGTCACTGTGTTATAAAACGTGAGCAAGTTACTGAGGCATGATCTATCCTTCACAAACCATGCTGTCCCCCATACAGTATCCCATTTTCATCTACCCAATCCTGTATTTTTCTCTTGACTATTTTCTCCAAGACCTGACAATGATTCCTGATATGCTGATCGGTTGGTAATTTACAACAGCAGTCTTGGAACCTCCTTTATTTAGCCCTCTTTCCATCCCCTCGGCACTAACCCAGACCCGAGACACAAATTAAACAAAATGGTCAAGGGCACTGACAATTCTTTAGCCACTTCACGTATGACATGAGCTGGTATACCATCCAATCCCACAGATGTACTGACATTGAGGTTTTGTAATAGACCATTCACCTCCACTTCATTCAACACAATTCCCGTATAAGCTATTGGTTCATTCATTCCTGCAATGTCACCACCTGGATTATACTCTTGCAAAGTGCTAGCTCAGTAATTCAACTATATCAACTGATTCGGTTACCTCCCTACCATCTGAATTCTTTAAAATCATTCTCCTATATACATTTTTTCTTTTACTTGCAACATATCGATAAAACTGTTTGGGATTCTCTTTAGCCTGCACGGCTAATGTTCTTTCATAATCCGCTTTTGCTTTTCTTACCACACTTGTTACCCTTCTGGCCTGCGCTTTATACTTTTCATGTGCCTGCCAGTCACCTTTCTCCTTAAATTCCTTCCACAGTTGTTTCTTTTTTTTTTTTTTTCAGCTCAAGCTTAATGGTGTTATTCATCCATTTAACCCCCACTTGATTTATTATTCAGACTCTATGTATACAATCAGCCAATGCCTCATGCAAACACTTCTTAACTGCCTCCGATGCACTATCAACATCCAGCCCTTGCAGTTTTACATGACATGGCACTGAACCAATCAAACTCCTAAGCTTGTCATAATTACCAGTCCGATAATTCCACATGTACCTTGTCTTAATTGTAAATTCCCCACCTTTAGCCACCTCCCAAGTCAAGACTCCTATGATCACTCTCACCAATTGGTGGCAACGTGGTCATATTCATTACAGACAAATTCTCTGATGCAATTACTAGGTCAGGCACTCTCTGATCCCTAGTATTTTCCATTACATACTATTGCAGATAGTTATCCCTTAATAACCACATTAAATCCAATTCCTTCCTCCCATGTGTCCTCTCCTCCTTCCAATCAATGTTACCATAGTTGAAATCTCCCACAATAATTACCCTCCTTCCATTCATTTCTTCTATTTGCTTATGCATACTATCTCCATCATCTATTCCATCACCTGGTCTATAGAAGCATCCAACTGTATATTTTGTTCTGCTAGCCTCAATCTCACACCAAATAGCCTCAAATGTGCTCTTTTCTCTATCCTGCAGTTCCACTAATATTCTCCTTGGCTGTAGCTCATCAGCTATCATCAATAACACTCCTCCTCCTCCTCCCCATTTTATTCTCCCTGTCACTTCTGAACACACCATACCCCTCACATTCAATCCCACCAGCTATATCATCTTCTGTCGGCCATGTTTTGCTAATGCCAATAACCTGTGGCCTTGGAAGTGCCAACCAAGGCCAAAAATTCTTCCTTCTTGTTCCTAATACTTCTGGCATTAGTATGCATGAATTGCAGAAGCCCATTTGTCCCATCCCTATTTTGATGCCTTATACTAACTATCTATCCCATTCTGATTTGTTGTCCTTTGAACTCGCTTGGGCATATTACACAGATTCATACACTCAACTATCTCCCTAAAGTCTGCATATCTACTCCCTCCCTCCCCCTTAATAACTCTAGTTTCCCTGATTCTGCACATTAATGAAAGTTTCTCACATCTTCAGTTCGTTAAATCCAAGTTCTTTTCCAATTGTGCTGATTTCTTCAATAATGTAAGATCTTGAATTTTGCACTAAATAAGCTTAAAGTCGCCTTCTGCAGTGCCTCCTAATAAAAGCGTAAGACGATCTTTAAATACTTTATATCTTGGATGAGACGCTTCAGTTTTAGCTATGAAAGTTTTTGTTGGTATACGCTTCCAAAAGAGACCAGTTTCATCGAAGTTGAAGATTTGCCAATCATCATAAACACCCTCCTGAATTATCCTTTGCAATTCCTCAGGAAACTTGGCCGTAGAAGCTTTATAAACACTAGCAGATTCCTCACTTATTCTTATGTATTTTTAAAACAGTCAAACCATCCTAAACTCCAGGTAAAGCTTTCACATTTCTCTTGAAATTTGGTCTCATTCAATGATGAAGAATATCATTATTATTAATATTATAATTATTATTATCTGAGACCACCCGGGAGTCAAGGACTCATCGAGGGAGGCTGTAAATTAACCAACCCAGCTATCATACCTTCCCGTAAATTCATTTACACCAGATGCACTCACTACCCGTAAGGGCAAATTATTCCACATACTCACTGCTCTCTGGGAGAAAAACCTAGCTATTAACCCTTTCTTGACTGAGAACAACCTTAACTCCCATGTTCTCTCCCCGCCTTCCATATAACAAAAAATTTCATCATTTGAAATACTATAACACCCATTCAAAAGTTTATAGACCTCTATCATATCACCCCTCTTTCTCCTGTTATCCAGTCTGTCCTGATAATCTAAATCCCATAATCCAGATATAATCTTTGTACCTCTTATTTTTCAGCTTCTTTATTTGGTCTCATGGGAGACGAAATCTGCACACAGTAATCCAGGTGTGATCTTATCAAAGCCTTATAAAGAGCCAAAATTACCTCCTTATCCTTACATGTCCAGGTTTGCTTCAACATAGCAATTATCCTCTCAGTTGTATTTGGAACTTTTGCTATGTGACCTTTGAACTTTAAATTCTTATACACTAATAATACACCCAGATCCCTTGCCTCTTCAGTTTCTTGTAGCATAACCCTGCTAATATAATATGCTGCTGGAACTCTAATCACGCCAAAGTGTATAACTTTACACTTACTAACATTAAACTGACAGCCATTTTCATTTGCCCAGATTTCCAGTCTATTCAAATCAATTTGTAATTGCTGAATATCAGTAGCATCCCTGATTGCCCTGACTATCTTCGCATCATCAGCAAACAATTGCAAATTTGATGACAGACCCTGCTTGATGTCATTAATGTACAGACTGAACAATAATGGCCCAAGGACTGAACCCTGAGGTACACCACTGGTTACCTTAAATCTGGTAGATTCACGCACACTGTATACCACTTTTTGATATCTGTCTGTCAGCCATCCCCTGATCCAAGTCAATAGATTATGTTCCAATCCCATATTCTCCAGTTTATACAACAGCCTATCGTGTGGTATCCTATCAAATGCCTTAGAAAAATCCAACATTATTATAGTGTATCCATTCCCTTTATCCAACTAGGCAGTAACATTGTTATAAAATATGAGCAAATTGCTAAAACATGATCTTCCTTTAGTAAACCAATGCTGTTCCCTGAAGAGTACAGAATGCTTCTCTACCCATTTCTGTATGCAAGTTCTTACCAACTTCTCTAAAATCTTCACTACCACACCAGAGATACTAATAGGTCAGTAGTTAGACGCATCAGTTTTTGCACCACCCTTGTGCAATGGAACTATCATACTTTCCTTCCATTCCCGTGGTATCATTCCTGAGCTGAGACTCAAGTTATTCAAATGTGTGAAAGGCCTAGCCAATTCAGCTGAACATTCCTTTAACAGGCAGATATTCCATCTGTCCCTATTGAGAAATTCTTATCCAGGTTATGCATGAGCTCTTCAAACTCATTTCGTGAACCTCTAACTCTTCATCCAACATTGCAGTAGCACCATGATACATACACCTGGTTGATATATCTTAGCAAAGTGAGCACTCATTAACTGAACAATCTCCTTAGCTTCCGACACTCGTGTACCATCTGCATTCAATAAAGTTATTCTTCAACAATCATTCTTTCTTTTGCTTGGGCATAACGATAAAATTCTTTTGGATTGCCTTTAGCTTGAATGGCCAATTTCTTTTCATACTCCGTTTCAGCTTTTCTCACAATATTTGTTACTTTTCTGGCTTGAGTTTTATTTCATAACTCCTCTCACCCTTATTTTCACGATATTCTTTCCACATCATCATCTTCTTCTTGTGGATCCTAGCTTAAAACGGCTGCACATACATTTCACTCCCAATCTATTTATTCTTCGAACACTAGGAATACATTCAGATACCACCTCATTCAAGCACTTTTTCAAAGATTCCCATGCATTGCTGACATTTTTTCCATTCAGTAACTGATACCATGGGACCAAAGATAGTATTCTTCTAAGTTGATCATAATTTCCAGCTTTGTAATTCAGCATGTAGCCTGATTTAATCGGAGCTTCAATACAAGTAGAGACTTCCCAAGAAAGAACAGCATGATCACTGTCACCAATTGGTGGTAAAATAGCCATATTCTTGACAGAGATCCCTTCTGATGCTATGATCAAATCCAACACTCTTTGACCTCAAGTTCCTTCTTTCACATGCTGCTTGAGAAAGTTATCTCACAACAATTCAATAAATTCCTGTTCTTTCTGATCGTGAGATTTTTCTTCTACCCAATCAATGTTTGGAAAATTAAAGTCGCCCATAATGATCATTCGCTTGGTACCCATAAGGCTAAATTGGCGATGCATTTCTTCGTCCCCTACAACTGAGCTGCCAGGTCTGTAGCAACGCCCCACCATATATTTCATTCTGTTAACCTCCACTTCACACCAAATAGACTCAAACTCATCGCTACATGGGACATTGTTACCATCACTGTTTTCTTGTATTTCTACCCTAACTGGACTGAAGTCATCTGATATCATTAGTAGCACTCCTCCATCTCTCCTATCTCTTCTGTCATTCCTAAAAATAGTATATCCATTACACTCGATCCCACTTACCATATCTGATTCTGATAGCCAGGTTTCACTAATGCCAACAATGTTAGGCCACATCATATTCAATAAAGCAACAAACTCAAGCGAAAGCTTAACATAAGCTTTTGCCTGAATATTCCCTCTACTAAGAGATATTTTTTATTGGTTATAATTCTCAATGCAGAGTGACAGAAGAAGCTCCATCTCGATCCTTAAATGGCTGCTATTTAGGGTGATGGGCATGCTGAAAGAAGCAGTAGCAACTTTTCCTTGTTCTTTCTTTGTATTCTTTGCTCTTATTTAATAGAGTCCAAACTGTAGACTCACTGTATCCCAGGTCTCGTACAATCTTTGTATTGTACGAGAAACATGAAGTGCCACCTTTGTTGAAAGTCATTTAGAAACATGAAGTGCCACCTTCATGTTTCTAAATGACTTTCAACTTTGCTGCTTGCTGCAGATTGGTGACAAAAAATTTTGCGTAACCTAAAAAAATCACGTTAACTGATTAATCACTCACTTAAAGCAGGAAACAGTATCATTTCACTCAATTGCGCTAACTGATTATTGCATATATCGAATTCGAGTTAAGCGAAGTTTTCCTGAAGAAAAGGGGATATACCATTCGAAGAGTCAGATATCCTAGAACATTTGAAGAAATATAAAGATCCATATCCAGACAACAGGATAATAAAATAGATAGCACTCCAATGCTAATTGAAGACGTAAGAAATGCACTTAAAAACTTAAAGAAAATAAAAATTTATGTCCTGATTTAGTTAAAAATGGAATGCAAAAAATTTGGGTGATAAAAGTATCATCCAGGTAACAAAAATTTTTAACTTAACATATAATTATGGTATTCTGCCTAAACCTATGGAAAACTCAACTACTCTAAAACCAGAAAAGCCAAATTCACTAAGAGAAGCTGATTACATAAGTAATCAGCTTCTCTTTGCGATTTTAATGAGCAATGACTTGAAATTATTTCTTAGAATAATATTGGACAGGTGTCAAAACTGGATAAACAAAACAATAGCTGAAGAACAATATGGATTCAGAAGTGGAAAAAGCACAAGTGAAGCAATACTAAACCTCTGAATGATATGCAAAAGATCAACTGCTATACAAAAACATGTCTGCCTCTGCTTCACAGATTTTGATAAAGCATTTGACACTGGTCAGAACTCAAAGGTTTTTAGGAATAAACATAAAAACAAACAAAAATCATAATAATTAAACAAGTTTAACAGTTCTGATATTTCATCTGTCAAAGAAACATCTTCATAGGAATACAATATTAAAATTATAATAACATACACAAAAAAAAAAACACACGACAAATAAGTGGAAGAAATTAATTATGAGTGCAAACTCATAGAAGCCTCCATAGCTCAGCTGGACAGACAAGCCCTTAGGTTGGAAAGACCAATGTTCGAATCTTGTTTATGATGAGAGAAACCTTTATCAGGTGTTTTCAATCAAATGGCGAGTTGGCTGGTCTCACATGGAGATGGAGGGTTTCCCCTCATTGAAATGTGGGTTTTTCATCCTTCAAAACTGAAGGAAGAAACACACAGATCTACAGGCATAAATACTTGCCCTTAGGAGATGCAGTAGAGAAATGGTAGGCTAGTTGCATTAACTGCCTAAAACTCCTAATTAGGAGACTTGGACAATCTTGGACGAACAATAATTGGATAATTGGTAAACTCGAAATTAATTTAGTTATAATTGTAAACAAGCACCTAAGCCTAAATATGTGTTTATGAATTCTGCATGGAAATGACATATACACAAATCTAAACAGCATGTTGAGTGGAAGCTGTATTTATCCAAGGACCTTAATCAGCTAACCTTACTAAAAAGATGCAGGAACATTGGAATTACCTACTTGCGTCAAGTTCAAAATAAAATTTCATTCACTTAAAGCTCTCTGTATCTGCAGACGGACTAACTTTGTTTTGAAAATAGATCACAGGCACTGATATTAACTTATCCACTATTAATACAACCATTAGATCTCTTAAAACTGAGCTCTCTTCTATTCTCAACCCTGAGCTTTGGAGTATTCTCTCCGATATTTCAGATAAAACTGCCAAAGAATTTCAGAAAATAAATGAATATATTAAAAATATAACAACCTTTATAGATCATTTTCTCAGATGCAGATTTAGCCTCTTCAAGTAGTCATTAACCTGTGGTCAAAAAGACTTAACAAAACGGCGTTTTGTTAAGTCTTTTTGACCACAGGTTAATGACTTTAGTGTTTTTGGCCTTGATCACAACTTTGCAGTAGTGCTTTATAGAGTTCTTACTTTAGAAATCATGAGCATATAGAGCATGGCACCTGCAACTTGCCTTCACATATTGCCAAAAATATCAGGCTCAATAGCTAACATCCTTTCACAAACATTGCCACCTAAAAGAAATCTCTCCAACCTCTACACTGTATGTAAATTCTGCAAAGACAACAACATAATCATTAATGTTACATACTGAATGATCAAATTTGGAAAGGAATTAATTCATTCAGAATCTAACAAGATTTTGAATGAATCTTGTTAGATTGTAAACAACGAGACACTTGTATTTGGGCAAGAAAGTAAATACACATATATTAACCTTAAGTAGAGCCGAAAGAACGTTGATTCAGAAATGTAAAATTAATCCTGTTTACACAAAGTCATGAAAGGAATTTTGTATAAAAATAGAATATCCTATGCAGTGTATGTGAATTAATTGAGTGCAAGCTAAAGTCTAAAGGTCACGGCTTAGCTGCCCAGTGTAACTTATGGTGCGTAAGGCAGAGAGAAATCATGTGGACGATGAAGCTCGAACGCGTTCTCAGAAGATGCAAGTGCAGAAGATGCATGCAGTGCGAAAAAACGTAGCGAAGAGAGAGCACCAAAGAAGGGATATAAAAGGGGTTTGGCCACCTCCCTCAAGGCTTTTTGGTTCCTGGTTCCTGTTTTTCGTTGACGTTGGCTCTCTCTCCTGCCGGCTGGGCAATTCCGGATCGGCCGTAGAAGTTATGCATCGTCTCCCATAAATGAGTGTACTAGCTAGCTAACCCTTCATAGCAGGGCAGCTGAGCAAGACCAAAGAACTGGAAATGCTGAAAACTGTAAGCGGTAATGGAGCGACCATATCATGCGATCATCATACTGTCAGCTACTGGAACAAATCTGAAAAACACCCCAACTCAACATCTAAAGATCAGTACTATCAACATAAGACGCTTGAATGGCAAAGAAATGGAGCTAGTTGAGGAATTACATAAGTACCAGATCGACAAAAATAGGGGTGACTGAAACAAAAAAGACAAAAACTGGTGAGATCTTTCTGAGCAATAAATACAACATGTTAAATTCAGGCAATGACAATCAAGGAAAAGAAGGAATAGCCATTGTATTCAACACTAAACATGAGGCTAATCTTCATGAAAGGCAGGCAGTCTCAAATAGAGTGATGTGAGCAAATATCAGAATGGGGAACTGGACAATGAGATTTATTTGTGCCCATGGTCAAAAAACAACTGACACAATGAAAAAGGAAAAGTTGGTCCTTGTTGGGGATCTAAATATCAGAGTAGGAAATGATTATGAGACATACAAAAATATTTTGGGAAAATTTGGAGAAAAGAGCAAAGCTAATAATAATGGCATTTATCTGTTGGATTTCTGCTCAGGACATGGACTGGTTATTACTAACACCATGTTCCAACATAAAAATGTGCACAAATTCACATGGAGAGAAGAGGTAAGGAAAAAGAAAAATCTCATTGACTATGTTATTGTTGATAGTGATGTTTCCCCCTTGGTGCAGGACACCAAAGTGTACAGAGGATTTGAAATTGGAAGTGATCACTATTTAGTCTTGAGCAGGATAAAATTGAATTTCATATTGAAAAGAATAACATGTAAAAAAAGTTTTAAAGCGAATAAAAGTTGAGCAGCTCTCAGATGTGAATTAGAGACTAAAATACACAAAGATTATTGAAGAAAAAATGAAAGAGTTTGAGAACAGTAACCAAACTTTGGAGATTCAGTGGCAAGCTCTGAAGAAAACCTTGATTGATTCAGCCAGAGAGGTATGTGGTGAGGTTGTCTGCAAGGATAGAAAAATCAGAACTCCATGGTGGACACAGGAAGATAAAGCAGCAGTGAAGGAAAAGAAGAAAGCATATCATAAGTTCCTGGCAAATACGTCAGCTTGAGCTCTTAGAGAATAAAGAGACAAGTGTAAGAAAGCTAAACACTGTGTAAAACTAGCTAAACAAAAGTAATGGGAGGACTTTGGCAAGAACAAAGAAAATAAATATCAACAAGGTGGCAAAATATTTTGGAGGTTGTTGAAGCTTAGAAATGGAGGAAAGAGTACTGCAAAAGGAGTTAGAGATGATAAAGATGACATGAAAACAGGAGAAAAAGATATCCTTGAAGTATGAAGTAATTACTTTGAAATATTGCTAAATGAAAAGCAGTGATAGCACAGTGGTAAAAAACACTCAACAGGCATACAATCAGGAATACATATCCATACTTTAAGTAGAAAAAGCCATCCAAGGCTTGAAATGTGGAAAGGAAACAGGAGTTGATGATATTCGACCAGAAATGCTGAATTATGGTGGTATAAGAGTCTTGCAGTGGCTGCACTGCATAGTTCAGAAAGTATGGACAGAGGGACGAATTCCCGATGATTGGAGTAGAGCTCTCAATAGTACCCATATATAAAAAGGGAAATAAAACTGAATGTGAGAATTACAGAGGTATTTCCCTACTGAGTGTTCCTGGCAAGATCTATACAAGTATACTTGAGAAACAGTTGAGAAGAATTGTGGAAGAAAAGCTTGGTGAAGAACAAGCTGGACTCAGGCCAAATAGAGGCTGTCAGGATCAGATCTTCACTTTACGACAAATAGTAGAGAAAGCATGGGAACATAACAGAGATCTGTATTTAAGTTATGTCGATTTGGAAAAGGCATATGACAAGTTGCCAAGAGAGAAGCTATTCAATACGCTACAGTTATATGGTGTCAATGGTGCATTATATCAAGCAATACTTAGTCTTTATTTGAGTTGTAAGTCAGCAGTTAGAATTGAAGGAAGTACAGAAAAATGGTTTAATTTTAAATCTGGTGTGAGACAAGGATGTACATTATCCCCTCTGTTATTCATTATCTATATGGATCACATTATGAAGGAAAGTGGTATTAAACAGGATATTAAAATTGGAGGTGTTAATGTCAGCTCTTTGCTTTATGCGGATGATGTTAAACTTATCAATAAATCCACTACGAGTCTGCAAGATTCCTTGACTAAATTGGATAACTGTTGTAATAGATATGGTATGAAGGTCAGCAATAAAAAGACAAAGACAATGAAAATAGGCAGAATCGTTGAAAATGTTAACTGCATTGTGAATGGAGAACCTGTGGAACAAGTAAAACATTTCACCTACTTAGGCACAATTTTTAGTGAAGATGCTAAATTAAATATGGAAATAGACAAGAGAATCAATATAAAGCTGGTATAGTAGGAAGTCAATTGAAGAAATTCATATGGAATGAGAGAAATTAGTCAAATCACTAAATTAGCTGTATACAAGACAGTGTTCAAACCAGTTTAACTTATGGATCTGAGAGCTGGGTCAGAAGTAAAACACTTGACCAACGAGTAGAGACCGGAGATATGAAAGTCCTGAGAAAGATTAGAGGTTATAGCATCAATGGCAGTATCCTATTAAAAAACGAGGATATTAGGAAAGAACTTGACATTGTCAGCATCCAGGAATGCGTAGCAGAGCTAATCTCAGGTGGTATGGTCACTTAAACAGAATGGGCGAGGAAAAATTAGCAAAACAAGTGTTCTCTGCCAGGTTGGCAGGAAAACGACCCAGAGGAAGACCAAGATATAGGTGGATTGATACGGTACAAAGTGCCTTAGACGACAGAAATATAAGATCCAATAATATTGGAGTCTTGACAAGTAACAGACTGATCTGGAGGAAAATTGCAGATAGGAAGTTATTAATGATGTAAATTTTTCATGTAGTACTATTATATCCTGTATACCCCTTGAGGGTACATGGCAAGAATTTGATGATGATGATAAAAAAAATTTAAAAAAACAACTTAAAAACTAATTTCATCAATGGCTACTCAATGAAATTATTTAAGAAAGTGTGATTTTCTGAAGAAGCATCTTGTGTTAACACGGAAAACAATTACAAAGGCCCTAATCATATTCAATCAAGACATAAAAAACAGCCCAATTATGAAAATCAGTCAATATCAGAATGGTCTTCCAGTTAACACCTTACAAGGTTTCCTACATTCCCCAAAATACAGCATTCCATTCTACAAAAAACTAGGAGAATTCCTTGTTTCCTTTTGGAAAAGTGTACATGAGTCAAACTAGGAGATTTCATAATCCACAAAAAGAACATGCAGGCGATGTTGAAAAGAAGAGACAAGAAAGAAGCAGACACACAGCTACCTCCTTGCAGAACATCACATGGTACACATAATGAACAAAAGAATGGAAACACTGAACTATCATGTCACGTTATTGGTAGTGGCAATGCAGTGTCTACGATGCACCAAACACAGATGCAAGTTAATATGCAAATTTGAAAGTTTTTTTCACTTGGTTATACTATAAATTAAAGATGCCAAGAAATTATATTCTTTGTTTAATCCTTTATCCAAGTATAAGCAAAGAAAAATTTCCATGTGAAGTAACATCATGACTGGGCACTTGTATATATAGAGGCTGATGACTCCACATTAATCGCCTTGGTATCCAATTATGTAATGCACATATCCTTATGAACATGTATAACACTATGAATTATGGGAAGGGCTACTACCAATGTTCTTTCTAAGCTGTACACATGCACACGTTTTATAACTAGTGCACGAAGCAAAAAATATGCACACACTAAATTTTCAAGATGAAATTAAAATTTATTAATTAAAGAAGTTCCACCTAAACATTAACCTATAAATTCTTTAACAAATACGGTAACTCGGCAACGCTCAAGCTTATAACCTCGCATTTTTTATTACGTTCTCAAAGTTGAACAAAACGTCCCATTGACACCCGAAGGTAAAGAGTGAACTAAAATCTTTTAACTTTTTTGCTTAAATGATCAGTATGGTGACTCGTTGGGTGCGCACATACTTTTCAAAAGAAGACAAATTTTGCACACACGCAAATTTCTGCACACACTCACAGCAAAAAATTAGAAGGAACATTGGCCACTACCTAGACTAATTTTGACCTTTACTGAGGTCTCACCAGTGGGAGCCAGATAGTAATAAGATGTGACAAATAGTAATAAGTAGAAGCAAACAGTTATAAGGTGCGACACCGTTTCACTACTTGTATGTGGAAATATGACCTGCATTATTTCAACCTTTGTGTCACTCTGGTTCCCACTAATGACATCTCAATAAAGGTCGAAACCAGTCTGGGTAGTGGCCCTTTCCATAATGCATAGCTTTATACATTAAAGCTATGCGTTATGGAAAGTACGTAAGGATATGTGCATTGGATTATGGAATACTAAGGCAATTAATGTGAATCACTGGCCTCTATTACAAGTGGCCCAGTTGTGGTGTTACTTCATGTGCAAATTTTCATTTGCACATGAATATAATTTCTTGGCATGTTTTGTTTATTGATATGCAAATATACTCCCAACATTTCTAAGGATGTGTGTATAAAAGCAAATGGAGGACTGTCACTGTTTACTGCATATTAGTTTTGGAATCCAGAGAGGACCTCAGGAAGGGACATGATTGTTGGAGCCAGGCTGGCAGGTACATCTGAGGCCAGAAGAGCTGAAATTGCATGTTAGTCGAAGAACATGTCTCTAAGGAATGATATTTGTCCTGTCAACTGCCATAAGTAAAATGCAATAGTGGATAGAAGCACTTACTACAAGAGAGGGACGTTCGAGCATTAGTGTGCTGTGCAATGAAAAATAGGCAGGCTACTGCTGAGCAATTGCGTGAAAAATTCAACATCAGTCATGAGAAAACCATTTCAACAAAAACTCTGTGCCGGGAACTACGAGTTGGATATCATGGTCGGGTTTCCTTACACAAGCCTTTGATCATTGACATCAATGCATGTCATCGCTTCCAATGGTACAAAGATCACAGGCAGTGGATTACACAATACTGGAGAGATGTGATGTGGTCCGATGAATCTACATTCACACTTTTTGCTGCAAACATGTGTGGCAACAACTAAAGAAAGCTTACTAGCCGGAGTGCTTGTTTCCAACTGTGAAAGGATTTGGTGGTTCTGTAATGGTCTGCAGTGCATTCTCATGGTATGGTTTGGATCTACTTGTATTGGAAGGCAAAGTGGATGCTGCACGTTATCTTTCAATCATAAGTAATCATCTTCATCCTATGTTGACACACTTTTCTCCTATGCAACCAGCCACGTTTCAAAAGAATAATGCTCCATTCATCAAGCAAATGTGGTCACCCAGCAGTTTACAGATCATGATGGCGAAGTGTCCTGTCTGGCATGGCCATCCCACATAACATTTATGGGTTTTTGGAGCAGGCTTTAAGGCAGTGGTGTTCAACCTTTTTTACTACATGAGCTACTTTTCTATAAAACATTATTTGTGATCTACTCTCTTATAAGTTATTTGGCGATCTACTCTCTTATATAGATCGCATTCCCCCAACCTGATATCTGATTATGCACAAATAAACAACTAAAAATAAACAACTAAAAAAAAAATACACAACTAAAAACTTTACTTGTGTATTTAAAAATTTATTTATCACTTTTAATTATTTTAATACAACAAATATTTTAATACAATAAAAAAAAAAAAAAAAAAAAAAAAAATTGGAATAAAATATTTATTTCTCTATTTTGGAAAACCAAAGTTAGAAAAAACAACAGATTGATTACAACCTCACAAGTTACAGGAAATGCTGGTTGATTTAAAAATAAAAAATAAAAAAATAAAAAAAAAAGTTAATGTGAAATTTGGCATTGTTTGGACCTCGCAATATTTTCATAGTCAAGTTGATATGAAGAAGTGGCCAATTGCAGACAATCATTCAAATGATCATTTGTAATTTGGTTTCTTAATTGATTTTTTATGAGGTCATATTTGAAAAAGCGGATTCTGACAAGTATGTCGATCTGAAACACGACAAAATTTTTCGTGCAATATCAGTTAATATTGGGAATTTTTCATGTGCATACTTCCAAATGACTTCATTGGGTATTGATTTTAAATATAAACTATTCTGAATGTTTATTATCTCAAGTTCTACTTCAGCTTGGTTTATATCAAACAGCCCACTAATTTTATTTGAAATTTCTGTGATGTTCAAATTTTGATGTTCAAGTTCAAAACTGAAATGAGTGTATCTTTGAAATGGATTATTGATAAAAGATACAATAATTTCAGTTTTATTAAAATCTTTAAATCTTGAATTTATTTCTTCCTCAACTAATTCTATTTCATGAATAAATTCTTTTAAATCATAGCGAAGCATTTCTTGATTTTGTTAAAAAAATTTTAATAAATATGGGAGATGTCTAAATTTGAGGTCATTTATATTTTTCTTTTAATAAAAGTAAGTATTGTTGGAAAGTTTTTATTGAACTTAACATGTCAATTAAATTTTTATCTCTACCTTATAACTCTAAATTTAAATTGCTTAATTTCGTACAGAAATCTACTAAAAATGATAAGTGTAACAACCATCTTTTATCACTCAATTGTGGATAAATATCTTCTTTTTCATCAAGAAAATTTTTTTATATCGTTAATTAATACAAGAAATCTTTCTAAAAATTGACTTCTGCTGAGCCAGCGAACAACAGAAGTTCCCTATCATCACCTGCCTGTAATTGAAATAACCGCTGTTGCAGGGCTTTTCCTCGAACAGATTTTACAATTTCAAATGTAATATCCAAAACATCTTTTGTGTTTAATCTTTTACTACACAGTACTTGGTGAATAATACAGTGTTACGTTAAAAAATCTGGATATTTGTCATCATTTTTACATAATGAAATGAAGCCTGATTTATTACCTATCACTGCAGGAGCACCATCAGTAGTAATAGACACAAATTTAAAAGGCGGAAGTTTGTGTTGTTTCACAAATTCATCAAATGCCGAAAAAATGTCTTCTCCACTAGTCCTTCCCAATAACGGTATAATTTTCAGAAGTTCTTCTTTACTTGAATAATCTTGAAATACCATGCGAATAAATACTATTAACTGAGCAATATCAGTGAAGTTGTTTGATTCATCAAATTGTAATGAAAACACAACATACTAGTGAATGTCTGATATTAACCTGGCCTGGAAACTTTTCTCTGGCAATTGGAACTCTTCCTTTAGGCAATTTGAAACCTTATACTTCTTGGAAGCTGGAAACTTATACTTTCTGGAAGCGTGAAACTCCTCTCTCAAGCAACGTGGATCCGGGCAGTCTCTCTGACGGCGACTCTGGACCGGGCAGCCTCCTCTCTGACAGCAATTCTGGAACCGAGACCCCCTTCTGCTTGCTTCAGTAGGCCTCCTGTGAGACCTCGCATGAAGTTTGGCAACCCCCAAAGAATCGGTATGAGTCTTTCATCTTAAGTTTCAAGTTCGGCACGCCTTTTGTTTTCCTCCGCTTTCTTTTGATTGTAAGTTGCTGGCCATCGGAAAGTTGTTTGAACTCTTTCTGACTGACTTCAGAGATGTTTACACTTAGAGCCTGCAAGCCTTTCTCATACATATAAGTTTCAATAACAATCTTTCTAATGCTGCCATGTACAGCTTCGGTGACAAAAACATTGCCTTTGTTTTTAATTTTAACATATTCTTATTAAAGCAGTATATACAGTTAGCTTCAAAAGAGTTATTTACAAAAACATCTATACAAACTATACCGAGACAAACAAAGTTTATTTTTTTACAATATTCACATGGGACTTAACCTAAGTAAAAAATCGATGTAATGTGCTTTGGAATATTTAATATTTAAGCTAATTGTTTCACTCGGCTCGCTGTTTGACTTCCACCAATCCAAATTAATTCATTTACCCGGACTTATAAGAAAATTACTAATTTGACAGTTTTAACGAAAAATAAATAAACAATAGCAATACGCTTAAAGCGAATTAAAAATAATACAAAATAATGATAAATAAAATATTATGTATTCAGTTTTAATTAAATTTGTAAGTAAGGAGGAATATACAAGAGGTCGACCAAAAATCGCTTCGTGATCGACCGGTCAATCGACAGGTTGAACACCCCTGCTCTAAGGCAACATTTCCCACCTCCAAAAAATAAAGGCAAATCGATCCAGTTTCTGTCGGACACATGGTGTAGAGCTCCTCCTGTCAAGTTCCAAGCACGGAGTCTCTCCCTTGAAGAATACAGGCTGTACTAGACATCCACAGCAGACCAATGGCATATTAATTGAAACGTGTCACTGTTACCATTTTTTTTTTGTCAATTATCTGTAGCCTATCAAGTTTCTTCTATGCCTTACATCAGTGTTTCTCAAACTTCAGATAACCAAGTACCCCTTGTTAATTTTCATTATTACCAAGTACCCCCAATTAATTAATAAAAATAAATTCATTAATTAAAAATATTAATTAAAATTAAATATCTATTTTATTTGAATTTATGTGTTCATGTAAACAAAAAATATGATTTATTTTTAAATTTTGATTCCCTAGAGATGTCAGACGACACACTCATCAAGTTCATTTGATCCAGATGCAAAATCAATGTTTTCTTGTTGCTTATAGCTACTTGTATTTGCTATATTGCTCTCTTTTGGGGGTTTTAGAAATCCAATCTTTAACTAATGATCCATATGCAAGAATTTGAAAGCTAAAAAAAAATACTGTATTTACTCGAATATAACTCTAACTTTTTTCCCAAAATTAAAGCTAAAAAATTGTGTTGTGAGATATGTGCAGGAATTTTCGGAAACTAAAGTTTTCAGAAAAACACTGAAAATGGTGCGACTTACCAAGAAGCTCCTACTCGCTATCACTACTTTTGACATCAAGAACAGTTTCTTTGTATGAATTGTCAAAGTCATCTACCCAAATAGTGTCATCTTCTTTCCCATTATTTCAAGCAAAAATTACCAGTAATTTACAAGACTTGAGATACGTAGAGCAACAAAGAACTGTATATGATTGGTGCAGTATTACAAAAGATCGCACGAACCAAAGACAAATTAGCATTTCAACAGTTGAGTTGAAATGCTAATTCCCTTCAACCGAATTTCATACTATCTGAAACACATTCACTATATATTTCTTAGTTTTAACACGTTAACGATGGGGGTGGTGTCAAGCAAAACTATATGTTCTACCGGCAACATATGATTTTGCTTGGCAGTTTCTGTTGGAGAGGGGATGCGATTCATTAGTTAGTGCAGTTTTATCCCGGTTGTCTCTAATTGCACTGTTTGTTGAAAAATATGACTCCTTTAATTATGCATAGCCGAAAATTGCCACGTACCCCCTAACGACCTTTCGTGTACCCCCCCCCCCCGGGGGGGTACGCGTACCATACTTTGAGAAACACTGTCTTACTTCAAAGAGAATATTTTGTCAGATCATTCAGGGAGCCTTATGAAGTCATACTTTCAGATGTCAGGAAATATATCTGTTCTTAGTTTCTATTTAGTATGCCATGTGAATATTCCAGTATTTTTCAATACTGGAATACAGAAATAATTGCTGCAAGCAATATTTGAGTTCTTCTGTGTTAAATATATTCCTGAACGTGTCAGATGCTAAAGTTTGTGAAATATCTCACAGTGACATTGTTTTAATCAATAAAAGGTCTAAGAGTCAAACCTGGTTAATTATTCATCTTACATCTATTATCTCCAGTCTCTAATCAAGTGTTTACTTTTAACATAGATATCATATCCACATAACACTGTCATTCATTCATGTTGATTGATGTTTAGTGAAAAAGAGACAACTAAAGGTAATAATTAACTAATTTAGCTAATTAGATACTAAGCTAATATTTCATCTTGGTCACCAGTGCATCTTCATGGGCACAAAGCAATATCCTGAGAACAGCACACTAGTAGGAAAGTAAACAGCCTAATTGAAAAATGCAGGCTCCTACAGTCCTAATTGGTATCCTCTTGCTTGTCAGATATGATCCTCAGACACTGACATCATGGTATTCAGATTCTCTCATACACATATTAGTCGTATTCACCTTCACAATGCACTCTGACTATTTTACCTGGCAAGGAAAGACCTACAAGCAGATTGAAGGCACAGCTATGAGCTCCTTTCCCCCCCCCCCTCCTCCAGATAATCTTTACATGGAACAGTTTGAAAACATAGCTCCAAACTCTTCCCCTCTCAAACCCACAATATGGCTATGCTACGTTGATGATGTTCTCCATTTGGCCACACAGTGGAGATATGTCAGAAACGTTTTTACACACCAACAGCCAACATCAAAAGATTCATTTCACCACTGAAAATGAAAACAATAACTGTCTGTTCTTCCTTGACACTAGTTACCCAGTTACCAAAAGATCCTGATACTTTTTCTGTCTACAGAAAATCTATCCACGCTGAAAAGTACATCCACCACCACCACCCTTCCCAGCAATATGTGTTTATCAAAACCTTAGCAAACAGAGATATAATTATCTGCTTTGACCACATTAGCCTCTCCACTGAAATCAATTACCAATGTGATTGATGACCAAAGCATATCACTTCGATCTTTACCTGGAACACTACATGACCCCCCCCCCACCCCAGCCAGAAACACATCAGAAGAATCTTAATGAATCTAGATATTAAAGGATTCTAGCACTTATAGCATCCTACCAATTGAACTCAAGAAATGTGCTCTACTAAACTTAACTAAACATGCCGAACTGATACGTGCTTTAACATCTCTGCACTACGTTATACTCAGCTGGAATCTACTCTTCAACTAAAAATGCCATGCTAATTCCATAAAAAGAGGTATTTACCATCAAATTACCAATATACTGCTCTCTCCTTAGTGCTGTCTGAAGTAATTGAGAAAGTCAACCATCAATACAAACTAGAGACTTGGAGAGCTAGCATCTAATCATAACCACTGATATGGGGGCTATTAATGATCTATGCAGATTTCTTACCCACATTACTCTCCTTTGCATACATGCCATGAAAAAGCTTAGAGAAATCTGTACTGCTGCACTCAACATTTTTAAGTTCATTTGATAGGATTTGGCATCAAAGGCCCCTCAGCAAACTGCCATCATATGGTCAGCCTTACCCCCCCCCCACCCCATCCCTTTATAACTGATTTGCCAGTTTCTTTCAGGCCATTCACCACATGTAATGGCGAAGGATGTTCTTTGGATTTTCCAACTAATGCAAGTGTTCTCATGGCTCTGTTATCTCACCCAACTACTTCCTCATACACAAACCACTGTAAAAATAATCATATTAAAAAATTCTGAATATTTTTACGTATTAATTATGCTTGTTAGTTTTGTTTTCATACACGAAGTGTCTGCACTTGTGATGTCTCGTTATGAAAATATTATATTAGAAGTAACATGTAAAGAAGTAAAAAAAAATTTGATGTACTTACTAAACTGAATATTTGTGTTACTTATAAGAAAGTTTGTTGTGGTTTGAAATTGTTGAATTTTGTGTTTTGTGAAAGACTTTCTCTTAGCGTTAATGAATACAGCGAGTCAGCCATTTTATTGCAGTGCGTAGTTTCTGACTTTTGTGGAGTGCGCATGCTCCCGGAGAGGATTTGATGTGTGATTGACAGCTGACAAGGAAAGCGTTGTGTATCCAAGTAACGGTTGTAAACAAGAGAGCGTTCAGAAGTTTTTAGAACACTGGCCGGTAAATATTCAAGTTGGAAGGAACTTAATTTTTTTGTGTGTGGCAGTCGGAAGAAATTTTATAATGTATTCCGAAAAAGGAATAGTGGAAATAATAGGTTTCAAGGAGGAATAAGTAATATAATAAAAGAAAATCTTGAAACTGTAAGTTTTTTTAAGTGGAAAAAGTTAAGACTGTCATTTAGTATTGTGAATGAAGGAAGAACTTGTTGCTTACATTCTAAAGTGAATGTTTTTCTTAGAGAAAATATTGGTAAGGAAGTTCTATAAGTATTAAGGATGCCTGAAAGTGAATGTTTAGAAAATATATTGATTAAGGAGATTTATAGGTATTAAGGATGCCTGATCTGATGAGTATTGCTACTAAAAGGAAACAAGATTTAGTCAAGAAGACTTTTATGTGTGTTACATTGATTGATGAAAAGGATCCTGAAAATGAAGTACAGAGCTGTATAACTTCTGGAAAAGAGCCTTAACAGAAAGAGAGAAAGACTATGAACATTTTTTGTGATTGTGAAAGAAAAAGTGTTTAGTCTTAAGAGTAAGTTTATATTTTTAAATAAGGCCTTGGATCCATATAATCTGTAGTTATAGTTATGTGTTATTGCTAGAAGTGTATATATATTGTTTTTGTTTTATTAAATGTGTTTATTTTGTACTTGGTTTTGAGTCAATGATTAGTTGGATTCTGAAAGAGAGAGTTAAGGTCATTGCACCAATTGGAGTGAACTTTTGTGCAATACAATAACATATAGGAACACTCGGAGTCAAAATAAAAATAATTGTTAGTAAAAGAGATTTATATAATAAATCACCTCATAAGTATATAGTATAATTATTAACAAAGGCACAGCCGGTAGACTAAATAGTTAATATACTATTTCTAAATAACTTAGGGAATTGAAACAACGTAGATACGAATATAAATTAAATAATACTTTAATAGATATTTCCGATATTTCGGCAATGTCTCATTGCCATTTTCTAAAGGAACTTACAGAAAGGCAGGAGCACACAGGCCCTAACAATACAGTAACTGGAAATGAAGATATGAAGCTATCTTTCTCCTAGAAGTCCTGATGGTGCCCTCTGGTGGGCTAAGTAGGCATTCTTGGCCGTTGGGCTGAAGGTCTGCTGATGTATGCCTCCCAAATTTGGGGCAGTCGCATACAACCAAATTTGTTGAGGTTTGGAGAGTTTCTTAGGGCAGAGGCTGATTCCATAAATAATCTTTCAATTTATGGAAAGATTATTTATGAAAGATTATTTATGGAATCAGCCTCTGCCCTAAAAAACTCTCCAAACCTCAACAAATTTGGTTGTATGCGACTGCCCCAAATTTGGGAGGCATACATCAGCAGACCTTCAGCCCAACGGCCAAGAATGCCTACTTAGCCCACCAGAGGGCACCATCAGGACTTCTAGGAGAAAGATAGCTTCATATCTTCATTTCCAGTTACTGTATTGTTAGGGCCTGTGTGCTCCTGCCTTTCTGTAAGTTCCTTTAGAAAATGGCAATGAGACATTGCCGAAATATCGGAAATATCTATTAAAGTATTATTTAATTTATATTCGTATCTACGTTGTTTCAATTCCCTAAGTTATTTAGAAATGCATAACCAACGTATAAGCCTATCTACGAGAGTTAATATACTATATATATATATATATATATATATATATATATAAAAAAAGAGGGAATATAAAAATTATATATATAAAAAAATAACACCACCTTTTCCCCACTGATCTTGAACACCACAGTTCTTTTCACAAGGGCATCTTCATTTCTCCTATTCATACAACAAATCTTACAGGATGCATTGCAGAAAAGGGCAATTTGCCAACTTCTCTTTCTGTTACTGACTTCCTACAGCTACTGTTCTGTCTCAGCCAGTTTTTTCTGCCTTGTGCCTCTTCTTATAGATATTTGTGGATGCTGTTCAAGAGAATTAACACCCATCATGTTCACCCCCCCCCTGCATTGCTATTAAATCTATAACAACACAGCAGCAGCTACCATTTTACAGCTGAAATGCTGACTCACTGAACTTGATACTGCCATTCATCTTAAATTCCATTCTACCTGTTCTGTAGCCTTCCCCATGAAGTATTATCCAAGGACTACAACTCCTAACTCTATAAAACATATATTAGCAGATTGCACCACAGTTAGCCAAGTGGCTATGCGCTTTGCAACCATATGCCTGGGAGTGTCCTGGGTTTGATTCCCGTCGCTGACGTGAAGAGCTTAGGATCTTTCTCAGACATTGTCAAGTTAGCTGGTCTCAGGTGTGGACTGCAGGATTTTTCTCCCCAGTTTATCTGGGATTTTCCATTCCACAAGCATGCAAACCGACCTTGAGAACTCAAAGCTTCTACAGACATAGGATACACCAGGAGGCATAGAACCAACCACTTATCCTCGTATGATGGTTGCGGTTATAAAGAATAGAAATCCTCGATACCTAAAGGTAAAAGAGGGAAAAAATTAAAATAGAAAGAAATTAACAATTGCTTTTCTCTTGAATTCTGCTAGCACACAACATTAATTTGCTACATGCCTTATGGCTCAAGCATGTGTGTGCATGTACATTTGAATGATAAAAAATAAAAAATTAAAAAAAAATTAAAATACAAATATGCATTTCTATATTTCTATCAGAGAAAAAAAATTATGATAGAGATACATTTAATAACCATATTCCAATGAGGTTAATAAATGAATGATACATGCAGCCTGGGAGAATCAGTACTAATACTTGTGGTAATAATACCGCCCCCCCACCACCACCATCCTGATTTGCTCTAGTATTGAGTATAGCAAAATAAAATTTTTATAGCCTATTTTTAAAAATAAATTCTGTACTGATACAGGAATCATCATGTTTAAATATGTTAATTAAATATGTTAAATATGAAGATTGATGAAAAATGTCATACTAATCAAATATTCATGAATTACTGTACATTACTGTACTGTACTCACTGTTAACTGTATATTAAATATGCATTAAAAATTAGCATGGCTTACTTTAAGGACATAGGTAGAATTTTCTTTTATTTTCTTTTTGCAGAACCAGGCTATCACAGTTTCAAATATATTAAATAACTTCTAATGGCACTTCACAGCAGCCTGGGTGTGGTGTGGTGTTCTCTTTTCACTGTTCACTGCACTTGAATAAAAGAATGGAAATGAAATTTTTTCCTAGTTCACGATAACAAATTAAGTGCTTGACCATTTTTACCTGTACAGAAAGAAAATTAACTTTCCTGTTTAACACTTCCACAACTAACTCAAATTTACAAAAATACAGTAATAAAATTAAATTTTAGTTTCAATTACAGATGTCATTGAAATACAACATATCCAGCAGATTTACTATATAATAACAAGATGTTCTCTTACTCTATAATATACACAAACAAGGTAAACTCAGAATGTAATACTTCCATGAAATCTACTAATAAGGTCACATGCATCCATGAAATATACAAGTAAACAATGTTATTAAGAATAAAATGGGAAGCTGCATTTCAAGTGAATTCTTCTTCTGCAGCTTCTCCCACTTAAGTGGGGTCACTGTTGATGATGAGTCTCCTCCACATCCTCCTGTCTTGGGCTGTCACCACATCCAAGTTCTTCATCCTCAAGTCCTCTTCTACCAGCTCCCTCCATCTCTTCTTTGGCTGCCCACGCTTCCTTCCACATCCATCTGCATGATCCTTCTTCCCATATATTCGTCCTTCCTCCTCGTCACATGACCAAATCATCTCAACCTTGCCTCCTGTATCTTCGCTCCTAAGTTCGTAACTTTCACTGTTCCCCTCACATAGTCATTTCTCAGACGATCCTTTCTGGTCACACTGCACATCCACCTAAGCATTCTCATCTCTGCTACTTCCATCCTGCTGATGTTATTTTTCCTCAGGGCCACAGTCTCTATAGCATACGTCATAGCTGGCCTCACTACTGTCCTATAGATTTTGCCTTTCAGATTGATCGGCACCCTCTTATCACATAACACTCCAGCCATCTCCCTCCAGTTCCTCCAACCCGCTTGTATCCTGCATCCCACTACCTTCTCAGCTCCTCCATCTTCTTCCACTGTTGAACCTAAGTATCTAAAGTCTCTCACCTTCCTGATGACATTTCCTTCCAGCTCCAGATCTGTCTCCTGGCCACCGCCCACTGTGCAACACATATACTCTGTCTTACTTCTGCTCAGTCTCATATCTCTCTCTTCCAGTACTTTTCTCCATCTTTCCAGTTTAGTTCCCGCTTCTTCTCTTGAATCTGCACACAGCAAGATGCATACAACATTGTCCAAGGCACATCTTCTCTCACCTCCTCCGTCACAATATTAAACAGAAACGGACTTAATGCTGACCCTTGATGCAAGCCAACTGTTACTTGAAAACTTTTTGTCTGTCCCAAACAGGTCGAAACACTTGTCTTCACATTTCTGTACATCTCCCACACCAACCTGACATATTTCTCCGGAACCTTCTTCTCCCTCAGACACCTCCAGACTTCTTGCCTTGGCACTCTATCATATGCTTTCTCCAGATCAACAAATGCCAGATGTAGCTCCCGTTGTTTCTCTCGAAACTTTTCCATCATCTGCTGTAACCCAAAGATAGCATCTGTTGTTGATCTACCAGGCATGAATCCAAATTATTCCTTTGCAATCTCCACCTCCTTCCTCAATCTTTCATCAAGAACCCTTTCTAAGATTTTCATTGTGTGGGACATCAACTTTATTCCTCTGTAATTTTTACAGTCTTGTGCAAAAGTACTCTCCCTCCATTCCTCGGGTATATTTTCCTGTTGGCAAACTTTCACGAACAGATCCCACAGCAGGTCAATTCCCTCTTCCCTCAGTGCCTTCCATGCCTCCAATGGAATTCTGTCGGGGCCCACTGATTTTCCCTTCCTCATCCTCTTCATGGCCTCTGTCACTTCCACTCTACTGATGTTTTGCACCATCCCCTCAGAAGGCTGCCCATCTTCTCTGTGAGTCCTTGCATTTTCCTCATTCAAAAGTCCCTCAAAGTATATTCTCCATCTGTTTCTTATGTCCACATCTCTCCATAATACTCTTCCTTCAGCATCTTTGATCTGCCTCACATGCATTTCAAGTGAATTGATCAAGTGAAATGCTGGCTTTAATGATGGCTAAAACAAATTTGACATGAAAATAAAAAATGAAAAGGAATCAACGACAAACCTATAGAACAAGAAAAATATTTCAGCTATTTTATTAAATTTTCAGTGCAGTTGGTAAATTAAATTTGGAAACAGATAATACAATAATAAAAAAAAAAGCTGGTATGGTGGGGAAACAAGCTGAATAGATTTCTATGGAATAAAAGAAAAATTAGCCAATATACTAAGCTCATACCAATTTTATTTTGATGGGTCTGAGAGTTGAGCTAGAAATAAAATTGGTGATCAAAATCTAGATACCACAACCATTAGTTCAGAAAAACATTAAGGCAATGAACAGATTACTGGCCTGTTTGGCCAAGTGATTAGCATACCCAATCTCCAACCAACAGGCTGCAGGTTTGAATCCCACAGTGAGCATGGATGTTTGCGACTATCTTTAGGTGGAAGATGAATGTCATCACCTGGTGAGACCATTGCCCTGCTTATTGGAGACCTAAAGGGGATTGAAAAAGTTCCATGTTTGGTCTCTAGAGCAGAGCTTCCAGACGACATAAATAAAAATAAATAAATAAATGAGAAATCCAAAAAAATATGTATAAAAATTGATAAAAATAGGGCTCACCTTTGATAAAAATAGGGCTTAGCTCACCCAAGGTACAAAATGTATTATATGTTTACAAAATAACCTTTCATGGGTGGGAACAACATACAAAAGATGGCAGAATCATATTAAAAAAAAAGAAAATATTAGAAAAGAATTTAAAATCATTAGCATATAGAAATATTTATAACTCTTCTGGGTACACATCAGGAATTTGGCAATCATTCTCAAAACACATACCAAGCCCAATTTTTTTTTTTTTTAAATTATGATGTATACATATATGCTGATGCTTTTGGATCTTCTTTATCAGAACATTTCCACTTCAAGTTTTTCTCAATCTAATCCTAATTTTTTTTTTTTTCATTCTGTAAAAATATCCTTGCCCATGTAATTCCAGTTTCCTTTTTTCAATCACTCTTCAGCAATAACATCGTATATGCTATCTACTCATGTACTTCTCATAACCTCTCTTATGGACTACAACTGGTGTACAAGTTGTTCGTTCCTATGATCCTAAAGGAAAAAGAGATGCCACTATATCTCTACAGTAAGACAACCATAGGCAGCTAGGTCAAGGAGGATGTCACAGAGTAAGCACCACTCAATAACTCAACAATAACCAGGGAGATGAAAATACTGCATATTTCTATGGCCAAAAATTCAAAAGAAATCAAAAGCAGGCTGAAGTAGTCAATGTTGGTCTCCATTCCACTGCAACTAGATATCCGAGTTATTTTTGATTTTCATGGAGCAAAGACATCAGAGGTTATACTGCACCAGGTCACAGATTACAACAGTATACATAATAAACAGTTAGTAGGACAATCACAAACATCCTTGCCCCAGGCAGGATTCAAACCTGTAGCCTCCTGGCTGGAAAGCAGATATATGTTAAGGCCAACCAGATATTTGAGATGACAAGTATTGTTTGTTGTAGTGTACCAAATATTCCCCATTAAAAGAACTAATGCATTTGTACAGTGTTTAGTTAGGATTTTACGATCTCAGTATTGTCTCCACATGTAGCAATTACGTGCACCAGTTTCAATAACAGCCTTAGCCCTCCCTAGTTGGAACTTTTGTAGCTTGCTATGTATGCGATATGTATGCATCCCATTGTTTGAGAATATCACAGGTGCAAGATGGGCATATGTATGTAAATACAGGCAGTGGGGGGCACTGCAGAACATGAGTTTTTCGATCTTGGGATTTACTGGGAGCGGAGATAGTGCTTCAGAAACGGGTGATTTTCAGGATGTGAATGCCAGTAGTGTATTGGAGGATGGAAATATTTTTAAAGACCTACATATATATTTAGCTTTGGTAGTTTAGCAGATGGAGATGGTTTGTCTGATGGCCATGACTGTGTGAACTGAAAGCAGAATGTGCGGAGAGAGAAACAGAACTCTGAGAAAGGGGATGGAAGAAATTAAGTCAGAGGAGGGTGAATGAAGATTTTGGGAGGATAGAGAGGTTGGTTGGTGTAAGAGGAACAAGAGTAGGTGTAAGAGAACAGCATTAGAGAGTAAATGAGAGAATGAGAGAAACAGTGAAAAAGAGAAAATTGCAGAAAGACAAGAGTGTGTGAAGACTGTGAATGAATTTATTCAGAGTGCCATGTATGGAGATTGCATGATCTGGAGTATGTAGAGTAGTATCAGAAGAGTGTTTGCCTGGTGGAATGACAGTGTGGCAATGGCAGTGAAGAGGGGGTGAAAGTGTAGATAATAGTAATGGTTGGGATAAATAAACTGGGGGACAGTGTGAATCATACAGCACGAGATTTAAAGTTGATGTTAGTTGATGACGAGATTTGAAGTTAATGTCAGCTGATGATGAGATTCGAAATTGATTAGTGCAGCAGAAATATGTCCGAGGAAGGATAGTGAGCGCGTTGTCCTAAAATGATAATGTGAAGTGGAGGAGAAGAGGAGTGATGATGAATGAGATGACAGTGAGAATATGCATGAAAAGGGGTCTGGAATATGTGGATGCATGGAGTACGTTTGAGGATAGAAGAAAGCTGTAAACAAGAGATGGACTGCATTTGAATACAGAAGAGTACAGGCATTTAGAGAGACCATTGTTTTCTGGACAAATGAGTGTGTCAGGGTAGGGAAACTAGAAATGCACAGGTGGAATGTTGAAGGGATAGCTAAGTGGGACTAGTGGCTTGAGAAATAAGGGGTGTACACTATATTACAGAACCAGGTGGAGTATGAGGGGAGTAATAATTACTACAAGAATACTGGCAATACACTGGTTTTTCTGTATACAAATGCTAGGAGCAATAAAGGGAATGGGTTTGTGGCATTGATTGACTCAGTCTCTCTCTCTCTCTCTCTCTCCAAAGGTTGTTGGTATCAGTAAAACTTAGCTGAAGATGTTCTAACAAGGATAAAAATCGAAGGGTATAGCATATTTTGGCAGGATGGGAAGGGTAAATGTCGTGGTGAAGTGTTACTCATGATAAGAGATGAATTGTGCACTCTCAGCACAGAGAATTTCAATAGAAATAACACTAATGGCACTGACAGTATATGGTGTGAAATGGATTACAGGACAAGATATTTAGTAGAATGTTGCAACAGACCAGGGAATGCATATGGTGACGAGCAGGAAATGTTTAGGCAAATTAGTTTGGCAAGCACAAAAAATGGGTAATCATTAATGGGGACTTCAACTACAGTGATATAAGCTGGGCAGAGGAGATAGCCAGTAATAAGGGAACCGAAATGTTTAGATTTCCTGAGTAACAACTGTTTAGGCAGCAAGTAGTGGAGAGAACATGAAGAGAGTTCTGGATTTGGTCATAGCATCAGAGGATCTGATTGTGACTGAGATGGCTACTTATTTCCCCCATTGGTGAGAGTGACTATGTAGTCCTGACTTGGAGGATGAATAAGCACATGGAGGTATCAAAACAGAAGGAAGTTATGTGGAAGGTAGGTGACTATCATAGCCTTAGTAACATGCTTGCAGCAAAGCAATGGATGAAAGAATTTAAAGGAAGAGGGGTCGTCAGTGCATGTGAGATAATCAAGAAAAAATTGCTGACAGCAATTACAGATTGTATACCTTGAGTGAAAAAAGATAAAGCAACTTGGAGTCAAATAGATGACAAAAGGAATAAAAGAGGAATTGCAGAAGGAAAAAGAGCTTATAAAAGGCATTTAAAGAGAGAGAGGTGGAGGGTGGTTGCATGAGGAATAAAAGGCTCAAGCTAAGAAAGTGACTAGTATTGTCAAGAAAAATTAGAATATGAGAGGAGACTGGCACTGCAATCCAAGGAAAATCCCAAGGAGATTTTTCACTATGTGGTGAGTGGGAGGAAAATGATAGTGAATGGATTATCTTGCAAGATGGAGATGAGAAATGGGTGACCAAAGCAGATGACATAGTGGAGCGATTTAATGATCACTTTATCAGTGTTCCATCCTGGTACTACAGGTTTTATTTTTAGAAGGATAATAAGTGGTGAAGTATTAGAAATGAATGAAGAGGATGTATTCTGAATACTGATACTCTAAATGTCAATAAGGCAGGGGGACCAGATGGAATTTCTGCACATTTTAAGGGGATAACTATGGAACTCACTGTGCTGTAGTGTTAGAAATGAATGAAGAGGATGCATTCTGAATATTCTAAATGTCAATAAGGCAGGGGGACTAGATGGAATTTACTCACATTTTAAGGGAATAACTATGGAACTCACTGTGCTATTAACTTGGCTGTTTAATGAAAGTTTTGTAATGGGACAGGTTCCTAGAGAGTGGAAGGAGGGTAAGATGGTATCATTACATGGTGGCGATAGAATGGAGGTATCAAACTATAGGCCTGTTTGCATTTCTTCTGCAGTTGTTAAAATTTTGGAGAAATTGGTAAAAACTCATATACAGAATTGGGCAGATAAGGGTAATAGAAATACAATTTTATTAATACAGACCAGTTTACAATAAAACTTATATTAAAACCTACCAGTTTTGCCAGCAAACTGTCTGGCTTTTTCAAGGCATTTACAGAGATATGAAAACTAGTAAATGCAAATTGAAAGGAACATAAAAAACGTTGTAAACCAACTAGTAGCTATGGTTACATGTTTCGCGTGACAGAGAGGACTTATTGTTCTTATTCATTATCACGCATGCATTGTAGACGTGTAATGTGATTACTGGCTAGTTGTAGTTCAGATTGATTGAGAGAGAGAGAGGATCAAGTTTTTCCACGAACTGTTTAGAATTACACCGATTTCTGTTGAGGTTTCGGCCGGTTATTGTGGTTCCTTAAATAAACGATGCCTGTAGTCGTCATCGAGATATGGCATGGAGCTGTTCTGCCAATCTATCGTGTGGTTAGACATACAGAAATGATGTGCTAAGCCAGAAGAGATGCTTCTGTTGTGGTTTACATCACCAACATGTTCTTTTTGTCTAATTTCTAAACTTCATGAAGTTTGTCCGATGTAGGCAAGACCACAGGAACAGGGAATGTAATATACTCCTGGATATTTGTAGAACGGCACTTTATCTTTTGGTGGATCCTAAAACTTGTCTGATGTTGGTGGTTGGTTTGAAGACCACTCTGATGTTATGGGCTCTTAGTATTCTTGCTATTTGATAAGAAATTGACTAAGATAAGGGTAATATTATTTATGTAGGCCAACATGGATTTGTTAAAAGGCACTCTTGTTTTAGTAATCTGGTTTCCTTTTACAACAGAGCAACAAGAGCAATGGATGAAGGTAAGGCATACACTTTTTTGAATTTTTCCAAGGCAGGGTGCCAAATGACAAGTTGATTTCTAAGTTGCATCATATGGATTTGGATATAAGGTTAGTGGATTGAATTGGTGAGTGGCTCTCTGATAGATATCAGAGTTGTATATAGGGGAACAGTATCAGAGAGTAGGAAGATTACAAGTGGAGTTCCAGAGGGTTCAAGTCCTGGGGTCATTGCTGTTCAATCTTTATGTCAATGATATTGTCACAGGCCTACAGGGAAATGTTCAGTTGTTTGTCATCGGCATGCCTTTGCCCACCTTTAGGGCTCTTCAAGAGGATTTGAATAAGCTCTAAAGGTGGGCAAAGGCATGCCGATGTCAGTTTAATGAAAGGTTATAAAATTTGGGATCCACAGGTGGGATGCTTCATACTTACTTGGAGTTATATTGGAAGAAGTGGAGGAAACAAGGGATCTTGGGGTGATTGTGGATAGAGATTTAGAGTTCTGGGGACATATTGCAAAGGTTGTGAAGACATCTTAGAGAAATGCAGCAATGCTGAGGAGAACATTGACCACGAGAGATAAAAGTGTGCTGGTCCCATTGTATAAAGCTTTGATCAGACCACATCTGGCTTTCTGTGCTCAGATCTGGTCATTGGGATTTGAAGAGGATGAATAACCTTGGAGAAGGTGCAGAGAGGAATAACAAAAAGGATACAAGACTGTACAACATTGATTATGATGATAGACTGAGGACATGAAAAGTTTAGTGGATGGAAGGCAAAGGGGGAAGAGGATATGATCAAGACATTTAAGTTGTTGAAGAGTTTTTTCATATTAACATTGAGGAGATTTTTCATATGGTAAAACAAGGGAAAGGAACAATGACAAGAGACCATCCCTGGACGTTGCAAAAGGAGGTGGTGAGTAAAAGGGTAAGAAGTTTTTGCATGAATAGTGGTGGAACATAGAATGCATTGCACTGAGAGGGTAGTGAGCCTGTAGACTGCGGATGATTTTAAGGAGTGGTATGATAGACTTTGTGTTTGCTAGTGTTGACCTCTCATGAGTCTTGTGACTCCATGGGAGGGAGGTCAGGAAAAATAATAATAGGCATCTTCCAAATATGGAGTACTATCATCTCATCCCATCCAGTCTCTACTCTACTCATGAATGATCCTAAGTGGCAAGGAACAGAAAATTAATCTTGAAGTTTCTAGTCAGAAATTGGCAGGTAGACATTTTTTTTTTTCAGTTATGAAAAGAAACTGTCAAGTTATTATTGCATGGGCACCTCCACAGAGTCCTAAGACTCATCATGGGAAACCCAAACTATCAACACAATATCTATCACTTGAAACCATTACCAGACAAAGCACTCACAACTAAGACAACCCCCATTCCATTCATTCACCACTCTCCAAGCAAAAAAAATCTCATCTTCATGCCCTTAATAACCACACTCTTACCCAACTTCCAGGGATCTTGTTCTTCTCCTCTGGCTCCAAGTGCTGAAACATTTCTCCTCCATCAATCCTATAACATCCTTTAAGTAATTTAAATGTTTCTATCATATTGCTCACTTTTTTGCCTATCACCCAATTTCTGCAATCCACAAACCCTCAATCTATCTGCATAGGAAGAATTCCATAGGACATCAATCATCTTGGTTACTCACCTATGGATCCTCCCCACCACTTCCTCATCTGCAAGAAAGCCAGTTGAAACAGTAATTCAGATGTGGTTGTATCAAGTCTTTATAAAGAGGAATGATAACTCCCTTATCTCTGCTTGTTAGTGTATTCTTCAATTACCAAATAATCCTGTGAGCTACCCTGGCTTATTGAAGTTTAGAGCAATATGCCTCTAAACTTCACCTGTATTTACTACTACCACCATCCCCAAATCATTGGCTTCATCAATTTCTTGGAGTACAGTTCCCTCAATGTGGCACACATTGAGAGACTTCCTTCACTTTCCAAAATTAAGTTGACATTGATTATGTTTTGCCCATACTGTCAGCCTACTGAAATTATCATGCAAGCTCTTTACATCACCTTGATTAATAATTATCATACTCAACTCTACATAATCAGCAAACAACTGAATATTTCCCTTCAAATTATTTGCTATATCTTATATACAAATTAAACAGTAATGGTCCAAGTGCAGAGCCCTGCAGCACACCACTAGTCACCTGCCTTCTGCTCATGCATATACCACTTTTAGGTATCTGTCCATCAGCTACCCTTTTATCCATATCCCCAGTTTCATATTCATCCTTATTTGTTATAGTTTGCATAGCAGAGTTCCATGTGTATCCTGTCAAATGTCTCTTCAAAATCCAGCAGTATTATCGTGTAGCCATTCTTTTATCCAACTCAGCTGTCACTCTG
This sequence comes from Typopeltis vanoorti, assembly GCF_054136105.1. Classification (NCBI taxonomy): domain Eukaryota; kingdom Metazoa; phylum Arthropoda; class Arachnida; order Uropygi; family Thelyphonidae; genus Typopeltis; species Typopeltis vanoorti. Next base: position 12,126,603 of record NC_143569.1, read on the forward strand.
TTATAAAAAGTTAGAAGATTACTAAGGCATGACCAACTGTTCATCACAAAGCCATGCTGCCTCAGAGTAATATATTCTTATTCACCCATTCCAGAATTCTCTTTTTAACCAACTTTTCCAGTACTTTTACCACCACTCCTGAGTTACTGATTGGTCTATAATTTGCTGCCACAGACTTAGATCCTCCTTTATGCAAAGTAGGGTTGTCAGATTTTGGAAAATCAAATACGGGACACCCATAGATAAGGCACTGAGCACTTCTATAACACTTATTTTTCTTCCTTCAATTTTCAAAATGTTTTTATTAAAAATACATTGCATGCTATATAATAAGCGTAAATAAGCTTTACTTAATGGATTATTAAAAAGACTACCAAAAATTTTGGCGGTTTTTCTTCCGACTTAAAGAACGATTTAAGTGCCTCACATAAATGTATAATTCTTTCTATTGCATTTCCTAATGAGAGCCAATGAGCTTTAGAATAAGATAACAGAGACTGATATTCTGAGTAAACAAATTCACACTAAGTTGTTCTGTCTGAACTGCAAAGAAACTAAAATACCTAGAGATTTACAACAACTGACTCAACGTCAACTGATAATACATCAGCTGTAGTTTGCATGCAATTATGCAATATCTGTGCTGGACATCCAATTCCTTCCAAATTTTCATTACAGGAGTATTTAAGTTTTGCAAAGACATTATTTGTCCCTTGACGAAGTAGTCCTCCAAAATTTCTATTTGCATTGTCTCCACAAAATGTAATACATTTTGCGACATCTACTGAATGATATTTTAAAGTAATCTTTCGAATAATCATCATTACAAACACACTTTCGTTTTGGCATTGTTAAGGGCTTGAGGAAAGAAACAAAAATTAATTTACCTTTTATTATATATTTTATGTATTAACCAAATATCACACATTCGAAAAAGGTGAGATATTATTTTTTAATAATTATTGAAATAACATCCATGTGCTGTACCGATACCACACCGCAAAATGTCCAAATAAGCAAATACAATATATCTGTACATTATTATAAATAAAATGCTTATAGTAAATAAGGCCGTTTGGTAGTATTGAAGCGAGAGTTAAGCCAGAAGGGAAAGCTGGCTGTCTTTAATACAGTCTATGTCCCCATCCTCACCTATGGTCATGAGAGTTGGGTAATGACTGAAAAAATGCGGACATGAATCCAAGCGGCTGAAATGAGGTTCCTTCGAGGGGGGTTGCAGGGCTGACAAGACGACAGTCAGAAGCTCTGCAATTCGGGAAACCCTCAATACTCAACCGTTGCTTCTCCGTGTTGAGAGATCACAGTTACGTTAGTACAGGCACCTGGTTAGAATGCCACAAGAAAGGTTCCCCCAGCAGGCCCTCTTTGCAAAGCCAGAGGGTGGGAGGCCACGTGGAAGGCTAAGGATTCACTGGATAGATTATATCCAAAACCTTGGATATAATGGTCAATGGTCCAATGACTTCCAACAGTCCTGATCCTCTGCACACCAGAACACCTGAGCTTGGTGGCAGAGGATCATGACCATTGGAAGTTCCTCTTGCAGCTGCTGTCCCCCACAACCTAATTAGGAAAGGTGGGCCTTGATGATGTATGTATAGTAAATAAAATTATTTTGCCCTCCTTCCACTCTGTTGGGACTTTGCCAGAGCTAACTTGTCACCAGTTCCCCAGCACATTCTCTTGAAATAAGAGCCGATATCCCATCCAACTCCACAGTTGTATTTACATTCAGATTCTGCAATATCCCAAGTACCTCCAATTTATTAACCTCTGTTCCCACATGTCCCTGTCATCTCTAACATAAGAATATCTTCACCTAGATGATATATCCTTGCAAAATAGTCACTCAGTAGCTCGACAATTTCATCTGCTTCTGTTATCTCTCTACCATCTGCACTTATTAAAGTTATACTTCGATAGTCATTCTTCCTCCTACTTTCCAAATAATGAAAAAAATTTTGAGGATTTTTTTTCATCTGCTCAGCTTTCTTCTTCTCGTAATCTGATTTTGCCTTCCTTACCATGCTGGTCGTCCTTCTTCTTTTATATCCTCATGACATCTTTATTTCTGCATCTCTTCTGATTTATCCTGCTGACCTTGGGTATATACAGTCTGATATTACTTCCTCCAGATAGCCTTTGACTATCCCCCATGCACTATGAGCATCCTTCCCTTGCAGATCTTTATGCATGGTACTGCTTCAAGCAGCCTCCTAAGTGTATCATAATCACTTGCCTTATAGCTGCACATATATTCTTTCTTAACTGAAATTTCCACATGTTTTGTTATCTCCCAAGTGAAGACCACAATCTAACTGGAGGCAATGTAGCCACCTTAGTTACAGAAAGGTATTCTGATCCTATAACAGGATCCAACATTCTCGTAACCTGAGTTTCCTGCTTCACATTCTACTCAAGTAATCATCTCTGGATAAGTGTATAAATTCCATTTCCTTCCTGCCATATAATGTTTTCTTCTTGCAATCTATATCTCCGAAGTTGAAGTCTCCCCCCATTCCCATGATAATTGCTAGACCGCTGATGCATGTCTTCATCATTCTGGGCACCGTCTGGCCTACAGTAGCATCCAATTTTATATTTTGTCCTATTGGCCTCAGTCTCACACCAGATTGACTCAATAGAACTGCCATTTGCCTGACTAACTCTTATTCTTGTTGGCTGCAATTTCTCTGCTATCATTATTATTATTACATGACACCTCAAGGGAGTCCAAGGACTCATCGTGGGAGGGCACACTACTCTACTTCGCTAAATACATCTCATCCTCTCCACTACTACTAATTCTCCAACTACAACACTACTACCATCAACGCCATCTATTGCCCATCATCAGCAACAGTATTTTTTGTCTGTAAATTGTGTGTTCTGAAGGCTGATTTGCCTGTATGATCATCAGTAGTATCTCTCCCCGCATACTGTCAACTCTATCCTCCCTGAAAATACTAAATCCATCACATTATATCCCTGTAACTGCATAAACTGTTGTTAGCCAAGTCTCACTAATCTTATAACTTTTGGCGAGATTGCATTAACTGATGCCAAAACTCCTCCCTCTTATTAATGATGCTTCTAGCATTGGTATATAGTATAACTATATTGGTATAACTGACTATCCCATTTGATACTGTTGCCTCAGGGACTAAATTCTGCATTTTTTGTTCATTCACACACACACCTCTACATCCACCCTAATTTCTTTAGTTTTCCTGACTTTGCACTTTCACACCCTCAGTGAACAAAGTTCTCTAAACACCTAACTTCGAATCCACAAACTCCACATCATTCCATTATGCAAATGGAATGATGTGGAGTTTGTGGATCTGCCTCAGCTTAATGGACAGAAAGATTTGTACAATGCTGATGAAATGCACTTAATGGATTCGAAGTTAGGTGTTTAGAGAACTTTGTTCACTGAGGGTGTGAAAGTGCAAAGTCAGGAAAACTAAAGAAATTAGGGTGGATGTAGAGGTGTGTGTGTGAATGAACAAAAAATGCAGAATTTAGTCCCTGAGGCAACAGTATCAAATGGGATAGTCAGTTATACCAATATAGTTATACTATATACCCATTGTACAAATCTTTCTGTCCATTAAGCTGAGGCAGATCCACAAACTCCACATCATTCCATTTGCATAATCTGTGTATTAATTCATTAGCTATCATCGCCCTATTTTATCTGTCTCATTAACTTCTATGAATTAATAAGAAAGACTTTTCATCTCCTACCCAGGTCGCATATGATATACTTGCTGAAGTCCATGTAACTGCAGATCAAAATCAAGTATTAACAAAAAATTAAGCTTCAGCATTTTTGGCAGTCACTTGCAGTATGTCAAGCTAGCTAAAATTTTGCATGGGAATATTACTCATTTAACATGGTCTGTAACTGAGAAAAATTTTTTAGATGATATTCAGAATTCTCTTGTTAGTTACACAAAACTGTTCACTCGTTTACCACCTTTCAATTCTCCTGAAGACCCACTACATCAGTACCATTCCTAAAAAAAGTCCCCAGCTGTGCATCACCTAGGGGGAGGGGGGGGGGAATTACCTGCTTATAATGCATTTTAAATATTGTTAACAAAGAATTTTACTTACATCAGAAAGCCAAATTCTAATAATCAACTACTGTTGTTATCTATCATAAAAGTCTCGTACAGAGGTTTTTCATTCTACAAAACAGCCACATACACAATCCCAACAGACATAAGGTATTAACCTCACAGTCTCAGTTGCTTCAACCATAATTCCAAACTCAATCTATTATAAAATGTGACCAGATTACTAAAACACAAGGCATGCCCTTTAATAAATCCATGCTGACCACTACAAATAATTTCACCCTCATTGAAGCAATTGTACATACAAGTAATTTTTTCATAAAAGTTTTAACTACCGATGAAGAAATGCAAACTGGTCTACAGTTTGGTATGTCTTTATTACCAACCGTTTGCAACAGTACTTACATTCTTTCCACTTCCTTTTCTCCCAGAAACTCTAGTTTTTCATCCTGCAAATCAGGCAAACTGCCAATTAGAACACATGCAATTAACAGACAATTCAATGACCTTATAGCCTGAGCTGCTTCAACCATAAATCCAAATAAGCCAAACCAAGCATTCAATGGAAGCTGCCATTGAGTTTAGTTTGAAAACGAATAACTTGATAGTGAATGAGATGTTTAAAAATAAATGAGTAAATTATGCAAAGAGAAGAATGTATTTTTAAAAGTGTTTAGAATGAGGCTGAAAATTCACTCGCTACTTGTCTATGATAACCAGCCTGTGGCCATTGAGTTTCTGGAGCTGCGACCATATTTATTAGATTTGGTTGATCAGGAAAAAAAGTGTGTTTCTAGTCTATTTGCTGTGGTGAAAGATAGTAGCTTTTACCCCCATTTGATTCTGTGTAAGGTATCCACAAGGTATGCCAACTCAACCTGACTAAGTATAGTTGTGGAGGCATATATATTTTGTTATTCTATGCAGATGTTAGCAAATCTCCCAGTGTGACCATAATATGAAAAGTTGCAAGAACGAGGGACCTTATGCACACTTGGAAAAGGAAGAGGCAGGAGATGATCCTTAGGAGAGTAGATAAGCTGTCAGTATGCTTAGCTTTAGACATAACTTTGCAGTAGTGCCTCTTCAAGTTCCAACATTATATCTCCTGCTGCATATAGAATGGAACCTCTGTAACCTGCCTCCATATACGAATAATGTCAGGCTCAACACAGCTAATATTCTTATGCATGGTTTCCTCCTAAAAGAAATCTCTCCAAGTCAACTCTATACTCTTTATAAATTATGTAAAGACAAAAATATAATAATTAGTAGAACAAACCAGCCTGGCTGGCTGAGTGGTTAGGGTGTCCGCTCTCCTGTCAAGAGGCTGCGGGTTCGAATTCTAAAGTGGGCATGGATGTTTGCGATTGTCTGTGGAAATACTAGCGGTGGTGGTCGACGGTAAATGGGTTTGGTGTAGTTGCAGTCAGTTGGTGGATTGCGAGTGGTGGAAGCAGAGTTGTAGAGTAGATGCCCTCCCTCGATGAGTCTTTGAACTCCCTGGAGGTGACAAATAATAAAAATAAAATAAAACAAGAGTAATGCTACTGTGGTCCTCAATACCAATGAACATATTACTGAGACCAAACCACCTAAACTCTTGATTATGATCCAATTCCAGGAAAAAAATATTTTTTTAAAAATTACTTAATTTGAATCAGTTAAACCTTTTATCAGTTTTAGTTCAATCTCTCCCACTTTAAACTAACCAAGCTATTAGCTAAATCTTTAACTTTCCCTCTTGGTAGTCATACTTCATCTTACATAAAAAGTTCCACACACACTTCAAACCTTTAACGTAAAGTTCAGTTTTAAATATACAATTGATAGCTGTACTTAAAACTAGTTAGTTTTGATATCACAATTCTTTACTGACCAATGTTGAAAGTTTTTTCACTTGGTTATACTATACATTAAAGATGCCAAGAAATTATATTCTTGGTTTTATCCAACTGTAAGCAAACAAAGTTTATGCGTGAAGTAATTTCACAACTGAGCAACTCATATATAGAGGCTAATGACTTCACATCACTTGCCTTAGTATCCCATAATGCAAAGCACATATCCTTATGGACATTTATAATGCTTTGCATTATGGGAAGAGTCAGTATTATTATTATTATTCAGGCCTCCATGGAGTCAAAAGATTCATCGCGGGAGGTCCTTTCTAAAAAACACAAGTCTATCAAGACTCATTGAGGGAGGTCCCTCCTAGGAAACACAAAGTCTAGCATATCACTCCTTAAACACATTGACTGTTCTCGCTCTCACCATTCCATTAGGCAATGCATTCCATGGTTCAACCACCCTCCATGCAAAGAAACCACTCCTCACCCTCTTTCTCACAGTTTCCTTTCGTAACTTCCAGGGATGGCCCCTTGTCATGACTCCTTCCCGTTTTTCATCGTTCCCTTCTGTGAGTGTATATATATACAAAAAGTAGCCAAAAGTTGTCGCACATTACTAAAATACTCCGGATCAGAGATGTTGAAAGTTTTTCCACTTGGTTATACTATAAATTACAGATTCTAAGAAATTATACTTCTTGGAATCTTTAATTTATTTCAAAGGAAAAGTTGGTCCTTGTTGGGGATCTAAATAGCAGAGTAGGAAATGATTGTGAGACATACAAAAATATTTTGGGAAAATTTGGAGAAAAGAACAAAGCTAATAATAATGGCAAATATCTGTTGGATTTCTGCTCTGGACTGGTTATTACTAACACCATGTTCCAACATAAAAATGTGCACAAATTCACGTGTGTGAATTTGTGCACATTTTTATGTTGAATAACATGTAAGAAAGTTTTAAAGCAAATAAAAGTTGAGCAGCTCTCAGATGTGAACTGTAGACTAAAATACACAAAGATTATTGAAGAAAAAATGAAAGAGTTTGAGAACAGAACCCAAACTTTAGATATTCATTGGCAAGCTCTGAAGAAAACACTGATTGATTCAGCTAGAGAGGCATGTGGTGAAGTTCTCTGCAAGGATAGAAAAATTAGAACTCCATGGTGGACACAGGAAGTTAAAACAGCAGTGAAGGAAAAGAAGAAAGCATATCATAAGTTCCTGGCAAATAAGTCAGCTTCGGCTCTTAGAGAATACAGAGACAAATGTAAGAAAGCTAAACACTGTGTAAAACTAGCTAAACAAAAGTCATGGGAGGACTTTGGCAAGAACATAGAAAATAAATATCAACAAGGTGGCAAAATATTTTGGAGGTTGTTGAAGCTTAGAAATGGAGGAAAGAGTACTGCAAAAGGAGTTAGAGATGATAAAGATGACATGAAAACAGGAGAAAAAGATATCCTTGAAGTATGGAGTAATTACTTTGAAATACTGCTAAATGAAAAGCAGTGATAGCACAGTGGTAAAAAACACTCAACAGGCATACAATCAGGAATACATATCCATACGAAGTAGAAAACGCCATCCAAAGCTTGAAATGTGGAAAGGAAACAGGAGTTGATGATATTCAACCAGAAATGCTGAAGTATGGTAGTGTAAGAGTCTTGCAGTGGCTGCACTGCATAGTTCAGAAAGTCTGGACAGAGGGACGAATTCCCGATGATTGGAGTAGAGCTCTCATAGTACCCATATATAAAAAGGGAAATAAAACTGAATGTGAGAATTACAGAGGTATTTCCCTACTGAGTGTTCCTGGCAAGATCTATACAAGTATACTTGAGAAACAGTTGAGAAGAATTGTGGAAGAAAAGCTTGGTGAAGAACAAGCTGGATTCAGGCCAAATAGAGGCTGTCAGGATCAGATCTTCAATTTACGACAAATAGTCGAGAAAGCATGGGAACATAACAGAGATCTGTATTTAAGTTATGTCGATTTGGAAAAGGCATATGACAAGGTGCCAAGAGAGAAGCTATTCAATATGCTACAGTTATATGGTGTCAATGGGGCATTATATCAAGCAATACTTGGTCTTTATTTGAGTTGCAAGTCAGCAGTTAGAATTGAAGGAAGTACAGAAAAATGGTTTAATTTTAAATCTGGTGTGAGACAAGGATGTACATTATCCCCTCTGTTATTCATTATCTATATGGATCACATTATGAAGGAAAGTGGTATTAAACAGGATATTAAAATTGGAGGTGTTAATGTCAGCTCTTTGCTTTATGCAGATGATGTTATACGTATCAATAAATCTGCTACGAGTCTGCAAGATTCCTTTGACTAAATTGAATAACTGTTGTAATAGATATGGTATGAAGGTCAGCAATAAAAAGACAAAGACAATGAAAATAGGCAGAATCATTGAAAATGTTAACTGAGATTGTGAACGGAGAACCTGTGGAACAAGTAAAACATTTCACCTACTTAGGCACGATTTTTAGTGAAGATGCTAAATTAAATATGGAAATAGACAATAGAATCAATATAAAGCTGGTATAGTAGGAAGTCAACTGAATAAATTCATATTGAATGAGAGAAATTAGTCAAATCACTAAATTACATGTATACAAGACAGTGTTCAAACCAATTTTAACTTATGGATCTGAGAGCTGGGTCAGAAGTAAAACACTTGACCAACGAGTAGAGACCGGAGATATGAGAGTCCTGAGAAAGATTATAGGCGTGAACAGATGGCATCAATGGCAATATCATATTAAAAACGAAGATATTAGGAAATAACTTGACATTGTCAACATCCAGGAATGCGTTAGCAGAGCTAATCTCAGGTGATATGGTCACTTAAACAGAATGGGGGAAGAAAGATTAGCAAAACAAGTGTTCTCTGCCAGGTTGGCAGCAATACGACCCAGAGGAAGACCAAGATATAGGTGGATTGATATGGTACAAAGTGCCTTAGACGATAGAAATATAAGATCTGATCTGATAATGAGTCTTGATAATTAGTCTTGACAAGTAACAGACTGATTTGGAGGAAAATTGTAGATAGGAAGTTAGTAATGATGTAATTTTTTTCATGTAGTACTATCATATTCTGTACACCCCTTGAGTGTACAATGTCAGGAATTTGATGAGAAATTATATTCTTGGTTTAATCCTTTATCCAAGTGTAAGCAAACAAAGTTTGCACATTAAGTTACTTCATGAGCAAACTGTGTTTGCTTACACTTGGATAAAAGATTAAACCAAGAATATAATTTCTTGGCGTCTTTAATATATATCTATTAACCAATATTCCCCTTTCTGACACAGTAAGTACTTTACTTAAAAATGTTGCTGCCTCCCTCTCCTGCCGTTCACCGAGTTTGCCATCCATATATTATTTCACTTGACAAGACACCATATATATATATATATATAAAGAGAAAAAGAGGTAGAGCCAAAGCTATTACCTCTTTCTGCTCTCCCTATTAAATTTCAAAAGACATGCTCTTGATACTTCTGATTTCATGCCACCTGGCCATATAAATCTTTTCTCCTTCACCCCAACAGTTGGCATCCCAGAATCCAGTTCACAATAGAAAAAGAAAATAAATATCTTTTCTAAACACACACAACCAATATCACTTTCCCCACCTACCCACCCACCCACACTTTTTCATCATTCCCCTCTGTGTGTATGTATATATACAAAAAGTTAACAGAGTCTCACCCTCCAACCTCTGTTCCAATCAGACTTCCCTGAACTCTCTTTTATTCACACTTGTACTTTCCTATCCAATAGCTAGAATGCCTAAAAAAATTCTGTTTTTTTTTTTTTTTGATATTCCTATCACTTCACATCACTCCCAACATACATATAGCCAGAACTATAATCTTCGCACTGCTTTCAAACATCATATGAATCAGGCTTCCCATTACATATTCTAATTGACTTGTTCCCCTTCTTTCTTAGTGTACACCAGGGATCTTGTTCTTGTAACCTCTCATATTAAGGATAAGCTGGAAGATATGCATTGAAGAACACAAGAAATATATTCCCCACACTAACTGACTGTAGTTAGTAAGTCTAGATGACCATGTTTTGGACATCTTGCACAAAATCAAATGGAGAAAAACTACTAGTCTTCATTGCAGCAAATACCAACTTGAAAGACTTTGAAATCAGCAACATATTTAAAAAATCAACCAAGTAAATATGGTTGTGTGAAATTTCCTAAGATTTCGGAAATTAATTCTTAGACTTCCCACCCAACAGCCAGTCAGCTACCTGCATCCCATAGAGTGCACTGCTCACAGGACTTCAGGCTTCTAGTTAAAACATTCTCTACTTACTGTGTTTCTATGTATTATTACAATTTTTATACTGTATCTCAGATAATGAAGCCGCCATGATGACGAATGTATTCTAAGTGCCCATGATGATGCCTTGTTGACCAAGCCAAAATATTGGCATAATACCTAATTAGCTAAATTTCTTTTTCTCCTCTAATCATTAACATGAATAACTAGTTTTGACAACTGCTAGAAAATGACAGGGATTATTAGCCACTTGAAATACTAGCCAGTGTACATACAATAGCAACTAACCTCTATAATTATACATAAAAAAAATAAAGCCTCCCCCCTCAAAAACATTCATTTTCATGAAATGTGCCTGGACTGGTAAATAAATTAGCAACAAATGGTAATAAGATGGAAAATGTGAGAAAATAAAGTTTCAATGTTTTAAATCCTAATTTATTTTATAATCTAAGTGCATTGTGATTTTGTTTTCTTTTATTTTCAGCTACACTGAAACACAGCATACTTGTAAACTACTTCAACTTCTTACTACTGACAGCATCAAGTTACCGGATAAGTTGTATTTGTTACTGAAGTTCAAGGTATAATGTTTTTATCTTGTTACAAAATAGCCACTGCTGCTTTTTATTTTTTACATTAAAGATAAGATTCGTTTACAGGGGCCCAAACATGCATTCTTGAATATACATAAATATACTTAATGGATGAAAAAAAACTCATCTTGTTTAGCAACAGACCATTTAAATTATGGAACTAACATATGTTCATATAAAAGGAAAATTAGCTAACCACTTCTGGAGAAAGTAACTTACTGAAAAGTGTACCCTTAACTATATGCTACTGACAGGCAATAGGATGAAATCTCAATGTGGCAAACGGTGAAAAAAGTTACAGATGGAAGATATTCATCACTGGGCATAATATAACCATAATACAATACAAACTGCCATGTGATTTGAAATGACCATGTTGTTGTTGATAATACCACATATAAGATGCTAGTTTTCAACATCCTGTATGAGGATTTGTCACACACAAGGGAAAAAAAAAAAAAAAAAAAACTAATAAAATTTGAAATAACTAAAATCCTCCAAATCCTTAAAAATTTTGATCTCTGTGAACATATTTTATAAAACAAGAACATAAGGTAGATGTGAATAACAGTTAATACTCAAATGGATGAGCAATAATTAATATGAGACACTAGCTGTCAAACCAGCAATTATTGCATAGGGGAAAATGCTCCCATCTACATTGCCAACTGGCCGGAGATCACTTTTAAATATGTTCTATCAAGATAACCATATGTTAGTTGTCAAAGATACATTTACACTTAACGTAAACGGGGTAATAGAGTAATGTGAGCAACGTGCTATTCTTTAATCACTTTGTAGTTCATTGCAACAAATTGCATTCTGTAATTTGAAAGTAACAGCTCCAACATTTCCACATACCACTGCTACATGTTTATTATAGTGGTACTGCTATACTCACAACACCAAAAAAAAACATATATCCTAATAATTCGCTTGGTAAATCATTAAAGACTGAATAGTAACAATTCTTGTGATATTTTTTTTGAGTAATTCATACAGTAGCTTAATCACTCATTTTAATATGGTTCTTTGCTTAAGACATTAAGATTGCCGAACCCATAACATATACATAATTCCATTTCTTATGAACAATATCGTCTTACGCATATTGTACTAACAATTACTCTTCTTTTTTGACATTTACCTAATGCATATCATGACTTCTCCATCTCTCTCCTTGGATTCCAAATGAAGTATAAAAACACGATATTGTAAAGCGCTACCTGTTTATGAAAACAAGACTGAAAAGATTTATTCGAATGCATACTCAAAACACCAGTTAGAAATAAATAAATAAATATAGACACACAAAGAGCAAAGCGATGTTTCTGTGACAATTCTATACAATTTCACAAGCCATGTCGAATGTTTTGATAACTTTGAATATATGTTCATAATTATGATAACATTTAGAAGGGGAAGAAGAAAAAAAAGAACTGTTTTCTCATAGACAGATCATCGGCCAGTGCTCCGATACTTAACTCTGATGCTGTAGTTGCTCTTATCATTATTATTATTATTGTTAAGTACTTCGGTAATAACCTTGTAGTAACGTTCATGAAGCTATGTTATGCTCAAGTCACCAATACAGGAACTTGTTCTAAATTTTTACAGTTGGTGATCGAGTAAGTCGAAGTTTTTTGGCAGAATGCATATGTCTAGGAGCCGTAAAAACTTGTTAAATATCTGACTTTCACCAGGCGATGACTTTCATCGTCTGGTGAGACGCCGCCTTCCTGCTTAATGAAGACGTCAAGTGGACTGCCATCGTTTCCGCAGAAAAGTTTCTATTTCTAAAACAACAACATTACTGGTTAGATGGGCGAAGCCAATATGCTTTTCATATTCCACTTTATCTGTGTAAGGAAACTTGGGGAGGAGGTTGTGAGCATTTTACACTCGCACTTTGGGAATTAGCTGTGTGTGTTCAGCTGGGAGCAGGACTGCCTTGAATCTTTTGTGTTTGCAGTGTTCGGGTTCATTGTGGTTGGCAACTTGTCTGACTAGTTGGAATGGGGGCCTGTTGCCTTTGATAAGAACTTTTCAGCTAATTCACGAAAGAGCGGAAAGATGTATGGGATTCTGGTCTCTCGGTGGATCTGTGTGTTTCTAATAAACCATGGAGCGTCCAGTATCATCAGCAGGCACTTCTTCTGTATTCGTTGCAATTTTAGAATGTTTGATTAAGAGATATGACTCCATGCTGGGAAGGAGTATGTGATTACAGGGCTTATCGCCAGCTGGTATAGTAGTATGGTTCATATATATAGTTTTCTCCGGCGGTTGATTATAGGGGTAGAATTGAGCTATGGATTTGGATTTCTTTGCCCTAATGAGTTTGATGTGGCTCTTAAATCTGAATTTTTTATATCGAGTTGTACTCCGAGATATTTGGTTTCTGTCTGCCATGGAATCTCTTCTCCGAAGAGCTGGATGTGATCATTGATGGAGGCTTTCCTTCTGGAGAACAATGTGGCTGTTCTTTTTTTAGGATTTACTTGGATCCTCCAGTCACACAACTATTTCTCCAGTTTAATAATACTGTCCTGGAGTCATCGGATTTCCAGGTGGGAACGGAGAGATCTTGCTAATACTGCCGTGTCGTCTGCGTATAGGGCTGAGATTGTTGTCCTCGGGTTTTGTTGGATGTCAGCGATGTAGACTGCGAATAGTACAGGGCAGGAGGGAGCCCTGTGGAACTCCTGCTAGGATTTTGCACCTGATTGAAACTGTTCAGTTGAATTTTTGCCTGCATGGTTCTTTTGCTGAGGTATGCTTGTATTAATCTTATTTGATTTATTGCCATATTTGCTTTTATGAGTTTATAGAGAAGGCCATGATACAAGATCTTGTCAAAGGCGTTAGCGACGCCTAGGAATACTGTGTCGGTATGTATATTCAAATTATATCCTGTTGTGATGTATCCAACTAGTCAGCGGATTTGCTAAGCTGTCCTGTGTTCTCATCAGAAGGCAAATTGTTCATTCGGTATGATTCGTAGTCCAACTATTGTTTCTTGTAATCTTGAGAGAGTGATTCTTTCTGTGACTTTTCCTTGGATAGTAGACTGATGGGTCGCTCACACTGGGGGATCTGGGAATCATTGCCTGTCTTCTTTATTTGTATGATGGCAGCATTTTCATGCTGTGGAAAAGTGCTGTATTCTAAATATTGCGTTTGTTTTGTTGACTAGATCACTATAGCCTTTCTTGGAAGCAGCTTTATAATCTTATTGGTGTTGCCATTTGGACCTACAGCTTATTTATTGTTGAGATGCTTTATGATGTTGTTTATTTCTGCTGGAGTAGTGGGAGTGATGCGTTCTGAGCTGTCGTTGGACGGTCTTACGTTGCGTTTAACTTGTTGACGAACTTTGTAGATGAGGTTAAAATTTATGTTTTCATATGATGGGCTACATCGTTTTTCCAGATCGTCGACGAGAGCTTCGATTTTTTTCGATATCCTCGTGTGCAATACAATGTTTGGCCTGTTTGAGGGGGAGTGACTTACGTTTGGTATGAAAGGTTCTCAAGATTGTTTTTTTTAATGGTTTGTGTTATTTTTATTATAAGCTTCGTATTCCAGTAGAAATTTTTTTGACAATCACATGTGTAAATTAAGAGCAACAGCTTGTCGAGGTTACGATATACATAAAGTTATAAAAGTTATGTAATGCATTATCATTACATACACACATGTACATTCATATAATATACATATTATATAACATATCAATATAATAAAATCACAGGAAACATGCTAATCTGTACAGAGAAAGCTGCATTACATTAATTAGGAAAGAAACAAACAAAGTAGTTAAATAGCATTTAAATTTTTTACGCCTGAAAGTGGAACTTTTTAATGCTGATATGTAAAAACCAATGATATATTATTATTTTGAACAGGACTTCCTCATTTCTATGTGAAAATAAATATTCTTTCATTCGAGTTTCATTTCTTATTACTAAAGATAGTGCACCGAATATTTTCGGTGCTAAATAAGTATAATGCTTGTGTGTTGCTTCTTATTTCCTTTAGGAGCTATATATTTTTGGCTATGTCTACTAATGAAAGCATCTACTTTCATATTTACCTATCCATTGTTGTTTTTTTATGAATAGCACTACACTATAGGCGTATAAATATTTAAGGAACAGTATGAACTGGGTTTTATTGGTTGGAGTTTGATACAACTGGTATACAACTAGGTTCGCCACGTCAACGAGTGGCTTCAACTGGGTTGAAGCTTTTAATCAAAAAGATTTTTTTTATGAATCAATACATAACTGTAAAATTACGAAATGCATAGGAACCGTTATACAATATAAATACGTTGAGCTTGAATGTGTATGGTCAGACATTGTTCATCAGGTGCACCCTATAGTTAGCAACAAAATTAAAGTCTGAGGTGTTAAGAGATCTGATCAGTGATTTCCAAATGTCACATAGGATCATCACATGGTTTATGTTCAAGGAACCGTGTGAGCGGTTTACCACTGTGGCTTCTATTATGTTGCAGGAACAGTAGTCGTCTTCTGTGTATGGCATAGAACTTCTATCCCATTTGATGTTGTGGTGAGTGTTGGAAAAATGGAATGCGAACGCTGAATTATCCTCACTGCTGTTGTTGACATCTACAATGTGATCCTTTTGTCTTATTTCTAGACTTCTCGAATTTTTTCCTATGTAATTAAGGACACAAGAACATGGTATGTTGTAAACTCCTGGGTGTTTGTTGAAAGTTGTGGTTTTTGGTGAGAGTAACATATTCTGTACTGTCCTAATCGGTTTGAGGACTATTCTAATCTCGTGAGACTTTAGGAGATTGGCAAAGTTTTGTGAAAGTACGCCGAAAAAAGGAATGGAAATTGAAGTCCTGCAATGAATGTCCTCGATTTGCTGTGTTGAGGGATTAGAGAGTAATAGTCTCTTTGTAATTTTTTAGGATATCAGCTGATTAATATTTAGAATGTAAATTCTAATTCTTCTGTTAATATTCTTTCATCTCTTGTAACAGAGATCGCCCTGTTCTTCAACATGTGCATGATGCTCAATTTCGGTGAAATGTGGTGTAATGAGGAGAAATGTAGGTAATGACGTGTTTGGGTCGGCTTACAGTACATATTGAGAGAAATGCTTTATTTCATAATTAAAATGTCCAGAAAAGGTAATTTCCCTTCATTCTCAAGTACTAGGGGAACTTGATCTTGTGGTGAAATGACTTTATGGAGGCTAGAAATGCATATAACACAACTACACTGTGCTTCCATATTATGAATATGTCGTCAACATATCTCCTCCAAATTGACAGCTTAGGATTTGAACGTAACATGATGTCATTTTCAAACTTCTCCATGAATACGTTCGCACAGGAAGGGGATATTTGGTTTCCCATGGCAAGACCCGAAAGTTTTTTTGTTAATTTTTCCATTCCATCGGAAAAAATATTAAGTTAAGACATTGTTTATAGAATTATGTTGAGGAAACAGATCATCTATGATAACCACAACATCGTTCATCGGGACATTTGTAATTAATGACACGACATCAAAACTAGCTAGAATGTCTGTTCTTGAGATTGAGATTTCTCTCAGCTTTTCTACAAAGTGTTGAGTGTTTCTGATATATGCATCTCTGTGTCTGATGTGTGTCATTAGTAGATGAGCGAGATTTTTGATAACAAATAAATTGTTGAGTTGCTACTATCCAAAATCGATCAGAGAGGAACATCGGTCTTGTGTATTTTCGGAGATCCATATAAACGTACAGTTAGCGGATGAATGAATTTTATTTTTTTTACTTTAGAACCGTGGGCCATGTAGGCATATTACGTTGGTTGTTGGTTTCTTCATGGTTCGTCCAAGAAGGATCAGAATCTAATTGACAGTTAGTAGATGTGTCAGAAAGTAAAATTGAAAATTTTGACACATGATCACGCGTATTCAAGATAACGGTAGAATTGCCTTTGTCAGCCTTCAGTATTATGCTATCTTTATAGTAAAATAATAAATCGGAACTTATAACTTATAACTTTTGTGGCTGGATGTACCCCAATCCCATGGATTAAAACCCCTTCATCTCTATGAAAATTGGCTTCAATTAATGAGAGTTTATCGAGCACTTGGCTCACCCATTTTCCGGCAGTGTGGGAGCGTCTGTACCGATTTCGGGCGCTTGTGTTCCCGCCTATCGTTCTCATCGTAGTTAGATGACTCTAGAATGAGTTCATTGTGTTGAATACCTGCTTTGGTGAAATATGTAATGGCAGTATCACTGAGAAACATTAGAATATACTGAATGTCAGCGTCTCGGTGGAGAAGAGTATTCCTGACAAACCACGGAGCATTGAATATAATACGGAGACATTTGTACTGGATGACCTATACTTGTTGATGTTACCAGGGGAGGTGTGACCCCACGCAGGAGATCCGTAAGATATTCTGGGGCTTACGATTGCTTTGTAGATCCGTAGTTTGTTTTCAGTGCTGACACGGCTTCTTCGGTTGAGAAGAGAGTAAAGAAGATAATTGCGGAGTTTCACTTGTTGCAGGCATTATCTATGTGAGAGTTAAAGTTGAGACGGTTATATAGTTGAATACCTAGATATTTGATGCGGGATTTCCATGGGATAGCTGTGTTGAAAAGATTGACTTCTCCGTAGTGGGATGCCTTCTGTCTTGTGCAGAGAATGGCAGTGCGTTTGCAGCATTCACAGCTATGTTCCATTTCCTGAGCCATTTTTCTAACTAGGTTTGTTGCTGCGGATTGTAAACACTGTGTAGCTAAGTACGGTCTGAGAGATCTACTCAGAATTGCTATATCGTCCACATAGCAAGCTATGGTGGTTGATGTCGTGCTAGGGACGTCAGAAAACAAAGATGTTAAAAAGCAGCGGCGAGAGCAACGAGCCTTGGGGATCACCTGAAGTGATTCTTTTCAAAGAGTATTTGAGTCCTCTTCACTTGACCTGAAATTTCCGGTTTTTTAAAAAGGAGTCAATAAGCTTAGTAAGGAATAGTGGAATGTTGGCTGTAAACAATTTATATATGAGGCCTTTGTGCCAAACCTCATCAAAGGCCTTGCAACATCTAAAAAGATAGCTCCTATATGTTGTCGCCAGTTAAAGCCAGTTGTGATGAATTCCGTCAATCTGTGAATCTGTTGTGTAGTACTGTGCCCGGTTCGAAACCCAAACTGATCTTTCGGAATTACAGGGTGTTCGGGATAAATTTGACATAGTTATAATTAATTATATTTTTCCGTAAGTTACATGTATTAACACACACTTCTCTTCATTTAAAAGTTTGGACCCTTCTTCATTCATATACAAGAGGTCAGAAAGGATGGATAGCTGGAACCCACCTGAATCATGGAAGAGAATAACTTGTATCATGATGATTCGTGCCCGCCATCAAAATAAGGATATTACGACTGCTGCCCAATGCTCCCTGAATACAGTAAAAACAATCAGGCATGAACTAGAGACTTGCAATGGTGACTACGAGGATGTAGCAAGAAGAAAGATCCCTAGCAGACGATCTGATTGCGTTCGTACAGCAGAATTCCTCGCAAATCTGCAGGAACAGGTGTTGAAGAACCCTGGCATTGGAATTCGGGCTTTGTTCGTGGAGTTGCTAACTGTAGTCAAGCCCTGGATAACAAGGGTAGCCAATGGTAGGCCGTATGTATGGCAGCAGGATTCGGCCCCTTGCCACACCTCTGGGAAAAGTCAAAAATGGTTGTCTGAAAATTTCTACGACTTCACCAGTCCAAATGTTTGGCCTCCAAACTCCCCAGACCTTAACCCCATGGATTATTTTGTATGGGGCGCAGTTGAAAAAGACACCAATCGCACTTCCAGTAATACAAAAGCCCAGTTAATGGATAAAATTAAAACAGTTTTTGCGGCCCTTCCCAGGGAGACTGTAGCATCAGCTTGTTCGAGGTTCCGAAGCAGAATTGAAGCTGTGATCGATGCTAATGGTGGTTATTTTGAGTAAATCTTGTTGATAGTATTGTAATTAACTCTGCCTGTAATGTTTTTTTGTCAATTCATTAAATTTAATAGATACAAAGAAGATTTTCTTTTTCCTTACGAAACTGTCAAATTTATCCCGAACAGCCTGTATGTTGTTTTTGTTCACCACATCTTGAGAAAAGCGGTAATTGAGGCGCTTTTCCTAGCTTATGAATGAGGATTATGTCTGCTTGTTTCCATCGGGCGGGAAAATAATTTAATCTGAGTATTGCATTTATAATAGCGCCTCAGTAGTGCAACTGGAAGAGCGACGGTACGCTGCGCCCTTCAATTGGAAAAGGCCTAAGTTCGAGCCTCGTCATAACGGGAGGAATCTTTATATCGACTTTTTTAATCGAAGATGAGTTGGCCGATCTCATACGGCAGTAGCATGGTTTTATCTTACGGAAACTCGGGTTTTTCATCCCACATACAGACAAATCGGCTCTTCAGAATACACGCAATTTACAGTCAAAAAATACTAGTTGTGGTAGTGGTGATGGTGATGGGCAGTAGATGGCGCTGATGTAGATGATTAGATGAGGTTTGGTGTAGAGGTGGAGATGGAGAGTTGTACAATAGGTGTTCTCCCGGGATGAGAGTTCGGAAACCTTGGAGGTGTCACGAAAATAATAATAATAATAATAATGGCCACCATATGCATGACAGCTTTGTACTGAAGTTCTAATGCAACTGCAAGAGCCTCTGCATTTTCATTGTCACTTTATATTATACCTCTTTCTCAATGAATGAGCTAGATATTGGAACAATCTGTAGCTTTTGCCAGTTTCCATAAAGAGTTATCTTCAGCTTTCAGGGAACAAAGTTTTCTTTCACATTACTGATTTCTGTAGTCTTTTAGTACATAACAAAGTCAGTCTGATGCTCTATTCAGATCTTAGCGGTCTTGGGGAGATAGCATGTTGTGAAAACGGCGTCTGATTTTGTTTTTGTTTCTAATTAGAGAAAGGATTTCTTCTGGAAATAGGTTTGCTTGAGCTGGGGTGGAAACAGAGGAGGCTGCGACTAAGCTAGTTTGAATTTTGTTTTCTAGGTTGTTGACCCGCGTCAATTTCTTCACGGGAGGAGATATTTGGTACTGAATCTATGATAGTGTTGATAGTATTTGGTACTGAATCTATGATAGTGTTGATAGTAGCCTTGAAGTTTGTGAAATTAGTAAAGAATTGACTGGGAATGAGTTCTGGTTCCTCTTCCAGTTTTAAAAGTACTGGGTTGTGGTCTAAACTGAGGTCGTTAAACACTTTCAGTTGGAATTGATGAGATGTATTTTTGAATATAATATAGTTATATCTAATACATCGGGCAATCCGTGTGTTCCATAGTGCGTTGGTTCAATCGGACCTGCGATGATAATATTTCTCAGCCTAGCAAAATTGTGAAGGATTTTTCCGTTGTAATTGTAACACCTGCTGTTCCATAAGGGATGCTTAGAATTTAGATCTCCTGCAACTATTGTTGCTTCCGTAGCGTGAAGCAGCTGAGAAAGATCAGAGAATAGCAGCAGAGTTCTGCCTGGAGGGTTATAACAGAAAATATTTTCAAAATACCTGTTTTATTGGTATGATTTTCTATGCCAGTTATTTCCAGATTGGTTGTAGGGATATCTTTTATTTCATTATAACGAATGTTTTTCTTGGCAAAGATCGCAGTGACTCCACCTCTGGCATTGAGTCTGTCATTTCAGATTAATGAGCAATTCCTCAGCTTGGGATTATCGCAGGGCCGTAGATGAGTCTCGTTGATTTATAGGATATCAATTTTGAATTGATCAGCAGATTCTTGAGGTTCTATAATGTTGTTACTGAGCCCATTAGCATACCAGAATGCGACCTGTGTGGAATTTATTGTGATGGCCGGATTATCCATTAACCACTCTACCGGCCACGACGTATATATATATATATGTCCACATTTCCATGGATGCGAAGTGCATATTAAAATTTTAATACCATTGATATTACACTGAAATTTATGATGATACGAAGCGTTTGAGGGTGCGTATTTGATCTTTAATGGCCGGTAAGGTGGTTAATATTTGAGAATATGACTTGGGTATTTTTGAGAAATCTGTTTGTATCGGCCTGGTTTGGAGTTGATTTGATAAAATCTGTTAGCATTTCTCCTAAAATGGCGGCAAGCATCGCGGCATGTGTTTTGACTGCTTGGTATAGTTTTTGCCGATTTGGTGTGTGAGGAAACCACTGAGGTGTACGATCTGTTTCTTGTAGAAGCTCGAAAAGGGTTTTCTGGTGTAGGTGGTGCAGCATGCTTCTGAGTTGATGGGACTCCTGTTTCTCTAGCTTTAGACATATTAGATGGATGGAATGAGCAACCTTTGTAGTTCGTCGGGTGCGGCCATCGCGATTTGGGCATTTAGCGGGAGCAGTGCGTAGTTTAGAACATTTATGAGAGGAATGATTGCCTCCACATTTAACCCACTTGTACTCTAGCCTGCAAAGCTTCTGCACATGCCCATATTT
The DNA here is from genome assembly GCF_054136105.1 of Typopeltis vanoorti. Lineage (NCBI taxonomy): Eukaryota > Metazoa > Arthropoda > Arachnida > Uropygi > Thelyphonidae > Typopeltis > Typopeltis vanoorti. Next base: position 12,148,003 of record NC_143569.1, read on the forward strand.
CTGGAAGCGATGGTATTGTCCTGCAGATGTTTTCCTTCTGAGAGGATCTGTCTTAATTACTAGGTTGCAAACAATTTTTAGATCATATATTTCTCTCTGATTTTTACTAATTTCTACTAAAACCAGAGGCATGGGACGTTTGTCTGCACCGTACATGCGGGAGTCTTCTATAGGTTCTAATCCTTGTGGCTTGAGGTCAGCGGCTATCTCCTCTGACGGTATTGTTACCACTAGACCTCTAATTACTGCTTTTAAGTTTTTCTCTCTTTTTAGCTGGAATGTGTGATATGGTATTTTCAGCTCATCCATAAATTTAGTAAGCTGACGGTAGTCCGATGCTCTTTCTGGTTGAATGCGAACACCTTCATCTGAATTTTTAGCAGAGGTGAACTTGATTAAGGTGTTCTTCATTACCTCCGCTACTGTCGACCATTTGTCTTTAGATCTTAGAATCACTGGTGGAATTCTTTCTTTGGAGTGACTCGCTGTGTTCACTGAAGCTGCTCTTTCAATGGGCTGTACCGATGTTTCCATCTGTGCTATTCTATCTTTGGGCTGAGCCTCTGATTCTGCTGTTGTTTCAGGTTCTGTTACTGGAGACTTCTACTTACGCTTTTTTTCTACTGACCACCTGATAGTCTATAGAGTCATTTGAGTCCATTACGGGGTGTCTGCTAGCTGGCAACATACTCTCCCTGGTGTTATCTTCAGAAGTGCTGGAAAGTGTATCAGGGGGTTCGTCGTCCTCTGATTCGACTTCAGTAATCTGGTGTATCTCTACCCTACCGGGCCATTTGGAGTTAAGAAGGTATCCAACATGTTTGAAAACTGCAAGTAGTTAATTAAAGTATAGGTCATCATATGGGGTATTCATGCTTATGCCTAATCTTAAGTTTGAAGGGCGTTTCGCTTAGAACTAGGCCTGCCTTGTCCCTTCCTAACACCGAGTGTAGACCGACAGTGGAAATCTCCTTTTTAAAGGCGGAAGACAACTGTCGGGCACTGGGCAGGGAACAGGAGAGGGCCTGGGAAATTTTCAGTGAAATAAAATCTTACCTTGAACAATATGTAACTGAAAGAATGCTGTGTTGAAGATCACTGTCAATCAGGACACTCTGACTCGAAAAATCTACCGAACATGACCATAATCACTACCCAATAATCAATAAATCAGATAACGCCTTTTATTCTATAGAGTCATTTGAGTCCATTACGGGGTGTCCGATAGCTGGCAACATACTCTCCCTGGTGTTATCTTATAGGGAGTAGGCGAGGCCTTTATACCCTATCTTGTATTTGGAGACTGAGTGGGCAGTTCAATCTCCACTGCTATCCAATCAGAGATAGATCGCCCATGCCTATGTCTAATTATTGCAGCCACCAATGGAGAGGTTGGCAAAAAAGTGCTGCCATCTCTTCGTACCTAATCCCAGCAAGATAAGTTACTTTTTGAAATAATGTGGGTAGTAAGGTCGATTTTCCTGAGTTTACGGGATAAAAAACCTGGTTGTCCGTGCCAGAGATCGACTAACTCGGGAACCGGTCGAAGAAAGGCTTAGAAAAAGATCCTCCAGTCCGCGACTAGACTTGAACTTAAGTCAAACTTCGAGCGACCAAACGCAGAGGACGGAAGCTCCACTTCAACTGAGCTACACAGGCCTTATCTTTATTATTCTCTAAATGAAAGAGTGCTGTTTTTTCTAAGGAGCTAATGTTCTTTTTAGGCGGACGAGAAGACGAGAGAAGAATCGCAGTCTTTTATCCAATATCACTTCAACTTTTCGGATCAAAATTTAGCACCTGAAGAAGTGTGCATCCTAAAAAAATGTTTCAACTTTGCAGTCGCACCAGAGCACATAGCTAAATTGGATACTATGTGTAACGTCGAAATAGCCCTTTGATTTTTATCAGAACCTGTTGCAAATGATACCATCACAAGCTAGATATAGATTTTATGGATTATCCGTATTTCCTTGGAAACTTATATATACAGTAGATATATGTTTTTTTCCGGTTAACTTGAGGCGGCGAGTGTAAATGCCTATTGACTAATACTGCTTGAGCATATGAGCACAGTTTAACTTATTGCAAATGGGTTGGATTTGATTATGATATGTTGGTGTCCTTGAAATTATTATTATTATTTTAACGGTGTCTCCATGGAGTCAAAAGACTCATCGCGGGAGACCCGACATTCACACACTAACCATTATTTACACAATACCTGTCATACCTCTCCTTAAATTCATTCACAGTTGAAGCATTCACAACCAGTTATGGCAAAGCATTCCACCCATTCACAACCCTCCAAGTAAAAAATCTAGTCCTAACACCCTTGTTAACCACACTCTTACACAATCTCCAGGGATGGGCCCTCGTTCTCTCACATCCTGCATTGGTCTTAAGAACACCATCAGTATCAATCCTGTAAAATCCCTTTAACAATTTAAATACTTCTATCATATCTCCTCTCCTACGTCTACCAGCTAGTTTTTGGAGCCCACAGATCATCAATCTATCCTCATAGGGAACATCCCACAGACCTGCAACAATCTTTGTAACCCGCCTCTGAATCCTCTCTACCACTTCCGCATCACCAAGAAATCCTAGCGACCAGATCTGTGCACGATAGTCCAAATGCGGCCTTATTAATGCCTTATAGAGTGGAACAATAACTTCCCTATCCCTTCTTGTTAGTGTGTTCCTCAACAACCATGTAATTTAATGTGATGTTTTGGCAATCTTAGCAATATGCCCTTTAAACTTAAGTTCTCTGTCCACAATAACTCCCAAGTCTCTTGTCTCATCAACTTCCTGCAGTTCAGTTCCGTTAATATAGTAAACAGCATGCGATGTCATCCTCCCGAAGTGCATCACCTTACACTTAGCCACGTTGAACTGACAGCCATTTACCTCAGTCCATAGCGTCAGCCTATTTAAGTCATCCTGTAAAATATCCACATCATTTGAATTGATTATCGCTCTTCCCAATTTTGATGTTTGAAAAAAGTTTGTTATAAGTGTGTGTGTGTGTGTGTGTGTGTGTGTGTGTGTGAGAGAGAGAGAGAGAGAGAGAGAGGAAGAATAATTTCTCTCATTTTTTTTCTCACTATAATATTTATATAATGCCTGTTTCAGCTCTCTAGTTTCCTAGGTTTCTGTCGTTTCTGACATGATAGACAAACTGCATTTCTGTCGAAACGCAGTTTTTTATCATGTCAGGTATGTAAAAGTTTCGGGTAACTTTTCCGTAATGATTTTTATACTCATGTGTTATGCAGTTTGTTGACTGTGGACTTGTTATCTGTTATTTTGTTCTGGTTACTCTGTAGGTTCCACTGAGGAAATGTTTTAACATGAATGTGTAGTGGCGTAAGAGTTTCACCTTAAATATTTTGTGTTCTGTTCTTGCTGCCCGTATAAGTGTAGGTTGTTCTCTTCTTTCACAGAATATCAGTTTTACTATTTTCTTTTGCAACCATTGAAATCTTATTTAAAGTTTTAACTAAATTAAATAATTTAACTAAAATGTCTTCTCCTCAAATGACAATCAAGTCTCATTCCAAGTACATTGCACCCCGCTGAAGCTGATCTTTCAGTCAAGTACGATGAGAGCGGTGGATCGTAACCTGCGGGTAGTGTCTATAGTTTACTGATTGTGATTCAATCTGAGTATAATACCACTGATTGTTAATCTGGGATAGGCCAATTTTCAACAATATGACAAACAGATAGGCGTGCAATATGACACTCTATCTATAACAAATCTTTGATACTTCCGTCAACCCCTTTCTCGCAGCCATGTCACCAGAATATTGGCGAACTGATTTTGGATCATCATATTCTTCCAATTTATACTGGCTACAAATCTTTGTTCCAAGCTATATTCTCTTTTTTCTATTATATTCTTATTCTTCCTGCCTTTTTTCCAAGTTATATTCGTTTACAAGCCCTGCTCGTGATCCATGTTAACAAAAGTAAACATTACCACTAGAAGTAAAGCTAACAAACATTCCTTAAGATCTCAAAGTACAAATGTATAGGAACTAAAAAAACAGAAGTAAACTTGGAATGTCTCATAAACAGAGCAGCTTGTTAATTTTGACAAACTGCTATTCATGATGCATTACTGAATCTAAGAATTAGATTATGTATATGCACTGAGACCTTACTTTTGCCCTCACTTTCGTTGAAATGTATCCTTTTTTGCTTTTTGTTTTCAAATTACATTTCTTTACCCTCTAGTTCTGTAGGGTAGCTCATATTGTTTTTTTTTTTTTTTTTTTTTTTTTAAATAACGAAACCTGTGGTGCGATCATATTTTATTATTAGTTCATATTTTGGATGACTGCTATGGAGAAAACCAGAACAGCAAACACTTAATAAGCTAACGTCTTTTTATTCGCTTATAGGGAGTAGGCAAGGCCTTTAAACTATATCGAGCATTTGGAGACTTAGTGGGCAGTTCAATTTCAATTTTCGTTTACCCTCTCTTTCGTTGAAATGTATCCTTTTTTTCGCTTTTTGTTTTCAATTTATATTTCTTTACCCTCTAGTTCTGTTGGGTAGCTCGTAGTGTGGACGACTGCTTTCATATGGAGAGAACCAGAAAATTAAACACTTAATAAGCTAACCTCTTTTTATTCCCTTATAGGGAGTAGGCAAAGCCTTAAAACCATATCGAGCATTTGGAGACTGAATGGGCAGTTCAATTTCCACCGGTAGCCAATCAGAAATAGCTGGCCTCTATCAATCACTAATTATACGCAGCCCCCGATGAAGAGACCGGCAAACAAGTGTTTCCATCTCTTGGTACCTATTCCTAATAGGGTATGTTACTGTCTGAAATAATATGACTTCTACCGACGATTTTTTAAGTTTATGCGATGAAAAACCCGAGTTTCCTTGAGAAAAGAATCGCTTGCACGTGCTAGAAATCGACTATCTAGCGCACAGGATGCAATCTCCGCTTCCACTGAGTTACGCATGCCTAAATAAATTCAGGCTTGTTATTTTAGTTACCTTCTTAGAAGAAAATTTTATATACATTTTTCGGGATAGAACGGTATATCGGCGAGTCAGGATTTCTCCTGGAAAGTCAGTTTGTCACCTATTCAACTTAAAATCTTTCATTAATATGTCCAAATAGCCAATGATGAATTATTGTTTTTCATAAATATTAGAATGGTTTGAAACCTTTTCTGCCTCGACCATAGATGGCAACTATCGGCAAGATTTTTTTCAAAGTTGACACATCTCTCATAAGCTTCCATATGAAATTGCATAAAGTCATTTTATAAAGTAGTTTATTTTATGCTGCTGTCTAATGTGAGATAGAGGCCCATAGGACTAAATATATAATTATTAAAAGTTTTTTTTCTCTCTCCCTTCCTTATGTTATAAATAAAGTTGCCAAGAATTATATTCTTGGTTTCATCCTTTATCGAAGTGTAAGCAAAATAAGTTTGCATGTGAAGTAACTTCACAACTGGGCTACTTGTACATAGAGGCTAATCACTTCACACCCATTACCTTAGTATCCCATAATGCAAAGCACTCATCCTTACAGGCATGTATAATGCTATGCGTTATGGGAAGGGCTTCCTTCGCTCTCACCGATGAGACCTGAATAAAGGTCGTAACTGGAATGGGTGGTGACCCTTCCCATAATGCATCGCATTATACATGTCTGTTAGGATATGTACATTGCATTATGAAATACTTAGGCAATTGATGTGAAGTCATTAGCCTTATGTACGTAGCCGATTAATAAAGTTACTTCACGCGAAACTTTGATTGCTTACATTTGGATAATGGAACCAAGAATGTAATTCTTGGCACTTCAATTTATAACATAACCAAGTGAAAGAAAAAAATCTTCACCAATTGCAGGTTTAGTCCTGCTGGTTTCTATCTCACATCAGGTTGTTTCGAATGAACTGAACTCTTGTTCTACTACCCCCCCCCCAAAAATAAAACATCATGTTCCTTCTATCCTCTCTGAAGTTTCAATTGCATTCTATTCCTATGACCACATCATGCTCAGTTAACCAAGTCTCTAATTAATACCTATACTTTTTGGCCAAGTTGTGCTTGTCAAATGTCAAATTCTCCTTGTCCTTATTTCAAAGACTTCCGGCATTAGTATTCATAAACTTCAAAAACTCCCTTTATCGCACAACGTCACTTACATCTTGTGTTACTTAGTTCACTACAGTTAAAGACCACGGGTGCCCACTTATAAGCCTCCGGGTTTTCCTGGACCCACGCTAACTTGCATCACCCCCTAATTGTTCTGGTTTCCCTGATGCTCCACTTCTGAAGTCTCATTGAACAACACTTTCACAAAACTCCTCACATGAGATTCATTCAGATGCATGCCATCAATATTATATAAATTCTTCCTTCCATCAAACTCAATCCACAAGTCCACAAACTTTACACCGTTCCTTTTACAAAATATGCACACTGGCTCATCCGTAATCATTGCTCTCCATCACAACTCCCTTCTATCAAACCATGGCAATAGACTCACAACTTTTTCTTTTTCTTCCTTTCTTTTTTTTTTTTTTGCATGCTCTAGAAATTCTTTCATGCCTTCTTACATACCACGCTTGTCATCCACTAAATCATTCGTTATTTAGTAGGTGCGAAATGGATGAATGAAGATGTGAATCATGCACTTTGAAAGAAGACAGCATTATGGTAGCAGCTTAAGATGAGTGGTAATAATCAGTTCCATCAGTTTCTTACTGTTTGCGCAAGTTTCCTTGCGCAAACAGTAAGTAAGAAAAGAGTCTTGCTTTGTAAGGGAAGGAAAATTGCAATATGAGGAGGGGTTAGGGAGTTTTATCAAATATGTGGCCAGTAGAAGTAAGAATGATTATGGAGGGATAATACTAATGAATATGGTTGAATAGGATATAGTTCAGATGTTAATGAGCAATCGATGAAGGTATTTCATCCTCGTCTAGATAACGCCATGTGGAAACTGGGCGCAGTAAGAAGGAGCCACTGATGGTGAATGAACAGGAGGTACATTAAGAATTGTGTGAATGATTTAAATAAGGCTGTACGATAGTGGTCTGATAAGTTCTCGGCCTCGACAATTGATGGCAACACAATCGGCAAGATTTACATCTGTCATAAGCATCCCTGCAAGTCATTCTATCAAGTAGTTTGTTTTATACTGCTGTCGGAATCAAAAATGCATCCCTTGAATTGGATAAAATTGAGTATCGGGAAGTTATAAAATTCTTTGTAAAAGAAGGTTTAACGGCAAAAGAAATTCATTCGAATTTAATAAAAAATAATGGGCATTCTTCTCCTTCGTTTTCGACAATTAAGAAATGGGCTGCTGAACCACGCTACCGCCCAGGACTTACATAAACGTACACATTACCATGGATGCGAAGTGATATTAAAATTGTAATACCATTGATATAATATTGAAATTTATGATGGATACGAAGCTTTTGAGGATGCGTATTTGATCTTTAATGGCCGGTAAGGTGGACGAGGCCGTACCAGCCTTCAATATGATCCACGTGATGGATGTCCAAAAAGTGTAACCACACGAGATATCATTGATCAAGTGCACCACATAGTATTGGATGACCAGCGATTCAAAGTGCGTAAAATTGCTGAGACTATAAATATAAATATAAATATAAATTAAAAAATATATAAAAGAACGGACAGGATATATTTTGCATGAAGAAATATTTTGCATATAAAAGGCTTTGCTCAAGATGGGTGCCGCGATTGCTCACAGCAGATCAAAAACGCAATCGAATGAAAATCTCTGAACAGTGCTTCAAGAGTTTTAACAAGAATTAAACTGATTTTATGCGTTGATATTTTATTATTGTTGATATTTAGATTCACCAGTACACACCAGAATCCTAACAGCGTCAAAACAGTCGACAGAAGCCGTTTGTTCGGCACCAAAGAAGACAAAGTCGGTTCGATCAGCAGGAAAGGACATATCATCGGTGTTTTGGGAAGCTAAAGTAGTTTGCTTTACTATAATCGGGAAATATTATTCCGATCATTTAACCAGACTAGACGAAACAATTCGTCTAGAAAACACCCGGTTTGCAGAAGGAAAAAAGCATCTTTCATCATTACAATGCACCTGCCCACAAAGGTGTTTTGGCAATTGAAAAATTAAGGGATCTCCATATGAATTGTTGGAAAATCCACCCAGTTCCCCATATTTGGCTCCCTCTGACTTCTATCATTTCCCAAAACTAAAACTCTTCCTTGCTGGTTAGCTTTTCTTCTTATCTTTTTCGAATAAAGGCCTGACTGCAGCTGTATAGGGGTATATTGCAGATCTTATTGAGAATCACTACAGCGACGGAATAAAGGCGCTGGAGCACTGCTGGAATAAATGTACTAGTCTTAAGCAGTGGCGAATTTGGGTATAGGCCTGGGCTTATAGCGGCAAATTTTGAGGGGTGGCGGAAAATTTCCAGGCTCTCATTTTTGTAATTATAATATGTTCCTTATATGCCGCATCTGCTCACAAGTAGAGAAATATTTTTCTTTTCCTTAATGTAAGTGTAGTCTGCAAGTATATTGGCATGAAATCAGATTCTACATACAGACCGAGACAGGTGCAAGGAAAGCTACTGTATTATTGTTGGTATCTTGACACAAAGGCAATAGGGATCGCGTTCGGGAAAGATTGATGCTAATTAATTTTGTGTATTATTCTAACTGTGTAGTATAATTCTAACTAATTGTAACAACTTTTCTTTCATTATTATTTCAAATTCAAATTAAGATCGTTAATTGTTGCCCTTTCTTCAACTCTTTAGTTCAGTATCCTGGTATTTTTATGCTAAATCTGAAATTATTTTTAGAGTTTTTAGTGCCTTTGTCATATGTCGTTATCAGAGTGTGGTAATACTGCTTTATTGTTTTGTTTTTAAAAAGGTATAAATTGTGTAAATCATTCCAATACTTCCTGTATGTTGTTAATTACTATTTAAATTTTAAAACTTGAATGACGGTAGAAAGCGACTTAGTGATAATGAATATAAGAAGAGGAGAAAAGGAAGCGAAAGAAGTGGTTGAGGAGACGGAAATTGAATCTGTTTCAAATGACGTGCCTATAACAAATCCCAACAATTTGGCAGCACAGGTGATAGTGAGTAATGACCCAGCTGAGTGGATTCTAAATGATGTAACACGCGAGTATATCGCAGTTAACGGGTTTCCACAAAATTTAGACAGTGATCATTCAAAATCACAAAGAGCTTATCCTGACATAGTAAGACATGTTTCTAAGAAACTCATTGAGAGGAATCAGATTAATGGCAAAAAATATATATGAGCGATTTTCGTGTTTACTCTCTTAGTACCAGAAAGATCTTTTGTGCACCTTGTCGCCTTTTTGGTGTAGGGGAGCTGGCGATAGTCACTTTTTCAGTGGATTTAATGACTTGAAAAATGCAGAAGCACGAGCGAGTCATCACGAGAAAGCAACTAGTCATATGAAATGTCTGATAGCTGTGACACAAAAAGCAAATCCCACATAGTTTTCAAATCGAATAAGAAACTTTCCCCTTAATTTAAATAATGTTTTCATTGCCGAAATGAAGCTTATTAGCTCTTTATACTTAAGTAAAAAAAAGCAAATCTTTCAGGGAGAATTGACTTACAAATAGCTCCGCAACTGGAAGAAGAAATTAGTACTGGAAGACCGTGTTATAACGAGTAGTTGCAGTTGCTAAAACATTGGCCAGTAGAGGACTTGCTTCGAGGGGAAATGATGACATTTTCATTTCTGTGCATAATGAAAATGTAATGAGGTGTCTAGAGTTAATTATTGAATTTGATCCCTTTCTTGCCGAGCACATTGCCAAAAGCGGGAAAAAATTAAAAGGTTTCGTTTCCAATCTTTCCTTTGCCTCGTATGAGAAATTTATTAAATAATGGGCGAGAAAGGAATCAAATTTATTGTGGAAGAACATAAAATAGTTAAGTACTATTCCATAAGTGTTAACTCAACACCAGACATGTCTCATGTTGATCAGCTGTCCTTCATTGTACGATATGTGAAAGAACATGGAACTCCTGTGGGTCGTTTCTTGCATTTCATTCCTAACGTAAGTCACAAATCTGAAGAGTTACAAGAGGCTATTTTGACTTAAGTAAACGATCTTGGAATGGATATAGCAATTTGCAGAGGTCAGGCATATGATAATGCTAGTAACATGTCAGGCAAGTACACAGACTCCAAGCAAGAATTCTCGAAATAAATCCATTGTCAGAATTCACACCGTGTGCTGGACATTCTTTTTTCAAATTGGAACTTGCTCTGCCGAATCCTGTCGGTACTCTCCCGCATTTTTTGATGTCCTTTAGAAACTACACATTTTTCACATCTTCAATACATCGGTGGAGTATTCTAAGAAAACACCTGGAAACTTCTGCAAAAGTAATCAAATGTCATTTGCCTACTCGTTGGTCAGCTCGTGATGATGTCTGTAGGAGTCTTCGTGAGGGATGGAAGGAAATAATTTCCACTTTGTCCGAAATTGAAAATGACACCAACCAGAAGAAAGTTACGCGGTGTGAAGCAAGTGGGATTTTACGGCAGCTTCGGTCACTGGAGGTTGGGATCATGACCTGCCTATTGGGTTATATTTTCGCAAGAATATATGCCACAAGCAAGAAATTACAAAGTGTAAACATTGATGTAGGAACAGAGTGCGAACTGTACGGGTCCCACGAAGAATATTTCAAAGAACTCGAGTTACTCCATGAATCCTATGAAAAACAGGGCAAGAAACCTAGTGGAGTTGACTGGTATGAGGAACAGAAAAAGAGAAAGAAAAAGCCCATCAGGGTTTTTGAAGACAGCGCAGATGAAAGTAACGAAAATGAAGACGAGTATAATCCACCATTCAGTTTCAAAAGTAGTACTTATGACACAATTTGGCACAGTCTCTCATTCGAAACGAATCGAAGAAAAGTGTTGTATGAAAACCTCTCGAAGGAGTTTCGCTTTCTCACAGCAATGCATGTGATATGTGAAAAGGACGTTATAAAAGGATCAGAAAATTTCGTGCATGAACACTTTTCATCTGATATTGAACCTGAATTTGTAAACGAATGTCTGCACTTTTGAGTGCAACTGAAATCAAGTGGCCTAGAAATAAACACATTCCTACAACCTTCACAGAAAATTCGAAATGAAGTCCTACACTGAATTCATCCCAATCTGGACACTGCCATTACGATTTTTCTGTGCAAGATGGCAACAAATTGCTCAGTTGAATGATTGTTTATCTCTCAAAAGGTTGGACTACCATAGAACAACTATGACAGAAGAAAGGCTCAGCAACTTGGCAGTTCTACATATTGAGAGCGATATTAGAAGGGCACTGGACTATAAGGACGTGATAAATACCTTCGCCGAGCGAGCGGCAAGAAGCAGAATATTCTAGGACATTTTGGGTGAATCATAATATATTTATTTATTTATTTATATTACGAATTTACGATATAAATAGGTTATGCATGTAAATCAACGTGTTCATTAAATATTAGCGCGGCACTTCTGTGGGACTAGGGGCGGAAAATACCTAAGTACGCTGTTGGTCATAAGGGAGATTATGTTGAAAAATAAAAGTAATTTTAAAATTATATTCCTTTTTTCATTGTTAGGCCGAGAACTTTTCAGACCACCCTCGTATCTAAATACGTACATATAATGAAAAGAAACATATTAGTATGAGACGTTTCATGAATTCACAAGCATAGATAGGAGCAGTGTAATAATTATTTACACTACATCAATATGAAACTTCACTCTTGTTTTTTTAGGCTCTAAAGTAAGTGTAGGAATGAAGGATGCTAAGTATAGTGGAGTAATACTCATTGAATTAATAGTATAATCTACACAATTGCTACTGATATACAAGTAGAATAGACAGTGCGTCAACACTATGTCTGTGAGATAGAGGTTGAAGTCAATTTTTGGGAAAGAAAGAGAGAGAGAGAGAGAGAGAGAGAGAGAGAGAGAGAGAGAGAGAGAGAGAGAGAGAGAGATTATTAATGAGCCGAAGTGCTTTTTTCTGGAAAGCATCAAGAAACTTTGGGAAATAATAGAATAACCAGCCCATTCGGAGGCAAAATAGCATCTTGAACAAAAAAGAATGCCTAGTTTTTTTTGGAAACTGAAAAAAATGCTGATATTTTCATTTACACAAAAATATAATTTAGACGTCAGACAAGAGAGTTCATTGTTAACAAAAGATTTGCACGAGTTCTGAAGAAAGGAGTGAAAATTAAATATTATTTTATTTTTTCTTGTACATTACTGAATGATTGGAATATGCATGTTGCCCCAGTCAGTCATTAGTGCTTCTCATTGATTGAATTTATAATGTGATTTTGTAAATAATTGAATTTACAGTTATAATATTAATAATAGCATAGATAAGTGATCGTCACTTTTCAGTACTCCAATTCTGGTGTATACTAGATCATGCTCGCGGGGAAGTGCTCATCTGAAGGCGTTCTGTGGCATCCAGAACGCCTTCAAAAGTTAGCAATCCGTTTGCAATTTGATTTTTTACTGCTGTTCAAATAATAAATAGTTTTTCTAAGTTATAATTACTTGGCTTTTAGTCATTAAATTTCTTCAATTTTTTTTTTTCGTGTATAGGATTAAGATGTGTGTATGTATATAACATAAATAAAGAAAAAAAATTAATATAGGTGACATTGATTCGTCATTAATCAGAAAATTACTCTTCAGCGCCATCTGAAATCGCGAAGTCTTCGTAAATATTGATTTTTAGCACGTGCTTTTATATTTTAGGTACTATTTTAGTTAATATTAGTTATGTATAATGTTCTTTGTAATTCATACAGTGTAGAATGATTTTTTTCTCAATAATTAGTGGCTTGTAGCCAATTAAGGATTGTTATTCTTATGTACAGCTGTATAAGATGATTTTTCGTTGTTATAGTCAGTACAGTTTCTAGTCAGTCAGTACAGTTTTTTACATTTATTCAGTTTTTTTTTCTTTGTCAAATCACGTAATTTACGAATATGAAAAACAATTGAAGTCAATGAGTTTATCAGCCGAACAACTTACAAGTTGGTATCTGTTGACAGAAAAATATTAACATCATATTACTAATAAAATTATTAGTAAAGAAAGGAACTTGCTATCGAACAATTCCAGGTTCCTTTGTAGTGCAAGCAGAGACGAACGAAGGCATATTTATTTAAAACAACAGGAAAGGTAAGGTTGGCAAAATAGGTGTTTGATGGAAGGCAAAATGTCTATAGAAAGACAAACTTCTCAATGAATTGACGATCTGATAATATTTGAGATATAATACTTAACTGGAACACATAATGCATACATGTAATTATGCAATATTGCTGTTACAGCCTATTTATTGCCAGTATTTACAGGAAATGTGTTATGACACTTATCCAGTTTAGTTACAGTGTTGTAATAACTGCTACTGGACATATTTATTATTATTACATGCAACTTCAAGGAGTCCTGACTCATCGACGGAGGCCCTAAATATCATGTCAAGATCTATTCATTATTTTTGCAGTATATATCATTCTTTGCTTTGAACTCATTCACAGTCATGGCACCCACAGCAGACTCTGGCAACCTGTTCCATTCATTCACCACTCTCCCAGCAAAACTAGTTCTAATATCTTTGCTAACCACACTTTTACCCAGTTTCCATGGAAACTGAGTAAGAGTGTGACCTTCTCTCACCACCACACCTGTTCTGAAAAATTTCCTCAGCATTAATGTTCTAGAAATCCCTCAGTAATTTGAATATCTCAATCATATCATCACTTTTCTTCCTATCAATTAGTTTTTGTAACCCACAAATCTTCAACCTGTTCTTGTAAGTTTCATTATGTAGACCTGCTACGTTGCCCACTTGTCTCTGGATCCTCTCCACCTTCTCATCACCAAGAAACCCTGGCACCCAGATCTGTGCACAATGTATTCTTCAGTAACTACGGTAAGTAATCTGATCAGCTGCCTTAGTCAATTTTGCAATGTTCTCCCCTAAACTTTAACTCCGTGTCCACTAGAACTCCCAAGTTTCTGCCTTCGTCAATTTCCTGGAGTACAGTTCCACCAGTGTGGTATACCATTGATAATCTTTTCACCCCAAAATGCATAACCTTACACTTTGCCATATTAAATTGACATCCATTCTCCTTTACCCAGTCTGCCAATTTATCCAAATGATTGCTCTATTGCTCTACTCAACTTTGCATCATCGGCAAATAACTGAACAGTTCCCCTCAGATTCTTTCTTATATCGTTAATGAACAAAGTAAATAGCAGCGGCCAAAAACAGAACCCTGCGGCACATCACTTGTCACAGGCCTAATAAGTATAATATCAGCTATATTAAGCAGAGCTGAGTTGAATATCTCAAGAGTTTCATCAGGTTTAATGCTATTTTTTTCATTACGTAATCTGAATAAATGATGATGATGAATAATAGTGGAGCTGGTGTGTACATTCATTATTTCTGATGATTTTACTTCTCGTCGCACATCTTCCAGTTAACTCCTGAATTGAAACTTATGTATAGACTGCATATTACATTGTATAATGTTTGATTTATGCAGTATCACTATATCATTTTGAATTGCTTTCTCTTATTCCCTTGACGTACGTGTTTTTTAATCTATTAAAGTAGAGAAATATATGCTTTTATTGCAGTTGTAAAGGAAAAATTGTTGACAGCCTTTGGCCTAATTATGGCAATTTTTTTCAATGATTTCTTCTGCAGTTTTTTCATAGATTCTCTCTCTTGCTTGCTCACATGCTGCATAAATCTTAGCCAGATGAAAATCGATCATTAGCAGGATTTTTTCTCTCAGAAACTCGGGGTTTTTCATCCCGCATACAGACAAATCGGCCCTTCAGAACACACACAATTTACAGACAAAAAAATACTAGTTGTGGTAGTGGTGGAGGTGGGCGGTAGATGGCATTGATGGAGATGATTCGTAGTAGAGGTTCGGTGTAGTGATTGAGACAGTTGTAGGTGTCCTCCCATGATGAGTTTTCAGAGGAGGTGAAATTATTATTATTCGTGACACCTCCAAGAAGGTGTCACGAATAATAATAATTACCCAGATGGGAAATCGATTTTTATATCTTCCTTTATGGCACACACAGGATATCCTGAAGGTACTACGTTATTCATGCAAGGGCACTCCACTCTACTACAAACAACACCGTCTTTCTCCCTACTACTTTATTCTCCCACTATATGCATTTGCTACCAATGCCATCTACCACCCATTACCACCACTATCTGCTGTCAACAGTATTCCTCCCAATTAGTCTATTTCTGTCAGCACTCCAATATTATCAGAATTTGTGTGTGTCTTCTAGAACACTTTTACTGTTCATAATGAACCATAACATGAATGAGAACTTACCTCTTAATTCATTAATCCACCTAGATGTTGGTCATCATGTGAGGTTTTTTTTTTTTTTTTGAAATCTTTGCATCAAACACTTGATTTCATAACCTTTCCTTTCCCATTCTGTTTAAGTAAACTTACCACCTTAGATTATCTCTGCTTGCACATTCTCCAGTGATAAGTGGCAAGTTCCTTTCTGGTATGTTAATTTTTAATATGATTTTGCCATTAATGCTGTCTGCTTACTAATATTTTCAGAATTCTCACACGTGTCCTCCAGTCTTTAATTGGCTGTTTTATTTCTATACCAATTCTCAGATCTAAGAATTAAATTTGGTTTGAACACTATCTTGTATACTGCTTGCTAGTTTATTGACTAACTTTTCTGTTATTCCACATAAATTTATTCATCTGGACTCTCCACCATACCACCTTTGCTTATTCTGTTGTGTCTTTCCATATTTGATTTACCATCTTTACAAAACATAGCCAAAATATTTACTTATTCTATATTTTCAGAATAAGTAAATATTTTGTTTACTTATTCATTTAATTATTTAAATATTAGGTTCTCGTTCTCCATTGAGAATACAGTTGAGGTTTTTCCATGTTCCTGCCTATTTTCATAATTTTGGTCTTTTTATTGCTACTTTTCATGCCCAATTTGTTACTACTTTTATTCAGTTCAGTTAACGAGTCGTGGACACTTGCACTGGTTTTGGTTCACAGTGCATTATCATCTGCATACAGCGAAGAGCTACGTGTCTTGTTATATTCCCATGATGTCTCAACTATGTAATAAAGTGAAAATTTGATATTGACAAACTCTATTTTCTTTGAATCCAGTTTGTCCTTAGCCAAATTGCTCTTCTACAGTTTTTAATTTTCTCAAATATGCTTGTGTAAATCTTAGACAGGAACACTTAGAGAACATGTTATCGTTTTGTCATTCAGTGTAGTTCCCGTTTTTATAAATGGGGAACTATGAGAGATCTACTCCAATCATCTGGAGTAGATCTGATCATAAAATTCTGGTCAGAATTTTACCTTCCGACCAGACCCTCTGATTTATTGCACTTTAGCCCTGCTTCGTTTTATACCTCCATGTTTGAGCATTACTGGTTGATTGTCATCTGCTCTAGCAACCTTTCCACATTTCATGCTCATTTAACCCAGCAGAGGTCGGTGTCGAAAAAATTGCAGCTTAGGTCGTGTAAACACTGCAAATATAATACATGATGGTTTATTTATTTTCAGTTACAAACTAGAAATTATTGAACAAAGAAATATAAAGAATAAAAATTTAGCTGATTGTTGCGATATAAACCAGCTCGATATAAGAGGCCTAAAAATGCTTTTAATTTTGTTTTGTCTATTTGTTTAGCATCTCTTTCTCCTGAATACTAGTTCAAAATAGACTCGATGTATTTATTTGTATATAATAAGATCAGATTTAAAATATCATTTTCGATAAAGCAATTCCAAGTTTCAAGTTCTGTCTTGGCATTTTTTGCATTTGGCTGAACTAACAGAAGTAAACACAAAATATTCTGCAGCTGTCTTCTAATTTGTCTTCTTATTGGATTTTTCCTCCATTTTGATTCTTTATCCTTTCCAAGAAAATACTCTTCATTCATGTCTAATTCATCTTCACTTTCTTCACTAGAAATATCTTGTTCGGTATCCGAATCTTCTGAATGAATTTTCACATAATCATCATCTTCTGAATGAATTTTCACATAATCATCATCTTCTGAATGAATTTTCACATAATCATCATCTTCTAAATCACTTTCATCTTTGCATTTGACTCTGTCATTCTCATCATCGGACTCGAGTAATATTCGCTGAATCTCTTCAACATCTGATGGATTATTCCATCGATATATTTTTCTAGCCATTTTCAATGGTAAGTAAAACAAAAAACACAACTAAACCAATACTATACTGACATCAGAGTTCGTGGTATCTCTGATATGCAATTTACTATCAAATATCACACACCTTTACATAACACGCGTTAAACCAAAACTGATTACATAAACAGTGTGGAATATCACTCGTAACATATGCATGTGCAGCTAGTCATGACCTCCAAGCTATACACTGGATGTGTGTAAGAATATTTAAATTAAACAATTGGTTTGTATCTCTCAGATCAGCTATGACCTCTGCGTATCCGCTCTCTAGCCAAAAGGCTGCCGGTTCGAATCCTGCCGTGAACATGGATGTTTGCGATTGTCTGTGGAAATACTAGTGGTGGTGGTCGGTGGTAGATGTTGTTGGTGTGGTTGCAGTCAGTTGGTCGATTGAGTGGTGGAGACAGAGTTGTATAGCAGGTGCCCTCCCTTGATGACTCTTTGGACTCCCTGGAGGTGTCAAATAATAATAATAAAAATATTGATATATACACTCTTGATTTGAGTTTGTCTTGAACATTTTCCCCAATGTTCTGTTTTTGCTTATTTTGTTTCTTTCAAGCAATGATTCTAGATTTCCAGAATATTTTTAGTTTAAGTTTTCTTTTGACATGTTACTGTGCTGTTTGCTCTATTTCCAAGCTTTTTCAGTAGACTTCAAAATAAATATAAAAACAGGAAAATGCATGTAAAAACTTATTTAATGTAACATTTTCGGAGTGTCAGAGGCATATTCAGTACAAGATCATAGAATGGAAAATAGACAATAATAGATAGTTCTAAAAAGCACCACCTAAGTAGCTAATGTAGGATAACTATATCCAATTAGTAATTTCCTAACTTAAAAAAAAAAAAGTATACATAAATTAAATCAGAGAAAATTAGATTAAAAAGTACTTATCTCCTGCAGAGGAGATCGAAGTAGACCATTGGATTTGTTTAAGTTAGGACAATGAAATGAAGTTTCACATTTCTTTATAAGGATATTATGTAAGGAAAGTGCAGATAGCATGCTCACAAGTCCAGACTGTTCTGGCTCATGATATTATGATTCAGGCTTCCATGGAGACACCACAAGACTCATCGTGGGCAATTCATTGCACGGTTCAACCACCCCTTACCCTCCTGCTTAAAACTTCCTTTAGTAACTTCCAGGGATGGCCAAATGTCCTTGCTTCTCCCTGTTCCACCAAATGAAATAACTCCCCAGTGTCAACCCTGTAACTACCTCTCAGTAGTTTAAAAGTCTCAATCATATCACCTCTCCTTCTTCTATCTACCAAACTCCAGACATGTTCACATTTCCTCAGCTTGTCTTCATAAGCAACATTGTACAGTCTTGATACCATCTTTGTTTTTTTTGCCTCTGAACTTTTTTAACGGTTACTTTATCCCCTTCAAATCCTGGGGACCAAATTTGAGCAACAGTACCAGATGGAGTCTGTCTAATCAGGGCTTTATACAATGGAATGACAACTCTTTTATCTCTACAGGTCAGTATTCTTCCAGTATTGCAGCAATCTTCTGGCTTACCTTCACCACCATGTTTCCTGAATTTCAGGCTGCTATCAATCATCACTCCCAGATTCCTCACCTCCCCCACTTCCTACCATTGATATATCCCAAAAGACTACATTTAGCGGCATTAAACTGATACCTCCATTCATTTGCCAATCTGTGCAGTTTATACAAATCCTCTTGCAGGGCTACCACATCTGTACCACATCATTACTAATAACCCTTCCCAGCTTCACATCATCTGCAAACAACTGAATATTTCCTTGTAATTGACTGACATTGTCATTGATATAAAGGGTAAACAATACTGAGTACTCAGGGCTAAGTACCGAGGTTCCAGTACAGAGCCTTGTGGGATCTCAGTTGTAACCTGCCTCTTTGATACTGCTTCCCATTAACTTGGATTTTATTTTCCTGAGTTCGATTTATGTTTTATAATATACAAAGTGTAATATAAAATTTATATTCATTGAAGAAAGTCAAATTAAAACAGTTTAACCTATGTTCCTTTTTTATTTGAAGTACCTATGTATATTATATATACTTTTTCAGAACTTGGTTGACTACAGGGGGACATCAAAATCTTAGGTGGGGTATGATCCAAAGAACGTTGGGAAACATTTATTTAATATGATATTTAATATAAGACTTATTACGATTATTATTACGGGCAACTCCAGGGAGTCATTAGACTCATTGAGGGAGGGCCCCAAATCATATTCATCACAATTATTTGACATTCATACAGTATCTATCATACCTTGCCTTAAACTCATTTACTGTCACAACATCCACCACAGACTCATGGAGCGCATTCCACTCGTTCACTACTCTAAAAGTAAAGAACCCAGCTCTAACACCTTTACTAACCACACTTTTGCCCAGTTTCCATGGATGTCCCCTAGTCCTCCCACAACCAGCCCTGTTCTCAAAAATATCTTCTGAATTAATTTTATAGAAACCCTTCAGTAATAATTTGAATGTCTCAATCATATCTCCCCTCCTCCGCCTATCAACCAATTTTTGCAACCCACAAATCCTCAACCTGTTCTCATACGGTTCATTCCACAGACCTGCTATCATCTTGGTCACTCGCCTCTGGATCCTCTCCACCTCCTCCCCATCAAGAAGAAACCTAGGTGACCAAATCTGAGCACAGTAGTCTAGATGGGGTCTTATCAAGGCTCGATAGAGAGGAACAATAACCTGCTTGTCTCTGCTTGTCAACGTATTCTTCAGCAACCAAGTGATTTGATGAGCTGTTTTGGTCACTTTTGCAATGTGTCCCCTAAATTTCAATTCCTTATCCACCAACACTCCTAAATCTCGTGCCTCATCAATTTCCTGGAGCAGGGTTCCACCAATGCAGTAAACTGCTGCCAATCTTTTCACCCCAAAATGCATAACCTTACATTTTGCCACATTAAACTGACATCCATTCTCCTTAGCCCAGACCTCCAATCTATCCAAATCATCTGCATTCACTATTGCCCTACCCAACTTCGCATCATCCGCAAACAAATGAACTGTTCCTCTCAGATCCTTTCCTATATCATTTATGAACAAATTAAACAGCAGTGGTCCAAGAACAGATCCTTGTGGCACACCACTAGTCACAGGCCGTCTTGCGGACTCTACTCCTGAGTAAACCACTCTCTGATATCTCTCCGTCAACCACCCTCCTATCCATCTCACCAACCCTATGTCCATTCCCATATGCTGCAATTTACTGATTAGAATTCCATGTGGTATCCTGTCAAAGGCCTTGGCAAGGTCCAGTAGAATCACTGTAAACCCATTACCCTTATCCAGTTCAACCGTCACTGTGTTATAATACGTGAGCAAGTTACTGAGGCATGACCTACCCTTCACAAAACCATGCTGTCGCCAATACAGTATCCCATTTTATTCTATCCAATCTTGTATTTTCCTCTTGACTATTTTCTCTAAGACCTTGATAATGATTCCTGTTATGCTGATTGGCCGGTAATTTTCAACAGCAGCCTTGGAACCACCTTTGTGCAGTGGAACTATTTTCCCCTCTTTCCACCCTTTTGGGACTGACCCAGTCCTGAGGCTCAAATTAAACAAAATGGTCAAGGACACTGACAATTCTTTGGCCGCTTCACTTACGACACGAGCTGGTATACCATCCAATCCCACAGATGTATTGACATTGAGGTTCTGTAATAGACTAGTTACCTCTACTTCATTCATCACAATTATAGTATAAGCTGTTGGTTCTTCCATTCCTGCAAAGTCACCACCTGGATGATATACTCTTGCAAAGTGCTCGCTCAGTAATTCCACAATATCGACTGATTCGGTTACCTCCCTACCCTCAGCATTTTTTAAGATCATTCTACCGTGAGCATTTTTCCTTTTACTTGCAACATATTGAAAAAACTGTTTGGGATTCTCTTTAGCCTGCGTGGCCAATTTCCTTTCGTAATCTGCTTTTGCTTTTCTTACCACCCTTGTTACCATTCTGGCCTGAGCTTTATACTGTACCTGCGCCTGATGGTCACCCTTCTCCTTAAATTCCCTCCACAATTGTTTCTTTTTTTTGCAGCTTAAGCTTAATAGTGTTATTCGTCCATTTAACCCCTACTTGATTTATTATACGGACTCTTAGTATACAGTCGACCATTGCCTCCTGCAAACAGTTCTTAACCACCTCCCATGCACTATCAACATTCACCCTTGCAGTTTTACATGCCATGACATTGAGCCAAGCACACACCTAAGCTTGTCATACCTACCAGCCCGGTAATTCCACATGTACCCTGTCTTAATTGCAAATTCGACTCCTTTAGCCACCTCCCAAGTCATGACCTTATGGTCACTCTCACCATTTGGTGGCAACATGGTCATGTTCGTTACAGCCACATTCTCGGTTGCAATTACTAGGTCCAGCACTCTCTGCCCCCTAGTATTTTCCAATACATGTTGCCGTAGATAGTTGTCCCTTAATAACCCCATAAAATCCAATTCCTTCCTCCCATGTGCCCTCTCCTCTTTCCAGTCAATGTTACCATAATTGAAATCACCCATAATAATTACCCTCCTTCCACTCATTTCTTCTATTTGCTCATGCATACTATCCCCACCATCCACTCCATCACCCGGTCTATAGCAGCACCCAATTGTATATTTTGTTTTGCTGGATTCTATCTCACACCAAACAGCCTCAAATGTGCTTTTTTCTCCATCATGCAGTTCAACTTCTATACTCCTTGGCTGAAGATCATCAGCTATCATCAATAACACTCCTCCCCCCTTTTTATTCACCCTGTCACTCCTGAACACGCTATACCCGTCGCATTCAATCCCACTAGCTTTATCATCTTCTGTCAGCCATGTTTCACTAATACCAACAACCTGTGGCCTGGAAGTACCAACCATGGCCAAAAACTCTTCCTTCTTGTTCCTAATACTCCTGGCATTAGTGTACATGAATCGCAGAAGCCCATTTGTCCCATCCCTACTTTGATGCCTTATACTAACTATCCCATTCTGATTTGTTGTCTGTCGTACTCGCTCGGGCATAATATACTCATTCATACACTTAACTGCCCCCCTAAAGTCTGCATATCTACTCTCCCCCCCTCTTAATAAATCTAGTTTCCCTGAGTCTGTACATCCATTTCCACATCATTCATCAACGCTCTTTCAAGTCTCCGTACACCAACTCCATTCAAATGCAACCCATCCATCTTATGTTTGCCTAGACAAAGAAAAACATCTTCCAGTTTGTCCAAATAAAGATAACTCATAAGAGCAAGGAATCTGGTAGAACCTAGAAGTGGAAGCTTGACCTTAGGAAAAGCAAGATAGGTGGAGATTTTTCTGATGGGGGCAAAAAAGCACCAAAAATATTCACTGGTTTTAAAACTTTTGCTGTGCATTCAGAAATGCTTTGCACATTTTGTCATCCAGTACATTTTATTACCTTTGTGATAGCTCTTATGTTTTTTTCTTAGGACATTGCTTGCTTTCGAGATCATTTTTTTTTCTTCCAGGACCACCCCTTTATCTTGTGTCCACTATGGAGTAATGATTTTTCTATCTTTGTGGACACTTCACCACATGCCTCTGGCTAAATCAGCCAATGTTTTCTTTAGTCTGTCACTTCATCTCTATGGTTAATTTTAAAATTTCTTCAATGTTTTTTTTATTTTTATATCCAATAATGTGTGTATACTTATTCATCTATAAGAACTGCTCAGTTTTATTTTTATTTTTTTAAAAAAATTCTAGAATGTTTTTAGTATGATATTCATTTTTATCATGCTTAAAGCTAATAGCATAGGGAGATTGCAGTAAGAGAAACGAGAAAATTAATTTCAGTAGAGAAATTTTATTTGTAATTATCACATTGTCTTATTTCCCTTTCTATAGATTTTATAGATACCATGAAATCTCTGTGGAGAGATTTTATTGTATCTATAATTTTGAACTTCTCACTTAGAGAAAGTGTGTATGATGTATAACTCATTCCTACTATAAAACTTTCACCCATTTATTTTGAGAATTTTCTGTCAAATATAATCATTTCTAGTTGTTGTTTACATATTTCAGATTTTTCTACTTACAATACTAATATACTTTTGGACATTACTCTGTTTGTCACTGCTTATTTTATTTAATAATTTTTCTATGTAATTACTCTGGTCATCCTAAATGGTTTTTAAGTTACTTTATGATCTAGCAAGAGAATGAGGAAGATCAGAATTCTGAATGCAGTTTCTCAAGTCTCAGATCTGAATGAGACTCTTTGAGTCGATTCTATTTATGGAATAGAGTATCAGATTACATTCTCAAGGTTCAGTGATTAAATCAGATAGGATTTGAATTTATTGGTAGCATTATTAAACAGGCTGTAAAAGAAGAAAATGCCAATATAATGACATAGATTATCAGTGTTTCATGAGTAACTCAAAGCATGAGTAAGAAAGGTAACTAGCATAGTGATGATAAAATTAGGGATAAAAAAATTAGCCAAGCAGGCTAAATGGAATCCAAGTAGATGAATTTCATTGTTCTTGTGATACATAGCAAGGAAGAGGAATAACGATATAGATGGATAATTTTAATGAATGCTGATGGTAACAGGTGACAGAAGCAGAAGAAATAGATGGGATGCAGAATTTATGCTTGGTGAGAATATATTGTTGGAAGTAGAGGAAATAAGAGATCTGGGGGTGATAGTGGATAAGGATCTAAAATTTAGGGGACACATCGTCAAAATTGTGAAGACAACACAAAGACTTCTGGGAATGATGCGGAGGACACTGACATGTAGAAGTAGGGAGATACTTGTTCCAATGTATAAGGCTTTGATTAGGCCACACTTGGACTATTGTGCCCAGATTTGGTCACCGGGTTTTCAGAAGGATGAAGAGATGTTGGAAAGGGTCCAAAGGCGAATGACTAAGGTAGTTTCTGACCTCTGGAATGTTGAGTATGAGGAAAGATTAAAAAGATGTAAATTGCAGAGTCTCGTGGAGAGAAGGAAGAGGGGAGATATGATAGAGACCTACAAGTTGGTAAGGGGTTGTTATAGGATCAATGGTGGAGAAGTTCTACAGAGAATAGTGGGAGATCAGGGGAGAACCAGAGGTCATCCCTGGAAACTGTATAAGGAGGGTGTGAGTAAGGGAGTGAGAGGCAGGTTTTTTTCGTGCAGAGTTGTGAGTGATTGGAATGCCTTGCCTGAGAGCGTGGTGTCTGCAAGTAGTTTGAATGTGTTTAAGACACGGTATGATGAGATGTGTGTGTAAGATAAAAGGACCTCCTAGATGAGTCTTTGACTCCATGAGGTCTTGTTTTAATAATAATAATAATAATAATAATAATAAAAATAGTTGAATTACTGAGTGATCACTTTGGAAGTGTGTATCATTTAGATAGAAATAACATTAATTCAGTGTGATTGTAATCATGATGAGAATAGAGGTAGGCGAACTTGAGATATTTCGAACATTAAGAAATCTTATTGTGATGGTAGCCATTGGGTTGGATGAGATAAGTCTGTATGTTACAGAAAAGTTTTCAGAGAAATGGCAGTATCCAGAATGCTGATGGTAGCAGGTGAGAGAAGTGGAAGAAATAGTTAAATTACAGAGTGATCACTTTGGAAGTGTGTATCATTCAGATAGAAATAACATTAATTCATCATCATCATCATCATGACACTAATTACGGGTATAGACCATATTGGTCTGTTTGGGTCTCATTATTCATCCAATACCCTTTTTTTGAGGTCTACCCTGCCTTCTCTTTCCAATTGGCTTATATATTAGTATTTGTTTAGGATATCAAAGAAAGATTGATTGATTGAATGAATGATTGAAGAATGCTTTTAAGGAATGCCGATGGCAGGGAGGTAACTGAATCAGTTGATATAGTGGAATTACTGAGCGAGCACTTTGCAAGAGTATATCATTCAGGTGGTGATATTGCAGGAACGAAGGAACCAATAGCTTATACGGGAATTGAGGTGAATAGTTTATTATAAAACCTTAATGTGAATACATCTATGGGATTGGATGGTATACCAGCTCGGGTCTTACATGAAGCGGCTAAAGAATTGTCAGTGCCTTTGACCATTTTGTTTAATTTGAGTCTCGGGTCTGGGTTAGTGCTGAGGGGATGGAAAGAGGGCAAAATAGTACCACTGCATAAAGGAGGTTCCAAGACTGCTGTTGTAAATTACCGACCAATCAGCATATCAGGAATCATTGTTCAAGGTCTTGGAGAAAATAGTCAAGAGAAAAATACAGGATTTGGTAGATGAAAATGGGATAACGTATGGGGGACAGCATGGTTTTGTGAAGGGTAGATCATGCCTCAGTAACTTGCTCATATTTTATAACACAGTGACGGCTGAACTGGATAAGGGTAATGGGTTTACAGTGATACTGCTGGACCTTGCTAAGGCCTTTGACAAGATACCACATGATATTCTAATCTGTAAACTGCAACATATGGGGATGGATATAGGGTTGGTGAGATGGATAGGAGGGTGGTTGATGAAGAGATATCAGAGAGTAGTTTACTCAGGAGTAGAGTCCAAAAGACAGCCTGTGACTAGTGGTGTGCTGCAGGGTTCTGTTCTTGGACCACTGCTGTTTAATTTGTTCATTAACGATATAGGGAAGGATCTGAGAGGAATGGCTCATTTGTTTGCTGATGATGCAAAGTTGGGTAGAGCAATAGTGAATGCACATGATGTCAAAATTTTGCAGGATGATTTGGATAGATTGGAGAATGGAATGCAATTTAATGTGGCAAAGTGTAAGGTTATGCATTTTGGGGTGAAAAGATTAGCAGCAGTATACCACATTGGTGTAACTGTACTCCAGGAGATTGACGAGGCCAGGGATTTGGGAGTGTTGGTGGATAGGGAGTTGAAGTTTAGGTGGCACATCGCAAAAGTGGCTAAATCAGCTCATCAAATCACTTGGTTACTGAAGAATACTTTGACGAGCAGAGACAAGCAAGTTATTGTTCCTCTGTATGGTGCCTTGATAAGACCCTGTTAATATTCAATGAATTTATTTATCCTGTAGGCGACTGTGCCATTGTTAATTATAATGTGTATTATAAATAATATTTCATCTGAAGAGAAATCCTCTTTAGAATGGTTGCTCTTTAATCAATTTAGGCTTGGCCTCAAGGATAATTTAAAAGAAACAGCGTATAAGAAAAAAGTTAGAAATCTTGAACAATGTTTTGAGCTTGTTAAAGAAAAGGAAGAAAGATTAAGAGATATTTTTCATTCCTCAAGCAATAAGCAAGTAAATTCTTTTCAGCATAATCAACCTCATTCTTCTAGCATTGTGGGTACTGATAAAATGAGAGAAGAAAAGCTTCAAAGGGGTAAAGCTGAAAATAAAAAGAAAAAGTCTAAGGAAACTTCTGTGAATTTTACTAAAGATATTCCAGAATCTGATTCCAGGATAAAATTACATGATTTGGAAAAATATGAGGAACTGAAAACATTTCTGAGTGAAGAAATAGAAAGACAACAGAGACCCATAATACAAGGACAGGAACTTCTGTTTAAGATGATGTCGGATTTAACATTATCCAAAAATCTTACAGATAATCAATCTTTTTCTTGTAAATCTGATGGCATTGATAGGAATAAAGCATCTCATAGGAGATACATTCCAAAATGTTTTAGATGTAATAAACAGGGTCATTTTGCTAAAGATTGTTATGTTAGAGATAGATCTTGTTTTCAAAATAAGAAATCAGAGAATAAAAATAAATCTGGAATTAGTTATTATTCCAATATTATACTGGCAAGGACAGAAATGTCAAACTATTCACTAAACATGGGTAAAGCCAAAGACAGCTATAACCATAAAAGAAAGTTTGATGTAGCATTAGCTCCTTATGCTAATGAAAGTAATCCTTTAACAGTATTACAAGGATTTATTGAAGATGTACCTTGTGAAATCTTACTTGATACAGGTGCACACATTTCACTCATTTCTTATAGCTTATTTAACAAAATTAAATCTCTAATTCCAAATGATATTTCAGTTTTAAGCAATCCAATTAAGTTAAAAGGAATATTTGAATCTGAAATTTCAGCTTATAAGCAAATTAATGTCTTTATTTCAATTCCTTGTTTTCCATTGAAAGTTTCTCATTCATTAATTGTTCTTCCAGAATCTTCAAATCCAAATGTACAAATAATATTTGGAATTGATTTTCTGAAACGTCATGGGTTTGTGTGTAATTTTGTTGATAATACAGTATCATTGTGTGGAATAGAATGCTCTTTGGATAGGAAATCAGGTGACAGTGGAAAATTAGAGCAGTCTCCTGAAGTTTTTCTAGATACTAGTGATAGTGATCAAGTATTTAATATTGAAACTCTAAAAAATAAGGATCCTAGTATACAAATTTGGGAAAAGGATAAGATTATCCAAGCTCAGAAGGATGATCCCATACTAAAAACTATTTATGAAGCAGTATTGAAAGAGGAAACTCAACTAGATACATTTTTGAATCTGGATAACTTGTATTTAGATAAAGATGGGTTACTCTTATCTAGACAAATGGAAGATGGAAAGTTGAAGGTGAAAATATTGGCACCAACTGAAATGATTCCTTGGATTATGTATACTTTCCATGATTCTGACTTAGCAGGACACCAAGGGTTCTCTAGAACTTTGGAAAGAATAAAGGATCGTTACATCTGGAAAGGTATGAAGAGTGATATACTCACGTATGTCAAGTCATGCCATAAGTGCCAAATAAGATCCCCTTTTAGAGGAAAAGCTCCTTTACAACCATTTCCAATTCCAACTAGACCATTTCAAGCTGTTGCTATTGATGTAGTAGGTCCTCTACCAATTACTAAAAAAGGAAATAGGTATATTCTAGTAGTCATAGACATGCTAACTAGATTTCCTGAAGCAGTATCAATGAAAGACCAATCTGCAAAAACTATTGCAAGAAAGTTTTTGAATATGATAGTTTGTAGATATGGAACTCCTCAGACCTTACTTTCAGATCAAGGAGCAAATTTCACATCTGAACTATTATTACAGTTATGTAAATTGCTTAATGTTAAGAAGATTTTTACAACACCTTATCATCCGCAATGTAATGGTATGTGTGAAAGATTAAATAGAAACATAAAGCAAATACTTTCAAAGTTGGCAAACACCAAAATGAATGATTGGGATACACATATCTCTCAAACATTATTTGCATGTAGGTCTGCTTTTCATTCTGCTATCAAGGAAAAACCATCTTTTGCATTATATGGTTTTGATCCAGTTTTTCCTAATGAACTTGTTTCAGTTATTCCAAATACAGGATACAGTGATATAAATGAATATTTAGAATTAGTAATAGATAAGTTTTCCACTACTCATAGACTAGTAGGTGAGATAAGTAAATTAAGTGCTCAGAAAACTAGACAGTATATAAATCGCTTTAGAAAATATAAATCTTTTGTACCAGGTGATTTGGTATTGTTAGATGATAAATCTAGTATTAAAAGAGTTGGGAAATTAGGAAAGAAAGCTTTAGGTCCATTTAGAATTTTAGACAATTTTTCTCCTGTAAATTTTAGAATTCAAGATGTCAATAATCCTAGTAAAATTTTAAATGTACATTCTGATAGATTAAAAAGGTACTTTTTGGGAAATAAAAATTTAGTTACTTTAGGTGATAATATGAATAAAATATTGAAGGATGAATGTAGTTTTCCTAATACTAATTGTGAATCTTATTCAAAGTTAAATGATAGAAAAGGGAATAGATCTAATATTCATAATTCAAATATGCAGCGAAAGAAAAAATTAAACTTTGGTAAAGTGAACCAAAATACAAGAAATTTTAGAATTCCCAAGACACATGTTTCAGATGATGTACAATGTAGGAATAATGATAATCAAATTGATTCTAATATTGATGAAAGTATAGCGGAATTTCATAGGTTGATAAATATAGGATTAAATAAGAAGAGGGAAGTTAAAGATACCTCAAATTTAGTTAGTAAGGATAAGAAATCCCAGAAACTTTTAGAATCACAAAAACCTGTAGAAACTGATTCTGATAGTGATGATTCTATAGATTTAGGACATCATTCAAGTAGTTTAAATGAAGTGTTTGAAAGGTATAAAAATGAAATATTTAAGTATACTAATTTGGAAGAAGAAAGTTCAGAATTATCTCTAGTGTCAGATGATTCTGAAACTAGTGATTCAGAAGATATACATAATGATTAGATAATTAGATTAGAACTTAAAATATAACAATCTAGAAATAAATATTAAAAGTTTGTTTAGACGTAGGTTAAATATAAAAAAAAAATTTTTTTTTAAAAAAAAAAAAAATTTTTTTTTCACAGAAAAATGAAACTGATGTAAAAATAATCATATTAAAAATTCTGAATATTTTTACGTATTAATTTTGCTTGTTAGTTTTTGTTTTCATACACGCAGTGTCTGCACTTGTGATGTGCTCGTTACGAAAATAATATGTAAAGAAGTAAAAATATTTAAGTACTTACTAAATTGATTATTTGTATTATTTATAAGAAAGTTTGTTGTGTTTTTAAATGTTGAATTTTGTGTTTATGAAAGACTTTCTTCAGCGCTGGTGGATACAGCGAGTCAGCCATATTTTTACAATGCATAGTTTCTGACGTTGTTGAAGTGCGCATGCTCCCGGAGTGAACTTGATGTTTGATTGACAGCTGACAAGAAAGCGTTGCGTATCCAAGTTACAGTGGTAAACAAGAGAGCGTTCGGAAAGTTTTTTAGAACACTGGCCGAGGAATATTCAAGTTGGGAGGAACTTGATTTTTTGTGTGCGGCAGTTAAAGGAAATTTTATATTGTATTCCGAAAAGGGAATAGTGGAAATAATATGTTTCAAGAAGGAATAAGTAAAGAAGAAGGAAATCTTGAAACTAAGTTTTTATAAACTGGCCGAAGATATATTCAAGTAGGAAGGAACTTGAATTTTTTGTGTGCGGCAGTCAAAAGGAAATTTCATATTGTATTCCGAAAAAGGAATAGTGGAAATAATATGTTTCAAGAAGGAATAAGTACAGAAGAAAAAGGAAATCTTGAAACTAAGTTTTTATAAACTGGCCAAGATATATTCAAGTAGGAAGGAACTTGATTTTGTTTTGTGTGAGGCAGTAAAAAAGAATTTTTAAAGGGATCTTGAAAAGAGCCTTAACAGGAAGAGAATAAGACTATGAACATTTTTTTTGTGATTGTAAAGAAAAAGTGTTTTGTCTTAAGAGTAAGTTTGTATTTTTTTAATAAGGCCTTGGATCCATATAATCTGTATTTGTAGTTATGTATTTTACTAGAAGTGTATATATATTGTTTTAAGTTTTATTAAATGTGTTTATTTTGTACTTGGTATTGAGTCAATGATTAGTTGGATTCTGAAAGAGTGAGTTAAAGTCATTGCACCAATTGGAGTGAACTCTTTGTGCAAATATAATAACATATAGGGACACTCGGAGTCAAAAATAAAAATAATTGTTAGTAAATGAAATATTAATTATAATACACATTAAAAATAACTAATGGCGCAGCCTATACAGGATAAATAAATTCATTAAATATTAACAACCCCATCTTGACTACTTGTGCCCAGATCTGGGTGCCAGGGTTTCTTCTTGATGGGGAGGAGGTGAAGAGAATCCAGAGGGTCAAGTGACCAAGATAATAGCAGGTCTATGGAATCAACCTTATGAGAACAGGTCGAAGATTTATGGGTTGCAGAAATTGGTTGACAGGCAGAAAAGGGGTGCTATGATTGAGACATTCAAATTACTGAAGGGTTTCTATAAGATTAATTTAGAGGATATTTTTCAGAACAGGACTGGTGGTGGGAGGACTAGGGGCCATCCATGGAAACTGGGCAACAGTGTAGTTAGCAAGGGTGTTAGAACTAGGTTATTTACTTGGAGAGTGGTGAATGAGTGTAATAAGCTGCCAGAGTCTGCTGTGGGTGCCGTGACTGTGAATAAGTGCAAGGCAAAGTATGATAGATTCTGTGTGGATGTTGATGTTCTTAACATGATGTTAAGGGCCTCCCTCGATGAGTCTAAGGACTCCTGGGAGGTGCACGTAATAATATCTGGCGTTGGCCATTCAGTTTACATGTTCAATCCATTTTTGCTTATAATTATTTAGTTTTTCTTCTATTGATTTTGTTTTAAGTTTAAAATGTCTTCGTTCCTTTTTTTGATCTAATAATGTGTATTTTGCAGTTCTTCTCATAAATCTCATTTCCCTTGTTTTATTTTTGTTTATCTTGTTTGTTTATTGCCCAAATTTCACTGCCATATAATAATGTGGGCACTGCTAAAATATTGTATATTTTCAAGCATTTCTTTTTGTGCTATATTTGGGTTAAGTGTTTTATTTTTCAGGCCCATAATCTGAAAATTTTTGAAGTTTTTAATTTTATGTCTTTTTTTCTTTCCTATGATATTTCACGTTCAAGATAACTGAAAGTATTTATCTGTTCTATTATTTTATTATTGAAAACTATTTTGCTGCTAACTGGAGTTTGTCCACAAAATGCGATTGTTTTAGTTTTGTCTATGGAAATTTTCATTCCAAACTGTTCTACTATAATGTTTAAATTATATATTGCTCTTTGTAAATTGTCTTCCTTATCTGATATTATTACCTGACCATCTGCAAATAACAGTGTATTTATTTTGTTAATCTGGGAAATTTCTATACCTTGATAGTTTAAGGTGTTCCACTGTATTAATATTTCATTAATGTAAATATTGAAAAGTGTTGGAGACAGAGGGCATCCCTGTCTTACTCCTTGGTTTATAGATTGTTTTTCAGACAACTTTTCATTTATTTTTATTTCATCATCATCAAATTCCTGCCATGTACCCACAAGGGGTGTACAGAATATGATAGTACTACATGAAAAAATTAGATCATTACTAACTTCCTATCTACAATTTTCCTCCAAATCAGTCTGTTACTTGTCAAGACTCCAACATTATCATATCTTATATTTCTATCGTCTAAGGCACTTTGTACCTTATCAATCCACCTATATCTTAGTCTTCCTCTGGGTCGTTTTCCTGCCAACCTGGCAGAGAACACTTGTTTTGCTAATCTTTCCTCACCCATTCTGTTTAGGTGACCATACCACCTGAGATTAGCTCTGCTGACGCATTCCTGGATGCAGACAATGTCAAGTTCTTTCTTAATATCCTCATTTTTAATATGATATTGCCATTGATGCCATCTGTTCACTCCTCTAATCTTTCTCAGGACTCTCATATCTGCGGTCTCTAGTCTTTGGTCAAGAGTTTTACTTCTGACCCAGCTCTCAGATCCATAAGTTAAAACTGGTTTCAACACTGTCTTGTATACAGCTAATTTAGTGTTCCAACTAATTTCTCTCTTATTCCATATGAATTTATTCAATTGACTTCCCACCATACCAGCTTTGCTGATTCTGTTGTCGTTTCCATATTTAATTTACCATCTTAAAAATCGTGCCTAAGTAGCTGAAATGTTTTACTTGTTCCACAGGTTCTCCATTCACAACACAGTTGACATTTTCAATGATTCTGCCTATTTTCATTGTCTTTGTCTTTTTATTGCTGACCTTCATACCATATCTATTACAACAGCTATTCAATTTAGTTAGAGAATCTTGCAGACTTGTAGCGGATTTATTTAGAAGTATAACATCATCCGCATAAAGCAAAGAGCTGACATTAACATCTCCAATTTTGATATCATGGTTAATACCACTTTCCTACATAATGTGATCCATATAGATAATGAATAACAGAGGGGATAATGTACATCCTTGTCTCACACCAGATTTAACATTAAACCATCTTCCTGTACTTCCTTCAATTCTAACTGCTGACTTACAACTCAAATAAAGACTAAGTATTGCTTGATATAATGCCCCATTGACACCATATAACTGCAGCGTATTGAATAGCTTCTCTCTTGGTACCTTATCATATGCCTTTTCCAAATCGACAAAACTTAAATACAGATCTTTGTTATATTCCCATGCTTTCTCGACTGTTTGTCGTAAAGTGAAGATCTGAACCTGACAGCCTCTGTTTGGCTTGAATCCAGCTTGTTCTTCACCAAGCTTTTCTTCCACAATTCTTCTCAACCGTTTCTCAAGTATACTTGCATAGATTTTGCCAGGAACACTCAGTAGGGAAATACCTCTGTAATTCTCACATTCAGTTTTATTTCCCTTTTTATATATGGGTACTATGAGAGCTCTACTCCAATCATTGGGAATTCGTCTCTCTGTCCAGGCTTTCTGAACTATGCAGTGCAGCCACTGTAAGACTCTTATACCACCATACTTCAACATTTCTGGTCGAATATCGTCTACTCCAGCTGCCTTTCCACATTTCAAGCCTTTGATGGCTTTTTCTACTTCAAGTATGGATATGTATTCCTGACTGCATGCCTGGGCAGTGTTTTTTACCACTGTGCTGTCATCACTGCTTGCTTCATTTAGCAGTTTTTCAAAGTAATTACTCCATACTTCAAGGATATCTTTTATTCCAGTTTTCATATCACCTTTATCATCTCTAACTCCTTTTACAGCACTCTTTTCACCATTTCTAAGCTTCTTCAACAACCTCCAGAATATTTTGCCACCCTTGATATTTATTTTCTATATTCTTGCCAAAGTCCTCCCATGACTTTTGTTTAGCTAGTTTTACACAGTGTTTAGCATTGTTGCATTTGCTTCTATATTCTCTAAGAGCACAATCTGACTTATTTGACAGGAACTTTTGATATGCTTTCTTCTTTTCCTTCACTGCCTCTTTAACTTCCTGTGTCCAACAAGGAGTTCTGATTTTTCTATCCTTGCAGACAACCTCACCACATGCCTCTCTGGCTGAATCAATCAGTGTTTTCTTGAAGGCTTGCCACCGAATCTCCAAGGTTTGGTTCCTATTCTCAGACTCTTTCATTTTTTCTTCAATAATCTTTGTGTATTGTAGTCTACAGTTCACATCTGAGAGCTGCTCAACTTTTATTCGCTTTAAAATTTTCTTACATGTTATTCTTTTCAATATGAAATTCAATTTTATCCTGCTCAAGACTAAATAGTGATCACTTCCAATTTCAAATCCTCAGTACACTGGTGTCCTGCACCAGGGAGAAAACATCACTATCAACAATAACATAGTCAATGAGACTTTTCTTATTCCTAGCCTCTTCTCTCCATGTGAATTTGTGCACATTTTTATGTTGGAATATGGTGTTTATTTTTTATTTCATTATCTTTTTATATATTTAATATTGCATGTAGTAAAATATTAGGTATATTTATTCTTTGTAATATATAAAACAGTATATATCTTTTTACTTTGTCAAATGCTTTTTCATAATCTATAAACAAAAGATGAGTTTCCAAATTAAATTCACTTTTTTCTATAAGTAGTTTTAAGCAGAAAGCTGCATCCATTATAGAGTATCCTTTTCTAAATTCATTTTGACATTCTAATAATATTTTTTCACTATATTTTTAGTTTTTCATTAAGTATTCTGCTATATATTTTGTAGCATGTATTCAATAAACTAATACCTCTGTAGTTAGCTGGTTTTCTTTTATCCCTTTTTTTAAATATAGATATTAATATGCTTGTATTCTATTCTATTGGTATTTGTCCATTTGTATATATTTTATTTAAAAATTTTAGTAATCTTTGATGAATTTTTTTTTATTAAAAACTGAACTGTATACAGTTTGGGGTTTATCCCATCTTCTCCTGCTGATTTGCCATATTTAATTTTATATAGGTTGTCCTTTAATTCTTTGATTGGTATCATATCATTTAAGTTTCTGGTGTAATTATTTTTGATGCCAGTATTATCCGTCCAGATCTGTAAAATAATCCAAGAATTCTTTTACATCTATTTCACAATTTATATTTGCAGTTTCTTTTATGTCTGCATTCATGCGTTTTAGTATTGTACGCGCTGGGTCTTATTTTGGATATGTCATTTTCTTGATATGATACAAATTTTTCCCAGCTTTCTCTGTGTCTCTTTCTGGTTTCTCTTTTGGCTATTGCTCCTCTTTTTTTATATTCAATTTTGTGTTCTTGTTTTTTGCTAACCATCTTCTAAAAGCCAGCTTTTTATTTTCAATTATTGTTTTTATTTCATTGTCCCATATATGCAGTTTCTTATTTTTATGATATTTTTTGTGTTCCTAAACTTTCATATGCTGCTGATTCGATAATTTCTTTTATATTATCATTCCATTCTTTCTCAATCTCTTCATTTTCTTGTATTTTTTCTAAGTAGTTATTAATCCTCTGTTGTTATAAATTTCTTCCACTTGAATCATTTAGTAGTCTTACTTTGTAATTAGATTTTGTTTCTCTAGTTTGTTTATTAAAAGTTTATTTTTCACTTGGTTAGACTATAATAATTTTAGTTTAATCCTTTATCCAAGTGTGTGCAAACAAAGTTTGCACCTGAAAGTATCTTCAGTAGTGGAGTAAAGTGGTACAACACCAGGCAACTCCTTGCAAAGGTGGAGCAAGCCACCAACACTCCTATCTCAGTATCTCCCATAATGCAAAACACATCTCCTTGCGGATATGTATAATGTTATGCATTAAGGGAAAGGCCACTACCCAGACTAGTTTCGACCTTTATTGAGGTCTCTTCAGTGGGAGCCAAGTGTGTGCAAACAAAGTTTGCACACACTTGGATAAAGCATTAAACTAAAATTAATTATAGTCTAACCAAGTGAAAAATAAACTTTTAACATCTTTCTCTAAATCTAGAGTAATTTAATAAAAAGGTGGCACACCGTTTGGCAGCTCCTATAGGAGGAGATGACCTTGCTACTGCTTCTGCCTTGGTATCTCCACTTGGGCCTGGCTCCCACCGAAGAGATCTCAATAAAGGTCGAAACTAGTCTGGGTAGTGGCCCTTCCCTTAATGCATAACATTATACATATCCGCAAGGAGATGTGTTTTGCATTATGGGAGATACTGAGATAGGAGTGTTGGTAGCTTGCTCCACCTCTGTAAGGAGTTGCCTGGTGTTGTACCACTTTACTCCAGTCCTGAAGATACTTTGTCTGCACACACTTGGATAAAGGATTAAACTAAAATTATTATAGTTTGTTTATTTGTTTATATTTTTTGTAGCAAGTTTGGTGGAAATCTTAGTTTTGCCTGTACTACATAGTGATCTGTGTCAATTTCAAGCCCTCCTCTAACTTTAACGTCTAGGAAGCGAAGTTTGTTTCTTTTTCATTTGCTATAAAGCTATTATTGATTTTTGTCCTCTTGCACACCGCATATATTTATGTATATTTTTATGTTTGTAAAATGTATTCATTATTTTTAATTATTATATATTTTATAATCAATGAGTCACTCTCCATTTTTGTTTACTGTTGGTTCTCCAAATTTTTGTATATTAATTTTTTTCATTCCTATTCTGGCATTAAGATCTCCGGCTATAATTATATGGTCTGTTTTATTTAATTTTTCATATATTTCTTGTAACTCATTTTCTTCTTCTTTTCCTTCTTCAGGGACATACCAACAACTGTTAAATTTTCTTTATTTAATTTTAATCACACTTCTAATATTCTTTCATTCCAGTATGTATAATGAGTTATTTTTGCTTTAATTGATTTATGGATCCAAATTATTACACCAGCTTTTGCATATATTTGTTTGTCCACCCCACTATATATGATATTGTAGTTAGCTGTTTCTTTTGTTCCTTTAAGTTTCTTTTTTGTTTCTGTAAGAACTGCAAGTTCTATATTTTCGTCATTTAAAATTTTATCTAATTCTTCTTTATGTGCTATGTGTCTAATGTTTCATGTTGCATGTTTCACCACGTTTTTCTTTTTCCAACATTGATTAAGTGTGACTGTAATCATGATGAGAATAGAGCTAGGCGAACTT
This sequence comes from Typopeltis vanoorti, assembly GCF_054136105.1. NCBI lineage: Eukaryota > Metazoa > Arthropoda > Arachnida > Uropygi > Thelyphonidae > Typopeltis > Typopeltis vanoorti. The sequence goes on from NC_143569.1 coordinate 12,185,369, forward strand.
GAGATATTTCGAACATTAAGAAATCTTATTGTGATGGTAGTCATTGGGCAGGGGCGAATGCTGATCTTGAAATTCATTCTTGCTATTGTTGTCATTCAGGGAGTGAGAGGTGTGATTGAAGTCTGATTAGCGGAATAATGAATTACTGACCATTTGAAACTATATATTTAGATATTTATGTTCATTTAATCATAAAATAGAGCATTTATTTTACAAATGATATTCTATCTTTTTCAATTTAGCTACTTGAATACAATACGGTTCTTCTTTATGAAATGGTCAATAACATCGTCATAAAAAGTTGGTTGGTTGTAACTTAATTTTCCCAAGCAACATGCACACTTGTAAAGGCTAGCTGAAGCTCACTGGCTAGCGCTACGTTCACTGTGTATGGCCTGTGTTTAAGCAACAGAGTGAGACGACGTGAAATGGCTATGCCCACGCATGAAATTACAGTTTTGCGAGGACCTGGAAGCTCCTACAACCGAGCAAGCCAAGGTAGCTTTGACTAGACGAGCAAGCATCAGCCTTCGATACACAACACAAAGCTCAATTATTGCCGTGCAAGCTTAAGACGTCTTCTGTCTACAAAAATAAAAGCCTAAATGGAATGCTTATAAATGCATGCATTGATTAACAAATAATATTACTTCTTTCTCAATTAATGAGCTTGTGTAGTAAGCATAGCAAGCATGGAGAATTCGCCCCTGCCATTGGGTTGGATGAGATAAATCTGTATGTTACAGAAAAGTTTTCAGAGAAATGGCAGTATACCTTTAACCAGACCTTTTAAGTAAGGAAACTGAGGCTTAGTACTAGGACTCTTTGACAGTCTTAGTACTAGACTGAGACTGTAAACGAAGTAGTACACCATCCTCTTTCTGTTCCTATGGTAAAGTGCTGTAGGAATGGAAAGAGGAGCCTCCAGGACTTAAATCTCAAGTCCTGGAGGTTTCTCATTATAAACCATTTAATAGCTAATGAGTAGTGGTATAGGGCAAAATTGAATTGGTGAATAAGAATATGATACTTCATGGGTGACAACAGTTTTGTGAAGCGGGGGGGGGGGGGTCTTTTGTAATTGACATACTTTCTACACATTATTGCCAAACTCCAGTAGCATTTTACAGGCTACCATGAAGCCCTGCTCTATATAAGCTGGAGCATGTAGGGTTGAATATGAAGCTGGTAACGTGGATAAGATGTGGCTGTTGGACATACATCAGAGAATAGTACGTTGGAGTTAAATCAAAGAGAAGGCATGTGACCACTGCCATTCCACCAGACTGTACAGTGTTACCACATTTACAGACTTGGTCAAAAAAATGTATGCACACTTTAATAGATGTCATCTGTGGACTTTTTTTGAAGTTGGATCGAATTATGGTAGCAATGTGTGGTATGATGTTCTCTCAAAAGATGTCGTTACTCACATGAATACTAGCATCAACACATGACTGGTGGGACAGTCAAACAAAATGGCCGAGGCACAATTGTTGTTTGAGGAACGCAAGACCATTTTAAAGTGGTTTTTCAAATTTGAGAATGTTGTTGATGTTCAATGACAATAGAGGCACAAGTTTGCAACACAACCTTCAACATGCCTGACAATTGCATGTATTCGTAATAAATTTGAGACCCATGATACTGTGTGTGTGTGTGTGTGTGTGAGATGTACACCAGGGAAGATCCGGGAGGCCTCGCACAGCAACAAGTCCTACTTCCTTTGCTATAGTGTTGAAACAGTTTACACGCTCTCCACAGAAGTCTCTACCACACAATGTGTACGTGAGACAGGGGTTAGCAGTGCAAGCATGCGGCGCATTCTTAAAGCAGCTAAATGGAAAGTTTACATCCCAAGATTATTACATGCAATGAATGAAGACGATCCTGATTGAAGAATGCAGTATTATGAGTGGTTTCAACACGTGGTAGATGAGGAGTTTGTGAAGAAGATGGTTTGTCTGATGAAGCACAATTTAAGCTTAATGGAACATCGAATCGGCATAATTGTGTTTACTGTGCTGCAGAAAATCCAGGCGTTCATGTGGACAAGGCAGTCAATTTACCGGAGCTCAATGTCTGGTGTGGATTGTCATCTAGGAGTTTAATAGGACCATTCTTCTTTGAAGGTAGTGTTATTGGTCAAGTGTACCTAGACATGCTATGCACATCCATTACACCTGCGATTCATGCACTTTATGGAATGATCAGTTTTTCTTCCAACAAGATGGTGCACCACCACACTACTACCTAGACGTGAGAGCTTATCTTGATGAGAGGTTTGCAGGGACAATGGATAGGATAAAGAGGTACAGTTGAGTTCCCCCCCCCCCCCCCACGTTCTCCTGATTTAACACCCTTAGACTTCTACATATGGGGGACTCTAAAGGATGTAGCGTATCATAGAAAACCAGCTACACTGGTGGCCCCCGTTGGAAAATTTGGCCAACATTGCCCAAGCAGTAGTTTGCTATAATAATAAATGTCTGGACGCTAATGGTAACCACTTTGAGCACTTTGTGTAATTGTAGAAGTCAAAGGTAACTGGCATTCATTCCTTGATGTCTGTATAAATTTAGTATTACAATTTTTATATAGGTGTTTCTTTTGTTGAAGTGTGTATACATTTTTTTGATGGACCCTGTATATACACGACTACTTGTGCCTCTCTCTCTCTCAGGCACATCTGGCAAAGTATATGCAAGCTTGTTTGGAAAGTCCCTGATGAGTTAGTATCAAGTTCACTGCTATCTGGTAACTAGCTTACCATTTTCAATCTTGTATTCTCGAAATTGAGTAAGTTTTGGGTCTTCTAGCATTGGAGGCCTGTAAAGCAGATCAACAGGTGTGGATATTTGCAAATGCTTTAGGTGGTAGATGAATTTCATTGCTTACTATTAAACTATCACTCTCATTATTAAAAGCCTGAAGTAGCTTGAAAAAATTCCTTGTATGATTTCTTCATAGAAATCAGATTGTTTATTGTTTAGGCTACTCACAACACTAAGGTATGATAGGTTCCCAGCATTTTATGGTTGGGATTCACATTAAAAAAGTTCTCACTCCTTTACCACATTCTTACAAAAGTCTCTTATCGCTTCTCAACTTACCATCAAGCTCTGCAGTTTGCATTTCCTCAACCCCTCCTCTAAATGAGTAGTCCACTCCCTGATATTGCCTCTGGATCTTTGCCAGAATTTCTTAGTTACAGAAAGCCAGTGACCCATGTTTTTGCTAAAAATATCTTAAACATGTCTCAGTATGCAGCAATCTGTCCATTACATATTAATTTCTCAATGCTGTAAGATCAATTTCTTTATAGTCATGCTTTATATACTGCATCATATCTCATAGCATTTTATGCTTGTTCACAAAGCATGTTGCTTTTATGCTTGCATGATGCTGAAAGCCCTCAGCATCATGCAAGCCACCATTACATATGCCAGTCTTTGCCTACCTGTTTTTCCCCCTTTACCACAAAGAATGAAAATGGGGCTGGTAACTATCATCAGTGATGGTATCAGTCCTTTTCATTCTTCTTCTTCTTTTTCTATACTTCCCTTATTTTTCACTCTACTTCTGAGTTTTTTTTACTCTCCTGTCTTCCAGAATGTCATTACTTGGATCCAGTGTCTGTTTCCAGGATTTTCATGTTAGAGGCTTAACGGAGTGAAACAGCACTGAGAAAGGATTTTTACTTCTCCCATATTTAGTCTGTCACTGAGACATCATCAGGGAATACAATATGGTGAAAATGTAGTGTGCAAGGCAAAACATTATGGGAAGTTAAAACTTAATTGTTTAGAGAATTAAACAGACTGGCCTTTCTTAAAAGATGTTAGGATATAGAAATATTTGCCAACTGCTTGAAATTTAAAGTCAAGCTCAAATCTAAAAAGAGTCTCCATATCTGCAAGTGTGTGCCAGTTTTGCTGTACTACAAGAACAGATTGCTGATACACATACCATCCTTGCTACTGCTGCAGCCATCAGCTCATTGCACTCTGAGCTCTCAGCTATTCTGAATGCTGAAGCCTGTACCATTCTCTTGGATATTTCAGAAGCCTCTGCTCAGAAAAAATTCTTAAAAAAATACCACATAAAGTACAACAGTACTTTATGTGGTATTTGGATTCTAAACCCTTACATCTAGTTCAACCTCTTGATACGTTAGTTAATATGCTGTCAAAAAGGCTTAGCGATGTTCCCATCAGTTCCCCAAATCTTCACCATAATTTTGCTATTGCTCCAAAGCTAGTACCGGCACTATGCCTAATGTTCAACAACGAATGTGGTATCCGTAACTTAGCTCTGAAAATAGTTAACATATGGCTTGATGTTGCTAGCATTCTTTTGAGATCTTTGCCTCCTAAAAGAAATCTAACATCTTGCTAACTCGCTGGCCTCAAGAAACTATGCAAAGATATAGTTCGCCCACCGATTTGAGGTCCCTCGACACTTCTGCGCTCATCTCAGAAAAAGAAGAATCCATTCCGATAATAGGGTAATCAGTCCGTATAATGGGATGAGTTGTTTATTATTACCGGTCGGAAAATTAACTTCTCTTTTATGATTATTGTAGTTAACTATGTTGCTTGTATAACAGTTGGAAAATTTTACCTATAAAGCACGTGATTTCACGTGTTGGCGACCAATTCGGACGTCCTTCATTTTTTTCTCCCCTTCAGCATGAATCGACTAGTCTTGGAAAGACGTGAAGCAGGGACCTGGAAACGGTGGGCGAACTATAGCAGTATAATCAACACCAGAGCTAATAAGGCAGTACTACTGTTATTCTTAATACCAATGAATACAATACAAAAATGTAAATCATTCTCAGAGAACACTCTGCCTACAGACCTTTAGATAGTAGGTAGTGTTCTCCGAGAATGATGTCCATTTTTCTATTGTATTGACTGGTATTAAGAATAACTGACCAAATCTCAGATCAAAAAATTGAAAAGTATGCTCAAAGAGTTTCTTCCTGGCCACTTGAAATCACAAAAAAAACTGAAACCCTTCAGTTCCCCCCCTTCCCGATATATGGATTATCAAAAATACACAAACCCAATTCTCCTTTAAGCAAGTACCAGATTCCCATGCTATAAGTTAGCAAGCTCTCTTCCACCCCCCCCCCCCCAACCCGACTCATCATACCAATTTCTATATAATTTCTATCAGATTTTCTATCAGATTCCAATTTTTATCAGAAACACAACACTTCATAAACATAATCAAAGACATTATATTAGAAAAAGATGATTTATTAGTCAGTTTTTAAGTCTCTGCCCTCTTTATGAATGTCCCAATCAATTACACAATACTTCTTTTACAGAACAAATTCCCTCCAGATATCACTGCGCTCTTTGCGCATGTATTACATTCTGGTTATTTTGTTTGGCAAAGCGTTTTCCACCTACAAAAAGAAGGCTCAGCCATGGGCTCGCCATAATCCCCCTCCATTGCTAACTTTTATATGGAACATTTTGAGCAACATGCTCTAGCTTCCTCTCCTTTAAAACCCAGTCTGGCTTAGATACATGGACGATATTTTCACGATCTGGTTCCATGGCTGTCAGACACTAGATACTTTTCTTAGCCAGGTAAACAAACAACACAAACACATACAGTCCACAATTGAGATTGAAAAACAGAATACACTTTCGTTTCTAGATACACTTGTCACACATCTTCCTTCTGGCAGTCTTTCCTTCATTGTGTACCGGAAGCCAATATATACACATAAACTCCTACCACCACCCAACATAAAAACTAGGTGTCATTAATACTCTAAAAAACAGGACTTTGAAGATCTGCTCCAGTGAACAAGCTCTGAAGGACAAATTTGAAGTTATCAGCAATACTTTTCTAAAAAATGGTTACAGCCAAAACACTATTAACAAAATTCTCTACAAAACCTCAATAAAAAACAAAGATACTAGACTACAATAAAACTATAACTATTCCTTACATTAAAGGAACATCAGATAAAACAAACAGAATACTAAAGTATAGTTTCTGGGAAATTCCCATGCTACTCCTCTTAAACACTATTAATATAATTAACAGCTATTTAGCCTGTTTTTGTTTAGGAGTGTCCCCTATATTTAATACATTGGCTAACATAACTCAAAAAGGGGGTATATATATATATTTTAGGGCATTATGGGCGAGTATAGAAAGCAATTATGGCAGAATAAAAAATGTGGAAAAATTTGTACATACCTTGTTTTTGGTTTAAAGATGCCTTCTAAATCCAAGCTCTTGCTGAAAGGTTGTATGTGAATGGGGGGGAAAGAACATGGGGGATGTGTTTGAGACATGGGAAATAAGTTTGGAAACCCGGGTTACTATTAATAATATATATATATAAATATATATATATATTATTTTGTTGTGGGGAGAGGGAGGGAGAGGGGGAGAAAAACAAAGGGGAAAGGAAACTGGGGCAAGGGTTTACGGGGTGTGGACCGTTTGACCATCGTCGGAACTTTGTGGGAATGACTGTAGGGCTATGTCCAGGTTGCAAGTTGCACCTGCAAATTTGGACATTTGTTGTCGCTAAATGGTGTAGGGTGAACGGTCGTGCTATCGGAGAGCTCCTGAGAGATTTGTGTTTTTTGTTGATTTATTGGTGTTTTGGATTCAATTTAATGGACTTAAGTGTTTAATTTTGGTATATTATTAGAGCTTTATTAACGTGGTTAGTGTACTAAAGTGTTTTATAACATAATCTATGTCGGAAGTCGCCGCTAGATGAATTCGTAATGAGTAGTGTTCGTGCAAGCTCCAGATAAGATAAGTATCATTTTCAGTTATCGATACAAATTACTTAAAATTGTGTAGTTTTGTTTTGTTTGCCTTGCGTATTTTAGTGCGTCTATTTTTGGTGTGTTATAACGTTTAATTTGACAAAACACGTTACAGATAAATATGGCACCTGTGCGTAGGAAAATGGCGGCCAGTAATGAAGGTTCGCCATCGTTATCAAAGAACGGTAGCATAAAAGAAATGAGTCAGTGTACTAGCTGTGAAATGTACGCTTTGCGGAGTGCGGTCGGAGTATGGTTAGATGATGATAAAGGATTGAACGTGTGTAGAAAATGTAGGGAAAATGCGGAATTGAAGTGTATTTCGGATCGTGAGTGTGATATTTTTGTCAACCTTCAAAATGAAGGAAATAGGGATATGACAAGAAACGGCAAGGTTGTACATGAAAATTGTGAGAGTGTGAATGTAGAAAGTGTGAATGATAGTATAAATGGTTTCTCAGAGAACAAAAAAGATGAGATAGATGCATTGAGTGAGATCGCGTTGTTGAATAGTGCGATAGAAAGAGCAAAACAGCAGCTAGAGTGCATGAACAAAAGTAGACTGAATGAACCAACCAATAATAAAAGGTATGACAGGAAAAATAGACGTATGAATGTGAACATGAACAAAATGAAGGATAGAGTGCTGTATGGAGACTCGTTAGTACGAGGTGTGTTAGTAGAGGATTTGACAAAATCGTACCAACCTGGTGCGACCATAAAGGACGTAACTGCGTCTATTAGAGAGCAAAAGGAAAGGGTGAAAGAATGATTGTTGTGGCAGATACGAATGATTTGAAAGGAGATAAAATGGAAATGATAGAAGACCTGAATGAATTGTTTGAGGTAGCAAAAGAAAAGAGTGAGAGAGTTAGAATGATTAGTCTTTTGCCACGGTATGACAGTGAAATGTTTAAAAGGAGGGCTATAATTGCAAATGACTTTATGCGTGGGTTATGTATGACGAGTGGTGTGGATGTGTGGAGTGAGTTTGATGGGCGAAAGGATCTATATAAGATGGATGGCTTGCATTTGAATGGTTACGGTGTAAGAAGACTTGAGAAAGTGTTGCTGAATGTAGTGGATGTGCAAATTCAGGGAAACTAGATTTGTTAGGGGGGGGGTAGAGACACAGTCCTTATGGAGGCAGTTGAATGTAAGAATGAATATAATATGCCAGAGCAAATAAGGACAACAAATCAGAGAGGGATAGTTAATATAAGGCATCAAGGTAGGGTTGGGGCTAATGGGGGGGGTCTTAAATTCATGTACACTAATACTAGGAGTATTAGGAACAAGAAGGAAGAGTTTTTGGCCATGGTTGGCACTTCCAGACCACAGGTTATAGGTATTAGTGAAACATGGCTGACTGTAGATGATATAACTAGTGGGATTGAATGTGATGGGTATAGTGTGTTCAGGAATGACAGAGAGAATAAAATGGGGGAAGGAGTATTGTTGATGATAGCTGATGAGCTCCAGCCAAGTAGAATAGAAGTTGAATTGCAGGATAGAGAAAAGAGCACATTTGAGGCCATTTGGTGTGAGATTGTGGCTAGCAGAACTAAATATACAATTGGGTGCTGCTATAGACCAGGTGATGGAAAAGATGGTGGTGACAGTATGCACAAGCAAATAGAAGAAATTGGTGGAAGGAGGGTGATTATTATGGGAGATTTCAACTATGGTCGCATTGATTGGAGTGAGGAGAGGACACACGGGAGGAAGGAACTGGATTTTATGCGGTTATTAAGGGATAACTATCTGCGACAGCATGTAATGGAAAATACTAGGGGTCGGAGAGTGCTTGGCCTAGTAATTACATCTGAGGATTTGGCTGTAATAAATATGACCACATTGCCACCAATCGGTGTGAGTGATCATAGGGTCTTAACTTGGGAGGTGGCTAAAGGTGTAGAATTTTCAATTAAGACAGGGTACATGTGGAATTATCGGGCAGGAAAGTATGACAAGCTTAGGAGTTTAATTGGTTCAGTGCCATGGCATGTACAACTGCAAGGACTAGAAGTTGATAGTGCATGGGAGGTAGTTAAGAAGTGCTTGCATGAAGCAATGGCTGACTGTATACCTAGAGTCCGAATAATAAATCAAGTAGGGGTTAAATGGATGAATAACACCATTAAGCTTGAGTTGCAAAAAAAAGAAACAACTATGGAGGGAATTTAAGGAGAAGGGTGATTGGCAGGCACATGAACGGTATAAAGCGCAGGCCAGAAGGGTGACGAGTGTGGTAAGAAAAGCAAAAAAGGATTACGAAAGAACATTGGCCAAGCAGGCTAAAGAGAATCCTAAACAGTTTTTTAGATATGTAGCAAGTAAAAGGAAAAATGTACATGGCAGATTGATTTTAAAGAATGCCGATGGTAGGGAGGTAACTGAATCAGTTGAGATAGTTGAGTTACTGAGTGAGCACTTTGCAAAAGTATATCATCCAGGTGGTGACATTGCAGAAACGAATAAACCAGTAGATTATACGGGAATTGTGGTTAATGAAGTGGAGGTGAGTAGTCTATTGCATAACCTCAATGTCAATACATCTGTGGGATTGGATGGTATACCAGCTCGTGTTGTACGAGAAGCAGCTAAAGAATTGTCAGTACTCTTGACCATTTTGTTTAATTTGAGTCTCGGGTCTGGGTTAGTCCCGAGCGGGTGGAAAGAGGGGAAAATAGTTCCACTGCATAAAGGTGGTTCCAAGACTGCTGTTGTAAATTACCGACCGATTAGCATATCAGGAATCATTGTCAAGGTCTTAGAGAAAATAGTCAAGAGGAAAATACAAGATTGGATAGAAGAAAATGGGATACTGTATCGGGGACAGCATGGTTTTGTGAAGGGTAGGTCATGCCTCAGTAACTTGCTCACGTATTATAACACAGTGACGGCTGAACTGGATAAGGGTAATGGGTTTACGGTGATTCTACTGGACCTTGCCAAGGCCTTTGACAGGATTCCACATGGAACTCTAATCAGTAAACTGGAGCATATGGGAATGGACATAGGGTTGGTGAGATGGATAGGAGGGTGGTTGACGGAGAGATATCAGAGAGTGGTTTACTTGGGAGTAGAGTCCACAAGACGGCCTGTGACTAGTGGTGTGCCACAAGGATCTGTTCTTGGACCACTGCTGTTTAATTTGTTCATAAATGATATAGGAAATGATCTGAGAGGAACAGTTCATTTGTTTGCGGATGATGCGAAGTTGGGTAGGGCAATAGTGAATGCAGATGACGTCAAAATTTTGCAGGATGATTTGGATAGATTGGAGGTCTGGGCTAAGGAGAATGGATGTCAGTTTAATGTGGCAAAATGTAAGGTTATGCATTTTGGGGTGAAAAGATTGGCAGCAGTTTACTGCATTGGTGGAACCCTGCTCCAGGAAATTGATGAGGCACGAGATTTAGGAGTGTTGGTGGATAAGGAATTGAAATTTAGGGGACACATTGCAAAAGTGACCAAAACAGCTCATCAAATCACTTGGTTGCTGAAGAATACGTTGACAAGCAGAGACAAGCAGGTTATTGTTCCTCTCTATCGAGCCTTGATAAGACCCCATCTAGACTACTGTGCTCAGATTTGGTCACCTAGGTTTCTTCTTGATGGGGAGGAGGTGGAGAGGATCCAGAGGCGAGTGACCAAGATGATAGCAGGTCTGTGGAATGAACCGTATGAGAACAGGTTGAGGATTTGTGGGTTGCAAAAATTGGTTGATAGGCAGAGGAGGGGAGATATGATTGAGACATTCAAATTACTGAAGGGTTTCTATAAAATTAATTCAGAAGATATTTTTGAGAACAGGGCTGGTTGTGGGAGGACTAGGGGACATCCATGGAAACTGGGCAAAAGTGTGGTTAGTAAAGGTGTTAGAGCTGGGTTCTTTACTTTTAGAGTAGTGAATGAGTGGAATGCGCTCCCTGAGTCTGTAGTGGATGCTGTGACAGTGAATGAGTTTAAGGCGAGGTATGATAGATACTGTATGAATGTCAGATAGTTGTGATGAATATGATTTGGGGCCTCTCTCGATGAGTCTAATGACTCCCTGGAGTTGCCCGTAATAATAGTAATAATAATAATAGTAATAAATGGCAGGAGGCATGGCTTAATTTGTAAGTTTTGGAACGTCCAACATTCAGAAATTAGGTAGGGGCGGTGGATGTTGATAGAATTTCCATCGCATTTTATGGCAATAGTTTTGGATATTCTAAGCATTGTTTCGTTTTCTTGTTTGTCAATGATTATGGCTTTGTCAATATGGGGGGATGTGTTTTAGTTCAAGGGCGTGAGCTGCAATTTCTGTCTTCCCCGTATTTTGTGTTTTGTTTTTCTTTTTGATGTTGCAATGTTTTTTTGTGTTCAGATATTCTGGAATGGGAATATTGCAATCCCTGAAGTGCTCTTTTAGTCTAGACCATAAGTAGTCTAGTCCTAATTGTAGAGCCCGTGTAGGTGACATCACAGTCTTTTTCAAAAAAGACTGTGACGTCACCTACACAGGCTCTTCCTCCTCCCAGTGCCTGTAATATATCAAGTGCCTGGTTCCTGTAAGTTGGCCTGCTATGGGCAGAGAGGAAGATCAGCCAACATCTGCATGCTGCAGTCATGGCTATGGTCATTTGGGCCTTGTAGGCCATGCTTTGGATACGTCTCACAGAATTAATTGGAAAAAAGACTACCATGATTCACTGTATTCATTGTAGTAAATTCAGAAGAGAAAGACTGTTTTTGGAATCGACAGCTACTCTCAGAAATTTGCCTAATTTGAATAAATATGATTGCATTAAACTTCCCAAAATATGGTAAGCACTAATACTTTGAGATCAGTGACAGACTAAATATTGGAAGAATTAAATATTATTTTTAATCCTTTCTCAGTGATATTTCTCTCCATTAGTCGATCTCTGGTATGGGCAAACGGGTTTTTTCTCCCAGAAACTCAGGTTTTTCATCCTATAAACTCAAGAAAATTGATCACAGTACCCACATTATTTCAGACAGTAACATCTTGTTAGGGTTAGGTACCAAGAGATGGCAGCACTTGTTTGCCAGCCTCTTCATTGTTGGCTGCTATAATTAGTAATAGACATGTGCCAGCTATCTCTGATTGGCCACTGGTGGAGATTGAACTGCCCACTCAGTCTCCAAAAGCTAGATAGTGTATAAAGGCCTCACCTACTCCCTATAAGGGAATAAAAGGTGTTAGCTGATTTATTTAAAAAAAAAAAAAAACTTCAAAAGGCTTATTATAATTATTACATGACACCTCCAAGGAGTCCAAAGACCCCTCGAGGGGAGAGCACATACTCTACAACACTCCATCTCCACCACTTAATCCACAAACTACATTGAACCACATTATCTACTGCCTGCCACCACTAGTATTTTCATAGACATCACGAACATCCATGCCATGGTGGGATTCGAATCTGCAGCCTTTTGTCTGGAGAGCAGATACGCTAATCACTCAGCCAACCAGGCTGGCAAAAGCTATTTGCAGCTGGCAGGATTCAAACCTGTGTGGGGGATACCCCAATAGATTTCAAGTCCATCACCTTAACCACTCGGCCACAACAGCCTTTTGATTCATTTGATAGGCAAAATTTATTGAGATTATGGAATACCTGACTAGTGTATTAACATTGACTGTTTCATATTATTAAAGTCTTTTGCCTCATAATTCATTTTGTGATGAACAAGTCTATAAAGAAGGACCGAAGATTAAAGTGGTCTAAGAATCTTAGAGAATCTGATCTGAATTTTGCTTATCATTTGCCCTGATTTGCAAATTTGGGAAAAACGAGGTCCAATATTTGCTGCGTTTGATGATGTGAGTTGGTCAGGTTTGATTATCATTGAGAAAGCCAAGGAAAACAATGAAAACAAGTGATGAAGATTGATCCTTGGCCATTCTTAAAGGATGTATTATAGAGCAAGGCTTTTAGTTATTTTAGATATCTTATATTTTATATTCAGGTATCTCTTGCTTAATGTATGATTTGATTAACGCAGCAAAACTAATTGCAACAGTCCCTTGATATATGCGGCAAGAGTTTCGATTAATGCACTTTTAAATTTACCACGCAAAAACATGCAGGCCTTGTGTCGTGAGCGTGATGTCATTCCTCCCATGCAGTCATGCTCCCAGAGGCTGAGTGTCAGCCAGTTCCTTCGCTGCCAGCATTAAGAGTGGATGTATTACAAGCTCCAGTTGTTCTGCTGTACGTATTTACAAATTACGTCCTTCGTAAATTTTACAGCCCATTAATCATGTCGAATAATAAGAGCAATCCCACAACCAGGTCATTAAGTGAAAAAAAAGAAGAGGAAAGTAATTACCTTAGATACAAAACTTGATATAATTAAAAGATTTAAACATGGTGAAAGTAAAAGTAAGATCAGAAGCGAGTCTACAATATGGACTATTTTATCCAAAGCTGATGAGTATTGTGAGCAAGGCAAATTGCATACTTACATCTACATCTGCAACTATGCAATGCACACATTACCGGAGTGCTATAATGGTTGAAATGGAAGATCTGTTGATTATTTGGCTGGAGACTGCAATCAAAAGAAAATTCCAATTAGTGCCTATAACATCACAGTCAAAGCTCTAAGCCTGTTTTCAAGACTTAAAGAGACTAAATATAAAGAGAACAATTTAAAATTTGCAGCTAGCGAAGGCCGGCTTGAAAATTTTAAATCTAGGACTGGACAAAGAATGTGAAAATAACAGGTGAAGCTGCAAGTGCCGATGAAGATGCATCTACATTTCCTGCTGAGCTGCAGAAAATTATCGAAGAAAATGATTACGATTACTGCCGAATTTTCAATGTAGATGAAACTGGCCTCTTGGAAAAAATGCCATCTAGAACTTTTATATCAAAAAAAGCAGCGCAGCCTGGCTATGAAGTATCAAAAGATCACTTAACTGTTATGCTTGGAGGGAATGCTAATAGAGATTTTACATTGAAGCCGCTGCTTGTCTATTGAACCCAAGGGCTTTAAAAGGATGTAACAAAAACTCTACCTGTATTTTGGCGGGCGAATGAGAAGGCTTGGGTTACCCAAAATCTATTCGAAGATTGGTTTAAGTCTTATTTTTGCCTTACAATTGCAAGAGAGATAACTTAGCTTTCAAAGCACTTTTGCTTTTAGATAATGCACCTGGTCATCCAAATTCTCTTAATGATCTGTGCAAGAATGTGAAAGTTTTATTTTTCCAACCACATACGACATCATTGCTACAACCTATGGACATGGTCATCATTGCAACTTTCAAAGCCTATTTTCTTAAAAAGACATTCTCAAAGGCAGTAGAAACAATGGGAGAAAATGCGATTATGCACCAAGAATTTTGGAAAAAATTTAACATTAAATACGCAATTGAAAACATTCATGACTCGTGGGAGCAAGTGTCTTCTAGCTGCATGAAAGCTGTTTGGAAAAACCTTTTGCCAGAATGCGCTAATGACTTAGATTGGTTTCAAGATTCTGTGAATAACGTGATTGAAGAAATCGTTGCAAGTGGTGAAGACCTTGGTTTTGATGGTGTTGATGTAGAAGATGTTAAAGAATTATTGGATTCAAATTCAAATGATTTCAGTGACAACAATCTTCTTGAAATTGAACAACAATGCGCATATGAAGACAACGAACAAATGGAATGTGAAGATGAGGTGCCAAAGGAGATAACAGTCAAAGAACTGGATGGAATATTTTGCAGCTTAGAATCACTTAAGCAGCAATGTAGGTTCATATTTAATAACTATTTATTAAAAAGGCAAATTTTTAATAACTATTTATTAAACATTTGCTTTGCATTCATTTTTAATCTTTCCTAAAAGAGTACCATATAAAACGAACTGTTAATACAGTAATTGAGCATGGATGAATTGTACTTTTTACCATTGATTATTATATTTGATTAACGCGATTTTGATATACTTGGTTAACCTGTATTATAGAGCAAGCAGCTATATAATTAATATTGGCAAAGTGAGAAATGAAGTAGGATGGCTTGAGAAAATTATAGAAAGTTAAGAAAAGACAGTAGGTTATCAGTAAAAACAAAACTTCAAAGTTTTACAGTAGTCTAGTTTATAGTGCTTTGGATCCAAGACATGGACATTTTGTAAGTGATAGACATTTGATGCTTGATCAACAGTGTTTGACTATTTTGGGAGTAAGATGGTTTGTGAGCCTCTGTAGCTCAGTTGATATAGCTGACCCTTTGGTCTTTTCAACCAAAGGGTCACCTTTGGTCTTTCCTCAGCTTGTCATAATCACCTGCTATGTAATTCTCCTGTTTAGCAGAAAATTTTGCATGTCTGGCAATCTCCCAGGTCAGTACTACATGATCACTTTCTCCAAGCAGAGGAAGCATAGTTGGATTGGTTAGTGTTAAGTTCTGTGATGCATTGATCAGATCCAGCACTCTTGAACCTTTTGTCCCCTCCATTACATGTTGCTTCAGGTAATTAAATCTCAGCAGCTGTATAAATTCCATTTCCTTCCCTGCCTGTGACCATTCCTCTTCGATCTATGTCTCCATAGTTGAAATTCTCCATAATCCTTACTTGACGTGTACTTATTGTGCTAAGTTGTGAGTGCATGTCATCGACATCTATGTCCCCATAGTTGAAATTCTCCATAATCCTTACTTGACGTGTACTCATTGTGCTAAGTTGTGGGTGCATGTCATCGACATTCTCACATATACCCCTGGATTATAGCAGCAACCAATTACATATTTAGTCCTGTTGGCCTCTATCTCACAGCAGATAGCTTCAAGTGAACTGCTCTCTGAATCATTGCCTCTGTGATATACTCCTAGTCTTTGGGTTTAATTCCTACGACTGTACCAACCTCAGTCAACCACATCTCACTATTGCCTATAATTTTTCATGAAGTTGTGCTTACCAATGCCAAAACTCCTCAGTCTTATTTCGATTACTTCTGGTATTAGTATACATAAACTGCAATACCCCCCCCCCCTCATCCGACAACCTGCTTTATACCTTGTGTTACTTAACCCACTAAAGTTAACCTGGGGTGCTACATTTTGTATCATGTGATCACTGTCCCACTTACCATGGCAACAGACTCTTACTTTCTCACTCTTCTTTTTCTCATGCACTAACAACTCTTTCATGCCTTCTCGCATTCCACTCTTGTCACCTGCTAAATCATTTGTACCAGCCAAAATAAATATCTCTTTTAGCTTATAACATCCTTACAGCATCACTGACATCCTTTATCTTAGTTCATGTTTTGTTCTGTGAAGAACTCTGTAAGCGCACAATCTTTTCCATTACCTTCTGGTTATTCTCTTCATTTTACACCATGTCATTCATACAGTTACTCATACTGCTTGCAACACTAACTATGCCAATTGCATTATCACACATTTTGTCTTTCAACTCACTCACTGCTATAACTGTTCTTACTCCTTCACACTTCTGGCATTTGCTCACGAAACACTTTCGACAAGCACATTCTCCAGTTTTATTCTCCTTCCAAAAATCTCTTCTGCCTATATCATACATTTCACACATGCTGCAGTGAACATAATTGTTCCTGTTAAATTTACCCACCATTGTTGTGCACATCAGTATCATGCCACACAATGCAGTTTACAAGAAAACAAATATTAAATCTTTAAAAATCAGAAAATTAAACACTACCTTTACAGTTAATCACACAAACACTTATTAATATAATGATACAGAAAGAATAACTTAATTGACACTAAAGACTTCCAAAAATAACATCTTTTGGCACCCACATTCACAATTTGCACTATCTTCTGTCCTTTTGTGGTGACAGTACATTTTAAATTAAAAATTTAGTAATATTCCTTATTGATTTTGGATAACAGGAAAAATGAAATGAACAGTGCTGGTGATAAAACAAAGCAAAAGGTGATTACTTCAGAAGAGAAATTTGAAGTAATGAAAAGATTTAAATGTGATGATAGTAAAGTGAAAATAGCTAGAGATTTGGGAATGAGTCAGAGGTACAAACTCTTGAAAAAACCAGATGATTATAAAAGAATTAGATGCACTGTTTCCATTTCAGAAACATAGAATTTAAAAACATTGTTTGAATTTAAACAACTTATTGAATTGCATGCTAATCATAACATTGAGAGAAGTATGCAAGCCTGCTGAAATTGAGAAAGTATTACATGCTACCATCATATGCTGAGAAAAAGAAAAAAAAAAAGGTGGTTCAAACTGCTCTATGGGAATTTTTTTTGTTACGATTAATTTTCTTATATTTTCTATTGTAAGTAATAAACTTAATTACTGCATTCATTTTTATTCTCATTCACAATTATCAATTAAAAACATTAAAGCAATTTAAAATATTTACTGAATTTTTTAAAGTCCATGGATGAACATTATTTTTTACACTGAATATTATTTGATTAGTATGATTTTTGTTTCAAGCACTATTTTCTCTGGATGCTATTAATCACATTGAGGGATTACTGTATATGCAGTTTATTGTTATTTTATTTTTATTTTTTATTTAATATGATTTTATAGTGTTAATTGATATTTTATACAAGTATGTTTTTATTAATTATATTAGGATAATATGGAAGTTAATGAACATTTAGAAATTGCTTCTACTATTGAAAATATTCAGCCGCATGGAAAAACTCAGAGAAAAAAGGGTAAGCCTTAAGATTTCTAATTTTATCATTGGGTGTTCTGTTGAGTATTAATATTCAATGTAATTCTCCTCATATTAACTCACTCGACATCCTGTCTGTCTGTGATTTACTGACAGCATTCACCACATTTTCAGATAATTGATTCTATTTATTCACTACTTGCTAAAAATGTCCCTTTCAGTCAGTCTTTTGCTGTATTTATTGCTCCCGTAATGCCACCAGCTATTCTGAACTTTCTGATATCCTTTTTAATAAATGTTCATTTTCTTCACTTCAGCTTTCCTAGTTGTGAAGTTATCTTCCTTGGAAATATTCATAACTTCATCTGTCCTTCCTTTTCCAGCAGGTAGAATTGCTGAGGTATTTGTTATCATCAGTGATTTCTTGCAAATTGTCACAAAACATGTCTCCAAACATTCTTGATCTCTTCCTCTTTGTAAGTATACTGTGGATGTGCTTGTATCTCCAGGCAATTCATATGACTGTAACCTAGCAGTAGTTTCTTCTATAGAGCAACAACCATTCACATGCATGTGTTTTCTGGCATTATACCAGCCTAGTTAGCTGAGCAGTTGGTATATCTGCTCTTCCACTAATATGCTTCAAGTTCGAATCCTGCCATGGGTATAGATGTTAGTGATTGACTTCAGATGGGAGGTGAATTTCATTATCTGATGTGAGACTACTTACCGTTCTGCTTCTTGGAAGCCCGTAGTGGTTCGAAAAAAAAGTTCCATGTTTAGTTCACTAGATCAGGGTTTCAAGTAAAAAATAAATAAATAAAAAGAACAAAAAATTGTAACAATTAATGAAAATAGAAAAAAATTCTCAGTCCATCCATGGTACTAAATGTACTGTAGGTGGGCTAAGTATGAGTTGATACTGGCATACATGCCCTGGATATTTATTCACACAGGATTAAATGGAAGAAGAGACCTGTAATGCATAGAAATTGCTGTAGGTCTGCATGAATATTTTTAGAATTGCATCGGCTATGAAATACTTTCACCCCTCCTTTCCCAACTTCAGTAAGTATGAGTACATTAACTTGCCAAAGATGTGGAGATAATCATTCTGGGATGATATAAAACCTGACTTCTCCAAATTAATTTTATGGTTATCTAGTCCCTAGAACCATGGAGAAACGGAAATATTTTACAAGCTATGCTTTGGAAGTTGGAACCTCTGCAACATGCCAAGCTGTAAATAGTTACAGGGAAGAAGAAGACACTGAAACTGTGATTAAAACGAGCGCTGCAAGTGCACTCTATGACGATGTCAACTTAAATCCGAAAGGAAGGTTGGCATCTGATATTCCTCGTTTGAAAACAAGAAACAGAGTCTTGAAAATTGGAACTTGGAACGTGAGAACATTATATAAACTAGGGAATTTTGACAACCTTATACAGGAAATAAAAAGACTTAAAGTTAAAGTTGATGTGATGGGAATTAGTGAAACAAGATGGCCTAACATGGGAAAACTAGAGAAAGATGGATTTACATTTGTTTATTCTGGTGGAGAGAAGCATGAATATGGAGTGGGTTTCATGATTAAGAAAGACATCTTTAACCCATAAACAAAAGAATAATACTTATTAAATTAGCCGCAAAGCCTTTTAACATCATAATTATCCAGGTTTATGCCTCTACGATGACTCACAATGATGAAGAAATAGAAGATTTTTATAATAACTTACAAAAATCTATAGAATATGTACAATCAAATGAGATACTCATAGTGATGGGTGACTTGAATGCAAAGGTTGGAGAAGGGGAAGAAAATCCAATTGATGGAAAATTTGGACTAGGCGACAGAAATGAAAGAGGTGAGAGATTGATACAATTCTGCATTCAAAACAACTTGTGCATAATGAATACTTGCAAAGTCTTACAACATCCAAAGCACAGACTGTATACTTGGACAAACCCAGATAAATATAAGAAACCAAATAGATTTCATAATGATAAATAATAGATACAAAAATAATATAACTAACATAAAAACATACCCAGGTGCTGATATAGGTTCAGACCATAACCCTGTTGTGTCCACTTTAAAAATTAAACTAAAAAACATTTCTAAAAACACCCATACTGAAAGACTTGACTTCACAGCTCTGAATATACCTGACAACATAATGGTGTTTAGCACAGAAATTAGGAAGAAATTAGATCATATAGGATATAAAACAGAAGACAATATACTTTGTAACACAGAGAAATTGAAAACAGGTGGTCAAATTTTAGAAGTGCAATATATAAGACAGCTAACGAGGTTATCCCAAAAATTAAATACAATAAGAAAAAACCCTGGATGACTGAATTAATACTAGAACTTATGATTCTAACAGATAAGCTTAGGTGTTGATGGTTATTCATGACTTATTTTTCATGGTATTAACAACACCACAAACACTTTTAACTCTTAGCGTTAATAAAACATCTTTGTTGTTAAAAGTGTTTGTGGTGGTGTTAATACCGTGAAAAATAAGTCATGACTATTTGAATTAAAGAACTTATGAATTAAAGACGAAAAAAGAAAAGTACCCAACAGTATAGAATACTCAGTAAAATTATAAAAAATGAATGCAGGAAGGCTAAAGACAAATGGCTAAATGAAAAATGTAAAGAAATAGAGGAACTGGACAAGAAACACAATAGTAAAGAAATGCATAAATCAATCCAAGTCTCCTGACAAATAAAAAGAAAAATTTCAACCATAATCCTTGTATAAAAGATCAAAATGGAAAAAGCTACTAGAGACACAAGATATCATAAAAAGATGGAAAGAATATGGAAAAGAACTGTTTGACTCTGATCGCACAGACACACCAGATATACAAAATATGGATGGTGAACCAATTACATATGAAGAAATAGAATACGCTCTAAGTCAAATGAAAACAGGTAAAACACCAGGCCCTGAACATATCCCTATTGCATTGTTAAAGAAAGTAAATGAAAACACACTTAATGACCTAAAAGTTATTTTTAATCACATCTATGATTCAGGATACATCCCTGATGATCTAAGGAAATCCATCTTTGTCACTATTCCCAAAATTCCAAGAACTTTTGAATGTACAGAATATAGACTAATAAGTTTAACAGGCCATGTTACAAAATTACTACTGAGAATAATCCTAGAAAGAAAATAAAAGGCACTTTGTCAGCAGAAATAGAAGACACTCGATCAGGTTTTCAAAAAGACAAAGGTACAAGAGAAGGAATCTTCAATTTGAAAACATTATGTGAAAGAAGCCTTGACAACCAGAAAAGCATATATCTTTGTTTTATTGATTACACCAAAGCATTTGATTCAATAGATCACAAGAAATTAATACATATCCTACAGAATAAGGAAAAGATCTACGTATAATTACAAATATATACTGGAATCAAATGGCCTCAATAAGATATAAAAATACATATTCTGGCAACTCTGAAATCAAAAAAGGAGTAAGGCAAGGATGTGTCTTATCACCCTTATTGTACAATATATATAGTGAGCAAGTTTTTAAAAATATTTCAGAACTGAAGGGTGTAAAAGTCGGAGGTAGGAACTTCAACAACTTCAGGTATGCAGATGACACAGTTCTTATAGCTTAATCTGAAGACGATCTTCAAAACTTAATCACAGAAATTTACAACAGAAGCTTAGACATGGGACTAATTATTAATCTAAAGAAAACAAAGTGAATGATTATTTCAAAAGAACCAATAAATAAGAAACTGAACATAACTGTTAACAAAAAGAAAATTGAACAGGTTCAGTCTTTTATATATTTGGGACAAATGTTTACAGACAGAGGAAATTCCCTTAAAGAAATAAAAAAGAAGAATAAAGATAGCAAGAAAAGCCTTTACTGATATGAAAACTGTTCTAACATCCAGAGATATTAATATAGACACAAGAAAAAGATTAATAAAATGCTATATCTTATCTAGTCAAGCCTTCTCTACAACAGTGAAACTTGGCCTCTAAATAAAGAAGCAGAGAAAAAATTAGAAGCTTTCGAAATGTGGGCCATCAGAAGAATGTTGAAAATACCATGGACAGAGAAAATGAAAAACAAAGATGTTTTAAAGAAAGCAAAAATGAAAAGAACATTAATGAAAATAATTAAGGAGTGAAAACTTAAATATTTTGGACATCTAACTAGACAAGAAGGCATTCAGAAATTAATATTAGAAGGGAAATTGGATGGAAAAAGAGGGAGAGGTAGACCCAGGAGAATGTGGTTTGAAGACATTAAGGACTGGACTGGCTTGAATTACCATAAATGTTCCAAAGCAGCAAAAGAAAGAAAAAGGTTCCGTGACATGGTTGCCAACCTCCTTCTAGGAGATGACACTTGAAGAAGAAGAAAGTCCCTAGAAGGGCTCCTTGTTGGGACATTAATTTTCTTTCTCTTACAATTTGAATTGTTTCTACAACTATCTACTTGAGGGTGTGCTTGTCACAGTTATTTGTGCTCTGAAGATCCTGGGTAGAAAAGCAGTGAGATTTTAGTAAGTTCGATGAATTATGTTCTTTGTCTCTTGGTACTCTTTATACTATGAAGCATTGTTATGAATAACCAACAATATTTAAGTGATAATTATGGGGAAGATTGGTCCACAATCTAACCAGGCATTTATCATCTTCGGTGTAACTTCAGTGCCATATCAGATGGAAAAATCTATTCAACTGTGTATAGAGGAGCATGTTGGAGACATGGTTGACAAAACTACAGCCACCACTTTACATAGAATATGATTCCTTTTTTTCTTTTCAACTAGTTTTGTGGAAATTCTTTTGTTTCACTTTCATCAGGATAATTACATCATCAAATTCCTCACATATACCCTCAAGGGGTGTAAATTTAGGATATGATAGTACTACATGAAAAATTTATATCATTACTAACTTCCTATCTACAAATTTCCTTCAAATCAATCTGTTACCTGTCAAAACTCTGACATTATCAGATTTTATATTTCTATCTTCTAAGGCACTTTTTTTACTGTATCAATCCACCTATATCATGGTCTTTCTCTGGATCTTTTCTTGCCAACTGGCAGAGAACACTTGTTTTGCTAATCTTTCCTCTCCCATTCTGTGTTTAAGTAACTATACCACCTGAGATTAGCTTTGCTAATACATTCCTGGATGCTAACAATATCAAGTTCTTTCATAATATCATTGTTTTTAATATGATATTGCCATTGATGCGATCTGTTCATGCCCCTAATCTTCCTCAGGACTCTCATATCTGCTGTCTCTAGTTTTTGGTCAAGTGTTTTACTTCTAACACAGCTCTCAGATCCATAAGTTAAAATTGGTTTAAACACTGTCCTTGTATACAGCTAATTTAGTGTTCCGACTAATTTCTATCTTATTCCATATAAATTTATTCAGTTGATTTCCTACCATACCAGCTTTGTTCATTCTGTTGCCTATTTCCATATTTAATTTACCATCTTCGCTAAAAACCGTGCCCAAGTAGCCGAAATGTTTTACTTGTTCTACAGGTTCTCCATTCACAGTGCAGTTGATATTTTCATTGCTTCTGCCTATTTCCATTTTCATTGTCTTTGTCTTTTATTGCTGACCTTCATACCATATCTATTACAACAATTATTCAATTTAGTCATGGAATTTTTCAGACTTGCAGGATAATTACATAAACCAAAAAACTAGGAAAATATTTTTTTTTGGTTTATTTATGTAATTATCCTGATGAAGTGAGACAAAAGAATTTCCATGAAACTAGTTGGAAAAAAAAAATCATTTCTTATTCTATGTGATATTTTTGTGGAAAAATACCAGAAAACGTTTCTAGATCATATGATGAGCTTGAGGAAATAATTATTGAATTGACAGAAAGTGTCCTCAATCCAGTCCACTTTAATACTAACCTAAGTATGACCTCTCTGATTATTATTCCTCAGGAATCCAACTTTAGCGTGTGCGAGATCATTCCCACGTGAACAGGCTTGTGTTAAAAAGTTTACCAATGTTTAATTTGTTATATCGATGTTTTTCTATCTTTTTATATTGATGTTTCTATACTTAATTATATCTTTATACTCATTTAGTTGTTTACTTATATCTATCCTTTCTTACCTAAACCTTATACAATCATAATCCTACCGGCTGCTCTATTGTTATATATTTATCTTTCATTATTTATTCTTTCTTCTCTTCTCTTTATTCTTATTTTTATATCTAGGATTATTTCCTCTTCGGATACTGGCAAATTTATATTTTGCTGCGCCAGCCAGTATCCTATAGCAGAAAAGATCCTTGCTCAGGGAGACAATACTAGATTCTTAGCTTTCTTACCCAATATCTTACTTAACTGCCATATAGATCTAGATTATTGCAGTTGTGACCTAAATCTGTATTTATATTCTCACTAAATCCTTCCCGCCAAAATAGGTTCTATTTTTATAAGTGGTAATTTGGAATCGTAATCAGGCATGACTCAGGTTCAGGAAAATATGACATGTTTATTGGAAATATCTAATACATATTACAAACTCATACACTTAATTATGCTCAATACTAAATAAACTCGAACTAAGAGATTAACACATTCAAAACTAGTTAAAACTTATAATGCATGCTAAACACAGTAATTACACATTGGGATAAAAAGTAAACGATGTTAAGTTAAGCATATTCCTTTCAGTAGTATTTCTCGTAAGAACAAACTATCAACCATTCTAATGTTACTGAGACACTAAATTCTACCTTTCATATCACATCAAGTTAATCCTATTGCATACAAGTTACAAAAGATTTCTCCTAAACAATTCTTCTTACTCACAAACGAGGTTAACTTTCTAAATATTAACTGTCCACAGAGTTCCTTACTATAAAGTTCTTAATTTCACAATCATAAACAATCTTCTTTATTCTAATGAACATTCACACAAAATTAGAGCTATAGCACCTTACTGACTTTTTTCCCACATTGTTCTGCACCACATATTTGTCTGGATATTTCTCATCTATTTTGGCTGTCTTTACGCCAACATAGGGGTTACGCTATCTTCATTCTTTCTGCCGGAAACGGACTCAAAATCTTCGCGTTTCAGGAACAACTCAATGGGGCTTTTCAGCGACGGCCTGATTCTGCTAGGACTGGAACTTTTCCCTTCAGCTTTGCATAGAATCGAGCTTCATTTCTTTACGAATGCTCGCTGCCCGACACAGACTTCAATCCCCCCCCCCCCACGTGAAACTGCCCGCCAACTTCTGAACCACCCAACAGGAAAACGATGCAACAAGAGATCAAGAAAAAGCCTTGTGTTCCAGGCTCAACCCCCTTTTATACTCCTATAGAGCGCCCTCTTTTTCAGCCCCTCTTTGCACACAATCCTTACTAATTTCACCCTTTGGCTTATCCTTCGTTTCTACGATGCTGATATACTCGGATTCATGGAATACATGGTTACATGATTTTCCGAATAAGCTATACCTGCCAGCGTTACGCTGTACGCGTGTAACTTTAGGCCTTCCAGGAATTAATACTTAACAGCTTTATGATGACTCTCAATAGATTTTACATAGCTTAAGTAAGACTTAAATTTAATTCACATTATCCCACTTTTTTTAAGAAATACAAAAAATGAAATCTCAAATTTAATCACAATAGCATAAATATAAGGTGCTTAAATAAAGAATACAAATTTTTACATAAAGTGAGGAAGTTTCACTTTTAATTACAACTGATGTGCAGGTATTTCTCTATGTTTGCAATTTTTATATGTTAGACACTAAATGAATGATTTTTTTCCAAGATTCCTTCATTTAGGATCTAACACTTATCAATACTGTGAGATCCATAATGCCTTCAAATGTCAGCAATCCATTTGAAAGTTAATGTATAACTGTTGTTCCCTTGTAATGAATGTTTTATATTTCTCTTCATATTATGCGCCCGAGTATTTCTTTTAGATAGACAAAACTAGTTGTCCATTCCAAATAAGTTTTTTTTTTTCTATATTATTATCGCTCAGCTTTTAGTCATTTAAGTTTCTTCAATTATATCATTTAATGGAGTAAATCCATTGCATAAATACACACACACACACACTGCTTGGAAAGAAGTCAGTAAACCCCTATAGGCAAAGTTCATCATGCTGTAACAAGTCACCTGTTTGTATAAGGGGGACCGGAAAGTAATCAATTATTTTTAATAGGTCATTTTTAGCCGAATGTTTTTTCTTAAATAACACATAAATTATTAAATTTGATTTTTATTTAAATATTAGTATTACTTTTCTATTTAAAAAATCTGTTTTTCTTAATTTTAGATTATTTTTTTAATATGGTGGACTTTAAAGTTGAAGAGCACCATTTACATCATTGTATGCTGTTTTTGTTTCACCAAGAAAAGAATGCTACCGAGGCTACCAAAATCATTTGCTGAACTTATGGAGATGTATTGAAGGTTAACAAATGTCAGTGATGGTTTAGGAGATTTGCAGAAAAAAATTTTGATCTCTCTGATCGTCCTCGATCTGGAAGACCTCTTCCTCTAGATGACGATGCTCTTAAGACTCGTTGAATCAGATCCAAAACAAACCATACAAGAATTAGCAGAGAAACTTAATTCATCATGGTCAACTGTCCAAGAGCACATACATAAGAGTGGCAAGGTTCTTAAACAGGGTGTATGGGTACTGCATGAACTGTCAGAAAACAATAAAGCACAGAGACGGGTGATTTGCAATTCATTGTTGACCAGACAACAAAATGACCCCTTTTTGGAACGAGTCGTAACTGGTGACGAACAGTGGCTTTCTCCAAATCAAACTCCAATTCCAACACCTAAAGATGGACTTCATCCACAAAAGGTTCTGTTGTGCGTTTGGTGGGATATTCATGGAATTATTCATTACGAACTCATGGAACAAGGTAAGACTATCACAGAAGCCATCTACTGTGAACAATTAGAGCGATTACATCAAGCATTGTTAATCAAACGTCCTGCGCTTGTCAATCGAAAAGGGGTAATTTTGCAGCAAGATAATGCAAAACCACATTCTGCAAGAATGACTCAAGAAAAAATTAGGCAGTTAGGATGGGAACTTCTACCACATCCTCCATATTTGCCGAATATTGCCCCTAGTGACTATCACTTATTCGGGTCCTTAGAACACAGCATAAGAAATAAAACCCTCTGTTCGCAAGATGATGTCCGAAGGAGTTTGATATAATTTTTTGCCTCCAAAGAAAAAATTTTTTTCAAAAAAGAATTCTAAACTTAGTAGATCGTTGGAATAAGGTTATAATTAACGATGGCGATTATATAATTGAATAATGTTAATTTTTCTTTAATAAAGTTTATATTAAAAATGCAGTTCAAAAAATTTATTACTTTCTGTTCCTCTTTATAGCATGCATAAATTGGAGGAAAAGGCATTATGATAGGATGCCATGTTGCAGTCCTGTCTGTTCACAAATTGTTGACAAATGTTGGACTATACCAGGTCAGCAATCACTGATACATTACTGAGATTGAAGTATAGGTAGCACCTGCAGTCAGGAAGTTGACTGCAGGTTCTACCTGTAGTGGTTGACCGAACCGCCATACTCACTGAACATGGCTGTAGGGTGCTATGAAGGATAATTTGTAAAACTGCCATTTATTGGCCGACATGTTGAACAGGAACAGGAACACGAATCTAAGAAAATGACTGTAATTTATTAGCCATTTGAAGCCCTTCTTTAATTAATCTGCAGTGAGTGGAATCACTTGTTCTTCATCATCATCATCACTTTTTTCTTTTTCATCAGGATTCTCAAGGACAACTTCTATTATTTTGTCATCACTAACAGCCTCGTCAATCATCAATTCTTTAATATCTGCAGACGAAAAATTATCAAATCCTCTTCCACCAACTGCATGTGCTAATCTGATGATATTGGGATATTCAGTTGTATGCAAAGGTACGAGGTTTTTCTTTTTCACACATTCTGGCCCAGTATCTTTCCTGCATTCATTTAAAATTGATGGTTTCAATTCTGATAATATACAGGAACTAGATTCAAAGAAAGACTTATTATTCTTAAATAAAATTTATTCAACTGGTATCCCCCCCAATAGAAAGGAAAAAAGCAATTGTGATTCCTATCTTTAAAAAAGGTAATAGAGATGACCCTAAAATCTATAGAGGTATCAGTATACTAAATTCCTGTTACAAAATATATAGCAGAATCTTAAATAGCAAACTAATGAAATATTTCAAGAACTTTATTTTAGAAGTACAGAATGGATTTAGAAAAGGACGATCGTGTATAGACCCGACCTTTTGCCTAAAATTAATAATAGAGAAAAGAAGAGAATACAATTTAGAAACACATATTGCATTTATTGACTTTGAAAAAGCATTTGACAAAGTTAAAAGAAACATATTATTTAACATATTAAAAGAAAGACAAATACCAAATAATATTCTAAAAGCTATCACAAGTATATATGAAAATAATCGAATACAAATAAGATTAAATCACGAGCTATCATATACAAGAGAGATAAACCAAGGGGTCCCACAGGGATGTCCCCTCTCAGCAACTCTTTTTGATATCTACTTAAATGAAATAATAATAAAATGGAATAAAAATTTACATCAAGGAATTAAACTTTCTTCTACTGTAAACTTAAACACTCTCCTCTTTGCCGACGACCAAATAATAATTACAAATTCTGAAGATAAACTACAGAAAGCTATTTTAGATTTAAATGAGATATCCAAAGATTATGATATGATAATATCAACAGAAAAATCAAAAACTGTGGCCTTTAAAGGACAAGATCCAGCAAGAACAAAAATAGTAATAGATAATAAGATCTTAGAAACAGGTGAATTCATTTAATTACCTAGGATGTATGATCACATATGAAATTGAAAAAGATATAAACTTAAAAATTGCAAAATATTTAAAAATAACAGGTGTAATTAATTCTATATTTAAACCAAACCTAGTTCAAAAACAAACCAGACTAAAAGTATACAATACATTAGCCCTACCAGTCTTAATGTATGGAAGCGAAATCTGGAGAATAAAACAAAAAGACAAACAAAGATTAACAACAGCAGAAATGAAGTTTATGAGAAAAACTGCAAAGTTTGATCACAAAAGAAACGAAGAAATTATGAAAGAATTAAACCAAGAACCAGTAATAGAAAAATTTAAAAATATAAACATAAATGGATGGAACATGTTCAAAGAATGAAAACAGAAAGATTACCAAAACAAGCCTTAAAGTACAAGCTTAGGAAAAAGAAAACCAGGACGTCCTGTTAAACGATTCAACGATGACTTCTGAGGCCGGAACAGGCCATGCTAGGCCTAAATCCTTGATATGCATGATGATGATGATGAATTCTGATAATGTCAACTTAGCAAGTTTGATGCAATCCAAAATAGAAAATTTCTTCCACAAATCAATAACTGTCAGTAAATTATGCTTTATCTAGTTTATCCCAAATGTATTGGAATGTTGTTCTTATGTAGTAAGTTTTTTGAAGATAGTGACTACACCTTGGACTAGTGGTTGTGTTAAGGATGTTGTATTAAGTGACGGAAAACAAAATTCCACATTCGGGTGTTCTAAAACAGGACGGCCAGGTGCATTGTCTGTAATCAAAACTTTTAAGTCCAGATTTTTTTCCATCAAATTGCTTTTAACTTCTGGAACGAAACATCGATGGAACCATTCATTAAAAATTTCTCTTGTAACCCAACCTTTTTTTGTTTGCCTTCCAGTGCACTGGTAACATGTTAAAATCCACATCTTTCATTGCCAGGGTCTTAGGAACGATTAATGAGTAATGGTTTTAATAGTTTTAATATACGATCTCCTGAAGCACTGCTACAAAATAATAGAGTCACACGATCCTTAGTTACTTTAAAGCCACCAACACTTTTGTCTTTTGTGATTTTGCCATATAAGTTCTACTTTTCATTTTTTCCTAACAATACCCGGTCTCATCTGCATTCCAAACTTGATCAGTAGAATAGCCACCATTTTCAATAATTTTGGACAGTTTTGAAAGAAATTCCCTAACTGCAGGCTCATCTGCAGATGTGGCTTCTCCTTTTATTTTTACATTATGGAGCATGTATCTTTTGAGAAATTTTGTAAGCCAACCTGTGCTTGCAGAAAAATCACAATTGTTGTTGGATGTTGTTGGCTCGTTTTCCTGAATCTGTTTGTACAACAGTAATGCTTTCCGTTTGATGACATTTCCATCTAAAGGTATTCCTTTTTGTGAGCAATCTTCTATCCACATCACTAGGGCCTTTTCCTTCTTCAAAATTTAATACATGCCTGTATAACTCTTGCACAAACAAAATTTTTGTGAAAAGCACAAGACGTGTAAACATTTCGAATTGTAAACAAGAAATGATTGTTTAGAAAACAGCTTAACTCCTTCCAAACAACTTTATATAAGCGGGCCTCCCATAACGGACCAACTTAACTTCGAGGAATCAGCATAACACCCTTCTGCTTCCAGGAACCAATGGCAAGCGAATATAACGGATCATCTGTTAGCTTAACTTCGGGGAATCGTAATTGCAAAAATTGATTTTTTTGTTGTTGCCACAGTTATCTACATTCTGTAGCGTAGAGTAATCCTTATTATTAAAACATCGAGGGAGTTCTCCAAAATTCAAGTTTAAGTACATATGGCTAGGAAATGATAATTATAATGGAAATACCCTTTTTAACATAACTGAATTCAAACCAAAATTTTAAAAATAAGTGCTATTTGAACCATGTTGAATCAAAATATACTGTGCAAAAATAGAACTGCTTTTGTTTTTTAAACAGTGTTATTTCGAAATCGTGTAAAAAGAGAATTCCTGCAAGAATTCTGCAGATCATCCCATTTGGCACAATTATAGCGCCATAGGGTATGGAGCTGAGATTGGTTTTTGTGGAAGATGAACTATAGCAAAGGTGATTTAAATAAAATGTGGTCAGAGTTTCCAGAGTAGACATCCACTGTATATTTGGAGGAAGAGTTGGTTAAGAATAGTTTAAGAATGTTGGTAGAATGATGAGGATTGTCCTGGATTCTGGTGGGTAGATTGACTATTGGTGTTTGGTCATAACTGATGGCAAATGATTCAGCTTTCCTGCCAGCTCGATCTATGAAGTTGGAGTAGGGTGAGCCAGTTTTTGTTATGCACATTTAAGTCTCCAAGGTGCACAATCTTACAATTTCACTAATTGTGAAATCTCACTGCAAAAAAAATCAATTTTTAGTGATTTCTTTCAAAAAGGTCAGCAGGATTGTTAGGGTTAGATCAATAAAGGCAGCAAATGAAGGCTGTAAAGTTTGAGGTTGTGTTAGGAAACAAGATTAGGTTTTGATGCCTGTAAGTGGTGATGTAATGTTGCTAATATTTGTATTAATGCCTCAAATGCTGGTGAAATAAATATAAAATTGTTTCTTATTGGAAAAGGTTTGGTATTATTTTTGGCAGAAAGATTCATAAATGATTAGTCTCCAGGTAGTTAAAAAGCTGGTTGCTGATGACTTCCTCTGTCACTTGAGAGTATTGAGGTGAAGGAAATGGGACAGTAGTTGGTTTGGTTCTTGTCTCCCTTTTTAGAGATGGATGGGTAGATGCCAGATGAGTATGACAGCATGTAAAAGCAAAATAGGATGAGTGCTGATTTTGGAGCATCTTGGAAATATCAAGAGTCATCATGAGTTTCTCCATATTTATCCATGGTATGTGTGTATGTCCAAAGGTGGGTGAGGTTAGCATGGAGGTCTGCTGTAGAATGAGAATTGTCGAATTAATATTGGTAATGACTAATCGGTATGTGATTGGTATCTGAGTAGTTAAGAAGCTGGTTGCTGATAACTGTCTCAATCACTTGAGAGCATTGAGGTGAAGGAAATGGGACAGTAGTTGGTCTAGCTCCCATTTCTCTATTTAGAGTTGGGCTGGACAAAAGCTTGCTTCCATGGGTAAGCATTATATGAGTAGGAAACCAAACAGGATGAGTGATAATTCTGAAGCAAAAGTTTTTAGCAGAACTAGAGGGATACCGTATAGCCAAGGGGACTTATTAGTATCAAGGCCCTTAAGTATTTTTCTGATGTTCTCTTGACAAAGGATTGGAGGAGGTATGTGAATAGTAAATGTAATAGGAGGATGAGATTTCTTTTGGCCTAAAGGACTAATACCAAGAGACCTGCTTTATCCTTAGAAGACATTACCATTGTTCTATCAGTATGAGAGAGAGAGAGAGCGGAAGTTTTGCTTCCTGCTCAAATAGCTTTCAGAAGCCTGAAGTTCCATTTGGAACCGGCAGATATTTGACCAGAAATGCTCAAGTTTGGAGGTCTAAAGGTCCTACAGTGGCTGCACTGCATAGTTCAGAAGGCCTGGACAGAGGGACTAATTCCAAATGATTGGAGTAGAGCTCTCATAGTGCTGTAGATATTTATTAAATATTTATTTAATTTGTAATGTCAACTTGTGCCATTTGTAATTGTCTATTGATATCTATGTCTGCTTGAGCTTATGTTAATTCCTTCAGAGACAGTAACCTCTATCTTTGTCTAAAATGTTCTAATCCTAAAATTCATGTCTGATACCAGAACTTGACCTTAGTCTGCCTACCCCCCCCCCCCCCCTTCTCAACTTCTTAAGGTAAACCCTTATATGTGCTAGTGTCTTAAAATAAGGAAAAAATCCTCTAGTTAAGGGCAAATCCTCAATTTAGATTGCTATTGCTCATGTTTAATAGCCCTTGAAAAATTTATATTAGTTAATGACTGCACCATCAAGGACTATGTAAATTTTTTATTCATTACAAACATGAGAATTTTTCTGCTAAGCACATATAAGAACCCTTTGTTCATTAATCTCAA
This sequence comes from Typopeltis vanoorti, assembly GCF_054136105.1. Classification (NCBI taxonomy): domain Eukaryota; kingdom Metazoa; phylum Arthropoda; class Arachnida; order Uropygi; family Thelyphonidae; genus Typopeltis; species Typopeltis vanoorti. The sequence continues at coordinate 12,217,781 of NC_143569.1, forward strand.
GCAACCCTGAATTGTACAGTCGTGGATGTTACTTTACCTTGGTCACACAGGTCTGATTAGTTTTTGTGAGACAGTGCATTGGTTAATAAGGATCAGGCAAGCTATTTCCAAAACAAAACATGTTTAATTTAACTAAGACAAATATTTTACAAACAGCAATGGGCATATCACATGCTTGAATCACAATTTGTTTCTTCTTGTAGAAAGGCTTATACGCTGGTTAAACATGATAATTAATATTTAAGGAATTGACAGAACATTGTCCTACTTTGGCCAAACAGGCAAGACAGCAAATATCAGAATCTCAGAACACAAGGACTGCATCCGATTTCACCAGTACAGCCACTCTGGACTTGCAGACCATGCTCTGGATACTTGCCACAGAATAAGGTGGAAGAAAGCCACAGTAATACACTGCAGCAAGTTCAAATATGAAAGATTATTCATGGAATCAACCTCAGCCCTTAGGAACATGCCAAACCTCAACAAATTTGGATGCATGAGACTGCCCCAAATTTGGGAAACATACATCAGAACTTCAGCCCAAAGACCAAGAACACCTAATATAGTCCGCTAGGGGGGAACCATCAGGACTTTAGGAAAATGGTAGCTTCCTCGTTTCATTTCTCATTTGCTGTTATGTAGTACTTGTATGATTGTGTCTTTATCTTAAGTTCCCATGAAGATGGCAATGTGACTTTGCTGAAATATTGGAAAGTATATATTAAAGTTGATTTAATTTATGTTTCTAGTGAAGTAAAGCTAATTACCTGAGACATTAAACAAAGAAATCTCACATTCAACTTAATATCACATGAAAATTCCTTAGCCTGTAAAGCCTTGCATTCAATTTTATAAAAATTAAGACAAATTATAGGTAATACTTTCTATGCGTTAGTTAACAGAAGCAATATACAAACTTATACCATTCATTTATGCACACACAGACTAATGGTTGGCTCTCTAACTTCTTTGCTACGTACTATAGTTGAATAAGCAGGACTAGCATCGATTATCTACACAAACAGTCGTGTACAGTAACATAGAGCAATCTACTTACTAGCTCTCAGTATCTTGCAAAGTCCTAGGGGTATGGGTGAGTTCTGCTGGTTCCTTCCTCATTCTTGCGAGGCAGCTGTGATTGGGTATTATTTGAAGGTTGTCAACTTGCAAGTTCTCTCCTTTGAAAAAGTAATATAGTTTTTTGGCAATTTAAGGAACTGCTCCGGTTTCATCATATCGGCATACGTGTGGGTCTGTACTTTCGTTGAAGAACATCTCGGAGTATGGTCTCTCCTGACTCCCCCCCCCTGCACTGGGGTTAGCTACCAGCGAACTTCCCAAGATCTCCCAGACGACGCCCTACTCTTCTCCTCCCAAGACTCCAGAAAAATTTGAATAAAAAGGGGCCTTTTGCCAGCCAATCACGGCCTTTTATATCATTCAACATCCCTTGTCTTACCATCCAAACTTCCTGATTTTCCAGAAGCACCCTGAAGTCACCTACACTTACTTTAGGTCTTGATTGCAAAACTGCTATATTTCAGTGACCTTAGAGATTATTGTTTACCTTCAGCCCACTAATATAATCCTGTCTAATCCTTTTAGTTACATATACTTGTAGTTCTACATTCAGTTATTTTCTTAATATAATACAAAGTTTAATACATTAAAGTAGGTTATATACCCTTCTAATTCTATATATTTTATGACCTATGTAAAATCGATATAGGTGAAAAAAATTTTCTTTATTTCACCATAAGAGATTTACAGTAACCCTATACAAAAAGGGAAATATGAGAATTACAGAGGTATTTCTCTACTGAGTGTTCCTAGTACGATATATGCGAGTATACTTGACAATGGTTGAGAAAGATTGTGGAAGGGAAGCTAGGTGAAGAGCATGCTGGATTCAGGCTAAATAGAGTCTGTCAGAATCAGATTTTTACTTTATGACAAATAGTTGAAAAATCATAGGAATATAACAGAGATCTCTATTTAGGTTTTGTATACCTGGAACAGGCATGGAACATATGACAAGGTGTCAAGAGATAAGCTATTCAAAACACTACAGTTGTATGGTGTCAATGTGACATTATATCAGTAATACTTAGTCTTTATTTGTAAGTCAGCAGTTAGAATTGAAGGCAGTACAGGATAATAGTTTAATGTTAAATCTGGTGTCAGACAAGGGTGTACATTATCTTCTCTGTTATTCATTATCTATATGGATCACATTATGAAGGATAGTGGTATTAAACCTGATAAGTACCAGTTATTCAATTTAGTCAAAGGAGTCTTGCAGACTTGTACCAGATTTATTTAAAAGTATAACATCATCCACAGAGAGTAAAGAACTGAAATTAACATTTCCAATCTTGATTGGAAATGTTAATTTCAATTCTTAATTGAATAAATTTAATAATTGTTGTAATAGATATGGTATGAAGGTGAGCAATAACATCGATGAAAATAGGCAGAAACACTGAAAATATCAACTGCATTGTAAATGGAGAACTTATAGAACAAGTAAAGCATTTCAGCTACTTCAGTATGATTTTTAGTGAAGATGGTAAATTAAATATGGAAATAGACAACAGAATCAACAAAGCTGGTATAGTAGGAAGTCAACTTAATAAATTTATATGGAATAAGAGAGAAATTAAAACACTAAATTAACTGTATACAAGACAGTGTCTAAATCAATTTTAACTTATGGATGTGAGAGCTGGGTCAGAAGTAAAGCACTTGACCAAAGACTAGAGACCGCAGATATGAGAGTCCTGAGAAAGATTATGGGCATGAACAGATGGCATCAATGGCAATATCATATTAAAAACGAGGATATTGGGAAAGAACTTGACATTGTTAGCATCCAGGAATGTGTTAGCAGAGCTAATCTTAGGTGGTATGCTCACTTAAAAACAGAATCAAAGAGGAAAGATTAGCAAAACAAGTGTTCTCTACCGGTTGGCAGGAAAAAGACCCAGAGGAAGACCACGATATAGGTGGATTGATATAAAAAAGTGCCTTAGAAGATAGAAATATAAGATCTAATAATGTTGGAGTCTTGACAGGTAACAGATTGATTTGGAGCAAAATTATAGATAGGAAGTTAGTAATGATGTAAATTTTTCATGTAATACTATCATATCCTGTACATCCCTTGAGGGTGCATGTGAGTAATTTGATGATGATCATCATAACAACTTTAAGAGCACCTTATCCTTATGTCTGAAGAGAAAAGTCTTTAAACAATGCATCCATCAATTCTTACTGAATTAGAGACACTCTTAGAGGCATCCAAAGGCTGGAGATCACTCAGAGAAGTATGGAGAGATGTGAGATGGAAATTACAAGGAGAGATAAATGGAATATATGTATACGAGGAATGAAATGACGACTGGAAGATGTCATCTGTGTAAAAACACTAAAATCAGAGTGGACAGGCCACATTGCTAGAACTAACCAACATTGGGCTATTATAGTGATAACGAACTGGACTCCAAGAGATTGTAGAAGACCTAGAGTAGTGGTTCTTAACCGGTGTTCCGCGGTGAAAGATGTCACATGATACAGTTCTGAGTGTAGCTGCCTACTCTGCTCCTAACAACTGAAGACTGCTATGTGCATTGACTTCTAAACCAACAGAACAAACCAGCATGTTGTGAAATAGTAAACGTTATGTTTGACGATGAAGCAAAAAAGGAAATTATGAAAATTCCTTATTTGAACAATACAATAAAAAATAAAATTAAGGATACCTCAGATGATATTGAGAAAACAGTTAGCAATAAATTTTCCAAACAACATTTAGCTTTACAAATTGGCGAGTCCACTGATATTAGCTGTAAAGTTCATATACTAGGATTTGTTCATTTCATTAGTGAATCAATTTCTATGCTGTAGAAAACTAAAAGTTAATACAAGTATCCAATGGAAAAATGAAAATATTTTGACATCCACTGACAGATTGTCAGCTTATAAAAAAAAAGTATCTCTTTGTAAAAACCACATTTCAGAAAAAAAAATACAGTAGATATGTTGCCTTCTCTCCATAATAAAAATGTCGAGGGAATTATTTCCGTTATAACAGAACATTTAACAATACTGAAAGAAAAAATTTCAAGTTACTTTTCTTCCTTAAATATACACAATTATGACTGGATACGAAATCCATTTGGCACAGTTAATACATCGAGTTGTGAATTTTTGTTACAAGAAGAAGAACAATTAGTTACCATGTCAACAGATTGTACTCTAAAAATGAAATTCTCTGAAATAAATCTTGAGGAATTTTGGATTTTTGTCCAAGCCGAATATCAGCTCACTCTCCACAAGGGCACTGAAAATTTTGTTACAGTTTTCAACATCATGTTTGTGTGAGCTCAGTTTCTCAATATTAACCAATATGAAAACTAAAAAGCGTGAAAGTCTCACTAATGTAGACAAAGAGGTGAGCATAGCTATATCACATATTAGACCTGCAAAACCTGACAAGCTTTTGGCTTCACAAATTTTTCTCATCATCATCATCATCATCAAATTCCTGACATTTACCCTCAAGTGGTGTACAGGATATGATAGTACTACATGAAAAAAATTACATCATTACTAACTTCCTATCTACAATTTTCCTCCAAATCAGTCTGTTACTTGTCAAGACTCCAACATTATCAGATCTTATATTTCTATCGTCTAAGGCACTTTGTACCATATCAATCCACCTATATCATGGTCTTCCTCTGGGTCTTTTTCCTGACAGTCTGACAGAGAACACTTGTTTGGCTAATCTTTCCTATTCCATTCTGTTTAAGTGACCATACCACCTGAGACTAGCTCTGCTAACGCATTCCTGGATGCTGACAATGTCAAGTTCTTTCCTAATATCCTCATTTTTAATATGATATTGCCGTTGATGCCATCTGTTCATGCCCATAATTTTTCTCAGGACTCATATCTGCAGTCTCTAGTCTTTGGTCAAGTGTTTTACTTCTGACCCAGCTCTCACGTCCATAAGTTAAAACTGGTTTGAACACTGTCTTGTATACAGCTAATTTAGTGATTTGACTAATTTCTCTCTTATTCCATATAAATTTATTCAGTTGACTTCCTACCATACCAGCTTTGTTGATTCTGTTGTCTATTTCCATATTTAATTTACCATCTTCACTCAAAATCATGCCTAAGTAGCTGAAATGTTTTACTTGTTCTATAGGTTCTCCATTCACAATGTAGCTGATATTTTCAATGCTTCTGCCTATTTTCATTATCTTTGTTTTGTTATTGCTGACCTTCATACCATATCTATCACAACAGTTATTCAATTTTGTCAGGGAATCTTGCAGACTTGTAGCAGATTTATTCAGAAGTATAACATCATCCGCACAAGACAAGGAGCTGACATTAACATCTCCAATTTGGATATCAGGTTTAACACCACTTTCCTTCATAATGTAATCCATATAGATAATGAATAACAGAGGTGATAATGTACATCCTTGTCTGACACCAGATTTAACATTAAACCATCTCCCTGTACTTCCTTCAATTCTAACTGCTGACTTACAACTCAAATGAAGACTAAGTATTGCTTGATATAATGATCCATTGACACCATACAACTGTAGCGTTTTGAATAGCTTCTCTTGGCACCTTGTCATATGCTTTTTCCAGATCTTCAAAACTTAAATACAGATCTTTGTTATATCCTTTGTGATATATCTGTGTGTGTGATATGTTAAAAGTGTTCTGACTTCGAAAAGGTTAAGAACCACTGAGCTAGTGGATGACTATATAGCTGATGTTTGTGTGAAACCAGGAAACACGTTGGAGTGGCTTGGCAACAAACATCCCAAGACAAGACCAAGTAGAGAAATCTACCTCCTATAATCAATTGAGGAGTTTTGATGATAAATGTTGGGTAAAATATTTTGCGCTGTTTACAACTGTAAACTGTAGAAGTTTACAGTTGTTGAATGGGAGTTGACCGTCTCCCATGTTTTCCATTAAGTAACGTAGCCCTTACTTTAAGTCAGTGAGTGTTTCATTGCCTCTACTGACTCTAAAAAAAACGTTTTGACTTTGTAAAGATGTTTGCATAATGCTTTACTTCTTTTCATCTAATCCTGTGTGAAAGGGGGTCAAAGGAATGGCTAAACAGTCCAGACTTGCTCCAGTGATGTCAGTAAATGTATTTATTATGCTCTCAGGGATTGATGTTGACATCATCCTGTACATAGTAAATCAAGTTACAAGATGCATCATACACTACTTGATATGGTATAATTTTTTTTTTTTTTTGTGTGTGTGTGTGTGGGGGGGAACTGTAATGATGGCATTGATGTGTAGTTTGAATGTGTTGTTGAGGAATTGTTAGTTCCCAGGTCCTGCTCACCAAAATTCAGAAAAAACATCACCTACTTAATAAATTATTTATTTCATTCTTGCCATGTTGTTTAATACTGTCAAACTTTAGACAAATGCTTGCCGAAAATTAGCTACCTAAGCCTGTCTGTATAATTAAAGATTTCTTTTTTGAAGTTATATAGGTAGATAAATCTGTCATCAACTACTGACCCATCACTTCAGTCCTAAGGTATGGTCATCAACAGTTAATTGATGTGTAACGAATGAAGTCTAATGCGTTATTGTAATACTTGTTTGGTTGCCGCGCTATTGTAATATCTTTATTCTAATTAGTAGTGTGCTTTTGCTTTCATAATCTTTCTTACTTATTCTGTTGCATACTATGTTTATCCACCTTTTGTATTTACTAGTCTTATGCCCATGAACACTGGAAAATTTATTTCTTAAGACTGCGCCACCAGTATTACGTCTGGTAGATCTCTCTCTTACTAGCATAAATTCCTTCAATAATGTTTACATAAACAGGCCTGGTTCTTCAAGTACTTAAACTACGCTTTTAATTTTAATGCCTTAGTTGTTTCCTGCTCACAGATCCAAGTTTATTTAGGAACAGTGCATTGTAAAATAAAATATCATGTGCCACTCTATTGACATAGAATTAAAACACATTTATTTACATAACAAAGTACATTAATTAAACGATAGGCATAAATGGTGGGGTTTGTTATTCCCTTCAACGTGACAGGTGATCTTAGCTTAGTGATATCATCGGATACTCAGGATCGCAACTTCCTGAACAGAGATCCGGTTATCACTGAAACTTTTGAACCAGTGTCCAATAAAACTCTGCACTTTAGCCCTCTTATTTTTCCCCGTATTGCTGTCATGGCATTTTCATGTTGATTCCTAACATTTCTTAGCCACTTCTTAGTCCTCCATGTAGGATGATGGTGAGTCATTACCACATTAGATTCCCAATGCATCCTTCTATTTGAGTCTCTTCTACTGCTATAGCAATTTTTGGCAATGTGCCCAAATTTATTACATCTATAGCACTGAGGTACTTTCCTCCTGTTTTCCCTTTCAGATACTCTTGTTCAGAGCCTAGCTGTTCCTGAGGTTTTTACTTTGAACTCCCCAAACTGATTTAGAATGGAGTCAAGTTTATCTATCAAGGGCTGCCGTAGTCCTTCTACCTCTTTTTTGATATAAGAGTGTAGTTCTTCCATGTTAATAGACTCTGCGACAGTCAATCTGTTGTGGTCTATGTTATTTATTTCTGTGGCCTTATTTTCCTCTTTTCCTGCCTTCTGTTGGTCTTTACTTTTTTCTTTAGGATTCCTTAGATTTTTCTCTTTCTTAACCTCAGTTTTTGGATCTGACACCTGTAATTTTGTGTATCTGGCTGGCATTAGATGTGGGATGAAGATCACTTACTTTCTTCTTTTTCTTTTATTGCCAGATAGCATTCTTCTAAGGTAATCTTCCTTTTGTACGCTGTCTCTTTATATTCTTCTCTTACTCCTAACCTGAATTGGTTGAAGACTGCCCAATCAAGATGGCTCTTTTCCTCACTGGACATGCTCAAGCTATTAGCTAAGGTGAGTAGCCTATTGTAATAATCAGTGATAGATTCTTTTTTCTCTTGTCTACAGTTTTGCAGCCTCCACAGGTTCGGACCCACGCTCTTATAACTTTGGAAAACTGAGATATCAGGGTATCCTTGAATTTATTGTATTCCAAAGTGTCTCTCAGTATGGAGAGGAATACAAACAATTCTTGGCCCTGCCGATCAGTTTATTCCTTAGTATTATTAGAAGCTGTAAGTCCGACCAGTTTCCGACGTTCCTTAGCTCCTCTATAAACTTGAAGAAGGACAACACATCATCGTGGTCCTCTCCAGAGAATTGTGGGATGATGAGGTGAGGATTTACTGTTCTAAAGAATTCTACATCCCTCCCCCATCGTGTTAGTACTAGTGGCTCCCGAGTTACCGCTGTTCACATTCATGGTTCTTAAAAAATTTTCTTACACTATATATGTATATACATATATACACACACTTTCTATTTATTTGCCTGTTCTTTATTTCCAAAACTATTCCAATCCACTATTATTCATTTTAATTACTGTGGCATGTGGTCACCATAACGTCTGGTCCTCTGGATCCTACTCCTGACTTTTCTGCCTCTAACTGCCCACTCCAATGTTCAGCTCAGTCCCTTTTTATTTCATGTTCTCCAGGACCTTGCACGAAGGGTTGTAACCAGTGGTAAGAGGCTTGCACGAGTCCTTTGTTTAATTTTTCTTAAATTTGCGAGCCTCTTGTTCTTCTTGTTTACTTTTTTACTTGTTCAAAAAAACATTTTTTTTTTTGAAACATTAAGCGACAAACTCATATGGTAACCTAGCAAAAATTAGTCAATTCGGCAGTGTCTAGATTATTTGGAATTATTGTTTCAACTCCTCTATAACGAATGCACCCAAGATTGAAAATAAAATAAACGCATGCGCTATCTGTACCCTTCTCCTTTCTGGTAGCCAGTCGTATGGTATAACTAGTAGCCAATCAAATGTTTTATAAAAGATTATAAAAGATTTCATTCTTATTGTATTTTGATAGTTAAAAAATGTTTTTTTTATGTAAGATAAATTAACACAGTTGATTGTGTGCAAATATTTCATGTTTATATCCTGAAATATTTGTTTAAAAACGATAGCCTTTATAGGTTGATTGTCCTCTCATACTTTTTGATTGTAATTTGTACACAAGCTGTATAAATAAAAGTCTTTGTGTGAAATATGACTTTTTTTTTTTTTTTTTTTTTTTTGCTCGACGATATGCGAACGAGTCCTTTGTTAAAATTTCCATAGCTCACCATTGGTCGTAACCCCCCCCCCCCCCGAAGAATTCGGCACGACTCCTTGATCTTCTGTTAAGACCAACTCGTTCTTTCTTCTCTTCTGTGCACTCCTTTAATCCTATCTTGTCGGGCAACAGAAACTTGTGTGAACCTTGCCGATCTGTTTGACACTAACTTTGAAGGTGTTTATATGCAGATCTCGCAAACAACTTTCTCATACACTTAAATCGTAAACAACTTTCTTATGCCCTTATGTAGGACTATTATACAAAGTTCCGGTGGCAAAGCATTGCCTTTGTTTTTGACATTCTAGAAATTTTTGTAAAAGCAGTAAATATAGTCAATTCCCATAGGATTATTTACATGAATATTTACCATAAATATTCATGAGACTTGACCTCTGTAAAGATCAGTGTAAAGCGCTTTGGTATTTCCAAGCTACATAGAGTTTTACAGATGAACTGTAGACCCAGTAGTTAATCAATGACAGCTATTCTAGATCTGTATCTAGAAGATTATCCCCCTCTGGACACATGCCATAGAAAAGTTTGGAGAAATCAGTGCTGTTGCTCTTGACATTGTGAGGGCACTTACCAAATTTTTCTTCTCATGGGGCACCTGTTCATTGTGGAGGAGATTTCCCAGTGATGGCACTAGTCCTTTGTTTTTTTTTTTCTTTTCTTCCTCAATTCCATGAAGGAATTGAGTTAGATCCATGTAACTTGCACATTATTCTACATATTCCCCATGAAGTGTTATACACTTGTTACAATGCTGCTGCATCATTTGCAATCCTCTGAGGGAATAAAAAAGTCTTTCCCTTGTTGCACAAACTAGTAATTTTTGTTCCAGGTATTTATCAAAACTTTTACCCCCCCCGATAGAATGTTATTATTTGCTAAGAATTGCATGTGCATTTTATACATATATGCCATAAGTTAAATTATTTCATGGCAGATATTTGGTTTTAATTAATGCAAATTGTTCATGATAAATCAGTAATTTTTCTAATCAGTAAACCAAAAACTTGTCGAAACTTGTATTGTGTCTTTTGTATATACATTTTTTATGTGCCTCTTCATGTAATTGGGGGAGGCTGCTTAATTGGGCCAAATTATGCCATTCCTGATGTCGCCCAATTAACTGGCATCCACTGTATATTATCAATTTCAATAAATTAGAAAATCTTTAAGTGAATTGGATGAGGAACTTTCTGATAGATATCTAAGGAGAGGTGGCTTTTTTTTTCAGAGGAGACCTTTTATCAGGAATGTATCTAACAGGATGCCACTTCCTGAGTTATCTTTTAAACTTAATCATACTGTGCAATCTTTAGAAGAAGATACTCAGTGTTTGGAGATGATGCAAAATTAGAAAATTAACCTGAAGATGCTGCTATGTAGTGACTTCAGAATGATTTGAATAGACTGATGCTTTGGGGAGAAGTAGAACACTAGAGCACTGATGTCAGATTAAGGTTTAAGCTATCTGGTGATAGCTTATACGTTGACTATTCATAACTGCATTTTTTTAAAGAAATTACAACATAGTCTAATAAATAAACCAAAATGGATTTAATTAATACTTCCAATATTTCAGTAAAATCAAATTGCCATCATCAGGGAACAAAATATAATAACATGCAGCCACCACACTAACTAATGAGGATGAAACATGTCAACTGAGAATAGGCCTAAGGGCTTAAATCAGTGTTTCTCAAAGTGTGGTACACGAAAGGTTGTTAGGGGGTATGTGGCAATTTTCAGCTATGCATAATTAAAGGAGTCATTATATTTTTCAACGAACAGTGCAATTAGAGACAACCAGGATAAAATGGCACTAACTAATGAATCACATCCCTTCTTTAACAAAAACTGCCAAGCAAAACCATACGTTGCCGGTAGAACATATGGTTTTGTTCCACCGGCACCACCCGCATCGTTAACGTGTTAAAACTAAGAAATATATAGTGAATGTGTTTCGGATAGTATGGAATTCGGTTGAAGGGAATTAGCATTTCAACTCAACTGTTGAAATGCTAATTTGTCTTTGGTTTGCGCGATCTTTTGTTAATACCGCACCAATCATATGCAGTTCTTCGCTGCCCTACGTATCTCAAGTCTTGTAAATTACTGGTAATTTTTGTTTGAAATAATGGGAAAGAAAATGACGCTACTTGGGTAGATGACTTTGACGATGCACATGAAGAAACTGTTCTCGATGCCAAAAGTAGTGCTGGTGAGTAGGAGCTTCTTGGTAAGTCGCGCCATTTTCAGTTTTTTTCTGAAAACTTTAGTTTCCGAAAATTCCCGCACATATCTTGCAACACGATTTTTTAGCTTTAATTTTGGGAAAAAAGTTAGAGTTATATTCGAGTAAATACAGTATTTTTTTTTTAGCTTTCAAATTCTTGCATATGGATCATTGGTTAAAGATTGGATTTCTAAAACCCCCAAAAGAGAGCAATATAGCAAATACAAGTAGCTATAAGCAACAAGAAAACATTGATTTTGCATCTGGATCAAATGAAATTGATGAGTGTGTCGTCTGACATCTCTAGGGAACCAAAATTTAAAAATAAATCATATTTTTTGTTTACATGAACACATAAATTCAAATAAAATAGATATTTAATTTTAATTAATATTTTAAATTAATTTATTTTTAATTAATTAATGAATTAATCAGGGGGTAGTTGGTAATGCTGAAAATTTAAGAAGGGGTACGTGGATATCTGAAGTTTGAGAGAAACACTGGCTTAAATAATTCTCGTAGAAATGGCTTAAATAGTGCTCCAAGTGAGTTAAATTGGGATTTTAGGGCTTTAGGCCTACTCTCAGTTGACATGCTTCAGCCTTATTACTTAGTGTGGTGCCTGCTTGCACATATCTGTGTTGTTCGTTGATGATGGCAGTTTGTCTTTGCTGAAATATTGGAAATATTAAAATTTATTTTAGTTAATATATTATTCTGTGTTGTAATTTCTTTAAAAAATAATTTATAAATATAAAGTTGCATGCTGTGTAAGTGCTGCTGCACTGCAGGAGTAGCTGTAATTATGATGACAGAATGAGTGAAAACTATGAGTCATGGTATTCATCATTTTCATGCTTTATTGGAACAAAAATAATAAAAAATAAATAAATAAATCCAGTTTTTCTGGGAGGAGTTAAGTAGAAGTGTAATTTAATTTTTAGGATTCCTGAGGCTCATAATTTAAGTGAGATCCTTCCAATGAAAGAATTTGTAGTCCCTTCCATTCTTAAGACAATTCAAATGAGACTTCTACAAAAAAAATTTCAGATCCTTTGGAATCATTTCTTAAAACATCCTGGAGTTGTTTTAAGTTATGGAAACTAGGAATTTTAGAGTAATAGTCTATTTTACAAAAGTGGTCACAACAAGAAGTACTGAAGTAGTGAAAATAACATTGACAAATTATAACAAGGAAGTCTTTCTTTTCCACTATGTAAGATTTTGGTTGGATTGGATTCAATCTGCATAACAGTACCCCAGTAACATTTACCAGCAAGTTGGATATAGATGTTAGTTTATTCATTATTTTTTAAATATGAGACATTTTACTTTTGTGACATGAGATGGTAGAAAACTGCAATGCTTCATAAAAATAGTTTAAAAAGTTTAAGCCGAATGGGGATTCTTCCATACTGAAGCTTGAAGAATGACCATGATTTAGACTAATCCACTCCAGAATGCCAGGATCTTTTGAATATAGTTATCAGCCTGAAAACTTGGGATTTTTCTTTTGCAAAATAGACTGGCTGGAGAACACATCATCATCATTGGCTCGAAAACCCTGGATGGGCCAAGCTCTGAAGATTTCTTCAGCTACTTTTATTTCTGGCTTTGGCTGGCCAGTTTTTCTCATTTATCTCTTTGAAAATCTTTTTCGATGACATCTTCCCATCGTAGTCTTGGTCTTCTTCATTTTCACCTTCCTTGGGATTTTGCAAGAAATAATTTTTTTACAGGATTGTTATAATTCATTCTTATGAGATGTGCAGTTCAGTTAAAATGATTAATTTGAAGAAATTTTATTATATCTGATTCTTTAAAATATCTATATAGTTCAAAGTCTAAGCGTTTTCTCCACTGATCGTTTTCCTTAATACCACCAAGGATACTGCTGAGTATTTTATTTTCAAATACAGCTATTTGCTTTTTCTCATTCTTTGTCAATGTACAGGGCGAATCAAAGTTTATACAACAGGAATTTATTATTTCTGGATATAAACTGTGATTTCATGAGAAATCTTTTCACGTAATTTGGCTACAATTAAATAATGATCAGATTCTTTAATTTTTGTCCCTCTACAAGTTCTTACATCTAACAGGTTGGTTTTATGCCTTGCATCAATTAAAATGCGATCAGTTTGGTTTTGAGTGTTTCCATTCAGTGACCTCCAAGTAGCTTTATGAATGTTTTTATGTTGAAAAAAAAAAGATGCCGCCAATTATCATATTGTGTGAAGTAGTATAATCTACAAGCGTTGGTCCATTATTGTTGGTAAATTCATATAGGATGTATTTGCCAACAACTAGCTGAAATTCAGCCTCTTTTCCCGCTTTTGCATTCAAGTCTCCGATGACTATCTTAATATCACTATCTGAGCAGCTATCAAAAAAGTCTATCCAAGTCTTTATAAAATGTTTCTTTTTCATCATCGTCCTTCTCTTCAGTTGGTGCATATGCAGAAATAATACTATGACTAAAGAACTTTCCTCTGATTCTAATTTTACATAGTCTGGGTGACTGGGCCTTAAAATCCATTACAAGATGTTTAATCTTTTTATTCACAATTAATCCAGTTCTTTCAACATGCTTTTTTGCATGACAGCTATAAAATAGTATGTAATTTCTTCTTTCTAACCTGCCCTGTCCATCTAAGTTCTTGAATCACAGTTACATCAATCCTATATTTGTCAAGTTGTTGCATCGACAACTTCAGGGCCTTCCTTCAGTATAAGAAAAGAACATTCCAGCTTCCGAGTTTCAAATCCTTGCATCATTTTCCAGGAAATTTCTGTAAAAGCAGCCGGTTATAATTTGTGGACTTCCCAATATGCAAATTTTCACAGAATGGGGTTGTTAGCCCCATGCCCAACCCTAACCTAGAGGCAGGGTGGCCCAGCTATACCCCCAGGTACTGAGTACCCATTTTAGTCACCTCTTACGACATGCATGGGTTAAATTGGGACTATTCTTTAACCCCAGTCACTACACAGCCGGGGGCGGGGGAGAACACACATTTCACATCTATAATAGACTTGTCACAGAACTTACTTGATTAGGTGAACTTACAAACATCCACAATCTTTCTACACCAGTCTCATTCAGAGATGACAGGTATTTCCTCTTCTCTTCCTCTACAGCATTTTCAATTGGCAGACAGCAGACTGCATCTAGGAAGACTAGCATGCCCTCCTTAGCAAAATAAAGTTTATCAGAGGTAAGTTATTTTGCCGTGACAAGTCTTGAAGCATAACGCAATGGAAAATGAGATTAATTAATTAATCAGTTAATGTAATTAATTAAAGTTTTCTTTATATAACTCCACATATCAGCCATAAAGCCTATAGCAAATAAATGTGTGTGTGTTGGAATCAAGAGTAGAGTAGTTGGTTGATATTCATTTGGTAGAGCCAGGGGTTGTAGTCTGGAATACTTCATGAGGAAGGCTCTTCCACAGAACTGAAGTAGAAAGAATGAAAGATGAATGGGAGTAGTTTAGTCAATCAGTTGACAATTCAAAGAATATTGAGTAGAATATTAAGTCCCTTGTGTCAACGTAGACTTAGCAGAAATGGCAGGAAGTGGGGGGGGGGGCATGATCATGATGGATGTCATTTCTGCTGAACAGCACCAATGGGAATATGTGTACAAGAGATACATGGAAA
The DNA here is from genome assembly GCF_054136105.1 of Typopeltis vanoorti. NCBI lineage: Eukaryota > Metazoa > Arthropoda > Arachnida > Uropygi > Thelyphonidae > Typopeltis > Typopeltis vanoorti. Next base: position 12,232,933 of record NC_143569.1, read on the forward strand.
TAGACTTTCTGTGAGACATTGGCTGGAGCGAAGCCATGGAAGAGGTAATCAATCAGCTGAAATATTCTCATCTAAACAGCCTCAAGAATTTTTAGACAGGTCTTAAATGCATCACCAAAAATCAGAGCATTATTTAAAGGTTGCGTGGATTTATGATTTTTGTACAGAGTAAAAGTAGGTAGTTGAACAGATGAAAAGGAGACAGTTTTTTCGAAGCCAAGGATTTATAGAAGTAATTTTTCCAGCAACGGCTAGGTGCTCTCTATATATATAGTAGCATAGTCATGAAGATAAGGTATGTCACATCAAACTGTTATTTGCTTACATTTTGAAAATAACTGAAAACAATCATATAATTTCTTATCACATAGCAAAAAAAAAGTCTTGCTCAGACAACTATAACTCAGACTCTTGAAGGCCCACAGCAGATTTAAGAGGATAACATCTGCAAGGATTAGAGAACTAAATTGGTTCATGAACTGCATGGACATGTTAAAGCTTTTTGTAATAAACTAAGATTGTTGGAAAGTCAGATAAGAGCTAAAAATTGTTATCATTTTCCTACTCTAGCAACTCATAAAAATATCCCTTATAATTGTTATGGAAATGAACTGAAGGCACTAATAGAGCAATTTGATACTGATACAAAGTTTGCTGACTTCAAAAAAAGACTCCACATTCACTATATTTGCTCGTCCGATGGATGCTGATGTAAATAACGTGCCAGAAAACTTACAGATGGAACTTATTGAGCTTCAGGCGGATTTATTGCTAAAATCACAATTTATCAACATTGCTTTGACGGATTTTTATAAATTTTATTTGGTGGAAGAAAAATATACAAATTTACTCGCCTTTTCAAGAAAATTCATTTGTCTTTTCGGCAGCACATATGTGTGAACAGTTTTTTCGAGGATGAAATACAATAAATCAAAAATTCGGACAAGAATAACGGACGAAAACCTCGAAAATTCTATGCGATTATCCTTAAGTAATATTAACGTCAATATTGATAGTCTCGTAGTTGAAGTACAAGGCCAATATTCACATTAAATTGTTATGTCGTTCATTATGTTATAAAATTTATGTAGAGCTTTATACCAAAGCATTATATTATAAATAAATGAAATATGAAGTAGCAACTTGTTTTAATTTATTTTATTTAATAATTTGGTCTGGCCCTTGACTTGGAGACAGAATGATAATTTGGCCCCCGAACTAGGAAAGGTTGCCAATGCCTGATCTAAAATTTCAGAAATTCTTTCCAAAATTTTTGAGTAACATTTGTTTAGCTATTTTTATGCATAACTTAACTGTTCTTCATTTTCCTCTGTATTCTCTGAGAGCACTTGTAGACATTATGTATGGTAATGTCCAGTTATACAAGGTACACTGGTGTCTAACCTGTACATTATCACATTAACGTCTATTTTGTCAAACTAGATTATTGGTGACTAAAACAATACAGTTCTTATTTTTTTAGCTCACAAATTCACCATATGCTTTCCTTGCAAAATCTAAAATTTTCTTCAGATTTTGAACATTTTAGTCTTCAGCAGTTTGTTGGATGGTTTCGCCCCCCCCCCCCCCCTTCCCCATTATATTTGTATATTTGAAATAGAAAGTTAGATTTTCATTAGAATGGTAGAGTTAGATACTAATTTTTATTCTGCTTGGTAAATGATGGTCATTTCTTTTTTTGAATCTTTCTTCTTGAACTAATCAGGTTGATAAGATTTCTTGTTTTTGTGTGCTCACCACACAAATTTATGCTGGAACAAAATGTCACTAACAATGGCAAGTACTGATTTTCTGTTTTTTCCAAATATTCCCTAGATATTTTTGTACTCATTTTTTATGGTGCAGGTCTGCTTAGGTCTTCAGCATCACCTTTGTTTTTTGTTTTTCCTTTTTGTCACCTATCCGATAATGACTAAGTTCCTCTACTTCTTCCCAAGTAGAATCTTCCATTGGGATGCTAGGCATAAATAAATATTAGTATCCCATTTTGAAATTTGCTTTAATACACAAAACTGATGCTCATTAACGTAGGTATGTTTAGTGCTAATATAGTTACTCTCATCTTTCCCTGATGACTAAATAATTTTATTATGCATTTATTTGGCTCTTATTCTCATTAATAGTAATGTTAAAATGGTAGTACTGTTATCTCTGTTTCTTTTCATTAATGATTTGTTAATGTAATAACATCCAGTTATACAAGGTACACTGGTGTCTTAACCTGTACATTACCACATTAACATCTATTTTGTGAAACTAGATTATTGGTGACTAAAACAAATATTTCATTCCATACTTTGGACAGAAAGATGATAACACTTTAGAATGTTTTTATTCCTGAAGAAGAAATAAACAATTACCAGGACACATAATTTGCTACGTTCCTCATAATTTAGATGCAAAATAAATGGAATTTTACATCTTAATTACGATGACGCACTAAGGTGTGCTGAGTTGGTTACTTTGCTGTGTCCACACTGCCCCGTACACATACTAATTGCAAACATTTTTTTTTTTTCTTTTAGTTTTGATTTTCTTGGTTGCTGGAATACATAACTATGCGTTTAGAGGTTAATTTTTACCTATTAGAGGTTCAGATTTGCAGTAGGTTAAGTAATTTTTTTTTACATTATATTGGAAAGAGAAAATGCACTAAAACTACTTTAAGCTTGTTTGGAAAAGCATGTATACTTGGTGAAATTTGCATTAAATATCTTTGATAATCAGAAACTTCCTGAATTAATTACTGCAAACTTATCATGTGTGACCTCCATCCACAGAATATTGTAAACCTAAAGTGTGTGGACTAAGATTTTTTTTTCTATTATTATTTATATCTCATTATCATCTTCCTTTTACCCTCTTTTGAAGTTCATCTACTTAGATGAACTTCAAAAAGAAATTAATTACCTCTCACATGTCTTTAGACAAAATGGGTATTCTGATAAAACCATTAAAAAAATTTCTTCTAAATCCTCCTAGCCACCGCACTGAAGAAATAACCAACTTCAAGGGTAACATCTCCATCCCATACATCAGTTCAGTTTCCAAAAAATTAGCTAAAGTTCTTAGAAGTACAACATCAGGACCTTATTCACTACACTTCCAAAAATCTGTTCGCTAGTAAGCCATCCAAAGCCTCATCATCATAATCTGAAATATCCTGGCATATATAAGATATGGTGTGATTGTAGTATCCCTTATTTTAGTTAAACAAATCTATTGAATTACATATGGAGGAACTCAAGAGAGTCATGGTCTTTTCTCGAACAATCCTGATGATGAACACCAGAGTCATTCAGTCTGCTGGGATAGATCCGAAAACATCTTTCATTGCCATGATGAGTTTGAAAGAAAAATTGTGGAGTCCAGAGAAATCATCCTTAATCGTGAACATTTAAATAACAATTTGAGCTACAACATCCCTGATAGCCACTTTGCTGTTTTTCAGTACTGGCATTCACGAGAGTCTGCAAGCACGCACTCAACAAACAATGCCATGTTTGAAAGAACAACTTAAATATAAATACGTTTTTTCATGTCAGTTATGTACTGCAATTTTCCTGTGCTTCTCAGTTTTAAACTTCAGTGTTTTTATTGCTGTTTCCTATTTTTAGAAGACACCTGAAGAAGGCTGTCAAAAGCCGAAATTAGTAGTGTTTGATATCATTAAAGCCTTACAATTATTCTCGGTTTTTGTCATTAAATCTCTTTATAAAAACGTATCAAAACAACCGAGTCAGTGTTCCTGAACGCACGTTCTCTCCCTGGTGCAGGACACCAGAGTGTACAGAGGATTTGAAATTGGAAACGATCACTATTTAGTCTTGAGCAGGTTAAAATTGAATTTCATATTGAAAAGAATAACATGTAAGAAAGTTTTAAAGCAAATAAAAGTTGAGCAGTTAAATGTATCAAAACAACCAAGTCAGTGTTCCTGAATGCACGTTTTCTCCCTGGTGCAGGACTCAAGAGTGTACAGAGGATTTGAAATTGGAAGCAATCACTATTTTGTCTTGAGCAGGAAAAAATTGAATTTCATATTGAAAAGAATAACATGTAAGAAAGAATAAAAGTTGAGCAGCTCTCAGATGTGAACTGTAGACTAACATACACAAAGATTATTGAAGAAAAAATGAAAGAGTTTGAGAACAGGAACCAAACCTTGGAGAATCAGTGGCAAGCCTTGAAGAAAATCCTGATTGATTCAGCCAGAGAGGCATGTGGTGAGGTTGTCTGCAAGGATAGAAAAATCAGAACTCCATGGTGGACACAGGAAGTTAAAGAGGCAGTGAAGGAAAAGAAGAAATCATATCAAAAGTTCCTGGCAAATAAGTCAGCTTTTGCTCTTAGAGAATACAGAGACAAATGTAAGAAAGCGAAACATTGTGTAAAACTAGCTAAACAAAAGTCATGGGAGGACTTTGGCAAGGACATAGAAAATAAATATCAAGAAGGTGGTAAGATATTCTGGAGGTTGTTAAAGAAGCTTAGAAATGGAGGAACGAGTGCTGTAAAAGGAGTTAGAGATGATAAAGGTGACATGAAAACAGGAGAAAAAGATATCCTTGAAGTATGGAGTAATTACTTTGAAATATTGCTAAATGAAAGCAGTGATAGCACACTGGTAAAAAAACACTCAACAGGCATACCGTCAAGAATACATATCCATACGTGAAGTAGAAAAAGCCATCAAAAGCTTGAAATGTGGAAAAGCAGCAGGAGTAGATGATATTCGACCAGAAATGCCTGAAGTATGGTAGTACAAAAGTCATACAGTGGCTGCACTGCATAGTTCAGAAAGCCTGGACAGAGGGACGAATTCCCGATGATTGGAGCAGAGCTCTAATAGTGCCCATGTATTAAAAGGGAAATAAAACTTAATATGAGAATTACAGAGGTATTTCCCTACTGAGTGTCTATGCAAGTATACTTGAGGAAAGGTTGAGAAGAATTGTGGAAGAAAAGCTTGGTGAAGAACAAGCTGGACTCAGGCCAAATAGAGGCTGTCCGGATCAGATCTTCACTTTACGACAAATAGTTGAAAAAGCATGGGAATATAACAAAGATCTGTATTTAAGTTTTGTTGATCTGGAAAAGGCATATTACAAGGTGCCCAGAGAGAAGCAATTCAATACACTACAGTTATATGGTGTCAATGGGGCATTATATCAAGCAATACTTAGTCTTTGTTTGAGTTGTAAGTCAGCAGTTAGAATTGAAGGATGTACAGGAAGATGGTTTAATGTTAAATCTGGTGTGAGACAAGGATGTACATTATCCCCTGTGTTATTCATTATCTATATGGATCATTATGAAGGAAAGTGGTATTAAACATATCAGAATTGGAGATGTTAATGTCAGCTCTTTGCTTTATGCGGATGATGTTATACTTCTGAATAAATCTGCTACAAGTTTGCAAGATTCCCTGACTAAATTGAAAAACTGTTGTAATGTCAGCATTAAAAAGACAAAGACAATGAAAATAGGTAGAATTGTTGAAAATGTCAACTGTGTTGTGAACGGGGAATTCACAACATTTTTCCACAGGTAAAACTGAAATGTTTTACCTGTGGAACAAGTAAAACATTTCAGCTACGGCACGATTTTTAGTGAAGATGATAAATTAAATATGGAAATAGACAACAGAATCAACAAAGGGTGGGAAGTCAATTGAATAAATTCTTATGGAATAAGAGAAATTAGTTGGAACACTAAATTAGCTGTATACAAGATAGTGTTCAAACCAGTTTTAACTTATGGATCTGAGAGCTGGGTCAGAAGTAAAACACTTGACCAAAGACTAGAGACCGCAGATATGAGAGTCCTGAGAAAGATTAGAAGCATGAACAGATGGCATCAGTGGCAATATCATATTAAAAACGAGGATATTAGGAAAGAACTTGACATTGTCGGCATCCAGCAGTGCGTTAGCAGAGCTAATCTCAGGTGGTATGGTCACTTAATCAGAATGGGCGAGGAAAGATTAGCAAAACAAGTGTTCTCTGCCAGGTTGGCAGGAAAATGACCCAGAGGAAGACCAAGATATAGGTGGATTGATACAGTACAATGTGCCTTAGACGATAGAAATATAAGATCTGATAATGATAATATTGGAGTCTTGACAAGTAATAGACTAATTTGGAGGAAAATTGTAGATAGGAATTTAGTAATGATGTAAATTTTTCATGTAGTACTGTCATATCCTGTACACCCCTTGAGGGTGCATGTCAGGAATTTGATGATGATGAGATATATAAGGGATTGAGAATTGCAATATATGAAATAACTTTTTTTTTTTTTTACTTTATATTAGAAGGAGAGAATGCACTTTATATTATATATATATATTTGTACTTTTTTTTATTATTATTTATTTTATTTATTTAGTTTTTTCAACCTGGTCTGGAAACCTTACTATAGAGACCAAATGTGGAACTTTTTCAGATCACTTCAGGCCTCCTTATTGAAAGCCTGAACAGCCTTCAGTAAGCCTCGCACAGGACAATGAATTTTATCTCTCACCTAAATACTGTAACATATATCCATGCCCACAGTAAGATTTGAACCTGCAGTCTGTTGGTTATAGAGTGAATACATTAATCGCTTAGCCAACCAGGCCAGATGAACTAAACAAATTAAAATTGTTTACTTTGACCACACACACACACGTTTGTCACTTTGTATTTGTATTGTTTCATGTTTTTTCCTTATTTTGTTTCACCTAATATTACTTCATTTTGTTTAGTATTTAAGATTTTTGCAAAAATTTTTACTTTAAGGATAATTACAAACAGATAGGCTTGTTATAATCGATCACTTCATATTGCCTTACATTATATTTGTATAAAAATTATTGATTTGAAATCTGGTTGAGTATAAAAAAAAGTGGAAGTTTTGCATTTATTGATTCATTCATATTTCTGATATTTTATGTAATTTTTCCCCTTAATTTAGGTTTTTCAGTGGGCACCGTTTTAAAAGAAAGTGCTTTAATTTCTGAGAAAGAGGTATGGTTTAGCCTTAACCAATTTGCACAGTTGCATTTGTGGTAATTTAAGTTCATTGATTTTAAAAATATCAATGATAAAATAAATTTATAATGAAAATTTACATTTAAGGAAATTCATTTTCATGCTAATTGATATCCACATATTTGTGTATGCCCCTGAAGAAAGAAAAGAAGAAGAAAATGATTACTTTTACAAAGAGTTACAAGGAATATATGAAAAATTAAATAAAACAGACCATATAATTATAGCTGGAGATCTTAATGCCATAATAGGAATGAAAAAAATTAACAATAATATACAAAATTTTGGAGAACCAACAGTAAACAAAAATGGAAAGCTACTCATTGATTATACAATATATAATAATTTATAAATAATGAATACATTTTACAAAAGGGTCAAAGCTGTATAACTGAGAGGAGACCTCCACATAGCCTTTAAAGGAATGCGGAGAACCGACCAGGGCTTCTGACCTAATGTCCAATCCTCACCTTCTCGTGGTGCACCCTGTTGGGTATCTACTTTGATACTGAACGAACGAGGATGGGCTGGCAATTTGGGATTTAGCCGACCAAATTGTATTCTTATTGGTTAAACCAAAATAAAAAATGATGGTACAACATGACAAAATTTCATGCCGGCTGGGGCGTCGCCCGGTTAAACAAGGCCCCCGTTGTTTTCGCCAGGGAACCAGGGCGAACAGCGAAAAGTCAGCTACTGGAACAAATCTGAAAACAAACCCCAACTCAACATCACCAGAGTTAAAGATCGGTACTATCAACGTAAGAAGCCTGAATGGCAAAGAAATGGAGCTAGCTGAGGAATTAGATAAGTACCAGATCGACATAATAGGTGTGACTGAAACAAAAAAGACTAAAACTGGTGAAATCTTTCTGAGCAATAAATACAAAATGTTATATTCAGGCAATAACAATCAAGGAAAAGAAGGAGTAGCCATAGTATTCAACACAAAATACGAGGCTAATCTTCTTGAATGGCAGTCAGTCTCAAGTAGAGTAATGTGGGCAAATATGAGAATGGGGAACTGGACAATGAGACTTATTTGTGCCTATGGTCCCACAGAAGGTTCTACTAAGGTAGAAGTGGAGGAATTTTTTGAGGCTTTAGAAAAAGCAACTGACACAATGAAAAAGGAAAAGTTGGTCCTTGTTGGGGATCTAAATAGTAGAGTAGGAAATGATTGTGAGACATACAAAAATATTTTGGGAAAATTTGGAGAAAAGAGCAAAGCTAATAATAATGGCAAATATCTGTTGGATTTCTGCTCAGGACATGGACTGGTTATTACTAACACCATGTTCCAACATAAAAATGTGCACAAATTCACATGGAGAGAAGAGGCTAGGAATAAGAAAAGTCTCATTGACTATGTTATTGTTGATAGTGATGTTTTCTCCCTGGTGCAGGACACCAGAGTGTACAGAGGATTTGAAATTGGAAGTGATCACTATTTAGTCTTGAGCAGGATAAAATTGAATTTCATATTGAAAAGAATAACATGTAAGAAAGTTTTAAAGCGAATAAAAGTTGAGCAGCTCTCAGATGTAAACTGTAGACTAAAATACAGAAATATTATTGAAAAGAAAATGAAAGAGTTTGAGAACAGGAATCAAACCTTGGAGATTCAGTGGCAAACTCTGAAGGAAACATTGATTGATTCTGCCAGAGAGGCATGTGGTGAGGTTGTGTGCAAAGATAAAAAAATCAGAACTCCCTGGTGGACACAGGAAGTTAAAGAGGCAGTGAAGGAAAAGAAGAAAGCATATCAAAAGTTCCTGGCAAATAAGTCAGCTTTTACTCTTACAGAATACAGAGACAAATGTAAGAAAGCTAAACAATGTGTAAAACTAGCTAAACAAAAGTCATGGGAGGACTTTGGCAAGAATATAGAAAATAAATATCAAGAAGGTGGCAAAATATTCTGGAGGTTGTTGAAGAAGCTTAGGAATGGAGGAAAGAGTGCTGTAAAAGGAATTAGAGATGATAAAGGTGAAATGAAAACAGGAGAAAAAGATATCCTTGAAGTATGGAGTAATTACTTTGAAAAACTGCTAAATGAAACAAGCAGTGATGACAGCACAGTGATAAAAAACACTGACCAGGCATGCAGTCAGGAATACATATCCATACTTGAAGTAGAAAAAGCCATCAAAGGCTTGAAATGTGGAAAGGCAGCAGGAGTAGATGATATTCGACCAGAAATGCTGAAGTATGGTGGTATAAGAGTCTTACAGTTGCTGCACTGCATAGTTCAGAAAGCCTGGACAGAGGGACGAATTCCCGATGATTGGAGTAGAGCTCTCATAGTACCCATATATAAAAAGGGAAATAAAACTGAATGTGAGAATTACAGAGGTATTTCCCTACTGAGTGTTGCTGGCAAGATCTATGCAAGTATACTTGAGAAACGGTTGAGAAGAATTGTGGAAGAAAAGCTTGGTGAAGAACAAGCTGGATTCAGGCCAAATAGAGGCTGTCAGGATCAGATCTTCACTTTACGACAAATAGTCGAGAAAGCATGGGAATATAACAAAGATCTGTATTTAAGTTTTGTCGATTTGGAAAAGGCATATGACAAGGTGCCAAGAGAGAAGCTATTCAATACGCTACAGTTATATGGTGTCAATGGGGCATTATATCAAGCAATACTTAGTCTTTATTTGAGTTGTGAGTCAGCAGTTAGAATTGAAGGAAGTACAGGAAGATGGTTTAATGTTAAATCTGGTGTGAGACAAGGATGTACATTATCCCCTCTGTTATTCATTATCTATATGGATCACATTATGAAGGAATGTGGTATTAAACCTGATATCAAAATTGGAGATGTTAATGTCAGCTCTTTGCTTTATGCGGATGATGTTATACTTCTAAATAAATCCGCTACAAGTCTGCAAGATTCTCTGACTAAATTGAATAGCTGTTGTAATAGATATGGTATGAAGGTCAGCAATAAAAAGACAAAGACAATGAAAATAGGCAGAATCATTGAAAATGTCAACTGTGTTGTGAATGGAGAACCTGTGGAACAAGTAAAACATTTCAGCTACTTAGGCACAATTTTTACTGAAGATGGTAAACTAAATATAGAAATAGACAACAGAATCAGCAAAGCTGGTATCGTGGGAAGTCAATTGAATAAATTCATATGGAATAAGAAAGAAATTAGTCGGAACACTAAATTAGCTGTATACAAGACTGTGTTCAAACCAATTTTAACTTATGGATCTGAGAGCTGGGTCAGAAGTAAAACACTTGACCAAAGACTAGAGACCGCAGATATGAGAGTCCTGAGAAAGATTAGAGGCGTGAACAGATGGCATCAATGGCAATATCATATTAAAAATGAGGATATTAGGAAAGAACTTGACATTGTCAGCATCCAGGAATGCGTTAGCAGAGCTAATCTCAGATGGTATGGTCACTTAAATAGAATGGGAGAGGAAAGATTAGCAAAACAAGTGTTCTCTGCCAGGTTGGCAGGAAAACGACCCAGAGGAAGACCAAGATATAGGTGGATTGATACGGTACAAAGTGCCTTAGACGATAGAAATATAAGATCTGATAATGTTGGAGTCTTGACAAGTAATAGACTGATTTGGAGGAAAATTGTAGATAGGAAGTTAGTAATGATGTAATTTTTTCATGTAGTACTGTCATATCCTATACACCCCTTGAGGGTACATGGCAGGAATTTGATGATGATGATGATGATGATAAATATACATAAATATATCTATTTATTTATGTACGGTGTGCAAGATGACAAAAATCAATAATAGACTACTTTATAGCAACTGAATAAGCAGCAAACCTCTTTCTAGATGTTAAAGTTAGAAGAGGGCTAGAAATTGACACAGATCACTATTTAGTACAGGCAAAACTAAGATATCCACCAAACTGGCTACAAAAAATATAAAAAAATAAGCAAACTAGAGAAACAAAATCTAATTACAAAGTAAGACTACTAAATGATTCGAGTATAAGAAATTTATACTAACAGAGGATTAATAAGTACTTAGAAAAAATACAAGAAAATGAAGAGATTGACAAAGAATGGAATAATATAAAAGAAATTATCCAATCAACAGCATATGAAAGTCTAGGAACAAACAAAAAATATCATAAAAATAAGAAATTACATATATGGGACAAGGAAATAAAAACAATAATTGAAAATAAAAAGCTGGCTTTTAAAAGATGGTTAAGTAGCAAAAAACAAAAACACGAAGTTGAATATAAAAAAAGACGAGCAATAGCAAAAGTGAAACCAGAAAGAGAGACAGAGAAAGCTGGGAAAAATTTGTATCATATCTAGAAAATGACATATCCAAAATAAAACCCAGTGCACACAAAAGACTAAAACACATGAATGCAGATATAAAAGAAACTGCAATTATAAATTGTGAAATAGATGTAAAAGAATTCTTGGATTACTTTACAGATCTTTGGACAGATAATACTGGCATCAAAAATAATTACACTAGAAACTTACAAAATACCTTAAATGATATCATAACAATGAAAGAATTAAAGTACAACCTAAATAAAATAAAAAATGGCAAATCAGCAGGAGAAGATGGGATAAACTCTGAACTTTATAAATTTGCTGGAAAAAAATTTCATCTAAGATTACTAAAATTTTTAAATAAAATATATACAAATGGACAAATACCAATAGAATGGAATACAAGCATAGTAATATGTATATTTTAAAAAGAGGGGATAAAAGAAAACCTGCTAACTACAGAGGTATTAGTTTATTGAATACATGCTACAAAATATATAGCAGTATACCTAATGAAAAACTAAAAATGAAAAAATATTATTATAATGTCAAAATGGATTTAGAAAAGGATGCTCTATAATGGATGCAGCTTTCTGTTTAAAACTACTTATAGAAAAAAGAAGAGAATTTAATTTGGAAACTCATCTTTTGTTTATAGATTACGAAAAAGCATTTGACAAAGTAAAAAGATATATACTGTTTTATATATTACAAAGAATAAATATACCTAATATTTTACTACATGCAATATTGAATATATAAAGATAATGAAATGAAAATAAATGAAAAGTTGTCTGGAAAACAATCTATAAACCAAGGAGTAAGACAGGGATGCCCTCTTCCTCCAACACTTTTCAATATTTACATCTCATCATCAAATTCCTGCCATGTACCCTCAAGGGGTGTACAGGATATGATAGTACTACATGATAAATTTACATCATTACTAACTTCCTATCTACAATTTTCCTCCAAATTAGTCTGTTACTTGTCAAGACTCCAACATTATCATTTCTTATATTTCTATCATCTAAGGAACTTTGTACAGTATCAATCCACCATATCTTGGTCTTCCTCTGGGTTGTTTTCCTGCCAACCTGACAGAGAACACTTGTTTTGCTAATCTTTCCTCGCCCATTCTGTTTAAGTTACCATACCATCTTAGATTAGCTCTGCTATTGCATTCCTGGATGCTGACAATGTCAAGTTCTTTCCTAATATCCTCATTTTTAATATGATATTGCCATTTCATGAAATTTTGTCATGTTGTACCATCATTTTGTATTTTGGTTTAAGCCAGTAAGAATACAATTTGGTCGGCTAAATCCCAAACTGTCAGCCCATCCCTGTTCATTCAGTATCCAGGTAGATACCCAACAGGGTGCACCACGAGAAGGTGAGGATTGGACATTAGGTCAGAAGCCCTGGTCGGTACTCCGCATTCCTTTAAAGGCTATGTGGAGGTCTCCTCTCGGTTATACAGCTTTGATCCTTGAGCACCCCTATATTTACATTAATGAAATATTAATACAGTGGAACATCTTAAACAATCAAGGTATAGAAATTTCCCAGAATAACAAAATAAATATGCTGTTATTTGCAGATGATGAGATAAGGAGGACAATTTACAAAGAGCAATATATATATATATAATTTAAACATTGTAGTAGAACAGTTTGAAATGAATTTCCATTGACAAAACTAAAACAATGGCATTTTGTAGACAAACTCCAGTTAGAAGCAAAATAGTTATCAATAATAAAATAATAGAACAGATAAATACTTTCAGTTACCTTGGATGTGAAATATCATATGAAGGAAAAAAAGACATAAAATTAAAAACTTCAAAAATTTTTACAGATTATAGGCCTGATAAATAGAACACTCAACCCAAATATAGTACAAAAAGAAATGCTTGAAAATATACAATACTTTAGCAGTGCCCACATTATTATATGGGCACTGCTAAAGTAATGCCCATATAATAATGACAGTGAAATTTGGGCAATTAACAAGCAAGATAAACAAAGAATAAAAACAAGTGAAATGAGATTTATGAGAAGAACTGCAAAATACACATTATTAGATCAAAGAAGGAACGAAGACATTTTAAAAGAACTAAAAACAAAATCAATAGAAGAAAAACCAAACAATTATAAACAAAAATGGATTGAATATGTAAACCGAATGGCCAACACTCAACATCCTAAACAAATACTAAAATGTAAGCTAATTGGAAAGAGAAGGCAGTGTAGACCTCAAAAAAGGATATTGGATGGATATTGAGACCTGAACAGACCGATATGGTCTATACCCGTAATAAGTGTTATGATGATGATATCCACATATTTGTTATTTTTATGGTCACCCCTATGAAAAGTCTCAGCAAACTACAATATTGTAATTTTCTGCTGTCCTTTGTAATTGGGTTGTCATCCTTTCTGTTTGCTCATTGTATGTCATGTGAGTTTGCTTTTAATTCATATAACTTTACTCACTAGCAAAGCAGGCCTGACTAACTGTTTTGGGGCTTCATTCTTTTTTCTTATACTTCTCCATATATTATTATACTCTTGTCATCTCAGTTGTTTCGTATTGTAGTCGTGCTTTCTAATGAGAGCATGTTTCCTGTGAGTTTGAGTCACTTAATAGTTGAAGAAAAGAAAGAAGAAATCACTTAGCCTGTATGGAATGCAGAGAACAAACTTCCGGATGTGTTTTAATGCAGGGGTAAATTCTCAACTTCCTTTGGTGCCATCTGTTAATATTACATTGTCCTAATCATAATTTTAATAACATGTAACAGGATTCAAAGAATCAATTTTGAGATTTTCTTAGTTGGTTAAATGAGGATAGCCATGTGATCTTCTGTGGGATTTAGAAGTGTGGGGTCAATTTTTTGCAATCAAAACATGATCTGTATAAATTTGTGTTTGCTGAATTCAGATTTTATTTCAAAATTTCTGTATTATCACCATTTTCAAAGAGGAAAAAAAACAACAGCAATGAAAACTTGTATTGTGAATTATAAGACATCTGACTTGTTAATATTTGGCCTTTTCACCCACCAATTTGAAATACAAAATTCATTCAAATGTTTGCAATTGCAGTTTTCACTATTATCTTAACATACACCTCCCTCCTGATGACTATACTGTACATTCTAATACCAAATTATTTCATCCTTATTGGTTGAATTGCTATTATGTAACTCACTGTAAATAACATTTTATTAAAATTAAAACACAGTTACCACAAAATGAAAGTCTCTTAAGCTTCGGTAAAGCTAGATGTCAGAAAACTGATCAGGACCTCTAACTTAATGTTAATTCTCCCATTCACATAGTGTTTTTTTTTTTTTTAGTTATTGAGCTGGGCTGGCAATATGGAATTTAGCTGACCAGCCGTATTCTGTATTGGCTAAACAATGCATACATGATTTTTGATCTTATTTGTATAAGATCAAATATCATGCTGCCTGGAGCATTGCATGTTTAAACAAGGCCTCCATCAGAGAAGTGACTGAACAGAATTAAAGATAGACATAATACTTGAGATGAATCGGTGGAACTAGTAGAGGAATTAGAAATATCCTGTCAACATAATTAGAGGAACTTATAAAATGGTTCAGCCATTTTATAAGTTCCTCTTTTATAAGCAGTACAAACATTGCAGACTAGATTGAAATAAGGTAAGGATGTATAACAGTTGCCTGCTTATTCAAGACAAACATTATACTAGAGATGATATGCTTAACAGCATATCATCTCTAGTATAATGAACTGTTTTAAATTATCACAAAAAATGAATAAGTCATGTCACACCAGGATATATTGATAAAAAAGGAGTGTAGCTGTAGTATTCAGTTTTGCAAGAAGATAAACTTGAATGGTAGTCAATTTCAAGTAGACTGATGTAGGCAAATTGCAAAATTGAAATTAAATAATTAGATTTATTTGTGCCTATAATCCATGGAAAGTTCTAGTGGGAAAGAAGTACAGGGAGTTTTTGACTCATAACTGCAGTCAAACTGATTTATTTGCTAGGAACTTTCCATGTGCTTCTTTTTCTTGACTTCCTCTTTAACTTCCTGAGCCCACCATGGAATCTGATTTTTCTATCCTTACAATCTCTCTGCATGCCTCTTTCTGGCTGAATGAATTGTTTAACTGGGTGACGCCCCAGCCAGCGTGAAATTCTGGCCATGTGTCACCCAGCCAATAAGAATACACTTTGGTCAGCTAAATCTCAAATATTCATTTATTCGTTCATTCAGCATCCAGATAGATATCTAACAGGGTGTACCATGAGAAGGCGAGGATTGGACATTAGTTCAGAACCCCTGGTCAGTTCTCTGCATCTTTAAAAGGCTACGTGGAGACCTCCTCCTAGTTATACAACTTTGACCCTTAAGCATTCCAGTATAACTCTCATTGTATCAAATTTGTAAAGTAAAATAAAACAATGAGAATTCCTGAGGAATTATCCTAATAATCATTCCAGGAAAAAGTTATAGGATTTGATGGATGTTAGGTCTGTATGCCAACCAGATTTAGTGATGATCACTAAATGTAACCAGTTGGCCTCCAGATAGTAAGGGCTTTTAATATTATCCATCCACATGGGCATTGGAGGTAATAGTTGAATGTCTGATTTTTCTGTCTCTTTTCTGGAATGGGTTGAATGTAGGCTAGGCTAGGCCTGCAGATGAGTATGACATCTTGTAAAAATTATATAGGATGGTAGGTGTTTATACTGGATTTAAAATTTTGACCACAATTTGGAGGGCGGGATATTTTATTATTATTATTTGACACCTCCAGGGAGTCCAAAGACTCATTGAGGGAGGGCACCTGCTCTACAACTCTGTCTCCACCAACTGACCACAACTACACTGATGCCATCTACCGCCGACCACCACTAGTATTTCCACAGACAATTACAAACATCCATGTCCAATGCAGGATTCAAACCTGCAGCCTTTTGGCTAGAGAGCAAATATGCTTGGCCAACCAGGGCGGCAATAATTAATGCCAGTATCACCCAGCGTTCCCTGATGCTTTTAATATCCAAACTGCTATAGATTCTTCTGCTGTCTTTCTGATGATAGATCAGAGGAAGTATTTAATGAGTTGTTCTGATAAATTAAGAAGCAGTTTGTTTTGTTCTGCATTTCAACTCTAAGAAAGAGTTGGATGCCAGAAGTTCTACCTTATTTTCAGGTTATGTTGCAGTTGTAGTATCAAGATGTGAGATTCTAAGTATGAACGAGTAGAAGGTCTGCTCAATAGCTTTTAGGAGAGACTTAGATGGCTTGACTGCCATTAAGCAAGAAGCAAGTTATCTGCATTCAGATAACTTGCAATATGCTGAATTAAAAAAAAAAAATTTTTTTTACTTCGGCTACCTTAACATGCTTTTCCAAGAAAAAAAAAAAAAAAGAATATTGGCTTTATGAATGGAAGAATGAAGTATATGGAATGATGGTTTCCTCCTAGCAAGGATTATTTCACTTTCTTGGCTCCTCATTGATGACCTATCCATTCAGCACTACATCTTCAATGTCAACATTTTGATCACACACCAGATATTCAGTTTTTCTTCTACTAACTTTTTCTTCCAATACTCTGTTCCATATTATCAGCTTTTATTCCACTTCCTCTCTTGTTTCTGTTCACAGTACAGTATCGTCTGCATATAACATACTCCAAGGTGCTCTCTCTCTCTCTGACTTACTCTCAAAGGACTGATTGCTGAATCCTGATGTAAGCCAACTGTTACCTCAAAACTCTGTTATTCCCAAACAGCTCCTAACTGTTGCTTGCACATTTCCTGTATCAGTCTAACATATTTTTCTGGTACTTTTCTTTTAGACTCCTCCAATCTCTTCTCTAGGTATTGTGTCATATACTTTCTCTAGATCTATAAAAATGACATGTAATGGCCTTTGTCCTTCTATGTACTTTTTGATCACCTACTTCAGAATAAATACTGCATCCATAATTCCTGTTTGAGGCATAAAACCAAACTGTTCTTTTACAATATTAACTTCTTCTCTCAACCTTTCATCTATGATTCTTTCAAATGACTTCATTTGAAGAGGACTGTAGCAATTACCAGAAGAGGTCTTCTTTCCAGACCTCTTCTGGTATTTCATTTGATCTAGCAGCCTTTCCACTCTTAATTTTGGCCATTGCTCTCACTATTTTTCCTAGTCATTCCATCATTTGGTAGTCCCTCTTCCTCAGATAGCCTTTTTCTCATTCATCAACTTCTCAAAATATTATCTGAATACAATTTGCTTTTCTTATTGTAATTCCATCCGCTTCCTTAATCTGCTTCACTTTGGAGATGTCTTTTGTTGCTTTACTTCAATATTTAGCCAACCTGTAAACCTCTTTCAGTCATTTTTTTAATTCACCATGTATCATCATCATCATCATCATCAAATTCCTGCCATGTACCCTCAAGGGGTGTACAGGATATGACAGTACTACATGAAAAAATTACATCATTACTAACTTCCTATCTACAATTTTCTTCCAAATCAGTCTGTTACTTGTCAAGACTCCAACATTATCAGATCTTATATTCCTATCGTCTAAGGCACTTTGTACTGTATCAATCCACCTATATCTTGGTCTTCCTCTGGGTCGTTTTCCTGCCAACCTGGCAGAGAACACTTGTTTTGCTAATCTTTCCTCTCCCATTCTATTTAAGTGACCATACCATCTGAGATTAGCTCTGCTAACGCATTCCTGGATGCTGACAATGTCAAGTTCTTTCCTAATATCCTCATTTTTAATATGATATTGCCATTGATGCCATCTGTTCAAGCCTCTAATCTTTCTCAGGACTCTCATATCTGCGGTCTCTAGTCTTTGGTCAAGTGTTTTACTTCTGACCCAGCTCTCAGATCCATAAGTTAAAATTGGTTTGAACACAGTCTTGTATACAGCTAATTTAGTGTTCCGACTAATTTCTTTCTTATTCCATATGAATTTATTTAATTGACTTCCCACCATACCAGCTTTGCTGATTCTGTTGTCTATTTCTATATTTAGTTTACCATCTTCAGTAAAAATTGTGCCTAAGTAGCTGAAATGTTTTACTTGTTCCACAGGTTCTCCATTCACAACACAGTTGACATTTTCAATGATTCTGCCTATTTTCATTGTCTTTGTCTTTTTATTGCTGACCTTCATACCATATCTATTACAACAGCTATTCAATTTAGTCAGAGAATCTTGCAGACTTGTAGCGGATTTATTTAGAAGTATAACATCATCCGCATAAAGCAAAGAGCTGACATTAACATCTCCAATTTTGATATCAGGTTTAATACCACATTCCTTCATAATGTGATCCATATAGATAATGAATAACAGAGGGGATAATGTACATCCTTGTCTCACACCAGATTTAACATTAAACCATCTTCCTGTACTTCCTTCAATTCTAACTGCTGACTCACAACTCAAATAAAGACTAAGTATTGCTTGATATAATGCCCCATTGACACCATATAACTGCAGCGTATTGAATAGCTTCTCTCTTGGGACCTTGTCATATGCCTTTTCCAAATCGACAAAACTTAAATACAGATCTTTGTTATATTCCCATGCTTTCTCGACTATTTGTCGTAAAGTGAAGATCTGATCCTGACAGCCTCTATTTGGCCTGAATCCAGCTTGTTCTTCACCAAGCTTTTCTTCCACAATTCTTCTCAACCGTTTCTCAAGTATACTTGCATAGATCTTGCCAGGAACACTCAGTAGGGAAATACCTCTGTAATTCTCACATTCAGTTTTATTTCCCTTTTTATATATGGGTACTATGAGAGCTCTACTCCAATCATCGGGAATTCGTCCCTCTGTCCAGGCTTTCTGAACTATGCAGTGCAGCCACTGTAAGACTCTTATACCACCATACTTCAGCATTTCTGGTCGAATATCATCTACTCCTGCTGCCTTTCCACATTTCAAGCCTTTGATGGCTTTTTCTACTTCAAGTATGGATATGTATTCCTGACTGCATGCCTGGTCAGTGTTTTTTATCACTGTGCTGTCATCACTGCTTGTTTCATTTAGCAGTTTTTCAAAGTAATTACTCCATACTTCAAGGATATCTTTTTCTCCTGTTTTCATTTCACCTTTATCATCTCTAATTCCTTTTACAGCACTCTTTCCTCCATTCCTAAGCTTCTTCAACAACCTCCAAAATATTTTGCCACCTTCTTGATATTTATTTTCTATATTCTTGCCAAAGTCCTCCCATGACTTTTGTTTAGCTAGTTTTACACACTGTTTAGCTTTCTTACATTTGTCTCTGTATTCTGTAAGAGTAAAAGCTGACTTATTTGCCAGGAACTTTTGATATGCTTTCTTCTTTTCCTTCACTGCCTCTTTAACTTCCTGTGTCCACCAGGGAGTTCTGATTTTTTTATCCTTGCACACAACCTCACCACATGCCTCTCTGGCAGAATCAATCAATGTTTCCTTCAGAGTTTGCCACTGAATCTCCAAGGTTTGATTCCTGTTCTCAAACTCTTTCATTTTCTTTTCAATAATATTTCTGTATTTTAGTCTACAGTTCACATCTGAGAGCTGCTCAACTTTTATTCGCTTTAAAACTTTCTTACATGTTATTCTTTTCAATATGAAATTCAATTTTATCCTGCTCAAGACTAAATAGTGATCACTTCCAATTTCAAATCCTCTGTACACTCTGGTGTCCTGCACCAGGGAGAAAACATCACTATCAACAATAACATAGTCAATGAGACTTTTTTTATTCCTAGCCTCTTCTCGCCATGTGAATTTGTGCACATTTTTATGTTGGAACATGGTGTTAGTAATAACCAGTCCATGTCCTGAGCAGAAATCCAACAGATATTTGCCATTATTATTAGCTTTGCTCTTTTCTCCAAATTTTCCCAAAATATTTTTGTATGTCTCACAATCATTTCCTACTCTACTATTTAGATCCCCAACAAGGACCAACTTTTCCTTTTTCATTGTGTCAGTTGCTTTTTCTAAAGCCTCAAAAAATTCCTCCACTTCTACCTTAGTAGAACCTTCTGTGGGACCATAGGCACAAATAAGTCTCATTGTCCAGTTCCCCATTCTCATATTTGCCCACATTACTCTACTTGAGACTGACTGCCATTCAAGAAGATTAGCCTCGTATTTTGTGTTGAATACTATGGCTACTCCTTCTTTTCCTTGATTGTCATTGCCTGAGTATAACATTTTGTACTTATTGCTCAGAAAGATCTCACCAGTTTTGGTCTTTTTTGTTTCAGTCACCCCTATTATGTCGATCTGGTACTTATCTAATTCCTCAGCTAGCTCCATTTCTTTGCCATTCAGGCTTCTTACGTTGATAGTACCGATCTTTAACTCTGGTGATGTTGAGTTGGGGTTTGTTTTCAGATTTGTTCCAGTAGCTGACTTTTCGCTGTTCGCCCTGGTTCCCTGGCAAAAACAACGGGGGCCTTGTTTAACCGGGCGATGCCCCAGCCGGCATGAAATTTTGTCATGTTGTACCATCATTTTTTTATTTTGGTTTAACCAATAAGAATACAATTTGGTCGGCTAAATCCCAAATTGCCAGCCCATCCTCGTTCGTTCAGTATCAAAGTAGATACCCAACAGGGTGCACCACGAGAAGGTGAGGATTGGACATTAGGTCAGAAGCCCTGGTCGGTTCTCCGCATTCCTTTAAAGGCTATGTGGAGGTCTCCTCTCAGTTATACAGCTTTGACCCTTAAGCACCCCTTCACCATATATGCCTATTTTATATGCCTTTGCTTTTGTTTGCACCACTATAGAGTTCACAATCTTCATCCTTCTGGGAGGCATCCCAAACTTTCTTTGCTGTGTTTTTCCTTTGTATCGCTGCTTGTACATTTTCTGTTTATGTCTGCACTATGTTGCCACCATTGCTGGACATCACTGAAATCTCTTTTTATCTCCTTAAGTACCATCTCTTTAAATCTGCTCTTCACTGCTTCCTCCTTTAGTTTAAACCACTTTATCCTGTGCACTCCTTATGTTCTTGTTGTTTTCATTCTTTTGAGATGCAAGTCCATGCAAAGTAGTCTGTTGTGAAACGACATGGTCTCCAAGAACTACCCCACAGTTCCTCATTTCCTTGAGATGTGTTCTTCTGTACAATAGTCAGTTTGAGATGTTATGCCTCCACTCTTGTACGTGATCAGATGTTCTGCCTTCTTACTGAAGAAAGTAGTCACTAGAGTCATTTCAAATGCTTCTGCAAAATCTATTATTCTTAAACCTTCCTGATTTGCTTCCTGTATCCCATGGCCTCCATGTATTTTCTCACACTGTTCATTTTTCCTACCCACATGTCAATTTAGATCACCCCCAATAATCACATGTTCCTCTTCCTTCAATCCTTGCATCACTCTATCCATTTGTGTCCAGACTGCATCCTTTTCTTCATCTATACATCCAACGTGTGGGCATACACACTAATCAAATTAACTATATAATCTTGATAGTTTAATTTCACACACATAATTCTATCATTTCTGCAAATTACTTCCCCCCACAGTCTTTCATTTCTTTACACAATATAATTCTTACTCTATTTCTTCACATATCTGATGCTCCACTATAGAATAGCTTGTAACCATCTCCCAGTTCTTTCACTTTGTTACCTCTCCACCTAGTTTCTTGCATACACAACATGTCCACTGTTCTTTTTTTCATCAAATCTGCCTCTACCAGTCATACTCACCACATTCGGTGAGCAACCCTCAGTCTCTTAGGAGCTAGCTTCTTTAGCTGCACTCACTCTTGATCCAGTATCACAGATGTAGGGTGATGTATCCGTGCGTCACCTACAGGATATGTCTAGCTGTCCTCGAATAGTCCAATACTTCACTCATCATATAGGTTTTGGCACTGTTTTTATGACTTTGATCCCCTCTCCCTTTATCTGGACTTGGGACCGGCTGAAGAATAGGCTGATGCCCACTCCCTTGGTTGGGTTAATAATCAGCTGTAATGTGGTATGCAAATGAGAAATAAAAAAAGATGGCCTATGATAATAGGCAGGAATACCGAAAACATCATCTGCATTTTGAATGGAGAACCTAAGAACAAATGGAACATTTCAGTTAAATAGGCACAATTTTTAATAACAGTAACAAATGAAATATGTAAATTATTATTATTATTATTATGACTCAGGTCTTCATGGAGTCAAGACTCATCATGGGATGCCCCTCCTAGGAAACACAATCTATCATATCACTCCTGGAACTCATTGACCGCTTGTGCTCTCACCACTCTATCAGGCCATGCATCCCACGGTTCAACCACCCTCCATGCAAAGAAACCACTACTCACCCTCTTGCTCACAGGTTCTTTTCGTAACTTCCAGGTATAGTCCCTTGTCCTCATTCCTTCCCCATGCTCCACTCAACGAATGAACTCCCTATTGTCAACCCTGTAACTACCTCTCAAAAGTTTAAAAGTCTCAGTCATGTCATCTCTCCTATCTATCAAACTCTGCAGTCCACATTTCCTCAGCCTGTCTTCATAACTAACATTGTACACTCCTGATAGCATCTTTGTTATCTGCCTTTGTGCACCCTTTCCACATTTAATTTATCCCCTTCAAATTCTGGGGACCAAATTTGAGAACAATAGTCCAAGTTTGGTCTGATCAGGACTTTATATGGTGAAATGACAACTCTTTTATCTCTCTCTACAGGTCAGTATCCTTCTCAGTATTGCAGCGATCCTCTGGGTTACCCTCTCAACCTTTGCAATATGTTCTCTGAATTTCAGGTTTCTATCAATCATCAGCCCCGAGATCCCTTGCCTCCCCTACTTCATCCAGTACAGTTCCTCCAACAGAGTATGCAGCCTCCCTTTGATGTATCCCAAACTTCAAGACTTTACATTTAATTTATTAATATTTACATAATAATAATAATAGCTGCATTAAACTGATATACTTCCATTCATTTGCTTATCTATCCACTTCATTCAAATCCTCAAAATAGATAACAGAATTATAAAAGCTGGTATGGTAGAAACTCAAATGAATAAATTTATCTGGAGTAAGAGAGAAATTAGAACAATAAACTGCCTATAGTATTCAAACCAATTTTAACATATGGATCTGAGCGCTCGGTTCAAAATAAAGATAAGTTTAGAGAAATATTAGGTGAGTGAAGAGATCTAGGAAAAAGACACAGAGGAAGATACATTACTAGTGCATTAGAAGACCAAAATATAAGATCCTAATAATATTGGGATCCTCACAGATAACATTGATTTGGAGGAAAATTGTCAATAGGAAGTCAGTACCACATGAAAAATTTATGCCAATACTATAATATTCTGTACATCCCCAAGGGTATTTATGAGGAATTTGATGATGATATATGAAGGATCTGTATCTGAGTTTTGTAGATCTGGAAAAAGCATATGATAAAGAGAAAATTCTTCAAAATGCCACAAATCATCATTAGCCAATTTTTATCCAATGCTGGATGAGAGCCTCTACAAAGTCCTCCATTCTGTCCTATCTTGAGTTTACCTTCATGCATGCCCGAAGTATGTGATACCACATAATGATGGCGGCTTGCACAACATCCATTGGCAACACTGCCTTTACTCTTCAAATCCACTCTCAGGCTGGCGATGCTGAGGCAGCTTTTCTTGCAGGCTACTCTCTCAAACTCCAACCACAATTTGAAGTCCTTCAGATTCAGATTGGGACATCCAGACAGCCAATCAGATGGTGATATGTGGTCAGGTACATTTCCCTCCAACCACTGTTGTGTGGTCCTTGTCGTGTGCAGCGGCTGAGTCCTGTTGGATGGTCCACTGCCTACTGTGAAACAAGGTGTTGTTCAGGGGCTGTACCACAGGTTCCAAGAGTTTCTTGATACACTGGCAGAGGTTTTGACCGTTGAAATGAAACTTGGATACCCTGATACATCACCCCTCCCCCCACCAAACCATTACTGCCATGGGATGATGACCTCTCAATCCTGGGTGGCATAGCATGTGCTGTGCAACCATCCATCTGAAACATATACCCAATCATTTTGGCAGTTAAATGACACTTGAGTGGTGAAAATCTTTTCATTTCTGAAGAGGACATCTGTGTCTGTTGTTCATCTACTTCCAGAGAAATATATTTGTTTTTATCACCCTCTGCAACTTAAGTTGTAGTGATAGGAAGTGTCCATTAGAACAACAGTAGGCTCTCACCCCAGATCATCAGTTAGTACACGTGATATCGTTCTGTTATCTCTGACGACATCACTTTCTGTGTTCTCATAGGATTACAGCAGAGGCGAACAATCACAGATGGTTCTTAAGCAGTGTGGTTGACCTGTTCTTTGGGAGTAAGTTACGTCATCTGTATCGTTACAGCCTTAATAGTCCGATACTAAAAATACTCTGGATCCTACTGATCCAGAGTGTTTTTAGTGTGCTGAAAATCACAAGGTTGGAATGCAGCCACCAGTTAAGTGTTATTACAGCTACAGAGGTCTCATCTTTTCCTCACTGCATGCTAATCTGTACAGCTAGACAACTCTCTCTTTTCTGATAAACACATGAATGTTGGCCCACGCAGCACCACTAATGGACTTGGGCTCATGCAATTCTGTAGACAGCTCAGAGATGAGGGTGCTGAAGTTGTAACAGTATTTATTGCAAGAATGTGTGTATTTTTTTTTTTTTCCCATAAGTTAGAAAATTTAACTTTTTAGTTACATTACATCAGCTACTCAGGTGGTGCTTTTTAGAATTGTGTGTTATTATTTAATTTCCATTCTGTTGTCTTCTTCTGACTATACCTATGACACTTAGGTGAAAATTCTACATTAATAAAGTTTTTTTACATGAGTTTCCTCCATTTTTATATTTCTTTTGATAAAAAAAAAATCTTCTGCTATTAGTATTTTCAGTCAGGTCTGGCTGAGCATACTTTGGATACCTTGCACAGAATCAAATGGGAAAAAAAAAAAAAAAGACTATGCTTCACCATAACAAATACAAATTTTTTTTAGAATTGGGAGCAGATTTAAAAAAAGACAACCTTATCCGAATAAATGTAGTGGTATTAAACTTCCCAAGTGAAACTTCCCAGAGGCCTAAGAATGAGTTTCCATGGGAAACTCATTCTTAGGCCTCTGCCCAACACAGCTAAGGCTAGTCGACAGCACCCGTAGAAGGTGCCCCTCATAGGACTTCAGGCTTTCAGTTAATCTTTTTCACTTATTGTTCTTTTGCAATTTTTATATTGTTTCCCTGACAATGTCTCAGTGACTGAGATGAAATATAGGACTGATTTAAACATGTATTTTAATTATTTATGTGCTTTATTTATTCCATTAAACCTTCTAATGTGTTCAAACCTAGGTCTAAATAAGTTGATGGGATTTCTCCTCTGATAATTTCATTGTCTTTTTCCTAGCCAACAAAGTTGAATTCTTTGTGAAATTTCTTCCTCGCTACCTCCCTATAACTGTGATCTTTTACCCTTGGTAAACGTACAAAGTTACTGAATCAATTTCCTGGTGTTCTATATGTGCCTGCTTTTTGGTTATTTATTTATTGCATTATTTTTTGAAGTTCTTGTGCAGAGTTTTCTAAGTGTTACAGGAAGATGATTTGATTTTAAATCAGATGTGAGACAGAAGCACATTATCTCCATTGTTATTTATCATCAATTATTGATCACATTATGAAGTAGTAGTATTAAGCGTGATATCAGAGTTGTAGATATTCAACTCGGCTCTTTAGTTTATACAGATGAGGTTGTATTGGATTTACTTAACAGATAAACTGTTAAGTAAATTCCATACAAGTCTCCAGATTTTCTTAACTAAACTGAATTAAACTGCCGTAATGTGGTATTCAAGTTGGTATGCAAATGATCAGTGAAAAGACTGCCTATGAAAATTGACAGGAACACTGAAAACAGTATTTGCTTTTGGAATGGAGAACTTATAGAATAAGTGAAACATTCAGCTTATTGGGCACCATTTTTAATAAAGATAACAAACAAAATATCTAATATCTAAGTATACAAGAGTTGGCAAAGCTGGTAAGGAGTCATCTGAATAAATGTATGTGGAATCAAAAAAAAATACTAAACTATGTGTGAAGACAGTGTTCAAATCACTGTTAACTTATCGATCTGAGGGTCAGATTAGAAATAATACTTACACTGGAGACTACAGATATAAGTGTTCTGAGGAAAATTGGGGGTGGGTGGGTGAACATATGGTGGCAGTGGCAGAATTATTAAAATAATGAGGATATTAGGAAGGAACTTGACATTGTTGGCATTCAGGAATGTGTGAACAGAGTTAATCTAAGGTGGTATGGTATGGTCACTCACCTCCTTAGATTAATACTATCATAATATCTGTGCAATTCCTGAAGTTACAGATCAAGAACGTCAGATTGTTATTCACACATGCTACGTTTATGGATAGAATCATGTAATGTTTAGTTTGAATCGGTGATATCTTACGATCCAAATAAAAAGTTTTCAAAGACAATGTATATCATGTAAAAAGAATATTCTATCTATCTATCAGTGGGCCTAATAGTCACTTAAGTGCCCACGACCTTTCCAAGTATTCTTGGACTTTGCAACTGTAACTCGAGGATAAGGTGCTTAGCCCTATGCCTCCATAAAAAAAAAAAAAAAAAAAAAAATATTATAAAGAGGAATGTGTGAATTTTTATGTATGTTACTCATCAGCAGCTGAAATTGAAGGATGTACAGGAAGATGGTTGATAAAAAAAAAAAATCAGGTACCAGACAGGTTGTATGCTGTTGTCACTGTTATTCATCTTTTAACTATCGGCTGTTTTTATTTTTTATCTTTGCCTATTCTTTCTTTCATGTATTTTTCTCTCTACTTCTGCTGAATCTTTTTAGTGCTTTTCCTTCCAGACCACCATCACAGAGATCCAGTGCCCTTGCCACTGTATTTGTTATAGAGTATTACCCATGAATATCTGAAAAAAAAAGGGGGGGGGGATATCCTAGTCTTGTACTACTTTGGCCTCTTTGACTTTATCATGGCTAGTGGAGTTTTCTGCAATGGTAAATGGCGTTAGAGTAGATTTGTTTTCCCATGGGTTGGGGACAGAGCTTGCTTTGCTGCTGACATCTGGTTTAGCCCTGGAGTTCCACTCCAGGTACATTATCATTGGCTGGATTGTGGACATCTGGAATGTGTGGTAGGTAGGTAGGTGGGTGGGTGGGGAGCTTTGAGAATAAGTCCTTTGTCTTCGAGCTTATCAGAGGCCATCAAGTCCTAGCCTAGTATAGAAACCTCTTCAACTGACATTAAAAAGCACAAAACATCAAACACCAACAAGCGTACCACCTTTGCTGATAATGCATTCGATAGGCTAATATTCAATTAGAAAAATGCCACTCTTCTTTGTTCAATGAAGAAACCCAAATGCGTTAATTGTGAGGAAGAACATTCAGCCTGCTCCCTAGCATTCCAAAGTGGGGAAGGAGATTCAAATGGAAATGGAAGGTTTTGGAAACATTGGTAGGATCTCTGGAATAATTGAAAAACTCCATTCAGGAGAAACATTCTTGTCAAAACATCCTCTCAAAAATGATTGGAGCAACTCCTTGCGTTAATGGGAATACCATTCATGTGAACCTCTGCAAAATTCTGAAGTTTTCTGGATGAGAAATATTAGCGTGGGCATTGCTCGATGTTCCGGATGAGATAGCTTCAAATTAAAGAACCGTGAGAGGAATTCTCATACATGAAGAATGGTATCCCAGTATCTATGAATACTATCTTTACATTTAACTCTCCTGAAGTTTAAACATTTGACAGCAGGGTATCTCAGTTATCCTGTTAATATCTTTATTCTTGAATCCTTTGTGCTATTCCACATGTTAGAAATGCAGCCATGCTCAGTTTGTGTAATGACTAGGGGGTAAATGCTGGTCTTGAAATTCATGCTTTCTCTTGTTATCATTCAGGGAGTGAGAGGTGTGATTGAAGTCTGATTAGCGGAATAATGAATTACTGACCATTTAAAACTATATATTTAGAAATGCATGTACATTTAATCATACAAATACAACATTTATTTTACAAAAGATATGCTATATTTTTCAATTTAGCTACTTGAATACAAATTCTATCCTACGGTTCTTCTTTATGAACTGGTCAATAACATCATCATAAAAAGTTGGTTGTAATGCATCAAGCATAGCAAGCATGGAGAATTCGTCCCTGGTAATGACTCTGCCATCTGTTCCCAGCGGGTCAGTAATGAACATGAGAATTAAGACTACAAGTGCAAAACACCCAAATGCGTTAATTGCAAGGGAAGAACATTTAGCCTGCTCCCTAGCATTCCGAAGGGGAAAGATGTAAAAGGTGATTCAAATGGAACTGTATTAAAATTCAGATATCCCATAAATTAAAAATGAATTGAAGTTTAGAGAATAAGGCATTTTATAAAGTTATTTCAACTTTGTTGCTAGTAAAGTCTTTTGAGCTGTCAGTTTATTTTTGACTGAAGTCTTGCTTAAATATAAAACAAGTTTATTTAAGTTGTTCTATTCTATTCTCTCAGCCATACGGCTGGTGGGGTAGCTATATGCTACCATACTAGGGAAATGATTGAGCAAGGTGGTTTCCCGTTGCTTTCCTTGCCGTAATATATTTTATGACTGTAGCTTGTGTGTTCACTGGGCTGGTTTACCTGCTTGCGGGATGAAAAACCTGATAAACTGGTGGAAAAATCCCTGCTGTCCACGCCTAAGACAGGCTAACTTGGCTATGGCCGAGGAAGATCCATAAGCTCCTCACGTCATTGACGTGAATCAAATTTAGGACACTCCTTCCCCAGGTAAATGGTTGCGAAGCGCATAGCCACTAGGCTAACCGCTCGGACTAAGTTGGTTGATGCATAATTATGATTTTTTTAATGAGCTGTCCAAGTTTGTGATTGTGCTGTTTGTGTTATATATAGACAAATATTGTTTAAAAAATTCGTTATATTAATTAGGAGAAGCAAAAGTCACTGCTGTATTTTTAAAATAAAGGTGGTGCATAGAACAGAAGTTACTCTACTGTATTTCTGAACATGCACAGAGTAGAAAATAATGTTAATAGACATCTAAGCATTCAGCTGTTTGAGAGGAAAGTAGCAAAAAGAGAGCTGTAAAGTTTGTCTTCAATATATGAAGACTGATCAAAAATTAGAACAGTTAGAAATGGAAAACAGAGAGGATATCTTGAAAAAAAAAAGTGAAGTTTATATAGTCAAACCACATAGGATTTATTTAGTGAAAATTAAAAGAAACTTTATTGCATGCTAGTTCACATAGAAATCATCAAATAGAAATTTAATACTGTTGACATGTTTCATTTATTTTTTTTTAGAAGAGCCTTCACATAGAAGGCAAATTTGTTCTGAAGTGATAATACTGCCTGAAAATTTTTTTTTTTTCCAGTGGAGTTTGCTGTTATTTTCACATAGATTGCTAATCAAGTTATTGAAATGTATTGAATGAAGACAACATATTCATGTTGCAGGCCTAATGAAGGGAAACAACACTGAAAATTTATTTAAAATTCTATTTAATTCTTTCATTATTTTGTATGTCGCAGAGACATCTCCATGGAGTACAATATGAGACGTAACAAAGGTAACAAGCAAAGATAACACGAAACAGAGTAAAACACATGGGCAGAAAATTGGTCCTAAGTCGGAGTGCCTCTGTGGGCACCTGTTGGCTGCCTCAGATGTAAACTGGGATCTTGAAGTATTTCGAGATCCTAGTTTACATCTGAGTTTACATCTTTCCCATATTTCGGGAAGTTTAATTCAACCATTTTAATTCAACCAAATTAGGCAGATTTCTGAAAGTAGCTGCAGTTTCTAAAAACAGTCTTGCTCTTCTAAATTGGCTTTAGTGGAGCATGAGCTTTTCATGAGGTCTTTTTCCATTTGATTCTATGAGCCATATCCAAAGCATGGTCTGCAAGGCCCAGTTTGACCATAGTGATGATTGCAGATGTATTTTTTGTGTTCTATGTATCGATGCGGATGATTGCTGGTGTTTCTGTATATCCATAGTAGTCCAACTTGCAGAAACAAGGAACTGTATACCAGAATTGAGAGAGGAGGGAGGTGGTCTTCAGTGGAGCAGATAAGAGTAGCTAGTTTCAAGTGGGGCTTGAAAGTTGTGCAGAAATTTTTGATGTTCCTCAGACATAGGAAATGGTTATTGCATTACTAAAATTCTTCTGGAGAGAAGTTCATGAACTTGGAAGAGGGAGCAGAGGATTAATTATTTTTTGATTATAAGAACTGTAGGCATTAGATAGGAAAGTGTGGTGTATATGAATCAGTTCTGCTGCAAGAAAGGCCTCATTCGAACAAGGGTTAAAGGCTTTATTAGTTAGTGTTTTAATGATTCCATTTTGTTGAGAGTTAGGAGGGAGGGCATCATCGGAATATCTTTGTCCGATACAAGGTTTGAGAGGGTATGAGTCAGAATTTGCTTTCTTTGGTGATTCCATCATTTAAGATGGAAGAAGAGTTTGCTGTCATATAAGAAGCAGTTTTTGCATTAGTTTTCACTCCTGTGTGAGTTCTCTGTGGGACAAGAGACTTAATTTAAATGTTGAATTATGTGATTGGAAGCTGCACCCATTAAAGTCTTTTACTTGTAAGGATCTGAAGAAAATATTGACATTTGCAAAAGTTGTATTGATTTTGTGTGTGTATTTATTTGTGTTCTTTTTTGTAAATTAAAGATTTTTCTTTTGGTTATGAGATGTCTGAAGAGTCAGCCTCTTAATGAGTTAAATGGTTATTAAGGTTTGTTAAGAAGTTAAGTTATATATATGATATCCTGGAATACACATCTGTGTGCAAGTTTGACTAATAGTTTAGTTCATTTGTTTTCTTTTTTTATGTTGAAGTTCAGAATTAAACCACATGGATTGGATGTAGTAATTTACTAATGGTTCAGCTGATAGGATTATGTGCAAAAAAAAAAAAAAACCGCATTAAACCATTGGATATTTATTACACCAAACTGCATAACATTCAACTGACAGCCATTTTAACATGCTCACATTTGCAGCGTATGAAGTTGTTTTGCAACTGCTGCATGTCAGTTGCATTCCTGATTTCCCTATCTATTTTTGCATCATCAGCATAGCTGTATGTCTCCTGTTAAATCCTTTCCAATCTCATTAATGTAAATATTGAATAGCATTGGACCAAGGATTGATCCCTGTGGTATGCTACTGGTCACTTTAAATTTTATAGACTCACATCCCCCATTTACCACTTTTTGTGGTAAATGGGGGATGTGAGTCTATATAGGATTATATAGGATTGTGAGTCTATATAGGATGTGAGTCTATATAGGATTACAGGTCAGTCATCCGTCCTGTAATCCTAGTAGTTTATAATCCTGTCCTGTATCCTTCAACTTATGCAACGACTTTCCATGTTGAATCCTGTCAAAAGCTTTAGCTAAGTCCAAAAGTATCAGAGTGTATCCATTCCTCTTGTCTAATTCAACTGTCACATTATTATAAATTGTGATAAGTTACTCTCTGTCAATTCTTTTCTGTATGCGATTTTTTACTTTTTCAAAATCTTTATCACCACTCTAAAGATGCTGATAGGTCAATAATTACAAAGTTTTTGTGCCACCACCCTTGTAAGTAATACTAATTAGTGTAATTAGCAGCAACTGGAATGAGCATGATATTGTATAGTGAAAAATGACTCTCCTTCTTCAGACACTGCATACATGCAAGCAGAACAAATTGTCCTTCAGTGTAATTATCCATAATATCTTTAGTTTCAGTTTTCATATTATTTGCAATACCTTTTACACTACTCTTTTCACAATTTACCACCTTCCTCATATTTATCTTGTATGTTCTTATCAGTTGTATATTCTCTTTACAGCATCTGCTGATTTACTTATTACCAACTTTGATATGCTTTCTTCTTTTCAGGATGGCCTCTTTAACTTGTGTCTGCCATGGAGTTCTGAATTCCTATATTTGCAGACAATTCCACATAATGCTTTTCTAGCTGAATTACTGTTTTTTTTTTAGTGTGCCACTGAGACTCTAAGGTTTGGTTCTGTGTTTTTTGTTCATCTTCTCTTATTGGGATGATGTGCTCTGTTTCCCTTATGTAGGTTAAGTTGCAGGTGTACTGAATTTTGAAAACCCCTGGGTGGGCAAAGTAGAGTAAGGATCTTTGGATGAGCTGATACTTTTTAATTTTGCAGGAGGTTTGAAGGTTGCTTTAATGCTGTATTTGTGTAGTATGTATTTTTTCTGCTCATCAAGATTACTCATCATGATGAGTAATCTTGATGTGGGCTTCTTCATTTGAAGGTAAGTTAACTGATTTCATATGAAAGTAGTAGAGTATTTCTCTCCTTGTAACTTGGGTTTTTTCCATCCTGCATACAAGAAAATCAGCCAGAATACACACAATTTACAGACAAAAAAAACAAAAAAACTTAAAAAAAATCTTAGTGGTTGGTGGATGGCATTGTATGCAGATGTATAGCATGTAGATGGAAAATTAAGTGGCGTAGATGGTAGGTTATGTCTTGCTGTTATGAGTTCTTGACCTTTTTTGAGATGTCAAATAATAATAATAATATGGTTAAAAAAAAAATATTTGCCAATTTGAAACATTTTTAGACTCTTTTCTTCATTGTTTAAAAATTTGTTTTTAGCATCAAGATAGCAGTGTAACTGAAACTGAGAGTTGGAAGTTTTTAAATAACAAAAAGATTAAAAGGAAGTCTGGAGGATTTCAATCTATGGGTATGTATTGCACAGCAAATTATTGTAAGTATTAGAACTTGGTATTTGAAGTATTTCACCACTTGTATTGATAATTTATTTCAGTGTCACTTTAGATATTTGCTATCTAGGTGATCAAATGGAAGGCTTCTCTGCTATTCATTGATAGAATGGATGGCATACTTCTCTGCTAGTATGTTTTGTGTTTGTCACATAATGACGTGGATGTGTTTGAAGAGACCACCATCACAATGTATAAATAGAACTTCAACCAGAAATTTTAATTCTTGCATTTCTAATTTATTTATTTATTTATTTATTTTTATAAATTTGAGATGAGAGAAGTAATATTACCCCCACACAGCATTTGTGTGTTATAGGCTCTTCTGCCTGGCAGGAGAAATATAAAAAAATAATAATATATATATATAATAATATAATAATAATAATTGATAATTGTTTATTATCTGAAATATAAATACTTACAATAAGCTTATTTTTTTTAAATGTCCTAAGATACTTAGGATGAAATATTTACAATTAAATAATTTTCACTGTAGTTAATACATGTGTTTCTTTTAATTATGATCACACCACAGGTTTCGTTATTTTAAAAAGTTTTAATTATAAGCTTATTTGCTTAATGTAACATTCTGCATAACCTCATTTTTCATCATTTACTTAATGCATGATTAGGGCATGGGATGCAGTAGATTTAAGATAAGATTTGAGTACAAATGAAATGAAGATATATCTATCAAAAATTGAAAGAAAATCAAAGGAAAATCTACCTTCAAAAGTTCAAGGTATATTTGAATGACGTTATTACTTCTATTTTAGAGGAGGGAGGTAGGAAGTTTTTTCACTTTGTTATGAAGTATGTTATGCTTGACAAGAGATTACACTCTTCTTTCAATTCTTACCAAGTGTACCTACACAAAGTTTGCATGCGAACTATTTTCACAACTACACATGAAGAGGCTGTTAACTTAACATCCGTTGCCTTAGTTTCCTATAATGCAAGCACACTTTTTTGCGACCTGGATGTGACCTTCTATAATGCATGGCAATATAGAAGTTGTGGCAATGGAAATGTTCTTTGAATTATGGGATACCAAGAGAGTTGAAGTGAAGTTAACAGCCCCTGTATACAAGTAGGCTAGTTGTGAAAATACTTTGCATGCAGACTTTGTTTGCTTAAACTTGGGTAAGGATTAAAACAAGAATATAATTTTTTGTCAGTAACTCTTAACATGTAATTGTAGATGTTACAACTGACTTGTGTAGTTTAAATAAAATGACAACTTTGTTAAACTATATACATAGAAATGATAAAAAAATAAAAGTGTGGATGTTAAAAATCCATTAAATAGATGTGAATTTAATAAAATAAAACCATGTCAATTTGAAGTACAGATGAATAAAAACAACTTGGTGTGAGGCTGTTTCAAATCCTGTCATCCTAAGGAGTAAGAAAAATGAAAATAAGAATATAGATGGCAGTGCTTCTTACATAGATGGTTATATAAGGTTCCTTATGCTCCTTTATATAATATATATATTTAAAATGACTCCCACTCACAAAAAGGTGATGAAGCTATAGTACATTATTACCATGAACGATTAGAATTTTTTTTCCTACTTGTGATTTATCATCATCATCATCTCATCTGCTTGATAACGGGTTGAGTCCACTAAGAAGAAAGGTTTTCCACTTATCGCGATCTTTAGCCATCTCGGTCATGACCAGGGGTCGCCAAACTTCTTTGACCGTTGGCTCCTTCAAGAGTTTCTTGACTTTTTATCGACCCCCTATATTTTACTATTACGTAATTATAATAGGACAAGCAAAAAAGACGCTTATGTGAGTTTTTAGATTGTTTATTTTATAGTTAGTGTTTATTGTATGTATAATATAGTATATATTATTATATTGGCTTAACGTCAAAGGGATATGTTTTTGTTTTTGACGTGTTTCTTAACATTACATATTTGATAGGAGGGATAAATAATATACAAAATATAAAATTTAATTTAGATAACAAAATAACAATAATACAATCTTCCTTATATATATGAAAATAAGACTTTTATTAACTTAGTATACAATTTACTAACGTTGTCAATGTGAAGGGTGTGCTTCGTGACTCTTGACAAGGTTAGCAATGTTGGATTCAAAATTACCCGTACAATGATGTCTTATATTTTTCTATCGACCCCTGAGCCCGAATCGACCCCTAACAATGTTATATCGACCATTTTGACAACCACTGGTCATGACTGTAGCTGGGCAGATAGGAATGTTCTTTCAGCAACTTTATCTAAGTACTTCCTCTAGGTTTTTTACTTCCTATATATCCATTCAGAGCTAAATATGGCAGTCTATGAGGGGCCATTCTCTGGATATGACCAAACCATCTCAGTTGATGCTTAATGATTGTATCTATTATGTCATCTGGGAAGTTTAAATCTATTCTGACTTGATCATTAGTCTTGTGTTGCATCGAGTGGGTGTTAGTAATTTTTCTGAGCCATTTCATTTCAAATGTTTGAAATGAAATGGCTCAGAAATTTCTTGATTGGCTTTTGAGTTAATCTCCAGGCTTCTGAAGCATAAGTAGCCGAGGGGATGATAATTGTTTTATATAATTTTAATTTTAGATTTGTGGATTTTTTTATTTTTCCATATTTTATTTAGTTTATTCATGCTGGTCCATCCTAGGTTTAGCCTGTGTTTTACTGTTTCCATATTGTTGAGGTTACTAGAAATGAGACTACCAAGATAAACATACCATATATTTTCGCGATAATGCAATCCACGTATAATGCGAACTAGAAATTTTGTTTGAAAACTAGCCTTAAAATGTCATGTCCACGTATAATGCGATCTGTTAATCTTGTTTCCTAACATTATAAATAAGACAATATGAATTAACGAAAGAAATATTTATTTTTAAAACAAAATGTCAAAATCCTTTAAATTCTTCTTCATCTTTTGAGTCATCAAACATTTCATTTATAAATTCATCTGTAGGCATTACATCATCGTCATCATGCTCTCCATTTTGTTGTGCATCATCCTCGTTTTCGTATATGACGTCATCGTCGGATCCATCCATTGAATTACTTATTCCACATTTAAGAAATGAGCATTGAATCATTTCAGATGGTAATGAATCCCAAGCTTCTTTATTTAAAGAAGCCGTTTAAAGTGATCTTTAAACGGCTTAATCAAGCTGACAAAACGGAAGTTAGACCATCCATATGACTGCTAGGTCTGTATACGTAGCTCATGCTTTCTCCTTGCTTGCCTCCATTTAATGCGCCTGGAACATATCCCAGACTAACATGTTTTGTTGACGTAACAAGCTACCTGGACGTATGTTCCATACTTGATTCAGCCACAGTTGTACACTTTCTTCATCCATCCAACCTTTCTGATTGGCGCGAACAAAGACACCTGGTGGAAATTTCATATGCTTCGGAATTGTCTTCCTTTTAAATATTACTGTCGGCTTTAATTTGGTTCCGTCTGCCATGCATGCTAGAACAATAGTAAAATGCGTTTTTTCATATCCCGTTGTTTTTATGAGGACACTCTTTTTACCAACTGAGTTTACTGTTCGATTCCCAGGCATATCAAAGTGCATGGATGTCTCATCCATATTACCAATTTGGGAAAGTTCATATCCGTGACACTTCTGTAATTTTATGATAAATTTATGGAAGGACTCCACTTTTTCTTCAAGCTGCTTTGGTAACTTTTGCACAATTTTTGTTCGGTGTCGTAATGTTAATGCTTTGCGTTCCATAAATCTGTTGCACCACCCAGGCGAAGCAAGAAAAGATGAAATACCTGGTGTGTCCTTGAATTTACCACTCTTGAGTTGTAGAGCTTGAAAACAAAATGCATGTCTTGTTACTATAATGCCATCTTGTCAGTGTGTCAAAATCCATTCATTTAGCTCTTCTTCGAGTTCTGGAAAGGATGCTACATATCCACGATGGGCACGTTTTGTTTTGGGGATTTTTTTAAGACTCTTTTTGCTTACCCCAAAGTCTAATATTACTCTCTACTATACCAAATTCTCTCATGGCAGCACTGTTATTATGTTCTTCTGCAAACTGCACGACACACAATTTAAATCCTGTTTCAAAAGATAAACGTTTACTTTTCTGTTGTCTCATTTTCAGGCTAGGTTTGTTTAACGAATAATATTTAAAATGAACTGTGGTTAAAACGATATAACTGTGCTAATATCCTGCCAAGGGGGCGGGATATTAGCACTACTTACATTACTGGCTTTATGCACAGATACGATGCGTGCTCTGTTGCTGAATGCGAGTGGGTCAAGTAGATTTGGTTGCATAGGCATTAGGTAGTATATATTGTGTGTGCAAGTCTAATAAGATGTTATGTTTTTTAAGATCCGCATATAATGCGAACCCCTAACTTTATACCATAAATTTTAACCATAAATTTTTCGCATTATACGCA
The DNA here is from genome assembly GCF_054136105.1 of Typopeltis vanoorti. Lineage (NCBI taxonomy): Eukaryota > Metazoa > Arthropoda > Arachnida > Uropygi > Thelyphonidae > Typopeltis > Typopeltis vanoorti. Next base: position 12,270,627 of record NC_143569.1, read on the forward strand.
ATAATATACGGTATTTATTAACTTGTTCCAATAGGTGATTTTTGAGATTTATGGAAATATTTTCTTCTTCTCTACCTATCTTCATTATTTTTGTTTTATGAAGATTTATTTTCATACCATAAGTTTTACAGGAGTCATTTAGAATATTAATAGTTTTTTCTAACTGTGATTTAGAATCTGCTAGGATAATATCATCAGCATATTTAATGTGATTGATGTTAGTCCCATTGATTTTTACACCTGGTTCATCAGCAATGGTTTTACAGACTTCTTATAGGAAGCTGATAAAGAGTTCAGGTGAGGGTGGCAACCCTGCATTACATCTTTCTCAACTCTGAAATCCTCGATTTTAATGTTGTTCGTTTTAACAAAAGCTTTGGTGTCTCCATTATAATTTGTAATAAATGTTGAAATATCTGAATCCATTTTTACGTTTTTTACGATGGTGATCAATTTGTTTCTATTAACTGAATCAAAGGCTTGCTTGAAATCTATAAAACAACAGTATATGGGCAGTTGTATTCCCGATATTTTTCTGCTATATTATTAATAGTGAAGATGTGGTCTATAGTGGATCTATGTGGCCTGAATCCTACTTGGTTTTCCTCTATGATTTTTTCTGTAAGCACCTGTGTTCTCTTTTGTATAATTCGGATGAATAGTTTATAACTATGACTTAAGAGGGTTATGGGTCTATAATTTTCACATATTCTTTTGTTTCCTTTTTTGTGAATTGGTATAATAACTCCTGTTTACCAGTCAGTTGGAATTATTCCAGTATAAAGAATTTGATTAAATAATTTCATTAAGAAGTTAATGGCTTCCTTGCCACCATATTTCCAGAGTTCTATAGATGTTTCATCTTTGCCCGTAGCTTTCGAAAGTTTCGTTTGGTTTATTGCATTTATAATTTCTGCTGCAGTTATGAGTGGTGCTTTTCATATATCATCTCTTCTGTTATACTTTCCTCCTCATATTCTTTTTGAAATAATGTTTAATAGTAGTCCTTCCAAATTGTTTTAATATTTTGTATTGATTCAGTTTCTAGATTGTTTTTATCTTTCATTGTTAGTAGTTTATCTTTATAGATCTTAGTTAATTCTTTTATAATTTTATATACAGTTATATATATATATATATATATATATATATATATATATATATATATATATACTTGTGATTTATATATATATATATATATATATATATATATACAGCTAATTCTCTTTTTACATAGCTTTTATTTATACGATTTCAAAATAACACGGTTTAGAAAACAAACGAAATTCTATTTTTACATGATAAATTTTGATTTAACACAGTTCAAATTGTGCTTATTTTTAAAATTTCTGTTTGAATTCAGTTCTGTTAAAAAGGTATTTCCATTATAATTATCATTTCCTAGTACGGAACATGTACTTAAACTTGAATTTTGGGCAACCCCTTCGATGTTTTAAAGGGATTACTCTATGCTACAGAATGTAGACAAATGCCAAGTAGAACTTATATAGCGAAATCAGAAAAAAAGTGTTGTGGCTTTGTTTCTATCAGCAGCTAAGGATCGTGTGACTCTGTTATTTTGCAGCAGTGCTTCAGGAGATCGTATATTAAAACCATTACACATTAATTGATCCCTAAGACCCTGGCAATGAAAGGTGTGGATTTTAACATATTACCAGTGCACTGGAAGGCATACAAACAAGGTTGGGTTACAAGACAAATTTTTAATGAATGGTTCATCAATATTTTGTTCTAGAAGTTAAATGCTATTTGATGGAAAAAAATCTGGACCTTCGAGTTTCATTGATTATAGATAATGTGCCTGTCCATCCTGTTGTAGAACACCCGAATGTGGAATTTTGTTTTCTGCCACCTAATACACATCCTTAATACAACCACTAGACCAGGGTTTTATCGCTACCTTCAAAACTTACTACATAAGAACATTTCAGTACATTTTGATAAACTAGATAAGGATAATTTACTGACAGTTATTGATGTGAGGAAGAACTTTTCTATTTTGGATTGCATCAAACTTGCTAAGTTGGCATTATCAGAATTGAAACCATCAAATTTAAACGGATGGGAAAGCTACTTGGCCAGAATATGTGAAAAAGAAAAACCCTTCACCTTTGCATACAACTGAATATCCTGATATCATCAGATTAGTGCATGCAGTTGGCGGAGAAGGATTTGATGATTTTTCATCTGCAGATATTGAAGAATTGATAACTGACGAAGCTGTTAGCGATGATGAAATAATAGAAGCCTTGAGTATCTCGATGAAAAAGAAAAAAGTGATGATGATGAAAAAGAAGAGATTCCACTCACTGCAGGATTAATTAAAGAGGGGCTTCAAATGACTAGTAAAATTGCAAAGTCATTTTCTTACACATGATCCAAATACTGAATGAGCTGAACAGTTTAAATGTGAACTGAAGTCATGTATAGTGCGATATGAAGAATTATACATAGATCTAGTCAAAACAGGATTTTAACAATTAATTACAGAGTTCGTTGTAAAAAAAATCAACCTTCAGAATTATTGGAAATTAGTGCTAATTTAGTTCCTTTTACTGAAGAAATTTCTTTACCATTGCAACACGAACAGGACAGCCGAAGTGTTTCAAGTGAATGAAGTGATTTAATTCCAGTCTCACAAAAAAGAATGTGGCATCTGTCAGAAACGATGCCAAATAAAATTTAACTAATAACCATATGGGTGTGTGTATTTGGACCTTTTCGAATTTCTGTTTTATTAGTAACACATTTTTTTTTTTTAAGAGATGCATATATATATATATATATATATATATATATGCATGTGTAGAAAGTTTTTTAACTTGGGTATACTATGTTAAAGATACCAAACAATTTTATAAGCTAGATTTTAATCCTTTTTTTACCAAGTAAGTAAACAGACAAGTCAGTCAAGTTTGCGTCTGCACATAGTGCAAGTCTGAGGTAACTCATGGTAAAGGTGGCGTAGGCTCCGATAATTTTCCCTAGTATTTTCCCATAATGCAAAGCATTAGGGGAAAATACTAAGGAAAACATATATATATATATATATATATATATATATTGTTTGAAAATAACTTATTGTTGTTATCAGGTTTTCGCATCTGGAACTATTTTTTCATATGCACTGTATCCTTTTTTACACAGTTTCATTTACATGATTTTTTCTGGACTCAATCTACTGTGTAAATGGAGAATTGGGTGTATATATATTTCTGTTTTTAATTATTTTTTAGCTGATCCAGAAACTCTGCTCTAGAGACCCAATGTGGAACTGGTTTATGCCTCCAATAAGTGGGGTGGTGGTAGCGATTTTTGGTTTATTCATATACTATGTAAAAGATAGTGTATTAATCTATTAAGATGCTACATGAAACAGAGCACTTGTTGTAGGTATTTTAGTACTTCTGGGAGCAACACAAACCTGAGGTTCATAGAGCTTTAAATGCATTTATATATAATGTGTGTGAAATAATTTTAACCTGACATTTTTATTATAATGCAAAATTAATTTTTTTTTTCTACTTCAAATTTCTTTTAATCAGTTTTATTTTCGAAATTTTGGAATCTGAAATTCGTTGATTTTTTTCATATTGAACCTTTGTACATTTTTTTAAAATAGGTTTGATGTATCCTGTGTTAAAAGGTATATTAAGAAAAGGCTATAAACTTCCCACACCTATTCAAAGAAAGGTATGAAAATCATCTGTTTCATATCTATATCATTTTAAAGATTAATAGATTGAATTTTGTTATGTGCAGTGAATGCTGCAATATCTGTAATATACTTTTGTAAAAATCTTGCATGATTATGATTTACTTATGTTTTTTTTTATTTGTTTTTACAGTATTATAAATAATTATGTGGTATAAATGGTACATTATGTCATCATCATCAAATTCCTGACATGATGGTGCTATATGAAAAACTTACATCATTACTAACTTCCTGTCAACAATTTTCCTCCAAATCAATCTGTTATCAATTCCCCAACTTTATCAGATCTTCTTTTTCTGTCTTCTACTTTTTACTATATCAATCTGCCTATATCAACCTGGCAGAGAACCCTTCTTTTGCTGATCTTTCTTCTCCCATTCTGTCCATACCACCTGAGATTAGCTCTGTTAATACATTCCTGGATGCCAACAATGTCTAATTGTTTCCTAATATCCTCATTTTTAATATGATATTGTCATTGATGCTATCTGTTCACACCAATAATCTCTCTCTCTCATGACTCTCATATCTGTAGTCTCTAGTCTTTGGTCAAGTGTTTTATTTCTAACCCAGCTCTCAGATCCATAAGTTAAAATTGGTTTGATTACTGTGTTGTATATAACTAATTTAGTGTTTTGACTCATTTCTCTCTTATTCATATAAATTTATTCAGTTGACTACCTACCATACTGGCTTTGTTGATTCTGTTGTCTATTTCCATATTTAATTTACCATCTTCACTAAAAATGGGGCCTAAGTAGCTGAAATGTTTTACTTGTTCTATAGATTCCCCGTTCACAATATAGTTGATATTTTCAATGTTTCTGCCTATTTTCATTGTCTTTGTCTTGTTATTCATCATCATCATCACGAACCATGGGCTAACTGCCCATTGGTGTCTGATGCCTCCTTCACCATCTTTTTCCACCTTTCTTTGATCAGTGCGCAGTGTCACAGTTTCGGTACACCCATTCTACATCAGTCCTTTATGTTTTCTATCCATTCTCTGTATGGTCTACCTCTTCTGTTTACACCATCCATAATACCAAACATGAATGTCTTTATCTTCTGATCCTCACTCATTCTGCAGACGTGTTCAAATAATTGCAGCTTCTGTTTTATAATCTTCTGCATTAGATTCTCATTAGGTTGTCTTCTTATTGCTGACCATCATATCAAATCTATTAAAACAGTTATTCAATTTAGTCACGAAATCTTGCAGACTTGCACTGGATTTATTTAAAAGTATAACATCATCTCTATAATGTAAAGAGCTGAGGTTAACATCTCCAATTTTGATATCAGGTTTAATACCTTTCTTTCATAATGTGATCCGTATAGATAATGAATAACAGAGGGGATAATGTACATTCTTGTCTGAATGTACATTAGAGTTTTAACATCAAACCATCTTTCTCTATTTTTTCAATTCTAACTGCTGACTTACAACTCAAATAACGACTGAGTATTGCTTGCTATAATGTCCCATTGACATCACATAACTGTAGTGTTTTGAATAGCTTTTCTCTCTTGGCACCTTGTCATATACCTTTTGCAGGTCTACTAAACTTAAATACAGATCTTTGTTATATTCCCACAATATCTGAACTATTTGTTGTAAAGTGAAAATCTGATCCTGACAGCCTCTATTTGGCCTGAATCCAGCTTGTTCTTCACCAAGCTTCCCTTCCACAATCCTTCTCAACCGTTTCTCAAGTATACTTGCATAAATCTTACCAGGGACACTCAATAGGGAAATATCTCTGTAATTCTCACATTCAGTTTTATTTCCCTCTTTGTATATGGGTACTATGAGAGCTCTACTCAATCATCTGGAATTTGTCCCTCTTCCAGGTTTTCTGAACTATGCAGTGTGGCCTGCAAGACTTATACCTCCATACTTGAGCATTTCTGGTTGAATTTCATCTACTCCTGCTGCCTTCCACATTTCAGGCTTATAATGGCCTTTTCTACTTTAAGTAAGAATATGTATTCCTGATTGGATGCTTGTTGAGCATTTTTTTTACCACTGCAATGTCTCTTCTTGTTTTATTTAGCAACTTTGAAAAATTACTACCGATCATAGTAATTACTTCATATATCAAGGATTATCTTTTTCTCCAATTTTCACATCACCTTTATCATCTCTAATTCTTTTTACAGCACTCTTACCTCCATTTCTGAGCTTCTTCAACAGTTGCTAGAATATTTTGCCACCTTACTGATTTTTAGTTTCTATGTTCTTGCCGAAATATTTTTGTTCTTTTGTTTAGCTAGTTTTACACAGTGTTTAGCTTTCTTAAATTTGTCTCTGTATTCTTTAAAAGCACAAGCTGACTTATTTGCTGGGAACTTTCCATATGCTCTCTTCTTTTCCTTCACTGCCTCTTTAACTTCCTGTGTCCACCATGGAGTTCTGATTTTTCTATCCTTGCAGACAACCTCACCACATGCCTATCACCGAATCTCTAAAGTTTATTTTCTGTAATCAAACTTTCATTTTTGGTTGAATAATGTTGTGTATTTTAGTGTACAGTTCACATCTGAGAGCTGCTCAACTTTTATTTACTTCGAAATTTTCTGACATGTTCTTTTCATTGCATTATGCTCAAAACTAACTGGTGATCATTTACAATTTGAAATCCTCTGTACACTCTAGTGTCCTGCACTAGTGAGAAAACATTACTACCAACAATAACATAGTCAATGAGACTTTTCTTGTTCCTTGCCTCTTCTCTCCATGTTGTGAATTTAGTCACATTTTTATATTGGAACATTGTATTAATTAAAATGAGTCCATGTCCTGAGGAGTAATCCAGCAGGTAATTGCCATTATTATCAGCTTTGCTCTTCTCTCCAGATTTTCCTAAAATATTTCTGTATGTCTGACAGTCATTTCCTGCTTTACTATTTCGATCTCCAACAAGGACCAATTTTTCTTTTTTCATTGTGTCAATTTCTTTCTCTAAAACCTCAAAAAAATTCCTCCACTTCTACCTTAGTAGCATCTTCTTTGGGATCATAGGCACCAATAAGTCTCATTGTCCAGTTCCCCATTCTGATATTTACCCACATCACTCTACTTGATATTGCCTGCCATTCAAGAAGATTAGCCTCATATTTAGTGTTGTATACTATAGCCACTTCTTCTTTTCCTTGATTGTTATTTCCTGAATATAACATTTTGTATTTATTGCTTAGAAAGAACTCGCCAGTTTTTGTCTTTTTTGTTTCAGTCACTCGTATTATGTCGATCTGGTACTTATCCAATTCCTCAGCTAGCTCTATTTCTTTGCTTTTCAGGCTTCTTATGTTGATAGTACCAATCTTGAACTCTGATATTGAATTTTGGGCGTGTTTCAGGATCTGTTTCAGTAGCTTACTTTTTGTTGGTCGCCCTGGTTTCCTAATGAAAACAAAAGGATTCTTGTTTAACTTGTTAATTCCCCACCCAACATGAAATTCTGCCATTTTGTACCATCATTTCATGAAGGGCAATTATTATTACTTTTCCAAAGCCAGTATATTGCAAAATAGCTATGATAAGTAGCTTTTGAAAGATCTTCGAAAGAGGAGGTGATATGGATCACTTCTATAGTTTCTGATAATTTATTTTGACTGTTAACATCAGTTTAAAGGTGCTTTGTTCTGGGGGTGGGTGGAGAACACTTATTATCAGTTTTGTATGACATGAAAAACCATAGATCACCACTTTTTGGGATTGGAGAGGGGTGTACTATAAAAGTATTATATATGGAGGTCCCATCTGAGACTTCCATATTTTTATCACAAACTTCCCTTCTAATTGAAATTTTCAAGTTCAAGTGGAAATTCCTTCTGTCCATCCATTTCTCAAGAGCAGGGTGTTTCACAAGGTTGGGTTTTACATACATTACTCTGTTTGTCATCAAAATTAATTCAGTAACAGAACAGCATCTCCCTATTTGTAATTTTTACAGGTGAAGGTCAAACGGCAGTTGCAGAAAGCCATTGACTATTTTTCTGCTTGGATGCTTGAAAATAAGTTCGCATTCAGACCACAGAACACTGTGTGTTTTTGTCACAGAATTTTATCTGTGCTTTTGCCATTCTTAAGAAGAAGAAGAATAGAACAAAAAATAGCATTCTTACTTCTGGGATAAATACAAGTGGGCATATGCCACGTTTCAAGGTTCAGACTTAGGGAATCATTAATCCTCTCTAAATTTTAAAAGTGTTTGAAAATCATGTACTGGAGATCTTGTAGTCTTTGTCCAGTAATGCTTTTATTATACCTATCTTTTGATGGTGGTGCAAAGCAACATGTAAGTTAATTCAGTAACAGAACAGCATCCCCCTATTTTACCATTCTTAAGAAGAATAGAACAAACAATAACATTAAGAATTTTCCAGTTGCGGTAGATTTTTCTGCATACTGAAGACATCAGTCTTTTTTTCCAGATAGTTTGGCAAGAAACAAAAATTCCATATCCTGAATTCTGTTGATGCTAACAACAAAAACTCTGTCATTTATCCAGTCATGTGGGACAAATCAGAAAATATCTGTCGATGCTATGGTAATCTGGAAAGAAGAATTGTAGCTTTTCAAGAAATCGTCCCCCATCGGGTACATCACAACATTAACCTCAGCTATAATATCTCAGACTGTCATTGCGATACTATCCAACTTTGGCATTCACAAGTCTCTGTAATTCTCACATTAAGTTTTATTTCTCTTTTTATATATGGGTACTACAAGAGTTCTATTCCAATCATCGGGAATTCATCCCTCTGTCCCGGCTTTCTGAACTATGCAGTGCAGGTACTGTAAGACTTTTACACCACTATACTTCAGCATTTCTGGTCAAATATGATCTATTCATATAGCAATTTATTATATGAATAAATTATTAAATACATAATTTATTATATTTTTTTAAAATCTGCACAACTAGTTTCATCTTCTTAGAAGACTTCTTCAGGTGCATAACATGAGGGAACTGCCAACATTGAAAGAGAAAAAATCTATACATTAAAGCGTTAATGTATTAACGTTTGAAGCTGTTCTATATCTCTCTTCATTATTGGGTATGCGCAGGTGTTCAAGACCTGCGCATACCCAATAATGAAGAGAGATATAGAACAGCTTCAAACGTTAATACATTAACGCTTTAATGTATAGATTTTTTCTCTCGCAATGTTGGCAGTGCGCATACCCAACAATGAAGAGAGATATAGAAAACAGCTTCAAATGTTAATACATTAATGCTTTAATGTATAGATTTTTTCTCTCGCAATGTTGGCAGTTCCCTCATGTTATGCACCTGAAGAAGTCTTCTAAGAAGATGAAACTAGTTGTGCAGATTTAAAAAAAAATAATAAATTATGTATTTAATAATTTATTTATATAATAAATTGTTATATGAATAGATCATATTCGACCAGAAATGCTGAAGTATAGTGTTGTAAAAGTCTTACAGTGCCTGCACTGCATAGTTCAGAAAGCCTGGACAGAGGGATGAATTCCCGATGATTGGAATAGAACTCTTGTAGTACCCATATATAAAAAGAGAAATAAAACTTAATGTGAGAATTACAGAGATATTTTCCTACTGAGTGTTCCTGGCAAGATTTATGCAGGTATACTTGAGAAACGTTTGAGAAGAATTGTGGAAGAAAAGCTTGGTGAAGAACAAGCTGGATTCAGGCCAAATAGAGGCTTTCAGGATCAGATATTCACTTTATAACAAATAGTTGAGATAGTATGGGAATATAACAAAGATCTGTATTTAAGTTTTGTCAATCTGGAAAAGGCATATGACAAGGTGCCAAGAGAGAAGCTATTCAATATGCTACAGTTATATGGTGTCAATGGGGCATTATATCAAGCAATACTTAGTCTTTATTTAAGTTGTAAGTAAGCAGTTAGAATTGAAGGAAGTACAAGAAGATAGTTTAATGTTAAAGCTGGTGTGAGACAAGGATGTACATTATTCATTATCTATATGCATCACATTATGGTATTAAACATGATATCAAAATTGGAGATGTTAATGTCAGCTGTTTGCTTTATGCGGACAATGTTATACTTCTAAATAAATCCGCTACAAGCCTGCAAGATTCCTTGACTAAATTGAATAGCTGTTGTAATAGATATGGTATGAAGGTCAGCAATAAAAAGACAAAGACAATGAAAATAGGCAGAATCGTTGAAAATGTCAACTGCTTTATGAACGGAGAATGTGTGGAACAAGTAAAACATTTCAGCTACTTAGGCACGATTCTTAGTGACGATGGTAAATTAAATATGGAAATAGACAATAGAATCAACAAAGCTGGTATGGTAGGAAGTCAATTGAATAAATTCATATGGTATAAAAGAGAAATAAATCAGAACACTAAATTAGCTGTATACAAGACAGTGTTCAAACCAATTTTAATTTATGGATCTGAGAGCTGGGTCAGAAGTAAAACACCAGACCAAAGACTAGAGACTGCAGATATGAGAGTGCTAAGAAAGATTAGAGACGTGAACATTTGGCATTAGTGGCAATATCATATTAAAAAACGAGGATATTAGGAAACAACTTGACATTGTCAGCATCCAGGAATGCATTAGCAGAACTAATCTAAGGCAGGGGGGGGTATGGTCACTTATACAGAATGGGCGAGGAAAGATTAGCAAGACAAGTGTTCTCTGTCAGGTTGGCAGGAAAACGACCCAGAGGAAGACCAAGATATAGGTGGATTGATACTGTACAAAGTTCCTTACATGATAGAAATATAAGATCGGATAATGTTGGAGTATTGACAAGTAACAGACTAATTTGGAGGAAAATTGTAGATAGGAAGTTAGTAATAATGTAAATTTTTCATGTAGTACTATCATATCATGTACACTCTTTGAGGGTACAAGGCAGGAATTTGATGATGATATATAAATAAATATAATTTATTGTAATATGATATTTCTGCTTATTTAACATTATTTTTAATAAAAGCATTTCAAAATAATACATTTTGAGATGCTTTTAAATTTAGGAAGTTTGAGTAATTCCCTGAGTCTTAATACCTTAAAAGGTGGCATTGTTTATGGGAAAGGATGTTCGATGCCTTCTACTCTGTGGATACATGGGGGTTGTCCTGGGTCCACATAGTAGCTAAAGCCAATAATTGCTTTTTAACTCCTATAATGACATATTAAAACTATATCCATGCTATACTGTTCTTATCGAATAAATAATTAGTGCACTAAAAGTAGGTAGGTGCTGTAATTTTTTTTTTTTTTTTTTTTTTTTTTTTTTTTTGTGTGTGTGTGTGTGGGGGGGGGTTAGATAACAGAGTTTTGCTGCATTTTCTGAATTTCTGATCTGTTTCTTCATTGTATTTTTCATAAATATTTTCATGTGTGCTACTCTAACCATTGTCATTGTTTCCACTTTTCTCTAAACATGCAAAAACGCAAGCAACGTTGCTACATCAGACTTATGAAACTAGTATCACCTAATATTAAATCAAAGGACTACAGGAATAGTCAGCTCTCACTTAGCAAATTGTACTATAACAAACTAATTTTGTGGTTCCTACAAGTTCGTTATAGAAAGAGTATACTATTATGTTAAAGTTGATAGTCTGCAGTAATGAATGTCTTTTAGAATAGCATTGTACCTATGACATTGGTTGGAATTTTTTGACAGTTTATTACAGTGAACTAATTATAACAGTTTTTGCTGTTGAATCCACTGTGTAAGAACTGCTGTTAAAAAGCTATATAATCTGTATGATTTCAATAAAATATCAGTGCTATTTTCCATTCAGGTCATCCCTTTAATCTTGGAGGGCAGAGATGTAGTTGCTATGGCCAGGACTGGAAGCGGCAAGACTGCAGCATTTCTTGTGCCTCTGTTTGAGAAACTTAAGTCCCGATCCTCTACAACAGGTGCCCGAGCTCTTATATTTTCTCCCACTAGAGAACTTGCTCTTCAGACGCTGAAGTTTGCTAAAGAGGTAATAGTATGTTTTTTTCTTAATAGGTATATTTAACAGTAGTATTCAATAATATATTTGGCTAAACTTGACTGCTTTATATTTGAAACTCCCTTTCCCCCAGGCCATGAATTTTTGTTGTGATTTTCATTGCTTTGTTGTAGAACTGTCTAGTTGCTTATTAGTGACCAGAAGCAGCATAATCTTGCCACTCGTCTGTCAGGTGCACATATTTGGACGGAGTTAAAATCAAATTTTATTATAATTCATAATAAAATTTAATGGAATGAACATACAGAAAAATAATTAAGCAGTGGGTTTAATTGTTCTGATATTTTGTCTCTATAAAACAGACATCTTCAGGAACACAATATTAAAATTCTAATAACACACTCAAAGCCTAGAATCTATGAGGGATGATGATGCTAAAAGCAGACTAAACTTGGTGTTGGAGTAAATCTGGATTTTTATTACATTGTGTGAGGATAAATTATGTTACACAAAAAATGTGGTATAAATTTTGTATAAATTAAATTGCAATACGTTTTTGCAAAAGGAACAAATTTCCTAATAACATAATTAAGGAATGTGGGGCGCTTAAGGGTCAAAGCTGTATAACTGAGAGGAGACCTCCACATAGCCTTTAAAGGAATGCAGAGAACCGACCAGGGTTTCTGACCTAATGTCCAATCCTCACCTTCTTGTGGTGCACCTACTATCTACCTGGATACTGAACAAACGAGGATGGGCTGGCAATTTGGGATTTAGCCAACCAAATTGTATTCCTATTGGTTATACCAAAATACAAAATGATGGTACAACATGACAAAATTTCATGCTGCCTGGGACATCGCCCGGTTAAACAATGCCCCATTGTTTTTGTCAGGGAACCTGGAACCACGGTGAACAGCGAAAAGTCAGCTACTGGAACAAATTTAAAAACACATCCCAACTCAACATCACCAGAGTTAAAGATCGGTACTATCAACAATAGAAGCCTGAATGGCAAAGAAATGGAGCTAGCGGAGGAATGCACCAAACATAACAGCATTCCTCCATGGTATGTTTGCATTCCATCCTGCAACCTCTTGCTTTGTCAACACAGAAGTCTAATACTCTATGTCTAGCTGCAATTGTTTAATGCACACAGAACTGTGCACTTTGGTACTACTGATGGTTGAAGATCTCAGTTGACTGTACTGTAGTGTATTTCCTGATATTACTATATCCAAACAGATCACACTTGATTGTAGTAATTATACAGCAGAATCACATGCTATTCAACTTCATATAAAAGGAAACTACTACCAGAAGTAATTTATATACACTCATTGAGTTCTTTACAGGCCAATTCCTCTCCTGTGTATAATCCACACCCAGTGCTTTGTGAAGTTTTACAACTGTTGTACAAAATGATGGTCATTAATTTTTCTGTTTGGTTATGCTAGATTCCCACTCACATTGGAATAAAAGGAAGTGAGACTGCAGCTGCTAGATCAGCTCATAAATTTTCAATGTACTGTTTGACAGGCCCATATACAGACTACAGACAGTCTATAAGTACTGTCTGCACTGACAAACAGATTGCATGATATTAAACCTGAAATTAACTTTGGCAGTCTAATCAACTATAAACAGATGAGAGGAAGTTGGTCTTGCAGACTCTGCATAGTGATCTTACACATTCTTATTTACTGAGAGCTGATGACCCATCTATGTGTAAAAAATGCAACACTCTCTCATCATTTGTTATATTCTAATCAAATGTTGGCACTTCACATGAGAACAGAATGAAATTTTTACTTATCTGGCTGAGCCATATACACTAAGACAGAGCTTATCAGACAGGTAAATTACAAGAAGTTTTTAACTTTTTGAAAATAAATAATTTATACAGTCACATTTGATTATAAATTCTATTTATATGTAGATATTGCATTGTGTAAGTTACTTAATTTTTTAATTTTTACAAAGCATTATTTACTAAGTTATCTCAATGACTTTATTAATACCCTCCATACCGTTGTAACCTTTGATATGGTGCAGTATGACTTTTGCTGGCCTTGTGCTAATAAACCATAAGTCAATCAACCAGTCAACCAACCTATCAAAATTCCAAGCTCCCTAGCCTGATCAATTTCTCCTATCATAACTTTACATTCACTGACATGGAGATGATAGCCATTTTCACATGCCTACAATTCCAGCCTATTTAAATCATTCTGCAAGTACTGCATGTCATTTGCATTCCTGATTACTCTGTCTATCTTTTCATCATCAGCAAATAGCTGTATGCCTCCTGCTAAATTAATGTAAATCGAATAACAGTGGATGAAGGGCTGATTCCTGTGGTACTCCACCTATCACCTTAAATCTTGCACACTCATCCACCATACACTACTTTTTGATATCTCTTAGAAAGCCATCCTCTTATCCATGCTAATAGTTCACAATCCAGACCTATCATCCAACTTATGTAACAGCCTACTGTGATGTCCTCTCAGAAAGCCTTAGCAAAATCCAAAAATATCATGGCATATCCATTCCTCTTGTTTAACTGAGTGGTAACATTATTATAAAATTTGAGCTGGTTACTCATGATCTTCCTTTACTAAACCCATGCTGTTCATGGGAGAGTATAGATTTTCTCCATCAACCCATTTTCTTCTGCAAGCTCTTAATAGGATTTCCAGTCTCCATTTTTTTTCCAGAGATACTGATAGGGGAATGGTTTGATACATTGGACTTTTCACCACATTTGTGCAATGGGATTATCATACATTCTTTCCATTCGTGTGGAATCTTCCCTGTGATGAGACTCAAATCATTCAACCAGTTCATCTGAACACTTAGCATCCATGCAGATATCCCATCAACCCCTGTTGCCGAATTCTTATTCAGTTTATGCAGCTTCTCTGTTGCTGTCTCCTCACATGCCTGAGTTATCTCAATGACTAAGTTCCATTGTAGAACTAGAATTAAGCTCCATATTGCATACAACAGGCTCTTAGCTTTTAGCAAAATGGGGAGTCAATATTTGAACGTTTCTGCATTTGCAACCTGAATAATTTTTCTATCTGAATCAGAAGGAAAAAAAAAAGCAAGTACTTATGTGTACTTATGTACTTATGTCCTCTCAGAAAGCCTTAGCAAAATCCAAAAATATCATGGCATATCCATTCCTCTTGTTTAACTGAGTGGTAACATTATTATAAAATTTGAGCTGGTTACTCATGATCTTCCTTTACTAAACCCATGCTGTTCATGGGAGAGTATAGATTTTCTCCATCAACCCATTTTCTTCTGCAAGCTCTTAATAGGATTTCCAGTCTCCATTATTTTTCCAGAGATACTGATAGGGGAATGGTTTGATACATTGGACTTTTCACCACATTTGTGCAATGGGATTATCATACATTCTTTCCATTCGTGTGGAATCTTCCCTGTGATGAGACTCAAATCATTCAACCAGTTCATCTGAACACTTAGCATCCATGCAGATATCCCATCAACCCCTGTTGCCGAATTCTTATTCAGTTTATGCAGCTTCTCTGTTGCTGTCTCCTCACATGCCTGAGTTATCTCAATGACTAAGTTCCATTGTAGAACTAGAATTAAGCTCCATATTGCATACAACAGGCTCTTAGCTTTTAGCAAAATGGGGAGTCAATATTTGAACGTTTCTGCATTTGCAACCTGAATAATTTTTCTATCTGAATCAGAAGGAAAAAAAAAAGCAAGTACTTATGTGTACTGTATAAGAAAAAATAATAGGAAAAACAAAATGTGAGGAAACAAAAAAAAACTGACTTTTTTGTTTGGAGTGTGAAATTCTGAATATGAACATAGTATAAGAAAAATGTATCGAAGGCTTACCAAACAGAAATAGAGTATGGCTAGGAAAGAAGCTGAAGTGCTTGAAAAACAGCATTCAGAAACATGATGACTAGTGCAGAATGAATAATAATTATATGCACCTTGAAAGACTAAAAAAACAGAATATTATAACAAATTAATTATAAATATGAATTTGTACAACATTTATTCTGCAGATAGGCACATTTACTTCCTGTAATGGGATATTTCTTTTAGTTCTTGTTTTACACCAATAGAGAAATTGAAAGTATGTATCGATGCTTCAGTTTTTCAATTACAACCCTTGTGCATTACTGAAACAAATTTCAAATTTTTTTTGAGACATTACGAAATTTCTTCATGTAACATAGCTGACTAATCACAAAAATAGACTGCAAATGTTAATGCTTACAATCTTTGCTTTTGCTTTACAAGTCTGAAAAAACATCTATGTTATTATTATTATTATTATCTCACACTTCCAGGGAGTCAAGGACTGATCGAGGGAGGCTGTAAATTACCCAACCCAGCTATCATACCTACCCTTGAATTCATCACACTAGATGCACTCACTACCTGTAAGGGCAAATTATTCTGCTCACTCACTGCTCTCTGGGAAAAATTACTTCCTTATCCTTACATGTCAAGGTTTGCTTCAACATAGCAATTATCCTCTTATTATTATTATAGCAATTATATTTCATAGCTGACTAACAGGAAATGAGAGATTGAACATTATAAATTGGTAAATTAATGAAAAGAAGAATAACAACTGCAAACCAGTTACTGCTATATGCAAGGGTGATCTGATAAGTTCTCGGCCTAACAATGAAAAAAATGGATTTATAATTTCAAAATTATTTTTCTTTTTCAACATAAATCTCCCTTAAGACTAATACATTTACTCCAGTGATGCTCCAGCACCATTATCGCATCCTGGTGGTGGTTCTCAGTAAGATCTGCAAAATACCCCTCTACAGCTGCAATCACCTCTTGATTCGACCAGCGAGGAAGATATTCCTCGGTTATTGTTTTAGTTTTGGGAAGAGATAGAAGTCAGAGAGAGCCAAATCTGGGGAATAAGGTGGATGTTCCAACAATTCATAGTGCAGATCCTTTAATTTTCCCATTGCCAAAATACCTTTGTGAGCAGGTGCATTGTCCTGATGAAAGATGATTTTTTTTTCTTCTGCAAACTGGGTCTTTTCTCATGTATTTTTTCGTCTTGTCTTGTTAAAAGATTGGAATAATATTCCCCAGTTATTTTTTTTACCCTTTTCAAGATAATTAATAAACACAATGCCTTTATTATCCCAAACACCAATGCCATGACCTTTCCTGCTGATCAAACCGACTTTGTCTTTAGTGCTGAACAACCGGCTTCTGTTCACTGTTTTGACTGCAATTCAATTCTGGTCGTAACGGTGAATCCAAGTCTCAACCATAGATGAGACTTCATTACGACCCATTCACCTGGGTCATAATGGTGAATCCAATTACAACCCAGGTGAATGGGTCGTAATTGGTGAATCGACTTGGATTCACCAATAAATTGATGCACAAAATCAGTTTATTCTTGTTAAAATGCTCCAAGCACTGTTCAGAGATTTTCATGCGAGTGCATTTTTGATCTGCTGTGAGCAAGTACGGCACCCATCTTGCACAAAGCTTTTTCATTTGCAATTCTTCATGCAAAATATATCTGACATGTTCTTTTGAAATGCCTATAGTTTCAGCAATTTCATGCACTTTGACTCGCCGGTCATCCAATACCATATCGTGCACTTGATCAATGATTTCTGGTGTTGTTACACTTTTTGGATGTCCTTCACGTGGATCATCTTCAAGGCTGGTATGGCCAAAATTGTCAAAAATGAAGGAAAAGAGTGCCCATAAACTTTTATGAACTTTGAATGAATTTCTTTTGACATTAAAACCTTCTTTTACAAAGAATTTTATAACCCCATGATACTCAATTTTATCCATTTGAAGGGATACAGATAACACTTTTACTTCAGACAGCTGTATAAAACAAACTACTTCACAGAATGACTTGCAATTTCACATGGATGCTTATGACAGATGTAACAACTTAGAAAAAAAAAATCTTGTCAATAGTGTTGCCATCTATTGTTGAGGCCAAGAACTTTTCAGACCACCCTCGTAGCTGAGGTATAATACCATAAAGTGGCAGCTTTATGAAAATTGATAAAAATGTAATTTATTATTAACTGTTATAAGACTAGAATTATATCCTATAGTATGTAGTTCAAAAGCAACATTTTCGTAAGGTGCTTATTTTTTTTAAATTTACAGTGGTATAATTTTTTTTTTTTGTTATATTAGTATTTATGTTTATTCCACCCCTAGCATACTTCTACATGTGTATACAGAGCAGTGGCTAGTGATAAGGGGGGGGGGGGGGGGTGGAAGGGATAGGAAAAGAAAGGTAAGAACTGTCTGCCCTGAGAGGAAGGCTCATATATTGCAGAAATTGTAATTTTATGGCTAAGTCGACTTATGGGTGGAAGCATTGAAGGATCAGTGTTTTTGAAAGTTAATAAACAGCATATTACTGTATTTGGTTTGATGTAGTAAATTCTTATTAGTATATATTCAATATTTCTTCTCTCCAACTACATTTAGTTAGGTAAGTTTATTGACCTGAAAATAGCAGTCATTTTAGGAGGAGATAGCATGGAAGAACAGTTTGCTATCATGCATGAAAACCCAGATATACTGATTGCTACTCCTGGGCGGTTTCTCCACCTTGTGATAGAGATGAACCTCAAATTAATATCTGTGGAGTATCTGGTGTTTGATGAAGCAGACAGGTAAGTGATATTTTCTGTGTATTTTTTTATCCACATTCTCTATTGACAGATATTACTTTTTAAAAGAGTTTTTTTTCAATCATCAAACTATAAGTTTGATGATTGAAAAAAAAAAAAAAATATATATATATATATATGACAGAATGATCATTGACTCGGTTAACATACATAGTTTTATGAAAAAAAAAAAAAAATTGAATGACTAGAACCGAGATTTAATTAAAAAGGTTTTAATATAAACACACTACTAGTTTCGGCCTGTAACAGCCTTCTTCAGGTGACATTATAAAAGAAAAAACACTAAACATTGAGGGTTAAAAGACTATGAACAACATAGACAGTCTTTATATATAATTATCATTAAAACGTTGTAGTTGTATTTGAAGCTGTTCTTTCATTTGTTGCATTGTTGGGAGAGTGCGTGCTTGCTGCATCACGTGAACGCCAATACATGATTACAGCTGAATGACTATCTGGGAGGTTGTAGCTTAAGTTGTTATTTAGATGAACAGGATTGAAGATGATTTCTCTCGATTCCACAATTTTTCTCTCTATTTCGTCACTGCAACGGAAGATGTTTGTAGATTTTTCCCAGCAGACTTTGTGACTTTGGTTATCATCATTAGGATTAGCCGAGAAGAGGATATGACTTGATAATGCACTTGCTCGCTGTCTCTTGTAAGTAATGTCTCTCATGTGTTCTTCCATACGCATTTCTACAGATTTGTCTGTATGACCGAAATAAGGAATATCGCAGTCACATAATATTTTATATACGCCAGGGTATTTGAGTTGATGATGACAAGGTTTTGTTGGCTAATTAAGGAACGGATCTTTGGAAGTGGAGTGAACAAGGTTCTGATATTGTATTTTTTTAGAACTTTTGCTAATTTATGTGAAACAGTACTTATGTAAGGAATAGATATATTGCTTTTGAATCTATTTGTTTCTTCTGAGTGATGCCTGGGAGGATTAAGAAGGAATTTGTTAATGATTTTCTTGGAATATCCATTAACTTCGAAAGAAGTTTTCAGATGGTTTATTTCTGTAAGCAGTTCATTTGGATCATCAAGAAGAGAACGGGCTCTATGTCCCAAGGTGGAAATTATTCCAAGCTTATGAGGAGGGAAATGATGGGATTGACTGTGCAGATATCTGTTGGTATGTGTGGGTTTTCTATATATCGATATTTTTAGTTTACCAGCAGAAGAGCGAGTCAGTTTGACATCAAGAAAAGGCAAGGAATTATCCGTTTCAAGCTCAGCAGTAAACTTAATACTTTGATGTCGGCTATTGAGATGTTCGAGGAAAACCATAAGGGATTCATGTCCATGGCTCCAAACAATGAAGACATCATCCACATAACGTTTCCAAACTTTAGGTGTTAAAATAAAGGAAGAGTAATCCTTTATCTCCTGTTCTTGCAAATATTTACTTAGAAGATTTTGAAACCAAGGCTATCTCTTCCTTTATTTTAACACCTAAAGTTTGGAAACGTTATGTGGATGATGTCTTCATTGTTTGGAGCCATGGACATGAATCCCTTATGGTTTTCCTCGAACATCTCAATAGCCGACATCAAAGTATTAAGTTTACTGCTGAGCTTGAAACGGATAATTCCTTGCCTTTTCTTGATGTCAAACTGACTCGCTCTTCTGCTGGTAAACTAAAAATATCGATATATAGAAAACCCACACATACCAACAGATATCTGCACAGTCAATCCCATCATTTCCCTCCTCATAAGCTTGGAATAATTTCCACCTTGGGACATAGAGCCCGTTCTCTTCTTGATGATCCAAATGAACTGCTTACAGAAATAAACCATCTGAAAACTTCTTTCGAAGTTAATGGATATTCCAAGAAAATCATTAACAAATTCCTTCTTAATCCTCCCAGACATCACTCAGAAGAAACAAATAGATTCAAAAGCAATATATCTATTCCTTACATAAGTACTGTTTCACATAAATTAGCAAAAGTTCTAAAAAAATACAATATCAGAACCTTGTTCACTCCACTTCCAAAGATCCGTTCCTTAATTAGCCACCCAAAACCTTGTCATCATCAACTCAAATACCCTGGCGTATATAAAATATTATGTGACTGCGATATTCCTTATTTCGGTCAGACAGACAAATCTGTAGAAATGCGTATGGAAGAACACATGAGAGACATTACTTACAAGAGACAGCGAGCAAGTGCATTATCAAGTCATATCCTCTTCTCGGCTAATCCTAATGATGATAACCAAAGTCACAAAGTCTGCTGGGAAAAATCTACAAACATCTTCCGTTGCAGTGACGAAATAGAGAGAAAAATTGTGGAATCGAGAGAAATCATCTTCAATCCTGTTCATCTAAATAACAACTTAAGCTACAACCTCCCAGATAGTCATTCAGCTGTAATCATGTATTGGCGTTCACGTGATGCAGCAAGCACGCACTCTCCCAACAATGCAACAAATGAAAGAACAGCTTCAAATACAACTACAACGTTTTAATGATAATTATATATAAAGACTGTCTATGTTGTTCATAGTCTTTTAACCCTCAATGTTTAGTGTTTTTTCTTTTATAATGTCACCTGAAGAAGGCTGTTACAGGCCGAAACTAGTAGTGTGTTTATATTAAAACCTTTTTAATTAAATCTCGGTTCTAGTCATTAATTTTTTTTTTTTTTTTTTTTTTTTTTTTTTCATAAAAATATATATATATATATATATACACACACACACACACACAGTAAACCCTTGCCGAGTGCAGATTTGCAGAATGCAATTTTGCACACGCGTTATCTTAATTGTTTCCATTTAATTTGTCCAACGCTAGAGTTTCGTTCATACGCAGTACGCTGCAGAGCGTCGGCCAGCACCCCTGCCCGGCGCTGCCTGCCTGCTAGCTGAGTTGCCATCATTTCACTCACATTTGCAGAGCTGTAATCACTTATTTATCAGTGTTTATCCTCTTCTCCTTTTGCATTGTATTTCTTTTAATTTCAAAAATTCAATATGACATCTAAGAGGAAGAATAAAGATGATAAAGCAGCAAAAAGTTGCAAAGTTTTGACATTATCTCAGAAAATTGAAATTTTAGATAAGTTGAAAAATGGTATACGTATAAACGAATCAAGCTTAAGAGCAATATGGGAGAATGAAGAAAGATTCGGTCTAGTGTCAAAGCTTCAGGCGATACTTCGGCAAAGGTTGCTCATGTTTCAAGAAGAATTCCGCAATTGGAAAAGATGGAAAAAATATTAATAGCTTGGTTTGACAATCAAGTAAACAAAAAAGGCTCAGTTGTGGATGGTGTTGCTATTCGAAACAAAGCTTTAGATTTGTTTTCTTTTGTTTTAAATAAAGATGGCCAATCGTCAGAGAAAATCGACTTTCAAGCAAGCAAAGATTGGCTTGAAAACTTCAAGCGTCGTTTTAATTTGCACAACGTAAAGCTTCAGGGAGAAGCTGGCTCTGCAGATAAAGAAGCAGCAGAGAAATTCAAACCCCAATTTTTGAAATTCATTGAAGAGAGGGGTTACATTCTGCAACAAGTTTTCAATGCGGGTGAGACAGGCTTATTTTATAAGCGAATGGGACAACGAGCCCACATCAAAAAGACACAAAAGGTTGCCCCAGGTTTTAAAGCTTTTAAGGATAGACTCACTGCTTTTTTTTTTTTTTTTTGTGGAAATGCATCAGGCGACTTCAAGTGCAAGCCTCTGCTCATTTATCGATCTAAAACACCTCGTGCATTGCAGGTGAAAAAATTTTGGCCTATTGCCCGTTGTGTGGAAGTGGAATAGAAAAGCTTGGGTAACAAAAGCCCTCTTTAATAACTGGTTTGAAAATTCATTCATTAAAGAAGTCACTCATTACTTAGAACAGCAAAACCTGTGCTTTAAAGTTCTCCTAATTCTCAATAATGCTCCAGGACACGATGCTGATGCCCTCACAACATTGCATCCAAATGTAGAGGTTTTATTCCTCCCACCTAACACCACTTCCTTAATCCAATCAAGGGATCATAAAAACATTCAAAGCCTATTATGTCAGGCATGTTTACACCTCTGCAAATAAAGCACTAGTTGAAAGAAAGCACAACACGCTAATGGCATTTTGGAAGTGATTCAACATAAGCCACTGCATAGAAATGATTAAACTCGCATGGGAACAAGTGAATTCAGCAACATTGAATGCTTGCTGGCATCAGCTCCGGCTAGAAGTTGTCAACAATTTTAAAGGATTTCTATCGATTGAAAATGAAATCATACAAATTGCAAAAGCCAAAGAAATCGTACAAATTGCAAAAGCAATTGGCGGCGAAGGATTTTCAGATATGGAAGAAGGAGAAGTCGAAGAATTAATCGAGAATGACAAATGATGAGTAAAGAATTGGATGATCTTGTAACACCAGCCGACAGTGAAAGCAGCGATAGTGAAGAAGATAAAGTGCCTTTAACTTACAAGAAGTTAAACGAATTGTTAAAAAAAGGCACAGGAACTGTCTGATTTTGCAATGGAGATTGACCCAAATGAAGAAAGAAGAGGACACTTTATGAAAGGCATTGAAAAACTCTGCGCTCCTTACTGCGAAACTTTTAAACAGTTGCGTCATTCATTGTCCCAAACAAAAATCACTAGCTTTTAAAAAAAAATAATTGTATCATGTACCTACTTATTAAGCAGTAATAAAAATCCTTTCAATTAACATTTGCTTCATTTTACCTTTTAATTACAACAATATTTAGGTTAGAATTATATATACGTACTTTCTTAATTTGAACTATACCTAACACATTTTTTTCCATAGAAAGTTAACTTTGCGGAACGCTATTTTGCCGTGTGCGCAATGTATTAATGACGTAACCTCCACGTTCGGCAAGGGTTTACTGTATATGTATATATATATTTCTTTTCAGAAATATTGTTTCAGATTACAGTGTTTGAGAAATATGCCTGAAGTATTTTTTGTTGATGACAGTGATATATACACTGATTGGCCATGTTATTAGGAACAGCATCTAATAACGAGTAGGACCCGTTTTGCCTCAAGAACAGCCTATATTCTCTGTGGGATTGATTCAGCTAAGTGCCTAAAATGTTCCTTTTGGATGTTTTTCCACTCTATCACAATGGCATCATGCAATTATTGCAGATTGGATGGTGGCATGTTGCTGCTGCTGCTGTAAGCCACTCATTCCACCTTATCCCAGAGATTATCTCTTAGATTAATCTGGGGACTGAGCTGGCTACTGAAGTAAAGGAAACTGTCATGTTCCTTGAACCACTTTAACATGCTACACACTTTGTGGCATGGTGCATTTGTCTTGCTGGAAGTATCTATTTGCCAATAGGTAAATTACAGCCCTGAATGGGTGAACATGATCAGCAGTACTCTTCTGGTTCAAGAGACCTAACATGTGCCAAGAAAACATTCCTTAAACCATTATCCCTCCACCACCAGCCCGAGCTGTTACTACTTCACAGGAAGAGTCCATGGTCTCATACTGTTGCTGCCATATTCCGACTTTGCCATCAGCATGATAGAGTACAAACATGGACTCATCAGACTAAGTGAAATTTTTCCAGTGATCGGCTATCAAGTATTGTGATGACATGCCCACTGAAGCCACATCTTCTTGTGTCTGGCTTACGGCATTGGGACCCAAGATGGTCTTTTGTACCCCATCTACGACAGCATATGGCAAACTGTATGCTCCGAGGTTATGTTCTTGACCACCTGTTGTACTGAGCTGTGATTTGATTTGTTGTGGCCCTCCTGTCCCATTTCACAATCCTTACCATTCTTCTCTCACCTTGTGCATCAATGAGCTGTTTCCATCCACAGAACTACTTTTGGCTTGAAGTTGTCTGTTTATTATGCCATTCCTGGTACCCTTGACTATGCTTTGTGTGAAAAGCCAAGATAAGTGGATGTTTGTGAGATACTGGCACAAGCATGTTTGGTACCAACAATCATATTACGCTCAGTCACTTCAGTCGTGTTTTACCCATTCTGATCCATCAAACACAAAAAAATGAACTATCAGATGCCTATTTCCCTAGTTTATGTAGCAAACTGTAGCCATGTGACTCAACATCTTCAGGAACTGTATTTTCCTAAATTGGGAGGTGTTCATAATAATGTGGCCACTGAGTATATAAACTCCTTTCTTACATCTAGTTATTAAAAAGTTATAAAAAAAATAGTGATAGCATAGCCCTGTTTGTAAGACAGAAGTGAAATCCAGATATGAGATGATCTGTGGTTTAATTATTGATATCTATGAATGCTTAATTATTTATATCACATATGTTGTAGTAATATTAACAGCTTAACATTGACACCCCAGGATATTATTTCTAGTGAGTATGCAAGTGGCAAACCCAAGGTACCTGATGCTGGACCACACCTTCACATAATATGCACCTGTTAAGTTATTTGTAGAGTGGTCCCTCCTCTTTTCTCTCATTTTCTTACCCCCCCCCCATCCCAATTCTATTAGAGTTCGATGGTTAGGGTGTATCTTTCCTGTCTTACTGAATTCTCTTCTTCACAGTAGTAGTAGTAGGAGTTTGCCTTCTCTCCTAGGTATTTTCTTTACCTAAGCAGGCTGCCTTTCCATGAAGCATGGTCAGCAAGGAAGGATTCGACCAAAACCTTCTCAAGTGATGGATAATAAGTATAAAGGAGGCTGTGTAGCTCAAGGCTACAATGAAGATGAAATTGCTTAACTACTGAGTGACCATTTTGCTTAGGTATATCCACTTAAAACCTTTTGGGAGGTCTGTCTGCTCTTAATGAGAAATTTGAGAAATACTATAAGCACACTGGGAACATAAAATATAATAGAATTAATAAGAGAAAATTATTTCTGTATATCTACAACTGTGGATCATTGTTAAGATGAACAAGACTAGAAGAATTACTAGAAGTACTGGGAACAGAAAAAATTCAATGGGACATCATTGGATTGAGTGAAACTGGGAAACTTGGTGAAAATAGTATTGATCTAAAGAATGGACATGTAATCTATAGTTATGGTGACTACCCAAGATCCCAGGAAACAATTGTCTTCCTAATTAACCACTCCATAAAAGATCAAATACCAGAAATAAAATATCACAAAGAAGGTTGCAGAACCATACCTTAAAATAAACAGACATTATAAGCAAATAATTGTATAAGTTTGTGTATCAACCTCAGACCACACAGAGGAGGAAATAGATGCTTTTATGAAATACTAGACTAATTAATAAATAGTGACGATACATTCTTTATAATCTTGACGGGACTTCAATGATAGAGTAACTATAAGTGATACACTTATAGCAGCAATTGGAAAATATGGACTGGGACAGAGGAATGAAAATGGAAAAAGATTAATAGAAATTGTTGAAAGCAGAGGTCTCTACATAATGAATACCTTCTTCTTCAAAAAAAGGAAGAATTGGAAATAAGCAAGGCAAAATCCAAATGTAGAGGTGTTTAATGAAATAGATTACATTTTAACCAAAAGAAAATATTTTAGTACAAGTAGTGACTACAGTTTAGTGAGATTAAAATTGTCATCACCAAAAGATGGGAAAGGCAGAAACTGATGAAAAGTAAAAGGCCCTCTATCAATTTACTGGGAAAAAAAAAAAAAAACTTCTATAAAGAAGAAAAGTTTTATAATATTGATATGAATGAATACTTGGATAAAATATCAAATAATAACTGAGATCCTACTAAATAATGCCAGAAAGATTGCTGGAATTTTCCAAAAGGTTGAAAGAAAATTGTCTGAAGAGACCCTAAACTTCTCGGAAAGAAATGAGAAGATATCAAAACAGGAGAATTAGAAGTAGAATTCTCGGAGCTATGTAAAACAAAGAAAAGGATGACACAAGAAATTTAGAAATCAGAATTACAATAGAAAACAGTGAGTCTAAAAGGAGAGAGGAGCGAGGTGTACGTAGGACAGAATAAATTAATAGCCCTGATGCTTTAAAAGAAGTTCAGTATGCAATGGGTAGCAAGCATAATGGAAAGATACTAGATGAAGATGAGTTACCAGTTATCTTAAAACTGGTGATGAACTATTCATGACTGTGTTAACTAAAATTTATACACCATGCCTGAGATAGAAGAGAATACCAAAGAGTTGGAATAATACTATTCGTATTATAATTTTTTTTTTTTTTTTTTTAAAGAAGATAGAAAAGATATTAAAAATCACTGCCCTGTCAGTTTCTTTTCAACAATATACAAAATTGTCTTGGTAGTGACTTCTACTCACAATGTAATTACAGTAATACATCCCCTAGGGGCTGTGTTTTTACATTATGAGAAAATATCAAGGATAGTGAGGGAGCTTGCACCACCTTTGATATGAGTTGCCTTGGTGTTATACTACCAAGTGGTTATTTACACTTGGATTTGCCGATAGTTTTTCGGTATGAAACTCATAGATCTTAGTCCTAGTTCTTAGAGTTTCGCTTACTGGCAGATAAATATCAAAGGATTTGTATCCCCTTCATTTTTACAAAAGTCATTTGCAGCAGAATGCATAATAAACTAGATTTTTGCTAATCTCCAGAACAAGTGTAATATGTAACAAGACAAATTATTGAAAAAACAAATGAATACCAAAACTTTTAGATCTGGCATTTATTGATTTTAAAAAGGCATTTGATTCAATCTCAACATTAGTGATTTTAAAAGCTCTTAAAAATCAAGGAATTGAAAAAACTTACATTAATATACTTAGCCATTATATAGCAGTTCAACTGCAGCTATAAAATCATGAATAAATATGAAATCTCCTATAAAAAAAGGGAGTTAGACAGGAAGATGTCATTTAATCTAAATTATTTACAGTAGTCCTAGAAGAAACTTAAAACCTGGATTGAAAAAATAGAGGAATTATGGTAAGTGAGAAAGAACAAAATCACCTCGGATTCATTGATGGCATTGCTCTTTTAGTAAATTTTGCCAAAGAATGTCAACAAAAGATCATGTGAATTGAATGTAGAAAGTAAAAAGAAAGGATTAAATATAAAGAAAGACAAAAAAATATATATATATAATAAATACAGTCGAACTTGGTTATAATGAGTACCATGGGACTGATAAAATTTCCTTATTATAACAATTACTCACAATATTAGTGATGGATTAAATCTACCTCCTATTCTTTTTAGTTCTCGGTAATCATTAAAAAAAGATTCAAAAAACAATTAGAGAGAAACAGTTAGAGACTATTAGAGAGAAAAAGTATTACATACCTAGATATTATTTGTATGAATATGCTTGTATAAACTACAGTATGCTTAATACTAAATGGTTTATTTTTCTGAAATGAAAAACAGTTCTAATTAATAATAAACACAAGTTCAATTAGTCTTTTTAAAAACTGATATAATGATATGTCAGTTTTTAAATCGATCCAGTCAGCCTGTTATTACATACAAAATCGTTACATCCAAATTGTTTAGCAAATTTTTCTGCTAGAGCCTTCAAGATCAGACCTTTTATTGAGAATTCAGCACTCTGTGTGTCATCAATGTTTGTAAGCTCGCACTTTCTAAATTTTTTTTTTTTTGGTTCAGTTATGTTGTTTCCCAGTGCTGAAATGGAAACATCTTTATGCTTCTGTAGTGTCAAACTGTTGAAGATGCCAAAGATAACTTTTTATACACTTCAACATTTTCGTGAAACAGTTTATTTTAGTAGACATGTTTTCGATGGAAGAATTCATTTTTAACTGATTTTACAGTCGTGTCAGCATTTGGGTAAAATAAGAGAGGAGGGTTAGAGGCTATACACTGGAGAGGTAGGTAGTGAGGGGTTTGTCTCCAAAGACAAGATTAGGTTATAAACCAACCCATAATAATGCAGGCAGTTCAAAAAAGCTAAGTCACTCGTTTCATTTTTGTCTATTCCAAGAACTGCCTGAGCAATTAAGAATGTTTGCATTGTTACCAAAATTTCTATGGTTATATCCATATAGTATATGCTCATTATAAAAGTGAGCAATTGTATACAAATGAAACACCAGGAAATTGAATTGAATGCAGAAAGTAAAAAGGGGTGGGGAACACTTAGTATGCGTGCCAAACGTGGGAAGCCAACGACTTTTTTTCGGCATGCAACCCAGGGCTCACCTTAAAAAATTATTAAATAATAAAATTATTTAATAATAAATAATAAAGTTAATAAAGTTAAAATGTATATTTTAACTTAATAGAATACAGTTTTATTAACTAGAGTAATACCAAATAAAAATGTAATAAAGAAACAAACACTATCAAGAAAATAATAAGAAAATGATACACACATCCTATTTCCAAGCCATCTATCCCCACGATATACTGACGCACAAGTTTTTTCCCGTTCAGTTGTTGCATCATTCGCCAGGCAGCCAGATGTGGCATAACCACGTCTATCATCATTTTATGTATTTCTTCATGCTTTGTAAAGAATATATCAATTTTCTAAAGTGTGTATATGTGTGGATTCGGATTTAATTAAATTGTAAGTCATAAAAATATGGATTAGAAGTATTTATTGTCGATTATTATGTTTAATTTATTAAATATAAATGCAAATGTTCTTTACATTGCCACATCATCATTATCAATGGTATTTTATGTTCCAAATCAGTTGTTTGTAGGACTGCTGTAAAGAGACATTTTGAAACTGTTCATAAGAACTTAAGCAATAAAAGTGAGCCAAAACAAAGAGAATTAATTTCTCATGAACTGAGCAAGACGTAAAAAAAAAAAAAAATCTGATGCTTTGATGAAATTTATTTCGGGTAGGCCTAGTTCCACCTTAGTTGGTGCTAGTTTTGAGGTTTCAAAAGTTATTGCCCAACATCGAAAACCACTCAGTGATGGGGAGTATATTAAAGAAGCATGGCTATAATGTGCTCCTTTTCCTTTTTGACAATCTTTCAGAAAAGGTAAAAATTATTCAGCACATTAAAGATTTGTCTGTGAGAAGAAAAACAGTTAATGACAGGATACTTAAATTGGAAAGGAATACAGTAAAATAATTAACAAAAGATTTGCCTTCATGTAAGTTTTTTTTCTCTTTGTGTTGATTGATGAGAGCACACGCATTACATTATCAGCTGAGCTAGCAATCTTTGCTTGATTTTGTAGGTTGAAGAAGTATTCGAAGAGATGATTAACTTTGTAACACTACCTGAGGGGTACCACTGGGGTTGAAATATGTATAGCGGTGATGAACGAATTATCTATTCAATAAATTGAAATTTCAAAAGTTGTATCCATCACAACAGATGGTACACCCAGCATTGGTAAGGAAGCAGAATTGTAAATCTGTTTGCAAAGCATGTTAGTCATCCACTGATAGGTTTTCATTGCGTCATACATGAGGAAATTTTATGTGCAAAAGCTGGCCTAAAGGAACTTAAAGAAATGAGGCAAACAGTAACCTAGGTTGTTAATTACATTTCTGCATGTGCTTTGAATAAAAGACAATTTCAGAATCTATTGAATGAGGTGGATTCGGTGTACAAAGTAATAATAATGTACAACAATGTTCGTTAGCTTAGTCAAAGTCTTGTTCTGAAACGATTTGTTTAATGCCTGGATGAGATAAATCCCTTTTTGACTAATCAACAAATGTCTTATAAAAAATGTATGACATAGTCTTGGTTTGTAAACTGATGTTTTTGCAGATTTTTGCAACATTTAAATGACTTTAACCTTAAACTACAGGGCTCTGGATATTATGTTTGATGAGATAAAGGCATTTGAAATGAAACTAAGAATTTTTAAGAAGGATGTAGACAGTGAGAGATTTAGATATATTCCAAACCTAAAGAAATGCATCATGATCTCCAAAAGGATGACAAAACAGACCGCCAATATCTTCAAAAGCTGTTTTTAAACGTCATTGTGCCAACTGTTGAGCAGTTCTCTCTAAGATTTGCCAAGTTCAGAGAATTAGAAGAAACTGTAAAATTCATTAAATTTCCAGACGTAACAGAGAGAAGTGCGGAAAATGAGGTACTAAGGACTTGAAATATTATTCCAGAAACTTTTGTATGTTTAAAAACCCTTAAAGCAGTATTACTATCCATTTTTGCATCTACATATTCTTGTGAAGTTCTCAGTGATGAACTTTAAGTTTCGTAATAGGAGTAGGAATATCTTTATAAAAAGATAAAACAAAAAAAAAAAAAAATCAGAATTATTGTTTACTCTTTTGCTGATATTAAAAATTGCATCTTTAAATTGTGGCTATATGTAGCAGCTAGAATTACACTTCAAGGAAAATAAAAAAATATCCACGCTATATCAACAGAGCAGAAGGAATTTTAAGTAAAAATTCCATCACTAATTTTTACATTATTCAATCTTACATGACTTACAATAATCACTCTTACAATATTCTTTGATTTTACCACTCTAGTGTGATCTTTGATTATTTGAAAAGATTCACCCAATACTTAAGACACTAAATAATAATATGTTCTCCAAAATTTCGGTTGATACATAAGAAAATTTTGCATCAAAGATTTGGCACGCACACACTTATAAAGGTTGCCCACTCCTGACCCAGGACAAAAGATCACAGTAGAGGGAGCTGTGAAGAAGAAATTATGCATAGAATTCAACTTAGTTGGATAGCCTTTGGAAAATACCAAAGGAAGTGTCTCCTTTGGAAGCACTCAAAGGAGACATCCCAGTTTGCCTTAAAAGAAAAAATATATCTGAAATCCATATCTGAATGATATCCCAGAGGTGAAAAGAGAGTTATAGGAAGATTAAAGAAACAGTGGGAGGATAAGATTAAAGAGATGGCTGGAATTCACTGGCATGAAAAGCTCAAGATAGAGTTGAATGTAGGACTCTGAGGGAGGTGGCATTTGTCTAGCATTGAACAGAAATTGGCTGCTGGTGATGATGAGTGCATTCTCCATTTCTTTAATCATTATCTTTCTTATATGCCTAAGATGGGTTGAAGATACCATGAATAACTTTAATGCATAAAACTTCCCGCAATTTGGGAAACAATAATTGTCAGAGGTCCCACTTTACATCCTAGGTCCTAGATGGCAAACCTATGGCATGCATGCCACAGGTGGCACATCTGAGAATTTTGCTGGCACGTCAACGATTTACAGGTGATATCCTTTTTATACGCTTATAAATTATTCAACCTTTATTTTTAATTGTTACAATATGTACAAGTTAAATTTTGTTTTACACGAGAGAGCAGCTATGAAGACGTGCATATGATTGATGCTGTATTAACAAAAGATCACATGACCCAAAGACAACCGACAATTGTTGAATTGAAATGCTAACTCTCTTCAACCGAATTCCAATAATATGTGAAACTGCCATAACAACATTCACTATATATTTCTTAGTTTTAACACATTCATGACACAGTGTCGTTTATTGTTCCAATGGAACTTCTCATTTCCAGCGGAATCAACTCGCATAAAGCAGCAATAAAATTCAACCCTTGGTTGAATTTTATTGCTGCTTGTTTCTGTTTGAGCTGGCAGGCGAACTCACACATGCATTATATGGCATGTTTCAATTCGTGGTAAAAATTTATTTGAAGTTAGCCTCTGTGATCAGTCATAATTACATTGAGAATTGCAATAAATTGCAAATGCAATAAAATAAGCACTTCACGTAATTGAAAAATTTGACAGTAGCTTTTAGTTAGATACTGTGTTTCCGGTGCAACATATGGTTTTGCTTGAGTCCATACAGCCTAGTTTCTGTGAGAGGAGACGTGATTCATTAGTTAGCACGGTTTTTATCCCAGCTGTCTCTAATTGCACTATTTGTTGAGAAGTACATTACACAGACTGCAAAAGCCTCTGTACCTTATTTAGGGATACAATAAAACTACTTGTTTTTCTTGCATCTGCAGTATGACTGTTGGGGAGGGCATGTTAACCGCAGGGAGCGAGTTACTATTGCCTCAACATGAACACATTTAATCATTTTTCGTGTGCAAGGTATATGCAAAACTTTTGAATGTCTTTTTTTCGTAAAGTAAAAGCATGAGGGCAATTATTTTCGAGTAAATATGGTAAGAGTGTCGCCGACATGTTGATATCCTTCTGCTGCTCAGCTGATTTCTTCTCACTACCATTTTTTCCCCCGAAACCGTCATCATTATCATCATCAAATTCCTGCCATGTACCCTCAAGAAGTGTGCAGGATATGATAGTACTACATGAAAAAAATTACATCATTACTAACTTCCTATCTACAATTTTCCTCCAAATCAGTCTGTTACTTGTCAAGACTCCAACATTAACAGATCTTATATTTCTATCGTCTAAGGCACATTGTACCGTATCAATCCACCTATATCTTGGTATTCCACTGGGTCGTTTTCGTGCCAACCTGGCAGAGAACACTTGTTTTGCTAATCTTTCTTCGCCCATTCTGTTTAAGTGACCATACCACCTAAAATTAGCTCTGCTGATGCATTCCTGGATGCTGACAATGTCAAATTCTTTCCTAATATCCTCGTTTTTAATATGATATTACCATTGATGCCATCGGTTCACGCCTCTAATCTTTCTCAGGACTCTCATATCTGCGGTCTCTAGTCTTTGGTCAAGTGTTTTACTTCCGACCCAGCTCTCAGATCCATAAGTTGAAATTGGTTTGAACACTGTCTTGTATACAGCTAATTTAGTGATTTGACTAATTTCTCTCTTATTCCATATGAATTTATTCATTTGACTTCCCACCATACCAGTTTTGCTGATTCTGTTGTCTATTTCTATATTTAATTTACCATCTTCACTAAAAATCGTGCCTAAGTAGCTGAAATGATTTACTTGTTCCTCAGGTTCTCCATTCACAACACAGTTGACATTTTCAATGATTCTGCCTATTTTCAATGTCTTTTGTCTTTTTAATGCTGGCCTTCATACCATATCTATTACATTAATTCAATTTAGTCAGAGAATCTTGCGGACTTGTAGCGGATTTATTTAGAAGTATAACATCATCCACATAAAGCAAAGAGCTGACATTAACACCTCCAATTTTAATATCATGTTTAATACCACTTTCCTTCATAATTTGATCCATATAGATAATGAATAACAGAGGGGATAATGTACATCCTGGTCTCACACCAGATTTAACATTAAACCATCTTCCTGTAGTTCCTTCAATTCTAACTGCTGACTTACAACTCAAATAAAGACTAAGGATTGCTTGATATAATGCACCGCCGATACCATATAACTGTAGTGTATTGAATAGCTTCTCTCTTTGCTCCTTGTCATATGCCTTTTCCAAATCGACAAAACTTAAATACAGATCTCTGTTATATTCCCATGCTTTCTCGACTATTTGTCGTAAAGTGAAGATCTGATCCTGACAGCCTCTATTTGGCCTGAATCTGGCTTATTCTTCACCAAGCTTTTCTTCCACAATTCTTCTCAAACGTTTCTCAAGTATACTTGCATAGATCTTGCCAGGAACACTCAGTAGGGAAATACCTCTGTAATTCTCACATTCAGTTTTATTTCCCTTTTTATGTATGGGTACTATGAGAGCTCTACTCCAATCATTGGGAATTCGTCCATTCCCAAAACCAACATCATTAAAATCAGTTTAATAATACAATAATCAATTTTACCCTGAATAATATTATAAAATTTTGGTGATCCGAGTGGGATATGTCAGTGAAAATTAGCACAAATTAATTTAATGATGTTAGCCTTAGGAAACTACAGTATGCTACAAGATTTCATTAGTCCACTGAATGATAACTAATTTAAACGTACTTATATATTTGTTAAATTAATTAATTATTTAATTAAGTTAAATCAATTTTCTATTAATTTTTTCCCTATTAAAAACTGCCCGGTACATCACCAATTGTCCCAGGTCATTTACAAACACCCATTAGAGGGCACACCACCTAGGTAGGAGTTTAGATTCACTCACGTGTTTCATTAAGTATTCTCTTGTTTTTATGTGTGTGTTAAGTGTTATTTCCACTCCCTGAAGATGTCTCAGTGACTGAGAAGAGATATTGGAAGCATTAAAATTAGTTTTTAATCCTTTCCTAGTGCTGTCAGTACTCCATTAAACCTCCAACATGAGGTTATTTAACTTGCTTTGCATGTGATCTTTGCTGATTACACTGTAAGCAGCAGAAATCTTTTGTTTGTTTCACAGGAATAAAAAATGTTGCGCTAAAATAGGTTTAAATTTTTGATTGTCTATTTCTTGAATCATGTAAAGTCCTATTCCATCACCCTAATCTAAATCAGTGTGTTTGATTAAGATTAAGGTGGTGAAGTTTTGGGAAGTTCAGGTGGTCCTCGACATGCGTCGTTTCGAATTTACGGCGGTAATCCCATAAATAATTTAAAAAATAACTTTCGATTTGTAGCAGCGCGACATAAAACGCAAACGTTGCGAGCGAACTTGTTTGTGAATGCGGTGGAAGAATACGCTGTTACGCAGCGTTTGTTTGGGAGAGGCGGCGTCGCTTGGGTTCTAGCATGCATACTTTGGGTACCGCGTGCTTTGTTTACATCCGCTTTTTTTTGTGGTTGTGAGTTTTTGCCCTTCAATATGGCTCCCAAACGTAAGGCAGACTCTTCCGATGGCAGTGTGTCTAAGAAAAGGAAAGCCGTTACATTAGAAGTGAAATTAGACATTATTAAAATGGCAAAAAAGGGAGAAACGCCAACGAAAATTGGCCGTACGTTGAACTTGTCGTACCACAGTCATGACTATTATCAAGGATAAAGTTCACACATCCGTGAACACGCAAAAGGATCGCCGCCCATGAAATCGACTGTGATTACTAAAATACGTAGTAGGCTCGTGATTGAGACAGAAAGGCTTCTTGTTCTTTGGCTGGTAGACCAGCATGAATGCTGTATCCCAATTAGCCTCATGCTAATTCAAGAAAAGGCAAAAAGATTGTTTGATGCATTGAAAAGTGAAAGAGTGCAGGTGAAGAGTTTAATGCTAGTAAAGGTTGATTTATGCAGTTTGAGACTCGGGGCAATTTACATAGTCTTAAGGTGCAAGGTGAAGCTGCTAGTGGTGATGACAAAGCAGCTGGTGAGTTTCCTGAGGGGATGCTGAGATAATAAGGGAGGGGTGCTACAGTGCTCAACAAGTGTTTAATGTGGACGAGACAGGCCTATTTTGGAAACGTATGCCTAATCGTACGTATATTGCCAATTAGGAGAAGGCAGCACCAGGCCATAAAGCTGGTAAGGAGAGACTGACTTTGCTTCTTGGTGCTAATGCTGCTGGCAACTTAAAATTGAAGCCCTTGTTGGTCTATCAGGCTGAAAATCCAAGGGCATTTGGAAGGGTCAACTGCCTGTCATCTGGTGGTCCAATAAGAAGGCATGGGTGACACTTGAAATCTTTGAGGACTGGTTTACCAACCATTTTGTGCCAGAAGTTCAGAGGTACTGTACAGCCTAATGATAAAGTGGTTTGCCTTCCACCAAACACCACAGTCCTTTTGCAGCCTATGGACCAGGGTGTTACTGCTTCCTTTAAGGCCTACTACCTCCGCAGGACATTTGCTATGGCTTTCAGGACAACTGAAAAAGACAGGAACTTAACGCTCAAAGACTTTTGGAAATCCTATAGCATTTATAATGCCATACAAAACATTGAGCATGCTTGGGATGAAGTAAAGCAGACAAATTTGAATGGTGTGTGGAAAAAACTGTGTCCCGAGTTTATGAATGATTTCCATGGCTATGAGGAGACAGTTGAGACTGTCACAGAGAAGGTTGTTGCCCTGTGGGAGCAGATGAATTTGGAAGTGGAGGCCGAAGATGTCACAGAGCTTCTGGCATCTCATGGGAAGGAGTTGTCAGCAGAAGACCTAATTCAGTTAGAGAAGCAGCTAATTGAGGAGGAGGAAACAGTTCCAACCCCTGAACCCAGGAGATTCACCACCAAGGGCTTGGCAGAAGGTTTTGCCCTTCTGCCAAGTGTTGTTCTTCCACAGATCGGATCTCCCTCACTTGTTCTCTCAGCTTGACCAGAACCTCAAGGTAATACTGTTGTTTAACTATCTGACCCTCTGGTACCCATTCAACCATTATCACGGCATTGATATATTTAAAAAAAGGGGGGGGGGAAAAAGATCAGCATTGCTTTCAGTTTTGACTTGCTCATTCTTGTTTTTTTGCCATTCAACCATTCACGCACATGACATTGCATTATCACCATACACCTCCTGCAACAGTTTCAAACACTCTGTTTGCCATTTCTTCAATTTCACAAGGAATTTTAGATTAATGCGCTGCTGTTATTCCGGCAAAACGACTTCACCCGTATTTCTTTTATAACTGCCTACAGACGAACTATGAGCGACAGCAAACAATGCTTATCTCAACTGCTTCTAGAACCTTCAAGGTCATTCACATCTCAAGCTCATCCCACTGCTATGAGTACACACAGGACCAGTGCATAGTATTTTTCTTGTCTGTGTGATTAATGTTCGGCACCTTTCCAAAAAAGTTTTTTTTGAATAAAGTGTGAATAAAACCAACAGGAAGTGATAAACAAATGAAAACCGCTTTACAGTATAATGTTACCTACAGAATAGTCCTGGTTATACAAATTTGTTCAAGTTATATAAATTTTCAAAATAATATAAAATAGTAATATAAAGTTAGATTTATTCAAATATTCTTTACATTAATTTTGCTAAAAGTGAATCGTCTGGCTTTCATTTTAGTGAAATCCTGTTGCAGTACATCAATGTTGATAGACTGAGCAATATTATTTTCTATTGAAATTAGTGCCAAACCATTTAGTTTTTCTTGACTCATGCTTGATTGCAGGTAGTTCTTTATTAATTGTAATTTAGAAAATGTTCTCTTTCCCTTAGCAACTGAAATGGGCAAAGTCAATAGTATTCTCAATGCAATCAGTGAATTTGCAAAGAGTTCAAGGTTGTTGTTATAAATACACTTCAAAACCATTTCTGGTGTACTATTTTCTTCAATTTTTCTACATAATAACTTCAGCTCTATTTGCTGTTCTTCTGCTTCAATGTCCTTGTTTTCTTTGTCATTTAATGCTTTTTCTAATGAACTACACTTTTCTTCCATGTTATCACATTCTGTAATGTTGTACAAAAATTCAAAGGGCTCCAAAACACTACTAAATGAATCAAAACGCTCCTTCATTGAAGTAATTGCTGTTGTGAACAAAATGTCGAAAAATTTGGTTTTGAATTTCCTTTTTGCATCAGCAGGCTTCGAGGTATCTGGTTCCTTGTCAAAGAATTTCTTTCTCTTTCGGATCCGATTATCTAACTCAGGACTAAAATCGTATGTTAAATCAGCATCTATTGTGATGCATTTTGCTTGGGAAATATAATTCTCGAAGAATCTTCAGAGTTATGGGAAATGAGAAATTCAGTTGTCCTTTTCAATGCAGTTGCTGCTGATTTAACATTCATGCTTTGTGATTGTAACAACTTGCCGGTACAATTGATTTCTGTAAGTACGTCGTGCCAGATCATTAATCCACAAATGAATTCAAAACTAACATAATTTTAATGCGATTGATTCCGATGTTATATGTGTAATTGCTTTTTTTTTTCCAATTGAACGACTTTTTTTAACGCAGAATAAATACCTTTCAATCCAGTCTTCAAAGCACTAACGGCATTAACATGGCTTACCCATCTACTATTGCTTAACGATTTCACTGTCAATTTACAACACATGGACTGAAAAATATGGCAACGCTTTGTCGATCTCGAGAAAAACTTGTAAATTATTTGAATGGTTGAAAAAAAATTAACAATTTCAATAGCTTCATTTACTGCATCAACAACAACTAAATTTAAGGAATGGCAGACACATGGAATGAAAAAGGCTCTTGGATTGATATTTGCAATTTGAGACTGCACACAGTTTCTTTTACCTCGCATGTTGGCTTCATTGTCGTAGCCTTGACCACGAAGATTCCTAATAGATAAATCACTTTGTTTCAAAGAATTTAAAATTTCTTTGGTCATCTTTACTCCAGTTGTTTCTACAACGTTAATAAATTCCAAAAAAACTTTCTTTAATTTCCACATTGGCATTGTGACCCTCAGCTGCTTTTTCGATGTGGACGTAACGCACAACAATGGACATTTGTTCTTTATGACTTTGATCAGGTGTATAATCCACAATAATTGAGAAATACATTTCATTTTTGACTATGTCCAAAATC
Organism: Typopeltis vanoorti; assembly: GCF_054136105.1. Classification (NCBI taxonomy): domain Eukaryota; kingdom Metazoa; phylum Arthropoda; class Arachnida; order Uropygi; family Thelyphonidae; genus Typopeltis; species Typopeltis vanoorti. The sequence goes on from NC_143569.1 coordinate 12,309,253, forward strand.
TTATCCTTTGTAGCTTTGACAATCAATAAAATAATTTCCTTCTGGATATCTTTTCCCAAGTAATGAGTCTTGTGTGGATTTTCTATTGCCCATTTTACATGTTTTTCTAAGAATGGATCAAATTTTGAGAACAACTCGACCAACTTTAAAAATTTACCATTGTTTTGGTGAATAATTTATCTGAAGACCCTCTAATAAATGCCATATTTTCTAAGGCCATCATTAAAATAATTGAAATTATTCTCTTCAGCACTTCATCCCAATGTTTTACTTCACTCAAATAGAATTTGTTCGTCAAAGAATCAATGGTTTGACCACCAGAAAGTCTTTTTTTTAACTCAGTCCACTTTCCATAACAATCGAAATGCTGAGTGCTTTGTTCATGTTCTCTTCAAAATCAACGTCATGTGTCCCCAATCATATGTGCCGGCCTTTGCTAAGGTAAATTCATCACTACTAAATATTTTGAAACAAAAACAGAACACTATTTAATTTGGTTGAATATACAAGCCATGTTCTATCCACTAATTTACCATTTACTGTTTTTCGTTGGAAATATATTTTGCTAAATGATCACCCAACGGTCTTTCGTATAATGTTTAATGTTAGCTTGTGATGGCCCTTTCAGTACTATCTCTTCATTTTGAAAATTCTGTAAGTTTTCTGGCCAATCCACTATGTTTTCAAGATCAGAATAGCTAGTCATCTCCACAGCACTTGTTTCTACATCACTATTTGAACATTCTCTTTCAAACACTACATCGATTGAGTTCCCATCATCCTGTCTAGTTGCACTTGTACCAATGTTTGATTCAATCTTAACAAAAGTTTCATCAGTTTCAGCTCCAGGCCTCACAATGATTACAATTTTACCATCGTGCTTAAGCTCACTTGTGTCCATTGGTTTGATAGTGTGAACAGAATTATCCTTGTCTTGCCCATCTTGCAGAAAACTATGCAGCGTTCTTTGATTCCTTAATTGCTCTATCAGCATCTTTTCTCGATTTTGTTTATTTTGCTAACCAGACAATTTTCTCTTTCGATCCATATTTCAGGCGAAGTGGATTTCCTGGGTTTTTTGGAAAATTTAAAAATGGGTACAAAAATTAGAGAATGATAAAATTATGAAAAATGCAAAAAATATTTTTTATTAAAATAACATAAAGATAAAATTACTGTCTTTTAAAAATTTAAGAACGAAAAATATTGATTGGTATTAGATGTTATATTGGTGTTTTATTAAAAATCTTGATTGTTTATTAAATATTAAACAATGTGAAAACCTCCCAGAGCTTTACCCAAACACTATTTTTGAGGTTCTATAAGGAAGATAAGTCCCTTGAAATATTGCTTTGGCAAAGTTCTGGCAGGTTCTCACAAATATTTATCCTATATTTTCTATTAATTCATAATCTTTTAAATTCTTCTAATGAAAACATCAACCCTAAGGGTTGGACCTTTAACTCATATTTGAAAATTTCAAAAAACCCAGGAATTCCACTTCACCCCATATTTCTACAAATCTTTTTTAACCTAGTTACATGGGTACATTTCTTCTAAAGCAATTGAAATATTCTACCTTTATGTCTTCAATACAAAACAATATTTCTTTTATACCAACAATTGTTCAATATAACTTGTTGGGAATGTTACAGAATACTAGCCTACTTAGTTCTCTCAGGAAGATTCAACGAAAATAAATAAGAGAATTTTAACAGAATGTTTCGCGTTGGACTTGAGAGTTCGCCGATTATTTTGAGTCGCTGACGGCGCCATAACAGCCCGCTAATATAACAGGCTTGAATGTCGAGAAAAATGAGTTATCAGTAGTAAGCCGACTTTTAGGGTTGGACCACATGCATCCGATCCGATTAAAACTAGAATAAAGCCCTTACACGGAACTCAACAATTAATCATAAGTTGATTTATGATACATCAAAAAATAAAGAACTATTTTAGGTATATTTTCGTAAATTTTAATAAAAAATTACAGTGATATAACAGGTTCAGGATACAATTTCAGAATTTATTTGTTCGTTTCCAGGGAAGATCTGAAGGGGCCCGAACGGAAGACTATGTACATTCTTAATTATATGTATCATTCGTTGTTCATTTAAACTCTTATCTCATATTTTTTGATATCTTTTAGGTGCCTTTTCTTCTGTGGCACCTGTGTATATTGCACACTTCGCACATGCAACCAGCCTGTCCTGAGTACATGATTCATAGCATTCATTCCTTGTCTTGTTATTAATAGCCACACCTCATATATCACGGGATAATATTACATTATACCAAACTGCATAAATTTACATTTACTATCATTGAGCTGATAGCCATTTTCACATTCTCACAATTTCATCCTATTCAAATCATTCTGCAGGTACTGCATTCCTGATTACTTTGTCTCTCTTAGCTTCAGTTGTATGTTACTGGTCAGATCCTTCTTAATGTCGAGACTGAATCACAATGGACCAAGGACTGATTACTGTGGTTTACTATAAGTCACCTTAAATCTTGAAGACCTGCATTTCCCCCATATACCACGTTTTGATATACATCAGCCAGCCATCCTGTTATCCACATTAATATTTTATAATCCAGTCCCATATTCTGAAACCTATGTAACAGTCTTCCATGCTATATTCTGTCATTAGCCTTAACTCCAAAAGTATCATGTCTTATCCATTCCCCTTGTCTAACTTAACAGTATTATAAAATGTATGACTGTTGCTCAAACATGATGTTTCCTCAGTAAACCCATGCTGTTCTTTGCAAAGTATAGATTCTCTTTCATTATATTTAAGCTTTTACTAACTTTTCAAAAATCTTACAGTTACTGATGTGTCCAAAAGATATAGCTTAGTCAAAGAAACAGCCAGTTTAGCATCATATGTTTTTAGCATTCGTGACCACATACCATCAGCCCCAGTTGCTAAATTATTTTACAGTTTATGCAACAGCTCTAGTACCTCCTTCGTATTCACCTGAGTTTCTTCATCCAGTGAAGAGTGAAGATATAGTATTGAGTTCTCTTTCATAACACTAGGTTGGTAGCTTTTAGCAAAATGGACACTCATTAGTTAAATCTATTCTGCATCTCTCACATACCAGCTACATTCAATAGTGTCATTCTTTTATACTCATTTTTACTTTTTCTTGTAGCATCAACAATATAATTCTTTTGGATTGTCTTCAGTTTGCAGAACCATGAAACTGGTAATCAAGAAGTTAGGTATAATGGCTGACACGTTGTCTCCATTAGCGACAAGAGAATGTCTTCATAAAACACAACTTAATATTTTAAATCACAATAAATTTGTTTAAAGTAACACAACTATTCAAATCCGATAAATACATAAATTTTTAACTGCTTTACATATCATTTTTGACAAAACAATTTCAATAACAGGCACATCACGAGTGCCGACAATGCGTGTTATGAAACTAAAACTAATAAACATACTAACATAAACAATTCGTAAAAATATTCAGAATTTTAAATTATGATTATTTTTAGTTTCATATTATGTTTGTTCAAAGTGCTTTTGTCTACTACCAAGTATATACTTGTTATGATATGTGTTATCAAATTTCACTTGTTTAATCTGGAAATTAAAGGGGGGAAAATCATTTGCTTGAAAAATTGTGGTGAGGCAGATTTAATTTTGTTTTTGTTTTTTTAATACATTCCAAAAAATATTTGCGATGAGTATCACATTAAGCGGACACATACATTATATAAGAACTAGGGGTGCTTAAGGGTCAAAGCTGTATAACTGAGAGGAGACCTCCACATAGCCTTTAAAGGAATGCGGAGAACCGACCAGGGCTTCTGACCTAATGTCCAATCCTCACCTTCTCGTGGTGCACCCTGTTGGGTATCTACTTTGATACTGAACGAACGAGGATGGGCTGGCAATTTGGGATTTAGCCGACCAAATTGTATTCTTATTGGTTAAACCAAAATAAAAAATGATGGTACAACATGACAAAATTTCATGCCGGCTGAGGCGTCGCCCGGTTAAACAAGGCCCCCGTTGTTTTCGCCAGGGAACCAGGGCGAACAGCGAAAAGTCAGCTACTGGAACAAATCTGAAAACAAACCCCAACTCAACATCACCAGAGTTAAAGATCGGTACTATCAATGTAAGAAGCCTGAATGGCAAAGAAATGGAGCTAGCTGAGGAATTAGATAAGTACCAGATCGACATAATAGGGGTGACTGAAACAAAAAAGACCAAAACTGGTGAGATCTTTCTGAGCAATAAATACAAAATGTTATATTCAGGCAATGACAATCAAGGAAAAGAAGGAGTAGCCATAGTATTCAACACAAAATACGAGGCTAATCTTCTTGAATGGCAGTCAGTCTCAAGTAGAGTAATGTGGGCAAATATGAGAATGGGGAACTGGACAATGAGACTTATTTGTGCCTATGGTCCCACAGAAGGTTCTACTAAGGTAGAAGTGGAGGAATTTTTTGAGGCTTTAGAAAAAGCAACTGACACAATGAAAAAGGAAAAGTTGGTCCTTGTTGGGGATCTAAATAGTAGAGTAGGAAATGATTGTGAGACATACAAAAATATTTTGGGAAAATTTGGAGAAAAGAGCAAAGCTAATAATAATGGCAAATATCTGTTGGATTTCTGCTCAGGACATGGACTGGTTATTACTAACACCATGTTCCAACATAAAAATGTGCACAAATTCACATGGAGAGAAGAGGCTAGGAATAAGAAAAGTCTCATTGACTATGTTATTGTTGATAGTGATGTTTTCTCCCTGGTGCAGGACACCAGAGTGTACAGAGGATTTGAAATTGGAAGTGATCACTATTTAGTCTTGAGCAGGATAAAATTGAATTTCATATTGAAAAGAATAACATGTAAGAAAGTTTTAAAGCGAATAAAAGTTGAGCAGCTCTCAAATGTGAACTGTAGACTAAAATACAGAAATATTATTGAAAAGAAAATGAAATAGTTTGAGAACAGGAATCAAACCTTGGAGATTCAGTGGCAAACTCTGAAGGAAACATTGATTGATTCTGCCAGGGAGGCATGTGGTGAGGTTGTGTGCAAGGATAAAAAAATCAGAACTCCCTGGTGGACACAGGAAGTTAAAGAGGCAGTGAAGGAAAAGAAGAAAGCATATCAAAAGTTCCTGGCAAATAAGTCAGCTTTTACTCTTACAGAATACAGAGACAAATGTAAGAAAGCTAAACAGTGTGTAAAACTAGCTAAACAAAAGTCATGGGAGGACTTTGGCAAGAATATAGAAAATAAATATCAAGAAGGTGGCAAAATATTCTGGAGGTTGTTGAAGAAGCTTAGGAATGGAGGAAAGAGTGCTGTAAAAGGAATTAGAGATGATAAAGGTGAAATGAAAACAGGAGAAAAAGATATCCTTGAAGTATGGAGTAATTACTTTGAAAAACTGCTAAATGAAACAAGTAGTGATGACAGCACAGTGATAAAAAACACTGACCAGGCATGCAGTCAGGAATACATATCCATACTTGAAGTAGAAAAAGCCATCAAAGGCTTGAAATGTGGAAAGGCAGCAGGAGTAGATGATATTCGACCAGAAATGCTGAAGTATGGTGGTATAAGAGTCTTACAGTGGCTGCACTGCATAGTTCAGAAAGCCTGGACAGAGGGACGAATTCCCGATGATTGGAGTAGAGCTCTCATAGTACCCATATATAAAAAGGGAAATAAAACTGAATGTGAGAATTACAGAGGTATTTCCCTACTGAGTGTTCCTGGCAAGATCTATGCAAGTATACTTGAGAAACGGTTGAGAAGAATTGTGGAAGAAAAGCTTGGTGAAGAACAAGCTGGATTCAGGCCAAATAGAGGCTGTCAGGATCAGATCTTCACTTTACGACAAATAGTCGAGAAAGCATGGGAATATAACAAAGATCTGTATTTAAGTTTTGTCGATTTGGAAAAGGCATATGACAAGGTCCCAAGAGAGAAGCTATTCAATACGCTGCAGTTATATGGTGTCAATGGGGCATTATATCAAGCAATACTTAGTCTTTATTTGAGTTGTGAGTCAGCAGTTAGAATTGAAGGAAGTACAGGAAGATGGTTTAATGTTAAATCTGGTGTGAGACAAGGATGTACATTATCCCCTCTGTTATTCATTATCTATATGGATCACATTATGAAGGAATGTGGTATTAAACCTGATATCAAAATTGGAGATGTTAATGTCAGCTCTTTGCTTTATGCGGATGATGTTATACTTCTAAATAAATCCGCTACAAGTCTGCAAGATTCTCTGACTAAATTGAATAGCTGTTGTAATAGATATGGTATGAAGGTCAGCAATAAAAAGACAAAGACAATGAAAATAGGCAGAATCATTGAAAATGTCAACTGTGTTGTGAATGGAGAACCGGTGGAACAAGTAAAACATTTCAGCTACTTAGGCACAATTTTTACTGAAGATGGTAAACTAAATATAGAAATAGACAACAGAATCAGCAAAGCTGGTATCGTGGGAAGTCAATTGAATAAATTCATATGGAATAAGAAAGAAATTAGTCGGAACACTAAATTAGCTGTATACAAGACTGTGTTCAAACCAATTTTAACCTATGGATCTGAGAGCTGGGTCAGAAGTAAAACACTTGACCAAAGACTAGAGACCGCAGATATGAGAGTCCTGAGAAAGATTAGAGGCGTGAACAGATGGCATCAATGGCAATATCATATTAAAAATGAGGATATTAGGAAAGAACTTCACATTGTGAGCATCCAGGAATGCGTTAGCAGAGCTAATCTCAGATGGTATGGTCACTTAAATAGAATGGGAGAGGAAAGATTAGCAAAACAAGTGTTCTCTGCCAGGTTGGCAGGAAAACGACCCAGAGGAAGACCAAGATATAGGTGGATTGATACGGTACAAAGTGCCTTAGACGATAGAAATATAAGATCTGATAATGTTGGAGTCTTGACAAGTAACAGACTGATTTGGAGGAAAATTGTAGATAGGAAGTTAGTGATGATGTAATTTTTTCATGTAGTACTGTCATATCATGTACACCCCTTGAGGGTACAAGGCAGGAATTTGATGATGATGATGATGATGATGATGATGTTAAAAAGAGAAATGTAGTTGTTAATAATATAGTTTTGCTGATGAGATGATACTTTTTACATCATATGTGACATATGGAAGTATTCTGATTTACTGCTTTTTTTCATGGAACTTTTCAATCTGTCTAGATTTTCAGTTTTGGCTTTTCAAGATATTTTAAAATATCCAACTGTAGCATGCTCTGAGGTTTGTAAGTCATTGAACAGATGAAGTGGTTTTCTGGAAAAGGAGAGACTGATAGTAGATTAATGGATTGAATAGGATAATACTATTTATCTAATCCAGAAGGTTTAGATTATGACTGTACTATTGGTTGAAAAACCTTTCATAGAAGATACATGAGGTTGTCAACCAATTCATTTGTTACTGCTACAGCCATATTCTTTGAAAAACCCTTATGTAGAAAAGGCACATTATTTAGCAGACTTATGATTTTCAGATGTGATCCATATTGTATACATTTTCAGATACACTCTGAAAAAAAAAACCTGAATGTTTTTCCATACTGCAAAACTAGTAATATTTCCCAATTGTTAAAAAGTTGTATCACATTAAGAGAATAGGAAATAGCAAAGTATAGGAAAGAAGTAAATTACGAATTCCCAATTAGTAAATTAGATACTTTGAATAAAAAGAAATGAGAGGAATAAAAAAAATAAAGGCTGAAGATTAAGCAATGCTGGAGGAATCAACACAGATTAATTATTCATAGAAATTAGATAAAGATATTTAAATACTTTGGATGTTAAGAGAAATGTAACTTCAGAGAATAATAGTTAAGTTACCAGAATGACTATCAGAATGCTAAATTCTGTAATGTTGATGAGCAAAATTGGATGATGTGTTTTCTTTTGTGAGATGGTTTAACACACCCGAATGAATACACAAAACATGCAAATCAACTTCTCTCTCTCTTACCCCAGTGTATCATATATTCTGCCCTGCAAGTGTGTATTGTGCATTCTTCTCCCAATTTTATGTACTTAACTTGATAAAAATGCTTAATACAATATCCTGTTTTTTTGTTCAAAAAAGGAAATCCTTAAATATAGAGGATAAGCTTGAGATAATAAAATATTTTGAAAGAAATGAGAGACCATGTGATATCGTGAGAATAACACTAAAAATAAAATAAAAAATTGTTTAGCAGGAATGACTCCAAGTGCTGTGAAGTTGATTAGAACAAGGCCTAAATAAATGATTACAAAATGAAAGTATTCACTGTAGTACTGTCTTCTTTATTTATCAGGAATTACAGCTAATTAAAACTGCAGTAGCTTATTTTGATGTAGAGTATTACAGCCTGTACAGGTTTCAAGTTTTCTGCCCTAACTCCATTTTCTCCATAAGCTCTATTATATTTATTGTGCAAAATTACACAATGCAGTGATTTATAGGAATGCATATACTGCATTATAGGAGAAATAATAGTATTTAAAAAGGAAAGGGGTGGGGTACCACCAGTGGTGAGCTATGGAAATTTTAACAAAGGGCTCGCATCGTCGAGCAAAAAAAAAAAAAAAAAAAAAAGCCATATTTCACACAAAGTTTATTAATACAGCTTGTGTACAAATGCCAATCAAAAATTATGAGGGGACAATCAACCTGTAAAGGCTATCATTTTTAAACAAATATTTCATGATCTACACATGAAATATTTGTACACAATCATCTGTGTTAATTTATCTTACATAAGAAAAATATTTTTTAACTATCAAAATATAATAAGAATAAAATCTTTTATAATCGGCATATGAAATAGTCTGCATTTTTTATAAACAAAATAAATTTCTTTTGTTTGCGATAGAAGTTTTTATGACAATCTATTAACAATAAATAAATATTATCTAAACACGATAATATTGAAGTACGTTATATTTCTCTTTTGTTTTTATACTTCAAGTGATAATCAACGGTACCAATCAAGGGTCATTATTTTATAGTCCTATAGTCCTATTTATTTAGAAGCGATTACCAAAAGTGAATTCTTATTTGTAAAATGGTGGTAACAGTAACTATAATATTTTATTTAATAAAATCACTTTGTTAGGTTACTGTATGAGTTTTTCGCTTAATATATTTCAAGAAATTGTTTTTTTTTTCTTTTTTTTTTTTGAAAAAATAAAAAAGCAAACAAGAAGAAGAAGGGGCTCGCAAATTTGAGAAAAATTTAACAAATGGCTTGGGCGAGCCCCTTATAGCTCACCACTGGGTACTACAAAAGCAAATAAGAAGACAAGAAAATGTGGATGGGCAGCATTCATTAAGTTATATGAAAGAGAAAAGCATATTTCTAGACTTATTAGATTTAGTAAGTGATGAGAAAATGATATGAGATTTCTTGTATCCTACCTACTATGATGATTTAAGCATTTAAAGCAAAAAAAAACATAAAATTTACTTGTTGTGTTCTGCACCATGCATTATTGACCACTCAACTGTCCATGTGGTGAAATATATAAACTCTCTTCATTATTTTAATGAAATATCAATGATATTACATTTTTATTGGACACTTCCCATCTGGTTTTTGGTTGACTAAATATATGTAATGTCCTATCAAATCGTAAACAACTTGCTCTTCATTTTTGGTTGCTATATTATAAATAACTTTTTGTCATGATTGAATCTACATTGTATTATTCACACAAACACACACACACACACACACACATATATATATAAAGAGATCTGTCTTAATTTCATTTTGCAGAGATCAAGTTATAGCTCTGCTAAAATGGGGGGGAAAAAAGTAGAAATGATATCTCTGCTTTTGGTGACCTGGTTTAGCGAGGTTGGCATATCTTCTTTGAGTTGATGTAGATGGGAGATGAATTTCATCGCCCAGGGTGAGACCACTGCCCAGCTTATTTGAAGTCTGAAGTGGATTGAAACGTTGCATATTTGGTGTCTCTAGAACAGGGTTTCCAGATTATGTAAAAAAAAAAAATACAAAAGGGTAATGGTTTGAATGCATTATGGGTTAGCAATCTTTTGCAGATGGATGTCACAAAAAAAAAAAAAATAAATAAATAAAGGTATGTTGTGTATTCTCACATTGTGGAAACATATATTAGACATAATACGAATAGCGCTATGTTCATTACAAATAAATACAGCACATCACCACTGGTCAGCTTAGGGCTACAGGAAGGAAGTGATGTTTAATTATGTACATTAAAGTCACTTTGCCTTGATGAATCAGTTATTCATATCAAAGGTGGTGGCATCATTTTAGTAATATATGAATGCATACAGAGTTTAGCTGAATTTATGATGAATGTTGGTTATTTTTGGTGAATGCAGTTTATATCTGTGATTTTTCAGGTTATTTGAGTTAGGATTCCAAGAGCAATTGAAGGAAATTCTTCACCGGTTGCCTGATCATCGTCAAACACTTCTGTTTTCTGCAACGCTTCCTCATCTCCTTGTGGATTTTGCTAAAGCTGGATTGAGAGATCCTACACTTATTCGTCTTGATGTGGATATGAAACTTAGTGATCACCTAAAGGTAAATTTCAAATAAATGCTTTGATAAGATCACATCTTAACTACTAGGTTCAGATGTTATCAACTGGTTTCAGAGAAGATGAAGAAAGAAACAGTTGAAAAGATTCAGAGCTGATAACCAAGATAACATCAGGCCTATCGAATTGCGCATATAATAATAGATTGAGAGGAATTTATCTTCAAAATTTGAGTAAATAGATGGAAGAAATGAGACAGAAGAGAAATGTAAGTTGGTAAAGGAATTTTAGAATGATTTTTCAGTTTATTTCAGGTGCTGGAAGAAAGTGGGATATCTGAAAGCTAAGGATATGGTTAGAAAGTATGTGTGGTGAGTGCATGGAATGGACTACTGTTAATGTTGTGAGTGCATCTGCAGTAAATATTTTCAAATATATAATAGGAATTATGCACTGTGTGATCTGGAAGATGCCCTCCCTCACTGAATCCCCAACTTGCTAGAGGGGCTTGTATGATGATAATAAAATAAATGATGAATTCAGAAAATCAATTCTGAATGTTTTTGGCATTCTACACAATCAGATTAATGTGCAAAAGCATGCATCTAAAATGTAATTCTTAATATTCACTGATATTTTCAGTAAGAAAATATTAGGAATTAAAGAATAGTGTTTTTTTTTGAAAAGATTAGTTATCAGTCAATTATTGATATTTGTAACCTGTTTATACTAGATTGAACCAGTATAAACTTGTATGAGTGCAACACAATCCTTCCCATTTCATTCTCTGCTTAGTCTTGAACTTGCCTCTCAAACATATAGCTGTGTACTTCTATCATTCATAATATAAATAAAATGTCTAAGTGCTTAGAATAAACTTAAATGAACAAATGATTTTTGCAAGAATAGAAAGGCCCTCCTGTGTTTGAACACCCGAATGTGGAATTTTGTTTTCTGCCACCTAATACAACCACTAGAGGTGTGATCGCTGCCTTCAAAACTTACTACATAAGAAGAACATTCCAATACATTTTGGATAAACCAGATAAAGGATAATTTATTGACAGTTATTGATGTGAGGAAGAAATTTTCTATTTTGGATTGCATCAAACTTGCTAAGTTGGCATTATCAGAATTGAAACCATCAACTTGAAATAAATGTTGGAAAGCTACTTGGCCAGAATGTGTGAAAATGAAAAACCCTGTACATTTGCATACAACTGAATATCCCAATATCATCAGATTAGCAAATGCAGTTGGCAGAGAAGGATTTGATGATTTTTCATCTGCAGATATTGAAGAATTGATGACTGACAAAGCTGTTAGTGATGACGAAATAATAGAAGCCTTGAGTATCTCGATGAAAAAGAAAAGTGATGATGATGAAGAAGAAGAGATTCCACTCACTGCAGGATTAATTAAAGAAGGGTTACAAATGTCTAGTAAATTGCAAAGTCATTTTCTTACACATGATCCAAATGCTGAACAGTCTAAACATGAACTGAAGTCATGAATGGTGTGCTATGAAGAATTATACAAAGATCTAGTCAAACAGGACCTCAACGATTAATTACTGACTGCATGGTAAAAAAAAATCAACCTTCAGAATTATTAGAAATTAGTGCTAATTTAGTTCCTTTTTACTGAAGAAAACGTTTTGCCATTACAGTATGAACAGGAACACCAAAGAACTTCAAGTGATGGAAGTGATTTAATTCTAGGCTCATACAAAAGAATGCAGCTATTGTCAGGAAGTGACGATGAATAAAATTTAACTAATAACCATATGCATGGGTATATTTGGGCCTTTTTGAATTTCTGTTTTATTAGTGACACACTGTTTTCTTTAAGAAAGATACATATGTGTATACTTTAAATAAGTATTTAGAATAAAAATATTCCATTAAAATTAAATAGTTTTATTCAATGATTTTTATATGTTTTGTTTGAAAATAACTTATTGTTCGTATTGGGTTTCACGTCTGGAACCATTCTTCTATTTTTTCATATGCACTGTATTTTTTTTTTTTACACGATTTTTTCTGGAACCAATCTACTGTGTAAATGGAGAATTGGGTGTATATCACATTATGAAGCAAAGTAGTATCAAACCTGATATTAAAATTGGAGGCGTTAATCGTAGCTTTTTTACTTTATGCAGATATGTTATACTCGTAAAAAAATCTAGTACAAGTCTGCAAGATTCCCTGACTAAATTGAATAATTTAGTCGGAATCTTGAATATGAAAATGAACATTAAAAAAACAGACAATGAAAATAAGTAGAAACATTGAAATTATCAATTGCATCATGAATAGAGAACCTATAGTACAAGTAAAACATTTTCACTACTTATCCACAATTTTAGTGCGGATAGCAAAATAAATATGGACATTGACAGCAGAATTAGCGAAGCTAGTATGGTCAGAAGTCAGTTGAATAAATTTATATGCAATAAAATGGAATAATTGTCAAAATAGTAAAATAGCTCTATACAAGATGGGCTTCAAACCAGATTTCACTTATGGATCTGAGAACCGGGTTAGAAATAAAACACTTGATCAAAGGCTGGAGACCACAGATATGAGAATGCTGAGAAAGATTAGGAGAGTGAACAGATGGCATCAATAGTAGTCATTTAAAATGATAGGAAGGAACGTGGTGTTATTGGCCTGTTAGCAGAGCTAATCTCTGGTAATGTGGTCACTTAAACAGAATGAGAGAGGAAAGGTTAACAATACAAATGATCTTTGCTAAGATGACTGGCAGAAGACCCAGAGAAAGACCAAATCTAGGTTATTTGATACAGAAGAAAGTGCTCTTTAGAAGACAGAAATATAACATCTGATAATATTGAAATGTTTGCAGATAAGTGAGTAATTTGGAGGAAAATTGCTGATCAAAGTTGGTGATGTAACATTTCATGTAGTACTGTCATATCCTGTATACTCCCTTAGGGTGCATGTCAGGAATTTGATGATGATGAAAGAACGTTGAAGTAATGGGGTTTTGTATCTGAACCAATACAAACAATACAACACAAAAGAAACAAAGATATTATGAAAGAATTAAAGCAAGAACCAGTAATAGAAAAAATTAAAAAATATAAACATAAATGGATGGAACACATTCAAAGAATGAAAACAGAAAGATTACCAAAACAAGCCTTAAAGTACAAGCCATTAGGAAAAAGAAAACCAGGATGTCCTCTTAAACGATTCAGCGATGACTTCTAAGGCCGGAACAGGCCGTGCTAGGCCTAAATCCTTGATACATATGATGATGATGACCAATGTAGAACTAAACAGTTAATGTCAAATGCATTTAATTGGCATATAGACTCAAGCTTACAAACTATAAATATATAACGTAGTATCTAATCACCTTTCCAAATTCATTTCACTTTGAGTCTTGCAGACTAAATGTGCAACATGAGTAGTAATTTCACCAATTTTTTTTTTAATATTTGGCACTCCACGTAGAAATATTTAAAAAAAAGTTAGTGAAATCGCTGCTCACTGACTATGTTACATACTGTCAGTGGAAAGAAATTTGAAATGCATTTATAGCAGAATTAAAATTGCCTTGACCAAAAGTAAATATCATGCATGGAACACATAGACGTAGTGAAGACTCTGTGGAAAGAGCGGGGTGGACTTCTGGTGTCTTTTTTTTTTTTTTTTTTTTTTCCTTTGAAGTAATTTTAGCTCTGCAGAAGGAAGCAGATCTTACAAAGTTACGATTAGCAAAAAAATTTCCCTGATACGTACACCCATGAGAACAGCTCTAATTCACCTTGACTGCTACTATCATGACAAGTTGGAAAATACAGTGCGTGTGTTATAAAAAAAACTAAAATTGTGTTTATGCTGCAACAATTCAATATCCCTAATTTGCAGAGCAGGTGATGGGAATTTTTGTGCAAATTATGATAGCAGAATTTTATTGATTTTACTGATGAGAAGTGAGAAAAAGAAATTTTCTCAATTCTTATCAGTATATGTATCTAGTAGTATATAGTGTTATTGGTCATGGTCAAGGGTTTATCAGATTTTACTTTACTAAATATAGTAGATCAAACAAATGCTTCTATAAAGGACAGAAACCATTGTGTAATTCTAATTGTCACAATTAGAATGCACTTCATGGAAGAATAAACAGTATTTTCTTAATGTTCCTCATATATTCTGAGAAAAGATTTAAAGTGACTTTAGATTTCATTATTCTGCCTTTTTAAAGGCTGCATAATTGGGAATTCCTGGTCAGAAGGTTGAATTCTGAATGCTTGGAGTAGAACTCTCATTGTTACGATAAAGTCAAATAAAATTCTTGAAAATTACAGATCTATTTTCTTGCTGAGTGTTCCAGGTAAAATTTATGCAAGCATACCAGAAAAGAGGCTAACTAAAATTTTGAAAGAACTTGGGAAAGAAGAAGCTGGATTCAGCTCTTTAAATAGAAATTCTTAGGATCTGATTTTCACTTAGTTTAGAGAAATGGTTGAGAAATCCATTTTGAGATAGTCACGTGACCATTCTTTCTCTTTCATGGAATATTGATCTAACTGCACTGCAGAATAATCTATGAAGATGAATATCCAAATTCCCAGTAAAGGGCAATTATCATTGCCTTTCATCCAAAACCAGGTAAAGATCCAAAATTCTAACAAATTATTGTTCAACAGCTCGTTTTCATCTGCTTGTGCCTATGACAAAATTTAGCTTCTCTAAAAAATCATTCAGCATTTGACCATTCTATCAGAATAGAAACATTTATTTAAAATATTTTTGAAATATACGAGCACTTTTTTGTGGTAAAGTGTACAACACTGGAAGTTTGGTATATGGAAAGACGTGCAAATGTAGTCTTAGAAAATTCACCACATTTTATGTAAAATTGATTTTCTAACTTGAAAGCACTTTTTTGGTACAAGAAATTATTTTCATTTATATTTTTGCGATTGGCACTTTGATTTTTGATGAATTTCCACATGCTTATATTCTCCTGGTTTGACCTCAAAGTCAGTGATCATTTTTTTGTCACTGGACTGTTTACAGTAAAAAGTGAATATACTTGGTTCAGCAATCTAGCCTAAAAGGTATTATTTTTCATATTGCCCTTATTTATATTCCTTTTAATGGAAATTTAATATGCTATCAGTATTCATACTAGTCTGGGTTTGTTTACAAATTAATAAAGTACATCTAAGCTCATAGTTATATTTAATTGTATTAAAGACTTTTTATTTGTTACAATTATGGATACACCATATTAAATTCATGAGTATGGTGGTTTAAATTAGAACCTCTGGGTATGCATTATATATTGACGATGCCCTTTGAATGGAACGATCTTGGTTTAAATTCCTATTATGTATTCAAGAATGTTTTTAAGGAATTTTCAACTGAAGGTGTTAGCCTGTCTCATATGGATATGGTAGGATTCACCCCACTTCCTGAAATGTTTTTTTTTCTTCTGCAAAACATATAAAATTAGCTTAGAGAATCCAATCTTTGACTGATATAAGCTATGCAAATAGAATTAACTATCCTTTCATGATTAATTAAATTTATTGAATTGTTTCATTATATTTACTTATTGTATACATGCATGAAATACTGTCAGTGCCAGATTAACTCGGGGGAGGGTGATATCGTTAATGGATATAATTTTGTTACCAAATTAATGAGTATGGTAATTTAAATTAGAACCTCTGTGTTATATACTGATAATACTGATAATGTGGAATGACTTTGGTTTAAATTCCTTCTACAAATCCAACTTTTTAAGGAATTTTCAACTGAAGGTGTTAGCCTGTCTCATATGGATGTGGTAGCCCCCCCCCCCCCCCCATGCAAAACATACAAATCAGCTACAGAATCTGTAGGCTGTAGATAGGATTAATTATCCTATCGTCATATGGGTGTTGTCAAGTTTCTTGCATGTGACAGGACTATTTGAACCTAGCATCACATTAAGGGAAAGGTAATTTAAATTGTATATTTAAATAATTTAATTTGATGTGGTGAGTTGTATTGTACAACTTTTTTGTTGCTATTCACATGTTGAATTACTTTGTTATGTATTGTATTTCGTAAGAAAGAATTAAAATGTATGATTATATTTACTTATCGTAAATATAATATCTGTGATATTATGTTTACAATATAACCACATCCCCTCCCTTGGGGGTGGGGCGGCTGGTTGAATTCTTGGTCTTAGATGGTTATCCTTTCAATAACATAACACAGTTCTCTTTCTTTTATCACCTAGTTTTATTACTTTGAAGTCATCATTAATCTGATACTGGCTGTTGGAGTGCATAGAATAAAGAAAATTTAATCACTACTTTGTCTTTTATTACTAGTGTGTGTGTGTGTGTGTATATATATATATATTTTTTTTTTTAAATTCAAGACTGTTTACCTGTGCTGCCATTCAGATGAAAGACAGAAGCTTGCAGTTTTGCTGTACCTTTTGAAATCAGTGATGAAACCAAGTGAAATGACAATTGTTTTTACAGCTACACGATATCATGTGGAATACTTGAAAGATGTAAGTTATATTTAAGGATATGTTTTGTGTTTAATGACTGACTTTATTAGTAACTTTTCTGTTGAATTTAAACATTCTAGATATTCTGTAGAATTTTAATTTTGTTTGCTTGAAGCATCTCATGGATGGCTACAGGGTTGTAAAGATTGAAGTCATTCATGCTGAGAACAGAAGTTATTTGAATCCCTAAAAGGTGAACTGAAGGGAGTACTTAAAGCAAGTATTAAAATGTAATAATACTGTAGATATTTACAAATTGAAAACTTAAATATAAATATCCAAGATATCAACAGATATAAAGAAAAGTGCCCAGTTATAATCAAATTTGATGATTAGTTTCAATTTGATGATGTTAAAGTAGATAGAATTGGGGTTATTAATGATTCATCCTTATTTCATAGCTGAAGAAAAAAAATAAAGTAGGAGGGTTTCCAAGAATTGACCAGAGACTTCATTCTGAATACATTCCTTGGGTTTGGAGTTGCTTTAGCTTGCACTACTTCCAAAAACCTAGTGTGCTACCCATTCATCCATATAGTTGTCTTTTATTAGTGCTTTTGATAATTTCACTGCCTTGACAGCTGTTTTGAATGTTTCGTATTTATCTTCTGAATTGTATTGTATTACTCTATGTATGAATAAAATGGCTAAACAACAAAAAATAAAGAAGTTTTGACTTAAAACCTATTGAAAAACAAGAAGAAACATTACGAAGGAAAACTCGATAAAAAACTAGACTTTATAAATATAGTTGAAGAAGACATAAATAAAATAAGCAAAAACTTAGCAGAAGTAATAATCTCAGCAGCCAACAAATTCAAAAGCAACAAACAACAAAAAGACCATAAACTTTCAGAGGAAACCTTACAACTACTAAAAAAGAGATGAAATATGAAAAAAGACAAAAACTTCAAAATTAGAATATGCAGAACTATGCAAAGCAATCAGGAAAAAGATGAGAAATGAAATAAGATCTTATAATGCTACAAAAATAAAAGAAACAATAAAAATATGAAAATACTAAGAAAACACTTATCAGTTGGTAAAAGTCAAATAACTGCAGTGAAAGATAAGAATGGAACTACAATAAAGAACCAAGAACAAATCCTAAGCAGACTAGAAGAATTTTATAAAGAACTCTATAGTGATCCTTCAATTGATAAATCAAATAAATAGAAATAACTCTTCCCCATCACATACAGAATTCACCCCCCCCCCCCCTTCACTTCAGATGAAATAAAACAAGCATTAAAACAAATGGAAAATGTCCTGGTGAAGACCAAATTCACATAGAATTAATTAAATGGGGAGGAAACAACATAATTCACCATGTCATAAACTTACTAAATTTGTGTCTAGAAGAGGGGGAGGTACCAGAAAACTGAAAAAATGCTACTCTGATACTGTTATTTTAAAAAGGAGACAAAGAAGAAGTAAAGAACTATAGACCAATTAGTATTCTCTCTAATCTGTACAAAATTCTCACAAAAGTAATAAAAAAACAGGTTAACCCCTCTTCTAGACTCATCAACCAGCAGAACAAGCAGGATTCTGTAAAGGCTTTAACACAATTGATCATATTCATGCAGTAAAACAAATAATAGAAAAAGCAGAAGAAAACCAATTGCCTCTCTGTTTAGCCTTTATTGATTATGAAAAAGCATTTGATTCCTTCAAAACTAATGCAATAATCAAAGCACTCCGTAATCAGGGAGTTCCTGGAGAATATATGGATCTCCTCCAGGAAATATACCACATTGCAACAGCAACAATCCAACTTCACACGGGTAGCAATAAAGTGTCAATTGAAAAAGGTGCCTAACAAGGAGACTCTCTCTCTCACCCAAAACCTCGGGATAAAAATTAATAACAGAAACTCAACTCACCCAAGATATGCAGATATCATAATTTTTTGCAAACACTCCAGAAGACCTTAATATAATGATAGAAGACCTATATCATGAAAGCAGAAAAGTGTGTCTAAAAATGAACAGAAAAAACTAAAATCATGTTTGATCATTTTGTAACACCAAAAAACATAATAATAGAAATCAATTTCTTGGAAAGAGTCTCTTCATATACATACTTAGGTCATCTCATCTCATTGATCTAAACTGTGGACTCCGAAAGGAAATAAATAGAAGAGTCCAACTTGCCTGGAGTGCATTCAGAAAATTGAAAAGCATTTTTCAAAACAACGATGTCCCACTGTGTTTAAAAAGGAAGACATTTAACCAGTGTATACTTCCAGTCATCACATATGGTTGTGAAACTTGGTCTCTAACAAAAGCACTGGCAAATAAACTAGCAACAATGCAAAGAAAAATGGAGAGGTTGATGCTAGGCATCACATTAAAAGATAAAAGTGAAACACCTGGATAAGAAGCCAGACTCATATCACTGACATATTCTTCACCACAAGCAACTAAAATGGAAATGGGCTGGACATCTGCCCAGAAGAGGAGATGAGCGATGGACCACTATACTAACAAACTGGATTCCAAAAGAAGGGAAAAACAAGGCTGTGGATGTCCTAAAAGAAGGTGGAGTGATGAATTGTCAAATTTTGTTGGGAAAAATTGGTCAACCATTACCAAGAGCAGAGAAAGGTAGAAGGAACTGCAGAACAGGAAATGGCTGAAAAGAAGAAGAAAAACCCTCTATGCATTATGAATTATGCAGTGCAGCTACTGTGAAGCTTTTATACCTCCATATTTGTGATTTTTGATTGAATATAATCTACTCAAAAACTGTCTTCCTACATTTCATGTTTTTGATTACTTTTTCCCAATCAATTATTGATATATCCAGTTACATTTCTCTTGAATGTTTTCTACTACAGTTTGGCCATTTCTTGTTTCGTTTAAGTCTTCAAAATAATTACTCCTAACCTCCAGGATATCTTCTTCAGTTTTCATGCCACATTCATTATGTCTGATTCCTTTTACAGCACTTTTTCCTCTGCCTCTGATTATTTTCAATAGCCTTCAGAACATTTTGCTACCTTGATGTTTATCTTCTGTATTCTTACCAATCTTTGCATGACTTGTTTAGCTACTTTTACACACTGCCTTGCTTTCTTAACATTTTTTCTCTGTATTCTCTTAGTGCATCTACTGACTAATTTACTAGGAGTTTTTGATATGCTTAGTTGTTTTCCAGAACTTCCTCTTTTGAATTTTATATTCACAGTTATTTCTCTATCCATGTTACTTACGTGATAAAGTTTTTTCTCTATCTGTGCAGCAATTGGCTGAATATTTTCTTCTGAATTTGCCACTGCCTCTCCAAGCTGTGATTGTTTTCATATACCTTCATTTTTCTTCCAATAGTATTTCTTTACTTACGTCTTCAGTTCATCTCTGAAAGCTACTTGCTTTGATTCTTTTTAAATTTTCTTAACATATTTTTATTTTCAATATGATATTCAGTTTTATTTTGCTCAAAAATGGTGATCACTTCTTATTTCCAATTCCCTCTATTTGTATCCAGAACTGGCATGATCCTGAACCATTCATTATTTTGGATGTTTTATTTCTAGAATAGGATTAAACATCACATAAAAAAAATAAAATAAAATAAAACACTTGAAAGAGAACCAACCAGTTAGAAACAACTGTCAGGAGACCTAAACAGTGAAACCTTAAAAAAATGCACTAATAAAAGGCAAATATGGATGCAGTGCTCATCTCTTTTAAGTAGTGCAAGCTAAGGCCACTCTGATGCCAAGGATTGTATTCTTGTACAATCCTTGACTCAGTCAATTTTACGAAACTTTCATAGTTTCTACAAACATTTGGCTTTGAAATAATGTTGGATCTAATATCCACTTTGCCTATATAATTTTCCATTGCCTAAATGAAGCTGTATGATTCTTTCTTTAGTAATTGAACTTGAAAGCATTTTCTACTTTACTGTTTAGGTCTCCCATAAAGTTTCCCTTTTCTTTACATCAGCTGTAAATATCCTTTTATGCCTGGAGATCTCTTGATTTGAACAATTCCCTTACTTTGTTGGGATCCTAGGAACATCGTCACATTATCAAATATATATGATTTTGAACATTGTCAACTTTGCTTCCATTCAAGGACTTTATCTTCATATTTTGTATTGAATAGCTGTTTCCTACTTTCCTGATCCATAATGCTTGAACTATTTGATAAAGAATACAAGGGCAAAATCCCAAACCACAGCCTCGTTTTAGTCATTCATCCTAAACTAAACTAAACTAACCTAAATGGATCTCTAATAATGCTTTGACTTGGACAGCAGGTCATAAGTCCAATTATTTGTCTCTATTCTTTATAGGCTGTTTGGAGATCTCCTTTCAGTTATCAAGCTTTGACCATTAATCATTCTCCTCCTAACTGTACATTGTCTTTTAATCAGAGTAGTTTTAAAGTTCAAAGCGAAACCAGCTTCTATAGTAAGTTGCAGAACATATTTTTGTGGAATATTAGATGTACAGCAAGTTATCAATGCAAGAGAATGCACACTAAATGATTGCACTTGGTACAATATTTAAGGTAGGGTGTATTTTACAGTTGATTCACTTCCACCGTTAATGCTACCACAGACTGACTTGTTAGTTGTCAATCAGTTTTTGTAACTGTATCGTAATCTAGGCATCTGAGATCAAATGTAGCAAGCATCAATAAAAATGGAAATATAATCAGTGAAAAGAAATTCAAGAAACAGCCATAGCCTGACGGAAAGAGAGAGAGAGAATACTACTGTAAAAGAATTTATGTTCTTAGAATACTACTGTATGCATCAGTGGAATGTCAACATAGAATTCATTTACAATCCATTGAATTTACAGTAGTGCCAGAATATTACACACTAAACTTCAACTTGCTTCCATGGAATGACTGTTGTGTAAAAGCACAAACGCATTACCATGAACAGTGAGCAGGTAACGTGTGCTTGATGCAGATTGTGTCATATTTGGTTTAGAGTACTGGATATCATTTTATTGTTTGGAATTATAAGGCCAGATATGATGCCTGATTTTTCTGTTTTGCTGGATGAAAACCTAAGCTTTAATATAAGCAGAATTCTTCTAGAGAAAGAATTCTGCTATTTACATATTAGATTGTTCAATCCACTTTCATTTGAAAAGCTTTTATAAAAATTCTTTGCATTATTGAAGTGAATCTTGTGGACCCAGCAAAGTAGGTGAGAACAATGCCATGATAGTTTGATGGCTGACTGTTATCTTCCATTGTGGACTTGCTTACATCCCTGCTGTAGGACTCCTGTGAAGTGAGTATGAAAATTTGTAAAGATGATATAGGATGGATATTAATTCGGATTATTATCAGGACTGTATGGTTCCTGGGTTTGGTAATCGCCATTCTTCTGATATCTTACTTTTGAAAGATAAGAGGCATGCAGCAATCTGTTCTATTGATATAATGAAAGATAAGTTGCTTGTTCTGATTGTATCAAAGTACCTCTCGTTTAGTTAACTACCTCAAATTTGCATTATCAATTTCTAAAACCAGCATGTTGCATGATAATCAACATATAACCCCAGGATCACTACGTTATTGAATGTAGTGTATGGTATGAATGGTATGAATTTGTTCTTAGGCCATCTGTACTAAGAAAATGAAGTTCTTGGATCATGTAGATTTATGGTTTGAGTTTCAGTCATTGACAGGTTTGTTTAATTCATTTTGTGTAAACTATCGTGGTTTGTTTTCAGACTGGATTTCATTGCTTACATCAGCATGCATTCCAAATGGACGAAACCATTGCATTTCTATTATCTTGAAGCAGTGCCCTGCCATGAGAAAGAAATATGTTCAGCAGTGTAACAAATAAAATGTTTAAGGGAAGTAGTTTAAGGAAAACCAGGAGCTAAGAGAAAGAGAATATTGAAGAAGGAAGACAAAAGTGATCAACAGGCTCATGATTATACCAAGCACAGACAAGAATGGTGACCAGCATGCTAAGAAAGACAAAATCAGATTATGAAAGCATATTAGCCAAGAAAGCCGAAGTAAATCCCAAACAGTTCCTACCTTATGTGGCAAATTAAAGGAAAGATGATTACGGATGTTAAGGGGGTAAGAGAAACAGAAGACATAGTTGAGTTATTGAGTGATCAATTTGTGTTGAAATATTACTATTATTACTATTATTACGGGCAACTCCAGGGAGTCATTAGACTCATCGAGGGAGGCCCCAAATCATATTCATCACAACTATCTGATATTCATACAGTATCTATCATACCTCGCCTTAAACTCATTCACTGTCACAGCATCCACTACAGACTCAGGGAGCGCATTCCACTCATTCACTACTCTAAAAGTAAAGAACCCAGCTCTAACACCTTTACTAACCACACTTTTGCCCAGTTTCCATGGATGTCCCCTAGTCCTCCCACAACCAGCCCTGTTCTCAAAAATATCTTCTGAATTAATTTTATAGAAACCTTTCAGTAATTTGAATGTCTCAATCATATCTCCCCTCCTCCGCCTATCAACCAATTTTTGCAACCCACAAATCCTCAACCTGTTCTCATACGGTTCATTCCACAGACCTGCTATCATCTTGGTCACTCGCCTCTGGATCCTCTCCACCTCCTCCCCATCAAGAAGAAACCTAGGTGACCAAATCTGAGCACAGTAGTCTAGATGGGGTCTAATCAAGGCTCGATAGAGAGGAACAATAACCTGCTTGTCTCTGCTTGTCAACGTATTCTTCAGCAACCAAGTGATTTGATGAGCTGTTTTGGTCACTTTTGCAATGTGTCCCCTAAATTTCAATTCTTTATCCACCAACACTCCTAAATCTCGTGCCTCATCAATTTCCTGGAGCTGGGTTCCACCAATGCAGTAAACTGCTGCCAATCTTTTCACCCCAAAATGCATAACCTTACATTTTGCCACATTAAACTGACATCCATTCTCCTTAGCCCAGACCTCCAATCTATCCAAATCATCCTGCAAAATTTTGACGTCATCTGCATTCACTATTGCCCTACCCAACTTCGCATCATCCGCAAACAAATGAACTGTTCCTCTCAGATCATTTCCTATATCATTTATGAACAAATTAAACAGCAGTGGTCCAAGAACAGATCCTTGTGGAACACCACTAGTCACAGGCCGTCTTGTGGACTCTACTCCCGAGTAAACCACTCTCTGATATCTCTCCATCAACCACCCTCCTATCCATCTCACCAACCCTATGTCCATTCCCATATGCTGTAATTTACTGATTAGAATTCCATGTGGAATCCTGTCAAAGGCCTTGGCAAGGTCCAGTAGAATCACCGTAAACCCATTACCCTTATCCAGTTCAGCCGTCACTGTGTTATAATACGTGAGCAAGTTACTGAGGCATGACCTACCCTTCACAAAACCATGCTGTCCCCGATACAGTATCCCATTTTCTTCTATCCAATCTTGTATTTTCCTCTTGACTATTTTCTCTAAGACCTTGACAATGATTCCTGATATGCTAATCGGTCGGTAATTTACAACAGCAGTCTTGGAACCACCTTTATGCAGTGGAACTATTTTCCCCTCTTTCCACCCGCTCGGGACTAACCCAGACCCGAGACTCAAATTAAACAAAATGGTCAAGGGTATTGACAATTCTTTAGCTGCTTCTCGTACAACACGAGCTGGTATACCATCCAATCCCACAGATGTATTGACATTGAGGTTATGCAATAGACTACTCACCTCCACTTCATTAACCACAATTCCTGTATAATCTACTGGTTTATTCGTTTCTGCAATGTCACCACTTGGATGATATACTTTTGCAAAGTGCTCACTCAGTAACTCAACTATCTCAACTGATTCAGTTACCTCCCTACCATCGGCATTCTTTAAAATCAATCTGCCATCCAGGTAGAAATATTGAAGTTGCTGATACAATAGGGATCAGCATGAGAACAATGGCAGAGGAACTGGAGCTGCTCAGGATATTACAAAATATCAGTATGATTATGAGTATGGATTGGATGAGATAATCACATGTGTATTACAAGAAGGTACAAGAGAATTGACTGTACCTCTGACCAGGTTGTGGACTGAAAGGAGGGCAAAATATTTCCATTACATAAAGGAGGTTCCAAGAGAGTTGACAGATTATCTACTGGTTTAAACTTGCATTGTTTTTTAGTGATGGAAATTTGGACTAGAAGATAATGAGGTTGATTTCACTGGGACAGATCTTTTTTTTTTTTTTAACAGTGTAAATAGTCTACTTGGACCAGTGAGGTCCCACTAAAGTGCAAGCTTTTGATTAACAAAAGCTACTTTTTGTTAGTTTTGGCTTATGCAGCAGAGACAGGGAGACTAAAAAAAAGACATGAATAGAATACGATCTGTAGAAATAAACATTTTAATGACAATGTTGGCAAAAACATGGAAAGATAGAATAAGAAATGTGAAGAATAGGAATAGGTTAGGATTGAAAAGTGTTGAAGCTTATGAACTGTCATTTGAAGTTGTTTGGATATGTAATGGGAATGAATTTAGAAAGAATACCAAGAATGTATGAAATGACATTTGAAGGAAAGCAACTAAGACCATGGAAAAGGTGGAGAGACCAGAACGAAATGCAAACTGGCACATTGTTCCCGAAGATAGAATTTGGGAGGATAGAAAGAAATGGAGAGATGATCTGCCTGATCTGACAGTTTCAAAAGAAACTGTCAGATCAGGCAGATCAGTTGTTGCTAAAGAAGAAGAATTAATCATGGTGTTCACCTGTTTCAAGACAATTCTCCAGTCCATATGACTATTGTTGTGAAGGCTGCAGTAAAGGACTGTAGCTTCCAGGAGATTAAACACCCACTCTACAGCCCAGATCTGACACCCAGTGACTACTACCTCTTTTCAAAACTAAACAAAGACATTCGCAGAAGAAAATTTGCAGACAACAACGAGGTGAAATATGCAGTTTTAGGTCATTTTGCAGGCAAAAACTACAGACTCTTTTTTCAAGGGCATAGAAATGTTAATTCAAAGATGTGAAAAGTGACACAGTTGTTTTCTTTCTATCACCTTTAAAAATAATCAGGCTGGAAACTTATGGAACTACGCTTATATTTATGAGTATGCATTGTTTTTCTGTATACCAAAAATTGTAGACTGCCATTAGGTTGACATAAAATGAGAACTTAGAAAAAGAACAGTTTTCTCTTCTTCCTTAGAAGAGAAAACTGTTTTTCTCAAGAAAAATCATGAAGTTCAGACAGGGAAGAGTTCCTTACAGAAAAACGTCATCCAGTTATCTGTAGAAAATAGATAGCTTGGGGGGGGGGATGCTGAGAATGTCGTTCAAAATTTCCATACAGACCCCAATTGCACTTCGTTCTACGTGTTTATAAAGTATGCTTTAACAACAGAAGCAACCTGAATTAATGACAAATTCAAACAATTTTATAGCATCAGCAGGATTATGTAATAGATCCGTTGTATCAGTCAGGTGGATGTTTTTGAAGAGTGAAACTACGTCGAAACTGATTAGAGGTAATGCAATATTTGATAATTAGATAATATGCAATACAGTAGATTCTGGTTAATCAGGGCAGTTGTCCTGTTGGAAAAGTCTGGAAGAACAAAAACAGAATGAATGTATCAAGAATTTGCTTTGTTTATTTGTGACAATACTGTTAATTTTGCCAGCCAGTAACCTCTTCCACATTGAATGTTAGAAGAATTATGTAATCTTGATTAAAAATTTAGTGCTGATGATATCTGCAATACTGAAAAAGCAGGGCTATTTTATTGTGCACACCGGATGGTTGTGTTATAAACACATTATACTGTTTGGATCATTGAAGTAATAGATTGTGTAATGGTGTTTATTGTTCAAATATGTCAGGAACTGATAAATGAAAACTATTTGTTATCGGAAAAAGGGCTAATTGACAATGCTTCCAAGGGGTTAGAATAGAGAATTTATCAGTGCATTAGCAAAAATTCATGGATGATACCTGAATATTTTTAAGAATTGGCTTATGAGTTGGGATATAAAAATACAGCAGAAATCAGGAAAAATGTCACTGGTTCTTTCGTGACAATTGCTAAGGATGCCAGTGCAAAAGTAAATTTTCTACAAGCAGTACAGCAGGTTATGACTAACAGTTATCAAGGAATAAGCCATAAGACCATTCAAAACTGTGAACCACAGCAGAAACTATGAAGTTTACTTCCATTGATGGGTGTTGTCAATACTTGGAAAGCATTTTGAGAAGGAAATTAAAATATAACATCAGAGGACATTTTAGAAGAAGAAGAAAATGAAGAGGATGATACTCCCGAGCATGAGTGACTACCCAGAAAAATGAGAAAATTTTAATTTATTACTGGATTATGCAGGAAGGCCATATTATCTGCACTAAATACCTGAGCTGATGTTGTTTATTTGCAGTTAAAAAGGACAGGCTATGCTTGATCAGTTTTTTCAACATCATTCACTGCTAAGAACCATATGCATGTTTAATACATATATCAATGAAATTATTTTTATGGCCAATATTTAATTTAATTTAAAGCCACTTGTTAAAGTTTATCTAAAAATCAGTACTTCTACAAAATAAATGAAAAACTTGTCTAAACTTGTATTTTGTCTTAGGTACGTACAGCTTTTAAATTCGTGACATGCAATTTTGTTTAATTGGGGCAGCTGCTTAATTAGGCCAAATTAGGATATTCCTGATGTGGCCCTATTCATTTCATTGGAATCCACTGTATATGGCAGTTAGATAATAGAATTAAAAAAAAAAAGCTGGTAGGGTAGAGTGCCAATGGAATGAATTGATATGGATTTAGAGAGAAATTAGTTTCAAGGGTTAAACTAATGGTATAGAATGCAGTGTAGTTAAACCAGTATAGAGTGCAGTATAGTTAAACCAGTATAGAGTGCAGTATAGTTAAACCACATTTAACTTATAGATATGAAACTTGGGTTAGTAATAAAACAGTTGAAGAAAGACTAGAGATCACAGACTTTTATTAAAGTTTTGAAGTGACCAAATTGCATAAGTGGCATAATCATTAAAAATGAAGAATGAAGACTGGAAATGAGCTTTATATGCTATACTTAGTTGATAGAAAATGGTAATAATGTAACTGTTTATTTGATTTTTTTTTTTAAAGTTTTTTTTTTTAAAACTACTTTTATGATTATGTTACTCTTGAATATGATCATTTCAGAACTATGCCAAAAAGTAAAAATCAGCATATTTCATTTTATGATCATTTAACATGATTTCATTTATAGAAGATTCCATAAAAATGAACATTTACATTACTGGTCATAATGCTTTTTTTGTAATAGCATATATTTGTATTGAATGTCAAATGAGAAGCTTTATCTGTGAGACGTTTAGTCTTATCAATGATTAATACCTAAGAAACAATTTTAAGTAGCAATATATAAATATTGACTTAAATCATTTTTAGGTGATGTTGAAAGCAGATATTGCCTGTACTTATATATACAGCAGTCTGAATGAAGCAGCCCGCAAGATTAATGTAGCCAAATTCCATTCTCGTAAAGTAGGCATCCTTATAGCTACAGATGTTGCAGCCAGAGGCATTGATATCCCGTTTTTAGACAATGTTGTGAACTACAATTTTCCTTCTCAACCGAAATTATTTTTGCATAGAGTTGGTATGTATATCTTAAGGGGAAAAAATTATTCTCTTACATGATAAACGTTTTTTTAATAAAATATGATTAATAGCCATTTATTTATCCATGAAAATTTATTCTATTCTTGTCTTCTGTTGTTTAGCATATTATAAATAATTTCAGGTCGCGTGGCTCGTGCTGGACGAAGTGGTATAGCTTATTCATTAATTTCACCTGAAGATGCTCCATATCTCTGTGATTTACAACTTTTTCTTGGTCGTCCTTTAAAAATAGCAATAGACAGAATGACAGATACAAGTAATTTTGTTTATGATTTTTGTTTATTGTCTTTGATTTTCATATTCCATGTTAATATTTGTTAATTTGTTAAATTTGACAGTTATCAGTCTTTTGAAATTTTATTACACAAATTAAAATTCCGTTGTGACATTATTGATCATTAGTGTTGCAAACTGCTTTAGATATCTTACACTTTTTTTCCCATTTATTGTCCACATTTATTGCAGTCACTGATGAATAGAAAATAGCTTATGAAGAGCTTCCATTCATATACACGTGTATGTGTGTGTACACGCGTGAAAGCACAGGTCTTGTGCTTTCACGCGTGTACACACGCACGTGAAAATTTTATATACTTGTAAATTTTATATACTTGTACACTATAATAAATTTAGTTTAATCCTTTACCCAAGTGTAGGCAAACAAAGGTTGTGCCTGAAGTAGTTCATGGACTGAGGCAACTCATAGTAACGGTGGACCAAGCTCTCATCACTCCTTGTCTCAGTATCTCCTTGCAGACATGTATAAAGCTATACATTAAGGGAAGGGGCACTACCCAGACCGTTAAATAAGTAAATATGACCTCTCCATGGGGTGCTTAAGGGTCAAAGCTATATAACTGAGAGAAGACCTCCACATAGCCTTTAAAGGAATGCGGAGAATCGACCAGGGCTTCTGACCTAATGTCCAATTCTCACCTTCTCGTGGTGCACCCCGTTGAGTATCTACCTGGATACTGAATGAACGAGGATGTGCTGCCAATTTGGGATTTAGCTGACCAAATTGTATTCTTATCGGCTTAAACCAAAATACAAAATGATGGTACAACATGACAAAATTTCATGCCAGCTGGGGCGTCGCCCGGTTGAACAAGGCCCCCGTTGTTTTCGCTAGGGAACCAGGGCGAACTGCGAAAAGTCAGCTACTGGAACAAATCTGAAAACCCCCCCAAATCAACATCACCAGAGTTAAAGATTAGTACTATCAACATAAGAAACCTGAATGGCAAACAAATGGAGCTAGCTGAGGAATTAGATAAGTACCAGAATTTATTTTATTTTACCACTGTGCCATTAAGGATCGCATAAAAGAATTGTTTTTCTTTCCCCTACATGCAAGAGAAACATTCAGCTAAGCACGAGAAATATTTCTAACTCTAATTCAAGAACTCCTAATTTTTAATATCAGTCAATCATGGCTATCACTATTCTTTAGTCACACAGGTTCTATATTTTTATGAGACAGTGCATTGGTAAGAAAGATCAAGCAAGTTATTTACAAAACAAACATGTTTATTCATTCTAAGACAAATTAATTACAAAATTTAAAGTGCACACACATATCAAGTGTCTGGTTCGGCCTAATACAACTAGAAAGCAATGGAGAGTAATAGAAATCATGTGTCTAATTCTCCATACGATCATTCAAGCATTTTCGCTTATGCTTTAAGACAAAGACATTAAAATTTCACATAAATTTTCAGACATATGGATAGATTTAAGCACACTATAAATAGGAAAAAGTTAAAGCTTTTTAACCACATTCAATTTCGTTGCATTACACAACATTAGCAAATTCCTTAAAGTTAGAACCAACATTCGTCACTTAATTTTCACAATCTAGGAATTTACATAAAACATCTTACTTACAATCTTGCCAGCTTATTATATATAGTCCTAGATCCTAAAGGTATACGGGCACGTTCCGCTTCTTCCAAAAAAAAAAAAAAATTCCAATCAGGCTCTAGGTTACGGCAGCAGTACTACAGCACACACATAGATCATCGAAGAATCGTATGGTAGGACATCTCGAAAAGACCGTCTCCGCTGCCATCTAACTTCCCATCTTCGTCAGAACTGCTGCTCTTCGTGGAACACGACTCTCCCGGTCTTCAGAAAAGACTTAGCACACGAATAAAATTTCAAAACGAGAGCCCTTTGGCCCCTCAATTTCTGCCTTTTATCTCACCCCCCGACCTTGATCCTTCTTCAAATTAAGTCCCCAGGATTTACTGGAGGGTTTTTCTCTGCCACCCACTCTATCATTGAGTTTTGACAGGAAACCTCGTAATCCAGTGACCTTGTCACTAGCCTTAGGTCTATTTGGCTAATCCTGTCCGAGCTTATTTTTTTGTCTTTACAATTCTAGTGGTTATAAAATTATTTTAACAATTTGTTACCCAGATTTAATAGAGTAAAAGTGAGTTATTATATTAATTTAATTGCAAGTATTTTATGTAAATTTAATTTCCCATGTAAAATCAACATAGAAAAAATTTACTTCTAATTTTTTTTATATGAGATTTTACAATATATATATATAGACAAGCTAAATTACATTTCACACAGTATGCTGAAGAGAAAATGATTTGATCAACGGTTATTCTACTGGCCTGACCTCTAATGAAAATAAAATAAAATTACAACAAATAAATGAAATAAAATCAGCAATAAAAAGACAAAGACGATGTAAATAGGCAGAATCATTGAAAATGTCAACTGTGTAGTGAACGGGGAACCTGTGGAACAAGTAAAACATTTCAGCTACTTAGGCACGATTTTTACTGAAGATGGTAAATCAAATATGGAAATAGACAACAGAATCAACAAAGCTGGTATGGTAGGCAGTCAATTGAATAAATTCATATGGAATAAGAGAGAAATTAGTCAGAACACTACATTTGCTGTATACAAGACAGTGTTCTAACCGTTTTTAACCTATGGATCTAGAGCTGGGTCAAAAATAAAACACCTGACCAAAGACTAGAGACCACAGATATGAGAATCCTGAGAAAGATTAGGGGCGTGAACAGATGGCATCAATGGCAATATCATATTAAAAATGAGGATATTAGGAAAGAACTTGACATTGTCAGCATCCAGGAATGTGTTAGCAGAGTTAATCTCTGGTGGTATGGTCGCTTAAACAGAATGGGCAAGGAAAGATTAGCAAAACAAGTGTTCTCTGCCAGGTTGGCAGGAAAACGACCCAGAGGAAGACCAAGATATAGGTGGATTGATACGGTACAAAGTGCCTTAGACGATAGAAATATAAGATCTGATAATGTTGGAGTCTTGACAAGTAACAGACTGATTTGGAGGAAAATTGTAGATAGGAAGTTAGTAATGATGTAATTTTTTTCATGTAGTACTATCATATCCTGTACACCCCTTGAGGGTACATGGCAGGAATTTGATGATGATGATGAAATAAATTAACTACATCAAAGCTATATTCTATTTAAGACAATATCAGAGAAATATTCTTTCATATAGATAGTTTCGTTACAGTGAAAATGATGTCCTAATTTAACATGACAATTGTTATATTAGATTTAGGATCCTGGTTTACCTATGGTTCTATTTAAAATTAACTCTTAGGGAGAAAGGTTAAGTGGGTAGAATATCTATGCCTTCCATATGCTTGGGATTTTTAGACCATCATTATTGTTGAGATTAGGGTGATTGATAAGAATCTCATAGGCCTCCTTAAATTTACATTCATACCATGTTTTGCTGTGATGATAACAACAGGTGCTTTTCCAGTCAATTCTATGTAAAATGTTCAGGGCATGATCAGAAAGACCAACTTGATAATAGATATTATATTTAATGTGTCGTTTATGTTCCTTTTTTCTGATAGGAATTGTGTGTCGTGTTTCTCTTATATAGGGAAAATTACAGGTGCAATAAATACAGTATACTCCAGGATGGGTCAGTGGAGGGAGTGGATCCTTGGATGAGTTGAATAAGTTCTTTAATTTTGCAGGAGGTTTAAAGATGTCTTTAAGGTTGTATTTTTTGAGTATTCTGTTTATTTTGTCTGATCTTGTACGGAATTTTGTTGATTTTGGCTGTAACCATTTTTTAGGAAGGTATTGCTGATAACTTTTAATTCATCTTTAAGTGCTTGTTGATTGGAGGAAATCTTCAGAGCCCTGTTTTTAAGTGTATTAATGACCCCTAGTTTTTGTGTTGGGTGGTGGTAGGAAATTTTGTGTATATATTGGCCAGTATGTGTCGGTTTCCAGTAAACAGTGAAGGAAAAACTGCCAGAAGGAAGACATGTGACAAGTGTATCTAGAAATGGAAGTGTGTTCTGCTTTTCAATCATGATTGTTAATTGTATGCATTTGTGTTGTTTGTTTAGGTGGCTGAGGAAAGTGTCTAGTGTCTGCGGGCCAGATAGCAAAAACATCGTCAACATATCTAAGCCAGACTTTGGGTTTTAAAGGAGAGGAATCTAGAGCACATTGCTCAAAATGTTCCACGTAAAAGTTAGCAATGTGGGGGGGGGGGGTAATGGTGAGCCAATGGCTGTGCTTTCTTTTTGTACGTAGAAAAAAATAACTAGAAAGCACAAAATAGCCAGAACATAGTACATGCACAAAGAGCACTGCGACATGGTTGTAGAGTCCATACCAATAAAAACTAAAGGAACCTAAGGTTGTGGTAACTGTTCTTCTTATTTTAAATTCCTTGTATGCTTGTATCTTGGGCTAATCTAAAGCCCACTATCAGCAGTAACTTATTTATTTGCATGTGTATTCTCCCCATATTTTTTGTCAGTGTTATAGTTCGCCCACCGATTTGAGGTCCCTTGAAACTACTGCGCATGTCAGAAAAAGGAGAATCCATTCCGATAATAGGGTAATCAGTCTGTCTTTTGGGATGTAATAATAAACAAACTGAGTTTGTTAAAGAAAAGCTAAATTTTCCGACCTGTAATAATAAACAAACTGAGTTTGTTAAAGAAAAGCTAAATTTTCCGACCTGTAATAATAAACAAACTGAGTTTGTTTATTATTACAGGTCGGAAAATTTAGCTTTTCTTTTACGAACATTGTTGTTTTTAAAGTGCTTGTATACTATTTTGCTTGTATAACAGTTGGAAAATGTACGTAGAGTGTTAATACGTGCAAATACTGCGTTCTACATAAAACAATGTCACTTCGCTCCATGATAAGTTTCCTTTTATTCTGGGACTTTTTAAAACAAAATCCGATTTCATGAAGTATTATCCTTAAAGTTTCTCTTTTCCACGGAAAATTAATTTTTTCTTTAAGCACAGGAATCAAGTTCAGAATAGTTGGCACTCTTTTCTCGAATACGTAAAATTCGTGAATAGCTCTTCTTATAACGTCTACATCAAAATTATTCAAAGCTACAGTTTCGATGGTTTTCTTTCTCTGGCGCTTTTTTTTTTTTTTTTTTAGGAGATTTAAATTTTGGCTTACCTTCACCTTTTGATTCCCTACGAATTCTTTTAACAGTCAACCCCGATACGCTTGCACGTTTTATGACTTGAGAAAGGGGAACAAGAAGACGGCCTTCTGACGATTCTTTTTCGCAGAATATCAGCACATTATTCAATATTCTTTTGCAAGAGCTACTGAAACATTTAACAACAGAACTTGTTGACTGTACTGGATCCATCATACAAATTAATAATAAAAAAATAATGCAAAAAGAGAACAACAAAAATCAAGCTAGTACTAGTACAGCGACAGACAAGAAAGCACGTGATTTCGCATGTTGGCGACCAATTCGTACATCCTTCATTTCTTTCTCCCCTTCAGCATGAATCGACTATTCTTGGCACAAAGCCGAGAAGGGATCTAGAAATGGTGGGTGAACTATAGTAGTGACCAGTTCATCTCCAAAGTAGGAATCTAGCAGATACTCATCCGTATTATTAATTGTCATTTTCTCCAAATATTCTAAAATTATTTTTTGGGGCGCATGTCTTACCCTGATCTTTAGTTCAACAAGAATCAGCTTTTCCTTTTAATATTGTAATACTGCTTCTCTCCCTCTTTCTAATGTCTAAATTTATTTTTGTTCTTTTGTAAATCCTTCCACAGGATCATTAACACAAATAACATTTTTTCATTGTGAAATTTGCTTTCATCACTTGCCAGCATGGTTGGCTGAGTGGGTAACGTATCCGCTGCTCCAGCCAAAAGGCTGTGGGTTCGAATCTCACTTTGGGCATGGATGTTTGTGATTGTCTGTGGAAATACTAGTGGTGGTGGTAGTCAGTAGATGACATTGGTTTAGTTACAGTTTGTTGTAGTTGGTGGAGAGATGTAAAGTAGGTGCCCTCCCTTGAAGAGTCTTTGGACTCCCTGGAAGTTTTATGTAATAATAATAATAATCACTATTTGAAATGGACTCCTATTCAAGAAGTTTATCTGCATGTTTAGTTTAATGCTATTGCTGTTATTCCATTCCTGATCTTTCCCTTACTGATGTAAGTGGAAGATCAGGAACTGAGTTCAGTAATGTTCAGTGATTATGTTATAGTAGATAGCTAAATTGAATTGCTCTTCTGAATTTTCATTTTAATGGTATTGTGCTTATGAGAATTTGCTTGGGGATTGTTTAGTATTTTGTTAATGATGATTGCTATAGCGATGAGAATCAACTGTAATATGATATAGTATTTATGTAATTTGTATGTTAAGGCCTAATTGTGGGGAGGAACTCCTTTTGGAGGCTTAATAAAATGAAACAGCACTAAGAAAGGATTAAAGATAATATTTAATTCTCCCAATATTGTACTAACTGAAGATGTGTCTGTGACTGAGACAAAAATATTGGAAGAATTAAATATTATTTTTAATCCTTTCTGAGCACTGTTTTATTTCATTAAGCGTCCAGCATGGGTATTTTTGTATTTCTACTAGTCCCACTTTTCTATTTTTCTTTTGGTTCTTCTTATTTTCATGGTGCTTATTTTTAGTTCTACTGACTTTAAAATCATAGGAAAAATAAAACAATAATAAAAATTTGATTTTTTTTTTTTTTTTTTTAAATAACGAAACCTGTGGTGCGTTCATAATTAGAAGAAACACACGTATAAACCACTGTGAAAATTATTTAATTGTAAATATTTCATCCTAAGTATCTTAGGACATCATCAGTACAGTGTTTAAACAAAATTAGGAATAATATACAGTTAGGGCGCATGATTACAATAGAATCTCATGAAAACATGCATAATGTGCTAAAGTAGTACCAAAAAAAAAAAAAAAAAAAAAAACGTTAATTATTTAACACAATTTTGTATGATTTAATTTTGTTTAAATACTGTACTAATGATGTCCTAAGATACTTAGGATGAAATATTTACAATTAAATAATTTTGACTGTGGTTTATACATGTGTTTCTTCTAATTTTGGTATTTTTATTATTCATAATATGATTACCAATCTCATCTTAAATATTATAAGCATTTACGCATTTCATTGTTATTTTCATCATTGAAATTGTTAGATATCCGTATATTTCGAGCTTATTAATTATTAGTTTGATTGTTGTATTTGTGTAATCATATGTTGTTCTATTTATATACAGTCTTTTACTCTATACTTTATATACCGTTATTCTAATTAGCAGTGCACACTTTCTCTCTCATATCTTTTCTCATTTATTCTACTCCACACTATGATTATCCACCTTCCATATTTACTAGTCGAATGCCTATAAACTGCGCCACTAATATATCATTTCATTGGCATAAGACTAAATAAAACATCCGGTAGATTTCCCTCTCTCTCTCTCTCTCTCTCTCTCTCTCTCTCTCTCTCTCTCTCTCTCTCTCACGAGCGAAGTTTCTTTTATCAATGTTTACTTTAACAGTCGTGGTTCGTAAGAACTGAACTGCGTTATTATTGCCTTAAATTATTTCGCGCTCACAAGTCCTATTTATTTAAGAACAGTGCAGTTGTAAAATAAAAGATCAGGCAGCACTCTTTTAACAAATAATTAAAACACATTTATTTACAAATTATACATGAATTAAACAATAGGGAGATTGCTTTCTCAATCCATTTATAAAATCTTTAGCATAAATTATAACCTATCTACTTTAACACTAATTAACTTCTTTAACTCACAATCTTATTTACTCTCCACTTACAAATTCAACTTATTAAACTTCTAGTTTACTTGCAAAGAGGTTAGCTAATTCTCTGTTAAGTTATCTTTACAATTTTTATATCAACTTCCAATATGCCAATCAATTCTCTTAATGGCACTTCTTACTTCTATTGAACAGTTTCTTAAAAGTCTTTCTATAACCTACTATGAGAGGGAATATACAAAAGGTTTGAACTTACAAAAAACATCGCACATTCAGTCAAAAGTCTTTCACTACAGTCTTATAGCATTTCTTTCATCTCAGATCCTGAACTTCCTCAGGAATGTCTGGCTTTAGTAATATCTCATCGGGAAAATAGTGGGCTGTGGACTGCGACCGGCAAAAGGTAGTTCTCCCAATGCGAAAAAGAAAACCTTCCAAACGAAGCTGCCTCGGGTAATTTACATCACCTTTTCTCCTCTGTTTTGGCTCTCCGAAAATGCCTGGACGACTGCTGCCTCCAAGAAATTGAAACTGCCTCCAACTCTCAACTGGGATCCCTCTCTCTAGCGACTGGAACTGGGAAGTCCTTTATGCTTGGCTCAATCCCTTTTTATTCTGCGATCTTGGAACCTTGCACTAAGGGTAGTAAACCTCGAAGAATTTGGCATGACTCTTTTATCTTCTTTTAAATTTAACCCTCTCTTTGTTCTCCTCCGAAACTTGTCACTAAAACTAGCGGATCTCTTTGATATCTTGCTTCTCCTTTTGGAGCTGCGGAAACTTCTCTAAACCTAGCGGCACTCTTAGATACTATCTTTAAAGGTGTTAGCGCAGTAAGCAACTCTTATATACGAAACTAGTAAACAACTTTTCCTGCGTTCTTACAAATAACTATATACATATACAAAGTTCCCCTGGGAAAGCATTGCCTTTGTTTTTGACGTTAAAACAGTAAATACATTCACTTCCCACAGGATCAACTACATTAATATTTTGCAAAATATACATAGAAATAAGCAAGGTTATTTACAGTTCTCATGGGACTTGACCTATGTAAAAAATCGATGTAATGCGGTTCAGAGTTTTTTAAGCTGCATTGAGTTTTTACAAAGGCCAACCCCTTCATGAAAAATTTTTCTTTAATCTGTCTCTGTATCGTGTCTCATGCTTTTTCTGGGTTGGACAATACTCAGTTTTGTGATCTAAATTTGAACAGGGAACGTTGTCAGCCTGACCTTAGGGTAGTAAACCCCGAAGAATTCAGCATGACTCTTTTATTTTCTTTTAAATCTAACCCTCTCTTTGTTCTCCTCCGAAACTTGTCTCTAAAAACTGGCAGCCCTCTTTGATACTTTTGATGTAATCGATGATACTTTCGAAAAAAATTGATGTAACGCGGTTTTGAGTTTTTTAAGCTACATCAATTTTTTACAAAGGACTTCACTGTCTTCATCTGTCTCTGTATCGTGTCTCATGCTTTTTCTGGGTTGGACAATACTCAGTTTTGTCATCTAAATTTGAACAGGGAACGTCATCAGCCTGATCTGTGGGTTCTTCTTGACGCAACTGATACTGTGACTTATGTTTGTTATTATACTTCGGCCGTCTAATTCCCTTCTGACCTCTTGCTCTCTTTCTATTTCTCCCGTTGCCTTGGTGGTGAATTTCCTTACTGCTTCTCTCTATAATGTTTACTTCTACTACCTTTTGATTACCCTCCCTTAATTCCTTTTTCTTTACACTTGAGATGAGGTGTTAGATTGACTGTTATTTTGGATGTTGAAGCTATTGAAGGATCAGTATGATTATTTCGAGACATTTCATTACCTCTTTCAGTCAGCCTGACATTTCTTTCATTCTGTTTTCTCTCTTCATGAGATTTCTCGACTCTGTTTTTAAATTTTCGCTTCCCTTTACCAGACCGTTTATTACCCATTAGGAATACTTCATTTCTAGAGAAGTTGCATGAGGACTTGTACCTCTCTAGAAAGTTAGTTCCTAGGATAATCTGTACTCTTGTGTGAGGTGTCCTGGGAAGAACCATCAACTCTCGCCAAATACTCAAATTCTGGCAAGTATTTTGTACCCTAACTTTCTTGGTTACGTAAAACACAGAAGATGAAAGTCCCGATAATCTGATTGGTCTTTTTAACTTAGTAATGCCTCTCCATATCTTGGATTTTATTCCCTGAAAAAAAATCTTCAATTATGATAGTGGGAACCAGTATCTAATAATATGTCACAATATGATTCTTGTACCTTCCCCTCTATGATCATTTTAAACTTCCATGGGTGTTCTCGATTCTTGTTCTCTCCTCTCCATGGTTTGTTTGCATAATTATGATGAGGGTGCCCCAAAATTTGACTCATATCTCTTATGCTGTTGGAGGGTCTTTTATTTTTAAAGCAGTTGCGAGCTAAGTGCCCACTCTTATTGCAACTAAAACATCTGGGAGGTTCCCTCATGTCTTTTATTCCATTCGTCCTCTCTGATTGAGGTATAGTTGATTCAGAAGTCCCTTCTGTTACTGCTGCCATCTGCTTCAGTACAGCTTCAAGACAGTCCATAATGGGCTGTTGTAGCCGTTCAACCTCTTGTCTAATTAAAGTGCATACTTCCTCCATATTAATAGACTCTGCAACACTCAATCTGTTGTGATCTATATTATATATTTTGGTGGCCTTATTTTCCTCTTTTCTTCCCTTCTGTTGGTCTTTACTTTTTTCTTTAGGACTGCCTGGATTTTTCTCTTTCTTAATCTCGCTCTTTGGATCTGACACCTCTGTAATGTTGTGTATCTGGCTGGGCACTAGATGCAGGATGCAGATCGCCTAGCCTTTCCTCCTTTTCTTTAATTGCCTGATAGCATTCTTCCAAGGTATTTATCTTTCTTTTGTACGCTGTCTCTTTGAATTCTTCTCTCACTTCTAACCTGAATTGGTTGAAGACAGCCCAATCAAAGTGACTCTTCTCCTCGCTAGATACGCTCAAGCTATTAGCTAAAGTGAGCAGTCTATTATAATAATCTGTGATGGATTCTTTCTTCTCTTGTTTACATTTTTGGAGCCACCACAGGTTCGGACCCACGCTTTTAACTTTGGAAACCTGAGAGCTGGTTTTAAAATTTTGACCAATCATTTTTAAATATGATAGCTGGGTTAGAAGTAAAGCAGTCAATCAGAGTTAAACTATGAGTATGAGAGTTCTGAAGAAAATTAAAGTGAACACATGGCATCAATGGCAGCATGTTAAAAAAAAAAGAAGTAGAAAAGATCTTGGTAATGTTAGCATTCAGTAATGTATGAGCAGAGGTATGATGTAGTAAAGTCACTTGCACAACATTAAAAAGGAAAAGTTGCTGAAAAAGTGTTCGATGGTGGGGGGGGGGGGGGTGAAGACTAATAAGTTCTAGATTGATTATTTCATTATAAGAGCCTTAGAATACCAAAATTTAAGATCTTACAATATTGAAGTCTTGAGAGATAACAGATTAATTTGGAGGAAAATTGTCATTAGGAAGTTAGTAACATAAATTTTTTCATGTTATACTGTCATAGTATACTGTGTCCCTCTTTAGAGGATATATAGATATGAATTGTACTTTAATAATCTTAAAATTTATGTTTTAATGATGGTATTTTTTCAGATGATGTCTATGGTAGTGTTCCTCAGCATAGTATTGATGAAGAATTAGAATGTTTACGAATTTGGCATGAAAATACAGTTGATTTGGTGAGCTTTATTTTGATATGCCTTGAAAGCAGAAGTATTTATTTGAAATATGAAATTTATTTCAGAAGTATTTGAAAATAAAATTGTATCTGAGCCACAGTGAAGAGCTGTTGACATCTGTGTTGTAACATTTCTCGTTAGTAAATATGATGAATCTCTGAATTATTGAGAGCAGTCTGTGATTTAATTATTAACATTCTGCATATCAACATCCAGGACTGCAGTAGGTCCATTGCCATTTTACTTTATTTGTTAAACAAATAAACGTAAAAACAAAAACTTTATTATAGTACCAGGATTTTATTAAAAATCCAGTAGGATTTTATTAAATTAAATGAAATTAAAATCCTACTGGATTTTATTTTAAAAAAAATTGTACCATAATTTGAACTTGAATGTTGACGTGGAAGTAGTAATATGAATCTTAACTTCAGCTAATCAATATAGAAGTTTGTCATGGAAACATTACATCTATCTTTGTCATCAAACAAAAAATTTTTATTTATACAAAGATATATGAGATCGAATTTTTTAATGTTCAGTTTTAACTAAAATCTATGCTAAAAATAATCATCATCATCATCAAATTCCTGCCATGTACCCTCAAGGGGTGTACAGGATATGATAGTACTACATGAAAAACATTACATCATTATTAACTTCCTATCTACAATTTTCCTCCAAATCAGTCTGTTACTTGTCAAGACTCTCCAACATTATCAGATCTTATATTTCTATCGTCTAAGGCACTTTGTACCGTATCAATCCACCTATATCTTGGTCTTCCTCTGGGTCGTTTTCCTGCCAACCTGACAGAGAACACTTGTTTTGCTAATCTTTCTTCGCCCATTCTGTTTAAGCGACCATACCACCAGAGATTAGCTCTGCTAACACATTCCTGGATGCTGACAATGTCAAGTTCTTTCCTAATATCCTCGTTTTTAATATGATATTGCCATTGATGCCATCTGTTCACGCCTCTAATCTTTCTCAGGACTCTCATATCTGTGGTCTCTAGTCTTTGGTCTGGTGTTTTATTTTTGACCCAGCTTTAGATCCATAGGTTAAAACTGGTTAGAACACTGTCTTGTATACAGCTAATTTAGTGTTCCGACTAATTTCTCTCTTATTCCATATGAATTTATTCACTTGACTTCCCACCATACCAGCATTGCTGATTCTAATTAGAAGAAACACATGTATAAACCACAGTCAAAATTATTTAATTGTAAATATTTCATCCTAAGTATCTTAGGACATCATCAGTACAGTATTTAAACAAAATTAAATCATACAAAATTGTGTTAAATAATTAACGTTTTTTTTTTTTTTTTTTTTTTTTTTTTTGGTACTACTTTAGCACGTTTTGCACGTTTTCATGAGATTCTATTGTAATCATGTGCCCTAACTGTATGTTATTCCTAATTTTGTTTAAATACTGTACTGATGATGTCCTAAGATACTTAGGAAGAAATATTTACAATTAAATAATTTTCACTGTGGTTTATACGTGTGTTTCTTCTAATTATGAATGCACCACAGGTTTCATTATTTAAAAAAAAAAAATAACTGATTCTGTTGTCTATTTCTATATTTAATTTACCATCTTCACTAAAAATCGTGCCTAAGTAGCTGAAATCGTTTACTTGTTCCACAGATTCTCCATTCACAACACAGTTGACATTTTCAATGATTTTGCCTATTTTCATTGTCTTTGTCTTTTTATTGCTGACCTTCATACCATATCTATTACAACAGCTATTCAATTTAGTCAGAGAATCTTGCAGACTTGTAGCGTATTTATTTAGAGGTATAACATCATCCGCATAAAGCAAAGAGCTGACATTAACATCTCCAATCTTGATATCATGTTTAATACCACTTTCCTTCATAATTTGATCCATATAGATAATGAATAACAGAGGAGATAATGTACATCCTGGTCTCA
Organism: Typopeltis vanoorti; assembly: GCF_054136105.1. Lineage (NCBI taxonomy): Eukaryota > Metazoa > Arthropoda > Arachnida > Uropygi > Thelyphonidae > Typopeltis > Typopeltis vanoorti. The sequence goes on from NC_143569.1 coordinate 12,351,846, forward strand.
CACCAGATTTAACATTAAACCATCTTCCTGTAGTTCCTTCAATTCTAACTGCTGACTTACAACTCAAATAAAGACTAAGTATTGCTTGATATAATGCCCCATTGACACCGTATAACTGTAGCGTATTAAATAGCTCTCTCTTGGCACCTTGTCATATGCCTTTTCCAGATCAACAAAACTTAAATACAGATCTTTGTTATATTCCCATGCTTTCTCGACTATTTGTCGTAAAGTGAAGATCTGATCCTGACAGCCTCTATTTGGCCTGAATCCAGCTTGTTCTTCACCAAGCTTTTCTTCCACAATTCTTCTCAACTGTTTCTCAAGTATACTTGCATAGATCTTGCCAGGAACACTCAGTAGGGAAATACCTCTGTAATTCTCACATTCAGTTTTATTTCCCTTTTTATATATGGGTACTATGAGAGCTCTACTCCAATCATCGGGAATTCGTCCCTCTGTCCAGGCTTTCTGAACTATGCAGTTCAGCCACTGTAAGACTCTTATACCACCATACTTCAGCATTTCTGGTTGAATATCATCTACTCCTGCTGCCTTTCCACATTTCAAGCCTTTGATGGCTTTTTCTACTTCAAGTATGGATATGTATTCCTGACTGCATGCCTGGGCAGTGTTTTTTACTAATGTGCTGTCATCACTGCTTGTTTCATTTAGCAGTTTTTCAAAGTAATTACTCCATACTTCAAGGATATCTTTTTCTCCTGTTTACATGTCACTTTTATCATCTCTAACTCCTTTTACAGCACTCTTTCCTCCATTCCTAAGCATCTTCAACAACCTCCAGAATATTTTGTCACATTCTTGATATTTATTTTCTATGTTCTTGCCAAAGTCCTCCCATGACTTTTGTTTAGTTAGTTTTACACAGTGTTTAGGTTTCTTACATTTGTCTCTGTATTCCCTAAGAGCACAAGCTGACTTATTTGACAGGAACTTTTGATATGCTTTCTTCTTTTCCCTCACTGCCTCATTAACTTCCTGTGTCCACCAGGGAGTTCTGATTTTTTTATCCTTGCAGACAACCTCACCACATGCCTCTCTGGTTGAATCAATCAATGTTTTCTTCAGAATTTGCCACTGAATCTCCAAGGTTTGGTTCCTGTTCTCAAACTCTTTCATTTTTTCTTCAATAATCTTTGTGTATTTTATTCTACAGTTCACATCTCAGAGCTGCTCAACTTTTATTCACTTTGAAACTTTCTTACATGTTATTCTTTTCAATATGAAATTCAATTTTATTCTGCTCAAGACTAAATAGTGATCACTTCCAATTTCAAATCCTCTGTACACTCTGGTGTCCTGCACCAGGGAGAAGACATCACTATCAACAATAACATAGTCAATGACACTTTTCTTCTTCTTAGCCACTTCTCTCCATGTGAATTTGTGCACATTTTTATGTTGGAACATGGTGTTAGTAATAACCAGTCCATGTCTTGAGCAGAAATCCAACAGATATTTGCCATTATTATTAGCTTTGCTCTTTTCTCTAAATTTTCCCAAGACATTTTTGTATGTCTGACAATCACTTCATACTATGCTATTTAGATCCCAAACAAGGACCAACTTTTCCTTTTTCATTGTGTCAGTAGCTTTCTCTAGAGCCTCAAAAATTCCTCCACTTCTACCTTAGTAGAACCTTCTGTGGGACCATAGGCACAAATCAGTCTCATTGTCCAGTTCCCCATTCTCATATTTGCCCACATTACTCTACTTGAGACTGACTGCCATTCAAGAAGATTAGCCTCGTATTTTGTGTTGAATACTATGGCTACTCCTTCTTTTCCTTGATTATCATTGCCTGAATATAACATTTTGTATTTATTGCTCAGAAAGATCTCACCAGTTTTGGTCTTTTTTGTTTCAGTCACCCCTATTATGTCGATCTGGTACTTATCTAATTCCTCAGCTAGCTCCATTTCTTTGCCATTCAGGCTTCTTCTTACGTTGATAGTACCGATCTTTAACTCTGGTGATGTTGAATTGGGGTTTGTTTTCAGATTTGTTCCAGTAGCTGACTTTTTGCTGTTCTCGCCCTGGTTCCCTGGCGAAAACAACGGGGGCCTTGTTTAACCGGGCGATGCCCCAGCCGACATGAAATTTTGTCATGTTGTACATTTTTTTATTTTGGTTTAACCAATAAGAATACAATTGGTCAGCTAAATCCCAAATTTCTAAGCCATCCTCATTCGTTCAGTATCCAAGTAGATACCCAACAGGATGCACCACAAGAAGGTGAGGATAAACACATGTATAATGAACAGTGTGAACAGTTGTTTAAATTTGATATAATTGATGTTACTGAAATACAGGTTGTTATTTAGGCTTATATCATGGCAGTTTCATTATTACTTGCAGCATCATTTGTGGAAATAGCATTTTTCATTGTTAGGCCACTGAAAGGAAGATCATCCTGAATTTGATTTTAGTTGCTGAGTAGAAGAACTCTCTCTCTAAACCTTTCTTTGATCACTCCTAAGTTATTAACTTTAGCACAGGAAAGTAGGACATTTTCTCTCTCTTAGAAAATCTAGTTTTTAATTCCAAAACTTAAGAATATCTACTATAGAACTTGCACGGTTTCAGATAATAATATATTCCTTTGGGGTTAGGACTATTAAAATCATCTCATCGTGAATATTTTGGGCCAGTTACTACAATTAACTAAGGACTTTAGAGATTAACTGCCCCTGTCTCTCCAAACGTTACATTTAAAATGACCTTGCCTACTTCTTTGGAGAACAAAAGATATTAACAGATAAAAGAAAATTCTTTTCTCCTTAACTGATGTCTGAAAGAATATTTTCAGTTTTCATTGAAATGATATTTATTTTGGAAATAATTAAATTTCAATCTTTAAAGGCCTGTGTACCTGACTATAAACAATAAATCACACGATAACCACAGTAATTAACTTTAATCAAATGAAAGTACAGATATTTCTTACTCAAAATAACAGTACATCATCAGTGCATAGAAACAAACGAATCAAAGAAATGGGAATACAAGGTACATACAGCAGTCGTTGGTTTACCAATTAAAAACTGTTGCCGCATGCTAGAAATTAATTAATAAAACTATTTTGATTGTTACATAAGATAAGCATCTCCCAAATATTTTGGGACAGAGAGAGAGAGAGAATCATTCTGATTCAGATTTGGCTGATGTAAAAGGACTTTGCAAGTTTTTTTGAAAAGATGGTTCATATTTAAACCTGCTTCTATGGAGAAGACAAGATTCATTCCACTGGATACTGTGTTTAGTATCAATACTATGTTGTGCCAGACCAGACTTTTGAGGTTTCTTGTATTCAATATAATATTGATGTTCATTAATTCTTTTTTCCACATGCCCAAAGTATGATAGAATTACATTCACAAAGTATCTGGTAAATGCCAGCTAATGATAGAGGTGACAGTTTGTCTTTTGTAGATGGCAACAGATGAGAAATTTTGTTGATAGGAAAATATGTGAGAATGAGATTATACTTCTTCAGAATTCTACCATTTGGTTCAGAGATGCCAGAAATATACGGGATTGGAAACCCGCAGTCTGTTGAATAATCCTGAGGTACTTGAACATCGGAGTCAATTATCTGCGGATTTGATTAGGGTTGTAACCATTAATGTTGAGGATATCATATGCTGACAGGCATACAAATGAATGGGTGTTAGATAAGATCAGTAGAACTTTAAGTCTCCTTAAGGTTATTGATAGAAGAAAGTTAAAATATTTTGGACACATAGAAAGGATGGAAGGGGGACTTTTAAGAACAGTAATAGAAGGTAAAGTTTTTGGAAAAAGAGGAAGGGATAGACCATCAATGAGATGGATGGATGTTGTGTGTGGAGTGACTGATCTTCAGAGATTTGAGGCCACCAGAAAAGCAAACAACAGGACTACATGCCGAGGCCTAGTGGCACATCACCAAGCATTGGAGTGACTATACGGCATCTGCAGATTCCCAGTGAACATATATAGATAATAACCATTAAATTCCATTAATGTTTTGATAGTGAGAATTTCTTGTAAGCTTGAGAGAGGAGCACACATTATGTATTCTATGAATTAAAGACTTGATAACACCAATTTTTGAGAGGTGTGATGAGCAAACTTTTGATGAATGTATCTGCCAGTAAAGGTAGCGTTTCAGTAAACACTGGTTGAAAAATTACCAGAGGATGTGTGCAATTTCACTATTCATTCAACTTTTTTTTTGCTGCTCCATTCTTGTGATTTTTTTTTTTTTTTTGCCATTTCTCAGCACTACTTTAATACAGTAACATTTCAACAGATGTTATGAAATACTCAAATATATTAAACCACAATAATCAGCAGTAATATACTATAAGACATGAACTTTTCCAATGAAAAAAACACAATGTAACAGATAAAAATAATAAAAATTAAGTGGATATTAAATCCATCATTATTTCAAGGCCGAATATAGAAACTATGAAAGTTTCATATGAAATTTGACCAGAGAACTTATGGGAATACAAATGCCGATATTAACAAGTTGCCCTAGCTGGACCTTATAGGAGAGATGATCACTATGCCCAAGCGTCCATATATATTCCCCTCCTATTGGTCCATTTTGAAAAGGTTTCACTGGCTTGACAGCTGTTTCAAACTGGTTGGTTATCATCAGAGACCAGGCAGAAAAAACTTTAAGAGAGCAAAAACTCTCTTTCAATTCTAAGGAATTGACAATTGACAATTGACATTTATGTCTTTAGGGGTGAAGCAAGATGCTTTTCATATTCCCCGCTATCTGTCGTGGTTACAGTGAGGGTAAAATTTACGAGCAGTTTGCTCGCCCTGAATGGGCATGGAGATTATGTATCGTTATAGGAGGCTAATATAGTTTTTGGTCTTCTATATTTAAATATGTCCGTTGGCTCGTATGCTGCAGCTTCTTGAACCAAATCGTTGGGATGTGTGGACGTCTTTAGAAAAAATTTGGAAGCTAAGGATTGTAGATAAGAGAGAATATAGGGAATATTTGTGTCTCTGTGGAGTTGGCTGTTTCTAACATACCACAGGGCATTCAAAATCATTCTCAAGCACTTGTTCTGCACTCGCTGTATCTTAATAATGTTAGTATTAGAGGTGTGGCTCCAGGCTGGAGAGGCATAGGTGATTATAGGACGAATCGACATCTGGTATAGCTGCAATTTGATTCTGTTGCTGAGTTTGCTATTTCTATTAATTAGCGGGTAGATCTGAGCTATGGCTTTAGATGCTTTTGCACATGCAGACTTGATATGTTGGTTGAAAGATAGCTTTTTGTCGAGAATCACCCAGGTAATTTGTTTCTTTCTTCCAGGGAATTTTAGTATTGAATAGTAACACATCTCCAGCAGGAGACATTGGCCTTTTTGAGAAGAGAACCGCTGAGAATTCTAAGGAACTTGAAATATTGGAGAGGTGTATTTTTCCTAAGTGAACTCTCGGTCGGTGCGTAAAAGAATTTACTAAAATAAAGAGCCAAAAGGATTTACTTCGGGGATGCAAATTTATAAAAATTAAGTGAATATTAAATCCAGAATTATTTCAAAGCGAAATATAGAAACTATAAAAGGTTCTATATTTGGCCAAGAGTTCACCTACAAAAAATACACCTCTTAAATATTTCATGTTCCTTAGTACTGAGAGTTTTTGCTCTCCTAAGGTTTCTTCCTGGTCTCTGGCGATAACCAACCAGTAGGAAACAGCTGTCAGGCCAGTGAAACCTTTTCAAAATGGACCAATAGGAGGGGAATATATGAACTCATGGGCATAGCGATCATCTCTCCTATAAGGTCCGGCTAGAATAACTCGTTAATATCGGTGTTTGTATTCCCGTAAGCTCTCTGATCAAATTTCATACAAAACTTTTATAGTTTCTATATTGGGATTTGATATCCTCTTTATTTTAGTAAATAGATAAAAATCATCCATTTTATGTGAGCATTAAAATGACCTCTCACAATATTGCCTTGAACCTAGTTTATATTGGGTTCAAGGAATATAAAATGAATGATGTTATATGGTATGGTAACCACCTTATAAAACATGCTGCTGATGACTGTCTTAGTATATCTAGATGCAAAAATAAAAAAAAAATGTTTCAAATGCAGTTGAAAAGTAAGATGTCTGTTAGTAATCAATTGGTGTAGGAAGAATAAAAAAAGTAGTGATAATATGAGAAAGGATGAGAAAGCATTTCTAGAAGAAGCAAGAGGGAATAGTGAGAAAGTGATAGTAGTGGATTAAGAATGGCTATGGTGGCAGACAGTTTGATGTGCAGACTATGTAGAAGAAATGATTGTAAGTTTTTGGATGTGTGGAGTGAGTTTGAACAAAATATGGATTTATATAAGAGAGATGGCCTGAATTTGAATACATTTGTCTAGGAGTCTGGAAAATTAATTTTAGTATGAAACCTAATACAGTGAGTTCGAGGAAGCTAGATCATTGTGAGAGTAATGGTAAGAATCTATGCATAAGAATAACTAAGTTAAACCATGTTAATGATACAAATTGCTTAATCGTGAAGATGGTAATGATGAAAGGATGATTGTCTGTCCATCCGTCCAGTTTGGACTTAAGTTTATCCAAGTATGTCTGCATAAGTGATGCATTAGATATGAAAAGAAATCTGCAAATTGTTTCAACTGGGTCATGCTGGCTACAGAGGTTAGTACACAAAAGACATGGATCTCAGTAACAGATATACTAACTGTCTTTAGTGTAAAGGGTATGGTGTTTTTAGGAAGAGTGGACAAGATAGGAGAGGAAGAAGTGCTGCTAATGATATTGGATGATTTGAATCCAGTTAGGATAGAAAGCTTTTTCTACAATATTAGTAACAGTATTCCGTATAGTAATGAGTTTGAAGTTATCTGGGTGAGATTTGAAGTTTTCTAGCCTGACAAGATCGAATACATAGTAGGATGTTCAGACCTGGTGGATTCGTTGGTAGTGACTACAGAATGCGTCACCAAATCAACCTGATGGGTGCTAAATGAGTAATCATCTTGGGTGACTTTAATTATTTAAACATTGATTGGTAGCAGGGAAATCTCATGAGGAGAAAGAAGCTGAATTTACTGGGATGTTGTGAGACATCTTCCTAATGCAATATGTGGCAGAATAAGCTTGATGTCAGTAAATGTGATTAAGTGTTTATAGAGGTGGTTTCATTTAAATAAGTGATTGTTTCACTTGTTATCGACAGTGCTCATGCTATACTTATCTAAGATGTTGCTAAGTATATGAATGTTCTGTTCAGAAAAGGTTACATGCTGAACTAGAAAGCAGGAAATTAGGACCAAATAAGAAGTGCTGGGCTCTAGGATGACTAGGTTCTATCCATGATATGCATTGCTAAATGGGAAGAGTATCAGCAGTGCATGGGAGGCATTTAAAAAATACTTTACAACAAATACTTCAAACTCTACAATATTGTAGAGCTTGAAGAAGAAATACATTAAGAGTGAAATGGATATGCAGTTTTATTAAGCAAGAATATTAGTAAGAAAAGATGATGCAGGAGGAATACCATGATTCAAAACGATAAAATGAGGTAGTTAATTTCAAAATTATAAAATTATTTCATAGCAGCAGTAGATAAATTGGAACTAATAGCAGATTACGAAAAGCAATAGATTTTATTTTCTGTGGTGGTGTACGATGTCACTATAAAAGCATTATGTATTGTCATCATCATCATCATCATCATACGTATCAAGGATTTAGGCCTTGTATGTCCTGTTCTGGCCTTAGAAGTCATCGTTGAATCGTTTAAGAGGACGTCCTGGTTTTCTTTTTCCTAATGGCTTGTACTTTAAGGCTTGTTTTGGTAATCTTTCTGTTTTCATTCTTTGAACGTGTTCCATCCATCTATGTTTATATTTTTTAATTTTTTCAATTCCTGGTTCTTGGTTTAATTCTTTCATAATATCTTCGTTTCTTTTGTGATCAAATAGGGTATACTTTGCAGTTTTTCTCATAAACTTCATTTCTGCTGTTGTTAATCTTTGTTTGTCTTTTTGTTTTATTGTCCAGATTTTGCTTCCATACATTAAGACCGGTAGGGCTAATGTATTGTATACTTTTAGCCTGGTTTGTTTTTGAACTAGGTTTGGTTTAAATATAGAGTTAATTACTCCTGTTATTTTTAAATATTTTGCAATTTTTATGTTTATATCTTTTTCATTTTCATAAGTGATCATACATCCTAGGTAGTTAAATGAATTCACCTGTTCTAAGATCTTGTTATCTAATACTATTTTAGTTCTTGCTGGATCTTGTCCTTTAAAGGCCATAGTTTTTGATTTTTCCGTTGATATTATCATACCATAATCTTTGGATATCTCATTTAGATTTAAAATAGCTTTCTGTAGTTTATCTTCAGAATTTGTAATTATTATTTGGTCGTCTGCAAAGAGGAGAGTATTTAAGTTAACTGTAGGTGAAAGTTTAATTCCTTGATATAAATTTTTACTCCATTTTATTATTATTTCATTTAAGTAGATATTAAAAAGAGTTGCTGAGAGGGGGACATCCCTGTCGGACCCCTTGGTTTATCTCTCTTGTATATGATAGCTCATGATTTAATCTTATTTGTATTTGATTATTTTCATATATACTTGTGACAGCTTTTAGGATATTATTTGGTATTTGTCTTTCTTTTAATATGTTAAATAATATGTTTCTTTTAACTTTGTCAAATGCTTTTTCAAAGTCAATAAATGCAATATGTGTTTCTAAATTATATTCTCTTCTTTTCTCTATTATTAATTTTAGGCAGAAGGCTGGGTCTATACATGATCGTCCTTTTCTAAATCCATTTTGTACCTCTAGAATAAAGTTTTCGGAATATTTCATTAGTTTGTTATTTAAGATTCTGCTGTATATTTTGTAACATGAATTTAGTATACTGATACCTCTATAGTTTTTAGGGTCATCTCTATTACCTTTCTTAAAGATAGGAATCACAATTGCTTTTTTCCATTCTATTGGGGGGATACCAGTTGAGTAAATTTTATTTAAAAATAATAAGAGTCTTTCTTTGAATCTTGTTCCTGCATATTTATATAGTTCTGAACCTAGCTTATCTTCTCCAGGTGATTTTCCGTTTCTTGTTTCTTTCAGGCTGATTTCTAATTCTTCTTCAGTTATTTCCTTTTCATTTTCGTTAATTGTTTGCCAGTAGTCTTTTTTAAAATATTTGTCTGTCCACAGGTCTGTGTAGTAATTTAGAAATTCTTCTAATTTCAATTCAGTGTTTAATTTTATGTTTTCTTTGGTATCTGCATTTAGGTGTTTCAAAATCTTATATACATTGGGTCTTATTTTATATAAATCATGTTCTAAATTAGAAACAAATTTATTCCATGATTCTCTGTCTTTTTCTGACTTCTCTTTTAGCTATGGCTCTTATTCTTTTATATTCTATTTCATCTTCTAATCTTTTACTGCTTAACCATTTGTGATAGGCTTCTTTTTTCTTTTTGATTATTTCTTTGATTGTATCATCCCAGATCTTCAGTTTTTTTCTTTTATTGAATTTTTTGGTCTTTCCTAAGCTTTCATTTGCTGCTGCATTTAGTATCGTTTTTATATTAAGCCATTCTATTTCTATTTCTTCATTTTGTTTTATTTTATCTAGATACTGGTTAATTCTTTGTTCATATAGCCATTGTACATTTGTGTCATTCAATAGTCTAGTTTTATAAACAAATGTTTCAATTTTTCTTTCTGTTCTTGTTACTTGTAGCCATTTAGGTGGTAATCTTAATTTTATTTTAACAAGGAAGTGGTCACTGCTTATTTCATATCCTCTGTGAACTCTAACATCTAGTGATGTCTTTTCATTTAATATGAAGTAATCTAATATTGATTTCCATCCTCTTGCTGCCCAAGTATATTTATGTATGTGTTTATGTTTATAGAAGGAATTCATTATTTTTAGGTTATTATAAACTACAAAGTCAATCAATTTTTTACCATTTCTGTTTAGAGTGTGTTCTCCATGTATTCCTATATTATTATTAATTTTCGTGTTTCCAATTCTTGCATTTAAGTCTCCTGCTATAATTATGTAATCATTTTTATTTATTTTATTATATATGTTTTGTAGCTGATTATAAAAATCAATATTATCCTGTTCTCTTCCTTCTTCTGGGGCATATAAACCAATTATTGTTAAATAGCCTCTATATATTTTTATTCTAGCTTCTATTATTCTTTCATTCCATAATTTATAATGTTTTAACTGTTTTGAAAGGGAGTTATGAATCCAAATCATGACTCCTGCTTGTGCTCTTTGGTCTCTGTCAACTCCACTGTATATCACATTAAAATTTTCAGTTCTCATAGTTACTTTTAATTTCTTTTTTGTTTCAGTGATTACAGCTATTTTAAAATTTCTCTCATTTAATAACTGGTCTAATTCTATTTCTTTATATGCTATTCCTCTTACATTCCAGTTTGCTATGTGTATTATATTTTGTCGTTTCCATTTTCGTTTTCCCTTTTCCATTCCAGGGTCGTTTCCCATAGATTCAATCTGATTATCTTTTTCTGTCAGCTTACAAGTATGGTTATTATGTATTGTTTGTCAGTTTAATTGAAGATCAGGTTGATACTTTTTTTTTGAGATAATCACATCCATAAAGGCATTGGAACCTACTGCACATTTTCAGTGGTATGAGTGAGTGGATTAAGGATTGGATAATTTGAGATTTCTGTTCTGTTGATCAAACATGGTACATTTCAAGCTGTTTCAGTAAGCATGCTGGTTGTTATACATCATATAATGAAAATTATATACTGTGTAAAGACAGACCAAAGATGCCCCTACTTGGTCACTCATTCTGAGAGACCAAGTGGAGAGCATCATCGCATTAAAATTGTATGTAATAAACATTCTTGTAATATTAGTAAATCTTTAGGACAGATTTATGTTGTTCCAGTGAACAACATGGGCCAATCAAATAAGAAATAACTACGTTTCTTGGCATAAGGATCCTAATGTCAAATTTCAATGATTAATGCTTTGAAATAATATTTCAAATCATTATTTTGATAGTACCAAAAGTTTTATTGACAATGATTTCATCAATTGGTTTTTGAACCTAAGACCTATTTGGTAATATTAGTCATGCTAATATTTTTAACAACATGAGTTAATAATATTAGCATGACTCATGTGGATAACTTCCTATGTGCATCCTAAATATAAATTTTTATATTTTATATATCAACTTTAGTAAGCATCATCATCTTCTCCAGACTGTCATTTGCTCGCATAATATGCCCGATGTGTGACGATTTTTACTTGATGATCATAGCTTTGAGGGAGTAATCTGGCTTTATTCTGTCTGTCACCATTGCTTTTACGATGCTGATTTTTGTTGAGGCTAATAGCTTTATCTTTAAGGATCTTGCTTAAATTTGTCATTGCTTTTTTCCCAAGTAATAATCTTCTTCTAACTTCTTCAGTACAATAACCATCTTTATTAATTCGGGATGATCCTAGGAACACAAAATTGTTAACTGCTCCCATATTTCTCCCCGTCTACTTTAAAATCATTAAGTTCTCATGTTGCCATAACTTTTGTCTTTTTGAGGTTAAGTTCATCATCATCATCATCAAATTCCTGCCATGTACCCTCAAGGGGTGTACAGGATATGACAGTACTACATGAAAAAATTACATCATTACTAACTTCCTATCTACAATTTTCCTCCAAATCAGTCTGTTACTTGTCAAGACTCCAACATTATCAGATCTTATATTTCTATCGTCTAAGGCACTTTGTACCGTATCAATCCACCTATATCTTGGTCTTCCTCTGGGTCGTTTTCCTACCAACCTGGCAGAGAACATTTGTTTTGCTAATCTTTCCTCTCCCATTCTATTTAAGTGACCATACCATCTGAGATTAGCTCTGCTAACGCATTCCTGGATGCTGACAATGTCAAGTTCTTTCCTAATATCCTCATTTTTAATATGATATTGCCATTGATGCCATCTGTTCACGCCTCTAATCTTTCTCAGGACTCTCATATCTGCGGTCTCTAGTCTTTGGTCAAGTGTTTTACTTCTGACCCAGCTCTCAGATCCATAAGTTAAAATTGGTTTGAACACAGTCTTGTATACAGCTAATTTAGTGTTCCGACTAATTTCTTTCTTATTCCATATGAATTTATTCAATTGACTTCCCACGATACCAGCTTTGCTGATTCTGTTGTCTATTTCTATATTTAGTTTACCATCTTCAGTAAAAATTGTGCCTAAGTAGCTGAAATGTTTTACTTGTTCCACAGGTTCTCCATTCACAACACAGTTGACATTTTCAATGATTCTGCCTATTTTCATTGTCTTTGTCTTTTTATTGCTGACCTTCATACCATATCTATTACAACAGCTATTCAATTTAGTCAGAGAATCTTGCAGACTTGTAGCGGATTTATTTAGAAGTATAACATCATCCGCATAAAGCAAAGAGCTGACATTAACATCTCCAATTTTGATATCAGGTTTAATACCACATTCCTTCATAATGTGATCCATATAGATAATGAATAACAGAGGGGATAATGTACATCCTTGTCTCACACCAGATTTAACATTAAACCATCTTCCTGTACTTCCTTCAATTCTAACTGCTGACTCACAACTCAAATAAAGACTAAGTATTGCTTGATATAATGTCCCATTGACACCATATAACTGCAGCGTATTGAATAGCTTCTCTCTTGGCACCTTGTCATATGCCTTTTCCAAATCGACAAAACTTAAATACAGATCTTTGTTATATTCCCATGCTTTCTCGACTATTTGTCGTAAAGTGAAGATCTGATCCTGACAGCCTCTATTTGGCCTGAATCCAGCTTGTTCTTCACCAAGCTTTTCTTCCACAATTCTTCTCAACCGTTTCTCAAGTATACTTGCATAGATCTTGCCAGGAACATTCAGTAGGGAAATACCTCTGTAATTCTCGCATTCAGTTTTATTTCCCTTTTTATATATGGGTACTATGAGAGCTCTACTCCAATCATCGGGAATTCGTCCCTCTGTCCAGGCTTTCTGAACTATGCAGTGCAGCCACTGTAAGACTCTTATACCACCATACTTCAGCATTTCTGGTCGAATATCATCTACTCCTGCTGCCTTTCCACATTTCAAGCCTTTGATGGCTTTTTCTACTTCAAGTATGGATATATATTCCTGACTGCATGCCTGTTGAGTGTTTTTTACCATTATACTGTCATCACTGCTTGTTTCATTTAGCAGTTTTTCAAAGTAATTACTCCATACTTCAAGGATATCTTTTTCTCCTGTTTTCATTTCACCTTTATCATCTCTAATTCCTTTTACAGCACTCTTTCCTCCCTTCCTAAGCTTCTTCAGCAACCTCCAGAATATTTTGCCACCTTCTTGATATTTATTTTCTATATTCTTGCCAAAGTCCTCCCATGACTTTTGTTTAGCTAGTTTTACACACTGTTTAGCTTTCTTACATTTGTCTCTGTATTCTGTAAGAGTAAAAGCTTACTTATTTGCCAGGAACTTTTGATATGCTTTCTTCTTTTCGTTCACTGCCTCTTTAACTTCCTGTGTCCACCAGGGAGTTCTGATTTTTTTATCCTTGCACACAACCTCACCACATGACTCCCTGGCAGAATCAATCAATGTTTCCTTCAGAGTTTGCCACTGAATCTCCAAGGTTTGATTCCTGTTCTCAAACTATTTCATTTTCTTTTCAATAATATTTCTGTATTTTAGTCTACAGTTCACATTTGAGAGCTGCTCAACTTTTATTCGCTTTAAAACTTTCTTACATGTTATTCTTTTCAATATGAAATTCAATTTTATCCTGCTCAAGACTAAATAGTGATCACTTCCAATTTCAAATCCTCTGTACACTCTGGTGTCCTGCACCAGGGAGAAAACATCACTATCAACAATAACATAGTCAATGAGACTTTTCTTATTCCTAGCCTCTTCTCTCCATGTGAATTTGTGCACATTTTTATGTTGGAACATGGTGTTAGTAATAACCAGTCCATGTCCTGAGCAGAAATCCAACAGATATTTGCCATTATTATTAGCTTTGCTCTTTTCTCCAAATTTTCCCAAAATATTTTTCTATGTCTCACAATCATTTCCTACTCTACTATTTAGATCCCCAACAAGGACCAACTTTTCCTTTTTCATTGTGTCAGTTGCTTTTTCTAAAGCCTCAAAAAATTCCTCCACTTCTACCTTAGTAGAACCTTCTGTGGGACCATAGGCACAAATAAGTCTCATTGTCCAGTTCCCCATTCTCATATTTGCCCACATTACTCTACTTGAGACTGACTGCCATTCAAGAAGATTAGCCTCGTATTTTGTGTTGAATACTATGGCTACTCCTTCTTTTCCTTGATTGTCATTGCCTGAATATAACATTTTGTATTTATTGCTCAGAAAGATCTCACCAGTTTTGGTCTTTTTTGTTTCAGTCACCCCGATTATGTCGATCTGGTACTTATCTAATTCCTCAGCTAGCTCCATTTCTTTTCCATTCAGGCTTCTTACGTTGATAGTACCGATCTTTAACTCTGGTGATGTTGAGTTGGGGTTTGTTTTCAGATTTGTTCCAGCAGCTGACTTTTCGCTGTTCGCCCTGGTTCCCTGGCGAAAACAACGGGGGCCTTGTTTAACCGGGCGACGCCCCAGCCGACATGAAATTTTGTCATGTTGTACCATCATTTTTTATTTTGGTTTAACCAATAAGAATACAATTTGGTCGGCTAAATCCCAAATTGCCAGCCCATCCTCGTTCGTTCAGTATCAAAGTAGATACCCAATAGGGTGCACCACGAGAAGGTGAGGATTGGACATTAGGTCAGAAGCCCTGGTCGGTTCTCCGCATTCCTTTAAAGGCTATGTGGAGGTCTCCTCTCAGTTATACAGCTTTGACCCTTAAGCACCCCTTAGTTGAGGTTAAGTTTAAGACCATATTTAGCACTTTCTTCTTTAACTTTCATAATAAGTTCCTCCAAATCTTTTTTGCATTCTGCTAGCAAGATGGTATCATCTGCATATCTCAAATTATTAATATTTCTTTCACCAATTTTAATTCCAACTGAAGACTCCTCCAGCCCTGCCATTCTTAAAATGTATTTGCTGTACAAGTTAAACAGGTATGGAGATAAAACACATCCTTGTCACACCCCTTTTCCTATAGTGAAATACTCAGTTTCTCTAAGATCAGTTCTGACAGTAGCATCTTTTTCATAATAAAGATTCCTCAGAAGGATAATGAAATGCTCTAGTACTCCCATTGTTCTGAACATATTCCACAGTGTCACATGATCTACAGAGTCAAAAGCCTTGCTATAGTCATGGAAACAAAGGTAGACCTTTGTTTCCATGACACAGATATTCCTGTGCTCTTTCTATTATCCATTTCACATTGGCGATTTGATCTCTTGTTCCTCTGCCTTTTCGAAATCTGCCTGTTCATCTAGCATTTCTCTCATGAATGGTTCCAGTCTTTTCTGAATGATCTTAAGTAAGACCTTACTTGCATGAGAAATTAGTGCTATAGTTCTGTAATTTTTGCACTCTCTCTTGCATCGCATTTCTTCAATAAAGGTATATAAACGGATTTTTTTCATTCCCTAGGCCATGTAGTTGTGATCCAAATTTGCTTACATAGAGCTGTTAAAATTTTAACTGCCTTTTCTCCCAGGGTGTTGAGCAGCTCAATAGGTATTCCATCTCCTGCTGGTGCTTTCTTACTGGATAGCTGTTGCAGTGGCCACCTCACTTCACTTTCCAGTGGTACTGGCTTCTGTGTAAAATCCTGCTCTTCAAATTTGTCAGTAATTTTAGAGTCCTTTCTGTAAAGGGCTTCTGTATACTCTTTCCAGCTTTCTTTGAAGTCTGCAGCTTCTGTAAGATATTCTTTGTGTTTACTTTTCAATATTGTCACCTTGGCACTAAACTTCCCTGTTAGTTCTCTGATCTTTTTGAAAAGATCTCTTGTTTTGGTCTTCTATTTGTTGGCATTCCTGGTTAAAGTATTTTTCTTTGTCTCTTCTGGATTCACTTCCTGAATTCCAGAATAATTTATGGATAGATGGACAAATTGAGCCTAATAGGTGATTCCACATTTTGGAACATCCATGCATCTAATTAACTACCCATCTGGCCCTGGTGGATGAAATATATCAACCATGTTATCCTTCTTATCCATTTTAATAAATCATTTACCTGCATCAGTGTTTTAATTGACAGCTGAATACATCAAGCTGGTAGGGTGATTCAATGTAAAAATGCATGTCTGTGTAAAAGTTAACTGCATGAGTGTTAGTAATGAAAAATGAGATGATTAATGTTCTTATATTGTCTGTGATTTGTGTGTTGTACCTACATTATCTCCCATGATTGTTGATATATACTTGAAATCTGAAGCATCACACGAATTCATGAATTTCTGCACGCACGCACGTCTGTGTTGAAAATGTATTGAAGTGAAATAGACACTGATTTTATTTACAAAAGATATTTTTGTAATGGATATTCTATTGTGAAATATTAATAATGTGAAAGTGCTAAGATTGATGGAATTAAGAGCATATATCTCTGCTATGATGAAAATATTACCATTTCCATCATAGCAGAGAAATTCCAAAACTGAAAATAACATCTTTAGTGTGTGTGTGAAGGAGTTTTAGATGGTTGTGCAAGAAAATAATAGAGAAAAGTGTGAATAATATTTCAGTGAAGTTATAAGAAGTTATTTACTTCCACACAAAGGCACATCTCAACAGTGATATTGGCAACTGTGGACTGAAGAATCTATATGTAACTAGTATTATGTTACAAAGCATCTGTTTGACTAGTATTGCTCATATAGCATAAAAAGAGATAGAACCAGAAGAAAGTTCCAAATTATGGAATAATATGAAATTTAATTTTTGTAAAATTAAAGGAATAAAATAGAATAAAATTAAAGGAATAAAATGGGAATTTTATTAGGAAGAGCATGGATATATAGTCCGTTAACTGCTAACAAGGTTTCACAATGGGATTCATCAGTTTGAACATCATTAGAACTTAATGAAGGATATTATTATACGGTATCTCCACTGAGTCTGGAGACCCACACTAGCACTTATATGCACAAAACCTATCATACCTCTCCTTAAATTCATTCACTATCAGGGCATCACAACTAATTCTGGCAATCCATTCACTCATTCATCAGTCTCCAAGCAAAAAATTTAGTCTGCACACCTTTACTAACCACACTCTTGCACAACTTCCACTTGCACAACTTCCAGATAATCCATAATTCTATTTGTCATATATTGAAAAGTTTCTTTTGTGTCAATTTTAAAAAACCCCTTTAATATCTTTTAAGGTTCTGTCATGTCCCCTCTTTTCCCACCCATCAACTAAACTTTGTAATACACCTTCAACCTAACCTCATAGGAGCACTCTACAGACCTGTCAACCTCTTGGTCACTCGTCTCTGAATCCTCTCAAACACCTGCTGATCTCCAAGAAACCCAGGTGACCAAATCTGTGCATTGTAGTCAAGATGCTGCCAATATATGCTTTATAAAGAGGAGTAATAACTTTCTTATGTTTACTTGCTAGGGTGTTTTTGAATATCAAGTAATCTTTTAATCTATTTTACCAACTTTTGCAATTGTCTGCCTTCTGAACTTTAGCTGTCTTTCACCATTATCCTGAAGTCCCTAGCCTCAATTTCCTGCAATCCAATACCTTCAATGATATACAGTATGTAATCTTTTCAACCCAAAGTGCATAATCTTACATTTTGCAACATTAAATTGACAATCATTATCCTTTTGTCCTGAATGGCAATTTATTTAGGCATGTAGGTATCAAGAAGTTGACATATTCATAAAGGAGAATGCTATAATCAGTTAGGAAGAAGAGAAATTACATCTTACTATATGAGACATCTGCCAACTATTCCATAGACTAGTCTATAGCAACACTTCCTAAATTAGAAGAAAATTTCTTGGCACATCATTTCAAAGAATCAAGCGAGTTTTTCTGTTTACAGAATCCAAAATACAAATTATGACGTAATTCTAATGTTGAAATTCCTAATCGGATTCAGCATATCATTGAATATCAAGTTCCAACAGTAACTAGCTAGCAAAAATACAAGGTATAGACAGCTAAGCAATGATATGTAACGAGAAGAACAAGAACCAAAGTAATTTCATGTTTCCTTATGAATAGGTATACACTGTATTTCTTTATTAATCTTTTTTTTTTGCGTCTGTTTAATTTTTAATTCATTTATTTTTCTGTTTCATTACAAAATCTACTTGCTTGAAAATTGTGGAACTTATGGAATTTTAATTTGTATATTGAATGTCAGTAATGTGATTGTATCCTTATCCTTTGGTAAATACAACTTAGTTATTCATTGGATTCATAGGTTGTTTAAACCTGATATATTGATACGAAAGAAAGGGTGAATGAAACTTATACTGACTGTTAAGTTAGCTAAGATCAGATAAACAGTTATATTAATTGGTTTCCAAGATGAAATTTTAACTAGTTATGATTGCTGTTTTTAATGAATAATGCTGTTACTTTTTTTGCATTTAGAAATTTCAGTTAGCATTTACTAACTCAATTGCACTGAATGTAGGAATATTCTGAATATAGTTTTTATACTACATGGAGATCTGGAAAGAGGCATCTAGTAAATAAAGTTGCACAAATAATATCTTATATGAAATTTAACATTAATTATTTAAATAAAAAATAGAATCACACAGTGAAAAACTAGTTAAATTTCTTTAGTGTTTTTTTTATTATTTTATTTCTGTTAATAAGAATTTTTTTATTTTCCTAGAGGAACATAGAAAAAGTTAGTACTAATGCTTATAGGAAGTATTTGAAATCAAGACCTGCACCTTGCAAGGAATCTGTTAAGAGAATCAAGAGTATTACACATTTCACTCAAATAGGAGTGCATCCTTTGTTTCAAGGTTTGCTATAAGACTTGATGAATACTGAGAATGAATTTTAAATATGTTAATTTTAATGAACTCACATCAAAATGTTTTTTTAGTACAGTTTTATAGTAGTAATATCCGGTAAAGTTTTTCATATTTACTTTAAGACAACATGGAAGTGAATTCTGCATCTGTTAATTTAATGAACTTGTCGTCGTCATCGTCCGGTAGCATCCTCTAGCAAGAGGGTTGCAGCAGATGAGCAGCTCTTCTCCATTTCTCTCTGTCTGTTGCTTCCATCATTCTTAAACCAGTCCGTTCGACGATGTCATTAAACCACTCTCTAGTTGGTCTTCCACGTCTTCTCTTCCCCTCAACTTTTTTTACAATGAACTTGTAAAAAAAAAAAAAAGAATAAAAAAAAAAAAAGCTGATGTTTAAGTACATTTTATTGAAGTCACTTTCTGAAATATCCAGTGCACAATATCAAATTTAATGGAAGCCATTATTTCTGTGTGCTTTTAGGCATTGAGAATTAGTGATACTATACTGTGTCATTTCTGTACTGTGTCAGTTTACCTAAGTTTAAATGTCTAAGTAAGTTATTTGATATTTAGTGAAATTCATGGTCCTTTACGTTTAGTATACACAAATGTATTCTCATCAGTATAATATCATTCATAAACTGTCTACATATTCTTGAATATATTCCTGATATAAACAGTTATAATTTCTTGTATATTTTGGTTATATTAGAATGGACGAATTTGAAATTAAATAAATGATGCATATGGAATGAAACCAATTGACACCCTTCTTCATATCACTGACTGAAATATTCAGTGGGCAAAGCAATGGTATGAACTTATGGAAGACCAATCAGGTGCAAATAGTTCCACTATATAAAAGTCACGTGGACCATAAAACAGTTTATTTTTGTGGATAGAGTGTTATATATAAATTATTTTTTTCAGAATGATATTATTCCCATAGTGGATTGTATAGCAAGCTAATATGTTATAATGGTGAGTAATGTAAGTGGAGTCAACTACACAAACTGAAACAAAATCCAAGATTACCACTTCATCAGGTATTGTTTCTAACTGCAGGCAGTTAAAATGTTTATTTCCCATTTCCGTGGTGGGAAGAATGTCATGCTAATGTTAATATGAATCAGAAATGGAAATAAGTTGAAAAATTTATGAATTCTGGGAGGTCAGTATACAAAAGATTCTAATTGGTCAGATAGCAAAACCTATGCAAGCATACTAACTGAAATATAAAAATTTATACTTTGGATTCTGAACACAAACTCAAGAAATAAGCTGCATTCAGCACAAAAGAACTGAATTGTAAATTTCTAGTGAAATATCTTCTTTTTTAGTGCAGATTCAAAGCCAAAAAAACTTCATAGTGCCATTCAGAAGAAAATGTAATATTGTTTTTTGATAATTCCTAGATCACGTGGAATTTTTACAACTTGAAATCACAATAAATATTAACTGACAACACATATTCAACTTGCGCTTAGAGAACCTATCACCCAGGCAATATCCAGTTGATTCTCTTTCTCTCTCTCTCTCTCTGAGAGAGAAAAAGAGAATTCGCTCAAACAAACTTGCATCAGTATCAAAGATCTTTTGCTCTAGATCTTCGATTGTATCCTTATCCTTTGATAGCGATATCCTTGGCATATCCTCACAAAAAGAAGATATGGGATTGTGTCAGGTAAGCAAGAAGGCCATGGAATCAGATCTCTGCTACATGGGTAGTAACTTCATAAGTTCATCTGACTTGTCAATTGTGGTAGTGCATCTTACTAGAAAATTACATGATCAAAGGTTAGGCATCTGTGCAACCTGATTTGTTAGAATCAGTAGCTAATTAGTTTTGTTGATTGTCAGATCACTGAACTAAACTGGTCCAATTACAGATTCATGTACAAATCTACAAATTATGGTTATTTTCAGGGTACATTCCATCTCTCACAGAACTCCATATCCTGACATTCTGATTGACTCTGAGATGTAGAAAGCAGCCTCATCAGTAAATATTAATTATTTTATACATGCAAATATATAAATGCTGCATATGATCATTGGGAATGAAAACCAGACAGTTTGAATCTTGCACATAGTGCATATCTCAATATATGTACATGTTTTTGCATTATTTAGTGGGATGTTTTCAGTCAATGGCTGCACCTGTAAATTGATTTCTGTGGATTCTGCACAAATGATTCTTGAATCAGTTTCCCATCCTCATGCTGACATGATTGGGTCTTGTCTGCCAAAGGACACTTCCAGTTCCTTATGCCTACTTATGTATCACTGCTTAACTTAGTGTTGTCATTTGGTATTTTGTTTAAAAAATTATCTATCTGAAGGTCTGATTTGATCGCATTGAGTCATTCTGAGCTGCCTCTTGAGGTATTATCATTTTCAGTGTCCTCATGTTAATTTATGTATAGTCACCTGAAATCTCAGAGAAAGAAACAAAATTGTTGTGCTTTTACTCTCTGATCTGCTTTATTGTAGATGAATAAAAAAAAACAAAAAAAAAACTAGATTTCATTCCATTCAGAAATTTTGTCAACATCTGATGAAAGGGAAAGAGGTAGTTCTTTGGGAGAGTGCAACAAAGAAACTTGCATGATGTGGTGTTTGAAGCAGCATTTATTTTCTCTTTCATAAGTGCTGGTTATTTCTGAAGTGATGTTCGATATAGGGAATAGTAATAACATTACTATAAACTGTCTGCAGTTGCTTGATTTGGGGGGGGGGGGGGGGGAATCAGCACTCGGTTTGTTGTATTTTCATTTGTAGACATTTTCTCCCATATTTTCTTAACTAATGTTCAATTGTGAACAGTGTCTGGTCAGACCTGTGGTTATAGGTGCCGTTAGCTGTTATTTTTATAACACTGCATTTGGAGGAATGATGGGAATTCATGTATCTACCTTGCTGAGTCAGTTTTTTATGCATCTACTGAAATAAAGAAAAAAGTAATACTAGGGAGATGTTATTCTGGGATGTTTGTTTTAATACTGACGACCATATTGTAATGTCTACAAACATCTTACATTCTTTGCCTACCAATTTTGCTACCAAACTGTCTAGCTTTTTCAAGGCATTGAAGGAAAAGCATAAAAAACTAGTAAATGCAAATTGAAAAGAACAAAAAAACATTGTAAACAATCTAGTAGCTAAGGTTACACGTTAGCGTGACAGAGACTGAGAGGACTTATTGTTCTTATTCATTATCACGCATGCATGTTTGTTGTAAACACATAATGTGATTACTGGCTAGCTGTAGTTCAGATGGATTAAGAGAGAGGATCAGGTTTTTCCACGACATGTCTGATCTCTAAACTCCGTGAAGTTTGTCCGATGTAGGCAAGACCACAGGAGCAAGGAATGTAATATACTTCTGGATATTTGTAGAATGGCACCTTATCTTTTGGGGATCCTAAAACCTATCTGATGCTGGTGGTTGGTTTGAAGACCACTCTGATGTTGTAGGCTCTTAGTATTCTGGCTATTTGATAAGAAATTGACCTGATGAAAGGAATCACTACAATAGAAATGTGCTGGGAGCTTGATTCTTCTTGTCTGGGGGTTGTCACCGTGTAGATAATTTTTGATGATGTTCGGAGGATATCCATTTTGTGATAATGTGTTGACTGTTAGTAAGATTTCAGCCTGTGTATCCTCCTCTTCTGATATAAACTTTTGGGGCTCTATTTTTCAACATGTGGATAATGCTCAGTTTGTGTGTCCTGTGATGGTTTGAAGTATAATGAAGATATCTTCCAGTGTCTGTAGGCTTTCTGTAAATAGATAATTTCA
This sequence comes from Typopeltis vanoorti, assembly GCF_054136105.1. NCBI lineage: Eukaryota > Metazoa > Arthropoda > Arachnida > Uropygi > Thelyphonidae > Typopeltis > Typopeltis vanoorti. The sequence goes on from NC_143569.1 coordinate 12,374,714, forward strand.
CACTATTTGATTGTCTCTTTATCAAGATGTCTAAAAAATGCAGTTGGCTGTTGTTTTCCACTTCCAGAGTGAATTTTGTCTTGTTATACATTGAGTTGATTTTATTCTCAAACAATTTTAGGTTTTCTAAGCTGTCTTGCCGTTTAATGAAAATATCATCTACATATCTCCACCATATAGATGATCTAGGGGAGATTATGGAGAGAATTTATTTTTCAAGTTTTTCCATGAAAAGGTCTGCACAAGATGGTGACAGCGGGCTTTCCATTGCTAGGCCTTCTAATTGTTGGTATATAGTGTTGTTAACCTTGAAGAAATTAGACTGAAGGCAGTGCCTAAACATCTGTGTGATGTCTAGAGGAAAGAGGCCTTGAATGATGTTTATTACCTTTTCTACTGGTATATTGGTGAAGAGAGATACATCATCTAGACTGGCTAGTATGTCTGTTGGTGCTATCTTAATGGCTTCGAGTTTATTTACAAAGTGCTGACTATTCTTGATATAGGATTCTGTTGATCTTATTTTATTATTTAATAAGTTTGCAAGATGCTTGGCCAAAAGGTAAGTTGAGGATGACCTTCCATCAACGATTGGACGAAGAGGTATATCCTTTTTATGTATTTTAGGTGTTCCATATAGTCTGGGAGTGATGGGACATACCAACTTATTGTTTTAATACTGACCATATTGTAATGCGCACAAACATCTTACATTCTTTTCTACCAGTTTCGCTAGCAAACTGTCTAGCTTTTTCAAGTACAATCTAGTAATCTAACAATTTAGTAGCTAAGGTTACACGTTCGCATGATAGACACTGAGAGGACTTATTGTTCTTATTCATTATCACGCATGCGTGTTTGTTGTTAACACATAATGTGATTACTGGCTAGCTGTAGTTCAGATGGATTTAGAGAGAGGATCAGGTTTTTCCATGAACTGTTCAGAATAGTACCCTGATTTCTGTTGAGGTTTCCACCGGTTATTAACACTATTGTGGCTTCCTTGAATAAACAATGTCTGTAGTCGTCATCCAAATATGGCATGGAGCTGTTTTGTCACTCTCAGAAGAAGTGAAGAGAACACTAAAATCCTCACATCCCATCACTCCCAGATTATATGGAACACCTAAAATACATAAAAAGGATATACCTCTTCGTCCAATCGTTGATGGAAGGTCATCCCCAACTTACCTTTTGGCCAAGCATCTTGCAAACTTATTAAATAATAAAATAAGATCCACATAATCCTATATCAAGAATAGTCAGCACTTTGTAAATAAACTCCAAGCCATTAAGATTGCACCAAAAGACATGCTAGCCAGTCTAGATGTTGTATCTCTCTTCACTAATGTACCAGTAGAAAAGGTAATAAACATCATTCAAGGCCTCTTTCCTCTAGACATCACACAGATGTTTAGGCACTGCCTTCAGTCTAATTTCTTCAAGGTTAACAACACTATATACCAACAATTAGAAGGCTTAGCAATGGAAAGCCCGCTGTCACCATCTTGTGCAGACCTTTTCATGGAAAAACTTGAAAAAAAAATTCTCTCCACGATCTCCCCTCGACCATCTGTATGGTGGAGTTATGTAGATGATATTTTCATTATATGGCAAGATAGCTTAGAAAACCTAAAATCGTTTGTGAATAAAATCAACTCAATACATAACAAGATAAAATTCACTCTGGAAGTGGAAAACAACAGCCAACTGCATTTTTTAGACATCTTGATAAAGAGACAATCAAATAGTGTGAAATTGTCTATTTACAGAAAACCTACAGACACTGGAAGATATCTTCATTATACTTCAAACCATCACAGGACACACAAACTGAGCATTATCCACATGTTGAAAAATAGAGCCCAAAAGTTTATATCAGAAGAGGAGGATACACAGGCTGAAATCTCACTAATAGCCAACACATTTTCACAAAATGGATATCCTCCAGACATCATCAAAAAATATCTATAAGGTGACAACCCAAGACAAGAAGAATCGAGCTTCCAGCACATATCTACTGTAGCGATCCCTTTCATCAGGTCAATTTCTTATCAAATAGCCAGAATACTAAGAGCCTACAACATCAGAGTGGTCTTCAACCCAACCACCAGCTTCAGACAGGTTTTAGGATCCCCAAAAGATAAGATACCATTCTACAAATATCCAGGAGTATATTACATACATCGCTCCTGTGATCTTGCCTACATCAGACAAACCTCATGGAGTTTAGAGATCAGACAAAAAGAACGTGTTGGTGATGTAAACCACAACAGAAGTATTTCTTCTCGCTTAGCACATCATTTCTGCACGTCTAACCACACGATAAAGTGGCAAAACAGCTCCAATAGTGTTAATAACTGGCAGAAACCTCAACAGAAATCAGAGTACTATTCTGAGCAGTTCGTGGAAAAACCTGATCCTCTCTCTAAATTCATCTGAACTACAGCTAGCCAGTAATCACATTATGTGTTTACAACAAACACGCATACGTGATAATGAATAAGAACAATAAGTCCTCTCAGTCTCTGTCACGCTAACGTGTAACCTTAGCTACTAGATTGTTTACAACGTTTTTTTTGTTCTTTTCAATTTGCATTTACTAGTTTTTTATGCTTTTCCGTCAATGCCTTGAAAGAGCTAGACAGTTTGCTAACAAAACTGGTAGGCAAAGACTGTAAGATGTTTGTACGCATTACAATATGGTCAGTATTAAAACAATAAGTTTCTTTGTTTAATTTTCAGATGACTGAATATGTTTAATTTAAACAGTTTATTCGTATTTATTTATTTTTTGCATAAGAGGTCCAGTAAGTATTACAAATACTTATTGGACCTCTTATAAACAATTAACAAGGTAGTTAGATTTTAGCTTAATTTTGTGTAAATTTCATGTAACTTGCATGTTATTCATTGTATGTTTTCCTGATAATGACCTTGATATAGAAGTCGAAACGTCGAGTGTTAGTAATTGTAAGCAAAGTAATTGCTCAAAACATTTTTATATCCATAAATTCCCCACAGTGAACATATATTTGCTGATGTTCAGCAATGTAGTATGATTATCCATATGTATCCTGGTACAAATAATTTATCTTTCAGTAGGTTATTGATGTTGAAAGTTTATTTTCATTTGGTTACAGTATAATAAATTTAGTTTAATCCTTTATCCAAGTGTGAGCAAACAAAGTTTACGCAAGTATCTTCAGGACTGGGGTAAGGTGGTACAACACGAGGGAAGCTCGTTGCAAAGGTGGAGCAAGCTACCAACACTCCTGTCTCAGTATCTCCTATAATGCAAAACACATCTCCTTGCAGATATGTCTAATGTTATGCATTAAGGGAAGGGCCACTACCCAGACTAGTTTCGACCATTGAGGTCTCTTCAGTGGGAACCAGGCCCAAGCTGAGATACCAGGCAGAAGCATTCGCAGGTCATCTCTACCTATAGGAGTTGCCAAATGGTGTGCCACCCTTTTTTAATAAATTACTCTGGATTTAGAAAAAGATGTTGAAAGTTTATTTTTCACTTGGTTAGAGTATAATAAATTTAGTTTAATCCTTTATCCAAGTGTTTAGCATTATAGGAGATACTGAGACAGGAGTGTTGGTATCGTGCTCCACCTTTGCAACGAGTTGTCCTGGTGTTGTACCACCTTACCCCAGTCCTGAAGATACTTTCAGGCGCAAACTTTGTTTGCTCACACTTGGATAAAGGATTAAACTAAATTTATTATTTTCTGTAGATTAATGAGGACACTTAGGAGATAGGTCTTTGTTAAGGATATTGAATACCCCATTAGATGGCTGAAGACTGCCCTCTAGCCATGGTATTCCATAATAGACAGTCAATGTGGCACGTGTGCATGTTCCTCAGTCTTGCTTTCAACATTAATGTGCTATATTTTTAGTGTTTGTATACTATTTACTTTTAATCTTTGCATGAATCCTAATACCTCATTTTTCAAAAAAAAAAACCTAACAAGAAATGGATACATCTTAGCTTTGTTATGCAATCATGATATTTCAGCTGGAAAAACAAGATCTATAAACAGGTTGAAGGCACTACCATGGGTAGCCCTCTGTCACCAATTTTTTCAAACTAGTTTTTGAACCATCTGGAAGATACCTTGTTCTCATCCATTCATCTCCAACCCTCTCTTTGCTTTCATTATGTCAATGACATTTTTTCCTGTTTGGTCTCATTCTGACAATGAAGTTACCTTTCCTAGATTGTATCAATAGCCTTCACCCACACATTCAATTCACCATGGAAAAGGAAAATGTTGGCAGTTTACCATTTTTGGTCATCCTTCTTACTCGCACAGCAGCTGATATTTTGTCAATAAGTGTTTATCAAAAAGCTGCCTTTACTGCAGATACATTCATCAAAAGTCTGCACATCACACCTCTAAAAAAATTAGTGTTATCAAGTCTTTAATAAGAGAGCACATAATGTGTGCTCCTCTCCCTCAAGCTTACAACAAGAACATCTCACTATCAAAACTTGAATGGAATTTAATGGTTACAGCTGTCATCAAATACGGTATATAATTGACTCCTATACACTAATGCCTAAGGATTCTTCAACAGACTAGAGGGTTCCAGTCCCTTATATTTCTGGTATCTGAAAATATTGTTAGAATTTTGAAGTTACATTTTATTCCCACATATTCTCCTTTCAGCAAAATTTCTTATCTGTTACCACCTACAATAGATAAACTGTCGCCTCTGTCTTTAGCTGATGTTTACCAGATTCCTTGTGAATGTAATTTGACATACTTTGGACAGACAGGCCATTCTGTTGAAAAAAGAATAAACATCAGTACTACATTGAATACATGAAACCTCAAAAGTTCCCCATGATCTGACACTGCTTAGTATTGACACTAAACACACTGTTCAGCAGGATGAAGCTTTTTTCTACATAGAAGCGGTATTAAATATGAATGCCTTCTCAAAGAAAGTTGTGAAGCCCTTTTACATTGGCCTCATGGGAATCAGAACTATTGTCTATCTCTCTCCCAAAAGTTTGGGAGATTCTCATTTTATGTAAACATCAACAATAGTTTTAATATTATTTTTTAGTACTGATTTTGATTCTAGCTCATGACAGCTGTTTTTAATTGGTAAACCTTGTATTCCTGTTCTTTGATTGGCATTTCTGCACACTCATGAGGTACTGTTATTTTCACTATGAAATATCTGTACTTTCATTTCATTAAAGTTAATTACTGTGATGATTATTTAATGTTATTGTTTATAGTTAGGCCACAGGTACCTTTAAAGATAAACAGGTTGAAAGCACTCCCATGGGCAGCCCTCTGTCTCCACCTTTGGCAAACTATTTTTTGAACCATCTGTTTGTGTTTTTTCAGCTGAAATACCCTGATCGTATAATGAAGCTAACATGTTAGTTTGTTATTGAGATTTATAATGTGAAGAAAGAAGCACTCTTCAGTCATCTGTTGATAATTTCACAAGGAAGGTCAAATAGCTAACTTGAGCAGTTTTAATAATTTTTTTACTTTCTCATATGTTTATAATATGCCATGTTATTTTGCATTAATAATTGCATATTGAAATACAACTTGCATGTGGATTCTGTCACTGAAACTGATTGAAACTAACCAACCTTTAAAACACATTGATGCATTACAGTATACATGTAATGTAAAAATATAAGCAACAAGGTGTGATTAACGAAAATTTCCAGTTATGGAATATAGCATATACATAAGTTGAATGCTGTCTGCACTTACATTTGCATACAGTGTTGCCATTTTAAACTTCAGTGTGCAACAATTTTGAAGAGTATTAGGTATATTTAATGCATGAAATAGCTGCAAAAAGACTATCAACATGTCGAAAACTGACTTTCAGAAAACTAAAAACAGAAAAAAATTGCATCTTGTCCAATTGGCAGCCATAAATTTCTGGTCTTAACCTTGGTTTTAAGTTAAGTGGTACTTTAGGGTTAAAGCTGCATAACTGAGAGGAGACCTCCACATAGCCCTTAAAGGAATGCAGAGAACCTAATGTCCAAATGGCTTTGATCTAATGTGCAATCAACACCTTCTCATGGTGCACCCTGTAAGGTATCTACCTGGATACTGAACGAACGAGGATGGGCTGGCAATTTGGGATTTAGCTGACCAAATTGTATTCTTATTGGCTTAAACTAAATTATAGAAAGATGGTACAATATGACAGAATGTCATGCCGATATCGCCAGTTTAAACAAGGCTCCTGTTGTTTTTGTTAGAGAATCAGGGTGAACAACAAAAAGTCAGGCTACTGGAACAAACCCTGAAACACATCCCAACTCATCATCACTAAAGTTCAAGATTGGCACTATCAATATAAGAAGTCTGAATGACAAAGAAATGGAGCTGGTTGAGGAATTGGATGAGTACCAGATTGGCATAATAGGGGTGACTGATACAAAAAAGACAAACACTGGTGAGATCTTTCTAAGCAATAAATCCAGAATATTATATTCAGACAATAGCAATAATAATAACAGGGAAATAATAATAATCGGGGAAGCGAAGGAATAGCTAAGGTATTCAACACTAAATATGAGGATAATCTTCTTCATTGGCAGGTAGTATCAAATAGAGTGATGCTGGCAAATATCAGAATGGTGAACTAGACATTGAGACCTATTTGTGCCTATGGTCCCACAGATGGTTCTACTAAGGTAGAAGTGAAGGAATTTTTTGATGCTTTAGAGAAAGCAACTGAGACAATGAAAAAGGAAAAGTTGGTCCTTATTGGGGATCTAAATAGCAGAGTAGGAAATGATTGCCAGACATACAAAAAATATTTTGGGAAAATTTGGAGAAAAGTGCAAAGCTAATAATAATGCCAAATACCTGTTGGATTTCTGCTCAGGACGTGGACTGGTTATTACTAACACAGTGCGCCAACATAACAATGTGCACAAATTCACATGGAGAGTAGAGGCAAGAAATAAGAAAAGTCTCATTGACTATGTTATTGTTGATAGTGATGCTTTCTCCCTGGTGCAGGACATCAGAGTGTACAGCGAATTTAAAATTGGAAATGATCGCCATTTAGTCTTGAGCAGGATAAAATTGAATTTCATATTGAAAAGAAGAACATGTATGAAAGTTTAAAAGCGAATGAAAGTTGAGCAGGTCTCAGATTTGAACTGTAGACTAAAATACACAAGCATTATTGAAGAAAAAATCAGACTGTGACATTGATTGATTCAGCCAGAGAGGCACGTGATAAGGTTATCTACAAGGATAGAGAAATCAGAACTCCATGGTGGAAACAGGAACTTGAGGCAGTGAGGGAAAAGAAGAATCATATTGAAAGTTCTTGCTGAATAAGATAGCTTGTGCTTGTCTTAGACAATATAGAGACCAATGTAAGAAAGCTAAACACTATGTAAAAACAAGTCATGAGAAAACTTTGGTAAGAACATAGTTTTTGTCTTGTTATTGCTGGATTTTATACCATATCTATTACAACAGCTATTCAATTTAGTCAGGGAATCTTGCAGATTTGTAGCAGATTTATTTAGAAGTATAACATCATCTGCATAAAGCAAAGAGCTGAGATTAATAACATCTTCAATTTTGATATCAGGTTTAATACTACTTCCCTTCATAATGTGATCCATGTAGATAACGAATAACAGAGGGGATAATGTACATCCTTGTGTGACACCTGATTTATCATTAAGCCATTTTCCTGTACTTCCTTCGATTCTAACTGCTGACTTACAACTCAGATAAAAACTAAGTATTGCTTGATATAATACCCCATCGATACAATACTACTGTAGCACTTTGAATATTTTCTGTCTTGCCACCTTGCTATATGCCTTTTCCAATTTGGCCTGAATCCAGCTTGTTTCTCACCAAGCTTCCTATCCACAATCGTTTCTCAAGTAATCTTACCAGATCCCTCAGTAGAGAAATACCTCTGTAATTAATCTCACATTCAGTTTTATTTCCCTTTTTATAAATGGGTACTATGAGAGCTCTACTTCAATTATCTGGAATTCATACCTCTGTCCAGACCTTCTGAACTTCGGTGCAGCTATTGAATACCATCTACTCCAGCTGTTTTTCAACATTTCAGGCTTTTGGTGGCTTTTTCTGCTTGAAGAGTGTTCTTTACTACTGTGCTACCATCACAGCTTGTTTCATTTAGCAATTTTTTAAAGTAATTACCCCATACATCAAGGATATCTTTTTCACCAGTTTTCATGTCACCTGTATCATCTCGAATTCCTTTTATAGCACTCTTTCCTCCATTTCTGAACTTTTTCAACAGCCTCCAGAATATTTTGTCACATTCTTGATATTTATTTTCTATGTTCTTGCCAAAGTACTCCCATGAATTTTGTTTAGCTAGTTTTACACAGGGTTTAGCTTTCTTACATTTATCTCTGTATTCTCTAAGAGCACAAGTTGACTTATTTGCCAGGAACTTTCAATATTCTTTCTTCTTTTCCTTCACTGCCTCTTTAACTTCCTGTGTCTACCATGTTCTGTCCTTGACTATCTATCCTTGCTTTTTTTTCTTGAATGTTTGTGTATTTTAGTCTACAGTTCACATCTCAGAGCTGCTCAACTTTTATTCACTTTAAAACTTTCTTACATGTTCTTCTTTTCAATATGGCATTTAATTTTATCCTGCTCAAGACTAAATGGTGATCACTTCAAATTTCATATCCTCTGTACACTCTAGTGTCCTGTACCAGTGAGAAAACATCACTATCAACAATAACATAGTCAACGAGACTTTTCTTATTCCTTGCCTCTTCTCTCCACGTGAATTTGTGCACAATTGGAACGTGGAGAGAAGAGGCAAGGTTATTCCATGGATAGGAATAACCAATCCATGTCCTAAGCAGAAATCGACGGATATATGCCATTTTTAATAGCTTTACTCTTTTCTCCAATTTTTCCCAAAATAATTTTGTATGTCTGACAATCATTTCCTGCTGTGCTATTTAGATCTCTAACAAGGACCATTTTTTTTTTTTTTTTCATTCATTATGTCAGTTGCTTTTTTCTAAAGTCTCAAAAAATTCCCTCCACTTCTACTGCTGCTCCCATAGAACCTTCTGTGGGAGCAGTATATAGACACAAATAAGTCTCATTGTCAAGTTCCCCATTCTGATATTTGCCCACATCACTATACTTGATACTGTCTGCCATTCAAGAAAAATAACCCCGTATTGCCTGAATAGAACATTTTGTATTTATTGCTTTGAAAGTCTTTTTTTGTTTCAGTCATCCCTGTTATGTCAATCTGGTATTCATCCAATTCCTCAGCTAGCTCTATTTCTTTGCCATTTGGGCTTCTTGTGTTGATAGTACTGATCTTGAATTCTGGTGATGTTGAGTTGGGATGTGTTTTAGGGTTTGTTCCAGTAGCTGACTTTTCACTATTTGCACTGGTTCCCTGGAAAACTCAACAGGGGGCCTGATTTAACTGGGCAATACCCCAGCCAGCATGAAATTCTGTCATGCTATACCATCATTTTATATTGTGGATTAAGCTAATAAGAATACAGTTTGGTTGGCTAAATTCTCAAATGGCCAGCCCATCGTCATTTGTTCAGTATCTAGGTAGATATCTAACATGGTGCACCACAAGAAAGTGAAGATTGGACATTAGGTCAGAAGCCCTGATCCGTTCTCTGCATTCCTTTAAAGGCTATGTGAAGGACTTTTGTGAGTTATACAGCTTTAACCCTTTAGCACCTCTAGGCTGCTAGGTTTTAACCTATAAATATTTATTTATAGGTTAAAATATACTTATATATTTATTTATCTGTGAAACTGAATATGATTTGCAGAGTTTTTAGATTTTTTTGATTGTACCATTTTTACACCTAAGAACTGCACAAATATTCACCATTTTTAAAGAGATTAACAAATATTTGTTATTAGCCAAAATATATTTGACATATTTAGGAAATCTGACATGTTGCCCACACATGACCTTCACACCAAAACATGGCTGAATAACACCCACCTATGAAGTGCAATTATGTCTTTTCAACTGCCTCCATTAGTTGCAAACAGATAGCAGTGAAGTTGCCATAACAATGGTGACGTGGTGAGGGTAACATTAAGGTTATTTATCACTCCACTTTCACTTGCAGTATTCTGAGATGTGTAAAGTAGCATGCATGTGTGTATATATTTTTTTACTTATACATTATTTTTGCCCATCATGAGTGCTGTTTAATTTGTAGATTAATGATATAGGAAATAACATGGAAGGAAATATTCAGTTGTTTGCTGATAATGCGAAATTAGGTAGAGTAATAGTTAATCAAGGCAATGTGGAGAGTTTGCAGGATGATTTAAATAGACTGTCAGTGTGAGCAAAAGTTAATGGGTGTAATGTGGAGAAATGTAAAGTAATGCCTTTTGGGATAAATAGATTATAAGCCTTATATCACGTTGATGGCACCATGCTCCATGAAGCTAGAGATTTAGCGTTGGTGGTAGACCAAAAGTTAAAATTTAGAGGACATATTACTAACGTTGCTAAGGTAGCCCATAAGATTACTTGGGCATTAAAGAACACGTTAACAAGTAGAGATAAAGAAGTTGTTGTTCCTCTTTATAAGTTCTTGATACACCCAAATTTGGATTACTGTGCTCAATTCTTGTCTCTTGGGTTTCTTGGGGATGAGGAAGCAGTTGAGAGGATTCAGAGGTGAGTGACCAAGATGATGAATGTTCCCTATGAGGATAGATTGAATGTGTGTGAATTGCAGAAGTTGATTGATGGGAGAAAAATGAGGGATATCATGTATGATACACATTTAAGTTGCTTAAAGGGTTTTATAGGATAGATGCAGGAGAATGTTTCAGCACTTGACTAGATGGACCAGAACAAGGGGGTCATCCCCAGAATTTGAATAAATGTGTGGTTAGTAGGGGTGTGAGGACTAGATTTTTTGATTGGAGAGTTGTGAATGAGTGGTATAGATTGCCAGAGTCAGTTGTGAGTGCTTTGTCTGCTAATGGATACAAGGAGAGGTATGATAGATTATGTGGATAGATTAGGTCTCCAGCAGTGACTCTTTCAACTCCATGGCATTGCCCATATAATAATAATGATGATGATCTTAAGGGAATGATATTCAGACATATTGTAAAAGGGTAGCATGGCACAAAAAAGTTCAGGAACCACTCCTCTAGGAGATACTTTTCATCTGTTTTCACAAACCTTTCAACAGGATATAGTGAAATTGTTTGACTTTATTATTCACTCTGGTTATTTTCTTTGTCAAAACAAGATTTACACTCAAGTTTAAGGAACTCCCTTGGGAAGTCCACTCTCTCCTGCTCCTTGCACTTCAAACCTGACAGAATTGACTGGAAAGACACCAAGTCCCTATACTGCACCAAAATCTGGTTTGTTAGAAAGTTCAAAGAAGCCTGTGAAATGCTGAAACATCATCCAAATCTCAACAAGAATGATGGATTAATAATTCCAAGAATTTGGAGAACTTATCTTCAACCCATACAGCATCCAAAACAACCCTAAACAAAAGAAAACTCTAAAATATGAGAGGACTTTAGAAATTATTTAATGATGTTCCGCTATAAAACGTTTTATTTATCATCTGTATATTATTATACTGATATGTATGAAAAGTTTGTTTATTTATTTGTGAATGAATAATTAATTTTTAATATTGTATATATTTTATTTAGTAATAATATGTACTCTCCACAACTATCTCCACTGCATGTATGATGTCATTTGACATTGTCATCCATAAAAAAAAGAACTTTGTTGCAATATAAGTCACCAGTCAGTCCATTTTTCAATCAGTTGTAGCTTGGTGCATTCATTAAGCCATGACCCCAGCACTGCTGTATCTATCTCTTTCAAGAACATTCTCACGATGGTGAAGAGGAGTACATTCAAATATTGGTATCTTGTCCAATTTTTATTCATGCAACATGACTAAAAACATTCTTTATGATGAGCTGTGGATTAAGGGCTGCAGACTACAAGCCTTTGAGCATATAGGCCTACTTGTAGATGTTTTGCCATAGTTTGTCAAGATATCTATGTACCTGTGCTTGAATGGAGCTGACTTCCATGTTGACTGCCATAGTGCATTGATTACATTTTGCTGTTATAACCACAAATCTGTCTTCATGCTCTTTATGGTAGAGAGTGAGGGCGACCTCTTAACAAACATCTGGAACACATTCCATTGGTTTGAAGCACTACCCAGGGCCTGGATGCAATGCTATATGAGATGCCAGACTCTGGCAATATCGGTAATTCTGCGGCCTTCAAACTTTCCAATAATTCTTCCCCATGAGAAATCTAGATGATGTCTTTGAGATATTACAAGACATCCAAGTTTGCAGCTTTATTCCTTAACGAAAAGAGCGTCCTTCATACACAATTTGCTTAGCACAGCCGTTTGCCTTTTATCCTGTTGAGTGCTACCACTTGACATTGCCCATGAATTTGTATGCAATTCAAAAATTTGAACGTGTACCCACTTTCTACTTAGAATCATCAGTTATACAAATTGTCACAAACTAATTTATCTGATTTTGTGGTTGTAATCTTTAGAAATAGGGTTGCCCTTAGGTTTCAGATACCAGTGTAATTGTCTTCATTCTTGTAACAAACTAATTACTCACTGAGGGATACATTTCACAAATTCTAGAGTCTGAAAATTTTCATGTCAAAGTTTGGACAAAGTAATAACTGCCTCCCTTGTTATATGTAGTGGCTATTTATCAGTGCATAATATATAAAAACACACACTATTTCATACACTATCTACTGAGTTAAAGCTATAACGTAAAGTAAATTAACAAGAATTATACAGTAATATCTAATTTAAAAAGAAAGTATATCTTCTTCTTCCAGAGACATATTGACAGCCTTCTTCTGTGCACCTCCTAAGGACTCCATACTGCTAATATCCACAAAATATACTTATCCTCCTTACAAACCAGTGAAATTCTGTTGGGTTTGTAAATTTCATATTACTGATTACTTGTATGAAGAAAATGCAAGTTCATGCATGCTTTTTATCACATTAAGGAATTACTTACTCTTGTTAATGTTTTGAATTTTGGTTAATGCAGCAATTATTATTTATCACTGCAGAATTACAATTGAACATGAGACATATGTAATCGTGTTTATTAACCATTAAAATTACATAGTGATAGTGTTATTTATTTCTCTTTAGACTCCTCTTTGCATGCCCTTGAAAGAGAAAAATTAAGGATTGCAGAAAAGATGAAAGATTATCGTCCAAACAGAGTAAGTATGTAACACCATTTATGGTTTGTGCACTTGACATGATTTAGATTGACTTCATACAGGTTTCATAAAGAGCTTAGATGCTATTCATTATCTGTAACAAAGCTTAATGGTATAACTAACATTAAGGAAAAAATACATTTATTAAACTCATTAATATTTTGCTTTTATTCTACCCAGCTTCATCAGAACACAATGAAACTGGCAGGTACACAGCACTAAACCAAGTAATTATAGAAAGAATTTAAATTGTAACTTATGCCTAATGTCCTTGCATGGTGCCCTCTATATAACTACAAAGTTAATTCAGAAAAGTCTGGCTATACAAGGGTTGCTTGAAAAGTTTGGTAAATTTCCAATAGGTGGTGACACAGTTCATTCATTCATACCAGTGTCAGCACATATCATCTTTTTCATGACGCTGGCAAAATTTTAGCCACATGCCACACATAGTTCTCATTTGGCAAACATTTAAAATGACTGTTCACATTTTTTATAAAAAATGGAGAAAAACGAGTTTTGTGCAGTGATAAAACATTTTTATTTGAAGAAGTGGATGGCCGCACAGATCAAAGCCAAGTTACATGCAGTTCATGGGACTCTGCACCAGCATTAAAGACTATTTATTTTGGGATAAATGAGTTTAAACATGGTCGTGAGTTCATTGAAGATGAAGCACGCTCTGGATGCCCAATTGAGGTCACCATGAAGGAAATGATTGACAAAATCTGCGGTATCGTTATGGAAAACCGCCGAGTGAAAGTGCATGAGATTGTAGGCATCTCAATTGAACAGGTGTATAATATCCTGCATGAAAAAGCTGTGTGCACGATGGGTGCTGCAATTGTTGAAAAACGCAATCGAAAAGACATTTCAATGCAGGGTTTGGCATTTTTAATCGCAACTCACAGTATTTTTTTTTTCATTGATTCGTGACTGTCAACTAAACTTAGATCAACCACTACACACCTGAGTCCAAGCAGCAGTCAAAAATTTAACAATACCAAGTGAAAGAGTGCCGAAAAAAGCAAAGGCTGTTTTGTCAGCTGGGAAGGTGATGGCCACTGTTTTTTTGGGATTCCCAAGAAATTATCATGATAGACTATTTGGAAAAGGGTTAGACAATAACAGGAGTCTATTATGCATAATTGTTGGACCATTTAAAAGAAGAAGAAATGAAGAAAAAATGGCTCAGATTGGTGCACAAAAAGGCGCTCTTTCATCAAGACATTGCACCGTCCCATACATTGGCCGCTGCAGTGACAAAATTGCACGAATTGAGGTTTGAATTGATACCACATCTACCGCATTCTCCGGACTTGGCCTCGTGTGACTTCTTGTTCCCAAACTTAAAAATTTGGCTTGGTGGGAAAACATTTTCTTCAAATGAGGATGTCATCAAGTCTGTCAATGACTATTTTGCACAATTTGACAAATCCTACTTTTTAGATGGGATGATAAAATTGGAAACTCACCTGACCAAATGTGTAGATCTCAATGGAGACTATGTTGAGAAATAAAGGTGATTTTTTTCCAAAAAAAGTGTGTTTAACTTGTTTTTTTACCAAGCTTTTCAAACAACCCTCATAGCAAGACATTCTCTGAAAGTAGTAAAATGGTATATCACCATATTATTAATATACTCTGTTAGCGATAGTTATAAAAAGTTTTTCAGCTTGGTTACAAAATAAATTATACCAAAGAAATTGTATTCTAATAAAATTCCGCTATACCATTTTTGTCTTTATATCTATTTTTTTATAGATAGATTTTATAAAGATTTTTTTATAGATAGATATAAAGACAAGGATTGAAGTTGCACGGCAGTCCTTCATGAAAATGAGAACACTATTCTGCAATAAAGACCTAAACATGGAAGTCAGATGCTGAATGCTGAAATGCTATGTGTGGTCTATTCTGCTCTATGGAGTTGAAACATGGACATTGAAGGCGACAACCATCAAGAAAATCGAAGCCTTTGAGATGTGGCTATACAGAAGAATGCTAAAGATATCATGGACAGAAAAAATTACCAATGAAGATGTCTTAAAATCCATTGGCAAAGCTAAACATCTTGTACAAATAATCAAGAAACGAAAAACATCATATCTTGGACACATCATGAGAAACAGCAAATGCCAACTTCTACAAACTATTTTGGTAGGAAGAATTGATGGCAAAGGAACTAGAGGAAGAAAAAGAATATCATGGTTTGACAACATCAAGATGTGGACAGGAAAGAGCAGTGCACAACTGCTCAGATTAGCACAAGAGCGCAGTTTGTTCGCCAAGATGGTCGCTGACCTTCGATAGAAGATAGCACAATAAGAAGAAGAATAACATTTTACTACTTATATGTGGATATTGAAAATATATGACTTCTGTGTTGATTTAACCTCTGAGACTTGAACAAATGTCAAACCTGGCCTAGGTAGCGACCGATTCCATAATGCATTGTAGCATGTCTGAAAGAAGTCGTTGTGCATTATGGATACTCAGAGAATTGATGTCAAGAAGTCAGCTGCCTCAATTTTAAGTTGCATCGTCATGAAGATACTTCACATGCATTACTTTGTTTGCATATGCCCAGGTAAAGGATTAGAACAAGAATGTAATTTTTTGTCTAGTATATCATCATCAAATTCCTGACATGTACTCTCCAGGTGTGTACAGGATATGATAGTACTACATGAAAAATTTACATCATTACTAACTTCCTATCTACAATTTTCCTCCAAATCAGTCTGTTACTTGTCAAGACTCCAACATTATCAGATCTTGTATTTCTATCGTCTAAGGCACTTTGTACCATATCAATCCACCTATATCTTGGTCTTCCTCTGGTTCGTTTTCCTGCTAACCTGGCAGAGAACACTTGTTTTGTTAATCTTTCCTTGCCCATTCTGTTTAAGCGACCATACCAAATGAGATTAGCTCTGATAACGCATTCCTGGATGTTGACAATGTCAAGTTCTTTCCTAATATCCTCGTTTTTAATATGATATTGCCATTGATGCCATCTGCTCACGCCTATAATCTTTCTCAGGACTCTCATATCTGCGGTCTCTAGTCTTTGGTGAAGTGTTTTACTTCTGACCCAGCTCTCAGATCCATAAGTTAAAATTGGTTTGAACACTATCTTGTATACAGCTAATTTAGTGTTTCCAGCTAATTTCTCTCTTATTCCATATGAATTTATTCAATTGCCTGCCTACCATACCAGCTTTGTTGATTCTGTTGTCTATTTCCATATTTAATTTACCTATTTTCATTGTCTTTGTCTTTTTAATGCTGACCTTCATACCATATCTATTACAACAGTTATTCAATTTAGTCAGGGAATCTTGCAAACTTCCCTCGTCCGCATAAAGCAAAGAGCTGGCATTAACATCTCCAATTCTGATATCATGTTTAATACCACTTTCCTTCATAATGTGATCCATATAGATAATGAATAACAGAGGGGATAATGTACATCCTTGTCTCACACCAGATTTAACATTAAACCGTCTTCCTGTACTTCCATCAATTCTAACTGCTGACTTACAACTCAAATACAGACTAAGTATTGCTTGATATAATGCCCCATTGGCACCATACAACTGTAGCGCATTGAACAGCTTCTCTCTTGGCACCTTGTCATATGCCTTTTCCAGATCGACAAAACTTAAATACAGATCTTTGTTATATTCCCATGCTTGTAAAGTGAAGATCTGATCCTGACAGCCTCTATTTGACCTGAATCCAGCTTGTTCTTCGCCAAGCTTTTCTTCCACAATTCTTCTCAACCGTTTTTCAAGTATACCTGTATAGATCTTGCCAGGAACACTCAGTAGGGAAATACCTTTGTAATTCTTAAATTCAGTTTTTCCCTTTTTATATATATGGCTACTATTAGAGCTCTACTCCAATAATCGGGAATTCATCCCTCTATCCAGGCTCTCTGAACTATGCAGTGCAGCCACTGTAAGACTTTTATACCACCATACTTCAGCATTTCTAGTCGAATATCATCTGTTCCTGCTGCCTTTCCATATTTCAAGCCTTTGATGGCGTTTTCTACATCAAGTATGGATATGTATTCCTGACTGTATGCCTGTTCAGTGTTTTTTACCATTGTGCTATCACTGCTTGTTTCATTTAGCAATTTTTCGAAGTAATTACTCCATACTTCAAGGATATCTTTTTCTCCTGCTTTCATGTCACCTTTATCATTTCTAACTCCTTTTAGCACTCTTTCTTCCATTTCTAAGCTTCTTCAACAACCTCCAGAATATCTTACCACCTTCTTGATATTTATTTTCTATGTTCTTGCCAAAGTCCTCCCATTACTTTTGTTTAGCTAGTTTTACACAGTGTTTAGCATTCTTGCATTTGTCTCTGTATTCTCTAAGAGCACAAGCCAACTTATTTGACAGGAACTTTTGATATTCTTTCTTCTTTTCCTTCACTGCCTCTTTAACTTCCTGTGTCCACCAGGGAGTTCTGATTTTTTTATCCTTGCAGACAACCTCACCACATGCCTCTCTGGCAGAATCAATTAATGTTTTCTTCAGAGTTTGCCACTGAATCTCCAAGATTTGGTTCCTGTTCTCAAACTCTTTCATTTTTTCTTCAATAATCTTTGTGTATTTTAGTCTACAGTTCACATCTGAGAGCTGCTCAACTTTTATTCGCTTTAAAACTTTCTTACATGTTATTCTTTTCAATAGGAAATTCAATTTTATTCTGCTCAAGCCTAAATAGTGATCACTTCCTGAAATCCTCTGTACACTCTGGTGTCCTGCACCAGAGTGTACAGGGAGAAAACATCACTATCAACAATAACGTAGTCAATGAGACTTTTCTTATTTCTTGCCTCTTCTCTCCATGTGAATTTGTGCACATTTTTATGTTGGAACATGGTGTTAGTAATAACTAGTTCATGTCCTGAGCAGAAATCCAACAGGTATTTGCCATTATTATTGGCTTTGCTCTTTTCTCCAAATTTTCCCAAAATATTTTTGTATGTCTGACAATCATTTCCTACTCTGCTATTTAGATCCTCAATAAGGACCAATTTTTCCTTTTTCATTGTGTCAGTTGCTTTTTCTAATGCTTCAAAAAATTCCTCCACTTCTACCTTAGTAGAACCTTCTGTGGGACCATAGGCACAAATAAGTCTCAATGTCCAATTCCCCATTCTGATATTTGCCTATTTCAGACAGATTAACATGAGAACCAGGTTAAAAAAATAAAAATAAAAATAAAAAAAACCTAGAAAAAGTTCTTGTTGATAATCAGAACTAAATGGAACTCCCTGAACCTCCTTTTCCTCTATTATGCCATCTGCCTCTAGACTTTGGAACAGCCATTTGCATTGCTTCAGAGTGAATATAGTCTCCTTTCTTTCAAGAAAATATATTACTTGGTTTCTTCTTTCCCAGCTCTCATCTAAATGTCATAAATGTGTTATAGACTCTGCGTACTTTCATGTATTGTTTAGTGGCCTTATGCTGGTTAAAAAAAGCTTTTTTTAGTGGCATATAGTATCCTATTCAGTATACGCCAGTTCTTTAGTTTGTTGATATTTCCTCTGATGCTGGATTCATGGATTACTATAGCTAATTTAGTAAAGTTTACTTTGCATTTAATACTTATCAGTTATAAAGCTACTCATTTGTGGAATAACTGCAGTACCCTCTCAGAGTTTTCACCTTCCTTTGGAAATTAAATAAGTGAAACTAATTGCTTTTTTTTTTTATCAGATGTTTAGAGAATTCTAACATCCTTTTACTAGCTTTGCCTATTGTTTTACATGTGCAAAATATTAGCTTGGGATTCACCAATGTATTTTGCATTGTCTTGCTCTTTTTACTTCCTAATAACATAGTATTATTCTTTGTCTTGATTCACCATATACCTGCCAAGTGTTTGTAACATTTGATTCCATTCAGTTTGAGCCAGATATTGTGTTGTTTTTTTGTTCCTCTTATGCAATGTGAATAATGCCTTCAAACTGAATTTTGAGTATTTAATTTTCCATGTCTTTATTAATATGAATTAACATTAATATCTTAATTCTTTCATTTTGCATACTTACACAATGATAATCCTGTATTTCATTAGATTTTGACAGTACAAATTTAATTTTTTTTCTTCATTCAGAATTTTTTGTTTATTGTTCTAACAGTTGCAGATCATTCACTAGGTCATGAAGTTCACATATGTTCAAATAAAGTGAAGAGTTGTGATTTTTGGAATGCAATCTGAATACGATTACATTCCAATGAATGTAGATCTTGGAGATTCTTTATTGTTGTGATTACCAGATACTTCCAGCGAGTCCGAGACCCATTGAAGTAGGTCACATATCACCAACACCAGATGTCATACCTTTTCTTATTCACAATGCCTGCAGTCAACATCTTCACAGTCAAGTCATTCCAGTCATGTACCATTCTTGAGAGAATAGAGTAGCTTTTGCTCCTTTCTTGACTGCTCTTATTTGCAGTTTTCATGGATGCCTTGTCCTCTCCCCATTCTCCATAAAATGTAAAATGCCGTGTATCAGTATCCTATATGACCCTTTCAAAAGTTTGTAGGTCTTGATCATATCACCCACATTCTCAATCTGTACTCACAACCTACATTTCACACTAGTAATATCTTTAGCACTCTGCTTATCACCATCTCTGTATTTGCACCACCTAGGAAACCAGGTGGCTAGTCATGACCTCACCTGAATAGTTCTTCAGGTGACATCATGTTAAAACATTATAAAGTGGGAAAATGACTTCTTTACTATCATTATATGTTGATGTTGCTTTCATCACTTCTAAACTCCAGTTTCCTATCTACTAAAACTACAAGTGCCTTCCTGATCAGTTCTTCCAGCATAATCCCACCAATATAATACACTATTGGATATCTTATCATGCCAAAGTGTATAAGTTTATATTTACTGATATTGAATTCAGTGATTTTTGAATCCCCACAATTCCCTCCTTTGCAAATCATTCTGCAAGTGCTCCATTGCACTACCTATCTTTGTATCATCAGCAAGTAGCTGTACATCTGTCAAATTCTTTCCAAAGTCATCAGTGTAAAATTGGAATAACAATAAACCAAAGATTAATCCTAGGATATACACACTAGTCACCTTACATCTTGCATTCCTATCCCCCTGCGTGCGCGCGCGCACACACACACACACCACTTTTTTAATATCTGGTTGAAAAAAAAAAATAATATCTGTCAGCCAGACATGCTCTCTTATCCAAGCTAATAGTTTATAATTCATTTCCATAACCTGCAACATATACATCAGTCTTCTGTGCTGTATCCTATCAAAGAGAATGGTATATCCATTCTCTATGTCTAACTCACTTGTGACATTGTTATAAAACAAGGGAAATTTACCCACACATTATCAACCCCTTAGTAAATGCATATTGTTCATTGTAAAGTATAAATTCTCTGTAAGAACTTTTCTGTATGCAAGCTATAATAATAGAATTCTTTTGGATTGTCTTTAGCTTAAATGGCCAGTTTTTTTAATACACAAACTTAGCTTTCCACATGGTATTTGTTACTCTTCACCTGCATCTTATTTCATAACTGATGTCATCCCCTTTTATGATGACTCCACACATGAAAGGTTACAGGACCTGAAACAACAGTGCCATGTGTAAGTAAGTGTTTATGAAGAAAGAAGTAATCTCTTGATATGTTTTGTAGAGTTGGTGGCTGTATTCAGTGGGAGAGAAGAAAAAAAAAAACAGTTCAGAGAAGATTTGTTTCACAGAATAGAGGTGGACTTGAATGGTGGTAGATAAGTTTGTGTATGAACATTGACCATGGAAGTATTTGTGTAAGATGCAAGCTGCAGAAAATGAGCACCATTGTGAGAGTGAATGGAGTGAATTGGTGGGAGATGGGTCATCAATCATCCTAATTGCTCTCCTGTATTGTAATTTTAGGGTGCTCTTAGGTGCATTGTCCCAGATGTGCAAACAATATTCGATAGGTGGGCAGATTTGTGAATTTGTATATGGTTAAATGGTTAATAGTTGTTCATGTTCAGTGGTGAGGTAATGCATTGAGTGAAAGAGAAATCCTAGTTTTTTGGATGCTGAGGAAGCAGTAGCTGTAATGTGCCTATGCTAAAAGAAGTCTGATGATAGAGTAAACCTAAGGAAAGAGAAGTCTCATCTTGTCTAGAGATTGGGTGTTGTCAAGAGTAAGATTGAAAGAAAACTTTTTTTTTTTTTTTTGTGGGAGATATGACAGAACTGTAAGTTGTTCAGATCCCATCAAAGAATAGTTTGGAAATCAGGGTTTAAAGTAGAAATTGTGTGGTTCTGCAAGTTATGGTGGTTTTACTTGGACATAATTTGTCAAATGAGAAGTGTACTGTGCTGTCATCAGCAAGACTGTGAATTGGGTTGGTCACCTGGAGTAGATCATTCAAAAATAGAAGAAAGGGAATGGGTGAGAGAACAGTGCCCTGCAGAACTCCAGGATTAGTTACAGAGTTGGAAGACAGAGTGTTTTTAACTATCATATGTAGCATACATCAGAAAGTTAGCAATCCAGTTGCATAGGTCATAGGTTAGGCCAAATGAGGGATATTTATTTAAGAGACCCTTGTGCCAGACTGTTGAAGGCCATATAGATGTCAAGAGCAACCACTTAAGATTTGCTAAACCTTTACATGGTATTTGTCCAGAGATGGATGTCGTGGATGGAGTAGATCGTCTGTTGATCTATAATGGTGAAATCCATATTGGCAATTGTTTATTATTTGGGCATTTTCAAGGCAATGAAAGAGTTTGAATATTGATGATTCTTTCCATCATTTAGTGAGAACTGAAGTGAGGGAAATTGGGCAGTGATTTGATGGGAAAGATTTGTTACCCCTTCTGAGGAATACGTTGTAGGTGAGCAAATTCTATTCTGCAGGATAGATACCAGCAGAATATGAAAACATTGTCATCATATTCAAATTCCTGACATCTACCCTCAAGGGGTGTACAGGATATGATAGTACAACATAAAAACTTACATCATTACTAACTTCCTATCTATAATTTTCCTCCAAATCTTGGCCTGGTTGGCCAATTGGTTAGTGTATCATCTCTCCAGCCAAAAGGCTGTGGGTTGGAATCCTGCCATGGGTATGGATGTTTGTGATTGTTTGAAAATACTAGTGGTGATGATCGGTGGTAGATGAAGAAGGTAATTGCAGTTTGTTGTAGTTGGTGGAGATGGAGAATTGTAGTGTGAGTGCCCTTCTTCGATGAGTTTTTCGACTTCCTGGAGGTGTCACATAATAATAATGATATCTAGGTCTTCCTCTGGGTCCTTTTACTGCCAATGCTAATAATGTCAAGAAGTTATTTCCTAATATCCTTATTTTTGATGTGATATTGCCATTGATGCCATCTGTTCATGCCCATAATCTTTCTCACGACTCTCATGTTTGTGGTCTAGTCTTTGGTCAAGGGTTTTATTTCTAACCCAGCTCTCCGATTCAAAATTAAAATTGGTTTGAACACTGTCTTGTATACAGCTAATTTAGTGTTTTTCTCTCTTATTCCATATAAATTTATTCATTTGACTTCCTACCATACCAGCTTTGTTGATTCTGTTGTCTATTTCCATGTTGAATTTACCATCTTCACTGAAAATCATGCCTAAGTAGCTGAAATGTTTTGCTTGTTCTATAGGTTCTCTATTCACAATGCAGGTGATATTTTTAATGCTGCTTCATATTTTCATTATATTTGTCTTGTTATTGCTGACCTTCATACAATATCTATTACAACACTTATTCAATTTAGTCAGCGAATCTTGCAGACTTGTACCAGGTTTATTTAGAAGTATAACATAATCCACATAAAGTAAAGGGCTGAGATTAACTTCTCCAATTATGATATCAAGTTTTAATACCACTTTCCTTCATAATGTGATCCATATAGATAAAGAATAACAGAGGGAATAATATACATCTTTGTCTGACACCAAATTTAATATTAAACCATCTTCCTGTTGAAGTAGAAAAAGCCATCAAAGGCTTAAAATGTAGAAAGGCAGCAGGAGTAGATGATATTCAATCAGAAATGCTGAAGTATAATGGTATAAAAGTCTTACAGAGGCTGCACTGCATAGTTCAGAAAGCCTGGACAGAGGAACGAATTCCCGATGATTGGAGTAGAGCTCTCATAGCACCAATATATAAAAAGGAAAATAAAACTGAATGTGAGAATTACAGAGGTATTTCCCTACTGAGTGTTACTGGCAAGATCTATGCAAGTATACTCGAGAAACGGTTGAGAAGAATTATGGAAGAAAAGCTTGGTGAAGAACAAGCTGGATTCAGGCCAAATAGAGGCTGTCAGGATCAGATCTTCACTTTACAACAAATAGTTCAGAAGTTGTGGGAATATAACAAAGATCTGTATTTAAGTTTTGTCGATTTGGAAAAGGCATATAACAAGGTGCCAAGAGAGAAGCTATTCAATACGCTACAGTTATATGGTGTCATTGGGGCATTATATCAAGCAATGCTTAGTCTTTATTTGAGTTGTAAGTCAGCAGTTAGAATTGAAGGAAGTACAGAAAGATGGTTTAATGTTAAATCTGGTGTGAGATAAGGATGTACATTATCCCCTCTGTAATTCATTATCTATATGGATCACATTATGAAGGAAAGTGATATTAAACATGATATCAAAATTCGAGATGTTAATGTCAATTTTTTGCTTTATACTTCTAAATAAATCTGCTACAAGTCTGCAAGATTCTCTGACTAAATTGAATAACTGTTGTAATAGATATGGTATGAAGGTCAGCAATAAAAAGACAAAGATAATGAAAATAGGCAGAATCATTGAAAATGTCAACTGTGTTGTGAATGGAGTACCTGTGGAACAAGTAAACCATTTCAGTTACTTAGGCACGATTTTTAGTGAAGGTGGTAAATAAAATATAGAAATAGACAACAGAATCAGCAATGCTGGTATGGTGGGAAGTCATTCGAATAAATTCATAATTAGCTGTATACAAGACAGTGTTCAAACCAGTTTTGAGTAATGGATTTGAGAGCTGGGTCAGAAGTAAAACATTTGACCAAAGACTAGGGACCGCAGATATGAGAGTTCTGAGAAAGATTAGAGGCATGAACAGATGGCATCGATGGCAATATCATATTAAAAACGAGAATATTAGGAAAGAACTTGCATTGTCAGCATCCAGGAATGCATTAGCAGAGCTAATCTCAGGTGGTATGGTCGCTTAAACAGAATGGGCGAGGAAAGATTAGCAAAACAAGTGTTCTCTGCCAGGTTGGCAGGAAAACGACCCAGAGGAAGACCAAGATATAGGTGGATTGATACGGTACAAAGTGCCTTAGACGATAGAAATATAAGATCTGATAATGTTGGAGTCTTGACAAGTAACAAACTGATTTGGAGGAAAATTGTAGATAGGAAGTTAGTAATGATGTAATTTTTTTCATGTAGTACCATCATATCCTGTACACCCCTTGAGGGTACATGGCAGGAATTTGATGATGACCATCTTGTTCTTTCTGGAATTCTAACTGTTGACTTACAACTCGCATAAAGACTAAGTATCGCTTGATATAATGCCTCATTGACATCATACAACTGTAGCAGTTTGAATAGCTTTTCTCTTGGCACCTTGTCATATGCCTTTTCCCATTCTGCAAAACTTAAATACAGATCTTTGTTAGATTCCCATGTTTTCTCAGCTATTTGTCATGAAGTCGTGAAAATTTGATCCTGACAGCATCTATTTGGGCTGAATACAGCTTGTTCGTCACTAAGCTTCCCTTCCACAATCCTTCTCAACTATTTCTCAAGTATACTTGCATAAATCTTACCAGGAACACTCAGTACGGAAATACTTCTGTAATTCTAACATTCAGTTTTATTTCAAAGCCGTATAACTGAGAGGAGACCTCCACGTAGACTTTAAAGCAATGCGGAGAACCAACCAGGGCTTTGCTTTTGACCTGATGTTCAATCCTCACCTAGTCCTGGTGTACCCTGTTAGGTATCTAACTGGATACTGAACGAACGAGGATGGGCTGCCAATTTGGGATTTAGCTGACCAAATTGTATTCTTATTGGTTTAAACTGCAATATAAAATGATGGCACCACATATGAAAATGTATAAAATGAATAAAGGATGGATGTCAACTTTGGTACATGCACTTTTAGGACAATTGTAAGAATGCTATCTTGAGCAGGAGATTTTTTTGTTATCTAATTTGGATAAAATTCTGATTTCTTCTTGACAGAACATCATAGGGACATTGTTTGGTGAATATTTGGAATGGTTGGGGGGACATAAATCTGGAGCCATATAGGTGTTGGAAAAGAAGCCTCATGTTGATTAAATTTAATTCTTTGTAACATTTGCTATTCAATTCAAGAACCCTTTTTTTTTTAATTATTTAAGTCAGTTCCTCTGATTCTGCTTGTTTATCAGTGTATTTTGATGATATGGTGATTTAGGTTCTATTTAATTGTGTTCTTAAATCTAACTTTTCTTATAATCCAGTCAATCATTCACTAAGCAACACATCTTCAAAAATTCATAAAATTATACAGGCGAGTCACATGTGCCGACATCATATGGTAATAACTAGTTTTATCTCCAACTATTTGGAATAAAGGATTACAATGGCTCCTACAACTGAGATTGCTATGTCATTTTTGTGCTTACATTCGATGCATCAGTAACAGCAGAACTTGGTATATTGAAATATACAACCTCTTTATCTTTGCCACAAATTTCCACAGTTTGGCAATAACAATGACATTCTGTTAGCTGAATGAAGCTCCAGGGATATCCTAACAGAATGGATCTTGGAGAATGCATCAATTCCCAGTAAATGCCATGGAATAGAAGTATTTAAACATTTGAAATCCACTTAGTGTCACTTCTACAGATTGGAAATAGTAGAACATGCATTCTACAGCTGCCCACTTCTTCATATTTGGAACAGAACTTTGTAATGTATTGGATTCCATTACTTACACCAAACAAGTTCATTTTTTGCAATGTCCTCCACCAGTCAGCAATGGAAAAGAATGTATAAATTGAAAATAGCTCTTTCAAGGTAATGTAGTTTTCCCTGTGTTTCAGCCAAAAAAAAAAAAAAAAGAAAGAAAGAAACATTATTATTGATTTAAAAATACATGAGCATGTTAATCCAGAAATTTCCTGAATAGTAGTAGTGATGCAATGGAAATAACAAAACTTATTGGGTGATGGTGCTACTCACTCTTACCAACCAAAGGCAAATTTACATTTAATATAAATTTATATTATATTAATGTTATTTATGAGAGTATATCTGGTAGGGGCAATTTCCTGAAGTAGGGATGACAAGATATTTGGAGCTGAATTTGATTGGTCAAAAGGTACAGTTTGGGAAAGGTGTTGAATGAATCTCAGTTATGTGAATTTAGCCATGTAGATTGAATAGCTGAAAATGAAATGTATCAGATGATGAACATTGCAAAATTGCACTATCAGGTATGTTCATTTTAACTCTCCTTAATGGAACATGGAAATAAACATTAAACAAGGAAGGTGGTTAATGGAATGGTCTGTAGATTTAGAATTGAAAATTATGAAACTTAAAAGAATAAAAGGAAAAACTAGTAAAGAATGCTTAGGACCAGCAACATGACAGTGTGCTGGCCATTTTGTGGATGTCAGATGGTGAACAGCACAAAACTGCCTGAAATTGTACTACCAAGTATGTTCTTTTAACTTCCCATAATATTTTTCTAAATTTATATTAAACGTAAATTTGCCTTTGATTGGTTAAACAGTAGCTCCATCATGGAAAACAGCAGGATGTTTTACTGTTTCCATCGCTATCTGAGTATGTAATTTTTGGAAAATCTATATCTACTACGTATATTTTAACTAGTTTACTTATTTATTAGCACTGCAATTAGCTCTTTTTGTACCTGACATAAGAATAGAAAATTGTATCATGATCTTTGCATTATTGGATACTAAGGCAATTGATGTCAAGTTATCAGCCTCTATATGTATTATATAGAAGTGACCTGTACTTGCCAAGAAAATATAATTTCTTGACAAGTACAGTTCACTTTGTACCCAAGTAAAAAAAAAAAAATTACAGCTATCTCTGATCCAGGGTATTTTAATAATAAGGTATTACACCTTTTTTTACTACTTATATATCAGAAGCTTATGACGTTTACATTACTTTAATCTTGGTATCTTTGTGAGCCTGGCTCCCACTGATGAGACCTCAATAAAGGTCAAACCAATCTGGGTAGTGATCCTCCCTTAATGTAGAGAATTGTGCACTTCCAAAAGTATGTGTGCTTTACATTATAGGATACTAAGGCAGTTTATGTAATGTAAGCTATATACAAGTAACAGAGTTATAAAGCTACTTCATATGTCAACTTTCTTTGCTTACACTTGGATGAACCATTAAACAAGAATACAATTTGATGGCAACTATAAAGACCTTGCTAAGAAATTGATTGTATTGCCAAGGTTAAAATTGCAGTTCTGGTGTAGTCCTAGGTGAGTGGAAAATAGCAAAGTAGGTCTGTTGAAAGGGAGGCTCTAAGACAGGTGGAAAATTTGTAGATCTTTAAGTATCTCAGGAGTTGTTGTCTTGTCCTTTGAAGAGTCTTAGATGTTTCCATGTGCTCCTTGAACTGCTTTGGCTATGTCGATGAATTTGTTTATAGAGTTGTTCAGGATTAGGATCTATTTCTTGCAAGTCTGCTGTAATTGCTAGACAGGGAAAGATGTGAGTGGGTGTCAGTTCAGTATTGGGATAGTTGTTGCAGTTTCTATATGTTCTCATATCATCTATATTGATCTTCATTCCTCTATAATGTCCTGTTCGTAGTCTTGCTATAGTGGTGGAGGTCTTTCTGTCAGCATTGATTGCGGAAATTTTATGTTGTATCACTGATTTCAGTGGAATTAGTTTGAGTAATTCAATTAAATCAACAAGAGTAATCATGTGAGTTTCTTGGTTGAGTTCTATAACCTCTTTTGCTAATTTATCAGCTGCTTCATAGTAATCAATGCCTACATGAGCATTGATTACTATGAGCAGGAATCCATTGTAAAATGCAACTTTTTCCTAAACACTTTAGTTGATTTGAGAGTTTATGGGTGTCTTGTGTGAGCTTGGTATTGCCGTTTTTGATTGCCTCCATAGCTGATCTTGAGTCACTGTTTTAAGTAGGCTTCGAGTGCTTTATTTATTGCATAAAGTTCACTAGTAAAATTCAAAGCAATTCTCCTAAATCCAACTTTTATTGAAAGTTTTTCACCTTTCGGGAGTACAAGGAGAACACCAGCCCCTCCATTAATCATATTGCTGTCTAACGATCCATCGGTATAACAAATAACCTGTTTGGAGGATGAAAGAAGGTTGATAGTATTTAGGCCTTTTTCTTTGAGCATTTCTTTTGATTCTTTTTTTGTACAGAGTTTGGTAAGGTTTAGATTTATGGAGGTATTTGGAGGTAAAGGACTGGAAAATAGAAGTTCTTTGTTTATGTGGGCATTAGCTGATCAAGACCTATTTCCTTCCTGATAGTGTCATCATATTGTAAAGTTGGTGATCTGTGAAGTTTGCGTTTTTGATTCCAATGTTTATAAGTTTTTAGGGAGATATGATTGCTTTGGTAGCTTCTGATATCATTTATGAATTTTGATATTATTTATGGTGGCAAATATTTGTCTGTCCTCCAGCAGGTCGAGCCCACATTCCTGGCTCTGATGTTGTTAGTGGATGAGACTGCACCAATGATAATCTTGGATGCTTTTGCTTGTATTTTGTCTAATTTTTTCTTTACCAATGAGGCCAAAGGTGACCAGAGCTGCATATTCCATTATTGGCCTTATTAGTGTAGTGTAAGTAGTTTTGAGGATTTTTTGGCTTTACGCCCCAATTTGTTCCACAAAGCTTTTTCAGTATATTTAATTTTTTTTTGAGCTCTGTTGGAAGTGTTAGAGATTGTTGTGCAAAACGTAATTCCTGGTCAAGCGTAATACCAAGGTATTTTGGATTTGTGACTCTTTCAGTTAGCTTGTTGTTGATCATGACTTTGAGATTGTAGGAATGTCTATTTTTCCTGTCTGTACTAAAGGTGCTTAGTTTTGTTTTGTCTGGGTTGATTTTGAGTTTAAGTTCATCTGACCATTTTTCTAATCTTGGATTTGTTTAGAATCTCCTCTGATTCTTTGATTTTAGCATTAGTGTGCCAGATGGCTATATCATCTGCATAGCAAGCTACTTTTTTTTTGTAAAGTAGGGATGAATGTTATTGACACATAAAAGGAATAGTAAAGGACTGAGTATTGAGCTCTGGGGGAACACCAGCCCAGGTTCTCTGCTCTCTTGATATTCCTGCATTGATTCTAACCGT
This sequence comes from Typopeltis vanoorti, assembly GCF_054136105.1. Classification (NCBI taxonomy): domain Eukaryota; kingdom Metazoa; phylum Arthropoda; class Arachnida; order Uropygi; family Thelyphonidae; genus Typopeltis; species Typopeltis vanoorti. The sequence goes on from NC_143569.1 coordinate 12,404,486, forward strand.
GATCTTTCTTCCTCTAATGAAATCAACAATCCAGGTTAAAGAATTTCCTCTAATTCCAATATCAAGAATACAATTTCATCTCAGCAATTAAGATATTGGAAACATTGGCTAGAGCAGAATTTACAGAATGGATGAATGGAAATGGTACTCTATGGGATATAGCACAGTTTGAAGGGTTGGTCTTGCCTTGGTAATTCTGTTATGTTTTACACTTGTGCATAGACCCCATACCATACCATGGACTTTCAAAATCAGATCCAACGGAATATAGTAGTTAATCCTCATGTCCATGGTATCCTATTTCTGCATATTGCTTTTTTTTGGGAGTTTCCCTATTTTGCAAAATAAAAAAAAACCTAGTTTAGAGGAGGAAAAAACCTGCTGCCTCCATATGAGACTGGCTGACTTTGCTTCAGTTGAAGAGCCCTGATAAAGTTACTTCTCATCCTAGGTTACTTCAAATCCAGGTCTTTCCAAATACTATTAAGAATTGACTTGCTGTGAGTAGTTCCATTATCCCCTTCTGGAACTAATCTGCTAATGGAAAATTTTGAAGAGAAATTCCTATCTTATTAGTTAGCTGTAAAATATCTGGTGGAGATACGTCAGTGATATTTTCATTGTCTGGAAACACAGCATCTCTTATCTAAGCAACTTCCTCCTTTTCTCAGTTCTTTACATTTTTCACCAAAAAATTAAATTTACAGTATTAGAAAATGGTGGAAAACAACATTGTTGTTTTCCACCATTGGAAAGCAGCATGGACAGAAGGAACTCAAGAGCAAAGAGTGTTAGATTTGATTATAGTGTCAGAGGGCGTTTCAGTTAAAGACGTAACTATTCTGCTTCCAGTTTGTGACAGTGATCATGCGGTACTCACTTGGGAAGTGACTAAGTTTATGAATGTTCCATTCAGAAAAGATTACATGCTGAACTACAAAGCAGGAAATTATGATCAACTGAGGAGTATACTGAGTTCAGCAGAATGTGATCTGTTGCTTGATGGAAAGAAGCATTTAAACAAATGATGCATTATCAGAATGTGTCCCGAGATTTCGAAGAATAAATAGGGTAGGAGTCAAATGAATGTGTAATGTTATTAAGCAAGAGATTCATAAGAAAATGATGGTATAGAAGGAATACCATGTACATAAGGATGACATCCATTATGAACATTATAAGCAGCAGGCTAGAGTAGTTACAACTGTTTTACGGAAAGCAAAGTCTGAGTATGAAAAGAAACCGACTCTGTGTACTAAAGCGAACCCACACGAATTCTATCGATATGCTGCAAGTAAAAGAAAGAATGAATATGAAAGAATCATTCTTCTAAATCCAAATGATGTGAGGGTTACAGATTCAGAAGAGGTTGTTCAGTTAATGAGCCCCCATTTGGTTAAAAGCTATCAACCTGGTGTATGCAACATTGATCTCACTGCTACCTCTTCACTGGATGAAGAAACGCAGGTGTATGAGGACGAGGAATTAGAGCTGTTGCACAAATTGAATAAGAATTCAGCAGTAGGGACTGATGGGATATCAGCATGTGTGCTAAAAAAGAATGTTCAGCTGAACTGGCTATCCCTTTTGACCAGGCTATTTAACATGAGTCACAGAACAGGGAAGATTTTGCAGAAATGGAAGGAATGTATGGTAATCATTGCACAAGGGTGGTGCAAAGAACGATTTATCCAACTATTATTATTATTATTATTACTATTATTACGGGCAACTCCAGGGAGTCATTAGACTCATCGAGGGAGGCCCCAAATCATATTCATCACAACTATTTGACATTCATACAGTATCTATCATACCTCGCCTTAAACTCATTCACTGTCACAGCATCCACTACAGACTCAGGGAGCGCATTCCACTCATTCACTACTCTAAAAGTAAAGAACCCAGCTCTAACACCTTTACTAACCACACTTTTGCCCAGTTTCCATGGATGTCCCCTAGTCCTCCCACAACCAGCCCTGTTCTCAAAAATATCTTCTGAATTAATTTTATAGAAACCCTTCAGTAATTTGAATGTTTCAATCATATCTCCCCTCCTCCGCCTATCAACCAATATTTGCAACCCACAAATCCTCATACGGTTCATTCCACAGACCTGCTATCATCTTGGTCACTCGCCTATGGATCCTCTCCACCTCCTCCCCATCAAGAAGAAACCTAGGTGACCAAATCTGAGCACAGTAGTCTAGATGGGGTTTTATCAAGGCTCGATAGAGAGGAACAATAACCTGCTTGTCAACGTATTTTTCAGCAACCAAGTGATTTGATGAGCTGTTTTGGTCACTTTTGCAATGTGTCCCCTAAATTTCAATTCCTTATCTACCAACACTCCTAAATCTCGTGCCTCATCAATTTCCTGGAGCAGGGTTCCACCAATGCAGTAAACTGCCGCCAATCTTTTCACCCCAAAATGCATAACCTTACATTTTGCCACATTAAACTGACATCCATTCTCCTTAGCCCAGACCTCCAATCTATCCAAATCATCCTGCAAAATTTTGACGTCATCTGCATTCACTATTGCCCTACCCAACTTCGCATCATCCGCAAACAAATGAACTGTTCCTCTCAGATCATTTCCTATATCATTTATGAACAAATTAAACAGCAGTGGTCCAAGAACAGATCCTTGTGGCACACCACTAGTCACAGGCCGTCTTGTGGACTCTACTCCCGAGTAAACCACTCTCTGATATCTCTCCGTCAACCACCCTCCTATCCATCTCACCAACCCTATGTCCATTCCCATATGCTGCAATTTACTGATTAGAATTCCATGTGGAATCCTGTCAAAGGCCTTGGCAAGGTCCAGTAGAATCACCGTAAACCCATTACCCTTATCCAGTTCAGCCGTCACTGTGTTATAATACGTGAGCAAGTTACTGAGGCATGACCTACCCTTCACAAAACCATGCTGTCCCTGATACAGTATCCCATTTTCTTCTATCCAATCTTGTATTTTCCTCTTGACTATTTTCTCTAAGACCTTGACAATGATTCCTGATATGCTAATCGGTCGGTAATTTACAACAGCAGTCTTGGAACCACCTTTATGTAGTGGAACTATTTTCCCCTCTTTCCACCCGCTCGGGACTAACCCATACCCGAGACTCAAATTAAACAGAATGGTCAAGGGTACTGACAATTCTTTAGCTGCTTCTCGTACAACACGAGCTGGTATACCATCCAATCCCACAGATGTATTGACATTGAGGTTATGCAATAGACTACTCACCTCCACTTCATTAACCACAATTCCCGTATAATCTACTGGTTTATTCGTTTCTGCAATGTCACCACCTGGATGATATACTTTTGCAAAGTGCTCACTCAGTAACTCAACTATCTCAACTGATTCAGTTACTTCCCTACCATCGGCATTCTAACTATTGACTGATTAGTATCTGAGGAGTGGTGGTGAAGATTTTGGAAAGTCAGGACTCGCATTCAGAAATGGGTTGACATCGAATCTCTACTTTGCAATGAACAACATGGGTTTAACTAAAGGAAGGTCATGTTTTAGCCACTTGCTCACATTCTATAACAATATTACCATTGAATTAGACAAGAGAAATGGATACCCCATGATACTTTTGAATTTTGCTAATGCTTTTCACAGAATACAGAATGGTAGACTTACATGAATTGGAGAATATGGGTATAAATAAGAGGATGGCTGACTGTCAGATATCAAAAAGTGGTATGTGTGGCAGGGGCCGCAAGATTTAAGGTAACCAGTGGTGTACCACAAGGATTAGTGCTTGGCCCACTGTTATTCAATCTGTACATTAATGATATTGGGAAGGATTTGATATGCGACATACTGCTGTTTGCTGATGATGGAAAGATAGGTAAGATAATCAGGAATTCCGCTGATATACAGTAGTTGCATAATGATTTAAATGTTGATAGGCTGGAATTGTGGGCATGGGAAAAAGATAATTGCAATGCTGAAACAAACTTTTACATATAAAGATAAGGATGTCATTTTGCCTCTTTACAAGGCCTTGATAAGACCTCACTTGGACTATTGTGTGCAGGTCTGGTCTCCTGGTTTTCGTTGTGATTCTGACATGTTGGAGGGCGTACAAAGAAAGTGTTAAAAATGATACCAGATTGCAGAATACTGATTATGACGACAGATTGAGAATTTGTAGACTGCAGACACTAGGAAACAGGAGAAAGAGGGGTGATATGATTGAGACTTACAAACATCTGAAAGGGTCATACAGGATTTCAATATATGGATGGTGGGGAAAGGACAAGAGGGCATCCTTGGAAGCTGAGAATGAAGGCTGCTAAGAAGGGAATGATTACTAGATTTTTCTCTCAGAGGATGGTGTGTGATTGGAATGGATTGCCTTTGGATGTTTTGAGTGCAAGCAGTGTGAATGAATTAAAGAATGAGTTTGGTTGCTGGTGTGTATAGTATGTGGCCTCTCTCGATGAGTCTCTGACTCCCTGGAGATCTCTCTCTTATTAATAATAAAAATAATAATAACAGTTTATCTGACCTTTGCTCTGTTGATGTTGTCTTTTTGGATAGCATACATGCTCTCCAACCAACAGGTTGCTGGTTCAAATCGCGCTGCAGGCATGGATGTTTGTGATTGTCTTTGGGTGGGAGATGAATTATGAATTTCATTGTCTGGTGTGTGACCACTGCCTTGCTTACTGGAGGTATGAAGTGGTGACTTGAAAAAAAGTTCCCTGATGGTCTCTAGAGCAGGGTTTCTGGACTATGTAAAAAATAAATAAATAAAAAAAAAACACACAAAATTGCTGAAACTAGAAAAAAAATTCCTTAGGCCACCCATGATAAATAATTTGTTCTCAGTTTGCAATTAACCTTTTGTGGGTAGGAACCACATAAAGAAATGTGTGTGGATGTATGAGGGAGCCATAAGTCAGGACCATCAAATCAGCATATGCCAATGCCACAGCAACATTCATTTCATTGGAAACATCTCTACTATGGAAATTCAGAGAGGTATAAGATAGGGTGACACAATATCTCTGAAATTTTTTACAGCATGCCTAGAAGAAATATTCAAACTTCTTGATTGAGAAAGGAAAGGTCTGAAGATAAATAGAAGATATTTATGCTTTCCAGATGACATAGTTATCTTTCCTTCAACTATGCATGAATTACAGAATATCCAAGAACTCCAAATTGCTTGAAAAACAGCTGGACTTAAGATAAAGGTAAAGAAGATCTAAGTTATGTTCCATAGTTATGTCCAACTAGAAATAATAAAAATCAATAATGATGATATTAAACAAGTAGATCATTACATATACTTAGGACAACAGATATCAATGGAACCAAGTATCATGGACGAAATTATAAGATGTACGATGCTTGGGTGAAAAGCATTTGGAAAGTTACATCAATGTTTAAAAGCCAACTACCATTATGCCCGAAAAAAAATGTTTTTAACCAGTGTATTCTTCCTATATTGATATATGTTGCATTGTTTCCATTGATAACAGATAACAATGGAACCAAGTATCATGGACGAAATTATAAGATGTACGATGCTTGGGTGAAAAGCATTTGGAAAGTTAAATTCAATGTTTAAAAGCCAACTACCATTATGCCTGAAAAGAAAAGTTTTTAACTAGTGTATTCTTCCTATATTGATATATGACTGGAAACATGGACACTAAATGCAAAGAAAATTTAAAAATTAAGAACAACACAATTTAGTATGGAAAGAGGTATGCTTGGTATCACAAGACTGGATCACAAAAGGAATACTTGGATAAGAAATCAAACCAAAGTCTCTCACATCATAGGAAAAGTGAAACATCTGAAGTGGCAATGGGTGGGACATATTGCTGGAAGACAAGATCAACAATGGACAAAAGAAGTACCGGATTGGATTCCAATAGAGAAAAAATGACCACAACGCTGACCTAATTCACTGTGGATTGATGATATCATCAGATTTGCAGGAGTGACGTGTGGAAGGAGAGCCATGGACAGACCTTTTTGGAGTAATGGAAAGGCCTTCATCCAGCAGTGGATCAACAATGGCTGATAATGATGATATATCTACTCTATATATATAAAAAGATAAGCAGAAATTTGAAACGTTTTTTGTCTTACTGGCTTACCTGCCCAGAACTTGGGGGGGGGGGGGGGCAACAGGGGGCCTAGTATATGTGTGTGTGTATATTTTTTTTTTTTTTTTCGATTTCTTTTTTTCTATTAATAGGCCTAGTGACCTGTTATGGTCTCTTCCCATCTTTTCAAAGGCCATCCTCTATTCCTTCACTCATTTTTTCTGTATGTTGTCTCACTGTTGTGAAGCTCGATATGGTCCTTAAGATATCGCCATTTCTTTTGAAGTCTAGTCTATTATATCCAAATTTGCACATGAATCTCATTTCAGAGCGGATCAGTCTTTTTCTATCTGCTTGGCTTCTGAACCATACGTTAGGATAGGTCTTGCTATACAGTTATGGATTCTTATTCTTGTTTTCTTGCTTATTAAATTTTAAATTGAATACCTGTCTGATAGTTCTTGTTATTCATATATAATTACAAGGATGGTCTGAAAAGTTCTCGGCCTAACAATGGAAAAATGAATTTATAATCTCAAAATTATTTTAATTTTCAACATAATCTCCCTTTAGACTAATACATTTATTGTAGCGATGCTCCAGCAACATTATCCCGTCTCTAATGGTTCTCAGTACGATCTGCAAAATACCCCTCTACAGCTGCAATCACCTCTTGATTCGTAGAAACCGCTGACCAGCAAGGTAGAGTTTTAGTTTTGGGAAGAGATAAAAGTCAGAGGGAGTCAAATCTGTGAAATAGTGTTAATTTTAGTGATTTTTATGGAGAGGATTTTTATTTATTTTATTTAATTTCTGCATTTCTAACAATTATTTTTAATTTCCGAGTGCTTTTAATAATTATTTATTGCACAAGGGTTAACTCCGATTGGTGCAATAATCTTAACTATTGCTTTCAGAATCCAAAAATCACTGACTCAAGACCAAAATACAAAATAAACGCATTTAATAAAACAAAAACAATATATATACACTTCAAACAAACTATACATAACTATAACTAACTACAGAATTAATCGGATCCAAGGCCTTTTAAAAATAAACTTACACTTAAAATTAGACTAAACACTTTGTTTTCATAATGACAAAATGTTCATAGCCAGTTTCTTTTTCTGTCAAGACCCTTTTCTGAAGATATATGACTTTATTCTTCATTTTCACAGGATCCTTTTTCATCACTCATGTAGCACACATTAATTCTTCCTGACTTTATTCTGTCTCTTTTTAGTAGAAATAATAGTTAGATCCGGTGTCCTTAATACAGATGAAATTTCCTAATCAGAGTTTTCTCGAACATTCCTTTAGAACATAAATAGCAATTTTTTCTTTTATTCACTAATGTTTATTGACAGTCTTAACTCTTTCACTTTAAAATAATTTACAGTAGTTCTAAGATTCCCTTTTTTGGAATATACTATTAATTTCCTTCCGACTGTCACATAAAAAACTTAAGTTCCTTCAAATCTAAATGTCTTCTGGCCCGTGTTCTAATTTTCTCTCAAACGCTCTCCTTTTTTACTCTCCCATTGCTTTGATACCGAACATAAATGATTCAAATGAATCATATGTATGAATGATTCATTTGAATCATTCATACAAAAATGATTCACAAAACATCTCCGCATAAATGTAATCATTTATGTGAGGTTGTTTTCCTCCACAGCCTTATAATATTGTTAATATAGATATTAAAGAGAAGTGGCAATAGACTACATCCTTGTCAGATACCTGCATTTATGTTCTGTGATTCAGATTTTTGTGCAGCCCTCTATGTAATTTGGTTTGTTGTTATATATATATATATATATATATATATATATATATATATACACACACACACACATATATATTGAAAACTCATTTAACTGGTGAGGAATGGCTAAGCCAGAGTTCTGTTTGTAAATTGCATTTTAAAAAAGAACTTAAGCAGAATTTATACAATGGGTCAGGAGTGACATAACTTTTTTGATAATTCATCTTTTAAAAGAATGAAAACTTCTGTAGGCACATTAGTATAGAGGGATATAACATCAAAACACATTTGCATAATTGAGACAAAGTATTCAGAATGCTTGAGCAATGAGGTGTTTGAGGCTGTTAAACTTTTTAAAACTCTGGCCAAATATTTTTAATGCTTGTATGTGAGAGAATCAATACCCTTTACTATGGGTCTTAGTGGAGTGTTTTCTATATGTATTTTAGACAAACCATATAATCAGAGGATGGGAGAATGAAGTGAACAGACAAGTAATCTTAAATTTCTAGGAAATTCTGTTGTGGTTCTCAGGAAATTGTTAGTATGATTATGAAGTTCACGAGTTGAATTGCTTTTAAGTTGAATATGTATCTGTTTGTAATAGTTACGACATTTTGTTGTATTCTTCAGTATTTAGGATGACAGTCAAGTTAACTTTGTTTCTAGGGAGAATATGATATCCTTATTTTTCTGTAGATTCTTTATGGCTTGATGTTCTGCAATAGTAACATTATCTATTGGGTGTTTTGCAGTGTTAGTTGTGAAGGTGAATTCATACGAAGTAAATTAGCTTCTTTGTAAGGAATAAACTCGTATTCTCTATTATATCACCGAGATCTATTCCTTTGGAATAGATCTTGGTGATATAACAAAATTAAACATTTATTAAGAATATCCTTTTCAACACTAGAAAGATCCTAACTTGGTTTGTTAATGATAATCTCATCAGTAGAGAGAACTGAACTTTAGATTTGAATGATTGTTGCTGTTCTAAGTTTAAAGTTTCAAATTTTCTAATTAATATAGATTTGTTGGTGTTCTGAACATTAGATGCTAATGAGTTGATCATATCTTTAATATGTTGTCGTGTGTGCGCGTGCGCTGAAAAAAAAATTGCAAGGATAAGTCGTTCGGGTCTAGTTAATATAATCTGTACCCATGTAACATTTTATTATTTGATCGAAAGGAATTGCCATCAGTAAGGGCAAATATCATGAGCCTGCAAAGCAAAAGAGCGGTTAAGTCATGGAAAGTAGTTCTGTTGTTTCTTGAAAAGAAACTGCTGAAGCAGTTTGTAGAGAGAGAGAGAGAGAGAGAGATGTGAAAATAATATGCGTCATGTTGGGAGAAATTATTTATGGGAATGTCTGGACCATTTTGTGATCTGAAAAAAAAAAAAAGATCCAAGTTGCACTTTTTATTTTATTTTTCACAAAACAAAGTATGAGTTTTTTGTGGAAAATTATGAATTTCTTTATGATCATTTGTCTTCCTTTATTGAAACTTTTTTTCTTCTGGAAAAAGTTGTTCAAAAGAACATGCATTATGAAAGATGAACTCAAGCTGCTAGGAATAAAGCCATTGAAAAATTTTCTAATTTCAATGTTGGAATTGAATGTCTTGGAAGACAAGATTGGCTACTAAAAATAAAAATTAAAAAAAAAAAAAAAAAAAAAAAGATGACAAAAATTCCATAGCCTATACTATTCCATTCCATATACTATATATGGGAATATCAGAAAAAATAGAAATCATACTTAGCTCATCCAAAGATACCCTTCCTTATCTTACCCACCTGGGGGTTTACAAAATCCAGTGCACCTCTGTGACTTATCCAACATGGGGGAAACAGGATGCACAATTCAACATGAAAGTCCCTACACCACACCAAAATCTAGTTTGAAATAAAATTCATCTAAAAAAAGGTTGTGAAATGCTGATTCATTATCTTGTCTTAACAAGAATAGATTAGCAATTCCATGCATCTAGAACAGTGGTTCCCAACCTTTTTCCACTTGTATACCCCTTTTAAACCCATTTCTATAAATTGTGCCCCTTGTTTTTAAAATAGTGGTGATTCAAACTTAACATTTATTGTTTCATAACTAGCATTTTGCATTTTGTTTACTTCACTTGTTTTTCCACCATTACTGATTATTTTTTGTGTACCCCGAGGGTATGCGTACCACTGGTTGGGAACCTGATGGTAGTATCTCAACATAAAAAAGCCTGAGGATAACAGGACTATAAAGGTGTATTTGATGTAGTTCCACTTTTAATATTTTTAATAACATCTATATATTATTTCATTGTGTATGAATTATTATTTTATTAATTTTTAAAAAAAATCTATTTATTGATTTATTTTTTATTTTTCACCTAAGGTCATTATGCCAGTGTAAAATAGTAAACAATTCACACTTCTGTGTATTGTCATGTAGCTTTTGTCTTGTTCATGTATATGTATTCCTTGGTGATGACTTTGATATAGAGGTTGAAATGTCAAATGTTGTATTTCTTGATTGCAAGTAAAGTAATCACTCAGACATGTTTTTATCTCCATAAATTCTGAACAGTTGACAAGTAATGTAGGAAGCAAGCCAGCATAAAAAGAATTTGGAAGAATTATAACAGAAATGCAGTAGATAGCACTGACAGACTGTCAAGAATTATAACAGAAATCATTAATGGCATGGAAAAATTGATGTCTTCATTGTGCCTAATTTTTGTGTGTTTGTAACCACTGAACAAGAGGAAGAGAGTGATGAGTGGCATAGCATGTTACAAATATTGGCCAAGATGCTATGTCAGAGGATGTAGAGGTGCTAGTCTCTTTGAAGAAGAAATCCTCAACATTAGTGAAGCTACGTTAAAACCCATAGAAACAGAGTTGACTATGAGCGACTACAAAATTCTAGATGCAAAATTTGAGAGAAATTGTTTCTGGGATACATAAACTGAAAGCATTATTGTCTTCGGATGATCCTCATGAACAAAGCATTCATGACTTGTTTAAGAATTCATTCTCATGTTGGGCCATCTTAAGAATGTAAAGCATCTCTCCTCTCTGTTGGTCACCTAAGAATTTTTTTACTATACTCATAAGCTTTGTCTGTTCAGACTAAGTCAGGAAGAGTTTCCTGACTCTCTCTCTCCCTTCCAAAAAAATGGGGGACAAAAAAGTCTAGCAGTTCTGAACTCACATGACTATGAAAATGACTGAATGAAGAACTTCATCCAGTAAAACTGACTTTCTGTTAAAGGTGAATGCATTCACGCTGAAGATACAGCAGATATGCTACTTGTAGTCACTAAGCCACTGCAAATTGCCAATGCAAAAATATCTTTTTGCATTGGCATTTCTTGACAAGTTTTATACATTGTATCATTATAATAGCAACAAAAAAACAATATTCAGATAATTCTATTGGGAGTGGGATAGGAAATGGTCCTCATTGCTCTCCAATGGTGAAATTATTTTACTGAGTTTTTTTGTCCCAGTTAATCACAGTAGGGAGGAATCTGTTGTATATTGAATAAATAACAGGGTGGGCTCTTTCAGATAATCCATATTTCTGATGTAGTGTTGCTACCCAGGATAAACAATAATGATATATTTATGATGAACAATTTTACTGTATTTTGGTGTGTGTGTGTGTGTAACTCATGTTAAAGGAGAATTTTCAACATTTTTTTATCTACTTTTTATAATAGTTGCTTATTTTGAAATACTGATTTGAAAATTGTTCTCTTTCAGACAATATTTGAAATTGACTCCACAAAAAAGAACAAAGCTAGTATTGCAATGAAATCTGTTAGACAACTCTATAGAAAAGCCATTGACGGGTTTCAGGCTGTAAAAGCTAAGAAGAGAAATGAGTTATCTTCCGTGCTTAATATTGATAAATTTTCAACCCAAATCGAAGTAAATGTAGCAAGCAGCGAGACCCTTATGGTGTGTATGAATTTTCTCTCTCTCTTTCTCAACACACATACATAATAAACCTTGTTAAAGCTTCTGATAGTTCAGTTTCATATTTAATCCAATATGCCAGGAAGGAGATAGCATGAAACAATTATGTAATTTTCATTGATTTCAGAATACACTTAATTGTTAATGTGAAAGTGAAGTGTGTCTTTGAACCGTTTTGTTTCCATTAATTTGAATCCTCTAAAATATTGATTGATTTCAAACTGTGAACAAATTTTTAACATAACATTACAAACTGAATGGTGACTACCTTTTAACTGGATATGTGACTTTGTCACTCCAAGGATAAATTCAATCATGGTTAATTTCTACTCCAGAACTTAGTTGGGCATATTAGTTCTGCACTAGCCTCTGCCTATATGTTAGGAATTGTGCTGTTAACGATATACTTTTGATATGTACTTTCTCCTAACCAGTTTCAATCCAAATTTAAATAGCTTCCTCACTCAGAAGAAACAGTAATCTATTTATAACTCATATCTATAAAGGCATTGCAGTAGTGATACAGGACTAAAAAAATATTAGCGAAAATTTGCAGTGATAATTTTTAACATATCTCAAGAGATCCTATGCATTCAACTCTCCAACACTTAAATATACCTCTCATCCTCCTCTAATAGTGGCTTTTATTCCTCAGAGGGAGCAGGCAAGCTCCTTTAGCCCTAAGTAACTTTTTGAAAATATGCAGCTGGTCTCCATCCTTCAAGCATTTATTGATAGTGAGCTGTATCAGTAAATAAAGGTTTTCGGGATGAAGAAAATGGCAGACAACTATTGCTATCCAGCCTAAATCCTAAAATTCATATTATCTGTAATAGTCTGAGTTCTGCAATCAATTTTCTTGAGATGCAAGATTAAAAACTTGAGTTTCTGTGAGAGGAAGGACCTACTTGCCTGTGCCAGATATTGGCTAACTCAGGAAACAATTCGAGAAAGGTTTAGAAAAGTTCCTCCAGTCGGTAACTAGAATTGTCCTCCCTCACTCTGATGGTCTAGAGCAGGAGGGTCGCCAAACTTCTTTGACCATCGACCCCTTCAAGAGTTTCTTGACTTTTTATCAACCCCCCCTCTATTTTACTATTATGTTAATTATAATAGGACACGCAAAACAGATACTTATGTGAGTTTTTAGATTGTTTATTTTATAGTTACAGTGTTTATTGTATGTATAACATAATATATATTATTATATTACTATTACTACTACTATTACTATCACTAGTAATATCACTGGTATTACTAGTGATATTAATAAACTACTGGTATTACTACCAGCCCTGCTCAGCTCTTGAACATAGAGAAGTTTAGTTCATGAATGAATAACGATTGAATTATAATATGTATGTTGATGAATTTTAGAACATTAACGCTCACTTGTATGTCGATGCACAAAAATGAGACTGGGATCGAATACATGTAAGTATATGCAAATAAGAACCACGCACGTGTTGCAGCCTCATGCCGGCCGGGCAGGAACCACACATCCGTTTATTGGTAAATACGTCATTTTGGCCTACTTGATTGGCCTCAGTAACTATTTTCATGACCTTGCTCCATCTTACAGGTCTTATTCATGCCACTGTTCCCACGATGCACTCTTAATTGTGTTGTCATTCAGGATGGAGGTAACCAAGTTAACCAAATTAAATATTACCCATGCAATGATGTTTTATATTTTTCTATTGACCACTTTGGTGACCGTTGGCCTAGAGCTATGGATGTAAATGCTATTTACAAATGACTACACACATTGGTATATGGAATTAAAAATCAAATTAGTACATATTTTTCATTATTCTCACGGTATAAATATTATCAGGTATCCATAATACGAATATGCCTCTGAGACTAGTAGTGGATTATATTGCTGGTCTGAAATCACTATGCCGGTTGGGCCATTACCATGTTAAATAAAGCCCCCGTTGTTTTTGTCAGGAAACGCAACAGGCAGTGGAAAGTCAATCTGGAAAAAAAAAAAAAAATCATTTGCAGCAAAAGTATTACTGAAAAAGAAGTAGAGGACTTAGAGAACGCATTCTGCTGCTCAAATTTGTTGTACGGAAATGAAGAACACCAAAAGATGAGCTGCTGTTGAATAATAATTGTGATATTATGTTTGGGCACTAGCAATCAGTACTAATGTGCTGATGTGTGCTGTATTTAGTGTTATAAAAGTTGAACACTAAATACAGAACACAGATGAACATGTTGAATGACAAGTCAAATTGAAGTAAAGTATGTGAGGAAATTTCAAAATGAGAAGTTGTACAATGAGACTAATTTGTGCCTGTGGTCCACAAAAAGATTATACTCTGCAGGAAGTGGAAGGGTTTTGTCATTAAAAAGGCTAGCTGATATGAAGAAAAGGAAAAGTTGGAGATCAAAACAACCATCGGAAATAAATACTAGATATAAACATATTTTTGGAAAATTTATAGAGAAGAATAAAACTGATAATGGTATTATCTGGTGGATTTCTTCTCAGAACAAATTAAAAGATACAGACAAGATACAAGATATTGTTCAGTGATATCTGCAGGTTCTGGATAAAAGAGTATAACCAAGAATTTGAAATAGGAAGTGATCATGATTTAGTTTTTAGCAAGATGAAATGATGGCATATTGTAATTCGGTTGCTATTGCATATTGGTTGTTGGTGATGAAGAAATGCATCACCAAATAGAAAAGATGAGCACAAAAAGGGTAATTATAATGGGAGACTTTAATTATCGGGGTGCTTAAGGGTCAAAGCTGTATAACTGAGAGGAGACCTCCACATAGCCTTTAAAGGAATGCGGAGAACCGACCAGGACTTCTGACCTAATGTCCAATCCTCACCTTCTCGTGGTGCACCCTGTTGGGTATCTACTTTGATACTGAACGAACGAGGATGGGCTGGCAATTTGGGATTTAGCCGACCAAATTGTATTCCTATTGGTTAAACCAAAATAAAAAATGATGGTACAACATGACAAAATTTCATGCCGGCTGGGGCGTCGCCCGGTTAAACAAGGCCCCCGTTGTTTTCTCCAGGGAACCAGGGCGAACAGCGAAAAGTCAGCTACTGGAACAAATCTGAAAACAAACCCCAACTCAACATCACGAGAGTTAAAGATCGGTACTATCAACGTAAGAAGCCTGAATGGCAAAGAAATGGAGCTAGCTGAGGAATTAGATAAGTACCAGATCGACATAATAGGGGTGACTGAAACAAAAAAGACCAAAACTGGTGAGATCTTTCTGAGCAATAAATACAAAATGTTATATTCAGGCAATGACAATCAAGGAAAAGAAGGAGTAGCCATAGTATTCAACACAAAATACGAGGCTAATCTTCTTGAATGGCAGTCAGTCTCAAGTAGAGTAATGTGGGCAAATATGAGAATGGGGAACTGGACAATGAGACTTATTTGTGCCTATGGTCCCACAGAAGGTTCTACTAAGGTAGAAGTGGAGGAATTTTTTGAGGCTTTAGAAAAAGCAACTGACACAATGAAAAAGGAAAAGTTGGTCCTTGTTGGGGATCTAAATAGTAGAGTAGGAAATGATTGTGAGACATAGAAAAATATTTTGGGAAAATTTGGAGAAAAGAGCAAAGCTAATAATAATGTCAAATATCTGTTGGATTTCTGCTCAGGACATGGACTGGTTATTACTAACACCATGTTCTAACATAAAAATGTGCACAAATTCACATGGAGAGAAGAGGCTAGGAATAAGAAAAGTCTCATTGACTATGTTATTGTTGATAGTGATGTTTTCTCCCTGGTGCAGGACACCAGAGTGTACAGAGGATTTGAAATTGGAAGTGATCACTATTTAGTCTTGAGCAGGATAAAATTGAATTTCATATTGAAAAGAATAACATGTAAGAAAGTTTTAAAGCGAATAAAAGTTGAGCAGCTCTCAGATGTGAACTGTAGACTAAAATACAGAAATATTATTGAAAAGAAAATGAAAGAGTTTGAGAACAGGAATCAAACCTTGGAGATTCAGTGGCAAACTCTGAAGGAAACATTGATTGATTCTGCCAGAGAGGCATGTGGTGAGGTTGTGTGCAAGGATAAAAAAATCAGAACTCCCTGGTGGATACAGGAAGTTAAAGAGGCAGTGAAGGAAAAGAAGAAAGCATATCAAAAGTTCCTGGCAAATAAGTCAGCTTTTACTCTTACAGAATACAGAGACAAATGTAAGAAAGCTAAACAGTGTGTAAAACTAGCTAAACAAAAGTCATGGGAGGACTTTGGCAAGAATATAGAAAATAAATATCAAGAAGGTGGCAAAATATTCTGGACGTTGTTGAAGAAGCATAGGAATGGCGGAAAGAGTGCTGTAAAAGGAATTAGAGATGATAAAGGTGACATGAAAACAGGAGAAAAAGATATCCTTGAAGTATGGAGTAATTACTTTGAAAAACTGCTAAATGAAACAAGCAGTGATGACAGCACAGTGGTAAAAAACACTCAACAGGCATGCAGTCAGGAATACATATCCATACTTGAAGTAGAAAAAGCCATCAAAGGCTTGAAATGTGGAAAGGCAGCAGGAGTAGATGATATTCGACCAGAAATGCTGAAGTATGGTGGTATAAGAGTCTTACAGTGACTGCACTGCATAGTTCAGAAAGCCTGGACAGAGGAACGAATTCCCGATGATTGGAGTAGAGCTCTCATAGCACCAATATATAAAAAGGAAAATAAAACTGAATGTGAGAATTACAGAGGTATTTCCCTACTGAGTGTTCCTGGCAAGATCTATGCAAGTATACTTGAGAAACGGTTGAGAAGAATTGTGGAAGGAAAGCTTGGTGAAGAACAAGCTGGATTCAGGCCAAATAGAGGCTGTCATGATCAGATCTTCACTTTACGACAAATAGTCGAGAAAGCATGGGAATATAACAAAGATCTGTATTTAAGTTTTGTCGATTTGGAAAAGGCATATGACAAGGTGCCAAGAGAGAAACTATTCAATACGCTGCAGTTATATGGTGTCAATGGGGCATTATATCAAGCAATACTTAGTGTTTATTTGAGTTGTGATTCAGCAGTTAGAATTGAAGGAAGTACAGGAAGATGGTTTAATGTTAAATCTGGTGTGAGACAAGGATGTACATTATCCCCTCTGTTATTCATTATCTATATGGATCACATTATGAAGGAATGTGGTATTAAACCTGATATCAGAATTGGAGATGTTAATGTCAGCTCTTTGTTTTATGCGGATGATGTTATACTTCTAAATAAATCCGCTACAAGTCTGCAAGATTCTCTGACTAAATTGAATAGCTGTTGTAATAGATATGGTATGAAGGTCAGCAATAAAAAGACAAAGACAATGAAAATAGGCAGAATCATTGAAAATGTCAACTGTGTTGTGAATGGAGAACCTGTGGAACAAGTAAAACATTTCAGCTACTTAGGCACAATTTTTACTGAAGATGGTAAACTAAATATAGAAATAGACAACAGAATCAGCAGAGCTGGTATCGTGGGAAGTCAATTGAATAAATTCATATGGAATAAGAAAGAAATTAGTCGGAACACTAAATTAGCTGTATACTAGACTGTGTTCAAACCAATTTTAACTTATGGATCTGAGAGCTGGGTCAGAAGTAAAACACTTGACCAAAGACTAGAGACCACAGATATGAGAGTCCTGAGAAAGATTAGAGGCATGAACAGATGGCCTCAATGGCAATATCATATTAAAAACGAGGATATTATGAAAGAACTTGACATTGTCAGCATCCAGGAATGCGTTAGCAGAGCTAATCTCAGATGGTATGGTCACTTAAATAGAATGGGAGAGGAAAGATTAGCAAAACAAGTGTTCTCTGCCAGGTTGGCAGGAAAACGACCCAGAGGAAGACCAAGATATAGGTGGATTGATACGGTACAAAGTGCCTTAGACGATAGAAATATAAGATCTGATAATGTTGGAGTCTTGACAAGTAACAGACTGATTTGGAGGAAAATTGTAGATAGGAAGTTAGTAATGATGTAATTTTTTCATGTAGTACTGTCATATCCTGTACACCCCTTGAGGGTACATGGCAGGAATTTGATGATGATGATGATGACTTTAATTATCAAAGTATTGATTGGGTAGCAGTAGAATCTCATTGGAATAATGAAAATGCATTTATTGAGCTGTTGTGGAACAACTTCCTAAAGCAGCATGTGAGAGAAGGAACTCGAGGGCAAAGAGTGTTAGATTTGATTGTAGTGTCAGAGGGTGTTTCACTTAAGGACGTAAGCATTCTGCCTCCGATTGGTGACAGTGGTACTCACTTGGGAAGTGACTAAGTTTATGAATGTTCCATTCAGAAAAGGTTACATACTGAACTACAAAGCAGGAATTATGACCAACTGAGTTCAGTGGAATGGGATCGGTTGCTGGGTGGAAAGAATGTCGACAGTGCATGCGAAGCATTTAAACAATACTTAAATGATGCAATATCAGAATGTGACCCGAGAGTTCGAAGAATAAATACGGTAGGAGTCAAATGGATGTGTAATCTTATTAAGCAAGAGATTCGTAAGAAAAGGAAGATGTAGAAGGAATACCGTCTGCATAAGGATGACATCCATTATGAATGTTATAAGCAGCAGGCTAAAATAGTCACAACTGTTGTACAGAAAGCAAAGTTTGAGTATGAAAAGAAACTGGCACTGTGTGCTAAAGACAACCCACAAAAATACTATTGATATGCTGAGAGTAAAACAAAGAATGAATATGAAATAATCATTCTTCTAAATCCAAATGGTGTGAGGGTTTCAGATACAGAAGAAGTTATTCAGTTAATGAGTGCCCATTTCATTAAAAGCTATCAACCTGATAGCTTTTAATTTTATCAATAGAATTACCACACATTCTTTCCATCCCAGTCAGAACAGGGATGATTCTGCAGAAATGGAAAGAATGTGTGGTAATTCTATTGCACAAGGGTGGTGTAAAGACCGATGTATCCAACTATTGATCAATTAGTATCTTAGGAGTGAAGGTGATGGTTTTGGAAAAATTGATTAGGGCTCGT
Organism: Typopeltis vanoorti; assembly: GCF_054136105.1. Lineage (NCBI taxonomy): Eukaryota > Metazoa > Arthropoda > Arachnida > Uropygi > Thelyphonidae > Typopeltis > Typopeltis vanoorti. The sequence continues at coordinate 12,423,377 of NC_143569.1, forward strand.
ATTCAGAAATGGGCTGAAAGCGAATCTCTACTTTACAATGAACAACGTGGATTTACTAAGGGAAGGTCTTGTTTTAGCAACTTGCTCACATTCTATAACAATGTTACCATTGAACTAGACAATGGAAATGGATACACTATGATACTTTTTGATCTGGCTTTTGACAAAATACAGTATGGCTTACTAAGGCTTTTGACAGAATACAGCATAGTATTCTTTTACATAAATTGGAGAATATGCATATGAGTTATAGAATATTAGCATCGATAAGAGGATTGCTGACTGATAGATATCAGAAAGTGGTATATGGGAGATGTGTATCTGCAAGATTTAAGGTAAGTAGTGGTGTACTACAAGGATCAGTGCTTGGTCCACTGTTATTCAATCTGTACATTAATGATATTGGGAAGGATTTGACCAGCAACATACAGCTGTTTGCTGATAATGCAAAGATAGGTAGGATAATCAAGAATGCTGCTGATATGCAGTACTTGCAGAATGATTTGAATAGGCTGGAAGTGAGGGGAAATAGGTATCAATTCAATGTCAGTAAATGTAAAATCTTTCACTTCAGCGTGATTAGATATCCAGTGTCGTATTATATTGGTGGGATTAGGCTAGAAGAAACTGATGAGGCTAGGAATCTTGAGGTGTTAATAGATAGGAAGTTGGAATTCGGGGGTCATGTGGCAAAGATTGCAAATTTAACTCAAAAGATAATTGCAATGCGAAACTTACTTTCACATATAGAGATATAGATGTTATTCTGCCTCTTTAAAAGGCCTTGATAAGATCTCGCTTGAACTATTCTATGCAGATCTGGTCTCCAGGTTTCCTTTGTCATTTTGATATATTGAAGAGAGTACAAAAGTGAGTGTTAAAAATGAGATCAGGATTATTGAATACTGAGTATGAAGCCAGATTGAGAATTTGTAGATTACAGACAGGAGAAAGAGTGTAGATATGATTGAGACTTATAAACTTCTGAAAGGTTCATACAGGATTTCAACTGATGAAAATTTTCAATTTATGGAGGGTGGGAAAAGGATGAGAGGGCATCCTTGGAAGATGGGAATGAAGGCCACTTCTAAGTTTTTTTTTTTTTTTTTTTTTTTTTTTTTTTTTTTTTTTTTTTCACTTAACTGAACTATTATATATGAATGATCATGTCCTTTTCTTAGAATTTCAGGCATATTTATATAATTATTCAGTATTTTTCAATAATTTGTATTTATTTCAGAATACCTTTCCCACAATATGCATTAATCAAGATGATGAAGATGGTGGTATGTGTATTAAAACGAAAAAGAAGAAAATAGGTTATAAAGATGAACATCACTATCTCAATTATAATCCAGTTAATTATCATTCAGAAAAAGGGTAAGTTGTGTTGATGTTGAAAGAGTGAGGGAAATGTTTATTTGGTGAATGGACATCTTCTTCCTAACATGGATTTTAGGCCAGGTGACCTGTTCCGGTCTCATGACATCTCTTTCTTGGACTTCCAATTCTTCTTTTTCCACTTATTTTATATTTATATAATATTTTTGATATTCTGCTGTTGTCCATTTGATTTAAATGTTCTATCCATTTTTGTTTTTACTGTCTTATGCAGTAATTAATTGGTTTTATATTCAAGGATTATAAAATTTGTTCATTTGTTTTATGGTCCCACTTATTATATCCAACTGTTTTTCTGAGAAATTTCATTTCTGCCTTTTTATGGTCCATGTTTAACTTCTGTATAGTAGAGTTGGTTTTGACGAGACATTATATAGTCTGATTCTAATGTGTTTTTGTACTAGCGATGGCTTAAATATATCATTTATTATGCCATTTACTTTGACAAAGTCTGATATTTTAGTATTGTATCTTTTTCTTCTTTGTATGATAAATCACATCCCAAGTATCTAAAAATATTTACTTGTTCTAATATTTTATTATCTATGACTATTTTACTTCTTATTGGGTTTTCTCCATTGAATGCCAATATTTTTGTTTTTTCTTTAGACATCATCAAATTCCTGCCATGTACCCTCAAGGGGTGTACAGGATATGATAGTACTACATGAAAAAAATTACATCATTACTAACTTCCTATCTACAATTTTCCTCCAAATCAGTCTGTTACTTATCAAGACTCCAGTATTATCAGATTTTATATTTCTATCATCTAAGGCACTTTGTACCGTATCAATCCACCTATATCTTGGTCTTCCTCTGGGTCGTTTTCCTGCCAACCTGGCAGAGAACACTTGTTTTGCTAATCTTTCCTTACTCATTCTGTTTAAGCGACCATACCACTTGAGATTAGCTCTGCTAATGCATTCCTGGATGCTGACAATGGTCAAGTTCTTTCCTAATATCCTCGTTTTTAATATGATATTGCCATTGATGCGATCTGTTCACACCTCTAATCTTCTCAGGACTCTCATATCTGCGGTCTCTAGTTTTTGGTCAAGTGTTTTACTTCTGACCCAGCTCTCAGATACATAAGTTAAAGCTGGTTTGAACACTGTCTTGTATACAGCTAATTTAGTGTTCTGACTAATTTCTCTCTTATTCCATATGAATTTATTCAATTGACTTCCCACCATACCAGCATTGCTGATTCTGTTGTCTATTTCTATATTTAATTTACCATCTTCACTAAAAATCGTGCCTAAGTAGCTGAAATGGTTTACTTGTTCCACAGGTTCTCCATTCACAACACAGTTGACATTTTCAATGATTCTGCCTATTTTCATTGTCTTTGTCTTTTTATTGCTGACCTTCATACCTTATCTATTACAACAGTTATTCAATTTAGTCAGAGAATCTTGCAGACTTGTAGCAGATTTATTTAGAAGTATAACATTGTCTGCATAAAGCAAAGAGCTGACATTAACATCTCCAATTTTGATCTTCTTCTTCTTCTTCTTCTTCTGCAGCTTCTCCCACTTAAGTGGGGATCACTGTTGATAATGAGTCTCCTCCACACCTCCCTGTCTTGGGCTGTCACCACATCCAAGTTCCTCAAGTCCTCTTCTACCAGCTCCCACCATCTCTTCTTTGGCCACCCACGCTTCCTCCTTCCTTGCACATCCATCTGCATGACCCTTCTTCCCACACAATCGTCCTCCCTCCTAATCACATGACCAAACCATCTCAACCTTGCCTCCTGTATCTTCGCTCCTAAGTTTATAACTTTCACTGTTCCTCTCACATAGTCATTTCTCAGACGATCCTTTCTGGTCACACCGCACATCCACCTAAGCATTCTCATCTCTGCTACTTCCATCCTGCTGATGTTATTTTTCCACAGCGCCACAGTTTCTGTAGCATACGTAATAGCTGGCCTCACTACTGTCCTATATATTTTGCCTTTCAGATTGATCGGCACCCTCTTATCACATAACACTCCAGCCATCTCCCTCCAGTTCCTCCAACCCACTTGTATCCTGCATCCCACTACCTTCTCAGCTCCTCCATCTTCTTCCACTGTTGAACCTAAGTATCTAAAGTCCCTCACCTTCCTGATGACATTTCCTTCCAGCTCCTGATCTGTCTCCTGGCCACCACCCACTGTGCAACACATCTACTCTGTCTTACTTCTGCTCAGTCTCATACCTCTCTTCCAGTACTTTTCTCCATCTTTCCAGTTTAGTTCCCACTTCTTCTCTTGAATCTGCACATAGCAAGATGTCATCTGCATACAGCATTGTCCAAGGCGCATCTTCTCTCACCTCCTCTGTTACCACCTCCATCACAATATTAAACAGAAACGGACTTAATGCTGACCCTTGATGCAAGCCAATTGTTACTTGAAAACTTTCTGTCTGTCCCAAACAGGTCCGAACACTTGTCTTCACATTTCTGTACATTTCCCGCACCAACCTGACATATTTCTCCGGAATCCTCTTTTCCCTCAGACACCTCCAGACTTATTGCCTTGGCACTCTATCGTATGCTTTCTCCAGATCAATAAGGTGAGAGGGTACATCCTTGTCGTTCTCCTCTTGATATATCTCTCCATTCTGAGATGTGTTCTAATTTAACTGCTAATTTCCTGTATATATTTCTTGAATGGATTATAAAAGTTAGTTTGGTATATTTAAGTCAGTTAATATTTTAAATAATTTTTGTCAAAGGCTTTTTCGTAATCAATAAAGGCCACATGTGTTTCTTTTTGAAATTCTCTTCTCTTTTCTATTAATAATTTTATAATAAAAATTGGATATATGCAAGATCGGCCTTTTTAGAAACCATTTTGTTCTTCTAGTACAGTGTTTCTCAACCTTTTTTGGATCATGCCCCACCTCTAGCATAATAGTCAGCCAAATTCTGAAAAAGTATTATATAAATATGTATAAATATGTCTATGTACATTTTCTAATTGCCCACGTTGAGAAACACTGTTCTAGTAGTTTGTCCTCTACAATGCTTCTTATCTTCTCTTTTAATATTCCTGCATATATTTTATATCCTGTATTTAACAGACTAATTCCCCTATAGTTATTGCAGTCTTTTATTTCTTTTTTTATAGATTGGCATAACCAGTGCTTTTTTCCAAGAGTTAGGAGTTTTTCCAGACATCCAAACCATATTAAAAAATTTCAGAAGTCTTTCATTAATTTTTCACCTGCATTTTGTATAGTTCTATATTTATATTGTCTTCTACTGGTGTTTTCCTATTTTCATCTTGTTTATTGTATTTTTCAGTTCTAACATTGTGATATTTTCTGTTAAGTCATTCTTTCTTTTATAAAATTTTCTTTCATTGTTCTCATTTGTTCAGAGATTTTGGAAATAGGTCACCCATTTTTCTAAATCTATTGTTAGTGTTTTTATCTTTTCTTTTATTTATTTATTTATTCATGCATTTTATTACTTTTTAGGTTGTGACTTAAATATATCCTTTTCTAGTTCTGTTATGAAATTGTTCCATCTCTGTTTTTTTCCCCTACTTCTCGTTTTGCAATTGCACTGTTTCTTTTATACTCTATTTCAGCTTTTATTGTTTTGGAATTTAGCCATTTCTGGTAACTGTCCTTTTTTGTTTTTATTATATTTTCTATTTCTTTGTTTCAGTCTCATAGTTCCTTTTTTTAAACCATTTGTGCTTTATTCCTAAGGTTTCTGTTGCTGCTTTTGTGAGAATTAATTTTCTATGTCACTTGATTCATGTGTGATTTCTGTTTTGATATTGTTTTCTAACTCGGATATCCTGTAATGAAGAAATTTTGTAACTTGGTTGGTGAGAATTTTCAATTTTATGCATTTTTAGTCACTTTGGTTTACATTTTTTTAAACTTTTTTTTTTTTTTTTTGGTTTGGAACAGACATATGATTTCATGTTTTTTTTATCAACCCACTGATGAAAGATCACAAAACCTGTAGCCTGTCAATGTCATATGTGTTCAAGATGGTAAGGAAAAGGAAAGAGACCATTGTAGGTTTTGAACAGCTGGAGATATCTAGTACCTCGTGGGACCAACTTTTGGCTGAATGACAGCAGCTGCCCTTCGGGACATGCTTTCAATCACTTTCTGATATGTTGCAACAGAAATATTCTTTCATTTCTCACACAAAACTACCCCTTTGCTGATGACAGCTGCTGTGGTCTGGAGCAAATTCAGTATTCTAATTCATCCCAAAGATGTTCATTGAGATTGAGGTCAGGAACTCTGTCAGCCAGTCCAATACTTCAACATTGTTTTGCGGAAACCAGTCTCAGATGTGCAGTACAGTATGGCATGGAGCATTGTCGTTCTATAACATGCAAGGGTCACTGCCAATACCACAGCATCAGAACATGAAGTTGTCCAGGTAGCCATCAGATGTCTTGGTTTTGGGCACATCCCCCAGGAGACCAAGCCTCATCCTTGTGAAACACCTCCATACCATTACCAAGCCTCCACCAAATTTGACAGTTAGAATGATGCAGTCCCGCTGAAACCGTTCGCCAGATAATTGCCAGATCCAAACATTACCATCAGAGTGAAGCATTTGTAAGCATGATTTGTTGCTCCATAGAATCTTTTCGAATCATCTGTAGTCCAGGAGCAGTGTGAAAGACATCAGTCCAAACATCATTTGGTATTTGGGAAGGGAGTATGTGTGTCTTGTTCGAATCAGATCTGCAGTGATATCCTAAGGCATGCAACTCTCTGCAGACAGTTCTATTGCTGAGAGATATTCCTGCAGCATTTTCCATGTTGACTTGGAGGTCCACCGCTGATAACGTGCAGGGATGTTCAATTATTCCGAGACAGAGCTCGTTGATCTTAGTGAATGTCAGTGGCCTCTCAAAGAGTTTTCCTGCTGCGATAGCACCATCAACTTTCCTTTTACAAATGACAAAGCAACTGCAGATTTTGATATACTGAGATGGTTAGCAATGTCACGGACAGAGAAACCACCAATGTGACACCGAACTGCCATCCCATGTTGGAAGTCAGTCATTTCAGCTGAACATGGCATCTTGACATCGAGTGCAGTGCAAAACATGCAGCACAGCCTGCCTTTATTACGAGACTTATGCAGATGCAATTCTTGGAAAGTGGTGGGGCGAGAGAACTTAGTTTAGTTCCACGTGCTGTAGATAATATATTATGTTATATTTTATATATATAGTAGACGCCTTTTATTGTGATCACTTTGGCACAGTTGCTCGATAATAATAATAACCAGCTGATAATATTAAGCAAAGAATATAAAAAATTGAATAATTTATTTCAATTTATTGTTATAAATAACTTTTTAATAAGCAACAACAACATAAAAGTTATTTAAAAAACTTATCTGGTGTTGTCTGTCGAGTCTTTGAATGTAGTAGTTCATGAATTACTAAACCAAATTTTTAATGCTTATTCAACTTGAATATCCTTACTAGAATCGGAGCTCTCTCCATCCATGTTCTCATTAGTAAGAGCTGAAGTTTCAATGTTTGATCTGTTTTTTTAAGATCTTACACAGAATGGTTGTGAAATTTTTAAATGTACAACCGCACTGCTGACTCATTTTACTTTTTTTCCGCCATAATGCTATGGGCTATTTTAACGAGCACTTAATGAAAGAGAGCACGAAAATAAACTCAAAAAATCGCAATTAGACTGTATTTATACCCCCCCCCCTCCCTCCCCTGCATTTGCCTGGAAGATTTAAGATTTAAAAAAATTTAAGATTACCCACCTGCATTTGTCTAGGAGATATAAGATTTACGGGAGAATAAGATTAAAGGAAGATTAACAAAAAAGTCAGATTTCAACAAATTTTCCTTGTCAAATTTTCTCATGATTAACCTTATTTCTTAGAATTTTGAGATGCAAAAGGCTAAACATTCGAGGAGGTTGATAACAATAAGCAGAACTTTGATTATAATAGATGGATTATTTTTAATTCATTTTGAATGGTGTGTTTTTGGACCGACTGATTTTGATAACAATAGCCGATTGATAATATTATCCACAATCACAATAAGCGGATTCTGCTGTATTTATTTTTTATTTTTTTCCATACAAGTTCGGAAACAGTAAGCATTCTATGAAGTGATTTCTAACTAGAATTATCAATTAACAAAACAACTGTCTTTTAAATAAATACCTTTGCAATTATTTTAGAAAAATAATTATCTTCAATAAACATATATCATTATAGAAGTTTCTCTTACTTTGTCCTGCCGTTAACAACAAACTACTGTAAACTATAAAAGCGACAGTATGCACATATGAAGTACAAAATTTAACCATATGAAACTAATATGGAAAATAATTTATTTGAGACACTTTTCTTTTCCTGAGTACCTTGCAAATGTCATTAAAACATTATGTTCATGAAATTTACAAGTGATTGTTATCAAAGCATGTTTGCCAGTTTTATCTTTTTATCCCTCATCATAATATCAATATTTTTCAGTATAAATAATTTAAGGATATTATTTCTGGGAAAACTCCCATGTTACTCCTCTTAACAAACTATTTACATTTACGGCTATTTTGCCTGCTTCTGTTACTTCATGATAAAAAACACTGACGCCCTTTTCAAAAAAATAAAAAACCTAACCCTATCCCACTAAGGCATCCTCACTTCATTTGATTCGGTCTCTTTATACACCAACATGGACGTCCCCAGAACTTTAGACATCGTACACACACTACTCTAGGAAGACCACACCCTACACTCTCATACTAAACTAATGCCCAATGACATTATTAACCTAATAAAACTAATAATCTCGGCAAACTTCTTCAAGTTCAACAACATGTACATTCAAATCTTCGGACTCCCCATGGGGGCCAAAACATCAGTGGACATCTAGCGGAATTATTCCTAGCACACACAGAATCATTCCCCACCCCCCGACATCACCTTTTATGGCAGATACGTGGACGATATTCTTTGCATTGGAAATCCTATACACATCACCTTAAAAACTTTCCTAAACAGTTACAGCAACAGACTAAAATTCACCATAGAAACCGAACAGAACAAATCCATCAATTTCTTAAACTTGACATTAACCAGAACACACAACAAAATAGCCACGAAAGTATACCACAAACCCTCACATATCGGAAACTACCTCCATTTCCACTCATACCATCCATATTCCGTTAAAAAATCGGTCATCTTATCACAATTCATAAATGCGTACAAATTTTCATCCAATCAGATCTTCAAAAATCGCAACTATCCTACACAACTAATAAATTATGCAAACAGGACGGCCAAAAACCGACAAAACAACCCAAGTACCAAAACAAACTTCCCTACACAAAAAATTATCAAACTACTATACACCCAAAACACATACAAATACTATAAATTCATTTTCAAACATACTGACTACAAATTCTGGTATTCACCACAAACTAAAAATTAGCAAATCTCCTAAAACCCACTAAATTTCACACACAAAAATGAAATATTTGAACACCACAACGTAGTCTATAAATTTCCCTGCCAAAAAGACTGTGATATCACCTACACAGGTTCCACCATCAGGTCTTTATGGGCAAGACTACAAGAACACTTCTGTGATTGTAACATCCCTATTCCAGAGCATTTAAAGACTAAAAAACGCAACATATTCTGTCGTGTTTGTCTTTAAAAAAAAAAAAAAAAATGTTCTAAATGGCTAGAATGTGTAAACATTCTTACATTTTCTTAGGTCTTCTGGTAACAGCACTGCCCTTTGGTTGGAAACACCTTGGTTTGAGTCCTATGTAGAATGCAGAGAACCTTTATAAGGATTTCTCAGTTAAGGAATTACCCTGACTTATGCTGAGGGGTTAGAAGGGGGGGGGGGGATGTTTTTTCATCCTACAAAAAACAGAAAGACACATCCATTTAACAGGTACAGTTAACCGATCTATTACTGACAGTGCAGGATTTTTTTCTCCTGGAAACTCAGCCTTTTCATTCCGCATATAGGCAAATCGGCTTTCAGAACACACAATTTACAGACAAAAAAGCTGTTGGTGGTGGTGAGGCAATACATGGTATTGATAGTAGGTGTGCGTGTAGTATGGGAGATGATTAGATGTGTGTGTGTGTGTGTGTGTGGAGTACAGTGCCCTCCTGTGATGAGTCTTTGGAGGTGTCATGTAGTAGTAGTAATAATAATAATTTATCACCTAACTAGCCAACCTGTTCTGTAAGTTCGTTACTGAGAATGCATTTTATAATTTGTTATGTTTTCATATACACACACACACACACACACACACACACACACACACACACACACACACACACACACACACACACACACACACACAAGGGTCCCCCCCCCCCCCCCCCCCTTGTTCCAGACTGGTAGGTCGGTTCTCCCTGAATTCCGATGACTCGAATTTTGAAGACTCAACACTCGGGATAGCCCCTGAGTTTCAAAACGTTTCAAATAACTTGACAAAAACGTTACAGCCAGTGGTGAACTATGGAAATTTTAACGAAGGGCTTGCATCGTTGAGCAAAAAAAAAAAAAAAAAAAACGTATTTCACACAAAAACTCTTATTAATACAGCTTGTGTACAAATGCCAATCAAAAGTATGAAGGGACAATCAACCTGAAAAGGTTATCATTTTTAAACAAATATTTCATCATCTAAACATGAAATCATCTGTGTTTATTTATCTTACATAATTATTATTAGTAGTAGTACGGGCAACTCCAGGGAGGCCCTGACATCATGTCAAGAACTACTATTCGACATTCACACAGTATCTATCATACCTTGCCTTGAACTCATTCACAGTCATGGCACCCACAACAGACTCTGGCAGCTTATTCCACTCATCCAAGTAAAAAAACCTAGCTCTAACACCTTTGCTAACCACACTCTTGCCCAGCTTCCATGTATGGCCCCTAGTACTCCCACCACCAGTCCTATTCTCAAAAAGATCTTCTGAATTAATCTTATAGAAACCCTTCAGCAATTTGAATGTCTCAAATATGATATACTGCTTCAGCAATTTAAATGTCTCAAATGTGATATACTGCTGCTAATAGGTGGAAAATGGGTGATATCTCAATCATATCACCAGGGTTTCTTGGTCACTCGTCCAGAGATGAGTGACCAAGAAACCCTGGCACCCATATCTGGGCACAGTAGTCTAGATGGGGTCTTATCAAGGCTCAATACCGAGGAACAATAACTTGTTTGTCTCTGCTTGTTAAAGTATTTTTCAGCAACCAAGTAATTTGATGAGCTGATTTAGCCACTTTTGCAATGTGCTCCCTAAACTTCAACTCCCTATCCACCAACACTCCCAAATCCCTGGCCTCATCAATCTCCTGTAATTCGGTTCCACCAATGTGATATACTGCTGCTAATATTTTCACCCCAAAATGCATAACCTTACACTTTGCCACATTAAATTGACATCCATTTTCCTTAGCCCAGTCCTCCAAACTATCCAAATCATCTTGCAAAATTTTGACATTGCACTTACAATTGCTCTACCAAACTTTGCATCATCAGCAAATAAGTGAACGCTTCCTCTCAGATCCTTTCCTATATCATTAATGAACAAATTCAAAAGTAGTGGTCCAAGAACAGAACCCTGCGGCACACTACTAGTCACAGGCCGTCTTTTGGACTCTACTCCTGAATAAACCACTCTCTGATATTTCTCCATCTACCACCCTCCTATCCATCTCACCAACCCTATATCCATCCCCATATGCTGCAGTTTACTGATTAGAATCCCATGTGGTATCCTGTCAAAGACCTTAGCAAGTTCCAGTAGAATCACTGTAAACTCATTACCCTTATCCAGTTCAGCTGTCACTGTGTTATAAAATGTGAGCAAGTTACTGAGGCATGATCTATCCTTCACAAAACCATGTTATCCCCCATACAGTATCCCATTTTCATCTATCCAATCCTGTATTTTTCTCTTGACTAATTTCTCCAAGACCTTGACAACGATTCCTGATATGCTAATCAGTCGGTAATTTACAACAACAGTCTTGGAACCTCCTTTATGCAGTGGAACCATTTTCCCCTCTTTCCACCCCCTCGGGACTAACCCAGACCTGAGACTCAAATTAAACAAAATGGTTTAATGGGCACTGACAATTCTTTAGCCGCTTCACGTACGACACGAGCTGGTATACCATCCAATCCTACAGATGTATTGACATTTAGGTTTTGTAATAGTCTATTCACCTCCACTTCATTCACCACAATTCCCGTATAATCTATTGGTTCATTCATTCCTGCAATGTCACCACCTGGATGATATATTCTTGCAAAGTGCTCACTCAGTAATTCAACTATATCAACTGATTCAGTTACCTCCCTTCCATCAGCATTCTTCAAAATCATTCTGCCATATGCATTTTTTTCTTTTACTTGCAACATATCAAAAAAACTGTTTGGGATTCTCTTTAGCCTGCATGGCTAATGTTCTTTCATAATCCGTTTTTGCTTTTCTTACCACACTCGTTACCCTTCTGGCCTGCGCTTTATACCGTTCATACCTGCAAGTCACCTTTCTCCTTAAATTCCCTCCATAGTTGTTTCTTTTTTTGCAGCTGAAGCTTAATGGTGTTATTCATCCATTTAACCCCAACTTGATTTATTATTCGGACTGTAGGTATACAGTCATCCATTGCCTCATGCAAACACTTCTTTACTGCCTCCCATGCACTATCAACATCTAGCCCTTGCAGTTTTACATGCCATGGCACTGAACCAATCAAACTCCTAAGCTTGTCATACTTACCAGCCTGATAATTCCACATGTACCCTGTCTTAATTGATAATTCTACACATTTAGCCACCTCCCAGGTCAAGACCCTATGATCACTCTCACCGATTGGTTGCAACATGGTCATATTCATTACAGTCAAATTCTCAGTTGCAATTACTAGGTCAAGCACTCTCAAACCGCTAGTGTTTTCCATCACATGCTGTCGCAGATAGTTATCCCTTAATAACTGCATAAAATCCAATTTCTTCCTCCCAGGTGTTCTCTCCTCCTTCCAATCAATGTTACCATAGTTGAAATCCCCCATAATAATTATCCTCCTTCCACTCATTGCATCTATTTGTCTATGCATACTATCTCCAGCATCTATTCCATCACCTGGTCTATAACAGCACCCAACTGTATATTTTGTTCGGCTAGTTTCAATCTCACACCAAATAGCCTCAAATGTGCTCTTTTCTATATCCTACAGTTCCACTTCTATTCTCCTTGGCTGTAGCTCATCAATAACACTCCTCTCCCCATAAGAAAAACATTTTTTTATTATCAAAATATAATAAAAATAAAATCTTTTATAATCACACATGAAATATTCCGCATTTTTTATAAACAAAATTCTTTTGTTTGTGATAGAAGTTTTTATCACAAACAATCTATAACCAATAAATAAGTATTATCTCAACACAATAATATTGAAGTGTATGTTATATTTCTCTTCGTTTTTATACTTCAAGTGATAATCAACGGTACCAATCAGGGGCATTATTTTATAGTCCTATTTATTTATATGTGATTACCAAAAGTGAGATCTTATTTGTAAAATGGTAGTAACAGTAACTATAACATTTTATTTAATAAAATCACTTTTTTAGATTACCGTATGAGTTTGTCACTTAATATATTTCAAAAAATTATGTTTTTTTTTGTTTGTTTTTGAAAAATTAAAAAAGTGAACAAGGGGATCGCAAATTTGAGAAAAATTTAACAAAGGGCTTGGGCGAACCCCTTATAGGTCACCGCTGGTTACAGCCTACATCTGTTTCCCATTTCAGCTTATCATTATATAGTATAGAGTGTATACACACACACACACACACACACACACACACACACGTATATACCCACATCTCCATTTACACGGTAGATTGGTACCAGAAAAAAACGTGTAAAAAAGAATACAGTGCATGTGAAAAAATAGAAGAATGGTTCTAGATGTGAAAACCCAATACGAACAATAAGTTCTTTTTAAACAAAATGTATGAAAATCATTCAATAAAACTATTTAATTTTAATGGAATGTTTTTTTTTTTTCGTTTTTATTTTAAATACTTCAAGTATATACATGTATCTTTCTTAAAAAAAATACTGTGTCATTAATATAACAGAAATTTGAAAAGGCTTAAATACACCGCACATGTCGTCATCAGTTAAATTTTATTCACCGTCACTGTCTGACAAGCTAAACAAGCCCCCTTATTAAGCTACATTGAGGCAGGCTGCCTCTATGCTAAACCTCATAGACGGTACTGGTCGTGCATCTGTTACATTGGTATGTCTTTCTCGCTATATTTTACCATCATACAATAAATAACAGTAATCAATCTATAGTTGTTGTTGTTTTTTTTGATGAAAGTATGCTGAGTTGCTCTTACTCACTCTGATGCTCAGTCACTATCAACCATGCTCTTTGGTTTGGAAGACCTGGGTTTGAATTCCCTCTAGAATGCAATGAACTTTTACTGACTTCATACAGAGAAGGCAGGGTTTGTCATCCCACAAAATCTGACAGAGAGAAGTCAAAGACATCCAGATATGCTTATTACCTATTTGTTTATAGCAGGATTGACTTTGGTTGGTTTTGCTTCAGTACAAGGGAGTCAAACTTGCAGTCACAGGTGCTTCTATATTTATTATAAGATTGTTGGTAAGGCTGTCTGGTGAGTCTAAAACTACATTGAGGAGGTTGGTGCTTAGAATAAAGGATATTGTCTCATGAAGCTTGGGAATGTTGCAGATGTTGAGTGCGAGATCCCATTTTGTAGCATGTAAATTGGTTCATACAAGAATATGACTAGTGTTGATGTAAATTGATGAGCACTCAGAGGTTTGATGGTTTCTTTAAATTGTAGGAAGGTGGGAATTATATTTGAGTCCAGCAGTGTTTTGAAATGGAAATCCTGCTTTGTTGAACTGATAGCTTGCTGAGTTTGCAAGTATTTTTGGTCAGTTCTTTTCCCTTGTAGGATAAGTAAATGAGTTTTTAATGGCACTTGTATCAATTATTTGCAATAGTATAATTCACAAGAATTATAATTAATTCTTGTGAAGATATGCTTCTAATAATCATTACTATACAAAAATGCCATTAAAACTCATTGAGAATACCATATTGATGGGCTGGATGATGGTGTTTTCCAGTCCAGAAAAATTTGGCACACCCCTTGAGGGTACATGGCAGGAAATTGATGATGATGATGAAAAATTTGTCTTTTTAACTTAACATCATTTTGCTTTTTTTTTTCCTTCAACTTTTTTATCTAGAAATATCAGCAAAGAATATGTGATTTTGAATTAATATGTTAACAGTGCATAATTAGCAAGAAATAAACCTTTATTTTAATATCCATGATTATCATTTTCTAGTGCTTACCATCATAAGGTATAACATATATTTTGGTAGTCTCACCTAATTAATATTTTATTACTGTTTCCTCTTGATAACTTGCTTCCAATTGTCATTAGGAATAATATACCAAATATTTTCTCTATCTGCCAAGTCTCTTTTGTTCAGTTCTCTGACTCATAACTATACCCAACCAGTTATAATAGCTTTATTTACTTGCATCTTTGCTCTGTTTCCACATTATTACTAAAGTGGAAATAATGTCATAGTCTCTCTTGATGTCTCCATTTTCAATTGGCTTTGCTATAGATGCCATCTGTTAACTTCCCAGTTTTCATTCTGATATATCTGGCCTCCAGTCCTTGTTCAGCTGCTTTATTTCTAATCAAAATTTCTCTGGTATGTTAAAAATTATTATAACAATGGCATGTACAGGGTGTTCGGGATAAATTTGACAGTTTCGTAAGGAAAAAGAAAATCTTCTTTGTATCTATTAAATTTAATGAATTGACAAAAAAACATTACAGGCAGAGTTAATTACAATACTATCAACAAGATTTACTCAAAATAACCACCATTAGCATCGATCACAGCTTCAATTCTGCTTCGGAACCTCGAACAAGCTGATGCTACAGTCTCCCTGGGAAGGGCCGCAAAAACTGTTTTAATTTTATCCATTAACTGGGCTTTTGTATTACTGGAAGTGCGATTGGTGTCTTTTTCAACTGCGCCCCATACAAAATAATCCATGGGGTTAAGGTCTGGGGAGTTTGGAGGCCAAACATTTGGACTGGTGAAGTCGTAGAAATTTTCAGACAACCATTTTTGACTTTTCCCAGAGGTGTGGCAAGGGGCCGAATCCTGCTGCCATACATACGGCCTACCATTGGCTACCCTTGTTATCCAGGGCTTGACTACAGTTAGCAACTCCACGAACAAAGCCCGAATTCCAATGCCAGGGTTCTTCAACACCTGTTCCTGCAGATTTGCGAGGAATTCTGCTGTACGAACGCAATCAGATCGTCTGCTAGGGATCTTTCTTCTTGCTACATCCTCGTAGTCACCATTGCAAGTCTCTAGTTCATGCCTGATTGTTTTGTTACAGTTTGTACAAATTGTAAAAAATCTTCTTTGTACAATTTGTAAAAATATATTCTATGATTACTATCTTCTGCAACCTCATTCAATTTTTAAAATTACTCCATACATCCATAATAACCATATCTTCAGTTTTTACATCACCATTAGTTTTTTTTTAATGATATGTCTTTCTCCATTTCTAATCTTTAACAGTATCCTCCAATACATTTTGACCTGATTATTTATCTTCTATATTCTTTTCCAAAAATGTTCTCATGATTACTTTTACTTAATAACTTAAATTTCATGCATTTTTATCCATATTCTTTAAGTGCACACGTTGACTTACTTGCCGTGAATGTTCGTTATTGTTTCTTCTTTATCGGCACTGCATTAATTCCATGATTCCACCATAGATTTCTTAGTTTTAAATTCTCCTAACATCATTACATGCTTCTTTTGCTCTATCAGTCAAAATTTTCTTTGATACCACTCAAAGTAATGGTTCATGTTTTCAAACTTTTTCGCTTTTGCCTAATAATATGTGAGTCTCCTTCATGTTTGAGACTTGATCATCTTTGATTCTTGAAACATTGACAAGTATTTAATCATATTCATGACCTTAACTGTCCTTTTTGACTATGTTAGCATTCAGACAGCATTTTAGCTTCATACGTGTTCATGTATCATTCCACACAAAACAGTTAAGAATGGACGAACTAGCTTTGAAAGAACTTAATATTTGCAGCCGATGGGAAAATGTGGAATAGTTTGAATATTTGTAATGTAAGTATCTATAATTAAGCATTTCTGTAGGACATTTTCGGTGTTGAGTCTATATTGGATCTCTACACAATTCAATAAAATCAAGACTTAATTTTTACATCAAGTATGGTCTGCTTTCATCAAAAATTTAACTGCCACAGACCTAGGATATGGCACATGTGATATCACAGAACATGATAGCAACAACTAGCAATGTTCCAACATGCATACAGTAAGGAATTTATCATTTGTATTCTGGTTTATCAGTTATATTTAACAGTTGTGAAGTTATCAAAAACATCTAATATGTGTAATTAATTGTTAGTAGGCTTTTGTTATGTAAAACCTTTATGTACCTCTATCCCTGATGATGTAAATCTTACGCCACACAAAACTTGTCAGGTTTTAATTGCTTATTTTTAATAAATCCCTTGTTTATATTACAATGTGGTCTCAATACCAAAAACTTCCCACAGTTTGAATGTGGGAAAATTGGATACTAGTATTAATTTTCCATAAGATATGTACAGTACCTGGTAAAAAATCATGCAGTGCAATTAAATAGTAGGTCTCGGTAATATTGATGGCACCGGTGATTCTTATGCATGCATTTATCTTTTTAAAATGAAATTCTTGCCTTTTATATGTTAAATAATAATATTTATTTATAAATAACAATATTTAACAATAAAGCTTTGTATTAAGCGAACATTTCGTGTTTTAATAACTCATCTATGATGTATGATATCTAGTAATTATTTCATGAAATGTGAATATGTGTTCATTTTATTTTAGTGATTTTTGTCTGTTCTTTGATTTTTTATTTTTTTTTTTCCTTAGCATAATTTTCATATAATTATTCTTTACATCATCCTCCAATAAATATTTTTTTATATAATTTTAGGTTAGAGCTGCAGAACACTTTTGATCGACAAGCTGCTGATGCCGTTGTTGATTTTACATGTGATGATGATGTGCAAATGGCACGACATAAAAATACTCTTAAATGGTATACTTTTTAAAATTAATGTTAGTAAAATTTGTGTGACCTTATAGCAAGAGTTTGGTTTTAATAATATAAGAATTTCATAAATCATTGTGACATTATTGAAAACTTTGGAGCAACATCAGAACGGAGACTCAGGATGTCACTGGAGAGTCTCTTCCTTCATTCTCACCTAAACCTTTTCTTAAAAACCTTCTGAAAACCTGTAGTGCATGACAAGCACGGTAAATGCTAGTTGAATAGGATAGATTGAAGAGGCAATACAGGATGTGTGTTAGTATTAGTGCACAATATTTTAATATAATAGGTGGTATACCATCTGGACCAGATGCCTTGTTTGTGTTCAGGTTGCTAAGGATTCTTTGGATTTCTTTTTGTCGGAAGACTAATGGAGACATGAAGGGAGCCATTGTTAGTAGTGCAGGATATGGAAGACAAGAGTGATGATGCAAGTAAGTTGGCCTTGGCTTTTGGTGAAGTGAATACAGTAGCGTCTGGATGTAAGAGTGGTGGCAACCTGGGTGGGCCTTGGCAAGGGGGCCCAGAAGGAGCGATTGCCATTGGGACCAGATATATATTAATCATTTTACAAAATGTGTATTTTTTTAAGTAGTCTTTTTTAAAAAAAAAAAAAATAATAACAGAGCAGTACTTGGTAAAGTTTATGTTTTTGCACACTTGTGCAAAGAACATTGACATGATTTCAGAAGTACCATTTTAAAATTTTACAGCCTAAAATACATAAAATCCACCTGTGTTGTCCTCATTTCAATTTTCTTGTTGGCTAGTATAATTACTCTGTTAGATATGTAGACAACTAATTTCATGTAATGTAATATGTGAAAAATGTACTTATTGGAGTGTGAGTAATTTGTGGAAAAATGAAGATAATTGTACCACAATATCAAAAATATGTGGTGATCAGTCATATTACAGAAGTAGATGTGTTGAATTAGAGTATAAGTTCAAATGAGTTCACTTTGCTGGAGCAATGCATGTGTTAAGTGCATGATAGTGATAGGGATTTGACTGAGGAGAGTGAATGTGAGAGTAATTCAAAAAACAAACTCTTGGTTTAATTTTAAATCACAGCCTCTTTATAGATAGTTATAGAACATGCTACATTGAGTACTTCCTAATACCAAATGGGAATTGGGATGACAAAGGATATGGTTTTACACCAATTCCATGATTAGGAGTGTGATAGAATAACTAACAATCGAAGTGTTTTTATAGTGCAAAGATTCCTGATGTCACAGAGCCCTGCAGATCAAATGATTGTACTGGTTGAAATTACTTTGAAAGGAGATTAGTATTGTATGAGAGAAAAAGTGGAAGAATTGTTAAATGAAGTGAAAATCAGGAGTCGAGGTTGTGCATTTGTAGCCTAAATATGACCTGAGTGAACTGAGATGGAGAACTCTGCAAATGAACGGTTGAAAGGATTTGTACCTACCAGATATGCATTTAAGTGTTTTTTAGCGAATGTTTGGTGAAAGAGAGAATGTGTAAATAGTCAGGGAAAATAGGTCAGGGTAGTTATATGAGAGCATGGATGTGTATGCCATAAAATGGAGACCAAATTTTGATTATAATGAGAGAGAGTGAGAGAATGAATTATTGGTAATAGCGATAACCCAAGGAATAGCGGAACTAGTTTTGTCAGACAAGAAAAAACGATGACTGGAGTGATGGAATAGGTAATTTCATTGAGAAATCATCTCAGCTGCTTATTTGAATTAGTCAGGTTTTAAAATTTACTTGAAAGTTGAATATTTGTCAGTCTGATGGATGGCTATCATGCATCGTCACTAATGCTCAGAGCATTAGGAATAAAGTTGAGTTCTAAGTATTGATAAATGTAAAGAGGACAAAACGGTATTGGCATTGTGAGACTTGGTTGAAGGATGTTGTTGCAGAATGTGACAGGTACAGTGTATTTATTCAAGGAGGACAAAGATATTATGAGCAAGAGAGTTCGCTGATGTGGCAGCCTGGTTGGCCGAGTGGTTAGCGTGTCCACTCTCCAGCCAAAAGGCTGCGGATTCGAATCCTGCCATGGGCAAGGATGTTTGTGATTGTCTGTGAAAATGCTAGTGGTGGTGGACAGTAGATGCCGTTGGCCTAGATAATGTGGTTGATGGATGAGGTTGAGTGGTGGAGACAGAGTTGTAGAGTAGGTGCCCTCCCTCAATGAGTCTTTGGACTCCCTGAAGGTGTTAAATAATAATAATAATAATATGGTTAATTGGAGTTTGAGTAAGAATATAGCACTGGATTCAAAGCTGTTTTGAATCCAGCTTGGCTACTGCTAAAGTCCTTTGGGTCATCTGATAAGGACTGAATTGTGACAGATCAATCTCATGAATACAAGTAGGGCTGTATTATGGGTGATTTCAACCATGAGGGGATATATATTGAAGGGTGAAGAAAGTGTACCTTGAGGGGAGGAGAACTTCGCAAACAGTTCGACTAATTTTAAAAAATTGCCGTTATTCCTTTCATATAATTTATCAGATGATCCACGAAAAGCTAAATTTTGGCTACCAAGGAATTTTATAATTACAATCAAGCATTCTAAAACACTCGCCCAATGTTTCTTTTCCATTTCATACATGCTTTGAGTCTGGCAATCAATAGTAGTGCAAGAATATTTGACAGTAATAGCATCTGAGAATGTCTGTAAATGAGGAGCTTATTATGACTCCATTTAGTGAATCATGCAGTTTTGAATTGAAAAGTGACAATGCATGTTGGAAGCTTTCACTAAAGATGATCTCCTCCGTCAGTGAATCCCTAAACTTCTTGGAGTATAAGAATAATATACTGGTAAATTAGTGAGAATAACTGCTTTGAACCAATTCCGATATGTTAGCTGTGAAAGCAACAGCTTTTTATGATGGTTATATACCATATTAGCTTAGAGGTATGCAGTTTTTGTTGAAATCTGAGTACTGGATCTAGAAGTATGTCTGAGTTGAGATAAGTGGAATGTGAAGTTGTTAGCTATGTTTATAGAGAAATTCATTTGCTTCCCTCAAATATAATTGTGAATTTTCTTAATGCCACACCACCAGCACAAGAGACTAAATGCCTGCAATATTGTCTCAAAATGCTTCCATTTGGAGCATTTTATAACATGCAATAGAAGGTGAAACTACTCCACCTGATTTAAATAAGTTCTCATTATAAAAAAAGAGAAACAACTAAATGTGAGAATTACACACTACTGAGTTTCCTAGAAAATTTATTTATTAAAATTGGTGATAATCAGTCTGAGTTTATACCAAACATGGGTTTCCAAACCATAGATTTGTTATATGAGATGAGAATATGGTAATTATCTCAATGCTTTCAAGTTTTGTTGATCTCACTAAAGCTTTATTATAGGATGCATTGTTTATACTTAAGTTACAGAACTTAGAATTGTAGAATATCCAAGTAGATGATTTGATAGTAAATGAGATGTGAGGCATAGTTATACATTATTTCTGCTTATTCAATATTTAAATGGATCATATCAATATAAAAAAGTTATATCAACATACCTGTGTCCACAAAAGGGAATCCTCATTGAATTCCTGATATGTACCCTCCAGGGATGAAAAATTAACATTATTACTAACTTCCTATCAATAGTTTTCTTGTGGTTAATCTTTTATTTGTATGGATGTGTTCTTTTGCCTTTTTATGTTTTATAGAATAAAAAGCCTGAGTGTTTTTTTGTGGGTGGGAGGAGAGAAATCATGCAGACTCCATCCCAGACCAGCTTAGGTTCTGTTGAAAAGCCTTTACAAGTTTCTTCACCTGCTAGACTGGATTTGAATCCAGGATTTTCAACTGTCATTCAAATACCACATTTTTCCTTGTGATTGAAAGGAAATCATTGTTGTGCTGTGTGATGTTATTTTTCTTATAAATATCTGCCAGTGTATACAAATGTAGATTATGAAGATGTATGAATAAGTTACCTAAGAAGCATAAACAATTTATTTTTTTCTCTCGTGAAGTTCATTTTTGGATTCGTACTGTTAAAATGCATTAAAAAAATTATCTGACGTATCTTGGCTGAGGCCAAATAGCAAACACTATCAATATTGCTTACTATATTGTGGAGGTTAAGTTTTAACGTGCTGAGGTACTTTAGTTTCTAAGAGTTCAGTATGAAAATTGGCTAAGGTTATCATTTTTTAGCTTATGGCTTCAATCCCCATAAAATAAATAAAGCTTTCCCTTTAGATCATAGCAATGTTATTTCATCTTTCATCTGATACCTATTTTAATTCTGAAAAGACAACCATACTGCTACAAAAATATAATCGTCACAGCATTTTAAACTACAAACTGTCACCCCTCATTCTTTTTCCTATTATCCCTTATCCTTTGCCACAAACAGTTGTGGATAAACTCATAAGGTGTAATCCTTGTGTAAAATTAGTGTTTTTTTTTTTTTTTTTTTTTTCAATTGATCTTATGTGCACGGGTATCTAAGGCATGGTCTGCCAGACCCGACTTGCCATAACAACAGTGTAGGATGTATTTTTTATGTTCACTGAGGTGGATGTACACGGTTCTTCCTATCTGTCCATAGTAAACTCGATCACAGGAACAGGGCATTTCATAGACTTCTGGATGTGATAAAGATTTTGACCTTTGGTGAACAGATGAGAGTTTGACATGAGGTTTAAATACAGTGTATAGATGATGTTTATTAAGCACTCTAGATAACTCTAGACAGTTTTGCTGTAGTCTTCTGTGGTAGACGGTGGGGTGGGGTGGATTTCTGGGAAGCATTTAGTATTTTTTCTATCCTGTAGGGATTATAGCCATTGGCTAAGAAGGTCTGATGTGAGTGAGTTCAGCAGTGAGAGCATTGTCATTGGAACAAATCGCTCTAGCTCTGTGGGTTAGTGTTTTTACGATGCCATACTGTTGAGATCGGTGATGGTGCGATTGTTTGTGAAAATATCTCCTTATATGTGTGGGTGGTCTGCGCTGTTAGCCAAGTGGTTACGTGCTCTGCAACTATATGCCTAGGAGAGGCATGTCCTGCATTCGATTCCTGCTGCTGCTGACATGAGGAGCTGAAGGATCTTTCTCAGCCATAACCAAGTTAGCCAGTCTTGGGCGTGGACTTCAGGGTTTTTCCATCTGCAAGCAGGCAAACCAGCCTCGTGAACACACACCTAAAGACATAGGATACCTCCAGGAATAAGGAGTAACCAACCTATTCCGTAGGATTTTGGTTCTGAATGCCTACACGCGAGCGTGAATTAGGATGTGTGGGTTTTCTATAGACCGAAAAGGATAGGGAACCATCTGGTAGACGTGTCATTAATATATCCAGGAAAAGCAGACAGTCATCAGCTTCCAGTTTCATTGTAAAGTGGATTTTTGGGTGTTGGCTATTTAAATGCACTGAGAATGTGCCTGGACCATGTGGCCAAATAGCAAATACATCATCAACTTAATGTAGTCAAAGCACTCGTTTGAGAGTAGCTGTATTGATAGCTAGCTTTTCCAAGTGTTCTCTATAGAAATTAGCTAGGGGGGGGGGCCCATTTGCTGTCCCATCTAATTGTTTGTATATTTTCCCTTTCCATGTAAAATTACCTACATGTACTGTGAATTTAAATAGTTCAAATATATCTGGGGGGAAGTGTGACTTTAGTAAATCAAGGGTTTCAATTAATGGTACATTTGTGAATAGTGAAGTGATATCAAAACTCACCATTATGTCTGAACTTTTTAAGGTGTGGTTTGCTAAAATGCATCATAGATGGACAGAATTTTTAACAAAGAAGGGAGAATTGATTCTGAGAATGGTTAGTAGTTTAGCTGAATGTTTAGCAAGTTTGTATGTGGGACTGTTTATGCTATCCACAATAGGGCATAGGAGTGTATGTACCTTGTTTGTGAATTTTGGGTGCTCCATATATTCTGGTTGTTTTAACATGGAGGGGCTTGAGTTTGTTAACTGTTTCTTTAGGCCAGGAAGTGACTTTTTTCAATAATTTACCAATTTTATTCATTTGTGAGTTGGTGGGATCCCAGTCTATAATTTGGTATCTTATAGAAGTATACTAATCTTATAGAAGTGTGTCCATTTCATATTCTGTTGAATTCATCACTACAGTTGCATTCCCTTTGTCTGCTTTATTGAAAAACGTCATATTCCATACATTCAAGACACATATGAAAAGATATCTTGAGTGTTTAATAAACATCAACTATGCAATGTATTTAAATCTTATGTCAAATTGGCAGCTCTCTTCCATTCACCCAAGGACTCTTCTTTATCACATCGAGGAGTCTATGAAATACTCTGTTCATGTGATCAAGTTTACTGTGGACCTTAGTGAAGATAAAAAATACATTCTGCACTGTGTTATGGCAAGTCTGGTCTAGCCTTAGATACTCCTCCACACATGAGCAATTGGGGAAAAAAAAAGTGCTAGACAGAAGTCGTTTTATATAAGTCAGAGAGATTGTTCTTGAATTCAACAGAAGCCTTGAAACATACTCCAAACCTCAACAAATATGGCTGTATAAATATACCAAAAATTTGGGAGACAGTCATCTTAAGACCTAATTAATACCTGCTTTCTCTCTGGTTTTTTTTTTTTTTTTTTTTTTTCCTGAATAAATGTGCCTAATTAGGACTTTAGCCTTTGTGTTGTCTGTTGGAATTGTTTAAACTAGTCCCATTATCATACCAAATTGTTGTTGTTTCTCTTAGTGTGACAAACTGTTTTTGTGCTCAGTCCTCCTAATTTTAAGAAGCCTTCTAAGCAGACATTTGATCATAAGGATTTGTCCTTTAATGCCTTGCAAACAAAGTGAGATTTAGCTAGATGTTATGGATATCTAGTTGAGACATGATTTAGCTAATACTCAGTCTGAATTCTTGACAAGTTCAATTTTCCCGGAAACAGAACCATTGATTTATATAAATGTGTTAATAACAGGAATTCTGTAAAAAGCTTTATTTGACAGAGGAGCACGTTTCACTAATTACATGGGACCTATTTCTTTTGATTAAGGATTCCTTAAGGCATGATATTGAATTTAAAGTCAGGGAATGAATAGTGTAAGTCTCATTACAAGGCTTCTCTCTCACAAAACCTATTACTGTTATTTATTTTATTACAGTTTGATTCAGATCTTCAGGAGGTATGTTCATTAAAACTTGCTACCTCTAGTGAAGTTGACAAAATCGAATCTCCTTGTGAAACCTTGCTAAAAAGAGGTAGATTTTAGATAATTTAAGTGGAAATTTGTAAAAGGATACAGGCACTAAGTTTATGAACATTCTGTGAATATAGATACAAATAACCCAGTTTAGGTTGCTTAAGGGTCAAAGCTGTATAACTGAGAGGAGACCTAACTTCCACATAGCCTTTAAGGTAATGTGAGAACCGACCAGGGCTTCTGACCTAATGTCCAGTCTGCACCTTCTCGTGGTGCACCCTGTTGGGTATCTACCAGGATACTGAACGAACGAGGATGGGCTGGCAATTTGGGATTTAGCCAACCAAATTGTATTCTTATTGGCTTAAACCAATATACAAAATGATGGTACAACGTGACAAAATTTCATGCTGGCTGGGGCGTCGCCCGGTTAAACAAGGCCCCCCGTTGTTTTTGCCAGGGAACTAGGATGAACAGCGAAACGTCAGCTACTGGAACAAATCTGAAAGCACACCCCCAACTCTACATCACCAGAGTTAAAGATCAGTACTATCAACATAAGAAGCCTGAATGGCAAAGAAATGGAGCTAGCTGAGGAATTAGATAAGTACCAGATCGACATAATAGGGGTGACTGAAACAAAAAAGACAAAAACCGGTGAGATCTTTCTGAGCAATAAATACAAAATGTTATATTCAGGCAATGACAATCAAGGAAAAGAATTGGTAGCCATAGTATTCAACACTAAATACAAGGCTAATCTTCTTGAATGGCAGGTACTCTCAAGTACAGTGATGTGGGCAAATATCAGAATGGGCAACTGGACAATGAGACTTATTTGTGCCTATGGTCCCACAGAAGGCTCTACAAAGGTAGAAGTGGAGGAATTTTTTGAGGCTCTAGAGACAGCTACTTTATTCACCCTTTCATGCGCCCTCTATTCGATGTGTGTTTTACTGCATGAACTCACAGTTCTTACCCCTTGGGTGATCCCACACTCTCCCAAATCTGTTAGGTTACCGTATTCCAGGTAGTCGTTCTGACGTCACTTTCCATAGGTACAGCCTCTGGCGCTACGCTCGACTCATAAAGATTACATATGATTATTTTGGATTACTACTTATTATCTGTTTGGAAATTTTGTAATGTAACAGATAGCTTAATGGGATTTACAAATAATATGACAATTCCTTTACACAATTCTCACTATTTTAACACAAAATTCTCTGCTTCTGAATTCAGTTATACAGGAATAAACTTCAGTATATAACACATATAGAATACATATTATCACATGACACAAGGAAATTTTCATAATTATGTGCTGATGTGCAGGTATCTCCTTAATTAGTAATATTTAGTGTGTTAAATCCTGAATAAAGAATTTGCTTGTAAAGTTCTCCATTCAGGATCTAACAACACCCCTTGAGGGTACATGTCAGGAATTTGATGATGATGATAACCCAGTTTTTATCGAGTAATACTAAACACCATTAATATATAAAATATACAGAAAAACTCAAACTTTTGCAGCAGTATTTAATAGTAGTTTTAATTGAACCTACACAGTCATTGTGTAATAGTCCTTTCCTTCTATTGGAAAAACCAAATGGCGATATGTAGTTTGTGCTTGATTTGAAGACAATTAATAAGATCATAAGACGTATTAATATTTCTTTGAATAGCATAGAAAAATTGCTGGCTACTTTAAATGGTGCTAAGTTGTTTTCTAAACTTGTTGTCCATTCTGGTTACCACGAGATATCTCTTTAAAAAAAAGAACACTGATATTATTTTGCATTTTCTTCACAGTTGCAAAAATTTCACTTAACTCTTATGTTATCGGGTGCATGTAATTTTGAACGGAGTTTTCAGACTTTAACAAACAGCATTCTGTCAGATATGTTGATAAATGGTATTCTGGCCTTTCAGGATAACTTATTAATATATTCTACAGATTACATTGTTATAACGTAGTGGATTGCTCCTTTTGTAATAATTATGACTGCATCATTTTGTTATGCTATGTTCTGTATTCTATTTTCTTCTACTACCCTGCTTTATCTTTGTGTTCTATTTACTTAATTATGATGAATGGTCGACTGCCGTTATTTACCTGCCTCTACTATACTTATTTCTCATGCTCTATAGTCTAACAAATTTATTTGTTTTACGACTGCGCCAGTTAGACTATATTTAGTGTGATATAATAAGATATTAAATCAAAGAAAACTCCCTCTATCTCCCCATAAGACCGGCTAACTCACCTTTAATCAAATGAGACCAGATAAAGAATACATATTATCACATGACACAAGGAAATTTTCATAATTATGTGCTGATGTGCAGGTATCTCCTTCTTGGACAGGAATCGAACCCAGTCTTTCAAACCAAAGGATTGTGCCCTTTCAGCAGTTATGATTTATGATTGACTGCCATAAAGAATACATTCATCTCATATAAGAAACATGACAGGTCTTCGACCAAGATGATTCTATTATCCCTGTGTTGACTCTGTTCTGAGCTAGATCAGACTTTTAAGCTTTTGAGGGTTCCTGAAGTCTCTTCTCAGTAGAACATCCTGATTGTCCTAATTATTAATTATGAGACAAGACAGTCACAGAGAACCTAATAAATATCTAATTGAGTTACTATTCTTGGTTTAGAGCAGTATGGAGGAAGTTTGTTCACAAGAGAGAAAATAGGCACCAGCTTATATAATTTTGAGGAGCCTTGCAATTGTTTCTGAGATTCCCATAGTGTAGGGTTGTGAAATTCTTCAAACATGTTTACTTTTTGAATGGTGTCAAGTTCTAGTTTGAAGGCTTTAGAGTTGGCACAGATGTCATGCTTCGTGGAGTAGTGTTCTGATGATGCCAGTTTTTTTTGAGAATGTGCTGATTCATTCCTGTTGTACATATTAGCCTGTCAAGGTAGGTTTATGATATACTGCAGGGCTCCACGTGTGAGTAGAAGAAGCAGACATTCAGGAAAGCTATTTTCTGTGAGGAATTTAATATGTAGATGTAGGCTGTAGATTTTGCTTTGAAACAAAGATGATCAACTAAGTTGTTCATTTAGTCTTGATCAGGAATTTTATCCTGTTCAAGACTAAATGGTGATCACTTCCAGTTTCACATCCTTTGTACACTGGTGTCCTGCACCAAGGAGAAAACATCATTATCAACAATAACATAGTTAATGAAGCTTTTCTTATTCCTTGCCTCTTCTCTCCATGTGAATTTGTGCACATTTTTATGTTGGAACATTGTGTTAGTATTAGCTTTGCTCTTTTCTCCAAATTTTCCCAAAATATTTTCACATGTCTGACAATCATTTCCTACTCTGCTATTTAGATCCCCAACAAATACCAACTTTTCCTTTTTCATTGTGTCAGTTGCTTTCTCTAAAGCCTCAAAAAATTCCTCCACTTCTACCTTAGTAGAACCTTCTGTGGGAAGTCTCATTGTCCAGTTGCCCATTCTGATATTTGCCCACATCACTCTACTTGACACTGACTGCCATCAAGAAGATTAGCCTCATATTTAGTGTTGAATACTATGGCTACCCCTTCTTTTCCTTGATCGTCATTGCCTGAATATATCATTTTGTATTTATTGCTCAGAAAGATCTCACCAGTTTTCGCCTTTTTTTTGTTTCAGTCACCCCTGTAATGTCGATTTGGTACTTATCCAATTCCTCAGCTAGCTCCGTTTTTTTTTTTTGCCATTCAGGCTTCTTATGTTGGTCGTACTGATCTTGAACTCTGGTGATGTTGAGTTGATGTGAGATTTAGGATTTGTTCCAGTAGCTGACTTTTCGCTGTTTGCCCTAGTTCCCTGGCAAATACAATGGGGGCCTTGTTTAACCGGGCAACACCCCAGCTGGTATGAAATTCTGTCATGTTGTACCATCGTTTGAAATTTTGGTTTAAGCGAATAAGAATACAATTTGGTTGGCTAAATCCCAAATTGCCAGCCCATCCTCATCCGTTCAATATCCAGGTAGATACCTAACAGGGTGCATCAGGAGAAAGTGAGGATTGGACCTTAGGTCAGAAGCCCTAGTAGTCAGTTCTCTGCATTCATTTAAAGACTATGTGGAGGTCTCCTATCAGTTATATAGCTTTGACCCTTAAGCACCTGCTATAGGCTATATATATATATATATATATATATATATATATATATATATATATATATATATATATATATATATATGAACTTAGAATTAAGAATTAGCCAATATTTAGATAAAATAAAACAAAATGAAGAAATAGAAATAGAATGGCTTAATATAAAAACAATACTAAATGCAGCAGCAAATGAAAGCTTAGATAAGACTAAAAAATTCAATAAATGGAAAAAATTGAAGATACGGGATGATACAATCAAAAAATAATCAAAATGAAAAAAGAAGCATATCATAAATGGTTAAGCAGTAAAAGATTAGAAGATGAAATAGAATATAAAAGAATGAGAGCCATAGCTAAATGAGAAATCAGGAAAAGACTTAGAGAATCATGGAACAAATTTGTTTCTAATTAGAACATGATTTATATAAAAGAAGACCCAATGTATATAAGATTTTGAAACACTTAAATATAGATACTAAAGAAAACAAAAAATTAAACACTGAATTGAAATTAGAAGAATTTCTATACAGAATTGTGGACAGATAAATCATTTAAAAAAAGATAACTGTCAAACATTTAATGAAAATGAAATTACTAAAGAAGAAATAGAAATCATCCTGAAAGAAACAAGAAATGGAAAATCACCTGGAGAAGATAAGTTAGGTTCAGAATTATAAATATTCAGGAACAAGATTCAGAGAAAGACTCCTTTTATTTTTAAATAAAATCTGTTAAACTAGTAACCCCCCCCCCCCCCGATAGAATGGGAAAAAAAGCAATTATAATCCCTATCTTTAAAAAAATAGTAGAAATGACTTATACATCTTGCTTTAATATACTTATATGTCTAAAACTATAGGCGTATAAGTATACTAAATTACTGTTACAGAATATATAGCAGAATTTGAAATAACAAACTAATAAAATATTCTGAAAACTTTATTTTAGAAGTACAGAATGGATTTAGAAAAGGATGATCATCTATAGACCCAGCCCTCTGCCTAAAATTAATAATAGAGAAAAGAAGAGAATATAATTTAGAAACACATATTACACTTATTGACTTTGACAAAGTTAAAAGAAGCATTTTATTTAACATATTGAAAGAAAGACAAATAATATTCTAAACGCTATCATAAGTATATATGAAAATAATCAAAAACAAATAAGGTTAAATCATGATCTACCATATACAAGAGAGGTAAACGAAGGAGTCTGACAAGGATGTCCCCATTCAGCAACTCTTTTTAATATTTATCTAAATGAAATAATAATGGAATTAAACTTTCTTCTACAGTAAACTTAAACGCTCTCCTTTTTTGCCGATAACTAAATAATAACAAAATTTGAAGATAACTTACAGAAAGGTATTTTAAATTTAAATGAGATAGCCAAAGATTATGGAATGATAATGTCAACAGAAAAACCAAAAACAATGCCCTTTAAAGGACAAGATCCATTAAAAACTAAATCACTGATAGATAATAAGATTTTAAAACAGGTGAATTCATTTAACTACCTAGGTTGTACGATTACATATGAAAATGAAAAAGATA
The DNA here is from genome assembly GCF_054136105.1 of Typopeltis vanoorti. NCBI lineage: Eukaryota > Metazoa > Arthropoda > Arachnida > Uropygi > Thelyphonidae > Typopeltis > Typopeltis vanoorti. The sequence continues at coordinate 12,453,931 of NC_143569.1, forward strand.
TAAACCTAAAAATTGCAAAATATTTAAAAATAGCAAGTGTAATTAACTCTATATTTAAACTAAACCTATTACAAAAACAAACCAGACTAAAAGTTTACAATGCATTAGTCCTACCAGTCCTATTGTATGGAAGTGAAATCTGGAGAATGAAACAAAAATACAAACAATTAATAACAGCTGAAATGAAGTTTATGAGGAAAAACTGCAAACTATACTCTATTTGATCACAAAAGAAACGAGGAAATTATGAAAGAACTAAACCAGGAATCAGTAATAGTAAAAATTAAAAAATATAAACACAGATGGATAGAACACATTGAAAGAATGAAAACAGAAAGATTGCCAAACCAAGCCTTACATTACAAACAATTAAGAAAAGAAAACCAGGACGTCCTCTTAAACGATTCAACGATGACTTCTAAGGCCGGAACAGGCCACTCTTGGCCTAAATCCTTCACAGGCATGATGATGATATATATATATCAGGGACGAAAGTGCTTATCCACTGAATAGCAATATCACCAATATTATATTTTTGCATTTATTCCCATTAAAGACTCCCCTAATTGTTCCAGACTTTGCATGATTCCTAAAAGTAAACAGAATATTCTAATGCTTCACGAAGAGGGCACTTTTTGACGCATGAACATTGCATCACATTCACATTAATAGCCCAGATGTGCGTTCAGAATACATACACCTTTGAGCCCTTTGAAAAGATGTACAGGTGGTGCAGTTGGTCAAATTCTTAGCATTCAGAGTTTTAAACCACTCAGAAGGCAAGGCATGGTGAGCTCCGAGACAATAGCATCTACAGGCTGTTATTGGTTATTGTGTTAACCAATCCAATTGAACATTGTCAATTGTCATGAGTTGCTGTTTTTGTTTTCTGACTTTCATCTGTTTTATGTGCGTGAAGTGCGAACTAATGTGGTAGACAAGTTTTTAATATATAAATTTCGATAAATTTATAACTTTTTGCTCATATTTACAATGGGAAACAGTATTGTAGTAGAAGGAGGTAAGCCTCGTCCTCGTCTTCCAAATTTTAGACCTTTGAGTAATTCAAATATACCAACCAAATATAACATTATCCTTCATTATTGTTTTCTAATATACAATATCTTAAAACAAACACATTGTCCCCCACTCTGCACAGATTTGGTTGCAATTAATTGATAAATTAAAGTATTTTAAAGTTTTTGTACAATTAATTGCATTAGACTGATTAAGATGACCACTGATGTGCTATACACTCTTAAAACTGCCATATATCAATAAAAATACAATCATATACTCAAACTGACATGAATTTTGCAGTGTGGGTTGCATAAGCCACGACCAGCACACCCAACCAAAATGGGCACTCTATGACGCTGATATATATATATATTATACTATAAAAAAGCATTAAAGCGTGTAATGGCAATGGTTTGAGTACTTTCCTCTTAGTACCTTGATATATTCACGATTTCTTGCTTCTTGCCTAGTTTGCCATAAACTAAAAATCAATTTCGACATTACTTATTTGGCTTGAACCTCATTTGTTCTTTATCAAATTTCTCTTTTTTCTTTTTATGAAATTTCTCTCATTTTTCTTGAGTAGGCTTGCATAAATATGGAATACATATTCAGGAAATTCTTCTAATTTTCATTCAGTTTTATTTCTCTTTTGCAGATTGGGGGCTCTTCATACTTCAGCCTTCTGCGTTATACAGCATGGCTGCTGTAAAATATATACCTCTATGTTTAAGTATTATTGCTGTTACCTTTTTTACATTTTACTTTTTTTTTTTCTTGCTTTTTCTGCCTTATTATCAAAATGTACTCTTGCTGAATTCCTTTTGGATGTATCTATACATATGTCAGTTACTGCTTATCTGATTTAATTTTGGTTTTCATCTGAATAATTCCCATCATCTCTAGAATATCTGCAAATTTTAATCTCAACTTTATCTCTGATTCTTATTGTGGTACTCATTACCTAGTTTTTATTTTTTTTTTAATTTAATTTAACTTTTTTAACACCACTTCCATGATATTTAATCTTATATATTCTTCCCACAGTCAGTATCGACTTTTGCTTAGTTACTATCTAATTCTACACAAATTAGCATTCTTACATTTTTCTCTGTATTTTTTGACACTTTCCGTTTTAACTTTAATTGGTAAAATGGAAATTGACCACAATTGACTTTAGTCTACCACAAAGTTCAGAAACTTACTTTCTTCTCTATCTAAATCTTCAGATTTTGTCAATAAGTCTGTACAGTTTGGTTCCTGTTTTCTAACTCTTTCATATTTCCTCCAATAATATGTGTATTTTTGAAACTACTGTTAGCATTAAATGGCAGCTTTAATTTAAAACTTTGTAAAACTTTTGCAAATCTTTTCAGTACAGTACTAATTTGTATTGTAGTCAGAACTGAGTAGTGATCACTCGTGTTTCACATCATAAGTATATTCTGTGTACAAGGTAGGTTCCAAATGTTTACTGCTTGACATACAAAATTCATGCCAATTTTAAAACACCATGCATAACAGATAGCACCAACTGTGGAGAGGTTAGTATACAGCTTCAACTGTCTACTGTGTCATTCAGTTAAAGGCACTCGTTTGACTAGCACGTTGCACACTATGGCTGTTTGTTAAATTGGATGGTGTTTACGGGGAAGCTTCTTCTTCATATTCCACCATGAAGGAATTGGCTAAGCAGTTGCACCTAGGACGAAAGAGAGCATCCAAGATGATCCTCTTAGTGGTCTATCCTGTAGTAGTGATGACTGAGGAAGATGTTTCTCTTGTTCAAGAGGAACTGCTCAATGACAGATGGCTTAAAGCTCAAAGAAATCTCAGCAACATTGGGGCTTTATATAGCAACCATCTTTCGCATCATTCACGAGAAGCTGCACATGACAAGGTCAGTGCAAGGTGGATGCCCTGACTTCTCTCTCCAATTCAGAAAGAGCATCGTGTGAGCTGTTTCCATAAGTTTTTAGAGCTTTGCCAAGGGAATCAGAGAGAAGTGCTGTCAATTGGTATGAAACCACATTTATTATGATCCTCTTTCCAAAAGGTAATCCATGGAGTGGCACAAACCAGGAGAAACACTACTCAGTCCTCCAAGAAGATCATGGCAATAATCTTTTGGGATTACTGAACAATTCTCTTGATTGACTTCAAGGAAAGGAATACTACCATGAATGCAGAATATTATTCTTCACTCCTGCACAAACTGTGTGATGCTATAAAGGAGGAGAGACGAGAAATGCCAAGTCATGATGTTTTCCTGCTTCACAACAATGCTCCAGTCCATACGGCTATTGTTGTGAAGACTGCAGTAAAGGACTGCGATTTCCAGGGGAAAAGTGAAACACCCATCCTACAGCCCAGACCCAGCACCCAGTGATTACTACCTCTTCTCAAAACTGAAGAAAGACCTTCAAGGAAGAAAATTTGCAAATGACAATGAGTGATTTTTGTTGACATAGATGACGTGATGATATATATGCCTCAACATCACCCCTCATCCCCCTCCATAGGTATTTGTCTGTCACCTTCTTCCAGGTTCTATGTGTGCCTTGATGGCCAGCTAGGTCCATGTCATGAAAGGTGTACAATACCCATTGGATCGTGACACTCGGAACAAGAATCTTTTCCCTCCACTTTCTGGTGACACCTTGTTTAGACAACAGAGGGCCATCCTTGTCGATGAATATGGAGTCACAGAACCTTTGACTGTGCAATAGATCCTGTCCTTCTGAGAGCCTTCTGTGCAACCCCCCCCCCTCGAAGTGGATCTGTCCTTTGGATATCAATGATTTGCTGCTTTCCCCAAACTTGTAGCTTGGGGGGGGGGGGGGTAGAGAACCCCCTTTTATCTTTTCTTTTATTACCACTAAAGGGTTCATCTCCTCCGTATCTATACAGCTGTTCCCATGAGGGTTGGGGTCTAGCGACCTGGATAAATAGTCAGCTACTGCGTTTTCTTTGCCAGGAATATAACTGACCTCCATGTTGTATTCTTGCATCTCTAGGAACCAATGCATGATCCTCCGATTTTTATCTTTCATTGAGTAGACGAAGGATAATGCATTGTCCCAGCAATAAGTATCTGAACTTCCTAAGGCTGCACACGATTGCCAGGGCCTCTCTCTCTATAACGGAGTAGTTCTGTTCAGAGGACGACAATCTCCTACTCAAAGGCAATCGGCCTAAACTTTCTCCCTCAGTTTGTTCTAAAACAGCAGCAGTGGTGTTGCTTGAAGCATCAGCAGCAAGAAAGAATGTCTGTCCCATCTTGGGATGAGCGAGAACTGGCGCTGAAACTAGAGTGTTATTCAAAGCTCGGTGAGCTCTCTGCTGCCCCTCCTCCCATGTGAATTTTACCCCCTTTTTTTTGTAAGCTTCACTATGGGGTCCATTAACTCAGAGCACTGGGGAATAAATTTCCTATAGAAATTCACCGTTTCCAGATATCTCCTGACTTGTCTAACTGTGGAGGGAGGTTTTGCCTCCAAGACAACACTCACATTCTCCTTGGAAGGTTTTATCCCTGTGACACTCACTATGTGTCCAAGGTACTCGACTTCCTTTAAAAAGAATTTACATTTGGAACACTTGAGTGACAGGTGGGCTTTGCTCAGTCTATGCAGAACTCTCAGTAGAATCTCCTTGTGTTTGGCTAGTGTGGATGAGTAGATCAGCAGGTCGTCCTGGAAGCACAGGACTCTCTTGCCCAATACATCAGCTAGCAGGGTGTTCATGAAGCTCTGAAAACTCATGGCTGAGTTCCTTGCTCCTTGGGGAAGACGGCACAGTTGGTATTTTTGCCATTTAGTGGTGAAGGCAAAATACTGTCTGTCCCGCTTCCTAAGGGGAATTTGGTAGTAGCCAGAGTTTAAATCGAGCTTAGAGAACACCTTTGCTCCTTCCCAGCCGACCAGAAACTCCTCTATTGTACACATAGGTAAATCAGTAGGTATGGTGATCTTATTAATCTCCCTAAGGTCTAGCACAAACCTTAGATCACCATTAGATTTTTCGACAAGGATAAACGGGCTGTTCCAACGAGAGTTCTATTTCTCAATAATTCCTGCCCTTTCATATTCTGCTAAGAGATTATCCAATTTGTCCTGGATAATCTCTTAGCAGAATATGAATCTTGTACTGCCTTGTATATATTGGAGTTTCCGAAGTGACCTGTATGGAATGCTCCACCACATTTGTGCAGCAGAGGGAAGTGATTCCTTCTGTGAACACCCTGGGGAAACTTTTGTAGCTGGTGTGTGGAAGAATTCTCTAATTTCTTCCTTGACCAGTTTACAGTGATGCAGTTCCATGGCATCGTGTGTGAGCCTTTCCTTCCATTCATCATGATTATTACTTAGACTGCCTACTTCAACCTTCATGGTTTCACTCACATTGTTTCCCTCCTTGGGGCTGTGACCGGTTCGGAAGGTTCTCGCACAAAGAGAGAGGGATTGGTTTCCGAAGTCGCATGCAAAATTGTTCTTTTTCAAAAAATTCAGGCCCAGAACAACCTGATTGCTTAGGTCTGCCATCTCAGATAGAACTAGTAGTTCGTGAGTGAGATCTATGGGAAAACAAGGTATAGATATTCACACCTTCATTCTGGAGCATAATTCTATCCTGGCTATGCCTATTAGAGTGCGAAGGTTTTCAAGCTCTATGAGATTCTCGGGACTAAGGGGATCAAATTTTTTAAAGATTGAGTGATTGACCGAAACTTGCGCACCTGTGTCTAACAGAATTTCACATGGTGTTCCCTCTATGAGTCCTCCGACCATGGTCAGGTTTCCTTCATTCTGTGCCTGTGGTGGGGTGATGCTCTGCATCCTAAGTGGTTCACATTTATTATCTAACTTTGTGAACGGATCCTCTTCTCCCTTGGAATTTCCTTCCTCTGATTCTCTTGTTATTGTTTTCCTCATCTCATGGGCCTGATCTAACTCTTCCAACGCCCTCTCCCTTTCTTTAGCCGCTTCATAACACTCATCTGGGCCCTTTACCTTTCTTACGTAGGTACTCTCCTGCAGTCTGAGTACGAGCCCCGATCGGAATTGTTGGAGTGCCAACCATTCCACATTGGCTTCCTCCTCGGGTGATGTCTTTAATTCACAAGTGGTTGACAATATCCTGTTAAGGAAGTTAGTTACTCCCCCCCCCACCCCTTTCTCCTGCAAGCACTTGTATAAATTTTTTAGCGTTTGATTAGTCCCTCCCCTCTTTGAATATTTAAGGGAGAGTATTTCTCTGAATTCCTCATAGTCTAGGGTCCTTCGAAGAATGGGGTGTGATTGGAAGAATTTCTTTACTTTCCCTATCAGGGTGTCGCGAAGCAATGCTAGAAGTTGGAATTTGCTCCATCTACCCACCCTCCTAAGCTCTTCAGCATATTTGAAAAATATCCCTATATCATCAGAATCTTCTCCAGTGTACTGAGGAAGAATCTGATGAGGTCCCACCATTTTAAGGAATTCTAAATTACTTGGTTCTGTACTGGTTGGTAGCGACATAGTTATCCTTTTGCTTACATCATTTTTCAAAATTTTAAACTTTTCTTTCCAAAATTAAAATCCTTTCTCTTCTTTTTATGTGACTGACACCACTTCACTGCGTTTGATTAATTTATTCCCTTTTTATTGGATCAAACACATCCTGTCGACTGCTGTGCCATTTGTTATATTTCTTTTTGTCGTTGTCGTGCCTTTGTTATATTTCTTTTATCTTTATTATTTTGTATTTTTCTTTGCGTGATTCACTATCTAATATATACTTTGGCTTCTATCTGCTATCCTTAACTTCATGTATCCCTAAGTCGTCTATCTTACTTGAATATGTGATCTTATCACTTATCTCAAATTTCTCAATTTTGGGCCCCCAGAAATACCTGTTACCTGATCACTATACGCTATCCTTATTCACTCAGGCAGATTTATTTACTACGCCAGCCTGGGCCTTAATGGTAGAGTTAAACTCAGCCTAAGGATAGTTATAGGGTATCAGGTGCTACTAATATCATTTACTATAATTCAGAAGCCTTAGGTTTTCTAGTTTATTTGCAGTTGTGCCCCTTTTCTCTCTAAATTGGGATATCCCTGCACACACATATGATCACAGGTTCGACATTTTTATGAAAGGTCAGTCAGCATGGTCAGAAATACAGGCATGAAAGGTATCAAACAATTTTAATGAATTCATTATTTAATATAATACAGGAACAAAACAATTATTAATACTAAGTTAAACTCTTATCTTCCTCTCACTCTCTCGTTCTTAAAATAAACATTGATTTCTATATCTTTGCAATTCAATTTTCTCAACTTGTTTAGCATTTTAGTTTATAACTCATTAGGCCAGCTAGGCATTTAGCACATTAATATTTTCCCTCAAGTGGATCACAACAAAATATCTAACAAACTAATAGTTCTTAAAGTTCAGTCCAAGAGTTATTCATATAAATTTCAATTCTTCATACTTCCTTTTATCACATATTTGAAGCATACTCTTTTCCGTACTGTTAGTCAATTTCTCTAAAAAGGGGCTAGAACATATGAAAGTACTTATCTACACTGTTTCAGTTTCTCTCCGTCCTTCTTTGTGAAGATTCTGGCTATCTTGATTCTACCACTACGTGGGATTCGCGTGCTCTTCCTTAATCGGGCGCTGTTTCTATGCTATGGATTTATGTCAACACTTCTTCTCATTGACGGCCTACGTTCGATCTTGCTGTGATAGTGCTATGCTGGACTTCTCGAAGGTCAGCTCTTAAAAATAAGAACTGAATCATGGGTTTTATTCGCTCCCCAAGAGCTCCACCTTTCCAAGTTTGATTTCTCCTATCGTCCTGCCGATTGCTTCCCGACTAGGTGACCTCACCAATCCTCATACGGGGCTTTCTAATTCTGGGAATGTATGCATTATGATATTTTCTCAGATGTAACATTCGCAGGTGTTTGTAGCATTAGGGCGACCTTTGCACCATCCTGCCGAATAATTTACATTCTTTTACGTGTAGAATATTACTGAAAATTTCTCTTATAACTGCCCCTTTTTGCTGACTTACAATTACATTTGATATACAGATACATTAACTTCAATTCAAACAGTTCAAAATTTTATTTACAAGATGTTACTTCCTATAGAACATAGTCATACTGTGCTAAATGATAAGTATGCTTATTTAATTTATGTTTACTGTTAGACTCTGGAATGGTGACGTCATGTAGAATGAGGTCGCTTGTTTCAGATCTAACAGAATATATATGATCTATTTTTTATATTTTCTTTTTAGGGATCGGAAGAAAAAGAAATTTGCAAAGGCATTTGTAAATGATCAAAAAAAAAAAAAGATTAAAACTGAAAGCGGAAATTGGATACCTCTTTCTTATAAGTCTGACCTGTATCCTTTTGATCACAATTTATATCTGTTGTTTTATCACACAGAGTTTCAACAAGCAGTTTTATGCAATACTGAATCTGCAGTATCATTGCAATTTAATTTTATTTACAAGTTTCATTGTCCATGTGTGACCTGCTTTATCAGGTAAAACATTACAAAAATGTACTTTAAAGATATTGAAATATACAGAGCATTAACTGCATTATTCAGCAGGTTTTAAAAATGATATGCACACACACACATTACATACATACACACATGGGGGGGGCTGAAAAGTTCTACCTCAATTCCTTTATGGTGATTATCACAAGTCATCAGCATACACACCCTCGTGTGAGTGCGTAACATGACTATAATTGTTTTATAAGAGAGCATATCTCATTCTTACTGCACTATATGGATAAATTAATCATTTGTGATGTTTCTTTGAAATGTGTTATACAGGGTGTAAAAGTATTTTAGTTTCCTACCAAATAATGTTTCTTCCTGGTTGTATAAAAAGCAAAACAACATTTATATGCTTTTTTTTTCTGTACCTTTCTTATATGTATGCACATGCACATCGATGCACATTTCTCCTGACTTGCTACATCTGGTGTCTGTAACAAAATGTACAAGCACTATATATCTTTTAAGTATATCTTTTGTAATCCTAGAATGCATACATTGTTCAGAGAAGGAAGGCAACCTTTATGTTGTTGTTTAAAGACCTGAGCTATTCTACTGGTCACATTTTTTTTTTTTTTAATGTGACCTGAAACTGAGTGGTGATTTATCTTTCATAACTTTACTATCATTCACGAGGACCTGCCCACAGAGCAGTTTCCATCCTTAATGGCAACCATACTCCCTTCCAACAAATCCAAATTACAAATTACAAACAACAATGTAGAACCAATTGCTATCCAACTCTTGGTCAAAAATATAGTAGTATGCTGCATCAACCTTCCTACTGCCACCGATATTTTTCAAGATGACCTTGATGATGTCATATTGCAGTTACTATTCCCATTACTTTTAATGGGAGATTTAAATTGACACAACGCTCTGTGGGACAGTGCAAACCTAAACAAACATCAGAGGAAGAGTTGAGTGTATGTTTGAAAGCAATCTCTTCTTAAACACAAGAAGCAACAACTTCCATATACCTACCATGCAAGTTGCTTCTTGTGTTCACTGCCATCAACTTAACTATCTGCTCACCCTCCCTTTTCCTACTGTTTAAGTGAGAAAAGGAATTATCTGCTTTCTGTCTGGACACATTATACATTAAAAGATATACATTCTGTATATCATTGCCATTCTCCTGCTGATGTGACAGTACACTGTGCCTCTCTTGCTCATTTGACAAACCTTGCACTGCACAAATCATCATGATTTCCAGCATATCAACTTTCACAACATTAAATTCTGATCTCCAAATTTTTATTTTTATATCTCACCTTGTTAATTTTATTTCTAGTTAAACCCGGTAACTCAATCCTGCTTTATTTCTTGCAAAAAAGAATGCTTTTCTTCCTGTCTTTGTATCATTTTGTATCAGTTTTGGACAACTGGAAAAGGCATATGACAAGGTGCCAAGAGATAGCAGTATATATTTTTCTTTACTTTAGTTGTAATCGGCAGCTACTATAGGAGGTATGGATAGATGGTTTGATATCAAATCAGGTGTAAGAACGTATTTGGTGGAAGACACTATTATTCATCATTGATCTGGATCACATTATGAAGTAAAGTGGCATTAATCCTGCTATCAAATTCAAAAAGCTCAGTTTTATATAGATGATGTTATGCATCTAAATCTATCACGTCTTTATCAGTATTAGAAGTGAGCTTGGCATTGCATTCAAGAATGTGGCTGTAACGTATTCTTGAATATTAATCTACACCACCTTAGATTAGCAAATCTTACACATTCTGATATAAGGCGATATAATCACTTAACATAGCAGGAGGATCAAGCTTAGCAGGGAAAAGGCCTGGGGGGGGTGAAAATACAGGTGGGTTGATGCAGCTAATAATGCTTTAAAAAATGTACAATATCTGACAAATAACAGAATAATATGAAGGAAAATTATGCAGTATTCTTATGGTATATGAATTACACCTTGAGGATTACAGCTGGAATTTAATAATTACAAAATATCAGAAGTATGAAATTTCACATGTTACATTTATAAAATGTTCTAAGCACACAATATACTTACTCTTAGGATGGCTTCCAGCTATCCTAAAATAGTGGAGCTTTTTCTAAAGCTTAATGAGAGAGAAATTAAAGTTTAATTTCTCTCTTATTCCATACAAATTTATTCAGTTATTCACTTGATTTCCTACCACACCAGCTTTGCTAATTTTGCTGTCTATTTCCAAGTTTAATTTTCTATCTTCACTAAAAATTGCACCTAAATAGCTGAAATACTTGTTCTATCGGTTCTCCATTCAGGATGAAGTTGATGTTTTCAATGTGTCAGCCTATTTTCTCTATCTTTTAATCCTGATTTTCATACTAATTTATTAATTACAGTTATTCAGTTTGGTTAGAGAATCCTGCAGACTTGTCATGGATTTATTTAGGATTATAACATCATCTGCATAACATAAAGCGCTAAGATAAACATCTCCAATCATCATATCAGGTTTAATACTGCTTTTTTTCATAATGTGATCCATATAGATAATGATTGGGTGTACATTATCTCCACATCAGTAAAGATAATGTACATCCTTGTCTCATACCTCAATAAACATCAAACCATCTTCCTCTACCTTCTTCAAATCTACCTCTTATTTACACCATATAACTAGAGCATTTTGAACAGCTTTCCTCTTGGCACTTTGTCATATACCTTTCCAGATCTATAAAACTTAAATACAGATTCTTGTTATGTTCCTATGATTTCATAATTATTTGTCTTAAAGTGAAAATCTGATCCGGACAGCTATTTGGCCAATACCAATATTATCAATTCCTTTTACAGTACATTTTCCTCCATTTCTGAGCTTCTTCAACAACCTCCAGAATATCTTGCCACCTTCTTGATATTTATTTTCTATGTTCTACCAGTCTTCCCATGACTTTTGCTCAGCCAGTTTTACAGTGTTTAGCTTTCTTACATTTGTCTCTGTCAGAACTTTTGATATGCTGTCTTCTTTTGATATTCAGCTTGTTCTTCACCAATCTTCCCTTCCACAATCCTCAACCTTTTCTCAAATAATCTTACCAGGATCACTCAGTAGAGAAATGCCTCTGTAATTAATCTCACATTCAGTTTTATTTCCCTTTTATAAATGGGTACTATGAGAGCTCTACTCCAATCATCTGGAATTCCTCCCTTTGTCCAGATCTCCTGAATTATGCAGTGTAACCGCTGTAAGACTTTTATACCTTCATACTTGAGCATTTCTAGTCACATATCATCTACTCCTGCTGCCTTTCGACATTTCAGGCTTTTGATGGCTTTTATTATTATTATTGTCGTCATTATCTAAGACCTCCAGGGAGTCCAAAGACTCATCGAGGGAGAGCACCTACTCTAACTCTCCATCTCTACCACTTCACAAATCGCAACTACTTTCTACACCAACGCCATCTACCGCCGACCACCATTAGTATTTTCACAGACGATCACAAAGATCCATGCCCACAGTGGGATTCAAATCCTCAGCCTTTTGGCTGGAGAGCAGATATGCTAACCACACCGGCTTCAAATATGGATATGTATTCCTGACTGCATGTCTGATCAGTGTTTTTTTTACAACTGTGCTGTCATCACTGCTGTTTCATTTAGCAATTTTTCGAAGTAATTACTCCATACTTCAAGGATATCTATTTCTCCTATTTCCATGTCACCTTTACCATCTCTAATTCCTTTTACAGTACATTTTCCTCCATTTCTGAGCTTCTTCAACAACCTCCAGAATATCTTGCCACCTTCTTGATATTTATTTTCTATGTTCTACCAGTCTTCCCATGACTTTTGCTCAGCCAGTTTTACAGTGTTTAGCTTTCTTACATTTGTCTCTGTCAGAACTTTTGATATGCTGTCTTCTTTTCCTTCACTGCCTAACTCCCTGTGTCCACATGGAGTTCTGATTTTTCTATCCTTACAGACAACCTCACCACATGCCTCTCTGGTTGAAGCAACCAGTGTTTTCTTCAGAGCTTGCCACTGAATCTCCAAGGTTTGATTCCTGTTCTCAAACTCTTTCATTTTTTCTTTAATAATATTTGTGTATTTTAGTCTATAGTTATCTGAGAGCTGCTCAACTTTTATTCACTTTAAAACTTTCTTACATGTTCTACTTTTCAACATGAAATTGAATTTTATCCTTCTCAAGACTAAATGGTGATCACTTCCAATTTCAAATTTTCTGTACACTCTGGTGTCTTGCACTGGGGAGAAAACATCACTATCAACAATAACATAGTCAATGAGACTTTTCTTATAAATTTCCTTTTCTGTCCATGTGAATTTGAGCACATTTTTATGTTTGGTAATTGTGTTAGTAATAACTAGTCCATATCCCCAGCAGAAATCCCACAGGTATTTGCCATTATTATTAGCTTTGCTCTTTTCTCCAAATTTTACCAAAATATTTCTATATTTTGAAAATTTAACATTAAGCCATTAAACATAAATGCTAAAGTTGGGGATTGTAGCAGAAGAATACCCTTCCATTTCAGTAAATGCTACTTTCCCCATGAATTAGGAAACTCACCTCTTCTAAGGATAGAAGAGATAATCAGAAATGTCATACACTTCCAAATAATAGTGAAGACCTGAGCAACAATTTTTCAGTATCCATTAGAAAAATTGGATAGACATCATCATCAAATTCCTGCCATGTACCCTCAAGGGGTGTACAGGATATGATATTGCTAGGTGAAAGATTTACATCATTACTAACTTCCTATCTACAATTTTCCTCCAAATCAGTCTGTTACTTGTCAAGATTCCAACATTATCAGATCTTATATTTCTATCGTCTAAGGCACTTTGTACAGTATCAATCTACCTATATAAACACGTGGATAGGCTTATGTGTTCATCACACATGTTGAATTGGATTTAAACGGTATTGATGCAAACACAGATTGATAAGAAAATAACTATTTATTAACTTAAAAGCTAATATTTCGTTGGTATTACATCCAGCATCTTCAGAGCACACAAAGTTTGTTACAAATGCAAGACAACCACAATTCAGTGTAACAGTGGGGCTAGTATAAGTAATTGCAGCGTGCAACATAAGACTAAGTCCTAATATGGCACCATCTAAGTTAAAAAAAAAAAAAAAAAAAAAAACAGTAGTCCAAAGTTTGAAAAAAATAAAATAAATATTAATTTGGTCCTAGGATGACTGTCTCCCAAATCTTTGGTAGATTTATACAGCCATACTAGTTAAAGTTTGGGGTATGTATTTTGGATACCCCAGCACACAGGATCAATTGGAAAAAAGCAAAGGGAGACAGTCATTCTAAGACTAATGAATATTAATTTTTATTTTATTTTTTTTCAAACTTTGGACTACTTTTTTTTTTTTTTTAAACTTAGATGGCACCATATTAGGATTTTAATCTTGTGTTGCACGCTGCAATTACTTATACTAGCCCCACTGTTACACAGAATTATGGTTATCTCGCATTTGTAACAAACTTTGTTTGTGTGCACTGAAGATGCTGGATATAATACCAGTGAAATATTAACTTTTAAGTTAATGAATAGTTATTTTCTTATCAATCTACGTTCACATCAATACCGTTTAAATCCAATCTGCCTATATCTTGGTCTTCCTCATGGTCCTTTTCTGCCAACCTGGCATAGAACACTTGTTTTGCTAATCTTTCCTCACCCATTCTATTTAAGTGACCATACCACCTGAGATTAGCTCTGCTAATGCATTCCTGGATGCTGACAATGGTCAAGTTCTTTCCTAATATCCTCGTTTTTAATATGATATTGCCATTGATGCCATCTGTTCACGCCTCTAATTTTTCTCAGGACTCTCATATCTGCAGTCTCTAGTCTTTGGTCAAGTGTTTTACTTTTGACCCAGCTCTCAGATCCATAAGTTAAAACTGGTTTGAACACTATCTTGTATACAGCTAATTTAGTGTTCCAACTAATTTCTCTCTTATGAATATGAATTTATTCATTTGACTTCCTACCATACCAGCTTTGTTGATTCTGTTGTCTATTTTGATATATAATATACCATCTTCGCTAAAAATCGTGCCTAAGTAGCTGAAATGTTTTACTTGTTCCACCGGTTCTCTGTTCACAATGTAGTTGACATTTTCAATGATTCTGCCTGTTTTCATTGTCTTTGTCTTTTTTATTGCTGACCTTCATACCATATCTATTACAACAGCTATTCAATTTAGTCAGAGAATCTTGCAGACTTGTAGCGGATTTATTTAGAAGTATAACATCATCCGCATAAAGCAAAGAGCTGACATTAACATCTCCAATTTTGATATCATGTTTAATACCACTTTCCTTCATAATTTGATCCATATAGATAATGAATAACAGAGGAGATAATGTACATCCTGGTCTCACACCAGATTTAACATTAAACCATCTTCCTGTAGTTCCTTCAATTCTAACTGCTGACTTACAACTCAAATAAAGACTAAGTATTGCTTGATATAATGCCCCATTGATACCGTATAACTGTAGCGTATTAAATAGCTTCTCTCTTGGCACCTTGTCATATGCATTTTCCAGATCGACAAAACTTAAATACAGATCTTTGTTATATTCCCATGCTTTCTCAAATATTTGTCGTAAAGTGAATATCTGATCCTGACAGCCTCTATTTGGCCTGAATCCAGCTTGTTCTTCACCAAGTTTTTCTTCTGCAATTCTTCTCAACTGTTTCTCAAGTATACTTGCATAGATCTTGCCAGGAACACTCAGTAGGGAAATACCTCTGTAATTCTCACATTCAGTTTTATTTCCCTTCTTATATATGGGTACTATTAGAACTCTACTCCAATCATCGGGAATTACTAAAATACTCTGGATTAGAGATAGATGTTGAAAGTTTTTCCACTTGGTAATACAATAAATTAAACATG
Organism: Typopeltis vanoorti; assembly: GCF_054136105.1. Lineage (NCBI taxonomy): Eukaryota > Metazoa > Arthropoda > Arachnida > Uropygi > Thelyphonidae > Typopeltis > Typopeltis vanoorti. The sequence continues at coordinate 12,469,440 of NC_143569.1, forward strand.
TCAAGAAGTTATATTCTTGGTTTCATCCTTCATCCAAGGTAAGTAAACAATGCATAGCATTATACGTGTCTGTAAGGATGTGTGCATTGCATTATGGATACGAAGTCAATTGATGTGAAGTCATTAGCCTCTATATACAGGTAGCTCGGTCGTGAAGTGACTTGACATGTAAACTTTGTTTGTTTACATTTGGATAAAGGATGAAACCGAGAATATTACTTGGCATCTTTTATTTATAGTATAACCAAGTGGAAAAACTTTCAACATTCCATTGATTTGCTCCATAGATATCAAATTACAACTGAGATCCTGTACAGCCTTACCTTAATTTTATAGTTAAACAATTTTCTTATATATATATATATCCTCCAGTGATGAATCAAAGCCTCTCCAAGAATTGTCAGTCTCTGTTCTTTCCAATGTCACTCTTGCAAACAGATAATTCAATCTAGCATGAATTTGGTTATTTCCATTGCATTACCTGTGTCCCACATCATTCCACTTGTTTTGTGATTTTATTATGTTAGAGATTTTGATTTTGTTTTCTTTCCAATCAAGTTTTGTTATATGGATCATACATCTTTTCTTGCCAAATTGAGTTGTTCTTAGTCTTTGGATTTCAGTTACAGTTAATGTTTTATAACCATGCATAAATATAGGGATGTAATGTTTTTTTTTTTTATTTGTAAATTATTGTTTATTATATGACGTTACTTCTTTACTTTATGTATTTCCCCTCTTACTTTGTTATTTTCGTGGTTGCTTGAGCTTGTACAAAATGCCTATATGCTCTAATCTTTAGCTCACGTATAATATTATTGTTTGACCTTAGTCCTCTTGTAATTTACTTAACTTACCCCCCCCTTCATGCTGTAAAGTATGCTCTCACACGTGCTAGTACCATAGACTTAGGAAAAGCCTCTGGCTGGGACCAAATCCTTTAATTCAAATGTATTAATCCTTAAAAATTTATTTTTGTTAATGACTGCACCATTAAGGATCATGTAAAAGAATTTTCTGTCTTTCCTTTACACACACAAGAAAATAATTTAGCTAAGCACTTATAATAACCCTTAAATCAATATTATCTCAAGCAACTCCGAATTACTCAGTTGTGGCTGTTACTTTACTTAAGTCACACAGGTTTGATTAGTTTTTGTGAGACAGCACATTGGCTAACAAAGATCAAGCAAGTTATTAACAAAACCAAACATGTTTATTCTAACTAAGACAATTGATATACACAGGAAATAGGACATATTACGTGCCTGATTCTCCACACATTCATTAAAACAGTCCACTTAAAGCATTAGACAAAGAAATTATTTACACTCAACTTATTAGACACATGGATGGATTTTAGCACATGTAACCTTAATCTCATTACTATTAATATAAGGCAAAATTATACTGTACACGTTCTAAGCATTATGTAACACAAGCACTATTCAAGTCTACAGTATTCCCTTAAGCACATCCAAACCTACGTTCAGCTTTCTGACCTCTTCAACACATTATGCCATTAGTTAAACAGAATCAACATCTATCGTCTGTACACACAATCTAGGCTATTAACATAATCAGTCTACTTACAAGCTCACACTATCATGTACAGTCCTGGATCCAAAAGGGTTAAGAGTGAATTTCGCTGGTTCCTTTCTTAAACATGCACTATGGCTGTGATTGGGCACTATCCGATAGTAGTGGTCTGGCAATTTCCTCCCTGGTAGCAGTACTGCATTTCTCCGGCAATGTCAGGAATTGGTTCGGCTGCTACAAATCAGCACGCACATGGATCAGTACATCGAAGAATTTTACGAAAGAATATCTTGAAATACAGCCTCTTCTGCCAGTGAACTCCCCATGATCTCCAGAACTACTGCTCGCAGGACTGCGACTCTTTCCCTCCTCGAAAAGCTTGCCACAGAAACAAAAAGAGAGAGAGAACTTTTTGCCCCTCAATCTCTGCCTTTTATATCGTTTGCTCTCCCTTGGCCTTCCTTCCAAAACTTCCCGGTTTTACTGGAGGTGCCCTTATGTCACCCACGCTTACGGTAGGTTTTGGCGGCAAAACTCATATAATCCGTTGACCTTCAGTTTACTAGCCTAATGCTGTCTGATCTTATTAGTTGCAATTGCTTGTGGTGTCTACATTCGGTTATTCTAACATATTACAAAATTTATTACATTACAGTAAGTTACATACATTTCTAATTATATGTATTTTATGGCCCATGTAAAATTGATATAGCTGAAAAACATTTCTATTTTTCACCACAATAGATTCTACAGGGAGAATGCACTCAAGGCTTTCCTCTCTTTTTTGTTTATTTATTTATTTTTTTTTTTTAAGGCATAGTTATTGGCTTTTGAATATAAAAAATTATCACTGTATTATTCCAAAAGTTTCCCAGCCTACATTGCACTATCAGTTTGATTTCTTTCATGATATTTTGATGTATTGATATTCGTTATCCAATATTGATATAGTGATTCACTTGTTCAGTTTCATCATCATTAATTTTGTTGTTATGCATAGCTGTTGGATATAACTTATCTTCTTTAGGTTTGTCTTTAAGCCAGAGTCTAAGGTTTGTGAGTCAGTAATATATCTGGAATTAAGGTAAAGATATTTCATTTTGCAATGCATAAATTTAAACATCTCCTCTTTGTCTTGTTACCTTTTTTTTTTTTTCCACTTAAGAACTGTGGATATTCTCAGACATGCTGTGAATAGTTCTCAGGAGAGATGGTATCACATCATCATGTCTTATGCATCTCTGTATTTTCACAATTGGAAAGTGTTTCCATTAAAATGAAATGCTTTTCAGTTGTAAAATACTTTCCAATATGCATTTATCCATTACAATGTATTCTTACCGTGTGTTGGTGTATGCTGATTTGGGCTATATATATGTGACTTCTCGGCTTTCTGATTTCATAATCTTTCGAGTATCGTGAAAGTTGTTTCTGAAGCAGAGGATTTTTCATAATCAATAAAGGCATAATTGGAGTTTTATGGTCAAGGAAGTAGCCCCCAATTTGAATTGGGTACATTGTTTCATATATAGAGAAGTGTTAGCCACCAAAGGAATGCCACCAGAATTTTAAATTGTGCTATACGATGCTGTAAAGCTAGTTAATTTTATTCAGGCTTGATCGTTACATAACAGGGTATTTTCAGTACTCTGCGATGAAATGGGCAGTGAATATAAACAACTTTTGCTTCATTCTGAAATTCACTGGCTTTCCAGGGGCAAATTACTAACAAGGCTATTTTGTTTAAGGCATGAAGTTTTATTGTTTGTAAATGAACGTAATTCTGATTTTGTTAATGAAGCATGGGTATCAACACTATCCTATCTTTCAGACATTTTTTCGAAATTAAATGAACTAAATCTCTCCCTTCAGAGAAATTCTTCAACTGTTCTTGATGCCTACGACAAAATAAAGGCATTAAAGAAAAATTGGTGTTATGGATTAGTTATGTAAAAGACGGACAGTTTGCACTTTTTCCAACATTGGAATCATTTTTAGTGGAAAATTATTTATTTTTTGTTGATTCTGAGTTTCTGGAAAGGGTTTGTAACCACCTCAAATCTCTGAAGCAGAATTTTGAAACATTTTTCGAATAACATTTGTAAGAAACTTCTGTGGGTTCACAATCCATTTCAGGCTTACAGTCACGAGAATGACCTTTCATTATCAAAAAAAGAACAGTTAATTGAGCTTTCAAGTGTTAGTGGGCTTAAAATGCAATTCCGTGGGGTTGGTTTGGCTTGATTCTGGATCTCGCCTTCACTGAGAAGTGACCTTCCCGAATTATTTGATGAAGTATAGAAAATTATCATGCAGTTTTCTACAACCTATCTTTGTAAGAGGATTTTCATCACTCCTTCAAAGAAAAACAAAATACAGAATTCATCTTAGTGTATGTGCGTGCGCCGATCTTCGACTGAAGTTGACCAGTATTGAGCCAGATATCCAGCAACTCTGCAAGGGCCAAGAAGCTCAACCATCTCATTAAAAGTAAGCAGTAATGTAATTATATCATATTATTTATTTGTTTAATAAAAATTTAAACTTTGTTCTATGATGATACACTTTTAATTGTTTACGTCCAATTTAATTATGTTTTCTGATGTATTCAAAACATGCTTTTAGATTTATTATGTCATAAATGGCACAGTTTTTCGCAAATGTTGGTAATCCCCACATAGGTTTTTAAAAAATTTACATGACTTAGTGGGTTCGTAGAATTGTTTTAGTAATTTTACTGGTCCTTGGGCCTAGGAAGGTTGAGAAATGCTGGTACAGAACCTTATATTTCTGCACTCCAAAATGCAATCCCTTGTACCTATTAAAACTACAACCCCCCTCTCCTTTGTCCAAGTCAGAAGTCTATTCATATCTTTCTGAAGGGAAATAACACCAGCAGTGCTACTTATAATTCTCCCCAACTTGCATAATCAACAAACAACTGAATATCCGTACTCGGTCCACATGATATATCATTTACAAACAAGTTAAAGAGCAGAAGCCCAAGAATAGAACCCTGGGGCATGCCACTGGTTGCCATCTTTTTTTTTTTTTGAGACCTGCTCCATCATTCACAACTTGACCTTATGCGCTAGATACTGTTGTCCTTTTATTCTAAACAATAGAAACAAATCACTGAACAAGTGATTTTTTTTTATATACAAACTGTAAAAATAAACAGTTTGTGTATATCATTTCATTATCAATAACAAGTTCTTTAATTTATTGTACAAAGCATAATTATTTTTGTAATTTATTACATAATAAGAAATTGTAATAAAATATAAGACAAATTCCAAAATGCTTTAGATTACCCTTACTTTGTACTTCTTTCTCTGTTTTTCCTACATATTATTTTAGTTTCATTTTAAATATTTTATTCGAAATATTTATTGCATTTCTTTATTTTATAAAGACTTTAATCCAGTAATCTACCATTTACCTGACTGTAACTGAAGGCAATTTGCCATTCTGAAAATGAAGGGTCAGTTAATTGAAGTGCAATTACATGGTACTTTACCAGAAAATGGTTGATGTGTAAGGGTCGCTGTTTTGAATGTCAAATAAATGGTAGATTGCAGTATGCCAAAGAAAATATAGTTTTCTTCTTTCACTAAAAGCAACAGATATAAAAAATGGCAAGATAAAAATAAAATTCACAATCAACAGTTTGACGACCAGAATATTCACAGTGAAGATGAGAGTAATCAGTTTGGGAAAATTAGGCCTGGAATGAAAGGTAATTTATTCTTTTATGGTAATGTCAGTCTATATGATATTATAATAGTCATGTCTTAATTAACATGTACACAGTTGGCAGAATATTAGACTTTACCATGATACATATAAATCCACTAGTAACATGATCTAATGAAACTTGTTAGGCACTAACTATAAATAAATAGGAGATTACCTATGGGTATGTGCCAGTATGTATGTATATGATAATGGACAAAAAGTACAAATACAAACAATAATGACAGACGTATAAGAAGAGAACTAGAAGAATATGGAATTATAAAAATTATAATCTTTTATTTAATGTTTACATTTCAAAATGTTACAAAAGCTTGAATTAGTCATTTACCTGAAATTTTTATGGTGAATTAAAGAGGTGTAGGCTGTACCATTAAAATCAAAAATAACCTGAAATTTTCAGGAGTCATTCAATATGAATTTAACTTAGCTTCTCTCAATGTGAAAATCTCAAAAGTGAAAAGCAAAAGATACATTTAGATTTTTTTTTTAATTGAAATAACACCAAATATGAAATTACTGTATAATAGGTGTGTGTGTGTGGGGGGGTATAGTTTCTGTAATTTCTTTTATTTTCTAGTTTTAATGCAAAGCAAAAATCATTTTATCCAGTAGCTGCACCAGGTTTGTTCTCCATTGTACAACCTTACTGTGCCAATTAAGAAAGTCTTACGCTCAATTGTCCATCTGGTTGCAGTTATCTAATGCACTCAGAGCAAAACACTGATTTCCTTCCCATCTGTACTGATGTTCAGGATCTGAAACCTCTGGTTGTTCTGTTGTATTTCCTGACTTTATTGTATCCAATCAGATCCCACTCAGCTTACACTTGTGCACATAAAAGAAAACTCCTACCAGAAGTGTATAATTTATAGAGACTCGGTGAGATTTTATAGGCCATCTCGTCTCCTGTGTAATCCACATCCAGTGCTTTGTTAAGGTTTTACAGTCATTGTTAAAATTGAAGGTTCTTAATTTTGATATTCAGCTGTGCTGGATTCTCAGCATAATTGGAATTAAGGAAAATGAGACTGCAGATGCAGCTGCTAGATCAGCTCATACATTTTCCGGGTATTGTTGGTCATTCCCATATACAGACACTTAGATTAAAGCTTAAACCCAATGGCAGTCATTGTGAGAGGAAGCACTGACAAGTAAATTGGATGAATGTAGCCTGAAATTAAGCATTGGCAGTCAAGTTAGCTCAGAAATGGAAGAGAGGAAGTTGTTCTTGTAAGGTCTGAATCACAATCATCTTACACATTCTTATTTACTGAGGACTGATGACCTGCCTATGTGTGAATACTGTAACATGTGTCTCATCATTTGTCACATCTTGGTAGATTACCAGCACTTCACTCAAGAAAGAAATGAATTTTTTACCACACTGACTGAACCATATACACTCAAGCAGATCTTATCAGACTCAGATAAATTTGCACGAAGTTTTTAACTTTTCAAAAAGAATTAATTTATACAAACATGTTTGATTATCAATACTCTTTATATGTGCCATGTATCAGGCACATCTTGACGATTATTATTGTTCCGGGAAACTCCAAGGAGTCGACAGACTCATCGAGGGAGGCCGTAACATCATGTCTGGAACAACTATTCAACATTCACACAGTATCTATCATATCTTGCCTTGAACTCATTCACGGTCGTAGCACCCACAACAGACTCTGGAAGCTTATTCCACTCATTCACCACTCTCCAAGTAAAAAACCTAGCTCTAACACCCTTGTCAACCACACTCTTGCCCAGCTTCCATGCATGGACCCTAGTCCTCCCACCACCAGTCATCATCATCATCATCATCAAATTCCTGCCATGTACCCTCAAGGGGTGTACAGGATATGACAGTACTACATGAAAAAATTACATCATTACTAACTTCCTATCTACAATTTTCCTCCAAATCAGTCTGTTACTTGTCAAGACTCCAACATTATCAGATCTTATATTTCTATCGTCTAAGGCACATTGTACCGTATCAATCCACCTATATCTTGGTCTTCCTCTGGGTCGTTTTGCTGCCAACCTGGCAGAGAACACTTGTTTTGCTAATCTTTCCTCTCCCGTTCTATTTAAGTGACCATACCACCTGAGATTAGCTCTGCTAATGCATTCCTGGATGCTGACAATGTCAAGTTCTTTCCTAATATCCTCATTTTTAATATGATATTGCCATTGATGCCATCTGTTCATGCCTCTAATCTTTCTCAGGACTCTCATATCTGCAGTCTCTAGTCTTTGGTCAAATGTTTTACTTCTGACCCAGCTCTCAGATCCATAAGTTAAAACTGGTTTGAACACTGTCTTGTATACAGCTAATTTAGTGTTCCAACTAATTTCTCCCTTATTCCATATGAATTTATTCAATTGACTTCCCACCATACCAGCTTTGCTGATTCTGTTGTCTATTTCTATATTTAATTTACCATCTTCAGTAAAAATCGTGCCTAAGTAGCTGAAATGTTTTACTTGTTCCACAGGTTCTCCATTCACAACACAGTTGAAATTTTCAATGATTCTGCCTATTTTCATTGTCTTTGTCTTTTTATTGCTGACTTTCATACCATATCTATTACAACAGCTATTCAATTTAGTCAGAGAATCTTGCAGACTTGTAGCAGATTTATTTAGAAGTATAACATCATCCGATTAGCATCTCCAATTTTGATATCAGATTTAATACCACTTTCCTTCATAATGTGATCCATATAGATAATGAATAACAGAGGGGATAATGTACATCCTTGTCTCACACCAGATTTAACATTAAACCATCTTCCTGTAGTTCCTTCAATTCTAACTGCTGACTTACAACTCAAATAAAGGCTAAGTATTGCTTGATATAATGCCCCATTGACACCATATAACTGCAGCGTATTGAATAGCTTCTCTCTTGGCACCTTGTCATATGCCTTTTCCAAATCGACAAAACTTAAATACAGATCTTTGTTATATTCCCATGCTTTCTCGACTATTTGTCGTAAAGTGAAGATCTGATCCTGACAGCCTCTATTTGGCCTGAATCCACCTTGTTCTTCACCAAGCTTTTCTTCCACAATTCTTCTCAACTGTTTCTCAAGTATACTTGCATAGATCTTGCCAGGAACACTCAGTAGGGAAATACCTCTGTAATTCTCACATTCAGTTTTATTTCCCTTTTTATATATGGGTACTATGAGAGCTCTATTCCAATCATCAGGAATTCGTCCCTCTGTCCAGGCTTTCTGAACTATGCAGTGCAGCCACTGTAAGACTTTTATACCACCATACTTCAGCATTTCTGGTCGAATATCATCTACTCCTGCTGCCTTTCCACATTTCAAGCCTTTGATGGCTTTTTCTACTTCAAGTATGGATATGTATTCCTGACTGCATGCCTGGTCAGTGTTTTTTATCACTGTGCTGTCATCACTGCTTGTTTCATTTAGCAGTTTTTCAAAGTAATTACTCCATACTTCAAGGATATCTTTTTCTCCTGTTTTCATGTCACCTTTATCATCTCTAACTCCTTTTACAGCACTCTTTCCTCCATTCGTAAGCTTCTTCAACAACCTCCAGAATATTTTGCCACCTTCTTGATATTTATTTTCTATATTCTTGCCAAAGTCCTCCCATGACTTTTGTTTAGCTAGTTTTACACAATGTTTAGCTTTCTTACATTTGTCTCTATATTCTGTAAGAGTAAAAGATGACTTATTTGCCAGGAACTTTTGATATGCTTTCTTCTTTTCCTTCGCTGTCTCTTTAACTTCCTGTGTCCACCAGTGAGTTCTGATTTTTTTATCCTTGCACACAACCTCACCACTTGCCTCTCTGGCAGAATCAAGCAATGTTTTCTTCAGAGTTTGCCACTGAATCTCCAAGGCTTGATTCCTGTTCTCAAACTCTTTCATTTTCTTTTCAATAATCTTTGTGTATTTTAGTCTACAGTTCACATCTGAGAGCTGCTCAACTTTTATTCGCTTTAAAACTTTCTTACATGTTATTCTTTTCAATATGAAATTCAATTTTATCCTGCTCAAGACTAAATAGTGATCACTTCCAATTTCAAATCCTCTGTACACTCTGGTGTCCTGCACCAGGGAGAAAACATCACTATCAACAATAACATAGTCAATGAGACTTTTCTTATTCCTAGCCTCTTCTCTCCATGTGAATTTGTGCACATTTTTATGTTGGAACATGGTGTTAGTAATAACCAGTCCATGTCCTGAGCAGAAATCCAACAGATATTTGCCATTATTATTAGCTTTTCTCTTTTCTCCAAATTTTACCAAAATATTTTTGTATGTCTCACAATCATTTCGTACTCTGCTATTTAGATCCCCAACAAGGACCAACTTTTCCTTTTTCATTGTGTCAGTTGCTTTTTCTAAAGCATCAAGAAATTCCTCCACTTCTACCTTAGTAGAACCTTCTGTTGGACCATTGGCACAAATCAGTCTAATTGTCCAGTTCCCCATTCTCATATTTGCCCACATTACTCTACTTGAGACTGACTGCCATTCAAGAAGATTAGCCTCGTATTTTGTGTTGAATACTATGGCTACTCCTTCTTTTCCTTGATTGTCATTGCCTGAATATAACATTTTGTATTTATTGCTCAGAAAGATCTCACCAGTTTTGGTCTTTTTTGTTTCAGTCACCCCTATTATGTCGATCTGGTACTTATCTAATTCTTCAGCTAGCTCCATTTCTTTGATATTTAGGCTTCTTATGTTGATAGTACCGATCTTTAACTCTGGTGATGTTGAGTTGGGGTTTGTTTTCAGATTTGTTCCAGCAGCTAACTTTTCGCTGTTTGCACTGGTTCCCTGGCGGAAACAACGGGGGCCTTGTTTAACTGGGCGACGCCCCAGCCGGCATGAAATTTTGTCATGTTGTACCATCATTTTTTATTTTGGTTTAACCAATAAGAATACAATTTGGTCGGCTAAATCCCAAATTGCCAGCCCATCCTCGTTCGTTCAGTATCAAAGTAGATACCCAACAGGGTGCACCACGAGAAGGTGAGGATTGGACATTAGGTCAGAAGCCCTGGTCGGTTCTCCGCATTCCTTGAAAGGCTATGTGGAGGTCTCCTCTCAGTTATTAAGTTCTTAAGCACCCCACCACCAGTCATATTTTCAAAAATATCTTGTGGATCAATCTTATAAAAACCCTTCAGTAATTTGAATGTCTCAATCATATCACCCCCTCCTTCACCTATCGTCCAATTTCTGCAACCCACAAATCTTCAACCTATTCTCATAAGGTTCATTCTACAGAACTGCTATCATCTTGGTCACTCGTCTCTGGACCCTCTCCACTTCCTCCCCATCACGAAGAAACCCTGGTGCCCATAACTGGGCACAGAAGTCCAGATGGAGTCTTATCAAGGCTCGATACAGAGGAACAACAACTTGTTTGTCTCTGCATGCTAAAGTATTTTTTAGAAGCCAAGTGATTTGGTGAGCTGTTTTAGTCACTTATGCAATGTGCTCCCTAAACTTCAATTCCCTATCCACCAACACTCCCAAATCCCTGGCCTCATCAATCTCCTGGAGTACGGTTCCACCATTGCGATATACTGCTGCTATTCTTTTCACGCCAAAGTGCATAACCTTACACTTTGCCACATTAAACTGACATCCATTTTTCCTAGCCCAGTCCTCCAAACTATCCAAATCATCCTGTAAAATTTTGACATCCTGTGCACTCACAATTGCTCTACCCAACTTTGCATCATCAGCAAACAAGTGAACACTTCCTCTCAAATCCTTTCCAATATCATTGATGAACAAATTGAAAAGCAGTGGTCCAAGAACAGAGCCCTGCGGCACTCCACTAGCCACAAGATGTCTTTTTGACTCCACTCCTGAATAAACCACTCTCTGGTATCTCTTCTTCAACCACCCTCCTATCTATCTCACCAAACTTATATCCATCCCCATCTGCTCCAGTTTACTGATTAGGGTTCCATGTGGTATCCTATCAAAGGCCTTGGCAAGGTCCAGTAGTATCACTGTAAACCCACTACCCCTATCCAGTTCAGCCGTCACTGTGTTATAAAACGTGAGCAAGTTACTAAGGCATGATCTACCCTTCACAAAACCATGTTGTCCCCCATACAATATCCCATTTTCATCTATCCAATCCTGTATTCTTTTCTTGACTAATTTCTCTAAGACCTTGATGATTCCTGATATGCTAATCGGTCGGTCGGTAATTTACAACAGCAGTTTTGGAACCACCTTTATGCAGTTGAACTGTTTTCCCCTCCTTCCACCCACTCGGGACTACCCGAGACTCAAATTTAACAAAATGGTCAAGGGTACTGACAATTCTTTAGCTGCTTCTCGTACTACACGAGCTGGTATACCATCCAATCTCACAGATGTATTGACATTGAGGTTATGCAATAGACTACTCAGCTCCACTTCATTCACCAAAATTCCCGTATAATTTCTGCAATGTCACCACCTGGATGATATATTCTTGCAAAGTGCTCACTCAGTAACTCAACTATCTCAACTGATTCAGTTACCTCCCTACGATCGGCATTCTTTAAAATCATTCTGCCATGTACATTTTTCCTTTTACTTGCTACATATCTAAAAAAATGTTTAGGATTCTCTTTAGCCTGCGTGGCCAATGTTCTTTCGTAATCCTTTTTTGCTTTTCTTACCACACTCGTCACCCTTCTGGCCTGCTCTTTATACCGTTCATGTGCCTGCCTGTCACCCTTCTCCTTAAATTCCTTCCATAGTTGTTTCTTTTTTTGCAGCTCAAGCTTAATGGTGTTATTCATCCATTTAACCCCTACTTGATTTATTATTCGGACTCTAGGTATACAGTCAGCCATTGCTTCATGCAAACACTTCTTAACTACCTCCCATGCACTATCAACTTCTAGTCCTTGCAGTTGTACATGCCATGGCACTGAGCCAATCAAACTCCTAAGCTTGTCATACTTTCCAGCCCGATAATTCCACATGTACCCTGTCTTAATTGAAAATTCTACACCTTTAGCCACCTCCCAAGTCAAGACCCTATGATCACTCTCACCGATTGGTGGCAATGTGGTCATATTTGTTACAGCCAAATCCTCAGATGTAATTACTAGGTCAAGCACTCTCTGACCCTTAGTATTTTCCATTACATGCTGTCCCAGATAGTTATCTCTTAATAACCGCATAAAATCCAATTCCTTCCTCTCCTGTGTCCTCTCCTCACGCCAATCAATGTGACCATAGTTGAAATCTCCCATAATAATCGCCCTCCTTCCACTCATTTCTTCTATTTGCTTGTGCATACTGTCACCACCATCTTTTCCATCACCTCTATAGCAGCACCCAATTGTATATTTAGTTCTGCTAGCCACAATCTCACACCAAATGGCCTCAAATGTGCTCTTTTCTCTATCCTGCAATTCAACTTCTATTCTCCTTGGCTGTAGCTCATCAGCTATCATCAACAATACTCCTCCCCCCATTTTATTCTCTGTCATTCCTGAACACACTATACCCATCACATTCAATCCCACTAGCTATATCATCTACAGTCAGCCATGTTTCACTAATACCAATAACCTGTGGTCTGGAAGTGCCAACCATGGCCAAAAACTCTTCCTTCTTGTTCCTAGTACTCCTAGTATTAGTGTACATGAATTTAAAACCCCCATTAGCCCCAACCCTACCTTGATACCTTATATTAACTATCCCACTCTGGTTTGTTGCCTTATTTGCTCTAGCATATTATATTCATTCTTACATTCAACTGCCTCCCTAAGGACTGTATATCTACTCTCTCCCCCCTTAACAAATCTAGTTTCCCTGAATTTGCACATCCACTACATTCAGCAACACTTTCTCAAGTTACACACCGTAACCATTCAAATGCAAGCCATCCATCTTATATAGATCCTTTCACCCATCAAACTCACTCCACACGTCCACAAATTCCACACCACTCGTCATACATAACCCACGCATAAAGTCATTCGCAATTATGGCCCTCCTTTTAAACGTTTCACTGTCATACCGTGGCAAAAGACTAATCATTCTAACTCTCTCACTCTTTTCTTTTGCTACCTCAAACAATTCATTCAGGTCTTCTATCATTTCCATTTTATCTCCTTTCAAATCATTCGTACCTGCCACAACAATAATTTCTTTCACCCTTTCCTTTTGCTCTCCAATAGACTCAGTTACATCCTTTATGGTCGCACCAGGTTGGTACGATTTTGTCAAATCCTCTACTAACACACCTCGTACTAACGAGTCTCCATACAGCACTCTATCCTTCATTTTGTTCATGTTCACATTCATACGTCTATTTTTCCTGTCATACCTTTTATTATTGGTTGGTTCATTCAGTCTACTTTTGTTCATGCACTCTAGCTGCTGTTTTGTCCTTTCTATCGCACCATTCAACAACGCGATCTCACTCAATGCATCTATCTCATCTTTTTTATTCTCTGAGAAACCATTAATACTTTCATTCACACTTTCTACATTCACACTCTCATAATTCTCATGTACAACCTTGCCGTTTCTTGTCATAACGCTATTTTCTTCATTCTGAAGTTTGACAAAAATATCACACTCACGATCCGAAATACACTTCAATTCCTCATTCTCCCTACATTTTCTACACACATTCAATCCTTTATTATCGTCTATCCACACTCCGACCGCACTCTGCAAAGCGTACATTTCACAGCTAGTACACTGACTCATTTCTTTTATACTACCGTTCTTTGATAAAGATGGCGAACCATCATTACTGGCCACCATTTTCCTTCGTACAGGTACCATAATTATTTGCAACGTGTTTTATCAAATAATAAGTTATAACACACAAACAGACGCACTGAAAATACGCAAGGCAAACAAAACTACGCAATATTAAGTAATTTTATCAACGATAACTGAAAATAATACTTATCTTATCAGGAACTTGCACGAACAGTACACACTACGATATAACCTCGAACTCCGAGCCCAAGGCACGTAACCATTGTGGATCTCACACTCATGTTCAGAAATGTGCAACTATGGGTAAAATAGGCAAGGAACATTATTGGACACCAGAGGACGAGAGAGAGAGAGAGAGAGGGGGGGGGGGTTGAATGGAGTGGTACATATCAAACTGGGCAAAACAAACTAGCTTGTTTTGTCGAGCATGTGTTGTGGGGAGGGGCGGGGGTTAGTCCAGTTATATGGAGTGTATGATATTTGCTTCTCAGAAGATGGAAAAATAATTTCTAATGCACTTTTGTAGTTCACTATTTAAAAATAATGATTCATACTTCAGTAATATGTTTAAATAGCAGTTTCTGTGTGCAGTAAATCATATGCATAAGGTCCATTTCATTATTGTGTAACATATCATTCAGTATGCTTCATAATGCTCATTTTATGTTACTAATGATGACTCTTTTCAGATGTACTGGGATATGTTATCATATCCCAGTACATGTATGCATTAAATACACATTTAATGCATACACCAGTGATTCGCTTTTCTTTCAGTGATAAATTTATGAATCCAACTAACTTTTGAGTTAAATAACTTTAATTAAATGTAAAATTATACTATACTATGTAAGTTGTTAGAGTGTAATTTTAAAGTTTTAACATAAAATGATTAGCAAATACAATGTGAAGGCAAGTAGTGTTATCTTTACAGTTTGTGATTAATCAGTTGGACCATAGTTTAGAAACTTTGCTCTTTATGAGTAAATACTCAGTGCCATCATTTTGAATTTCCCAATGGAAAACAAAAAATCATTACAAGAGAACATCAACAAACTAGCCGAAGAATACAACATCGATCCTAAGAATATCGTCAGGTGCCAGGACGGAACTAATTTTCCTCACCTAGTAAAAGTGACTTGCGACAAGCACATCAAAAATAATAACAGCGATCAACAACAAGTTCAAAGACACCTGTCCCCAATCACGCATACATAGACAACCAGACTTATCATTTGTACAAAGGGAACAAAGACGGAGACGCCAGCTTTGAAGACAACTCGAAGAAAAACGTCAAAATGGTGACAACAGTTGGAGCATTGACTAACGACAGACAAGATAAACTGATGAAAAAACCAAGTGATGCCACTAGCAGCCACCATGGAGACCAGCATGCAGGCACCGCATAGGAAATGTGCGAGACCCATGCAGTCCAACATATGACTCACAAAACCCTACACATCCACTTCACCAACATCCATGGCCTGAACTCCAACCTGAATAGTGTTCACTACTACCTACAGTCTACCAAACCCCACCTACTTTTCCTGGCAGAAACTCAAATCTCAACCTTCCAAGCTACTCACTCTTTAACAACTTTCGTCCTAAGGGTGGTGTCTGTGCATACATCCACTCTGACATACCTTGCCAGAGAGTACCCCACTTTGACCATCTTTGGTTGAAAATATCCCTTCCCCACTCAGTCCAATTCATCTGCTGTCTCTATCACTCCCCCCCAACACAACCAACCACCCTGAGCTCTTTAATTTCCTCTCCCTAAAAATCGACTTTCTCCAATCCCACTTTCCCAACAGCAAAATCATCCACCTAGGAGATTTTATCGTCAACACTAGCTGGCTTTCCTCCTCCAGTTATACAGATCTTGCAAGCAGAGATGCTGAAACATTTGCCATCACTAACAACCTTACACAATTTTTCCAGATGCCAACCAGTATACCAGATAACCCAAACCATTCCCCAAACACCCTAGATCTCTTCCTCACCAGTGACTCCTCCAAATACACAGTGAAAGTAGTGAGCCCCCCTAGGCAATTCTGACCACAACCTAATGCTCATCTCCTCCCCCTTGCAACAACTCCGCAACTTCTATGCTGCATTCCCATGGTTGGACTATTGCTTCCGGCCTTCCAACCCAAACATATGAACCGAACTTATTACCAAAGTAATCTTCACTGGCATGAATACATACATTCCACACAGCACTCTGAACTGCCATTCCCTAACAAAACCCTGGTTCTCCAAAAGATGTGCCAAGGCTGTAGAGCAGACATACCACAACTGGCTGAAATCAAGAACCTCATCCTCTTTCAAAGCTTACACCAAAGCCCATAATAGATGCAAAAAAACAATCAATGCTTCCAAAACAGAGTTTGAAAGAGCAAAAAGTAGGAAACTAGCAGCCTGTCCAAATGGCAGTTGAGGCCTTTTGGTCTCTTGCCAAAGCAATTGACCATAACTTCTGTCCAGCACTATTCCCACCCCTATCATACCCAGATGGCTCTACTGCATCATCACCTACAGAAAAAGCCAATCTTCTGGCTTCATACTTTGCTTCAAATGCATGCATAACTGACGATGGTAAATATCCCTCCAACCATTCCAGACACCTAACGTACAATGCCCCCTATATCTTTTTTGCCAGGATGAGATCAGAAAATTACTGTCGAAATTAGACACAAAACGGTGTCCTGGCCCTGATGGCATTCCCCCAATTGTTCTGAAAGATGGTGCTCCAGAACTGACTCCTATCCTATGTCACCTATATATACTTTCTTACGCCACTGGAATCTATCCCAGAAACTGGAAATTGGCCTATATTCAGCCCTTTCCCAGGAAGAGTGACTTGTCACTCTTCTTGGGAAGAAGAGTGACAAGTCACTGCCATCCAATTACTGCCCTAACTCGCTTACCTCTCCTGTCAAAAGTAATGGAAAAAATCATCAATTCCCAACTCCTACACTATCTTGAAGACGCTCACCAAATAAATGACTGCCAGTATGGATTCCACCACTGCTGATCAACAGGAGATCTAATCACATACATGACCCATCTCTGGACAAATGCTATGGAGAGGTTTGGCGAATCACAAGTGGTTACACTAGATATCTCCAAAGCCTTTGACCAGGTCTTGCACAAAGGCCTACTAGGCAAACTACCATCATTCGGTCTGACCCAGGATTGCCAGCTTTCTGTCTGAACATTCACTGTGTGTGATGGTGGACTACTCCCTATCCTCTCACCACTCGATTAATGCTGGGGTTCCACAAGGTTCTGTTCTCTCACCAACCCTCTTCCTGCTATATATCAATGACCTACTGCAATTGACCTCCAACCCAATACACAGTTTTGCAGATGACAGCACACTTCACTCTTCGCTTGCATTTGATAAGCCTTACCCTTCACAACTCACTTCAACCTACAGAATATCGACCACCACCACCACCCTCAACTCCGATCTCCAAGCCATCCTGCAGTGAGGTTCGGATAACCTCATAAATTTCAACATTAATAAAACTCAGTTCTGTACTATTCCCATAAAAAAGAACCATTTTTCCCCAATATCCTTTTTGATGATACCCAAATTTCCAGACAGTCTGAGATCTCACTTCTTTGAATCATCCTCATATCAAACCTCTCCTGGCATAAACATATCACAACCATTGCATCCTCAGCCTCAAAAAAATTAGGATTTCTCTTTCGCTCAAGACCTTACTTCACCCCCGAACAGCTACTAACATTATACAAATCACAAATCCGCCCAGCTATTGGATACTGCTCCCACATATGGGGTGGGAGGCCTCTAAAAGTTCTCTCAAAATGCTCGACTCAATACAGAGGAGTACAATTAGACTTATCAATGATCCATTCTTTACCAACTCTCTCCCCCCACTTTCACACAGACGTCTCTGCAGTATGTATGAAAGTATGTAGAATTTGTATATTCTACAAATATTTCCATGGGAAATGCTCATCTGAAATAACATCAGTAATTCCTCCACTCAGTACACAGCTCATTGGAACACTTGCAGCTGCTCCTTCAGAACATCCCTTCACAGTACACCTAGAAACAAACAGAACAAGTTTCTTTTCCTCTTCCTTCATCCCTGCAACTGCTGCACTGTGAAACAGTCTCCCACCTGCTGTGTTTCCCAAGGAATACAATTTAAAGTCATTCAAATCAAATGTAAACAAATTCCTCCTTTCCCAACCCATTACCCACCATACATGGTACTAATGTACTATAGGTTGACCAACCAACCTCCTGTGTATGGGCCCAACATAAAGAAAAAAAAAAAAGAATTTACATACAGGACACCCCAGATTTTATAACCTAATTGGTTCCTAGAAATCATATTAAGCAAGCTATCATAAATCAAACCCTAATTTCCCTTTTGTATTCATTTTGCAAGTGCTGACAAAACTAATGTTTTCAACTATCTTAACCCTTTCTGCCCTAGTGATTCCAATTGGAATTTGATTTAACTTCTGTGAATGCAAAAGTTGAGAACAAAGAAATTTAGATTTTTTTTTTAATTACATTAATACCAAATATGAAATTACCATAAAATAAGGAAAGAAGATATAATATATATATATAATATGATAATAATATAATACAAAATGTACAAATAATAAAATCATCATTATCATCAAATTCCTGATATGTATCCTCGGGGGGTGTACAGGATAATTATGAGTACTATATGAAAAAGTTACGCCATTACTAACTTCTGATCAACAGTTTTCCTCAGAATTAATCTATTAAGATTCCATATGTTATCAAATCTTATGTTACCGTCTTTTAAGGCGTTTTTTACTCTATCAATTCATCTACAGCGTTGTCTTCCCCTGGGTCTTTTCTCTGCCAACCTGGTAAAGAACACTTGATTAGCTAATCTTTCCTCTCCCATTCTGTTTAAGTGACCATACCAGTTGAGATTAGCTCTACTAACACATTCCTGAATGCTAACTGTGGCAAGTTCTTTCCTAATATCCTCATTTTTAATGTGAAACTGCCATTGGTGCATCTTTTCACTCTACTAATCTTTCTCAGAACTATCATATCAGAGGTCTTTGATCAAGTGTTTTATTTCTAACCCAGCCCTCAGATCCATAAGTTAAAATTGGTTTGAACACTCTTTTGTATACAGCTAATTTAGTGTTTTGACTAATTTTGTTCTTATTCCATATTAATTTATTCACCTCACTTCGTACCATACCAGCTTTACTAATTCTGTCGTCAATTGCCATATTTAATTTACTATCATCATCATCAAATTCCTGCCATGTACCATCAAGGGGTGTACAGGATATGATAGTACTACATGAAAAATTTACATCATTACTTACTTCCTATCTACAATTTTCCTCCAAATCAGTCTGTTATATGTTAAGACTTAAACATTATCAGATCTTATATTTCTATCGTCTAAGGCACTTTGTACCGTATCAACCCACCTGTATCTTGGTCTTCCTCTGGGTCGTTTTGCTAATCTTTCTTCGCCCATTCTGTTTAAGTGACCATACCACCTGAGATTAGCTCTTCTAACACATTCCTGGATGCTGATAATGTCAAGTTCTTTCCTAATATCCTCGTTTTTAATATGATATTGCCATTGATGCCATACGTTCACGCCTATAATCTTTCTCAGGACTCTCATATCTGCGGTCTCTAGTCTTTGGTCAAGTGTTTTACTTTTGACCCAGCTCTCAGATCCATAAGTTAAAACTGGTTTGAACACTGTCTTATATATACAGCTAATTTAGTGTTCCGACTAATTTTTCTCTTATTCCATATGAATTTATTCATCTTCACTAAAAATTGTGCCTAAATAGCTGAAATTGTTTTACTTGTTGTTTTATAGGTTCACCATTCAGGATACGGTTGATGTTTTCAGTCTTTCTGCCTATTTTCATTATCTTTGTCTTTTTATTGCTGATTTCCATACCAAATTTATTACAGCACTTTCTTGGACTGGATTTATTTAGGAGCCAAGATTAAGATCACAGATTTTGATATTAGATTTAATACCACTTTCCTTCATAATGTGATCTATATAGATTAATGAATAACAGTGGATATAATGTGCCACCCTTGTCATACACCGGATTTTTCCTCAAACCATCTTCCTGTACCTTCTTCAAGTCTAACTGCTGACTATGTAGAGACTATGTATTGCTTGATATAATGTCCCATTTACACTATATAACTGTAGCATTTTGAAGAGCTTTCCTCTTGGCACCTTGTCATATGCCTTTTCCAAATCAACAAAAAACTTAAATATAAATCCTTGTTATATTCCCAAAATTCCTCATCTATTTGTTTTAAAGTGAAAATCTGATCCTGATTACCTCTATTTGGCTTGCATCCAGCTTGTTCTTCACCAAACTTCTCTGCTACAATTTTTCTTAGCCATTTCTCAAGGTAAATATTACCAGGAACACTCATTAGGGAAATAACTGTAATTTTTGCATTGTTTTATTTTCCTTTTTTTATAAATGGGTACTATGAGCTCTAATAATCACCTGGAATTTGACCCTCTGACCAAGCCTTCTAAAATATGCAATGCAGCCATGTAATACTTCATAGATGAAATTCTAGCCAAATTTCATCTACTCCAGCTGTCTTTCAACATTTCAGGTTTTTGATTACATTTTTCTACTTCAAGTCTGGGTATGTCTTCCTGACTACATTCCTGTTGGGAGTTTTCTACCATCATGTTGCTGCTTGTTTCATTTAGTAGCTTTTTAAAGTAATAATTTCTCCCGACATCTAGATTATTTTATATATGAGCACTTAATGGAGTTAAAAGACTCATCGTGGGAGACCCACTCTATCCATTAACACAATATCTAACGCCTATTCATTGTTGGAGCACTCACAACTGCCTCTAGCAGTCCATTTCACTTATTACAACTCTCCAAGTGTGACTCCTTGTTTTTACCCTACTTGCCATGTATTGAAAAATTCTTCTGTATCAATCTTATAGTGTCCCTTTAGCAGTGCTTTTTTTCTAGAAAAAAAGGTGCTGGAACTCACATCTTGTTAAGCTTTTTAATTAAAGAAAATGATATTCAAATCTTAATTTAAATGAAATATAAAGCAGCTGTTGCTGTCACAGAGTCGTATAAATGAATTAAATATAATTTATCTTCGGTATCTTTTATTTTAGACATGATCAAATGTAAAATTAACAAACAAATTAAAATATACAACCAAAGACCAAATATACAAGTAAAATTAAATTTGTAAAAACATTATATAATTTAAGAGAAGTTCATAGTGTTTTCCAAAGTTTTGTCCAATTCTCGTCGAACAAATCATCTCGACTCCTTTCTTTGCTCTTAATATCTAAGGCCGAATGTCGTCTTCTAAGTAAGCATAGATTTGAAGGATCGAAAAGTCTTAAAGGTGGTCCAACGAGTTTGATGAATAAAAGTTCCGAAACTGTTTTAGTCTTCACCGAAACTCTTGTTGGGGTGATCTTTAAATTCATCTGCAAAAATCTGCGTTCACATTCACTTGATGAAATGGGAATGGTATTCATAGCATGTATCAAACACAACAGTTTTTCTTGGTATTGTCTTATAGAGAATGTATTCACAGAATCCACAAATCATTTCTCTTTCATTTAGTTGCAGTCTATGATTGACAAATTTCTAATTTCCACCTCTCCGAATGTTAGCTGAGCATCAATATCTTCAGGCCAATGTTTTTGGTCAAGCATGCGAGCCCAAAGTGCTAGCTCAACATCTTCGCTATCAAGCAACCTTTTTTCAATTGACTCTTTCAATTTGGTATAAAATGTTTTGGGGTCAATAGAAGGATTATTTTTTGGAGCTTTTTCGTTAAGTAAAACTCCACGAATGCGCAGATCGCGTACAGCAGCTGCAGCACATTATCTCTCCTAGGATCATGCATCACATCTTCAAAATGATGCACTAGAGATTCAAAATTATTCCGCACAGCCAAAACTGAACAGAAACTAGATGACGCTCATTGAATACCTAAAATTTTTCCAATTTTCAGCAGCTCAACCTCTAGTAATTCTGCACATAAATGCAACTGTACTGTTTTTTGGCAAATCATGGTATAGGACATAAAGTTTATCAATAAATGATTTGAATCTATTGATTCCTGAAATTTCCTTTACAACATCACTTACTGATAATTCTAGTCTGTGATTAGCACAGTGCCAAACTATAATAGAAGGAAATTTTTCTGACAGCAATTTTTTCACTCCACTTTTACACCCTAACATTACAGCAGCGCCATCACATGCTAGAGAAGCTAAATATTTTTTTAAATAATCTTCTGCCATCCCATAATAGTTAAGACATTGGAGTAAGGAATCAAATACACTTTTTGCCGTTACGTTTTCAAGTTCGATCAAGTCCAAAAATAAATTTATTGGTGAATTAATTCCAACACCTTCGATACAGCATTGAATATACGCAATGAGAGTGGTTTTATTGCTTATTGTTGTTGATTCTTCAATTATCAATGAAATTATATTTTTGGATTGAACGATTTCTTTAAACACATTTTTTCTCATTTCTTCACTTACGTGATTCACAATATTAATACATGCATTTGTTGAATGAAGAATATGACCCATTTCAATTCCGTTCAGTTCTTGCAGATCAATTTCACTTTCAAAATTATGGAATGATTGGTTTTCCTTTATATACAGTTATTTCTTTTTCACGAGATAATGATTTTAAAAAAACATTTTCAGGGGTCTTTTTTTCAGAAACAATTTTTAACGCTGCTTTGCATGCAGCAGATTGTGATCGAACATTTTTTTTTTGAAGTAAGCTCATCTGTAGCTTCCTTTCTTTGCCAGAATATGTAATCTCATTGTTGGCCCATTCTTTGGAAATTTTCATTCCCATCTTTGTTTCAATTCCAAGAGTTCTAACTTTTCTGCAAGGCATACAACCAAGTTTCTTTTTGCAAATATATGTCCATTCATTTTTCAAGCAAAAATCATTTTTTTGATATAATGTCCAGCAATTCGGCCAGCCATTTTCAGTTTGGCCTTTCTCCTCAATCTTAGCTTGAGATGATTCGAAAACATCGACTGGCACACCATTATTTCCATATTTTTGGATGTCGTGTCTGTTATTATTCTTGGCCTTTTATTAATGGGACCAGTGGTTGAGAAGTAATTGAAAATCTTTTTCATTTTCAAACTTGGGGTCAGACTTTTACACGAAAAAAAAAAAAAAAAAAAAAAAAAAAAAAAAAAAAAAAAAAAAATTGCTAAAAGGATATGAAAATAATGAATTTTCATATCCTTTTAGCATTATAATTGAATTGACGTTAAATTTACGTCAATTCAATAAAGATATTTTTTATATAAATAAATGTTTTGCCGAAAATCTTTCACATGTTGTCAATCACACATCCATATAGCCAGAAACGTAGATGCTAATGGTGTGCTCATGCATGTTAACAGGCGACACCTGGTAACATGCATGCGTACGTGTTATGTACATGAGAACATTATTTCAAAAATTACTTTTGAAAAATTGAAAAAAACTGTAAAAAAAAAGGTGCTGGAATGTCGTTCCGGTGCATTATGCCAGAAAAAAAAGCACTGTCCTTTAGTTACTTTTAAGTTTCTATCATGTTCCCTCTCCTCTGTCAGCTAAACTGTGCAACCTACACACACACACACACATACACTCATTCTATCCTCATAAGGAATATTTCACAGACTTGTCACCAGCTTGGTCATTGTCTTTGAGTCATCTCTCTCTCCTGATCCCAAAGAAATGCAGGTGATAAAATCTGTGCACAGTAGTCAATACGTGGCTGAATCATATCCTTATAACTTCCCTATCTCTATTTGTCAATGTGCTCTTCAGCATTCAAGTAATCCTCTGAGTTATTTTTCTATCTCTTGCAAGATGTCCTCTGAATTTCAAATCTCTATCCACCATCACCCCCCCAGATCCTAGCCTCATCAATTTCCTGTAAACTAGTACCTTCAGTATGAGTGTGCAATCTTTTCATCCTGAAGTACATTACCTTACCTCCTACAACATTGATTTGACAACCATTGTCCTTTGCCCCCACTGCCAATTTATTTAAAACATCTTCTAAGATTCTATATCACCTTTTTATCTATCTATATCAACTATTGTCCTTCCTAGTTTTGCATCATCGGCAATCAACTGAATGTCCATCTTCAAATTTTCTCCTATATCATTAATATACAATTTACAAACAGTAGTGGTCCTAGTACGGAGCCCTGGGCACTGCACTAGACACCCTCATTTGCCTTGATTCCATTCTACCATACACCACCCTCTGATGTCTGTCTATCAGCAGCCCTCATCCATGCTACCAACCTCATATCCATTCCCATTTATTCTAACTTATGTAATAGTTTTGCATGCAGTATTCTGTAAAATGCCTTTGCAAAGTCCAGCAGAATCGCATGTAGCCATTTCCTTTATCCAGTTCTGCTGTCACCTTATTATAAAATGTGAATAAATTACTGAGGCAGGACCTACCTTTTACAAAGCCATGCTTCCCCCTGTAAAGTATCTTATTCCTATTCCTGACTTTTACTTTTTCACCAGCTTTTCCAGTACTTTCCCCACCACTCCAGAGATATTAATTGGTCTGTAATTTGATACTTCTGTTTTTGAGCCACCTTTATGTAATGGAACTATCTTACTCTCTTTCCACTCCCTTGGAACCTTGCCAGAGCTGAAACTTAGATTAAACAGTGCCATCAGAGGAAATGGCAGTTCACATTCATGTAGCACTCGAGCAGACATACCATCCAGGCCCACTATTGTATTCACATGATATTTTTCAATATACTGAATACCCCCAGTTCATCTACTTCAATACTCACATCATTCTCTGTCACTTCACTAACTTCAAATTCACCACTTAGTAACCAAACTTACTAACTTAACTATTTCTTCTGCTTTCATCATTGAGTAAAGATATCCTTCCATAATCAGTCTTACCGTTACTTGCTATTTAACGAAAAAAAAAAACTCTTTTGGATTTACTTTGGCCTGCTTAGCTAATTTTCTCTCGAAATCTGATTTAGCCTTCCTTGCCAAACTAGTTACCCTTCTTGTGCTTATACTGCTCATCAGCATGCTGATTATATTCCTTCCATAATGCTTTCTTTGCATTGTGGAAGGCAATGCAACTCCTGCTTTATGTTGGTAGTCATCCACTTAATTCCTACTTGGTTTATCCTCCGGATCCTAGGTATACCCTCTTTATACTGCCTCGCTCAAACAATCCTTGCCACTTCCCATGCACTAATGACATTCATTCCATGTAGTTTCTTATGCCATGGCACTGCTGCAAGTTGCCTCCTAGGTTTGTCATAATCACCAGCTTTGTGGTTCCACATAAAACCTGTGTTGACTGAAATTTCCACATGATGAGCAGCCTCCCAGAACAAGACTACATGGTCACTTTCCCTGATTGAAGGCAGAGTTTCTACTACAGTTATAGATAGCATCTTCTGATGCTATTACCATATTCAATGCTCTGAAACCCCTGATCCCTTCCATCACATGCTGTTTCAGGTAATTATTCCTTGGTAACTATAAAAATTCCATTTCCATTTTACCTGTGCCCTTTCTTCCTTCCAATCTATATCATCATACTTGAAGTCTCCCATGATAATTGGAAGACTTGGCCTGCACTCATTGTGCTGATCTGCTGATGCATGTCGTGCACATTTTCTTCTGGATGCAGCAACCAACAATATATTTTGTCTTATGGGTCTCTATTTCACACCAGACAGCTTCAAATGAACTGTTTCCATCAGATCTACACTCTTCCATAACTTCTGTTTTTGTTGATTGAAGTTCTTCAGCTGTCAGTAATAATACCCCTCCTCCTGCCCTATTTCTTCTATCTTCTCAGAAAATACAATATCCATTATATTCTATTCCTATAACTACATCACTCTCTGACAACCAGGTCTCACTGATGCCAATAATTTTTGGCCAGATTGAGCTGACCAATACTAAAACTTCTCCTTTATTTCTGAGGCTTCAGACATTTGTGTACATGCATTATGTTCTTACCAAAGTCTTCCCTTTACTTTTGTTTAGCTAGTTTACACAGTGCTTTGCTTTCTTACATTTTTCTCTGTATTCTCTAAGAGCACAAGCTGACTTAATTGCCAGGAACTTTCGGTATACTTTGTCTTTTCCTTCACTGCCTGTTTAACTTCCTGATCAACTATGGAGTTCTGATTTTTCTTTTCTTACTGACAACCTCACCACATGCCTCTCTGGTTGAATCAGTCAGTTTTCTTTAGGATGTGCCATTAAATCTCTGAGGTTTGGTTCTTATTTTCAAACTTTACTTTTTTTCTTCAATTATATTTGTGTATTTCTGTCTGCAGTTTACCTCTGAAAGCTGCTCAACTTGATTTGTTTTAAAACTTTTTTCCACACTCTTCCTTAAATTTAATTTTATTCTGCTCAAAACTAAATAGTGATCACTTCCTATTTCAAAATCCTCTATGCCCGTGTCCTGAAACTTGCGCACATTTTTATGTCAGAATATAGTGTTAGGAATAATTAATCCATGTCCTAAACTGAACAGATCTCCAGTGGGCATTTACCATTATTATTAGGTTTTCACTTTTCTCCTAATTTTCCCAAAATATTTCTATTATGTCTGATAAATCATTTCTTATTTTGCTATTTAGATCCCCCAGCGAAGACCAACTTTTACTTTTTCATTGAGCCAGTTGTCTTCTCTAATACCTCAAAAAAATTCTTCTGAATAGTGTTATCTTTACAGTTTCTGATGAATCAGTCAAACCATAATTCAAAAACTTTGTTCTTTATGAGTAAATGAATTTACATACAGGAGATCCCAGATTTTATGACCTAATTGGTTCTTGGAAACCATTATTAAGCCATCATAAATCAATTTTTGCAATTACTAAGAAAAACTATTGTTTTCAACTCTTTTTAGTTGATTTACAATATGAATTTAATTGCTTCTGTGAATGCAAAAGTTGAGCACAAAGATGAATTTAGATTTCTTAAAATTTTTAATTGCATTAACACCAAACATGAAATTATTATATAATAAGGGAAAAACTTATAATAAAATAATATACAGGAATACCTCGATTATCACGGTTATTGTTGCCACAAAAAATACGCAATAATCGAATCCGCGATAATCTGGATAAATAATGCGTGTAAAATGGGTGATCAATGCCAAGGATTTTTCAAATCTATTAATTAAATTTTATATATCAAGTAAAAAAGAAATGTGTTAAGTAAAAAATAAAGGTCCATTAAGAAAAACAAGATTATTCTTTAATCTTTATTTATATATATAAGAAGTACATACAATTATTCTTTCTTCGATAAAAATTGGTATAGAGTTGTCTGGTGGGATTTTTTCTTTCTTTTTTCTTCGTATAAAACTCGGTAGCAATGAATGGAATTTTCAATTTCCTGACGAACTATGAGTGATCACTCAAGATTAGGATTGCCATTCAAGATTTTTTTCTTTAAAATTTTCAGCAATTCTAAACATTTCGTCCATTTCTTTGAGGGTAAATTCCTTCGGTGCCAAGTCAGTTTGTTCGTCATTATCAACGATTTGAGCATCGTAAGCACGTTCTCTCTCGAGGTCAATTAGATCTTTATCATCCAGCTCCTAATCATGTGACTGAAGCAGGTCCTGAACTTGACCTTTTTCAATTTCTTTTAATCCTAGATCGAAGCCCTAGAGTTTGCAGCCTGGTCTAAAATATGGCGAACAGTTGATTCATTTAGACCGTACTCTCTTGCAATTTTGGCTTTGGTTATGCCTGCTTCATACTTATTTATCATATGCAACTTATCTTCCAAGCATGCTGACATGCAAATTCAGGGAAACTCAAGCAATTAGGATAGAAGCAAATGAGTTTGTGTGAAGGCAACAATGAAGTGAGTGTGAGAATGACCAAGAATCTAGTCTCTCATGCAAAAATATTGAATAGGTTAGTCAATTCAGAAAGTAAAGGTGTGTGGGGGAATAAAGGGATGTTTCTATTACTATTACTATTACTATTATTACGGGCAACTCCAGGGAGTCATTAGACTCATCGAGGGAGGCTCCAAATCATATTCATCACAACTATTTGACATTCATACAGTATCTATCATACCTTGCCTTAAACTCATTTACTGTCACAGCATCCACCACAGACTCAGGGAGCGCATTCCACTCATTCACTACTCTAAAAGTAAAGAACCCAGCTCTAACACCTTTACTAACCACACTTTTGCCCAGTTTCCATGGATGTCCCCTAGTCCTCCCACAACCAGCCCTGTTCTCAAAAATATCTTCTGAATTAATTTTATAGAAACCCTTCAGTAATTTGAATGTTTCAATCATATCTCCCCTCCTCCGCCTATCAACCAATTTTTGCAACCCACAAATCCTCAACCTGTTCTCATACAGTTCATTCCACAGACCTGCTATCATCTTGGTCACTCGCCTCTGGATCCTCTCCACCTCCTCCCCATCAAGAAGAAACCTAGGTGACCAAATCTGAGCACAGTAGTCTAGATGGGGTCTTATCAAGGCTCGATAGAGAGGAACAATAACCTGCTTGTCTCTGCTTGTCAACGTATTCTTCAGCAACCAAGTGATTTGATGAGCTGTTTTGGTCACTTTTGCAATGTGTCCCCTAAATTTCAATTCCTTATCTACCAACACTCCTAAATCTCGTGCCTCATCAATTTCCTGGAGCAGGGTTCCACCAATGTGGTAAACTGCCGCCAATCTTTTCACCCCAAAATGCATAACCTTACATTTTGCCACATTAAACTGACATCCATTCTCCTTAGCCCAGACCTCCAATCTATCCAAATCATCCTGCAAAATTTTGACGTCATCTGCATTCACTATTGCCCTACCCAACTTCGCATCATCCGCAAACAAATGAACTGTTCCTCTCAGATCATTTCCTATATCTTTTATGAACAAATTAAACAGCAGTGGTCCAAGAACAGATCCTTGTGGCACACCACTAGTCACAGGCCATCTTGTGGACTCTACTCCCGAGTAAACCACTCTCTGATATCTCTCCGTCAACCACCCTCCTATCCATCTCACCAACCCTATGTCCATTCCCATATGCTGCAATTTACTGATTAGAATTCCATGTGGAATCCTGTCAAAGGCCTTGGCAAGTCCAGTAGAATCACCGTAAACCCATTACCCTTATCCAGTTCAGCCGTCACTGTGTTATAATACGTGAGCAAGTTAATGAGGTATGACCTACCCTTGACAAAACCATGCTGTCCCCGATACAGTATCCCATTTTCTTATATCCAATCTTGAATTTTCCTCTTGACTATTTTCTCTAAGACCTTGACAATGATTCCTGATATGCTAATCGGTCGGTAATTTACAACAGCAGTCTTGGAACCACCTTTATGCAGTGGAACTATTTTCCCCTCTTTCCACCCGCTCGGGACTAACCCATACCCGAGACTCAAATTAAACAAAATGGTCAAAGGTACTGACAATTCTTTAGCTGCTTCTCGTACAACACGAGCTGGTATACCATCTAATCCCACAGATGTATTGACATTGAGGTTATGCAATAGACTACTCACCTCCACTTCATTAACCACAATTCTCGTATAATCTACTGGTTTATTCGTTTCTGCAATGTCACCACCTGGATGATATACTTTTGCAAAGTGCTCACTCAGTAACTCAACTATCTCAACTGATTCAGTTACCTCCCTACCATCGGCATTCTTTAAAATCAATCTGCCATGTACATTTTTCCTTTTACTTGCTACATATCTAAAAAACTGTTTAGGATTCTCTTTAGCCTGCATGGCCAATGTTCTTTCGTAATCCTTTTTTGCTTTTCTTACCACACTCGTCACCCTTCTGGCCTGCGCTTTATACCGTTCATGTGCCTGCCGGTCACCCTTCTCCTTAAATTCCCTCCATAGTTGTTTCTTTTTTTTTTTTTGCAGCTCAAGCTTAATGGTGTTATTCATCCATTTAACCTCTACTTGATTTATTATTCGGACTCTAGGTATACAGTCAGCCATTGCTTCATGCAAGCACTTCTTAACTACCTCCCAATCAAATCACAAACCAATCAAACTCCTAAGCTTGGCATACCTTCCAGCCCGATAATTCCACATGTACCCTGTCTTAATTGAAAATTCTACACCTTTAGCCACCTCCCAAGTTAAGACCCTATGATCACTCTCACCGATTGGTGGCAATGTGGTCATATTTGTTACAGCCAAATCCTCAGATGTAATGACTAGGTCAAGCACTCTCTGACCCCTAGTATTTTCCATTACATGCTGTCGCAGATAGTTATCCCTTAATAACCGCATAAAATCCAGTTCCTTCCTCCCGTGTGTCCTCTCCTCACTCCAATCAATGCGACCATAGTTGAAATCTCCCATAATAATCACCCTCCTTCCACCCATTTCTTCTATTTGCTTGTGCATACTGTCACCACCATCTTTTCCATCACCTGGTCTATAGCAGCACCCAATTGTATATTTAGTTCTGCTAGCCACAATCTCACACCAAATGGCCTCAAATGTGCTCTTTTCTCTATCCTGCAATTCAACTTCTATTCTCCTTGGCTGTAGCTCATCAGCTATCATCAACAATACTCCTCCCCCCATTTTATTCTCTCTGTCATTCCTGAACACACTATACCCATCACATTCAATCCCACTAGCTATATCATCTACAGTCGGCCATGTTTCACTAGTACCTATAACCTGTGGTCTGGAAGTGCCAACCATGGCCAAAAACTCTTCCTTCTTGTTCCTAATACTCCTAGTATTAGTGTACATGAATTTAAGACCCCCATTAGCCCCAATCCTACCTTGATGCCTTATATTAACTATCCCACTCAGATTTGTTGTCCTTATTTGTTCTGGCATATTATATTCATTCTTACATTCAACTGCCTCCATAAGGACTGTATCTCTACTCCCCCCCCCCTAACAAATCTAGTTTCCCTGAATTTGCACATCCACTACATTCAGCAACACTTTCTCAAGTCTTCTTACACCGTAACCATTCAAATGCAAGCCATCCATCTTATATAGATCCTTTCACCCATCAAACTCACTCCACACGTCCACAAATTCCACACCACTCGTCATACATAACCCACGCATAAAGTCATTCGCAATTATGGCCCTCCTTTTAAACGTTTCACTGTCATACCGTGGCAAAAGACTAATCATTCTAACTCTCTCACTCTTTTCTTTTGCTACCTCAAACAATTCATTCAGGTCTTCTATCATTTCCATTTTATCTGCTTTCAAATCATTCGTACCTGCCACAACAATCATTTCTTTCACCCTTTCCTTTTGCTCTCTAATAGACGCAGTTACGTCCTTTATGGTCGCACCAGGTTGGTACGATTTTGTCAAATCCTCTACTAACACACCTCGTACTAACGAGTCTCCATACAGCACTCTATCCTTCATTTTGTTCATGTTCACATTCATACGTCTATTTTTCCTGTCATACCTTTTATTATTGGTTGGTTCATTCAGTCTACTTTTGTTCATTCAGTCTACTTTTGTTCATGCACTCTAGCTGCTGTTTTGCTTTTTCTATCGCACTATTCAACAACGCGATCTCACTCAATGCATCTATCTCATCTTTTTTGTTCTCTGAGAAACCATTTATACTATCATTCACACTTACAATTTTCATGTACAACCTTGCCGTTTCTTGTCATATCCCTATTTCCTTCATTCTGAAGTTTGACAAAAATATCACACTCATGATCCGAAATACACTTCAATTCCTCATTCTCCCTACATTTTCTACACACATTCAATCCTTTATTATCGTCTATCCACACTCCGACCGCACTCCACAAAGCGTACATTTCACAGCTAGTACACTGACTCATTTCTTTTATGCTACCGTTCTTTGATAACGATGGCGAACCTTCATTACTGGCCGCCATTTTCCTTCGCACAGGTGCCATACTTATCTGTAACGTGTTTTGTCAAATTATACGTAATAACACACCAAAAATAGACGCACTAAAATACGCAAGGCAAACAAAACAAAACTACACAACATTAAGTAATTTGTATCGATAACTGAAAATGATACTTATCTTATTTGGAGCTTGCACGAACACTACTCATTACGAATTCATCTAGCGGCGACTTCCCGACATAGATTATGTTATAAAACACTTTAGTACACTAACCACGTTAATAAAGCTCCAATAATATACAAAAATTAAACACTTAAATCCATTAAATTGAATCCAAAACACCAATAAATCAACAAAAAACACAAATCTCTCAGGAGCTCTCCGATAGCACGTCCGTTCTATATACTAATGCCAGAGGGATTGGGAACAAGAGGGAGGAGTTTGTAGCCTTGATTAGTGAAACCTCGCCAAAATTTTTTGGGAATTGGTGAGCTAAAAGTAGATAATGTAGTTAGAGGGATTGCATGTGAAAGATTTAGTATTTTCAGGGAAGATAGGATGGGGGAAGGAGTACTTTTGATGATTGCAGATGAATTGTAGCCAAAAAAGAATAGGAGATAGGTGGGAGGGTGGCCTCTCATTTGAAGCTATACGATGTGAGATTAAGACCAGTAAGACAAAATATACAGTTGGTTGTTGCTATAAGCCAGGGAATTCCACAGATGATCTGGAAGACATGCATTGGCAAATTAGTACAATGAGTACAGGTCGCATGATTATTATGGAGGACTTCAACTATGGAGATATAGACTGGAAAGAAGAAACATCACATGGCAGAAAGGAAATAGAATTTATACACATACTGAGAAATAATTACTTAGGCAGAGTGTGATGGAGGGGACTAGGAATTGGAGAGTATTGTACCTGGTCATATTATCAGAAGAGCTATCCATAACCAAGTTGGCATCATTGCCTCCAATTGGTAAAAGTGACCATGCGGTCTTGACTTGGGAAATTGTAAAATTTGAGGAATATTCTATCAAGAAGGGATATTTGTGGAACTACAAGTCAGATGATTATGACATGCTTAGGAAGAAGCTTTGTACTGTGGCATAAAACACTGCAGGGTAAGGATGTTAATAGTGCATGGGATACAGTAATGGTCATCTAGAGCAGACCTTCTTAAACTGGGGTTGCATAACTGAACATGAGAGCCGTGAAAAATTTGGCAACAGTAAAAGGTTTCTGAATGTGCAACGACCAAAAATTAATTCAAAATCAAGTGCATAATGAATCCGAGGTGTTTCTGGCAGTGCTTGCCCCTGTTGCGTCGCGCTACTTCACTGCAGCCTTAGTTCTGAACACACAACATGTGCACTTTGCGCAACTCTTATAAAGAAGCTAATGACTTCACATCACTTGCTTTTGTATCCCATAATACAAAGCACATCTCCATGCAGATGTGTGTAATGCTATGCATTATGAGAAGGGGCCACTACCCAGACCAGTTTTGACCTTTATTCAGGTCTCAGTGGGAGCCAGACCAAGAGGTGATACTAAGGTTAAAGTAGTGGAGAAGTCATATTTCTATATATGAGTAGCCAAAAACCTTATTATTAAAATACTCTATATTAGAGAAAGTTGTTGGAAGTTTTTCCAGGTGGAAAAACTTTCAACCTTAGATACTACTTCTGAACTAACCAATACTTTTGAACAATGAACTAGCAGTACTTCAACCTTAGTATCACCTCTGGGTCTGGCTCCCACTGATGAGACCTCAGTAAAAGACAAAACTGGTCTGGGTGGTGGCCCTTCCCATAATGAGTAGTATTATACATGTCTGCAAGATGTGCTTTGCATTATGGGATACTAAGGCGAGTGAAGTCATTAGCCCTGAAAATAGTTCAGACGCAAACTAATTTGTTGTAATAGATTTCACGGTATGATATGAACACAGATGGATAAGAAAATAACTATTTATTAACTTAGAAGCTAATATTTCGCTGGTATTATATCCAGCATCTTCAGAGCACACAACACAGTTTGTTACAAAAGCAAGACAACCACAATCCAGTTTAACAGTGGGGCTAGTATAAGTAATTGCAGCGTGCAACACAAGACTAAAGTCCTAATATGGCGCCATCTAGGTTTAAAAAAAAAAATTCAAAGTTTTTAAATAGTAGTGCAAATGATAGTCTTAGAAAGTTTAAAAAATAAAATAAAAGTAATAAATATTAATTTGGTCTTAGGATGATTGTCTCCCAAATCTTTGGTAGATTTATACAGCCATACTTGTTAAGGTTTGGAGTATGTTGTAAGGCTTCTGTTGATTCCAGGAACAACCTCTCTGACTTGTAGAAGCTTCTGTGCATTACTTTTGTTTCTTTCCAGTTGATCCTCTGTGCAGGATTTATACTACATATCATGTCATACCATGAAATCTATTACAGCATGTCTGACGAACACATAAGCTTATCCACGCGTACAAATATATAATTTCTTGGTATCTTTAATATATAGTATAACCAAGTGGAAAAATTTCCAATAACTTTCTCTAATCCAGAGTATTTTAATAATAAGGTGTGACACATTTTTGCTACTCTTATATGAAAATATGGCTTCTGCACTAATTCAACCTTAGTATCACCTCTGAGCCAGACTCCCACTAATGACGCCTCAATAAAGGTCAAAACCGGTCTGGGTACTGGCCCTTCCCATAATCCCTAGCATTATACATGTCTGCTTAGAGACGTGCTTTGCATTATGGCATACTAAGGCAAGTCATGTGAAGTCATTAGTTTCTTTATATGAGTTGTCCCAGTCCTGAAAATAGTTCAGGCGCAAATTTGTTTGCTTACATTTGCATAAAGGATTAAACCAAGTATATAATTTCTTGATAGTTTTAATTTATCATTAACTTTTGCACCAGGAAGCATGAAATCTGTCACCAATCACACCTTTTATGAAAGAATTGCCATACAAGACGTTCTCCTTGATTTTTCCCTCTCTCTCTCACTTCTTTTTTTTCTGATATCAGCTGACCCACTTGCCAGATGTTTCTGCATTTGTTGCAGCTCCTGGGCATAAAGAAAAATTTGAGAATAGGCATAGCTAATAATGACAGTGACTGTTGGACTCCATTAACATCATGTTTCAACATGTGCACAAATTTGCATGGAGAGAAGACAAAGAAAAGTCTGATCAGAAACAAAGGGATAGAGTTTGTTACATTGGTCAATATGTTGGGGACCTCAGATTGTAAGGCATTAGTGAGACCTGACTGTCAGAAGCAAGCTTACTAACTGTTATGAAGTGCGATGAGTACAGCATTTTTAGGAAGGATAGGAGAGAAAGGGCATGCTGATAGTGATATCAAATGTATTCAAGAAAAAATGTAACAGTTTGAAAATATGAACCAAATCTTGAAGTCTTATTGACATACTCTCAAGAAAATATGGATTGAGTAATGTGGTTAAGTTGTTTGTAAGGATAGAAAAATCAGAACTGCATGTGGACACAAGTTAAAGATGTGATTTTGGAAAAAAAACAAGAAAGTATATCAAAAGTTCTCGACAGGTAAGTTGGCACGAGCCCTGGGGGAGTAGAGAAAAATGTGAAAGAACCAAGTGATATGTAAAAGTAGCTAAACAGAAATTATGGGATGATATTTATAAGAATCTTCTTCCTCTCTTCAAGGATGAGGCATTTACCTATTTCTGCTTCACTGGTTTTCCTCTCTCTCTCTCTCTCTCTCTCTCTCTCTCTCTCTCTCTCTCTCTCTGTTTTTCTTTGTTCTATGTTTATCCACTTCCTCTGATAGCTGATATCTGTCCATCCTAAATACAGGGTGTTCGGGATAAATTTGACAGTTTCGTAAGGAAAAAGAAAATCTTCTTTGTATCTATTAAATTTAATGAATTGACAAAAAAACATTACAGGCAGAGTTAATTACAATACTATCAACAAGATTTACTCAAAATAACCACCATTAGCATCGATCACAGCTTCAATTCTGCTTCGGAACCTCGAACAAGCTGATGCTACAGTCTCCCTGGGAAGGGCCGCAAAAACTGTTTTAATTTTATCCATTAACTGGGCTTTTGTATTACTGGAAGTGCGATTGGTGTCTTTTTCAACTGCGCCCCATACAAAATAATCCATGGGGTTAAGGTCTGGGGAGTTTGGAGGCCAAACATTTGGACTGGTGAAGTCGTAGAAATTTTCAGACAACCATTTTTGACTTTTCCCAGAGGTGTGGCAAGGGGCCAAATCCTGCTGCCATACATACGGCCTACCATTGGCTACCCTTGTTATCCAGGGCTTGACTACAGTTAGCAACTCCACGAACAAAGCCCGAATTCCAATGCCAGGGTTCTTCAACACCTGTTCCTGCAGATTTGCGAGGAATTCTGCTGTACGAACGCAATCAGATCGTCTGCTAGGGATCTTTCTTCTTGCTACATCCTCGTAGTCACCATTGCAAGTCTCTAGTTCATGCCTGATTGTTTTTACTGTATTCAGGGAGCATTGGGCAGCAGTCGTAATATCCTTATTTTGATGGCGGGCACGAATCATCATGATACAAGTTATTCTCTTCCATGATTCAGGTGGGTTCCAGCTATCCATCCTTTCTGACATCTTGTATATGAATGAAGAAGGGTCCAAACTTTTAAATGAAGAGAAGTGTGTGTTAATACATGTAACTTACGGAAAAATATAATTAATTATAAATATGTCAAATTTATCCCGAACACCCTGTAGATGCTCTTTCCATTTCTCTCTATATTTCTTAATATTTTCATTTACATTGAAAATATCTAGCTCTCTTCTGATGTTTTAATTTTTTATGTAGTCCAATTTTGTGCATCCTTTAATTGCTCTTAAAAATCTCATTTCTTTTATTTTTTTTTACTTTCATCTTTTTTTAACCGTCCATGTTTCTGAACCATATAGTAGATTGGGAGTGGCCATTACTTCATAAAATTTTAGTTGAGTTTCCCTGTCATTTTTTTATTCAGCATCCTTTTCATTGTTCCACAGATTATCTGAATTTTATTTTTTCATCTACAGTATATCTTTATCTTTTAGATATGTTATTTTTGCCTAAATAATTAAACCAAGTAACCTGTTTTATTAGTTTATTTTCTTTGACTATTTTTAATCTTACATAATCTCAACCTTTAAATGCCACGACTTTTGTTTTCTTTTGTGAAATTTTTTAATTTATAGTTGGCTTATTTTGTTTAATTCACAAACTAATTTTTGAAGGTGCATTCATTGCCATGTAATATAATATGATCATCTGCATTCAGCATTGTATTGATAACAGTTCTTCTAGTTAACCAGATACCTTGTTTTGTTTTGTTTTTTGTTGTTTTCCATATTTTAATTATCTGATCAATATATATATATATATATATATATATATATCATCATCATCATCATCAAATTCCTGCCATGTACCCTCAAGGGGTATACAGGATATGATAGTCCTACATGAAAAAAATT
The DNA here is from genome assembly GCF_054136105.1 of Typopeltis vanoorti. NCBI lineage: Eukaryota > Metazoa > Arthropoda > Arachnida > Uropygi > Thelyphonidae > Typopeltis > Typopeltis vanoorti. The sequence goes on from NC_143569.1 coordinate 12,506,992, forward strand.
ACATCATTACTAACTTATTATCTACAATTTTCCTCCACACCAGTTTGTTACTTGTCAAGACTCCAACGATATCATATCTTATATTTCTATTGTCTAAGGCACGTTGTACCGTATCAATCCACCTATATCTTGGTCCTTCTCTGGGTCGTTTTGCTGCCAACCCAGCATAGAACACTTGTTTTGCTAATCTTTCTTCACCCATTATGTTTAAGTGACCATACCACCTGAGATTAGCTCTGCTAATGCATTCCTGGATGTTGACAATGTCAGGTTCTTTCCTAATATCCTCGTTTTTAATATGATATTGCCATCGATGCCATCTGTTCACGCCTATAATCTTTCTCAGGACTCTCATATCTGCGGTCTTTGGTCAAGTGCTTTACTTCTGACCCAGCTTTCAGATCCATAAGTTAAAATTGGTTTGGACACTATCTTGTATACAGCTAATTTAGTGTTTCCAACTAATTTCTCTCTTATTCCATATGAATTTATTCAATTGACTTCCTACCATACCAGCTTTGCTGATTCTGTTGTTTGTCTATTTCTATTTTTAATTTACCTTCTTCAGTAAAAATCATTCCTAAGTAGCTGAATGTTTCATTTGTTGAACAACTTCTCCATTCACAACACAGTTGACATTTTCAATGATTCTGCCTATTTTCATTGTCTTTGTCTTTTTATTGATGACCTTCATACCATATCTATTAAAACAGCTATTCAATTTAGTCAGAGAATCTTGCAGACTTGTAGCGGATTTATTTAGAAGTATAACATCATCCGCATAAAGCAAAGAACTGACATTAACATCTCCAATTTTGATATCATGTTTAATACCACTTTCCTTCATAATGTGATCCATATAGATGATGAATAACAGAGGGGATAATGTACATCCTTATCTGACAGCAGATTTAACATTAAACCACCTTCCTGTACTTCCTTCAATTCTAATTACTGAATTACAACTCAAATAAAGACCAAGTATTGCTTGATAAAATGCCCCATTAACACGATATAACTATAGCATTTTGAATAGCTTCTCTTGTATCACCTTGTAATATGCCTTTTCCAGATCTACAAAATTTAAATACAGATCTTCTGATATTCCCATGATTTCTAAAAAGGTGAAAATTTGATCCTGACGGCCTCTATTTGGCCTTAATCCAGCTTTTCCTCCACAATCCTTCTCAACCATTTCTCAAGTATGCTTGCATATAGCTTACCAGGATCACTCAGTATTGAAATACCTCTGTAATTCTCACATTCAGTTTTATTTCCCTTTTTATATATGCGTACTATGAGAGCTCTACTCCAACCATCAGGAATTCTTTCCTCTGTCCAGGCCTTCTGAACTATACAGTGCAGCCACTGTAAGACTTCCATACCTCCATACTTCAGCATCTCTGGTCGAATATCATCTATTCCTGCTGCCTTACCACATTTCCGGCTTTTGGTGGCTTTTTCTACTTCAAGTATAGATATGTATTCCTGACTGCATGCCTGGTCAGTGTTTTTTTACCACTGTGCTGTCATCACTGCCTGTTTCATTTAGCAATTTTTCAAAATAATTGCTCCATACTTCAAGGATATATTTTGAAAAATTATGGAGACAACTACCTGTTTTAGAGTAAAACTTTAGTTTAATATAAACCGAAATCAACATGACGTTTTGACCTTCATATCAAGGTCATCCTCTGGAGCATACACAATATATACAGAGAAACAAGCTGCACTACAATCTACATGGTTTGCTTAAGTTACTGACCAACCATTACTACAATTATTGGCCTGACCTCTGGTGAGAAAAAAGAAAAAAACATTTACTACATCAAAGCTAGCTAATTCCTTTTAGCACACTTTCCTTCATTTCTGAGCGTCTTCAACAGCCTCCAGAATATCTTGCCACCACCTTGATATTTATTTTCTATGTTCTTTCCATGACTTTTACTTAGCCAGTTTTATACAGTGTTTAGCTTTCTTACATTTGTCTCTATATTCTCTAAGAGCACAAGCTGAGTTACTTTCTAGGAACTTTTGATATGCTTTCTTCTTTTCCTTCACTGCCTCTTTAACTTCCTGTGTCCACCATGGAGTTCTGATTTTTCTATCCTTGCAGACAACCTCACCACATGCCTCTCTGGCTGAATCAATCAGTGTTTTTTTCAGGGCTTGCCACTGAATCTCCAAGGTTTGGTTCCTGTTCTCAAATTCTTTCATTTTTTCTTGAATAATATTTGTGTATTTTAGTCTGTAGTTTATATCTGAGAGCTGCTCAACTTTTATTCGTTTTAAAACTTTCTTACATGTTATTCTTTTCAATATGAAATTCAATTTTACCCTGCTCAAGACTAAATGGTGATCACTTCCAATTTCAAATTTTCTGTACACTCTGGTGTCTTGCACCAGGGAGAAAACATCACTGTGAACAATAACATAATCAATGAGACTTTTCTTATTCCTTGCCTCTTCTCTCCATGTGAGTTTATGCACATTTTTATGTTGGAATATGGTGTTAGTAATAATCAGTCCATGTCCTGAGCAGAAGTCCACAGATATTTGCCATTATTATTAGCTTTGCTCTTTTCTCCAAATTTTACCAAAATATTTTTGCATGTGTGACAATCATTTCCTCCTCTGCTATTTAGATCCCAACAAGGACCAACTTTTCATTTTTCATTGTGTCAGTTGCTTTCTCTAAAGTCTCAAAAATTCCTCCACTTCTACCTTAGTAGAACCTTCTATGGGACCATAGGCACAAATAAGTCTCATTGTCGAGTTTGCCATCCTCATATTTGCCCACATCAAGTACATCACATAAGTGCCCTATTTTAATTCTTACTTTCCACTGTTACTTTCAACCGCTTCTCTACTACTTCTACATTTGCTAGAACTTCTTCACTATCTTTCTTCATTTCGTTAAGTCATCACTTCATTTTCTCATTTTCTACATCACTCACATTTGTTGAACTTGCACACAAAACATTTACAGCAAACTCTCTCTCTCCTTTCTCACTTTTGTACCATAACCCATTTGCTCTTGGCAGTGAATACATACAACATACATTACAACATACAAAATCCCTTGTGTTAAACTCGGTGAACAAGGAAGCCTTTCCCACCATGTACTCATCGATGTCATGAATATAAACCCTTTCTAAATGATATTTCATAAGCAATCACACACACTTAACATTACAGTCTAAAATAAGTGAGATGTAACCAAAATAATTCCTAATATTATATTATTTACTAAAATAAAAGACTTATCTGTAGGAACACATCCAAGTCCCCATTCTCATATTTTCCCACCTCAAGTACATCACATAAGTGCCTTATTTCAATTCTTACTTTCCATTGTTACTTTCAACCACTTCTTTCATGGATATTTTAAGTATTTTTACCATTAACCCTTGTGTAATATGCTATACTAGCCATTATTCTATATAACACATTCACCAATTACAATCCAATTACAACATTAAGGTATGGTGAAAAGTTTTCTATATTGTAACGTTATGTGCCATTTTCAAAATCAGCAAAAATATTTTACTGATTTTGAAGCAAAAATATTTTTATCCTCTGTTAATTATATTTCTGATAACATGTCATTATAGACTGCATCTAGATTATTAGCAAAGCTGTTGTTGTATTTTGATAGTATTTTTTAGCATTTATAAAATATAATTTTACTAATTTATTCAATGTGATGATTTAAAACCTAATGTTTTCATTTCAAAGGCTAACTTTTTTGTATTATCAGTTTGTTTTACTATCTCATAAAATGATGAGTACTTTTTGTAGGAAGAATGAATCACAGAAACAGAAGAAGAAGCAGTAAAATTAAGAAGTTTCCAAAACAGGAACTGAAAACAAAAGAAGAAATTTTGAAAGCAAGGATCAAAAAAGCCAGACTTGTTTCTCACCAGAAACAAAGGCATGTGGAAAGGAAAAACAGAAAAAGAAGTCAGCATAACAGTTATAGAAAGTGAATGAATTCGATGTAATATATACAAATCATTGGCATTTGTGATAAACATTTTAAAATGTAATAAACTGTACATATTCAGAGAGGAAAAAATGAGTTATGGTATCTGTTTCTAAAATATTGCTTAAAAATTATCTGTTATCATTGGACATTTTAAGTATGTTTACCATTAACTCTTGTTCTCCACCCCTTTCCTCTCTCTCTCTAATAATAGTAATAATGAAAGAAAATTAGCTATGTACAAAAATCCTGGTGCCATACGCTTTGTTCCAGTTCCCAGGTATTTGCATATTTTCTGTCATACTTCCTTCTGTTAAAAGAGCCTCCCTTTTTATTATATCACTCACACAAGAGGCCTTGAAATTTATAACATGTCAGTACTGTGGAGGCAGGGGGATCAAGAATGTGGGAAGGATGTTCCTTTCCCTATTCCCACAGCATTTTGTGCCCATGGTTATTATAGCACAAAGTGGCAAGGCACACACACACACAAGCATTTCAGCACCATGTTTATTTCCTGTTTTCATCTTGTATATTTCATGGAATCTTGAAAGTTGATTTCACAGAAGGATGATATTTATTTATCTGTTTAAACCTTGCATTTTTTATTACACTTTAAATACACCATTGATTTTCATATAGCAAACACATTATAAGAAATTCAGTTGCTTTTGCAGACTGCTGAATGGTGTCCAAAAGCGATATAGCCTTCAGTTTCTTAGTGGCTTGAGGATCCAAAATTTCTCGTACGACATCTAAGATGCAAGACTGGACTATCTCCTCACCAATATTAAACGGTTTTTCGTTATAGCTATTTGAAGAGCAACTAAATAAGACGCTCAAAGCAGCTACTTGTCACTGGTCATCATTTTCATTTCACTTTTCTGACTTTTCGTCTGGTCACGTAATCTTTGAAAAAAGTCCAGTGGCTTTTCAATAAAATCTCTATGCTTTGAATGCAAATGACAAGCAAGTTTGGAAGATTTCATAGCACATTTGACAGAATTTCGGAACATAATACACACAAAGGCCATGTAGATAGTTCACTGCCAGAGGCTACAATGAAACCAAGCTTTAAATAGTCCTTGTCAAAACTTCTAAGTTTCCTTTTCTTTTTTTTGATTTGTATTGCACATTCCAAAGTATCAAGATATTTCTTTTTCTTTGTTTCTTATAAACTTGAAGCACTAGACTTGGCATAATTTCAGTAACGTCACTACTTTTCTCCTGAATATTGTCCTTGCTTCTACTAAAAAAGGTTAAAAGGTTTTGCTGTGACTTTTTTGTCTTTATTTTGTAGGGTTTCAAATTTTACGAAAGAAAAAACTTGTTTTCTGAAATACCACAATATTAGAAAACATGGACGAGCGCGATAAAATAATAATTTTTGAGATGTATTGTTGACAGGCGAGTTGACGCATACTGGCATTCGACGGCAGCACACTTCGCCTATACTTCGGACGCTACATTGTCGCGTGCAGCTTCCCGCTCGCCCTGCAACATTGTTACACCTGAATCATGTAGCCGCTATATGATTGGGGAGAAATTTCTGCAGAACACAGGTTGAAGAACAGTGTTCTAATGTATTGAATGTAAAGAGCGGGAAGCTGCAATAAATTTTTTTAGAAATGATAGACGAGATAGGAAAGGAGGATGGTGTGTGGCTAATGATATACAATGATTTGAGTCGAGTGAGGGTAGCATGTTAGGATACCAATAGTTAAAAACAAATTTCCATGCGGCAGTGAGTTTGAAGCCATATGTTGTTAGGTGCAGTCTAACAAGATCAAATACTTAATGGAGTGTTGTTACAGACCTAGTGGAACAGTTGCTAGGGATGGGGAAATTCATTACCAAATAAACATTGTGGATGTGAAATGAGTAATCATAATAGGCTCCAGTTATCCAACAGTGATTGGATAGTGGTGAAATATTCTGAGAAGAAAGATACTGAATTGGTTGAGCTCTTGCAAGGCAACTTTCTCAAAAAGCATGTGAAAGGAATTTGGAGTAAAAGCGTGCTAGTTTTGACTGTAGTGTTGTGGGGGGGGGGGGGTAGTTAAAGATGTGGCTGCTCTGCCTCAAGTTGGTGATGGTGAACATGCTTTGCCAGCTTTGGAAGTAGCTATGTTTGAGTGTTCCATTTGGAAAAGGTTATATGCTGAATTTCATTGCTGGAAAATATGACCACCTGAGCAGATACTAGGTTCAATCCCATAGTATCAGTTGCTAGATGGGAAAGAAATCTGCAGTGCATGGGAAATATTTTAAAAATACATCAATGCTACAATATCAGAATGTGTCTCTCTAGAGTTTGAAGAATAAACAGGACAGGAGTGAAATTAATATGCACTCTTATTAAGCAAGAGAATCATAAGAAAAAGATGATGTGATGGAATACCATATGCACAATGATGATGTCAGGTATGAAAATTATAAATCACAAGCCAGAAGAGTTACAATTACATTAGAAAGCTAAGTGTGAATATGAAAAGAATGTCTCTGCAAGCCAAAGATAATGCTTAAGAATTCTATAGTTAGGTTGTATTTGAAAGAGTAACTCTCATCAGTGGCGAACAGATTGGTCAGTTATTGAGTGCTCATTTTGTTAAAAGTTCTCTTTATGCAACATAGTGCTACCTCTACACTGGAAGAAGAAACTCTGGTGTTTGAGGTGGTGGTTCGGAAATATGAATTCTGCAACAGAGATAATATTAGCATGGACTAAAAAGTTTTTGGGTGAACTGGCTGTTCCTTTTGCTTGGCCATATAATTTGAGTCTCAGCACAAGGAAGATTACACAGGAGTTTAAAGAATGAATGATAATCCCAGTGCACAAGGGAATGTCAAATTCCTTCCTACAAAGACTGATGTGTCTGTCTGTCAACCTGCAGTATCTCTGGAGTATGGCAGAGAGATCACTTACAGAAATGTGTTGACAGAGAATCTGTACTTTGCAAAGAAAATGTGAGCAAGTTTGAGTAACTTTCTCACATTTTATAATAATGTGATGATTGAGTTACACAAGGCAAATGGATGACCTAAAGCTTTTGACAGGATTCAGTATTGAAGGCTGTTGCGTAATTATGGAGATATGGGATTGGAATTTAAACTACTAGTTTGGATAAGAAGACAGCTGACTGACAGACAGCAGAAAATGGGATATTGGGGACGTGACTACAAATAATGTCACCAGTGGTGTACCCCATGGATCTGTCTTTGGTCTGTTGTCATATCATTGTAATAATGATAATAGTATAATTATACAGTAATTGTGTTTGTTGACCTGAGTGTTTACGATATCCACTCTCCAACTAACAGGCTGTAGGTTTGAATCGTGCTGGGGCATGGATGGCTGGATGTCTTTGCATGATGTGAGATCACCAGGCATCAAACCATTTCTTATTGGAAGCCAGAAATGGTTTGAAAAAGTTCCATGTTTGGTCACTAGAGCAGGAATTCTTGTGAAGAGTTGAGTGTCAGGTATGTTTTGCAGTGGATATAGTAGAGGGTGTCACATCCCAAGTCAACTTATTGTTGGCTTGGAATAGCATTTCACCAGGATACAATCGTACTGATTTGAGCATGATATTTCTCCAATTTATACTGGCTGCAAACACCTGACTGATTGCATAACACGATGTACCTTGCCCACAGGAAGTGTCCATTAGTAGGACCTTAATATGCAAACCCCACATTAACTGAACTAAATACGGTATCTTCAGTAGTGCAAAGTGAGTGACAGTGGGACATGGAAAATTAGAAAGCTATGTTATGGATCAATGAATCACAGTACACCAGTGGCGGGTAGGGACTGGCTCGGGCGAGCCGGTTGTTAATGTTTTTAAGTTGGGTGAGCCAGTTATTAAAATTCTTTTTGAAAGGATAGATGATGAATGATAGTATATACTTTTTCTCGTAAATATTTTGAAATTGTATAATAAATACTTACATATATTATTATTATTATCATCATCAGAAATAAATGCATAAAGGAGAATTTGCAAAACACAAACACGTTATCAAAACTCCTGTACTGGACATTTGAATAAACAATAATGCCTTATTTTTCGGTGAATTTCCATGAACTTGCAACATTAAGTTCCTGGAAATGCAACATTGTTGTACTATTGATAAATATAAAAATTCGTCGTGACGGCTACTGTCTGGTCATTTGATCGACTACTCGCAGTATATATATAATTGTGCCAGTCATAAATGAGGGGTAATATTAGTGTTACATTTTTTTTATTTTGTTCAGGATTTCATTTGATAATACATAATAACAATAATAGTTGTGGGATAGGTAAGTTGTAGGTAATATAGGAAAATTTTCGTTATGTTTTTATTTCGTTTTTTTTTTTTTGTTTATAATTAAAATAATTTTAATCAGCGTTAGAGTTTGGCAGTCGAAAAAGTAGATAGCCGTTAGTTGAAAAAATGAAATAGAAATAAGCAACAATAAATATTCTGTTTTTTAATAAATATATGTAAGAACAACATAATGCCTTTCCATGAGAAAAATGATATTTCTGATGGAAAGCTTTATGGGAAAAAAAATTTTTTTCATAAAGCGAGCCCGTTGTTAAAAATTTACCAACACACCACTGCACCACATCAACTACCGAGCAGATGGACCGGTGTGATGGATGCTGAGTGAACGTATCTTACCACAGTGCGTAACCTCAACTATGAGATTTATAGGTAGAAGTGTGATGGTATGGTCTTGTTTCTCCTGGTTTGTCCCCAGACTTCTGTTTGTGGTGCCATGAATATCGAACTCTAAGAGGTATCTTTCCATATTCCATGGAATACAACTTTCCGTATTCCAAGATATGTGAATGGGCATTGTTATCATCAACTCAATAACAGACAGTTTTCTTGCATTTTTAGTTTTCATATTTCTACCAGATATATTAGTCAGATATATCCAGTTATATCCTAATTTGTCTAAGATTAATTAAGTGTTTCCCTTTTTTGCATATGCTTTTAATAATAACTTGCAAAATTTCTATATTGCATGAAGTGTTAAAGTACAGAGTGATTCTAAATAATTGTCGGGTTTCCTTTGCCTATCATTTTCAAACTGGAAATAAATGTCCATTATTCGTGGGAGGTCACAGGAGTCTGGTAAACGATGTTCTTCACGTATTCACACAGAAAAAAATCAAGCGGCATATTATATAGAGCGTGCATGGAGGCCAAGGAATCGGTCCACAACTCCCAACCCAGCGCCCAAGAAAATGCATGTCAAGAAATTCCAGGACAATAAGAGCCCACTGTGACAGTGCCACATCGTATTGGCAAAAACATTTAGCTGATTATCTTTTAACTGGGGTAACAGATATACCTGTAGCATGTTCAGATAGATTAGAGCTGTTACTATTTTTTCCACAAAGAGAGGGGGGGGGCTCTATTCCATGGGAATCTTTGAAAAAGTGCTTACTTGAGGCAGTACCTGAATGTATCCCTGGTGTTCGAAGAATAAACAGATTGGGAATGAAATGGATGTGCAACCTGATTAAGCAAGAGATTTGCAACAAGAAGATGACTTGGTAAGATTATCGCGAGAATAACAATTATCGGAGTTATGATATATATAAAGCGCAGACCAGAAAAGTAAAGAGTATTTGTTCGGAAAGCTAAATCGGAGTATGAAATGAAATTAGCTATGCATGCTAAATGCAATACAAAAGAATCCTTATGCCGCAAGCAAATGAAAGAATGAATGTGGAAGAATAACTATTGAATGCATATTCTACTGTAGTGTCAGAAGCTAAAGTGATTGTTCAAATAATGAGTGCTCACTCCGCTAAGATATATCAACCAGGTGTATGTAACATGGTGCACAGTACTACTGCAACATATGATGAAGAGTTAGAGGGGGCATGAAAATGAGGTTGAAGAGCTGCTGCATAATCTGGATAAGAATTTGTCAATAGAGACAAATAAAAATACAGTGATGTTTGCTAAAGGAATGTTCAATAGAATTGCCAGGCCATACATTTTTCTATAACTCGAGTCTCTACTCAGGAATGGAAGGAATATATGATCGTTCCATTGTGCAAGGGTGGTGCAAAAACCGATGTGTCTAACTACGATCTTTCAGTATCTCAGGTATGGTAGTGAAGATTTTAGAGACGTTAGTAAGAACTTGCATGCAGAGACCGGTAGACAAACAAGCTATACTCTGCAAGGAGAAGCTTGGGTTTACTAATGGAAGGTTATGCTTTAGTGATTCGCTCATATTTTACAACTGTTACGGCCAAATTGGATAATTGGAATGGATGCACTGTGGTAATGTTCGATTTTGCTAAGGCATTTGATAATATACCACATGAAAGGCTGTTATAAACTGGAGAATATGAGACTGGAATATAAACACTTGACTTGGATCAGTGGATTGTTCAAAGACAGATATCAAAAGGTTGTATACGGTGGTCTCAATTTTTCATATTTATTTAAGTAGGTCAGTGGTATATAGCTGAGGGTTCAGTCCTTGGGCCATTGTTGTTCACTGTATACATTAATGACATTACGAGGGTCTAACATGATATGTGCAATTTTTTGCCAATGATGTGAAGATAGGCAGAGCAAACAGATGCTACTGATATTTAGCACTTACAAAATCATTTGATTGGGCTAGAAATTTGGAAAAAATGAAAAGTACTGTCAGATTAATGTTATTAATTTCAAAGGTATGCATTTTTGCTTAACTTAATGAGATTTACAGTGGTATGTTCAATTGGCAGGGTTATGCTACAAGAAACGATGAGGTTGGTGATCCTGCAGTACTCATGGATAAGAATATGAAGTTCAAGGTCACATACCAAAAGTTGCCAATTCAACACAGTATAATTGCGATGTTGAAGCAAACCTTGATATGTAAGGATAAGGAAGTAATTTTGCCTCTTTATAAGTCTTGATAAAGAGGCAAAATGGCAGGCCATCCGCCGCGCCTTCGAGGGAGTAAATCGTGCACAGCAAGGGCAATTAAGGCCTCTGATGGTGCACTTTTAACAACCAAGAAGGATATCCTTCACAGATGCAGGGAATACTTTGAGAGCCTTCTTAACCCTGGAGGCCCAGCAGTTGTGGACATCCAAGAGGTGCAGATCGGAGTAATGACTCGTCTCACAGCAGAAGAGGTCCATTTAGCAATAAAATGGCTAAAATCAGGCAAGGCTGCTGGCGATGATGAAATTCGGCCCGAAATGCTAAAAGCCTTAAATCGAGGTGGTGTTCTCTGGCTGACTCGAGTGTGTCAGGCTGCTTGGATATCTGGGCGAGCAACAAAGCAATGGCATACAGGCATAATAATACCAGTCTTTAAGAAAGGAGACCAGAAGGATTGCAGTAACTCTGCATCTCTCTGCTCAGCCTGCCTGGGAAAGTGTATGCTAAGTGCTTGGAAAGACGGTGCAGGTGCATAGTTGAGTCAAAGTTCCAGGAACAACAATGTGGCTTTCGTCCTGGTAGAAGCACAACTGACCAAATCTTCACTTTAAGGCAAGTCTTTGAGAAATCTTGGGAATATGCCAAGAATGTCTACACATGTTTTGTGGACTTGGAGAAGGCATATGACCAGGTTCCTCGGGATAAGCTTTGGCAAGTAGTACAGGAGTATGGAGTGGATAGCCAACTATTAGTTCCCATCCACTTTATACTCTGTATGAATGCCCAGAGTTTTGTGTCAGGGTAAACAGCACAAAGTCTGAACCTTTCACAGTCTCCGTTGGCCTCTGCCAAAGGTGTGTTCTGTCACCCCCCTCCTTTTCATAATATTTATGGATTGGATTGATAGGCACAGCCGAGACAGTGAGTGTGTCAGAATTGGAAAATGTAGCATTGGACGTCTGCTTTTTGCAGATGACCTAATTCTGCTTAGCTCTTCCACAGATGACCTCCAGCATACCCTGGATAGGTTTGTACTTGTTTGTGCAGACGCCGGAATGAAGATCAGTGTGGCCATAACAATTTGTGGTCTCAAAACAACCATCCCAATGCACTCTAACTGTAAGTGGAGTCCCAATGAGACAGGTGGAGAAGTTTAAATACCTTGGGTCCATATTCACGAATGATGGAAAATGGGACGTAGAGCTAGATACTCGAATTGGCTTAGCAAACTCAATATTGCGGAAACTTGGCCGTTCGGTAGTATTGAAGCGGGAGTTACGCCAGATGGCAAAGCTGGCTGTCTTCAATACAGTATGTCCCCATCCTCACCTATGGTCATGAGAGTTGGGTAATGACCAAAAGAATGCAGACACAAATCCAAGCGGCTGAAATGAGGTTCCTTCGAGGGGTTGCAGGGCTGACAAAACTCGACAGGGTCAGAAGCTCTGCAATTCGGGAAACCCTCAATACTCAACCGCTGCTTCTCCGTGTTGAGAGATCACAGTTACGTTGGTACAGGCACCTGGTCAGAATGCCACAAGAGGCTCCCTCAGCAGGCCCTCTTTGCCAAGCCAGAGGGTGGAAGGCTAAGGACTCGCTGGATAGATTATATCCAAAGCCTTGGGTGGACACGTTTGGGAATCCCACCAGAACACCTGAGGTTGGTGGCAGAGGATTGTGACCATTGGAAGTTCCTCTTGCAGCTGTTTCCCCCACAACCCAATTAAGAAGAGTGGCCCTTGAAGATGTATGTATGTATAAGTCTTGATAAGATCGCACCTAGATTATTGTGCGCATATTTGGTCTCCTGGTTTCCAAGGGGGAAAAAGAAGCTGGAAAAGGGGGAAAACTAGAGTTACATAGATTATGAGGACATGATTTCAAGTATGTGAATTACAGACTGGTTAACAGGAGAATGAGGGGTGAATGATACAATTCTGTAAACTTTTGAATATGTGTTATAGAAAATATAGTTTGAAGAAATTTTTCATTATATGGAACGTAGGGAAGAGACCTCAAAGGCGTCCAGAAGTTGCTTCGCATTCAAGAAAGGGGTAACTGCAAGGTTTTCTCGAGTGAGTGGAACAGCTTACCTTTAGGTATAGTGAACGCACCCAGTGAGAATGAATTTAAGAGAATGTATGACAGCTGGTTTGGTGATTTATGACCTCCCTCGATGAGTTCTTGCTTCTCTGGAGGTCTCAGATGATGATGATGATAATAACAATAATATTTTTTATTGATCTCTCAAATATTTACATATATACAATCATCATCTTGAGTAACATTCAGTATACAGTAATCCCTCAATTAATGCGCCCCCGATTAGTGCGTTTAGAAAATGCACTAATCGGGGGCATCGATTAGCGTTACGACTGTAAAGACGCGAAATTACTTCCTTATCCTTACATATCAAGATTTGCTTCAACATCGATTAGTGCGTCATTTTTTTCGATACCCAAATTCGATTAGTGCGCCAATATACATCTTAAAAATAAATGTTACAGATTTTAAAAATTTTCTATCCTGGAATTTGTCATTTAATTTTCTAAGCATTTTTCATGAATGAATATTTTATAGTGGAAATATTCTGAAAAGAATATGTCGAAAAGCTCATACCCAGAACGCCTAATAACATTTGTGCATCGTTAATTTTCACACATCGAAACCTTTCAACATTTGGGAAAGGAATGCTGCTGTTTATGATCAGCATAAAAAGTGCCTGCAAGCGGATTATAACAATTGTCGAAGTATCCTCTGTTCTCAAAACTGAGGGAAATGACATCTGTGTAGCAAATGTCAGTGTCCAAGTGGCATATTTTTAAACGTGGAAATATTTATGAATTATCGTTAATTTTCACATCGAAATCTTTCAATATTTGGGGAAGGGAATACCGCTGTTTATGACCGATCATAAAATTTGCCTGCAAGCCAATTACAACAAATGGAGGCGTATCCTCTGCTCTCAAAACAACGAAATAACGTGTATCTCAAATGTTAATGACCAATCAGCAAGGAGGTATAAATTTTTTTTTCCACTAAAATTGAAGATCAAGGCAGATACTATAATTACATAGCGTTTTGATGATCGTATCTCGTGCCTCTTTGTGTGTTTTCCTTACTTTTTTATTTTAAAGTATTTTCCCAAGCTTTATTCATGAGTAAAAGAATTAGTGAGCAAAAAAGTGGATGTGGGAAAAAGATTCGAAAACTAATCTCATTGGAAGAAAAACTACAAATAATAAAGAAAATGAACAAGGCGAGTCCATAGCAAAGATAGGACAAGAACACAAAAATGGGTGAATCAACTATAAGAGCAATTCTAAGCAAAAGCTGCTGAATGCAGAGAGAGAGAGGTAATGCTGCTTCAAGTTTATCATGCATGCAGACCACTCGAAATCAAAGTATTGTAATGATTGAATTAGAGAGACTTCTTTCTACATGGATCGAAGATTGCAACCCAAAACGGATCCCGCTAAGCGCTAATTTTGTTAAATCAAAAGCATTAATTCTATTTGCAACATTGAAAGAAAGGGCTATCAATTGTGGAAAAGAAGAATTCCATGCTATTCGTTTCAAAAAGAGAAATGGTCTACATAATGTTCGAATTACAGGCGAAGCTGCAAGTGCAGATAAAGGGGTGGCCGCAAATTATCCAGAGATTTTGAATAAAATTGTGGAAGAAGGGACTATTATGACCAACAAATATATAATGTCGATGAAATCGATCGGCCTTTTTTGGAAGCGAATGCCTTCCAAGAATTTTCTGGCCAAATCCGAGAAATTGCAGTCTGATTATAAAGTGGCAAAGGATAGAATGACTCTTCTATTAGGTGGCAATGCCAAATGTGATCTAGAGTTAAAACCCATGGTAATTTATAGGGCACAAAATCCTAGGGCTCTCAAAGGCATTAATCAAGCTTTCCTCCCAGTTATTTGGAAATCTATCAAGAAAGCATGGATTACTAATTCTTTATTTGAAAGCTGGTTCAAGTTATTTTCGTCCAACAGTTGAGAATTTTTGCAAGCAAAATAATCTTGATTTTAGAGCTCTGCTTATTTTAGACAAAGCATCTGGTCACACTACTTCTCTTGATTCATTGTGTGAAAATATTAAAGTGATTTTTTTCTGCCAAATACAACTTCTCTCATACAACCTATGGACCAGGGGATTATCGCAACCTTTAAGGCATACTACCTGAGAAGAACATTTAAACAGGCAATAGAAGCAACATCTGGAGAGAATTCTATGACATTACTAGAATTCTGGAAGAAATTTAATGTTAAATCTACTATTGAAAATATTCATCAATCTTGGAATGAAATTACTGCTAGCAATATGCAAGTCATGTGAAAGCACATTCTTCCACATTGTGCAAAAGATTTTGGAAGCTTTTCAAATGAAATGGATAATATTGTGGAAATTGCCAACATCGGGCTTGAACTGGGTTTTGATGAGATTGACAATGATAACGTCCAAGAGTTAACTCTCATTCTGAAGAATTGAGTGATTCTGACCTGCAAAATTTAGATGCACGGTGGGAAGATCCCGAAGAATATGAAGAAAATTTAACCACTGATAGTCAGCCAAAAGAGATTTCACAGAAACAATTTGAAAATATTTTTCGTACAATCGAAGTTTTTAAGCAGCAATGCATGGAGCCTGACCCTAATGAAGAGTCAGGGTCAGCCTCTAAGCATTGCTGCAGTAAAATTTGCAGAAGAGTAGAAGCGGCAATAGCCCCATACCATCGGTTGTATGAATAAAAGAAACAAAAACAAAATAAAAGAAACCCGCCAAACTACGTTAGCTCAATTCTTTGTTAAGAACTACAATAATAAAATTTATATTCTGAATATGTTTTATTGTCCTTCAGCTTCATGGTTTTCCTTTAACTAGGCCCTGAGACATACCTTAATTCTTTTATAAGAAAATTAAGGTTCAAAAAAGATATTTGAGGAACGAATTATACTTTTTCCCATAGGTTATTGTATTCGATTAGTGCGTTTTCGACACAACGCCCTGAGTAGGCAGACGGACGCACGTACGTCGTTATCGCTGCTCATAGTTTTATAGGTTTAAAGTGGTTTTTAACTGATGTTTATAATTTGAAAGCGCTGTTATGTAATTCTAGTAGTCAGGCTGAAGACAGGGATGTTTAAATCACCAAAATCGGATAAGTAATATTCAAATTTTCAGTGTTTAAATTTATAGAGCGAACTGCAGTTACCAACCAATGAATAACAAAGGACGTCGCCATTTTAAAAGTCACACTATAGTCGCTAACGGGAAGAAAGTCCAAAGGTCACCGAGACAGCGCAGGACAAGCACAATGAGCTGTAACAAGTGTAATAAGCCATTAAGCGACAAAGGAGACGGGCGGCATTGTTCTGGATGTAACAAAAAACAACATTTCCGCTGTTCAGGAACAGACACCAAAGAAAAGTAACGACGCACAACAAGGTAAGCTGCTTCCTGATCCTAAAATTACAGATAACCTTGATTCATTTAAACTCATGGTGAAAGACTTGATAAATACACATATGGAACAAATCAACAAAACATTTGAGGGGTATGAACGTTACATACAGTTCAATAACGAGTCCTCTGAAGAAATGTTAGGAACCGTGCGAGAAATAAAGACAAAATTAACGGTAGCGATTGAAACACAAGAAACACTCAAGCGCGAGAATGAAGAACTGCGAAAAGAGGTAAACACACTCAAGTGTCAAATGGAACACATGCTACAAAAAGAAAGAAAAAAAGAACTTCAAATTGAGGGAATAACAAAAGAAAATACAGAAGATTTAAGCAACATAATGCAACTGATCGGCAGCAAAATCGGAATTTAAATCACAACCACAGACAACAACTCTATTAACCGATGCCCACAAAAAAAACAAAGAGGGGCCGCAAACAATCATCGCTCGTTTTCCAACAGAAGTCTGAGAAACTCCATTCTTGCAGAAAGCAAGAAAACACGGCCGACAACAACGTTCCTAACTGACAAGAAACTCCCAACACCAATCTATATAACAGAACACTGGACTCCATACTTCAATAATTTTTATACCATGCAAGGAAGACAAAAACAGAGAAAAACTACAAGTTCCTGTGGACTGAAGATTCACAAATATTTACGAGAAAGAATGAAAACACTCACGTTTATATAATTACAATGAATCCAACTTACACAGCCTACCAATATCATACGATAACTCTTCACATCCTTAAGAACAAGATTAGAAATCACTTAAAACCTATAAATGGAGATCTCAAACACAGGCGGACCTATCCAGTCAGACAATACAAACTTCAAGGTCTTTGGCTCTTTGAAGAAATGGTCAGACAATTTCCATGTTTGAAGAAATGGTCAATC
The DNA here is from genome assembly GCF_054136105.1 of Typopeltis vanoorti. Classification (NCBI taxonomy): domain Eukaryota; kingdom Metazoa; phylum Arthropoda; class Arachnida; order Uropygi; family Thelyphonidae; genus Typopeltis; species Typopeltis vanoorti. The sequence continues at coordinate 12,524,254 of NC_143569.1, forward strand.
AATACCAACTTCACTGTTGTACACACAAACATAAGAAGTATAACAAAACACTGGCTTACATTGATAACACATCTCAACTACACCATGATAAACATAGATGCGCTAATACTGACCGAAGTTGCAATAAAAGACAGAAAATTATGCATACAACATAAATAATTACCAAACCTACAACTTATATAGACCAAACAAAAGAGGAGGTGGATTCGTGGCATTTATCAAAGAAAAATACAATGTGACTGAAAAACAAAGTCATTTCGAACATGCGGAAACACTAATTTTGGAAATCACAAATAGGCACAAAAGTATCAAATACACAATAAGTACAATATACAGACTCCCAGAAAATAATTCACTCAGCTTTCTTGATGAGTTAGAAGCATGGCTGAGCCGCATCGAACCCTGTACAACACACAGGCTGATCCTAATAGGAGACATTGACATAAATACTCTTGACCACGCTTTTTCAACCAGTAACACATATCTTGATATATATATATATATACTAAGTCAGTACAACATAAACCCTACCATTGACTCCCCAACAAGAGAGGAAATACTCAATAACTCACTAACACAATTATGCATATACATCATCAGTAATTAATGTCAAAATTGCGGATCACTACTTTGTCTCAACTTCGTTTTATTACGTTACCTAACCCCCTCCCACCACCACAAAAGTCGACAAAACTCGATCATACCAAAGAGCATTGTCGATAATCAAGTAAAATATACAGACTGGAATTGCCTACTTAAAATAAACGATCCTGTAACATTATACTAGAAGTTTCAACTAAAGTTCACAGAAATATACAACAAACAACAAAGTCTACACAAACGAGGCGACAAACAGACAACAATCCATGGATAAATGACTACATACTAAATAGTATTACTATAAAAGATAATCTATGGAAAAAATCAAAAAGTCACCCAGTAACACACATTTACAAACCTTATACAAACACACAAGAAATCAACTAACAACAAAAATTCGTAAGGCAAAAAAAAAAAGACATTAGTACTTCCAAAAATTAATGGAATACAAAGACAACATGAAGCAAACATGGGCTGCACTCAACCAATTAGTAACTCAAAAAAAGAAAACTTCAGCATAAGATTTTATTGCAAAAAGCTTCGCTCAGGACACAAACCAAAAGGAACTAGCAAACTCATTCAAACATGCCTTCACAAACAATATCACACAACTCAAAAAACACAAACTATCAATAATCAACAAAAAACTACCGACACAAAGTCAACAACAAACTATGTATTTTCCACTCGTAAAAAAACAGGAACTGAAAGAAGCACTCCTACAACTAAAACCAAAGCCCACTCCAGGAATAGATAAAATAAGACTCACAGACCTTATAACACACTTTAAACAAATAAATCCAATACTTTTGAGACTGGTGAATATAATATTCGACACAGGCATTATTCCATAACAGCTAAAAATTGAAATAATTATGCCAATATACAAACACGGTAAAAGAAACGATACTCAAAACTGCAGATCAATAGCTACCCTACCAGTCATCTCAAAAATTCTAGAAAAAATAATGCACACCAGACTACAGAACTATTTACAGAAGTACATCATCTCACAAAACCAATACGGCTTCACTTTATTAGAAGACATCGCCGACACAATAAACAAAGCTCTCGACAAAAACAAGTACGCCATCCTTATACTGCTTGACTTAACCAAAGCATTTGATACACTTGAACATGACATACTACTCACCAAACTATACTCAATAGATATAAGAGGTCCACTGCATACATGGTTCAGGAACTACCTGTGAAACAGAACACAAGTAACAAAAATAGGTACATGTCACAGCCGGGGTATACAAATAAAACACAGTGTTCCTCAAGGCGCAATATTATTACCCACACTATTCAACATATACATTAATGATGTTCATATCCCACCAAAACGCAATTGTAATCAACGGCACTAAAACAAAAATGTTGATAATACACAACCAAAGAATCATGCGGCCCGCACCACTATCGATACACTGTCACACATACCGCTGCATTAACAACAAAAATACCTGCAAATGTCCCGAAATCAAACCTGTAACACATGCAAAATACCTTGGTCTCTATATAGATTGCCACCTTAAATGGACAAAACATATAGAAAACCTACATACCAAACTCCGGATCATCGCAGCAAAACTCTTCCAAGTTAAAGATATTATCCCATCCAACATAAAAAAAACAAAACTCCTATATCAGGGTATCTGTGAATCCCTACTCAGATACGATATAACAGTCTATGAAAACACATCAAACAGCCACCTAACAAAATTAGAAACGTTACACAGGAAAATTGTCAACAGTGATTTGGACACCTTACACGCAACAACCAATATCTGACCAGCACATGGCGACACATAGAATCCTGAGCATCAAAAACCTGAAACACTACATGACATTAACAAGTAATTACTTCAACATCACCTATCGAAACAACAGAGACACATATCGTATAACACGACCTTCAACAACTCTCTACATCCCTACACCTTTCAACAACTCATACGGTTCTTCTGTGAGATAACATCAGATACCAACGCAACTCAACAACCTACAGAGAAATTTAAACAACACATAGATAACTACAGAACATTAAAAAACGAACTCTGGAAAATATACCAACAAAGTTAATACACCATTAACACTAATATACATATCACGAATCGCCAGCATCCCATGCCTACAGCCCATGCATAACAGTAACAACAACATAAATAGTGAAGGCTAAATCCCACTCTCTTCATAAAAGCTAATCCAAGCTTCGAAGTAGGTGGGATTAACTTGCCTTATCCAGCTACACGTAATACTTATAATCAAAGGTAGAAATGTAACAAAACAGTCAGTAAATTACATAACAACAGTAACAACAACATAAATATTTTGCTATTTTGTAAAATAATCACAGTAATAATTTACAATTATATAGTTCAGAGTTACACAAGTTAAATAATATTACATGTTTTAGCTTCTTTTTTTTCTCTCAGTTTTGAAAAAACGTGATTATACACAGTGTTTACACTTATGCAATTGAAATATTATATTTCCTAATTCTCACTAACATATAATATAAACTCATTATTTACTTAATTTTTTAATAATAATAATGTTTTATTACATTATTATTATTAAATGTGTAAGGGAGAGAGAGAAAACAACAGGAATTTCTCTAATTTTCATTCTCGCTATAATATTTATATAGCGCCTATTTCAGTTCTCTGTATGTCCCTAGGTTTCTGTCATCGAACGGCAGTTTGTTTATCATGTCAGGTATGTAAAAGTTTCGGGTGGCTTTGCCATTGTGATTTTTGTACTTATGTGTCATGTAATTTGTTGACTGTGGTCTTGTTATCTGACATGTTGTTCTGGTTACTCTATAGGTTGGGCTGTAGTAATGTTTTAACATGACTGTGTGGTGGCATAAGTGTTTCACCTTAAATATTTTGTTTTGTGTCCGTGCTGCCTGCATAAGTGTGGGTTGTTCCCCATTTTATGTTGCAACCATAGTAACCTGCTAAGTCTGTAGTCTGTGCAGAATATGATGTGATTGCGTATCTTAAAATGTTTTCACATAATGCTTTATAGATTAGTATTTTTATGTGTGTTGGGGCAATGTCTTTTAATCTGTATAGTTTGCTTGCTATTATCCTAAGATTGGTATGTAGGTAGTTTGTGTAACTATTCCGACTTTGATCAGCATCGAAGTGAAGTCCGAGATAGCGTGTTGTTTTCACCTGTGTGATGGTTGTGGTTTTAGGTTCTGCGCTTTGTGCATACGAGGATGAATGTCGGATAGTGAGATATTTAGTTTCTATGGGCAGGGTTTGGGAGTTTTGGAATACCATTAGCTTTGTTTTTCCAGGGTTTATATATTATGCCGTTTCCGGTTACCCAGTTAGTGATTTGATTGATGTCGTGTTGTATGTTTGTGTAAGCAATATTTGCATTGTTGTGAATGGATACTATGGCCGTGTCATCTGCGTACTGGAAGATTTTAATTTTTTGGGGGAAGATGGCTTATGTTGTCTGTGTATATGTTAAATAGAAGGGGAGATAGGACAGCTCTTTGCGGTACTCCACAGGTTACCGGTGCCTCTTTGCTGTATGCTGATCCTATACGTGTGATGTGCTGACTGTTTTTCATGTATGTTTTAAACCATTGGAGAAGGCGACCTCCGATAACGCTTTAGGTTTTGTGCGTTAGTGTGTCAAATGCTTTTGTTAGGTCAATGAATACAACTAATGTTATTCTGTTTTTACCCAATGCAGCGTTTATTAGGTATGTGAAATCTTCCAGGAGTGTTGCTGTTTCTTTATTCTTTTGAAAGCCATATTGTGTTTTGGGAATGATTTGAAAATTTTCAACGTATGTGGAGAGTTTGCAGCGCACGATGCGCTCCATGATTTGGTTGATTACAGACAACGTGGCGATGGGTCTGTAATTATAATGTTTCTTTTTCCATGTTTGTGTATGGGTGTGATTAATGCAGTCTTTAGTGTTCCAGGTATGTGTCCTGTTTCGAAGATTTTTATTTAACAGTTTTTGTATAAATTGACATAGGTTGGTTGAGTGTTTCTTAATGTGTTTTGGTCTGATTCCGTCTATCCGCGGTCTTTTGTTACGGTTAGTTTGTTGAATTGTAAGTGATAGTTCTTCTTTTGTTATTGTGGGGATCCACATCGACTGGGTTGCTCGTGGACCTATTGGAGAATGTTCGTTTGTGTGAGGAAAGGTTGTTCTTGTAGTTTTTTTTTTTTTTACAGAGTTCACGAAGTGCTGATTAAAGTTATTTGCCAGTTGTGTGAGGCATTTGGGGTCGCAAGCAAAGCTGTGTTTTATTGTTTCTGAGGCAGTGGTTCTGTGTGTATTGTCCAGCATTTCATTAATCAGGTGACAGGTTCCTTTTATGTCGTTCTGAGCTGTTGTTAATTTGTTGCTGTAGTAGTTTCCTTTTGCCGCTTTAATCTCTGTTGTTAAGAGATTCCGTTTTCTTTTGTATTCAGCATGTAAAGCGATATTGTTTGGCTACTTCTTAAGTTGTTTCCATAGGGCATCTTTTCTTTGTATGTCTGTTAATATGTTGTCTGTTATCCATGCATTCTGCGTCGTTTGGGAGCATATTTTTATTTTTTTAATGCTTTGTTATATATTTTATTGAATGCAAGTTTAAGATTATTATATATAGCTTCAGCAGTGTCTAAAGATGCTATCTGCATCCGGTCTCTTTTCGTTTACTATTGTTTCGTTTAGAATGCTATAATACCGTTTTGTAGTCTCATTGAGTTTTATGGGTTCTGGTTCAGTGCGTACCTGTAATACTGTGGAATTATGGTCTGCCAGTTTGCATGTTATGACGGCTGCTGTGTGGCTGTTCGTAGGGTGGCCCGTATGATCAATGCAGGATGAGGTTGTTGTATTTGTGACTATCTCTTCTCGTGTATACGACTGTATGGATGGGGTTATGCTATATGCTGATAAGAGGTCTAGGTATTGTTCTGTGTTGTTATTTATTTTCCTAATATTTATATTCATGTCTCCTATTATTATGAAGTATTCTGAGGCACCTACGTCCGTGGCTGAAAGCCATCTGTTTAGTTCGTCAAGAAATTTTGTGGTGCTTTAGTTGTGGTCTGTATATTGCGTTTAATATCAAGGAGTTTTCTTGTTTGATGTTTTTAATTTCGATGCATATGTTTTCTGCGTATTCTAATTTATGGTTTATTTCTGTTACTTCTAGTTTATGTTTGGAAAATATTATTATGCCACCGCTTCGTTTTGTTTGTCTACAGTGTTTGTGTTGTTGGAAGTGAGGCATTTGGTAGGTGGATGCCTCTTCGTTTGTCGTAGATTTAAGGGGATATTAAATCCCACATTATTTCCAAGCCGAATAAGAAACTCAAAGATCGGAATCAAAGAGTTTCATGCCGAATATAGTAAACTATAAAAATTTCTGCAGATTGTATCGTAAGCTAAAGCACATAATTCAACACTAGGGCAACTCGTTGCAAAGGTGGGTAAAGTTCTGATCACTATTTTTGTATTAGCTATAATGTAAAACACATCTCCTAGGAGATGTATGATGTTATACATTATGGTGAAAGGTCACTACCCAGAACGGTTTCGACCTTTATTGAGGTCTCATCAGTGAGTAGGTAGACCAAGTAATACATAATACTGAGGTTATAGCGAAAAGAACATATATAGTTTGCTATACGAGTTGTCAAAAAAGGTGCACCCATATCCTTTGCAACGAGTTGCCCTTGTGTTGAACTATGTGCTTTAGCTTATGCTACAATCCGCCGAAATTTTTATAGTTTACTATATTCAGCATGAAACTCTTTGATTCCAATCTTTGAGTTTCTTATTCGGCTTTGAAATAATGTGGGATTTAATATCCCCTTAATTTAAATAATGTTACATCGCCGAAACGAACCATATTGGCTCTTTTATTTAAGTAACTTCAGTCAGTATCAAAATGTCTAAGTTGTCTATATCTTCCTTCAGATAAGCTTGCAGGGTATTTTGAATGCTTGCCAGTATTTTTGAATGCTTCTGATGTTGATGTGAAGAATAGGTAGTCATTTTTGGGGAGAGTCACTTGTTTCCATTCTGTTATTGATTTCAGAATGTGGCAATTATCATGTTCCGTGGTGATTACGTCTGCTTGATGGTCTGCATTCATGCAGGTTGGTGTGCTGTTTCTTCTTTACGACTTGTCAATATTCCTTTTAATGTGGCAGCCTGTTGAGATCTTCCACGGATTTTATTTCGATTGGTTTTGTGTCTTGTGCCTTTCTAAGGAATAATTTGCTGTCTCCTATCCATATAAACTGGTAATTTGTTTCTGTTTTTATTTTCCTTGTTTGGTAGAATAGGTTCTGATAATATGGCGTTAAGTATTCGGACAAGTATATTGAGTTATTGTCGTGGTCTCGTTTGAGATCCTTGACTATTGGTTTTGTAATACTGCTGGCTTTTATAAGTGTAGTATTTGTTTGGATGTTGGTGAGTCGCACCACTACCAGAGAAGGACGGGAATTATGTTTTCTTTTCCTTTTTTGTGTACTGACTTTTCCGATGTACTGACTGGATATCTCTTGATTCAATGCGAGCACCTATTTTTTGGCTTAGTTGTATTACGGTGTATTTTAGACTTTCCGTAGCAATTTCCGGGAGACCACCTATCAGGAGATCATTTTTATACTGCTGTTGGTTTAAGAGTTCGTACTGTTGCTTTAACACTTTCATTGCCAAGCTGAAAATTGGAATTTCGTGTGGTGGCCAAATTTTTTTATTTTTTTATTTAGTTAGCGACGTCAACGCGATAACGTGTGATCGGCCGTTTGGTGAGAACTCGCATCGCGCGATATCGCGTGATTGGCAATGAACGTGTTAAACAGTTTAGTTCTTGTCGTAGTTCCGTTGTCTCTTTTATTAGATTATGCTGTCTTTCCGTTGGCTCTTTAACGTTTAATTTCTCTAACGGTCTATAATACATCTTCTACCGAGTTATTATTAAATTTAATAAATTCCTCGTATTGATTGAATTTTTCGGTAATTTGTATGGTATGTTTTTGAAACAGTTCTCCAACAAAATCGATTGAACAGTCTTTTGGGTTTTGTAATCTATTTTCAAGTAATGCATTTAAAGTTGTTTCGCCTTGGTTTCCGTTGTTGTTTTCTTTGTTTTTCATTCCCTCTTCTGCTGATAGCTGTTTACAACCTGTGGTTGTTTTCTGCGTCGTCTGTTTCCCGCCTACGGTTGATGGCGACATTCCTTTGTTGTCTCTACAATGGGGCATTTCCACTCGTCACGCTTCATATTTGATTTTCGTTGCCAAATGGTCTCATCCCAAACATAGAAAATGCATGTAATAATAATAATAATTTATTGGTTATTTTATTATTTTTTTTATTTATTATTAATAATAATAATAAAACTTCCGTAGCTGACAAAACATTCCAGACAGTTGTTTTATGCAGCTATGATGATTTACCTTCCCTGATACGCAAAACGTTGTTTCGTCACAAAAATCCATCTCCAAAGGTAATTTTCATCAGCTTCATCCTTTGACGAAATTTCTTGGGAAACTGAAAACGGCTGAGGTTTATCATTGAGCTGTAAAGCCTGCACAAACCGCAGTTTGTAGGCATGGATTTGAAGGCAGTAATGAACAACACTCCAAACAGTTGTCTGTGGCATATTTAACTAGAAAGAAGCTCCTCTATTTGATTTTTTTAGGCTTCGAGAAATTGCTTCTCGGATTTCATCAACATCTTCCTGCGAAGTGTTTGGTCTTCCTTCTACGTTTTGGTGCTAAGCACTACCAGTTTCTTGAAATTCCTCTAACTAACATTACATAGATGTTAGTTAGAGGAATTTCAAGCTGGATGTTTTCCATATTGAGTTCTGTAACGACGTTATGTTGTGATAATAGACATTATTTTTTGAAAAACCAAAGTAACGCGCATTGCTTTTTCTTGAACAGTCGTCATTTTGAAGTGTGGCGTCATATCTCCCAATCTATGCAGCTGGCACAGCGCTGCCATATGAAACTTTCTGAGTTACACTTTCATATTCTGTAAATTTTATTTTGATTTCCGATTTGAAAATTATAGGCAACGTAAACCCTGACGATGATTTAGAATCGCCCTCTGTATTTAACTATATTTTACTATCATTAGAAATAACCCTATGTAACAATACTGTAATCAATGTTTTTGTTCCCATTCTACTCAATTTTTCTTCTCACTTGTATTTTAATTATTAGATTGAATGATTGAGGCCTATGTGTAGTCATGGAAAAATGGCCATTGCTGCCAGAGCGTAGATCCCGCGAAGAAAGACCGTTCAAAATGTTCGATTCTAATCGCAGACCAGAGGTACTTTTTTTTCTAACACTTTCTTCCAGCTTAGGTCTCGTATTATCTTTTTTAAATTCTTACTTTAATCATTAGATATGCGACACATCTTGAAATGTAGCAGTCATTTCGGCTAGAGTATCTATTTAAAGGCCCTGTCGAAATCATCAACGACGTTCATTACAGGATAAGTAAAAAAAAGAAAGAAATGAAAAGAAAATTATTATACATAAATAAAAGTCATTTAGAGCTACATTAGCTTTGTCTACTCTCCGTGGGACACAAAAGATCTAGGAAACTCGAACGGTTAAGTAGATTAACCGTTCGAGTTTATATTGCCACAAATAACATTGTTAAAGACAATGAACATAATATCATTTATAAATGATTTAATATATTGTCGTTGTGTCATCAGCCTGAATTCGGACCCATTCTTTGAATTTCCATACTATATAGCATGACTGATGGGATGTATTTGTTTTAATAAGGAAATGCCGGTAGTAGGCATATTTAAATAAATTGTAATACCGGAAAAAACTCACGGGAAATATTAATTTATTGATATGATTTTCGCCAAAGTATCAAAGGTATCACACACACACACACACACACACACACACACACACACACACACACACACATATATATATATATATATATATATATATATATATATATATATATATATATATATATATATATATATATATATATATATATATATATATATATATATATATATATATATATATGTATATATATATATATTAATACTTATACTGTCTAAGAACACCGAGAAAGGTATGATAAAAACTTTAATAAAACACGACTAGTTTCGTCGGAACGACGATTTCTTCAGGTGTGTAAATAATTACAAAAAAACTGGGAAAATAACAAGTTAAAAAACGTGAATTTCTCATATATTGGGTGTCCCAAAATTCACGCAAGAAGTAATTTTGATAGAAAACACAGGTTTTTAAATAAAAATTGTAATTTCTTATTGATTCATAAAGTATACAGTATAGGGTTATGCATGGAATAGCAAATCGGGTAAATGGCCTCCACGGCTTTGCTGGCACATACGCACTCTTTTGTCGAAATTTTCCATGACCGTTTTGCATAAATGTGGCTGAATTTCGTTGATACAGCGCTCAATTTCCTCCTTCAAGGCGTGGGTAGTCGTGGACTTGTTGGCATAAACCTTAGACTTCAAAAAACCCCAAAGAAAAAAAGTCCAACGGCGTTAAGTCACATGATCTGGGCGTCCAATTCTGATCACCAAAACGGGAAATTACACGACCAGGAAATGACTTATGCAGTAATTGAATTGTTTCTCGGGCTGTATGGTATGTGGCACCGTCTTGTTGAAACCACATGTTGTCCACATCCATATCTTGCAATTCAGGCACAAAAAACTGGATTATCATGTCGCGATAGCGAGCACCACTAACTGTTATTGCCTTACCAGCCGCATTTTCGAAGAAGAATGGACCGATGATGCCTCCAGCCCAAAATCCGCACCAAACAGTGACACGTTGTGGATGCATTTGTTTCTGAACAATCACTTGTGGATTTTCCGAACCCCAAATTCGACAATTTTGTCGATTAACGAAGCCATCAAGATGAAAATGAGCCTCGTCGCTGAAGATGATTTTGTTCGAAAAATAAGCATGCACTTGTTGTTGTTCCATAATCCATTCAACGAACTCTCTTCGCTGTGTGTGGTGAGTAGGTTTCAGTTCTTGAGTCAATTGAACTTTGTAAGCATAAAGATGCAAATCCTTCATGAGAATACGCTGTAGAGAGCTTCAAAAAATGCCCAATTCAAGCAACTCTCTCACGAATTGCTTCGATGTTTTCTGTTGAAGGACGGCCAGAGTGTATAAGATCACTAATTGATCAAGTTTCCTTGAATTTTTTAATTAATCTTTTCACAGTTGATAAAGTTAAATCACTATTCGGACCATATTTTGTACGAAAATTGCGAACTGTAGCTGCCAAACCTTCATTATTTATAAAATATTGCTCAACAATGAAAATGCGCTGTTCTTTCCTGTAGCGCTCCATTTTTAATAACTCTCACCTGTCACGCTGTCTTTTTTTATTCTCGTTGGGAACACTTTACCGCACAAATGGCGCTAAATTTAAATCTTGTGTGAATTTTGGGACACCATTTATTTTTTGTTGGGTGGGTGACCCACATTCTAGACATCTGAATTCAGCCCTGCAATCTTTGACATCTGTGACATTTCCCTGTTATGTAATTATACGTATACATATGTATATATATATTTATGATTTCAATGGAGACTGTTATAATAAAATATAATAAATTGACAATTATATATATATATATATATATATATATATATATATATATATATATATATATATATAATACATATAAATATAAATATAAATATATATGCAAATAAGGTTTTTTTACCTTGGGAGTAATGTATATTAGGGTTACCAAGTAATTTTATAAACTTGGTTATTTTACTCCTAATCCGAAGTAAGCAAACAGTTAAGTTTGCGCCTGAAACGTAGTTCAAGTCTAACATTGGTGCAACACCAGGGCAACTCATTGTAAAGATGGGTAAAGCTTTGATCACTATTCTTAGTATTTTCCATAATGTAAAGCACATCTCACTAAGAGATTTATACTGCAATACATTATGGGTGGGGTCACTACCCAGACCGGTTTCAACCTTTTTTGAGGTCTCCTCAGTGAGTAGCTAGACCCTAAATACCAAGGTTTTAGTAATGCAGAGCCTTATCAACTTTACAGAGATTATTCAAAATAAAAACACCTATTAGCAACTTGCATAGGTAAAGTTGATAAGGCTCTGTATTACTAAAACTGGTATTTAGAGTATAGCTACCCACAGAGGAGACCTCAAAAAAGGGTTGAAACCGGTCTGGGTAGTGACCATAATGTATTGCAGTATACATCTCTTAGTGAGATGTACTTTACATTATGGAAAATACTAAGAATACTGATCAGAGCCTTAACCACCTTTACAATGAGTTGCCTTGGTGTTGCACCACCTTTAGACTGGAACTACGATTCAGGCGCAAATTTAACTGTTTGCTTATTTAGGATTAGAAGTAAAATAACAAAGTTTATAAAATTACTTGGTAACCCTAATATAAATATATATACTGTATAATATAAATAAATATATATATATATTTATATTATATAAGATTAGTTTGAATGACTATATATACCGAGAATGAAAAAAAAAAAGGGTTTAATGTTAAGATACTACTAGTTTCGTTGAATAAATCAACTTCTTCAGGTATCACAGGCAAAGAATTACACACACACACACACACATATATATATATATATATATATATATATATATATATATATATATATATATATATATATATATATATATATATATATATATATATATATATATATATATATATATAGATTTAATGACTCCAAGACCGAGATAACATATAAAGATTTTAATGATAAATACTACTAGTTTCGGCATATAGCAGCCTTCTTCAAGTATTTATAAAGGAAAGGAATACTAATAAACATTGAATTATTTAAACAAACTGGAAATTACAGGTACAAATTGCCTCACATAATCGATACATAAAAACGTTGTATTTTTCAAGTTGTTCCAACTGGCTTGCCATTGTTTGTTGCAATTGTGCGTGCAAGTTCACGTGAACGCCAATATTGAATAACTGCAGCATGGCTATCTGGGATGTTATAACTTAAATTATTATTTAAGTGGACCGGGTTCAGTAGGATTTCCCTTGATTCTACGATTTTCCTTTCAAACTCATCTTCACAGCGAAAAATATTTTCTGATCTATTCCAGCATACAGAGTGGCTTTGTTGGTCATCATTAGGATTATTTGAAAAAAGAACATGACTGGATAATGCAGTTGCATGAGATCTTTTGTATGAGATGTCTCTCTTATGCTCTTCTATGCGTTGTTCAATAGATTTGTTAGTTTGACCAAAGTATGGGATATTGCAATCACACCACAATTTATATACTCCAGGGTACTTAAGGTTGTGATGAGTAGGTTTTGGATGGCTGATTAGAGAGCGGATTTTTGGAAGTGTGGTGAAGAAGGTCCTGATATTATATAGCATAAGAGAGACATCTCATACAAAAGATCTCATGCAACTGCGTTATCCAGTCATGTTCTTTTTTCAAATAATCCTATTGATGACCAACAAAGCCACTCTGTATGCTGGAATAGATCAGAAAATATTTTTCGCTGTGAAGATGAGTTTGAAAGGAAAATCGTAGAATAAAGGGAAATCCTACTGAACCCGGTCCACTTAAATAATAATTTAAGTTATAACATCCCAGATAGCCATGCTGCAGTTATTCAATATTGGCGTTCACGTGAACTTGCACGCACAATTGCAACAAACAATGGTACGCCAGTTGGAACAACTTGAAAAATAAAACGTTTTTATGTATCGATTATGTGAGGCAATTTGTACCTGTAATTTCCAGTTTGTTTAAATAATTCAATGTTTATTAGTATTCCTTTCCTTTATAAATACCTGAAGAAGGCTGCTATATGCCGAAACTAGTAGTATTTATCATTAAAATATTTATATGTTATCTCGGTCTTGGAGTCATTAAATCTATTTTTTTCAAATGTATAACAACCGAGTAAAAGCTGATCTCCATATATATATATATATATATATATATATATATATATATATATATATATATATATATATATATATATATATATATATATATATATATATATATATATATATATATATATATATAATTATCATTTCAATTGAGACTGTATAATAAAATGACAATTATATATATAAATATATAATATATGTATTCATGAGCTCGGTTACCGTGATACATTTTAAAAAGATCAGATAAATGTCAAAAATGACTATCAAACCTAGAATAAGTTAGAAAACTTTAATGATACAACTAGTTTCGGCTTATTATGGCCTTCATCGAGTATCTTTCTAGATAGAAGAAACAATAATAAAAACTGAAGATTCTAAAAAATTAAGAAGCACAGATAAATTGCAATACATAATTGAAATAAAAAAACGTTGTATTAAAATTCCATTTGTTCTATTTACGTGCCATTGTTTATCGTATACGTGATAGTAGACTCTCGAGAACGCCAGTATTATTATTATTATTATTATTATTCCTGATACCTCGAAGGAGTCCGAACACTCATCGCGGGGGGGGGGCACCTACAACTGTCTAAACCACTACACCGAACCTCAACTAAGAATCATCTCCACCAACGCCATCTACCGCCCACCTTCACCACCACAACAACTAGTATTTTTTGTCTGTACATTGCGTGTGTTCTGAAGGGCCGATTTGTCTGTATGCGGGATGAAAAACCCGAGTTTCAGGAAGAAAAAAACCTTTTTACCCCCGTATGAGATCGGTTAACTCACCTTCGATTGAAATCGTCCAGATAAAGATTCCTCCGTCGCGACGAGAATCGAACTTAGGTTTATTCCAATCGAAGGGCGCAATGTACCGTCGTTCTTCCAATTGTGCTACGGAGGCACATTGAATAACAACAGTATGGCTCTCAGGGATGTTATAGCTCAAATTACTGTTCAAATGTTCAGAATTAAGGACGATCTTCCTGGATTTCACTATCTTTCTTTCAAATTCATCCTTGCAACGGAAAATGTTTTCAGATCTAGCCCATGAAACTGAGTGACCTTGAAAATTATCATGAGGATTGTGAGAGAAGAGAACATGGCTGGATAAGGCACTAGCATTTCATCTTTTATAGGAGATAGCTCTTTTATGCTCCTCCATGCGAAGTTCAACAGATTTATTAGTTTGGCCGTAATAAGGAACATTACAGTCACACCATAGTTTATATACGCCGGGATATTTTAGATTACGATGCTTAGGTTTAGGATGGCTTATAAGAGATCTAATTTTTGGAAGAGTGGTGAATAACGTTCTGATTTTGTACTTTTGAAGAACTTTTGCCAATTTTTGGGAGACCGAACTGATATATGGGATTAAGATGTTACCTTGAAAATTGGTAGTTTCTGTATTGCGGTGTCTAGGAGGATCTATAAGAAATTTCTTAGTTGTTGTGTTATGATATCCATTTTGTTCAAAAATATGCGAGAGGTGATTACTTTCTTTTTTGAAGCTCATCTGGATCATTTGAAATTGAGCGAGCTCTATGTCCTAAAGTAAATATAGTTCCGAGTTTCTGTAGTGGAAAATGATAAGAAAGACTGTGAAGATATCTAATAATATGCGTTGGTTTTCTGTACATAGAGATTCTAAATTTTCCAGAACAGTGTGAGAGTTTTATATCCAGGAAAGGAAGGAAGTTATCATGTTCTAGTTCTGCCGTGAATTTTATATTTGGATGCTGGTTATTTAGATGATGTAGAAATTTCGTGAGAGAGTTTTCACCATGACTCCATATAATAAAAACCTCATCTACATAACGTTTCCAAACCTTTGGTTCAAATGAAGAGGAAGATCTGGCTCTTGTTTCAAAGTCTTCTCGGAAAATATTCGCCAGAATGGGGGATAAAGGGTTCCCCATCGCCAAGCCCTAGTTCTGTTTATCGATTGTATCTTGATATCGGAAGTAGCCAGATTGAAGGCAATGCTTTAATAAACTAAACATTTTTTAAGATAATTTATCCTTTAATAATATTAATACTTCTTCAGTTGGTACATTTGTGAATAATGAAATAATATCTAAACTGGCTATACTATCATCTTTGACGGATAAATCTTTAGTACTAGATACAAAATCTAAAGTGTTGTTGATGAACGATAAGGACTTATTAGAAAAGACTTGAGATATTTTGCAAAATATTTTGATAGTTTGTAGATTGGAGAGTCAATACCCTCGACAATAGGGCGAAGAGGAGTGTTTTCCTTATGTAATTTTGGAACTCCATAGATGCGTGCTATAAGTGGATGAAGGGAGCGTAGAGAGACAGACGTACATCACGAGGAAGTTCACTAGTATTTTGTAGTAAGTTGTTAGTATGCTTTTGTAGTTCCCGAGTTGGATAATACTGTAATATGGAATAAATGTGTCACTTTCCAGTAGTAGAAGCATCTTATTATGATATTCTTCAGTATCGAGGATAATTGTGGCATTACCTTTATCCGCCGGTAAAATTGTTATATTTCTGTTCTTTTTTTAGATTTCTAATAGCTGGCCATTCAGCTGAGGAAATGTTATCTTGTGGAGGTTTTGCATTGTTAATGATAAAAATAGTTTCCATACGGAGAAGTTTAGCTAAACGAGTAAGTAGAAGTGAAGTAGCTTTTTCCATTTTAGTAAGAACAGATTCTTTTGGAATAAACCTTGGTGAAGGAATGAAATTAAGGCCTTTGCTAAGAATATCTTTTTTGGCATCTGTGAGAATATGGGAGGATTTGTTTA
This sequence comes from Typopeltis vanoorti, assembly GCF_054136105.1. Taxonomy (NCBI): domain Eukaryota; kingdom Metazoa; phylum Arthropoda; class Arachnida; order Uropygi; family Thelyphonidae; genus Typopeltis; species Typopeltis vanoorti. The sequence goes on from NC_143569.1 coordinate 12,540,617, forward strand.
TTACTACCTTGTCTGGATTAATGCATTCTGTACTCTCTTAAGATTTTCAAATTTCCGGATAAGAGTAATTTTATTATTGTTTGTATCTGAGTTTCTATTGTTTCACTATTAGAAATAAACTCATTAAAACTATCATTATCCAGAAACTGTTCAAGGTTTTCAATTAAAGATCTTTTTCCATTGAACAAAAAGGCCAGACTACTTTTTGTATTAGAAATTCTCTCAGTGAGTAGGTCTAACTTGGCTTTACGATATATATTCTCTTGGCACGTACTGTATTAATATTTTCCCTAAATGAGATGAAATTCGGGAAAGCTGCATGAAATTTACAACGTTTTAGAAATACCAACCTGTTGACTCTCAGTCCTATTCTCTTCAACGTTTTTCTAAAGTTTCCTTTTATATTATTAAGCGATGCTTCGTCATGTAGGCTATGAATGTATTCATGAGCCTTGACTCGGTTACTGTGATATATTTAAAAAAGATATTTAATGACTATCAAACCGAGAAGAAGTTAGAAAACTTTAATGATACAACTAGTTTTGGCTTATTATGGCCTTTATCATTTATTTTTGTTTCTTCTATCTACAAAGATACCTGATGAAGGCCATTATAAGCCGAAACTAGTTGTATCATTATAATATATTATAATATACTGTATATATATATATATACATATATATTAGGATAACCAAGTAATTTTATAAACTTGGTTATTTTAACTCCTAATCCCAAGTATGCAAACAATTAAGTTTGTGCCTGAAACAAAGTTCAAGTCCAAAGATGGTACAACACCAGGGCAAGTCATTGTAAAGGTGGGTGAAGTTCTGATCACTATTCTTAGTAATTTCCCATAATATAAAGCACATCTCACTAAGAGATGTATACTGCAATACATTATGGGTGGGGTCACTACCCAGACCGGTTTCAATCTTTTTTTGAGGTCTCCTCAGTGAGTAGCTAAACCCTAAATACCAAGGTTTTAGTAATATAGAGCCTTATCAACTTTACCTACACAAGTTGCTACAAGGTGTTTTTATTTTAAATTCGTTTTTATGAGACATACTAAGAATAGTGATCAGAGCTTTACCCACATTTACAATGAGTTACCCTGGTGTTGTACCATCTTTTTTTTTTACTTGAACTGTATGTTTCAGGCGCAAACTTAACTGTTTGCTTACTTGGGATTAGGAGTTAAATAACCAAGCTTATAAAATTACTTGGTAACCCTAAATACAGTATCCCCATGTTAAAAAATTAATTACAATTATATATATATATATACACACACAGACATCAAAAAAGGTTAAAACCGGTCTGGGTAGTGACCCCCCCCCATAATGTATAACAGTATACATCTTCTAGTGAGATGTGTTTTACATTATGGGAAATACTAAGAATAGTGATAAGAGCTTTAACTACCTTTACAACTAGTTGCCCTGGTGTTGCACTACCTTTTAGACTTGAACTTAATTCAGGCGCAAACTTAACTGTTTTTGCTTACTTGGGAGAAGGAGGAAAAAAACCAAGTTTATAAAATTACTTGGTATCCTTAATATACATCATCCCCAAGGTAAAAAAATTTTCACACACATACATACATACATATATATATATATATATATATATATATATATATATATATATATATATATATATATATATATATATATATATATATATATATATATATATATACAGGGTGTTCGGGATAAATTTGACAGTTTCGTAAGGAAAAAGAAAATCTTCTTTGTATCTATTAAATTTAATGAATTGACAAAAAAACATTACAGGCAGAGTTAATTACAATACTATCAACAAGATTTACTCAAAATAACCACCATTAGCATCGATCACAGCTTCAATTCTGCTTCGGAACCTCGAACAAGCTGATGCTACAGTCTCCCTGGGAAGGGCCGCAAAAACTGTTTTAATTTTATCCATTAACTGGGCTTTTGTATTACTGGAAGTGCGATTGGTGTCTTTTTCAACTGCGCCCCATACAAAATAATCCATGGGGTTAAGGTCTGGGGAGTTTGGAGGCCAAACATTTGGACTGGTGAAGTCGTAGAAATTTTCAGACAACCATTTTTGACTTTTCCCAGAGGTGTGGCAAGGGGCCGAATCCTGCTGCCATACATACGGCCTACCATTGGCTACCCTTGTTATCCAGGGCTTGACTACAGTTAGCAACTCCACGAACAAAGCCCGAATTCCAATGCCAGGGTTCTTCAACACCTGTTCCTGCAGATTTGCGAGGAATTCTGCTGTACGAACGCAATCAGATCGTCTGCTAGGGATCTTTCTTCTTGCTACATCCTCGTAGTCACCATTGCAAGTCTCTAGTTCATGCCTGATTGTTTTTACTGTATTCAGGGAGCATTGGGCAGCAGTCGTAATATCCTTATTTTGATGGCGGGCACGAATCATCATGATACAAGTTATTCTCTTCCATGATTCAGGTGGGTTCCAGCTATCCATCCTTTCTGACATCTTGTATATGAATGAAGAAGGGTCCAAACTTTTAAATGAAGAGAAGTGTGTGTTAATACATGTAACTTACGGAAAAATATAATTAATTATAAATATGTCAAATTTATCCCGAACACCCTGTATATATATATATATATATATATATATATATAGTGAATTTTAACCTGTGACCTCTCCACTGCTAGGGTTAAGGCCTCTCTCATTATGGGAGGGTCAAGAGGATAGACGTAGACCATCGGATATGTTTCAGTGTTAGGAGAGTGAAGTTAAGTTTTGCATGTTTCTTTATAAATACGTTGTACATGAGGAACTGATATCTTTTGAAATTGTCAGTTATTGTTCGATTAACTTTTTACATGTACTGAAGATGACTTTGATCCTTGGACGAAAATTATACTAAAAAAATAATATTTTGCGTGAATTTATTCCGGTATTATAATTTATTTAAATTGGATGAATTTATATTGCGTATTGCAAAGAACGTTTTTTACATATGAGGGAGAGCCACTACCTGATTTGTGTTTTAAACGACGGTATGACACTGTAATGGAAAAATCAAACAGATTGTAATCAGTAATACTTTTTCTACATTGAATGAAACATTTGTTGTTTATATTGCATAATTGTCATTTTATTATACAGTCTCCATTGAAATCATAAAATGTAATTTTACAAAATAATAGTACGTATTGAACATAAGGTAACTATATATTAACTGTCAGCAATGAACCTATCGGCTAAGGAACATCTATATGTTAACTATCCCGAAGTTCCATGGTGTTCCATTCTAGTGTTATTCACGTGTTTGCCAACAATAAAGAGAATAAAAATAAATAAATAATACTAAATTTTGTTACACCTTTTATTCTGTAAAGGGAAAATACTCTCAAGTCTATTTTAGCCCTAACTAACATTTGAACTAATGAGGAGCAAATCTCCACGCAAATCCATTCACAGAATAGCTAGCCCAAGATCATGAGCAATTTTATTTCTCTTCTGGAGAGAACAGTCCCTAAATCTAATACTATATATTACTTTGGGAACAGTATGAGTTCTATTGTTGATTTTTTTTTTTAAGTTTATGGAATGAAAAATTGATCCCTTGAAAAACGGCTTAGAAAATGTTCACATAATATACTAGAATCGACAGACAAAAGACAGGCAAACGTTCCTCTAGCTAACGATTAAAATTGAACTTAGAATGGGTTTTCTTTGTTTTCTTTGGATAGCCTAGTGATGTGGATGCATATGCTATTTTCACAGGGCTACACAGGATAGCAAACAATTTTGATCCTTAATCCTGAAATATAATCGATTATTAAACTGAAAAAACAAGATGCTATATGTCGCTTATGGGATATCAGCTGTATTAGGAACAGGGTCGTCACCAGATTAGATCCTGCCCTGAGGCAAACAATTATTTGTTTGCCTCAATTAAATATCGCCCCTGATGGATTATAAGAGAAAATTATAAGAAAATCACCAATTACTATTTTGTTTTTATTACAAGAGAAACATTAAGGCAAAACAATTACGTATTAATATTAATTTGTTTGCTCCACGGGAATGTCGAACAATAAAACTGTTTATAAGCTCAAAAGCTCAAAGTGTGGTATGCGTGAAAACCTTGAGAAACACTGATCTAATAAGTAGGTTCTAAAATGTTTGGTTTTAGTATGTATAACTATAATTTTTTTACTATTAAAATATAATAAGCACATGAACTAAATTAAATGCCGTATATTTGTAAAATATCTTGTTGCTGTAATACGACCGCAATATGGCTGAACCAGTGCCCTTATTAAGCGGCGCCATGAGGCAGGATGCCTCTATGCTATACCCTGTCGAGGGCACAGATTAGGTAGATGCACTATTTTACTTCTAGGATTCACAAGGTCAGAATAGCGTTACGAGTTCGATTCTAGTCGCTGACTAGTGGAACGTTTTCTAAGCCTTTTTTCGAACAGTTCCCGAGTTCGATCTCTGGCACAGTCAAGTGGGTTCCCGGAGACTCGGTTTTTTTGTCCCATAAACTCAAGAAAATCGACCGTTGGAACCACACTAATTTCCACTAATTTCAGACATTAAAAATATTGTGTTAGGGTTAGATACCACGAGATGGCGGCACTTGTTAGCCGTCTCTGATTGGCTACCAGTGAAGATTGAACTGCCCACTGAGTCTGCAAAAATTAGATCAGTCTAAAACGGCCTCGCCTACTCCCTTTACCGGTATAAAAAGGCATTAGTTGATTTTTGTTATTTCAATTTTATACATAGATTATGCATGTTTTAAGCATGAGTTGCACTTTTTACCATGGAAGAACATGTAAATGTTTTTGAAGGAAGCTGTCCAACATACACGTTATATTTTTATAACGAATGATATGAGTGTAGAAAAATAGTATTTGTTTAAATCCACCATATTTTATCCTTTTTAACACGGATATCATAGAAAGAGAACATAAGTTTTCAACCGACATTTTCACTCTCTGTGAGGATTACCTTTTATGATAGAATGAAATATTCCGAAATAACATCAATTGTATTTTCACTACAAAATATACTTTGACTCTACTCATTATGATTCATAGTTGATCAAGCATCAAAGCAATAAGAATTAGAAGGAAGACATTGCAGAAACTCTGTTATATTCTCCCACACATTATGATACACAGCTGGTCAAACATTAATACTAATTAGAATTAGAAACAAAAGAGAATGGAAGCTCTGTGATATTCTCTTTACATCTTCAAGCATTACAGTTGATTACAATCAGAAACAAAATCATTTCTGATTGTTGAAACAGTTGAACAAGCAGAAATGCTTATTTGATTAGAAAAAAATGGCGGCAGCTCTGTTGTATTCCCATCACCTTTTATATATACATGTATATATATATATATATATATATATATATATATATATATATATATATATATATATATATATATATATATATTTGCCCCTGGGAAATATACCACGATTCCCTAGATAATAATAAGTATTATTATTGTTATTAAGCGAGAGACGACTAGGAAGTCAGGAACTCATCGACGGGGCCATACTGATCTCACCAGCAGTCATACATGTTCTTGAATTCATTCACGTTACTTGCACACACAACATCAAACGGAAATCCATTCCAATCAAGCCACTTTACCCATATACGGTACTAAAGTAATATAGGTTGTCCCCCCACCCTCTTGTATATGGACCCAACATAAAAAAAAATAAACTTTATGAAAGAAAACTCTAGCCCTCATTCCCTTCTTGATAGTATTCATTCTCAACTTTCAAGGACGCCTTCGCATCTTTTCCACACTCTTTATAAAATGAAAAATTCCTTTTACTGAAATTCTGTATAATAATTATATAATAATTTTGTATATAAATTCTGCATAACCCTTTAAGAAGTTTGTAACTATCAGTCATATCAGCCCTTTTCCCCCTGTTTGCTAGTGTCTGCAATCTACAAATTTTCAAACTATCTTTATAATCAATATTCCACAATTCCTATATCATTTTTGACACCTTCTTTTGCATTCTTTTCACTGTATCAGAATCGCCACGGAAAACAGGAGACCAGATCTATGCAGAATAGTCCAAGTGAGGTCTTATCATGCCTGTGTAAAGAGGTATAATGATTTCCTTATAATGTTGAATAATTTCTTGGCATCTTTAATTTCCATAGATAATGAAAAGTTTGGTGACCTCTTATCCACAGCTTTCGAAATGCTCGAATAGAATGCTGCCTCTGGGAAAGCGAATGAGTTATCATCATCATCATCACAGTGTGACACCTCCATGGACTCATTGTGTGAGGGGTCTCTGTCATGCACTCCTCGTCTTCTTTTATACTACTTAATTCTCCAATTTCAACACAACGATACTATTACGATCTACGCCATTCACCGATCACCACTGGCGACAGTATTTTGGTTTAGTCGGTAAATTGCGTGTGTTCTCTTGGCTGATTTACTTGTTATGCGGGATGATAATCCGAGTTTTTGGGATAAAAAACTGCTTCCTCATTTATGAGATGTGCTAATTTATGTTCAATTGAAAAAGTCCATATAAAGAATCTTCTGATAATAACTAGAATCGTACGCAGGTCCTTTTCAACCGAAGAGAATAATCTTCTGGTGTTTATCCAATTGCTCTTCGAAAGTGCTAATAGATTCATTTATTTATTTTCTATTTAAAAATTAAAAAGATTAGAGAGTATCGTACGGCGTTGAAGGGATTTTCCCCTTAAGGAAATTCGCACATTTCAGCCTGCGAAATGAACAAACCTATCAGAGAATACACGCATTTTACAGATATAGTGGACAATAATTTTCATCCTATCTTCGCATTAGTTAGATATCTACAAAGCGAAGTTACTCTGCTATGATGCATTGGGCTGTGGAAAAGATGAGATGAAAAGAAAACAAAAGTTCGCCAAGCAGATGAAAGAATTTAGGCAGTTTTCTTGGAATTTAATTTTTACGAAGTGTATTATAAGTAATGTATATTTATAAGATTTCTTTGTTATGAGTATTATTTATAAGGGTTTTTGTTGCTATTATTATTAGGTGAGCAAGATATATATATATATTTTTTTTTTGCATGTATTGGTCAATTGCATGTATTGTTAGTCTATTTATCATATACCCATATACCGTACTCTTCAAATTTCATTGCCTGTTTTATGCTCTTATTTTTTGCTTGGGCGCCCACTGGCGATAAGTAGTAATGTAATGAATGTTTTTGACTGTGTAATACTGCATAATATTACCTGGTCTACAGAGACGTAAGTGCGTGAGTTTGCGTCTTTGGTTCGTGGTGGTGCATCAAATCAGTTGGATTGTTTCTCCTGGTTAGATTATTTCTTAGGGTCCATTATTGCAATTTAACGTTTAATTATATCATTAGCGTATAGAGAGTGTTTTCAATGGCACGACCATTTTTATTTGGTGGATCCACAGGAAGTCAGTCACAAAATAAATATTTGGTGGAATTTAGAGCTGGAAAGATGACTGTTAAAGGTAAAATGGTACACCCAGATAAAAGGAAGGGAACTATTTTCATTAATCAGACAGACGATTCCCTTATGCATTTTTGCTGGAAAGATCGCAAAACTGGTACACTTGAAGATGTAAGTTAAGATTTATGTTAGAAGTAGATCTAAACGTGACAGTGAAATTAGGTACTTGATGTAAATGTTTTTCATTAAATGTAAATGTCTGCTAATTATTTATTTTGATTAACATTATGAGATTTGCATATTGTTAATCAAAATAAGTTTAGTTTGTTAATGTTCGGATTATTCATTTGACTATGCTGTATTTTTCATTTAAGTTTCGCATAGAAGTTTTCAATGGCACGAATTGGTATGGGATAATGAAATGGAGTAATCATCAGGCCAAGATGTTCAATGTATTTAACAACTTGCTTTCTAGTGAATCACTAGTTGATGTAACTATAGCATGCGAAAGATTGTTTAAAAGCTCATAAAATAGTGCTTTGTTTCAAACTTTGTAGAAAATCCATGCAAGCGTCCAATCGTAATTATGAAAGATATAGGATATCCAGCAAAGCAGCAGACGACAAAGTAGCATCTTCTGTAACATGTGGCGAGTCCAATTCATTCACATATGATGAAATTTGTCTGTCCTTATGAATGCTGATGACTTTTGCAAGGCCATTTACCTTAAGGTGTTTCAGCAATTTTCAGAAGTTCAGGTAAACACTCAAGAGATACACTAACTTCATCACTATACATGAAGAAGATACTAGTGGTAACTTCTGCTTTTTTGTCTGCTGGATGCTGTGGAGAAATCTGTTTGGTGGTGGAGAATTTCAAGTGGGGTCCTTGGATTTGAAAGATGTTGTCCAGGACTTCATCATCACAAACACTGCCCATTGGTGAATGATGCCTCCTTCACTATCTTTTTCCACCTTTCTTTGTCCAGTGCACAGTGTCGCAGTTTCTGTACACCCATTCCACACCAGTCCTTTATGTCATCTACCCATTCTCTGTATGGTCTACCTCTTCTGTTTACACCATCCATAATACCAGACATGAATGTCTTTATCTTCTGGTCTTCACTCATTCTGTAGATGTGTCCAAATAATTGCAGCTTCTATTTTATAATCTTCTGCATTTGATTTTCCTTAGGTTGTGTCTTCTGATAGAACTCTTCATTTGTGATTTTCTGTACCCATCCTATTCTTAGAATCTTCCTATAACAAGTTCTGTTAAATGCCAAAATTCTTTTTCTTGATTCCTTATTTATTACCCACGTTTCAGATCCATACAGTACACTGCTAAAGATGCATGTTTCCAGCACTCTTAGTTTTTTTTGCAGTCTGATCACTTTACTTTTCCAGATGTTATCCATGGCATTCAGATTTGTTCTCCCTTTTGCAATTGTGATCTTTATTTCTTTTTTATAGTCCAAATCATATGTCATTTTACATCCCAAATATGTGAACCGTTCTACATTTTCTATATCAATTCCATCCACTTGTATCTTTTATTTCATGTTCTTCTCACCAAATACCACTGTCTTTGTTTTTTTTCCAAGTCCAAATCTCTTTGCATCCTCATTTAACAGTTCAAATATTTTTTGTAATTCTCTTTCTTCTTCCTCCATAATAACAATGTCATTTGCAAATCTCAGATTGTTTCTTATCCCATGTACCGATATTCCTTTTGCACCTTTTCTCTTTCTAAATGTACGATGAAAATGTTTGGTGATATTGGGTCCCCCTGGCTAGTACCTCCTGCTTTTTCTAAACCATTTCCCCAAATCATCACCTATTCTAACTGCTGCAAGTGCATTCTTTTAAACATCTCTTAATATAGCTATGTTTTCTATCAATTCCATAGCATTCTAGCAGTGCTAATGTTACTTTCTGGTTGATACTGTCAAATGCCTTCTGAAAATCAACAAAGCAGGTATATGCATTTTTGTTTTTTTCTCCTAGCTTTCTCTGCTATTAACTGCATTGTCAAAATCTGTTGAATTGTGCTTCTGTCTCTCCTAAATCTTGTTTGCTCGTCTGCAAGGTATGCTTTCATTTGTTCTCAATCTTTCTGTCAAATTTCTTCTAACCATTTCATCTTATCCATTCTGATTGCTTTTTTCACCTCATTACAATTTCTTCTATACTGCTTCAATATTTGTTCTGATGTATCCCTTCTTATCTTATATTATTATTACCAGGACTCTTGTATTTTAGTCGTCCTATTGCTCTTCTACCTCTCCTCTTAAAATGTCTATATCATGCTCATTACCTGGTGGTGATATCAGCTTCAATTCTTCAGTCAGTTTCCCAACGCTATCTAAATCTAGCTTTTCTTCATATAACTCACTATAGTATCTTGTCCACCACTTACAATTTTATCTTTATTCATCAATACTTGGCCTTTTTCATCTTTAATTGTGGTCTGCTTTTGTTGCCACTTTCTATTAATGGTTCTGATCATTTTGTATACCTCCCTTGTTTTATGCTCTCCATAGTACTGTTCAATATTGTTGCATTGGGCTTCTAACCATTTCATCTTATCCATTCCGACTGCTTTTTTCACCTCATTACACTTTCTTCTATATTGCTCTTCTATTTGTTCTGATGTAGCCCTTCTTATCTTCAATATTCTTTTCTCCTGTACTAACTTCAGTGTTTCTTGTCTAATCCACTTCTTCTTGATCTTCTCTTCTTCTGGTACTGTTTCTTCCACCGCATCTTCTATCACCTTCATTACTCCTTTCACTCTAAGATTTGAATTTTCTTCTTTGTCCACACTTTTAAGTTTCTCTTCTAACACTGTTCTGTACCTTTTTTCCCTATTTCTGCTTCACTTATTTTTGCTGTCTCTCTTCATTTCTGATGATGGGGTTTATATTTTCTTTTTAATTTCAACTTGATGTTTGCAATCACTGAACTATGATCGAAGTCTATATCTGCTCCTTGAAAAGTTCAACACTGCTGTACTGATGTTAACCATCTTCCTTTAATCGTAATCACATCAACCATGTTCTTGGTTTTCCCAGCATTTGATTGCCATATCCATTTTCTACATTCCTTTTGCTGGCATCTTTACAATTTCTTCTATTCTGCTCCTCTATTTGTTCTGATGTGTCCTTTCGGTATCCCACTTTTCGATCCAACCCCGATCGCTCCGATTGTTGCCTAAGGATATTTCTAAGGGATCTGATTTTGCAGAGGTAGAGAAAAAATTATCAATACATGTACCATCCACAGATTATTGTGTTACAGATCATCATCCCGTGGCCCACAGCAAATTCTAACATTGTTTCACCTCTTTCATTTCTTTCTCCAAAACCATATTTTCCCATGACACTTTCCCAACCATCATCATCTATTCCGACTTTGGCATTCCAATCTCCTTCAATAATTAGTACATCTTCTTTGTACTTCTTTGCTTTGGTATTGTTTCTATTGTCTCTGTCAGATTTTTGTAGAATAAGTCAATATCTTCATCTGTGCTGTCAGATGTGGGTGCATATATCTGAACTATTGATATATTAAATGCGTTTGCTTGAAATCTTGCTACTATGATTCGTTCATTGACTGGTTTGTATTAATTGTAACCTAACAGTGCCTTTCTAGCTTTTTTTTAAGAAGGAAACCAACTCCTGTTTTGTGCTTGGTGTCATGTCCTGACCATATGACTTCATATCCTTTTATCTCTCCTGGTGATGTCCATCGCATGTCTGCCAGTCCTAGTATATCACACCGATATCTCTTCATTTCCTCGCGAAGTAATTCTAGTTTTCCTGATATCCAAAGTGTCCATACATTCCATGTCCCTACTGATAACAGTTCTGTTAGTTTGTTTCCTTTCGGTATCCCACTTTTCGATCCAACCCCAATTGCTCCGATTGTTGCCTAAAGATATTTCTAAGGGATCTGATTTTGCAGAGGTAGAGGAAAAATTATGAATACATGTACCATCCACAGATTCTGGTATCCATTCCTTCAGCTGTCAATGTTTCAAGGCATTTGATCGGGTTTGGCTCAGGGGCCTATTCACCAAACTGCCATCTTATAGTCAGTCTTCCTTACTCTGCAACTGGATTACCAAATTTCTCACTGGTTGCCCACTGCATGTCATGGTGGACGGCTTACTCTCCTCAGATTTTCTCACACTTTCTGACCTACTCTCACAGATTTCCAATCCTATCCATAGCTTTTGCTGGCGACAGTATGCTCCATTCCTCCTTTTCATTTGACAAACCTGGTACTGCTGAAGTATAAGAATCCTCAAGATCTACCACGACCGTAGACCTGAACTAGGATCTCCTAGCTATATATCAGTAGGGCAAGGACAACCTAAACTTTAATGCCACCAAAACTCAGTTCTGTCTGATCTCTCGCAAGAAAGAGCTCGCTTCCCTCCCCCTTGCCTTCAGTAATACTGAGAGATCCAAATATGATCAGATTTCTCTTCTTGGACTGACTTGCACCTCCGATCTTTCCTGGCACAACCATATTTCAACTATAATTTCTGCAGCCACCAAAAAACCTGGTGCACTTTTTAGCACAAGACACTACTTCATGCCTTCACAGCTGCTTACTCTATATGAAGCTCAAATCTGCCCAATCATGGAATATTGCTCTCACATTTGGAGTGGTGCACTAAAATCGTGTCTTAAGATTGAACAATTCTATCCAAAAGAGGCAATCCAGGTAATTAATGATCCCTCTCTTACACACCTGCCTCAGATAATAGGTACATAAGAAATGTGGTTGACTGGAATTGAAATTAATGGGTGTAGTATTTTTAGAGAAGACAGAATGTATAAAAAAGGAGAGGGATATATTACTGATGATAGCAAATGAGTTGCATCCATGTAAGTCTTTGGAAGCAGAGGGTAAAAATGAGAGTGATTTTGAAAGTGTCTGGTGTGAAATAAGTATTACTAGAGAGAGATATTTAGTTGGGGTGTTGCAGACTTGGGAATAATCAATGAGATGAGAAAGATGGGCCAAGTGAAATTTAAAAAGCAGAAATTTCATGGAAATAGTCGGTCAATCCTTATTCCTGGAGTGGCCTATGTCTGTTGATGTGTGTGTGTTCACAGGGCCGGTTTGCCTATTTTGGAAGATGAAAAACCTGAGTTTCTGGGTGAAAAAAAAAACCCTACCTTCATATGAGACCTGCTAACTCACCTTTTTTCTAAAGAGACCAAATAAAGGTTCCTCATGTTGTGGATGGGAATCGAAACCAGGTCTTTCCGACCAAAGGGCTAATGAGAAAGAAATGTATGGGCAAATTAGTTCAGCTAGTGAAAAAAGTGTTATAATAATGTGGCATATCAATTTTGGAAATATAAATTTGGAAGAAGAAATAGCTTATGGAGAAAGGAAAGAATTTGTTGATTTCTTAAGTGATTACTATCTCATACAGTTGGTGATGGAAGGAACTCATGGGCAAAATATATAGTATTTGGTAATAATGTTGGATAATGTAATTATGAACAACATATCAACATTGCCATCAATTGATGACAGTAATCATATAATCCTGATCTGGGAAGTGTGAAAACATGTAGAGGCATCCAGAGTAAAAGGATACATTTGGAACTATAGGGCAGGAGATTATTGAAACTCAGAAAACAGCTTGAAGGAGTTGTGTGGGAAAAAGAACTTGAAGGAAAAGAGATTAATATGACATGGGTCATAGTTAAGGAGTATTTGATGATGGCAATAACAGACTGTGTGCCTAAATCAAAAAGGATTAATAAAATAGGTGTTAAATGGATGAATAGGAAAATTAAGCAGGAATTGCAGAAGAGAAGTTTATGGAGAAAATAGTGCAGGCAAAAAGAGTGGCAAGTATAACAAGAAAGGTGAAATTAGATTATGAGTGGGGACTAGCGAAACAGACAAAGAAAAATCCCATGGAGTTTTTCTGTTATGCAGCTAGCAGGAGAAACAATGATTATGGGGAGATAACTCTGCTGGATAGAGATGGCGAAAGAGTGACCAAAGAAGAAATTATTGTGCAGTTGTTCAGTGATCACTCTGCTAAGGTTTTTCATACTGATGGTAAAGATGCTATTCTAAGGAAACAGGAAGTTGAGAAATCAGTACTTCAACCTAGTTCCTTGAAGGTGAATGAGCTAGAAATCTATGATTGTTTAAATCAGCTTGATGTGAATGAGGCTATTGGACTGGATGGAATTTCACGTGCTATGAAAGAATGTGCTAACGAACAGACACTTAATTTGACTCGGTTGTTTAATGTGAGTCTAATGTCTTCAACAATCTCTAATGAGTGGAAAGAGGACAAGATTGTTCCATGTTCCATTGCATAAAGATGGAAGCAAAACAGTTGTATCAAATTACAGATCAGTGTGCATTTCTAGAGCGATTGCTAAGGTCTTGGAGAGACTGATTAAGAATAGAATACAGGATTGGGCGAATAAGGAAAAGATTCTGTATAGAGGTCAACATAGGTTTGTTAAAGGGAGGTTTTGTTTTACAGAGATTTGCTTACATTTTATAATATGGTGACTACAGTGCTGAATAGGGGTGATTCATATACAATGATACTTCTGGATTTTCCAAAGGCATTTGATTGGCTACAACATAATAAACTGGTGTATAAATTATGGCAAATGGAACTGGAAAATCAGTTGGTTGATTGGATAGCAAACTGGCTTTCTAATCGATATCAAGTGGTGTATAGTGGATGTATGGTGGATTTTGAAAGTGTCTGGTGACTGGTGTTACCAGAGAGAGAGTTGGGTGTGTTACAGACCTGGGAATAATCAACGAGATGAGAAAGATAGGCCAAGTGAAATTTGAAAAGCAGAAATTTCGTGGAAATAGTCGGTCAATCCTTATTCTCTCAGGAGAGTTACCAGTGGAGTCCCACAGGGTTTTGTTCTTGGACACTACTGCTTAATTTGTTAATAATGTTGCAAGTGGTTTGCAAACTGATATTCAGCTATTTGCAAATGATGCTAAGCTGGGAAAAGTTATTAGGAATGATGCAGATGTACTGGTGCTTCAGAGTGATTTGAATAAAGTGGTTATGTGGGCTAACATGTAGGGATGTGTATCATTCTTAATAACATGGAATCTTGGGATATTGGTGGATAAAGAATCGAAGTGCAAGGGACATATTGCAAAAGTGATAAAAACAGCACAAAGAAATGCCAGTAATAATAAGAAGAACACTGACAAGTAGAGATAAGGATGTGGTCGTTCCACTGTTCCAGTGTACAAGGCTTTGATTAGACCACATATCGACTACTGCACATTGATTTGGTCACCTGCGACCAGAGAAGCAAGCTCTGAAAAAAGTTCAAAGATGAATAAAAACAGCAATATTGGGATTGTGGAATACCTACTATGAAGGGAGGTTGAGAGAATGCAAATTAGAGTCTAGTCAATAGGTGTAAGAGGGGCGATATGATCGAGACACGTAAATTTCTAAGAGCTGCTTATCAAATAGATACCCAGGATGTTTTTCAAAGGGTTGAAGGAGTGAAGAGGATAGAGACAAGAGGTCATCTTAGAAGTTGTATAAAGGTGTGGTGCATAAGAGAATGTAGCATGACTTTTCTTGCATGGAGAGTGGAATTTATTGCCAAATGAGGTGATGAGTGTGCAAACATTGAACCAATTTAAAATATAGTATGATAAACATTATCTCTGTTAGAATGCATCTTACTATTGCCTCCCTTGATGAGGCTTGACTCCAGGAGGTGTTTGTATAATAAGTACTATTCTGCTTTTGTGCATGCTGTTTGATGTTATGTAATAATATCATAAAAATAAAGTTTTGTTCAGTGTTATAGGAGGTCTAGAAATTAATTTCATTATTAAGGTACTCCATACTATTATTATTTCCTGACCTTCGTGGAGTCGCAAGACTTATTGTGGGAGATCAATACAAAGTATCATACCACTCTTAAATTCATCACTGTGTGCACATTCATCACCCTCTCAGGCAATGGATTCCATGCAGAAAAAGTGTATGGAATTCCATACACTTTTTACACCTAAGATCCACCTAAGATCCTTACACCTAAGATCCATACACCTAAGATCCTTTCTAATATCTTCATTAAAAATGAAGATATTAGAAAGGATCTTAAGATTATTAGCATTCAAGAATATGTCAGTAGAGCTCATCTAAGGTATTATGGCCACTTAAATAGAATGGGTGAAGAGAGCTTAGCAAAACAGGTGTTTGATGCCAAAATGCCAGGAAAGAGACCCAGAGAAAATACAGAAAATTATGGAGACAACTACTGTGTTAGAGCAAAACTTTAGTTTAATATAAACCAAAATGAACAATCAATGTTTCGACCTTCATATCAAGGTCATATCTGCAGTATACATATATATACAGAGAAATAACCTGCACTACAAATCTACATGGTTTGCTAAAGTTACTGACCAACCGTTACAACAATTATTAACCTGACCTCTGGTGGAAAAAAAACTTTACTACATCAAAGCTAGTGTCCTATTATTATAATTATTATTCTTACTAAATAGCTTAAGGAAATTACAACATATACAATAGAATATACATTAAAATAAATTTTAATACACTTCCAATATTTAGGCAACGTCACATTGCCTTTTTCACAGGAACTTAAAAACAAGACATGCACACAAGCACAACAAACAGTAAATGAGGACGAAGCTGGAAGCTATTGTTTTTCCTAAAAGTCCTGATGGTGCCCCCCCACTAGTGGGCATGTTGGTATTCTTGGCCGATTGGGCTGACGGTCTTCTCATGTAGGTTTCCCAAATTTAGGGCAGTCTCATGCAACTAAATTTGTTGAGGTTTGGATTTTTCTTAGGGCTGAGGCTGATTCCATGAATAGCCTTACTATGGTGTATTATAGTGGCTTCCTCCCACCGTGGGGATGGAAGGAAGCCACGATAATACTTCCTTCCACCAAGGAATCCATGGTGGAAGGAAGGAATTGGGAGAAAGGAATTGGATTTTATGCGGTTATTAAAGGATAACTATCTGCGACAGCATGTAATGGATAATAATACTAGGGGTCAGAGAGTGCTTGACCTGGTAATTGCATCTGAGAATTTGACTGTAACGAATATGACCATGTTGCCACCAATTGGTGAGAGTGATCATAGGGTCTTGACTTGGGAGGTGGCTAAAGGTGTGGATTTTACAATTAAGACAGGGTACATGTGGAATTATCGGACTTGTAAGTATGACAAGCTTAGGAGATTGATTGGTTCAGAGCCATGGCATGTACAACTGCAAGGGCTAGAAGTTGATAGTGCATGGGAGGCAGTAAAGAAGTGTTTGCATGAAGCAATGGCTGACTGTATACCTAGAGTCCGATTAATAAATCAAGTAGAGATTAAATGGATGAATAACACCATTAAGCTTGAGCTGCAAAAAAAAAAAAAGAAACAATTATGGAGGGAATTTAAGGAGAAAGGTGACCTGCAGGCACATGAACCGTATAAAGCGCAGGCCAGAAGGGTAACGAGTGTGGTAAGAAAAGCGAAAAAGGATTATGAAAGAACATTGGCCATGCAGGCTAAAGAGAATCCTAAACAGTTTTTTCGATATATTGCTAGTAAAAGAAAAAATGTATATGGCAGAATGATTTTAAAGAATGCCGATGGTAGGTAGGTAACCGAATCAGCTGATATAGTTGAATTACTGAGCGAGAACTTTGCAAGAATATATCTTCCAGGTGGTGGCATTGCAGAAATGAATGAACCAATAGATTATAAGGGAATTGTGGTGAATGAAGTGGAAGTGAGTAGTCTATTGCAAAACCTGTCTGTACCCTTGACCATTTTGTTTAATTTGAGTCTCAGGTCTGGGTTATTCCCGAGGGGTGGAAAGAGGGGAAAATAGTTCCACTGCATAAAGGAGGTTCCAAGACTTCTTTTGTAAATTACCAGCCTATTAGCATATCAGGAATCGTTGTCAAGTTCTTGGAGAAATTAGTCAAGAGAAGAATACAGGACTGGATAGACGAAAATGGGATACTGTATGGGGGACAACATGGTTTTGTGAAGCATGCCTCAGTAACTTGCTCACATTTTATAACACAATGACGGCTGAACTGGATAAGAGTAATGGGTTTACAGTGATTCTACTGGACCTTGCCAAGGCCTTTGACAGGATACCACATGTTACTCTAATCAGTAAACTGAAGCAGATGGGGATGGATATAGGGTTGGTGAGATGGACAGGAGGGTGGTTGATGGAGAGATACCAGAGAGTGATTTATTCAGAAGCGGAGTCCAAAAGACAGCTTGTGACTAGTGGTGTGCCGCAGGGCTTTGTTCTTGGACTACTACTTTTCAATTTGTTCATTAACGATATAGGAAAGGATCTGAGAGGAAGTGTTCACTTGTTTGCTGATGATGCAAAGTTGTGTAGAGGAATTGTGAGTGCTGAGGATGTCAAAATTTTTGCAGGATGATTTGGATAGTTTGGAGAACTGGGCTAGGGAAAATGGATGTCAATTTAATTGGCAAAGTGTAAGGTTATGCATTTTGGAATGAAAAGATTAGCAGCAGTATATCACATTGGTGGAACCGTACTCCAGGAGATGATGAGGCCAGGGATTTTGGAGTGTTGGTCGATAGGGAGTTGAAGTTTAGAGGGCACGTTGCAAAAGTGGCCAAAACAGCTCATCAAATCACTTGGTTGCTGAAAAATACTTTAACATGCAGAGACAAACAAGTTATTGTTCCTCTATATCGAGCCTTGATAAGACCCCATCTGGACTACTGTGCCCAGATATGGGTGCCAGGGTTTCTTTTTGATGGGGAGGATGTGGAGAGGATCCAGAGACGAGTGACCAAGATGATAGCAGGTCTGTGGAATGAACCTTATGAGAACAGGTTGAAGATTTGTGGGTTGCAAAAATTGGATAGGTGGAAAAAGGGTAATATGATTGAGACATTCAAATTACTGAAGGGTTTCTATAGGATTAATCCAGAAGATGTTTTTGAGAATAGGATTGGTGATGGGAGGACTAGGGGCCATGCATGGAAGCTGGGCAAGAATGTGGTTAGCAGGGATGTTAGAACTAGGTTTTTTACTTGGAGAGTGGTGAATGAGTGGAATAAGCTGCTAGAGTCTGTTGTGGGTACTATGACCGTGAAAGAGTTCAAGGCGAGGTATGATAGATACTGTGTGAATGTCGAATAGTTGCTCTTGACATGATGTTAGGGCGTCCCTCAATGAGTCTGACGACTCCTTGGAGTTGCCTGAGATAATAATAATAATTCTATGGCGGATATCCAGCGCATAGTCTGCAAGGCCATAGTGGCTGTATTGGTGAAACCGGATGTAGTCCTTGTGTTCTGAAATTCTGATATTAGCTGTCCTGCCTGTTTTGCCAAAGTAGGACAGCTTACAGCTGCAAGGGACCTGGTATATACCAGGTAGGTCTAGGGGGGCGGAGGTAGGTCTTTAGTGGAGCTGATAAGGGATGCAATTTTTTATATTGTCTGTAACAAGAAGTTAAGTCATGTTTTTTTAGGATTTTTGTAATTTTTTCCGAGGTGCCTCGGATATAGGGAATGGTGATGGATTTAGAGTAATCCTTGTTGTGAAGGGGGAGGGGTTGTGGTTTATTGGTTTCAATATTTTTTGGATTTTTTTGAGGGGATAGCCATTGGCTGAGAAAGTGTTGAGAATGTGGTTTAGTTCTATGGTAGGGCATTGTCATTTGAACAGATAAGTTTAGCCATGTTATGTAGTGTCTTAATGACTCCATATTGTTGTGAGGGGGGGGGGAATTGTTGGTGAATGTATCTGCCTGTATGGGTGGGTTTTCTATAAACTGAGAAAACCAACGTTCCATCAGGCTTGCAGGTGACTAGTGTGTCTAAGAAAGGAAGGCAGTTGTTTTTTTCCTTTTCCAGGGTGAACTTGATTCTGGGGTGTTGGTTGTTTAAGTGTGTTAGGAAGGAGAGGAGTGCATCGGAGCCATGTGGCCAAATAGCGAACACATCATCAACATAGTGAAGCCATATGGTTGGTTTTTGTGGGGCAGAGTTTAAGGCTTTCCTCTTCAGAAGTTGACCAAGGGTGGGGAGAGCGGAGAACCCATGGCTGTCCCCTCTATTTGTTTGTAGAATTTTCCTTGCCAAACAAAATATCCTGATTTCATTATGAACTGAAATAGGGCTGTGATATCGGGAGGAAACTTAGCTTGGATTAGCTCTAAGGATTCTTTGAGTGGGACATTTATGAATAAGGAGGAGACATCAGAACTGACCATTATGTCAGTGTGTTTGAGTGTAAGGCTTTTCTATGCTGGCTTTGAAATGGGCTGAGTTTTTTTATGTGTGAAGGTGTGTTGCCAGTATAGTGTATGAATGCTTTGACCAAATGTTTAGCTAGTTTGTATGTGGAGGAATCAATGCCATTCACTATGGTATGTAATGGCACATATTCCTTATGTATTTTTGGGAGTCCATATATATGAGGGGGGTATGGAATTAAACAGTTTTAATTTGTTAGTGACTTCTACAGTCCAAGAAGTGACCTTCTTGAGGAGACTATGGAGTTTTCTAATTTGTGAGTTGGTGGGATTGTACTTGATAGGGAGGTAAGTAGCCCGATCTAACAATAGAGCATTCAGCTTACCTGTGTAATCAGTTTGGTTAAGCAAGACTGGCGTTCCCTTTATCCGCTTTGATGATTATTATTTCCTTGTTTATCTTTAATTCTTGCAGAGATTTAATTTCCTTATTGGGCATATTTGTTTTTGGTGGTTTTGCTTTGGTCAGAACACAAGCCACATCCAGTCTAATATCGTTGGCGACATGGTTTGGAAGGTGTCTTATCCCGCATTCAATTTGTATCATAATGTCTTCAGCAGGTATTCTTCTGGGTGCAGTGGTGAAGTTGTGGCCACGTGAGAGAGCATCGAGTGCTTCAGGTTTCAAACTAATTGACGAAAGGTTGACTTCCGTGTTGGCAGGAAGTTGTGGTTTGGAGTTTGAGTTCTTTTTTAAATTCTCAAATTTTTTGATGTGTCGTTCTCGTACTTTTTTAAATTCTTTATCCGTAGCAGTGCACGAGATGTCGTATATAAAATAGACCAAATCTCATGGTTTAAGGTGCTGGAAAGCTCATCTTCTAGTGCCTGGATAGCTAAGTTAGCGTCAGTCAGGGAACGGCGAGTAGCTGCGATTTGTTCCCTGAGCAAAGCTTGGCTGGCACGGTTATAATACGGAGAGCCTTTTGGGAAAAGAAACGGGGCTTGAATTTGACATAGTTTGGGATTACCTGGCTATCCCGGCAGTGTTTTAGGAAAGCGAGTCGATTCAGTTGTCTTGATAGCTTCAACTTCATTTTACCGTAATGGCGGGCCTTACATGCAATGGAATCTCCGTGGATTATCATAATTCTCGTGGAAAGGCTTAGATTCATATATACATTCTTACAAAATAGCTTAAGGAAATTACAACATACAATAGAATATACATTAAAATAAAGTTTAATATACTTCCAATATTTCGGCAACGTCACAGTTGCAATCCCAAACTGTGTCAAATTCAACCACTTCGGATCATTTCAGTTGGGTGTGCTGTCATGTTTTCCAGGAGAGGGGGAGGGGAAGCTTGGAGACAAATAATTACATCAATAAATTTTTATAATTATTGATTTAATTAAATAATTACATCAATAAACGTCTTTTAGTTGTTGTTTTTTTTATGTAATTATTTGTCGATGTAAACTATAAATACGTTATTTTCATTTTGCAATGATTTTAATGATTTTTAATTCTTGGGGGAAAAAAATATTCAGAATTAATAGTTTTTAGCACAATTTCATATATTAAAAAGCATTTTGAACGCACAACTGGGCTCTTAACACAAATGTGATGTAATGTGTACATGTTGAAAAGTGTACGTAAATAATGTGTACTCTCTTCAAGAATCATAAGTATATTGTCTTTAATTTTAAGAATCATGCAAAGCCATGAAACAATTAGGGAAGTCTTTAATGAGAATAAATGCAAAAATACAATATCGGTGATCTTGCTATTTGGTGGATGAGCACTGCATACCTGGAATATTCGCCACTGATATATAATAAGGTCATAATTTCCCTAACTTTAAGAAAAGAGATTTATAACCATTGTATATTTCATCCAGCGGTGACTTAGAGACTGAAATCAATGAAACATGGAAAGAGCCATTCTGGGAATAACATTGTTAAATAAAAAGAATAAGTGGATAAGGAAACAAAAGTAACGGAATTACAAATAGATTTTGCTGGACAGACCACTTAATATCTGACTACAGGTGGACAAAGAGAAGAACAGAATGGAGACTAAGAACTGAATATTAGACCAGAAAGGCTAGCAGTAAGATGGGACCATGAGATAAAGATCATAAACATTTTTGGTATAGCAGTGTACATACATATACAGTGTAGATATGATGCCTGTGATACTCAAGTGAAAATTCTACGAATAAAGAATAATTTACGCGAGTTAATTCTGTTATTATAATAGTTAGTAATAAATAAAGCACTTGAAGCCTACTTAAAACTATCATCATCTCAACAATCTGAAGGAATTATAATTTACAGTGACTCAAGATCAGCTATGGAGGCAATCAAAAATGGCAATACTAGCTCGCACAAGACATCTATAAATTTTTAAATCAACTAAAGTGTTTAGGAAAAAGTTGCATTTTACAATGGATTCCTGCTCATGTAGGCATTGATTACAATGAAGCAGCTGATAAATTAGAAAAAGAGGCCAGAAAACTCAACCAAGAAACTCACATGATAAATCTTGCCGATGCACTAGCAAAAGTAAACTAATTCCACTGAAATCAGTGATACAACATCAAATTCCCAAAATCAGTGCTGACAGAAAGACCTCCACCACCACGATAGCAAGACTACGAACAGAACATCATAGAGGAATGAAGATCAACACAGATGATACAAGAACATATAGAAACTGCAACAACTGCCCCAATACTGAACTGACACCCACTCACATCTTTACCTGTCCAGCAATGACAGAAGCCTTGCAAGAAATAGATCCTAATCCTGAACAACAGCTCTATACAAACAAAATCATTGACATAGCCAAAGCAGTACAAGGAGCACACGGAAACATCTAAGACTCTTCAAAGGACAACGACAACATCTTAATCAATCCAGGTATAGGAATTTCCTGGAATAACAAAATAAATACACTATTATTTGCAGATGATCAAGTAATATTATCAGATAAGGAATATGATCTACAAAGAGCAATATATAATTTAAACATTATAGTAGAACAGTTTGGAATGAAAATTTCCATAGATGAAACTAAAACAATGGCATTTTATGGACAACTCCAGTTAGAAGTAAATAGTTATTAATAATGAAATAATAGAGCAGATAAATACTTTGTTATTTTGGATGTGAAATGTCACATAATGAAGTAAAGGACATAAAATTAAAATCTTCAAAGTTTTTACAGACACCCCTTGAGTGAGGGTACATGTCAGGAATTTGATGAAGTTTTTACAGATTATAGGCCTGATAAATAGAGAACACTCAATCCAAATATAGTACAAAAAGAAACAAGCTTAAAAATATACAATACTTGAGCAGTGCCCACATTATTGTATGGCAGTGAAATTTGGGCAATAAACAAACAAGATAATAAAGATTAAAAACAAGTGAAATGTGATTTATGAGAAGAACTACAAAATACATGTTACTATACCAAGAAAGGAATGAAGATATTTTAAAAGAACTATAAACAAAATCAATAGAAGAAAAACTAAACAATTATCGGCCAAGTGGTTAGCGCATCCGCTCTTCAGCCAAAAGGCTGCAGGTTCGAATCCTGCTGTGGGCATGGATGTTTGTGACTGTCTGTAAAGATATTAGTGGTGGGCAGTAGATGGTGTTGGAGTGGTTGTGGTTCGTTGTAGTTGGTGGATTGAGTGGTGGAGACAGAGTTGTAGAGTAGTTGCCCTCCCTTGATGAGTCATTGGACTCCCTAGAGGTGTCATTCAATAATAAATAATAATAATATAAAAATGTTAATAACCCTATATTTCAGCAATGTTACATTGCTATTCTTTGGGATTCACAAAACAATGATAAGTGCACATAGGCACTCAAACTAAGCAAACGAGGCCGAAGAAAGGCAACTGATATAATAAATTTAGTTTAATCCTTTATCAAAGTGTGATAAAGTGTCACACTTGGATAAAGGATTAAACTAAATTTATTATATTCTAACCAAGTGAAAAATAAACTTTCAACATCTTTCTCTAAATCCAGAGTAATTTATTAAAAAGGTGGCACACCATTTGGCAACTCCTATAGGTAGAGATGACTTTACTAATGCTTCTGGCTGGTATCTCCACTTGGGCCTGGCTCCCACTGAAGAGACCTCAATAAAGGTCGAAACTAGTCTGGGTAGTGGCCCTTCCCTTAATGCATAACATTAGACATATCCGCAAGGAGATGTGTTTTGCATTATGGGAGATACTGAGATAGGAGTGTTAGTAGCTTGCTCCACCTTTGCAAGGAGTCGTCCTGGTGTTGCACTACCTTACCCCAGTCCTGAAGATACTTTCAGGCGCAAACTTTCTTTCTCACACTTGGATAAAGGATTAAACTAAATTTATTATATTCTAACCAAGTGAAAAATAAACTTTCAACATCTTTCTCTAAATCCAGAGTAATTTATTAAAAAGGTGGCGCACCATTTGGCAACTCCTATAGGTAGAGATGACTTTACTAATGCTTCTGGCTGGTATCTCCACTTGGGTCTGGCTCCCACTGAAGAGACCTCAATAAAGGTCGAAACTAGTCTGGGAAGTGGCCCTTCCCTTAATGCATAACATTAGACATATCCGCAAGGAGATGTGTTTTGCATTATGGGAGATACTGAGATAGGAGTGTTAGTAGCTCGCTCCACCTTTGCAAGGAGTCGTCCTGGTGTTGCACTACCTTACCCCAGTCCTGAAGATACTTTCATGCAAACTTTGTTTGCTCACACTTGGATAAAGGATTAAACTAAATTTATTATATTCTAACCAAGTGAAAAATAAACTTTCATCAAAAAAAAAAAAAAAGAAAAAGGCAACTGAAGTTGGTCTTAGAGTCCTAAAGGTGCCTCCTAGCAGGTAAATTGGCTGACAATCTTGGGGCAGTCTCATGCACCCAAATTTGTTGATTTGTTGACTGCCCTGATTCAATGAATAATCTTTCATACTTGTACTTGCTGCAATCTGATAAAGTAGCCTTCTTCCACCGTATTCTGTGGTGGGTGTCCAATACATGGACAGCAAGTCCTGAGTGGCTGTATTGGTGGAACCTAAGATATAAGGATAATTCATAATTTACATTGAAATCATAAAAGTACAAACATTGGCTTAATAATAATTAAAAAAAAAACTTACATATTACACAGTGTAGTATATCAGTACAGATAGCATTTGATAAGTTTTAAATATAGAAATATAGACCTCACTTTGTTTTAGATACACTTTGAAAATATTTATGTATTCAGAAACAGCACTACTTCACTGGCATGTCTTCAAATAAATCTTCAATGCTCTATCAAGGCTGTAAATAACTTAACAGAACTTGTAAATAGAAAAAAATATAGGACTAGCATTAATACAAGAACCTTATAACATCAACAACAAAATATATGGCTTTCTAACCAGTTATAAAATATTTTCCAAAGGATCAGAAGAAAGAGAGCTACAATATTCGTGGTCAAACCTAAAGTTGAGGCAATATTAATTTCTCAGCAGCAACGAAGACTCAATTGCATACAGAGGAATTAAAACTTTTGCTGCAAGTATGTAACTAGACTATCATACTAACACAAAATATGACTTAGAAAAAATGGGCAACATCGTGGATTTTACCATCAATCACAGCCTAATTCTTGGAATGAATAGTAACGTCCATTTGGTTTTATGGTTTAACAAGAGCACAGGATGAGTTTTTACCATCAAATTTCCTATACATACTAAATGATGACTGTAATACACCATCTTTTGGAAATAGCAGAGGAAGAAGCTGCATTAATCTGACAATAGCAGGCTGCTATTTTACACAGGGTTTCTGAATGGAGATGCAAGGAAGAAGGAAACTGTTCTGATCACATATTAAGTTTCATATCAGTAACTTAAATGGAATACACAGGACAAACCATTGTCCTGTGTATTCACCAACAAAACCACTTCACCAACAAAACCAGTCTACTCATTAAAAAGAGAACTTGCATGCCTAATCTCAGAGCATCATTTTAATGGGATCAGCAAACAACAGCTTAGCTTAGACAAGAACCTGGGCATCAGCCATTAGCTGACATATTTGACATGACCTTGCTTCTGTGCTTTCATCCACTGTCCAAACACTCAGCACAACCAAGAAGCTAAACATTGATGGAAGAAAATCAGTACCTTGGTGGAATGAACTAACAGTCCCAAGAAAATGTGGAAATCCACTCAAACAACTATATCAAAGAACATACAAGAATTAAGACAGTAGTAGACAGAACTACTATAAAGCCAAATACAGCTATCAATCCAAAATTACAAATGCGAAAACAGAATTATGGAAAATCAGCTGTTAAGAAAACAAACGACTCCTACACTAAAAACTTATTAGAAACTGTAGCTATTATGATAAGCAAGTTTATTCTCGATGATGATGAATCAACAGATGAAGAAATCCACAAAACTTACAAAGAATGAAAACAGACATGGATATTCCTAATGACGACTTATTTACAACTAATGAAATTGAGTAAGTATTAAGAGATCAATGAATTCAAAAAAAAAAAAAAAACCTCCTAGGGATAATAGAATAACCAGTGATATACTTCTAAGATAATTCAATAAGCCTTTATTGAATTTCCTGAATTCATAATGACAGTTTATAACGAATGCCTAAAAAGAGTGCAATTTCCTTTTATTATTGAACCGCTCAAAAATTATACCCATAATCAAACAGGAAAAGAAACATCTACAAAATTGGCAAAAAAAAAGAGTTAGTCTCACAAATGTAAAACTTCTGATAAACCGAATAATGCACTTTGCTGCTTAATAGATCTCTCGAGTAGACAATCAGTATGCATCTAGATCTCGGTCAAGCACAATAAATGTAATTATGGAGGTTAAAGAGTTCACAGAAGACAGTCTACAGCAAAAAAAAAAAAAAAAAGAAAGAAAGAAAGATGTACTACTGATCTCACTCAATGTATAAGGAACCTTTGATGCTGTGTGGTGGCCAGCCATAATTAATCAATTAAGAGATTTCAAATGTCCAAAAAACCGAATTCTACCTTACAAAAAACTGTTTTACAGACAGAAGAGCATCCATTACATTAAAAACAACAGCTGTAACAAAAGACAAATGAGGATGTCTCCATTTGTCTCCAAGGTTCCTGCTGGACCAGGTTTCTGGAACATCCAATGCAACTCACTATTAAGATTTCCTTTCACTACTGAAACAAAAGTCATAGCTTATTTTTAGAGGTACCTGTGGCATAGTATAATAATTAATAAATAACACGTAAGTCCACAGTAATAACTTTAATTAATAAATAAGGTACAGATTTCATACTAAAACTAATAGTATATATCTTCAGTGTTACAAACAGATAGGAATGGAATACAAGTAACGAACATTTGGTGGATCACCTATTAAAATACAAGGTTTCTGCGAGCTAGGAAATGAAAGAAATTAATAAATAATTAATATTTAAGATAATTGGTTTTTTAATGATTACATAAAATAAAAGTCTCCCAGATCTTCGAGAGAGAGAGAGAGGCAATCATTTCGATTTAAATTCGGTCGGTGTAAAATAGCTTCACAACTTTCTTTAAAGAGGCGTTCATATTTGAACCTGCATCTATGAAGGAGAATAGCTTTATCCCAGTGGATATTATGGGTAGTGTTAATACTGTGTTGTGCTAGACCAGACTTCTGAGGTTTGTTGTAATCAATATAATATTGATGTTCTTTAATTATTTTTTTCCACAGAACAGCCAGTTTGTCCAAAATAAGAAACATCGCATTCACATGGTATTTGGTAAACGCCAGCCAAAGATAGAGATGACAGTTTATCTTTTGTAGAAGGCAATAAGGAAAAAATTTTGTTGATAGGAATATACGTAGGAATCAATTGGTGCTTTTTATAAAATTCTACCTATAGGTTCTGAGATTCCTGGAATGTAGGGGATTGGAACTCTAGGGACTGTTGAAGAAACCTGAGGTATTGGAACATAAGATTCAATTATCTGTTGGATTTGATTAGGGTGGTAATTATTAGATTCCATTAACTTTTTAATGATGGAAAGTTCTTGTTGTAAGATTTCTGGAGAAGAGCAAACTTTATGTGCCCTATTAATTAGAGATTTAAGAATGCCAAATTTTTGAGATGTGTGGTGAGCATACTTTTTATGAATGTATCTGCCAGTAAATGTAGGCTTTCGAAAGACGCTTGTAGATAAGGAAAAGGAAAATTCTGGTACTTTACCATTTTTGGACATCCTGCTTACTCGAACTTCCTCTGGTACCTTATCTACAAGCATCTTTTGAAAGCCTACATTTACTGGCAGATACATTCATAAAAAGTATGCTCGCCACACATCTCAAAAATTTGGCATTCTTAAATCTCTAATTAATAGGGCACATAAAGTTTGCTCTTCTCCAAAAATCTTACAACAAGAACTTTCCATCATTAAAAAGTTAATGGAATCTAATAATTACCACCCTAATCAAATCCAACAGATAATTGAATCTTATGTTCCAATACCTCAGGTTTCTTCAACAGTCCCTAGAGTTCCAATCCCCTACATTCCAGGAATCTCAGAACCTATAGGTAGAATTTTATAAAAAGTACCAATTGATTCCTACGTATATTCCTATCAACAAAATTTCTTCCTTATTGCCTTCTACAAAAGATAAACTGTCATCTCTATCTTTGGCCGGCGTTTACCAAATACCATGTGAATGCAATGTTTCTTATTTTGGACAAACTGGCCGTTCTGTGGAAAAAAGAATTAAACATCAGTATTGTATTGATTACAACAAACCTCAGAAGTCTGGTCTAGCACAACACGGTATTAACACTACCCATAATATCCACTGGGATAAAGCTATTCTCCTTCATAGATGCAGGTTCAAATATGAACGCCTCTTTAAAGAAAGTTGTGAAGCTATTTTACACTGACCGAATTTAAATCGAAATGATTGCCTCTCTCTCTCTCGAAGATCTGGGAAACTTTTATTTTATGTAATCATTAAAAAACCAATTATCTTAAATATTAATTATTTATTAATTTCTTTCATTTCCTAGCTCACGGCAACCTTGTATTTTAATAGGTGATCTACCAAATGTTCGTTACTTGTATTCCATTCCTATCTGTTTGTAACACTGAAGATATACTATTAGTTTTATTATTTATTAATTATAAAAGTCATAGCTTTCGCTGATGATAATGACGCGACGACTTACAGTTAGAAGTAATGGCCAATGAAGAGCTCTTTAAAATTGCAGAGTGGGCATGCAAGAAGAAAGTTAACTGAGTTAAGTTTCCCTTTAAGAAAGTCTTCCTTAACAGGAAAGTTCTCGAGGTAGCCAGTGAGCTAAGTAGTAACAACAATAGATGGAAAATTTACTTTCAACAAGCACATCTGATATGTTGCCAAAAAAAGCTTACAAATAATAAACCTTCTAGCTAATGCAGCGAGGATTATGTGGGGATTAGCCAATGAGCTCTGAAAATAATATATACTGGAACTATATTATCACTGATATCATATGCTGCATTTGCCTGGAAACATGCATTAAAATCAAAGAAACAAGAAAAGCTGAACTGAATTCAGTGCCTTATAACCATATGAATAATTAAAGGATATAGGAAAATATCTTTTGAGGCAGCTTGCGTTATTGCTAGTCTAACACTAATCTGCCTGAAAATGCAAAATTCT
Source organism: Typopeltis vanoorti (assembly GCF_054136105.1). Lineage (NCBI taxonomy): Eukaryota > Metazoa > Arthropoda > Arachnida > Uropygi > Thelyphonidae > Typopeltis > Typopeltis vanoorti. The sequence goes on from NC_143569.1 coordinate 12,570,087, forward strand.
CTTATATATGAAGTCATTTCCAGAAGATAAAACTGAAATTCCAACATTGAAACATAGCCTGATTGTTTATTTTATTTTCTGTTGTTTAATAGTTTACATAATACATGGTAATGCATGTTATTTACTAGGTACATGTTCAGTAAGTTATTAAATGAAATAATTAGCTTTAGCTTTATTTTATTAGCTTACTTTATTGACATTTACAATGAATAATCGATTAGCTAATAGCAGCATGAAAATTACACAGGTGCAGGTGTTTTTTTCACTGAGCAAAAATCAAAGTTGCCTTCAATGCAGACTTTCTATCCAGAGTATGCTGATTCATCATGTATGATTGCCTTAATGCTAATATTAAACATTCAGTAATGTATAATGTACAATGTTAATAAATAACATTAGTTATAATTTATAGTTAATTTATAATGAAAGAGTTGCAGTTTGTTGCTGGATAGACACATTACTGGTTCTTTCTCATTTATAGGATCTTATAATTTTTCCGGATGATGCAGAATTTAAGCGTGTTCCTCAGTGCACCACAGGACGGGTTTATGTACTGAAATTCAAATCATCTTCCAGGCGATGTTTTTATTGGATGCAGGTATGTATAATCTTGTTTATTTATTTTCCATATTTTTTGATTGAAATTTAAAGGAAGACTAATGAAACCTTTGTGTCCTGAGATCTTTATGTTAAACAGTCATCTTTTAGTTATGCAGCTTTTAGTTAACACAGATCTTGGCTTATGGTCCTTAGATAGGTTGACCTCTATGCATTAAAAGAAATATCAGATTTTTAGTAGTATTTGTTTTAATTTCACTTGGATTTTTTCATTTTAACAGTAACTTATTAACAATAACTTATTCAATATTAACAATAAGTTATTCAGTGTTACATTGGGAGAGGGAGAACTGAGTTAGTAGTAACTGATAAGGAAAGAAGAAAAAGTTGAAAATAAAGAATAAAAATTAAAAGGAAGAAATTCATGTGTTTTAATTCACAATGTCATTATAGGAAAAACTAAACTATGAATCAATTGCTTATTTTGCTGAATTCAAATCAGCACGTTTAAAACACAAACAACACTTGCCAGAAACATTAGATGCTACAACTAGTTCAGAATTATTATGCAAAAAGTCAATTTTAAGAATTTAAAATATTTTAAAAACTGAAAATTAAAGAACAAAATGAACAATAACAAACAAACAAAAAAGATTGCCAACAACATAACAATGCTTGGCTGTCTTGTTTAAATCATTGGCATAATTAGGACAGAGAAACTGAGCCTATTATGTGGTTTAATACTATTCATCATCATCATCATCATACATATCAAGGATTTAGGCCTAGCATGGCCTGTTCCGGCCTTAGAAGTCATCGTTTAAGAGGACGTCCTGGTTTTCTTTTTCCTAATGGCTTGTACTTTAAAGCTTGTTTTGGTAATCTTTCTGAATTCATTCTTTGAACGTGTTCCATCCATTTATGTTTATATTTTTTAATTTTTTCTATTACTGGTTCTTGGTTTAATTCTTTCATAATATCTTTGTTTCTTTTGTGATCAAATAGGGTATACTTTGCAGTTTTTCTCATAAACTTCATTTCTGCTGTTGTTAATCTTTGTTTGTCTTTTTGTTTTATTGTCCAGATTTTGCTTCCATACATTAAGACCGGTAGGGCTAATGTATTGTATACTTTTAGCCTGGTTTGTTTTTGAACTAGGTTTGGTTTAAATATAGAGTTAATTACACCTGTTATATTTAAATATTTTGCAATTTTTACGATTATATCTTTTTCATTTTCATATGTGATCATACATCCTAGGTAGTTAAATGAATTCACCTGTTCTAAGATCTTGTTATCTAATACTATTTTAGTTCTTGCTGGATCTTGTCCTTTAAAGGCCATAGTTTTTGATTTTTCCGTTGATATTATCATACCATAATCTTTGGATATCTCATTTAGATTTAAAATAGCTTTCTGTAAGTTATCTTCAGAATTTGTAATCATTATTTGGTCGTCTGCAAAGAGGAGAGTGTTTAAGTTAACTGTAGGTGAAAGTTTAATTCCTTGATGTAAATTTTTACTCCATTTTATTATTATTTCATTTAAGTAAATATTAAAAAGAGTTGCTGAGAGGGGACATCCCTGTCTGACCCCTTGGTTTATCTCTCTTGTATATGATAGCTCGTGATTTAATCTTATTTGTATTTGATTATTTTCATATATACTTGTGATAGCTTTTAGGATATTATTTGGTATTTGTCTTTCTTTTAATATGTTAAATAATATGTTTCTTTTAACTTTGTCAAATGCTTTTTCAAAGTCAATAAATGCAATATGTGTTTCTAAATTATATTCTCTTCTTTGCTTATTGGTTCTTCATCTTCAATATTTTTTAAAATTATGTACTATCTCAGCTCATTTGAGTCATGTACAAAGTACTGTTGAAAGTTTTTTTACTTGGTTATACTATAAATTAATGATGCCAAGAAATTATATTCTTGGTTTCATCCTTAATCCAAGCGTAAGCAAAGTTTTCGTGCGAAGTAACTTCACGACTGAGCTGCTTGTATATAGAGGCTAATGACTTCAACTGCCTTAGTATCCCACAATGCAAAACACACATACCCTTAGAAACATGTATAATGCTAGGCATTGTTATGGGAAGGGCCATTACCTAGACCGGTTTCGACCTTTATTGAGGTCTCATCAATGGAAGCCAGACCCAGAAGTGATACCAAGGTTGTGAAGTAATGCAGGTCATATTTTTATATACAAGTAGTCAAAAGATGTCACACTTTATTACTAAAATTCTCTGGATTAGAGATAGATATTGAAAGTTTTTTCACTTAGTTATAATCTAAATTACTTGTGTAAAGGATGATATAATGATGCCAAGAATATAATTTCTTGGCATCATTAATTTATAGTATAACCAAGTGAAAAACCTTTCAACATCTATCTCTAATGCAGAGTAGTTTAGTGATAAGGTGTGGCACCTTTTGACTACCTATATGTGAAAATATGGCTTCTGCATTACTTCAAGCTTGGTATCACTTCTGCATCTGGCTTCCACTGATGAGACTCAATAAAGGTCGAAACTGGTCTGAGTGGTGGCCCTTCCCATAATGCATAGCATTGTATATGTCCACAAGGTCATGTGTATTGCATTATGAGATATTAAGGCAACTGATGTGAAGTCATTAGCCTCTATATACAAGTAGCCCAGTTGTGAAGGTACTTCACGTACAAACTTTGTTTGCTTACACTTGGATAAAGGATGAAACCAAGAATATAATTTCGTAGTATAATTAACAAAGTAGTATGTCATCCTTATCTTTAAAAATATGTACACAGGCCTGTTAAATTAATAATCCCTTTTAGTCTAATTTGACTAAAATTAAATTTTAACCTAAGTTGAATTATATAAAGTATGCCTCAAAACTTTGCTTTTCCATTTAATAGATTGTTTCTGAACTTGACATTTTCCTGAATTTGTGCTTCCGTTTTCTGTTCCTATGAATACTTACATTAATTTGTTACGTTATTCAGTTTAGAATTTCATATCCTTCAACAAACTTTCTCCCTTGTTCAAATGGTTTAATTCTGAAAATGCACACTTTTACTTCGCTGGTACATGGTTGTTTGTGATTTGTGCTTGCACCTGTGACTACTAAAGCTTCGTTCATGGGTTGGCATGTAGAAAGGTTTAGTTGTTGCCATTTGTTTATGTTAATTTATTGTTGACTCACAAGTAAGAAATCATCCTAATTCACTGTGGAACAGATAAGGAGCTCTTTGGCAAGGTTCTGTATCCAAACTCCAAGATTTTCTTACCAAGATTCATGTTATTCATCTTAGGATACACTTTACCTTAGGAATGGAAGATAATCATTATATTGATTGCCTCTTCAGATCTCGTTCTTCATCAACCTGATGGGGGACTTAATATTTTGGATCGGTTTGGTTTGGTGGGGATGTATATAACGAACATACTGGTCATTATATACAGGCTTATTCTCACCATCCTTGTCAACAATTTGGTGCTATAAGAACCCATAACCACAGAGCTTACTCCTTTTGTTCCAGCAATAGCTTTTTAAAAGGGGAATTACTATTACTTCCTTGTTTAATGGTTACAGTGAGTTCTTCATCCATAAACTTCATGCTTCTCCTTTAGTATCTCAAGAGGAGGGCGACTGCATAATCATTCCTTATGTTAAAGGCATTTCCAGATAAATTTTTAAGATCTTAGGTCTGTTTGTCTTCAAATAGCTTTCTGTTTTATCTATAATGTTTCCTCTTTTTTGTGGGTTCTGTGACTTTGGCCTTTTCAATCACTTTCATCTTTGAGTTATCTTATTTCGACCATTGTGGAAGATCTATGGTTGTTAATCTCAGAGAACATCAGAATTACATTAAATATCATAAGCTGGAACATTCTGGTTTTGGAGAATATGCTCACTTCTAAACGAGTTTCTTTGTAAAAGACTAAAAGTTCTACATAAAAGCTTTTTTCTGTATGAAGCAGTTATATAGAGAACTTCAAAGCATGGCTACTATAAATATGTTATTAAATGTGTTACTCTATCTTTAATTTTTTTAAAAAAAAATTCAGAACTATTATTAGATTTGAGAGTGTTAAGCAAAAGATGTTAGTAGGTAATAAATGGCATGCATCCAGCAGTTATTTCATTCTCTTAGTATGGGAATTTCATTTGCTCCCTTGCACCATTGACAGGGACATCTCTTACAATATTTTGGCTACTGAAGGATTTTTGTTTGGTTTTATATTCTTTAGGCACTCATGGACCTAACAAAAATTTGGTTCAAGTGTAATAATTGAAATTTCATTATTGGCTTGCATTCCACTTAATGTGTAGCATTCATTTCTAATGTAGATATGAGCTTTATACAGGGTGATCCTAAAGTCATGCACATCATAAAATAAACTTGAATTTTTCAATATTAGTAACAAACTTTATAGAACTAAATTGCCACAATGTAAATGACACTGTCCTGCTGAAAACAGCAATCACTTTTTTCAATTTCAAGGAGATCCATAAACTGGGTGATGGTATCTTAGTACCATGCACTGTTCAATGTCATCTCAAAGAAAATGGGTCCAACAATGCTACGGTGTGATAATGCACATCACACTCCAATTTTCAGAGAATGCAATGGTGTTTCATGGGAAACATGAGGATTTTACAATGATCAAATTCTGTTATTTTAGCTTATAGCTTTATCTTTTCAAAGGCAAAAATAAATAACATTACTGAAGCAAATGTTCAAAATGGTTACCTTGTTCTTGAACACAAGCACGTGAGACTTTTATTAAATTAGAGACAACTCTTCAAAGCATGGAATTACTGACCACTATGATTGTTTCAGTGATGTTTGTCTTCATTTCATCAGTTGTGTGAGGTTTATTTTTACACACCTTACCTTTCAGGTAATCCCATAAGAAGATATCTGGAGTTGACAAATCTGGCAATCAAATCTGGGGGCCAAGTCTGTCACCAAAAAAACTTGCAAAAATTGCATTATTTCATTTGATGTATGGTAAATGGCACTATCCTGCTGAAAACAGCAATCACATTTTTCAATTTCAAGGAGAGTCACAAACTGGGTGATGGTCTCTTAATACAGTGCACTGTTCAATGTCATATCAAAGAAAATGGGTCCAACAACGCGATGCTGTGCTGCACATCACACTCCAATTTTCAGAGAATTCAATGGTGTTTCATGGGAAACATGAAGATTTTCCAGTGACCAAATTCTGTTATTTTGGCTATTGACATATCTACTTAGGTGGAACCATGCTTCATCAGTGAAGAAAACATTGTCCATTTCGTGAAATCCATCTTCCATTCTGCTCTTTGTCGGCAACCGATCCAGTTTCCTGAAAGCATTTGATTAATCTCGTAATTGTCGAATTTTGAGGAACAGCAGAGTCGGGATACTTCTAACGAAACTCATCTACAATATTTGCTTAAGAACGACAGGCAAAATAATCTTCTAGAATAACAACTCGTTGCTCATGGGAAAGTACCATTTTGCTTTCCTCATAAACAAAACTACACATTGGATGCCCAGTACCTGATACATGGCAGATAAGTTGCATGATAGTGGCCAATAGTCCTAGAGTGCCGTAATAGGCTAAATTGTCTATTATTTGTTTTTCCTAGATAGGTAAAACAAATAAGAATTGAAGCACTTTGTAACTCAGCTTCATCTTTGATGTATGTGACTTTTGAATCACCCTGTATATGACATTTAGATTGATATGTTTATCTAAATTTGTTTTATATATAATACAACAGTGGTTATTCTGTAATGCAGGAACCTAAGTCTGATAAAGATGAGGAATACTGCAGTAAAATAAATGAATATTTAAATAATCCACCTCTTCCTGGATCAAATCGAAGTGGAGTCAGTGGAGGAATAGGAGGATCAAGCACACCTTCTCAAAGCAGTGGATTGCAATCTGAACTAAGTAATCTGGGTGATGGTGATTTGCAGAATTTGCTCAACAATATGAGTCAGCAGCAACTTATGCAACTATTAGGTAAAGTATCATTTTGAATTTACTTTGAGGCTCAGAAAAGTAATTTTTTTTTCTCAGCTGAAAAAAAAAATTTGTTTTTATCCACATACTCAATGAATAAAATAAATATAGATAAAAAATAGTTTTGGAGTAGCATAGTAGCTTTTTTTATATGCATTATCACATTTTCAGATGATGTATTAATTGGCTCTTGCCCATTCTGATTTCTGGTGGGGCGTGGGTGTTAAATTGAAAATTGCTCGGATATATTACATAAACATAAAAGATTGGGATGCTTAAGGGTCAACGCTGTATAACTGAGAGGAGACCTCCACATAGCCTTTAAAGGAATGCGGAGAACCGACCAGGGCTTCTAACCTAATGTCCAATCCTCACCTTCTCGTGGTGCACCCTGTTGGGTATCTACTTGGATACTGAACGGACGAGGATGGGCTGGAAATTTGGGATTTAGCCAACCAAATTGTATTCTTATTGGTTAAACCAAAATATAGAATAATGGTACAACATGACAAAATTTCATGCCGGCTGGGGCGTCACCTGGTTAAACAAGGCCCCCCCCGTTGTTTTCGCCAGGGAACCAGGGCGAACAGCGAAAAGTCAGCTACTGGAACAAATCTGAAAACAAACCCCAATTCAACATCACCAGAGTTAAAGATCAGTACTATCAACGTAAGAAGCCTGAATGGCAAAGAAATGGAGCTAGCTGAGGAATTAGATAAGTACCAGATCGACATAATAGGGGTGACTGAAACAAAAAAGACCAAAACTGGTGAGATCTTTCTGAGCAATAAATACAAAATGTTATATTCAGGCAATGACAATCAAGGAAAAGGAGTAGCCATAGTATTCAACACAAAATACGAGGCTAATCTTCTTGAATGGCAGTCAGTCTCAAGTAGAGTAATGTGGGCAAATATGAGAATGGGGAACTGGACAATGAGACTGATTTGTGCCTATGGTCCCACAGAAGGTTCTACTAAGGTAGAAGTGGAGGAATTTTTTGAGGGTTTAGAAAAAGCAACTGACACAATGAAAAATGAAAAGTTGGTCCTTGTTGGGGATCTAAATAGCAGAGTAGGAAATGATTGTGAGACATACAAAAATATTTTGGGAAAATTTGGAGAAAAGAGCAAAGCTAATAATAATGGCAAATATCTGTTGGATTTCTGCTCAGGACATGGACTGGTTATTACTAACACCATGTTCCAACATAAAAATGTGCAAAAATTCAAGTGGAGAGAAGAGGCTAGGAATAAGAAAAGTCTTATTGACTATGTTATTGTTGATAATGATGTTTTCTCCCTGGTGCAGGACACCAGAGTGTACAGAGGATTTGAAATTGGAAGTGATCACTATTTAGTCTTGAGCAGGATAAAATTGAATTTCATATTGAAAAGAAGAACATGTAAGAAAGTTTTAAAGCGAATGAAAGTTGAGCAGCTCTCAGATGTGAACTGTAGGCTAAAATACACAAAGATTATTGAAGAAAAAATGAAAGAGTTTGAGAACAGGAATCAAACCTTGGAGATTCACTGGCAAACTCTGAAGAAAACATTGATTCTGCCAGATTGGCATGTGGTGAGGTTATCTGTAAGGATAAAAAAATCAGAACTCCCTGGTGGACACAGGAAGTTAAAGAGGCAGTGAAGGAAAAGAAGAAAGCATACCAAAAGTTCCTGTCAAATAAGTCAGCTTGTGCTCTTAGAGAATATAGAGACAAATGGAAGAATGCTAAACACTGTGTAAAACTAGCTAAACAAAAGTAATGGGAGGACTTTGGCAAGAATATAGAAAATAAATATCAAGAAGGTGGCAGAATATTTTGGAGGTTGTTGAAGCTTAGGAATAGAGGAAAGAGTACTGTAAAAGGAGTTAGAGATGATAAAGGTGACATGAAAACGGGAGAAAAAGATATCTTTGAAGTATGGAGTAATTACTTTGAAAAAACTGATAAATGAAACAAGCAGTGATGACAGCACAGTGGTAAAAAAACACTGACCAGGCATGCAGTCAGGAATACATACTTGAAGTAGAAAAAGCCATCAAAGATTTGAAATGTTTCAAAGGCAGCAGGAGTAGATGATATTTGACCAGAAATGCTGAAGTATGGTGGTATAAGAGTCTTACAGTGGCTGCACTGCATAGTTCAGAAAGCCTGGATAGAGGGTAGAATTCCTGATGATTGGAGTAGAGCTCTCTTAGTACCCATATATAAAAAAGGAAATAAAACAATGTGAAAATTACAGAGGTATTTCCCTGCTGAGTGTTCCTGGCAAGATCTATGCAAGTATACTTGAGAAACTGTTGAGAAGAATTGTGGAAGAAAAGCTTGGTGAAGAACATTCTGGATTCTGGCCAAATAGAGGCTGTCAGGATCAGATCTTCACTTTACGACAAATAGTCGAGAAAGCATGGGAATATAACAAAGATCTGTATTTAAGTTTTGTCGATCTGGAAAAGGCATATGACAAGGTGCCAAGAGAGACGCTATTCAATACTCTGCAGTTATATGGTGTCAATGGGGCATTATATCAAGCAATACTTAGTCTTTATTTGAGTTGTAAGTCAGCAGTTAGAATTGAAGGAAGTACAGGAAGATGGTTTAATGTTAAATCTGGTGTGAGACAAGGATGTACATTATCCCCTCTGTTATTCATTATCTATATGGATCACATTATGAAGGAAAGTGGTATTAAACATGATATCAAAATTGGAGATGTTAATGTCAGAGCTTTGCTTTATGCGGATGATGTTATACTTCTAAATAAATCCGCTACAAGTCTGCAAGATTCTCTGACTAAATTGAATCGCTGTTGTAATAGATATGTTATGAAGGTCAGCAATAAAAAAGACAATGAAAATAGGTAGAATCATTGAAAATGTCAACTGTGTTGTGAATGGAGAACCTGTGGAACAAGTAAAACATTTCAGCTACTTAGGCACGATTTTTAGTGAAGATGGTAAATTAAATATAGAAATAGACAACAGAATAAGCAAAGCTGGTATGGTGGGAAGTCAATTGAATAAATTCATATGGAATAAGAGAGAAATTAGTCGGAACACTGAATTAGCTGTGTACAAGACAGTGTTCAAACCAGTTTTAACTTATGGATCTGAGAGCTGGGTTAGATGTAAAACACTTGACCAAAGACTAGAGACCGCAGATATGAGAGTCCTGAGAAAGATTAGAGGCGTGAACAGATGGCATCAATGGCAATATCATATTAAAAACGAGGATATTATGAAAGAACTTGATATTGTCAGCATCCAGGAATGTGTTAGCAGAGCTAATCTCAGGTGGTATGGTCACTTAAACAGAATGGGCGAGGAAAGATTAGCAAAACAAGTGTTCTTTGCCAGGTTGGCAGCAAAACGACCTAGAGGAAGACCAAGATATAGGTGGATTGATACTGTACAAAGTGCTTTAGACGATAGAAATATAAGATCTGATAATGTTGGAGTCTTGACAAGTAACAGACTGATTTGGAGGAAAATTGTAGATAGGAAATTAATAATGATGTAATTTTTTCATGTAGTACTATCATATCCTATACACCCCTTGAGGGTACATGGCAGGAATTTGATGATGATGATGATGACATAATAGATTTTGCTCTGTAAACATTACCATAATTGTTTTTTCACACCAGCAGTGAAAGCTCTTACTCATTTGATTTTCATACCTGTAAGTGAGATTTTCTGTAAGTAGAAATTTCCTTTGAAATATCTTTTTCTCCACTGAAAGTGGAGATTTTCAGTAGATACAGACTGACCTGACCTGGGCACATGTAATTTGCAGATATAGTATGCTAATGCATTTTACCCTTAGTATTGTTTAGTGTTATGTTGAAGAAAAATAATTCTTCTTTTTATGCTGACAGCTATTATGAAATCTGTCAAGGGTAATGTTCAGAAATGCTCTTCCACTGTGATTAAACGGTGAGCAGCATTTGTTATCACATAGTTGTTGTACAATCAAACAATTTTAGAGCTTTACTGATTATAAATATCTCTCTTCCTTCCCCCTAATTAATTCAAGGCTGATTACTTTCTGAAGATTGACATCTTGCTAAAACCACAAAACTCTCAACATAGTGATTTGCTGATATTAGTGTTAATAACAATTCTCTTTCTTTTCTAATGATACTTGTATCGAGTTTTATGTCCATTTGGATATAATTTTAGAAATAGGATTCCAGTCTGTTATCTTTCCTGTTATTCACCTGGTGGTGAATAACATAACATTCACCAGAAACGTTTTTATCCCATGGTATTTTTACACCAGATCATAGAGGTCGAATTCATGTATTTTATACAGTACTTTTTCTGGGTGGTTATAAAGTTCGCATTTAGAAATATTCATGAAGTTAGTAAATGCAATGGAGAAGACTTTTATACCATTGCTAAACTTCATTGGTCTTCTGTAGCCAGTCTTGAGATGAGAGATCATGGTAGTGGCACAGCAATTTAACTTCTAGTTGAATTGGTTTTTCTGCTGAATATCAGTAACTATGGCATTCTACAATCTCATTCTGGAAATGAGATGTCAACCCCTATAGCCTCGCTTATAGGTGGCATCTCATTTCCAAATAAAGTAGCTCACGTTGTAAAAAAGGTTGAACACCACTGCCATAATGCAAAGCACATCTCCTTGCAGACATGTAATGCTAGAGATTATGGGAAGGGCCACTACCCAGACCGGTTTCGACCTTTATTGATGTCTCATTAGTGGGAACGAGGCTCAGAGTTGATACTAAGGTTGAATTAGTGTAGAAGCCATATTTTCATATAAGAGCAAAAATGTGTCACACCTTATTATTAAAATACTCTGGATTAGAGAAAGTTGTTGGAATTTTTTTTCTACTTGGTTATACTATAAATTAAAGATACCAAGAAATTATATACTTAGTTTAATCTGTTATCCAAGTGTACGCAAATTAGTTTGCACCTGAACTATTTTCAGGGCTAATGACTTCATTTGCCTTAGTATCCCTTAATGCAAAGCACATCTCCTTGCAGACACGTATAATGCTATGCATTATGGGAAGCACCACCACCCAGACCAGAAGCTCCCACTGATGAAATCTTTACTGAGGTTTCATCAGTGTGAGTCTTGGTATCACCCAGAGGTGATACTAAGGTTGAAGTAGTGCTAGTTCATTGTTCAGAAGTATTGGATAGTTCAGAAGTAGTATCTAAGGTTGGAAGTTTTTCCACTTGGAAAAACTTCCAACAACTTTCTCTAATATAGAGTATTTTAATAATAAGGTTTTTGGCTACTCATATATAGAAATATGACTTCTCCACTACTTCAACCTTAGTATCACCTCTTGGTCTGGGTAGTGGCCCTTCTCATAATGCATAGCATTACACATGTCTACAAGGAGATGTGCTTTGCATTATGGGATACAAAGGTAAGTGATGTGAAGTCATTAGCTTCTTTATAAGAGTCATGCATAAAAGTATGCATGTTGTGTGTTCAGAATTAAGGCTGCAGTGAAGTAGCGCGATGCAACAGGGGCAAGCACTGCCAGAAACACCTCGGATTCATTATGCACATGATTTTGAATTAATTTTTGGTCGTTGCACGTTCAGAAACCTTTTACTGTTGCCAAATTTTTCACGGCGCCCATTTTCAGTTATGCAACCCCAGTTTAAGAAGCTCAGCTCTAGATGACCTTTAACTGTATCCCATGCACTATTAACATCCTTACCTTGCAGTGTTTTATGCCACAGTACAGATTAACCAAATTACTAATTTGCCAATGCATATCTTCCAGATCATCTGTGGAATTCCCTGCCTTATAGCAACAACCAACTGTATATTTTGTCTTACTGGTCTTAATCTCACATCATATAGCTTCAAATGAGCAGCCACCCTCCCACCTATCTCCTATTCTTTTTTGGTTACAATTCATCTGCAATCATCAACAGTACTCCTTTCCCCATTCTGTCTTCCCTGAAAATACTAAATCTTTCACATTCAATCCCTCTAACTACATTATCTTCTTTTAGCCAAGTTTCACTAATGCCCATAACTTTTGGCGAAGTTTCCCTAATCAATGCTACAAACTCCTCCCTCTTGTTCCCAATACTTCTGGCATTAGTATATAGAAATATCCCTTTATCCCCCCACCCATCTTTACTTTCTGAATTGACTAACCTATTCAATATTTTTGCATGAGAGACTAGATTCTGGGTCATTCTCACACTCACTTCATTGTTGCCTTCACACAAACTCATCTGCTTCCACCCTAATAATTGCTTGAGTTTCCCTGAATTTGCATGTCAGCATGCTTGGTGAATAAAGCTCTCTCCCCACTCATCTAACACCAAAACCATTCAGATGCAATCCATTCATGTTGTACAAATCTTTCTTTCCATACCTCCAGACACTGTCACAGAAAAAAAAACATGGATATTTCTGTATCTGCTGAAGTAAAAATGTAAATGGGATACACCTATCAAACGATGTAATAATCAGTTTTTTGGATGACGAGATAGACTCTGCCTATCCATGCTTCCAAAATCAAATGACAAACACAAGCTCTCAGTCTCTTAAAAATCAGATAAATCTACAAAGCCAAGTGAACAGGTAATGGAACTTTTGGGGTTTTCTTAAAATATCAAGGTCTTTTACAGAAACATATACTCTGTCTGCTTGATAGAAACAGAGAGCTTTATGTTTCTGTAGAACTTTTACTAGTATTTGTAAGGACAGAATCGAAAATGGACCTTCTCGTGGAGGAGTTACCAATCCTTGTGAGCAGCCAAATATTGTTCCAGTATGTTTAACTTAACACTACTTGAGAGAACCTAGCCATTCCCCGGTTGACCTTGATAATTTTACATTATAAATGGCTACCCCCAACAAAATATTCTGTGGAGTAATGTAAAATACCAGTAGGAGATGCTTTATTATTGAGCATATGCTTGATATGACCTCTTTTCTGAGTAATGGATGCAGTATCTTCTTTTATTTCTAACCATTCATATTCTGCAGTAGATTTTGCGGTCCTCATCCTCTCATTGTTATTATCCTTCTGCCTTTTATGTGGGAATTCAGAGTAGCATATATATGGAAGCAATCTCTTCCCTGTGCTTTCTGGTATATTGTCACAGGTCCATGTCCTTTTTCATGGATGCCAAGATGAAAAATTAACCAGGATAACTGGAATATCTTTTTTCGTTCATTCAGAATTTAATCAGGTAGTCAGCCAGAGTACTGTTAATGATGTAAGTAGCAGATTATATTTTTCAAGTAGCAGCAACTGCAATTCTGAACACATCATCTTGATATCCATTCTTGGTATACCATCCAATCCCACAGATGTATTCACATTAAGGTTCTGTAATAGACTATTCACCTCCACTTCATTCATCACAATTCCCATATAAACTAATGGTTCCTTCATTTTTTCAACGTCACCACTTGGATGATATACTTTTGCAAAGTGCGTGCTCAGTAACTCCACTATATCGACTGGTTCAGTGAACTCTCCATCGTCATTCCTTAAAATCATTTTGCCATGTACAGTTTTTTCTTGCTTGCAGCATATTGAAAGAACTGTTTGGGATTCTCTTTTGCTTGTATAGCTAGTTTCCTTTCATAATCGCTTTTGCTGTTTTTACCACACTCGTTACCCTTCTGGCCTGCACTTTATACTGTTCGTGTGCCTGCAGTCACCCCTTTCTTTAAATTCCCTCCATAGTTGTTTCTTTTTTTGCAGCTCAAGCTTAATGGTGTTATTCATCCATTTAACCCCTACTTGTTTCACTATTCGGACCTTAGGTATACAATCAGCCATAACCTCCTGTAAATGCTCTTTGACCACTTCCCATGCTCTATCAACGTCCAGCCCTTGCAGTTGTACATGCCATGGCACTGATCCACGCAATCTCCTAAGCTTGTTATACTTGCCAGCACGGTAATTCCACATATACCCTGTCTTAATCACAAATTGCACACCTTTAGCCACCTCCCAGGTCAAGACCTTATGATCACTCTCACCAATAGGTGGCAACATGGTCATATTCATTACAGTCAAATTTTGAGATGCAATTACCAGGGCAAGCACTCTCACACCCCTAGTATTTTCAATTACATGCTGTTTCAGATAGTTATCCCTTAATAATTGAATAAAATCCATTTCCTTCCTCACGTGTGTCCTCTCCTCCTTCCAATCAATGTTACCATAGTTGAAATCCCCCATAATAATTACCCTCCTTCCACTCATTTCATCAATTTGTTTATGCATACCATCTCCACCATCTATTCCATCACTTGGTCTATAGCAGCACCCAACTGTATATTTTATTCTGCCAGTGTCAATCTCACACCAAATAGCCTCAAATGATCTCCTTTCACTATCCTGCAATACTTCAATTCTCCTTGGCTGCAGTTCATCAGCTATCATCAATAACACTCCTCCCCCAATTTTATTCTCTCTGTCCCTCCTAAACATACTATAACCTACACATTCTATCCCACTAACTATATCATCTTCCGTCAGCCATGTTTCACTAATGCCAATAACCTGTGGCCAGGAAGAGCCAATCAAGGCCAAAAATTCTTCCTTCTTGTTCCTAATACTCCTGGCATTAGTATACATGAATTGCAGTGATCCCTTTGTCCCACCCCTATCTTGATGCGTTATTCTAAATGTCCCAGTCCCATTTTTTGTCCTTAGTGCTGGCTCAGGTACATTATATACATTTTTACACTCAACTATCTCACTGATGTCTGGATATCCACTCCCCCCCTCCTCCTTGGTAGTTCTAGTTTCCCTGGTTCTGCACATCCATTTTCACTTCATTCAGCAACACTTTTTCCAGTCTCCGCACACCAAGTCCATTCAAATGCAGGCCATCCATCTTGTATAAGTCCTTTCGCCCATCAAACTCATTCCACACGTCCACGAATTCCACACCACACCGTCCGCATAACCTGCGCATAATGTCATTTGTGATTATGGCCCTCTTTCTAAACTCCTCTCTGTCATACCGCGGTAACAGACTCACCATTCTAACTCTGTCACTCTTTTCTTTCGCTACCTTTAGGAAGGAAGATGTTTAAATGACAAGTGAATCTGCAAGTCCAGATAAAGTGAATGCATAAAAATTTATAGATATTTTGAAAAAAATAGTGGAAGAATGTTGATTCAACAGGATTATTCTGGAATAAAATGCCTTCCAGCAATCTCAGTCTGGATATAAAGTATGAAAGATCAAGTAACATTTTTATTAGGAGGTACTGCAGAATGAGATTTTAAATTGAAACCTCTGCTAGTATATTATACACAGAATCTGAGGGATATCAAATGTACAGAGGACAAAGAAAAGATTGTTCAAACTACCCTGTGGAAATATTTCTCAAACAAATACAGGTAGTTTTCTGTTGTAAATAATGAACTTTTAAATGATTGCAGTCATTTATGTTCTCCTTCACAGTTATAGCGCAATTAAAAATGTTTAAAAATGTGTTTTATAACTAGGGATGCATTGAAGCAGGATTTGGCTGAAGCATGCCAAATTAAATTTTATTTTTAAAAAAAATGTTCTTTTTCTAAAAATAAAAAATAAAATACACATTAAAATTGATACAAATTTTTAAGAGTGTATATATATATATATATATATATATATATATATATATTTTGTTCAAAGCATTTCTTTATAAAATTTAATGCTTAAAATTGAATTAATTATATTTTGTCCAAATATTGCACTTCAGCCAAATTGCAGAAGGAAGGAAGATTAAAAAAACGTGATAACATTTCACTAGTTATGTTATCACACACGCACAAACCCTATCTAGCTTTTTGGAGAAAGTTTGTGTTAGCTTATTGTTATTTATATATATATATATTAGGCCCCCCCCCCCCTCCCAAGTTCCAGACTGGGAGACTGGTTCTCCTTGTATTCTGATGACTCGAATTTTGAAGACTCAAAATGGGGTCCCCCCCCCCGAGTTCCGGACTGGTAGGCCAGTTCTCCTTGAATTCTGATGACTCGAATTTTGAAAACTCGAAACGAGGGGTTCTTGCTCTAGTTCTTTTGTAAGCAATGTCCCTCTGGTGTTCTTCCAGACATAGGATGGATTTTTCACACATGGTTTTGTACACTCCTGGGAATTGTAGATGGTTGTTACAAAAGAATTAAAGGAAGTGCCCTGTCAAGCCATGTACTGTTTTTATTAAATACAAATGATGAAGGCCGTCAGCATGAGATAAACTGGACAATAACCTCGAACTTTCATATATGCCAGGACGAGGTGGAGCGCTACATAGTCAAGTCTAAGGAAATTGTTATGGGCCCTCATCACATAAATAATAACCTTAGCTGTAATCTACCAGACTCTTTCTGCTCTGCTTTCCGATATTGGCACACTCGTGAAATCAGACGCACACAGCTGCTTAACAATAGAACTTCAACACGGACTGTAGTTACAGTTTGAAGCTAACTGAATTTTATAATAGTCGTTTTTATAGTGATACGATGTTGCTTATAGTGTCTATTTTCTTTTCATGTTCCCACGCCTGAAGAAGTTAGACAATCCAGTGAAACATGTTGCGTTTTGAATAAATTAATTGTTATTCTAGTCTCGATTATAGTCGGTATATATAAATACGAACATATCCCAATTCCGAGTTAATACCACAAATTGTTATCATATCCCTTCTGACGGATATAATTTCCATCCTACGAAAGCTTATAAGACACTTAAGAGTATTGAACTCGCTATCAACAGACTTATCTTCCTGAAACGTAAGTTCTCTTCTATTATTCCTAAATTCTTACAATTCAGAGAAGCCATTAACAGTGAAAAAGTACACAGAATCTCCAAAAAGCAAAACTAGAACTTTTAGGAGAGGATTAACGATACTAAATGTAATTTAGTTCTTCTCTTTTCTCAGAAATCATCTTTAGAAAACCATTTAGCGACCTCCTTAGACTGCGTGTCATGGAATCACGTTCAAGAAATAAGTACACGTCGGGCATTAAGATCTCAAAACTTAAACAAACATAAGCTTATCAGACCATTTAATTCGCTAAAGAAAACACAAGAACAACCAACCCCTAATAATCTTCATGGAAGAACTAAAAAAATTAGTGATAAACCAATCGTCATATGTTCCAAATCATAACGAAGAACAAATTCTTGAAAAAGGTCTAAATTTTGTCCTTGCGCCTAAAACTATTCCTAAGGAAATGTTTTTAACTGAGATGGAGAAAGCTGCATCACTACTTCCTGCCGCATATGCCGGTTTACTTCACATGGAAGCAATACTTGCGATTAACAATGCAAGACCTCCATCTGACATCTTCTTTGGCAAAAAGCTAGCCATAAAAATTCTTAAGAATTAACAAAGGCATCGTTATCATACAAGCTGACAAGGGCAACACAACTGTGGTGCTAAATAAAACAGATTACCATGAAAAAATCTTGTCATTATTAGAGTCAGATACATACTTGGAAATTGAGAGAGATCCAACGAGGGAGTTACATAACAAAACAAACCTCTTACAAAAAGCCACAGAACTTCCACGAAACATACGCCTTGCCACTCGCTCTTTACATTCACTCATCCCAAGGTTATATGGTCTCCCAAAGATACACAAGGAAAACTGCCCACTGAGACCAATTGTAGATAGTATTGACTCTCCTACCTACAGCTTATCTAAGTTTCTGGCTTCATCTTTAAAAGGTTTTACAGGAAATTCTTCATATATAAACAACTCAACCGATTTCTTCTCGAAAATCAAAAATTTAAAACTCCAGCCTTCAGATATCATGGTGAGGTTTGACGTGGTGGCTCTCTTTACAAACGTACCAACTCAAGAGGTTCTCGATATTTTAAAGAACAAGATTTCAAAAAAGATGTTTTCCTTGCAAGAGCCGGCGCTAGGGTCTTTGCTGCCCGCATGCAAGGTCTATCTAAGCACCCCCTGTAACGATCCAGGCATGTGTGGTTCTTTTACGATAATAAAAATTTAAATTATTTGAAATTTCTTAAATAAATTTTGACAGAACAGCCACACGTTGGTTCGCTAAATGTAACAAACCGGGGATGTTGACTAGGCAGGATAATCATTAAAAACCCGAATATTCAAAAAATTCTCAAAAGTTAAAGCAAATTTTGATAAAGCCACTTCACTTTAATCGTTGAATATAATGATACAGGAATTATAGCCTTCTCACTGACCCGAATCGCTAACAAAATTAAAATGAATTTTAATTAAAGTTAAAATTTATTTGAACTAAAGTTTAAAAAATTCTTGCATTTTACTAAATTCTTAGTAAGTTGTAAAATTTTTTAATAATTTTTATAAGTGGAACTATTTTTTAGGAAAATAAAAGAAACTCAAGATAGATGAGAAAACAAGAAAAGAATAATTAGAACATTTAATATAAGTATTCAAAAAATATAACGTCTTTACAGAATAACAGAAAATAAATTAAATTACATAAATATACTTGAAATTTTTTTATTAAAATTTTGGAGGTTTTGATTTCATATTTACAAAATTAGAAATAATGGTCTTAATGTCTAATTCCGCACATATATAATTTTCAATAGCTATTAACGCCAAACTAATAAACCTTTTTTGTGACATACTTGTTCTTAAGTAGTTTTAATCAGTTTCAACTTGGAAAAGGAACATTCACCGCTCGTTACACTAACAGGTAAGGTTAATATTGTTCTTAAAGCAATTGAAAAGTTAGGGAAAGATAAATTATTGGACACAATAAAATTAAGAATATCAAAAGGGTTTTGAACATTTAAATTATCCTTTCGAAGAATATCCTGGAAAGCACATAACTCGTCATATAGTTCTATTGCATTTACGTCTTTATTGTCACAGTCCATCAAGAGAATCTCTAAATCGTCGCAATTTTTTCGTAAATTTTTATTAATTTGTAGTAATTAGACAATAAATTGAAATTATCATAATATGTTTTTAGTTGTTCAAAACATTCTGTTAACGAACACATTGCAACCTATAGAAGTGTATAAAACACATTCACTCTAAATTTATCTTCTGGCGATTGTGGCGTTTCGTCATGATGCTCGTAGTCAAATTGTCCGGTCTTCTTTCGTCGTCAAACTTCCGTACCAGTTTTAAATTCTTGTTCTTCATCCACCTCTTCCCTCAGTTCTTTTGCCGTGTTTAGAACTTTTTAGAATTTGTATCTGATCGATACTTTTGTAAGAATATTTCCAAGTTTTCGATAGATTCTAAAGCAAGCGTAATGTTTATATTTTTGTTTTGAAGCATTTTACTCACAGGCTTTATTCTGTTAAATAAATCGTGCCAAATTATAAGAGAACAAATAAATTTATAGCCCTTCATTTTAGCACATAATGTTTGTGCTTCATGCTGAGTTTCTTTATTAAAATTTTCATTATTTAAAATTTCAAAAAAAGTGCGTCATAAATTTCTCCTAACTGATATCATAGAGGGCGGATTGCATTAATTTTACTTTCCTGTCGTGTTTCTGATGGCTGTTTCAATGTTAAATTTTTTACGAACTTTAAAAGAATTGCCCAACGTTTGTAAGAGAATAAAAAGAAATTATATATTTCTTGAATAATTGCAAAGAAATGAATTGTATCTGCATTCACTTTGGCTGCATCGTTAATGATTAAATTTAGAGTATGACACGTAAAAAGCTCGAGAATTTTTGTTCAAAAGCAAATTTTGGAGCCCATATTTTTTCCCTTTCATATTTGCCCCATTGTCATACCCTTCACCTCACATGTCTTCAATGGGAATGTTCCATTTTTCCATTTGTTCCATTATTGTTGCACATTAATCATGTCCTGTGGAATCTGATATATCTGCAAAACCTAAAAAGATTTCCCTGATCTTGAATTCCATTGTTACAGGAAACAAAGCGAATAATAATGGTCATTTGTTCTGTTTTACTTTCATCAGGTGTGCAGTCTAAAATTAGGGAATAATATTTAGATTTTCAAATTGATAAGGAAATTGTATCCCTGATTGTGTTACTTAAAGTTTCCAATATTTCATTTTGACTGTCTTTACTCAAATAGTGTACTCTATTGTTTCGTTGTAGGGTCCTTTCAACATGATTTTCCATAACGGGATCAAACTTCGCAAACAGTTCGACTAATTTTAAAAAATTGCCGTTATTCCTTTCATATAATTTATCAGATGATCTAAATTTTGGCTACCAAGGAATTTTATAATTTCAATCAAGCATTCTAAAACACTCGTCCAATGTTTCTTTTCCATTTCATACATGCTTTGAGTCTGGCAATCAATAGTAGTTTTGTTTTTTAAATTTTTTATCAATTTCCTTCCATTTTAAGAAATTTTTCATGTGAGCTAAACTAGTCTCATGTCTATGCAAAGTTATACTTACATTTCTCTCTCATTTCTCATCGTTATAACCTTCTACAAGACTACTTGATTCAGTAGGTGCGAAAAGTTTGCCACAAAAGCAAAAAACAGAATTTAAAGTTTCAGAATAAATGAGCTATGTTCTTGGCATGAGCTCCCCGTTTTCCATTTTTCTATTATAATACGTGTCGCCAAATTTATGACCATATGTATCTCTTGAATATATTATATTTTTCTTTTGAACAAACAACTCGTAATTTTTCATCAATATTTCCCCATTCACCTGTATCTTCTAAATTTACAGACTAACAATGTGTTAATTTCGTGGTCAACTACAACTAAATCTTCTCCTAACTGTTTTTCACTTAAATCCTGCATCTTGTTATCTTGTTCAACAGTTATAACAGTACTTTCATTCAAACTGGATGATGTGCACGGTTCGTCAACTCTGATTTCTGATGTATCAAGTTGGTTACAATCTGCATCAGAATATTTTAATATTTTAACAAATTTATTAAGAGCCCCAGTTTGTTTTTTAATATCTACTTCTTTCACAGCATGACACTTAGGATTTTGTGCACCAGATAACTTTTTTTAATTTTTGATTCCATTTCTATTTTATACCCCCAAGAAATTATCACACAACCCTGCACAGAGACTAAACAATAGTCCGCACTACACTACTGTCAGTAGCCTATTGAGATGCGTACTGTTATAAATCTACTGTTGCTATCCTGTCATTACTGTGACATTGTAAAATTTTATTATTATTTTAACTTTGTATACTTGTAATTTCTATTAATTACTTGTGATGTCTTTTTTCTTTACTTTATGCTTTATTCTCCGTTATTCTAATGTAGCTGTGCGCGCTTTCTCTCTCTCTTTCTTTCTCACTCAGAATCTCTCTTGTTTATATTATTACGTGCTATGTTTACAAGAAAGTCAAATAACGTTTATTTACATTACTATGAAATGTACACAAATTTAAACATTAGAGAGATCGCTTTCTCTATCCTTCTATAAAAACTCTTTAGTAAAATTTAGAACCTTCTTTCTAAATTTCCCCAACTTTAAAATACTTTCTTTAACACAAAACGTTATCTACTCTCAGTTTACAAATTTTACTTATTAAACTCCAAGCTTACTCGCAAAGAGGTACCTAAATCTCTCTGTTTAGTTATCTTTACAAATTTGATATCAACTTCTAATATGCCAATTGGTTCTCTTAAGGACACTTCTTATGAAACATTAAACATATATCTTAAAAGTCTTTCTAATACAACTATAAGAGGAATTATATAAAAGTTTTGAACTTACAAAGGCTCTGTATCTCACAATTAGTCAAAAGTCTTTCACTAAAAGTTCTATGGCAATTCTTTCATCTCAGATCTTCATCTGGAATTTGACTTCTGCTATATCAATTAGGAATGTAGCAGGACTCGTACAGTTCCGGAAAAATGTTATTCTCCCACAGCGAAAAGAAAAACGTACAAGCGAAGGTACTTCGGGAAATTTGCCTCGCCTTTTCTCCTCTACTTGGGCTCGCTGAAAATGCCTGGATGACTGCCGTCTCAAGTAGCTTGAATCGCCGCCTCCAAGAAAAATGAAACTGTTGTCAACTCTCAATCAGGATCCCTCTGAACTGGAAACTTTTCTCTTCTACGGCGTTTGGGACTTCTCCTTTCGGCAATTTGAAAGCCCTGTTTGTGGCCTAGAAGTCGTTTCTCTCTAGCAACGTCTCGAACCGAGAAGCTCCTTTCTGGAAGCGGAAAATTCCTCTCTCAACCAACGTCTGGATCTGGGATGCTCTCTGACGATGTCTGGCACTAAGCAGCTTTGTCTCTCTTTGGCAACATCTGGGATCGGGCAGCTTTAGCAATGTCTGGAACCAAGCTTCCTCCTCTTTGACAGCGTCTGGAACCAGGCAGCCTCTCCTGTCTCTCTGTGGACGTCTCTGGAACTGGGCCCCCTCTACTTCTGCAGCAATCTCTGGATCCGTGCAGCCCCTTCTGTTTGCTTCAGTCCCTTTTTATTATACCTCCTCTGAGACCTTGCATGAAGTTTGGCAACCCCCAAAGAATCAGTATGATTCTTTCATCTTAAGTTTCAAGTTCAGCACGGCTTTTGTTCTCCCCCCACTTTCTTTTAATTGTAAGTTGCCAGCCATCAGAAAGTTTTTGAACCTTTCTGACTGACTTAGCAGATGTTTACACTTGAGCCTGCAAGCCTTTCTCATACAAACAAATTTTAACAACATTTCTAATGCCCCCAAGTAGATCTATTACATGCAGCTTCCGCGATATAAACATTGCCTTTGTTTTTAACACTCTAACATATTCTTATTAAAGCAGTATATATAGTTAACTTCCAGAGATGTTATTTACAATAACATCTAAAACAAACTATATAGAGACAAACAAACTTTATTTCTACAATATTCACTTGGGACTTAACCCAAGTAAACAATCGAATGTAATGTGCTTTGGAATATTTAAGCTACAATCGAGTTTTTACAGTACCATGTGACTGGTTACGTAGCAACAAATGTTTTGTATGAAAATTCGTTTCTGCGCATAAAAACTGTTCCTTGTTTCACTTTAGATTCTGGAGGCAAGCATTTAGCCTGCTCTCACTGCAAAATTGTAAACAGCCGGCAATATACAATTTTTTAAAAATTTTTATTCAGTGTATCTGGCCTTATTTATTTTAATAATGATCATTCTAAGAATTTTTTGTTTTTATGATAAAAATTTTGTTTCTTAAAAATGAACCTATGACCTGTGTTCACTGTTTACCGGAAACCGACACATACAGGACAATATATACACATAAACTCCTACCACCACCCAACACAAAAACTAGGTGTCATCAACACACTAAAAAACAGGGCGCAGACGATCTGTTCCAATGAACAGGCACTTAAAGCTGAATTTAAAATTATCTTTAATACTTTCCAAAAAAACGGATACAGCCAAAACACTATTAACAAAATTCTCTACAAAATCTCAAAAAAAAAACAAAGACAAACCAGACTACAGTAAAACTATAACCATTCCCTACATTAAAGGAACATCAGACAAAATAAACAGAGTACTACGGAAATACAACCTCAAAGCCACCTTTAAACCTCCTGCAAAATTAAAAAGCTTACTCAGCTCATCCAAAGACCCACTCCCTCCACTAGCCCACCCTGGAGTATACTGGATTTATTGTACTTGCAACATACCATATATATAGGAGAAACAGGACGCACAATTCCTATCAGACAAAAAAAACATAAATGGCACATTAAATATAATAATTATGGTGAAGCTGGCCTTTCTGATCATGCCCCGAATTCCTTACACAGAATTGACTGGAAAAGCACTAGCTGTCTACATTGCACTAAAACATGGTATGAACGAAAATTCAAGGAAGCATGTGAGATTATTATCAACCACCCCAATCCGAACAATAATGATGGTCTAAAAATCCCAAACATATGGAAGGTATATATTCAACCCATGGAACGTTCCTCATTAATAACAACTATAAACAGGACTGTAGAAAATCCAGTATCTTAAAAGCAAAAATAAGAATTGCAATACTAAAAATAGGACATCATTGTTTCTGAAAGAATGTTTATTCCTGTCATCGTAAATAGAATTTAGCTTGATGTAATTTTTATTTTTTTTTCACTAGAGGTCATGCCAGTAGAATAACACGTGATCAAATTATTGTTTCTTTAGCTTACAGTTAATAATGTAACTCAGCTTGTCTTGTACAATGATGAATGCTCCAGATGATGATCTTGATGTGAAGATCGAAACGTCGGGATAATAAAAAAGTTTTTTTAACACAGTTGTAAATTCCATAAATTTTTAAAATGAGTGGTAGTATTAAACTTTCCAAGATTTGGGAAACTTGAATTCATAGGCCTCGTGCCAAACAACTAAGACTTGCCAGCAGCATTCATGGAGAGCGCTTCCTTATAGGACTTAAGGCCTTCAGTCTAATCTTTTCCACTTGTTATTTTGTGCAATTTTATTTGTATTTTGCAATTTTAATAGTTTCACTGATGATGTCTCAGTGACTGAGACAACATATAGGATTGATTCAATGTGCGTTAAATTATTTGTGCTTTATTTATTGCATTAAACCTCGAATCTCTTCGATCTGGTGTCATACCTTCCCTAACTGTTAATTGCTTGAGGAGCTTGTTTGTATAAGTAATATATCACAAGCAATTACTTCTATAGCTGGATGTTTTGTAATTGCAACTGTTTGATTTAACTATAACCACAAGTAGAAATAAGTCATCTGAGATGGGGATAATTCTTCCTAGAAAGGACTAAATTGTTGATCCTCTGTAAATAAGATAATAACTTTGATAAGGAAAACAATATAACATTATGGTGATCAAAAAATGTTAGTTCTAATTTGTATCATTTTATTACCAAGAATGTTCCTTAGTTTTGAACTGGTTGAATAGAACTTTTGTGTTTAAAAATGTATTAGAAAGCTTTAAAAATAATTTTGAATATGTATACAAACTATACAACTGCATTTAGTTGTATAGTTAAAGGCTCTTTATTACAGTGAGTGGTTATGTATTGTATCTTGCTTATTAGCATATCCTGCCCTGTTATTTGTGGATATTTACAATTTAAATATTTTAAATCTGGAGATTATGTAAAAAACTTATATGCATTAATAAATTGTATGAAACAACTGATTTTTTTGGACAGAATGTTGTATGATTCATAGTGTAGTTAACAATATGTGGATGTTTGATGAAAATTTGTTTGTGGATATATCTGGACAGTTTTTTTTTTTTTCTTTTTCTCTCCAATACACAAGGCATCATTTATATCTTCCATAGATGATTCAGAGGAAGGGGGCAGGCCATTTCTCCATTGGAAGTTCGGAAGTTTGAATTTCAAAGTTATTTTCATATTTAAAGAAATTAGCTGAGATTGTTACTTTTATCAGAAAGAGGATGTCAATAAGAGATAATTTAGAGGCATATGGCATAGGTTATGGCAGCTTAGATTTTGATTGGTTAAAAGTAAAGAATTAGGAATAGAGAATCTGCTTGTCCATTCAATGATCAAGTACAAAGTGCTCTTCTCCACTTTTAAGTAGGTCTTATTTTTCCAATTGTATTTCAAAATTTTAAGAAGCAACCTTATTTCTTATTTCTACTTGTTTTGTTTGTCATATTAATATATTAGTTATTCAGGAGTATATGAGTATTTTCTGATGTGGCCTAAGGCCTAACAGAGGTGTTCTTTTAGATCATAAGCTTCTATTTAACTACTGATGAATAATTGAAAGATTTCATTGATGGATAGATTATTTGAGCTTATGACTACTGCTTTTGATACCAAAAAAGGGGTAAATTCGATCTTTGCATCAGCTTTAATGTTATTTACTTGGCTAATTGAATTTTTTTTATATTCAGCTATTACTGTAACTTGCTTAATAATTTACCTGCTTAATAATTTTTTACATACTGTGCCCTGGCCAGCATCAATCAGCTTGCAGACTTGCCTGTAAGGTTAAACTGTTATAGTGTCTCCTATCCCATGGTCCAGGGATGGAGCCTAAGGCTTGTGGTGCCAGTATAATGTCTAGGGTAGTCCTGATCTTCCACTCCTGAGTGTAATCATTTCTTGTCAGAGAATAGGTATCCATGTGTGGCTCCATGGTGGACAGGGAGCTCTGGTGCTGAACCAACTTCCGGAGTATGAATAATTTTTCATTCTCTTGTTTATCACAGGCCCTCAGCAAGTCCCAACCATGTTTAGAAGCCATAGAAACATCAAAAGCACCAACAAATATACCACTTCTTCATTTGTTGCTAATTCTTCCTCAAGTATATCTCCTGAATGGAATTTCTTCACAGATTCTGGAGATATAGCCAACCCCTCCAAACCCTTCTGGATGAAGATGAGTGATGTTTTTCCAAATGGATGTTCTGGTGTGTTGAATCTACATTCAACAGTAAAGCAAACTCTTCATCCAGAAGGGTTTGGAAGGATCTCCAGAATCTGTGAAGAAATTCCATTCAGGAGATTATACTTATTGAGGAAGAATTAGCAGCAGTAATTAAAAAATTACTTTGTGCAACATCTGTTGGGGATGGGGGGGGTCTCAATGATTTTTATCTCCTACAAATCTTTAAACTTTATCTAGAGGCATAATTTTGGACTGGGACCTCCTCGATGTTCCTGATGAGACCTGCTCTGAATTGAAGGACTAAGAAGTGAAAGACAAGAAGAATCCTCATACATAGAAATGGGCACTTGGTTCCCACCATGAACATCATCTTTACCTTCAGCACACCAAAATTTGCCAAAGCCGGTTATCTCAGCTACCCAGTAAGGTTTTACATCTTGAACTTTTGGACTGCTTTAAATGTCAAAAAACAGGGTCTTTCTCAAACTTCTTGTTGTGGCAGTGCTGTCTGTGCCTGATGTTGCAGTAAAGACTAAAGAGCAAAATACCAAAACGGTGTGAGCAAAATCACCCAGCATACTCCCAGGAATGCTGAAGATGGAAGGACAAAAAAGGAGATAAAAAATAAATAAATAAATAAAAACTGAGCAGAGCATCCCCTTTCAGGAAGGAAGCAGTTTATCACAAAAGTAGCAACATCTAATATCCTTCATTAGAAAGCAACTTTAAAGAAAGTGTCAGTAGGAACCTTAATACATATGTCACTCCCACCTTCTCCATTGAATGGTGTGATTTGCTTGCTGTCTCTCTTTTAGAGTGCATAAGAGAAAAATCAGTATGGGCTCACTCCAAAGGACATGCTGAAAATGGTTCCACTACATGAAAATCTACTCATTAAAAAAAAAAAAAAAAAAAATGAAAAGTGTGTCCCAGAGGATCAGACATGTCTCCATACCCATTAACAGATGGCTCATTAACACGCTCATACAATTGAATAGACACTTATTTCATGTCATTGAAAATTTGGACAAATGTTAGGACAGTTGTTTTTATGTGTTTGGTGGTACAACAAACGGGTTTTGCTTGAGTTTGCGCAGTATAGCTTCTGTGGGAAGGGACATGTGATTCATTAGGTAGTGCCATTTTTATTCCAAATGTCTAATTGCGCTATATATTTACAAATATATTACACCATCTTCAAATGTCTCTCTGTACCTTATTCCATGATACAATAAAACTACTTTGTTTACTTGTGTCTGCAGTGTAGTGGATGATGAGGAGTGCATGCCATTCATTACATAGGGACTACTGCTTCTAGTCTTCAGACAATATACACATAGGAAGTAAAATTAATAACTTAATACGTATAAAACCAACAGTAATAACTTTAATGAATTAAAGGTATAAATATTCTTGGCCATGCATGGAAGCTGGGCAAGAGCGTGGTTGACAAGGGTGTTAGAGCTAGGTTTTTTACTTGGAGAGTGGTGAATGAGTGGAATAAGCTTCTAGAGTCTGTTGTGGATGCTACGACCGTGAATGAGTTCAAGGCAAGATATGATAGATACTGTGTGAATATTGAATAGTTGTTCCAGACATGATGTTAGGGCCTCCCTCGATGAGTCTGTCGACTCCTTGGAGTTTCCCGGAACAATAATAATAATAATATTTCTTACTGAAAGTAACAATAAGAAATAGTATGAAATAGAATATAAATAGAATAGAAGTAACAGTAAAAAATAGAATGGTGAGTTTTGACATCGTATCTCTGTTTACAAATGTGCCTACAGATGAAGTTCTGACTCTTCTTAAGGACAAGGTTTCTAAAAAAAAAATGTTTGCTTTTCTAACTCACTGCATCAATTCCGGCTATTTCTGCTACGAAGATAAAATATACAAACAAACTAGCGGTTTAGCTATGGGGAGCCCTCTATCTCCAGTCTTAGCTAACATTTTTCTAGAAGATTTTGAAGAGAAAGATATTTCCTCAGCTACTTTGAAACCTAAACTGTGGTTACGCTACATTGATGACGTCTTCCTTATCTGGGGACGTAGTTTAGAGGAACTGCAAAACTTTCTAAACCATTTAAATAACCAACATCAGAACATTAAATTCACATCAGAACTAGAGATTAACGGTATTCTCCCCTTCTTGGATCTAAAGATCAACAGATTACCTGACTGTCTTAAATTTTCAATTTTTCGAAAAACCATCCACACTGATAGATATTTACATGGTTCTTCTCATGACTTCCCACCTCAGAAACTGGGCATCATCTCCACCTTTGCCCATCGAGCAAGATGTCTCACTTCCACAGAAGAAGACCTTCAAACAGAGCTTAACTTCCTGAAAAACACCTTCCTAAATAATGGATATTCATCTCGTAACATCACTAAACGTTTGAGACCACGCCAAAATCCTTGACAAGAAGATGATTCCAACCTTATCACTCATATACAGTTACCATTTATCAGCTCTCTTACCCCAAAACTAGCTAAGATTTTGAAGAAATTCAACATAAAGACCTACTATACTACTCTGCCAAAACTTCGTTCTTTTCTGAGTCGACCAAAACCAAAACACAACCAACTGCATTTTCCTGGTGTTTATAAAGTTTTGTGCGACTGTGGTCGACCTTATTTTGGCCAGACAGATAAATCTGTTTCACTTCGTCTTGAGGAACATAGACGTGACATCTCTTATAGTAGAACACGAGCGAGCACCCTTTCCAGTCATGTCCTCTTCTCGGCAAACTCTAACCTTGAAGAACAGCCACATCAAGTTGACTGGGAACGCATTACTAATTTATATATATGCAAGGATGAATTCGAAAGAAGAATTATCGAATCAAAAGAAATAGTTCTGGACCCTTCACGTTTGAACAACAATCTAAGCTACAATTTGCCTGATTCCCATAGCGCAGTAATCCAGTACTGGCGCTCTAAAATAGCTGTCGCATACATTCAACTCATGCCAACGGTAGCACGCGGTCACCTATTCAAATATGACTGTTACTATTCTGCTTTTTATTAAGCTGGAAAGTCCATGTTTTTTACCTTGTTATTTTTATATCTTATGTTTTTTTTTTTTTTTTTTTTTTTCTCACCTGAAGAAGTCGGAGCACCAATGAAACTAGTCGTGATGTATTAAAGGTTTTTGTTATACTTTCTCGGGTTCTAGTCAGTTAAATTTATTTTTATAAATGTATACATCCTGAGTAAATCCTAATTTCAATAATATGTATATGTGTGTGTATATATATATAATTTCTGGGCATCTAGTATAGATGCCAGTTGAATGTGCGAGAATTAAAAAGTTAACATGTGACAGAGTCAGCTCTCGAGAGAGGCATTAAATCTTGTGTATTTGCAATGTTTAGTCTAGTTTGACATTTACCAAGATCATCATTTATAGAATTTCTCTTTTAAGGCATCCTTTCAGCTATAAGTATAGTGTCTTTTATTAGTGCTACTATCTTCAAAGATTTTTTGATTTTTTTTTTTCTTTATCTGATTCACACATAGAAGGCCACCAGACCTATAGCACATTTAGTACCGTGTGTGGGCAAGAGGAGTAGAAGAAAGGAGGAATCTGTTCACAATTTCCTTGAACAGCTGAGGGTTGTAATCTTTGGTAAAGGAAGAGTGGAGTGGAATAAAAGAGGAGGCAGTGAAGTTGGTTTGGTGAGTTTTAAGGTGGACTGTGAAAGGATAGCAGTGTCTCTTGGTTTAATGATTTTAGAAGAGAGTAGAGGAATAATAGTGTCCAATTAAGTAGAGCACTCTCCATGAAAGTATCTGTAGAAGAGACACAAGGGAGAAACTGAATGTCTCTGAGAGAGGGATCGTTATTTAGCCTGATTTCCTTCTTGTGGATAGAATTGAGCAATTTTCCATGGCTGTGCAGATATGGGCTTTGTATAGAGTTAACAGCTGTGAAGGTGTGAATTAGTGTCTTGTGCAAAAAATAAGTACAAGTTTTTTAGTGGCTGCAGAAGCTATAGTTGAAATGTGTTTGTGCCAGGAAAAATCGGAGATGCAGATCAGTCCAAGAAGAGAAATCTGATTGTCTTTGGATATCTCAGTGTTAGTGAAGGTAAGGGGGATGGGATGTGAGATCTTTCTTGTGAGAGATCAGACTGGACTGAGTTTTGGTGGCATTGAAGTTTACAAGGTTGTCCTTGCCCCACAGTTAGGTATATAGTTAGGAGAACTGAGTTCAGGACACTGGTCATTGTAGATCTTTGAGGATTCTAATACTTGAACACTACAAGGTTTGTCGAATGAAAAGGAGGAATTGAGTGTATGTATTGTTAGCTTCGGAAGTCTGAGAGAGCAGGTCATTTATATACAATTGGAAGAGAGTGAATGAAAGAACAGATCCCTGAGATGATACTCCTGCATTGGTGGGGATATCTGAGGAAAGTAAACTGCCCACCATGACCTGTAGTGAGCGACCACTGAGAAAGTTAGAGATTTAATTGCAAAGTGAGGAAGGCAGACCATAGGATGGCAGTTTGTTATGTTCACCCCTCTGCCAAACCCGATCTTATGCCTTTGAAATGTCGAGAGCAACCACATGAGTTTCTTCAAATTTCTCCATGACTCGAGTCCAGAGGTGAATGGTGAAGGCAAAAAGAACAGTTGTAGATTTCAAGTGGCAGAATCCATACTGCTGGTCACTGATTAGTTGGTATGACTCTAGGTGGTTGTTCTTTTGGTCTTTTAATCTTTCAAGAGTTGGTTATTGATGACCTTTTCCATACTTTTAGAGAGAACAGAAGTGAGAGAATTGGATGGTAGTTTGTTGGTTGAGTTTTATCACCTTTCTTTGGGATGGGCTGGATGTGGACCTGCTTCAATGTTGTAGGGTAGATGCCAGTTGAATAGGATAGATTGAAGAGGTGATACAGGATAGATTTGAGTTCTGGGGCACAATTTTTTAACACAACAGGTGGGATACCATCAGGACCAGATGTCTTGTTTGTGTTCAGGTTATTGAGGATTCTTCGGATTTCTTTTTGTCGGAAGACTATTGGAGACATGAAGGGACCCATTCTTAGTAGTGTGGAGGGAACTTTGCCTGTATCATCAATGCAGGAATTTTGAAGAGAAGAGTGATTGCCATTAAGTTGTCCTTGTCTTTAGGTAACTACTGTACCATCCATTAGTGAGAGGATTTGTGTTCAGGTTATTGAGGATTCTTCGGATTTCTTTTTGTTGGAAGACTATGGGAGACATGAAGGGAGCCATTCTTAGTAGTGTGGATGGACCTTTGCCCATATCATCAATGCAGGAATTTTGAAGAGAAGAGTGATACTAGTAAGTTGGCCTTGTCTTTAGGTAACTACTGTACCATCCGTTTGTGAGAGGTTGGAAACTTGGGTAGGCAGAAGTTGCATCTTAAAGGCCATGGCAAGGGGAGGAGTGACTGTCATTTGGACAAGAAGGAAGTTTACAGCATTTGGTCCTTTCAAAGTCTGACTTGGACTTAGTGACGTGGTGATGATTTATTTGCAACTGCTGCAAGCTGTAGTATAGGCAGAGTGGATAGCTGGAGTTTTGGTCTTGATCCATTCCTTGTAAGCAGAATTTTTTTTCTTTTACAGTATCAACACTTTTTTGAGAAGAAGGTTTGGATTGGGGCTGAGAATTTGGTGTACAATAAGGGATGAAAGCCTTCATTCCTGTGAGGATGATTTCTGTTATTTGGTCTGAGCAGGTGTTTGGATTAGAAGAACTGAAGCAGTAGTCAGACCATGGGAAGGAAGAATGGAAGTTGCGGAACTGCCAGAACTCCCATTTGGTACCCTTGTAGTACCTAAGGACACGAGACTGCGAACGTGGTTGTTCCAATGCAAAAGAGACTTGTATGAGGTTGTGGTCCAAGTTACCAAGAGGAGAACTGACAATCACAGTATACCTGGAAGGGGACTTAACACATTAAGTGTGTTGGCAAGCTGGAGAGGTTGTCAGGTGTTCTGGTTTCTGATGGTCTTGTCAACATGATTCCTCAACATAAATTCTCTATTTACCAAAATTTATAAATTTACTTTTTATAAAGCCTGTCCATTCAACTTATCTTCATCTTCACCAACATGATTGGAAAGTGGCAGCACCAAGCCAATCTACAGGTTGCAGGTTTGATTCTTCAGTTTCATGAAGGTCTTTAGGGTAAGATGATTTTCATTGCCCTGTGTGAAACCATCACCCTGTTTATTGAAGTCCTTTGAAAAGGTACCATATTTAATCTTTAACATGGGGTTCTATACTTCCTACCTGCAGTAGGAACTAGTAAATGTGCTAATTTTTTATGGATGGGAGTTATAAAAAAAAAGTATTACATACTGTCTTACTAAGCTACATATACAATAATTCAGTTATTTTGACTGCAAAGGAAATGTTCTGGTAGGTTAATTGAAGACACCAATGCATGGTACTGTAGCACAGGCTGGTGACACACTAACCCAGCGATTTTCAACCGGTGTGCCGCAGCACATTGGTGTGCCACGAGATTTATGAAAACAAATTAAATGAAAGAAATAATGTCGTAATTTGCACATTTATTTATTAGTGTCTGATCTTCCATCTTCTTTTGTGTGTAAATCAATCAAAATTATGCCTATTTTTTGCCAGATCATCAAAAAAATTAAAAGAATATATTTTTAGTGTGCTGCAGAATTTTAATAATTAGTCTAGGTGTGGTGTACTATGATAAAGGTTGAAAATCACTGCCCTAACCCAATGAAGTTTCATTTATTTGAAAGTTAGGTAATTGAGATTAATTTCCTTGCATTTGGTCACATTATATTTTGAACTCTGTTTCTGCATTTGGTCTTTTAAGATTATATTGTAAGAACTAAGGTCATCTGAACAACTGAATGCTTCATATCATCAGCATTTTTATTCTTAATTTATTTTATTATTCACAGAGCATTGTATGCCAGAAATGCATTGATGGGAAGTACAGTGAGTGCCAAAATGAGTGTACTCCATGGTATTGATGCTTATTGTGCTAATTAGTGATGCTTTTGCTAATCCTTGAGATGTTGCAGGTCAGATAGTAATAATAATGGTTGATAGATGTGCAGCAGAAGCTATTATAAGATTCCTGTGGTCATTTATAATATAATATTATCAGCTTTCTGGAAAAATTCAAATCCTCTACAACTGGCTGCTCAAACATTTCATAGTGCTGTGAATAAGAAAAATCTAAAAAGTTTTAATTTTCATTTAAAAAAGTTCACTTTTTGTTTAAAAACAGTTAATGAATTTGTATAGTTTAGTAATTGAATGGTGATTTTTTAATTTGAAAAATTCTGCCCTTTCGGAATTACTCCTTAACATGTATTAACATATATTGCATAGGTGGTGTAAGTGGTATTGGAGGGATGGCCAACTTGAGCAGCTTACTTAGTGGAAGCAGTCGTCCTTCTAGTACTCAGTCATCAACAGCTGAGTAAGTATTGCTAATTAAACTCACAGTAATCCTTACATTTTTTATTATCATTGGACTTATATGGAATGTTCAACCTCAGTGAGAAAGCTTGTGTAGCTAACAGTACTTATAGCACATTTTTTTCTTTTAGTTTTTAAATTCATTCGGTGTTAACATTTACATTCCCTAACTTAATACTATCAGTTTGGGTTCACAGTTGATATTGAATTTTACTTTAAATTGTAATGGGTAAATTACTTGAACTCTTTTGGAAAAATAGAATTATATTCTAGCTCTACTACTTTGAATTCTATAGATGCTCACTGCATGTGGAGATGAATCATTTCATTACTGATGGACTTATGAAACACTTGACTGTTCTTGTCCTTTTATATAGTAATTACATATGATACAGCTCTCCCATCCTCATAAGGCACCTGTTCTTGGTGACTTCCCAGTAATAGGACTAGCTCTTTTCATAATTTCCTTTATCTTTGCATTTCTTGCCATATTCTTTGATCTACTTCCGAGTCTTTTCTGTTATTCTGTCTTCTAGATAGCCATCATTGGGATCCATTGTCTTGCCCTGTGTTGGCTGTGCCACACAACCTGTGGACATTCTGAAAGAAAGATCCTTGTAGTCTTGAACTACTTTGGCTCTTTGCTTGCTAAAGATGGGCAGCCCTGGTTGCCTGGCTAGGATCAATCAGATAATAGACTTGCCTGCAAGTGTCAAATGTGTTACAGTAAGTCTCCTATCCCATGGTTCAGGAACAGGATCCATGGCTTGCTGTGGTGCTGGTACAGTGTACATGTGTGTGTGTGTGTTGTGACTTATTCTATGTTCACAACATCCTTAAAACCTTATCAGTAGTTTTAACATTTCAGAAAAACTCTGTCTTCTATATGGAAAGTTTCTGGAGAAATAACTAAAACCTTATCCACAGTTTGAAATCCTTATCAGACTGAGAATCCTAAATAAAACAAACTTTATAAGGATCATTCTATATGAAGTGGAAATCAATAAAGTTCCTTTCATCTTTAACTGAAATAAATCCTAATGGATTAATAACTATAAAAACTTCACTTATCTCTTTATAACAAGAATATCCTCTCTGTCTTTTATTTCTTTCTTTCTTCTAATTTCTGTCCAGTTTTCATATATTAAAGACACAAACTCCACATGTTTATTTTCTCCTGCTCTGTGTCCTTTCTTACTTCATGGACTACTAAATGCTTAACAATACAACATTCATTTCAAAATTAATTTTCAGTTCCATGCATGCTTGGAAATGCAACTGAAAAACTTCCACTTAAGTCCACCATCATGTGCCACCATTACTGCTTTCCAGCATTGGCTTGAAAAGACAAAGTTCTTCCTTCACAGTGCAGAAAAATTTATTTAATTATAATTTCAAAATGAAACAGTCCAAAATTATAACAGTTCATTTTATAATATTTCATGTGCTGAGGTAAGGTCATTTAATTATCCATGTACAGGTATCCCTCGATGTTACCGTGTATATCAAAATCGTGTTAATCAATTCTACTAATCAATAGTAAAAAGTACAATTCGTCTTTGATCGATTACTGTACTAATAGTTCGTTTTATATGGTACTCTTTTAGGAAAGATAAAAAATGAACGCAAAGTAAATGTTTAATAAATACTTGTACCTGCATTAGTTACTGCAATTTTTTTTAATCAAAAGAAGTTATAAAGAGTCATTTGAACAGTTTTAGTTTTTTTCTTATCGGCATGAATTCTACGATAACAAGCAAAATGACTCTCCAGACTTCAGCAAACAAGCATTAACATCTGGATCCATATCCATTACTTGCTGCTTAAGCGATTCTGAACTGCGAAATATTCCATCCAGTTCTTTGACTGTTATTTCCTTTGGAACCTCATCTTCACATTCCAATTGCTCGTTATCTTCATATGTGCGTTGTTCAATTTTAAGAAGATCGTTGTCTCTGAAATCTTTTGAATTTGAATCCAATAATTGCTTAACATCTTCTGCATCAACACCATCAGAACTGAGGTCTTCACCAATTGCAACAATTTCTTTGTTCACAGGATTTTGAAAACAACTTAAGTCATTAGCGAATTCTGGCAGAAGGTTTTTCCAAACAGCTTTCATGCAACTAGAAGACACTTGCTCCTACAAGTCACGAATGTTCTCAATTGCATGTTTAATGTTAAATTTTTTCCAAAATTCGTGGAGCGTAATCACATTTTCTCCCGTTGTTGTTTCTACTGTCTTTGAGAATGTCTTTTTAAGGAAGTAGGCTTTGAAAGTTGCAATGAAACCCATGCCCATGGGTTGTAGCAATGATGTCGTATTTGGTGGGAAAAATAAAACTTTCACATTCTCACACAGATCATCAAGAGAATTTGGATGACCACCAGGCTGCTAGCCTCGTGGCGTGAGCATGATTTTGCATGGTAAATTTAATGGCGCGTTAATCAAAACTCTTGCCGCATATATCAAGGGATTGCCGCAATTAATTTCGCAGTGATAATCAAATCCACGTTAAGCAAAACTGCATTAAGCAAGGGATATGAATATGATATCCTGTAATATGAATTCTAGCAGTAACTTTCGTTTCCCTCATAATTTACATTGTCAGTTATGTCTTGTAAACAACATTTGTCTACACACAAACAGCGAAGAAACATTTCAAGACTTGACAGCTCATACAAAATCATAATTCTGCTAACAATTAATTTTCATAAATTTATTTCACATCTAAATAACAAGACTTCACCAGCTAAAATATTAAAATAACATTGTAAAACTTCTTGCTCACAACATACAAAAATGAAACACGTTTTTAAATTAAGTGAAATGTCTTCCAGAAAGGTGTTCTTTGAGAAAGTCAAACAAATGGAAGTATGAGGGGTGTAGAGAAATGTTTCCCAATGATTACAGTGCAACCACTCGTGAGTGGTGTGTGGAGTAGCATCCCCTTGAATATTAAAAAATACAGTGTTTGCCTAGTTTCACTGTTATATATTTCACACTCCTACTCATTTATTTGAATAACTCTTGGCATACAGTTAGTTTTCTTTCTCTTTTTTTTTTTTTTTTTACTTTGCATGTCACTTGTGGGATATCTGACTTTTAATACAGATATCCTACAGCAGCATCTGGAATAATCCTAGTGTTTCACTTCTGTCTGAATGCATTTATTGCCTGCCATGTGTGACTCCTTGGTCGATGGGTAGCTCTGATGCTGAACAAAAAACCACTTTAGCATGAATTTTTCATATTGAAATTTTTCAGGGGCTCTTACAAGGTCCTGACCAACTATAGATACTTAAATAATCATTTGATAACAGAAGAAAGAAACAAAAAGGACATGTTCACCAGTATAAATATACCAGTGTTTCTTATCATCCATGCAACAGGTGAAAACCAATAGAACAAATGTCAACTTTCTTTATTCAAAAGGATTCAAGACTGGTAGGTTCTCCCAAAACAGTCAAGAAACTTCTGATGATATCCTTGTGGAAACATCATGTCAGAAAAATTGAAAAACTACTGAAAGTGACATCAGTGGGTGGAATGAGATGCAGAGTAACATCTGATAAAACACTAAAGTCTTCTAGAGGAGTATATCAGAATGGGATCTCTTTGATGTTACAGATGAGGAAATATATTCAGAGCTTAAAGATCAAGGATTATATATATATATATATATATATATATATATATATATATATATATATATATATAGGGATAGTCACCTGGTTCTGACCAGGAATATTACCTTTACTTTTTAAACACCTAAATCTTCAGCATCTGTAAAAGCAGGTTGTCTCAACTGTCCTGGTAGGCTGTGCATCCCTAATCTCCTGAGATCTTTTCAATGTCAGAAATATGGGTATGCTCAAACTGTTTCTAATAGCTCTACCACCTGTGCCTGATGTGATAGTAAAGAGCTCGATAAAGCTTTCCCTGCAAGGAAAGCTAAATGTGTTAACTATGAGGGAGATTATTATAAATTTAGTTTAATCCTTTATCCAAGTTTGAGCAAACAAAGTTTGCACCTGAAAGTATCTTCAAGACTGGGGTAAGGTGGTACAACACCAGGGCAACTCGTTGCAAAGGTGGAGCAAGATACTAAAACTCTTGTCTCAGTATCTCCTATAATGCAAAATACATCTCCTTGCAGATATGTCTAATGTTATGCATTAAGGGAAGGGCCACTACCCAGACTACTTTCAACCTTTATTGAGGTCTCTTCAGTGGGAGCCAGGCCCAAGTTGAGACAGGCCCAAGTTGAGATACCAGGCAGAAGCATTAGCAGGTCATCTCAACCTATAGGAGTTACCAAGTGGTGTGCCACCCTTTTTTAATAAATTACTCTGGATTTAGAAAAAGATGTTGAAAGTTTATTTTTCACTAGGTTAGAGTATAATAATAGTTTAATCCTTTATCCAAGTGTGAGCAAACAAAGTTTGCGCCTGAAAGTATCTTAAGGACTGGGGTAAGGTGGTACAACACCAGGGCCACTCGTTGCAAAGGTGGAGCAAGCTACCTTTGCAACCACCTTTGATATTTGATATCTGTTTGATATCAAATATCAAAGGTGGTTGCAACTATTTGATATCTGTCCATCATACATCCTCTAATTATTATCATCATC
This sequence comes from Typopeltis vanoorti, assembly GCF_054136105.1. NCBI lineage: Eukaryota > Metazoa > Arthropoda > Arachnida > Uropygi > Thelyphonidae > Typopeltis > Typopeltis vanoorti. Next base: position 12,609,057 of record NC_143569.1, read on the forward strand.
TTCACCAAATTCCTGCCATGTACCCTCAAGGGGTGTACAGGATATGATAGTACTACATGAAAAAAATTACATCATTATTAATTTCCTATCTACAATTTTCCTCCAAATCAGTCTGTTACTTGTCAAGACTCTAACATTATCAGATCTTATATTTCTATCATCTAAAGCACTTTGTATCGTATCAATCCACCTATATCTTGGCCTTCCTCTGGGTCGTTTTGCTGCCACCCTGGCAGAGAACACTTGTTTTGCTAATCTTTCCTCGCCCATTCTATTTAAGTGACCATACCACCTGAGATTAGCTCTGCTAACGTATTCCTGGATGCTGACAATGTCAAGTTCTTTCATAATATCCTCGTGTTTAATATGATATTGCCATTGAGGCCATCTGTTCACGCCTATAATCTTTCTCAGGACTCTCATATCTGTGGTCTCTAGTCTTTGGTCAAGTGTTTTACTTCTGACCCAGCTCTCAGATCCATAAGTTAAAACTGGTTTGAACACTGTCTTGTATACAGCTAATTTAGTGTTCCGAATAATTTCTCTCTTATTCCATATGAATTTATTCAATTGCCTTCCCACCATACCAGCTTTGCTGATTCTGTTGTCTATTTCTATATTTAGTTTACCATCTTCAGTAAAAATCGTGCCTAAATAGCTGAAATGTTTTACTTGTTCCACAGGTTCTCCATTCACAACACAGTTGACATTTTCAACTGTGTTGTGAATGGATAACTTCTTGCTGACCTTCATACCATATCTATTACAACAGCTATTCAATTTAGTCAGAGAATCTTGCAGACTTGTAGCAGATTTATTTAGAAGTATAACATCATCCGCATAAAGCAAAGAGCTGACATTAACATCTCCAATTTTGATATCAGGTTTAATACCACTTTCCTTCATAATGTGATCCATATAGATAATGAATAACAGAGGGGATAATGTACATCCTTGTCTCACACCAGATTTAACATTAAACCATCTTCCTGTACTTCCTTCAATTCTGACTGCTGACTTACAACTCAAATAAAGACTAAGTATTGCTTGGTATAATGCCCCATTCACACCATATAACTGCAGCGTATTGAATAGCTTCTCTCTTGGCACCTTGTCATATGCCTTTTCCAGATCGACAAAACTTAAATCCAGATCTTTGTTATATTCCCATGCTTTCTCGACTATTTGTCGTAAAGTGAAGATCTGATCCTGACAGCCTCTATTTGGCCTGAATCCAGCTTGTTCTTCACCAAGTTTTTCTTCCACAATTCTTCTCAACCGTTTCTCAAGTATACTTGCATAGATCTTGCCAGGAACACTCAGTAGGGAAATACCTCTGTAATTCTCACATGCAGTTTTATTTCCCTTTTTATATATGGGTACTATGAGAGCTCTACTCCAATCATTGGGAATTTGTCCCTCTGTCCAGGCTTTCTGAACTATGCAGTGCAGCCACTGTAATACTCTTATACCACCATACTTCAGCATTTCTGGTCGAATATCATCTACTCCTGCTGCCTTTCCACATTTCAAGCCTTTGATGGCTTTTTCTACTTCAAGTATGGATATGTATTCCTGACTGCATGCCTGGTCAGTGTTTTTTACCACTGTGCTGTCATCACTGCTTGTTTCATTTAGCAGTTTATCAAAGTAATTATTCCATACTTCAAGGATATCTTTTTCTCCCGTTTTCATGTCACCTTTATCATCTCTAATTCCTTTTACAGCACTCTTTCCCCCATTCTTAAGTTTCTTCAACAACCTCCAGAATATTTTGCCACCTTCTTGATATTTATTTTCTATATTCTTGCCAAAGTCCTCCCATTACTTTTGTTTAGCTAGTTTTACACAGTGTTTAGCATTCTTGAATTTGTCCCTGTATTCTATAAGAGCACAAGCTGACTTATTTGACAGGAACCTTTGATATGCTTTCTTCTTTTCCTTCACTGCCTCTTTAACTTCCTGTGTCCACCAGGGAGTTCTGATTTTTCTATCCTTGCAGACAACCTCACCACATGCCTCTCTATCTGAATCAATCAATGTTTTCTTCAGAGTTTGCCACTGAATCTCCAATGCTTGATTCCTGTTCTCAAACTCTTTCATTTTTTCTTCAATAATCTTTGTGTATTTTAGTCTACAGTTCACATCTGAGAGCTGCTCAACTTTTATTCGCTTTAAAACTTTCTTACATGTTATTCTTTTTCAATATGAAATTCAATTTTACCCTCCTCAAGACTAAATAGTGATCACTTCCAATTTCAAATCCTCTGTACACTCTGGTGTCCTGCACCAGGGAGAAAATATCACTATCAACAATAACATAGTCAATGAGACTTTTCTTATTCCTAGCCTCTTCTCTCCATGTGAATTTGTGCACATTTTTATGTTGGAACATGGTGTTAGTAATGACCAGTCCATGTCCTGAGCAGAAATCCAACAGATATTTGCCATTATTATTAGCTTTGCTCTTTTCTCCAAATTTTCCCAAAATATTTTTGTATGTCTCACAATCATTTCCTACTCTGCTATTTAGATCCCCAACAAGGACCAACTTTTCATTTTTCATTGTTTCAGTTGCTTTTTCTAAAGCCTCAAAAAATTCCTCCACTTCTACCTTAGTAGAACCTTCTGTGGGACCATAGGCACAAATAAGTCTCATTGTACAGTTCCCCATTCTCATATTTACCCACATTACTCTACTTGAGACTGCCTGCCATTCAAGAAGATTAGCCTTGTATTTTGTGTTGAATACTATGGCTACTCCTTCTTTTCCTTGATTGTCATTGCCTGAATATAACATTTATTCTTAGAGAATAAATTTTGTATTTATTGCTCAGAAAGAGCTCACCAGTTTTGGTCTTTTTTGTTTCAGTCACCCCTATTATGTCGATCTGGTACTTATCTAATTCCTCAACTAGCTCCATTTCTTTGCCATTCAGGCTTCTTACGTTGATAGTACAGATCTTTAACTCTGGTGATGTTGAGTTGGGGTTTATTTTCAGATTTGTTCCAGGAGCTGACTTTTTGCTGTTCACCCTGGTTTCCTGGCGAAAACAACGGGGGCCTTGTTTAACCGGGCGACGCCCCAGACGCCATAAAATTTTGTCATGTTGTACCATCATTCTATATTTTGGTTTAACCAATAAGAATACAATTTGGTCGGCTAAATCCCAAATTGCCAGCCCATCCTCGTCCGTTCAGTATCCAAGTAGATACCCAACAGGGTGCATCACGATAAGGTGAGGATTGGACATTAGGTCAGAAGCCATGGTCAGTTATCCGCATTCCTTTAAATGCTATGTGGAGTTTCCTCTCAGTTATACAGCCTTGACCCTTAAGCACTCTAATTATTATTATTATTAAAATCTCCATGGAGTCAAAAGTCTCGTTGTGGGAGGTCTCACTGTTACACACATAGTTTATCATATCTTGCCTTAAATATGTTCACTGTCTTCTTGTTCAAGCAATGACAATCAATGGAAAGAAGGAGTAGCCATTGTATTCAACACTAAATATGAGACTAATCTTCTTGAATGGCATGCAGTCTGAAGTAGAGTGATGTGGCAAATATCAGAATGGGAAACTGGACAATGAAACTTATTTGTGCCTATAGTCCCATAGAAGGTTCTCATAAGGTAGAAGTGGAGGTATTTTTTGAGGCTTTAGAGAAAGCAACTGACACAATAAAAAAGGAAAACTTGCTCCTTGTTGGCGATCTAAATAGCAGAGTAGGAAATGATTGCTAGACATACAAAAATATTTTGGGAAAATTTGGAGAAAAGAGCAAAGCTAATAATAATGGCAAATACCTGTTGGATTTCTGCTCAGGAGATTCACTGGTTATTACTAACACCATGTTCCAACATAAAAATGTGCACAAATTCACATGGAGAGAAGAGGCTAGGAATAAGAAAAGTCTCATTGACTATGTTATTGTTGATAGTGATGTTTTCTCCCTGGTGCAGGACACCACAGTGTACAGAGGATTTGAAATTGGAAGTGATCACTATTTAGTCTTGAGCAGGATAAAATTGAATTTCATATTGAAAAGAAGAACATGTAAGAAGGTTTTAAAGCGAATAAGAGTTGAACAGCTCTCAGATGTGAACTGTACACTAAAATACACAAAGATTATTGAAGAAAAAATGAATGAATTTGAGAACAGTAACCAAACCTTGGAGATTCAGTGGCAAGCCTTGAAGAAAACCCTGATTGATGCAGCCAGAGAGGCATGTGGTGAGGTTGTCTGCAAGGATACAAAAATCAGAACTCCATGTTGGACACAAGAAGTTTAATATGCTTTTTTAGAAATTTGAAATTTATGATTTTCAAGAAAGCATATCAAGAAGTTTGATATGCTTTCTTCTTTTCCAGTGAAGGAAAAGAAGAAAGCATATCAAAAATTTCTGGCAAATAAGTAAGCTTGTGCTCTTAGAGAATACAGAGACAAATGTAAGAAAGCTAAACACTGTGTAAAACTGGCTAAACAAAAGTCATGAGAGGACTTTGGTAAAAACATAGAAAATAAATATCAAGAAGATGGCAAAATATTCTGGAGGTTGTTGAAGAAGCTTAGAAATGGAGGAAAGAGTGCTGTAAAAAGAGTTAGAGATGATAAAGGTGACATGAAAACGAGAGAAAAAGATATCCTTGAAGTATGGAGTAATTACTTTGAAAAACTGCTAAATGAAACAAGCAGTGATGACAGCACAGTGGTAAAAAAAAAACTGACCAGGCATGCAGTCAGGAATACATATCCATACTTGAAGTGGAAAAAGCCATCAAAGGATTAAAATGTGGAAAGGCAGCAGGAATAGATGATATTTAACTAGAAATGCTGAAGTATGGTGGTATAAAAGTCTTACACTGGCTGCACTTCATAGTTAGAAGCCTGGACAGAGGGAAGAATTCTTGATGATTGGATAAAAGGGGAAATAAAACTGAATGTGAGAATTACAGAGGTATTTCCCTATGGAGTGTTCCTGGTAAGATTTATGCAGGTATGCTTGAGAAACAGTTGAGAAGAATTGTGGAGAAAAGCTTGGTGAAGAACAAGCTGGATTCAGGCCAAATAGAGGCTGTCAGGATCTTATCTTCAATTTACGACAAATAGTTGAAAAATCATGGGAATGTAACAAAGAACTGTATTTAAGTTTTGTCGATCTGAAAAAGGCATATGACAAGGTGCCAAGAGAGGAGCTATTCAATACACTACAGTTATATGGTGTGAATGGGGCATTATATCAAGCAATACTTAGTCTTTATTTGAGTTGTAAGTCAGCAGTTAGAATTGAAGGAAGTACAGGAAGATGGTTTAATGTTAAATCTGGTGTGAGACTGGGATGTACATTAACCCATCTGTTATTCATTATCTATATGGATCACATTATGAAGGAAAGTGGTATTAAACATGATATCAAAATTGGAGATGTTAATGTCAGCTCCTTGCTTTATGCAGATGATGTTATACTTCTAAATAAATCCGCTACAAATCTGCAAGATTCCCTGATTAAATTGAATAACTAATGTAATAGATATGGTATGAAGATCAGCAATAAAAAGACAAAGACAATGAAAATAGGCAGAATCATTGAAAATGTTAACTGCATTGTGAACAGAGAACCTGTGGAACAAGTGAAACATTGCAGCTACTTAGGCATGATTTTTAGTGAAGATGGTAAATTAAATATGGAAATAGATCACAGAATGGGCAAAGCTGGTATGGTAGGAAGTCAATTGAATAAATTCATATGGAATAAGAGAGAAATTAGTCGAAACACTAAATTAGCAGTATACAAGACAGTGTTCAAGCCAGTTTTAACTTGTGGATCTGAGAGCTGAGTCAGAAGTAATACACTTGACCAATTACTAGAGACCGCAGATATGAGAGTCCAGAGGAGGATTAGAGGTGTGAACAGATGGCATCAGTGGCAATTTCATGTTAAAAACCGAGGATATTAGGAAAGAACTTGACATTGTCATCATCCAGGAATGTGTTAGCAGAGCTAATCTCAGGTGGTATGGTCACTTAAACAGAATGGGCGAGGTAAGATTAGCAAAACGAGTGTTCTCTGCGAGATAAGCAGGAAAACGACCCAGAGGGAGACCAAGATATAGGTGGATTGATACGGTACAGAGTTCCTTAGACGATAGAAATTTAAGATCTGATAATGTTGGAGTCTTGGCAAGTAACAGACTGATTTGGAGGAATATTGTAGATAGGAAGTTAGTAATGATGTAAATTTTTCATGTAGTACTATCATATATTCCAGACATCCCTTGAGGGTACATGGCAGGAATTTGATGATGTCTTCTTGTTCACTACACTCCCAGACAATGCATTCCAATCATTCACTACTTTCCATGCTAAAAACCTGTTACTCATCCCCTTGCTCACACTCTTGTTATATACAGCTTTCAGGGATGACCACTTGTTTTCTCCCTATCTTTTCCCATTCTGTGCAAAACCTCCCTGACATTAATTTAATAAGGTAATTATCTTTCTGTAGCTGTATAAATTCCATTTCCCTCCCTGCATGTGACATTCCTCCTCCCAATATGTACCCATAGTCGAAATTCCCCATAATAATTACTCGACCTGCACTTACTCTCTAATTTGCCAATGCATGTCATGTACATTCTCTCTTATACCCCCTGGGTTATAGCAGGAACCAATTATATACGTTGGCTGTTCAATAAGTTATAAGACTATATTTATACATAAAACAGATTACCTTTAATCATCATCATTTACGTGGTCTTTTTCGAAGTAACTACCGTGAGACGCGATGCACCACTTCTTAAACACATGTGAAAGTCCTTTTTTTGAGAGTTCTTTCAAAACCTCCTCCACAGCTTTTACACATGCTTTGTTGCTTTTGAAATGGCAGCCTCTTAGTGGTTGCTTGAGCTAAGAAACAGCTAGAAATCGCACACCTCGAGATCAGGACTGTATGGAGGGTGTGGTAGGATATCTATGTTGTTCTTCTGCAAAACGTCCACTACACAACCAGCAATATGTGACCTTGTATTATCGTGGTGCAATAAGAAGCCATTCTTCAGCAATGGATGCTTCCTTTTGATGTGCTGTACCATTGTCCATAAATCATCCACATAGTATGAGCCGTTTACAGTATTCCCGGGTTCTACAGCGTGTTGGTAAACAATGCCTTCATAGTCAAAAAACATTATGGTCAACTTTACCAGCTGATTTTACAGTTTTTGCTTTCTTGGGGGGTAGCCGAAGACGGATGCTTCCATTCACTGTTTTGTTGTTTCATTGTAGGGTCATAGTGATACAACCAAGCTTCATCTGCTGTAATGATGCGTTTTAAGAAGTTGTCGCCTGCTTGTTCCAGTCTTTCTTTCCATTCTATGCACACATCCACTCGATGCTGCATTTGCTCCGGTGTCAAGAGTTTGGGAATCCATCGGGCGCAAACACGTTTCAGTCCCAAATGTTCAGCCATGATTGAGTGAACACTTCCCACAGAAATATTCAGGACAACATGGCTGGCGTACTGTAATTCTGCGATCCTCCTTGATGATAATCGCTGCTGTGTTGATCATTGTCTGTGTGATGGACGTTGAAGGTCTTCCCTCACGTTCAAGATCTTCCACATTTTGCCTTCCTTCCTTAAAAGTTTTATGCCAGCGGAAAACACTTGCCTTCGACATTGCTTCATCGTGGGAAGCTTCACGTATCATGTTAAAAGTGTCCAATGCCGATTTTTGCAAATGCACACAAAATTTAATCGCATTCGACGACTGGTCGCGGCTCGTAGGCACGCCGAAACAAGCTTGCATTTAGTCACGTGACACTCTGGCACATCAGCCCGTATACGTCATCTATCGACCTCTTTTGTTAATACAGACAGCAACATTTCTTTATTCCTTAGAAATTAATATTGTGATGAGTGGTTTCGCAACAGTAAAATTAGTCTTACTATTGAACAGCCCTCGTATTTTGTCCTCTTGGCATCTATCACACACCAGATAGCCTCAAATGAACTGCCTTCTGCATCCCTGTCCTCCTGATGTACTTCTCTTTTTGGCTTCAATTTCACTGCTATGATCAGCAAAATCTGTTTCTTCTGTGAAGATACTGTATCTTTTGCATTTTATTCCTATGAATATTTCATTCTTGGTCAATCAAGTCTCAGTGATTTCTGTAACTTTTGGCCAAGTTGAACTAACCAATTCCAAAAACTCCTTGCCCTGATTTCAAAGATTTCTGATGTTAGTGTACATAAACTGAATTATCCCCTTCATCCCATAACTTTCTTTACACCTTGTGTTGTTTAGTACACTTAAAGAACTTTTGATGCTACATTTGGTATCTTGCGATCATTCTCCCACTTACCTGTAGATCACCTCTACCCATGCTCATCTGTATCTGCCCTCCCCCCTCCCAAAAAAAAAAAACATTCTAGTTTCCCAGATTGCACTTCTGAACTCTTGCACAATTATTTCAATATCTCTCAGAGTTGCATGCCATTCAATTTGCACTTGTGCATATAAAAGAAAAGTTGTACAAAATTTCTTTTACAAAGGACCCTGGACCCATGCTCATCTGTATCTGCCCTCCCCCCTCCCAAAAAAAAAAAACATTCTAGTTTCCCAGATTGCACTTCTGAACTCTTGCACAATTATTTCAATATCTCTCAGAGTTGCATGCCATTCAATTTGCACTTGTGCATATAAAAGAAAAGTTGTACAAAATTTCTTTTACAAAGAATTAATTTATATAAACACATTTGATTTATAAATTCTATTTTGTGTAGATGCTGCATTGCTCAATTTGTTTTTGTACATAACATATTTCCTTATTTATACCTTTATGACTAATCCAAATAGCTATTGTGTTAATTATACCTTTATGACTATTTATATTACCTTGTATACTGCTGTAACTTTTTGATATGATACATTATGACCTTTGCTGTTCCTGCACCAATAAACTGTAAATCAACCAGTCAATATCTTCAGTTCTGATGAGGCTGTTTCAGAAGATAACTGAGCAACATCTTAACTGGCATGATATATGGCATAATGCATATGTTTTAATTCAATATGGAAATTGTTCCAAGTCTGACATTGTATTAAATGTTATAAGCACCACTTTGTTAATTTGTGTAAACAAGTTTTTTTCTCTCCTCCTGTTCTGTTCCAGATTTTTTTTTTTTTTTTGGTGGTGGGGGGTGGAATAAAAGCCTGTGACATGCATTCTTGTATAAGGAAGTTTATGAATTAAACAGTAAGAAAACAGCTTTTGTTGTTATATGCATGTGTACACACCATTATTATTATTCAGGCCTCCAAGGAGTCAAAAGACTCATCGAGGGAGGTCCTTCCTAAGACATAAAGTCTGTCAAGACTCATCGAGGGGAGTTCCCCCCCTGAGAAACACAAAGTCTATCATACCACTCTTTAAACTCACTGGCCGTTCTCGCTCCCACCACTCCATCAGGCAATGCATTCCACGGCTCAACCACCCTCCACACAAAGAAACCACTCCTTACCCTCTTGCTCACAGTTTCCTTTCATAACTTCCAGGGATAGCCTCTTGTCATCACTCCTTCCCGCTGGTATCATTGTATGATCACCTACAAATATAGGGAAGTTTCAGATGGACCTAATGAAATTCTCAAGTAGTTTAGTCCTCAGTTATCTGTCTGTCATCATTCATCTATTATCGAAATGGATACTTACCAGGATTCTCCACGAGAAAGTGAGACGTTAGAAGTATCAACAATTTTGTTTTCTTAATTGGCTCTGTCAAGGTCTTATCTCAGTAATTTAGCTTTACCCTTAGAGGGGGATCTTGTTAATATAACTACAATTAAAAAAATATATTAATATATTAAACATGAAATGAGCTTAAAGTTTAATCATCATTTTAATTCTACATTATAGTTTTTTTTTTTAATATGAAATTTTAAATTATTGCTTGATTCAAGTATGTTCATATTCAAAAGATTAAAATTAGCAAAACATAACTCATTGGCCATTTATCACATGTATGTTCATGTACCATGTGATGGTTGAAAGAAATGTTCACCCACTTTAGAAAGTACATGGGCTCTGTATACTGATCATTGGAGGAGAATGGAATGTCAAGATTGGAACAGAGAATGGGAAAGAGTAATATTAGGGCAAATGTGAATATGGTGAAGACAATGAAAGAGAAAAAGATTATTTGAGTTTGCCTTAAAGCACAACATGTTAATTTGTAATAGAAAGTTCCAGCAGAAAGTTGGTATGGCAATCACCCAATGAAAGAGCAAAAAAAAAAAAAAAAAACTTGCTAGACATAATATTCATAAGCTAAAGATGTGCCACATCAATCTAACAGTGTTGAAGTTTTCAAGGAGCAGACATGGCATCAGATTTTGATATATTCAGTCAGTAATCAATAGCTTAGTTATTGCTTGCATCATGTTAAATCTCATAATATAAGGTGCAGTTTCAAAGTAAAAGCAATGTAAGGTAATTGAGAGAAATCACAGTAAAAGTATATAGGAAAGTGCTCAAAGAAGAATTGAAATCCATTGTGGAAAACATTGAAGATAGAAAAACAATGAAGTGGTGTCTGCAATCAAGAGGATGCTGGAAGAAATGGTCCCAGAGATAGATGCCAAAGAAGAGGTGGGTTTTAACAAGTGCTATTAAAACCAATTCAAGAAAAGAGAACACTTCATGTGTTGAGGCTTAAGTGCTGGGAGGATATCATGTTGGAAGTCAGCTATAATAATCAGCTAATACCTTTTTATTCCCGTATAGGGAGTAGGCAAGGCCGTTTAGCCCTATCTAACTTTTGGAGACTGAGTGGGCAGTTCAATCTCCACTGGCAGCCAATCAGAGATAGCTGGCCCAAGGCTATCACTAATTAAGCGGCACGCAGTGAAGAGAGATAGCTCAACGAGTGCCACCAACTCGTGGTCCCTAACCCTATCACAATATATTTAATGTCTGAAATAATGTGGGTTCTATGGTCAATTTTCTTGAGCTTACGGGATGAAAAACCTGAGTTTCTGGGAGGAAAAAACCCACTTGCTCATGCCAGAGATCGACTAACTCAGGAACTGTTCGAAAAAAGGCTTAGCAAAATTTCCTCTTCTCGATGACTAGATTCGAAACAAAGTCTTCCTTCGTGCAGTCAAGCACCGTGATTTGCAAATGCCACATCCACTTATCTACACAGGCTTGTGTTGGAGGTTTAATGGAATATTTATAGCACTAGGAAAGGATTTAAAAAGGCAGATAAAAACACAGGCAGATACATTCACAAACTCTCCCACCACCTCTCAATAATATGGCATTATTAAAACTAACCAATAGAGCCCACAATCTTTGTTCCAGTGGAACCTCCCATTCAACTGAACTCAACCACATACACATTACCTTCTTTTTCAGTAGCGATTACAGAATTTAAAAAAAAATCAGTTCCTTCCCCATTCCCTGGCCATCTCTTCAGAAGGATTTCAGAAATGCCATCACCATTCCCCTACGTCCATGACACATAAGAAAAAAATAGCCAGGTCCTTAAAAAAAGTACAAGCTCTACACAGCTTTTAAGCCCCACCATAAATTTGCTACCCTTATCCATTCTACCAAAGATCAGCTCCCTCCTGTCTCAGTGGCTGGAGTATATAAAGTAACTTGTTTCTGCAAGCTGGCTTACTTTAGACATATAGGTAGATCAGCAACCATCTATTTAGAAGAACACAAATCTGTAATTATGACGGTTAATCTGGCCTTGAAAACCGTGTTTTGGATACAACCCACAGGATCTCCTGGAGAAAAACCATCATTCTCTGCCATAGTAAATTCAAAAAAGAAAGACTGTTTTTAGAATCTGTGATGGCACTCAGAAATCAATGAATTTAAATAAATATGGTTGCATAAAACTTCCCGAAATTTGGGAAACATTAATTATCAGAGGTCTCACTTTATATCCTGGGCTGCATACAAACACCCATAGAGGATGCACACCTAGATAGGACTATATAAGATGTTGGAAGTTTATTTTTCACTTGTTTAGACTATAAATAAACTTCCAACATCTATCTCTAAATCCAGAGTAATTCAATAATAAGGTGGTACATATGTTGGCAACTCCTATAGGTAAATATGACCTCTCCTATTGCTTCTGCCTTAGTATCTCCACGTTTGGGTCTGCCTTCCACCGACGAGACCTCAATAAAGGTAGTGGCCCTTCCCTTAATGCATAGCAGTATACATGTCTGCAAGGAGATGTGCTTTACATTATGGGAGATACTGAGACAAGAAGTGATGAGAGCTTGGTCCACCTTTGCTCAGAGTTGCCTGGTGTTGCACTACCTTACCTCAGTCCTGAAGATACTTTCAGATGCAAACTTTGTTTGCTTACACTTGGATAAAGGATTAAACTAAATTTATTATGAACTGAAATACAAGGAATCCAAATACTGGAACCGAGTAAAAAGCCATTAAACATATTCAATTGTTATCATCCTCCTGACAAACCTGGACCAAATCTTTCCAACCTATCCCATCTCATTGAAGAAAACTCCATTATCTTAGGAGACATGAATAGCAAACACTTGTTATGGGGTTCTGAGGAAGTAAACCCAACAGGAGAAAACCTGAGTAATTTCTTAGATGAAACAGGACTAATAACTCTCAACAGTGGAGAACCTACTTATCTGTCTCATTCTTATGGTACAAAAGATGCCCTAGATATCACTGCGGTGTCTCTCGATCTTCACGACAAAGCTATTTGGTCTGTTTTGGAACCAGTAGGAAGCGACCATACTCCAATATTAATCAATCTGAACCCAAAAATGACTAGACCCACCCAAAAAAGAAAATATCATTGGAACTTCCAGAAGGCAAATTGGGAGAAATGCAAGGATGAAGTAAGTAAAATGCTGAAAGATCACACATACCATGATGACTTAGACAAAGACTATATAGCTTGGAAGAATACTATCCTAAATGCAGCAGAGAAAAGTTATTTCAAACTACACAAAGGTTCACCAGGAACTTGCCAGTAAAATAACTAAACGAAATGAATTATTTAACATCTTAAAAATTGGAAGCTCTCCAGAAACCAGGATCGAGTACAAGATAAATGCTGAAATTAAACAAAAATATAATATATTACAAATAACTAGGTGGCAAGAATTTTGCCACATAACACTTAAATCCAAATACTACAGATACCAAACTTTGGATGACTGCTAATTTACAAAGAGACATACCAAAGGCAAGTGAGACTAACACACTAAAAGATCCAGATGGAAATATCAAAATTGGAGATAGGGAGATAGCAAATACCTTGGCCTTTCATTTTCAAAATATAAGCAAACTAGAGATGAATACTAGGAAAGACCATCAAATATCAAAACAGGCTCGACAGCAGAAAAATGCTGCAAACTCCCCAAAATATCAAAACAAACTATTCTGGGATCCATTTACAATCTCTGAATTGGGAGATGCCTTGGAGAGACTAGATATAAATAAATCGTGTGGACCAGATAACATACAAGGAATTATGATCAAACATCTTCCTTCCCTACCCCTAGATTGGCTACTTCGCCTATACAACAATAGCCTAAAACAAGGAAAAGTTTCTAAAGACTGGAAGACAGCCACAATCATACCAATTTTAAAGCCTAACAAACCGCAAGACCAACCAGGAAGTTATAGACCAGTTTCACTGACTTCAATTCCAGGCAAATTAATGGGAAAATGATACTCCAATGTTTGAATTACTGTCTAAACAAAACTAGTATACTACCACATTTTCAGGCTGCCTTTAGAAGAAATCACTCAACTATCAACTTTTCTACTTAACCCAGACAATTCAAGATAACTTCCAGACGAAACCTACCAAATCCACCATTGCAGCTTTTATAGATTTTAGCACTGCCTTTGACAAGGTGTGGAGGCAGAAACTCTTTTCCAAACTTTGCCATATTGGAATAGAAGGGAAAGTTCTTAACTGGATCTATGACTCTCTAAGAAATAGAACTATTCGAGTTAGAATAAATAATACTTTTTCCAAGAAAGTGAAAATAAGACAGGGACTCCCTCAAGGTAGCATTTTGAGCCCACTCGTTTTTTCCATCTACTTAAATGGCTTAGATAAAAATATAAATAAAGAAACAAAGATAGATATAATAAATTTAGTTTAATCCTTTATCCAAGTGTGAACAAACAAAGTTTTCGTCTGAAAATATCATCAGTACTGAGGTAAGGTAGTACAACACTGGGCGACTCACAACAAAGGTGGATCAAGCTCTCAACCCCTTGTCTCAGTATCTCCCATAATTCTCAGCACATCTCCTTGTGGACATGTATAATGCTTAAATATAAAGAGCCAATAGGCTTCATTTTGGCGATATAAACATTATTTAAATTAAAGGGATATTAAATCCCACATTGTTTTAAAACCGAATAAGAAACTCGAAGATTGGAATCAGAGAGTTTCATACCGAATATAGTATAATAAACTATAAAAGTATCGGCGATTACTAGTGTGAGCTAATGAAGTAGTCCTGGTATGGAAAATACCAAGAATAGCGATCAGAACTTTACCACCTTTGCTGCAAGTTGCCCAAGTTTGTACTACGTGCTAGGACTACTTGCATTATCTCACGCTAGTAATCGTCGATACTTTTATAGTTTATTATACTATATTCAGCATGAAACTCTCTGATTCCAATCTTTGAGTTTCTTATTCGGTTGTAAAACAATGTGGGATTTAATATCCCCTTAATTTAAATAATGTATAATGCTATGCATTAAGGGGGGGGCACTACCCATACCGGTTTCGACCTTTATTGAGGTCTTGTCAGACCTCAGACCTATCGCTTCTTCCTTAGGATCTCCCCTCTGGACCTGGCTCCCACTAACGAGACCTCAATAAAGGTTGAAACTGGTATGGGTAGTGCCCCCCCCCCCCTTAATGCATAGCATTATTCATGTCTGCAAGGAGATGTGCTGTGCATTATGGGAGATACTGAGACAAGGAGTTGAGAGCTTGATCCACCTTTTCTGCGAGTTGTCCAGTGTTATACTACCTTACCTCAGTCCTGAAGATATTTTCAGGTGCAAACTTTGTTTGCTCACACTTGGATAAAGGATACTAAATTTATTATAGTCTAACCAAGTGGAGAAATGTGAAACTGTGGGAAGTAATGGAAAGAATGGATTTTCCTCAGCACACTATCAGGTTGATAGCCAACTTGTATAAGGAGCAAGAAGCCACAGTAAGAACAGGTGTTGGATTAACTGACTGGCTTCAAGTTGGAAAAGGAGTTAGACAAGGATGCTTACTTTCTCCTCACTTGTTTAGTATATATGCAGAGGACATCATGCGTGAAGCATTGGATGAGCTCAGGACAGGAATTACGATAGGAGGTAGATTGATTACTAATCTGAGGTACGCTGATGATACAGTACTCCTTTGTAATGACATGGAAGGACTAGGACTAATTCTTGACAAAGTTAACAAGATCAGTAATAACAGAGGACTTCAACTCAATTCTAGCAAGACAAAGATCATGGTTCTCAAAGGAAAAACAAACAGAGAAGCTCTTGAGAAACAAATGTATCTTAATGGAGAAAGAATTGAGGAAGTCAACAAGTTTGAGTACCTGGGATCCATTATTAATGTGAAGAATTGCTGTTCAGAAGATGTCAGAAAAAGGTTAGGAATGGCTAAAACAACAGTCAGAGACCTGTCTAAAATCTGGAAGGATGGATCTATCTCCATGGGAATAAAGTTGAGGATTTTGGATGCAGTTGTTTTTCCAACAGCGACTTATGGATGCGAGACTTGGAACCTAAAGATGTCAGATAAGAAACGGATATCTGCTTTTGAGATGTGGTGTTACAGAAGGCTGTTGAGGATATCATACACTGAAAGGCGTATAAATGAATAAGTGTTAGAAAAGATTAGTAGAACTTTAAGGCTTCTTAAGGATATTGACAGAAGAAAATTAAAATATTTTGGACACATAGAAAGGATGGAAGGAGGACTTCTCAGAACAGTAATAGAAGGTAAAGTTCCTGGAAAAAGAGGCAGGGATAGATAGACCATCAATGAGATGGATGGATAGCGTGTGTGGAGTGACTGATCTTCAGAGAGTTGAGGCTGCCAAAAGGGCAAACAACAGGACTACATGGCGAGGCCTAGTGTGGAACATCATCGAGCATCGGAGTGACCATATGGCATCTGTAGATGCCCAGTGAACACAGACAGACAAGTGGAGAAAAAACTTTCAACATAATGGAATATATTTTGCCTATCTGGATGCAAACATCACAAACCAGTTTAGACAAGCTTATAAAAATTCAGAAAACTGCAGCTGGAATCATATGTGAACTAAGGAATACAACTCCTGGAAAAATAGTAGAATTCGAATCCAACCTTGTTCCTTTAAAAATTAGGTGGCAAGAAAATCTTACTAAATTTGTTGAAAAAAGAGCCAATGTTGCAGATCATAGAACAAGTGAACTTTTTAAAAATTGGCAACCAACAAACAGAATAAAGAAAAAATCAACAATGCATGAAATCATAGAAAATAAAAATCCCTTGGATTGTCCAAATAAAATAACCAACTACCCAGCATTTCCTCCAAATCAAGACAGGAAAAATATAGTTATCAATTTTGAAATAGGGAAACATGAGGAAAAAAGCCTAGAAAACCCTGAAATCTTGAGATCATTAGCTCTTTCAAAATTGGACTTGATTCAATAAAGATCTACACAGATGGCTCCAAAAATCCAAATGGCAATTCTGGGAGTGGTATACTCATCTATGGCTCTCATAATATAGAACTTGAAACAACTAACAGTAACTTTTTCACAGATTCCTTAGCAGCCAATCAAGCTATTAAGAACTGCTACACTAGCCATCAAGAAATACTTAGAGACATAGCCAAAAACATAAACAAACTACATAAGGATTCCGAAATAATCTTCCAATGGATCCCATCCCATGTGGGATTAAAGGAAAACAAAACTGCAGCTGAAGTAGCAAAAATGGCCACAATATCAAGTGATACCACAGATTTTGATCTTTTTAAAACCACCCAAAAAGAAAACATAAAAAGAACAATTCTTCAGGACATGACTTATCACTGGTGCTCAGCAGAAAATCCAGGAGCTACCATCAACTCCGAGTTTAATCGCAGTGCCACTACCATGATCTCTTGCCTCAAGACCGGCCACACAAGACCAATCAAGTTTAGCAATGGCATAAAAGTCTTCCCCACCTGCAAAATCTGTAACATCGAGGAAGCATCACCAGTGCATTTGCTAAAATGTATGAATATTTCCAAATGTGAACTCTATAACAACCCAAAAAAGGTGCTGTATAAAATACATGAACTTGACCTCTATGAGCTGGTGTAATAATACCATGAGATAATAATAAAATAAATAATAAAAAAAAAATTACCTTGGAAGACCAATGTCAGTTTTAATTTTTTTGTCCACAATACATTTTATTTGTTCTCGAAGAACATAAACATAATTCAGGATAATTATTTAAAATATTTTGAAAAAAAAAAGGCTGTCGACCTTCCAGAGTGTTATTTTTATTTTTGTTCAAAATCAAATTTCGTAGAATACTTCACAGATCACCTGAAGGATGCACTTTGACTACTTTGCTTTATAGATAATATGAAAATCTTTAATCATATCAAATGTGAAGTGTACATACTGTGAAAAGTATGAAATAGAAGAAAGTCAATATTTATAATTCAGTTATTGCAAGCGGTCATAGCAGCAGGAGGGAGGGGATTTAGAATACTTAAAAACAAACATAAACTTTTAATCATTTCCATATAGGGCATGTCTCAGATAATTTCTTCATATGCATACATATTTATTTATGTTGCTTCCACTCATGAAAGGTTATTTTACAATGGTAAAGAAACAGCATTATTATTATTAAAGCAAATTGTTATTATTATAAAAATAATTTCTTTCATTTGAAATACTACTGAATATAATTTTGCGATATTTTAAAATTAGTCTTGAAATAAGAATGTAATGCAATTTAACATGTCTTGTTCATAAAAGCAGAAAGAGTTGTTCTCAAACAGCAGCAGTATATCTAAATCTGATATACTGCTACGTTGTCATGCATATTTTCATATATCATAATAGTGCAAGGTAACATAAAAAGTAATGCTCAAACCTTATTTATTGCAATAAATTTTTCTTGATAGCATTTTTTTTTTTCCCCAGAATATTTTAAAACAATTGTTTAACATAAGTACGGAAATTAGCATTTCTAGACATGTTACACATTTTGAAGACATGGCTTTCAAAATGAATATATATATATATATATATATATATATCTTGGAAACAACCAAAATGTTGACTTGGAATTTCCTAATGGAGGAAATTCCAGGTAACGCTGGTTCACTCTTCTAAGTCAAGAGGTCATAATGTTACAAATCCACTATAGTTGGTCATTCTCATTATTTCCAGTGTTCAATTGACAAAAATAGCAAGAAAATAATCATGCACACTTTCTTTTCAAAAAACACATGAAGAAAGTGCACGTTCTGAAATCTCTACTCAGTGAAAAAAGAAAATACTACATATTTTCTTATTATTATTATTCTTATTATCATCATTATCTGGCATTTACTTTTAGTACAAAGAAGAAATCACTGCATATTTCGAAAAGACATTTACTGCTAGTTTAGATAGGTGGCAAAATAGCTATACTTTTACTGCAGTTTTACATTAAAATGTATGAATATGCCCACAAGTAATTTAGGTTGTAACAATTGTCTTGTGAATGGTTTTGAAAATAAATTATTTCAAACATCAGCAGGATGAATAGGTGGGTCCTCCCCCTTCCCCCACCAAAAAAACTGAACACTTATACAACACATATGCACCTATTTTTTAATTCAATTTCTTTCTTTCTTAAATAACTACATCAAATAATTTGTTTTTGACAATAAAAGTGAAATTGTGATTATTATAAATTAAGAAATTATTTTGACATAAATATTGTATCAGACTGTAAAAGAAATATCGGTATTTCTATTTAGGATATAACTGAAAACAAAACGACATTCTGATGTATTATGCACTACTGCTTGAGGCTCTTTAGTGTGATTTTTGAAGAAGTGGTCTTTCTTTCTCAGTAGTATTGAGAGTAATCTAAGCTTTTAGCCTTTATCTCCAGCTGAGAAGATTATTGTCTAGTATTGCTAAGGCATTATTTCCAGCAGCAGTCAATGTCCATATATTTGGAAATTTTTAAGGGAAAAAAAAACAACTAAGACTGCCAAACTTTCTTTTTTGTTACATAATGTAAACAGTTTTTATATGGTGAAAAAATAGAATTTCTAAAACTTAGAATAATGTCAAGAGACAGTTGAACAAATGATTGTAGATTGAAAAGAAATAGTCCTGAATTAGAAGTATATGCTTTGGCAGATGAAACAATATTATTGGCTTACTTCTTTTATCAAATAGTAAAATGAAGTAATAGATATTGAATATTGTCTGTGAAAATCTTCAAACCACTAGAAAATTAGATTTATAATTCAGTTCCAAGAGTTCCATTCTGAAATAAAAAATCTATTGAACAAAAAAATTTGGTAAGACATAAAAAATAAAAATAAATACTTAGAGAAATGTATAAATTTTTCTTTAATTTATAAAGGTTAAATTTTGAATCTACTTACCTCATTGTGAATTAAGTACACATTCACTGTGTGTTTAGCAATCAACAATTCAAGGACAAACAATGCCCAAATGTCACCTCATAATAGATGTTAAGATAGTACATGTGCGCACCTCACATCCTAACTGGTGAATGCATACTGTATGTAAACAAAAAAAAAAAAAGTTGTTAGTGTAATGGTGCCCCCCTGAAACGTGATGCCAGGACGAGCGCCCAGCTTGTCTGGTGCTTCTTCCAGCTCTATACTATGCATAGTGAAAAACAACTTGCAGGTTTTGCTAAATATTATTAAAAGGCATGGTATTTATTACAATATATTTAGTGCATATCCATATTTAATAAAATTTAATATTAAAATAGGTTTTTATCTTATTTTTTCTACTCACTTCAGCACTTCTTGAAGAAGGCACTCCGATGTGATGCATCCTACTTACCATGTTAGCTGTCTCTGGAAATACATTTTACATTGCTACACAGTACACATATACACTCGTGTTCAAAATAAGAACGAACATTATTTCTGAAGGTTACAAACTGCAAATTCAGATGAATCAGCTTGTTGCAATTTGTATAACTGACAGTTTCAAGTAGAAAGTGGGTACACATTCAAATTTTCAAATCGTGTGCAAAGGGGTCTCATGGTAGCACTCAACAGGATAAAAGGCATAAGGCTGAGCTAAGTGAACTGTGTTTGAAGGAGGCTGTTTTTGTGAAAGAATAAAGTTGCAAACATTGAATAACTTGTAATATCTCAAATACATCATCTAGATGATTTCACTTGAGGAAGAATTATTCGAAAGCTTGAAGAAGTCTGCATAATTACTGATATTGTCCAAAGTTTGGAATCTCACATTGTATTATATCTAGGCTCTGGACAGCATTCTAAACCAGTGGAATGTATTCAATATGTTCTAAGAGATCACCCTTACTCTACCATTGAGCATGAAGACAGATTTTTGGTTATAACAGCAAAACGTAATTGACACACCATGGCACCACTCAATTTGCAGGTTGACTCCGTTCGAGCACAGGTATGCAGATATCTCGATAAACTGTGGATTTCTTTAACCACAGCTCATCATAGAGCACATTTTCAGTTGTATCCATAAAAATTGGACAAGATGCCAATGGGCTAATGTACTCTACAGATGAAAGTTGTTTTAGTCTTCTCTGATTTTAGATGACAGCATTTGATCTGGTGTGAAAGTGGCACTGATTACTATTGTGAAAATGCTCTTGAAAGAGATAGATACGGCAGTGCTGGGGTTGTGGTGTGGGAAGGCTTTATGCTAATGGATGCACCAGGCTACAAGTGGTGGAGAAAGGGGCTATGACTAGTGAATGATATTGCAATGAAGCTCTTCAACTTCATTTTCAATTCTTCCGTCATGCTGCAGGCAAATAATTCATTTTTATGGATGACAATACCACATCGTACATGAGCAGTGGAGATATTTATGGAGACCGAGGATATTAATGGAATTGAGTGGCCAGCATGCTCCCCAGATCTCAACACTATAGAACATGTTTGGGATGCAATAGGGAGATGCATTACTGCTCAAAATTCTCTTCCAGAAAACAAACAAGGCCTTATCCTTGCTCTGACGGAGTGGTGGGCCAGTTTGCCTCAAGAGCTCCGGAATCACTTGGATATTAATGCTCCCATTAATATCCAAGTGATATTAACACAGTTCGGATGAACATATTCTATACTGAAATGTCTAGTTTTCTCTGTATAGTTTTCTGTAAGCACTGTGCGTTAATTCCTTAACTACATCCTAGGAAATTTGTAACTTTTTACCAAAAATGTATTGAAGTTTAATTTGCACAAAATTTATAACACCATTTTTGCGTAATATAATTTATTAGTATGCTGGCAATAAATTTATGTACACATTTGGCTGTAGTCATGAAAATTTTCATATACAAGCAAAAATGTACTTTGCCCTTAGTTTTTGGACACCAGTATACTAGAGTGAAAAAAAAGTTTTAGTAAACAGTATGTGTCCTAATGACATATAATTAAGTATTTCGTTCAGTAGCATCCATTCTGAAAAACACACTGATAATTTGTAACCTGCATAAGTTGGACAGCTAAATGGAAATTCTTTATGTAGAAGCTGTGTGAAGTATCTGTTGAATGCAAATGATCTCCCTCCCCACACACCTATTTGGAGTATTAGTGTAAACAACATTTTGTAAACATGCCATCCATTTGTGTTTTATATTTAGATCTGTTTTAAAGACTTTTCGTGACTCACTGAATTGATTTCACGACCCACCAATGATTCTTGACTCTCTGTGTGAAAAATGCTGCTCTAATAAGTTAACCGAGAAAAGTACTTATGAAGATATTGACAGAATAAGAAAAATCAGAAAGATTTAGAAGATAAGCCAGCAGGATTCAGGAAGAGATGGGAGTACTGTGCACAACATTAAGATTAATTGGTGGAAAAGTTCTGCATAAAAATATAAAGACTTCTGCCTGCATTGTTGAGGTTCAGAAAGCATTTGCTAGCATTGATTATTAACTGGCATTGGCTTTGTTTGAATCTATGGAGTGGACAGAAATCTGATATGTTGTGGAATATCAAAGATAATGCAGAGGCAGCTGTGATAAAGTGGGGAAAGAACAGGAAGCTGATTCTTGTAGACAACAAAAGATGTGAAACAAGGAGACCCAACATCCCCAAGGAAGTATATCCTGATTTTAGAAAGAACAGCTGAAGTTATAAAAGAAAATATAAAAGGAATTTCAGTTCAAGGTACAAGTCAGTAATTTAAAATTTGCAAATCACAGTCATTATTGAAAAAAGATGAACCCTAAAAAAAAAAAAAAGCAGTGATATTTGAGGAGAAAGGGATGAAGAAACTAAGGTCTTTGGACATGCGTTGCAAGAGGTTAGGAGTTTCACATACCATGGAAGTGACATGACCCATCCATTTACACTATAAAATGGAAATAAGATCTTGGATAACAAAAGTAAAAGTAAGCCTACAGGCAATGGATAAATATGGAAAAGTAATTCAGTGCATCTTGGCACAAAACTTGAAAACACTAGAAATGTACCATGAATATGAAACATGAGTAACAGATTCTGCAAGGCAAATATTTGCATTTGAAAGAACTTGCTGTAGAAATCCTCTAAGAATTTGGATGCACAAGGCAAATGACCTCTATAGAAAAGTAAATTGGAAAGAGAATCTAATGTAGAAAATAATTAGGAAGCAAATATAGCCTCTTTGGACATTGTTAATATTTAATGAATTTATTTATCCTGTAGGCGACTGCGCCATTGTTAATATTTAATGAATTATCCTATAATATGTGCCATTGTTAATATTTAATGATTTATCCTATATAGGCTGCGCCATTAGTTATTTATAATGTGTATTATAAATAATATTTCATTTACTAACAATTATTTTTATTATTGACTCCGAGTGTCCCTATATGTTATTATATTTGCACAAAGAGTTCACTCCAATTGGTGCAATGACTTTAACTTACTCTTTCAGAATCCAGCTAATCATTGACTCAATACCAAGTACAAAATAAACACATTTAATAAAAACTTAAAACAACATATATACACTTCTAGTAAAAATACATAACTACAAATACAGATTAAATAGATCCAAGGCCTTATTTAAAAAATACAAACTTACTCTTAAGACAAAACACTTTTTCTTTCACAAATCACAAAAAAATGTTTATAGTCTTTTTCTCTTCCTGTTAAGGCTCTTTTCCAGAAGTTACAAGATTCTGTACTTCATTTTCTTAGGATCCCTTTAAAATTCCTTTTTACTGCCGCACACAAAACAAAATCAAGTTCCTTCCTACTTGAATATATCTTGGCCAGTTTATAAAAACTTAGTTTCAAGATTTCCTTTTTCTTCTGTACTTATTCTTTCTTGAAACATATTATTTCCACTATTCCTTTTTCGGAATACAATATGAAATTTCCTTTTAACTGCCGCACACAAAAAATCAAGTTCCTCCCAACTTGAATATTCCTCGGCCAGTGTATAAAAACTTAGTTTCAAGATTTCCTCTTTCTTCTGTACTTATTCCTTCTTGAAACATATTATTTCCACTATTCCTTTTTCGGAATACAACATGAAATTTCCTTTTGACTGCCGCACACAAAAAACTCAAGTTCCTTCCAACTTGAATATTCCTCGGCCAGTTTATAAAAACTTAGTTTCAAGATTTCCTTTTTCTTCTGTACTTATTCCTTCTTGAAACATATTATTTCCACTATTCCTTTTTCGGAATACAATATAAAATTTCCTTTTAACTGCCGCACACAAAAAATCAAGTTCCTCCCAACTTGAATATTCCTCGGCCAGTTTATAAAACTTAGTTTCAAGATTTCCTTTTTCTTCTGTACTTATTCCTTCTTGAAACATATTATTTCCACTATTCCTTTTTCGGAATATAATATGAAAATTCCCCTTAACTGCTGCACACAAAAAAATCAAGTTCCTCCCAACTTGAATATTCCTCGGCCAGTGTTCTAAAAACTTTCCGAACGCTCTCTTGTTTACCACTGTAACTTGGAAACGCAACGCTTTCTTGTCAGCTGTCAATCAAACATCAAGTTCACTCCGGGAGCAT
This sequence comes from Typopeltis vanoorti, assembly GCF_054136105.1. NCBI lineage: Eukaryota > Metazoa > Arthropoda > Arachnida > Uropygi > Thelyphonidae > Typopeltis > Typopeltis vanoorti. The sequence continues at coordinate 12,633,389 of NC_143569.1, forward strand.
GCGCACTTCAACAACGTCAGAAACTACGCATTGTAATAATATGGCTGACTCGCTGTATCCACCAGCGCTGAAGAAAGTCTTTCATAAACACAAAATTCAACATTAAAAAAATACAACAAACTTTCTTATAAATAATACAAATAATCAATTAAGTAAGTACTTCAATATTTTTACTTCTTTACATATTACTTCTAACATAATATTTTCATAACGAGCACATCACAAGTGCAGACACTGCGTGTATGAAAACAAAAACTAACAAGCAATATTAATACGTAAAAATATTCAGAATTTTTAATATGATTATTTTTACAACATATTGGTAGGATGGGTGATAGCAGAATGATCAAAATCCTCATGTTCAGTAGAATGGATGGCATAAATAGAAGTCAAGAAGAGCCTGGGTTGATGAAAGAATTTGTAAGACTTAGCCGCCTGGCAGCAGACAGAAGGGAATGGCAAAAATAGTAAAAGCTACATTAGATCCACCAATGCAAATTGAACCCATGGGCATTGACGATGACAAGAATATGATATATATACCTCTTAATTTTAGAATTGAAATTTAAAGGGGGGAAAAAGCTGGAGGAAAAAATACATAATTAGTGGCAATTGCTGGATGAGAATGCAAACATTGGACCTACAGTTTAAATAATTTTCATTCATAGTGAAGAATTTATGGAGACTCAACACACATGTTAGTGTTAGATTAATTACTTTACTTAAATGTAGGGAAAGTAACATTCGATGTTTCTACCTCTGTATTGAGGTCATCATCAGGAAAAATACATATGTATAAGATACAAGCTACATGACACTGCACTATACAAAAGTAAGATGAATCTACATGCTTGTTAATTATTTAACCAAGCCTGACCTCTTGTGGAAAAAATGAAATAAAATAAATTTTTTGTATTTTTAATTAAATTTAATTTATATATATATAATAAATTTTTTTTAAAAATATTTTTTTAAAAAAAGAGGTGAGTCTAGATTAACAAGCATTTAGATTCATCTCACTTTTGTATAGTGCAATGTCGTGTAGTTTGTATCTTATACAGGGTGTTCGGGATAAATTTGACAGTTTCGTAAGGAAAAAGAAAATCTTCTTTGTATCTATTAAATTTAATGAATTGACAAAAAAACATTACAGGCAGAGTTAATTACAATACTATCAACAAGATTTACTCAAAATAACCACCATTAGCATCGATCACAGCTTCAATTCTGCTTCGGAACCTCGAACAAGCTGATGCTACAGTCTCCCTGGGAAGGGCCGCAAAAACTGTTTTAATTTTATCCATTAACTGGGCTTTTGTATTACTGGAAGTGCGATTGGTGTCTTTTTCGACTGCGCCCCATACAATATAATCCATGGGGTTAAGGTCTGGGGAGTTTGGAGGCCAAACATTTGGACTGGTGAAGTCGTAGAAATTTTCAGACAACCATTTTTGACTTTTCCCAGAGGTGTGGCAAGGGGCCGAATCCTGCTGCCATACATACGGCCTACCATTGGCTACCCTTGTTATCCAGGGCTTGACTACAGTTAGCAACTCCACGAACAAAGCCCGAATTCCAATGCCAGGGTTCTTCAACACCTGTTCCTGCAGATTTGCGAGGAATTCTGCTGTACGAACGCAATCAGATCGTCTGCTAGGGATCTTTCTTCTTGCTACATCCTCGTAGTCACCATTGCAAGTCTCTAGTTCATGCCTGATTGTTTTTACTGTATTCAGGGAGCATTGGGCAGCAGTCGTAATATTCTTATTTTGATGGCGGGCACGAATCATCATGATACAAGTTATTCTCTTCCATGATTCAGGTGGGTTCCAGCTATCCATCCTTTCTGACATCTTGTATATGAATGAAGAAGGGTCCAAACTTTTAAATGAAGAGAAGTGTGTGTTAATACATGTAACTTACGGAAAAATATAATTAATTATAAATATGTCAAATTTATCCCGAACACCCTGTATGTATTTTTCCCGATGATGACCTCGCTACAGAGGTCGAATGTTACTTTCGTAAAGTTTAAGTAAAGTAATTATTCTAACACGTGTGGTGTGTCTCCATAAATTCTTCACTATGAATGTAACTTTAAAAGAAAGAATAAATCATTTTCAGAACATCTAATACTTTTAAACTTTGGCCACTATCAGAAATGGTATTTTAGACATATTATGTAGATTTAAATAAAAATAAGACTAATGAAGTTTGCTTTTGAATTTTGAATAATGGGAAAGTGATCAACTCCCCCCCAACACACACGCATACCTCCAAAAAAAACAAAGTCAGAAAATTTTAAAGAAATTTTGTCCTAATTGTTGATGAAAAGCATTAATATGCTATGAGGATTTTGAAGTCATCCTTTATTTAAAATGATGAAATAGCACACTTTAATGAGATATTTAAAAATAATAATAATTAAGTGACATTCAGCATAATATATCAGTGCCTTTAGCACATGAACACACTAACAAATATGGAGTGGCAACATGAATCCCTGATACTGTATTTACTCGCATATAACTCTCACTTTTTTCCCCCCACAATTAAAGTTAAAAAATCATGGTATGAGATATATGTGGGGATTTATGGAAACTAAAGTTTTCAGGAAAATACTGAAAATGGGTATGACTTACCAAGAATCTCCTATTCGCTATCACTTCTTCCAGCTTTGAGAGCGGTTTCCTTGTGTGCATTTTCAAAGTCATCTACCCAAATAACGTCATCTTCTCTCCTGTTCAGGGAGAGATGCTGGTTTTTAAAACAACTCTTGGCAATTATTTCTGACAGAATCACTTCTCAAGCTCTTATAATCCAGTTGCACAACTGTTCTAATGATGGTCTCTTAATCTTCCCTGCCAGAGTCAGGTTAAAGCTGCTAGCTGCCATCCACTCTATGTATAGAATTTTTGTATGTAGTCCTTGAATGGTTTGCTGACCAATACATCTAAGGGCTGTAGACAAGGTGTAAGACCACCAGAATAAGGACCACATTGGTCCTCATATGCAAAAGTTTTTATTATTTCAAATCCTAAGTGTCCACGGAAGCTATTGCACATGAGAAGAGCCCGGCATCGAAATAAGGCCCTTGGCTGTTTGTCCCAAACTTTTCTCATCCAATCTCTAACTAAGGTAGTGTCCGTCCATCCTTTTTCTTGGACTTTTAGATGAATGCCAGGGGAAAATATCCCCTTCAGCATTATTTTCCTTTTGATTATTATGTAAGGAGGCAACTTTCTTCCATCTGCAGTAATTGCAAGCATGATAGTGCACTGCTTTTTTTCACTTTCAGTTGTGCACATTATCACACTTGTTTTCTGTTATTGTTTGGTGCAGCATGTCGAAATTGAGTGGTGTTTGATCGGCATTGGCTATTTGTGATAACACAGTTATTGCTCTCCTTAAATTGAATCACATAGTGATGAAAATCCATCCGTTTATCCTCAAAATCTTTCGGCATTCTTGCAAAGGGATGCCTTTCGACAAAGGGTAAGACTTTTCCTCTTCATGACTCTTGTGAACCAACCTCAGCTCACTTTCAGATCTGTGCAACTGATGCCTTGTTTTATAATGTGCTTTGAAATGTAACATTTTGTGCGAAACACAGCAACCATCTTTATGCAAACCTATGCAAGTTTCTGTTTACGCCAGTATCGCACATTAAGCTCAGTCACTGTAAATTCACGTCCTGCTGCTCACTTGCCATGTTTTTCTGCAAAATCAGTAACTTAGAGACTAAAACTAACACTTGAATGTTTCTCCATATTTCAAGCAAAAATCACTAGTAATTTACAAGACTTGAGATACATAATGAAATCCTTCATGAATGATTAATGAGAAGTGAAAGAGTGCAAGACACAGCAGTGGTAGGCCAGTAAAGATAGAGCTGCTATGAAGACATGCATATGATTGGTGCAGTATTAACAAAAGATCGTGCGACTCAATGACAAAGGCAAGCCAACAGTTGTTGAGTTGAAATGCTGATTCTCTTCAACCGAATTCCAAAATATCTGAAACTGCCATAATAGCATTCAATATATATTTCTTAGTTTTAACACATTCACATTGAGGTGGTGTTTTACCGTTTATCGTTCTGGTGGGACTTCTCATTACCGTTTGTGTACCACTTCCTTATCCACGGGCAGACACTCAACTAACACAAAATTTCCACCCTTCGGTTGAATTTTATTGCTGCTTGTTTGCGTGCCGTTTCTGTGTCAGGCTGGCAGGCAGACTTGCACATGCATTATACATCGTGTTAGTTTCAGTTCACTTGTAGAATTTTATTTGAAGTTAGCCTTTGTGATTTGTCTTAATGATATTGAAAATTTGGATGAATGTTGGACAATACTTTTTAGTTAGATACTGTGTTTAGTGGTACAACATACAGTTTTGCTTGAGTCTATACAACAGTTTCTGTGGGAGGGGACATGCGATTCATTAATGTGTAGTTTTTATTCCTGTTGTCTCTAATTGCACTGTTTGTTGACGAATGTCTCTGTACCTTAATTTCCTTATTCATTGATACAATAAAACTACTTGCTTTTCTTACATCTGCAGTATGGCTTTTGGGGAGGGTATATTGTTTACTGAGATGAGCAAGTTTTTATCATCCTGATGTGAACGTGATTAAATTTTTGTGTGTGTGTGAAGCGTATGCGAAACTTTTTAATTCATTTTTTCGTAAAGTGAAATCAAGGATACAAGTTATACATGAGGTCAAGTTATATTCAAGTAAATAGGGAGTTTATCTGAACTTCATTGAATATTCTCTGCTTTTGTGCAAAAATATGCAAAATATGTGTAGATGTATGATCAAATCATAAAATGATATATTGCATTCTAAATCTCAATTATATTGTTCTTTATAGGTTGTCCCGTACACCTACAGAAACAGCTCAAACAAACAGCACCACATCAACCACACCTAGTATAACTACAACTGCTAACCAGAGTACCAGTTCTGAGACAGGGTCTACCTCTGCAAGCAATGGTCAGCAGACACCATCAGTTCAGTTGAGTAATTTTCAAAATATTTCATTTCTACTTTATTTTAGCCTGCTGTTTTTTTATTTCATCCCTTCAATGAAAAGAAGAAATTTTAGTTAACAAATGTTACTTTTATATATACAAAAGTAAGAAGCACGATCTGCCCCAAACAAATGAAACCACTACACTTTAGTCTGCTTCTAATTTATCAGCTGTCTACATATCCTATATATTTTATCAGAAGAAGGGTCAAAGCTATATATCTGAGAGGAGACCTCCACATAGCCTTTAAAGGAATCCGGAGAACCGACTAGGGCTTCTGACCTAATGTTCAGTCTTCACCTTCTCGTGGTGCACCCTGTAAGGTATCTACCTGGATACTGAACAAATGAGGATAGTCTGGCAATTTGGGATTTAGCTGACCAAATTGTATTCTTATTGGTTAAACCAAAATAAAAAATGATGGTATGACATGACAAAATTTCATGCCGGCTGGGGCATCACCTGGTTAAACAAGGCCCCTGTTGTTTTCGGCAGGGAATCGGGGCAAAGAGCAAAAAGTCAGCTACTGGAACAAACCCTAAACCCATCCCAGCTCAACATCACCAGAGTTAAAGATCGGTACTATCAACATAAGAAGCCCAAATTGCAAAGAAATGGAGCTAGCTGAAGAATGAATAAGTATCAGATTTATAATAGGGGTGACTGAAACAAAAAAGGCAAAAACTGGTGAGATCTTTCTGAGCAATAAATACAAAATCTTATATTCAGGCAATGACAATCAAGGAAAAGGAGTAGCCATAGTATTCAACACAAAATACGAGGCTAATCTTCTTGAATGGCAGGCAGTCTCAAGTAGAGTGATGTGGGCAAATATGTGAATGGGGAACTGGACAATGAGATTTATTTGTGCCTATGGTCCCACAAATGGTTCTGCTAAGGTAGAAGTGGAGGAATTTTTTGAGGCCTTAGAGAAAGCATCTGAAACAATGAAAAAGAAAAAGTTGGTTCTCATTGGGGATCTAAATAGCAGACTAGGAAATTATTGTCAGACATACCAAAATATTTTGGGAAAATTTGGAGAAAAGAGCAAAGCTAATAATAATGGCAAATAACTGTTGGATTTCTGCTCAGGACATGGACTGGTTATTGCTAACACAATGTTCCAACATTAAAATGTGCACAAATTCACATGGAGAGAAGAGGCAAGGAATAAGGTCTCATTGACTGTGCTATTGTTGATAGTGATGTTTTCCCCCTGGTGCAAGACACCAAAGTGGACAGAGGATTTGAAATAGGAAATGATCACCATTTAGTCTTGAGCAGGATAAAATTGAATTTCATATTGAAAAGAATAACATGTAAGAAAGTTTTAAAGCGAATAAAAGTTTAGCAGCTCTCAGATGTGAACTGTAGACTAAAATACACAAATATTATTTAAGAAAAAATGAAAGAGTTTGAGAACTGTAACCAAATCTTGGAGATTAAGTGGGAAGCCCTGAAGAAAACACTGATTGATTCAGCCAGAGAGGATTGTGGTGAGGTTCTGGAAGGATAGAAAAATCAGAACTCCATAGTGGACACAGGAAATTAAAGAGCCAGTGAAGAAAAAGAAGAAAGTATATTAAAAGTTCCTGCAAATAAGTCAGCTTAGAGAATACAGAGACAAATATAAGAAAGCTAAACATGGTGTAAAACTGGCTAAACAAGAGTCATGGGAAGACTTTGGTGAGAACATAGAAAATAAATATCAATTAGGTGGGAAGATATTCCAGAGGTTGTTGAAGCTCAGAAATGGAGGAAAGATGCTGTAAAAGCAATTAGAAATGGTAAGGTGACATGAAAACTAGAGAAAAGGATATCCTTGAAGTATAGAGTAATTGCTTTGAAAAATTGCTAATTGAAACAAGTGGAGATGACAGCACAGTGGTAAAAAACACTAACCAGGCATGAAGTCAGGAATACATATCTATACTTGAAGTAGAAAATGCCATCAAATGCTTGAAATGTGTAAAGGCAGCAGGATTAGATGATATTCGACCAGAAATACTGAAGTACAGATATATAAAAGTCTTACAGTGTCTGCACTGCATAGTTCAGAATCCCTGGACAGAGGGACAAATTCCAGATGATTGTAGTAGAGCTCTCCTAGTAGCCGTATATAAAAAGGGAAATAAAGTGAATGTGAGAATTACAGTATTTCCCTACTGAGTGTTTCTGGCAAATATACTTGAGAAACGGTTGAGAAGAATTGTAGAAGAAAAGCTTGGTGAAGAACAAGCTGGATTCCGGCCAAATAGAGGCTGTCAGGATCAGATCTTCACTTTACGACAAATAGTGGAGAAATCACAGGAATATAACAAAGATCACTATTTGAGTTTTGTAGATCTGGAAAAGGCATATGATAAGATGCCAAGAGAGAAGCTATTCAATACGCTACAGTTATATGGTGTCAATGGGGCATTATATCAAGCAATACTTAGTCTTTATTTGAGTTGTAAGTCAGCAGTTAGAATTGATAGAAGTACAGGAACGTGGTTTAATGTTAAATCTGGTGTCAAACAAGAATGTACGCTTAAAAAACGTTTAATTTTCTTGACTAAAAACCTCTGGAATGACTTTTAATGGGATTATATTGATCAAGTGCATGTAATAAACAACTGTGTTATACCAACTAGTTTCACCAACTAAGGCTGTTGGCATCTTCAGTCTGGAAGATTCTTATTAGATCTCTCAACTCGCCAGAACTGAATTACTGTTCCAACTATAGAACGTTCCTAAATTACAAGTGAGATCATGCATGCTCTATGCATGTATTGTATGCACTCTGTTCTTTGTTTAATATAATTGGAATCGGTTGATTATAATTTGTAACAGTTTTTTACTTTTTAGTGCCTTACATCAGTTATGTAGCCTGAAGATGCCAACAGCCTTAGTTAGTGAAACTAGTTGGTATAACATAGTTGTTTATTATATGCACTTGATCAATATAATCCCATTAAAAATCATTCCAAGGATGTACATTATCCCCTCTGTTATTCATTATCTATATGGATGACATTATGAAGGAAAGTGGTTTTAAACCTGATATCAAATTTGGAAATGTTAATCTCAGCTCTTTTCCTTATGCAGATCATGTTGTACTTGAAATAATTCCGGTACAAGTCTGCAAGATTCCCTGACTAAATTGAATAGCTGTTGTAATAGATTTGGTATGAAGGTCAGCAATAACAAGACAAAGATAATGAAAATAGGCAGAAGCATTGAAAATATCGACTGCATTGTGAACAGAGAACCTATAGAACAAGTAAAACATTTCAGCTTCTTAGGCATGATTTTTAGTGAAAATGGTAAATTAAATACCAGGATCAACAAAGCTGATATGGTAGGAAGTCAACTGAATAAATTTATATGGAATAAAAGAGAAATTAGCCAAAACACTAAATTAGCTTTATACAAGACATTGTTCAAACATATTTTAACTTATGGATCTTAGAGTTGGGTCAGAAGTAAAACACTTGACCAAAGACCAGAGACTGCAGATATGAGAGTCCTGAGAAAGATTAGGGGCATGAACAGATGGCATCAATGGCAATATCATATTAAAAACGAGGATATTAGGAAAGAACTTGACATTGTCAGCATCCAGGAATGCATTGTCAGAGCTAATCTCAGGTGGTATGGTCACTTAAACAGAATGGGAGAGGAAAGATTAGCAAAACAAGTGTTCTCTGCCAGGTTGGCAGGAAAATGCCACTGAGGAAGACCAAGATATAGGTGGATTGATACAGTAAAAAGTGCCTTAGAAGACAGAAATGTAAGATCTGATAATATTGGAGTCTTGACATTTAACAGATTCATTTGGAGGAAAATTGTAGATAGGAAGTTAGTAATAATGTAAATTTTTCATGTAGTCCCTTGAGAGTATATATTAGGAATTTGATGACGATGACTGTTCCTGCATATTGGTAGTTCTTCAAAGTTAATTTTAAAACACTTCCATGTATTCTACTTTATCAGAATATGCATACGGTTTACATAGTCCTTTTAGTTCCACTTTCATCAGACGAGAGCTTAGTTTGGATTTCATTGGAAAATATGCTTCATTATGTGACATAACATGATCTGTTCATAGATAAATTATGTGAAATAGCAAATAGATTTTAATCACTGAATGGATAACTGTCTTTTTTTTTTAACAAAAAAAAAAACACACCAATAATTGAACTGATTTTCAATGATCAGACTAGTTGTGTGCATTGTTTTAAAAATTTTTCTTAATAAAAGTATGTTCTGTCTTAGGCTTGGCAAGCCTTTTCTGGATTGAGTCATGTATAATAAATAAGTGAAAGCAACATCATTAAAATATTTGAAGTGACAAATGGTATTTTTATAGCTGCTATCAAAAATCAGACTGACAAATCATTTTGATCAAAATGTTGGATGAAAGCTGTTTCTCATGTGTGTTTTAAACCTCATAAAGAATGCATTAATAAAATCCTCATAGAGAATGTATTTATGAGCTTTTTAAACCTTATAAAAGAATGTATTAAGATGTAACAGCTGCTTTGATTGTGGCCAAAGCATTTACCTTCTGTCATACATGTACATGGTATGAAACTTTGTAAAACAAAATACTTATATTAAAAGAAATACCATTTAGGTGGGAATTTCTGGAATAATCTACGTAGGCACTGCAACAAAATAGCTGATTTAACTAAACTAAATATTTACAATCTGGCTTTGGCAGCTCAAGCTAGCATTATCAAAGGCATTTTTAAGATACACTCACTAAATGGAACCTAGGATAGCAATGACTTCCAGAACAAGCACTTGCATGAAAAGTAACTGTGGTGCTTTCATGATTACTGCTAATGGGCAGATGGGGCACTATCCAAAATTTATGTAGAATTATACCCTCATTTCTGTTACAGTTGATGTAGTAGCACATGACTTGCTTCTAAGAACAGTCTTTGATTTAAATTGGGATCTGTGTGGATCGTTTTTTTTTTCACCTGATGGAATGGTCTTCATCTAAGGCATGTTGGGCTATTCCACTTTCTAGTTGTCTGTACTGAATACATTTTTTATGTTCTTCATGTAATGGTGGTCTGTCCTGTTCATCCAAAGTACTGGATCCCACACTGACAGGAGATAATGTTAGACATCTGGCAGGGGGTACACCTTCCTATTAAAAACTTAAAACATTCTTTCCAGTATTCTTTCAAGTCTATGTAGGTGACACATTATCTTGGTCATATCATCAAGAAGAGGATGTTCCTCAAGGCTCTGTCTTAAGTATGATACGCTTTGCTATCAAAATTGATACAATCACTGAACAGCTTCCTCCCATAGTAGGTAATCCTCTTCATGCTATATGTCCTTTTGATGTATATGTCAGAGATTATGTTTGCTATTAGCATGAATGTTGACAACTTTAACTGCACCAAACATAACAGCATTTCTCCATGGCAGATTTGTACTCTGTTCTGCTACTTCTAACTTTGTCAACTACATAAAGTTATACTCTGTCTACTTGCAGAGGTTGAATGCACAGGGAGCATCCCACTCTGATTCCTTGTCCATCTATATTGATAGTTCAAAATGAGATGTCTGTTGGCTGTGCTGCTGCTGTATTTCCTGACATAGCTATTTCCAACCATATCCCACTTGATTGCAGTAATTATACAGCAGAATTGTATGCTGTTCAGCTTATGTTTGTACACATAAAAGAAAACTGCTACAAAAAGTGTAATTTATACAGACTCATTAAGTTCATCGTGAGTCATCTCCTCTCCTGTGTATAATCCACATCCAGTGTTTTATGAGGTTTTATAACTGTTGTACAAAATGAAGACGGGTGGTGCTGGATTCCCTGCCATATTGGAATAAGGGAAATGAGACTACAAATGCAGCTTCTAGATGAGCTCACACTTTTTACTATGTATTGTTTTAAACTCCCATCTACAGACAGTTTATAAGATTGAAACTAATTATTCCATGATAATTATCATACCAGGAAGCAATGAGAAACAATTTGCACTAGATTAATCAAGCATTTGCAGTCTAGTCAACATAGAAACAGAAAAAGAAAGGAAGTTGTTCTTGCTAGGCTTTGCATTGGTCAGTCATCTTACACATTCTTATTTACTGAGGGCTGGTGACTCACCTGTGTGCAAAAAATGTGACAGGTCTCATTGTTTGTCATATCCCAGTGGAATGCCAACACTTCATAAGAGAGAGGAATGAAATTTTTACTAATCTGGTCAAATCATGTATGTTCATGCAGATCCTTATCCAGACTTGGAAAAATGCACACACAAACATATTTGATTATAAATTCTGCTTTATTTATGTGTAGATGAAGAATTGTGTAATTTCTTTAAAATTTGCTTTTTGTACATAATATTTTCTTTACTAATTTATATTTGTTACTATTTATTATTGCTTTGTATGCTGCTGTAACATGTGATTTTGTTACAGCAGCATACAATCTTTTTTTTTTTTTTTGAACAACTGAAGGTTGTATTCTTTGAGGAAGGCAGAATGGGTAGGCTATTCCATAGAACAGAAGTAGATGAAATGAAAGAGGAGGTAGAGAAGTTTGTTTTGTGAGTTTCAAGCTGGACTATAAAAGTGTGCTGGTTAGCAATAGCTTTTGTTCTTAGAATTTTAGAGGAAAGAGGAAATAATAGCAACCAATTCAGCAGACCACTGTCCATGAAAGTATCTTTAGAAGAGGCATAAGGTGGAAACTAAAAGTCTATGGGAGATGATTGAAGTGGATATGTGAGAGAGAGGGATCAATAATTAACCAGATTGCCCTCTTCTGGATAGAATCGAGTAATCTTAGAGAGGATTTTGATGAACAGTCCCAAATATGTGAGCAATATTCCATTGTTAGACAAGATTTGAAATTTGTATATAGTTTGCAGCTGTGAAAGTGTGAAGTAGTTTCTTGTGTGAGAAATCGTACAAATTATTTTGGCAGCTGGTTGAAATGTGTTGGTATCAGGAAAGGTTTGAGGTATAGGTAAGTCCAAGAAGGGAAATATGATTGTGTTTGGATATCTGAATATTATGAAAGATAGAGGAGAGGAAAGATGTGAGATCATTCTTGCAAGAGATCAGACACAACTGAGTTTTGGTGGCATTGAAGTTCACAAGATTGTCCTTCTCTCATTGAAATATAGCTAAGATATTGGAGTTCAGGACATTGGCCATGGTGGATGTTGAGGAGTCTAACAATTGAGCACTACAAGCTTGTCATATGAAAAGGCTTGTACTGTCATCAACAAAGATATAGATAGGATTTGAAGTCTGTGAGATCAGGTTATTTATATATACAAGGAAGAGAGTGAGTGAATGAGTACAGAATCATGAGGTACTCCTGCTTTGGTGAGGAAATCATCTGTCACCATAACATGTTGTGAGTGACCAGTGAAAAAGTTGATGATCCAGTTGCAGAGTTTTGAAGACAGACATAGGAATGGCAGTTTGCTAAGTAGTCCCCTGTGCCAAACATGATCAAATGCTTTTGAAATGATGAGAGTAACTATGTGAGTTTCTCCAAATTTTCAGAGGTGGTTGGTGAAATCTAGAAGATCGGGTGTGTATTTTGAGTGGTGGAATCTGTATTACTGGTTACTGATTAGTTGGTAGGTTTCTAGGTAGTTCAGGAGTTGTTGATGACCTTCTCCATAATTTTAGAGAAAGAAGTGAGAACAGTTGGACAGTAGTTTGTTGACTGACAACCTTTCTTTTTGGATGTGGGCCTATTTCCATGCTGTAGGCTAGGTGTTAGTTCAGTAGTAGATTGAAGAACTAATACAGGATAGATGTTAGTTCTGTGGCACAATAGATGTGATACTATCAGGATCAGATGCCTTGCTTGTGTTAAGATTATTCAGGATTCTTCAGAATTCTTTCTGGCAGAAGACTGTTAGTGATAGAGAGAGCAGTTCTTAGTAGAGTGGAGGGAACTTTGTCCAAGTCATTAATCCAGGAATTGAAAGAGATGAGTGATGCCAGTAAGTTGGTCTTGTCTTTAGGTGATGATTCTTTTATAGCTGTTGTGAGCTTCATTGTAGGCAGAGTGAGCAACTGGAGGTTTAGTCCTGAGTCATTCATGGTATGCAGAGTTTTTTCTTTAACTGCATTGGCACACACTTTGAGAACCAAGGCTTGGATGGTGATTAAGGATTTGGGTTGGAATGAGTGATGAAAGCCTTCATTCTTTAAGATGATGAGACCATGGAACAGTGATCAAGTAATTGTCTGTCTTCCTCTTTCTTGTTACACGAGTCATGTCTTTCAAAATGATTCACTGTCCTTTTTTTATTTATAAAAATCCAACATACATTGGAAGATAATTGCATAAACAGCCACACAATCCAGTCGAACAGAATAGGATCCTCAGAACACCAACTTATAAAGTCAGCTCTAAGTTTGATTTATACAACATTAGAGGACACAGAATTACTTTTAAATCTTCTGCCTATTACAATTTGAATTTTTCCCATACTCATTGTCACTTTTGTTTAGTTTAGTTTGTAATGTGTTCTGAAGGTTCTGGTTTGAAATGCACAAAAATATAAGCCAGTTAATAAATTAATATCTTATTATATATTGTTTTGGCATAATACCATTAAAATGAAGATACGGGAATGGATACTTGTGAATGCATTTAGTTAGTAGATGAATTTCATCACCCAAAGCCACTTTTTAAGTGGCTTTAAAACATTACATTTGGTATCTAGTAACTGATTGCTGTCTTACACTCATCCCACACACAAACAATACTAATGTTTTACTGACATTCAGCATGATATCTGATCCTCCATCTTTAGGATAGGATCAGGTGTTTGTAATAATCAAAGGTTAGGTTATGGAGAGTTGGGATACAATGTTCAAATAATCAACAAAATGAATAACTTGCACAGCAGAAAAAGTGATTTTTAGCTTGCTCTGAATTTAGTGGTTTAGTACTCAAATAATCAGTATGATCATTATAAGCAATGTTTGGAGATGTCCAATGCTAAGTTGGGATTCAATATTGAAAATTTGGTGTATGTATGACAACTGCCGCACAAGAAATCACAAAACCTATAACACAAAAGTTCTGTATATGAGTAAGTGATTAGGAATTAAGGATGAATCTGTTAATGTTTATTGAAGAGCTTGAGGTCACTAGGAAAAGTAATATAAGGAAGGCTGTTACAAAGAACAGAACTAGATGGAATGAGGGATGTGAAGGTAGTTTGGTAAGTGTGGCAGTGAACTGTGTATATGTTGGGCAGCACCTGCTCATTAATGTGAGAGGTAAGTAATAGAAATAATGTAATAAATTTAGTTGAATTCAAGTGTAAGCAAACAAAGTTTGTGCCTGAAGTATCTTCAGGACTGAGGCAACTCGTGGTAAAGGTGGACCAAGCTTTCACCACTCCTTGTCTCAGTATCTCCCATAATTAGGCTGTACTGTCCCATTTTGAACGGGACAGTACCATTTTTTTCACATTTCCCGGCCGTCCCGTCGTTTTAATAAAAATGTCAACTTTGTCCCCTTTTTAATAAACCTATAAATATACTTTAATGTTGGTCGATCATAAATTATTATTCATAACCTAAAATCGTATATCATGGATACCAGTAATTTGTATAACATGGAGTCGCATTGTTTGATACTAAATATCAATATCTGCAGTGATTTATTCACAGAAAATAATAAATACATTTTGGCAACACTTATGTCTCAGATGCAGCATCTGTTTTGTTGTAGCATTAGTTTTTGTTTTGTCTGTATGCTAACTAGTGGCTTTGTTATTCAATGCCAGTGGTTTAAATTTCATAATTTTCAAAGTTTTAAGTTTTATTTTTTAAAGCTTAAAGTCTATCCTTGCAATGTCAAAGAGGTGAAACTGCAGTTTTAATGTCGATATTTATTAAACTGAAAAAACTGTGTAGTGATGGAAACAAAAGTGGTATGCCAACATTCCAATATTAATTTTTTCCGTTGCTCATAGAGGCAGAAGTGACATCTACATAACCAGAAATATAAGAATGCTGAAAAGACTGGCTTCAGTTAAAAACATTAACTCGTTTATGGTGAGACGTGATAGTGAAACTGATAAAATTACAGCAAGTGAAGCGCTTGTTGCTTATCAAAGTTTTCGAGCAAATGACTGTTTGTCGACATTGATCAATAAAATGTATGAACCAAAATTTTCTTCAGCACGTACCAAATCAGGAGTAATTACCAACGTTTTATCACCATACATATTGGGCAGAGTAAAACTTTTTTATTGTCTTACTTTTTCATGAATACAGCATATTACATAACCCCCGTCCCCGTTTTTGTCTCAAGGAAATATGATCAGCCTACCCATAATGCAAAGCACATCTCATTGCAGACATGTATAATGCTATACATTATACAAGGAGTCTGACTCCCATTGACGAGACCTCAATAAAGGTCAAAACCAGCCTGGGTAGTGGCCCTTCCCTTACTGCATAGCATTATACATGTCTGCAAGGAGATGTGCTTTGCATTATGGGAGATACTGAGACAAGGAGTGATGAGAGCTTGGTCCACCTTTACTACGAGTTGCCTCAGTCCTGAAGATACTTCAGGTGCAAACTTTGTTTGCTTACACTTGGATAAAGGATTAAACTAAATTTATTATAGTCTAACCAAGTGGGGGGAAACCTTCCAATAGAAATGATGATTTAGTGGAGCAGTGTCCATGAAAATTCCCATTTAAATACATACACCATATGCAAGAAAGTGATTTGTGAGAGAATCATGTCAGATAGATTGTCCTCTTATAGATAGTATCAATGATTATTTACATGTGATTTTCTGGTTCACAATCCGCCCTAATCTTAACTATAATGGCGGTCTAAAAATACCAAGAATATGGTTGGCATATATTCTACCTGCATAACTTTTTGGTGTAAAAGTTAGCTATAATTAGGATTAAGACTTGAGGACTATAGTAATCTAGGATCTTTGCTTTAATGTAACTAACATTTTTGTTAAATTATTGAACAAACTCATATTAAAAGTATTAATATGAGTTTGTTCTCTGATGTTATAGGATATAGCTTTTATTTTATTTTATTATTTTTTTTATTTATTATTTTTTTTATTTATTATTATTTTTTTTTTTCACTAGAAGTCAAGCCAGTAGAATAATGGTTGATCAAATCATTTGTTACTTTGGCATACTGGTTGAAATGTTAATATACTTAAACTCGTGGATAGGCTTATGTGTTCGTCACGCAAGTTGAATTGGATTTAAACGGTATTGATGCGAACACAGATTGATAAGAAAATAACTATTTATTAACTTAAAAAAAAGTTAAACAGTTATTGACTTTTTTTTTTTCCCTCTCTCTCATCCTATGTTATAGTTTAGTAACTTGCACTTTTAGGTTTAGTACTTTCTTATGGTAATCTTACACACCAGGTTGTTCAACTTCTCGTTCATGTGTGCAATTCTGTGTATCTATTGTACATTAGTATTGTGGATGGATAGAAAGTTGTGTGGAGAGGAAAAAACTTAACATTGTATTTTGAAGTCTTGCAGCTTGTACTTTTTAGGAAATTCAAAGAGGAAAGAATATACTAATCAGAAATGAAGGAGGAAACTGTGTGTGCATTAGAAGTTGCACTTTGACGATGTGTTCAGTAGCCATTGCACATGATTTCATGTGCAATGGCTACTTTTCTCACATATGGTGTATGCATTTAAATAGGTATTTTCATGGACACTGCTCCACTAAACCATCATTTCTATTAATTACCTCTCACATTAATGAGCAGATTATGGATGTCTGTTATGATGAGCAGCAATGACCATCGGGGTATCTGTAGAAAAATGCTAGCAGCAGCAGCAACTTAACAACTACTTGAGAATATAGCGATTTGATGAGAAATGGAGTCATTCATCAAACTGATTGTAATTTGTGTGTTGTACAAAAATTTTCAGGAACCTCTTGGGAATTATCCCTGATGTGAGAGCAGTATTCCATGCTTAGACTGATTTGTATAGTGTTCATCTCTGAACACTACAGATCATTCAAATCATAATAGTGTACTTGCTGTCCATCCAACATGCTGCAGGTTCAAATCCTGCCATGGGCATGGATGTTTTTCTTTAGCTGAGAGATGAATTGCTCAGTGTGCTTGTTGGAGTCCTGAAGTGGCTTGAAAAAGTTCCTTATCCATCTCTTAAGCAGGGTTCCAGATTCTTCTTCTTATGGTGCCATCTTCTATTGAAGGTCAGCGACCATCTTGGTGAACAAATTGCGTTCTTATTCTAATCTGAGCAGTTGTATGCTTCCCTTTCCTGTCCACATCCTGATGGTGTCAAACTGAGATATTCTTTTTCTTCTCTAGCTCCTTTGCCATCAGTTCCTTCTACCAAAATAGTTTGTAGAAGTTGGTATTTGCTGTTTCTCATGATGTGGCCAAGATATGTTGCCTGCCTGGTTGGCCAAGTTGTTAGCATATCTGCTCTCCAGACAAAAGGTTGCTGGTTTGAATCCTGCCAATAGGCATGGATGTTTGTGATTGTCCATGAAAATACTAGGGGTAGTGGTCGGCGATATGTGGCATTGGTGTAGATCATGAATGTAGTTGCGGGTGGTGGATTGGTGGAGACGTAGAGTTGTAGAGTAGGTGCCCTCCCTTGATGAGTCTTTGGACTCCCAGGAGGTGTTACGTAATAATAATAATAATGTTTTTCATTTCTTGATTGTTTGTATGAGATCTCTGACTTTGCCAGTGGATTTTAAGACTTCTTCATTGGTAATTTTTTCTGTCCATGATATCTTTAGCATTCTTCTATTTAGCCACATCTCAAAGGCTTCAATTTTCTTGATGGTTGTCGCCTTCAATGTCCATGTTTCAACTCGATAGAGCAGAATGGACCATTTGCATTTGACTTCTCTGTTTAGATCTTTATTGCAGAATAATGTTCTCATTTTCATGAAGGACTGCCATGCAACTTCAATCCTTGTTTTTATATCTATTTCGGGATCCCACCTTTCATTAAGCCAGCAACCAAGATATTTATACCTTGACACTTGATCGATATTTTTTTCATCGAATGTCGGTTTCATTGATGAGGTTGGATGTTTGCTGATGACCATGTATTTTGTCTTCTTGATGTTTATATTTATTCCCATTCTTTGGCTTTCTATCTATACTCTGTCAATGAGTTTTGGAGATCCATGATGTTATCTGTAATTAGCATGATGTCATCTGCATATCTTAGATTGTTAACAATCTTTCCATTTATTGTGATTCCCTCTGGACATTTTTCCAATGCCTATTTAAAGATTACCTCTGAGTATATGTTAAACAAGAGTGGTGAGCGCATACATCCTTGTCAAATTCATTCCTCTTGTGATGTTAATATCATTGGTGGTAATGTTGTCTAATTGAATGGAAGCTGATTGATTCCAATACAGATTTCTTATTAGTCTTATGTCTTTTTTTGTCTAGCCCTATTTGTTGAAGGACTTTTATCAAATTAACGTGTCTGACTTTGTCTAATGCTTTTTCAAAATCTGTGAAACACATAAAGACAGATTTCTGTTTTTCAATGCATTTTTGTATCAATATTTGGGCATAGAAAACAGCTTCTCTAGTACCAAAACCCTTCCGAAAGCCAAACTGTGTTTCACTCAGTTTCTTCACTTTTTCTATAGATGCGATTCTGAATTACATTTGAAAATATATTTAATGCTTGGCTTATCACACTAATAAGTTGGAAGTCGCCACAGGAATTTGCTTTCGGTTTCTTTGGGATAGTGATAATTGTAGATGTGAGCAAATTTGGTGGAAGTTTGCCACTTTCATATATTTTATTGAATAGTTTTTGAAGAAGTTTGATATTATCTGGTTCTATTAATTTTAAAAATTTTGTTTGCACACCATCCGGTCCACCATGACTTTTCCTGTTTTTCCTGATCCTATAGCATTCTCTATTTCACATTTCAGAATTGATGGTCATTGAATGTTATCTTTTATTTTTATAGGCTTCTGTGTAGTATCATTGAAGAGTTCTGTTACATATTTTATTCAAATCTGTGCTTTATTCTCTTCTTGTAGAACTATTTTTCAACTTTCGTCTCTTGGAGACACTGTTTGGTTTTTTCTAAGTTTTCTAGAAATTTTGTTTATTTTCTTATACAGATTGAAACAGTCATGTTTCTTCTGATGCAGTTCAATCTCGGTACATATATTTTTCATCCAGTTTTCCTTTGCATCTTTTATTTTTTTCTTGAGTTATGTGTTTCTGTATATTTGGCTAGGTCTTTGTTTTTGTACATTCTTCGTGTATCATTAAGAGAAAGAATCTCATTTGTCATCCATTCCTGTTGTTTTGCATTATTCACATAACTTATTTCTTCAATGCTAGTTGTTACGATGGCATTCTTTATGCTATTCCAAAGAGATTCCACCCTTTCATTTTCTTTTATGAAAATGAAAGCATCTTGGCTCTTTTATTTATCTTCGGGTCTTTCTACATCCATTTTCTTTTTTTTTCTTTTATGATTTTTTGGCTGATTTTAATCTAAGACATATTTCTGCAACTATGGGATTGTGGTCGGATGAGATATCTGCTCATCCAGATTCTGTAAGTTCCAGATTATATAAAAATAAATTTACAAAAATATAAAAATGATAAAAATCCTTAACCCACCCACACAAATAATGCAGGTAATAATGCAGATAATGCCTTTTTTGGATGGGAGCTAGGCAAGAAAACCTGATATCTGGGATTCTGAGTTAGTGATACTTGTGATATGTTGATACCAAGAAAGACTGGATTTTAGAATTATTGTTATGTCGGTTGTTTTCTCTATAATTTCTGAACTTATGTACCTCATTAATCTCTATTATCTTTTCTAATGTATAGCCTAATTTGATTCTACCTAGGAATATTTCCTTTTCAGATACTGGCAAAATTTGTATTGTGCTGCGCCAGCCAGTATCCTATAACAGGAAATAATTCAAGCTCAGGGAAATATTCCTAGATTCATTGGCATGCACAATAATATACTCTTCACATACAATTATATAGATTTCGGTACTTTGCAGTTGTGACCTAATATCTATTCTTAAATATATATATTCAACATTCTTCCTGTTAAGGTTCTAATTTCATAAGTGGTAATTTGATATCTCGAATTCAGGCATGACTCAGGCATATGCAATAAAATATGTTTATTGGAACTAAAAGACAAGTACAACTAAATTGAATCAAAATACTAAAACTTATAAATCTCATGCTAAGATAGATAAACAATTCTAAATTAATCAAATTCACATAGACAGATCAAAATGTTAATCATACAAAATTAGAGTGGAAAGCAATGATAATATCACATTAATTTAAGATCCTCTCATGCATGCTTCATAAAGTACATATTATACAACTTGTTGCTTTCTAAATACACATCATTTCAGTTCACATTCAATTAGAGATTCGTTCCTGACAATTCCTTGTCCAACAGGACAAGGAATTGTCAGGAACGAATTTTTCATACACAAACCAACTGTTTGTGTATGAAAAACTGAAGAGCAGTTGGATGGTTATATGATGGTGAAGGGTTTGTTTTACTTCTGAGGAATCAGTTGAGTATACCCAACTCTTGATTGGTTCTGCAAAAGTACCATCTAATAAAATCATGTAAATAGAACTAACATTTGTATAGAAATTGAGAGGATAGGTTTTATAACACTCGATTAAATATTTACATACCTTTTAAAATACATTTAACACTTTATATTTATATATAGGTACACAACAAAAATTTAAAGATAATGAAATGCACTGTAAAACAAACATTTTTGTTTAAATTATTTATAATTAAAGATATAGTATATACTCTATAGCGATGTTCAGCGATTGTCTCCTTATGTTATTTTAAAACGATTTACATCAATAAATAATGCAGTAGGACTTAGATTAGCTTGGACCATTTATATACTTATAACATTAGATCATTTAAATCTACATTGTTCAGAACATATTATTTTACATTCGTTTTTAAAAATTATGGAAACAACTACTGTGTTATAGTAAAACTTTAGGTTAATATAAACCAAAATAATCACCCTACATTTTGACCTTTATATCAAGATCATCATCTGGAGTATTCACATGTATACAAAGAAACAAACTACATTACAATCGACCCAGTTTGCTAAAGTGACACTTTGGTCAACTGTGAGCACTGCTGGCCTGACCTCTGGTGGAAAAAAAAGAGCTTAATTATTACATCTAAAAATTGCACGCACATGTCTAATAGACTGATAATCAATGTACCTTAACAGTTGAATAACATCTAGCCTTGACATACATAATAGCTGTATGGTACTAATGGATACGAAATCCATAACATTAAAAAGCTATGCAGATATAGGGCATCCCATAGTTTTTTAATACAGTACTTTTTGTTAAATCAAAAATTTGTATCATTTTTTGATTCTATCCAGAAGAGGGCAATCTGGCTAATTAACAATCTCTCTCACAGCAAACCTGGAATCATGTAACTCAATGCAAATCAAGAGTTAAGCGTATTGACTAACTTCTGAGCTTCGTAATAAATACTAGTATACTACACAAATACAGTATACTATACAAATGTTTTGATGCAAAACAGAAGTCACCTTTTGAGCACAAACCATAGAATAATTGGTGAAATATTGGTGGTGTCAAAAGATTTTCATATCAGTTTGGATGAGATTCTTCTGATCTGTTTGCAGCATAAAATCAAATGAGACATTGAATGTTGAGTTTGAAATGGTAGTTAGAATTTCATTACATAATAATCTCACTTCACTTGTGAGGTTGTTTTATTATTAGTATTGTGTTAGAGTCTATCTCTCTCTCTCTCTCATGCTGATAAAATGAAATTAATTTCTCACCTATAGACATCTATAAAGCATATATGTCCACAATTAGCCTGCTGGTTCGAGTGTGGATATGCTAACCACTTGGACATGTAGGTTGGGCAAGAAATCAAGGAGAATGATTTTGTAATTAGAAAAATTGGATGGGAAAAGAATCAATATAAGAAAGGAAGAGTCAGAAGTTCAGAATGGTTAATGGCATTGGAGCAACACATGACTGGTATGAAAAAAAAAGTATAATTGAAAGAAGTAAGATGAGAAGTGGTCGAAGAAGGTGAAGTTTCTTTTAGGAAAGGGAGACATGACTTGACAGAATGGAGATGGACATTAACCTCATTGTGGTTGGAACCAACTCCATATTTATTTGTGAAGTGAATTTCAAGAAGTTTATTTTTTCTCACTTGTAATGTTTTCCTTTACTTGAATTTGTAGTGTTGTGTAAGATATGAAATTTGGATGGACATGAATTATACAGTAATAAATCCTTTGCTTAGCCATACCAGAGAGAATTTCATCCAGCTCATGCAAATTGTATCCTTGGCAGTAAGTATCTTTCACATACCATTAAATAGTGTTTAGAATGGCTATTAAAGTTTTGAATCATTTAGGTTTTAGTTTCATTCAGATCATTTATGACTAAATTAGATTATTATTTTTCCAAAATGAGGCAAAAATCCACTGTTATGATAATAAATGGCATCTAGGAAAGAATGCTGTTATTATAAACCCCACCATATTATTATCGTAATCATTCGTTGTAATTGGTTACTGCTTAAATATAAAACGTATAGAATATTTCTTTACAAAGTCTAAAGTTTTGTTATCTTATCATAGGTTGTCTCGTACACCATCTGAAGCAACTCAAGCTAGTAGTGCTACATCTACAGTTCCTAGCCTGGTAGAATCACCATCTACTACTAATCAGAACTCTAATACTCGGCCATGTTCTACCTCTATCCCAAGTAGTGGCCAGCAGACTCCATCAATCCAGTTGAGTGATCTGCAAAATATCTTGTCTGGTCTGAATGGTTAGTAGAGTTTTCTTCATTTCCTTGATTTTGTGATGATTTGAAATTAGAAATTCAGTATTTTAGCTATAATATGGTTGAAATCCTTAGGATGTTACAATAGCATTGATTTATAAGTTTTAAAAGAGGTATACCGTGACTAGACATATCGATACAAAATTAATAACGGAAAAAACTCGTGTACAAAGATTATTTAATAGTATAATTTTTTCCTGTGTGTCACAGGCATCTTCAGTACATTAAGCTCAAATTAAACAATAACTGACAATTCCAAAAAGCACCACCTAAGTAGCTGGTGTAAGATAACTAAAAAGGTCAATAAATTTCCTTAAAATCAGTACAATAAAATATGAGAGAAAAATGTCTCTTTTACTTCGCGACTGTTCAACTTATAGGCCTCTTACATCGGATCTTACCCGGAGTCAATTGAAGAGACTTAATTCTTTTATAGATAATGTATCTACATGGAATGAAGATCAAAAGAAAAAACTAAAAACCTTCTTTGGTCGTCCACCTAGATTGTATGGTCTTCCAAAAGTTCACAAACCAGGCATTCTGTTAAGACCAGTCATAGATTGTATAGGTTGTCCCACTTACAAAATCTCAAAATTTTTATCAAATTTACTCTCCTCTTCAACTAGAAGAACTGATACTTATATAAAAAATACTTCGGATTTCAAAAATAAAATTTCAGATCTTCATTTGGACATTTCTGATATCATGATCAGTTCAGATGTTTCTTTATTTACAAATGTGCCTCTTTCTGAAGTATCGAATTACTACAACAGGAATTTCCTTCAGACATTTTAAAAGTGTTTGATTTTGTAATAAATTCTGGTTATTTTTCCTTTAAAAATAAGTTGTATCAACAAATTGAAGGAACAACAATGGGCAATCCTCTTTCTCCTGCTATCTCCAATTTCTTTATGGAACGTTTTGAACAACGTATCTTTGACAACATTTCTCCCAGACCTACTCATTAGTTCAGATATGTCGATGACATTTTTGCTGTATGGAATGGCTCTTCGGATGAACTTCAACAATTTCTCACTAAGTTAAACGCATTTCATCCTAGGATCAAGTTTACCCTAGAAGTAGAATAGATCTTCTAATTCTTCGCCAACCAGATGGTAACCTACATTTCTCAGTTTATAGAAAGAAGACTCATACAGGCCATTATATCCTTGCGAAATCTCATCACCATCCCAGTCAAAAGGCAGGAACTATTAAAACACTGGTTCATCGGGCCCACTCCTTTTGTTCTTCAGACGATCTTTTACAGAAAGAACTACAATATATAACTTCTTCCTTTCTATCTAATGGTTATAAGAATTGCTTCATTAAAAGAACTTTGAGTAGTTTTAATAATATCTTCCTCTTCAAACACAGAAGAAATAACGTGCATTACTATCCCTTATGTACAAGGCATCAGTGAACGTATAGCAAAAGTTTTAAAGCCACTGAATATTTTTGTTGCCTTTCGACCATTTAGAAAAATCTCCACCTTTCTCACTTCTCCTAAGGACAAGCTTCCACATCTTAATCATTCAGGTGTCTACCAGATTCCGTGCTCTTGTGGATTATCTTATTTCGGACAAACGGCCTCTATTTGGCTAGAAGAACACCAATCTTATATTGAATACTTTAAACCTGAAAAGTCTGGACTTGCAGAACATGCCATCTTCACTAGACACAGAGCTCATTGGAGAAAAGAGTTCTTCACAAAAGTCAGTTTCTCATGGAACTCCTTTATAAAGAAACACGTGAAACTCTACTTCATTCTCCTAACTTAAACAGATCCGACGGCTTACATCTATCCCCTTTATGGGAGATAGTACTTTACAAATGAGCTAATCTTTCCTAACTTTTTATTGTATTGATTTTTTTTTTTTTTTTTAAGGAATTTATTGACCTTTTTAGTTATCTTACACCAGCTACTTAGGTGGCGCTTTTTGGAATTGTCAGTTATTGTTTAATTTGAGCTTAATGTACTGAAGATACCTGTGACACACAGGAAAAAATTATACTATTAAATAATCTTTGTACATGAGTTTTTTCCGTTATTAATTTTGTATCAGCATTGATTTATATCTATTGTCCAAAAATGAGGGATCAGTGTAGATAATAAAGATGTTACAGATTTTCTTAATGTAATAAGAAAATCATCTGTGTATAAAACACACATTCCTGCTTTGGTTTAGAGAAATCCATCTCAAAAGTTGTTTTATAGAGGGGGGGGGAAAAGGCAAGCAAATATGTGTGGAATTTGTCTGGATTTTTAAGAACGTCTGTGGCTTAGATAGACAATACAGAAGCCTTTAAAGATGGTATATTATTTATCAGTTGCTTCAATAGCCAATATTTTGGAAAAATAACTCAGTCCATTGTTGGTGAAATAAGGACTACAACTAGTTTAAAAAAAGTAAGAACATGTAAAAAGATTTAAATGTTCAAGGGAAGTGCTGCATGCCAAATGTGATATGGATAACATACAAATTAGAATGTTTAACTTCCTCGCCTCCATTCTTTATCTCTTTTTATGACTTGCTGCTGTTTAGGATTGGTATCATCTATACTTTTGGCATGCACAAATGCATAGGTCAGTCAAGTTCTTTTATTAAACTTACAGCATGTTATCTTACCAAATTCTAGAAAATTTTTATTCTACATCTTACAGATTTAATAATCAGGTTTGATGTTTTGTTTCTGTTCTACCAAAGTCTTCCTTCACTGACATTTGATTTTGTTATACATCTGGTTATTTAGTGTGGAAGAAAAGAACTAGATCAATAACTACACTGAAGGCACATTGGGAAGTCCTCCTTTCCTTTCCCTTCCCTAGCTAAACATAGATTTTCATCCATCACCTTTGCCTTTTTGTTGTATTTAAATTTCCTTCTTGGGAAGAGGGAGGGGGGGGGTTCCCTCTTATCATATTTAATATGGAGAAAGTAAATTTCATTGAAGGTTACCAGTTACCTTAAACATATTACGCACTTGGACTTCTGCAAGCATGCTTGCCAGTTCTGTATACCATAAATCTAACTTACATGTATATAAAAACACCATTCAGCATAGCTTGCACCACTTGTTCCTCTGATAATGCCTAACTTTCACATCTTTACCATTTAGTTGAATCAAAAAACTCAATGAAATTAATTGGCTATGTGCCTTTCATTCAACCTTGAGAGAAGGTTTAATTTTCCATATTCAGTAGTCCTTGATTTATACCAAAATTAGGTTCCTGTAGATATCAGCATAAATGAAACCCAAAACTATAATATACTTCATTGAAATGCATCCCAGGTGAAAATTGAGATGCTCTTTTTTACCGTAATACAAAAATTTGGTATTCTATTATAGTAGCATTTTCACTAGCAATTATATCTTTTATGTTATGACCAGATATGGTTCCTGTGTTATTTTTATTTTATGTTATTATTATTTTTTTTTATTACAAAGAATAAATTTATTAAAAGACAGAGTGTTAAAGTACAGAATAAGCCTCAGTAACATAACACAGATATTATAAACACAGCACAGTATTCAATTACACAAGTTCGTAACAAAAAATAGTATTTACAAGGCACTTTTAACCATTATTACTAGTTTTGCTAGTAATAATGGTTAAAAGTACTTTGTAAAATGAAGATCAGTAAACCTTTCTATTTACCTCTTCACGTTTGTTCAAATGTGTGTCTACTTCACCATTTTATTAAAATAATCTGTTCTCTGCACCACTAAAAACCAAATAGGTTATTCACAAAGTTAGATAGGTTAGGTTCATACTACAAGTATCATTTAAGTATCTCTGGTTTCTTTCATCTAACTTAAAAATAGTTCTAGTTTTCCCCAACTGTTAAACTCGTATATTACATTCACTTATTTTTATCTCTAAAATATGACAAGAGAAATTGTAATACACAAGAAACAATGTTTAATTAAATAACTATACAGTACAGGGATGCTTAAGGGTCAAAGCTGTATAACTGAAAGGAGACCTCCACATAGCCTTTAAAGCAATGCGGAGAACCGACCAGGGCTTCTGACCTAATGTCCAATCCTCACCTTCTCGTAGTGCACCCTGTTGGGTATCTACTTGGATACTGAATGAATGAGGATGGGCTGGCAATTTGGAATTTAGCCGACCAAATTGTATTCTTATTGGTTAAACCAAAATAAAAAAATGATGGTACAACATGACAAAATTTCATGCCGGCTGGGGTGTCGCCCAGTTAAACAAGGCCCCCATTGTTTTTACCAGGGAACTAGGACAAACAGCTAAAAGTCATCTACTGGAACAAATCTGAAAACAAACCCCAACTCAACATCACCAGAGTTAAAGATCGGTACTATCAACGTAAGAAGCCTGAATGGCAAAGAAATGGAGCTAGCTGAGGAATTAGATAAGTACCAGATCGACATAATAGGGGTGACTGAAACAAAAAAGACCAAAACTGGTGAGATCTTTCTGAGCAATAAATACAAAATGTTATATTCAGGCAATGACAATCAAGGAAAAGGAGTAGCCATAGTATTCAACAGAAAATACGAGGCCAATCTTCTTGAATGGCAGTCAGTCTCAAGTAGAGTAATGTGGACAAATATGAGAATGGGGAACTGGAACAATGAGATTTATTTGTGCCTATGGTCCCACAGAAGGTTCTACTAAGGTAGAAGTGGAGGAATTTTTTGAGGCTTTAGAAAAAGCAACTGACACAATGAAAAAGGAAAAGTTGGTCCTTGTTGGGGATCTAAATAGCAGAGTAGGAAATGATTGTGAGACATACAAAAATATTTTGGGAAAATTTGGAGAAAAGAGCAAAGCTAATAATAATGGCAAATATCTGTAGGATTTCTGGTCAGGACATGGGCTGGTTATTACTAACACCATGTTCCAACATAAAAATGTGCACAAATTCACATGGAGAGAAGAGGCAAGGAATAAGAAAAGTCTCATTGACTATGTTATTGTTGATAGTGATGTTTTCTCCCTGGTGCAGGACATCAGAGTGTACAGAGGATTTGAAATTGTATGTGATCACTATTTAGTCTTGAGCAGGATAAAATCGAATTTCATATTGAAAAGAATAACATGTAAGAAAGTTTTAAAGCGAATAAAAGTTGAGCAGCTCTCAGATGTGAACTGTAGACTAAAATACACAAAGATTATTGAAGAAAAAATGAAAGAGTTTGAGAACAGGAATCAAGCCTTGGAGATTCAGTGGCATACTCTGAAGAAAACATTGATTGATTCAGATAGAGAGGCATGTGGTGAGGTTGTCTGCAAGGATAGAAAAATCAGATCTCCCTGGTGGACACAGGAAGTTAAAGAGGCAGTGAAGGAAAAGAAGAAAGCATATCAAAAGTTCCTGTCAAATAAGTCAGCTTGTGCTCTTATAGAATACAGGGACAAATTCAAGAATGCTAAACACTGTGTAAAACTAGCTAAACAAAAGTAATGGGAGGACTTTGGCAAGAATATAGAAAATAAATATCAAGAAGGTGGCAGAATATTTTGGAGGTTGTTGAAGCTTAGGAATGGAGGAAAGAGTACTGTAAAAGGAGTTAGAGATGATAAAGGTGACATGAAAACGGGAGAAAAAGATATCTTTGAAGTATGGAGTAATTACTTTGAAAAAACTGATAAATGAAACAAGCAGTGATGACAGCACAGTGGTAAAAAACACTGACCAGGCATGCAGTCAGGAATACATACTTGAAGTAGAAAAAGCCATCAAAGGCTTGAAATGTGGAAAGGCAGAAGGAGTAGATGATATTTGACCAGAAATGCTGAAGTATGGTGGTATAAGAGTCTTACAGTGGCTGCACTGCATAGTTCAGAAAGACTGGATAGAGGGTAGAATTCCTGATGATTGGAGTAGAGCTCTCTTAGTACCCATATATAAAAAAGGAAATAAAACAATGTGAAAATTACAGAGGTATTTCCCTACTGAGTGTTCCTGGCAAGATCTATGCAAGTATACTTGAGAAACAGTTGAGAAGAATTGCGGAAGAAAAACTTGGTGAAGAACAAGCTGGATTCAGGCCAAATAGAGGCTGTCAGGATCAGATCTTCACTTTACGACAAATAGTCGAGAAAGCATGGGAATATAACAAAGATCTGTATTTAAGTTTTGTCGATTTGGAAAAGGCATATGACAAGGTGCCAAGAGAGAAGCTATTCAATACGCTGCAGTTATATGGTGTCAATGGGGCATTATATCAAGCAATACTTAGTCTGTATTTGAGTTGTGAGTCAGCAGTTAGAATTGAAGGAAGTACAGGAAGATGGTTTAATGTTAAATCTGGTGTGAGACAAGGATGTACATTATCCCCTCTGTTATTCATTATCTATATGGATCACATTATGAAGGAAAGTGGTATTAAACATGATATCAAAATTGGAGATGTTAATGTCAGCGCTTTGCTTTATGCGGATGATGTTATACTTCTAAATAAATCCACTACAAGTCTGCAAGATTCTCTGACTAAATTGAATAGCTGTTGTAATAGATATGTTATGAAGGTCAGCAATAAAAAAGACAATGAAAATAGGCAGAATCATTGAAAATGTCAACTGTGTTGTGAATGGAGAACCTGTGGAACAAGTAAAACATTTCAGGTACTTATGCATGATTTTTAGTGAAGATGGTAAGTTAAATATAGAAATAGACAACAGAATCAGCAAAGCTGGTATGGTGGGAAGTCAATTGAATAAATTCATAAGGAATATGAGAGAAATTAGTTGGAACACTAAATTTGCTGTGTACAAGACAGTGTTCAAACCAGTTTTAACTTATGGATCTGAGAGCTGGGTCAGAAGTAAAACACTTGACCAAAGACTAGAGAGCGCAGATATGAGAGTCCTGAGAAAGATTAGAGGTGTGAACAGACGGCATCAATGGCAATATCATATTAAAAACGAGGATATTAGGAAAGAACTTGGCATTGTCAGCATCCAGGAATGCGTTAACAGAGCTAATCTCAGGTGGTATGGACACTTAAATAGAATGGGAGAGGAAAGATTAGCAAAACAAGTGTTCTCTGCCAGGTTGGCAGGAAAACGACCCAGAGGAAGACCAAGATACAGGTGGATTGATACGGTACAAAGTGCCTTACACGATAGAAATATAAGATCTGATAATGTTGGAGTCTTGACAAGTAACAGACTGATTTGGAGGAAGATTGTAGATAGGAAGTTAGTAATGATGTAATTTTTTTCATGTAGTACTATCATATCCTGTACACCCCTTGAGGGTACATGGCAGGAATTTGATGATGATGATGACTATACAGTACAAAGATAATTATTTACATAAAGAAAATTGTAAGGGTCAAAACTGTATAACTAAGAGGAGAACTCTACATAGGAACACTTTAAAGGAATGCAGAGAACTGACCAGGGCTTCTGACCTAATGTCCAATCCTCACCTTCTTGTTATGCATTCTGTTAGGTGTCTAATTGGATACTGAATGAATGAGGACGGGCTGCCAATTTGGGAGTTAGCCGACAAAATTGTATTCTTATTGGCTTAAACCACAATAAAAAATGATAGTAAAACATGACAGAATTTCATGCTGGGTGGGGTATCACCCAGTTAAACAAGGGGCCCCCATTGTTTTCGCCAGGGAACCAGGGCAAACAGCGAAAAGTCAGCAACTGGAACAAATCCTGAAACACACCCGAACTCAACATCGCCAGAGTTCAAGATCAATACTCTTAACATAAGAAGCCTGAATGGCAAAGAAATGGCGCTAGCTGAGCAGTTGGATAAGTACCAGATCGACATAATTGGGATGACAAACAAAAAAAGACAAAAACTGGTGATCTTTCATTTATCATCATGCATATTAAGGATTTAGGCCTAGCGTGGCCTGTTCCAGCCTTAGAAGTCTTCGTTGACTCTTTTAAGAGGACATCTTGGTTTTCTTTTTCCTAATGGCTTGTACTTTAAGGCTTGTTTTGGTAATCTTTCTATTTTCATTCTTTGAACTTGTTCCATCCATTTATGTTTATATTTTTTAATTTTTTCTGTTACTGATTCTTGATTTAATTCTTTCATAATTTCTTCATTTCTTTTGTGATGAAATAGAGTATACGTTGCAGTTTTTCTCATAAACTTCATTTCTTCTGTTATTAATCTTGTTTGTCTTTTTGGTTTTATTGTCCAGATTCCACTTCCATACAATAAGACTGGTAGGGCTAATGTATTGTATATGTTTAGTCTAGTTTGTTTTTGAACTAAGTCTGGTTTAAATATAGAGTTAATTACACCTGTTATTTTTAAATATTTTGCAATTTTTAGGTTTATATCTTTTTCATTTTCATAAGTGATCATACATCCTAGGTAGTTAAATGAATTCACCTTTTCTGAGATCTTGTTATCTATTACTATTTTAGTTCTTACTGGATCTTGTCCTTTTAAAGGCCATAGTTTTTGATTTTTCTGTTGATATTATCATACCATAATCTTTGGCTATCTCATTTAGATCTTGAATAGCTTTCTGTAAGTTATCTTCAGAATTTGTAATTGTTATTTGGTTGTCGGCAAAACGGAGAGTGTTTCAGTAGGAGAAAGTTTAATACCTTGATGGAAATTTTTATTTCATTTTATTATTATTTCATTTAGGTAAATATTAAAAAGAGATACTGAGAGGGGACATCCCTGTCAGATCCCTTGGTTTATCTCTCTCGTATATGATAGGTCATGATTTAATCTTATTTGTATTCGATTATTTTCGTATATACTTATGATAGCTTTTAAGATATTATTTGGTATTTGTCTTTCTTTTAATATGTTAAATAAAATGCTTCTTTTAACTTTTTCAAATGCTTTTTCAAAGTCAATAAATGCAATATGTGTTTCTAAAATGTATTCTGTTCTTTTCTCTATGATTAATTTTAGGCAAAAGGCCAGGTCTATACATGATCGTCCTTTTCTAAATCCATTCTGTACTTTTAAAAATTTTTGGAATATTTCATTAGTTTGCTATTTAAAGTTCTGCTGTATATTTTGTACCAGGAATTTAGTATACTTATACTCTATAGTTTTTAGGGTCATCTCTACTACTTTTTTTAAAGATAGGAATCACAATTGCTTTTTTCCATTCTGTTGGGGGGTTACCAGTTGTATAAATTTTATTTAAAATAATAGGAGTCTTTCTTTGAATCTTGTTCCTGCTTATTTATATAGTTCTGAACCTAGCTTATCTTCTCCAGGTGATTTTCCATTTTTTGTTTCTTTCAGATTTCTAATTCTTCCTTTTCATTTTCATTAAATGTTTGCCAGTTGTCTTTTTTAAAATATTTATCTGTCCACAATTTTGTGTAGAAATTTAGAAATTCTTCTAATTTCAATCCGGTGTTTAATTTTATGTTTTCTTTAGTATCTGCATTTTGGTGTTTCAAAATTTTATATACATTGAGTTTTATTTTATATAAATCATTCTTTTTCTGATTTCTCTTTTAGATATGGCTCTTAATCTTTTATATTCTATTTCATCTTCTAATATTTTACTGCTTAACCATTTATGATAGGCTTATTTTTTTCTTTTATCGAATTTTTTGGTCTTTCTTAAGTTTTCATTTGCTGTTGCATTTAGTATTGTTTTTATATTAAGCCACTCTATTTCTATTTCTTCATTTTGTTTTATTTTATCTAGATATTGGTTAATTCTTTGTTCATATACCATTGTATATTTGTGTTGTAATTTAATAGTCTAGTTTTATAAACAAATGTTTATAAAAACTTTTTTTTATGTTTTTATGTTTATAGAAAGAATTCATTATTTTTAGGTTATTATAAACTACAAAGTCAATAAATTTTTTACCATTCCTGTTTAGAGCATGTTCTCCGTATATTCCTATATTATTATTAATTTTCGTGTTTCCAATTCCTGCATTTAAGTCCTGCTAAAATTACATAATCATTTTTATTTATTTTATTATATATATTTTGTAGCTGATTATAAAAAATTCAATATTATCCTGTTCTCTTCCTTCTTCTGGGACATATAAACCAGTTATTGTTAAATAACCTCTATCTATTTTTATTCTAGCTTCTATTATTCTTTCATTCCATAGTTTATAATGTTTTAACTGTTTTGAAAGGGAGTTATGAATCCAAATCATGACTCCTGCTCATGCTCTTTGGTCTCTGTCAACTCCATTGTATATCACATTAAAATGTTCAGTTCTCATGGTTCCTTTTAATTTCTTTTTTGTTTCAGTAATCACTGCTATTTTAAAATTTCTTACATTTAATATTTGGTCTAATTCTATCTCTTTATATGCTATTCCTCTTACATTCCAGTTTGCTATATGTATTATATTTTGTCATTTCCATTTTCGTTTTACCTTTTCCATTCCGGGGTCGTTTTCCGTAGATTCATTCCAATTACCTTTTTCTGTCAGCTTAAAAGTAGAATTATGTTCTCCATGTCAGGTGACTAGCCTGACGATGGATAGTTCGGTGGTAGAGCTGCTACCTTAAGGCTTTTGAACTAGGCTTCTTCCAAATTTAAACCCATAGGAGGAATAGGGAATAATGAAGTGGAAAGAGTAGATTATAGTAGAATAGAGTAGAATTATAGTAAAGTTTTTTAGAGTGGACATGGTTATAAGGCCAGAAATGGAAAGATCCCATGGCCCTCGAGTACTCTAATAGCATATGGATCATAAAATAAGAAGAGTTGGCTGATAGGGCCTTATAGGAAATATTAAAGTGAGTGGAACTTCCTCAATGTAGATAGATCCAGCTAGAGGACCATGGGAGTGCCACTTCCCTTACAATCAAGATGATTGTCCCTTATGGCTCTGTTGGTCCACGAGTCCTTATTCAGTATATTCGGACCACCCCACCATATATATATATATATGTATTCATGAGCAATGACTCGGTTACTGTGAGACATTTAAAAGGATATTTAATGATTAACAAACCGAGAATAAGTTAGAAAATTTTAATGATACAACTAGTTTTGGCTTATTTTGTCCTTCATCTCTTATCTTTGTATGTAGAAGAAATAATAATAAAAGACTGAAGATATTAAGAAAACTGAGAAGCACAGGTTAATTGTATTAGATAATTAAAAATAAAAAACGTATTAAAATTCCAGTTGTTCTATTTACATGCTATTATTTATTATATGTGTTTTAGTAGATTCTCGAGAACTAAATAAAAAACAATTGTCATATTCTTCAAAATTCAAATTAAAAGTCATAAATTTCGCAAAAGAACGAAAAGAAAGAAAATTGTTATTTTCTAGCGAATAACATTTTCAGCGAATTTTTTCAGTGATCAATAGTTTGTGCAATGAATTGTCCATGAACCGCCAGTTAGAACACCATATATCAGAGATGTATAAAGAAGAGTTCCTGGATCTTCCAAATCAGTCTAGTAAAAGACAACACTTTTAATCAAACTACACTTGGTATAATCACAAAAAGTGCACAACCAAATCAGCCAGAAGTTAGCTCCAATTGAAACATTTAGATTTGGGGCAGTTGCCACCCAAGTGATCATATGAACCACAATGCGAGCATTGCCGTTGTGGACTCTTTTACTAACTGATTTGAATCTTCCAAATCAGTTTGGTAAAAGACAACACTTTTAATCAAACTACACTTGGTATAATCACAAAAAGTGCACAACCAAATCAGCCAGAAGTTAGCTCCAATTGAAACATTTAGATTTGGGGCAGTTGCCACCCAAGTGATCATATGAACCACAACGCAAACATTGCCGTTATACTCCGGGATAATTTATCATAGCTCGGGTTGTACTGATGTTGACAAAATTTGGTATGGGTGTCTTCATATCCATTGCAAAGGTGACATCACCAGATAACCAATTTGGATCTTCACCTGATAAACCCTTTTGTATATTACTAATCCTGCCCTCACGTCAGAAATGCAAAAGTTCTGAACACCACATTAACACCTGTCCTTTAGTAAATGAGTGGGAGCACTGGTAGAGCCAATTAGAACACCATATATCAGAGAGGCATAAAGAAGAGTTCCTGGATTTTTCAATTCAGTCTAGTAAAAGAAGACACTTTTAATCAAACTACACTTGGTATAATCACAAAAGGTGCACAATCAAATCAGCCAGAAGTTAGTCCCAGAATTCCAGAACTGCAGGAGCCACTTTCCCAGTCAAATATGGATGGAACAACATCAGTTAAAATTACCAATAATGACCTTGTATAACAACTGAACAGATACAAGTTAAAATTCAAACACATGAAACTGTTCTACAAGGAGAAACTGGAAAAGAAACAGAACAGCAAGTAAGACAACTTAAAGAAATTAATATGCAGACAAGATCATCAAAAAGGAAAGAATGATTAATAAAAAAAAAAAAACTACATCTAAATGAAATAATAAAAAATGTAAAGATGGAGAAGATTGTGGATTGTCAAATGAAGCCTTTTTGAGCTCAGAAGAATTTATTGACTATGAAGAACCATTTCATGCTAATAAAGGGAATGAAAGAGATACAATTAAAGAAAAAATAATAAAGTCTACTGATTCAAAGTTTTCTCAGTACAGTTATCATCTACATCGTAGGTGGCCAACAGCAGGCCCGCGGCCCGTACCGTGATTTTGCGTGCCCTGCAGCAAGATAAAAACTATATTAAATTATATGATTATCAATTTAGCTATAGTTTTGACTGCAGATTTGCTGATTGATATACTAGTTACATTCATTATTTCTGATGCAGAAACAATTTATATTCTCAACGTGGAATCAGAATTGCCTTAAAAACGTTATTCAATTTATAAAATCTACTGCTTCTCTGTGCAAGTTGTAGTAGTGGGAGTGGTAGATTTCTATGCAATCCAGAGTAACTCATCATTAAAGCTACTTGCTTTGCTCTGGATACAGTGATCAGTTTCAGAGACTCAGTTTCGCAGTTAATAGTGTTTAAGGAATGTAAGATGTGAAGAAAACAGGTCATTTCAGGAGAAATGGGAAAATCAATTTCTGTTTATAAACAATAACGACAACAAACCACTGAGCCTTGTGTGTTTGCAAGTTAAATAGTCGTAGAGAAGCAGACTGACTGACTGATGACCACCTTCAAGATGTGTTACAAATATAGTCATCATGAAAATCGACTTTGATGAACTTGTTCCCTCACACGAACGCTCAGTGTTCTCATTAAGGCGTGTTACATTAAAAAAAAAAAAAAAAAAAAAAGAAATATGTAATTAAATTTAATTTAACAACTTATGTTTAAATCAATTAAGTATTTATATTGTTCTCCCAGTAGTAAAATGATTTAACAAATATAGTAATTCAATACATATAACTATTGCCTTGAAAAAAATGCAGAGTTTATTTAAGTTCTGTCTAAAAGTGTGCGGCCATGACGCTACTACTCATCATATATTGGCACTTGTGTAGAATGAAGTTGGCCACGCCTGATCTACATGAAAAGAAAATAACTAGCTTCCAAATTAAGAATGATAGGCATGAAATTGAAATAATGGAAAGCAACTGTAAAAAAAACCTTGTGTGCTGAATACCAATACCTTGTGTCCTGATAGAGCAGTAAAAAAGAAAGATTGGCTAACTGACAATTCTTTCTCTCATGGATTAATGCAGATCATATAAAAATCACAGTCCAGCAAAATATAAAGAGGTTCAAAAAATTATTAAAGGCAAAATCAAAGAAGCAAAAGATATCTGGATTAATGAAAAATGTAGAGAAATTGAAATTCTACAAGAAAAGCATAACAGTTTTAATCCACACAAAAAGCTGAACGAGACCTCAGGTATATTTAAGAAAAAACAACTATGTTTCCTTCGAAACAAAAAGGGAGAAATAATATCCAAAAAAGATGACAAAATACAAGAGTGGGTGAAATATGTAGGGGAGCTCTTTTCTGATAACAAACAGAACCCAGAAAATACTTATAAACAGATGGATGGTCCATGCATTCTAAGATCAGAGGTAGAATGTGTGCTGAACTCAGCTAAAAATGGTAAAGCCTTAGGCCCTGATAGAATACCAGCAGAAATAGTAAAGTTATTAGAAAGTGACAACATTGCTATATTAGTAAAGCTATTTAATAAGGTCTACAATATAGGCATATTCCCACAAGACTGGTTACAGTCGACCTTCATCATGCTACCTAAAAAAGCAAATGCAAAAACTTGTAGTGACTATAAAATGATCAGCCTAATGAGTCATGTTCTCAAAATGTTCCTGAAAATAATTCAAAAAAGAATATACAGAAAATGTGAAGACACCATCAGTGATACCCAGTTTGGCTTTAGAAACGGTTTGGGAACAAGAGAGGCTCTTTTCTGCTCTCAAATCTTATTCCAAAAATTTATTGATCAAAACAAGGAAGTATTCATTTGCTTCATTGACTTTGAGAAAGCATTTGATTAAGTCCAACATACTAAAATGATTGCACTATTAAAGAGAATTGGATTAGATGGCAAAGACATCAGGATCATTCAAAACTTATATTGGAACCAAATGGCATCTGTTCAAGTTGGTGACATTATTACAGACCCCATTAACATCAAACGAGGAGTAAGTCAAGGATGTGTGCTGTCACCTCTTCTTTTTAACATATACTCAGAAGCCATATTTCAAAAAATCTTAGAAGGAAGAGAGGAAGGGATTAATGTAAATGGTGAAATCATCAGTAACATCCGATATGCTGATGACACAGCTCTCCTGGCTGACAATATTCAGGATCTTCAAAATTTTCTGGAACTAGTGAATGAAGAGAATGAAAAAATGGGATTAAAAATAAATAAATCACCAAAACTAAATTCATGGTCAAAAGCAAGAAACCAATTCTTAATTCATCACTTTCTTTAAATGGGAAACGAATAGAAAGAGTGACAAAGTTTAAATATCTCTCGGATGCTGGTTAAATGAAGAATACAATCCAGAAATGGAAATAAAAGTTAGAATTGAAATGGCAAGAAAAAATTTTCTCCTGATGAAATCAACACTGTGTAACTGCAACTTGAGCTTAGAGTACGCATAGTTAAATGCTATGTATGGTCTATACTGCTGTATGATGCAGAAACTTGGACATTGAAGACAACATCAATAAAAAAACTTTAAGCCTTTGAGATTTCATTATATAGACAAATGTTAAAAATCTCATGGACAGCAAAAACGTCCAATCAGGAAGTACTAGAACAAATGGGGAAATCACGTGAACATTTAGATACCATAAAAAGAAGGAAAACTGCATATCTTGGTCACCTACTTCGTAATGAAAAATATAAAATACTTCAATTGCTTATAAAGGGGAAGATAAATGGAAGAAGAGGACAAGGAAGACGAAGAAAATCTTGGCTGGCAGACATCAGACAGTAGACTGGCATGAGCTCTGAGGGACTGTTTAGAGTGGCTGAGGATCGCTCAAAATTCACCTCCGATAGGAGATTGCACTCAAAGAAGAAGGAAAGCAACTGTAAAAAAACTGGAAACAGTTTACAAGATGCCGACTACACAACTCCTTCTCCTTCACAGATTGAAGACCTCATCAGGTTCATCCAAAATCTAGAAGTTAAAGACTACTTACCAGTGACACTTCACTAATCATAGTCTCCTTTCTGCATTGCCTCATTAAATGTATGAGGATTCCACAGGCAAATTAAACAAACTATATGGAAACTTTTGCTATGCCATAATATCAGGTTTTTTATTTCTCCAAGAAGCATTCCTCTGCAGATATATAAATATAAAAACTTTATGACAGATAGATATCCTCTTCTTTCTTATTGGAGCTTTGGAAGATTTAACAGGGATGGAGTAGGAGTTTTTATTCTTGCCCCCTTCCTTGGGTCATTCTGTAATATCCAAAGAGATGCAGAAGGAAGAATCTTAATAATAGATTGGAAATACTGTCGATGTGTAATAAGGTTTATAAATGTTCATGCTCCATCCAATGGAACAGTTAATGAAAATTCTTCCAGGAATTGGAGCCGTATTTATAAGGTGCCCACTACATCATAGCAGCTGGAGACTGGAATTACATTGAAAACTCCATATTAGACAAAATAGGAGGACACCCCCAGGAGAGTGGAAAAGTGGGATATGCACAGTCACAAACATATCTCGACAGTGCTCAAGTAGTAGGCATAGGATTTGCATTCCTAATCTCCATGCTTACAGATGCATGAATCAAGGTATCGTCTTGATCAAATTTATTTCTTCTTCTTCCCTTATAAATAGGATAATTCAGATAAAACATCTTGACATCAACATATTAGATCATAATTCACTTCTGCTTAAATTCCGCCACATGGAACAAGTAGAGATCGATTCTGGACCATGGCAACTTCCACCAAATTTTCCGTTGATCTTTTCAACCAAATTCCAGACCCTTTGTTCAAATTGGAATAATGTTACCTGGAACTGGGATATGTGGTTAAAATTCAAATAAGCAGTAAAACAGAATATGATTGAATGGGGAAAGAAACAGGCTTTCCTCTAAAGAAAAAAAGTTGAAAGACCTGTATAAAGAGAGAAGCTGGTTTGTAGTAAACCAACTCAATGGTTTAGAATGTAGAAACATTAACATAGAGATAGAAGTGAAAAGGCAGAAACAAGTAGAAGAAAGAAATTTTAAAATAAGAATACAGCAGCACTTAGCAGATAGACCTTCAGCTGCATTCTTCAATACACAATTTACTAAATTCCACAAAGAAAGGACTATCACTCGAGACATCCTTGCCTCATTTCAAAAACACTACAAAAATCTGTTTGAAGATAATTGTACTGTGGGAAATTATAACTCTTGGAACATTTATGACTTTCCTATTCATATCCAAGATGAGCTTGACAGACCCATTGCAGCATCTTAAGTTACCACAACCTATAAAGAATGCC
Source organism: Typopeltis vanoorti (assembly GCF_054136105.1). Classification (NCBI taxonomy): domain Eukaryota; kingdom Metazoa; phylum Arthropoda; class Arachnida; order Uropygi; family Thelyphonidae; genus Typopeltis; species Typopeltis vanoorti. The sequence continues at coordinate 12,673,220 of NC_143569.1, forward strand.
AGACAAGAAAATCCCCAAGACCTGATCATCTGGGAATAGAACTTTACTGAGATGCCTAGGATTTTATTCTTCCCATTATAGTTTCTCTCATCAGGGCACATACCAAGTGAATTTGTAGCAAGCCACACCGTCCTCATTCAAAACCTAATAGAGATCACACCTTAATCAGCAGCTGGAGACCTGCTTATCTAATACTGACTACAAGATATTTTTCCGCATTATCAATCACAGGTTCAAAGTGGGAATGAGATACATAATTAAAAGCACACAGGTATAGTATGGAGTTCCAGGCTGAGCAGTAGAATTTAATCTGTTTCTGTTATGTAATCTACTCCAGTTAGTTAATACAAAAAAGCAGTCAATGGCAGTGCTATCAGTAGACTTTACTCAAGCATTTGATAATGTCCATCATCCCTTTCTGTTCCACATCTTCCAGCAAATTGGTGTGTGTAAAAACCTACTATCCATTATCAACAGAGCCTATTCCAATTCAACTACCCATCTCCTAGTTAATGGGTTCCTGTCAGATCCAATCAAAATTCAAAAAGGAGTCAAGCAAGGTTGCCCTCTTAGTCTCTTGTGCTTTGCATTGGTTCTTGAACCTTTCTTACAGGAAGTTGACAATACTGTGCTGTGCGAGGAATAACAGTTCCTTCAGCTATGAAGGAAAATAAGGTATTAACATATACTGATGATGTAGTGGGCACTTTAAAAGATAATGATTCCATATACATCTGTTTTGGTATTTTTAGAAAATTCTGCAAGATCAGTGGATTAACAACTAATGCAGACAAGACAAAAGTTTTTGGAATGTGAGATCTTGGAGGCATTCCTTTGGGACTAATCCCTAAGAAAGACCCCCCCCCCCTCATATTTGGAATTCCCTTCTCCACTTACCCAGTATTACCACTTCAAGAACACTGGAAAATAGGGCCACTTTTCTTTTCTTCTAAAGCCATGGTACTCAAAACCATAATCTTCCCTTCTTAGTTGTACATAATAAATATTACAGCCATCACAGAAGCTGAAGAAAAGGAATTATATAGTAAGCCTGTGCAATTTTTTTTGTCCAGTAAATATCAATAAGTTAAAAAGGAATTTCTTCAGTTATCAAAGAAGCATGGTGGATTTGGGCTTCCAGTCTTAAATTTCTGCTATTAAAGCAATATTGCTTCAAAAATCTAAAATATTGCAGACCAATCACACATGTGCAGACCTTCTCCAGTACCACCTGGGTTTTCATCTTCCCTTGTTTGGAGTAAATGATTCTAAAGGTCCAAAAACTGAGATTGTTTGTGTGCTTAACTCTAAGGCTGCTATAACACTCTGCATTGATATTCTTTCCACCAAAAAAAAAAGAGTAAAATAGAAATTAAAAGAATATAAAGAAATCTTTAATCTCTTTTGTTGTAAACTTCTGCAGTTGAGTACTGATAACAACACTTTGTTTCATAACTTATTGAAGTTCCAAGGATACTCTAACAGGAGGGAAGGGATCTTGCATGGGGAATTGCATATGGTCACCTTCCAGTCAATACCATCAAATGGGGGTACTTTAACATCAGAGATCTGTGACATCTGTTACCGATTGGGAACAGTAGAACATGCATTCTACTGCTGTCCTCTTGCCTTGCATATTTGAAACAGATTATGCAATGTGTTGGGCATTCCATTATTTACAACAGCACAGGTTATTTTTTTGCAGTTCCTACCACCTGGGAACTGCAAATTCTCAAATTCTCTTCCCACTATTGACAGTGGTAAGAGAATTTGATTTTTATAATTAATGAATTAAAATGCCATTTATGGAAGGTCAGAAAGAAACATGGATTTAAAAACCAGCAATATGGTTTTTAATAACCAAATGCTTTATAATATTGTATTGTGGAAATTTTATTGTTCAGTCAGATAATGTTTGTATTTAGAAAGAAGCATAAATTTTGGCTAGTTAGTGTAGACCATCTCTTCCCAAACTGTGGGCTGCGACCCCCTTGGAGGCCATTAGTTTTGTTGAGGGGGCCGTGAAATAATGAAAACAAATTTAAAATGTTTTAAGACGAAGTGTGTGGCATGTCAAATGTGTATGTAAGATGCTAAAAATGTAATATTTATATCTGATTTCTGCAATATTCACCATGTATGTTGTGTGTTGAATATAAATACAATAAATATTATAATAATATATGTCTGTATTAAGATTTTTTTTTCTCGATGGGGGCCATGAAATATTTTAATTTTTCCAAAAGGGCCATAAGTTTGGGAAGCACTTGTGTAGACTACCCACATTGTACAATATTCACCAGGGGAGATAAAGTTCTGTTTTTATTATGCAATTTTTTTTTTTTAATGGTTCCATCCTCTTAATTCAACGTGGTCTTATGGTCAATTGTAGGGATGACTGGAGAGTAATCTCAGGCAGAGAAGGCCAACTCAAGGCGGTTGATACTCAAGGGCTATCATTGCACTTTAGTTTTAATTGGTTGTTTGGTTTTTCATCTACATGAGATTGAAAAAGAACAAATGATAACCTTTGGCTATATGATGATATAAAAGAGCTGAGGCCTTTTCTCTATCTCTCATACTATCCATCTGTCTTTTCTTTCTCCTAATACTGTCAGGCTCTCTTGCATCCTTATACTAATTACCCTAGGCCTATGATGAGCACCCCTTTACCTTTTATTTTCACCTCATTCAAGGTTGAAACTGGTTTGGGTAGCGGCCCTTCCCACAATGCAGAGCAATATACTTCTCCATAAAGATATGTGTGTTGCATAATGGGATACTAAGACAATGATGTGAAGTCATTAGTATCTATATACAAGTATCCCGGTCATGAAGTTACGAGCATACTTTGTTTGCTTACACTTGAATAAAAGATGAAACCAAGAATATAATTTCTTTTATCATCTTTAATTTATAAAATTGCAACTGTTTCAGCGATTCTTTAAAAAAGAACTAGGTAGTGTTTGAATTAAAGATTTTAGATCCAAAAGTTTTATTTCCCTCTGGAAATAAAACTTCTCCGATGAATTCGTTGGCAGCTACCTGTGGTCAAATAGCTTGACAGGGAATGAGATGTTTTAAGGCAGTGGGGAGTGTAAATTATTTGAAAAAAATAAATATATTTTGAATGCATTTAGAACAAGGCTGAAAATTTCACTTGTCACTTGTTTCTGTTTAATCGCCTGTGGAGTGAATTTCTGGAGGCGTGTGTGTGTGTGTGTGTGTGTGTGTGTGTGCAATCTTTAATGGGTGTGAACTACATAAAAAATTGGTATTTGGCTATTCAATAGGGCTAGGAGAATCTTTAATATATATATCCTCTCCAAGGTGACCCTGACTTTTCAAATTGTACTAATTTCCACAAATAACAGCTGTAGTAATTCTGGCAGGTGTTGTTGCAATAAAAGCAAATTTTGATTAGTTGGAGAAACTTTCAGCTAAACTTATTAATAGCAGTTCATTTTCATAACCCATCAGGATGATGGGTGAAACCCATCATCCTACTCATTGGAAGCCTGAGGTGGCCCACTTCCATGTTTAGCCTCCAGAACAAAGGCACCAGTTTGTCTCTCCTTCCTTGTCACATGCATCATAGGTGACACATTTTATTAGTATGCCAAAACTCTCTAGGAGACCTAAATCCTTCTTCCCATTCAGGGATATGGCAGTAAAACAGTTCTGCAGACTGGTTGCAGGATAGTATATGTGGCTGAATAGATAGCACATAATTCTGCTGCAGCTTACTGTCAGATCATGCATTAAGGGACTTAAGAGTATGTGCTATGCATGGAGAATGGTTGGAGCCATATCTGCACAGGAGACTGGATTCCTTCTGTATGAGTGGCATGTTTACAAGTCTTTTGCCACGCTTACTCTTTATTTTACTTTGCAACTCTGTATTTTACTTTAATTTACATTCTCTGCGCTTTATTCCTGCACCCTGGCTGGCCGAGTGGTTAGCGTATTCGCTCTCCAGCCAAAAGGCTGCGGGTTTGAATTCCGCCATTGGCATGGATGTTTGTGATTGTCTGTGAAAATAGTGGTGGTGGTGGTGGTGGTCGGCGGTAGATGGCACTGGTGTTGATTATGAAAGTTGTTGCGGTTAGTGGAGTGGTGGAGACGGAGAGTTGTGGAGCGGGTGCCCTCCCTCGATGAGTCCTTAGACTCCCTGGAGGTGTTATGTAATAATAATAATAATTAATGCACTATGAATCACAATAAAATCTTCTCAAGAACAACAAAAACATCAGCACTGTCATTTAGCTGTATCCATTATGTAATAGAGTAAGTTTTATTTTATTTCTTCTGATTGAAGAGTAGAAGAACAAATTGTGCATGTTTGCTGCACAAGGCTTTTGATAATACCTATTTTTTTTTTTTTGAAGGATGATGTGAAGATGCATGGATATATCTTCCTGTAAACTGATATATGAAAAATATATCTACACATCTTCACATCATCATATCATATCTTCCTGCATTTATTTTATTAAGGAAAAATAAAACACCAGCTTTCATGGCTGACACTATTTTATAGGTCTCATGCATTTATGAATGTCACAGATGCATTGTTCTTTCTTCTTAATAGAATCTGTTATGATTATTTCTGTGACTGTGCTTGAGAGTGAACTAGAAATGAGATCAAAATATAGGTAATAAATCTTTTGTCCAAGTTTTTTTTATTATTATTATTATTATTTGAAGACTATCATCATCATCATCCTGACATGTACCCTCAAGGAGTGTACAGGATATAATAGTACTACATGAAAATTTTACATCATTGCTAACTTCCTATCTACAATTTTCCTCCAGATCAGTCTGTTACCTATCAAGATGTCAATATTATCAGGTCTTATAATTCTGTCTTCTAAGGAACGTTTTACTGTATCAATCCACCTATATCTTGGTCTTCCTCTGGGTCTTTTTCCTGCCAACCTGTGCAGAGAACACTTGTTTTGTTCATCTTTCCTTGCTCGTTCTGTTTAAGTGACCATACCACTTGAGATTAGCTCTGCTAACACATTCCTGGATGCTAACAATGCCAAATTCTTTTCTAATTTCCTCATTTTTAATATGATATTGCCATTGTTCATGCCCCTAATCTTTCTTAGGACTCTCATATCTGCAGTCTCCAGTCTTTGGTCAAGTGTTTTACTTCTAACCCAGCTCTCAGATCCATAAGTTAAAATTGGTTTGAACACTGTCTTGTATACAGCTGATTTAATGTTTTGACTAATTTCTCTCTTATTCGATATAAATTTATTCATTTGACTTCCTACCAACTAAAGTGTAGATAATCTTGCTCCAGAAATCAAACATGATACATATATTAAAAAAAAAAAAAAAAAAAATCATAAATTATTTTACCTAACTCCCAAATTAGAGAGACTTATAAAATTCAATGGAACTGCATAAAATACTGATAGTATACTAAAACATAAATAATGTTTTATTTGCTAATTAAATTATTATGAATGGAAATTTTAAATGTAAAAAGATACAAATTTCAGCATGCCTGGATAACTTGAAATTTCAGTTAAATAATTTAATTAATAAATAAAACATTAATGAATAAGATAATTTCAATATACATTATACTGAATTTAAAATTGAGCTGAAAATTAATGGAGTTAGGACAAAAATTTGAAGGTAAAGACTGGTACATGTGCATAGAATTATGAAATGTTAGGAATGAAATATAAATAAATGAAAAGACAAATGAACACAATTATGAATAAGGGGACAACTAATAAGATATATACAAGAAAAATCAGTGGTCTGAATGATGTGCTATCAATTTTTGAGAAATCTTCATCAGATTGTAGACTAGTTATGAGTTAACAATAAAACAATGATTTGTTGGTTTGAGAGTAAAGAAAAGTAATTTACCTTATTGAATTGCTATGAGAGCAAGATTAGATAGGGTCTTTGCATGTTTATTGCATAATTGCTTTCATTTTTTTGAAATCAATAAAGGTTACCCTATCAATTTTTTTTTTGTGTGGGGGGATGTTTTAATTGTATCATATGTAATGATATTTCATTGGTGGAATTTTTGTTAATGTCAAATTCTTTTATTTATATTTTTTCTTTGTGATAGGCTGTAGATAGTCATAAGCATATTAGAGTTATAGTATTGGCATCATAATGCTAAATACAGATATTGATAATATTGATCTGTTCGGTTCTTATTTTCAATCTAATATTCTCTTTTGAGATCTACCTGACCTTCTCCCAACTGGTTTCTATTTTATTAATTGTTTAGGATATCAGGTGTTGGCCATTCAGTCCAATTTTATTTGAATTTGTTTAGTTTTTCTTGTATTAATTTTTGTTCCTTTTTTCTTCCCCCCCCCTTTTTTTTTGTCTAATAATATGTATTTTGCCGTTCTCGTGAATTTTATTTCTCTTGTTTTTATTCTTTATCTTGTTTATTGCCCAAATTTCGCTGCCATGTAATAACATAGGTACTGCTATAAGTATTGTATATTTTCTCAAGTATGTTTCTTTTTGTACAGTGTTTGGATTGAGCATTCTATTTATCAGGCCTATAATCTATAAACATTTTGAAGTTTTTAATTATTTTTTCCTCCTTTGTATGATATTTTATATCCAAGATAATTAAAATTATTTATATGTTCTACTGTTTCATTATTAATAACTATTTTGTAACTAGTGTTTGTCCACAAAATGCCATAGTTTTAGCTGTGTATATTTTCATTCCAAACTGTTCTACTATAATGTTTAAATTATATATATTGCCCTTTGTAAGTTGTCTTCCTGAAGACCAGTCTACAGATATTATATACCAAGTATATATAGTAGGAGGTAGGACCTGGTCTAGCGCAGGTATCTTGGGTTTGCCATACCTGTACTCACCAGTGTGAGCAAGCCTCTGTAGCTCAGTCGATATAGACAAAGCCGTTTGGTCAGAAAGACCGGGGTTTGATTCCCGTCCATGACGTGAGGAGCCTTTATCTGACCTCTTTCAACTAAAAGTGAGTTAGCCAGAGGTAGAAGATTTTTTACTTGGAAATCGGGTTTTTCGTCCCTCAGAACAAGCAAATCAGCATATGAACACACCATATCTACAGTCATAAAATAAATAATTAATCCCTCATTAGTAGTGCTCAACCAGTCCTAAGGGACGGTGGAGGATTGGGGAAATCCCATGCGAATAAATAAAAAACCAGTGTTAGCCCAAGTCATAGTAATGTTCAGTTAAGTGTGACCTTAAAGAACAAATGGTAAATCTAATATAGAAGGTATTAGAACCAGGTGGAACAATTAAATTGGTAAACCACATTATATGCCATGATAATGTGTCAGATGGTGTTTTTGTGGTTTTAAGTTTTAATAAGTTTTGTAGTTTATTATGATTGGTGATGACACTTTTGTAATAAAAATGTCTGATGATTTTATAGGTGGTATAAATGTATGGGAATTTTAAAACCTTAGGCTATACACCCTCTTCCCCCAAAAAAACGAAAATAGAAGAAACTAGTGGCACCACCTGTTGCGTCTTTTTGTTGTCAAAAGCAGCAACCTTCATTAGTGTTGTATCAACTGTTTGTGACATTTGTTTCATTAGAAGCTGAGTTACAGTGCCAAGAGGGACAGTGTGTTTTGACAAATGGTCGGAAAATGAGTTTCAAACAGCGAGTTGCGATTGACTTTTGTGTTAAACTTGGTAAAAGTTTTACCGAAACGCATGAAATGCTTCAAAAAAGCACACGGTGATGATTACTTATCCTGTACTCAAATTTATGAGTGGTATAAGTGATTTCAAAGTGGTTGTGAGATGCTTGATGACGATGAAAAGCCAGGCTGTCCAAAAACTGAACTGAGCGAAGTTAACATCCAAAAAGCGCATGATTTCATCAAAGAAAATCCAAAATCGTCTGTGAGATTGATTGAAGATGAATTGGGGATTCCAAAATCAACTGTGCACAACATTTTGACTGAGAGTTTGGGCCTTCGTAAATTGAATTCGCGATTTGTGCCCCACAAGTTGACCGACGACCAAAAAATGTGTCGAATTAACACTGCAAGGACTTCATTAAAACTGCTCATAAGGACTCAAACTTCCTTGAAACGATCATTACTGGTGATGAAACATGCTATTTTGAGTATGAACCTGAAACAGAGTGCTGAGTGGAGACCACCAGAATGGGCATCCAAAAAAAAAAAAAAAGTCACATGGAGAAGTCAAAAGTAAAGACAATGCTGATTTGTTTCTACGATTCCAAGGACATTATCCACAAAGAATTCGTTCCCCCTGGCCAAATGGTCAATGGTGAGTTTTATCTTGAAGTTTTGAAACAATTGATAGTGAGAATTTGTTGCGTACGGCATGAATATCGTGACGACCGACAGTTTTTCAAAACACACTGTCACTCTTGGCACTATAACTCGGCTTCTAATGAAACAAACGTCATAAACAGTTGACACAACCCTAATGAAGGTCGCTGCTTTCGACAACAAAAAGATACAACAGGTGGCACCACTAGTTCCTTCTATTTTCGAAAAGTTGTTTCTTATTGGACAGAGGGTGTATTATTGGGTGTGAGGTGGGGGAAGAATGGATGGCATATTCTAATGGATGTTTTGGATATTGCATATGATGGAAGATGTCACACAAAGAAATCATATTCCTCCAAAACCATCTGATTTCTTGGTTTTGAAGGCAGTGGATGAAGATTAATATTTGTGGGCATTAATAAATCGTGTTAATATGCTTTTTTATAGTAGTATGGGTGATAAGGAGGGAAAAATATGTAGCTAATTGTCAATATTAGTAGGTTTGTGTACACTTTAGTGATAATGATTTAGATCTCATTAAGTTTAAATTTTAGAAGTTTATGGATTTATCTTCCTCGTGTTCAATAGAGAAATGCATTCTGTGGATAAAGGTATTAAGATAATTCAGTAGTTTGTAGCATCCATATTACCAACACAAAGGACATCAAAACACATTTACTGTAGTAAGTGATATCAGTAGGGGAAAGAAGAAGATTGGGGTTGTCATTCTGCATAGGTAAGAGAAAGTTCCTCTAGTTAGCCACTTGGTGTTTTAACACATCTAAATCTTAGGCTGTGCAGAGTTTTGATTTAAGAAGTTGAAGTGTTTTTAATAGTTAATGTTTTAATAGGCTTATTTATACTGTAGTTATTGTAAAGTACTTGCATTTCTGTTTGTGTTTTTTCTTCAATTAATAAAAAGATATGAAAAATTTATTTAAGCAATTAATTTATTAATATATCATTATATAGTAAGCATATCACTGTGTATGGATATGAAGGTATTCATGCTGCTAACATGCGTATCTTTTCCACCATGGAAATTCTCAGCCCATATTCTTGTAAGGTCTATCCTAATAATCACAGACTGTTATTTTCACAGCCATTCGTTAAAATTGACATAAACTGCTTGGAAAGAAGTCAATGGATACCATAGTGTGAGGAACAAACAAACAGCCATGGTGCCCATCTTAATAACATGTAGGACCTCCTTTCATTACAGTGACTGCCTCAATCCTATGGGGCATACTTTCCATGGCTGTTCAATTAGACAGTGGTCAATTCCATACAAACGTCATAAAGTAGAAAGTATTGCATTGTCCACAATGTTCAGATATCTCTCAGAGGACTGATGCCAAACCAGGAAAAACAGGAGCATCCCATCGCACTGCCACCTCCGAATTTCATAGTTGAGATTATGCACTCTGGTAAGAGATGTTCACCTGGCATCTGCCACACCCATCCCTCTGCTCGGTATAGGGTGTGACATGATTCGTTGCTAAATAACACATTTTCAAGCTTCCACATCCTACTGTGCATGCTCTTTGCACCACTGAAGATTATTCTGCATGTTAGTTTGAATAATGTGGACTTGCCTACTGTGTTCCTACCATGGAAACCCCCGTTGTTGGTGAACCTTGGTTCTGAATTTTTTTTGTGTAGTTTCATGTTCAGTCGATACCCAGAACTCTGCATTCAATGTGTCGGCCAATGAATGGCTATTTTAATATATTATTCTTTGTAGGACCCTGTGGTCACGTTTGGCAAGTGTGATGGGTTGTCCACTGCAGGTAGCACTTGCATTGGTGTTTCCATCCCAGTATGGTATCACTGATTTGATCAGGGATGGCTCAATTTGCCAAACATATAGGCTTGCCACATGGCATTGTATCATAACACCTCTTTCAAACACTGTCAGTTACGTTCTCTCAGCCATTTCACCTGAAAACACAGTTGCACTGACTTGAGCGCATCATATTTCTGCAGTTTGTATCAGCTATAAGCAGGGAACTCATAACATGGCACAAGACACCTTGCCCATGGAGATTGTCTCTTGACTTCTGTCCAAGCAGGGTATGTTTCCTTGTTTTTGCTAAACCTGTTAGAATACATAGTGAAAAAAAAGATAAGCTTCTTAACATAGTTGCAAGAGTAGTATTCATATTTTATCTAAGTTTATGCAAGAACAAGGGTTTATCAGAGGAAGGCAGATTATCTGGTCTTCTACCAAGGTGGTATGGTTTCCTTCTCAGAAACTTTTTTCTATTCTCTGCCTTTTATTGAAAGAAGGGGGATAGCAGCAGCCTGAGAATATACAAGTTGGTCAGATATAATTTACTTATATCTGATGTCTCTTGGTCTTAGATACCTTGGCATAATCTGTCACTATCTGTTAATTTGTTTGTGTTCACATGCTAGTTGACTGTTTTGGAGGAAAAATCCAAGTTCCAGGGAAAAGAATCCATACTGTCTCTTTAAGATTGGATAATATAGTGCTACCCAAAATAGTTCTTAATATAATTTATCCACACAATTTAGGAAACACTTTCCCAGGCAAGTAAAAAAAACATGCGCACGCACGCACGCACGCACGCACGCGCACACACACACACACACACACACACACACACACACACACACACACACACACACACAGAGAGAGAGAGAGAGAGAGAGATATCAATGTCAGATATCTCATTTTCCTTGCATATTAAGCTCAGTGGACTTTCACAGTCAAGTAACTTTGCATCTTTGAAAACCTACTTAATGCTCTAAGAGAACATTTAATCTGCATAGCATATTACAGTTGTCAGTGAATGTGTTGTTCTCACCAGTTTGATTGTTTTTGCAGGATGGAACATCACAGTTTCTGGAAGGAAAAACCATTCTGCCTCTGTATGAGGCTGGTTAAAACCTGGTTTTCCTCTTCCTGGACAGGATTTGAACCCAGGTCATTCCAACCAAAGGGCATCATCAAAATTATATATATATATATATATATATATGAAAATTGTTCTCCTCCTCTCTCTTTTTTTTTTTTTTTAAATGAAAACTACAATTTACATATATTCAACTAAGGTTCTTTTTCTCCCCAACTCTGTTCATTCATGGTGCGCATTTATTAATATCTTTTTGTGTTAAGACTCCTCGTTAACTTAACACAAAGTCTGGAGGAACAGGAAATAAAATATATATCAAACACCTTTATTTTTTTATTTGAAATTGTTGATGTTTTTGAGATTTAAAGAAATGAGTGTGATATTTATTTGCTAAATAACTTATTATTTTAGTTCCTAGTGCACAATCTGACCATGGATCTGCATCAGGATCTACAGGTAAGATTTGATATCTTTCTTATTTTAGACTTTTGCATTGTTGATTATAAATATTGTCTCTAATTTTGTGCAGTTGTGAATCAAGAGTTGCTCCTTAAAATATATTGACTGCTTTGGCATATTGAGTAGGTGAACTGTGTGCCATATAATCAAAATTTTCTTATAAAACTGGAAGGAGACATCTACATGCCTGTAAGGAACTAGGGCATCTGACATGTCTTCTCCTCCAATCCCAAACAATTCCCATGGTTCACCATTAGTAAGTATCCAACTGGATACTTGAACAAGAATGGATTTATGGAATGGTTACCTAAACTACACACAAATATATAGGTGATACGTTATGAAATACTATCTAGAGCAGCGCTTCCCAAATTGGGGACTGTAGGTTTTGTTGAGGAGGGCTGTGAAATAATGAAAACAAATTTAAAATCTTTTAAGACTAAGTAGATTTTTTTTATCTAAAAAAAAAAAAAGATATTTAAATTTCATTATTTATTATTTGTTTTTTGTTATTTTTTATATTTTAATGGAAAAAAATCACACATTGGTGCAGGTTCACAAATTTTGCTTCCTGCGTATTTCAGCGCTTAATGAATATTAGTAAATATATGCTTATTCATATAAGTTTCATTTCAAAGCAGAAATCTAAGAATTGCAGTTTCAAATATTTCACCTGATATTGGTGTAGAAGTATTGAAACACATCCATCACATTAAATTGTTATTAAACTTCTTTAATGTTTTTAATTCTTTCTTTATTACTAATCGTTTTACTTTTCATGTGCTTACTGCAAATGTACAATAACAATATATCTATCTGTATAAAAAGCTGAGATAATGTGCCATGTCAAATGTGTATGTAAGATGCTAAAAATGTAATATTTGCATTTGATTTTTGCAATATTCGCTGTGTATGTTTTGTATTGAATATAAATACAATAAATATTATTATAATAAATGTCTATATATTACAATTTTTTTTTCGAGGGGGGGGGATCGTGAAATATTTTAATTTTTCCAAAGGGGGCCCTGACATTCAGTAGTTTGGGAAGCACTGATCTAGAGCATTGGCCAGATCTTTCAGGGGAACCAAGGTAAACAATGAGGATACAATTGCTGGAACAACTCATGATCAGCAGAACTGGAACTAGCAGAAGAATTGCAGAAATGCCATGTTTACATAATTGAGGTGAGATGAAAACAAAACAAGCAGGATACTTCTAAATAATTATAACGTGTTATATTGAGGCAGTGGTGATCAGGGAGAAAGAATAGGTAGCAGTAGTATTCAATATTAAACGCAGAAACAAACTTCATGAATGGCATATTATTATTTCAGGTAGAGTGATGTATAGATTTCAAAATGGTAAATTGGATAATGAAACTTATATGTGCCTCTTGTTGCATAGAAAGTTCCAGTAGGAAAGAATAGAGGAATATTTTAGATAATTAGAGAGGACAATAAAGGAAAAGCTTTTTCTTGTAGGAGACCTTATCATACTGGGAGATGAAATCCTAAACATACAGAAAAAGCTTTTCCTTTATGCTTTTAGAGAAAATTTAGAGAAAAGACTAAAGCTAATAATAACATTCGGTAGGACATGGTGTAAGTGAACAAAAGTATGGCCCCCACAGCCAATACTGGTCATTGGGGGGAAAAAATACCAGTCTTCAGAAAAAAAATATAAAATATTCAGTACAGCAGTATGAGCTGTCAGTAGAGAATATCAAACTAAATGATTTTTAAAAATGTAAAAAAGTAAATTATATAAATGTTTTGCTGTTATTTATTCAAGTGTAGTAGTTCAGATACAAACAGATGATGCACATATAGTTGTCCATTACTTAACTGATATCAAATAATTGGTTGTTTAAAAATCTTTGTTTGAATCCTGTCTAGGACACAAAGAATAACCTTAATGAGAGCTTTTCAGTTGAAGGTGAGTTAGCTGGTTTCATATGAGATGGAAGGGTTTTTCTTCCTGGCAAGTCGAATTTTTCATTTACTGAACAGAACAGACTGTCAGAACATCACATTTAACAAGCTTAATGCATTGGTCTCAGCCATCTGTGATTAATTGGGCACAAAAATCACCATGATAAGTAAATTGTGTTTAATCAGCATGCAATGGGATCCCATTAAATCAATAAAATTATCTGAATTGTTTATTTATGTTGCTGTTACACACACACAGTGTGGTCCATACATTTTATGACTTGATTTGCTGCAGTATTGGAGCGATCTATCGGCAAACATGCTGAGTAATACCAACTATTGTCTACCCCCCCTCCCCAGAGAGTGAGGTTAATTTACATTCAGTAGCATGCAAGTTACATATAGTGCAAAGAATTAAGGAACATCAATATTAATTTGAATACATGAAACCTCATAAGTGTGGTCTAGCACAACACAGCATTGACACTATTCATAATATCCAGTGGGATAAAGCTCTTCTCCTCCATAGATGCAGGTTCAAATATGAATGCCTTTTTAAAGAAAGTTGTGAAGTTATTTTACGTCGGCCGAATCTAAATCAAAATGACTGTCTCACTCTCTCAAAAATCTGGGAGACTTTTATTTTATGTAACCATCAATAAAAATTAATTATTTTTAAAGGATTAATAATATTTAGTAATTAATCTCAGCATGCAGCACCTATGTTAATTGGTGATCCAACGACCGTTCTTTACTGTACGAAATATTTGCACCTTTATTAATTAAAAATTATTACCGTGGTTTTTACATGTTTTATTGTTAAATATACTATGCCACAGGTACCTCTAAAGATATAGTGCAAAGTGCTTTTTCTTTCTACATCATGAATATGAAAAATGAACAGAGAATTGTGATGAAATTTTCTTATAAAGTGGGTCTTTTTGCTACAGAAACCCTTGAAATAGTACAAAAGGCATATGGAAAGGACGCTCTGAATTGATCTAACTTCCTCAGGTGGTATTCATGATTTCATGATGGAGTCAGTAGAAGATGACAATAGAAGTGACTGTCCCACATCAACTCGAATGCAGGAAGACCATGCCAATGTCGCTATTGTTGGATCGTACTTCCTTGTTTTTGATCCGCCATCTTGTTTTAACTCTGTTCTTAAACAAGTAATAAGTTGCTGGTTGATTACTAATTTAAATATAGAGAAATTTATATTTTTAGACTGCACCACTCTATATCTAGATTGAAATGTAGTGAATTAATTAATGAAATATAGTGAATTAATGAAATGTAGTGAAACCGAGTATATCTCTTATTTTTGAAGCTCCCGCTAGGTCCGATAATTTCATGAACGGTGCAGTAAAGGAGATTCAGGCAAACACAATTTTAAAATCATCAAAACAAAACATTTAATTCAGGGTTATATATTATACATATAAACACAATTCTGAAAACAAGATAATATAATTGTCTTAGCTTAACTGGTCACAACATCTTACAGATTCAGTCTATGGGCATTCTGCTATCAGACTTATAGCTTTCACAACATTAGAGCAACTTTTAATAGAGTTCAATATCACAAAATCTCCTAGTAACAAATTTTACTATTGTCACACAGTCAGTAAAGTCTCAATACATTAATGGTGGCAACAACTGCTTCATGAGTATACACTTTCACGCTTCATATTCCGACTGATTTCAGCAAAAAATGTTACAGTTAATGTGGGGAATAACAGGAGGAATTACACATATATCTCTGCACTGAGGTAACATAGAATTGGACAGTTCTTACCGGATAAATCCTTTACTCATCAATTTCACTATGGGCACACTTTATAACTATATTTACTTAGCACACTATGGCAACACTATTTAGAATAAATCTTCTCAATGATAACTGAACTATTAATGGTCACACTTCACGTGTATAGACGTACTTGGATAAAGGAAAATTGCTCATTCCTTCTTTAAATATCTGACCAATTCAGCTCTCTGTTAAAGTTCCATGAAACTAATGGAACATGTAGTAATTCTTTAACTTCTAGAATTATTCTCAGTTGCCTACTACTTTCCCAGTCCTCAAATAGTTCAATTACAGCACTAAAGTTCTAGACACAGCAATTCTTTGCATTTACTTTGCTGCTTCTCAGTATTCTGCTTGTTTGTCTGTGCTCTACTCAATGCTCCCGTGTCCCCGAATGGTCAGTCCTGAAAAAGAGAAGAGCCCCGGTTTTCTCCACTCTCAGCTTATATATCTCCCTTCTTTTTCCCGTCCAAAATTGTTTCTCACGCTCTTTTATGTCAATTCCCTCTCTGCAGTTGAATACCATATCTCGCAATTCATGCACGCGCTAGCTATTTCTAGCCTGTCTTCATAGTAACAAACAAAATAAAATCATCATTCATCATCATCATACATATCAAGGATTTAGGCCTAGTATGGCTATGGCCTGTTCCGGCCTTAGACGTCATCGTTAAATCGTTTAAGAGGACGTCCTGGTTTTCTTTTTCCTAATGGCTTGTACTTTAAGGCTTGTTTTGGTAATCTTTCTGTTTTCATTCTTTGAACGTGTTCCATCCATCTATGTTTATATTTTTAAATTTTTTCAATTCCTGGTTCTTGGTTTAATTCTTTCATAATATCTTGGTTTCTTTTGTGATCAAATAGGGTATACTTTGCAGTTTTTCTCATAAACTTCATTTCTGCTGTTGTTAATCTTTGTTTGTCTTTTTGTTTTATTGTCCAGATTTTGCTTCCATACATTAAGACCGGTAGGGCTAATGTATTGTATACTTTTAGCCTGGTTTGTTTTTGAACTAGGTTTGGTTTAAATATAGAGTTAATTACTCCTGTTATTTTTAAATATTTTGCAATTTTTATGTTTATATCTTTTTCATTTTCATAAGTGATCATACATCCTAGGTAGTTAAATGAATTCACCTGTTCTAAGATCTTGTTATCTAATACTATTTTAGTTCTTGCTGGATCTTGTCCTTTAAAGGCCATGGTTTTTGATTTTTCCGTTGATATTATCATATCATAATCTTTGGATATCTCATTTAGATTTAAAATAGCTTTCTGTAAGTTATCTTCAGAATTTGTAATTATTATTTGGTCGTCTGCAAAGAGGAGAGTGTTTAAGTTAACTGTAGGTGAAAGTTTAATTCCTTGATGTAAATTTTTACTCCATTTTATTATTATTTCATTTAAGTAGATATTAAAAAGAGTTGCTGAGAGGGGACATCCCTGTCGGACCCCTTGGTTTATCTCTCTTGTATATGATAGCTCATGATTTAATCTTATTTGTATTTGATTATTTTCATATATACTTGTGACAGCTTTTAGGATATTATTTGGTATTTGTCTTTCTTTTAATATGTTAAGTAATATGTTTCTTTTAACTTTGTCAAATGCTTTTTCAAAGTCAATAAATGCAATATATGTTTCTAAATTATATTCTCTTCTTTTCTCTATTATTTATTTTAGGCAGAAGGCTGGGTCTATACATGATCGTTCTTTTCTAAATCCATTTTGTACCTCTAGAATAAAGTTTTCGGAATATTTCATTAGTTTGTTATTTAAGATTCTGCTGTATATTTTGTGACATGAATTTAGTATACTGATACCTCTATAGTTTTTAGGGTCATCTCTATTACCTTCCTTAAAGATAGGAATCACAATTGCTTTTTTCCATTCTATTGGGGGGGGGGGGGGATACCAGTTGAGTAAATTTTATTTAAAAATAATAAGAGTCTTCCTTTGAATCTTGTTCCTGCGTATATTTATATAGTTCTGAACCTAGCTTATCTTCTCCAGGTGATTTTCCATTTCTTGTTTCTTTCAGGCTGATTTCTAATTCTTCTTCAGTTATTTCCTTTTCATTTTCGTTAATTGTTTGCCAGTAGTCTTTTTTAAAATATTTGTCTGTCCACAGTTCTGTTTAGTAATTTAGGAATTCTTCTAATTTCAATTCAGTGTTTAATTTTATGTTTTCTTTGGTATCTGCATTTAGGTGTTTCAAAATCTTATATACATTGGGTCTTATTTTATATAAATCATGTTCTAAATTAGAAACAAATTTATTCCATGATTCTCTGTCTTTTTCTGACTTCTCTTTTAGCTATGGCTCTTATTCTTTTATATTCTATTTCATCTTCTAATCTTTTACTACTTAACCATTTGTGATAGGCTTTTTTTATCTTTTTGATTATTTCTTTGATTGTATCATCCCAGATCTTCGGTTTTTTTCTTTTATTGAATTTTTTGGTCTTTCATTTGCTGCTGCATTTAGTATCGTTTTTATATTAAGCCATTCTATTTCTGTTTCTTCATTTTGTTTTATTTTATCTAGATACTGGTTAATTCTTTGTTCATATAGCCATTGTACATTTGTGTCATTCAGTAGTCTAGTTTTATAAACAAATGTTTCAATTTTTCTTTCTGTTCTTGTTACTTGTAGCCATTTAGGTGGTAATCTTAATTTTATTTTAACAAGGAAGTGGTCACTGCTTATTTCATATCCTCTGTGAACTCTAACATCTAGTGAAAATTTTGATGTCTTTTCATTTAATATGAAGTAATCTAATATTGATTTCCATCCTCTTGCTGCCCAAGTATATTTATGTATGTGTTTATGTTTATAGAAGGAATTCATTATTTTTAGGTTATTATAAACTACAAAGTCAATCAATTTTTTACCATTTCTGTTTAGAGTGTGTTCTCCATGTATTCCTATATTATTATTAATTTTCGTGTTTCCAATTCTTGCATTTAAGTCTCCTGCTAAAATTATGTAATCATTTTTATTTATTTTATTATATATGTTTTGTAGCTGATTATAAAAATCAGTATTATCCTGTTCTCTTCCTTCTTCTGGGGCATATAAACCAATTATTGTTAAATAGTCTCTATCTATTTTTATTCGAGCTTCTATTATTCTTTCATTCCATAATTTATAATGTTTTAACTGTTTTGAAAGGGAGTTATGAATCCAAATCATGACTCCTGCTTGTGCTCTTTGGTCTCTGTCGACTCCACTGTATATCACATTAAAATTTCCAGTTCTCATAGTTCCTTTTAATTTCTTTTTTGTTTCAATGATTACTGCTATTTTAAAATTTCTTTCATTTAATAACTGGTCTAATTCTATTTCTTTATATGCTATTCCTCTTACATTCCAGTTTGCTATGTGTATTATATTTTGTCGTTTCCATTTTCATTTTCCCTTTTCCATTCCAGGGTCGTTTCCCATAGATTCAATCCAATTATCTTTTTCTGTCAGCTTACAAGTATGGTTATGTTCTCCATGTCAGGGGACTAGCCTGACGATGGAATAGTTCAGTGGTAGGGCTGCTACCTTAAGGCTTCTGAACTCGCATTCTTCCGAATTTAAACCCATAGGAGGAATAGGGTATATTGAAGGGGAAAGGGTAGATTATAGAAGAAATATAGTAAGATTTATAGAGAGGACATAGTTGTAAGGCCAGAAATGAAAAGACCCCATGGCCCTCGAGTACTCTAATAGCACAAGGGTCATAAAGTAAGAAGAGTTGGCTGATAAGGCCTTATAGGAAAGATTAAAGTAAGTGTGTCTTCCTCAAAGTAGAAGAAGGAGAGGATAGATCCAGCTAGGGGTCCATGGGAGTGCCGCTTCCCTTACAATCAAGATGATTGCCCCTTATGGCCCTGTTGGTTCACGAATCCTTATTCAGTATATTTGGACCACCCCACCATATATATATAAACACACACACGTACGCGCATGTACACACACATGGTGGGCTCCCCTCTCCGCCACCCAGGGGACGCGCTCTCTAGGGGTTACAGGGTCCCCTGAGAGACAAAATAAAATAAAAACAGAAATATATTATAACGTTATACCTTTACATGCTGGTAGTGATAAATAAAAAATGAAAATATTATAATTCACATAAGGCATATTAAACTTATATATACAATTCCTCATAATATTAATTTAGGAATAATCAAAATATACAGAATAATATTTCAATACAAGGTCCTATCATTGCTAACACATATTTTAGATTAATTAATAAAATTTAATAAATAAACTCAAGGCAATTACATGAATAATAATTTACAATCATGGGATTAATATCAAATAGTTTTTACAAGTATAGCCTTTGGTATGGTGGATTAAGTTGGATTCTGTAAGGAATATTAATAACTTAAATTTCTCCTTATTCAGAATCCAACACTATATTGGTGAAGAACAATTGTCGAACCATACCATAGATGATGGTGGAGGCTTCAGACATCCCTAAGAACATTCTGAGTTGAAGATTTGGGGATGAGAAAGTTGTGTGTGCATTTTGTCCCACATGCCTCAAGAGCTGAGAAGAGATGATCCAGTGACGTGTTATCAGGACATTATTGAGATGGTTGATGCAGATGAAAATTTCTTTGACAAAATCATTATCAGCAGTGAGAGCTGACATAGCTCCTACAGTCCAGAAACAAAGTGACAAAGTTCTGAATGGATTAGTGAAACATCTCCCAGACCAAAGAAATTGAGATTTCTAACATCACGCATCAACATGATGTTGATACTTTTTTTTCTTTTCCCCTCTCTCTCAAGGTGTTGTGCACAAAGAATTCGTGCCAGAGGGAATTTTTCCTGTTGCATGATAAACCACCCATTCATAAAGTTGCAAATGTGCATCACTTATTGATAATCAAGAGAATCCCCACCCTTTATCACCCCCTCCACACACACACACACACCTCATCAGATTTATACCATTTGGACTATTTGCTGTTTCCCAAGTTGAAAAGGAAGCTGAAAGATGCCAATTTGTGGAACTTCCAGCCATCCAAAAAGCTGATGAATTAAAGACAATTGAACAAGTGGGATTTTCTGTGGCTCTGTGAAAACTGTATGACTATGCTAAAGCTTACACAGATGAAAGTGGATCATATTTCGAATAACAAATAGTATATCCTTTTTTTCATGTGTTTTTGACTAGGAATATGTTAAAAAATTATTTATGGATTTCCATTTTCAAGAAAATATTTATGGAAAAAAATAAACATTTGTAAATTACACTTCAACAATGAATCAAAAACTATTTTGGAAGCTACTTTAAAAGCAAAAAATTATCAGACCATTATAAATCCTACTCTCCATTGCATGTTAACAGAATTTATATGAAAAAAAATGTAAGATTGGCATGTTCAACAACCATTCACATTTTTCATTTTGGATGTTTTGCGAGATGAGAAATTTAATCGAATTCATGTCAGTAAACAGATAAAATCAGTATTTTTTCTTGAACTTAAAATCAAAATAAATAAATGGGTATTTTTTGAAAAACTTGAATCAAAATTTGGATAGAAATTGAACGGAAACAAAACAAAAAAAAAGCTGAAATCCGAATTTAAATAAAGCAAAGTGATTCCTCAAGGGTTCATTTTAGTGAGTATAGGAGTGGTGAACCCACGTGTTGGATCGTCCTTCCATAGTAGTAATACTACATCCTGTCTTTTGATCCACATCTTGTTTTAATGTTGTTCTTATTAAGGTTAATTAATTGTATGTTGATTACTAAGCCAAATATAGGGAAATTGCTATTATACTGCACCACCCTATATTCAGATTAGTCTATGCAAAATAGTGGAATCAAATATTAATTAACTTTAACAGTCTAATTTTTATATATAGGCCGAGTTTAACATCAACATTTAAGGTTCCCACTAGGTCTGATAATTTTATGAACGGTGTAGTGAAAAGGAATCAGGCTAACAACAAATTGAAATCAATAAAACAAAACATTTAATGCGGGGTTATATAATATAAACATAAGCATACTTTAGATACAAGATATTATAAAATTAACTCTGTTCAACAACTCATAACATTCATTCAACTCTTGGTATCAAACATTGAGTCTTTAAAATCTGATTTCTCCCTAACAAACAAAGATAGTTCTAAAGTTCAATATCACTGAAATTCACAGCAAATATTTTAACAATTGCATTCTCTAATTATCCCTTCGTCAGAAATCACATAGTTCAGTCAAGAGGTAGTTATCACTCTAAGTGGGGGGACTATTAATCTTCTAACTTCGGCTAATTTCAGCATAAATACCACAGTTAATATTAGGATTTAACAGGAGGAGTTAATTCTTATAACTTCACTCTAAAATGGTATAAAGTACAACTGTTCCTACCGGAATAAATCCTTGCACATATTATTCATTGAGGCACACTTAAAACTTTAGTTAACTATCACAATGGAGCTACACATTTCAAAAGTAATCTTCTTTAAAATAACTTAATCATTAATCTCAGCACATGACAAATGCAGACACACATGTACTAGAAAATTCACTTATTCCTGATATACTACTTTGCAATAGAATCAGCTTTCCACTAATCTTCCTTAGAAGCTCTGGAATTCAACATTAACTTGAGAATTCCATATCAATATTCTGAGTTGTCAATTTATATCTCGATCCTTCATAATTTAATTACAGCATTTAATTCCTATTACTACAGCCTCTTACTTAACTCCGTGCTGCTAATAAATAATTTCCTCATCTCTATCGTACTGTTCTGAGTGCCGTTACTGTGTTGAGTGCTCCAACTGCACTCTCAGTGCCTAGTCCCCCAGTTCTAGTGCTGATTGTGACGACTCCCACTGCCCGACTCCCTTTTTTTTTACTCTCGCTTTCCGTTTATATGCCAAAACTTGTTCTCACTGTCTAGCTTATATCAATTCCATCTCACGTCCATAACTCGCGCGCTACCACTCTCGCGCTTTCTACTTTTAACTCCGTCTCCATGACAACAATTAGAGCAGTACATAAGCATAAGCATTACATCACATTTTACCTTTACATACAGAAATAAAATAAAAGGATATTTTTCAGTTCAAATAATATACAATTAAATACGATGAACACAAATTCTACTATTAATATAGGAATAAAAATAATCTGAACGTTATTTTTATACAGAGTTCTTTCCATTATTTATACATATCTTAGATTAAATAATTAAATGAAAAAAAAACTCAAAGGTAATTATATGAATAATAGTTTATAACAAGAAATTTACATTAAATGTTATCTACAAATGTTGGATTCTGAAAGGAGTATTAATAATTTTAACTTCTCTTCATTCAGAATCCAACACAAGGTACCTGATGTTGACCATGCCTTACTTCCATAATGTACATCTGTAGATGTATATTATGTTACATTATCTGTAGATTGGTCCCTATCCTTCTTTCTTTTATTCTTACTCTTTCCACTCCAATGCTTAATATTAGAGTATTTGAGGGCTAGGGGTGATGAACCTTTCCTATCTTACTTTGTTCTTCTCATGCAGTGAGAGTCTGCTTACCCTCCCATCATGCCCAACTAATGCTAGAAGGCAAATGCAGCAGAGGTGTGGCAAACCAGCTGCATTAAAATTGTGAAAAAAAAAACCCTATGAATAGAGAACCATTACCGAGCCAAGATAATGCTACTGCATCCGGGACAGCCAATGTCAATATTTTTACATAACAGGAAACGGTTAAAGGACTCTTCTTAAACTAGTAAAGACCAAATTGATGGAGAAAGAGCTATAATCACTTGCAGAACTCCATCTTAACCTTAGAACCTGGTCCAAGAATTATAACAATTAGATTAAAAGGAAAAATAAAGAAGTTTTTTTTTTTTTTTTTTTTTTCAAAATTATCCAGATTTATGCTCCAAATCAATCACATGAAGATGAAAAATTAGATATACTTTCTACCAGCAATTACAGCACCTTATTGACAAAACAAACAAAAGGGATATCCTAATAGTAATGGGAGATTTCAATGCCAAGGTAGGGAGATTTACACCAGGCATGAAAGGTGTGATGGGCAAATTTGGAGTGGACAAGAGAAATGAAAGAGTAGAAAGACTGCTAGAATCCTGTAAACAAAACAATCAATTCATCTCAAACACCATGTTTTTCCATAGACCATCATGCAAATACACATGGCATTTCCAGATGGTATGATTAAAAATTGTATTGATTACATTTCAATCAAAAATTGAAATATAATCAATACAATTTTTAATCATACCTGGAAATCCTCAATCTACAATGTAAGAACACTAAAGCCAATTTTGACTCTGATCATGAATTACCAGCTGCAAAAATTAAGTTGAAATTTAAAAATAGCATACCAAAGACCCTAAGCAACATTATTAACATAACAAAACTGAAAGATACAGCTATACAAAACTACTATAGAAACATAATAGAAACAGAGTTAAAGAATATAACCTTTGACAATGTAGAAAATACATGGAAAATGGGCAGAGTAGTTATGATAAATGCTGCAAGAAAAGTAATTCGTACAACAATTAGAGCAAATAACTACTGGATAACCACAGAAATGCTGGAAACTTCAGAAGAAAAAAGTGTGCAAAAAATATAGGAAAATAAGCAATGTTATAGAAGACTGAAAAACAAAATAGATAAAATTTGTAGATCTGCTAAAAATGCTTGGTTAGAAGAAAAAAGCAAAAACGTGTGAAGAAGCCAATAAAAAGAATGATTGCAAGACTATATAAAATTGAAACTGGAACAATTCAAGAGATTAAAAAAAATTGAAAGAATATTGCCAGATACTTTCCAGAGAGAAGAAAACTGGCAAAACAAAAGCAAAGAGACAGAGAAAAAGCACCATTCATAATAAAAGAAGAAATTTTGGAAGCAGTAAACCAGATGGAATTTATCTAAGTACTGGGCATACAAGTTTCCTATATGCTGCTGTTTTATTGCCTGCAAACAAGCATTTGATTCCATTGACAGTAACAAAATGATAAACATCTTAAAATCTATGGCGCTAGATTCAGAACTACAAACCTTTATTACAAATTATTATAAACATACCAAAGCATCTGTCAAATTTAATAAAATAAAAACAGAAAAAGGAGAAAAAACTGAATCATGCAGTTTTTTCCACTCTCACCAAATTTATCTATCTATCTTGAAGAAATATGCAAATCCAAAACTGAAGAACTAGGTCCCTAAATAAATGGCACAAATATGCAGACAATATTATTATGCTTGTAGAATTTAAAGAACAATCGGGAAAAAACAATAAAAATTTTAAATGAAGAATGCAAATTTTTTCTAAGCAAAACAATCAAAATAGAAAGATATGAAAAAATTTCAATAAACTTAGAAAATCACATACTTGAACAAGTAAAGCAATTTACATATCTTGGCACTCGTTAAAAAAAGAGAATTGAGTTCTTTCGTTATGTGGCAAGTAAGAGGAAGAATGACTATGGAAGATTAACCTTAATGAGTACTGATGGTGACAAGGTGACTGAAGCAGATAAAACCATTGAGTTACTGGAAGACCTAAGGGTATATCATCCTAGTGAGGTTACCGCTTTAACCTATGTGACAGACACTAATGTGGGAACAGAGGTGGATGAATTAGAGGTTCTTAAGATATTTCAGAATCACAATGTAAATACAGCTGTAGGATTTAAAAGAATGTGTAAGGGAACTGGAAATGCCTTTGACTAAGCCCTTTCATTGAAGTCTCAATTCTGGTAGATTTCAAAGGGAGTGGAAAGAGTAAAAAATAATTCCTTTCTATAAGAGAGGTTCTAAGACTGCAGTAGCAAATTATAGATAAATCAGGATCTCAGGCATGGTGGTAAAAGTGCTAGAAAAATTGGTCAAAAGGGATATTCAAGAATGGGTAGATAAAAATATGATACTAAATGAGGGTCAGCATGGTTTTGTGAAGAATTAGCCATGCCTTAGTAATTTACTAACTTTTTATAATACAGTAATAGCCAAGGTGGATAAAGGAAATGGCTATATGATGATTTTGCTGTATTTTGCAAAGGCATTTGACAGAATACCACATGGAACGCTGTTACACAGATTAAAACAAATGGGGACAGATATGACACTGGTTAAGTGGATAAGAAGGTAGCTGCTGGATAGATATCAAAAGGTGGTATATGGAAGGGCAGAATTGAAGTGAAAAGTGTGAAACTTGCGGCACACCAGTAGTGACTAGTGGTGTGCTGCAAGGTTCAATACTGGGACCATTGCTTTTAATTTGTACATAAACGATATAGGTAATAACTAGAAAGGAAATATTCAATTTTTTTTCTGCTGATGATGTGAAATTAGGTAGTAATAGTTAATTAATATGATGTGGAGTGCTTTCAGGACAATTTAAATAGGCTGCCAGTATGGGCAAAAGTGTCAGTTAATGTTGAGAAATGCAAAGTTATGCATTTGGGGATAAATAGATTACAAGCTGTGTATCACATTGGTGACACTGTACTCCAGGAAATAGATGAAGCTAGAGATTTCAGGGTGGTGGTAGACAGAGTTAAAGTTTAGTGGACATATAGCTATTGTTGCTGAGGTAGCCCATAAGATTTCTTTGGTATTGAAGAACACATTAACAAGTAGAGATAAGGAAGTTGTTGTTCCTCTTTATAAGGCTTTGATATGCCACATCTGGATTACTGTGCTCAAGTCTGGTCCCCTGAGTTTCTTGGGGATGAGAAAGTGGTGGAGAGTATTCAGAGGTGAATGGGCTGTGGAATATTCCCTATGTGAGGATAGACTGAAGGCGTGTGGATTGCAGAAGTTGGTTGATAGGAGAAAAAGAGGGGATGAAGGTGTGTGGATTGCAGAAGTTGGTTGATAGGAGAAAAAGAGAGGATATGATAGAAACATTTATGTTGCTTAAAGGGTTTTCATAGGATAGATGCAGGGAAAATGTTTCAGCACTTAGCTAGAGGAACAAGAGAAGGGTTATCACTGAAATTGAATAAAGGTGTGGTTAGTAGGCATGTGCGAACTAGAATTTTTGCTTGGAGAGTTGTGAATGAGTGGAATGGGTTGCTAGAGTCAGTTTGAGTGCTTTGTCTGTTAATGGGTTCAAGGAAAGGATCATTGATTGATAGGATGACAAATTGGGTCTCCTGCAATAAGTCTTCGGACTCCATGTAGGTGCCCGTATTATAATAATAATAATTGCTCACAACCTCGACAACAAAGACACAATAAAACAAGTAATAAAGGACATTCTTAATAAATGATTGTGTAATATGAATAAATTTGGGTATATAACTGCATTTCAAAACATCTCAAACTAAAACTATAAAACCATTAGTATACTTATAGCAATGTATGGAGCCGAGATTTTGACACTCATTGAGAAAGAAATACAGAAAATCAGAGCATTCGATGTGAAATGCTTAAGAAAAATAAAGACTCACTGGTCAGAATACAAAAGAAACGAGCGAGTCAGACACCCAACCGGCCAGGATGTATATATACGTCCAAGTTACCATAGATGCAAAGTGCATATTAAAATTGTAATATGCCATTGATATTACATTGAAATATGTGATGGATACGAAGTGTAGAGGAGAGATGTATTTTATCCATATTGATGACAATGTGGTTAAACTATAGTGAAGATATCATAGCTATAATTCTTAAAGAGCAATTAAGATAGCTTGGACACTCCAGAAAATTACCTTTCAAAGATTACCAAATATAGTCTTGAATGTAATCATTGGAGGAAGACAATCAAGAGCTAGACCAAAAAGAACTTGGCTATTGTCTTTGAAGGAAAGGTAAAAGTGTAACAGTCTCCCAGTTAAACTTTTATTACAGTTAATTGTCATGTTCCATTATATTGAAAATGCAATGCTTTTATGGTCTTTTCATTTTACATATTTTTAGGCTGTTACACATGACGAAGTCAGCTTTCTGACGAAACTAGTCATGTTCTATTAAAGTTCTGATTTTAAATCCTTAGCGTTTAGTCATTAAAATTTAACAAATATATATATATATATATATATATATATATATAAATAAATAAATTGATGAACTTTTCAGGAAATTAAGGAAAATACAATTATGCACCATTAATATATACTTTTCTATGATGAGAGAAAAATTATATGAAAATTATATGAAAAATGAGATGACTTAGAATCCCCTGGAGATGTACAGAAGCACTGACTAGACCCATGGGTATATTGAATAATGTTCATGATGCCGTTTTGAAGTCAGATTATCACAGTCATTCAAGGTTAGCTACTATACAAAATTGATGTAATGAGTTTATTTGAGCTTTTAGCAGAGATAAAGCTTGTTTTAGGTCCATCTAGCCCAATAAAGACTTACAGATTTAGAGCCCTGCCGAAGTCTGCAACTAAAATGCTAGTAAACAGTGTCAGTAATACTGCAATAGTGCTCTCTTTGTGTTTTGAACCCACAACCTCACCATCTGAAGTCTATCACTCTAACCAGTAAACCAATACAATGAAGAAGGTTTCGAATGAAATCATGCAAAAGAGTTCACGGAAACAGAAAGTGAATAAATTTAATGGTATTATATCTCTCATAGGAAAGCAATGAAAAACTAATCAAAACCGATATGCATAAACTGAAATCAATTACCGTACATGTCGGCTTATAAGTTGACTCTTAAATACTACAGAAAACCCTTCAAAATCATGGGTCGTCTTTTACGGCAAGTATAAAAAGGGATGCTTAATTTCTTGGATGAACATTTAGGTGATTACAATACATCATTATATAAGAAATTAGGCAGTGTTTATAAACAAATCAGATTAATTTTTTGTTACATAAATTTATTTAAAATATTACAATAGATGTAAGTCTTAAAAAATAAATAATTAACCTCAATTTTCATGTTAATTTTCTTCATCTGTTGAAAATAATTCTTCAGATTCATTGTTTAAATGATCGTCATATGGATCTCTGTTTGAATCTGGTAAATTGATTTCATTTTCATCATCATCAGTGTCCCGCAACAAATCATCTTCTGTACCATCCATAAGATTAGAGATACCACACTTTTTAAATGATTTTATTAGTCTCTACTTTTACTTTATTACATGCTTTGATCATAAAATTGCACAACATCTCACATAGATGTCACTTTTCATGCACTTTTCTAATTCCTTATCCTTGGCACTTGTTGACCTTTGGATATGATGATGTTGTAAACAACTGGCTGCCTTGTTTAAATATGCCATTGTAAACATATTTAAAGTTTCTCTTGTTCTGTCTCTTAATCTTTACTTTAATCTCTATTTACTTTACTTACTCTTATCTCTATCTACTTTACTTTTGCTTCCTTTTTTACTTTACACTATTCTTACGCTTTACACTTTTACTTAAGTTACTACATGTTATCTAACAGAAAATACCTTGGGAACCTTGGAAAATTTATTTAATGTTATGACTGAGCCACCAAGATTCCCCTTAAGGTTATTAAATATAATTAAGATTACCTGCAGTATCTCTCAAGATCTATCTCAAGCATAATTGATAGTCGTGGGCAGAACTGGCGCTAGGGTCTTTGCCTCCCGAATGCAATTTCTATCTAAGCGCCCCTGTAACGATCTGGGTGTGTGTGGTTCTTTTACGATAATAAAAAATTAAATTATTTGAAATTTCTTAAATAAATTTTGACAGAACAGCCACACGTTGGTTCGCTAAATGTAATGAACCGGGAGTGTTGACTAGGCAGGATAATCGTTAAAAACCCGAATATTCAAAAATTCTCAAAAGTTAAAGCAAATTTTGATAAAGCCGCTTCACTTTAATCGTTGAATATAATGATACAGGGATTATAACCTCACCGACCCGAATCGCTAACGAAATTAAAATAAATTTTAATTCAAGTTAAATTTATTTGAACTAAAGTTTAAAAAATTCTTGCATTTTACAAGTTACTAAATTCTTAGTAACTTGAAAAAAAATTTGAATAATTTTTATAAGTGGAACTATCTTTTAGGAAAATAAAAGAAACTCAAGCTAGATGAGAAAATAAGAAAAGAATTCAGAAATAATTAGAACATTTAATATATAAGTATTCAAAAAATATAACATCTTTACAGAATAACAGAAAATAAATTAAATTACATAAATATACTTGAAATTTTTTTAAATTAAAATTTTAGAGGTTTTGATTTCATATTCACAAAATTAGAAATAATGGTCTTAACGTCTAATTCCGCACACATATCATTTTCAATAGCTATTAACGCCAAACTAACAAACCTTTTTTGTGACGTACTTGTTCTTTCAACTTGGAAAAGGAACGTTCACTGCTCGCTACACTAACAGGTAAGGCTAATAGTGTTCTTAAAACAATTGAAAAGTTAGGGAAAGATAAATTATTGGACACAACAAAATTAAGAATATCGAAAGGGTTTTGAATATTTAAATTATCCTTCCGAAAAATATCCTGGAAAGCACATAACTCGTCATATAGTTCTATTGCATTTACATCTTTATTGTCGCCGTCCTTCAAGAGAATCTCAAAATCGTCACAATTTTTTCGTAAAGCATCGTTATTAATTTGTAGTAATCTATGCAAGAAATTGAAATTATCATAATATGTTTTTAGTTGTTCAAAACATTCTATTAACGACATTGCAACGTCTAGAAGTGTATAAAACACATTCACTCTAAATTTATCTTCTGGCAATTGTGGCGTTTCGTCATGATGCTCATAGTCAAATTGTCATATCTTATTTCGTCGTCGAACTTCCGTACCAGTTTTGAATTCTTGTTCCCCATCCACCTCTTCACTCAGTTCTTTTGCCATTTTCAGAACTTCTTTAAAATTTGTATCTGATTGATACTCTTGTAAGAATATTTTTAAGTTTTCGATAGATTCTAAAGCAAGTGTAATATTCATATTTTTGTCTTGAAGCATTTTGCTCACAGGGTTTATTCTGTTAATCATGCCAAGTTATAAGAGAGCAAATAAATTTGTAGTCCTTTATTTTAGCACATAATATTTGTGCTTCATGCTGAGTTTCTTTATTAAAATTTTCATTATTTAAAATTTCAAAAAGTGCATCGTAAATTTCTCCTAACTTAAATCGTAGAGGGCGGATTGCATTAATTTTACTTTCCCATCATGTTTCTGGTGGCTGTTTCAATGTTAATTTTTTTATGAACTTTAAAAGGATTGCCCAACGTTTGTAAGAGAATGAAAAGAAATTGTATATATCTTTAATAATTGCAAAGAAACTAATTGTATCCGCATTCACTTTGGCTGCATCGTTAATGATTAAATTTAGAGTATGAGCAGCACATGGCACATAAAAAGCTCGAGGATTTTTCTTCAATAGCAAATTTTGGAGCCCATATTTTTTCCCTTTCATATTTGCCCCATTGGTCATACCCTTGATCTCGCATGTCTTCAATGGGAAGGTTCCATTTTTCCAGTTGTTCCATTATTATTGCACATAAACCACATCCTGTGGAATCTGATATATCTGCAAAACCTAAAAAGTTTTCCCTGATCTTGACAATTCCATTGTCACAGGAAACAAAGCGAATAATAATGGTCATTTGTTCTGTTTTACTTTCATCAGGTGTGCAGTCTAAAATTAGGGAATAATATTTAGATTTTCAAATTGATAAGGAAATTGTATCCCTGATTGTGTTACTTAAAGTTTCCAATATTTCATTTTGACTGTCTTTACTCAAATAGTGTACTCTATTGTTTCGTTGTAGGGCCCTTTGAACATAATTTTCCATAACGGGAATCAAACTTCGCAACAGTTTGACTAATTTTAAAAAATTGCCGTTATTTCTTTCATATAATTTATCAGATGATCTGTGAAAAGCTAAATTTTGGCTGCCAAGGAATGTTATAATTTTAATCCAGTGTTCTAAAACACTCGTCCAATGTTTCTTTTCCATTTCATACATGCTTTGAGTCTGGCAATCAATAGTAGTTTTGTTTTTTAAATTTTTATCAAGTTCCTTCCATTTTAAGAAATTTTTCATGTGAGTTAAACTAGTCTCATGTCTAGCAAAGTTGTACTTGCATTTCTCCAAACGTTATAACCTTCTACAAGACTACTTGATTCAGTAGGCGCGAAAGGTTTGCCACAAAAGCAAAAAACAGAATTTAAAGTTTTGGAATAAATGAGCCATGTTCTTGTCACGAGGTCACCAATTTTCCATTTTTCTATTATGTCTTGTTTTCTTCTTCAATAGTTGCAATAGTAGTACTTTCATGCAAACTGGATGTGTGCACAGTTCTTCAACTCTGATTTCTGATGTATCGAGATAGTTGCAATAGTACTTTCTTGCAAACTGGATGATGTGCACAGTTCTTCAACTCTGATTTCTGATGTATCGAGTTGGTTACAATCTGCATCAGAATATTTTAACAAATTTATTAAGAGCCCCTGTTTGTTTCTTAATATCTGCTTCTTTCGCAGCATGACACTTAAGGTTTTGTGCACCGGATAACTTTTTTAAATTTTTGATTCCATTTGTATTTTATACCCACAGGAAATTATTACACAACATGACACAGAGACGGAATAATAGTCCGCACTGTGCTACTGTCAGTAGTCTACTGAGATGAGTACCATATGACTGGTTAACTAGCAACAAATGTTTTGTACGAAAATTCGTTTCTGCGCATAAAAACTATTCACCGTTTCACTTTAGATAGACTGCAGTAGACACAACATTATGCAGCCAAGCATTTAGCCTGCTCTCGCTGCAAAATTGTAAACAGCCGGCTGATCAAAGAGGCGGCAATATACAATTTTTTTAAATTTTTATTCGGTGTATCTGGCCTTATTTATTTTAATATTGATCATTCTAAGAATTTTTTGTTTTTATGATAAAAATTTTGTTTGTTTCTTAAAAATGAACTTATGAACCGTGCCCCGGCGGCAGCGCCCCTTTGTAGCAGTGCTCGCATGCACCGTATGCTCTCCATGCCCACTTCCACCAGCCCTAGTCATGTGAGCGAAGATAAACTCTTATTTATCTTCGTTCACAGGTTCCCATTTTATTTAGAAACCATGCATTGGAATAAGGATCAGTGAATACACATTCTTTAACATAACAAACATATTTATTTAACTAAGATGCAATCATGCAGTTTCATGAATAAATTGGCTCTTCAAAAAATTAAAAGTTAAGAATAATAATATCTCATACACTATACATAAAAACATGCAGCAATGGTATCATACACCAATCTAGAATCTCATCCCAATACTAATTTGTTCATGCAATATATATATACTTCAATCACCAAATTTCTCATATCCAAATTATGCCAATTTTTCTTTAGCCTCTTAGTCTGGAACATATAATCACAATTTAACTCTGTAAATGTCCCTGCAAATATCAGTCAATCTTCTGCAATGTTAAACATACACATAAAGGTTTTACTCACAGTTCTTCTCTTGACACATATATCTGAACTGGCTCTTTCATCTCTTATCTGTTTCCACTGACTTCTTTTTCTGTCCTGGGCCTCAACACTTGCGTGGGCTTCTTTTTCTTTAGCACCGTCGCATCTTTAAAGGTTTTCAGGGCCTGGAGCATATACATCGAAACTGACTGCTTCTCCCTTCTAGGCCTTAACATTCGTACGGGCTTCCTTTTCTTTGGCTCCGTTGCATCTTCGGAGATTGGAGCATATCTCACCGATACTGCCTTTTCGTCCTGGGCTTTTTTCCTTTAGCACTGTTGCATCGTGAAAATTCCCAGGACTTGATGCATATTACGGTTCGACTTCGTCTTTGACATTTCCCTACTTCTCTTTGGACGCCCAACGGACCCGCAATGCTGGATTCTGAGACACTATGAGAGGAGACTACACTTCTGCATACCTGCTTCCTTCCTCGCTTCTGCCTCTGCAGACCAGCATACCACCGTTGCATCGCTGCATACTGCCTCTGCCTACTACATACTGGATCTGCTGCCTCCAGATACCCAGATCCCTCTGAATACCTTGAGTTTATCTTGATCCTTTCTTATACTTCCTCTCGCAGTCCCTGGATTAAGGGTTGAGAACCCCCTAACATTCCCGCACAAAAGAGGATGTAACCTTCAGAGTTGTTGATTACTTCTGTTTCCCACAGAACACACAAAAACAATCTTATTTACGAACCGCGGGAGATCCTTAGATGTTCGCCACCTGGTGTTGCACTGTCCTTGAGACATGCATTAGGTTAAGCTAAAACAATTGAAGGCACTTTACATTTTACAAACAAAGCTTCTAAGCCATTTCTCTAAAATCGGAACTACTTCAAAATAACGGGTCGCTTTCTAAGGCATTGCTTTTGAAATATACAGTTTAACATTCCTACCATTTCAATATCTACTTGCATGGTTTTTCAAATCACAAAATTATAACTACAGTTAATATAAACCTTATGTACAAAATTCGTAATAACAAAATCCACAATCAGTGTTAAATTACGATATCCTTCTATGTACAATGTTTGTGACCTCTGTAAAAGTAGATGCAAAGTTAAGAGAGAGAAAAAAATCCTACTGCATCGAATTTACAACGTCATTCTTCGCAAGTCTCTGTAACTTTCCACTTATGGTAATCCTCTTAACTCTTTACTAATCTTAGTGTTAGACTTGCTGACCCATTAGTTCCACAAGAGACATCATGTGCCACATTATTGTAACAAAGGCGGAATACAATAACTTAACTCTTTACTAATCTTAGTGTTAGGCTTGCTGACCCATTAGTTCCACAAGAGACATCATGTGCCACATTATTGTAACAAAGGCGGAATACAATAACTTACAAAAAAAATATTATTTCAATGAATATTTAACAAGTCTTTTTAGTACATTTTTCTGAATTAAAAACCATGTAAAACCAAATGTGATAAGTTATGAAGTTACTTATCACAAGAAATTTTACAGCAATAATCAATTTCATGAATAGTATAAAGAACAATCCAAGAGAGTGACTCAATTAGTAAGGAAAACAAAAGTGGAATATGAGCAGAAATTGGCAAATCAAGCAAAATAAAAAAAAACGTATAGATTTTTTAGATATGTTACAAGTAGCAGGAAGAATGATCATTGTAAGATGATGTTACAGCATGAAAATGGTATAATGGTAAATGCTGCAGAATTTTGATGAGAAGTAGGATACAGAATTGGATTGAAAACGGCAGTATTCTTTGTGGTTATCAGCTTGGGTTTGTTAGGGGGAAATCGCATTTTACTAATTTTCTTATG
This sequence comes from Typopeltis vanoorti, assembly GCF_054136105.1. Classification (NCBI taxonomy): domain Eukaryota; kingdom Metazoa; phylum Arthropoda; class Arachnida; order Uropygi; family Thelyphonidae; genus Typopeltis; species Typopeltis vanoorti. Next base: position 12,707,885 of record NC_143569.1, read on the forward strand.
TACTATATCAACAACCGTTCAATGCCCATAGGTGTCTAATATTATCTTGATATGATTCTTTGCATTCTATTTTGTGCAAGATGTCAGTTTATGTACTATAACAAGGTGACAAATACCTTAGGCAGGGAAGATGTATATACAGTGGTGTACTTGAATTTCCCAAAAGCTTTTGATAGGCTTCTATACGACAAGCTCTTAAATAAATTGAAACAGATGGGATTGGATAACTTGTTAGTTCAATGTTGCAAAATGTAAGGTTTTGAAATTTGGTAAGCAACGATGGGATGCAAAGTATATATTTTGTGGGGAAACTTTAAAGGAGGTAGAGGAAATGAGAGATCTGGGAGTGGTGGTGGATATGGACCTGAAATTTAGGAGCCACATTGCACAAGTTGTGAAGACATCACATTGGATAATGGCAATGAATGCAGAGAACCCTGACATGAAGGTATAAGGTCTTGATCAGGCCATTATTGTTCACAGATCTAGTCGCAGGATTTTCATCGTGATGACGATATGTTGGAAAGGGTCCAGAGAAGATTCACAATGGTTGTCAGTGGTCTTTGGAATGTGGAGTATAAAGACAGATTGAGAGAATGTAAATTGCAAAAGTCCTGTGAACAGGAGGAAGGGGGATGGATATGGTTGAAACATATAAGCTAGTCAGGGGTTATCAGGTTGACATGGAAGAAATTTTTCATAAAATGGGAGAGAGGGATGGAAGAGGAGGCTATCACTGGAAAATGTATAAAGATGGTGTGTGCAGAGGAGTGAGGAGCAGGTTCTTTGCATGATTGGTGAGTGGAATGCATTGCATGAGTGTGTGTTGTGAATATAGACACATCGAATCATTTTAAAGCATGGTTGGATGAGCATTACCTCCCATGATAAATCTCTGACTCCTTATAGGTTGGATGTTAACAATAATTTATATATATATTATACTCTAAAATGGCTATACTAGTGAACAAAGAGGGAGTTTTTTCAACTCACTGCTGGTGTTCAAGAAATGTGGCTGTGGATTTCACATTAGGTGATGAAATATTGCATTTCATTTAAGGACAATAAGTCATCCCTTACTATGGATGGATTCGAACCCACAGACTTTTTGGTTGGAAAGCAGTCTCATGTAGTAGAAATTACATTATTTTCTATCACAGTTTTATCACTTATTTCATTTCGTAACCTTTCAAAGTAGTTACTCCTGGCAACCAAAATATCTTTATTCCCATTTTTGTCATGTTTTTATCTCTGATTCCTTTTTATAGTATTTTATCCTCTGTTTAAAATTTTTATTTTAAATAGCCTCCAGAAGATTTCATGTTGAGCCCATACACAAGAAGTTGTTTAATCAACTTATAGTATATTAGTATCATATATGGATGGTGGGTTGGGGGAAAGGAGAAACTTGTTTACATTTGATTTAAAAGCTTCTCTTGTATTCCTTGGGAAACACATATGTTGGAAGACACTGTGCCACAATACATCAGTAGCAGGGATGAATGAGGTGGAGGAAAAGAAACTTGTTCCGTGGGTTTCAAGGTGTACTTGTGAAGGGATGTTAGGTTGCAGTTGCATGTGTTCCAATGAATTTAGTACTGACTAGAGGATTATTGATGCTATTTCAAATGAACAGTTGCCATGGAAATATTTATAGAATACACATATTGCAGACACCAAACCCATGTGTTAAAGTGGAAGGAGTGAGTTGGTAACAGATGTGGTATTCATCAGTCTAATTGCCCTTCTCTGTATTGAGTCAAGCATTTTGAGTGGAGCTTCAAAGGGCCCCACTCCATATATAAAAGCATTTTGCAATTTCCTGATTTTTATCTTTTATATTCTTACCAAAATACCAGTTAGTTGTTTTAAGGATACTTGTGACATAAGACTGAATGATATAATCACGTAATCACAAGAAAGATATTTATTTAACCAAATATTTCGGTCTGGAAATAGCAGACCATCGTCGGTGGTATTACAAGAACAGTTTAAAAAATATACAAGCTAGAATACTAACAATAGATCGTTGAAATTAGAACATGCCGCGTGATGTTATATCACTAAGTATGAAACGAAATATTTTGAAGTAGAAACATGATTGAATTTGCTATTAAAAAAAAAAAAAAAAAAAAAAAAAAAAAAAAAAAAAAAAAAATTAATGGTAATCTTGATTAGGCTTTCCCAGATTTTTGATATAGATATGCAGTCATTACGATCCAAGAACATCAATCATCCATTCTTCACAATAAACCTGAAAAGTCTGGTTTGGCTCAACACGGGATTGAAACTGACCACAGCATCCTTTGGTCCAAAACGCGCCTCTTACATAGATCCCGTTATAGGTTCGAACGTTTGTTCAAGGAAAGCGTGGAGGCCTTGCTCCATCATCCCAACCTGAATCGTAATGACTACATATCTATATCAAAAATCTGGGAAAGCCTAATCAAGATTACCCATTAATTTTTTTTTTTTTTTTTTTTTTTTTTTTTTTTTTTTTTTTTTTTAATAGCAAATTCAATCATGTTTCTACTTCAAAATATTTCGTTTCATACTTAGTGATATAACATCACGCGGCATGTTCTAATTTCAACGATCTATTGTTAGTATTCTAGCTTGTATATTTTTTAAACTGTTCTTGTAATACCACCGACGATGGTCTGCTATTTCCAGACCGAAATATTTGGTTAAATAAATATCTTTCTTGTGATTACGTGATTATATCATTCAAAATACCAGTTAGTTCATGCAAAGCTATCCTTTCTTTTAATGTTACATGGTGATCAGCATTCATTTTGATAAAATTATGGCGACTTGCCATGTTAAGTGTTTTTACTTTTATTTCTCAATCTTAATTTCTTCACATTAAGGTTATTATTTAGAGTGTACAAAAACTACATTACAATTCAAACAGTTTATCGAAGTGATACTAATTCATTCGGCCATTATTCTACTGACCTGGATTCTTATGGGGGGGGGGGGGAAGAGCTGATAAAGGCTTGCTAATGTTCATGTGAACTTCTTCCTTTTTCCCCTCTTTTACTTTGCAGTGTCGAGGGTTTTTCTATTCATTTAACTGTAACCGTACTCAAGGATAAGGTTAGCCCTATGCCTCCCAATGTCTGTAGAAGCATTGAGTCCTCAAGGCTGGTTTGCGGGATGAAAAAAAAAACAGATAATCTGGGGAGAAAAACTCTACAGTCCATGCCCAAGACCGACTGACTTGGCAATGTCTGAGAAAGATGCTAAGTTCCTCACGTCAGCAACGGGAATCGAACTCAGGATACTCCTTTCCCAGGCATATGGTTGCAAGGCGCATAGCCACTTGGACTAATATTTATGAACTATGTGGGATTCGAACCCGCAGTCTTTTGACTGGAGAGTGGATACACTACCCACTCGACCAACCAGGCTGGCCTTCATTTAAACTTTGAAGAACTTGATTCAAAAAATTAATCTGTTGCTGATTGAATTAAAAAGAAAAGAGTAGAATTGCTTAAATCATTCACTTCCTGTCCTGCAGACACAGCTGAAGAATCACTTCAGCTGTGTTAATAACACTATGCTAGCGCCTGGGAATTATGGCCTGCTTATGATTCATAAAGAGAATGTGCTGCTTCACCTGATTGTTGAAGGTATAGACTGCCCCAGTTATGCAGCTTGCCAAGAAATTAGTGTTGACACTCAAGTTGGTATGTCATTTTCATTTCTATATACACTTTGTAAACAAAATTAAAATCACACTTGATAAAAGTGATTTATTAGTTTTGACATATCTTCATTTTTCACAAATTTTCATCCGACATCCTCTTTGTCTGGTTATTTTGTGTGGCAAAATGCTTTTTACCTGCAAAAAGAAGGTATAGTCATGGACTCGTCACTCCCCTTCCCCCCATTGTTAACTTTTATATGGAAGCTTTTGAGCAGCATGCTTTAGATTTCTTTACTTTAAAACCCAAAGTCTAACTTAACTATGTTTTTGATGTTTTCATTATCTAGCCCTGCAGCCACCAGACTTTAGACATGCTCCTTAGCTACCTGAACAAACAGCACAAATGTATATAATGTACAATTGAAATTGAATGTCAGAAAACATTTTCATTTCTGGATGCACTTGGCAGTCTTGATCTTTTGGATAAAGGATTAAACAAGAATATAATTTCTTGGCATCTTTAATTTAATTTAATATTTTTATTGCTTTTTTTTTTAAGATGGGAAAGGAGCCATTGGAATCTGCAATGTTTTTGAGACAAATCTGATTTAACTTCAAAATGCTTAGTCTCTCACCATTGTTATACATCACTGATATTCTCCTGGTTAAAAATTAATGAAAAAAAAAAAAAAGTATTTGTCCATGTATGTTGACCATTGTAGTCCTGGAAATTGCAAAATCAAGTTTATAATATGCCAATTTATTTTGAACCTCATTTTGGAGAGGGGAAGGTTCTTAGAAAGATCAGTAAATTTAAATTTATCTAACAAAGTGTTATGTTTTTAACAGTTGATCTTTCTTCAGCTATCACGGCAGAGGTATTGCAACCATTGTTTAATAATCAAGAATTAATGGAACGTGTTAGAGGCCTATTACCTCAAGGAGCTGAAGCAAATGATGCCACAGTTAGTGAACAATTGAGGTCAACAGTGCAGTCTCCTCAGTTCCAGCAGGTAAATTTATTTTCTAATGATTTCAGCTAATCTTTTAAAAAAATACTACACTAATTCATATTGAAATTTAGTCATGAATATTGTTATGAAAGAGAATTTCTATTTGAACTTAAGACAGAATTATCAATTTTATGTCATTCTGTTTAACACTGTTTTCATACATTATAAAATTAAAAAATTAGAATGGCATCTTTCTTTCTTTTACATTGTTTTCTTTCTGAAATAACATCATTTTCGAAATTATCACTACTGCATTCATGATGCAGTAGTTGATAACCAGAAATGCTAATACTGTATTAAAATAAAATATACTTTGATGTATATTTTAGTTTAGCATGAAATAGGCTATCTAGTCAGAGAACACATGCAGTGAACAGATTATTGGATAAAATTGTCTGTAATATCAACCAAACTGTTTTGTAGTGTGTTAGTTTTTATTGTTCAAAATTCTACTGATGTCGAACAGAAGCATAATTAACTGATTTCACGTTACATGGAGAACAGTGATCTCTCAATAGAGCAAACTTGTAGGAACTATAAGAATAATTTAGTATACTGGATAGTTTACTATAGTGATTTTTTTTTTTTTTTTACAAAAGTGGCATTTTTATGGAGTGTCATGTGACTTTTCAGTATCATGTTATAGTGAGCAAGTTGGTTAAAATAGTGTTTGCTATAGTGAGTCAGCTGTGCTTATTTTTGACTCTTAATCTTTGAAAGCATGGTCACAAATATACTTGGTGCAGATACGGCATTAATGCTATTTTTCTTTCTTATCATAGTCATTAAATTTCTGATATGTACCCTCATGTGGTATACAGGATGTTGTGATAGTACTACTTGAAAAGTTTGCATTATTACTAACTTCATATTGACAATTTTCCTCTAAATCAGTCTGTTATTTGTCAGGATTTCAAAATACCAGATCTTATATTTTGTTCTTTTAAGAACATTATTGATCAGTGCATCAATCAACTTAGATATTGACGACGATCCAGCTGATTTGTAAATCAGCTGGATCTTTTCCTGCTGATTTACAAATACTGTAAATCAGGATTTGACTGCAAATTTTATTGCCTCATTTAGTTCCTTAGAATTGAAGGAGGATTCTCTGTGGACCATGTTAAGGAAGATAGTATTAAACCTAATATACACACAGGGTGATATTCAGTTTTTTTTTAAGATATCCTAAATCAAAAATGTCATGATAAATATGTACATGAAAGCCTGCAATGAAGAGAATAAAGCTATCAAAAAAATAAGGACGTAAATACCGGGGAAATTGGTGCTATTTTAGCAGTTAAGATGCATTTCAGTGTGGATAGCAGATTAAATATGGAAATAGTTAATAGAATAAAGCTGATAAGTGGGTAGCCATTTTAACTGGTTAAAACACATAGAGAGAGAGTGTTTAAACGTTAACCAAATGAATCCGAGAATTGGGTTAAAAATAAAAAAAACAGTTGATCACTGACTGGAAATTACAGACATGAGTTCCAAGGAAAATTGAAGATTGAATGGATGGCATTAGTCATGTATTAAAATGAAAATATAAAAAATTAACTTGACACTCTTAATCTATCCTCCCACCTCCCTGTGTTCATTCATCATGATGCTCAGCAAACATGTGATATGCTGGTCTCATAGTCTTTTGTTGCATCACTTGTACCTCCTTGAGTCACAACTTATGATAATTAGTAAGAAGCCAGCCTTCACTGATCAATTTCATCTGTACCAGTGATTTGTGTACCTGCAAATGATGAGCTTACATCAGATAACTGCTGCCATCTCATGTTCATAAACCTGATTGGTATAATTATCTTTATGTGATATGAAGGTTATAAATACAAAATGTTATACTCAGGCAATGACAATAAAGGAAAAGAAGGAGTAGCCATAGTATTTAACACTAAATGCGAGGTTAATCTTCTTGAATGGCAGGCAGTCTCAAGTAGAGTGATGTGGGCAAATATGAGAATGGGGAACTGGACAATGAGACTTATTTGTGTCTATGGTCCCACAGAAGGTTCTACTAAGGTAGAAATAGAGGAATTTTTTGAGGCTTTAGAGAAAGAAACTGAAAAAGGAAAAGTTGGGGATCTAAATAGCAGAGTAGGAAATGATTGTCAGACATACAAAAATATTTTGGGAAAAATTGGAGAAAAGAGCAAAGCTAATAATAATGGCAAATACCGCAAACCTACCAATACAGGACATTATTTACATTTCACTTCCTCACACCACATTTCTCAGAAACTTAGTATTGTGCACATGTTGAAGAACCGTGCCTCTCTCCTTACAACAGATCAACAAGACCTCCAGGAAGAACTATCCCTGATATCCACCAACCTTACCATGAATGGATTCCTCGAAGACTCGTCCACAAGATACTTTTCTCTGAACCCCGACAAAGACAACAAGATGATGTACGTTATATTTCTACCATCGTCATTCCATACTTAGGAACAGTTTCCAATAAGATTGCTAGACACCTTAGACCACATAAAATAAGATTGGCCTTTAAACACAGAAACGATTAGACAATTCTTAAGATCTCCAAAAGATAGCCATCCTTTCTTCAAATATGCTGGAGTTTATAACATACCATGCTCGTGCAGCTTGAATTACATTGGCCAAACTTCAAGGAGCCTTGAAATTAGGTAAAAAGAACATATAGGTGACGTCAATAATAACAGAGAAGAAAAATCAGGGTTAGCGTTTCATTTCTCAAGATCGAACCATACCATAGAGTGGGATAGAAGCACAATTCCTTACATGGAGGAGGACTTCCACTCTCGAATTTTTAAAGAGGCTACAACAGTTGCCCACTGTACACAAAACCTTAACAGGAACCAAGGACTAATCGTGCCTGTGATCTGGAAGACCCTTATCAGATCCTTCAACTCGCCAGAACTGAATTATAGTGCCAACTATAGAACGTTCCTAAATAACAACAAATGAGATCATCCACGCTCTATGAATGTATTGTACGCACTCTGTTCTTTGTTTAATATAATTGGAATTGGTTGATTTTAGTTTGTAACAGTTTTTTTACTTTTTAGTTCCTTACATCAGTTATGTACCCTGAAGATGCCAACAGACTTAGTTGGTGAAACTAGTTGGTATAACTTAGTTGTTTATTATATACACTTGATCAATATAATTCCAATAAAAGTTTTTCCAATGGCAAATACCTGTTGGATTTCTGCTCAGGACATGGACTGGTTATTACTAACACCATGTTCCAACATAAAACGTTGCAAAAATTCACATGGAGAGAAGAGGCAAGGAAAAAGAAAGTCTCACTGACTATGTTATTATTGATAGTGATGTTTTCTCCCTGGTGAAAGACACCAGAGTGTACATAGGATTTGAAATTGGAAGGGATCATCATTTAGTCTCGATTAGGATAAAATTGAAATTCATTTTGAAAAGAAGAACATGTAAGAAAGTTTTAAAGCAAATAAAAGTTGAGCAGCTCTCAGATATGAACTGTAGACTAAAATACACAAAGATTATTGAAGAAAAAATAAATGAGTTTCAGAACAGGAACTGAACCTTGGAGATTCGGTGGCAAGCCTTGAAGAAAACACTGCTTAATTCAGCCAGAGAGGCATGTGGTGAGGTTGTCTGCAAGGATAGAAAAATCAGAACTCCATGATGAACACAGGAAGTTAAAGAGGTTGTGAAGGAAAAGAAGAAAGCATATCAAAAGTTCCTGGCAAATAAGTCAGCTTGTGCTCTTAGAGAATACAGAGACAAAAGTCATGGAAAGACTTTGGTAAGAACATAGAAAATAAATATGAAGAAGGTGGCAAGATATTCTGGAGGTTATTGAAGAAGCTCAGAAATGGAACGAAGAGTGCTGTAAAAGGAATTAGAGATCATAAAGATGACATGAAAAATTGAGAAAAATATATCCTTGAAGTATGGAGTAATTACTTCGAAAAATTGCTGAATGAAACAAGCAGTGAAAGCACAGTGATAAAAAACACTCAACAGGTATACAATCAGGAATACATATCCATACTTGAAATAGAAAAAGCCACCAAAAGCTTGAAATGTGGAAAGGCAGCAGGAGTAGATGATATTCGACCAGAAATACTGAAGCATGGGAATATAAAAGTCTTGCAGTGGCTGCACTGCATAGTTCAAAAGGCTTGGACAGAGGGATAAATTCCTGATGATTTGAGTAGAGCTCATAGTACCCATATATAAAAATGGAAATAAAACTGAATGTGAAAATTATAGAGGTATTTTCCTACTGAGTATTCCTGGTAAGATTTATGCAAGTATACTGGACTTGCCAGTAGAGGACTGCATGGTGTGTAGTGTTTGTAGAGAGCTCTCAAAAAGATAAGTGTTATTTTGAGTAATAATTGGCAATATTGCTTGAATCTTAACGTAGTATTGTTTACTTTTGGTAACCTAGTGTGTCTGTGTGATTTTGCATTATTTAAATTAGTATTTTGATAAGATACGATAGATAGCGTAGCACATGGCACCGATGAGAAGAAAGACTGTGGCGTCCAAATCTTCGCCGTCTTTGTTTAAAATTTTTAACTTAAGGCAGTTTGTTCGGTATAACATCTGTGGGATGTATGTTTTTCCGAGAGTGACTGCAGTTTGGTTACCAAAAGGATTGTTTACTTTTGGTAACTTAGTGTGTCTGTGTGATTTTGCAGTATTTAAATTAGTATTTTGATAAAATACGATAGATAGCGTAGCACATGGCACCGATGAGAAGAAAGACTATGGCGTCCAAATCTTCACCGTCTTTGTTTAAAATTTTTAACTTAAGGCAGTTTGTTTGGTGTAACGTCTGTGGGATGTATGTTTTTCCAAGAGCGGCTGCAGTTTGGTTTGATAATGATAGTGGTGGGAAAGTGTAAGGAAAGTGAGGATTTGAAGTGTGTCTCAGGTCGCAAGATTGATGTTGTTGATGAAAGCCAGAATGTCATAGGAAATAGTGATATGATAGGAATTTGCGATGTAGTACCAGATAGCATTGAGAGCGGTGTTGAAAGTGAAAGTAAAAATACAGAGCGAGAGAATGGTTTATCGGATAAAAAAAAAAACGAAGAGTTAGTTGCAATGAGGGAGATCGCACAGTTGTGCGGAGTGATACATAGGGTGAAGTGTCAGCTGGAGCCATTGCAAAATCGTTTACTGAACGCATCAGCTAACGGAAAGAAACAAATGTGTGATAAGAAAAATAAGAGTATGATTTGGAGTGTAAGAAAAATTAAAGAGCAAGCGTTTTACGGTGATTCATGAGTAAGAGGTGTAATTGATAAGAGTTTGAGAAAATCGTACTTTCCGGGTGCAAAAATTAAGGATGTCGGTCTATTAACGCGCAAAAGCAGGTGAAAGAAATGATAGTAGTGGCAGGAATGAATGATTTAAAAGATGAAAAAATTGCTCTGAGAGAGGATTTGAAGGAATTACTAGAGGTAGCAAATGAAAAGAGTGAGAGAGTTAAGATAGTGAGTCTGTTGCCACGGTATGACAGAGAAGAGTTGAGGAGGGCCATAATTGCAAATGACTATGCGCAGGTTATGCAGAAGGAGTGGTGTGGAGTGAGTTTGATGGGCGAAAGGATTTATACAAGATGGATGGTTTGCATCTGAATGAATTTGGTGTGTGGAGACTGGAAAAAGTGTTGTTGAATGAAGTGAAAGTGGATGTGCAGAATCAGGGAAACTAGAGTTATTATTGGGGGGGGGGGATTGATATGTAGACATCAGGGAGGCAGTGAGTGTAAGAATGTGTATAATATGCCCGAGCTAGTACAAAGGACAATAAATCAAAATGGGATAGCTAGTATAAGGCATCAAGATAGGGGTGGGACTAACGGGCTTCTGCATTTCATGTATACTAATGCCAGGAGTATTAGGAATAAAAAGGAAGAATTTTTAGCCTTGTTGGCTCTTCCTGGCCACAGGTTATTGGCATTAGTGAAACATGGCTTACAGAAGATGACATAGCTAGTGGGGGTGGAATGAAGGGTATAGTGTGTTCAGGAGGGACAGAGAGAATAAAATGGGGGGAGAGTGTTATTGATGATAACTGGTGAACTGCAGGATAGAGAAAAGAGCACATTTGAGGCTATTTGGTGTGAGATTGAGACTAGCAGAACAAAATATACAGTTGGGTGCTGCTATAGACCAGGTGATGGAATAGATGGAGATAATATGCATAAGCAAATAGATGCAATGAGTGGAAGGAGGGTAATTATTATGGGGGATTTCAACTATGATAACATTGATTGGAAGGAGGAGAGGACACATGGGAGGAAGGAATTGGATTTTATGCGGTTATTAAGGGATAACTTTGGAAGAAATTTGTTTCTAATTTAGAACATGATTTATATAAAATAAGACCCAATGTATTTTGAAACACTTAAATGTAGATACCAAAGAAAACATAAATTAAACACCGAATTGAAATTAGAAGAATTCCTAAATTACTACACAGAATTGTGGACAGACAAGTATTTTAAAAAAAGACTACTGGCAAACAATTAATGAAAAGGAAATAACTAAAGAAGAATTAGAAATCAGCCTGAAAGAAACAAGAAAAGGAAAAATCACCTGGAGAAAATAAGCTAGGTTCAGAACTATATAAAATATAAAGGAACAAGATTCAAAGAAAGACTTATTACTTTTAAATAAAATTTATTCAACTGGTATCCCCCCAATAGAATGGAAAAAAGCAATTGTGATTATTATCTTTAAAAAAGGTAATAGAGATGACCCTAAAAACTATAGCGGTATCAGTATACTAAATTCCTGTTACAAAATATATAGCGGAATCTTAAAAAGCAAACCAATGAAATATTCTGAAAACTTTATTTTAGAAATACAGAATGGATTTAGAAAAGGACGATAATGTATAGACCCAGCCTTTTGCCTAAAATTAATAATAGAGAAAAGAAGAGAATACAATTTAGAAACACATATTGCATTTATCGACTTTGAAAAAGCATTTGGCAATGTTAAAAGAAACATTATTTAACATATTAAAAGAAAGACAAATACCAAATAATATCCTAAAAGCTATCACAAGTATATATGAAAATAATCAAATACAAATAAGAATTAAATCATGCGCTATCATATACAAGAGAGATAAACCAAGAGGTCCGACAGGGATGTCCCCTCTCAGCAACTCTTTTTAATATCTACTTAAATGAAATAATAAAATGGAATAAAAATTTACATCAAGGAATTAAACTTTTTCCTATAGTGAACTTAAACGCTCTCCTTTTTGCCGACGACCAAATAATAATTACAAATTCTGAAGATAACTTACAGAAAGCTATTTTAGATCTAAATGAGATAGCCAAAGATTATGGTATGATAATATCAAGAGAAAAATCAAAATCTATGGCCTTTAAAGGACAAGATCCAGTGTTAAATTGTGAATGAAGATATTTTATATATTATAATACTTCATTCATATTTAACATAATCCACCATGTCATAAGCAAGACTTGTAAACATTATTTGTTATTAGTCTCTTGCTTATAATATGTTATTCATATAATTGCTTTGAGTTTTGTTTGTTATTAATTAATTATATAATCTTAGGATATGTATTTGTAATAAAAAAAGACTATATAAAAATGTCATTCATTTTATTTACTTTATTTTGTGAAATTATTATAAAAAACTGTGTGTATATAAATTTAAATTACCTTATGTGAACCGTGATATATATTTTTTGTTATTTCTATAAGTAAAGGTAATTTTATGGAATTCTACTGATGAAATTTGATTGCCTACTGACAGAGAAGCGGAGTTTATTTTAGTTAGCTCATGCGGAGAGCGTGAGCTATTGTGTATAAAGAGAAAAGCCAGTTCATATAAGCTAAACAGGTTAGAACTGGATTTTGGCAGGAAAAGGAGAACGTAGTTGATTGGAAAGAAAAAGTAAAAAGAGAAGCCTTAGAGACAGCATAGAGATCAGTAACGAGTGGCAGAAGGGAAGTTGATATGTGATGTAAATCGACTAGGAAAGGACAAGGAATTAATAGGCATTTTGAATTACTTCTATGGGAGTTCTGATACTATGATAAATTCCAAATGGTTAGTGGAAGAATAGTGCAGAACTGAAGTTAATACATAGAAGAAAATAAGGAATTAGTAGATAACTTAAACCAAGTGCATCAAGACTTGTGTATTTCTGCGTCTATAATTCAGTTATTATAGTGGAAGATTTCTTTGAATTGTGTTGCCATAAAGTAAAAGTCAACCAGAATTTCAAATGTGCCTATGGGAATTCGATGTGTAGAAGCAGTAATCCGGTAAGAGTTGTCCTTTCTATAACCTGTGAAGCTATAACAGTTAACTCCGTTGGATATATTTTGACCTTAGCTGCAATGTTATGTCAATTGATGGTCGGATGTCAGATGTACTGAAGTACTTCATCATCATCATCATCAAATTCCTGCCATGCACCCTCAAGGGGTGTACAGGATATGATAGTACTACATGAAAAAAATTACATCATTACTAACTTCCTATCTACAATTTTCCTCCAAATCAGTCTGTTACTTGTCAAGACTCCAACATTATCAGATCTTATATTTCTATCGTCTAAGGCACTTTGTACCGTATCAATCCACCTATATCTTGGTCATCCTCTGGGTCGTTGGCAGAGAACAAAACAAGTGTTCCAACCTGGCAGAGAACACTTGTTTTGCTAATCTTTCTTCGCCCATTCTGTTCAAGTGACCATACCACCTGAGATTAGCTCTGCTAATCTCAGGTGGTGTGGTCACTTTACTTCAAGTACTTCAGTACTTTTCGAGGGAAAAGTACTGAAGTACTTTCCCCTTGAAATAATAAGTGTTATGTTGATCTATTAAGTGTTAGCTGACTGAGAAAGAATATAGTGTAGCCTGTCATAAGATTAGTTATTGTAACATTTGGAAGGTTAAACCTTTAAGAACTATTCTCAACTTGATTGACTGAGCATAAAGAACTGAAAAATGAATGTTTGATAATTAATGGATTGTAATTATTCTGAATACTTTAAACTGAGCTAATATATTTATGATTTAATTCATCTAATTGGGTAGAGAGAACTATGTGAAAGAATTACTGATGCTTTAAGAATTAAGAAGTGTCAACATTAGCCATAATATCCTCAAACCTTAATAAAAAGTTACTAATATCTGAATATGAATTTTTGAAATTGTTCAATTTGATAATCTTTTGCAGATAGTTATACTTGAATGTATATGTTGTACTATTCCACATTAAATGTTTTCTTTTGCTGAGTTAAACTTGGTATTTGCCTGATTTTCTTTCATTGCACCGCTCATAAAATTAATCGGACCTTTACAGAAGCCTTAAAAGCTATTAATAACCTTGGCCTGAAGATAAAGTGATAATATAAGTATAGTTGATGATTGATTCCTCTATATTATATAGACTAATCTGAATATAGGGTGGTGCAGTATAATATAAATTTCTTTATATTCAGATGATCATCAATCAACAATTAATGAATAAAAACAGAATTTAAAGAGGTAAAGATAAGATTAACAAACCAACAAAAATGGAACAGTCAGTTAGGTAGGACGTTCCAACACCAGCAAGAACTAAAATAGTAATAAATAACAAGATGAATTCATAACATAACAGGTGAATTCATTTAACTACCTAGGATGTATGATCACATATGAAAATGAAAACTATATAAACGTAAAAATTGCAAAATAATTATGGTATGATAATATCAACAGAAAAATCAAAAACTGTGGCCTTTAAAGGACATGATCCAGCGAGAACTAAAATAGTAATAGATAACAAGATCTTAGAACAGGTGAATTCATTTAACTACCTAGGATGTATGATCACATATGAAAATGAAAAAGATATAAACAGGTGTAATTAACTCTATATTTAAACCAAACCTAGTTCAAAAACAAACCAGACTAAAAGTATACAATACATTAGCCCTACCAGTCTTAATGTATGGAAGCGAAATCTGAACAATAAAGCAAAAAGACAAAAATTAATAATAATAGCAGAAAAGAAGTTTATGAGAAAAACTGCAAAGTATACCCTATTTGATCACAAAAGAAACGAAGAAATTATGAAAGAATTAAACCAAGAACCAGTAATAGAAAAAGTTAAAAAATATAAACATAAATGGATGGAACACGTTCATAGAATGAAAACGGAAAGATTATCAAAACAAGTGTTAAAGTACAAGCCATTACGAAAAAGAAAACCAGGACATCCTCTACGATTCAACGATGACTTCTAAGGGCGGAACAGGCCATGCTAGGCCTAAATCCTTGATGCGCATGATGATGATTAAGGGATAACTATCTGGGACAGCATGTAATGGAAAACACTAGGGGTTCGAGAGTGCTTGACCTTAATTTCGAGAGTAATTGCATCTGAGAAAATTTGACTAATGAATATGACCACGTTGCCAGCAATTGGTGAGAGTGATCATAAGATCTTGACCTGGGAGGTGGCTAAATGTGTGGAATTTTCAATTAAGACAGGGTACATGTGGAATTACTGGGCTGGTAAGTATGACAAGCTTAGAAGATTGCTTGGTTCAGTACCATGGCATATAAAACTGCAAGGACTGGATGTTGATAGTGCATGGGAGATGGTTAAGGAGCATTTGCAGGAGGTAATGGCTGACTGTATACCTAGAGTCCGAATAGTAAATCATGTAGGGGTTTAATGGATGAATAACACCATTAAGCTTGAGCTGCAAAAAAAGAAAGAAAGAAACAACTGTGGAGGGAATTAAGGAGAAAGGTGATGCAGGCACACGAACGGTATAAAGTGCAGGCCAGAAGGGTAACGAGTGTGGTAAGAAATGCAAAAGCGGATTATGAAAGGGAATTAGCCATGCAAGCTAAAGTGAATCCCAAACAGTTTTTTCGATATGCTGCAAGTAAAAGAAAAAATGTATACGGCAGAATGATTTTAAGGAATGCCAATGGTAGGGAGGTAACTGAATCAGTTGATATAGTGGAATTACTGAGCGAGCATTTTGCAAGAGTATATCATCCAGGTGGTGATATTGCAGGAATGAAGGAACCAATAGCTTATATGGGAATTGTGGTGACTGAAGTGGAGGTGAATAATCTATTACAAAACCTTAATGTGAATACATCTGTGGGATTGGATTGTATACCAGCTCGGGTCGTATGTGAAGAGGGTAAAGAAATATCATTCCCCTTGACCATTTTGTTTAATTTGAGTCTCGGGTCAGGGTTAGTCCCGAGAGGGTGGAAACGGGGAAATAGTTCCACTACATAAAGGAAGTTCCAAGACTGCTGTTGCAAATTACCGACCGATCAGCATTTCAGAAATCATTGTCAAGGTTTTGGAGATATTAATCAAGAGCAAAATACAGGAATGGATAGATGAAAATGGGATACTGTATAGGGGACAATGGGTTTTGTGAAGGGTAGATCATGCCTCAGTAATTTGCTCACATTTTATAACACAGTGACGGCTGAACTGGATAAGGGTGATGGGTTTACAGTGATACTGCTGGACCTTGCTAAGGCCTTTGACAGGATACCACGTGGAATTCTAATCAGTAAACTACAGCATAAGGGGATGGATATATTTGAGACAAGCAAGTTATTGTACCTCTGTACCGAGCCTTGATAAGACCTTATCTCGACTACTGTGCCCAGATTTGGTCACCTAGGTTTCTTCTTGATGGGGAGGAGGTGGAGAGGATCCAGAGGCGAGTGACCAAGATGAGAGCAGGTCTATGGAATGAACCTTATGAGAACAAGTTGAAGATTTGTGGGTTGCAGAAATTGGTTGATAGGCGGAAAAAGGGAGATATGATTGAGACATTCAAATTGCTAAAGGGTTTCTATAGGATTAATTCAGAGGATATTTTTGAGATCAGGACTGGTGGTGGGAGAACTAGGGGACACCTATGGAAGCTGGGCAAGTGTGTTAGGGCTGGGATCTTTACTTTTAGAGTGGCAAATGAGTGGAATAATCTACTAGAATCTGTTGTGGGTGCTATGACGGTGAGTGAGTTCAAGGCAAGGTATGATAGATACTGTGAGAATGTCATATAGTTGTGTGGACATGATGTTTAGGGCCTCCCTCAATGAGTCTAAGGACTCCCTGAAGTCGCCCGTAATAATAATAATATATGATTGGTGAGATGGATAGGAGAGTGGTTGATGGAGAGATATCAGAGAGTAGTTTATTCAAAAGTGGAGTCCAAAAGAAGGCCTGTTACTAGTGGTGTGCCGGAGGGTTCTGTTCTTGGACCACTACTATTTAATTTGTTCATTAACGATATAGGAAAGGATCTGAGAGGAACTGTTCATTTGTTTGCTGATGATGCAAAGTTGGGTAGAGCAATTGTGAGTGCACAGGATGTCAAAATTTTGCCGGATGGTTTGGATAGTTTGGAGGACTGGGCTAAGGAGAATGAATGTCAATTTAATTTGGCAAAATGCAAGGTTATGCATTTTGAGGTGAAAAGATTAGCAGCAATATACCATATTGGTGGAACTGTACTCCAGGAGATTGACAAGGCCAGGATTTGGGAGTGTTGGTGGATAGGGAGTTGAAGTTTAGGGGGCACATTGCAAAAGTGGCTAAATCAGCTCATCAAATCACTTGGTTTCTGAAGAATACTTTGAGGAGCAGAGACAAGCAAGTTATTGTTCCTCTATATCGAGCCTTGATTAAGACCCCATCTAGACTACTGTGCCCAGATATGGGCGCCAGGGTTTCTTATGGACGGGGATGAGGTGTAGAGGATCCAGAGACGAATGACCAAGATGATAGCAGGTGTATGGAATGAACCTTATGATAACAGGTTGAAGATTTGTGGGTTGCAGAAATTGGTTGATAGGCGGAAAGGGGTGATATGATTGGGACATTCAAATTACTGAAGGGTTTCTACAAGATTAATTCAGAGGATATTTTTGAGAACGGACCGGTGGTGGCGAGGACTAGGGGCCATCCATGGAAACTGGGCAAGAGTGTGGTTAGCAAGGGTGTTAGAGCTGGGTTTTTTACTTGGAGAGTGGTAAATGAGTGGAATATGCTGCCCGAATCTGTTGTGGGTGCCATGACTGTGAATGAGTTCAAGGCAAAGTATGATAGATACTGTATGAATGTTGAATAGTTGTTCTTGACATGATGTTAGGGCCTCTGTCGATGAGTCTAAAGACTCATTGAGTTGCTCGTAATAATAATACTTGAGAAACAGTTGAGAAGAATTGTGGACGAACAGCTTGGGGAAGAACAAGCTGCTTTCAGGATCAGATCTTCACTTTATTACAAATAGTTGAGAAATCATGGGAATATAACAAAGATCTGTATTTAAGTTTAATCGATCTAGAAAAGGCATATGACAAGGTGCCAAGAGAGAAAAGCTATTCAAAACACTACAGTTACGAGGTGGTATCAAAAAGTTTTGATAACAGTTTTGTAACACGCCAATAGATGCATGCACAGTCACAGGTAGCACTGATCTTCATAACTCAGTGTGCCAAAAGACATCGGGAGCCGTGCAACTGTTGCTGTTCTGACCATGTGAGTTACCACATCTGCGATTTCATTATGGACAGTAAGTTAGAAAAAGAGTGAACATGATATTCTGTGTTAAACTGGAGAAATCTGCTATAGAGATGCTTGACATGATTCGACAAGTTTACACCAATGCTGTAATGAGTCGTTCGAGGTGTTTTGAGTGGTACGCACGCTTCAGTAGCTGAAGAATGTCACTGGAAGATGATGAGAGATCAGGAAGACATTCAGCAAGCTCAACCTCCGAAAATGTCGAAACCATTCATCAACTTGTGCATGAGGATCATTGGAGACCATTCCACAACATTGCTGCCATTGACGGTGTGTCATACAGAACAGTCCAGGCAATCCTCACGTGTGATTTGAACATGCGCCATGGTGCTGCCAAGTTTGTTCCCAGGCTGATGACCCAGGAGCAGAAGTAACACTGCAATGAAGTCTGCCAAGAACTCCACCAGAGTGCTATGGATAACCCATCCTTCATGTCGAGGATAATTACCGGTAAAGAAACTTGGGTGTATGGGTACGACCCTGAGACGAAGCAACAGTCTTCATAGTGGAAGAGCCCATCATCTCCATGACCGAAAAAGGTGAGGCAGGTCCGCAGCTCGACCAAGTGCATGCTCATCATCTTTTTTGACATTTGTGGCATTGTGCATCGAGAATTCGTCTGCAGTGGCCAGACTGTCAATAGTGAGTTCTACTGTCAGCTTTTAGGCATCTGAGGGAGGACATTCGGCAAAAGCGACTGGATCTATGGTGCGCGTGAAAAACTGGATGCTCCGACAACAATGCACCCTGTCACCGAGCTCTCCTTACACGTGTTTCTCGCCAGAAACAACATGATCTCTCTTCCACACTCACCCTACTCACCAGATTTAGCTCCTGCAGCCTTTGCCCTATTCCTGAAGATGAAGATCCAGCTCAAAGGTCACCTATTGACACCATTGCGGAGATTGAGCACAAATTGCAGAGGGTGCTTGACATGCTTCCAAAAGAAGACCTCTAGGACACATTCCAGAAGTGGCAGGAACTCTGGGAGCACTGTATTGCTATGGAAGGGGACTATTTTGAAGGTGATATTGTGTAAATGTAGATAAATAAAGTAATTTCTTGTAAATAGAGCTAGTCTCAACTTTTTGATACCACCTCGCATATGGTGTCAATGCGGCATTATATCAAACAATAAGTAGTCTTTATTTTGAGTTGTGAGTCAGTAGTTAGAATTGAAGGAAGTACTGGAAGGTGGCTTGATATTAAATTTGGTGTTAGACAAGGATGTACATTATCCTTTCTGTTATTTATTATCTATATGGATCACATTATGAAGGAAAGTGGTATTAAACCTGATATTAAAATTGGAGATGTTAATGTCAGCTCTTTACTTTATACAGGTGATGTTATGATTCTAAATAAATCCGCTAAAAGTCTGCAAGATTCCCTGACTAAATTGAATAACTGTTGTAATAGATATGGTATGAAAGTCAGCAAAAACAAGACAAAGACAATAAAAATAGGCAGGAGCATTGAAAATGTCAACTGCATTGTGAATGGAGAATCTGTGGAACAAGTAAAACATTTCAGCTACTTATGCATGATTTTTAGTGAAGATGGTAAATTAAATATGGAAATTGACAACAGAATCAACAAAGCTGGCATGGTAGGAAGTCAATTGAATAAATTCATATGGAATAAGAGAGAAATTAGTCGGAACACTAAATTAGCTGTGTACAAGACAGTGTTCAAACCAATTTTAACTTATGGATCTGAGAGTTGGTTCAGAAGTAAAACACTTGACCAAAGACTAGAGACAGCAGATAAGATAGTCCTGAGAGAGATTAGAGGCGTGAACAGATGGCATCAATGGCAATATCATATTAAAAACGAGGATATTAGGAAAGAACTTGACCTTGTCAGCATCCAGGAATGCGTTAGCATTTCTAATCTCAGTTGGTATTTGTCACTTAAAACGGAATGGGAGAGGAAAGATTAGCAAAACAAGTGTTCTCTGCCAGGTTGGCAGGAAAATGACCCAGAGGAAGACCAAGATACAGGTGGATTGATACAGTGAAAAGTGCCTTAGAAGATAGAAATATAAGATCTGATAATGTTGGAGTCTTGACAAAATAACAGACTGATTTGGAGGAAAATTGTAGATAGGAAATTAGTAATGATGTAAATTTTTCATGTAATACTATCATATACTGTACACCACTTGAGGAATTTGATGATGATGATAGTATGTTATAAAACACATCACTGCTGTACAAAGGCAGATTTGTTTATGCACTCCCACCCACATTACATTTATACTGTTGGTTGATAACCTGACCTTTTCAGTATATAGGAAACCCACTTACACAAGCAAAGACATTTAATTCCCTCCCCTCAACAATATGGTATCATGAAAACATTAATCGTTAGAGCCTATAACCTTTGTTCCAATGAGGCCTCTTTTGCAGCAGAATTCACTCATATATCCACACTTTATTATCTAATGTTTTCCACAAAATAATCAATCCTTACAACAATCCTTGACTTTCTCTCCAGAAAGATTTTAGTAATGCTATCATCATCCTCTATGTCTGAGGCACTTCAACAAAAATAGCCAGAATCTTAAAGAAGTACAACCTCTGCATGACTTATAAGGCTCATTTGAAACTAGCCACCTTTATTTGCTCCATTAAAAACCAAATCCTTCCTCTCAGTTTCTGAGGTATATAGAGTTCCCTGTTCCTACAAGTTAGCCTACTATGGACAGACATGGAGATCAGCCAACGTCTACATGAAAGAACATAAAAAATGCATCTGTAGTCACAACTATATATATATATAGTACGAGTCTGACCTTGCAGACCATGCTTTAGATATAAATCACAGAATCATTTGGAAAAAGATCACCATTCTTCATTACAGTAAATTTAGAAGAGAAAGGCTGTTTTTAGAATCTGCTGCTGCTCTTAAAAATCAGCCTAATTTGAATAAATATAGTTGCATGAAATTTCCAAAATATGGGAAACACTAATACTTCAAGGTTCCAGTTTACATCATAGGCTTCTCACAGGTGTCCACGGAGAGTGTGCCCCCCCCCCCCCCCCTCCTTGTTAGGACTAGTTTTTTGTCCATGTGTTTCACTTAATTTTGTGCTGCCTTTGTGTGTGTGTGTGTGTTACAAGTCTCATTTTGTACCCTGACAGTGTGTCTGTAACTGAGGTGAAATATTGGAAGAATTAAATCCTATTTTTAATCCTTTCACCCTATTAAACTTTTAACATGAGTCAATGTTTTAACTACATGGCCAATACCAGATCTCTCTTGATCATACCTATTGATTCTAAAATCCTGTCTTTAGGTCTTCTAATTGGGCCTAGATATTGCTTGCCTCTATTCTGTTATGGTATCTTTAACTTTCTCAGAGTATTTCAGGTGTTCTCCTCATTAATGTGGGAGAGTTTCCGAAATGAAGGAAAGAGTGTTGTATGGTGACTCGTTATTAAGAGGAGTAATAGATGGGAGTGTAACTAAATCGTACTTACCAGGTGCGAAATTTAAGGATGTAAGTGAGAGTATTAGAGTGCAAAAACAGAGGGTGAAAGAATTAACAATTGTGGCGGGTACGAATGAATTGAAAGGTGATAAATTTTTTATGAGAGAGGACTTGAAAGTATTGTTAAAGGTAGCGAAAGAAAAGAGTGACAGAGTTAGAATGGTGAGTCTGTTACTGTGGTATGACAGAGAGGAGTTTAGAAGGAGGGCCATAATCGCAAATGACATTATGCGCAGGTTATGCGGATGATGTGGTGTGGAATTCGTGGACGTGTGGAAT
Source organism: Typopeltis vanoorti (assembly GCF_054136105.1). Lineage (NCBI taxonomy): Eukaryota > Metazoa > Arthropoda > Arachnida > Uropygi > Thelyphonidae > Typopeltis > Typopeltis vanoorti. The sequence continues at coordinate 12,729,935 of NC_143569.1, forward strand.
GAGTTTGATGGGCGAAAGGACTTATACAAGATGGATGGCCTGCATTTGAATGGACTTGGTGTGCAGAGACTGGAAAAAGTGTTGCTGAATGAAGTGAAAATGGATGTGCAGAACCAGGGAAACTAGAACCACCAAGGAGGGGTGGGGGTGGATATCCAGACATCAGTGAGACAGTTGAGTGTAAAAATGTATATAATGTACCTGAGCCAGCACTAAGGACAAAAAATGGGACTGGGATATTTAGAATAACACATCAAGATAGGGGTGGGACAAAGGGATCACTGTAATTCATGTATACTAATGCCAGGAGTATTAGGAACAAGAAGGAAGAATTTTTGGCCTTGATTGGCTCTTCCTGGCCACAGGTTATTGGCATTAGTGAAACATGGCTGACGGAAGATGATATAGTTAGTGGGATAGAATGTGTAGGCAGAGAGAATAAAATTGGGGGAGGGGTGTTATTGATGATAGCTGATGAACTACAGCCAAGGAGAATTGAAGTATTGCAGGATAGTGAAAGGAGCTCATTTGAGGCTATTTGGTGTGAGATTGACACTGGCAGAATAAAATATACAGTTGGGTGCTGCTATAGACCAGGTGATGGAATAGATGGGGGAGATGGTATGCATAAACAAATTGATGAAATGAGTGGAAGGAGGGTAATTATTATGGGGGATTTCAACTGTGGTAACATTGATTGGAAGGAGGAGAGGATACATGTGAGGAAGGAAATGGATTTTATTCAATTATTAAGGGATAACTATCTGAAACAGCATGTAATTGAAAATACTAGGGGTATGAGAGTGCTTGACCTGGTAATAGTATCTGAGAATTTGACTGTAATGAATATGACCATGTTGCCACCTATTGGTGAGAGTGATCATAAGGTCTTGACCTGGCAGGTGGCTAAAGGTGTGCAATTTGTGATTAAGACAGGGTATATGTGGAATTACCATGCTGGCAAGTATGACAAGCTTAGGAGATTGCTTGGATCAGTACCATAGCATGTACAACTGCAAGGGCTGGACGTCGATAGAGCATGGGAAGTGGTCAAAGAGCATTTACATGAGGTTATGGCTGATTGTATACCTAAGGTCCGAATAGTGAAACAAGGAGGGGTTAAATGGATGAATAACACCATTAAGCTTGAGCTGCAAAAAAAGAAACAACTATGGAGGGAATTTAAAGAAAGGGGTGACCTGCAGGCACACGAACGGTATAAAGTACAGGCCAGAAGGGTAACGAGTGTGGTAAAAACAGCAAAAGCCGATTATGAAAGGAAACTAGCTATGCAAGCAAAAGAGAATCCCAAACAGTTCTTTCAATATGCTGCAAGCAAGAAAAAAACTGTACATGGCAAAATGATTTTAAGGAATGACGATGGTAAAGAGTTCACTGAACCAGTCGATATAGTGGAGTTACTGAGCGCACACTTTGCAAAAGTATATCATCCAAGTGGTGACGTTGAAAAAATGAAGGAACCATTAGTTTATACGGGAATTGTGATGAATGAAGTGGAGGTGAATAGTCTATTACAGAACCTTAATGTGAATACATCTGTGGGATTGGATGGTATACCGGCACGGGTCTTGCATGAAGCGGCTAGTGAATTATCAGTGCCCTTGACCATGTTGTTTAATCTGAGTCTCGGGTCTGGCTTAGTCCCGAAGGCATGGAAAGAGGGGAAAATAGTTTCACTGCATAAAGGAGGATCCAAGACTATGGTTGCAAATTACCGACCGATCAGCATATCAGGAGTCGTTGTCAAGGTCTTGGAGAAAGTAGTCAAGGGAAAAATACAGGAATGGATTGATGAAAATGAGATACTGTACAGAGGACAGCATGGCTTTGTGAAGGGTAGATCATGCCTCAGTAACTTGCTCAAGTTTTATAACAAGGTGACGGCTGAACTGGATAAGGGAAATGGGTTTACAGTGATACTGCTGGACCTGGCAAAGGCGTTTGACAGGATACCACATGGAATTCTAATCCGTAAACTACGACATATGGGAATGGATATATGGTTGGTGAGATGGATAGCTGAGTGGTTGATGGAGAGATATCAAAGAGTAGTTTATTCAGGAGTAGAGTCCAAAAGACGGCCTGTGACTAGTGGTGTGCCACAGGGTTCTGTTCTTGGACCACTGCTATTTAATCTGTTCATTAACGATATAGGGAAGGGTCTAAGTGGGACAGTTCATTTGTTCGCTGATGATGCAAAGTTTGGTAGGGCGATAGTGAATGAAGAAGATGTCAAAGTCTTGCAAGATGACTTAGATCGATTGGAGTTCTGGACTAAGGAGAATGGATGTCAATTTAATGTGACAAAATGTAAGGTTATGCATTTCGGAGTGAAAAGATTAGCAGCAGTATACCACATTGGTGGAACTGTACTCCAAGAGATTGATGAGGCCAGGGACTTGGGAGTGTTGGTGGATAGGGAGTTGAAGTTTAGGGGGCACATTGCGAAAGTAGCTAAATCAGCTCATCAACTCACTTGGTTGTTGAAAAATACCTTGACAAGCAGAGAAAATCAAGTTATTGTACCTCTGTACTGAGCTCTGATAAGACCTCATCTCGACTACTGTGCCCAGATTTGGTCACCTCGGTTCCTTCTTGATGGGGAGGAGGTGGAGAGGATTCAGAGGCGAGTGACTAAGATGATAGCAGGTCTATGGAATGAACCATATGAGAACAGGTTGAAGATTTGTGGGTTGCAGAAACTAGTTGATAGGCAGAAAAGGGGAGATATGATTGAGACATTCAAATTGCTAAAAGGATTCTATAGAATTAATTCAGATGATATTTTTGAGATCAGGACTGGTGGTGGGAGAACTAGGGGACACCCATGGAAGCTGGGCAAGAGCGTGGTTAGCAGGGGTGTTAGAGCTGGGTTCTTTACTTTTAGAGTGGTAAATGAGTGGAATAAGCTGCCAGAGTCTGTTATGGGTGCTATGACAGTGAGCGAGTTCAAGGCAAGGTATGATAGATACTGTGAGAATGTTGAACAGTTGTGTGAACATGATGTTTAGGGCCTCCCTCGATGAGTATAAGGACTCCTGGAGTAGCCCGTAGTAATAATAATAATAGTAATAATGTTCCAAATAGCATCTAGACTTTTAGTTGTTTCATTTGTGAACCATCTGGGGATCACTTTACATCCAGTCTAGTGAAACAGGTAATCCCTTCAGAGGTGTTTGGTGTCTTAGTTCTGTAATAGTATGCACATCAGAGATGCTCATCTTTCACTGTTGCAGTGCCAGGAAGCAATCTTGTGATGCCTAGCCTGTCAAAGTTTATGTTCAAGTATGTCATGAATACTCCCGGAAGCAAGTATTAGTATCTTATCTGTTAGCCAGGGCAAATTTCAACACTTTTGCTGCAGATGTTTGTTACATTGTCAAGAGAATCCATCTATGTGAAGTTTACTCTGAGGATAATCCCATGTCTTCTGTATCTCTCATCCACAATAATAACACTGATATGTACTGGAGACTGTAATGTACTTTTTTTTAAAAAAAACTGAACCTTACCTAAGCCATAAACATAGTTCTAATTATTTTCTATGTGGAAACTAGCCTTAGTGTATGTGTGCTGCTTGCCATGCAGTCGCATTTTCACAAAGCTTATACAGCATGTTAGTTGTAACTTTTCCAGTACAGTTTTATCTGTGAAATGTCTTAATTTTATCAAATCTCAAATGCATTGCAGACTGATTTCAAGTTGTGTGTATACACGCATATGCATCTTTGTTTGTTTTAGAAAAACTTACTTTACATAAATTATGTGCTTTCTTTAAATCCAGTAAGTGCATTATAAACAACTGTTACACATATTTTTTGCAGCTGCAAATTTGATAAAGGATGTTAGAACAAAGAGATTTTGTTACTTTGTTTAGTAATACGATAAAACTTTCTGGCATGCTTGTAGTATAGCATTTATTGGAGGGGGACATGTTTTTCATTAAGATTTCCAGTTGTCTTTAAATATAGTGCATAAGACTGTAAATGTATGTTCTGTACTTATTAATAAAATAAAACTACTTGTTTTTCTTGGGGATGAATGTTTTTAATTTTCTAAAAGAACAGATGGAGTAAGTAAAACTTTATCTATTCCTGAAAATTAAAATGAATCGTATGTATTATAGAAGCGTTTTGTGTCTGTTGATCTCCAACAGAATACTGGAACATTCGAGATATCTATTATTAACACAGAAGCACCAACAAAAAGGGAAAAAATTATGTAAATATACTTAGGATCTGTGAAAGGGCAGATAATTCCAACAATGATGGAAATTATTTATGTATATATTACTTATGGTTGAAAGGCTTATACATTGACTAGTCATAACTATTTTTTTTTCAGGAAATTATAATGTATACAAAATATTAATTATAATAACTTTCACTCTATTAAACTTTTAACATGAGTCAATGTTTTAACTACTTGGCCAATACCCAATACAAATAAAATAATACTTCCTATATTTCCAACATATAAACCTTTTAAATAGAATTGCCATTATCCATGGAGATTTCATTGTACGCAAGGCCCATCAACATGGTAAGCTGAAGCTAAAGATCTCCAGACAGCTGAATAGATTAGTCTTTTTGAAACACTAGTTCACTTCACTAAAGGCTCTTTGCATATATAGGTGCACTAACTTTGCTCTTTTATGGAACAGATCGCCACTACTTGTACTCTCCTTGCTGACACAAATAAAGCTATTCATGTAGTAGAAGAGGAGTTCTCCACCATATTGAACATCGACCTCTTTGTTTTGAATTGTTTGGCAAATACAGATAAGAACTTTTTCAACTCCCAACAGAACTTCATTAATACAATTAATGGCTCAGAGAGTAACATTGGAAGATCCATATTCCAGTCCCTCTTCTAAAATACAGTAATTAGTGACCTTCATAAAAATCACTATTAAAATTCATTATTTTACTGTATTGGTAGTTTTACCTATCTAATAAAATAAAAAAAAATAGGGAATAGAAGAAATATATTAAACCTTGAAATGTACATCGTGTGTGTGCACCATTATACTGGATAAGAAAGGTGGAAATTTTAATGGAACAACTTATTGATCTGTATTTTGCTGATGATATAGTTCTCTTGGCCGAAGATCTAGAAATAAAATTAACTGAAGTATCCAGACAAATTCAGTTGAAGACAAACAAAAGTACTGTTGAATGACAATTTAACTCCAAAAAAAAAAGAATTATGCTGCATGATAGAGAAAGGGAAGAGTAGATTCATATTTTTATCTAGAACAAGACGTAAAAATTTTAAATGGATAAATAGAAAAAATAAAAGCTAGATTGGGTGGCTTTTGGAAAACTTCAAAATATCTTCAGAGATGACATCCCCATTAGGTTGAAGAGGAAAGATTTTGACCAGTGTGTCTTACCTGTAATTACATATGGCAGTGAAACCCTGTTATTTAACTCAAGATGTGTAGTTTGCAAATTGAAAGTTACCCAGAGAAAAATATAAAGAAATATGCTTAGTGTGACACCTAGAAGTCAGGCTACCCTCCCATTTGACAAGATTGAGAACAGATATATAGGGCATCAGTTGCATTAATGTATTCAAAATGGAGATAGGCTGGATACAATGCAAAATATGACATAAGATGGTCTAAATTACTAACAGAATGGGGACCTATGGATATTAGTAGGCAAAGGAAGAGATGGCAAGATGAAATTAATAGCATTGTTAGAATACAGTGTATAAGAAAAATAATGGAATGAGCTTGAAAATAATGGAATGGAAAGCCTGAAAAAAATGGAATGGAGAAAATTTGGGAAGACTTTTATCCAGCAGTGGACTCCTGTCAAGGTTGAACCAGAAGAAAATATAATGTTATAATGACCATGTTTAACACTAACTTGTGGTGTCATAATACTCCTGAAATTATCTGTGTACTATTCCTTCAGACACAGTTAATAGGTTTTGGTTTGAAACTGTACAAATGCTTTACAGATCTGAACTTAAAAAAAAGAAAAAGTTGCCATCGCTAAGGGCAACAAAGAAAGTTAAGTAATAGTAGCAGCAGCAACAGTTTAAGACAAAAAGAAATACTAGTAAACTTGCTTACCTGCTCTATAAACTACTCTATATACCATCCACTTTCTATTGATCACGCCACTAGTCATTTGGACGCACTGAACAGACTCATAAATGAGGTCTCCTTTTGCGATTAAAAATAAGCTAAAGATCTCCATGATTGCCTTTATAAATTATGGTTTTCCCCAACAATTCATGAATAGGATTCTGCTGCAACCTATTCTTGATTGCATTGGTTAACTACTATGCTTGACTCCTTGCTACAAGATTGCTAAGCTCCTTTCCAGCTTATTAATCTCCTTCATGGACAAATCTGTGTCTTTTATAAGTAACTCTAGATTTCAACAATAAGTGGGTTTGATGGTTTTATTTTCACTATTATTCCTTTAGACTTATTCTAACAAGGATTTCTTGTCATTATGGTCCAACTTTTCAGTTTTTAATCTATTCAGGCAATCTTGCTTTGTCAGAACAAATTTTTTCAGCAAATGGGTAGTCTTCTTTATTCTATGTTGCTAATTATTTCATAGAAGAGTTTGAATATCTTCTCTAAAACGTTGATATATAAATGATATTTTTTTAGTTTGACCAGATTCTTTATCTAAACTTTAAGACATTCTTACCAAGATAGTTCTGTTCATTCCAGGATACAGTTTATGCTAGAAATAGAAGATAATCATCATATTCCTTTTCTAAACCTTCTCATTCTTCAGAAACCAGATCGGAGATGTCGGTTGCCTGTTTTTAGAAAATTGACAATATAATAATGTTTTGTCCAACTTCCATCCGTGGTCAGAAACCTAACACCATCAGAACTTTCATCCACTGAGTCTTTCCTCTGGCTAACTGAGACCTTGTTGATGCAAGAAATACAGTATGTCAAATCCACATTTCTGTCTAATTATTTTGAATCTTTCATCATCATAGCCATTAACGATTAAAGAGTTGCTGTCTCTATTATTATCTGAGGAGGATATCAACCATGTTGCTTTCCTGTATGTTAACTGTTAACTGAAGATTAATGTTAACTTGAAGAGGGGAGATATGATTGAGACATTCAAATTGCTAAAGGGTTTCTATAGGATTAATTCAGAGGATATTTTTGAGATCAGGACTGATGGTGGGAGAACTAGGGGACACCTATGGAAGCTGGGCAAGAGTGTGGTTAGCAGGGGTGTTAGAGCTGGGTTCTTTACTTTTAGAGTGGTAAATGAGTTGAATAAGCTGCCAGAGTCTGTTGTGGGTGCTATGACAGTGAGTGAGTTTAAGGCAAGGTATGATGGATACTGTGAGAATGTTGTATAGTTGTGTGGACATGATGTTTAGGGCCTCCCTCAATGAGTCTAAGGACTCCCTGGAGTCACCTGTAATAATAATAACAACCTTCCATTCAATATGTTAATAGTGTTAACATACTCACCTCAAAAATACTTATGTCTTCTGGTATTCAAGTATCCTTTCACCCTTTTCACAAGATGGCTTCCTTCCTTTTTGAAGGACAGACTTCCTTAACTGTGATCTGCCTCGGTATGAGGGGGGGGGGTCTGGAAAGCAACTGATATAACCACAAGAAAGAATGTAAGTTACCTTCATAACTCTGCTACCAGTATGTTCTTTCTTGTGGTTATATCTGTTGATTTAATATCGTTTTTGTTTTAAGTGTTTATCATAACTTTTCAGACCCCCCTTGTATTTATCAAATTCCTTGTGCATGTGTAGTTTATTATATTTCAGTTAGATCTGTAGCGGCTTGTCTTGAGAAACATGAAACTACATTAAATTCGGTGAGAAGAATCAAGAGCAACTTGAAGAGCATGCTGTCTCCTCTAAGTACAGGGTTCTTTAGTAAAGACCAAGATCTTACATAAGATTATTCCTTATGTAATATTTTTATACAGAGCTGTGAACTCTGTATAAAATATTCTGTATAAAAATTATCCTTAACTCTGGCTCATCTAAGTTGGTATTTGTTTGTAGATTTTTTTTTTTACTTGCCAAGTAAAGTAACTTTCATACTTAGTAAATTTAAATAATTCGAAGGTATTAAGGAGGAAGTTAGACTTTATTAAATCAATTGTCTGTTATTGGTACATTAGTAAATGGAGATGTGATATCAAAATAAATATTATATTTGTATTTTTAAGTTGATGTGTGTTTTTTTCTGCTAGTGATTTGATAAGAACAGAGTTTTGTATAAAAATTCTGTTCTTTTCAAGTTGCTCCTGTGAGAGGAGCAAGTTGTTAATGAGCAACTTTACAAGTGGGACCTATATTATGAGCTATAGGGCATAGAAAAGTATTGGATTTATGGATTTTAGCCACCCCATTAATATGGTATGGTTTAACACAAGTTTTAATTTGTTAATGGTTTCTTTTGGGCCAAGAGGTAACTATTTTTTTCTTTTGAGACATAGTGGGGTCTTAATCTATGTTTTTGGCAAGTAGAATTATCATCTAGACAATCCTGCTTTTTTTTTTTTTTTGTTGTTGTTGTTGTTTTTTTCCTCTTGATTTGTTATGACAGTAGCATTGCACTTATCAGCTTTATATGACCCATGCAAAAAAGGTTATGCAAGACCTGTAACATGTTGTTGCCGTGTGTGGGTAGAGATGGTCAGGCAGAGCAATAGAGCAGGGAAGAAGGAATCTACTGATTGTTTTAAACAGCCGAAGGTTGTAGTCTTCAGGAAAGATCTAAAGAACAGTAGTAGGTGGAATGAAAGAGGAGGCAGAGATGGTTCAGCAAGTTTGGACATAGATTGTAAATGGGTGTTTTTGCTAGTAGCTTCTCTTATTCTTATTGTTTTGGAGAAGAGTAGAAGAATGATAGTGGCTAGTTCAGCAGAGCGCTGTCCATAAAAGTATCTGTAGAATAGGTATAAGGTGGAAACTTGAACATCTTTGAGAAAGATTGGAGTGGATCAAGCGCAGGGTACTGCCCTCTTCTGGATAGTGTTAAGCAATCTTAGAGGATTTCTGTTCACTCCAAATGTGTGAGCAGCATTCCAGTGTTGGACAGATTTAGAATTTGTACAGAGCTAGCAACTATACAGGTGAGTAGTGTCTTGAGCAGGAAAACTGCACCAAATTTTTCAGCTGCTGCAGAATGTATGACTGAGATGTGTTTGTACAAGGAAAGGCTGGTATAGGTCAGTTCAAGAAGGGAAATTGATCATGTTTTGGATATCTATGAGTATTATTGAAAGTTAGAGGAAAGAATCTGAGATCTTTCTTGCAAGAGATTAGACTGAGTTTTGGTGTCACTGGAGTTTACAAGGTTGTCCTTACCTCATTGAAAAGTGAAGATATCAGTGCAGGACATTGGTTATGGTCTGTTATTATAGAAAACAGTGAGATTTCTAATACTTGGGTACTGCAAATTTGTCAGAGGAGGACTAGGAATGGATTGATATCACCACGAGCAGGTTATTCATATACAGGAAGAAAGGAATGTAAGAAAGTGCAGAGCCTTGAAATATTCCCACATTGTGGGGAAATCTGAGGAGAGGAAACCATCCACTGTAACTCATAGTGAGCAACCAATGAAAACAATGGTGAATCCAGTTGCAGAGGGTGGAGAGCAGGCCATAGCATGTTAGTCTGTTTAGTAAGCCTTTGTGCTAAACCTGATTAGAAGCTTTAGAAACTGAAAAAAAAAAATTGTTTAATTAAGAAACAGTTGTGTCATAAATCTGTGAATCTGAATTTCTTATGGGAATATATGTATATATTCTTCTTTACTAGGCACTTGGAATGTTCAGTGCTGCCTTACAGTCAGGCCAGTTGGGACCACTTTTTATTCAGCATTCTATCATTAAAAATAATAAAAGCTGAAAAAAAAATTGTTTAATTAAGAAACAGTTGTGTCATAGATCTGTGAATCCGGATTTCTTATGGGAATATATATATTCTTCTTTACTAGGCACTTGGAATGTTCAGTGCTGCCTTACAGTCAGGCCAGTTGGGACCACTTATGCAACAATTTGGAATGACTCAGGAAGTTATAAATGCAGCAAATTCAGGAGGTGAGTTCTTAAGTAACTTAATGCAAGATTTTGTTTAAAGAAGCAAATAATTTAGTTCACTATGATATAGTAATTATATTCTAGAATGCATCTTGAAATTTCTTGTTACTATGATAATCTAACACAGATTTCATTACTACTTACAGTCTATTACTAAATCACTTAAGGAATTGACAACATACTTAAGAATATAAATTAAATTACACTTAATAAATATTTCCAATATTTCGACAATGTCACATTGCCATCTTCTTGGGAACTTAATACAAAGACAAGTGCACGCAAGTACTACATAACAGCAAATGAGAACCAAAGCTAGGAAGCTAACATTTTCCTGAAGTCCTGATGGTGCTCCCTGGCAGGCTATATTGGTAGTTCTTGGCCTTTGGGCTGAAGTTCTTCTGATGAATGTTTCCCAAATTTGGGCAGTCTCATGCATCCAAATTTGTTGAGGTTTGGCATGTTCCTAAGGGCTGAGGCTGGTTCCATGAATGGTCTTTCGAATTTCAACTTGCTACAGTTTATTACTGTAGCTTTCTTCCACTGTATTTTGTGGCATGTATCCAGAGCATGGATACATACCACAAACATGCCACAACTCAGGTCTGCAAGACCAGAGTGGCTGTTCTTGTGAAACCAGAGGTACTCCTTGTGTTCCGAAATTCTGATATTCGCTGTCCTGCCTGTTTGGCCAAAGTAAGACAGTTAACAGCTGCAAGGGAACTGATATACCACCACCACCTGATAATTCCCCCCCCCCCACAACAATATGGAGTGGTGAAAACAATATACAACAGGGCTAAACTAATCTGTTCTAACGACAAGGCCCTAAACACTGAACTAAATCACATTCTCAACAAACTCTCCCCCCCCCCCCCCCCCCAAAAAAAAAAAATCCAAAAAATATTGAAACCAACAAACCACAATTCCCCTTCACAACAAGGATTACTCTAAATCCATCACCATTCCCTACATCCAATGCACCTCGGAAAAAGTTACCAAAATCTTAAAAAACATGACTCGACCTCCTGTTACAGACCATACAGAAAATTGGCATCCCTTATCCATTCAACTGAAGATTGTCTTGTGTATATCAGGTCCCTTGCAGCTGTAAACTGTCTTATTTTGGCCAAACAGGCAGGACAGCAAATATCAGAATTTCAGAACACACAGGCTACATCCGGTTTCACAAGTACAGCCACTCTGGTCTTGCAGACCATGCTCTGGATACACTCCACAGAATACGGTGGAAGAAAGCTACAGTAATACACTGTAGCAAGTTCAAATTCGAAAGACTATTCATAGAATCAACCTCAGCCCTAAGAAACTCTCCAAACCTCAACAAATTTGGTTGCATGAAACTGCCTCAAATTTGGGAGGCTTTACATCAGCAAACCTTCAGCCCAACGGCCAAGAACACCTACATAGCCCGCTAGGGGGTCACCATCAAGACTTTTAGGAGAACAATGGCTTCATCACTTCATCCTCAGTTACTGTGTTGTAGTGGCAACGTGATGTTGCCGAAATATCGGAAATATTTAGTAAGTGTAATTTAATTTATATTCTTAAGTACTTTGTCAATTCCTTAAGTGATTTAGTAATGCATAACGAACGTATAAGCTTGTCTACGAGAATTACTTACAGTCTATGTTATAGAGTGGCGGGATAATTTTTATATTATCCCACCACTTTTATCAAGAAGTTTGTTTAGTGAATTTCCTTTAGAGTAGCATCAGTGCTGTGATGTTTACTATAATAAAAATTGACTGCAGTTTCCTAATATTATTATTATTATGTGACACCTCCAAGCAGTCAAAAGACTCATCGAGGGAGAGTGTGCCAACAGCATCGAACGATTAATCCCCTTCCAACTACTAACTGCACTCAAACTTAACTTTTTGAGTGAACGTTTGTTTTTATAGTTCTGAGAGTTACTTTGTATGGTTTATTCTGTGTTCTTTCCTTTTTTTTTTCTGCAAACTCTTCATCTCTTTGTGGGAATTACTGTTCACATCTTTCTTGATCTATACAGATACACGTTTTAATTTCTCCAGTACAGTAGCATCATCTAAAACTATTTTTTTTTAAATTTAATTAAAAGTTAATATTTAATTAATTAATAATTAATTAAATCTAAAACTATATTGTCATGGCAATGAATCTGAAATGAAATCACTATTTGGGGGGGGGGGGGTCTTTGTTTACTGTGATTGATTGCTGAAAGTCAGCAGTTCATGGTATAGTCTGTTGTCAGTTTGCAAGATATACACATGGAAGAGTTGCAAGACTTATCAGAACTTTTGTGCTGTGTATGAGATTAATAGCATAAAAGAAAGGAACTAATACGTTGACATGTTTCTTGAGCTGAAGGTTTAAGTCTTTGGAAAAGACAGAGTGAGGAGGCTGTTTTGAAAAAACGAGGGAGTAGATGGAATAAAGGAGAAAGAGGGAGAAGTTAGTTTGGCAAGTTTGAAACTGAATAGTAAATGGTACTATTGCATTCTGTGGATTCCAAAAAAAAGCAGAGGAATGATGGTTAGTTCAGCAGCACATTATCTATGGAAGAGACAATGTCTCTTCAACAGATGTTACAGACAAACAGAATGTCTGGGACAAAGTAATTGGAGTAAATCTAAGAAAGGATTATCAGTTAATCTGGCTGTATTCTTCTGGACAGAATTGGCATGTCATCTGACCAAGCTGTTTAATTTAACCTTTAGCTCTGGAGAACAAAATGAACAAAAGTGTGGAATGGAAAATTATTATGAAAGAACATTATGGACTATACATATTGCACAACCGCACACAAAAGTCAATATTTCTTAGTGCATCAATGTCATGTACAGGTAACCCTCGTATAACACGGATGTTAGGTTCCACAAAAATGCTGCGTTATATAAATTGCGTTATGCGAGACTCAGATCACATAGAAAAATAGGGTTAGGTTCCGAAATCTTTTTTTAAGATTATATAAACAATGACATATCCAACAAAAATATATTTTTACTTAATTCGGGTAATTCATGTAAGTTAAGAAAACATATAAACTATGAAACAAATACATAGTATAAAATTATAAAAACACAAATTCTACGTAAACTTCATTGCACATAATACGTAAATGTTTTAGGCAAAATAAAATAAAATGTATATTTTAATCATCATCATCACTCTCTTCAAAACTAACATTTCGTAGATATTCTTTATTTACACGTGGTCAGATGGTGTCATCACTTGAAATCTCTTGGACATCATTGGTATAATTCTCATTGCATACTTCGGCTGGTTTAGTTATCAAGAAGTCAATAATAAGACCTTGCTTACCACCATACTGCAATTTTTTATTAAGTTCATAATACGGAGCTAAACAAATATCCAATGTAAACTAAGAAACAAATACATAGTATAAATTTATAAAATTTACAAATTGTATGTAAACTTCATTGCACATAATGCATAAATTTTAGGCAAAAATTTGTTTAGTAGTATGCTGCAATTTTTTTAAGTTCATAATATGGAACTAAACAAATATCCAATTGTCTCATGAATTTTCTGAAGTGCTCCTTTCAGGGATCATTATCCGTAACAATCAGAATTTTCGACAGAACTTTCCCGTCATTTGGTTCACCGTCATCTATTAATTGTACCAGTTCCTCCTCATTTAAATCTATTTTCCCATCAATTAATTTACTATTGAACAGATTGGAGCACTTATGAAGAAGTTCGCGAAGGTTGAGTCTCATGTGCTGATCGAAACCGAATGTATCTTCAGTCTTGTTCAATTGTTACTTTGGCAGTTTACAGTGTGTTTATCCCTATTAACAAACACATATATTGCAAAAGTGCTCTAAGTGGCTATTACTATAAAAATATTTTTTTTACATAAAAAAAACAACATTACATATTGTATGTAACTCACCAAAAAATAAAGTGCTCAGCTTGAGATTAACAGCTTATGATTTGTAATGCGCTTTCCTAGCAGAAAACGAAGACAATTTTCAACAATAAATATAAAATGCAAACAATTGACGTACATGTGTGCTAAAGGCTATTTCCCCTAATATAAATTTGCTACTTATAACTATGTGTGCGATAGGAACAGATGCAAATTTAACTAAAAAATTTGATTTTTAAGTCGCGTTGAAAAATATATGAAAAGATAAAGGGTTACTACAGTTTGTAGACCGTCTTATATCGAAACCGCATTCTTTAAATACCGCATTCAACAACGGTTACTACAATTTGTAGACCGCGTTATATCGAAACCACATTGTATAAGTACCGTGTCATACGAGGGTTACCTGTATAGTCAAGGGGGTAAGAAGAAAGGGGGAATTCAGCCGTTCAAAATAAGCTGGCAGCTGCTTGCATTCCTACAGTTCGATTGAAAACATGACCTTCCCTTAGTAAACCCATGCTGTTCATTGCAAAGTAGAGATTCTCTGTTAACCCATTTCAAAATGCAAACCCTAACCAACTTTTCCAAAATCTTCATCACCACCACCACTCCAGAGATACTAATTGGTCAATAGTTGGATACATTGGTCTTTGCACAACCATTGTGCAATGGAATTACCATACATTCTTGCCATTCCTGTGGAATCTTCCCTATTCTGAGACTCAAATTATATAGTCCAGTCAAAAGAATAGTCAGTTCAGTCGAACACTCTTTTAGCATCTGTGCTGGATAATTCATCAGTCCCTGTTGCTGAATTCTTATTCAGTTTGTGCAACAGCTCTAATACCACCTTATACACCTGTGTATCTTTATTTATTAAAGAGGTAGTGGTGAGCACAATGTTGTGTACACCAGGTTGATAGTTTTTAGCAAAATGGGTACTCATTTGTTGAACAACTTTCTGCATCTGTCACCCTTGCACCATCTAAGTTCGGTAGAGTTATTCTTTCTTTTTCTTGCAACATAATGAATTCTTTGGGGTTGTCTTAGCTTGCAGAGCCAGTTTCTTTTCATGTTCAGACTTAGCTTTCTATACAACAATTGTGACTCTTTCGACCTGCTGCTTATAATTTTCATGACAGACATCATCCTTATGCACACTGTATTCCTTCCACGTAATCCTTTTCTTACAAATCTCTTACTTGATAAGATTACACATCCATCTCACTCCTATTCTATTTATTCAAACTCTAGGGGACACATTCTGATACAGCATCATTTTAAGTATTTTTTAAACACTGCCCATATACCGTTGATATCCTTCCCATCATTATTCCTTATACCTCCACAACCACTTAAAACAGAATATACTGAGAATATCTCAGTATCATACCACCTGTGATGTATTCAGAATAACTAAAGTGAGAATCAATGATATCATTTCTGACATCATATACTAAATAGCAAGATGTTTCCGTTAAATGTTCATTATAGATACTTGACTAGAATTGTACTTTCGCATTACAGAAGTTTACCTCTAATTTATATTGTTGATTTTTTTAAATAAGAAGTAAACTTATGCAGTGCCATTTTCAACAAACACTGAAAATTTCACCATTTTACCAATGGCACATTAGTCTTAATCCTAGCAAATATAGCACAAGTAAATTCCAGCAAAAGCTTGCTTGAAATTATTCTTTCATTATACTTTTTATTTTAATTCTGTTTAATAATTAAACTTCAGTTTCTCTTTCTACTATATATTGCCAGCCTACCTTATGACATGACAGCCATGTCTCTTTCCCATCCCTTTCCCCTTCTCCTTCCCACTTCTCCCTGGTCAGACTCTTGATGAATCATATGCTAACTCAGTTGCCAAAATAAGATTGGTAAAACAAACACTCAAGAAGAAGAATGAAATCATTGAAATTAATGAAAAATAGTGAAATAACCACAATCATCACCAGACTAAGGACAGAACATTTTAAAGGCATGAAAATTCAGCCAGACAGTAGTAGGAGCTATGAAGCATGCAGAAGTAGAGCAGCAGCACCTGCCCAGCAATTGCTGCTGCTCTACAGAAAATTGACAATAACCCTAGAGAAAAGCTTTACTCCATCAAAGTTCAACAGATTGCCAAAGCAGTTCTACAGTTCCACGGTCATATCTAGAAGCTCTTCAATGGACTCGACAACAACTACAACTTCAATACACATATTTCAACTTAAAACGTTCACATTTCGACATTTTTCTCCCTAGCATATCAATATTGATCCCTAAGGTTTTTTTTTTTTTTTATTGACCCCATAAATAAGAGAACACAAGATCTAGAACAACAGTTCCATGTGTGAGCAAATGATTTAGTAAAAAGAAGTAATCTGTTGACAAGTTTCTTAAAAATCTTGGGGGGTAGGGGGAAATAGTACTCATTGGAGAAAACAGTATGTGGGGGGGGGATTCTAAAGGGCACAGGTATATGAAATGAAATAAGATGAAAGTTGGTTCAGTATGCTTTGAGTTAGACTGTGTAAAGAAGATCTGTGGCTGCTCTTGTTGTTTATAATCTTTAAAGATACCTATGGCAGAACAGTCAGGAGAGAAAAACACATTAAAAAAAAATAGCACAAGTATTTCATATTGAAATTAACAGTGCATTGTGTGTGTGTGTGTGTGTGTGTGTGTGTGTGTGGAACAAACACTGGCAATTCAAAGAAATAGAATTTCTCATTGAAACAGTTGCTGCATGCCAGAGGAAACATTGTCGTCGTCTGGTAGCATTCTCTAGCAAGAGGGTTGCAGCAGATGAGCAGCTCTTCTCCATTTTTCTCGGTCTGTCGCCTCCGTCATTCTTAAACCAGTCCATTCCACGATGTCATTGGACCACTCTCTAGTTGGTCTTTCACGTCCTCTCTTCCCCTCAACTTTCCCTTGTAATATAGTTCTTGTCAGTGTCCCGAAGAACCTCTCAGAAGATGTCCTGCAAATCTGGTCTTTCTTTGCATAATATTCTTGAGCAGTGTTCTTTCCATCCCAACTCTTCTTAAAACTTCTTGATTTGATATTCTCTCTGTATAGCTAATCTTTTCCATCTTTTTATAACACCACATTTCCAATGCATTAATTCTTTCCATATCTCTCTTTCTGAGTGTCCATGACTCACTTCCATAACTTGCAATACTCCAACTGTAACACCTATTTTAATATGTTTATTCAAATTCTCTTCATTTCCATAAATGTCGATTTAGCTTTGCCTATTCTATTTCTAATGTCCAACTCTGAAGTTCCTTTCTCTGAGATCCAGCTACCTAAATATTGAAATCTTTCCACTTTTTCTAAAATATTTCCTCCATATCTTATCTTTACATTATCTCCTATTTTTCTGCCCATTATCATTATCTTGGTCTTCTTTGTGTTAATCCTTAGTCCATACTCTTTATAGGAGTTTTCAATTCTTTGAAGAATTTGTTGTAATCCATTTTCACTTTCTGCCATCACCACTACATCATCTGCATATCTTAAGTTATTAATGATTCTTCCATTTATTTTTATTCCTTCTTCTACATCCTCAAGTGCCTCTCTAAGCATTTGTTCACTATAAAGATTAAACAATAATGGTCATAACTTGCATTCTTGTCTAAATCCTCTCTCCACTGGGAATTCTCCTGTTTCCTCTCCATTAACACATACTGACGCTGTTTGTGTCCAATATAGAGGAAACATACTTTTTTTAAAAAATAATAATAATATATATATATATATATATATATATATATATATATATATATATATATATATATATATTTTTTTTTTCTTTTAAGGTTACACGATCAGCATTCATATTTATGAATTTAGGAACACAAAACATGCATGTTGAAATGATTATTTTATTTATTATTAATAAAATAACACTTGACGTTTCAACCACTGTATTGAGGTCATCATCAGAAAGATATGAATCTTTCTGATGATGATGTGCATGTGTATAGGAAACCAAGCTACATGTTCTTGCACTCTATAAAGGTAAATTAAATCTACGCTATTAATTAATATTTTTCTTAGCCTGACCTCTAGTGATAAAAAAATAAATAATTAATAAATAAAATAAAAACTGCAATAGACTCTGCTAAAGTCCTCCTGTACTAAGATTCTTCTGAACTTGTACAGTTTAAATTGCTATTGAATGTTGGGGGGGGGGGGGAGACACTTCACCAAGTCTTCTTGTATTGGGATTTTTCTTTGGCTTGTTCTGCTTGCTATAAAGGTTGCAAATGCTTCACGTTCTTGGAATGGTTAGGCCATCATTTTTGTTCAGATTTGGATTATGTTTGAGCAGTTCACATGCTTCTTTTCCTCTCAAACCAGGTTTTGATGCAGTGTAGAGACTTGGTACCTTTCCAATCAATTCTGTGGTATGTTTGGAGTGCGTGGTCAGAAAGGCTGGTTTTTCCAAAATGGAGGTATTTAATGTGTTGTTTGTGTTCGTCCTTTCTAATTGGGATGGTTCGCCCTGTTTCCCCTATGTGTGGTAAGTTACATGTGCATTATATTTTGTAAACCCCTGGTGGGCTAGGTGTGGAAGAGGATCCTTGGAAGAACTGAGTAGGCGTCTTAATTTTGTCTGGGGTTTAAAGGTGGTTTTGATGTTGTATTTGTGTAGTGTTCTATCTATTTTTTCAGAAATGCCTCTAACATAAGGTATGGCAATAGCATTCTTGAAATATTTTTTGTTTTTGCTAGTATCTCTGTGGAGGATCTCGTGAATAGTTTTTTTACTGTACCCATTTTTTATAAATGTATGGTTGATGCTTTTGTATTCCTGATTTAGAGCCCAAACTATTTGTTCATTTGAGCAAATAGTTTGAGCTCTGTGTTTAAGGGTGCTTATGACCCCTTGTTTTTGTGTTGGTGGTGATAAGAATTTTTGTGTATGTACTGGCTTGTGTGTGTGTGTAGGTTTGCGACGAGTGTGTCTAGGAACAGAAGAGAGTTGTTTTTTTCTATTTCAGTGGTTAATTGGATACGTTTGTGTTGTTTGTTCAGGTGGCTAAGGAATGTATTTAGTGCTTCACGGCCGTGTGGCCAAATGGCGAAAATATCGTTGACGTATCTGAGCCAAATTTTGGGCTTTAGGCACGCTGTATAAGTTAGCTGGGGGGAGGGAGTAGTGAGCCCATGGCTGTACCCTCTTTTTGGAGGTAAAAATTGTGTTGCCACATGAAATATCCAGAGTGGAGCATGTGGGCAAAGCGGTCCGTGATGTCGTGTTCAAATATGTTCTGTAGGAGCAAGATAGTATCATTGATCAGGACGCTGGTGAAAAGGGAAGTTATGTCAAAGATTCCGTTCCTAGACACACTCGGCACAAGTCTTCCGTCAGGCTGTCTCTCCTTCTCAGTCTATCGCAAGCCAGTACATACACAAAAATTCTTATCACCAACACAAAAACAAGCGGTTATAAGCATCCTTAAACACAGAGCTCAAACTATTTGTTCAAATGAACATGATCTAAACCAGGAATACAAAAGCATCAACCATACATTTATAAAAAATGGGTACAGTAAAAAACGATTCAAGATCCTCCACAGAGATACTTGAAAACAAAGAAGATTTCAAGAATGCTATTGCCATAGGCAATTCCTATAGGAATAGGACATAGGCCTTATATTAGAGCCATTTCTGAAAAAATAACAGAACACTACACAAATTCAACATCAAAACCACCTTTAAACTCCCGACAAAATTAAGACACCTACTCAGTTCTTCCAAAGATCCTCTTCCACACCTGGCCCACCAGGGGTTTACAAAATACAATGTACATGTAACTTACTATACATAGGGGAAACAGGGCGAACCATTCCATTTAGGAAGGACAAACACAAACGACACATTAAATACCTCCATTTTGGAAAAACCGGCCTTTCTGACCACGCACTCCAAACATACCACAGAATTGTGATTGGAAAAGTACCAAGTCCGTACAACTGCACCAAAACCTGGTTCGAGAGGAAATTTAAAAAAAGCATGTGAAATACTCAAACATAATCCAAATCTGAACAAAAATGATGGCCTAACCATTCCAAGAATGTTGGAGGACTCATTTACAACCTTTATAGCAACCAGAACAAGCAAAAGAAAAATCCCAATGACTTGAAGTGTTTTTTTTTTTTTTTCTCTTAACATTCAATAGCAATTTGAACTGTACAAGTCCAGAAGAAAATCGTAGTATAATAATCTGAACTATACAAATCCAGAAGAATCTTAGTACAGGAGGACTTTAGCAGAGTTTATTGTAGTTTTTATTTATTTTTATTTATTTAATTTTTATTCATATATTTATTTATTTATTTTTTTTTTATCACTAGAGATCAGGCTAAGAAAAAGATTAATTAACAGCATAGATTTAATTTACCTTTATAGAGTGCAAGAGCATCTAGCTTGGTTTCCTATACACATGTATCTTTTTGATGATGATGACCTCAATACAGGGGTCGAAATGTCAAGTGTTATTTTATTAATAATAAGTAAAATAATCATTTCAACACCTGTGTTTTGTGTCCCTAAATTTGTAAATATGAAAGTATATATATATATATATATATATTTTGTAATATTCACATGAGATGAGAATCTATCTAGCTTTTGAGAGAGAGAGAGAGGTGGGGTGGGGGGGTGGGGCAATCATTCCAATTCAAATTAGGCTAGTGCAAAACGGCTTTGTAACTTGTAGAAGGAATAAATGCAAGATGAGTTTGATGGAAGATTGGATTTGTATAAGAGAGATGGCCTACACTCGAATGCATTTGGCATCTGGAGTCATGAAATATTATTAATTTGTATTAGTCCTAACACAGATAGTCAAGGAAACTGAATTCTGATGGGAGGAATCCTGAGAAACTGTAAGAATGACAATGTTAGTTTAACTGTTAATGATAGGAATGATTATTATGAGATGATTATGAAGAGAGAACAATTCTCTGTTTGTCCAGTTTGGACCTATCAAGCAGTATAAAGATGTCTGCGTAAGTGAGGAACTAGACAAGAACCGAGATCTGCAAGTTGTCAAACTGTGTGTCATGCAGGCCACAGACAAGAGTATTCAAGAGAGCATGCAGATGACTTATTATGTCTATACACATGCTAGGAATATCAGAAACAAAGGAGCAGAGTTTGTTGCCTTGGTTAATATATTGAGAGCTCATATTGTATGCATTAATAAGACCTGGCCATCAGAAGCAGACATACTAACTGGTATCAAGTGCAAAGGGTACAGCATTTTTAGGAAGGACAAACAGAATAGGAGAGGATGGAGCATGCTTGTAATGATATCAGATGACTTGAATCCAGTTACAGTTGAGAACTATGACTGCAATATTAGAAACAGTTTTTCATGACAGTGAGTTTTAACGCTTTTGGTGTGAGGTGGAGTCTAACATGATTAAATACATAGTGGGGGTGTAACAGATTTAGTACATTGGTTGCTAGTGGCAAAGAAATACATCACCAAATAAATATGATGGGTGCGAAAAGAATAATCCTGATGGGGGACTTTAATTATCTAAACATTAATTGGGTAACTGTGAAATCACATGAGAGGAATGAAACTAAATTTATTGATCTGTTACAAGACAATTTCCTCAAGCAGCATGTGATAAAGGAACTCTTTTCAAAGAGTGTTAGATCTGATTATAGTGCCAGAGGGGGTTTCAGTTAAAGACACAACTATTCTGCTTGCAGTTGGTGAAAGTGATCATGTGGTAATCACTTTGGAAGTGGCTAAGTTTATAAATTCTCCATTTAGAAAATGTTACATGCTAAACTACAAAGGAAGAAATTATGACCACCTAAGGAGTATGCTGGGATCTGCACCATGGTATCAGTTGTTGGGTGGGAAGCGTATCAACAGTGCAGTGAAAATATATAAAAAAATACTTAAATGATGCAATATCAGAATGTGTCCCTAGAGTTCGAAGAATAAATAGAGTTGGAGTGAAATAGATGTGTAATCTGATTAAGCAAGAGATTCATAAGAAAAAGATGATGTGGAAGGAATACCATGTGCATAAAGATGTCAGTTATAATTATAAGCAGCAGGCCAAAAGAGTCAAGTGTTGTATGGAAAGCTAAGTTGGAGTATGAAAAGAAACCGGCTCTGCAAGTTAAAGACAACCCAAAAGAATTGTATCATTATACTGCAAGTAAAAGAAAGAATGAATTTGAAAGAATAATTGTACTGAATGCAGATGGTATGTGGGTGACTGATACAGAAATGATTGTTCAACTAATGAGTAGCCATTTTGCTAAAAGCTATCAACCTAGTATATGCAACTTTGAACCCGCTGTTACCTCATCACTGCATGAGGAAACTTATGTGAATCTGGTACTTCCTCCTCATGTGAATGAGGAGGAAGTACTAGAGCTATTGCACAAATTCAATAATAATTCTGCAATAGGAATTGATGGAATATCAACATGGATACTAAACTGGCTGTTTAGCATCTGTGCTGAACTTGCTATAATTTGAGTCTTAAAATTGGAAGATCCTGCAAGAGGGGAAAGAATGTATGGTAATCCCATTGCACAAGGATAGTTCAAAGACTGATGTAACCAACTATTGACCAATCAGTATTTTTTATTTATTATTAAACACCTCCAGGGAGTCCAAAGACTCATCGAGGGAGAGTGTGCCAACAGCATCGAACGATTGGTCCCCTTCCAACTACTAACTGCACTCAAACTTGCTTAACTTTTTTCATGAGCCATTAGTAGCAGAGGCTCTACCAATCGACCAAGTGGTGGTGAAGATTTTGGAGAAGTTGGTTAGGACTCGCATTCAGAAATGGATTGACAAAGAATCTCTACTTTATAATGAACAGCATGGGTTTACTAAGGGAAGGTCATGTTTTAGCAACTCACATTTTATAATAATATTACCACTGAGTTAGACAAGGGGAATGGATACAGCATAGAAGACTTGCATAAATTGGAGAATATGGAATTGGATTATAACCTATTAGCATGGATAAGAAGATGGCTGACTGACAGATATCAAAAAATCATATATGGTGGTGTCAATCTGCAAGATTCAAGGTAACCAGTGGTGTGCCTCAAGGATCAGACCTTAGTCAATTGTTATTCAGTCTGTAGGAAGGATTTTACATCCGACATACAGCTGTTTCTCAATGATGCAAAGATTGGTAAAGTAATCAGGAGTGTTGCTGATATACAGTACTTGCAGAATAATTTAAATAGGCTAGAATTGTGGGCATGTGAAAATGGCTATAAGTTCAATGTTAATAAATGTAAGGTGTGATTAGATATCCAGTGTCGCATTATATTGGTAAGATTTTACTAGAAGAAACTTCTAGTAAAATTCGGGCTTAGGGATCTGGGAGTTTTAGTAGATAGGAAGTTGAAGGTGAACGATCATATAACAAAAATTGTAAATTCAACTCAGATTGGTTGCAATGCTGAAACAAACTTTGACATGTAAAGAAATGGAAATCATTTTGTCTCTTTACAATGCTTTGATAAGACCTCACTTGAACTATTGTATGCAGGTCTGGTCTGGTTTCCCTGGTGATTCCGATACAGTGGAGAGAGTGCTAAGGTGTGTTTAAAAAATGATTTTGGGATTGTGGAATGCTATCAAAAAAGGGGGTGAGGGCTAGATTTTTCTCTTATGGAGTGGTGCATGATTGGAATAGATTGCTCTTGGATGTTTTGTGTGCAAGTAGCATGAATGAATTCAATAGGTATGACAATTGGAGTAAATCACATGTCTCCCTCAATGAGTTCCTGACTCCCTGGAAGTTTCTCTTCTTAATAATAATAACTTTCTTTGAAAAGACACTCATATTTAAAACTGCTTCTGTGAAGAAGATAAACTTCATTCCAAATGGATACTGTGTTCGATATCAATACTATGTTGTGCAATACCAGACTCTTGAGATTTAAGGTATTCAGCATAGTATTTAAGTTTACTATGTTATTTTATTTAATTTTTTTATATTTTTTTCCCCACAGAGTGGCTCAACTCTGTCCAAAATAGATTACATTCACAAGAAATGTAAATACTAAAGACATTGGTTATCGTTTGTAGGTGGTAAGAGACAAGAAATTTTGTTGGTAGGAAATTGTATGAGATAAAAATTTCACCCTACATTCTAGGGAAGAATCCTTTTGTTTTGGAATGTAGGAGTCAGTTATCCATTGGATTTGACAGACATGATTGTACTCATTTAATTCCATAATTTTGATAGTGAAAAGCTCTCATAAGGTGGAGGGAGAAGAGCAAACATTACATGCTCACATGCTTTATTAATGACTTGACAGTCATTCCACTCATTGGAGGCATGATGAGCAGAACTTTGGTGTATTTATCTGCCAGTAAAAGTAGGTTTCCAATAAACACTGGTTGACAAGCGGCTGTGTGGGTAAGGATATCCAAGAAGACCAAACTACAGGAACTCTCTTTTTACATGGTAAACTGGAATATGTGGATCTGTAGGCTATCTATTGATTCAATGTAGAAAGATGATTGGTTAGTTTGTTAGTCTGCACCAGGTAGTGTTTTTGCTGCTTGGGTAGCACTTATCCACCTTTTGCTGCAACAATATAATCTATCTGATTTCTGTATTCACCATTAGGTGTAGTCCATGTGTACAATCTTCTTTTGTGTTAAACCTGTTGAAAGCAAGATTTTGCAGTAAAGCAGCTATTTCCAACACCCTTTTTCTTGCTTTGTTCCTCAGTTCTAACTAAATTTTCCAGTGATTCTCATTCTTCTTTTTTCCCACTTTTGCATTCCAGTCATCTAATATCAAGAGAAAATCTGTTTTATCCATACTGTATTAGCATACCCACTCTCCAGCGAAGAGGCTGCAGGTTCGAATCCTGCCATGTCATGGAAGTTTGTGATTGTCCTACTAACTCTGTGTGGAAAGGGAATCTGCTACCTTACCAATTATTCTAGCAGATTTCATTCCAAAAACTCGCTGAGGTAATGACCATATGCCATCTTTGAATGTCAAATGTGAATTTTTTAAAATTAAATTAAATTTTATTTTATTTTTTATTTTTGTACCACTTGTTGCAATCTACTGTAAAATTTATCAACCTCATCTTCACTTGAACTCCACAGTTGAGTATTGACAGTAACACCTTTTTTCATAATTTACTGAAGTTCCAGGGACAACCTCTACCTGTATAAGTGTAACATTTGCTTGGTATGTCTTTATTCCGATTAGTATTCTGTCAGAAACTGGGTCGATATTCTCTTCTAACCATGAATGTTATTCAATTTCTTCAAAGGTTTCCATGCCCAGAGTAATACTCATGAAATTATCAGTATCAAATCGGCCCATTCCTTTCCATCTCATTTCACTTCCTAAAATCTTAACTCGAGTTCTTTTTTCTTTCTTTCTTTACTAGTTCCTTGATTTTCCTCGATTCATGCTTCTTATGTTCCATGTTCCTAAACAGAGGCATCTTTTTTTGAAATTAATTCTATCAAAAGTTTCAGCTTCCAGAAGGCTTTGATTCAGTTTTATCATTCTTGTTAACTTCATTTGAAGTTCCTCTTATCTTCCCCAGGCCATTTTGTGATACCTTCTGACCTGGAAGATGGGTGGGTGTCCCATCTTCCAGTACAATATCACAATAACTTAAACTTCAGTTCATAAGATTTTCTTGGCAAAATATATACAGTCTGCCTGGGAGAGAAAGCAGATCCCCACTGCAAGAGATGAAAAAAATAAATAAAATAAAATAGGAAAGATTCACCTCTAGTCCTCAAATACTCTAACAGTATTGGGGTAGGGGGAAAGAGCATGAAGAAAAGAAAGAAGAGTATGGACCAGTCTACAGATAATATACAGATGTATATTACATGAAATTTGAAATAAGGCATGGTCCAGCATCAGGCACCTTGGGTTTGCCACTACTGTACTAACTAAAATGAACCCTTGAGGGAATACGGCTTCAAAAATCCATGTTGCAAGACCAGTCACACATGTGCAGATCTCCGGTACTACCTGGATTTTCATCTATCTCTATTTGGAGTAAATGATTATAAAGGTCCAAGAACTTGAGATTGTTCCTGAATACTGCAAACATTCTGTCCTCTATGTTTGCTATAGCATTTTGGCATAGACATTCTTTCCATTCAGAAAACTCAAATTTAGTACATATTTAGTAAATATTTAACCTTTTGCCACAAACTTCCACATTTGGATACTCTAGAACCAGGGATCTTGCTTGGAGAATTACATAGTCGCATTCAAGTAAATACCATCAGACGGAGCTGTGCTAACATTGGAGATCCAATCTGTGCATCTGTTACTGTTGCTAATTGGAAACAATAGAACATGCATTCTACAGCTGTCCTCTTACCATGCAGATTTTGAACAGATTATGTAATGTGTTGGGTATTCCATTACTTACAGCAGAACAGTTTTTTCCACACCAGTACCTCACCTGTCAGCAGTGGGAAGAGAATTTAGATTTTTCTAATTAATGAATTAAAATACCATTTATGGAATGTTAGGAAAAAACATGGATTTGAAAACCAGTAATATGTCATGCAAATGCTTTGCAATATTGTATTGTGGAAATTTTATTGTTCAGTCATGTGATTTTTATATTTAGAAAGAAGCATTCTAAGAGACCAAATTTTTGGCTAGGTGGTGTAGACCACCCACATTATGAAATATACACCAGGGAGAGAGAAAATTATGTATATTTTTACTATGAGAGTTATTTTAAATGTCTCCATGCTCTTCACTGTTGGTCTTATGGTCAATTGCAGAGATGACTAGAGAGCAACCCAGGAGAAGGCCAACATAAAAGAACTGAGGCCTTTTTTTCTGTCTCTCATACTATCCATCTGTCTTTTTTTTTGTCATCAGGTTTGGGTAGTGACCCTTCCATGATGCATAGTATTAATGGATACTAAGGCAATTGATGCAAAGTCATCAGCCTCAACATACAAGTAGACTAGTCATGAAGATACTTCACTTGGCTTTTGACAAGTATAAATTACTCTCTAACCAACTGAAAAAAGCTTTAAACCTTTGCCCTTTATCCATCTCAACCAAAAAAAAAAAATGTAATTTAATAAATTATGCTGCTTTTAATTGAATATATTTAATTTATTTAAATCAGATATGGATGCCTTTGTTCAAGCCCTGCAGAATTCTCAGAATAAAGAGGAAGCAGCTGGTATCATTTTTGCTAAGGATAAAGATAAAGATGAGGATAAAGATGAAGATATGAGTTTAGATTAAAGTTATGTTTTTTCTGTATGAAATATTTTGTCAGTGCATGTGCAACTATTAACTGCAAGTGCCATTTAGTTTATTAGGATTATTAACTGTATTGAAATTTTCAAGTAATAAAATTTAAAATTGATATGTCGCAAATGTGTTCTGTTAAATAACATGTAAGTTAGTTTTAAATTTAGCATTACTGATTTATTAGTACTACTTACCAAAGAAGTTGATTGGGCACTGAGTGATGTCAAAAATACTCTTTCCAATTTCACATTTTCATAGGGTATACCAAAATTATAGTAGAAATGTCCTGATTTTTTGTGCAAATTTCGAATTCTTTTAGAATATGCATGCATTTGATTGCTTAATTTTATGAATCTTGAGAAATTTGTATTGTTTCTCTGTTCATGTTTTGATATATACTTTTAATCAGCTGCTGAGGATTTAATTTTTGTACAGTAAATTTGATCTTATTTCATTAAATCATTATTTTTACCAGATTCCTCTGGAGAGCTAAGATTTATCAAGGGAGAGGCTACACATCACTCACACCAGCATGTCATACCTTTCCTTGAATTCATTCACACTACATCCAAAGACAAGCCATTTCATCACGTGCTACTCTATGAGGAAGAAATTTGGCTCTCATCCTTTTGACTGCATTTAATCTCAGCTTCCATGGATGTCCTCCCTCTCCTTGCATCTTCCATGAAATTAAAAATTCCCACTATTGGTGTACCCTATATAACTTTCAAAAGTTTGTAGTTGTTTAAGAGTTCAATAACCTTTATCGCTCCTCTTACTCCTGATTGCTAGTGGCTGCAATCTATAATCCTCAGTCTGTCAACATAAAGAAGCATAATCTACATTTCACAGTCCTGATATGTTTAATATTCTCCTTTACATCCACTCTGCTATATCTTCATTATCTTGGAAACCAGGGGAAGAGATCTGCAGAAATAGCCAAATCTTTTAGAGTCAAAATGATGATCTTATTTTTACATGTCAGAATTGCATTTATCTTCTGAATTGAAATTGCAGTCTTTGCTGTATGTCCCCAAGTTTCAACTTCTGAATTTCTAAAACTCCAAGATCCATAGCCTGATCTATTTCTTCTAGCACAATTCCATCACATCTGAGCTCAAAACTTTACATTTGATAAAATTGAACTGACAACTCTTCAAATATCCACATTTCTAGCCTTGCATAATGATTTGAGTGGGCTCAGAGCCTGTCAAATCCTCCCCAGTATCATTGATGTAAAGATTGGCCAGCCACCTTAAATCTGCAGACTCACTTCCATACACCACTTTTTTGATACCTGTCAGTCAGCCATCCTTTTATCCAAGTTAAAAGTTTATAATCCTATCCTATATCCTACTACTAATACAACAGCCTTCCATGCCACATCATGTCAAATGCCTTAGTAAAATACCCAAGTATCATGTTGTATCCATTTAAGTTTTGAGCTCAGATGTGATGGAATTGTGCTAGAAGAAATAGATCAGGCTATGGATCTTGGAGTTTTAGAAATTCAGAAGTTGAAACTTGGGGACATACAGCAAAGACTGCAATTTCAATTCAGAAGATAAATGCAATTCTGACATGTAAAAATAAGATCATCATTTTGACTCTAAAAGATTTGGCTATTTCTGCAGATCTCTTCCCCTGGTTTCCAAGATAATGAAGATATAGCAGAGTGGATGTAAAGGAGAATATTAAACAAAATATGAGTGTTACTCAAACATTACGTTCCCTAGTAAACTCTTGCTGTTCATTGTAAAGTATTGATTCTATGTCAACCCGTTTCTGTATGCAGTCTTCTATGAACTTTTCCAAAATCTTCACTACCATTCCATGGTTACTGTGGTTGATAGTTAAACACATCAGTCGCCATCCATCCTTTGAGTCCTCACTAATAATGAGCTCAAGTAATGAATGAATCAATGCTTTTGAGGAGAGATATCATATAGAAGACAACTGCTACCATTTCGTGCTCCTAAACAGAAACTCGTATTATTGAGATGCAGGTTAAAAACTTGAATTTCTGGGAGGAAAAGATCTCTGGGCAAGTGCCCATGGCAAAGATTCACTGACTCTGAAATTGGCAAAAGAGAGACTTACTCTATTATATGTAGGGTTTTATCATAGCCCTATGAAATGGTATTTTCTTAGTGCTAGACCCCCAAAGAAACACTTTTAATTTTGATTAAAATTGTCAACTATAGAAACATTTTCAAAGCCTTTCTTTGAACAACACAGCCAGGTCTCCTCATCTTAACGTGATTGTTTGCTCATTAAAATGAGAAGACCCCTGGCCTTCAGGTTTACCTGCCTGCATCCTATTAAGTACGCCTGCGATTTTCTAGGTGGATATGTTGCTGATCTCACTCCCCTTATCCCTTCCTAAAACCTTGAAGGACTTTGCAGGACACCATTATAAACAGTATGAAACATTGTTATAAGCACCATGTTGCTGTGTGAGGATGACCACATTCCTCTATGAATGGACCAACCTGAACCACGAATACTGTTCGTGATGAGGTCCAGAATCCTATGTTTGAGATGAGGTCCAGAACCCCTATATTTGTCCTTGATATAGGGATAAATACACCTCAATAAAGGTTGAAACCGGTCTGGGTAGTGACCTTCTCTCATAATGTAGAACAATAATACAGCTCCTAGGAGCTAAGTTCACATTATGGGTAAATATCAAGAATGGTGATCGGGGCTTGCTCCACCTTTGATATGAGTTGCCTCAGCTTGCACTACCTAAAGGGTCAGTTGCTGCAGTATCCAGGTATTTGCTTATGCTTGGAATCGCCGAACTTTATATAGTTTCTATATTCGGCATGAAACTTTCTTATTTAGCTAAGAAACAATATGGGATGTAATATCCCTTTAACTTAAATAAATTATGTCGCCGAATTGAAGCCTTAGGCTCTTCATATAATTAGTAAAAACTTTGTAACTGCATTACACAATATATTCTGGTTTAGTTCGAAAAGCTTTCGATTTTGTAGTACTTATGGAAATTAACAGTGCCATTATGATCCAACCTGATTTTATATGCAAAAACAATTTCTAACATCATCTGTTTCCCTACAGGGAGTAGATAAGCCACTGTCGCTCAAAATTTTCAATTTTTATTCCCAACCTACTTTTTGAAATGATTAGTTAACTCCTTCCTTAGGCCTTTCTTTAGCCTGAGTTAGCCAATATTTAGCACAGGCAAATACGGAATTTCAAACCTTTGGGTTTATAATCTCGCCCCCCCCACCCCCACATACATGCTCAAATAATTCACTGTAGGACCACGAAATGTAGATTTGAATCACAATTTGAATGTCATAATCCCTCCACTGAATGTAGTTATTCAATGATAACCTCTGCCTTGAAGGATGGAGATTTGGCTACATCTTCAGAAAGTTTAGTTAGATGGAATAAAGGATCTCCTAATCCCTATGGGAATGAAGGCATTAGACGATATATATATATATTTTTTTTTTCTTTCTTAGTCATAATGGATAGTTCGTAGCATTGTTTGAAGACAGGTTGTGAGAGTGCAGTAAACAGCTGTTTTCAGTCACATCCCTAAATTCTATATTAATGTGTGGAATAGATGTTGAATATTTGTCAGTTGGGAATTAACAACCTGAGTTTTAGAGAGAAAAATAGAAGCTTCTTGACAATCAATATTCAGTGAACCAGTCCGGGAAAATAGACCTGAAAAAGTTTCCTCTAGTTCACAACCAAAATCACACTTGTAATGATCTTTATCCTTGTAGTTTATCATCAGAGACAAGATAGCAGTAATGATCTTTCAGTTACCCAAGAACGCCTTTGTACCCTCTGGAAATGGCATTTGTGTCAATAGTGCTATACCGAAAAAAACATCGTCATTAGTTTGTTTCTAGTAATCGACTAAAAGAACTTTTTCTAAGGATTTCCTTGATCTCTTCACGGGCAAGTAAGGTATTCCCTTGCACAAACTGGACATTTTAATTTCACACCAAGAAAATCGACCGTCGAGCTTGACTCTTGCAAACGTGACATGTATTGGATGGTGCAGTTGTCTGTTCTACTCTCCACGGAATCATATTAAACTTATTGATAATCTTGGGCTAGCTGTCTGTATGCTAATGTGGCGATTGGCTGCCTCTGTTTTCCTCAAAAGTTAGAGTGAAACGGCTTCACTTACTCCCTTTGCAGAGTAAAAGGATTTGATGAGTTATTTATTTTGAAGGTATTTTGTGTGATATGTTAGTTCTTTAACTCCTACGAGATGAACAATGTGTTTGTAATAATTTAAGTGGCTGCTGATCTCATTGTAACATCGATGATGTTTAATAGTGAGAAAAGAAACTGTAGATTTTCTTAGTCATCGAGTATAGAAACTTTTTTTTCAGACTGATTTGAAATTAGGCAGTGAATTATACTGGTTTCTTTTGCAAAAAAAAACAATGAAATTTGTATCCATGGTATTGAAATTAGAAATTTCGCCTCTACAACTCAAAAATCCACTGTCGAACTCGCATCACTGTGTGAATACTATCCAGTAATGCATGATAGAACTAAGAACATTAGATAGTAGTAGTTATTTTCTGTGTTGTCCCTCATTTTTCCAGAACGTCTTGGTCCACACTTCCTTTATGAAATGTTGTAAGCCTACATACAAAAATGCGAGTGTTAGGGTTTATGGCCACGAAATGGTTGGAGTTGTCTGATGCTCTCTCCCTCCGTCCCCTGAAAAAAATACTTCGATTCATTCATAAATTGAGCTCAATATCAGTGAACGCTTGAAGTTTTTGCCAAGCGATAAAACTATTAATCAGTTTTATTGGGTTCATTCTTAGAACAAAAAAAGTCGTGTTTAATAGTACATTACTGCTGATTTAAATGTTTTTATTATATTTCAATATCAGATACTGTATTGAGATAGAGCAATAGTTCTGCACTATAATACGTAGTGCAGAATAATGGAGCCAAAACGCACAAGAAAACAGCAGCAACAAAACGGAATGATAATGTAAACTGAACTTGTGAACAAGTAGGCATGTTCTGCTGAAGAGAAACAACAGGATATTGAAGATGAATTACTTTCAAAAATCTCTAGATTAAATAACATTATTAGAGAGACGAAGTGGTGATTGCAAAAATTCAAGAGATGTTACTTTGTACCTTCAAGAACCAGTGGCCTCCCCCAAAAAGAAAAAAGTCCTAGAAAAATTTCCAAAAAATCTTTTCCTAATTAAAATTCCTTTTTTTTATTCATGTTGTGTCGTCTCTTCTATCTCTATACTAATGAATTAACGGTCACATAAGGTAGGAATGCCTTATTCCTTTCGGGAATCACGGCGACTGTGAATGCACCGCGAACGAAGTAGTGCTCGGGCGCAGTAGCGCACTGAGGATTTAATCTTTGGGGGGAGGGGGGGGGGCTAGCGAGTTGAGCAGACGATTTGAGAATACACACTACGCATAGCATACGACCTATGACTGAGCATCTGCAATGATCGCCAATTCATAAAGTATAGAACACATGACGAACACGGCATAAAAAATCAATTTTAATTAGGAAAAGAGTTTTGGAAAGTTTTCTAGTGTTTTTTTTTCTTTTTCTTTGGGGGGGACATGGCCCCTTGTTTCCCCCTCTGGGTGCACCACTGCTCGGGAGAACCGAATGCTACTTCGCTTGCCCCGGCCGGGCCGGAGAAGATCACGTGTATCATGTATTGGCGATCACTGCAGATGCTGTCATAGGTCGTATGCTATATGTAGTGTGTATTCTCAAATCGTCTACTCAACTCAGCCCCCCCCCCCCCGAAAAAATGAAATCCTGAGTGCACCACTAACAAGAACTATAATTTTTGAAATAAAAAAAATCTGCTGATGCCTTTTATTCCCCAAAGAGAGCAGGGGATTTTAGATCTGGCCAAATTATCAATGATCTTAAACAGCAACCTGTAAAAAGAGTATGACAGACTACACTAGAAGGGTAGAGAGGAATAGAAAATTAAGCAGCAAAAAGCGACACAACATGCACAGAAAAGAAGTAATGAAAATCGGGTAATTAAACTCCAATATAATAGGATGTTATGTTGTATAGCGATTTTCTCATAAAACATCACATTGATGTTCCTTGTTATGACATTGAGTTTTCCGGAGCAAAAAAACAAAAAAAAAAAAAACGCAATTGAACAACAGAGATGTTCATATATCTGAACTGTAATAGAAATCGTAGGAAACCTGTGGAATTACCGTTTCCATTCATAGCACTAAGCCGCCCAAAGAAAGAGCATTGTAAATACGGTTTTAGTCCAGGGACTTTTCCTAACTCGCCACCCCGCTATATATATATATATATACACACACACACACACACACACACACACACACTGTGGTACCTTGGATTGTGAATAACTTGGTCTGCGAGTGTTTTGCAAGACGAGCAAACATTTTTAATAAATTTTAACTTGGATAAACGAGCGAGGTCTTGCAATAGTATTACCTATACGCTTTGTCTGCCGAGCGTCACGTGATCACAAGCCGCTCGGGATTGTGGGTAATCGTCTCGCACGCTCGGTCTTATTCGGCATACCTCATTCGTATAGTCAACATTCGTGCTAGCGGTGTGACCACGTGTGTGTGCGTAAAGCAGTTTTTGTCCAAATGTAGTGACTGTTCTTTATTATTAACTGTACTTCGACAATGACCCCAATGAAGAAAGGGGCTGAAAAGGAAGGCGGTAAAAAGAAGGATATGATTACGGTGGAAGTTAAGAAGGAAATCATCGGGAAGCACGAACAAGGTATGCAAGTGGCCGCCATCGCAAGATTTTATAAGAAGTCGACGTCAACGATTTGCACAGTATTAAAGAAGAACTAAGGGGGCTAGATGTCACCAAAAGGAGTCACGAGAGTATCAAAGCAACGGCCACGTATTCAGGAAGATGTATTGCATTTGGTGTGGATAAACGAGAAGCAACTAGTAAGTGATACCGTGACCGAGAACTTGATATGTGAGAAGGCAAAGGCCTTGTACGCCGACCTCGTAAGTAAACTTCCGGGTACGTCTAGAGAAAACAAAGAAGGCTTCAAGGCGAGCAGAGGATGGTTTGATAACTTTAAGAGGAGAAGTGGCATCCACAGTGTTGTGAGGCACGGAGAGGCTGCGAGTTTGGACGTAAAGGCAGCTGAGGCGTTTGTTGCCGAGTTCCAGAAGCTCGGTTTCTGAGTGTGACCTGCCGCAGCAATTTTTTAATTGCGATGAGACTGGGCTTTTTTGGAAAAAGATGCCAGAGGACCTACATTACAGCAGAAGAGAATGCAATGCTCGGTCACAAGCCCATGAAAGACCGTCTCACCCTCTTGCTGTGTGCTAATGCAAGCGGTGATTTCAAAGTCAAGCCCCTACTCGTGTATCATTCTGAGAATCCACGAGCCTTCAAGAAATGCAAGGTGCAGAAGAGCCAGTTAAACGTTCTGTGGAGGTCCAACAGCACGGCTTGGGTCACTCATATCTTGTTCATTGAGTGGATTAACGAGGTCTTCGGTCCTGCAGTGAAGAAATACCTTTTAGAAAAAATTGCCACTAAAAGCCTTGGTTATGGATAATGCTCCTGCTCATCCTCCAGGCCTTGAAGACAACTTACTGGAACAATTCGAGTTAAGTTCACGTTCCTTCCTCCCAACACTACTCCATTACTCCAGCCCATGGATCAGCAGGTCATTTCGAACTTTAAAAAGCTTTACACCAAGGCACTATTTCAGCGATGCTTCGAGGTGACCGAAGGAACTAACCTTACCCTCCGAGAGTTTTGGAAAAATCATTTCCATATCGTAAAAGTCTGGGATGGGGTCACCAAGAGAACCCTTAATTCTCCTTGGAGAGAACTGTGGTCTGATTGCATTGAGGGGTTTGCTCATGAACAGGAGCTGCCAGTTGTTGATGAAATTTTGTCCTTGGGGAAGACCATGGGACTGGAAGTGAATGAGGACGACATTCAAGAGCTGGTGGAGGAATATGGTCAGGAGTTTACCGCCGACGAACTGATGGATCTGCATCGCGAGCAACAGCAAGAGGGAGATCTCGTTTGAGGAGGAGGAGAAAAAGACAGACACATTCCTCTCTTCAAATGCGATTAAGGAGGTGTGTAAAATGTGGGAAACTGCAAAATTTTGTAGAAAAGCACCACCCCGAGTAAGGCTGGGGCAGTGCGAGCGATGAATCTGTTTAACGACGATGCAATGTCATATTTCCATGAAATCCTCAAAAGGAGGCAAAAGCAAGTGTCGTTGGATAAGTTCCTTGTTAAAGTCGCACAAAAAGAAAAAAGTCAACAGATAGCAGTGATTCTGTTAGTGACAATGGAAGTTGTCCTACCCAATACAATTACTGTAATATGTAATAGTAATGTAATTAAAAAATTCAATTACTTTATGTTTATTACATTTAAATAATAAAAATATAAAAAGATATACATATACAGTATAAGGCATACGAAGGTATATGTATTTTGTATTAATCATTTTTATATATGAATATTTTTGAGTTTTGGAACGAATCATCTGAGTTTTCATTATTTCTTATGGGGAAATTCGCTTTGATATACGGGTGCTTTGGATTACAAGCACGTTTCTGGAACGAATTATGCTCGCAAACCAATGTACCATTGTATATTATTATTCAAAAAAATCAAAAAAAAAAAAAATCAGCTAACGCCTTTTTATTCCCGTATATACGGGAGTAGGCGAGGCCATTTAGCTCTATCTAACTTTTGGAGATTGAGTGGGCAGTTCAATCTCCACTGGTACCCAATCAGAGACAGATGGCCCAAGGCTGTCACTAATTAAGCGGTACGCAGTGAAGAGAGACGGCTCAAATTTGCCGCCATCTCGTGGTCTCTAACCCTAACACAATATATTTAATGTCTGAAATAATGTGGGTTCTACGGTCGATTTTCTTGAGTTTACAGGACGAAAAACCCGAGTTTCCGGGAGGAAAAACCTGCTTGCCCGTGCCAGAGATCGACTAACTCGGGAACCGGTCGAAAAAAGGCTTAGAAAAATTTCCTCTAGTCGCCGACTAGACTCGAAACCAAGACTTCCTTCGTGCGGCCTAGCGCGGTGGTGTGCAAACGCTACATCCACTGAGCTACACAGGCTCTGTATATTATTATTTAATAAAAATAATTTTTTATTAAAATTATAATTACATATTTATATAACACATAATTTTTTTTTTTGTAACAATGAAATTCATACAAATTTTCCTTTTTTTTTGTGTAATGTATTAATAATAGTTATTGTACAGTATTGGTGATTTATACCAGCAGTTAAATAACATTGCATTTTTACAACATTTATGCAATAAATGAGATATATAAATTTACAATTTTTGATTTAATATATTTAAGCGCTGTAAACTATAGCACTTCAATGTAATACAGTATATGGTTTTTTCCTTTTTGTCGATCTTGCTCGAGATGTACTTTCTTAGCGTGCATCCTCTAAGCTTTTCTATTAAGCTTATTTGAGGATGACACTAGCCTGTCGTTGTATATGTTTGTAATTGTATGTAACGTTATTGTAATAATAATCGATCTCTGGCATGGGCAAGCCGTTTTTTCCTCACAGAAACTTGATTTTTCGCCCGGAAACTCAAGAAAATCGACCTTAGAATCCACCTGATTTCAGACAATAACACATTCTGTTATGATTAGGTACCAATAGATGGCAGTAATTGGATCCCGTCTCTTCATCGGTTGCCGCCTGTAGTTAAGGATAGTCAAGGGCCATATATCTCATTGGCTACTAGTGGAGATTGAATTGCCCATTTAGTCTGCAAAAGCCAGATAGGGTTAAAAGGCCTCGACTACTTCCTATAAGGGAATAAAAGGCATAAGCTGATTATGATTTGTAATAATAATCAAGAATTATATAAGTCAAGAGTAAATCAAGTGGGAGTTAAATGGATGAATAACACCATTAAGCTTGAGCTGCAAAAAAAGAAACAATTGTGGATGAAATTTAAGGAGAAAGGTGACTTGCAGGCACCTGAACAGCACAGGCCAGAAGGGTAACTAGTGTGGTAAGATAAGCAAAAGCAGATTATGAAAGGAAATTAGTAATGCAAGCTAAAGTAAATCCCAAACAGTTCTTTCGATATGCTGCAAGTAAAAGCAAAAATGTATACGGGAAAATCATTCTAAGGAATGCTGATGGCAGGGGGGGAGTAACTGAATGAGCTGAAATAGTAGAATTACTAAGCGAACAATTTGCAAGAGTATATCATCCAGGGTGTGATATTGCAGGAATGAGAGAACGAATGGCTGATACAGGAATTGAAGTGATTGAAATGGAGGTGAATAGTATTACAGAACCTTAATGTAAATACATATGTGGGATTGGATGGTATACCAGATCGAGTCTTACGTGAAGTGGCAAATGAATTGTCAGTCCCCTTCACCATATTGTTTAATTTAAGTCTCAGCTCTGGGTTAGTCCTGAGGGGGGTGGAAAGAGGGGTAAAATAGTTCCATTGCATAAAGGAGGTTCCAAGACTGCTGTTGCAAATTTCCAAGCAATCAGCATATCAGGAATCATTCTCAAGGTATTGGAGATATTAGTCAATAGCAAAATACAGGAATGGAAAGATGAAAATGGGATACTGTATAGGGGACAGCATGGTTTTGTGAAGGGTAGATCATGCTTCAGTAACTTGCTCACGTTTTATAATACAGTGAGGCTGAACCGGATAAGGGTAATGGATTTACAGTGATACTGCTGGACTTTGCTAAGACGTTTGACAGGATACCACGTAGACTTCTAATCAGTATTCTGCAGCACATCGGGATGGATATAGGGTTGGTGAGATGGATAGGAGGGTGGTGGATGGAGAGATAGTTTATTCAGGAGTGGAGTCCAAAAGAAGGCCTGTTACTAGTGGTGTGGCACAGGGTTCTGTTCT
Source organism: Typopeltis vanoorti (assembly GCF_054136105.1). Taxonomy (NCBI): domain Eukaryota; kingdom Metazoa; phylum Arthropoda; class Arachnida; order Uropygi; family Thelyphonidae; genus Typopeltis; species Typopeltis vanoorti. The sequence continues at coordinate 12,768,172 of NC_143569.1, forward strand.
TGGACCACTGCTGTTTCATTTGTTCATTAACGATATAGGAAAGGATCTGAGAGAAAGTTTTCGCTTGTTTGCTGATGATGATGCAAAGTTGGGTAGAGCAATAGTGAATGCGCATGATGTCAGTATTTTGCAGGGATGATTTGAATAGATTGGCAGTCTGGGCTAATGAGAATGGATGTCAGTTTAATGTAGCAAAGTGTAAGGTTATCCATTTTGGGATGAAAAAAATCAGCTGCAGTATATCACATTGGTGGAACTGTACTCCAGGAGGTTGACAAAGCGAGAGATTTGGATGTATTGGTGAATATATATTACAAAAGTGGCTAAATCAGCTCATCAGATCAATTGGTTACTGAAGAATACGTTGCCGATTGTTTTTTCTCCCAGAAACTCAGATTTTTCGTCCCAGAAACGGAAGAAAAGCGACCATAGAGCCCACTATTTCAGACAATAACATATTATGTTGGGTTAGGGAACAAGAGATGACGACACTTGTCAGTCATCTCTTAATCGGTTGCCGCTTATAATTACTTTCCATAGCCTTGGGCCATCTATTTTTAATGAACTACTGGTAGAAATTGAATCGCCACCTTTATCCCCAAAAGATACATAAACTTCACCTACTCCATACAAGGGTATAACAAGCGTTAGCTGGGATTTTTTGGTTTATTTATATCGCAGCACCCAGTGAAAACAACATCATCAAGATAGAACTTGAAAAAATTACTAAAGGTTAAGATTTCGAAATCAAAATTGACCAGTTGTGTCCCACGTCACCGTCACTATGGATAAAATACATTACTCCTCTACGCTTCGTAACCATCATATATTTCAATGTAATATCAATGGTATTAAAATTTTAATATGCACTTTGCCTACTCCCTATAAGGGAATAAAAGGCGTTAGCTGATTTTTTGCTTTTTTTATGCACTTCGCATCCATGGTAACCTGGATGTATATCTAGTCTTGATTGGTTGGGTGGTTAAAAGTATGGATAAGTTGTGCCAAGATAATCCAAATTGTTTTGTTACACTTGATGAATTTTCAAAAAACTATCTAACTATTTAAAAGAATTAAACATCAAAAACTGCATTACTTCGAACAGTCCAAGTTTTACATCACTACGATGGGAGACATGATATTACCAGAGTAATGTGGATCTGATTTTTCATAGAATTTCGCCTGTGTAGCTCAATGGAAGCAGCACACGCCTATTCCACTAGACCACCTGAAGAAAGAGCATCATAAGTTCATTTCAAGTCACAGACTAAAAGAACTTTTACTAAGCTTTTTTTCTGATCAGTTGCCTCTTTAGATGCCCACTGGTAATCACAAGTTTTTTCTCCTGGAAATTCGAGTTTTTCTGTCCTGTAAACTCAAGAAAATTGACCGTAAAACCAACACTATTTCAGATAGTAAACATTGTGCTCGGATTATGAACTACGAGATAGTAGCACTTGTCAGACCTCTCTTGATCGGATGCCGTGTATAACGAATGATAGTCTGAAGCCAGTGTTCCCTGATTGGCTGCTAGTGGACATTCAAATCCCTCCCACTCAGTTTCTAAAAGTTACATAGAATTAAAACGTCCTTACCTACTCCCAATAGGGGAATAAATGGTGTTAGCTGATTTTGTTTTTAGGCGGAGACAGGGAAGAACAGAAGCCATCCGTGTAAGAGTCTATGCTTAATATATTTCGATTTTGCTAAAGCTTTTGATAGATTGAAACATAAGCTGGTAATTAAACTGGAACAGATGGGATTGGATGGAAGATTAGTACACTGGATTGTAGATTGCTGGCTGATAGGTATCAGCAAATTGTGCATGGGGAAGAGAGAAAGGTCATTAATGGTGCACCCCATGGGTCTACTTTGGTCCATTGCTGTTTAACTTGGAAGGGTTTGAATGTAGCCTTGCAAGGGGGTTTGGATGCAAGGTATAATATTGGTGGGAATATCTTAGAGGATGTGAAATACATGAGGCTCTGCGAGTGTTCATGGATAATGACCTGAAATTAATGGTGCACCCCATGGGTCTACTTTGGTCCATTGCTGTTTAACTTGGAAGGGTTTGAATGTAGCCTTGCAAGGGGGTTTGGATGCAAGGTATAATATTGGTGGGAATATCTTAGAGGATGTGAAATACATGAGGCTCTGCGAGTGTTCATGGATAATGACCTGAAATTAATGGTGCACCCCATGGGTCTACTTTGGTCCATTGCTGTTTAACTTGGAAGGGTTTGAATGTAGCCTTGCAAGGGGGTTTGGATGCAAGGTATAATATTGGTGGGAATATCTTAGAGGATGTGAAATACATGAGGCTCTGCGAGTGTTCATGGATAATGACCTGAAATTAATGGTGCACCCCATGGGTCTACTTTGGTCCATTGCTGTTTAACTTGGAAGGGTTTGAATGTAGCCTTGCAAGGGGGTTTGGATGCAAGGTATAATATTGGTGGGAATATCTTAGAGGATGTGAAATACATGAGGCTCTGCGAGTGTTCATGGATAATGACCTGAAATTAATGGTGCACCCCATGGGTCTACTTTGGTCCATTGCTGTTTAACTTGGAAGGGTTTGAATGTAGCCTTGCAAGGGGGTTTGGATGCAAGGTATAATATTGGTGGGAATATCTTAGAGGATGTGAAAGACATGAGGCTCTGCGAGTGTTCATGGATAATGACCTGAAATTTCAGGGAGATTTTGCTAAAATTGTGAGGACAGTATAATGCATCAAGAGAATGATGTGGAAAACACTGGCATTTAGGCATACGACTGTTATGATTCCTTTGTATAAGTCTTTGATGCAAGGTTTTCATCAGAAGGATGAAGAGATGTCAAATGGAGTTCATATGTGTGATTGACTAAGATGGTTTCTGGTGTCTGAAATATCGAATATGAAGGCACATTGAGGGAATGCAAATTGCTGATTCTAGTGAATAGAAGGACGAGAAAGGGAACATGATCGAGACATATTAGTTGGTAATTGGATTAATGTGGATCAGGCTTTTCATAGAATGGGTGGAGACAGGTGAAGAACAAGAAGCCATTCTTAGAAGCTGTATAAGCAAGGTGTTTGAAAGTAGTGAGGAGTAGGAGTTTTGCATGGAGTGTTGTTGGTGGTTGAAATGGATTGCCTGAAAGTGTAGTGAGTGGGGAAACGAATGAATTCAAGTTATGGCATGATGAGCTGTGTGGTGTGTTGGAGGACCTTCAGTGATGAGTCATTGATTCTGTAAAGGTCTACTTCTACTACTACTATCACTACTATCAATAATAATAATCAGCTAATGCCTTTTATTATGGAGCAGGCCTATCCACTGGTAGTCAAAGGTAGCTAGCTCAAGACTATCACTAATTATACATGGCACACAGTGAGGAGAGGGAGCTCAGAATTGCAGCCGTCTCATGGTCCTTAATCCTAACATTATGTTTTACTGTCTGAAAACAGTGTGGGATCTGCGATCGATTTTATTAAGTTTACGGGACGAAAATTCAAGTTTCGGGGGGAGGGGGAATGCCCTGCTAGAGATCAATTAACTCGGGAACTCTTGAAAAAAGTCATAGTAAGAATACCTCTTGTTGGTGATTAGAATAGAACTTACGACGTTCTTTCTTTGGTGAGTATAGTGCCAGGAATGCACATACCTTTCATCTGAGTTAAACAGGCGCTTGCAATAATAATACATATTTTACATATGTCCCTATGTTATGACAGACTAGCTTAGATCTTGGGTAGTACACCTGTATTACTAGTCATATTGCTGTAAATGATATTTGTAGTATTAGCTGTCTGGATTATGTGAATAAGTAATAAGTAGTAATAATAATAATAATATTCAACTAACGCCTTTATATTCCCATATAGGGAGCAGGCGAGGCTGTTTTAGCCCTTTCTAACTTTTGGAGACTGATGGGCACCAATCAGAGATAGCTGGCTTAAGGCTTTCACTAATTGAATTGGTAAGCAGTGAGACGGCTCAACAAGTGCCGCCATCTCGTGGTCCCTAACCCAATACATTTTTTAAGTGTCTGAAACAGTGTGGGTTCTACGGTAGATTTTCTTGAGTTTACGGGATGAAAAACCCGAGTTACCGGAGATAAAACCCGCTTACCCGTGCCAGAGATCGATTAACTCTGTAACCGGTTGAAAAAGCTTAATAAAAGTTCCTCTAATCCTGGACTAGACTTGTTCGGGCGGTTTAGCGCTATGGAGTGCAAATATAGTATGCCCACAGATTCGAGATTCTTTGACACTTCTGCCATGTCAACAGAAGGAGAATCCATTCTGATAATAGGATAATCAATCCGTATTGTGGGATGAATTGTTTATTATTACACGTCCAGAAAATTAACTTCTCTTTTATGATTATTGTAGTTTTAAAAGTGTTAACTATGTTGCTTGTATAACAGTTGGAAAATTTTACCTATAAAGCACGTTATTTCGCGTGTTGGTGACCAATTCGTACGTCCTTCATTTCTTTCTCCCTTTCAGCATGAATCGACTATTCTTGGCAAGTCTCCAAGCGAAGCTCTTTAAAGTGTGGGCGTATTATACCACTACCACTGAGCTACACAGGCTCTAGGCAGCAGAGGCTCTATAATAATAATAATAATTCAACGTACTGTTTGGACTGCGTAATAGTGTTCTACACCGTTCACCTTTTTTAGTGAGGTGTTTGTCTCATCATTTTTAAAAATTAAGTATTTTATCGTAGATCTTCTTACAGTTACTGAGCACGAAGCTTTTGCAGTTGGAGATATTTTTATATGATTCTGTTGACACATGTTGTTCCATATGATAGTAGCAAACCGTGAGTGCGTTTCGATTTTTATGTGGCGCTGAAGCACTTGCGGTCGGCTTAACTAGGTTTCGGTATTGCGTTTGTTTACTACTTTCGCCCAAAAGTGGTGTATTATTCTTTTCTCTTCCTTTCGTTTTCTTTTTTTTTTAATTATTTTTAAATTACGTTTCATTCTGAGCATTATCTTTGTGAAAGCCTTCAAGTTGAATGAATTTAGAATTTCAGACACTCTTAGTTATTCTGTCATGTCTTGCAAGGAAAGCAGTAATGATGCAAGGAATTTGGTAGTCGGATTTATCGGTGCTGGAAACATGGCTTATGCTCTAGGATTAGGAATGATAAAATCAGGTGTGTATATGGAAAACGTATTTCTACTTTATTGTTATTATAATGTAATATGATGACTTGTTGCCAAGGGTTCTTGTCCATTTTTGGTATATTATACCACAGCTACTAATATCCGATAACAGAGAAGGAAAAAAAAATAAAATAAAAAAACACAATAAATACTATCCGGTGCTAGCACGTCCTGATTTACTCAAAAGCTGGACAAGCTACAGCTGAAGACTTCAGCTGTAGTTCGCCCTTAACTTTTAACAGAGCGTACTTCAACTGCATAAATTTTCGGTTATTAATACTAAGGCGCCAGCCCCTTCACATTACAAGTGGCTGGCGCCTCAGTATTAATAACTGAAAATTGATGCAGTTGAAGTGGGCTCTGTTAAAAGTTGAGTTTAGGGGGCCACAACTTTAAATCCTGCACTGGGTTCATGTATTGAACGGCAGCTTCTCTCCAATAAAATCACAAAATCACATGATGTTGGTGGAAGTTACAGTGGTCATTTCCAACGACTTCAGTCATATGACAATGTTGATGAATCCCATTGTAGAATCTGGCTGCTGGGAAATGGCCTCTTCCAGATTTAACTACTTTTCTCTCTCTTTCTCTTAAAGGACATCCCATGACATAAGTGACCTAACCACTGGATGTTTGTTATGTGATGACATTCAGTTATCAATGGAGTTACACTGCACTTTGTCAGATAAAAAAAAAAAAAACATATCCTTTTACACACAGAAAAAAGAAAGCAGCAGTAATATTAATATAATAGAATTAGCAAAATAATCACCATAATAAACAAAAAAAAATAATAAAACAGATCACATTTGTATCAGTAAATAACAACAAATAACACCACACATCCTTGTAAAATGAAGAAAGAACAATGAACAGAGTTTCAGGATATTTGTTTTCTGCTGAGATAAGTAAAATCTCATGAGAATACAGAAGGGAAAATAAATCCAAAAGTGAAATACTAGCAGTACCACTGACATCGAGAGGAATCTCAACACACATTAATAGAAAGGAGGATTAAAAAAAACACCAATAAGTGAAGAAATACTACTAATAGTAGTAACAATGTTGACAAATGCAAGAAAAATGCACACACACACACACATGCATATATATGTATGTATACAAATAAATAAATATATATATATATACAATATATATATTTAATAATGTATGGTGATTGCACATGAGAGGTCACAAGACTTATAAGAAAACAGTGCCATGTGTGGGCAAGCATTTAAGGAGAAAGAAGTAATCTATTGCAAGTTGGAAAGTCAGGGTTTGTACTCAAAAATAGTATGCTCTTCCAAAGAACAGATGTAAAATGAAGGAAGATCATGTGTACAGATGTTGATCAGTGGCTGCACTAATTCTTACACAATTAGAGGGAGTTACCAATTCAGTGCAGTAGCACCCATGAAAGTTCTTTAAAAAAAGTAATGATGTAGACACAGTAAAAGCAGAAGTTAAAAAATTTTAACTTCTGTTCAAGTCGTATGGAAAAGGTGTCCATAACCAGGTTCTGATTAAAAATCTAAGTTAACTGTCAGTTCTTGAATGCATTTCCTCAAAACCTATGGCAATATATCTCATCCAGTCCCATTATTTTAATTACATCCAGAGCTCAGTATTTCAAACACACTCTCCTCCTCATCTTCTTGCAGTTCTAGACCTTGAATCCCTCCCCATTCCTTTGGTATTAAAAAAACCCCACTTTTCCAGGATAAAATATCCCAATAAAGTGATCATTAAACAATTAAATATAAAATTAAACATTAAACAATTTTAACATAAAAATATCATTCTTCTACAACCATTCCTCCTCATCCTACTGGCCACATAATGAAAGAATTCATTTTGGATTTTCCTTGTATCTCAGGGCTAGTCTCTTCTTATATTCAAGTTTAACCTTCATTACCATACTGGTCTCTCTCTCTCCTTGCCTGAGTCTTATATTCTTCGTGCATCTGCTCTTCACCTCTCTCCTTATATCTCTTCTGTAAACTCATTTTCACTTGCAGTTTGATATTGTTGTTATCCATTGCACACAAAATTGTGTTCTCGTTTTTGCTCAAGGTACAATCTTGCCATTGTCGTTAATAAATATTTCCTCACCAGTTCCCATGCGCTAATGATATTTCACCCTTCCAATTCCTCAATCTTTGAAACTGCCCTAGGCTGATTTCTAAGATATTATTATCACCTGCCTTATGATTCCACGTAAATTCCTTTCTCTTTGATTCTCCTGCATGTCTATTCATCCTCCAAGTTAGAACCACATGGTCACTCTCTCTCTCTCTCCAACTGGGTCAGGGATGCCATCACAGTAACAATCAGATCTGATGCTGTGGCCAAATCTAAAACTCTTGACCCTCATGTTGCTTTTACTGCATGTTGACTAACACAATTATGCCTCAAGAATTTCAGAAATTCCATTTCATTTACTACTACATGCTGTTTCCTTTTCCAAATTTATACTGCTGTAGTTAAAATCTCCTATAATGATCATTCTTTTTGCACTTGCCAAACTCAACTGGCCAGACATCTCCTTGTCCACTCTCTGTGCTCCCTGCCTTACATCAGTACCCCACTCAGTGTTTTGTCCATCTCCATCTCGCATCATATGTCCTCAAAACTATTAATACTTCACCACTGCATTTCCCCCCCCCCCCATCTTGCTGAAAGTGCTATACCCTGCTGCTTTTATTCCTGTCAGTATATCATCTGTCAATCATGTCTCATTGATCCCAATAATTGTTGGAAAGGCTGAGGCTATCTCTACCACCAGTTCAACTCCTTTATTCCGGATACCCCTGGCATTAGTATAAAGAAAAATCAATGCATTGTCATTGTTTCTATACCTATTATATTTATATTTTAATATTTCACACATGCACACACCTCGCTTGTTGTTGCACCTCGACAAGTACCTTTATTAGATCTAATGTTCAACATCAGTAACTTAGCTCCTGAGAGAGCTAATAACATTAGGATTGACTCACTAGTTCACTTTCTAGATCTTCTCCTCCCAAAAGGAATCTCTCTGCCAGCTCGGTGCCCTTAATAAACTACGTAATGACAACAGCATAGTCATACTAGGTCTGACAAGGGAAGTACTGCTGTTATCATTGATGCCAGTGAATACAATAAGAAAATGGATATTATTCTCATAGACCACGCCACATACAAACCTTTAGATTATGATCCTACAAATCAAGAATCTAAAAAGTCTACTCAAGAAAGTTTTTTTCTGGCCTCCTGGTATCACAAAAAACTCAAACCCTTTGGTTGGCATGCCCCCTTGGATATGTCTTGCCTGAGATTCTTAAACCCAATTCCCCCCATCACCACTATATTCTGCCTACTGTAAATTATCCAAGCAATTAATAAAATTTTTTGTCTCCTTTACTGGTTATATCACATCATATATAAAAAATTCTTCCCATTTTAAAAACTCCATTGATAATATAATTCTTAATGATACTGATATCCAAGTGAGTTTTGACATCGTCTCATTGCTCACTAACATTCACTAGTCTGGCCTTTCTAGACACCTTGGTCCTTTTCATTACATAGGAAATCCACTCATACAGGCAGATAGATTCACAAACTTTCCCATCTTCCCACTCTCAGCAATATGGTATCATAAAAACACTTACCCATAGAGCTTATAACCTTTGTTCAAATAAGACCTCTCTTGCAACAGAACTCAATCATATACACCATACTTTTCTGTCTAATGGTTACAGTTCCCACAATATCAAAAAAAAAAAAAAAATAATAATAATCAATCATTCCCCCAATCCATGATCTTCTCTTCAGAAAGATTTCAGTAATGCTATCACTATTCCTTATGTCCAAGGCATGTCAGAAAAAATATCCAGAATCTTAAAGAAATACAATCTTTGCATCACTTTTAAGCCCCACTTAAAACTAGCTACCCTTATCCACTCCACTAAAGACAAATTCCCTATCCCTCGTTTCAGTTCCAGATGTATTATAGATTCCTTGCTCCTGCAAGTTGGCCTACTATGGACATACAGGAAGATCAGCTGCCATCTGAATAGAAGAACACAAAAAAATATATCTACATCCCAATTGTGGTCAATCTCGCTTTGCAGCTCTCAGAATCCATTGGAAAAAGACCACTGTGCTATCACAATAAATTTAGAAGAGAAAGACTGCTTTTAGTCTGCTGCTGCTCTTAAAAATCAGCCTAATTTAAATAAATATGGTTGCATGAAACTTCACGAAATTTGGGAATTACTAATACTTTGAGATCTCAGTTTATCCTAGGCCGCCAACTGGTGTTTGTAGAGGACATCCCTACCTAATCAGGACTCTAGACTTTCTTCCACATGTTTCAGTTAGTTTTGTACCGCCTTGTGTGTGTGTATTACAAGTCTCATTTTGTACTCCCTGATGTTGTTTCTGTAACTGAGACAAAATACTCTCCCTGTCCATCTTATACTCCCTGATGATGTTTCTGTAACTGAGACAAAATATTGGAAGCATTAAATACTTCTTTTAATCATTTTCTAACTAACTGAGAGAAAATATTGGAAGCATTGAATACTTCTTTCAATCATTTCCTAGTGCTGTTTCATTCCATTAAACTATCAACATGACATCCCATTCATTTTCCACCTTGCAGCTTATTCAAATCCTCCTGAAGAGCCATGACATCAGTCCTATTAGGAAATTGTGCTAAATTGTTTTAAGAATTCTGTGCACGTTTCTCCAAAATATCCTCTCAGCTGTCGCTTCCTCTTGACCTGACGTTCTAAATATCATTTCACTGCTTTTTTCTGACTACTGTATTTGGCTTAGTTGTTAGCATATTTGCTTTTCAACAGACAGGCTATGCCAGTGATGACTTACCCAGGTGTGTCAAACTTTTTTTTTTTAAAAATATTGACATTGTTGATGTGCCACTTGCATATATGCATTATAAATGTAACTACATAATCATAGATGGTGACTTATACATATCATATTAGGCTATTTATTTAATAGGACATTAATATAAAATCTATGAATTCATATTATACAATTAATTTAATAAACTGAAATTACAAACTTACATTGCATTTAATGACTTTTCTGTTGCTGAGTGCTGGTAGAAAGTTCTTTCAATGAACAAACCTACCTTTGCCCTAACTGAGAGCAATTTTACACGATTTATCGCAGTTTTTTCATCAGAATACCAATATTTTTCAACATCCAAGGTGTGTCATCTGAAACCCTCAAGTGTGTCAGTGCTGACATGCGTGTCATAGGTTCGCCATCACTGGGCTATGCCATGGGTTCAAATCCCACCATGGAATATTTTATGAATTGTCTTCAGGTTAAAAACATTTTGTCTGGTTCTCTAAAACAGGGTTTCCAGAGTATGTAACTCTTAGCTCCCTCATGATACTAATACTAATGATGTACTGCATGTCTAACAGCCTAAACAGAATGATGGAGTATTACTTATGATACATGATGAATTGCATCTTCTTAGAGTGAAGAATTTGGAGAGAAATGGTGCTAATGGTTTTGAGAGTGTATGGTATGAGGCAGAGGCAGGTAGGACTGGATGTTTAATGAGATGCTATAGGCTAGGGAACATCAAGGTGAAGAGCAGGAGATGTTTAGGTAGCTAAGTTTGGCAAGTGCAAAACAAGTGAACATTATGCAAGATTTTAACTATGGCAGTATACATTTATTATTATTATTATTATTACCCAAGACCTCATGGAGTCAAAGACTCATTTGGGAGGTCCTTTTACACACACACACATCTCATAATACTGTCTCCAGACACCACACTCTCAGGCAAGGCATTCCAATCATTCACAACTCTGCACGAAAAAAACCTGCCCCTCACTCCCCTACTCACACCCTCTTTATACAGTTTCCAGGGATGACCTCTGGTTCTCCCCTGATCTCCCACTATTCTCTGTAGAACTTCTCCACCATTGATCTTATAACAACCCCTTACCAACTTGTAGGTCTCTATCATATCTCCCCTCTTCCTCCTGTCTACCAGACTCTGCAAATTACATCTTCTCAATCTTTCCTCATACTCAACATTCCAGAGGTCAGAAACCACCTTTGTTAGTCGCCTTTGGACCCTTTCCAACATCTCTTCATCCTTCTGAAAACCCGGTGGCCAAATCTGGGCACAATAGTCCATGTGTGGCCTAATCAAAGCCTTATACAATGGAACAAGAATCTCCCTACTTCTACATGTCAGTGTCCTCCGCATCATTCCCAGAAGTCTTTGTGTTGTCTTCACAATTTTGGTGGGAGGAGAAATGGTAGTTATGTTGGAGGTTTAATGGATTTTTTACAACACTCAAAAAGAATTAAAATAGACTTTAATACTTCCTATATTTCGTCCTAGTCACTAGGACATCTACGGGGATTACAAAGACAATTAATGTAACATGCACACAAAAACTTACAATACTAAGCTCAACCACGTGGGTGACAATAAAGTCCTGTCTAGGTTCCGGCAGAGAACCAGAGGTAGTTGAGAGGAGGCGAGGTCCAGTTACTGACAGAGGGGAGGCGAGATCCAGCTGCCGAGAGAGCTAAAGCGAGGGATACAAGGAGAAATGGAAGGAAATACATTTGGAAGGAGAAATGGCATATAGTGTCAAGGGAATGGAATTTTTGGAATTCTTCAGGGACAAATGTCTTATGCAGCATGCAGTAAAGCAAACTTGAGGTTCAAGAGTTTTGGGTTTGGTCCTAACATAAGAGGATCTGATTGTAATTGAGATGTTATCCTTGTCTTCAAATTCAGAGAGTGGACATGTGATTTTGACTTGGAGGATGAACAAACACACAGAGTATGAAGGAGAAAGACGTTCATGTGAATTTATAAGGCAGATGATTATAATTATCTTAGAAATCAGCTTAGGCAGTTTCATGGATGCAAAGACTTGGAAGTGAGAAATATCACCAATGTATGGATACTAGTGAAAAAAATATTTATTAGCAGCAATGGCAGGTTGTATACCTCAAGTGAAATAGATAACACATTGTGGTATAAAGTGGATGACTAATGAAAACAAGCAATAACTGCATATGAAAAGAGGTTATAGAAAAAGTATAAAGTGCTAGGTGGAGAGCAGTTTAATGAGGAATATGAGTCAGGCCATGAAAGTGATTAGAATAGTAAAGAAGACATGACAAGATTAGTCTTGTGATCCAAAGAAATTCCTGAGGACTTCTTTTGTTATGTAGTCAGTAGGAACTTAAATAATTTGGGATGTATTGTTAGATGAAAATGTGAGTTCAGTGACCAGTGCAGATGGCATAGTGGGGGTGTTCAATAATCACTTTATTGGAATTTTTCATCCTGGAGAAGTAAGCTTTTAATACTAGAGGGATGGGGAGATAGTTCAAGGTTTAAAAATGCACAAGGAAATGTGTTTCAAATACTGAGTACTCTTGATACCAATAAGCCAGTAGTACTGAATGGTTTCTCCATGTTTTAAAGTAATATGCTAAGGGACTGAAAGTTCCATTGACCTGGCTTTTCAATGAAAGTCTGGCTACAGAAAGGACTTGAAGGAGGGTTAAATAGTACCATTGCATTAGGGCGGTGGTAAAATGGAGGTGTCATAATATAGACCAGCTTTAATTTCTCCTAGTTGTTAAGATTTTAGAAACTTTAGTGAAAAAAATTGTTTTATTATTGGACAGATTAAGATAATGTGATCTGTGAAGGTCAGCATGGATTTGTTAAGGTGACCCTTTTATTTCAGAATCTCATTGCTTTTTTATAATAAAGTAAAAAGAGGGGTTGATGAGATAAAGGCATGCTATTTTTTTTATTTTTATTTTTTTTGATTTTACAAAGGCATTTGACAATGTTCCATATGATAAGTTAATATATTCAGGTTATAGCATAAGGATTTAGATATCAGGTTAGTTAACTGGATTGGAGATTGGCTATCTGATAGATACCAGAGTTGTGTACCAGTTAGTGCTGTCAAAGAAGCAGAGGCTCAGCACCGGAACCTCTCTTGTTTAGCCTTTATGTCGGTGACATCATAGAGGATTGTGGGGGAAGGATATTCAGTTGTTTGCAGATGACATGAAGCTGGAAAATGTTATTAGTGGTTCTCTTCTCCTTCAGGAGACTTTGAATAAGCTAGCCAGAACAGAAAAGAATACCAATCTTTTTTGGAGGCTATAAATGTGAGGTGTTTGTGTCAGAAGCAGTCGGTTGTGAAAGGATCCTAAGAAAAACAATCTTATTGGTGAGTGGAATGTTATCAGAATTGAGGGAGAGTGAAGCATGGTTCTTCTGGGAAGAAAGAAAGAATGAAATTGTGTTTTGGTAGTATTAACATTCTCTAGGTTATCTTCACCCCATTTGAAAATCGCAAGGAGATGAGTGTTTGAGGCATTAGTTATAGAAGATCTTAAGTCCTTTGTGCCAAGATTTTGTGCATATATGAAGAAGAGGAATGCAGTGTACTACCATCAGTTATGAATAAGATCAGATGTTAATGAGAGAACATCACTGATGTATAGCAGGAATAGTGTAGGTGAAAGCAGAGCTCTGTGGTACTCCAGCACTGATGGAAAAATCTCATTGAAGAAAACCATCTACCATGACAACAGTGAACAACCAGAGAAGAAATGGTCAGTTCACTTACAAAGAGTAGGAGAGAGAGAGACTATGAGATGGTAGCTGTGTAAGAAGGCTGCAGTACAGACTTAGTCAAATACCTTGAATTATCAAGAGTGACCACAAGAGTTTCTCTGAACTTTCCTTGGCTTTTATCTAAAGGTTAGTGTGGTTAACTAGGAGATCTGCTGTGGAAAAAGAGTGGCATAATCTAGATTGTTGATCACTAATTAATTGATGAGTCTCTAAATAGTTGGCTGTTAATGACCTTTTCAATTATTTTTGGGAATATTGGAATGAAAGTAGTAGAGTGATACTTCAATGGCTGACTTTTATGCATTTTTAAAAAAAAATTTATCTTTTAGGAACAGGCTGGTTAAAAACTTGCTTCTAAGCTGTTAGATATATAGATGGTAGAGGAGTGTGATGCTTGTAAATGCAATACAGAATGGATATTAATTCTGGAGAACATGCTCTTGGTATATCTGGAGGGATATCATCTGTGCCATAGGACATTATTTTCAAGGCTTTTAGGTATTTTTCTAATGTCTTGTCAAGAGATCAGAGGAGGCATATTGAGAGTAGTTTATGGAATAGTAATAGTGAATGGGGGAGCTTTAGCTTGGTCATCTAAACAAAAGTTGGAGGAAAAGTTTGATGCCAAGAGATCTGCTTTATTTTTTAGCGAAATTACCATTGCCACCAGGAAGAAAGAAAGATGGAAACACACTAGCAGAAATTTTGCCCAACAGCTTGGTGAGGGACCAGAAGGCTCAGCTGCAGTTTAAAAAAAGTCTGTTTTGGATTTGTTGATACATTTTTTACAGTTGCTATGAGCTGCAGGGTAAGATGAGTGAGAAGTTGAAGTTTTTAACTTGAGCGATTGAATGTATTGAGTTTTTATCTTGGACAGTTTGGGCACATTCATTGGAGAACTATGTTGAGTTTTGAGTGGAATAGGAAATAAACGCACTCATTTTAGAAAGAATAATTTTGGTTCATGTGTTAATACTTAGTTGCTGGTAGAAACTTGCATTAGAAGCCTAAAAGAAATTTTAAAGAATTTTAAGCTTAAAACTTAAAAAATGCTCGGAGAAACTCATGTTAGAAACTTAAAAGAAAGCTCCTAAAAGAAAACTGTCTTCTTGCCAAGTCAGTGCCCTCAAGAAACTATGCAGACATATTAGTATGGGTATCACCAGAGCTGGTAAGGGAAGTGTTACTGTTATTCTTAATACCAGGGAATACAATAGATAAATGGACACCATTCTTAGAGACTGCTTCATCTATAGACCTTTAGATTACAATCCCACCAAATCTCAGATAAAAAAATTGAAAAATCTGCTAAAAAAAAAGTTTCTTCCTGGCCTCCCGAAACTCAAAAATTCAAACCCTTTAGTCCCCCCCCCCACCTCCTGATATATAGATTACCTAAAATACATAAACCCAATTCCCCCCTTAAGTAGATGAAGTGCATAACTTTATATTTCTCAAAATTAAACTGTCACTCATTAACTTTTGCCCATACTGACAGCCTATTTAAATCGTCCTCTTTACAAGTTCTCCACATTGCCTTGATTATTATTACTCTACCTAATTTTGCATCATCAGCAATTAACTGAATATTTCTTTTCAGGTTATTTCCTATATCATTTATGTACAAATTAAACAGCAATGGTCCCAGCACTGAACTTTGTGGCACACCACTAATCACATGTTTTCACCTCGATTCTGTCCCTCCATATATACCACCTTTTATCTGTCCAGCAGCCATCTTCTTATCCACTTAACCAGTGTCATGTCTATCCCCATTTGTTCTAATCTGTGTAACAGAGTTCCATGTGGTTGGTATTCTGTCAAATGCCTTTGCAAAATCTAGCAAAATCATTGTATAGCCATTTCCTTTATCGACCTCGGCTGTTACTCTATTATAAAAAGTTAGTAAATTACTAAGGCATGACCGACTCTTCACAAAGCCATGCTGACCCTTATACAGTATATTCCCCTCATATTTTCCCATCACCCCCCTCCCCCACACACACCTCTCAGCAATCATTAAAACACTAAACAATGGAGTGCATAACCTTTGTTTCAGTGAGTCCTCATTTGCACACACTTAATTATACACACCACACTTCTTATCTAATGGCTACAGTTCCCACAGTATCAAAAAATAATCATTCCTTTCCCCAATCTTCGACCTTCCTTCTTTCAGAAAAATTTCAGTAATGCTATCATCATCCCCTATCTCCAAGGCAATTTTTTCTCTTTAGAAAAAAGGGGGAGGAATTGGTGGCACAGATAGCATCAGCCTGGCCAAAAATTATTGCGATCACTGAGATGTGGTTGACAGAAGGGGATATAACAACCGGAATAGAAGTCGCTGGGTATAGCATTTTTCGTCAGGATAGGAGGGGAAAGCGTGGTAGTGGGGTACTGCTTATTATAAGTGATGACCTATGTCCTCTAAGAATGGAGAATTTGGAAGGAAGTGAGACAAATGATTTTGAGAGCGTATGGTGTGAGGTAGAGGTAGGCAAGACAGGATATTTAGTGGGGTGTTGCTACAGACCCAGGAGCACAGAGGATGGGGACAAGGAGATGTTTAGACAGCTAAGTTTGGCAAATGCAAGAAGAATGATTGTTATGGGAGATTTTAACTTCAGTAGTATAAATTGGAGAGAGGAAAATGCATGTAGCAATAGGGGAATGGAATTTCTAGAATTCTTGAGGGACAAATGTCTTAAGCAACATGTAACAGAGGGAACAAGAGGTTCAAAAGTTTTGGATTTGGTTATAGCATCAGAAGAGTTGATAATAACTGAGTTGACGTCTCTCCCACCAGTTGGAGAGAGTGACCATATGGTGTTGACTTGGAAAATGAATAGACATGCAGGAGTATCAAAGAGACGGGAACTTATGTGGAATTATAAGGCAGGTGATTATAATAGTCTTAGACGTCAACTTCGGGAAGTTTCATGGAGGGAGGAATTGGAAGGCCGGGATATCACTAGTGCGTGGAAAATTGTGAAAGAATATTTGTTATCAGCAATGGTAAGTTGTATACCACGAGTGAAGAAGAGGACGCAATTTGGAGTAAAGTGGATGACAAACAATATTAAACAGGAATTGCATGCGAAAAAGAGGCTATGGAAGAGATATAAGGAGACAGGTGAAGAGATGCATGAGGAATATAAGACACAGGCCAGAAGAGTGACTAATGTGGTAAGGAAAGCGAAACTGGAATATAAGAGAGATTGGCCCTAAGATCCAAAGAAAATCCTAGGGAATTTTTTAGCTATGTGGCCAGTAGGAGGAGAAATGACTGTGGAAGAATAATATTGTGGGATAAAAATGGGAATAGAGTGACTGATGCAGAGGACATAGTGGAATTGTTCAATGAACACTTTATTGGAGTATTTCATCCTAGAGGAGTCAGTTTTAATGCTAGAGATAGGAGTGGTTCGAGATCTGGAGGTACAGGAGGAGAGTGTGTTTCAGATACTGAGTACTCTGGATGTCAGTAAAGCTGTGGGACTGGATGGTATTTCACCACGAGTTTTGAGAGAATGTGCTAGGGAATTGACAGTGCCTTTAACATGGTTTTTCAGTGGAAGTCTGGCTTTGGCAAAGGTGCCCAGGGAATGGAAGGAAGGTAAGATAGTGCCATTGCATAAGGGTGGTAACAGACTGGAAGTGTCTAATTATAGGCCAGTCTGTGTGTCATCAGTAGTTGTTAAGATCTTGGAGAAAGTAGTGAGGGACCGTATACAGCATTGGGCAGATGAGGGTAATGTGATCTGTGAGAATCAACATGGATTTGTGAAAGGACGCTCTTGTTTTAGCAATATGCTAGCCTTTTATAATAAAGTTACAAGAACATTAGATGAGGGAAAGGCATATACTGCAATTTTCTTAGACTTGGCAAAGGCATTTGACAGGGTGCCACATGATAAGCTGATATTTAAGTTGCAGCACATGGGTCTGGATGTCAGATTGGTCAACTGGATTCAGGATTGGCTGTCTGATAGGTATCAGAGAGTTGTGTATGGTGGAGCAGTTTCCAGGAGGCAGAGGGTTACAAGTGGGGTCCCACAGGGCTCAGTACTAGGACCTATATTGTTTATCCTTTATATCAATGACATAGCCAGTGGATTGCAGGGGGATATTCAGTTGTTTGCAGATGATGCGAAGCTGGGAAGGATTATTAGTAATAGTGCAGATGTGGTAGCCCTGCAAGAGGATTTAAATAAGCTAGATAGATCTGCAAATGAATGGGGTGTCAGTTTAATGCAGCAGAATGTAAGGTCTTGAGGTTTGGGAAACATCGATGGGATGCTGCATACTCTATGGGAGGAGTTATACTGGAGGAAGTAGGGGAGACAAGAGATCTGGGGTTGATGATTGATAGAAACCTGAAGTTTAGGGGACATATTGCAAAGGTGGTGAAGGTAACACAGAGGATTGCTGCTATTATGAGAAGGACACTGACCTGCAGAGATAAGAGGGTTATCATTCCGTTGTATAAGTCTCTGATCAGACCACACTTGGACTATTGTTCTCAGATTTGGTCCCCAGGATTTGAAGGGGATAAATTAACTGTGGAAAGGATACAAAGATGGATGACAAAGATGGTTTCAGGACTGTACAAGGATAGTTATGAGGATTGGCTGAGAGAATGTGGACTGCAGAGTTTGGTGGATAGAAGAAAGAGAGGTGATATGATTGAGACTTTTAAACTGTTGAGAGGTGGTTACAGGGTTGACACTGGGGAGTTCTTTCGCTTTTTTGAATAGCGGGAAGGAGTGATGACAAGAGGCCATCCCTGGAAGTTACGAAAGGAAACTGTGAGCAAGAGGGTAAGGAGTGGTTTCTTTGTGTGGAGGGTGGTTGAGCCGTGGAATGCATTGCCTGATGGAGTGATGGGAGCGAGAACGGTCAGTGAGTTTAAAGAGTGGTATGATAGACTTTGTGTTTCTCAGGGGGGAGACCTCCCCTTGATGAGTCTTGACAGACTTTATGTCTTAGGAAGGACCTCCCTCGGAGAGTCTTTTGACTCCTTGGAGGCCTGAATAATAATAATAATAATAATAAAAATACCAGCCTTAAAGAAATACAGTCTCTGCATGTCTTTCAAGCCCCACCAAAAGTTTGCTAACCTTAAATATTTCAGTAAAGATCAGCTCCCTCCCCTCTCTGTGCCTGAACTTCCTGCAAGTTGGCCTACTATGCACAGACAAGAAGATCAGCCAACATCTGTATGAATGAACACAAAAAACATCTGCAGTCATGATTGTGGTCAATCTGGCCTTGCAGACCATGCTTTAGATACAGTTCATACAATACAATCAGTTGGAAAAAGACCACCATGCTCCATCAGTAAATTTAGAAGAGAAAGAGTATTTTTAGAAGCTATAATAGCTCTCAGAAATCAGCCTAATTTAAATGAATATGGTTGCATAAAGCTTCCCAAAATATGGGAAACACTAATACTTCAAGATTCCAGTTTACATCCTGGGCTGCCGACAGGTGTCCATAGGAGGTCATCCCACCTAGTTAGACTAGTCTTTTGTTGACGTGTTTCACTTAGTTTGGTGTTCCCTTTGTGTGTGTGTGTGTGTTTTACAAGCTTCATATATTGTAGTCTCTGATGATGTCTCAGTGACTGAGATAAAATATTGGAAGAATTAAATGCTATTTTTAATCCTATAATATTAAAAACATTTAATTATATTTTAATCCTTTCTCAGTGCCGTTTCAGTCCATTAAGTTTCTAACATGAGAGAATAATTTTGGTTATTTTATAGCAGCAAATGCTTGAATAACGAGAGTGGAAGGAACAATTAGACATTGTGTGTGTGTGTGGGGGGGGAAGGCAGGCATAGTCATCTCACTTGGCAGCATTGTAGTTCCATAGGATATGAGACTGAGATTGGTTGGGTGAATGACAATCTGTACAAAAAGAAACATGGGCAAGGGTATGGTCTGACTTGCCAAGAGGAAAGCTAACATCAGAATTATATTTGGAAGGATGGCTGGTTAAAAAAAATCCAGGGTGTTGGAAGAATGACAAAGATTATCTAGTATTCTTGGTGGGTTGGTGGACAGATTAAGTTAGTTACTGACAATAAATAATTAAATTTTTCTTCCAGCTTGCTATATAACAGGGGTGGCCACAATGTGGCTCACGAGTCGCATGCGGCTCACGTCGATGCATCATGCAGCTCTTCACGATCTACTAGGAGAAAATAAACAAAAAGAGAAGAGTAGATAACAAAAAAGAGGAAAAAAATAAAAAAAAAAAGAGAAAAGAGAGAGAATAAAGCAGTGTTAATAAAAATTACTGCAATAAAAAAGTTTAATTCGAAACACATTAAATGAAGTTTACTTTGAACAATTAGAATAATTTTAAAGTCGAAATACAATAATTTTAGTTACTTATTTACTAGAAGAGGCCCTCCTTGTATCCATTTTTTAATAAGCTCTTTAAAAATTAGGTGTGTAATTAGTCAAAGCAGTTCTTACAAGCTAGCCATATGCACACTCACTCCTGTGGCATTGCATCGGTCAAATGTTGCTGCTCTTCTAAGTCTTACTGAAATTATTTTGGCTCCGAAAGGACGTGTAGTTGGCTACCCCTGTTATGTAAAGTTAGAGAAAGCAAATAGATGAAATCTCAAAGAAAGGATACTGTTTGGTAATTAGTGTATGTGATCAACTTTCAGATGTAAATAATTAAAAATGGTCAGTATAATCATCAGAATTAGGAGAGCAGTACAGCAGCAAGTGGAGGCAACAAATCAAAGCAAAGGAATCTTGAGCCAAAGCTCAAGATTTTAGGTCTTGATAACCTTTGGCATGATCAGATTTGGCAAAAGTATGTGTTCTATTCTTCTTATGTAAGGCATCATGAATGATGTAATATGGAAAGTTAATGAGCTGTTGTCATTGTGGATGTCATTTGAGGTTCACTAATGAATAACATATTGGATTTGGATGTATGGAAGTAACAGTATGCATATTGAATCATTGAAGTTAACATTGAGATCCCAAATATTGGTAAAATTGATGTTGAAGGTATTTTTATTTTTTTTAAATTTTTTACATGGAAGTTTTGCTGAATTTTTTTTGGGTATATATATATATATATATATATATATACATACATACATACGGGGGGGGGGGGTTCAAAATGGTGGCGTTTCAAAATTCCATGTATAGACTTTGAGGGGAGGTAGAGAACATCAAAATCAACCATATTCACATAGGAAAGCCTGACCGGAAACGCCACCGGAAGGTAGTAACAGGGACACAAAGATACAGAAATAACACAAGGCAGTAATTGGTGTAAAAAAACTTTATTAGGCATAACTGAACAGTTCAATAGTAGTTAGATACATAATATGGTAAACGAGGTGCATGTCTGCCATCTCGGCATTCGTAAAATGATGCATGTTCTTTGTACTACGTCGAAAACTTGAATGAGGAAGCCCCAGTCCCAGTTGCTCACCTGGAGCGCTGGCGAACAGCACCACCTATCTCATCTTCGGGTGGCATTTCTGGTCATGCTTTGCTATGTGAATATGGTTGATTTTGACTTACTTAAATATAAATAGCTAATAAGCTTCATTTCGGCAATATAAACATTATTTAAATTAAGGGGATATTAAATCCCACATTGTTTTAAAACCGAATAAGAAACTCAAAGATTGGAATCAGAGAGTTTCATGCCAAATATAGTAAACTATAAAGTATCGGCAACCACTAGCGTGAGCTAATGCAAGTGACCCTAGTACAATACCGGAGAACTCGCAGCAAAGTCAGTAAAGTTTTGATCGCTATTCTTAGGTTTTTTCCATAATGTAAAAACACATTTCCAAGAAATGTATGCTGTTATTACATTATGGTGGGAGGTCACTACCCAGACTGGTTTCAGCCTTTTTTGAGGCTTCATCAGTGAGTAGCTAGACCAAATTAATACCAAAGTGTATAGCGAAAAGAACTTATATACTCTGTTATACGAGTTTCAAACAGGTGCAAAACCATTAAGTTACTTAAATATTCTTATTCGGTTTTAAAACAACATGGGATTTAATATCCCCTTAATTTAAATAATGGTTGATTTTGATGTTCTCTACCTCCCCTCAAAGTTTGTACATTGAATTTTGAACCACCCTGTATGTATGTATATATGTATATATTTGCAATTATTTTTGTTCCATTTTTGACATTAATTTTTTTTTTTTTTTGTTAGTTTGTGTGGCATATTATTTTAACAGTGAGGTTATAATCTGCCAGCTTGGCTGGCTGAGTGGTTAGTGTATCCGCTCTCCAGCCAAAAGGCTGCAGTTTTGAATCCTGCCGTGGGCATGGATGTTTGTAATTGTCTGTGAAAATACTAGTGGTGATGGTGGGCGTTAGATGCCGTTGGTGTAGATGATGACCTGTTACATAAAGAGGTGGAGTAGGTGCCCTCCCTCGATGAGTCTTTGGACTCCCTGGAGGTGTGATGTAATAATAATAATAATAATAATAATTTGTTATGCTGTCTTTTTATGAATGTGGAATCTTGAGAAAATTTATACAGCAGGCATGCAGTAGGAATGAACTTGTTTGCATGACTTCATCAGGAGTACTCAAAGTGTCTTCTTCCTTACCCCCCACAACCTCTATATATGCAGATTCTCTCCAGGCACATCTTGATAGAGTAAGTAGCATATATAGCAATAGAATTATTTTCCAACTAATTGGGAAGCATTACTATCAGGTTCAGTCTCTTGTACTACCTGGTGCTCTACCTGTGGAAACCACTTTACTGTTGTATTCTCAAATGAAGGAGTTGCCAGTTCTTTAATTAATTAGTGTGGAGAGCATGCATATCATGGCCATCACCTGCATTGCATGTGAAAAGAAAGGAAGAGGACAGAGATAGATACCTTACACTGGAGGGGGAAAAAAAAGAGTAGTAGACCACTTCATATGCTCGTTGAGCTGGTGGTGGTGTTACACTGGCCCTTTCTAGTCGCATACTATCTGCCCAGTTGACGTTTTCTCCAACTATGAAAGAAATGCTTTTGAGGTGACAATATTTGACATTACAGTACTTAAGTTTCTTTCCTTTTTTTTTTTTTTTTTTTTTACTTCTGTGTTGCTGGAGTAATAGGATTCTTCTTCTTTGAAGAAGGAATAAATTAGATTGAAGAGCAATTTGATATCTTTGGAGTTCCAAATTGCTCTGGAAGCAGTGTAAAATACTTCTAAGTTTTCAATAATAATAATAGCACAATTTGTTACATTTCATTTTTAGATTTAAAATATGTTTACAAAGTCAAAACTATAATTTAAGTTTTTTTTTTAATGTAATTTTTTTTAAAATTTTGATGTTTATTGTAATATAATATTCAGTTTTATATTTTTAATATTTAGGACTTGTACAGGCTGACCGCATTTGGGCCAGTGCACCTACTGATACCAACCTTGGGAGGTTTCTGGTAATTGTGTTATTATTTTTCTTTTCTTCATCTAGCTGAATATTAGAATTAGCACCATCACAACAGAAAACAAATGCCCAGACAGCAGCAAGCCCACTTGCACATTCAAAATCTCTATCTGGCTCATTAAATAGTTATGAAAATTAATGTGAGCAAATCTGAAATGCTACACACCTAACAGCTTCTGGTTGCTGGATTCTCGCAGTTTTTCAGTAATAGTGCAGTAAATTATCAAACAATTAATGGTTTCATGCTTAGGAAGAGAGGAATAACTGCTATTGTGTAACCCTCATATTGGCTATGATCATAACATTCTTTATGCTGTTTTATTCCCCAAAGTCATTTAGTAGCGCTCCTTAGTCCTACCTTTTGGAGGTTGGTTGGTAGCTTATTCTCCATCTTTATCATAAGATTAGTGCGATTCCTGCCATTTTATGTTCCTAATCCTAGTTATCATTATTATGTGTATATCATCTGAGTTATTACATCTAAGAGGTGAAAACGTACCTCAAAAAACGTTCCTTAGGAATTGGCTGAAAGAGGCCTAGAAAAAGGTTCAATTTTAGTTGGTGACTAGAATTGGACCTATATTTGTCTTCCATGGACATGACCCATGGCTGTGTAGGCACTCAAAATAAATTATCCTTCCATATTCTGTATATTCAGAAATGCTCATAATATAATATTAAAAATAAAAACAACATATAAGAATCATTAATAACTGCAGTTAAATAATGAATTCTTTTAAAACTAAGACAGTTCATTTTGCTTCCGTCTTATAAGATGAGAGCCAGAGTTTCAGGTTCTTAATGCAGAGAAATTTGATTTGGTAAATGCTGCACTGACTGGGTCATATAAAGTATAACTGGTAAACAGACTAAACATTTGCACATTTCTCATATTCTTCTTCTTTCTTTAGTAACAGCCGTTTCAAACTGTCAGGTCAGGCGAATTAAATCTCTCTTTTTTTTTTCCTCTATCATCCCAAATTCTTTCTTCATGATCACTATCCCAGTTCAGGATCTTTTCTCATCTGGTCTCTCCACCTTTTCCATCATCATCCTCTCAAATTTCATTTTATACATTCATTTGTGGTATTCTTTCTAAATTCATTCTCAATAGTCCTAAACTATTTCTAACATCTACATTTCTTATTCTGTCTTTTCTTGTTTTTGCCAGCATTGCCCCTAAAATGTTTGCTTGTATTTTATTTTTGTCTCTTTTAGTTAGTCTCCATGTCTCTGCTGCAAAAATCAAAATGTGAAAAAATTAATTTTTGTTAATCAAAAGCTTGCACTTCAGTGGAACCTCACTGTCTCAAAGTAGACTACTTACATTATTAAAAAAAGTTTGGCCTAGTGAAATCCTCATCATCATCATCATATCCTGGTCTAAACTTCCATCACTAGAAAGTATATTTTCCAGATATTTGAAGTTTTCAGTGATATTCATATCTTTCCCATTGAGTCTAACACCATTAATGTTTACATTTCAACTACAATTTAAACACATGCTCACTTTTCCTTTAAGTGATCATTAAACAGTTTTAGTGTATCAGCTACATTGCTCATTGATTCCATTTTCCATCTAACAAGTCATTTCTTCATAATCATTTATTCTCCTCTACTCTCCACATATAAGAGAATTTGTTAGCATTTTCCTTGGACTGAAGTTCTAATTTTTTCTCATATTATTATTTATTCAGTTACTCCATGGAGTCAGAAATCATAGGAGACATTAACACAATACATCTGATCCTGATCTTCCCTTTCAGTTGTTTCCGATCATAAGTGACTTTGTAGGCATTGTCCACAAAGTATTCCTGGTCAGATTTTTGTAGGGTAGTTCACTATTGCTCCCCCCCCCCCCTAATTTTATCCGGGCTAGGGACTGGCATATGGCTGGGACGTATTCATGACTGTAATCCATGTGTGTTCACGGGACAGTTTGCCTGTTCTGGGGGATGAAAAACCTGAGTTTCTGGATGAAAAAACCACCTACCTCTATATGAGACCGGCTAACTCACCTTTAGTCGAAAGAGACCAGGTAAAGGTTCCTCACGTCACTGATGGGAATTGAACCCACGTCTTTTTGACCAAAGGGCTTCATCTATACTGACTGAGCTACGGAGGCTCTCACAATACATCTCCTTAAACTTATTTACTGTTGGGGCACTCAAAGCCCCATCTGGCAGTTCATTCTGCTCATTCACCACTGTCCAAGTACAGAGCCCTGGGGCACTCTACCAGGCACCCTCATTTTGCCTTGATTCCCCTTCACCATACACCACCCTCTGATGGCTGTCAGCCATTCCCCCATCCATACTACCAACCTCATATCCATTCAAGTTTGCTCCAACTTATTGCAATAATTTTGCATATGGTATTCTGTCAAATGTCTTTGCAAAGTGCAAAGGCATTTGAAGGTGCAAAGTCCAGCAGTATCATGGTATAGCCATTTCCTTTATCCAGTTCTACTGTCACTTATTTAACAAATGTGAATAAATTACTGAGTCAGGACCTCTCTTTTACAAAGCCATGCTGTCCCCTGTCATATTTTTATTGAGTACTTTTAACTAACTTTTGAATACTTTAACCACTACTCCAGAGATCCAGTTGGTCTGCAATTTGCTACTTTTGTCTTGGAGCCACCTTTATGTAGTGGAACTATCTTACAGAGGTCAGAAGCAGTGAGAATTCACATGCACTTTCTTGTAGCACGTGAGCTGACATACTTTCAAGGCCCACTGCTGTATGCACATTGATATTTTTCAATATACTGAGTACCCACAGTTTATCTACCTCGATGCTGATATCAGTCTCTGTCACTTCACTAACTGCAAAGTCATCATCTGGATGATATACCCTTACAAAGTGATCCCTTAGTAACTGAACTATTTTTCTGCTTCTTTCTTAACATCAACACTTAGTAAAGTTATCTTTCCATAATCATTCTTTCTCTTATTTGCTACATAGCAAAAACAATAAAAAAACTCTTGGATTTACTTTGAGCTGCTTAGCTAATTTCCTGTCAAAATCTGACTTAGCCTTCCTTACCATACTTTATCCTCTTTGCTTGTGCTTTATATTGCTCATGAGAATACAGATCTTTTTGTTTATATTTCTTCTACAGTGCTTTCTTTTTTTTTTTTTTTTTTTTGCATCTCCTGCTTTACATTACTAGTCATTCACTTAATCCCTATTTGGTTTATCCTCCTGATCCCGGGTATGTACTCTGATACTGCTGCGCTCAAACAATCCTTCCTGACCACTTATCATTCACTAATGACATTCACTCCATTTAGTTTCTTATGCCATGACACTGCCCCAAGTGGCCTCCTTTGTCATGAATGCCAGCTTTGTAGTTTCACATGAATCCTTTCTTTACTGAAAAGTCCCCATACTGAGCAGCCTCCCAGGACAAGATTGCATGGACCCCTTTTCTCCGATTGGAGGTAGAGTTGTTACTGTATAAATAGATGTTATGATGCCATTACCAGATCCAACACTCTTATCCTCTAATCTCCTCCATCAAGTAATTATCCCATAGTAACTATAAATTCCATTTCCATTTTGCCATGTGTCCTTTTCTCCTTCCAATCTATATCCCTTATAGTTGAAGTGTCCCATGATAATTGCTTGGCTTGCACTCATTATGTTAGTCTGCTGATTCATGTAATCTACGTCTTCTTCTTGTGGATCTCCAGGTCTATAGCAGCAACTACCAATATATTTTGTTCTATTGGCATATATCTGACAACAGACATCCTCAAATGAACTGTTTTCCTGAGATCTATAATCTTCCTTAACTTCTGTTTTTGTTGGTTGAAGTTCTTTAGCTATCATTAATAATACCCCTCCTCCTGCCCTATTTCTCTATCTTCTCTGAATACAATATCTGTTACATTCTATTCCTGTAATTACATCATTCTTTGACAGACAGGTCTCAATGATGCCAATGATTTTTGGCCAAATCGAGCTGACCAGTGCCAAAAATTTCTCTCTTTTATTTCTGATACTTTGGTCATTAGTTAGACATGCATTTCAATCCCCTTGGGTCCACATTTACCCTTATGTAATGTCATTACTTATTCATTTAGTTTCAGAACCTGGGAAACTCTACCCAGCTCTTCACAATCATTCTTGCACTCATACTCATTTATCCCTGAAGTGGCTATTTCCTCACAGTCAATCCTTCACTTACACTGATTTGGGAGCACCAAAATTTTCTTGATCCTTGTGTTCTCTTTACTGCATGTTGCCTGATATTTATCTCTCATGAATTCCTGAAATTCCATTCCCTTACTGCTGTTCTTTTCTCTGCTCATTTTATACCACTATAGTTAAAATCTCCCATAATGATCACTTGCCAAGTGCACTTGACAAGTCAGCCTCTTTGTTCTCTGACCAATAGCAACACCCCCACTAAATAGGCAGCATAAGAGAAGTGGAAATAACCAATTCCATGAGGTCTACAAAGACCAGGCAAGGAGGGTGACTTGGTTGGTGAGGGTAGCTAAAGAGAGGTATGAACAGCAGTTAGCAAATTATGCCAAAAATAATCCTAAGGAGTTCTTTCGATATATAGCCAGCAAAAGAAAGAATGATTATGGAAGGATGACACTGATTGGAGAAAATGATATAAAGACAGCTGTTGCAGAATGTGCAGTGGAGATACTTAATGAGCAGTTCATAAAGGTCTTTCAATCTTGTGAATGTGACTTCATGGAGAGATTGAGAGCAGTTGATGATGGGGAGGAGAGACTGACTGTAAGTGAGCAAGAGGTGTATGGGGGGTTGAGTAAACTAGATGTTAATAAGGCTTTGGGACTTGATAATATATCATCATGTATTCTGAAGGAATGAGCCTGCGAGTTGACACCTGCCTTGACACATTTTTTAATACGCGTCTTGCACTTGGTCATGTTCCTAAAGAGGGCAAGATTGTGCTACTTCATAAAGGAGGTGATCGAACTCAAGCATCAAACTATAGGCCTATCTGTGTGTCAGGTGTTGTGGTTAAGTTGTTGATGAAGCTTGTGAGAACTAGGATCCTGAGTTGGGTTGACAACAATGGTATTATCTTTGATGGACAGCATGGATTTGCTAAAAGGAGTCATGTTTTAATCTACTTACTTATTACAATAAAATGATTGCTTACTTGGACAGAGGAGAAGGATATACAGTAATATACTTGGATTTTGCAAAAAGGCTTTTGATAGAGTATACATGATAAGTTGACAGTCAAACTAGAACAGATGGGGTTGGATATTAGACTAGTGCATTGGATTGGAGACTAGCTATCTGATAGGTATCAACAAGTTCTATATGGGGGAGTGATATCCAGGAAAAGGAAAGTCACTAGTGGAGTGCCTCAGGGGTCTGTTTTAGGGCCATTACTGTTTAACTTGTATATTAATGATATTGGTGAAGATTTGGATGGAGATATTCAGTTGTTTGCAGATGATGCAAAGTTGGGACAAACCATGAAGAGTAGTGAAGATGTTGTAGCCTTACAAGGAGACTTGAATAAATTGAGTGATTCGGCACGGAAATGGGGATGCAAGTTCAATGTTGCAAAATGTAAGGTTTTAAAATTTGGAAAACAAAGATGGGATGCAGAGTTTATACTTGATGAGGATATATTGTTGGAGATGGAGGAAATAAGAGATCTGGGGGTGATAGTGGATAAGGATCTGAAATTTAGGGGACACATAGCCAAAATTGTGAAGACAACATAAAGGCTTCTGGGAATGATGCGGAGGACACTGACGTGTAGAAGTAGGGAGATTCTTGTTCCGTTGTATAAGGCTTTGATTAGGCCACACATGGACTATTGTGCCCAGATGTTGGAAAGGGTCCAAAGGTGACTGACAAAGGTAGTTTACCTCTGGAATGTCGAGTATGAGGAAATATTGAGAAGATGTAATTTGCAGAGGCTGGTGGATAGGAGGAAGAGGGGAGATATGATAGAGACCTACAAGTTGGTAAGCGGGTTGTTATAGGATTAATGCTGGAGAAGTTAATCCTATAACAACAACAAGGGGGAGAACCAGAGGTCATCCCTGGGAACTGTATAAAGAGGGTGTGAGTAATAATAATAATAATATCTTGTCCTATTCACCTCCATTTCATACTATACACTTTCAAAACTATTTGTGCCATTTCCTTCCAAATTCTCTACTCCAAGAGGACTCAACTCATCACTTAGCATAAGTAACACTTTCATCGCCCCATTTGCCCTTCCTATCCTGTCCAAATAAGATTTGTTCATTTACTTCTATTCCTGCCAGGATCATCTTCTGTCAACCACATTTCACTGATTCCAAATACTCTTTGGACAATCTGAGGCTATCATTGCCACCAATTTACTTTCTTTATTCCTGATGTGGTATTTGTATAAAGAAAGATTAATGTGCTATCACTTTTTATGCCTGTTATTGTTTCCTTCAGACTCCATTTCACTCTGTGATGTATCATACATTCTCCCATCTCCCAAGTGATTATCTCCACAAGAGTGCTAGGTGAAGAAAATAGCGTTTCATAATTAACTGTATACATAAATTATCCAATGAAATAAACAATTTAATATAGCTTGCAAATATTTTGCAATGTCTCGCATCATCAAAGTGAAACACAGCCAACTACTGAAGTTACGTGAAGGAAGAAAGAACTAGACCAAGTTACAAATTGTTTCTATTCTGCCAGTCTCCATCCAGTCACGAGGGTACTATTAAGACCATGGGAACATAATACTTAAGTCATTAACAATTGTAATCAAATATAGCCAAAAGGTAAAGGAGTGTAAAGTACTTTCAAGATAAGGTGTATGGTATAGAACAGTTTTAACAATAAAATTACTAAGTTTAATTTTATTACTAATGTTAAATTAAGATATTTGTATCTTGACTATCATAAGGTGTCATATACAGGGTGTTCGGGATAAATTTGACATATTTATAATTAATTATATTTTTCCGTAAGTTACATGTATTAACACACACTTCTCTTCATTTAAAAGTTTGGACCCTTCTTCATTCATATACAAGATGTCAGAAAGGATGGATAGCTGGAACCCACCTGAATCATGGAAGAGAATAACTTGTATCATGATGATTCGTGCCCGCCATCAAAATAAGGATATTACGACTGCTGCCCAATGCTCCCTGAATACAGTAAAAACAATCAGGCATGAACTAGAGACTTGCAATGGTGACTACGAGGATGTGGCAAGAAGAAAGATCCCTAGCAGACGATCTGATTGCGTTCGTACAGCAGAATTCCTCGCAAATCTGCAGGAACAGGTGTTGAAGAACCCTGGCATTGGAATTCGGGCTTTGTTCGTGGAGTTGCTAACTGTAGTCAAGCCCTGGATAACAAGGGTAGGCAATGGTAGGCCGTATGTATGGCAGCAGGATTCGGCCCCTTGCCACACCTCTGGGAAAAGTCAAAAATGGTTGTCTGAAAATTTCTACGACTTCACCAGTCCAAATGTTTGGCCTCCAAACTCCCCAGACCTTAACCCCATGGATTATTTTGTATGGGGCGCAGTCGAAAAAGACACCAATCGCACTTCCAGTAATACAAAAGCCCAGTTAATGGATAAAATTAAAACAGTTTTTGCGGCCCTTCCCAGGGAGACTGTAGCATCAGCTTGTTCGAGGTTCCGAAGCAGAATTGAAGCTGTGATCGATGCTAATGGTGGTTATTTTGAGTAAATCTTGTTGATAGTATTGTAATTAACTCTGCCTGTAATGTTTTTTTGTCAATTCATTAAATTTAATAGATACAAAGAAGATTTTCTTTTTCCTTACGAAACTGTCAAATTTATCCCGAACACCCTGTATATAAAAAAAAAAACAATTGTTTGTGTGCATGAACATGGGAATATCTGTATATTATTATTGTTAATAATAATATCTGACCTCCATGGAGTTGGAGACTCATTGTGGGAGATGCACACTATCATACACAGAACTCATTAAACTGTACTTTAATTTGATTCATTGTGGCTATATTCCCAACACACTCTACTCTACATGCAAAGAACCTTCTCCTCACTCCTCTGCTCACACCCTCCTTATACATTTTCAAGGGATGGCCTCTTGTTCTACCACCCCATCCCATTCTATGAAAAATCTCTTAAATGTCAACCTGATAACAATCCCTGACTAGCTTATATATCTCAATCATGTCCCCACTCTTCCTCCTATTCACAAGGCTTTACAATTTACATTCTTACACTCAAAGTTAAGCCACCCTCTCCTATGTCCTCTACACTTGAGTTTCTCATGATTTCACCCTGATCAGGATGAAACACCCTTATAAATTGATCACTGAATACCTCGACAATGTCTTCTGCAGCAGTTACCATTCTACCACTTTCATCCATTAACTTCATGTTACTTCAGTATTGTTCATTAATGATATAGGGAAGGATCTAAAAGGAATGGTTCATTTGTTCGCTGATGATGCAAAGTTGAGTAGGGCAATAGTGAATATAGAAGATGTCAAAATCTTGCAGGATGATTTGGATAGATTGGAGTTTTGGGCTAAGGAGAATGGATGTCAATTTAATGTGACAAAATGTAAGGTTATGCATTTTGGGGTGAATAGATTAGCAGCAGTATACCACATTGGTGGAACTGTACTCCAGGAGATTGATGAGGCCAGGGACTTGGAAGTGTTGGTGGATAGGGAAATGAAGTTTAGGGGACACATTGCAAAAGTGGCTAAATCAGCTCATCAAATCACTTGGTTGCTGAAAAATACTTTGACGAGCAGAGACAAGAAAGTTATTGTTCCTCTGTACCGAGCCTTGATAAGACCTCATCTCGACTACTGTACTCAAATTTGGTCACCTAGGTTTCTTCTTGATGGGGAGGAGGTGGAGAGGATCCAGAGGCGAGTGACCAAATTGATAGCAGGTCTATGGAATGAACCTTATGAGAACAGGTTGAAGATTTGTGGGTTGCAGAAATTGGTTGATAGGCAGAAAAGGGGAGATATGATTGAGACATTCAAATTGCTGAAGGGTTTCTATAGGATTAATTCAGAGGATATTTTTGAGATAAGGACTGGTGGTGGGAGAACTAGGGGGACATCTATGGAAGCTGGGCAAGAGTGTGGTTAGCAAAGGTGTTAGAGCTGGGTTCTTTACTTTTAGAGTGGTAAATGAGTGGAATAAGCTGCCAGAGTCTGTTGTGGGTGCTATGACAATGAATGAGTTCAAGGCAAGGTATGATAGATACTGTGAGAATGACGAATGGCGTGGACATGATGTTTAGGGCCTCCCTTGATGAGTCTAAGGACTCCCTGGAGTCGCCTGTAATAATAACAATGATCATTCTTCCTTCTACTTGCACATATCTAAAAAATTCTCTATGGTTTTTCTTTGCCTGATTTGCCAATTTCTGCTCATGCACTACTTTTGTTTTTCTTACTAACTGAGTCATTTTCCTGGTTTGTTCTTTATACTCTTCATGTGACTGATTATTACCATTATTCTTGTACTTCCTCCAAAGTACTTTCTTTTTCCAGATTTCATGCTTATGCTGCACTTTTATATATTTTACACCCACCTTATTCAGCCTTTTGGTCTTCGGAATACATTCACACATTGATGCTGTTTATGTATTTCTTTGTGAGTTCCTAAGAAGCTTTTATTTCCTTACTGCTCAACTCTTCGTTCCATGTTATAGGTCCAGACTGTCTCCTAAGCTTGTCATAATCACCAGATTTATAATTCCACATATGTCCTTTCCTCACAAAAGTCTGCATATGACTAGCCATGACGCATCACTTTCGCCAACTGGAGGAAAGTGTGAAACCCCCCCCTCACAATTACATCCTATAATGAAATGATCAGATCTAGAACTCTCGTTCCTCAATCCTCACGTGCCCTCCTTTACTTGCTGCCTGAGATAGCTATCTCTCAAGAAATTCATTTTCCTTATTCCCAAATGCTATCTCTTCATTTCAGTCTACACTGCCATAATTAAAATCACCAATAATAATTACCTTTCCTTTGTTCACTAATCCAAGTTGTTTATACATTTCTTCATCACCACCTCCACATTCCTTCCCAGGCCTATAGCAACATCCAACTAAATATGTCTTCCTCTCAACCTCCACGTTACACCACACCACCTCATAACCATTGTCACTATTTCCTCCCTTTCATGTCTACCTTATGTGGAATTAATTCTCCTGCTGTCATCAGCAGCACCCCCCCCCCCTTGCTCTCTCTATCCTCTCGAAAAATACTGTTCTGTCATAAGTACACAAAAAGTGTTCATTATTATTATTATATAGTCATATATATATATATATATATATAATACAATATATAATATATATACAATATCTCCCAGACCAACCCCTACGAGTGGCCGATAAACTGTCCAACTCAACACGTTGGTTCCGCTCAGTGATGGGCACCCCACCACTAAGTAGCACTGCTCATGTTCCAGAGACAAGCATCCACCGACATTGCCCCTCACGGACCGTGCTGGAGAACACCCTCCCCAGAGACTCAAAATGATCTTCCCGTTTCTATTCCTATTAAGATATCATCTTCATTCAACCATGTTTCATTTATTCCAGTGATTTTGGGTTGAATAAACTCGATCACTGAAACCATTTCATTCCCCTTATTTCTGATACTTCTGGCATTTGTAAACAAACATAGCAGTTCATTTTTAGGTGTATAGCTAGTCCTCTCCATGCCATGTTGGTTGTGATTCCCCCCCCCCCCCCCCCCCACACACACACCTGCCCAATCACCTTTATCACCACTTACCACATATATCTGCTCAGTTTCAACTTTCCACCCACATTGCATGTATAACTATACATACATTGTATTGTATATATATAATGTATATATATATATATTGTATGTATATTATATATTATATTATATATATATATATATATATATGGCTATATAATAATGATGATGATAAACACTTTTTGTGTATTTATGACAGATAGATATTGCAATTTGAAGGCAGTGTAAAAATAATCATAATTCACAAGTATGAATCTTTTTACAGTTGTTTCTCTATGTTAGCATTTTATTCATTTTCGTTTTTTAACCACATGTAATCAGCACTTGCGATGTTTCTGATATTGATATTTTTGTTAAAATGAAATCTAAAGTATATGAGATTTATTGTACTTACTGTGTGTCAGATATTTGTAATAATTTGAATGTTCTCCATTGTAATTTACTAAGTTATGGTGATATCTATTGTTCATTGTAAAGACATTCTCTTTTCGATACTGATGACATCAGCCATTATTAACTTCTTACTTACTGCTTAGTTGAACTAGTGTGCATGCTCACTGAGGAGATTGATGGGTGATTGACACCTGACAGAGAGAGAGAGAGAGTTCGGTATCAGGATAAGAATTTTAACATAACTGGTACAGCTGACATGATAATTAATTAACAGTAGGATTATCAGTGAAAGTATAGAGTCACTTTTTTCACAAATTTGAAAATTTTGGAAATCATAACCCATCCAGATACCATTAGTAGATGTGCTGTTAAGTGTGCAAAAATCACACAAACAACACTGTTAAAAAGAAGTATAATTTTTCACTCTTATTAATAACTGTAGACACATCAAAAAATCTTAAACTTTCACCAAACTGTATTATAGTTTTAACTTGCAAAACAGTGTTCAAAGAAGCCTTCTTTAAAATTTCTGTTTTCTAGTAGTCATTCACCATCAGAAGAAACTCATTTAGATAAATTTTCCAGTCTCTACCTTAACTTTCTTAATTCTCAATGCTAAAGAAACGAATGTCAAATTCTTTAAACTGTTAAAATGTAGTAAATGTAATTCATGAATTACAGTACTAAATCCAGGCATTAGGGACCTATCACCATTATGAAATCATTGAATTTTGGTGATAGTTTATAATATAAACATAACTAATAAGGGTTACTTAACAAAAACCTAAAAATGTACTCTAAATCTTACAAATAAACAAACAAAAAAAAATAGTAAATATGAAAGGCTTTCACATAAATATATCCCCTTTTTTACAAAGTAAATTTATTTTTTACATGAGAAACTAAAAATTCATAACAGACTATTAATATAATATAAATAAAACATTATTACAGTATTTGCTGTTGATAAAAAAAAAACAGTATATTAGATTATATCTTGTAATCTTCATAATTTATTTTTAACTATTTCATAAAAAAGATGTTTTATTAACTTACATTTCACTAAATTTCTAATCAGGATCATCAGAGCACAACACAGCATTTATACCCAACAGTATTCCCAAATGCTATCTCTTCATTTCAGTCTACACTGCCATAATTAAAATCACCAATAATAATTACCTTTCCTTTGTTCACTAATCCAAGTTGTTTATACATTTCTTCATCACCACCTCCACATTCCTTCCCAGGCCTATAGCAACATCCAACTAAATATGTCTTCCTCTCAACCTCCACGTTACACCACACCACCTCATAACCATTGTCACTATTTCCTCCCTTTCATGTCTACCTTATGTGGAATTAATTCTCCTGCTGTCATCAGCAGCACCCCCCCCCCCCTTGCTCTCTCTATCCTCTCGAAAAATACTGTTCTGTCATAAGTACACAAAAAGTGTTCATTATTATTATTATATAGTCATATATATATATATATATATATAATACAATATATAATATATATACAATATCTCCCAGACCAACCCCTACGAGTGGCCGATAAACTGTCCAACTCAACACGTTGGTTCCGCTCAGTGATGGGCACCCCACCACTAAGTAGCACTGCTCATGTTCCAGAGACAAGCATCCACCGACATTGCCCCTCACGGACCGTGCTGGAGAACACCCTCCCCAGAGACTCAAAATGATCTTCCCGTTTCTATTCCTATTAAGATATCATCTTCATTCAACCATGTTTCATTTATTCCAGTGATTTTGGGTTGAATAAACTCGATCACTGAAACCATTTCATTCCCCTTATTTCTGATACTTCTGGCATTTGTAAACAAACATAGCAGTTCATTTTTAGGTGTATAGCTAGTCCTCTCCATGCCATGTTGGTTGTGATTCCCCCCCCCCCCCCCCACACACACACCTGCCCAATCACCTTTATCACCACTTACCACATATATCTGCTCAGTTTCAACTTTCCACCCACATTGCATGTATAACTATACATACATTGTATTGTATATATATAATGTATATATATATATATTGTATGTATATTATATATTATATTATATATATATATATATATATGGCTATATAATAATGATGATGATAAACACTTTTTGTGTATTTATGACAGATAGATATTGCAATTTGAAGGCAGTGTAAAAATAATCATAATTCACAAGTATGAATCTTTTTACAGTTGTTTCTCTATGTTAGCATTTTATTCATTTTCGTTTTTTAACCACATGTAATCAGCACTTGCGATGTTTCTGATATTGATATTTTTGTTAAAATGAAATCTAAAGTATATGAGATTTATTGTACTTACTGTGTGTCAGATATTTGTAATAATTTGAATGTTCTCCATTGTAATTCACTAAGTTATGGTGATATCTATTGTTCATTGTAAAGACATTCTCTTTTCGATACTGATGACATCAGCCATTATTAACTTCTTACTTACTGCTTAGTTGAACTAGTGTGCATGCTCACTGAGGAGATTGATGGGTGATTGACACCTGACAGAGAGAGAGAGAGAGTTCGGTATCAGGATAAGAATTTTAACATAACTGGTACAGCTGACATGATAATTAATTAACAGTAGGATTATCAGTGAAAGTATAGAGTCACTTTTTTCACAAATTTGAAAATTTTGGAAATCATAACCCATCCAGATACCATTAGTAGATGTGCTGTTAAGTGTGCAAAAATCACACAAACAACACTGTTAAAAAGAAGTATAATTTTTCACTCTTATTAATAACTGTAGACACATCAAAAAATCTTAAACTTTCACCAAACTGTATTATAGTTTTAACTTGCAAAACAGTGTTCAAAGAAGCCTTCTTTAAAATTTCTGTTTTCTAGTAGTCATTCACCATCAGAAGAAACTCATTTAGATAAATTTTCCAGTCTCTACCTTAACTTTCTTAATTCTCAATGCTAAAGAAACGAATGTCAAATTCTTTAAACTGTTAAAATGTAGTAAATGTAATTCATGAATTACAGTACTAAATCCAGGCATTAGGGACCTATCACCATTATGAAATCATTGAATTTTGGTGATAGTTTATAATATAAACATAACTAATAAGGGTTACTTAACAAAAACCTAAAAATGTACTCTAAATCTTACAAATAAACAAACAAAAAAAAATAGTAAATATGAAAGGCTTTCACATAAATATATCCCCTTTTTTACAAAGTAAATTTATTTTTTACATGAGAAACTAAAAATTCATAACAGACTATTAATATAATATAAATAAAACATTATTACAGTATTTGCTGTTGATAAAAAAAAAACAGTATATTAGATTATATCTTGTAATCTTCATAATTTATTTTTAACTATTTCATAAAAAAGATGTTTTATTAACTTACATTTCACTAAATTTCTAATCAGGATCATCAGAGCACAACACAGCATTTATACCCAACAGTGAGTAAGTGAAACAATACAATTTTATTGGACAAATAATTGAAAGTCCTATTTTAGCACCCTCTAATGTAAAAAAAAATTATAATTTTATGTAAATTATGAATTGTCAGCTGTGTGGGAGTTGCTCTTAAGATAACAGTCTCCCAAATTTTTGGTAAATTAATGCAACCATATTTGTTCAGGTGTGGAGAATTCTTCGTAGCCATGGCTGAATCAAAAATAATATTTCAGATCTGTAACAACTTCTAAATAGTACATTAGTTTTCTTCCATCTAATCCTGTGTGAAGGGATGTCGAAATAAAAAAAAAGTCAGCAAATTATTGAAAAAAGTGACTTCCTGGCCAAAAGAAATCATCAAAAAAATAAAATCGATTCATATTACACCACCCTGCATTTATGGATTACCAAAAATCCACAAATCTAATATCCACCTACGTCCTATAGTCGATAGGATGTATGTGGATATTATAAAGCTAACATCCACTTTAAAACTAACCATTATGTCTGAATTTTTAAGAACATGATTTTCAACTAGTGATTTGAAATGGACTGAATTTTTTACAAAAGTAGAGGAGTTTTCAGTAAAGGGGACAAGAGACTTGGCTAACTGTTGGGCAAGTTTATACGAGGGTTATCTGTATTTTGAAGTTTGCTGCATTTCATTATAAACACAGGAAGATATCTACATAAAAAATCACATCATCATCCAGTCCAACAGTATGGCATTTTAAAAACACTTATACACAGAACTAGAGCCATTTGGTCTAATGATGCAGCTCTGTCCACAGAAATCAAATATCTGCACCATACTTCTTGGCCAGTGGCTACAATTCCTACCAAATAGATAAAAGACTACATAGCCCCATTACTTCTCCCTCCTCTAATATACAGGAGCACAACAGTACCATTTCTATTCCCTGTGTCAGAGGTACATCAGAAAAGATAGCCAAAGTACTAATGAAACATGGCCTTTGCACCACATTCAAACCTCATGTTAAATTAGCAACTCTGATCTGCTTGCCTAAGGATAAACTTCACCTTCTAGCACACCCTAGAATGTATGAAGTTCCTTGTGACTCTGACTTTGCCCATTATGGGTAGACAGGAAGATCTGTTAACATCCACCTGTAAGAACCTAAAAAATACATTCACTACCATTATGACTGGCAGAAAGACACTTTGGAAACTTCTTCACACAGGATTAGATGAAAGAAAACTAATGTGCTATTTAGAAGTTGTTACAGAACCAGAAGATTATTTTTTGAGTCAAGCATGGCTATGAAGAATTTTCCAAACCTGAACAAATATGGTTGCATTAATTTGCCAAAAATTTGGGAGACTTATCTTAAGAGCAACTCCCACAAAGCTGTAATTTTTTTTTTACAACATTAGTGGGTGCTAAAATAGGACTTTCGATCTTTTGTCTGGTAAAATTGTATTGTTTCACTTACTCAATGAGTTCCACTTTGTTCCAATTGTTTCACTTACTCAATGTCACGTATACATGCCGTATTTGCTCTGATGATGCTGATTTGAAATTCTGTGAAATATAAGCAAGTTAATAAAACATCTTTTTATAAAATAGTTCGATTGGTGTTGTTAATAATGTTAAAAATAAGTTGTGAATAACTGTCAACACCTAAGTTTATCTTTTAGATCTTACTAATCTTATTCAATTTATCCAATTTAAAATAATTTAATTTTGAATGTAAGTTAACTGTTGAAACATAATGTGGCATATTTACTCACCAGATACTCTATAATACATGACATTCATCTCTTAAGATTAAGCAAACATCCAAATTTGAATTACAACATAATAGAATCAGTTAAAGTGATCCTATTAAACTGTAGCAACCATTTCACTTTATTATCAAGTCCCAAGTCTTCAGTCTGCAGATCCATTCCTGTAGACTTCAAGAGGACATTCATAAGCAGATCTTGCCATTGGTGAAGTAGAAAAAAAGAGTCAACTTTTTAAACTGGAAATATGAAAGTAATTATTTACTTCTTTAAGAATAATTCCTTTCTTCAAAAAAAAAAAAAAAGCCAGAACTTAAATGCAATCACCTACTCTCCAACCAACAACATGCTGTGGGTTTAGATCCCACTGTAGGCATGTATGCTTTGGTGTATTTACGTTGTAGATGATTTCTGTTACTTCACGTGAGACCACAACCCTCCTCATAAGAGTTGGGAAGTACATGGGTGTGCTGAAAAGTGATAATCACCATGAAGGAATTGAAGTAGAACCATGTAACTTGCACATTATTTTACATCTTCCCCATGAAGTGTTAAACACTTCTTACAATGCTGCTGAATCATTGCAATCTTCTGAGGAAAAAAAAGTCTTTCTCTTGTTGCACAAACCAGTCCTCAGCTGCAGATATCACTTCATCATCCATGGTAAATTTTGTTCCTTTTAAGTTTCTTTAAATTTGGGAATAGGAATTAGTCAGATGAGGCCAGGGTGGGTGAGCAGACATTGAAACCTGAAAATGTGTATTGTCTGTTGGGTTTCATGAGCAGTGTGAGTAAGTGCATTGTCCTGCAAAACAACACGCCGCTGTTCAGCTTCTCACAGCATTTTCCTTTTAGTGAGCATTCAGACATTTGGATTTGGTGACCCTCTTCACTGAGAGCTTCTACATGTCTAGATGTTGGTGGATAATGACCCCAACTTGTTCACTGGATATCCCCAGAGTATTTGCAATCTTTTTGGCTGGTATTCATTTATCATCAAGGATCATGGCATACACTACATTGATATTTTCAGGTGTGATCACTGTGCACATGTGCTGGGGCACAGTTCCCTAAAGTCTTACACAAAGTTTAGTGAATCTCAATTATGGACTTTTCTTGCAGCACGAAAAATTTGATGATGGCCCTCACCTCTGTGTCTTCAAATTTCTTCAAAACCTACATGTCTTCTTATATATCCTAAAAGAAAAAATTATTACAATTTGATGAAACATAGCTGAGGCAGCCCTAATTCTAAGGAATTCTACCTTGCAAGAACATCATACATAAGTTATTGTTTACATAATCCTTTATTACTATGGAGGTCACTGAAGAGCACATCATACTTTATGGGTTCAAAACAGGCAACAATGCTGCTAACACTGAAAAAATGTGCAAGAAGTGTATGGCGATATTGTTTTCAATGTGCAAAAAGTACCAGTGATGGTTCCTAAAATTTTGACAAGGACTTTAGCTTGAAAAACTTCAGTCGCTCTGGATACCCTATCTATCTCGATAATGATATGCTGGAAGCCGCTATTGCAAGAAATGCCAATGCAATTGTCATTGACAATCCATTGCCATTTGCAAGAACTTGGAATGGTGTCTAAGCTCAGCAAGTGGATTCCTCACAAACTGACAAACAACAATCGAAGAGAGTGAGTCAACATCTGCACCGCTCTTCATTCTCAATAAGTTCAATCTTCAATCTTAATATTCTTGTGAAGTGGATACTTCATAAGAATATTAAGTGCCATAGGCAGTGAGTTCATTCAGGGGAACAGGCTAAACTTCAGCCAAAACAGACCTTCACCCTCAGAAGGTT
This sequence comes from Typopeltis vanoorti, assembly GCF_054136105.1. Taxonomy (NCBI): domain Eukaryota; kingdom Metazoa; phylum Arthropoda; class Arachnida; order Uropygi; family Thelyphonidae; genus Typopeltis; species Typopeltis vanoorti. Next base: position 12,809,666 of record NC_143569.1, read on the forward strand.
TTGTTAAGCGTTTGGTGGGATATGGCTGGTATTCTACACTTTGAACTCTTGCCACAAAACCAAACAATTACAGTGAAGTATACTGTGAATAACTTGATCGATTGAATCAGTTGAATGAAAACTGAAACAAAAGAGGTGTTCTCTGGTCAATCAAAAGTGTGTTGTTTTTCACTATGATAACACATGCTCTCATAGTGCAAGAATCACCTGTATCAAGATTGAGGAACTCAGCTGGTAAAATCTTCCACATCCTCCATATTCTCCTGATCTTGCACCTTAAGATTATCATTTACAGGTAACCCTCATGTAACGCAGTACTTATACAATGTGGTTTTGATATAATGCAGTATACAAATTGTAGTAACCCTTTATCTTTTCATATATTTTTCACTGTGCAAACTTAAAAATCAAATTTTATCTTTGTTAAATTTGCTTCTGCCATATCGCTCATGTAGTTATAAGTAGCGAATTTATATTAGGGGAAATACACTTTAGCACACATGTACGTCAGTTGTTTACCGTAAAGTGTTTATTTTGAAAATTGTCTTCGATTTCTGCCAGGAGAGTGCATTAAAAATCTTAAGTGTGTTAATCTCAAGCTGAGCACTTCATTTTCTGGTGAGTTACATACAATATGTAATGCTTTTTCTATGTAAAAAATTTATTTTTATAGTAATGACCACTTAGAGGGTTTTTGCAATATGGTTGAAAACGAAATTAGTGAATTAATTGATGGGGAAATAGATTTAAATGAGGAGGAACTGGTACAATTAATAGATGACGGCGAACCAAATGGCAGGAAAGTTCTGCCGAAGATGCTGATTGTTACAGATAATGATCCCTCAAAGGAGCACTTCAGAAAATTCACGAGACAATTGGATATTTGTTTAGCTCCATATTATGAACTTAAAAAAAATTGGAGCATACTGGTAAACAAATAAGAACCGGTAAGCAAGTTCTTATTTGTTTAATGTATAACTAAACCAGCCGAAGTATGCAATGAGAATTATACAAATGCTGTTCAAGAGATTTCAAGTGATGATGATTTCCGGCCACTCTTAAATAAAGAACATGTACGAAATGTTATTTTTGAAGACAATGATGACGATTAAAATATGCAGCTTATTTTATTTTGCCTTGCATTATGTGCAATGAAGTTTACGTACAATTTGTAAATTTTATAAATTTATACTATGTATTTGTTGCCTAGTTTATATGTTTTCTTAAATTAAATGAATTACCTGAATTAAATAAAAATATATTTTTGTTGGATATTTCATTGTAGTTTATATAATTTTAAAAAAAAGAAGATTTTGGAAGATAACCCTACTTCTTCTATGTGATCTGAGTCTCGCATAACACGATTTATATAACTCAGCATTTCTATGAAAGCTAACATCCACTTTATACGAGGGTTACCTGTATTTTGAAGTTTGCGGCATTTCGTTAATGAAAAACAATACAGTACATTAGAGACACTGAAATTGAGCCTTTCTAACTTCTTTGACTTCAAACCTCCTGCATTCTATAGAAATGGCAGTATGAAACTTTCTCAACATTAGAAGAACTTTATTGATTCAAATGGAGAATACTTGTTTAAATTAGCAACTGATTTATCTTTTATATCCTTTCAAAACTTAATGCTAAAACCCAACATGAGTTGTTTTTCATAAGTTGCACATCTAATTTACATCCCTAAATAAGAGACTTTCTAAAATCTGCAATTTTTCTTCGAGACAAAACCTAAAACAAGAAAATATTCTTGTTTTAATCCTTTACACAAGCATCAGCAAACAAAAGTTTACATGTTAAATATCTTCACGATAGGGTTACTTTTATGTTATAGCTGCTGACTTCACATCAGATTACTTCTGAAAATACTTCATCATCATCATAATCATCAAATTCCTGACATGTACCCTCAAAGAGTGTACAGGATATGATAGTACTACATGAAAAATTTACATCATTACTAACTTCCTATCAATAATTTTCCTCCAAATCAGTTTGCCACTTGTCAAGACTCCAATATTATCATTATCAGATCTTATATTTTTATCATCTAAGGCACATTGTAGCGTATCAATCCACCTATATCTTGGTCTTCCTTTGGGTCGTTTTCCTGTCAACCTGGCAGTGAATACATGTTTTGCTATTCTTTCCTCGCCCATTCTATTTAAGTGACCATACCATCTGAGATTAGCTCTGCTAATGCATTCCTGGATGCCGAAGTGTCAAGTTCTTTCCTAATATCCTTGTTTTTAATATGATATTGCCATTGATGGCATCTATTCACACCTCTAATCTTTCTCAGGACTCTTATATCTGCAGTCTCTAGTCTTTGGTCAAGTGTTTTACTTCTTACCCAGCTCTCAGATCCATCAGTTAAAACTGGTTTGAACACTATCTTGTATACAGCTAATTTAGTGTTCTGACTAATTTCTCTTTTATTCCATATGAATTTATTTAATTGACTTCCTACCATAGCAGCGTTGTTGATTCTGTTGTCTATTTCCATATTTAATTTACCATCTTCAGTAAAAATCGTGCCTAAGTAGCTGAAATGTTTTACTCGTTCCACAGGTTCCCCGTTCACAACACAGTTGACATTTTCAACAATTCTACCTATTTTCATTATCTATGTCTTTTTATTGCTCACCTTCATACCATATCTATTACAGCAGTTATTCAGGGACTCTTGCAAACTTGTAGCAGATTTATTTAGAAGTATAACATCGTCTGCATAAAGAAAAGAGCTGACATTAACATCTCCAATCCTGATATCATGTTTAATACCACTTTCCTTCATAATATAATACATATAGATAATGAATAACAGAGGGGATAATGTACATCCTTGTCTCACACCGATTTAACATTAAACCATCTTCCTGTACTTCCTTCAATTCTAACTGCCGATTTACAACTCAAATACAGACTAAGTATTGCTTCGTATAATACCCCATTGACACCATATAACTGTAGCATATTGAATAGCTTCTCTCTTGGCACCTTGTCATATGCCTTTTACAAATCGACAAAACTTAAATACAGATCTTTGTTATATTCCCATGATTTCTCAACTATTTGTTGTAAAGTGAAGATTTGAGCCTGATAGCCTCTATTTGGCCTGAATCCAGCTTGTTCTTCACCAAGCTTTTCTTCCACAATTCTTCTCCACCGTTTCTCAAGTATGCTTGCATAGATCTTGCCAGGAACACTCAGTAGGGAAATACCTCTGTAATTCTCACCTTCAGTTTTATTTCCCTTTTTATATATGGGTACTATGAGAGCTCTACTCCAATCATCGGGAATTCTTCCCTCTGTCCAGACTTTCTGAACTATGCAGTGCAGCCACTGTAAGACTTTTATACCACCATATTTCAGCATTTCTGGTCGAATATCATCGACTCCTGCTCCCTTTCCACATTTCAAGCCTTTGATGGCTTTTTCTACTTCAAGTATGGAATGGATATGTATTCCTGACTGTATGCCTGTTGTGTGTTTTTTACCACTGTACAAGCACTGCTTGTTTCACTTAGCAATTTTTCGAAGTAATTACTCCATACTTCAAGAATATATTTTTCTCCTGTTTTCATGTAACCTTTATCATCCCTAACTCCTTTTACAGCTCTCTTTTCTCCATTTCTAAGCTTCTTCAACAACCTCCAGAATATCTTAACACCTTCTTGATATTTATTTTCTATATTCTTACCAAAGTCCTCCCATGACTTTTGTTTAGCTAGTTTTACACATTGTTTAGCTTTCTTACATTTGTCTCTGTATTCTGTAAGAGTAAAAGCTGACTTATTTGCCAGGAACTTTTGATATGCTTTCTTCTTTTCCTTCACTGCCTCTTTAACTCTTCCTGTGTCCACCACGGAGTTCTGATTTTTTTTATCCTTGCACACAACCTCACCACATGCCTCTCTGGCAGAATCAATCAATGTTTCCTTCAGAGTTTGCCACTGAATCTCCAAGGTTTGATTCCTGTTCTCAAACTCTTTCATTTTCTTTTCAATAATATTTCTGTATTTTAGTCTACAGTTCACATCTGAGAGCTGCTCAACTTTTATTCGCTTTAAAACTTTCTTACATGTTATTCTTTTCAATATGAAATTCAATTTTATCCTGCTCAAGACTAAATAGTGATCGCTTCCAATTTCAAATCCTCTGTACACTCTGGTGTCCTGCACCAGGGAGAAAACATCACTATCAACAATAACATAGTCAATGAGACTTTTCTTATTCCTTGCCTCTTCTCTCCATGTGAATTTGTGCACATTTTTATGTTGGAACATGGTGTTAGTAATAACCAGTCCATGACCTGAGCAGAAATCTAACAGATATTTGTCATTATTATTAGCTTTGCTCTTTTCTCCAAATTTTCCCAAAAGAATTTTGTATGTCTGACAATCATTTCCTACTCTGCTATTTAGATCCCCAACAAGGACCAACTTTTCCTTTTTCATTGTGTCAGTTGCTTTTTCTAAAGCCTCAAAAAATTCCTCCAATTCTACCTTAGTAGAACCTTCTGTGGGACCATAGGCACAAATAAGTCTCATTGTCCAATTCCCACTCTGATATTTGCCCACATCACTCTACTTGAGACTGCCTGTCATTCAAGGAGATTAGCCTCGTATTTTGTGTTCAGTCACCCCTATTATGTCGATCTGGTACTTATCTAATTCCTCAGCTAGCTCCATTTCTTTGCCATTCAGGCTTCTTATGTTGGTCGTACACCAATCTTCAACTCTGGTGATGTTGAGTTGGGGTGTGCTTTCAGATTTGTTCCAGTAGCTGACTTTTCGTTGTTTGCCCTAGTTCCCTGGTGAAAGCAACGGGGCCTTGTTTAACCGTGCGACGCCCCAGCTGGCATGAAATTTTGTCATGTTTTACCATCATTTTCTATATTGGTCTAAGCCAATAAGAATACAATTTGGTCGGCTAAATCCCAAATTGCCAGCCCTTCCTCATTTGTTCAGTATCCAGGTAGATACCCAACAGGGTGCACCACGAGAAGGTGAGGATTGGACATTAGGTCCGAAGCCCTGGTCTCGTCTTCACATTCCTTTAAAGGCTATGTGGCGGTCTCCTCTTAGTTATACAGCTTTGACCCTTACATAAACAGCAGAACTGATTTACATCTCAAAGCATGTGACCACATCTGAAAGGAAGTGTGCAACGGTATATCCCCCTTTCAGATGTGTATATTGTCAAGCATTATAGGAAGAGTCATTTTAATCCCGGTAAAGGTCAAAACATGTTGAATAGTGACTCTTCTCATAATGATGGTAACATAATTTGGTAAAGCATTAGGCTTTTCACCCAAGGTTCCAGAAATCAAGTACTGTTTCACTTTTTTCTGAAGCAGGTGGTGGATGAAGCAAAAATGAAGAACAAGAAGATGAAGATTGCAAGTCTCCTGCCACACTATGATAGAGGTGAATTGAGGAGGAGGACGTATAGCAAATGGATCAATACACAGGTTGAGGAAAAGGAATGTGAGATTTATGTACCTGTGGTCCATGTTTGAGAAAAAAGGATTTGTGGAATGCTGATGGACTGCGTTCTAAATGGTTTTGGTGTTAGGTGTCTAGAGAGAGAGAGAGAGAGAGAACTTTATTTACTGACCATGCTGCAGTGCAAATTCAGGAAAACTTAAGGTGAGAGCAGGTGAGTTTGTATGAATGCGCTCGTGAGGGGAGTGAGTGTGAAATGACCAAGTGCCTAGTCTCTCTAGTAAAAATATTGTATAGAGTAGTCAATTCAGGAAGTAAGTGGGATTTGGCTCCTATAGGAATGCTTCAGTTTCTATATACTAATGTAAGAATAAGAGGTAGGAGTTTTTGGCATTGGCTAATACCAACTTGCCAAAAGTTAGACACATCAGTGATACTTATGTACCAACAGATTATTATTATTATTTAGGACTCCAAGAAGTCAAAAGACTCATTGCAGGAGGTCCTTCCTAGGAAACACAAGTCTATCAAGACTCATTGTGGGAGGTCCCTCCTAGAAAACACAAAGTCTATCATACCACTCCTTAAACTCATTGACCGTTCTCGCTCTTACCACTCTATCAGGCAATGCATTCCACGGTTCAACCACCCTCCATTCAAAGAAACCACTCTTCACCCTCTTGCTCACAGTTTCCTTTCGTAACTTCCAGGGATGGCCCTTCGTCATCACTCCTTCCAGCTTTTCAACCAAGCAAAAGAACTCCCAGTGTCAACCCTGTAACAACCTCTCAACAGTTTAAAAGTCTCAATCAACCTTTCCTTCTTCTATCCACCAAACTCTGCAGTCTTTCTTTCAACCGATCCTCATAACTAACATTGTACAGTCTTGAAACTGTCTTTGTTATCCGCCTCTGTACCCTTTCCACACTTAATTTATCCCCTTTAAATCCTGGTGACCAAATCTGAGAACAATAGTCCAAATGTGGTCTGATCAGAGTTTTATACAATGGAATGATAACTCTTTTATCTCTGTAGGTCAACATCCTTCTCATTATTGCAGCAATCCTCTGTGTTACCTTCATCACCTTTGCAATATGTCCCTTGAATTTCATGTTTCTATCAATCATCAACTCTAGATCTCTTCTCTCCCCTACTTCCTCCAGTATATCTCCTCCAATAGAGTATGCAGCATCCCATCGATGTGTCCCAAACCTCAAGACCTTATATCAGTACCACATCTGCAGTATTACTAATAACCCTTCCCAGCTTCACATCATCTGCAAACAACTGAATATCTACCTGCAATCCACTGACAATGTCATTGATATAAAGGTTAAACAATATAGGTCCCAGTGGGACCTATATTGTATAATATATATATATAGGGCCCTGTGGGTCCCCATTTGTAACACTCTGCCTCCTTGAAACTGCTCCACCATACACAACTCTCTGATACCTATCGGACAGCCAATCCTGAATCCAGTTGACCGATAGGTATCAGAGAGTTGTGTATGACATCCAAACCTATGTGCTTCAACTTAAATGTCAGCTTATCATGTGGCGTCCTGTCAAATGCCTTCACTAAATCCAAGAAAATGGCAGTATATGCCTTTCTTCATCTACTGCTCTTGTAACTTTATTATAAAAGGCTGGCATATTACTAAAACAAGAGCACCCCCATACAAATCGATGTTGACTCTCACAGATAACATTACCCTCATCTGCTCAATGCTGTATACAGTCCCTCACTAATTTCTCCAAGATCTTAACAACTACTGATGACACACAAACTGGCCAATAATTAGACACTTCCAGTCTGCTTCCGCCCTTATGCAATAGCACTATCATACCTTCCTTCCATTCCCTGGGCACCTTTCCCATAGCCAGGCTTTCATTGAAAAGCCAGTTCAAAGCAGCTGTCAGTTCCTTAGCACATTCTCTCGAAACTCGTGGTGAAATACCATTCACTCCCACAGCTTTACTGACATTCAGAGTATTCAGTTTTTGGAACACATTCTCCTCCTGCACCGCGAACCTCCCCTATCCCTCTAGTATTAAAATTTACTCCTCCAGGATGAAATACACCAATAAAGTGTTCATTGAATAATTCCACTATGTACTCTGCATCAGTCACTCTATTTCCATTTTATCCCACAATGTCATTCTTCCACAATCATTTCTCCTCCTACTGGCCACATAGCTAAAAAATTACCTAGGATTTTCTTTGGATCTTAGGGCCAGTCTCTTCTCATATTCCAGTTTCACCTTCCTTACCATACTAGTCACTCTCCTGGCCTGTATCTTATATTCTTAATGCATCTGCTCTTCACCTGTCTCCTTATATCTCTTCCATAGCCTCTTTTTTAACATGTAGCTCCTGTTTAATATTGTTTGTCATCCAAGATCCAAATTGGATCTTGGATTACAAACCAAATTGTCCTTTTCATTATTTTCTTTATTTGTGGAATACAGCTTACTATCGCCACTAACAAATATTACTTCACAATTCCCCAGGCACTAATGATATCCTGACCTTCCAATTCCTCCCTCCATGAAACTTCCCCAAGTTGATGTCTAAGACTATTATAATCACCTACCTTATAATTCCACATAGATTCCTGCCTCTTTGATGCTCCTGCATGTCTATTCATCTTCCAAGTCAAAACCACATGGTCACTCTCTCCAACTGGTGGGAGAGATGTCATCTCGGTTATTACTAACTCTTCTGATGCTATGACCAAATCCAAAACTCCTGAACCTCTTATTCCCTCTATTACATATTGCCTTAGATATTTGTCCCTCAGAAATTTTAGAACTTCTATTCCCTTATTGCTACATGCATCTTCCTCTCCCCAATTTATACTGCTGTGGTTAAAATCTTCCATAACAATCATTCTTCTTGCACTTGCCAAGCTCAACTGTCTAAACATCTCCTGGTCCTCACCCCTCTGTGCTCCTTGGTTTGTAGCAGCACCCACTAAATATCCTGTCTTGCCTATTTCTACCTCACGCCATATGCTTTCAAAATCATTAGTGTCACTGCCTTCCAAAGCTTCCACTCTTAGAGGACATAAGTCACTTATAAGCAGTACTCCACCACCACGCTTTCCATTTCTATCCTGCCGAAAAATGCTGTACCCTACCACTTCTTTTCCTGTTATTATATCTTCTTCTGTCAACCACGTCTCGGTGATCCCAATAATCTTTGGCCAGACTGATGCCATCAGCACCACGAATTCCTCTCCTTTATTCTATTCCGGATACTCCTGGTGTTAGCATAAAAATGCCACTATTTCTATACCCAGCATTATCCCCTCTAGACTCCACTGGGCTCAATGCTACCTGATGTTTTCCCCTTTCTCCCAAGTACCCTTTCCCACAAGAGGTCACCCCTGCTACCATCCACCTTGGGCATTCTAGTTTCCCTGCATTGACACACCGACTTGTTCAGAACAGCAATCTCTCTAGATGCCTATGTCCTTCCTCATTCGAATGCAAGCAGTCTCTTGCATACAATTCCTGTCTATCCTCAAATGCCCTCCAAGCATCCACATATTCCAATCCTCTCTTCTGACACATTCTAGCTATTATGTCATTCAATATTACCGCTCTTCTGCTCAGCTCGTCGCAGTCATACCTAGGCAACACGCACACTATCTTTCCTCTCTGCGTCTTCTTTCGTACTGCCTTAAGCAAGAATCTCATATCTATCGCTGCCCAATTTACATTACCTCTCAAGTCATTTGTTCCTACCATCACAATCATCTCATCCACCCTTTCACCCCTCTTAATTACCATAACCACAGTTTCTGTTGTTTCTCCAGGCAAACATTCCTCACACATCCTATCTTGCACACTACGGATCATTGAGTCACCATACATTACAACTCTTACCATTCCCTCTCTCCTACTGTTTCCATTCCCTCCTCTTCTATCATTGAAGTAATTACGGGGATAAAATGTGAAGGGTTTAGTATTTTCAGTGAAGGTAGAGAAGATAATATGTGGAGAAGAGTACTGCTTATGATAGCAGATGAATTCCAGACAAAATGGCAGGAGGGCAGTTGCTCATTTGAGACATTCTGGTATTAGATGAAGGCCATAAGACAAAATATAAGGTTTGTTGGTTGGTTGCTATATATGCGGTAGGTTTTAAGAATGATCTGGAGGACATGCATTGGCAAATTAGTACAATGAGTGCAAGTCAAGTGATTATTATGGGAGGGGGGATTAAACTGTGGAGATATAGATCGGAAGGGAGAGAGATCACGTGGCTAGAACAAAATGGAATTTGTACATTTACTGAGAGATAATTTTTTGTAGCAGCATGTGATGGAGGGGAGTGCAAGAGCATTGGATCCAGTCATAGGATCAGAAGAGCCATCCATAACCAAGGTGGCCACATTACCTCTGATTTGTGAAAGTGATCGTGCAGTCTTGACTTGGGATATTGTGAAGAAGAAGAATTCCACATATACGCCTTCTCTCAAGAATGGGTATATGTGGAATTACAAGGCAGATGATTATGACAAGCTTAGGAGGATGCTTCAAGCTGTACCATGGCATAAAACCAGCATGGAAAGGATGTTCATAGTACTTAGTAGATGGTTAAAGGGCATCTAGAGGAAGCTGTATTAAATTGTCTATTTAAGGTAAGGAGCGACAAATTAATAATGTCATTAAGCATGAGCTGCAGAAAAAGAAAATGCTGTAGAGGATATATAAGGAGAAAGGTGACTAGCAAACTCATGAACAGTACAGGGCTCGTGCAAGAAACTTAGCTAGTATGATGAGCTAGGCAAAATCAGAAGACGAGAAGAAACTAGACAAGCAGACCAAAGGGAGCTCCAAAGAGTTCTTTCCTTATGTGGCAAACAGGAAGAAAAATAACTATGCGAGAATAACTTTAATGAGTGATGAATATGAGCACGAGGTGACAGAAGCAGATAAAATAGTCATGTTACTGAGTGACCACTTTGTAAGGGTTTATCATCCAAGCAAGGTTAATTTTGTGACATGTGATAGAGACTTATGTAGGAACAGAGGTCGATGAATTGGAGGTTCTTAGGGCATTGCAGAATCTGAATGTAAATACTGCTGTGGGATTAGCTGGGATATCTGGTTGCATTTTGTAAGAATGTGCACAGGAACTGGCAGTCCCTCTGAATTGGCTCTTTAATTTCAGTCAGCTCAGTAGAGTTCAAAGGGAGTGCAAAGAAGGCAAAATAATTCTCTTCCATAAGGGAAGTTTTAAGACTGCAGAGCAAATTATTGACCAATCATCTCAGGAGTGGTTGTAAAAGTACTGGAAAAATTGGTTCAAAATGAGAATTCAAAAATGGGCAGATTAGAATATGATACTATATGATAAATTTAGTTTAATCCTTTATCCAAGTGTGAGCAAACAAAGTTTGCACCTGAAAGTATCTTCAGGACTGGGGTGAGGTAGTACAACACCAGGCAACTCGTTGCAAAGGTGGAGCAAGCTAACATCACTCCTATCTCAGTATCTCCAATAATCAAAAAGTATACATAGGCACAGAGTCAAGGTAAAAAGTGGTTTGTCACAAGGTTCAATGCTTTGACCACTTCTGTCTAATTTGTACAAAAAGATATAGGAAATAACCTGAATGGAAATATTCAGTATTTGATAATGATGCATAGTTCATTATCATCATCATGAAATTCCTGACATGTATCCTCAAGGGGGGGGGGGGGTACTACATGAAAAACTTACATCATTATTAACTTCTGATCTACAATTTTCCTCCATATTTATCTGTTACCTGTCAAGACTCCAACATTATAAGATCTTATATTTGTGCCTTCTAAGGCACTTTTTATATCAATCTACCTATATTTTGGTCTTCCTTTGGGTATTTTTTCTGCCAACCTGGCAGAAAAAAAAACACTTGTTTTGCTAATCTTTTCTCTCCCATTCTGTTAAGTGACAATATCAAGTTCTTTCCTAATATCCTCATTTTTAATATGATATTGCCATTGATGCCATCTGTTCATGCCTCTAATCTTTCTCAGGACTCTCATATCTGTGGTCTCTAGTCTTTGGTCAAGTGTTTTTATTTCTAATCCAGCTCTCAGATCCATAATTAAAATTGGTTTGAATGCTGTCTTGAATACAGCTAATTTAGTGTTTTGACTAATTTCTCTCTTATTCCATATAAATTTATTCATCATTTTATTCACTTCCTACCATACCAGCTTTGTTGATTCTGTTGTCTATTTCCATATTTAATTTATCATGTTCATTATAAATTATGTCTAGTTAGCTGAAATGTTTTACTTGTTCTATAGGTTCTTCATTCACAATGCAAGTGATATTTTCAATGCTTCTGCCTATTTTCATTGTCTTCGTCTTGTTATTGCCGACTTTCATACCACAGTAGTTATTCGATTTAGTCAGGGAATCTTGCAGATTTGTACTGGATTTATTTAGAAATATAACATCCTTTATCCTCTGCATAAAGTAAAGAGCTGAGATTAACATCTTCAATTTTGATATCAGATTTAAAACCACATTCCTTCATAATGTGATCCATATAGATAATAAATAACAGAGGGGATAATGTACATCTTTGTCTGAAACCAGAGTTAACATAAAAACATCTTTTTGTACTTCCTTTAATTCTAATTGTTGCCTTACAACTCAAAGACTAAGTGTTGCTTGATATAATGCCCCATTGACACCATATAACTGCAGTATATTGAATAGCTTTTCTCTTGGCAACTTTTCATATGGCTTTTCCAGATCTACAAACTTAAATATAGATCTTTGTTATATTCCCATGATTTCTTAACTGTTTGTCATAAAGTGATAATCTGATGCTGACAGCCTCTATTTTGGTTGAATCGAGTTTGTTCTTCACCAAGCTTCTCTTCCACAATCCTTCTCAACTGTTTCTCAAGTATACTTGCATAAAGCTTACCAGGAACACTCAGTAGAGAAATACTTCTGTAATTCTGACATTCAGTTATATTTCCCTTTTTATATATGGGTACTATGAAAGCTCTACTTCAATCATCTGGAATTCATTCCTCTGTCCAGGCCTTCTGAACTATACAGTGCAGCCACTGTAAGACTTTTATGCCACCATATTTCAGCATTTCTGGTCGAATATGATCTATCTAGCTGCCTTTCCACATTTCAGGCTTTTGATAGCTTTTTCTTCAAGTTTGGATATGTATTCCTGATTGCATGCTTGTTGAGTGTTTACCACAGTGGTATCTCTGATTGTTTCATTTAGGAATTTTTCAAAGTAATTACCTCATACACCAAGGATATCTTTTTCTTCAGTTTTTATGTCACCTTTATCATTTCTAATTCCTTTTATAGCACTCTTTCCTCCATTTTTGAGCTTTTTCAACAGTCCCCAGAATATCTTGCAAACTTCCTGATATTTATTTTCTATGTTCTTACCAGAGTCTTCCCATGACTTTTGTTTAGCTAGTTTTACATGGTGTTTAGCTTTCTTACAGTTGTCTCTATATTCTCTAAGAGCACAAACTGACTATTTGCCATGAGCTTTCAATATGCTTTCTTCTTTTCCTTCATTGCTTCTTTAACTTCTTTTTCTGATTTTTCTATCCTTGCAGACAATTCTCACCAGATGCATCAGTCAATGTTTTCTTTTTGATTTTCCTCTGAATCTCCACGGTTTGGTTCCTTCTCAAATTCTTTAGTCTACAGTTTTTTTTAATCTACAGTTCACATCTGAGAGCTGCTTTTATTTGCTTTAAAACTTTCTTACATGTTTTTCTTTTCAATATGAAATTTAATTTTATCCTGCTCAAGACTAAATGGTACTCACTTCCAATTTCAAATCCTCTGTACACTGTAGTGTCCTGCACTAGTGAGAAAACATCACTATCAACAATAACATAGTCAGTGAGACTTTTCTTATTCCTTGCCTCTTCTCTCCATGTGAATTTGTGCACATTTTTATGTTAGAACATTGTGTTAGTAATAACCAGTCCATGTCCTGAGCAGAAATCTAACTGGTATTTGCCATTATTATTAGCTTTGCTCTTTCTCCAAATTTTCCCAAAATATTTTGTATGTCTGACAATCATTTCCGATTCTACTATTTAGGTCCCCAACAAGGACCAACTTTTCCTTTTTCATTGTGTCAGTAGCTTTCTCTAGAGCCTCAAAAATTCCTCCACGTCTACCTTAGTAGAGCCTTCTGTGGGGTCTCATTGTACAGTTCCCCATTCTTATATTTGCTCACATCAATCACTCTACTTGAGACTGCCTGCCATTCAAGAAGATTAGCCTCGTATTTAGTGTTGAATACTATGGCTATACCTTCTTTTCCTTGACTGTCATTCCCTGAATATAACATTTGCATTTATTGCTCAGAAAGATCTCACCAGTTTTTGTCTTTTTTGTTTCAGTCACCCCTATTATGTTGATCTAGTACTTATCTAATTCCTCAGCTAGCTCCATTTCTTTGCCATTCAGGCTTCTTATGTTGAATTCTTGAACTCTGGTGATGTTGAGTTGAGATGTGTTTCGGGATTTGTTCCACTAGCTGACTTTTTATTGTTCACCCTGGCTCCCTGGCGAAAACAATGGGATCAGAGCCTTGTTTAACCGGGCGACGCCATTTCTAGCCGGCATGAAATTTTGTCATGTTTTACCATCATTTTCTATATTGGTTTAAGCCAATAAGAATACAATTTGGTCAGCTGAATCCCAAATTGCCAGCTCTTCCTCGTTCGTTCAGTATCCAGGTAGATACCCAACAGGGTGCACCACGAGAAGGTGAGGATTGGACATTAGGTCAGAAGCCCTGGTCAGTTCTCTAAATTTCTTTAAAAGCCATGTAGAAGTCTCTTCTTAGTTATATACCGTTGACCCTTAAGCACCCTGCAAAATTAGGTTTAACATAGTGATAGTGAATCAAGGCAATTTATGTATTTAGGGATAAATAGATTGCAAGCTGTGTACCACATTGATGAAACTATACTCCAGGATATGGATGAAGCTAGGGATTAAGGGGGGGGAGTGATGGTAGACAGTTGGAGTTCAGCGGACATATTGCTAAGGTAGCTGATAAGATTACTTGGCTATTGAAGAGCACATTAACAAGTAGAGATAATAAAGTTTGTTATTCCTCTTTATAAAGCCTTGATATGTCCACATCCAGAGTCTAGTCTGTTGAATTTTTTAGAGATGAAGAAGTGGTGGAGAGGTTCAGAGGTGACTGACGAAGATGGTGAGTGGTTTGTAGAACGTTCCCTATGAGGATAATTTGAGGGTGTGTTGATTGCAGAAGTTGGTATGTAGGCAATAAAGTGGTTATATGATAAAAACATTTAAATTTCTTAAAGAGTTTTATAGGATTGATACAGGAGAAATGGTTCAGCACTTGGCTAGAAGGCACAACAAGAGGTCATCCTTGGAAGTTGAGAAAAAGTGTGGTTTGTAAGAGTGTGAGGACTAGATTTTTTTTTTCTGTGGAGAGTTGTGAATGAATGAAATGGATTGCCAGAGTCACTTGTTAGTTCTTTGTGTGTTAATGGGTTCAAGGAGAGGTATGATAGATTGTGTGGATAGTTTGAGTCTCCTGCGATGAGTTCTCGGACTCCTTGGAGGTGCCCGTACAATAATAATAATAATTGTGTCTTTGATTATTAATGACTTCAGAAAGCTAATTACAATACAAGCCTTTGCTCTGTGATTAACTTTCTAAAATTATGATTTTTGAAAGATGTTGTTCAAAAATACAAAAACACTGTGGGAAAAAATCTCGCACACCTAATCACAATCACAAAAAAAAAACAGTACAGTTAAAATCCACAACTACTACAACCATCACACTTCTGTTTTGTTGTTGTTTTTAATTCACTGAATTCTGACATTACCACCCTGATTGCCAGCAAAGGTTGGTCAATTGGTAGAGCCTTTGCTACTAATGGCTCAGTTAAGTAAGTTTGAGCGCATTTAGTAGTTGGAAGGGGACCAATCGTTCGATGCTGTTGGCACACTCTCCCTCGATGAGTCTTTGGACTCCCTGGAGGTGTCAAATAATAATAACTATAAAAGTAAAAGCAATTTAATCAACTAGTTGCCTATGTTCTGTGACTTACTTTTTCAGGAATATTATTATTTCTCCACTTGTGTAAAGAATACTATAAATTTAACATAGAATTATATGAAAACAACTTTTGTTTAGACATTCATTCTTAAGTCTGCGTGGATGCAATTATTTTTTTTCTTTAACAAAAAAAAAAATTAAACAATATTCTTTTTGTCATGTTTAAGGGAAAAAAGCTATAAAAACTGCTCTACTTCGTTGGATTTTAAATTAAATTTAGGAAGTGAAAGAAGCTTGAAAATCAGCTGCACTGAGATTTTTCTTTAATTCATAGGCCTTATTTTTCTGTGAATGAAGTATTAAAAATTATTGGGTCTAAGTGAGATATTACCATTTAATTAAATTGCCATCTAAAGTTGAGTTTTTGTGTGTGTGTGTGTGTGTGTGTGTGTGTGTGTGTGTGTGTGTGTGTGTGTGTGTGTGTGTGTGTGTGTGTGTGTGTTCACTCGTGCACGTGTGATGTTTTGTGCTTGTATACATGAATTATACATCTCTATGACATATCTATGAATGTGTATTGATGAAACTTAGATTTATAAATGCTTGAAAAGTTTAACAAAGGAGATTTTTGTTTGTAAAATTTTGAACTTGATGTTTTTAAATTTGAAGATAAGTTTGACATAAATTTAACTAAGATAAGATACTGAAGATGAGTTTGAAGGTAAATTTGATGATAGATTTATGCAAAAGTGGGGAAATGTCACCTTTTTTTTTTTTTTTTTTTTTTAATTCTATGCAAACAAATGCATATATGAAATGTGACAATTTAATTCCCGGAATGCACCTGTAAAAATCCTACATTCGGAACTATACATTGGTGGCTACTGTTGTCTTCAAAGTAGTCCCCTTGTGCATTTATACACTGGTTTAGACAGTGTTCCCATTTTTTGGAAACAGTCCTGGAACTCTTTTTCTGGAATACTCTGGAATTTCTTTATCACATTATGCTGGATATCTGTGATGTCAGAAAATCTTTTCCCTTTTAGCCCAGTCTTTAATTTTGGAAACAGCCAGAAAACATAGGATGCTAAGTCGAGTGAATAAGTAAGACCTAATTCGGTAATAGATTTTTTTTTGGTCAGAAACTCTCTCATGATGAGCGCACCGTTGTGCGCTCATCGTGAGAGAGTGGATTGGCTCATCGTCGTGATCTCAGATCCACTTGTAAGACATAGGTCTTTTTCTCTAAACAGAATCTCGTAATCTTTACAGCACCTCTAAATAGCATTGTTGGTTGACTGTTTGTGCCTGTTCAATGAATTCAAAGGAATATTCCCTTGTGATCAAAGAAACACACCAGCATGGTCTTGAATGTGAAGGTGATATGTGTACTTTTTTCAGATGTACTGAACATGGGATTTTCCAATGCATGCTCTGGCATTTTTTTTTTGAGATCGTACTGGAAGCACCAGGTTTTGTCACCCATAATTACTCTCAGAAATGAGTGCTTATTTGCAGAAAGATCAGTCGCAACTTGAAGCTGCTGCTGCTTCTGTTTGTCCATCAAGATCTGATGCACGAACTTCATAGAAATCTTTCGCACACCTAATTCTTCAGTTAAAATTACCCTAACTGTTTCTTAATTCATTTGCAATTCATCAGCCATTAATCGCACACTTAATCGTCTGTCAGACCATACCAAATCTTGCACTCTGTTCACACGTGCATCCATCATTTTTGTTTTGGCTGCCTGCTTCTGGGTCATCGTTCACATCTCGCCAACCTTTGAATCCCTTATGGCACTCAAAGACACTTTACTTTTTCAGAGTATCCACACCATATGCCACTTTCAACAGCTCCAACGTTTTAGTAGCAGTTTTGCTGATTTTCACACAAAATTTGATGTTAACATGATACTCCAAATTTTGATCACACATTTTTATGCCAAAGTTTACATGCAGATCTTTATTGTTTTTGCAATAGCCAAATAACAAATGTTAATGCATGTATAAACCTCAATCAGCTTGAGGTTTATACATGCATTAGTTAAAAGATGCACAAAGATGATTACTCATGTGACTCCAACCAAATCACCACACGGGCGATATTGCACGGCCGTTCAAGGAATTAAATTGTCACACCTCGTATATCTATTTTTTGCATAATTAAAGAACTAGTGCTTTCATTTTGCTATTTGTGAAACTAAGACATGTGAGTAAAGGAAAATTTATGCTAGAGGATAATTGTTATTTTGTTAAGATAAAACATAGTTACTGGAAGTGTTTATATATATATACATCGTATTTTTCTGTGTATAAGACGCCCCATGTATAAGACGAACCCTACTTTTTTGAACTCAAAATTTAGAAATCAATATTTTAAACATAAAACAGAACATATTTGCTATTTTTTTTTAATATTCAAAGTATATTTAGTAATTAGGTAATATTTTTAAGATACATACTTGTATGTATTAACCTCCCTACTGGCCAATTTGGATGAAATAGTGACCCAAATTGCACTTCTTATCCATGTTATTCAGTGGGTTTTAGAGCTTCATATCCAGATAAATCTGGATACGAAGCTCTAAAACATTGTGGCTGGTTGGGGGGGGGGGTTAAGATACTTGAATTTTGAAGAATGTGACAATCGTTTTTTATTTGCAGACATTTTTATGGGCTAGTGCTCAAAATATTGTTAATGCATTAACTTACCCCACCAACGAGTTGCAGATGTATGAATGCTTTCAGAGTTCTGATTGGTTTATTCAGAATCAGCCGTTAATGATGCCAATCGACATAGTTAACAAAGGCTAGTGATTGGCGGAAGCCTGTTCGCAGAGACAAGGTACCAGCAGTTTCACACAGCGACTGCGAAACACAACTCTCAACCGGTTAACCCCCGTGTATAAGACGACCCCCAATTCTTGATCTAAAAATTGGGGGATGATACTTTTTTAGAAAAAAGTATCGTCTTATACACGGAAAAATATGGTATATATATATATATTATTTTATTTATTTATTTATGTATTTTTTGTATACTTCACTGCCCCCCCCCCTCCCCACACATACATACACTTGTATTAATCCCACACCTGAGAAGTCACAAAACTTATTACATAACAGCTGTGTCTGGACAAGTAGTTAAGGAGAAGGAAGGAATCTTTTAACAAGTTTCTCGAAAATCTAGGGACTTTGGGGAACAATATGTTTTTGTTTGTATTTTTGGGAAGATCTGTTCCAAAGAACAGGGGTTAGTATAATGAAGGAAGAAGAGATGAGTTGTTCATTTGATATGGAATTGAATTGTATATGTATGTTGACATGTGCTTATGTTCTCACATGATCAGAGAAAAGGGCTGGTTTTGACTGCACTACTAAAAATGTGAGAACAGTATTCTAAGATGGTCAAATTTGTAATTTATGAAGTGTTAGGATTTGAGCTGGAGAGAAGTAGTGTCCTGAACTAAGGACGATACCAATTTTGAATGACGATATGCAGTTTTTCACAAATGATGCAAAACTGGAAAGAACTGTGATGAGTAGAGGATATGTATTTTGCAAGAGGACTTAAATAGGCAGAGTGAATTGGCAAGTTAGTGGAGTTTGCCAGTTCAGTGTTGCATAGTGTAAATTTGAGTAGCAAAGCTGCAGGAAGCAAAGATGGGATGTCATCCCAGTCCACTCCCTCCGTGATATCCCCACCAATTGTGGGGGATATCATGGAGGGAGTTGACTGGGGAACTACTTGAAAACTTCAAATTAAGTTTTACATTTTATGACTAAGAGGAAAATTAAATCTTAAAATTATTTTTTCTTCATGTACATTTCTGTTAAAGAAGTACATGTAAACAAATTATTATTATTATTTTGAACATTACTATGCATCTCCCCTAATAGCTATACCAGACGATAAGCAAACCATCGATAATAGCAAATCATCAATTTTCTCTCGATGTTTTCAGTCAATATAAGGCATGTGCCATAAGTTGCTCCCTCCCACAAAAGCACTTATGTGTGGGATGCTCTTGAGATCCACTATTACTAAATAGTAGTACCTTGATTGTTAATTTCTGAAGGTGAAGAGTGTAGCAATATTGTTTGGGAAGTAAACACCATATTTTCAAGTGAAGTTAAAATATTTCCCATTTATATTGCTATTTAACAGATAGAAAATAAACATGTGACAGTATCGATATTTTGCTAATCTAGAAGCACATCCACGAACTTGTAAATGTGGAGAAAATATAACTGAACTCGCTGAATTGACTCGGATGAGATGATTTTGGCTGTTCAATAATCACTTTCCAGACTAGGTAAAAATAAATATAAAAAAAACTACAAAAAAACAACATAATCTTCGTCATTTAGAGGGTAGAATTGGAATAGTTCTTGTTACTTTCACTACCGCTATTGGTATAATAAATTTAGTTTAATCCTTTATCCAAGTGTCAGCAGACAAAATTTGCGCCTGAAAATATCTTCAGGACTGAGGTAAGATAGTACAACACTGGGCAACTTGCAGCAAAGGTGGATCAAACTCTCAACTCCTTGTCTCAGTATCTCCCATAATGCACAGCACATATCCTTGCAGACATGTATACTGCTATGCATTAAGGGAGGGACCACTACCCATACCGGTTTCGACCTTTATTGAGGTCTCGTCAGTGGGAGCCAGGCCCAGAGTGGAGATACTAAGACAGAAGCAATAGGAGAGGTCATCCTTACCTAGAGGAGTTGCCAAAAGGTGTACCACCTTATTATTAAATTTCTCTGGATTTAGAGAAAGATGTTGAAAGTTTATTTTCACTTGGTTAGACTATAATTGATTTAGTTTAATCCTTTATCCAAGTGTGAGCAAACAAAGTTTGCACCTGAAAATATCTTCAGGACAGAGGTAAGGTAGTACAACACTGGGAAACTCGCAGCAAACTTGGATCAAGCTCTCAACTCCTTTGCTGTGAGTTGCCCGGTGTTGTACTACCTTGCCTCAGTCCTGAAGATATTTTCAGGCGCAAACTTTGTTTGCTCACACTTGTTTAAAGGATTAAACTAAATTTATTATAGTCTAACCAAGTGAAAAATAAACTTTCAACATCTTTCTCTAAATCCTGAGTAATTTAATAATAAGATGGCGCACCTTTTGGCAACTCCTATAGGTAAGGATGACCTCTCCTATTGCTTCTGTCTTAGTATCTCCACTCTGGGCCTGGCTCCCACTGACAAGGAGATGTTCTGTGCATTACGGGAGATACTGAGACCAGGAGTTGAGCGCTTGATCCACCTTTGCTGCGAGTTGCCCGGTGTCGTACTACCTTACCTCAGTCCTGAAGATATTTTCAGCTGCAAACTTGGTTTGCTCACACTTGGATAAAGGAATAAACTAAATTTATTATAGTCTAACCAAGTGAAAAATAAACTTTCAACTACCACTATTGGTGCTTTCATTACCAGAATATGTTCATAATAAAAGAATGATAGAGAATCTTTGCTGTAGTTTTACTAAATTTAAATTTGTTACTGTTTATTGCAATTGTTAAGTCATATGTCTGCAACATTACTTTTACTGATTTTTACTCCATTCGAAGTGTATACTTTTTTCTTTTTGATTTTTTTTCAGAAACTAAGTTGTCATTGTACTCATTATAACAAGGAGGTTGTGCAGCAGTCTGATGTTGTGTTTTTGTGTGTGAAACCTTACAAGATTTCTGAAGTTCTTGGTGATCTGAATTATGAAGAACCATGGAAAAACAGTCAAGTAATTGTGTCAGTTGCTGCTGGAATTACATTAAAGTTTTTAGAATCAGTGAGTACATATATATTGGTTTAGAGGGACAGAAGTACATAATTATAGAAAATGATTCCTCCAGCAAATACATTAATTTTATTTGTACCACAAGTGTGTCAGAAAATCTTCAAATATACAGTTGACCCTTGAACAACGCAGGGATTAGGGGTGCCGACCCCCCCCCCCCCCACATACACAGTTGAAAACACGCATTTAACTTTTAACTCCCCCAAAAACTTAACTACTAATCGTCTACTTTTGACTGGAAGTCTTACCGATGATATAAACAGTCAATTAACATATATTTTGCATGTTATATATATATTATATACTGTAATTTTACAATGAAGTAAGCTAAAGAAAAGAAAATGTTATTAAGAAAATCACAAGGAAGAGAAAATACGCTTACAGTACTGTACTTTTTCCTTTAAGGTGATCAGCATTCATATTTATGAATTTAGGGACACAAAACACACATGTTGAAAAGATTATTTTGCTGGTTAATAATAAAATAATAACTTGACGTTTCGACCCCTGTATTGAGGTCATCATCAGAAGGATACATGTGTATAAGAACCAAGCTACATGCTGTTACACTCTATACAGGTAAATTACATCTACGTTGTTAACTAATCTTTTTTCTTAGCCTGCCCGCTAGTGATAAAAAAAAAAAAAAAAGATATTAGCAATAAAAACTACAATAAAGTCTGCTAAAGTCCTCACGTACTAGGATTTTTCTGGAATGATACAGTTCACATTGTTATATTACGATTATCTTCTGGATTTGTACAGTACAGGTTGCTATCGAATGTTCAGGAAAAAAAAAAACAAACAAACAAAAAAAAAACACTTCACCAAGTCTTCTTGTATTGAGATTTTTCTTTGTGGTTGCTATGAAGGTTGCAGATGGATCCTCCACATTCTTGGAATGGTTAGACCATCATTTTTATTCAGATTCAGATCATGTTTGAGCATTTAACATGCTTCCTTGAATTTTTGCGTGAACCAGGTTTTGGTGCAGTGTAGGGACTTGGAACCTTTCCAATCAATTCTGTGGTATGTTTGGAGTGCGTGGTCAGAAAGGCCGGTTTTTCCAAAATGGAGGTATTTTATGTGTCGTTTGTGTTCATCCTTCCTGATTGGGATAGTTCGCCCTGTTTCCCCTATGTATGATATGTTACATGTGCATTGTATTTTGTAAAACCCTGGGTTGGCTAGGTGTGGCAGAGGATCTTTGGAAGAACTGAGTAGATGTCTTAATTTAGAGGGCAGGCTAAAAAAAAAAGATTAGTTAACAACGTAGATGTAATTTATCTGTATAGAGTGCAACAGCATGTAGCTTGGTACTTATACACATGTATCCTTCTGATGATGACCTCAATACAGGGGTCGAAACGTCAAGTTATTATTTTATTATTAATCAGTAAAATAATCTTTTTAACACATGTGTTTTGTGTCCCTAAATTCATAAATATGAGTACTGCACTTTATTTATCAGTACTGTAAGTTTATGTCGCCGGTTTACAAGATGATTCGTCTGTCTGTCAGTACCTACATCAATATTGTCTTATATGATACAAAATACTGTAGACATTATATGTATTACTAACACTGGCCATCAAAAATGAAAAGATAATGTGAAAAAGAAATTCATCTTTATTTACAGGTGTATCGATTCATGCATTGATAATGAAGCAGCAGCAATATTATACACTAATGAATGAATCGTTATAAAATTTTTATTTTATGCTAATTATTTAATTAAATTAATAACAGTTAGTTTTATGCATTTATGATTTAATGATTTTTACCTTTGTTTACATTTCTCTCAACTGTGAATGGTGCCTTGTTCGGTCTACCAAGGGTCAACTGTATATGTTTTCCTGAAGATGATCTCAATACAAAAGTTGAAACATCGAGTGTTATTTTCATCATTTGAAGAAAAATTATTACTCTAGCATATGTTTGTCTCCATAAATTCTTCACAATGAATACTGACCACCATGTAACCTTAAAAGTAAAAATTTGGAGATGTTTGTTTATTACTGTGTTAAAGACTATGTTCTCAATTCCCACGAGACTGGCTGGAGAGTGGCAGAACAGAAGCATTCTAACTTGTGTTCATTTCTTTATAATCTTGTAGCCTAGCCTCATGTATTCAGTCTGATGATGTGATAAGATATTTACCACAATCTGAGAAGTTTGTGGTAAATTCATTGTTTTTACCTTATGTAATTTATGTGTGTAATCATATAATGAGTTGTGTTTGTGTTTTGTTATTATTCATTCATTATTATTCACGGTTCTTTGAAAAAGATATTTTTCATTGACATTTTTTGTTAATATTTTCATGTTTTTTTTTTTTTTTTTTTTTTTAATCAAAGTGTAATTCACATTTTAGTAATATGGAAAGGTCACAAGAGCATTTTAGTTACATATTCCTTATTGGAACACTGTCTTTGGGGAGCAAAAAAAAAATTCTTCCCATTGCTTGTTGATCATGAAATTCTCCTATCACAACTTTTTTGGTCTCAGATAACTCTGGTAAGTAGACACTCACTGTTTTGGCAAGAAAGATTTTCATTTTTAATGGAAGAAAGAATGAAGAATTGTTTCAATTCATTTCATAATTGTAGTTCCAAAGGAACATCCTTATCAAAATCAGCATCACTGTGTCTGTATGTTTATATAACCAGGTGCTGGCCTGGTTGGGCGAGTGGTTAGCGTATCCACTCTCCAGCCAAAAGGCTGTGGGTTCAAATCCAGCTGTGGGCATGGATGTTTGTGATTGTCTGCGAAGAAAATACTAGTGGTGGTGGTGGGCGGTAGATGGCATTGGTGTAGATGATGGTGGTACTTGTTGTTAGTTGTAGTTGGTGGATTGAATGGTGGAGATGTGTAGAGTAGGTGCCCTCCCTCGATGAGTCCTTGGAGGTGTCACTAAATAATAATAATCTGCTACAAATTAGAGTATTTTAAACCAACTTTTTCAGTAACCAAAATCACTTCTTTTTGTATGGTTGCAAGCAATCAGTTTCAAGAAGTTTTGAGAGCGAGAGAGAAAGCTTTTGGATTTGTGTCATAAACATCAGGACTGGTATGTGGTCAGTATTTTAATGTTTATTTGATTTTTATGCATTCAGATGATTTTTAATTACCAATCCAGATAACTATTTTTGTTACACATACAAAGAATGTTACTGGGATTAAAAACCTGATGCGTGAAAAGAACAGAGCCAGATGCCAATACCACACAATGCAATTTCTAACAAAATCATCAAATGTCTACCACATAGAGCCATAATGCACATTATTGCTATTATTAAACTAATATTAAGATATCACTGCTTTCCTGCACAGTAGAAAGCAGAAGAGAGCAGATTCCAATGTATTCCTTTTGTGCTTGTCACGGGATTTCTCATAACCCAGTCTACAACAACAATATATATTCTTGGGAAAGAGAATTGAACTCCCTCTAACTCCTGTCTTAATTTCAAGCTTTTCTAAAAGTTCTCCATTGTGTATGATTTGTACTTTATATTTTTCATTAATTTTCATAACTATGCTGATAATTTTACATGGTATGCCATAATACGTTAATTTCCATATTACTTCTCTGTCCATGCTGTTGAAAGCATTTATAAAATGAACTAAGTTGATATAAAGATTTGACAGCCATTCTGTTGATGTTGTATTATTATTCTTAGGGTTGCTATTTGATCTATTTTTGACTTGTTGATTTTAAGTCCTGCTTCTGTTTTCCTCACCTTTTGGTCTATTTCTTTTTTATTCTTTATAATATTATTCTTGTTAGTATTTTACTCATATTTAATAATAATGCTATTCCTCTCAAATTACTGCAATCAGTTAAATCTCCTTGTTTTTCAAATTTTGATTACTAATCCAATATTTCATTCAGCTGGCCATTCTTCTTGCAGCCATATTGGTTAAGAAATGGGTAGAGTATATTCACTGTTATTTGGTATCTCACCTATACTAGCTGTTTTTCCATTTTTACTTTCTTTTAGTACTTTTCGTATCTCACTTTTTTCAAAATTTCTTTGGTGTCTATTTTTTAATATTTTTTTCTTTCCTCTCTGGTATTTGAGTTTCTTTTTCAGGTTTTTCTCTACTTATTATCTCTTTGAAGTCTTCTACCCATAAATTAAAGATACCAAGAAATTATATACTTGGTTTAATCCTTTATCCAAGTGTAAGCAAACAAAGTTTGCACCTGAAGTATTTTTCAGGATTGGGGCAACTCGTACATAGAGGCTTATGACTTCACATCACTTGCCTTAGTATCCCATAATGCAAAGCACATCTCCTTGCAGACATGTATAATGCTGTGCATTATGGGAAGGGTTACCACCCAGACCGGTTTTAATCTTTATTCAGGTCTCATCAGTGGAAGCCAGACCCAGAGGTGATACCAAAGTTCAAGTAATGCAGAGCTCATATTTTTCTATACGAGTTGCTAAAAGGTGTAATACCTTATTGTTATAATACTCTGGATTAGAGATAGATAGTTGTTGAAAGTTTTTCCACTTGGATCGAAATTGGTCTGGGTAGTGACCCTTCCCATAATGCATAGCATTATACATGTCCGCAAGGAGATGTGCTTTGCATTATGGGATACTAAGCAAGTGATTTGAAGTCCTACTGCCTTTACCACGAGTTGCCCCAGTCCTGAAAATACTTCAGGTACAAACTTTGTTTGCTTACACTTGGATGAAGGATTAACCTAAGTATACAATTTCTTGGTATCTTTAACCAAGTGGAAAAACTTTCAACAATCTTCTGCCCATCTTTCTATTTTATTTTTATTATTGTTTATGTTATTTCCTTGTTTGTTTTAATAATATATCCTCTTCTTTTCTCGCCTGTCGTTCTCATAATATTCATCGTTGTGTGATCCTTGAGTACATGGGCTGGTTGGCTGCAGCACACTGTTCCTGCCATTTGTTTTGATCTTCAGCAGTTCTATTTATTTCTCCATATCTTCTTGTTTCCGAATCTTCCCATAGTTGTTTGATGAAGTTCATTCTTGGTCTTCCCTTTGTTCTTTTACCCAGGAATTTTCCTTCTATTACTTTTTCGAGGAATTGTTTATGCCTTAGTAGGTGTCCTATCCACTTCAGTCGTCTCTTCTTTATGGTCTCCAGGATACTTCTTTCTTCACCAACTTCTTTGAGAACTTTGTCGTTGCTTCCTTTCTTTCCAACTCACTTTCATTAATTGC
The DNA here is from genome assembly GCF_054136105.1 of Typopeltis vanoorti. Classification (NCBI taxonomy): domain Eukaryota; kingdom Metazoa; phylum Arthropoda; class Arachnida; order Uropygi; family Thelyphonidae; genus Typopeltis; species Typopeltis vanoorti. The sequence goes on from NC_143569.1 coordinate 12,836,218, forward strand.
CTCCAGCACCATATTTCAAAGGACTCTAGGTATTTTTGATCTTGTTTAAGGAGTGTCTAGGTTTCCGACACATATAATGTGACTGGCCAGACAAAGGCTTTACTAGTGTTTTTCTTAGTTTGATGTCAATTTGCTTTAATGTGAGTATGTGATATTTATCATAAAATGCTTTCTTTGCATCTGCAATTCTTGATTTCACTTCTTTTGTGCAATATGCATCTTCTGTGATCAATTGTCTCAAGTATTGGAAGGAAGTTACTTGTTTAAGGGGGGGGGTTCACAGTATGTTACTGTGAACCCCTCCTTAAACTTAAAATGTTTTGCTATTTATTATTTTCAGCATTTTCTCCGGTCCATTAGAGCAACCTGCTATTATTACTTGGTCATCTGCAAATTTAATAATATATACTCTTTTGCCATTTATCACAATTTTGTACTCTTTGTTTAATTAAAGCTTCCGGCATCATTTTGCCTGCAACAATGTTAAAAAGGATTGGGGAGAGTAGGTATCCTTGTCTTACACCTCTCTCAATTTTAACTGGTTCTGACCAATCCTCTTGGCACAGACACACTGCAGTTTGATGCTTATACAGTTGCCAGATCAATTTTATTATTTGTTCTTCTACTCCAATCTCTCTCTCTTTACAGTGGGAACACCTATATATATATATATATATATATATATATATATATATATATATATATATAGGTGTTCTCCTTGTTCTATCCCATGTTCACTGAGATGTCTTAAGGCCAGAATTGCATCCTGGGTTCCTTGTTCTTTTCTGAAACCAAATTAGTTTTCTTCAAGATAGGTTTCAGATTTTGATTCCAGTTGATCTTTTATTATTTTTAAGAGTATTTTTGACATATGACTTACTAAGCTTATTATCCTGTAGTGGGTACATTCTCTTGATTTAGTCATTTTAGGGATGGGTACCATCAGAGAGTGTAAAAAGTCATCTGGCCATATTCATTTTCCAAAAATATCAGCGATCTGTTGGTATACCTTATCTTTTACTTGTTTACTTGCTTCCTTAATTAGTTCATTTGGCATTCCATCTATGCCGTGCCTTAGTTTTTGCAATAGTTGTGAGTGCATTGTCGAATTTGTCATGAGTAATTTGCATTGTATTATTTATGTTTATCTCTCCTTTCTGGCAATTGCAGGAGTAGTTTTCTTTACACAGTTCTTGCACATATTCTTGCCATCTTTTCTTCTTTATCTCAGGATCTGTTATTGGGTTTCCCTGTTTATCATTTAGCACAAAAGTGGTTATATTTCTGTGTTTGTTTGTAATATTCTTTATCTTTCTCTAGGTTCGACCACTTCTTCCTAGTTTCTCTATTCTATTTCCTTGCATTGTTGATTCCACCAGTTTTCTTTAGCTTCTGCATTCTCTATCTACTTCATTTTTGAGTTTTTTATATATCATTTGTCCTTCTGCTATGTTAATATTTTTCCATTTTCTTCTTTCTTCCATTTTACTTAGTATTTCAGTAGTGATCCATGGCTTTTTTGGTTCTTGTGGTTTTATTCCTATGCAGTCTTCTGCTCTATTTATTACTGTTTTGATGTCTTTCCAGAGTGTGTCAGTATCTGTAGTTCCCAGTTCTTTTGCTTGTTTAAACTTCTTTATCTTTTGTTGATGCAATATCTGATCATTGTTTCATTTCCTTTTCTTTTAAAATTTCTGCATCCCATTTCTTCTAAGCTTGGGATTTTTGTGGGGGGGTTTCCATTTTAGTTGGATTTTCATCATTACTAGTTGTAGTCAGATCCTATATCTGCTCCTGGAAAAAGCCATAGCTTTCTTAACTTGGTTCTGGTATCACTATTTTACAATGATGTAGTCAATTTGAAATATTTTTTGTTCTCCTAGACTCTTCCAAGTGTATCTTCCCCTCTTGGGAGTTTCAAACCAGGTGTTAGTGATAATAATGTTTTCTTGTTTACAGAAGTCTATTAGTTTTTGTCCTCTTTTGTTTCTTCTTCTCCAACTGAGGCATTCCAGTCTCCCATTATCACTACATTTTCTTTTGTTTTTGCCTTTCTCAATAGTTCTTTGATTTGAGCATGGATTTCTTCCACTTCATCTTCATTGTGTCCCGATGTTGGCATATAATGCTTGTATTATTACCAGATCCACTGGTTTGGCTGATTATCTTGCCATCATGCACCTTTTGCTGATTACTTCTACTTCCATTATCACTTTGGTAGCCTGTTATCCATTAAAAATGCTAGTCTGCCCTGTCCATTTTTGCACTGCCTGTATGAATTACTCTGTATTCAATTACTCTGCTTTGAAACTCCTTCATCTTTCCATCTTGTTTCACTTACTCCTATAATATTCATTCATTCATCTTCAAGGCTCACCTTTCCTAATTGGGTTGTGGGGCCAGCAGCTACAAGAGGAACTTCCGATGGTCACGATCCTCCACCAAACTCAGGTGTTCTGGTGGGACTCCCAAACGTGTCCACCTTTTGGATATAATCTATCCAGTGAGTTCCATGTGGCCTCCCACCCTCTGGCTTGGCAAAGAGGGCCTGCTGGGATAGCCTCTCTTGTGGCATTCTGACTAGGTGCCCGTACCAACGTAACTGTGATCCCTCGACACGGAGAAGCAGTGGTTGAGTATTCATGGTTTCCTGAATTGCAGAGCTTCTGATTCTGTTGAGTTTTGTCAGCCTCGCAACCCCTCGAAGGAACCTCATTTCAGCCACTTGGATTCGTGTCTGCATTCTTTCGTTCATTACCCAACTCTCATGATCATAGGTGAGGATGGGGACATACTGTATTGAAGACAACCATTTTTGCCTTCTGGCTTAACTCCGCTTCATTTTTGCCGAACGGCCAAGCTCCCGCAATATTACGCTTGCTGAGACAATCCGAGTATCTAGCTCTTCGTCTCACTTTCCATCACTCATGAATATGGACCCAAGGTATTTAAACTTCTCTACCTGCCTTAGTGGGACTCTACTCACATGCAGTGCACAGCGATGGTTGTCATGAGACCACAAATGTTTCAGTTTTGGCCACACTGATCTTCATTCCGGCTTCTGCACAAACAGCTACAAACCTATCCAGGGTCCGCTGGAGGTCATCTGTGGAAGAGCTAAGCAGAACTAGGTCATCTGCAAAAAGCGGACATCCAATGCTACATCTTCCAATTCTGACACACTCACTGCCTCGGCTGTGCCTATCAATTCAGTCCATAAATATTATGAAAAGGAGGAGTGACAGAACACACCCTTGGTGGAGGCCAACAGAGACTGTGAAAGGTTCAGACTTTGTGCTGTTTACCCTGACACAAAACTCCGGGCATTCATACAGGTATGAAGTGGATGGCAGCTAATAGTTGGCTATCCACTCCATACTCTGTGATACTTGCCAAAGCTTATCCTGAGGAACCCGGTCATATGCCTTCTCCAAGTCCACAAAGCATGTGTCGACAGTCTTGGCATATTCCCAAGATTTCTCAAAGACTTGCCTTAAAGTGAAGGCAAGTCTTTGGTCAGTTGTGCTTCTACCAGGATGAAAACCACGTTGTTCTTCCTGGAAATTTGACTCAACTATGCTCCTGCACCTTCTTTCCAAGCACCTAGCATATACTTTCCCAGGCAGGCTGAGAGAGAGATGCCATGATAGTTGCTGTAATCTCTTTCTCTGGTCTCCCTTCTTGAAGACTTGTATTATTAGTATGCCTGTCTGCCATTGCTTTGGTGCTAGCCCAGATATCCAAGCAGCCTGACACACTCGAGTCAGCCAGAGAACCCTCATCTCGATTTAAGACTTTTAGCATTTCGGGCCGAATTTCATCATCACCAGTAGCCTTGCCTGATTTTAGCGATTTTATTGCTAAATGGACCTCTTCTGCTGCGAGACCAGTCATTTCCCCTATCTGCACCTCTTGGATGCCACAACTGCTGGGCCAGGCCACCTGGGTTAAGAAGGCTCTCAAAGTATTCCCTCCATCTGTGGAGGATATCCTTCTCAGTTGTTAAAAGTGCACAATCAGAGGCCTTAATTGCTGTGCACGTTATCCTTGCTCGAAGGTGCTGGATGATCTGCCGGAATACTTTGTTTGCATTTGCATATGATGAGTCTAATCTTTCTCCAAAGGATTCCCAAGCCTTCTACTTACTGTCCCAGCAGCAGCTTTTCGTGCCTCAGCGTACTCGAAACGCATCTCACGTGACCTGACCCTAAGCCATGTTAGGTAGGCCTCCTTTTTTGCCCAGACAGCTTTCGAACCTCTTGGTTCCACTAAGGTGTCCTTTTCTCACTGCCCACCACCATGCTGAGCCGCTTTCTGCCACAGCATGAGAGTACAGAGGCAGTGACAGCTATTCTGAAAAGCTCCCACTCCTCCTCAACATCTGCAGTATGCCGGGGAATCTCTTTGAATCTGGAGGAAATGTCATCTGCAAAATTCTTCCTCACAGCCTCATTTTCCAGTGCCTCCCATTTCATGCAGTATACCTGCTTAGGGTTACCAATGTTGATGGTAGTGTCTGGTTTCTGAAGCCGTAGAGTGCAGACAGCAAGGTGGTAGTCAGTTGACAGTTATGCCCCCTCTCCTCACACGAACGTCCAGCACTGAGGAAAATAGGTCTGCTGAGACTATAAAGAAGTCAATCAGAGACCTTTGTCTGTCATCCATTCCGACATATGTATTGAAGTCATCCATTAGCAGGATTTGTCAAAAGCAGTTTTCACTTCCTCTAGGAAGGCAGAGTATTCTGACTCCAGATTAGGTGCATAAGCTTGCACCACAGCCAAGTCATGGTTTTTCATCTGGAGCCTTAACACACATACCCGTCCCCCCAATGGAATCCACTCAGCAACACAGTCTGACAGCCGGGGACTTATGGGTATCCGCACACCTGCCTGAGCATTGTCAGGCTCACACCAGAGTAATAGAGCTTCCACCCCTCATCCAGGTCGACAGTTCCAGAGCCTCTCCTCTTGCTCGAAGAAAGCCCAACTAAATCTAGTTGGTAGTTTGCTTCCTTGACTAGTTCTTTCTCCTTCCCTGTCAGAGAGAAGATGTTCCAGCCGATTCTAGGTCAAGGGACCCCGTTCCAGCCAACAGACGCCCGAAGATGCTAGATGGGTTGTTTATGCGGTGTAGAAAGTAAGTTCTGGATTTCCAGCTGCCAAGGTTCCTGATGATCTCTGCCTGCGGAAGTGCCCTCATCGATGTCAGAAAACGGTGCCCATGTGTGTAAGCAATATCAGAAGGAAGAAGATGATAATGATCTGAAGAGTCTACTGATGTAGACTAGATGACTAAATTCCAAGTAAGGTCTATTATATGTGATTTAACTAGAGGCAGAAATTGTAGCAGAGAGTGCACTAGCTGTTTTTTTAGTATTACTTCAGGACTGAAAGCAATTAGCTAACCATTGAGAAATAACTTGCTTAGTTGTGTGAAAAAGGATAGTGTTGTTACAAGGTGAAAGTTAATGTGTGTGATGTTATTTATTGTCTAAGCTTGTCTGTGGTATAGTATGTGTAGGTGTCTGTTATGTTGTATGACTTAAGACAGTGTTTCTCGACGTTTTTTGGATCATGTCCCACCTCAACGTCTGAAAGATTTTGATGCCCCCCCCCATCATAATAGTCAGCCAAGTTCTGAAAAAGTAATATAAATATGTATAAATATGTACATGTACATTTTCAAATTGCCCCACATTGAGAAACACTGACTTAAGTATAGGCACAAATATTACCTTAGCCTGTTTACTTAAAGGAGTATTGTTGAACTAGATTGGATAATTTAAGATTTAAGTTAATATTGCAGAGAAGTATAGAGTCGGGAAAAAAGATTGTGTGCTTAGTGTTAACTTTGTTGTACTCTAATTTGCATGAATAAATTTTGTTTGTCAAATAACTTGCCTGATTCCTATATACCAATGCACTTCTAATAAAAAGATTGAACCTGTGTGACCTAGGGAGATAAGTAGCCATGAGTGAAGAATAAAGTATTGATTATGATATTGATGTATGACTTAAGTATAGGCACAAATATTACCTTAGCCTGTATACTTAAAGGAGAATTGTTGAATTAGATTGATATAGTGAAAAGTGTAAGCGATATTTCCGTGCCTTACTGAGCGTTTTTTTTTAATGGAAGGATATTTAAGTCTTTTCTGTGATTTCTGATGGTGGAGTCGTAATAAATAAATAAATTTTTGTTAATTAATATAGAAAAATTCTTACTGTTTAGACAAAGGGATTGACTCCAGCCAGAGGCAATTCCTATGTTTTAGAATTTCGTGTACATGATTAAGCATAGTTATGACCTTTAGAATGGGGGGGGGGGTCTAATTGAAGGAAGGGATTAACTGTAGTAGATTAAATCAAGCAATGGATTAAGAATGAAGGGGTCATGACTGTTAAGTATAATAAGTTAAGTGAGTTGAAATAAACAAGATAAATAAGTATATATTTCAAACAAAGTATAGAATCTAAACTTAAGAAAAATAAGTATCATGATATATATTACAAAGGCGCAGACGACTCACGATTTTACAATCAATGTAAAATCTTCTATAGACAGAATTTTTAAATTAGATTCTTTCTATACCGATTTTACTTAGGAATTCAATTTAATTTAACATACTTGTAATTTTGGTAATTTAACTAATGACTTGCTGTACAACAACATTGGACAAAGAAAAAATTGTCTGAATGAGTAATAACAATAGATTGTTAAGACAAAAAAAAATATCCCAGACGGGATTAAGAATAAGACCTAAGGCCATCGCACACACGAAAGTCAAGAATGTATGGGGTTTCCCCTCCTTAACTCAGTGACCTAAAAAGTGTGTGTGTGTGGGGGGAAGCTCTCTATGGGAATATACCCAGGGGAATAAAAAAGTAGCAAGAACCAAGGTCATTTGAGCAGCATAAAAGGAGGAGACATTGAGAGAGTGGGAGAGACGAACACAGGAAGGTCAGTCGTCATGAAGATGATTCATTTCGGAGAAGGTGAGTCGAGTTAGCTAGAAGACTGCCGAGGAGGAGAGGTCGTTTTGATGGTCGTTGCTGGATAAGTTCATGTTTGCCCAGTTTCTGTTCCAGCTCCCAGTTCGAGTATGTCCTGCCGATTATAGGTCAAGGGACCCTGTTCCAGCCAACAGATGCCTGAAAATGCTAGATGGGTCATTTATGCAGTGTAGGAAGTAAGTTCCAAATTTCCAGCCGCTAAGGTTCCTGATGATCTCAGTGTGTGTAAGCAATATTAGAAGGAAGAAGATGATAATGATCTCAAGAGTATTGATGTGGACTTCTTTTCTTCCGTAGTTCCAAACGGACCGTTGGGGTCATTCATGGCTGATAGGTGATATTTTTTGTTAGCCTCCTCCAATCATCACAGTCTCTTGTTCTTGATGTCAGTTGAGAAAGAGAGGAATTTGTCCATTTTTTGATGTTATCAGTCCATTTTAATTGAGGTCAGCCCCCCAACCCTTGGTGCCGGAACAATTCCTTCTAGTGTTTGCTTTGGAATGCCATTAGCCCTCTCCACATGTCTGAACCATTTCATCTTTCTTCTTCTGATGACTGTCAGAATATTTTCCCTTCTTCTCCCATCTATTGAATCAATCAGTTTTCAGTCATTTTCATTGGTTTCGTGAGCAGTATAGGGAATTCTCAAAAGTCTTCTGTAAGTTTTCATTTCAAAAGACAGGAATCTCCTCTCATCTTCCCTCTATAAAGTCCAGGCCTCACAACCATACAAGAGGATAGAATTAGTCTGGTTGTGATTGCTGTTCTGTTATCTCTCCGCAATGGTTTTAACTTCTGTAGGGCCATGGTTGCCTTAGCAATTCGGTATTTAATGTCGGCTTTTGAACGACCATCTAGATTCAACGTGCTTCCTAGATAAGCGAACTTGTTTATATTGCCGATTTGTATCTTTAAGAATTCAATGTCTGATAACCAGCCATGTTCCGAAAACACGGCTGGTTATCTCTTGTAATGCTTCTTCACTTTCTGCCAGAAGATCGATATCGTCTGCAAAATGTAAGTTATTTATTCTTAGTCCACCAACTACTATTCCAGTGTCATATTCATGAAGAGCTTCATCTATGACATATTCCAGAAAACAATTAAAAAGAAGAGGGGACAATGCGTCTGTGTCTTACTCCCCGCTCTGCCCAGAATGGTTCACTGCTATAATTTTTAATTTCAGTTCTCATATTAGATGAGGAATAAAGAGATTTAATAATCCTAATGATTTTGTTGTCAATACCATAATGTTCTAAAATTTTCTATAATGCCTCATGCCATATTGAGTCAAAAGCTTTTTGAAGGTCTAAAAAAAAGTTGTACCAGATTATTTTGTTATGTTCTATGTATTTTTCGCCTAGTATGTATATTGTAAAAATATGGTCGATTGTACTTCTAAACTTCCGAAAACCCCGCTTGTTCATCTGATAGTCTGCTTTCTATTTTCTTTTCAATTCTTGACAATAGTATTTTTAACAGGATTTTGCTTGGATGACTAATAAGGCTTATTGTTCTGTAGTTACTACATTTATTGCTGTTTCCCATTTTAGGAATAGGTACAAGGACAGAAGTCTGCCAATCAGGAGTCCAAGTCTCTGTGTTCCATACATCCTGAAATAAATTTAATCAAGGTGTCTATGATGATGTCACCTCCTTCGCATATCAGTTCCATTGTAACACCATCAATTCCTAGTGATTTTCCTATTTTTGAGGAGCTAACTGCTGCAATGACTTCTTCTTTTAATATTGGGTAATCTCCTTCCTCCAAACTTCCTTGGCAAAATTCCGTCCAAAATATCATCAGTCAGTTGAGGGTCCTTTTGAAAAAGCTTGGTTGCATAACATTTCCATCTATCAAGTATTTTCTGGTGTAATAGGAGTTCCATCTTCATCTTCTGTGCTCCAATTAATTGCAGTAAAAGGTTTGATTAACTTATTAATAATTTGAAAAGCACTTTTAGAATTATTTTTATTTAAGTTCTCTTCTATATTTTTGCATTCATCCAATATCCATAAGTAGCTTCTAGCATGTTTGATTTATTTTTTAATAATCATAGTAATATTTTTATACTGTTCTCTATTATCACCACTATTAATATGAGATTTCAAATATCTTCTTTCGTCACATAGGTCCAAAATATTTTTTGTTATTCATGGTTTATTTATTTTCCTTTTGTATCTAAGGATTTCTTCAGCTGTCTCAGTTATCTTTTGTGAGAATTATTTGGTTTTAGATTCGATATTATTATATTTCTTGAAGCTTGTGTCAAAAATCTGTTTTTAATTTGTGTTTATATAGTATACTTATTTGGGGATCTTTTAATTTTTCTATATTATATGTTTTACGAGTGGATTTTGTAGATAATATTTCTCTCATTTTCACATTCACAGTTGTGATGACCATGTTGTGGTCACTGCCAATGTCGGTTCCAGGAAGTGATGTTGATAGAGTTTTTAAATCTTGTGCTTACAAGGATAAAGTCAATTTGGTTGTGTGATTTACCATCAGGAGAAGTCCATGTCCATCTTCTGGACAGTTTATGGGGAAATAGAGTTGAAAGTTTATTTTTCCCTTGGTTAGACTATAATAAATTTAGTTTAATCCTTTATCTAAGTGTGAGCAAACAAAGTTTGTGCCTGAAAGTATCTTCAGGACTTGGGTAAGGTAGTACAACACCAGGCAACTCGTTGCAAAGGTGGAGCAAGCTAACTTTCAACATCTTTCTCTAAATTCAGAGTAATTTAATAAAAAGGTGGCACACTGTTTGGCAACTCCTCTAGGTAGAGATGACCTTGCTAATGCTTCTGCCTGGTATCTCCACTTGAGTCTGGCTCCCACTGAAGAGACCTCAATAAAGGTCGAAACTAGTTTGGGTAGTGGCCCTTCCCTTAATGCATAACATTATACATATCCACAAGGAGATGTGTTTTGCATTATGGGAGATACTGAGATAGGAGTGATGTTAGCTTGCTCCACCTTTGCAATGAGTTTCCTGGTGTTGTACTACCTTACCCCAGTCCTGAAGATACTTTCAGGTGCAAACTTTGTTTGCTCACACTTGGATAAAGGATTAAACTAAATTTATTATGGAGAAATAGAGTGTTTGTAATGGTGAGTTCATTTTGTGAGGCAAAATTGATCAGTTCAAAACCTCTTTCGTTTGTCTCCCCATAGCCATATGGTCCAACAAATGGGAGATAATCCTTGCCAATGTTTGTTTCAATTTTGGCATTCCAATCGCCCTGTACAATCAAAAGGTCTTTTCTATTCACTCTGGTGATTGTTGCATTAAGTTGATCATAAAACTCTTCTACTTCTGAGTCCTCATGACCTGTGGTTGGGGCATAGACCTGTACGAAGGTGATACTGAGTGGTTTTCCTCTTATGCGAAAATGAATTCCATGACAGAATTTCGTGATGATTTGTGTATCAAGAACCCGACACCTTCTTTACTGCTGCAGTCACATCCAGAGTAAAGAAGCAAATGTCCTTCATCTGTTATTAGCTCTCCTGTTTTGGTCCATCGAATTTCACAAAGTCCCATAACAGTCCATTCGTATCTTTTTAGTTCATGCTATAGTAATTTGAGTTGGCCTGATTGTTCCGGTCATTAAATGGTTGCAGATTCTGAATCTAGATCCAGTTTTTCCATTATTTTTTTTTGTTAGTAATAGTGGTGATTGTAGCGCCAGTCGCTAATTTCTCATTGCCACACTCTGGAGCTGCTACCAAATGGCAACATGGACCTTGTTGAACCGGGCGACGTCCGAGCCGGTATGGTGTGCTGTGTTAAGTCCTTTGCCATGAATGTCTAATGGACAGTAAATTAAGACAGATGGTGCCAATCTCCTTTTCTGTCTTTGCCTGCTAGCATTTAGCTGGGCATAGTGGGATGGCCTTCATGCCTTGGGAGGCCCTACCAGGAGTAATGATACTCCCAACTTGGACAAGATGACTAAATACCAAGTAAGGTCTATTATGTGTGATTTAACTAGAGGCAGAAATTGTAGCAGAGAGTGCTCTAGCTGTTTTTTTAGTATTACTTCAGGACTGAAAGCAATTAGCTAACCATTGAGAAATAGCTTGCTTAGTTGTGTGAAAAAGGATAGTATTGTTACAAGGTGAAAGTTAATGTGCGTGATGTTATTTATTGTCTAAGCTTGCCTGTGGTATAGTATGTGTAGGTCTGTTATGTTGTATGACTTAAGTATAGGCACAAATATTATCTTAGCCTGTTTTCTTAAAGGAGAATTGTTGAATTAGATTGGATAATTTAAGATCTAAGTTAATATTGCAGAAAAGTATAGAGTCAGGGGAAAAAGATTATATGCTTAGTGTTAACTTTATTGTACTCTAATTAGCACGAATAAATTGTTTTGTTTATCAAATAACTTGCCTGATTCCTATATACCAATGCACTTCAAATAAAAAGACCGAACCTGTGTGACCTAGGGAGATAAGTAGCCACGACTGAAGAATAGAGTATTGTGTTGCTTGATATAGTGAAAAATGCAAGAGATATTTCTGTGCCTTGCTGAGTGTTTTTTTTTTTAATGGAAGGATATGCTTAGTGTTAACTTTGTTGTACTCTAATTAGCACGAATAAATTGTTTTGTTTGTCAAATAACTTGCCTGATTCCTATATACCAATGCACTTCTAATAAAAAGACCGAACCTGTGTGACCTAGGGAGATAAGTAGCCACGACTGAAGAATAGAGTATTGTGTTGCTTGATATAGTGAAAAATGCAAGAGATATTTCTGTGCCTTGCTGAGTGTTTTTTTTTTAATGGAAGGATATGCTTAGTGTTAACTTTGTTGTACTCTAATTAGCACGAATAAATTGTTTTGTTTGTCAAATAACTTGCCTGATTCCTATATACCAATGCACTTCTAATAAAAAGACCGAACCTGTGTGACCTAGGGAGATAAGTAGCCACGACTGAAGAATATAGTATTGTGTTGCTTGATATAGTGAAAAATGCAAGAGATATTTCTGTGCCTTGCTGAGTGTTTTTTTTTAATGGAAAGATAAGTCTTTTCTGCGATTTCTGATGGCCTAGTCGTAATAAATAAATAAATTTTTCAGAAAATTTATTTATTTTATATATATAAAATATCAGAAATTAATATAGAAAAACTGACTGAAGAATAGAGTATTGTGTTGCTTGATATAGTGAAAAGTGCAAGAGATATTTCTGTGCCTTGCTGAGTGTTTTTTTTTTAATGGAAGGATAAGTCTTTTCTGCGATTTCTGATGGTGTAGTCATAATAAATAAATAAATTTTTCAGAAAATTTATTTATTTTATATATATAAAATATCAGAAATTAATATAGAAAAACGCTTACTGTTTAGAAAAGGGATTGACTTCAGCCAGAGGAAATTCCTATGTTTTAGAATTTCATGCAAGTGATTAAGCATAGTTACAACATTGAGAATAGAGGTGGGGAGGGGGTCTAATTGAAGGAAAGGATTAACTGTAGTAGACTAAATCAAGCTATGGATTAAGAACAATGGAGTCATGACTGTTAAGTATAATAAGTTAAGTGAGTTGAAATAAACAAGATAAATAAGTATATATTTCGAACAAAGTATAGAATCTAAACTTAAGGAAAATAAGTATCACGATATATATTACAAATGTGCAGATGCCTCACAATTTTACACTAAGACAAACTGTTTATGTGCTCTGAAGTTGCTGGATGTAATACCAGCGAAATATCAGTATATAATAGTTTGTCACAGTGTAAAATTGTGTCATCTGGACATTTGTAATATATATCATGATACTTATTTTCCTTATTTTCTTAGTCTGTGTTCCCATTAATACCATTAAAAATAAATTAATATGAGGATAATATTATTTATGCAAGTCAGTATGGATTTGTTAAGAGGTGCTCTTTTTTTAATTGTCTGGTTATCAATTTACAGTGAGTAACAAAAGTAGTGGATGAGGGTAAGGCACAGACTATCATTTTTTTTTTTTATTTGGATTTTTCCAAGGCATTTGACTGTGTGCCCCATGACAAGTTGGTTTCTAAGCTGTGATATTGGATTTCAGGTTAGTTGGTTTAATTGGTGACTGGCTTTCTGTTATATATCAGAGAGTTGTATATGGGGAAGCAGTATCTGAGAGTAGGGAAATTACAAATGGAGTTCCATAAGGTTCAGTATACTGGGACCATTAATGTTCAGTCTTTCTGTGAATGATATTGTCACAGCATTACACAGAGATATTCAGTAACACGTAGCACCAACACCATCTATCTCCCACCACCACAACTAGTATTTTCACAGAAATCACGAATATTCATGCTCATAGTAGGATTCGAACCCACCACCTTTTGGCTGGAGAGTGGATATGATAACCACTCAGCCAACCAGACTGGCATTTCATGTGGTTGCAATCAAGATAATACAGTATATACTTGTCTACAATATGAAAACGAACAGCTGATGTACATGAGAGAGAAAGAGAGAGACAGAAATAATGGAATGGATAGCAGAATATAAGGGAAAGTTGGAAATAATTCTCTTTAAGAAATAAGGGAAAATATAAGGAATGAATTGCTGTATTTTATGGATTCCTTATATTCAAGTTCCTATTTCAAAGTTTACATATCTTCACTGTTGTAATTTATTGTTATTTATTTATTTATTTATTTTTATTTTATTATTATTATTTTTTTTTTGAGTGAAGATTAGATGAAAAGCTATTCTTTGTTTGTGTGGAACTGACAGTTGTCAGGAAAAACTCTTGGAATGTTTCATATATGTTGTCTTCTTCTTTAGTCCTTGATAGGTGTGTTTTATTAAGTAAACTGTTAAATGTTTTGGGTATTTGTTTTAAGTAGTAATTGAATATGCTAGAAATAAGACATGTATTTGAATACACAATTATAAGTTGTCATTTTCTTGTGTGATTGTGTCCAAGAAAATTTATTGTTGCTGTTTCCCATAATGAATTTAGGATTGATTGATTGCAGTTTTTCTGCAAATATCCGAGTCTCTAAGATATGTTAACTTCTGCCTTTGCAGATATCGTGTATTTAATGCCAGAGGATCAAATATTTTAATGTTATGAATGTATGTGTAAGTAAAATGGTCACTATTGTTTTAACATACAATTAAAAAAAAATTTTTTTTATGTTGTGTTTACATATACATTGCTAGACGTCAATGGACACCATAGTGTCAGGAACAAACAGCCATGGCTCCCACCTTAATAAGATGTAGGATCTCCTTTTGCTGCGATGACTGCAGCAATCCTATGGGGCATACTTTCCACAAGCATACGAAAATAATCAATGGGAATTTTGGACCATTCTTCCTGTAGGCATATGTAATGAGGTCCTGGCTTTCCTTGACCTTATCTGACAATCCATTTCATCCCACAGATGTTCCAAAGGATCGAGATCAGGCCTCTGTGGATGCCAGTAAAGTGTGGGGATGTTCATGTCCACAAACCAACCAGTTGCAGCAGCAGCCTTATGTCATGGTTCATTGTCTTGCTGAAAGAGACATTGGTCAGTTCCATAGAAATGCTGCAAAATAGAAAGCATTGTATTGTCCAGAATGTTAAGATACCTCTAGGAGTTTAATGTTCATGGCCAAAGCAGGAAAACAGGACTATACCATCACACCACTATCTCTCAGTTTCATAGCTGAGGTTACACACTCTGGTATGAGACGTTCACAGGGCATCCACCACACCTGTCCATCTGCTTGATAGAAGGTGTAGTGTGATTCATCGCTCCATAACACAGCTTTCCAAGCTTCCACATTCCACTGTACATGCTCTTTGTGCTGCTGAAGACGATGCTGCATGTTGGTGTGGGTAATGTGGGGCTTGCATATTGTGGTCCTACCATGGAAACCCATGTTGTGAGCCTTGGTCCCGATTGTTCTTGTGTGGATTCATGTTCCAGTTGATGCCTGTAACTTCGCATTCAACATGTCGACTGATGAATGGCAGTTTTTACATATTATCCTTCATACCACCCTATGGTCATGTTCATTGAGTGCATCCAGTGTGGGTAGTAGTTGCACTTGACTTGCTGTGCTTCCATCTCAGTAAGGTATCGCTGATTGTTGACTTGGAATAGCCCAGTTTGTCAACAGTTTGCTGAACAGGTTGGCCTGCAACATGGCATCCTATTACACCTCCTCTTTCAAACTCTGTCAGTTCTCTTCTCATAGCCATTTCACTTGGACAGTTGCGCTGACTTAGGAGTATTATATTCCTCCAATTTTTACTGGCTATAAATGTGGGACTCGTTACATGGTACGATGTGCCTTGCTTGTGGGAGTGTCTGTTGACTTCTTTCCAAGCAGTGTGTGTGTGTGTGTGTGTGTGTGTGTGTGTGTGTGTGTGTGTGTACACACACACACACACACACACACACACACACACAGGGGAAAAGAAACTGTAAAACATAGAGGGAAATATATACATAAAAGAACCTAAAAATAAATTACCACTTTCATGTTTGCAAATCTCCCAGTCGTAGGATTGAAGTCTCTCATTCCCTATTAGGATATCCTTTTCATTTGTTTTGTCAATAAGGCTCTGTAGGTAGAAAATGTCTAATTCTTCATCTTCGTGGGATTGAGCCAGAGCATACTATTTGGAGACAATTAAAAAAAAAAAAAATCAATTTTCTTTTCCTTTTTTCTATTATCATTCTTGGACCATGAGGTTCTGTTCCTAAGATGGAGTTTTGTAAGTTATTATTGAGTAATATTTCAACTCCTTTCTGTGGATGTTTTTACCATTTCCTGAGTAAAATAATCTTCCATTATTTAGGCAGGTTTATTACTCATATTCCTGGCCAGTGTGTTTCGGCAATACCAACTATGTCCCACTCGATCCTCTCTAGCTTTTTTCATCACTTTTGTCTTTCCTGATTTTTAAATTAGGAAAGACAAAAATGATGACCTTATATTACAGGTTAGAAGGTGAGATATTTTTGAACTGCCCACAAAGCATATTTATCAACTGTTTTCTGTGATCCATAAACAGTCCGTCAGCTTTCCAGACAGTATCATTATTTTGACTGCAATATTTCTTTGTCCATAGGAGTTCTGGCCATTTTGATGCAGCTGGCCTGCCACTTCTCTGCAGCATTTGCCTTCAGCTGGTAGATTGGTTTTCATGTCTAAGATGACTCTATCAGAAGCTGATGCTCCTGATGTACTTTGCACATTCTGTGTATCATTGAGGCAGCTAGTAGGACTTTTTTTGAGGATTCACTGTTTCTATAAAACATAAATGTGACTGAAATACATTACTTTAGGAGGAAGAAAGCTGCAGTTTTTGATCTTCTTCTCTCAACCTTATGGTTGGTGGGATAGTAATATCCTACATTACCGGAGAATAATGATTAAGGAACAAGGTGGTTTCTCATTGCCTTCCTTGTCCTAGAGTAAGTTATTTATGTCTGTAGATGGGTGTTCATGAGACCAGTTTGCTTGTTTTGAGGGATGAAAAACCCAAGTTTCTGGGAGAAAAAACCTTCTGTGTGAGACAGCTAACTCATCTTCATTTGAAAAGCCCTGGTAAAAGTTTTTCGCATCCTGAATGGGATTTGAACGCAGGTCTTTCCAACCAAAGGGGCTTCATCTATATTGACTGAGGTATGGAGGCTGTAATTTTTGATAGTAGACAGACATGTAGTTCACCTGAAATCCTTTATGGTTTTTTTCCATTATGGAGGTCAAGCATGGAACTTTCTCAGGCCTCTAGGAAGTGAGATAGGTTTCACACTAAGTAATGAAAATTATATACCAGTCAAATATATTAACAAACATCTTTGCCACAGCCTGTTGGTTAATGGATAGAGATGCTATCCACATGAAAATCTAATCTAGTAGGTATATTTGTCTCTTCCACACTTCTTAACTTAACATCTGCTTCATACCATTTCATGGAACTCTTTCTGGAAAACTCATGTTAGAATGCTGGAAGCTTTTCCATTTGGTTATACTATAAATTGAACTTCAGGTTTACTTCAACCTTAGTATCATCTCTGGGTCTGGCTCCTACTGATAAGACCTCAGTAAAGGTCGAAACCAGTCTAGGGTGTGACCCTTTCCATAATACAGAGTATTAAACGTGTCTGCAAGGATATGTGCTTTACATTATGGGATACTAAGGCAAGTGATGTGAAGTCATAAGCCTCTATGTACGAGTTGCTCCAATCCTGAAAAATACTTCAGGTGCAAACTTTGTGTGCTTACATTTAGATAAAGGATTAAACCAGGTATATAATTTATTGGTATCTTTAATTTATACTCATGTTAGAAGTTTAATGGAATAAAACAGCACTGCGAAAAGATTAAGATAATATTTAATTCTTTCAATATTTCATCTCACTCATAGATACATTTTCAGGGAGTACAATATTGGACTTGTAATACACAAAGTTTAGCATGCTAACACTGATTTGTTGACAAATAATAAAATAGACAAATAAATGAATATAATGAATGCACTGCAGCAAGTTCAAACATGAATGACTTTTTTTAGAATCAGCAGCAGATTTAAAAACTTTACTTAGTCTAAATAAATATGATTGTGTTAGACCGCTGCCCAGCATCCAAGGTCAGCCAACAGCCCATAGAGGTTCCCCCTCACAGCTTCTAGTGTAACTTCTACTCATTGTTTTGTGTGTGTTATTCAAATTTTTATATTGTTTTCCAGAAGATGTCTTTGTGATAGAGATGAAATATCAGATTGATTAAATGTGTTTAATTATTTCTCTGTGTTGTATTCATTCCATTAAACCTAATTATGTGCTTAAACCAGCACCTAAGCCTTAATACTCTTACTACTAAGCCTTAGTAGTTAGCATATTCAGCCAACAGGCTCTGGACTCTATCCTGTCAAAGTCCAAAATTGAAATACATCTTCCACCTGAGGTAGGAGATGAATTTCATTGCCTGGTGTGAAACTGTCACCCTGCTTATTTGGAGGCCTGAAGTGGCATGAAAAAGTTTCATGTTTGCTCTCTAGAGGAGGGTTTCCAGATTATGTAAAAATAAAAATAAGTCATTTAAAAATTCATAGCCAACTCCCGGTATTAAATGTACTATAAGTTTACAACCTTTCATTGTTGAGAGTCAACTAAAAAAGTATAGTGCTACTCCAAGCAGAACAATATTTTCCTCATGAACATTTATTTCATTTTCAGCTTCTTCCTCCATATTGTCATGTTATTAGAGCAATTCCAAATACTCCTTCAATGGTACAAGCTGGAGTGATTGTATATGCAAGAGGAATACATGCGACTCCTGAAGATGGTATTTTAGTTGCTCAGTTGTTAAAAAGTGTATCATTGTGTGAAGAGGTACCAGAAGGAATGATAGATGTTATTTGTGGTCTTAGTGGTAGTGGACCAGCTTATGTAAGCAATGCTTTAAAACTTTTTTTATGCTATTGTAAGATAATTTCATAATTTTCCTCTGATTATATAATTATTCCATGTTGTAAATTTAATAGATATTAAACTATATGATAAATATACAAGAATTATTTAACAGCTTTGTGTTGGACTGAATCAATAACTGACATAAATGAAATTGAGGAGAGCAGAGGACTCTTTCCTACAAATGGCCTATAATCTAGAATATAGAGTGAATAATTTCAGGGAGTGTATATAAAGGCTTAGCAGTCATTCATTATTCATAATAATGCTTAATAGTATAACTAACAACAAGTTGTTATTTGAACAAATAGCCCTGGCTCGGTGAGTAAGTATTTCGAGGATGCCATACTAATATTATTATTATTAAGAGAGACCTCCAGAGAATCAGAAACTCATCAAGTAGACCATACTGTTTGCACCAGCTGTCATATCTGTTATCGAATTCATTCATGCTACTTGTACACAAAACATTCAATGGCAATCCATTCCAATCATACACTACTCTATGAGAGAGAGGAAAATCTAGCCCTCACTCCCTTCTTGACAGCATTCATTCTCAATTTTCAAGGATGCCCTTGTGTCTTTTCCCCACCCTCCAGAAAATAAAAAATTCCATTTACTAAAATTCTGTATAACTGTTTTAGAAGTTAGCAATGCTCAATAATATCACCCCTCTTTCTCCTGTTTGCTAGTGTCTGCAGCCTACAAATTCTCAATCTGTCTTCATATCAGTATTCCACAATTCTGATATTATTTTTGACACTCTCCTTTGTACTCTCTCTCTTTCTTCACTGTGTTAGAATCACCACAGAAACCAGGAGACTAGACCTGCATGAAATAATCCAAGTGAAGTCTTATCAAGACCTTGTAACAAGATAAAATGACTTCCTTATCTTTCCATGTCGATATTTGTTTCAGCATTCCAATCAGCCTCTGAGTTGTATTTACAATTTTTGCTATATGACCCTTGAACTTCTACTTCCTGTCTACTAAAATTCCAAGATCCCTAGCCTTATCAGTTTCTTCTAGCATAATCCCATCAATATAATACAACATTAGATATCTAATCACACCAAAGTGATTAGATATCTAGTGATTAGATATCACACCATTAGATATCTAATCACACCTTACATTTATTAACATTGAAATGACAGCCGTTTTCACATGCTTACAATTCTGGCATATTCAAATCATTCTGCAAGTACTGCATGTCAGCAGCACTCCTGATTACCCTGTATATCTTTGCATCATCAGCAAATGGCTGTATGTTACATGTCAAATCCTTCCCAATGTCATTAATGTACAGACTCAATAACAATGAACTGAGGATTGATCCTTGAGACACACTACTGGTTGTCTTGAATCTTGCAGATTCACCCCTCCCATTGTACGACTTTTTGATATCTGTCAGTCAGCCATCCTCTTATCCATGCCAATGGTTTATAATCCTATCCTGTATTCTCCAATTTATGCAACAGTCTTCCATGCTGTTTCCTGCCAAAAGCCTTAGCAAATTCAAAAAAATATCATGGTGTAAAACATGTTGCTAAAACATGACCTTCTCTTAGTAAGCCGATTCTGTTTGTTGCAAAGTACAGATTCTCTGTCAACCCATTTCTGAATGCAAGCCCTAACTGACTTTTCCAAAATCTTCACAAACACTTCTGAGATACTGATTGGTCAATAGTGGGATACATCGGTCTTTGCACCACTCTTGTATAACAGGATTTCCATACATTCTTTCCACCCCTGTGGAATCTACTCTGTTCTGAGACTCAAATTATGTAGTCTGGTCAAAGGAATAAACTAAAGGAATAAAAACTCCTTTAGCATCCTGCTGAGATCCCATCAGTTCCTATTGCAGAATTCTTATTCACATTGTGCAAAAGCTCTAGTTCTTCCTCATACAGTGAGCAGGTAACGGTGAGCTCAGTGTTACATACAACAGATTGATAACTTTTAACAAAATGGCCCCTCATTAGTTAAACAGTATCTTTTGCATCAGTCACCCACAATCTACAATCAGTAGAGGTATTTTTTCAAATTCATTCTTTCTTTTACTTGCAGCATAATGATAGATTTCTTTTAGGTTGTCTTTAACTTGCAGAGGTTGTTTCTTTTCATACTAAGACTTAGTTTTCCATACAACACTTGTGGCTTTCTGGCCTGCTGCTTATAATCATCATAACTGATGTCATCCTTATGCAAGCAGCATTCTTTCCACATCATCTTTTTCTTATGAAACTCTTGCTTAATTAGAGTACACATTCTTTTCACTCCTACTCTGTTCTTCGAACTCTAGGGACACATTCTGATATTGCATCATTTAATTATTATTTTAACACTTCCCACATTTGTTGTTAATCTTCCTATTCAAAAACTGATACCATGGAGAAGAACTCAGCATACTCCTCAGGTGATCATAATTTCCTGCTTTTTAGTTTAACATGTAACCTTTCTGAATGGAACATTCATAAACTTAGCCAATTCTAAATTGAGCACTACATGATCACTATCACCAACTGGAGGCAGAATAGTTATATCTTCAATGAAACCCCCTCTGACACAATTATCAGATCTATCACTCTTGTCCATGAATTCCTTCTGTCACAGCTGCGTAAGGAAGTTGTCTCACAACAGCTCAATAAATTGTTTCATTCTTCTCATGAGATTTCACAGCTACCCAATCAATGTTTGGATAATTAAAGTCCATTATGATTACTCTTTTTGCACCCATTATTTATTTGGTGATGCAATTCTTCATCACTAGCAACTGATTCACCAGGTCTGTGACAACACTCCACTATCTGTTTAATCTTGTTAGACTCCACCTCACACCAAATGGCTTGAAACTTGCTGTGACATGAAAAATTGTTACTAGTATTGCAGCTGTAGGTCACAACTCTAACTGAATTCAAGTCATCTGATATCATTAGCAGCACATCCCCTATTCTCCTATCTGATATATCCTTCCTAAAAATATTTACCCTTTGCACTCAATACCAGTTAGTATGTTTGCTTCTGATTGTCAGATCTCACTATTGCCTATAATATGAGGTCTCAATATATTAACTGGGGAAACAAATTGTGTTTCCTACTCCTTTATTTCTGATACTCCTAGCATTCAAGTAGACATAATAAGTTATCTGCATTCTCTTTTGTATGCTCTTGTCTGTGGTCTGCATGACAGAATTCGACAACTTGCTAATCTCTGTTCTTATCTAGTTAGCAGACTTCTTTACACATGCCTGATAGTTACAAGCCAGATGAACATAAAATTGTTCTCTCTTCATAATCATTTCCATAATAATAACCATTCTCATCATTAACACAGTTACCTAACACTGCTGCTTTTACACACAATTCTCATGATTCCTTCCATCAGAATTCTGACTCTGTGTTAGGTCTCATATCAATTAATAATTTTTCAAGACCCCCTGATGCCAAATGCACTCAAGTGTAGGCTGTCCTTCTTTTTAAGAAGGACAGCCTACACTACAAAATCCAATCTTCCCTCAGACTCTATCCACACATCCATTCCTTCTACATCCCTTCTCATACCATTAGGAAGGGTGGTGGTGTAATTGTTTATGTAAATACCTTCCATTATGAGTGGATTTTCTGTAGAAGGAGAAGATTAATGAGCTATTAAGAAGTTGTGTCACTAGTGTATCTAAAAAGGAAGACTATTATTACTTTTTTTTCTATAGTGTGAAGTTTATTTCAGAATATTGACTGTTAAGATGCACCAAAAATGTATCTAGTGTCAAGACCATGAGGCTAAACAGCAAAAACGTCATCAGCACAGTGCAAACAAACTGTTAGTTTTAGTGTGGCCATGTTAAGTGCTTGGTTTTCAGAATGTTCCATATAGAAGTTTGCTAGAGAGGGCAAGAGGGAACAAACAACTAGATGGAATTAAATTCACACACCTATTACTCTTCCCGCCCCCACCCATCCAGTAGTAGATAATGTAGACAGCCCCACCTATAGGCTATTTAAACATTTATCAAAATCACTTTCCCTCCTTAGAGCATCTCGATCGGTTTTGA
The DNA here is from genome assembly GCF_054136105.1 of Typopeltis vanoorti. Lineage (NCBI taxonomy): Eukaryota > Metazoa > Arthropoda > Arachnida > Uropygi > Thelyphonidae > Typopeltis > Typopeltis vanoorti. Next base: position 12,858,720 of record NC_143569.1, read on the forward strand.
TATGACCTCACTTTTCACTAATGTACTTTTGACAGAGACCCTTGAGCCACATTTTCCCCCTGACATAACTGAATTATTCAGATTCACCATATATGCATATATCCTATGGAAAGGAAAATCATACAAACAGCTAGATGGGACTGCTATGGGTTCCCCAATTTTTCCCACTCTAGCAAAACTTCTATATGGAGCATTTTGAAAACCAAGCACTCAACTCAGCCATATTGTGCTATGTTGATGATGTGGTTGCTGTTTGTCCTCATGGTCCAGATATATTAGATACATTTTTGGTGTATCTTAACAGCCAACATCCTAAAATAAACTTCACCATAGAAAACAAAATTAATAATATTCTCCCCTTTTTGGATACACTAGTGACATGACTTCCTAATGGTTCACTATCCTTCTCCATCTACAGAAAAGCTCATACTGGAAGTTTATTTACATAAACAATCACCCCCCACCCTTCCCAACATTATGGCATCCTCAGAACATTTACTGACCAAGTCAGGAATATTTGTTCAAATGACACATCCCTTGAAACTGAGCTTAGAGACCTTCTCAACACCTTTTTAGCCAATAACTCCAGCCCACATAAAATAGATAAAACATTACATGCACCCTCCCCCCTACACCCAACACACAGGATCACAGCTAAACTATTCCTATCCCATGTGTTAAGGATATATCAGAAAAATTAGCCAAAGTTCTTTGCAAATATGATCTCCAAACTACTTTCAAACCTTTCATTCAGCTGTCCACTTTCATATGGTCTCCTAAACATCGACTACATCCTCTAAAATATCCTGGAGTGTATAAAGTTCCTTGTGCGTGCAGTTTAGCTTACTTTGGACAGACTAGCGGATCAGTTAACATCTGCCTTGAAGAACACAAACATTATAATCGAAATCATCTGGATTGGCAGACCATGCTCTGGATACTCCTTCACATAGGATCAGATGGAGAAAAACATCTATATTACATAGAAGTTGTTATAGGTCTGAGAGGCTATTCTTAGAATCCACATCAGCTTTGAAGTACTCTCCCAACCGCAACAAGTATGGTTGCATTAAATTTACAAAAGATCTGGGATTTGTAATTATCTCATCCATAGAAAACACTATGTCAGGACATTAGGTGTCAGTTACAATTTAAATTTTTTCTACAATTACCTAGTTAAGTATGGTGTGCCTTTCACAGTTAATGTTGTGCTCTGATAATGCTGGGTAGAAAACCAGCAACATTTTTTTTTTTGGCAATTTGGGATTTAGCCGACCAAATTGTATTCTTATTGGTTAAACCAAAATAAAAAATGATGGTACAACATGACAAAATTTCATGCCGGCTGGGGCGTCGCCCGGTTAAACAAGGCCCCCATTGTTTTTGCCAGGGAACCAGGGCGAACAGCGAAAAGTCAGCTACTGGAACAAATCTGAAAAGAAACTCCAACTCAACATCACCAGAGTTAAAGATCGGTACTATCAACGTAAGAAGCCTGAATGGCAAAGAAATGGAGCTTGCTGAGGAATTAGATAAGTACCAGCTCGACATAATAGGGGTGACTGAAACAAAAAAGAACAAAACTGGTGAGATCTTTCTGAGCAATAAATACAAAATGTTATATTCAGGCAATGACAATCAAGGAAAAGAAGGAGTAGCCATAGTATTCAACACAAAATACGAGGCTAATCTTCTTGAATGGCAGTAAGTCTCAAGTAGAGTAATGTGGGCAAATATGAGAATGGGGAACTGGACAATGAGACTTATTTGTGCCTATGGTCCCACAGAAGGTTCTACTAAGGTAGAAGTGGAGGAATTTTTTGAGGCTTTAGAAAAAGCAACTGACACAATGAAAAAGGAAAAGTTGGTCCTTGTTGGGGATCTAAATAGCAGAGTAGGAAATGATTGTGAGACATACAAAAATATTTTGGGAAAATTTGGAGAAAAGAGCAAAGCTAATAATAATGGCAAATATCTGTTGGATTTCTGCTCAGGACATGGACTGGTTATTACTAACACCATGTTCCAACATAAAAATGTGCACAAATTCACATGGAGAGAAGAGGCTAGGAATAAGAAAAGTCTCATTGACTATGTTATTGTTGATAGTGATGTTTTCTCCCTGGTGCAGGACACCAGAGTGTACAGAGGATTTGAAATTGGAAGTGATCACTATTTAGTCTTGAGCAGGACAAAAATTGAATTTCATATTGAAAAGAATAACATGTAAGAAAGTTTTAAAGCGAATAAAAGTTGAGCAGCTCTCAGATGTGAACTGTAGACTAAAATACAGAAATATTATTGAAAAGAAAATGAAAGAGTTTGAGAACAGGAATCAAACCTTGGAGATTCAGTGGCAAACTCTGAAGGAAACATTGATTGATTCTGCCAGAGAGGCATGTGGTGAGGTTGTGTGCAAGGATAAAAAAAATCAGAACTCCGTGGTGGACACAGGAAGAGTTAAAGAGGCAGTGAAGGAAAAGAAGAAAGCATATCAAAAGTTCCTGGCAAATAAGTCAGCTTTTACTCTTACAGAATACAGAGACAAATGTAAGAAAGCTAAACAGTGTGTAAAACTAGCTAAACAAAAGTCATGGGAGGACTTTGGAAAGAATATAGAAAATAAATATCAAGAAGGTGGCAAAATATTCTGGAGGTTGTTGAAGAAGCTTAGGAATGGAGGAAAGAGTGCTGTAAAAGGAATTAGAGATGATAAAGATGAAATGAAAACAGGAGAAAAAGATATCCTTGAAGTATGGAGTAATTACTTTGAAAAACTGCTAAATGAAACAAGCAGTGATGACAGCACAGTGATAAAAAAACACTGACCAGGCATGCAGTCAGGAATACATATCCATACTTGAAGTAGAAAAAGCCATCAAAGGCTTGAAATGTGGAAAGGCAGCAAGAGTAGATGATATTCGACCAGAAATGCTGAAGTATGGTGGTATAAGAGTCTTACAGTGGCTGCACTGCATAGTTCAGAAAGCCTGGGCAGAGGGACGAATTCCCGATGATTGGAGTAGAGCTCTCATAGTACCCATATATAAAAAGGGAAATAAAACTGAATGTGAGAATTACAGAGGTATTTCCCTACTGAGTGTTCCTGGCAAGATCTATGCAAGTATACTTGAGAAACGGTTGAGAAGAATTGTGGAAGAAAAGCTTGGTGAAGAACAAGCTGGATTCAGGCCAAATAGAGGCTGTCAGGATCAGATCTTCACTTTACGACAAATAGTCGAGAAAGCATGGGAATATAACAAAGATCTGTATTTAAGTTTTGTCGATTTGGAAAAGGCATATGACAAGGTGCCAAGAGAGAAGCTATTCAATACGCTGCAGTTATATGGTGTCAATGGGGCATTATATCAAGCAATACTTAGTCTTTATTTGAGTTGTGAGTCAGCAGTTAGAATTGAAGGAAGTACAGGAAGATGGTTTAATGTTAAATCTGGTGTGACACAAGGATGTACATTATCCCCTCTGTTATTCATTATCTATGTGGATCACATTATGAAGGAATGTGGTATTAAACCTGATATCAAAATTGGAGATGTTAATGTTAGCTCTTTGCTTTATGCAGATGATGTTATACTTCTAAATAAATCCGCTACAAGTCTGCAAGATTCTCTGACTAAATTGAATAGCTGTTGTAATAGATATGGTATGAAGTTCAGCAATAAAAAGACAAAGACAATGAAAATAGGCAGAATCATTGAAAATGTCAACTGTGTTGTGAATGGAGAACCTGTGGAACAAGTAAAACATTTCAGCTACTTAGGCACAATTTTTACTGAAGATGGTAAACTAAATATAGAAATAGACAACAGAATCAGCAAAGCTGGTATCGTGGGAAGTCAATTGAATAAATTCATATGGAATAAGAAAGAAATTAGTCGGAACACTAAATTAGCTGTATACATGACAGCGTTCAAATCAATTTTAACTTATGGATCTGAGAGCTGGGTCAGAAGTAAAACACTTGACCAAAGACTAGAGACCGCAGATATGAGAGTCCTGAGAAAGATTAGAGGCGTGAACAGATGAAATCAATGGCAATATCATATTAAAAATGAGGATATTAGGAAAGAACTTGACATTGTCAGCATCCAGGAATGCATTAGCAGAGCTAATCTCAGATGGTATGGTCACTTAAATAAAATGGGAGAGGAAAGATTAGCAAAACAAGTGTTCTCTGCCAGGTTGGCAGGAAAACGACCCAGAGGAAGACCAAGATATAGGTGGATTGATAGTGTACAAAGTGCCTTAGATGATAGAAATATAAGATCTGATAATGTTGGAGTCTTGACAAGTAACAGACTGATTTGGAGGAAAAGTGTAGATAGGAAGTTAGTAATGATGTAATTTTTTCATGTAGTACTGTCATATCCTGTACACCCCTTGAGGGTACATGGCAGGAATTTGATGATGATGATGATAAATACTTTTTTCCTCTTGGCATTGTTTTTGCTGTTATTTTCTTAACCTCCATGGAGTTACAAGATTTATTGTGAAAGGTCAGCAATAGCAAGTACAAAGTCTGTCATACCACTCTTTAAACTCATCTATTATTTGCACTTTTACCACTCTCTCTCAGGCAGTGCATTCAATGTTCCTACCACTCTCTATGCAAAAAACTTACATCTTATTCTTTTACTCACTGCTTCCTTTTGCAACTTCCAGGGATGGCCTCTGACCTTTTTCCTTCCCCTTGTTCTACGATATGAAAAATTTCCTCAGTTTGAATCTGATATCAACTTTTCAACATCTTAAATGTCTCAATCATATTCTGCCCCTTTTGTTTTCTATCTACCAAACTGCATGCATCCACACCGAGTAGACAGTTTTATCTAATTGTGTTCTTATAATGGTGAAACTGAAATGACAAATTTTATCAGCACCCTCCCTTGATGAGTCCTTGGACTTTTTGAAGATATCATGTAATAATAATTATTATTATTGCATACCTCTAGGGAGCCCAATGTCTCATTGAGGGGGGGGGGGGAGGGTACCTACTCCTACAACTCTCTGCCTCCACCACTCAATTCACCAACTACAATCATCATCTACACCAATGCCATCTACCACCCACCACCACTAGTATTTTCACAGACAATCACAAACATCCATGCCCACAATGGGATTCGAACCCGCAGCCTTTTGGCTGGAGAGCTGATACCCTAATCGCTCGGCCAACCAGGCTGGCAATATTATTATAATAATATTACCCAATTCATTAAATTCCATTGAAATAGGAATTAATTATTACTTTTTTTTTATACTATACCATGAATTAAAAAAGTCCAGTGGATAGTAGGGAGAGGAAACGTGAATAATAATTATCCTTTCAAATATAGTGAAGGAAACTGGATCTGCTGAAAAGAAGAAGGGACAGGAAGAAATCCACTGTCTACACCATTCCAAGATCGAGTTCTAAAGTAGCTCTGCCTCAGAAATCACTGTACATCATCTGGAATACTGAAATGAGACAGGGAAGAACAAATGAGAGTTGTGGCAAGTTTTGTAACTCTCAGGGGAAGACTCATTTGAAAAGAACTGATAGCCAGCCCTAAAAAAAAAAGTCCTTGTTAATCAAAAAAATGAGATTGACTCAGTTAAACTGGTGCAAAGAGCATGCCAAATGGACTCCTGATCACTGCAAAAGATTAATTTTTGCTGACGAGAAAAAGTTTAACTTGCAGGGTGATGACAGCAGACAGAGGCAGTTCAAAGATGATCAGGGGGAAAAATTCAACCCTAACTGTTTGATGTCAACAGTCAAATTCCAACCAATCAGATGATCTGGGGCTGCATGTCTTATCATGGTGTTGGTTGCTTGCATTTCACAAAAGGTTCATGAATGTATAAGTGTTCCGGAAAACTTTAGAATTTCTGCCTATTATTATTATACTGGCACCTCCATGGAGTCAAAAGACTCATTGTGAGAGATCCAATCTATCCACACAATCTATCATACCTCTCCTTGAATCCATTAATAGATAAAGCACTCACAACTGACACTGGCAACCAATTCCACTCGTTCACAACTTTTCAAGCAAAATATCTAGTACTCACACCAACTACACTTTCATTCAACTTCCATCGATGACCCCTTGTTCTGGTCCCTCTATTTTGGATTTGGTAACAGCATCAGAGAATCTGATTGTGACTGAGATGTCATTCCTGCCTCCAGTTGGTCAGAGTAATCATGTAGCCCTCACTTGGAGGATGAATAGGCATGTAAAGATATCAGGGCAGAAGGGATTTATGTGGAATTATATCATCAGCAACTGTCAGACTTAAAAGCTAGCTTGCTTCAGTGCATGGGAGATACTTAAAAAAAATATTGACAGTAATGGCAGATTGTATATTTTGAGTGAAGAAGATAAAGTGATTTGTAGTCAAATGGATTACAAGGAACATTAAATAGGTATTGCGGATAAGAGATTATGGAAGACATAAAGAGATAGTCCTTATGTGTTAATTGCATTATCACATAAGGACTTGTGTTACTATAAAATTATATTATTATTATTATTATCAGACCTCTATGGAGTTAGACTCATCATAGGAGGTTCCTTTGTCATACCCACAGCTCATCATACTGTGCTTTAAATGTATTCACATTCTCTGCAATCACCACACTCTCAGGCAGTGCATTTCATTCATTTACCACTCTCCATGCAAAAAAAACAGCTTTTCACTCCCTTGCTGACATGCTCCTTATACAGCTTCCAAGGATGACCTCTTGTTCTCTCTCCCATCTCTAGCCATTATATGAGAAACCTTTTCCACATTAATCTGATAAAACCTCTTACTAACCTATGTTTCTCTATCATTCCTTCTCCTCCTGTCCACTAGACTGCAAATTCCAGTTTTTCAAATTTCATTATTCCTGAAACCTCCTTAGTTGATTGCCTCTGAACCCTTTTCAATATCTCTTCATTCTTTTGAAAACCAGGTAAACAAATCTGTCTGCAGTAGTCCATATGTGGCCTAATCAGGGCCTTATATGCTAGAACCATAATGCCCCTTACATTCTACAAGTCGATGTCCTCTGCATCATTGCCAGAATCTCGCATGTTGTTCTGACAATTTTAACAATGTGTCCTCCAAATTTTAGGTTCTTGTCCCCCCCCCGCCTCCACATCGCGCGCACACACACACACACGATCTCTTATTTCCTCCAGTTAGAGGTGGAGGAAATATGTTTCTTGAAATAATGCTCATGAAGCATGGTGACTGTTGACAGTCTTTCTTCTTCTATTGAAATAAATACTTGGTTATTAGTAATATTGCATTGTATATTGTTCAGTGAATAAATATTTTCCTGTCGATTTAGCTCTGTTGTGCAGTTGATTCTCTCACTATAACAAACACTGCTGTAACTAACTCACTCACTCTTACGAACTTGAAAAGGTCCACTCATTGCAGCATAAATAGTGTACTATTAAAAATATTAACTATAACAAAGTATTCATTATAAGAAACTTCTCTTGAAGTTTCTTATCTAGTCTTTTATCTCCTGACCTTGCAAGTTTGCTATAGCAAGAGTTAACTGTATATGGTTGTTATGCAAGTTCTTCTTTATCCTGTGTTCTTCTTTATCCTGTGATATAGACCTTCCCCATAAATTCCCAGTTATTTTCCTCTGCAGCTGATGTCCACAATCATATGTCAAACTTTGCAGATCATCTCTCCATATCGTTCTTTGATGATATTTCTCTTGGTATCCAATCAGTGCATAATTCTGACCATCTCGTAATGGTGTGTTAATCTTCTAATAAGTTCGAGCCCATTTCCATTTACTTATTTTACAATACTTCACAATATCCACTGGTCATTATTTGTTATTAATACCAGACCTCCATGGAATCAAAAGACATCACTAGAAGCAAAATAGTCATTCTACTATTTCTAATTTTCTCCCTTTTTTGTTATGTGAGCATTCTTTACTCTAAAGCTATTTGGGCTACATGCAGTCTGTCTTCCTGTTTTTTAGTTTTTTCCCACAATGGAATAATGAATGTATTAAATAGGTAGATTCTTCAACAGATAATCTTTATGCACTTGAAATGCTTTGTTTCCTAGTGTGATTCTTCTATATATATATATATATATATATATATATATATCATAGTTATTTAGCTTTTACTTTAAGCTAAATAGTTATGCAAGATAAATATAGTCATCCATAATTTCAATAGGATTAATTAGCTAATTTTAATTCAGTTTGATTAGAATGTATCATAATTTTATTTTAATTATGTTAATCTTTAAACCATTTTTTCCCCCTGCTTTCTCTGTCAAAGTTGCTTAACGTTTCTGAGTTTCTCATTTATTTGTTGCTAACAGAAGATTGTTGTCTGCAAAATGCAAATCATTTAGACTTCTTCCACTGATATTAATTCCATAGTTTTTCCATGAAAAAAGGGTAATATTGGATCTCCATGCCCCACTCCACTCTACTCTTAGTGTTGAACTCTTTTCCCTGATGTTCTAATTTTATACTGGCAGTTGCTCTTACTTGGATTATAGTTTGGATATGATCTGTGTAGAGAATCTTGATCTGAAGCCTGCGTGTTCATGTGGCTGTGCACCAGCCAAAAATCTTCTGATATTATTTAAAATAATGGATATAAAAAAATTGATATCGCTGCTGTCCTTTTTATAAATCATGCTGTGGTTAATTCATCAGTGATTATCTTATTATATATTAATAAGATAATAATTGATTTATTCTATTGCTGTGGAATCTTTTCTTCAGTTAATTCTATTCTATTCTATTCCCTCAGCCATACGGCTGGTAAGGGGTAGCTATATGCTACCATACTAGGGAAATGATTATGAGCAAGGTGGTTTCCCGTTGCCTTCCTTGCCATACTATCCTATGACTGTGGCCTGGGGGTTCACGGGGCCGGTTTGCCTGCTTGCAGGATGAAAAACCCCAGATAAACTGGTGGGAAAAAACTCTGCCATCCATGCCCAAGACTGGCTATGTCTTAGGAAGATCCTTAAGCTCCTCACATCGGTGATGGGATCGAACCTAGAACACTCCTTCCCCAGGCATATGGTTGCGAAGTGCCTAGCCACTAGGCTAACCCTGCAGACCTTCAGTTAATATATTTCTTTATTTCTTCACTTTTGGTGAAGAATTAAGGAAAAAAATTTTTTTTTTCACCAAGTGAAAAAAATAATTTTCTTTTTTTTTCACTTGGTGTGAAAGTAAATTAACTTGACAAGAAGTTATATTTTTGTTTTATCCTTTATCCAAGTGTAGGCAAACAAAGTTTGCCTATGAAGTAGCTTCATGACTAGATTACTTGCGTATTTGACTTCACATCAATTGCTTTAGTATCTCGTAATGCAAGACACATCTTTTCAGACATGTATATTGTTATGCATTATGGGATGGTCACTACCCAAACCAGTTTAAACCTTGTGAAAAAGTAAAGGGGTGTTCATCATAGGCCTAGAGTAGTACAGAGGTGCAAGATAGCCTGATAGTATTAGGAGAAAGAAAAGGCAGATGAGTAGTGGGATAGACAGAAAAAAGGGCTCAGCTTTATATCATAATGTAGCCAAACGCTATCTTTCTTCTTTTTTTCATCGCACTCATTGCAGCTGAACAATGAAAATACCAATTGAATCTGAAACCCAGAAATAACTGGTGCCCAGCTGGTTACCCTTATCTATGCCTTGAGTTGTCCTTTTCTGTTTGGGGTTGCTCTCTGGTCATCCCTAAAGTTGACCATAAAACCACAGTGAACTAAGAGGATAGAATGATGTGAAAAATCTCTAATAAAAATAGACAATACTTTCTCTTTATGGTGATTATTGCATAATGCGGGTTGTCTACCACCTAGCCAAAAATTTGGTGTTTCCTAGAATGCTTCTTTCTAATTATAAAAATTGTCAGACTGAACAGTATTGTGTTATGGAAAATTTCCATAATACAATATTGTAAAGAATTTGTATGTCGTATTGCTGGTTTTCAAAGTGATGTTTTTTATAAATGATGATATTTTAATTCATCATTTATAAAAATAAAAATTCTATTAGAAATCTATTAGAAGTTAATGAAGAAAATAAACTCTCCTTCTCAGTATATAGGAAGCTGACCAACACACAAGAAGATTTCTAAATGCAGCCTCACACCACCATCCTGCACAAAAAATAAGCTTAATTAAAACTCTTCGAGACAGAGCATACAATATCTCCAGCACACAAGAAAGATGTAATGAAGAACTAAAATACTTAACACAAATCCTCCAACAGAATGGGTATGAAACAAAAATCATCAAGAGAATCCTTAAAATGCCTCCAACTAACAACACAATAAAACAGGATTACAAAAACGCAATCTCGCTTCCCTATATCAAAAATGTTACAGATAAGCTAGACAAATTATTGAACAAACACAACGTAAAAGTAGCCTTCCTTCCTTCCTATGGAAAAAATCTCAAGATTTCTACGTCCACCAAAACCACCTCATCATCCTCTTAAAAAACCAGAAGTCTACAAAATCCATTGCTCTTGCAGGATTTGCTATGTAGGACAGACGGGAAGAGCTGGAGAAATACGCATCGCTGAACACCAAAAAGACATACAATACAAAAGAGAACAAAAAACTGGTCTTGCTTACCATACCACTTCCACTGGACACGATGTACTCTGGCAAAAAACTACGATGTCATACATATAAAACAACTGCTACATAAGAAAATTTAAAGAAGCTTCTAATATGCTGAAAAACCCAACCTAATGCAATAAAAATCAAGATTTAATTCTCCATCGGGTGTCGTCAGCTCTAATAAAAAAATCTACCTCAATCTGAGCTCGGACTATATGACTGAGAACAAGACCACGTGACATCGTCCAGTATTGTTAAACGTCAATAACGTTTTATATCTGCATTCTGTTATTTGAGTTTATGAATAGCCAGACGGTTATGATTTGTATTTATTAATTTCTCTTGTTTAAACTTTAAGTTATACTATTTACCCCTGAAGATGTAAATATTACGATTTACGAAACTTGTCAGTAACTATTATTTCAGTATGTTGTATAACTGAATAATAAAAAATGTGGTGTAATCACCAAAATATGTCTTTTGGTTTTAGTATTTTTTGTGGGTTGTAGCCATTGGCTAAGAAGGTGCTAAGGATATAGTTAAGTTCATTAGTTAGGGTATTGTTATCTGAACAGATTAATTTTGTCCTGTTATATAGGGTTTTTATAATCACATATTATTGGGAGGGAAGGTGACTGCTTGTGAATGTATCTACCTGTATGTGTAGGTTTTCTGTAAACAGGGAAAGTCCAAGATCCATTAGGCTGGTATATAATCAGTGTCTAGGAAACAGAGACTGTTATTATTTTCCTTTTCCAAGGTCAACTGGATTCTGGGGTGTGAGTCGTTTAAGTCTGTTGAGAAATTGTGGAGTTTATCAGGCCATGTGGCCAAATGGTGAACACATCATCCACCTAGCTTAGCCGAGCAGTGGGTTTATGTGAGACAGAGTTTAAGACGTTTTTCTTCAAAGGTCTCCATAAAGGAGTTGGCCAGGGGTGGAGAGAGTGGAGAACCAATGGCTCATCATCATCATCATCAAATTCCTGCCATGTACCCTCAAGGGGTGTACAGGATATGATAGTACTACACAAAAAATTTATATCATTACTAACTTCCCATCTACAATTTTCCTCCAAATCAGACTGTTACTTGTCAAGATTCCAACATTATCAGATCTTATATTTCTATCGTCTAAGGCACTTTGTGCCGTATCAATCCACCTATATCTTGGTCTTCTTCTGGGTCATTTTGCTGCCAACCTGGCAGAGAACACTTGTTTTGCTAATCTTTCCTCGCCCACTCTGTTTAAGTGACTATACCACCAGAGATTAGCTCTGCTAACGCATTCCTGGATGCCGACAATGTCAAGTTCTTTCCTAATATCCTCATTTTTAATATGATATTGCCATTGATGCCATCTGTTCAAGCCTCTAATCTTTCTCAGGACTCTCATATCTGCGGTCTCTAGTCTTTGGTCAAGTGTTTTACTTCTGACCCAGCTCTCAGATCCATAAGTTAAAACTGGTTTGAACACTGTCTTGTATACAGCTAATTTAGCGTTCCGACTAATTTCTCTCATATTCCATATGAATTTATTAAATTGACTTCCTACCATACCAGCTTTGTTGATTCTGTTGTCTATTTCTATATTTAATTTACCATCTTCACTAAAAATCGTGCCTAAATAGCCAAAATGTTTTACTTGTTCCACAGGTTCCAGGAGAATTCACTGTGTTGTGAATTCTCCATTCACAACACAGTTGATATTATCAATGATTCTGCCTAATTTCATTGTCTTTGTCTTTTTATTGCTGACCTTCATGCCATATCTATTACAACAGTTATTCAATTTAGTCAGGGAATCTTGCAAACTTCTAGCTGATTTATTTAGAATTATAACATTGTCCGCATAAAGCAAACAGCTGACATTAACATCTCCAATTCTGATATCATGTTTAATACCACTTTCCTTCATAATTTGATCCATATAGCTAATGAATAACCAGAGGGGATAATGTACATCCTTGTCTCACACCAGATTTAACAAACCACCTTCCTGTACTTCCTCCAATTCTAACTGCTGACTTATGACTCAAATAAAGACTAAGTATTGCTTGATATAATGCCCCATTGACACCATGTAACTGTAGTGTATTGAATAGCTTCTCTCTTGGTACCTTGTCATATGCCTTTTCCAAATCAACAAAACTTAAATACAGATATTTGTTATATTCCCATGATTTCTCCACTATTTGTCGTAAAGTGAAGATCTGATCCTGACAGCCTCTATTTGACCTGAATCCAGCTTGTTCTTCACCAAGCTTTTCTTCCACAATTCTTCTCAACCGTTTCTTAAGTATACTTGCATATATCTTACCAGGAACACTCAGTAGGGAAATATCTCTATAATTCTCACATTCAGTTTTATTTCCATTTTTTACATATGCATATTATGAGAGCTCCACTCCAATCATCGTGAATTTGTCCCTCTATCCAGGCATTCTGAACTGTGTAGTGCACCCACTGTGAGACTTTTATACCACCATACTTCAGCGTTTCTGGTCAAATATCATCTACTCCTGCTGCCTTTCCACATTTCCAGCCTTTGATGGCTTTTTCTACTTCAAGTATGGATATGTATTTCTGACTGTATGTCTGGTCAGTGTTTTTTTACTGCTGTGCTGTCATCACTGCTTGTTTCATTTAGCTATTTTTCAAAGTAATTACTCCATACTTCAAGGATTTCTTTTTCTCCTGTTTTCATGTCACCTTTATTATCTCTAACTCTTTTACAAAACTCTTTCCTCCATTTCTAAGCTTCTTCAAGGAATAACTTACCACATTCTTGATATTTATTTTCTATGCTCCTCCCAAAGTCCTCCCATGACTTTTGTTTAGCTAGTTTTACACAGTGTTTAGCTTTCTTACATTTATCTCTGTATTCTCTAAGAGTAAAAGCTGACTTATTTGACAGGAACTTTTGATATGCTTTCTTCTTTTCCTTCACTACCTCTTTAACTTACTGTGTCTACCATGGAGTTCTAATTTTTCTATCCTTGCAGACAACTTCACCACATGCCTCTCTAGCTGAATCAATCAGGGGTTTCTTCAAGGCTTGCCATTGAATCACCAAGGTTTGGTTCCTGTTCTTAAACTCTTTCATTTTTTCTTCAATAATCTTTGTGTATTTTAGTCTACAGTTCACATCTGAGAGCTGCTCAACTTTTATTCACTTGAAAACTTTCTTACATGTTATTATTTTCAATATGAAATTTGATTTTATCCTGCTGAAGACTAAATAGTGATCACTTCCAATTTCAAATCCTCTGTACACTCTGGTGTCCTGCACCAGGGAGAAAACATCACTATCAACAATAACATAGTCAATGAGACTTTTCTTATTCCTTGCCTCTTCTCTCCATGTGAATTTGTGCACATTTTTATGTTGGAACATGGTGTTAGTAATAACCAGCCCATGTCCTGAGCAGAAATCTAACAGATATTTGCCATTATTATTAGCTTTGCTCTTTTCTTCAGATTTTCCCAAAATATTTTTGTATGTCTGACAATCACTTCCTACTCTGCTATTTAGAACCCCATCAAGGACCAACTTTTCCTTTTTCATTGTGTCAGTTGGTCCCACAGAAGGTTCTACTAAGGTAGAACCTTCTGTGGGACCATAAGTACAAATAAGTCTCATTGTCCAGTTCCCCATTCTCATATTTGCCCACATTACTCTACTTGAGACTGACTGCCATTCAAGAAGATTAGCCTCGTATTTTGTGTTGAATACTATGGCTACTCCTTCTTTTCCTTGATTGTCATTGCCTGAATATAACATTTTGTATTTATTGCTCAGAAAGATCTCACCAGTTTTTGTCTTTTTTATTTCAGTCACCCCTATTATGTCGATCTGGTACTCATGTAATTCCTCAGCTAGCTCCATTTCTTTGCCATCCAAGCTTTTTATGTTAATAGTACTGATCTTTAACTCTGATGATGTTGAGTTGGGGGTGTGCTTTCAGATTTGTGCCAGTAGCTGACTTTTCGCTGTTCGCCCCGGTTCCCTGGTGAAAACAATGGGTGCCTTGTTTAACTGGGCGATGCCTGAGCTGGCATGAAATTTTGTCATGTTGTATCATCATTTTTATTTTGGTTTAACCAATAAGAATATAATTTGGTCGGCTAAATCCCAAATTGCCTGCCCATCCTCATTTGTTCAGTATCCAGGTAGATACCTATCAGGGTGCACCACAAGAAGGTGAGGATTGGACATTAGGTGAGAAGCCCTGGTTGGTTCTCTGCATTCCTTTAAAGGCTATGTGGAGGTCTCCTCTCAGTTATACAGCTTTGACCCTAAGCACCCCGAACCAATGGCTGTCCCCTCTATTTGTTTGTGGAATTTTCCTTGCCAAACGAAATAGCTTGAGTTCATGGTGATCTGAAATAGGGGTAAGATATTGGTATAAATTTTGGTTTGGATGAGGTCTGAAGTATCTTTGAGTGGGACATTGGTAGGAGGAGACATCAAAGTGTGAGCACTTTGGCTTAATGTTTAGCTAATTTGTATGTGGGAGAATCAGTGCCATCTACAATGAGAAGTAATGGTAGATTTTGCTGATGGCTTTTTGGTAGTCCATATATCTGCGGGGGAGGGGGGGGATCTAGAGTTAAAAGATTTTAGTCTCTTATTCACTTCAACAGGACAAGAGTCAACCTTCTTAAGGAGCCTATGGAGTGTTCTGATATGCGTGCTGGTGGAACATATTCTGTAGGGAGGTAGGTACTGTCAGACCACAGATCTGAGACCCTAGTCTGTCAGTTTGCCAAGAAGAGTCAATTCATGTTGAAGGGGAAAAGGAAATAAGCTGATGTATGAATTGATTATACAAGCACAATATTTACCACTTTAAAAACTACAGTGTTCATAAAAGAAAAGTTAATTTTCTGATTATCCTTTTATTGGAAGATTCTCCTTCTTATGACATGCGCAGAAGTGTCGAAGGCTTTCATATCTGTGGGCATGCAGTAGAATGATCTAAAAGTAAAGTGTAATCTGATTGGTTTATAACCACAGTGGAATTTCCCTTATCCACTTTAGTAATTACTGTTTTTCTGGTGCTTTTCATTTATTGCAGAGCTTGGAATTCTTCTTTTGATAGGTTGCTTTTTGGTGGTTTGCCTGGGTAAGAACACTGGCTACATCCAGTCTGATATCGTTGGCAATATGATTAGGAAGCTTTTTTTTTTACTTAAATATAAAGAGCCAATCGGCTTCATTTCGGCAATATAAACATCATTTAAATTAAGGGGATATTAAATCCCACATTGTTTTAAAACCGAATACGAAACTCAACGATTGGAATCAGAGTTTCATGCCGAATATGGTAAACTATAAAAGTAGCGGCGATTACTAGCATGAGCTAATGCAAGTAGTCCTAGTACGTAGTACAATAACAGGCAACTCGCAGCAGAAATGGTAAAGTTCTGATTGCTATTCTTGGTATTTTCCATAATGTAAAAACACATTTCCTAGGAAATGTGTGCTGTTATTACATTATGGCGGGAGGTCACTACCCAGACCGGTTTCAGCCTTTTTTGAGGCTTCATCAGTGAGTAGCTAGACCAAATTAATATCAAAGGGTATAGCGAAAATTGGTATCCTGCCATAATGTAATAACAGCACACATTTCCTAGGAAATGTGTTTTTACATTATGGAAAATACCAAGAATAGCAATCAGAACACCTTTGCTGTGAGTTGCCTGGTATTATACTACGTACTAGGACTACTTGCAATAGCTCACGCTAGTAATCACATACTTTTATAGTTTACTATATTCAGCATGAAACTCTGATTCCAATCTTTGAGTTTTGTATTTGGTTTTAAAACAATGTGGGATTTAATATCCCATTAATTTAAATGATGTTTATATCACCGAAATGAAGTCTATTGGCTCTTTATATTTAAGTAACTTAATGGGTGCACCTGTTTGACAACTTGTATAGCAGAGTATATAGGTTCTTTTCGCTATACCCTTTGGTATTAATTTGGTCTAGCTACTCACTGATGAAGCCTCAAAAAAAACTGAAACTGGTCTTGGTAGTGACCTCCCGCCATAATGTAATAACAGCATACATTTCCTAGGAAATGTGTTTTTACATTATGGAAAATACCAAGAATAGCGATCAGAACTTTACCACCTTTGCTGCGAGTTGCCTGGTATTGTACTACGTACTAGGACTACTTGTATTAGCTCACGCTAGTAATCGCCGATACTTTTATAGTTTACTATATTCGGCATGAAACTCTCTGATTCCAATCTTTGAGTTTCATATTCGGTTTTAAAACAATGTGGGATTTAATATCCCCTTAATTTAAATGATGATTAGGAAGGTTGCATATACCTCATTCTACCTGTGTAATTATTTCTTCTGCAAGGATCTTTTTAGGTGCTCTAGCAAAGTTGTGGCCAAGTGTGAGTGCACTGATTGCTTCAGTCTTCAGGGTAGGGATGATAGGTTTATTATCATGTTGAGTGGTAGTTGAGGTTTGGAAACTGAGTTCTTTTGTAAACTTTGAAATTTTTAATGTGCCGACATTGCATTCTTTGAAATTCTTTTTCTGCTGAACTGTTTGAGACATCAGAAAGGATCGTTCAAAGGTCAACATTCAGCATAGCGGTAAGCTCTACTTCTAGCAGATGAATAGCTTCGTTTGTGCTGGCAAAGAGATTGTGGGTGGGTGGTGGAAATCTGATCCCGCAGAAGAACAAAGAAATGTAAATGAATGTTGTAAATGAATATTGTCTCTCTCTCTCTCTCTCTCTCTCTCTCTCTCTCTCTCTCTCTCCCTCCCTCCCTCCCTCCCTCTCTCTCTCCCTCCACCCCTAGCCAACTTTTCTGTGGAGACCTTGAAGAAAATGCCTTAAACTCTGCCCCACATAAACCCACTCTTTGGCTATGCTATGTGGGTGATGTGTTCGCCATATGGCCGCATGGCCTTGATACACTCCACAGTTTTTCAACACCCTTAAACAACACCCCAGGATTCAGTTTACCTTCGAAAAGGAAAACAACAACAGTCTCCGTTTCCTAGACACTCTGATTATACGCCAGCCTGATGGATCTCTGGCTCCCTCTGTTTACAGAAAACCTACACATACAGGTAGATAGCATCAGCAGTCCCTTCCCATAGAATATGGGATTACAAAAACCCTACGTAATAGGGCAAAATTAATCAGTTCAGACACAATGCCCTAACTACTGAACTTAACCATATCCGAAAGACCTTCTTAGCCAATGGCTACTATCTCTCCAAAAATTCCAAAAAATATTAAAACCAGTTAACCACCACCCCTCCTCCCTTTATAGCAGAGATTACTCTAAATCCATCACCATCCATATATTCGGGGTGCATCCAAAAAACTTACAAAAATCCTAAGAAAATATTACCTCACAACTAGTTTCAAACCACATAAGAAATTGGCATCTGTTATCTGCTCCACCAAAGACCAGCCACTTCCACTAGACCTACCAGGAGTATACCAGATCCCTTGCAGTTGCAAACTGTCCTACTACAGGCAATATTAATATATCCAAACACCAGGACTACACCTGGTTCCACCAGTACAGTCACTCAGGACTTGCTGACCATTCATTGGATACCCACCACAATATGCTGGAAGAAGGCCACTTTATTACATCATAGCAAGTACAAGTACGAAAGATTATTCCTTGAATCAGCCTCTGCTCTGAAAAATTTCCTAAACCTCAACAAATTTGGGTGCATGAGACTGCCTGAAATTTGGGAAGCTTACATTCTAAGATTGTCAGTCCAACATCCAAGACAACCAAATTTAGCCTGCTAGGGGACACCTTTTATGACTCTAGGATCAATTTCGTTGCTTTCTTCAGCCTCATTTGCTTCTTGTGAGTGCCTGCTGCACATATCATTGTTTTGTGATTCCCAAAGATGGCAATGTAACATTGCCAAATTATAGGTGGTTATTAATTAAAGTTTTTATAATTAATAATTTACTTTATGTTGTTATTTCCTAAAAAATTAGAAGTATCTACAAGAATTGTTATGTATTATGGGTATGCTCATGAGTTTTTGGTTGGGGTCTTCTTGGTAGTTTGCTATCACTCTTTGCTGTGGTGAGATTTGGATTTTTAATTTTAATGTTCTTTCTTTTAAAATGCAATGTTCTAGTATAGTATGGTATTAATTGTTCCTTTCCCAAAGGTATAAACTGATCTAGGATTGCTATCTAGATCAGTTTGAACATTTGTTTTAATAATGAAATGCTGTGAGTTGGCATAATTAAAAGAGATATAAAAATGAAGGAAAACTCACCTAAAAAATGTGAGTTTTTTTACTTTCCTCTGTTTTTATAATTCTTTTAATTAGTTTAGACCTTTATTTAGGTTTCATCATTAGGAATAAGACTTGTGGAGATGCTGAGAATTAAATCAGTAGAATGGTGTATTATGGGATTCTAGGACAATTTGATGTACCTCTATATACATTTAACCTAGACACGAAGTTATTCACATACAGTCATTTCTTTGTTCATACTTAGATAAAGAATAAATCTAAGAATATAACTCGGATATAATTTTACTTTTTTAACAACAACAAAAAAAAATTGCTTCAACTCTCATCTAGAGTATTTTAATAAAATTGTGATACTGCCATTTTCCTATTAGTGTAAGGAAGTAACTTCTGTTATTTAGTTTATGCTTTAGTAAAGGATAAACACGATTTTTATTTTTTTTTCTTCAAGTGAAATATTACATCAGGAATAGTTTATTATAGTGTGTTGTGCTCATGGGAGTTTGGTTGGAGCTTTCTTGATTTGTTAGTCAAGTATACACATTCGGATTAATTTTAATGTTCTTTCTTTTAAAATTTGGTGTTCAAGTATAGTATTAGTAGCTCTTTTCTCAAATATACTGCTATTTTGCTGTTGGCTAATATATATATATATATATATATATATTTTATTTATTTATTTATTTATTTTTATTTTTTTTATTTTTTTTTTTTGAAGGATGTTCTGGTTTGCATTATTCTGAGAGGCATTTTCGATATTTGGATAACTATGCTAGGTCTTCTGTAGTGTTCACATTATGGTGATATTGTTTTTCTCTTGAGGTTTTAGATGATAGCTATCTATGATTCACTTTGCCAAAGAGTTTATAAAAAAATTATTAATAGAGGAGGAAGTATTGAGCCCATTTCAAAGTTCTTTTTCTTTTCATAATATTTTTCTTGAAATTGGAAAATTTTGTTTTCTACTCAGGGTTTGAATACAAGATGGTGTCTGGCAGAAGCCATTTAGGCAGCTAATCAATGGCTTCTTCTCTGAGTACATTTATATTATATTATATTATTATTATTATGTGATACCGCCAAGAAGTCCAAAGACTCATCGAGGGAGGGCCTACTCTACTCTACAGCTCTCCATCTCCACTCCTATATCCACAGCGAACTGCATCATCTACATCAACGCCATCTATTGTCCACCACCACTAATGTTTTTACAGACAATCACAAACATCCATGCCCACAGTTGGATTCGAACCTGCAGCCTTTTGGCTGGAGAGCAGATACACTAACCACTCGGTCAACCAAGCCAGCAATGATTTATGACATCTAAGATGGCTAGATGGTCTGGTGATGCCCTCAATAATTCCCATTTTTGTTTTTTGCTTTTCTTAATGAGTGTAATTTTTTTTTTTAAAAAAACAACTATTAACTGGAAAGAAAGATGGTTATGCACAGAAAGAACATTTAGCAATGGGCTTACTATTTTCTTCTCTCCTAATAAATTTATTTGTGGAGTTTTCTGAAAAGCAAGCTCTGGATATAGTCAAAAACAGAAAATATGGCTATGCTATGTGAATGGCATCTTCATTTAGCCAAGATCCACAAAGCAACTGGAAGAGTTTTATTTGGGTAGTTTGGAAAGCCATGAAGCCAACACTACAAAGTTGCAGTAATCCTTCCATATATCCAGCATGCAATGGACAAAATATTGCTGATACTTTGACAACCGAACATAAAAGTAGCCTTCACCCTCTTGGAAGCTTCGAATTTATTGGTGCTTCCAATAGCCTTCCAATATTTCTTGACAATATTCATTTATGAATATTGTCAAGTACTTGGAAGATTTTCACTTGTTTGGAAGCACCAGAATATTTTTGACTAGAAAATTAAAAAAAACTTCTAGAATGTTATTCATACTCAATGTAATAAAAACTAGGAGATTATTCTGTATCATCTGAATGGATGACAATAATTAGTTGATTAATTAATGACAATAATTGATTACACATGGTGTTGTATTCGTAGGGTTCATACGAATTAACAGTGGGATAGATGAGTTGTTAGTGAGTTGTTGGAGAAATTTTTGCCAGCCTGGCTGGCTTAGTGGTTAGCATATCTGCTCTCCAGCCAAAAGGCTGCAGGTTCGAATCCGCTGTGGGCATGGATGTTTGTGATTGTCTTTGGAAATACTAGTGGTGGTCAGCGGTAAATGCCATTGATGTAGTTGCGGTCAGTTGGTGGATTGAATGGAGACAGAGTTGTAGAGCAGGTACTCTCCCTCGATGAGTCTTTGGACTCCCTGGAGGTGTCTAATAATAATAATATCAACCTATTATACATTAAATCAGTTGGTATCTGGCCACTCGTTGAAGATGTTAATGCAGCTTCATATTCAGCTCCTATAAATCCTTCATCTTTGCAGTTTATTATACTGATAAGCTAGCATAGGTGAAAGGTTTGTAGTTTGAGCCAAATACTAAGTTGTTAATGAGTAGCATTCAATACTATGTGATTAACTGCATTATTACAAATTATATACACATCATTTATGGGTTGTGTTTATATATATATATATATATATTGTTTAGCAAAATATATAGATGCTATAATAAGGTAAATTATTTATATACAATTGTAACAACATTCTCACATGTCTCTCTTCTGAATATATTCTCTACAAGAATTAATAATGGGATAGATGAAAACTAGCATCTTGAGCAGAAAAGGATGTCAAGTTTTTAAGAGGTTGAGGAAGCAGTTGATGTGATATGTTTATGCCAGGAAAGGCTAGTAGTAAACACCAGTCCAAGAATAGAGTTCTTATTCTGTCTAGTAATTTGTGCTATCAAGGGTCAGTGAAGGGAAGGTTAATCCTTTTTTTCATTCATATAGGAATATTTGTGAGAAGTCAACACTGTGTTTTGCTAGCACTACAGTGATTAGTTGTCCTCATCCCATTGAAGACTGGCAGCAGGTTTGTGGTTAAGACGAAATTTGTCTATTGGATAGGAGGAATGTTACTGTCATCAAAAAAACTATGTATACAATTATTGGTCAGTACAATATGTTGAATTGCTTCTTCTTTCACAACAGGGAAGACATTCACCATGCCATACAGTGATGAACTATAGAGAAAACTGGCTACAGCTTTTTTGGCAAACTAGAAAGTAGACCAAATGATGACAATTTGCTGATCAAATGCTCTGTAAATTTACATTTATATTTAATTCCATACAATAAGTTAAGTTGATTATGCACATTAATAACAATTTGTTTTTCCTGAAGATTTTAGTAATGCGTTTGATGCATATGCTCTTAATTATAAATATTTTTGAATTTTTTTTATCTTCAGTATTATATTTAATTTTAGGTTTATACTGTAATTCAAGCCATGGCTGATGGAGCTGTGAAAATGGGGCTTCCACGTTCCCTCGCAATTAAGTTTGCTGCTCAAACTGTTATGGTAAGGAAAATAGTTGCATAATTAATGTATTTGCATTAATAACAGAGATGTGTGCATCCCTAGATAACTTGGTGTTTGTTCACTAGAAAAAAAGAAAAATTGATTTCAAATGGTAAAGGCATAAATGATAGGAAACAAAGCTTTTTTTTGTTAGTGAAAATATTTGTATATATCATCAGTTAGATTTACTACCTTCAGCGGTTTTATTCTAGATGGTGTTCTCATGGTAACTTGATATTACTTGGAAAAACATCATAATAATAATTGTGTTATCTGTCTGCAATTTGTATAAGGTATTTGTTTTTATGTGAGAACATGAAAGTTTTGAAGGATATTCTAAGTGAGCTAATTTCATCAAGGTTGAGTCTGTCTCACTTAAGAGACCTGAAGAGTAAACTGTTGATCCATTTACTTACTTGATAGCAAAATTTTAGATAGTGGTGTGAATTTGAATGTATGACCCTGTGTAATTGATGATGATAGTAACTTTTTTTAAAAAAATATTTGTATTTATCTAGTTTAAATTCCGAAACACTAACCAGATTATCTCCTTAGGAAATGCTATTACTGATCTCACGCTCCAGTATTTATCTCGATTCAAAGAACCTTATGTTTATTTATTAAAGCTGAAGTCAGTAATTACTCTAAGTTTATCAAAGATTAATAATTTAATCAGTCAAATATTATTTGCAGTAATTAATTACAGTTTAGTAAACATATACACATATATGTATAGAATAGAATTTTTTAAAGGGGTGTTCACTATTTCAGCCATTTTTATTATTTCCCCATTTTGGAAATTAGCTAGATAGACCTATCGATTGATTTTAAAAGGCATTTGTCATACCTCTGGTTCAGTGAGTAATGAAAATTAAAAAGATTGGCATTTGTTTTAAATGTCAGTGATTCACTGACATGTGCCTGTGTTTTTAAAAAAATAAAAGAATAAAAAATAAATAAATTCAGGTGGCAGTAGGAACAGTCATTGCGTTCATCATGCTATAATATAGGAATGTGGATTGGAAAGAAGAGATAGCATATAGTAACAAGGAGAGTGTGAATTTGTTGAGTTTCTACAGGATAACTATCTGAAGCAGCATATGATGGAAGCAATACGAGGTTTATCGGTGTTAGATTTGCCGATATCCTTACAGGATGCGGTTGTGAATTAGGTATCAACACTGCCTCCTGTTGGTGAAAGTGATCATGAGGTATTGGTTTGGATGGTAGTCAAACAGGAAAAAGTTATCAAGAAGGTCTATGTGTGGAACTATAAGGCGGGTGATTATCAGAAGCTCCATAGTTGACTAGCATCAATACACTGGGTTGATGAATTGTGTAGAAAAGATGTTGGCCAGTCAGTTCAAAGCTAATCTTGAGGGATTTTTTTTTTGCTATATGGCAATCATGAGGAAAAATAGTTATGGCAGGTTGATGCTGACAAATAGTTATGGTAGCAGAGTAACCATAGCAAATGATATAGTTGAATTATTTAATGAACACTTCATCAGTGTATATCATAGTGGTGTGAATGATGCTGGCCACATTGTCAGCAGCCACATCGGTTTGAAAGCACCAGTTCTCGTTTGATCACTGAAGTTAAGCAAACCTGAGCCCAATTAGTACTTGGTAGGGTGCCCATCTTGGAAACCTGGGTGCTGCTGGCTTTATTTCTTTTGAGAGGGCCTGTGTAGCTCAGTAGAAGTGACATTTGTACTATATGGCGGTTGACTGCACGAAGAAAGGATTTGGTGGTTCAAATCTAGTCGCTGACTAGTGGAAATTTTTCTAAGCCTTTTTTGATCGGTGAATAGTCCGCTTTTTTCCCCATTTTTCTACATTTTTGAGTGCTAAATTGTTTCTCTGAATACGAGTGTACTTCAGTGGTGGTTTTTTGGAAGTTAGTTGCTGTCGCGATATAATATATTTTGGTACCGTTGGAATCGAACGCGTAACAGTGGAAGACAAAACGAAGCTAAGTTACTGTATTTAGTTATATTTCATTTTATTTAATTATATTTTGTACTTAAATGTTCTGATGTTTGTACTTTTTTTTTCCCTCTTATTTATTAATTGAATAATTATTAAAGATTACGCTACTCGGCAGAAAGGAATGATGGTGGATTCAGCAGCAGTCACAAGTGGCGTAACGCCAAGTCCTCCGCCATTTAAGAACTCAATTATTAGCAATATCATAAGGGACTTTGTGGCATGCAGTACTTGCAGCATGTATGCGTCTCAGGAATTACATATGTGGCTTGTTAAACAGAGTGGAGAGCGTTTGTTCGCAAAATGCAGGCAATTGGAGGAAATAAGTACATTAGATATATCGATATCCGACTTTGTTGCTCCAGGAACGGGGAATGAATGTAGGAAGACAAGTAGTGTGATAGAAGAGAATGAGAAAATAATAGTTGATAGTGTGGAAGGTGTGAATGACTGTGAAAGTTTAGAAGATGGGTTTGTTTGGGAGAGTGAATTTAGATTAAGAGTGACTGACCTGCAGAGGGAGATAGATGAGTTGAAAGAGGAGGTGGAATGTCTTGTGAATGAGAGCAGAAGTATGAAAGATAAGATTAGGAAAATGGAAGAGATAAATGCAAGGCAAATCAGAGTAGGAGAGAGAGAGAATTTAGGGAGTATGAGTGAGAGGTATGGGGGTGCTAGAAGAGGAGAGAATGGAAACAGTAGAAGAGAGGGAATGAGAGAGAGGTATGGGAATGCTAGCAGACGAGAGGATGGAAACAGTAGGAGAGACAGAATGAGAGAGAGATATGGAAGTGCTAGAAGAGGAGAGAATGGAAACAGTAGGAGAGATGGAATGAGAGAGAGGTATGGGAATGCTAGAAGATGAGAGGATGGAAACAGTAGTAGGAGAGACAGAATGAGAGAGGGATATGGAAGTGCTAGAAGTGGAGAAAATGGAAACAGTAGGAGAGAGAGGGAATGACAGAGATGTATGGGAGTGCTAGAAGAGGAGAGAATGGAAACAGTAGAAAAGAGAGGTATGGGAATGAAAGAAGAGGAGAGAATGGAAACAATAGGAGCGAGGGAATGGTAAGAGGTATAATGTATGGCGACTCAATGATCCGTGGTGTTCAAGATAGGATGCGTGAGGAGTGTTTGCCAGGAGGAACAATAGAAAGGGTGGCTATGGCAATTAAGAGAGGTGAAAGGGTGGATGAGATGATTGTGATGGTAGGAACGAATGACTTGAGTGGTAATGTAAGTCGGGCAGCGAGAAATATGAGATTTTTGCTTGAGACTGTACGGAAGAAGACAGAGAGAGGAAAAATAGTGTGCGTGTTGCCTAGGTATGATAATGATGAGTTGAGCAGAAGAGCGGTGATATTGAATAGCATAATAGCGAGAATGTGCGACAAGAGAGGACTGGTATATGTGGATACTTGGAGTGCGTTTGAGCAAAGAGAGGAATTGTATGCGAGAGACCGTTTACATTTGAATGAGGAAGGACGTAGGCATCTGGAGAGATTGCTGTTCTGAACAAGTCAGTGTGTCCCAGGGAGGATGATAGCAGGGGTGGCCTCTTGTGAGAATGGATACTTGGGAGAAGGGAGACAATGTCAGGTAACACTGAGCCCAGTGGAGTCTAGACGGGATGATGCTGGGTATAGAAACAATGGCATTTATATGCTTTATACTAATGCCAGGAGTATCCGGAATAAGGGAGAGGAATTGGTGGCGCAGATAGCATCAGCCTGGCCAAAAATTATTGTGATCACTGAGACGTGGTTGACAGAAGGGGATATAACAACCGGAATAGAAGTCGCTGGGTATAGCATTTTTCGTCAGGATAGGAGGGGAAAGCGTGGTGGTGGGGTATTGCTTATGATAAGTGATGACATCTGTCCTCTAAGAGTGGAGAATTTGAAAGGAAGTGAGACAAATGTTTTTGAGAGCATATGGTGTGAGGTAGAGGTAGGCAAGACAGGATATTTAGTGGGGTGTTGCTACAGACCCAGGAGCACAGAGGATGGGGACCAGGAGATGTTTAGACAGCTAAGTTTGGCAAATGCAAGAAGAATGATTGTTATGGGAGATTTTAACTTCAGTAGTATAAATTGGAGAGAGGAATATGCATGTAGCAATAGGGGAATGGAATTTCTAGAATTCTTGAGGGGACAAATGTCTTAGGCAACATGTAACAGAGGGAACAAGAGGTTCAGAAGTTTTGGATTTGGTTATAGCATCTGAAGAGTTGATAATAACTGAGTTGACGTCTCTCCCACCAGTTGGAGAGAGTGACCATATTGTGTTGACTTGGAAAATGAATAGACATGCAGGAGTATCAAAGAGATGGGAACTTATGTGGAATTATAAGGCAGGTGATTATAATAGTCTTAGACGTCAACTTCGGGAAGTTTCATGGAGGGAGGAATTGGAAGGCCGGGATATCACTAGTGCATGGAAAATTGTGAAAGAATATTTATTATCAGCAATGGTAAGTTGTATACCACGAGTGAAGAAGAGGACGCAATTTGGAGTAAAGTGGATGACAAACAATATTAAACAGGAATTGCATGCGAAAAAGAGGCTATGGAAGAGATATAAGGAGACAGGTGAAGAGATGCATGAGGAATATGACACAGGCCAGAAGAGTGACTAGTGTGGTAAGGAAAGCGAAACTGGAATATGAGAGGAGATTGGCCCTAAGATCCAAAGAAAATCCTAGGGAATTTTTTAGCCATGTGGCCAGTAGGAGGAGAAATGACTGTGGAAGAATGATATTGTGGGATAAAAATGGGAATAGAGTGACTGATGCAGAGGACATAGTGGAATTGTTCAATGAACACTTTATTGGAGTATTTCATCCTAGAGGAGTCAGAATTAATGCTAGAGGGATAGGACTGGTTCGAGGTCTGGAGGTACAGGAGGAGAGTGTGTTTCAGATACTGAGTACTCTGGATGTCAGTAAAGCTGTGGGACTGGATGGTATTTCACCACGAGTTTTGAGAGAATGTGCTAGGGAATTGACAGTGCCTTTAACATGGCTTTTCAATGAAAGTCTGGCTTTGGCAAAGGTGCCCAGGGAATGGAAGGAAGGTAAGATAGTGCCTTTGCATAAGGGTGGTAACAGACTGGAAGTGTCTAATTATAGGCCAGTCTGTGTGTCATCAGTAGTTGTTAAGATCTTGGAGAAAGTAGTGAAGGACCGTATACAGCATTGGGCAGATGAGGGTAATGTTATCTGTGAGAATCAACATGGATTTGTGAAAGGACGCTCTTGTTTTAGCAATATGCTAGCCTTTTATAATAAAGTTACAAGAACATTAGATGAGGGAAAGGCATATACTGCAATTTTCTTAGATTGGCGAAGGCATTTGACAGGGTGCCACATGATAAGCTGATATTTAAGTTGCAGCACATGCGTCTGGATGTCAGATTGGTCAACTGGATTCAGGATTGGCTGTCTGATAGGTATCAGAGAGTTGTGTATGGTGGAGCAGTTTCCAGGAGGCAGAGGGTTACAAGTGGGGTCCCACAGGGCTCAGTACTAGGACCTATATTGTTTAACCTTTATATCAATGACATAGCCAGTGGATTGCAGGGGGATATTCAGTTGTTTGCAGATGATGCGAAGCTGGGAAGGATTATTAGTAATAGTGCAGATGTGGTAGCCCTGCAAGAGGATTTAAATAAGCTAGATAGATGGGCAAATGAATGGGGTGTCAGTTTAATGCAGCAGAATGTAAGGTCTTGAGGTTTGGGAAACATCGATGGGATGCTGCATACTCTATGGGAGGAGTTATACTGGAGGAAGTAGGGGAGACAAGAGATCTGGGGTTGATGATTGATAGAAACCTGAAGTTTAGGGGACATATTGCAAAAGTGGTGAAGGTAACACAGAGGATTGCTGCTATTATGAGAAGGACACTGACCTGCAGAGATAAGAGGGTTATCATTCCGTTGTATAAGTCTCTGATCAGACCACACTTGGACTATTGTTCTCAGATTTGGTCCCCAGGATTTGAAGGGGATAAATTAACTGTATAAAGGATACAAAGACTGATGACAAAGATGGTTTCAGGACTGTACAAGGATAGTTATGAGGATTGGCTGAGAGAATGTGGACTGCAGAGTTTGGTGGATAGAAGGAGAGGTGATATGATTGAGACTTTTAAACTGTTGAGAGGTGGTTACAGGGTTGACACTGGGGAGTTCTTTCGCTTGGTTGAACAGCGGGAAGGAGTGATGACAAGAGGCCATCCCTGGAAGTTACGAAAGGAAACTGTGAGCAAGAGGGTAAGGAGTAGTTTCTTTGTGTGGAGGGTGGGTGAGCCGTGGAATGCATTGCCTGATGGAGTGGTGGGAGCGAGAACGGTCAGTGAGTTTAATGAGTGGTATGATAGACTTTGTGTTTCTCAGGGGGGGCCTCCCCTCGATGAGTCTTGATAGACTTTATGTCTTAGGAAGGACCTCCCTCGATGAGTCTTTTGACTCCTTGGAGGTCTGAATAATAATAATAATAATAATAATAATAATGCTGTGCAACATGTAGAAGGGAAGCAAGAATTAGGAGAATTAAAGTTTAAAGAATGAGGTATATCAAGTGTTGCTTGCATTAGATGTTAATAAGACTGTGGGAATGGATTACATATCACTATGTATTTTTAAAGATTGTGCAAAAGAGTTAGCCAAGCCCTTGTCCTGGTTATTTAATGAGAGTCTTGCAGTGGGTTAAGTTCCTAAGGCGTGGAAAGAAGGCAAAATAATACCTTTCCACAAATATGGTTCGAGACCAGAAGTTTCCGATTATAGACCGGTCTGTGTGTCTGCAATTGTGATCTAAGTATTGAAAAAATTGGTTAAAAATAGAATACAGGATTGGGTTGACAAACATAAAATTGTGTGTGATGATCAGCATGGGTTTGTGAAGGGCAGGTCTTGTGCTTAGGTTTATGATAAGATGACGAATGTGTTGAATAAGGGAAAATCATATACAGTGATATTCTTGGACATTCTCTTGGTACTGAAATTCAGGGTTTCTCGTCATCCCTTTCTTTAACAAGAGAGAGAGAGAATTTAACAGAAAAAACAAAATAGGCCTACCTTCCAGTAATAATGATTAAAAACAAACACGCTTACTACTTTCATGTCATATGAAGAATTAGAGTTCTTGCATAGCATAATGGAATCATTATATTAATTTAGTTTCTTCACTTTCAATTGCCAGTGAAAGGAAATATAAGCTTTGACTTCTTCAATTAAAACAAATCCTCTAAGAAACACATGTCACTGCATCATATCAATTGCTTTTAACAGACTGTATGTCCATGCTCTTCTTAAAACTTCTGTTTTATTTCTTAACTGTATGGAAAGTCAGAATCCATATTATTCCAAAACATTCAAATTTTCTACCACTTCTCTCTCTCTCTCTCTCTCTCTCTCTCTCTCTCTCTCTCTCTCTCTCTCTCTCTCTCTATGCTTCCAACTGTTATTTACTAGTGTTCTCCACCCATTCCAGCAAACACTGTGTGATGCCATTCAGATTGCATCAGTTATATATAAGTTCTTTACTCATATGCTTGACAATATCACTGTCAATATCTGCCTTTGTTCAGAAGTAAATCATCATCAAATTCCTGCCATGTACCCTCAAGAGGTGTACAGGATATGATAGTACTACATGGAAAAAAAAAAAAAAAAACATTATTACTAACTTCCTATCTACAATTTTCCTCCAAATCAGTCTGTTACTTGTCTAGACTCCAACATTATCAGATCTTATATTTCTATCATCTAAGGCACTTTGTACCGTATCAATCCACCTATATCTTGGTCTTCCTCTGGGTCGTTTTGCTGCTAACCTGGCAGAGAACACTTGTTTTGCTAATCTTTCCTCACCCATTCTATTTAAGACCATACCACCTGAGATTAGCTCTGCTAACGCATTCCTGGATGCTGACAATGTCAAGTTCTTTCCTAATATCCTCGTTTTTAATATGATATTGCCATTGATGCCATCTGTTCACACCTATAATTTTTCTCAGGACTCTCATATCTGCGGTCTCTAGTCTTTGGTCAAGTGTTTAATTTCTGACCCAGCTCTCAGATCCATAAGTTAAAACTGGTTTGAACACTGTCTTCTATACAACTAATTTAGTGTTCCGACAAATTTTTCTCTTATTCCATATGAATTTATTCAATTGACTTCCCACCATACCAGCTTTACTGATTCTGTTGTCTATTTCTATATTTAATTTACCATCTTCAGTAAAAATCGTGCCTAAGTAGCTGAAATGTTTTACTTGTTCCACAGGTTCTCCATTCACAACACAGTGGACATTTTCAATGATTCTGCCTATTTTCATTGTCTTTGTCTTTTTATTGCTGACCTTCATACCATATCTATTGCAACAGCTATTCAATTTAGTCAGAGAATCTTGCAGACTTGTAGCGGATTTATTTAGCGGATTTATGTATAACATCATCCGCATAAAGCAAAGAGCTGACATTAACATCTCCAATTTTGATAACATGTTTAATACTACTTTCCTTCATAATGTGATCCATATAGATAATGAATAACAGAGGGGATAATGTACATCCTTATCTCAGACCAGATTTAACATTAAACCATCTTCCTATACTTCCTTCAATTCTAACTGTTGACTTACACCTCAAATAAAGACTAAGTATTGCTTGATATAATGCCCCATTGACACCATATAACTGCAGTATATTGAATAGCTTCTCTCTTGGCACCTTGTCATATGCCTTTTCCAAATCGACAAAACTTAAATACAGATCTTTGTTATATTCCCATGCTTTCTCGACTATTTGTTGTAAAGTGAAGATTTGAGCCTGATAGCCTCTATTTGGCCTGAATCCAGCTTGTTCTTCACCAAGCTTTTCTTCCACAATTCTTCTCAACTGTTTCTCAAGTATACTTGCATAGATCTTGCCAGGAACACTCAGTAGGGAAATACCTTTGTAATTCTCACATTCATTTTATTTCCCTTTTATATATGGGTACTATTAGAGCTCTACTCCAATCATCGGGAATTCGTTCCTCTGTCCAGGCTTTCTGAACTATGCAGTGCAGCCTCTGTAAGACTTTTATACCACCATACTTCAGCATTTCTGGTTGAATATCATCTACTCCTGCTGCCTTTCCATATTTCAAGGCTTTGATTGCTTTTTCTACTTCAAGTATGGATATGTATTCCTGACTGCATGCCTGGTCAGTGTTTTTTACCACTGTGCTGTCATCACTGCTTGCTTCATTTAGCAGTTTTTCAAAGTAATTACTCCATACTTCAAGGATATCTTTTTCTACCGTTTTCATGTCACCTTTATCATCCCAAACTCCTTTTACAGTACTCTTACCTCCATTCCTAAGCTTCTTCAACAACCTCCAAAATATTCTGCCACCTTCTTGATATTTATTTTCTATATTCTTGCCAAAGTCCTCCCATGACTTTCGTTTAGCTAATTTTACACAGTGTTTAGCGTTCTTGCATTTGTCTCAATATTCTCTAAGAGCACAAGCTGACTTATTTGACAGGAACTTTTGATATGCTTTTACTTCTTTTCCTTCACTGCCTCTTTAACTTCCGGTGTCCACCAGGAAGTTCTGATTTTTTTTATCCTTGCAGACAACCTCACCACATGCCTCTCTGGCAGAATCAATCAATGTTTTCTTCAGAGTTTGCCACTGAATCTCCAAGGTTTGATTCTTGTTCTCAAACTCTTTCATTTTTTCTTCAATAATCTTTGTGTATTTTAGTCTATAGTTCACATCTGAGAGCTGCTCAACTTTTATTCACTTTAAAACTTTCTTACATGTTCTTCTTTTCAATATGAAATTCAATTTTATCCTACTCAAGACTAAATAGTGATCACTTCCAATTTCAAATCCTCTGTACACTCTGGTGTCCTGCACCAGGGAGAAAACATCACTATCAACAATAACATAGTCAATGAGACTTTTCTTATTCCTAGCCTCTTCTCTCCATGTGAATTTGTGCACATTTTTATGTTGTAACATGGTGTTAGTAATAACCAGTCCATGTCCTGAGCAGAAATCCAACAGATATTTGCCATTATGATTAGCTTTGCTCTTTTCTCCAAATTTTCCCAAAATATTTTTGGGATTTTTGTAGGAAATGTCTCACAATCATTTCCTACTCTGCTATTTAGATCCCTAACAAGGATCATCTTTTCATTTTTCATTGTGTCAGTTTCTTTTTCTAAGGCCTCAAAAAATTCTTCCACTTCTACTTTAGTAGAGCCTTCTGTGGGACCATAGGCACAAATAAGTCTCATTGTCCAGTTCCCCATTCTCATATTTGCCCACATTACTCTACTTGAGACTGACTGCCATTCAAGAAGATTAGCCTCGTATTTTGTGTTGAATACTATGGCTACTCCTTCTTTTCCTTGATTGTCATTGCCTGAATATAACATTTTGTATTTATTGCTCAGAAAGATCTCACCAGTTTTGTCTTTTTTGTTTCAGTCACCCCTATTATGTCGATCTGGTACTTATCTAATTCCTCAGCTAGCTCCATTTCTTTGCCATTCAGGCTTCTTATGTTGATAGTACCGATCTTTAACTCTGGTGATGTTGAGTTGGGGTTTGTTTTCAGATTTGTTCCAGTAGCTGACTTTTCACTGTTCTTCCTAGTTCCCTGGCGAAAACAACGGGGGCCTTGTTTAACCGGGCGACGCCCCAGCCGGCATGAAATTTTGTCATGTTGTACCATCTTGTGCCATGCATCTAAGATTCCTCTTTGCACTAAAGAAATTATTCTGAATTGCTTTGCTGCAATGTTAACAATGATAAGTTCTAACAGCAGTCATGAACACTGTAACACTCTTATGTAATTTCCACTTAAATCTGTTCATGGTCACTTTCATATTATATTTCACAATACAAATATACATTACAAAGTCAGTGTATTTTCTAATGAAATTACAAACTAGAGTTCTTATTAAATATAATAAATGTAATTAATACTTCTGATAGGAGAGAAAGGAATTGTATGCGATAGGCTGCTTGCATTTGAATGAGGAAGGACATTGGCATCTGGAGAGATTGCTGTTCTGAGCAAGTCAGTATCATTGCAGGGAAACTAGAATGCCCAGGGTAGATGATAGCAGGGGGGGTGGCCTCTTATGGGAATGGGTACTTGGGAGAAGGAGGGACGACATCAGGTAACTTTGAGCCCAGTGGAGTCTAGAGGGGATAATGCTTGGTATGGAAACAGTGGCATCTTTATGCTTTATACTAATGCCAGAGTATCAGGAATAAAGGAGAGGAATTGGTGGCTCTGATAGTATCAGCGTGGCAAAAGATTATTGGGATCACTGAGATGTATTTGACAGAAAAGAATATAATAACAGGAATAGAAGTAGCAGGGTACAGCATTTTTCAGCAGGATAGGAAGGGAAAGCGTGGTGGAGTACTGCTTATGATAAGTGAAGACTTATGTCCTCCGAGAGTGGAGGCTTTAGAATTCAGTGACACTAATGATTTTGAAAGCATATGGTGTGAAGTAGAGGTGGGAAAGACAGGATATTTAGTGGGGTGTTGCTACAAACCAAGGAGCACAGAGAGTGGGGACTAGGAGATGTTTAAACAGTTGAGCTTGGCAAGTGCAAGAAGAATGATTGTTATGGGAGATTTTAACTACAGCAGTATAAATTGGGGAGAGGAAGATGCATGTAGCAATAAGGGAATGGAATTTCTAGAATTCTTGAGGAACAAATGTCTTAGGCAACATGTAATAGAGGGAACAAGAGTTTTAGATTTGGTCATAGCATCAGAAGAGTTGGTAATAACCGAGATGACATCTCTCCCACCAGTTGGAGAGAGTGACCATGTGGTTTTGACTTGGAAGATGAATAGACATGCAGGAGTATCAAAGAGACAGAAACGTATGTGGAATTATAAGGCAGGTGATTATAATAGTCTTAGACATCAACTTGGGGAAGTTTCATGGAGGAAGGAATTGGAAGGCCGAATTATCATTAGTGCTTGGGAAACTGTGAAGAAATATTTATTAGCAACAATAGTAAGCTGTATTTCACAATTGAAGAAGAGGACACAATTTGGAGTAAAGTGGATGACAAACAATATTAAACAGGAACTGCATGCGAAGAGGTTATGGAAGAGATAAAAGGAGACAGGTGAAGAGCAGATGCATGAAGAATATAAGACACAGGCCAGGAGAGTGACTAGTATGGTAAGGAAGGCGATAGAATATGAGAAGAGATTGGCCCTAAGATCCAAAGAAAATCCTAGGGAATTTTTTAGCTATGTGGCCAGTAGGAGGAGAAATGATTGTGGAAGAATGACATTGTGGGATAAAAATGGGAATAGAGTGACTGATGCAGAGGACATAGTGGAATTGTTCAATGAACAATTCCACTATGTCCTCTGCATCAGTCACTTTATTGGAGTATTTCATCTTGGAGGAGTAAATTTTAATACTAGAGGGATAGGGCAGGTTCGAGGTTAAGAGGTGCAAGAGGAGAGTGTGTTCCTAATACAGTACTCTGGATGTCATTAAAGCTGTGGGATTAGGTGGTGTTTCACCACGAGTTATGAGAGAATATGCTTAAGAACTGACAGCTCCTTTTATCTAGCTTTTCAGTGAAAGTCTGGCTATGGGAAAGGTGCCCAGGGAATGGAAGGAAGGTACGATAGTGCTATTGCATAAGAGCAGAAGCAGACTGGAAGTGTCTAATTATTGGCTAGTTTGTGTATCATCAGTAGTTGTTAAGGTCTTGGAGAAATTAGTGAGGGACTGTATACAGCATTGAGCAGATGAGGGTAATGTTATCTGTGAGAGTCAACATGTATTTGTGAGGGGATGCTCTTGTTTTAGTAATATGCTAACCTTTTATAATAAAGTTACAAGAGCAGTAGATGAATGAAAGGCATATACTGCCATTTTCTTGGATTTAGTGAAGGCATTTGACAGGGTGCCACATGATAAGCTGATATTTAAGTTGCAGCACATGGGTTTGGATGTCAGGTTGGTCAACTGGATTCAGGATTGGCTTTCTGATAGGTATCAGAGAGTTGTGTATGGTGGGGCAGTTTCAAGGAGGCAGAGGTTTACAAGTGGGGGTCCCACAGGGCTCAGTACTGGGACCTATATTGTTTAACCTTTATATCAATGACATTGTCAGTGGATTGCAGATGATTTGAAGCAGGGAAGGGTTATTATTAATAGTGCAGATGTGGTAGCCCTGCAAGAGGATTTGAATAAGCCAGACAGATGGGCAAATGAATGGGGGTGTCGGTTTAATGCAGCAAAATGTAATGTCTTGAGGTTTGAGACCCTGCGTACTCTATTGGAGGAGCTATACTTGAGAAGCAGGGGGAGACAAGAGATCTGGGGTTGATGATGATAGAAACCTGAAATTTAGGGGACATATTGCAAAGATGGTGAAGGTAACACAGAGGATTGCTGCAATAATGAGAAGGATGCTGACCTGCAGAAATAAAAGAGTTATCATTCTGTCATATAAGACACTGATCAGACCACACTTAGACTATTGTTCTCAAATTTTCTCCCCAGGATTTGAAGGGGATAAATTAACTATGGAAAGGGTACAGAGGCAGATGACAAAGATGGTTTCAGGACTGTACAATGTTAATTATGAGGATTGGCTGAGGGAATGTGGACTGCAGAGTTTGGTGGATAGAAGAAGGAGAGGTGATATGATTGAGACTTTAAAACTGTTGAGAGGTGGTTACAGGGTTGACACTGGGGAGTTCTTTCACTTGGTTGAACAGTGGGAAGGAGTGATGACAAGGGGCCATCCCTGGAAGTTATGAAAGGAAACTGTGTGCAAGAGGAAGAGTGGTTTCTTTGCTTTCTTGTAAGGTGGTTGAACCATGGAATGCATTGCCTTATAGAGTGGTGAGAGCGAGAATGGTCAATGAGTTTAAGGAGTGGTATGATAGACTTTGTGTTTCCTAGGAATGACCTCGTGCAATGAGTCTTTTGACTCCATGGAGGCCTGAATAATAATAATAATAATAATTTGGCAAAGTTAAATTGCTGTAATCAGGGAACACAGCACAGTATGATATGTGTACACAGGTACTAACAATGGGTAAATGAGGCTGAAGCATGGCAACCAAAGTTGAGCATAAAGTAGTTAAAGTCCTAAATGGTGCCTCCTTAGTTGGCACAAGTGGGCCAATGGAAGGTCTTGGCTCTTGGGCTGTAGGTTGAAGGACAAGTGCTTCTCAAATTTGAGGCAGCTTCATTAATGCAACCAAACGTATTGAGATTTGGATAGCTTCCTAGGCTGAGGCAAATTCTAAGGATAATCTTTCTTACTTATGTTTGTTGTGATGAGTAGAGTGGCTTTCTTCCAAATTATTTTGTGGTGGGTGTTTAATGCATGGTCAGCAAGTCGTGAGTGACTGTAGTGGTGGAACTTGATGTAGCCCTTGTGTTCTGCAATTCGGATATTGGCTGTCCTGCCTGTTTGACCATAATAGAACAGTTAACAACTTCAAGGAACTTGGTAAACACCTAGCAGGGTTATGGGTATGGCTGGTCTTTGGTGGAGTGGATAAGGGATGCCAATTTTTTTACCAGAATTGTATTACAAAGAAATATAATTTCTTTATATAGCATTGTGTATTTTACTTGAACATAGGTTTTTAAGAAATACACATCTGTCTACTAGATGCTTTTCAACAAGCTGCCAACTGATCAGCTAACCTCTAATTATTATTTAATGAATAGTATCCCCCATCCAATAATTTTTACTATTATTAACAACTTATGATTGCCATCACACCTCCATGGTATTAAACTTCAAGATTTAATTTATATTGCTGGATTTTCAAAAATATTATGAAGTCTTGGTAAAATGTTTATAAGAATGCTTTATTTCAGAATTCTTTAGCTACTGAGTATGACATGACAACTTTATTATTATTCAGAAGCCTTAATGTCTCAGGACTTGTTTTATTGTGCGAGAGTCGCTCTAGTTGGCTCAGTGCTTATTATAATTTATCCTTGAATTTATTCCTATTAACACATTTTTATCACTCACTGCTATCATGAGACAAATCTGCTAGTCACTCCCTTTTTCATGATGCTGTTATTCAGCTTCCAGGAATGGTTCCCTTGATATTTTTCATATGTTATAAAATATTCTTGCTGTATCTGTGATCCCAGTGCTCTAGAAAACTATCAGCTCATCCAGAATGGATCTTACTTGAAAGAGCTAAAAGCAAGAAACTGCATCCTGTCCAAATGATAGTCATGCCATCTGATTTCTTGCCAAAGCCATTGAATTTAACTTCTGTCCAACATTGCTCTCACCACTGTTACACTCAGATGGTTCTATTCTATCATTATCCATAAAATAAAAACCAATCTCCTGGCTTCTTACTTCTCTAATTCCTGTATAGTTAACCCTGACAAATGTCCCATCCAATCATTCCAAACACTTAGTGCATGATGTCATCTTTGACCTTTTGTTAGAAGAATATTGTTAAAATTATATGCTAAAAAGTCTCCTGGTCTCAATAGCATTTCTCTGGTTGTTCT
Organism: Typopeltis vanoorti; assembly: GCF_054136105.1. Lineage (NCBI taxonomy): Eukaryota > Metazoa > Arthropoda > Arachnida > Uropygi > Thelyphonidae > Typopeltis > Typopeltis vanoorti. The sequence goes on from NC_143569.1 coordinate 12,896,646, forward strand.
GTTAGGTGTGTGCAAACAGAGTTAACTGCATTCTGTGTTGTCTTTTTGATGGTTTTCATATTCCACTGAAATTCATCCTACAGCAAGGAAATTAGCTTACACTCAACCCATTTCTAAGAAGGTTAATAGATCAGTCAGACTATTTGTGGAATTTCTCATGTCAGTTCTCTCGAAAGTATCCAGGCATATTAGAGAGAACCATTAACATTCAACTCCTATGCTGTCATTTATTAGTTGAAGGCACTCAACTAATAAATGATTGCCAGTATAAGTTCCACTACTTTGATCAACAGAAGATTTGCCTTATCTGTGCCACCCATTTCTGATAAATACCATGAAAAAATTTGGCATCTCTCAGCACATGTCACATGAGTCTGTTAAGTACATATTTGGCACATGAATCTGCCCCATGACTGCTGCAACTAGTCTGATAGCTTTTTGACTGGATGCACTCCACAGTGATAGGTGGGGATTCTGTATCTTCTAACTAATGTTGGGATTCCACGAACTCTGTTCTCTCATTAACTCCTTCCTGACCTACTCTAGTTGACTGCCACCTGGAGTGTAGCTTTGTTGATTTATTTATTTATTTATAGGAGGTTCTGCCATCCCTTTATGGGGAGGGATTAGGTATATACAGTGGTGAGCTATGGAAATTTTAACAAAGGGCTCGCATCGTCGAGAAAAAAAAAAAAAGCCATATTTCACCCAAAAACTTTTATTAATACAGCTTGTGTACAAATTCCAATCAAAAAGTATGAGAGGACAATCAACCTCTAAAGGCTATCATTTTTAAACAAATATTGATAATATTTGTTTAAAAATGAAATATGTTTAAAAATGAATATTAATATTGAATACACAGTTGATTGCACGCAATCAACTGTGTTAATTTATCTTACATAAGAAAAACATTTTTTAACTATCAAAATATAATAAGAATGAAATATTTTATAATCTTTTATAAAGCATGTGATTGGGTACTGATTTTACCATACGATTGGTCAAATTTTGCCTCGATTGGCTACCAGAAGGGTAAATATAGCACATGCATTTATTTTATTTTCAAACTTGGGCGCATTCGTTATAGAGGAGTTGAAACAATAATTCCAAATAATCTATACACTGCCGAATAGACTAATTTTTGTTAGGTTACCATATGAGTTTGTCGCTTAATATGTTTCAATAAAAACATTTTTTTTTTTTTTTTGAAAAAAAGAAAAAAGTAAACAAGAAGAACAAGGAGCTCACAAATTTGAGGAAATTTAACAAAGGGCCCCTGCGAGCCCCTTATAGCTCACCACATATTTTTATTACTCTATTAGAGTAATAAAAATATGTGGTGAGCTATGAGGCCAGTTTTCCTGTTCTGAGGTACAAAAACCCGAGTTTCCAGGTGAAAAATGCCCTCTACCTCTGTATAAGACTGACTAACTCATTTTTAGTCGAAAGAGACCGGATACAGGTTCCTCACATCATAGACGGGAATCAAACCCAGGTTTTTCTGACCAAAGGGCATCATCTATGCTGACTGAGCTATGGAAGCTCTAGCTTTGCTTATGATGGCACACTACACGCATCATTTGACAAACATTGTATTACATAATCATCACAACCTCAGTTGCTGTTCCAGATGATGTGATTCTGATATCCAAGACATTTCCAAGATATTCGATGGTATATTTTGGAAAATATCCAAGATATTTTCCAAGATATTTGATGGTATTCAGATTACCTTGCAGGTTTCAGTGCTAACAAAATGCAGTTCTGCCTTCGTCGTCATCATCGTCTAAACAAATTTAGATATAGGCTTTTTATGTCCTGTTCCTACTCTGCAGATGAAGTTAATCTTGGATGTCCACAGTCTCTTTTCTTCCTGTGGGTTTATATTCTGCAGTTCTGCCTTATCACACAGAAGAAAAAAAAAAAAACTATTTTCTTTTGGTCTTACCTCTGACAATGTTAAAATTTCAGGCTGAGATCTCTCTTCTTAAGATTACTGTATCATGAAACCTCTCATGGCATATTCATCAATTCACTCCATCCACTCTCATACTGGAATTCAGTTTCTGCTACATCTACAGATAATTCAACAGCCAATGTTTGTCTGAACTGGCATTAATATTTTCTTCACCCTCTGTTAAATCCATTCAAACATATGTGGCAACTACGAACACTCATTCACAGTTCAGCTCCAAGCCTACAGGACAAATTTTTCCTTTTCTTCATTCATCCTTTCTACTGCTGCTCTCTGGAACAATCTCTTATTTTATCTTTCACAAGAGATACAATCCACAGCTCTTTAAACTAAAGATGAACAAGCTCCTTCTTGCCCATCCATGGTACTAACATACTACAATCTTTTGTGTATCCTTCGTCTTTGCTTGTTTATTAAAGCAACTCACATTTCTTTAATGTAATCTCATCCTTTATCCTCAACACAATTCTGATGTTACCTTGATTATCAAAGCATTATACAGAGTAGGTGATAGCCGATCGGCTTTGCAAAGAGTAGTCTGCATGCTTCTTGCTGTTTTCATATTGATCCTTTTTCCTTAATTTTCCTGCTTTTTTAATATAAATTCTTAATTGTTTATAAAAAAATTAGTTACAGAATAGCAAGTTACCTTATTTAAAAGTCTCAAGGCACAAGGTCATAACTCTGCATCCAAAGTCCTTTCTTGGCATATTAGCTCTCCATATACCATTGTAGGAACATTTGGATGTTACAGCTTGAAAATTAATTTGTTTGGTAGCAATTACAATTAATCTTTTTGGTAACAGTTAAATCTAGCAGGATGATGCACAATGTGGGTATAACCTTTTTTGAGAATTGATGCAACTTTGAGTTTTGGAGAGATTAAAAATTTAACTTTGGTTATCTTTTTCCCCATTGGAGAATGGGATAGATGTCTATCCATGGGTCAAGCATCTATCCATAGATGTCTATAGATGTCTATCCATAGCATACTATCTCATGGGTCAAGCATCATCATGATAGCAATAAATTGGGTTTGTGAAAGTTATTGCAATATAATGCAAACAGCATGTGAATATACATCATTTGGATTATTCTGGATCAGGAAAGAAGTTAAAGTATAAAATGTCACACATCATTACATGCTTTAAGTAGCTAGAGAGGAAACTGGACCTGTTTTTATATGATGGAGGAGTATGTAGGATGGTTGCTTGCTCCATAAACTTTGTCCCAAGTCCAATCATATGCTCTGGAGATATCTAGAGAAATTACTTAGTTAGGTTCTATCATAATGCAAGGTGTTGTGGAATTCATACTAATAGTTGCTGATTAGGTGGAAGGTTTTCATTAACTGTAACAGTGATGGGTGTTTCTATTATCTTGGGAAAGATTAATGTTGAAATCAACAGGTATCCTCTCTCTTTTAAGATAGGATGAATTTAAGTTAATTTTCAAGCTAAATGGATCAGTGGAGAATATAGAGAAGCAGTGGGGGAGAGGAAAATAGCTCTGATGCATCAGCTTTGATAAAAACTGGAGAGACATCATTGGGATCAAAAATCATCTTTGTATTCAAGTTGCTCAGGATGACAAAGAGCAAGGGGAAGAATTATTCATAAATTCATTTGTTGTGTAGGAGATGGAGATTCTTGATTTTCCTTCATTATCAGTGCATTTACGAGGAGGCCTGTTGCATCTTTTAGCACTTTATTATATGTGTGTGTGTGTGTGTGTGTAGAAAGTATTTTACCTTGGGTATAATAAATGTTAAAGATACTAAGCAATTTTAAACCTGGTTTTACTCCATTTCCAAAGTAGGCAAACAGGCAAAACGGACAAGTCAAGTTTGCACCTGCAAGTGTTGCAAGTCTAGCTGACCCTGCACATAGTGCAAGACCAAAGCAACTCATGGTAAAAATAGAATAAGCTCTGATCACTAATCTTAATATTTACCCTTACTGCAAAGCACATCTCCTGGAGGAGATGTATGATGCTTTGTATTAAAGGCAAGGAGGCCACTACCCAGACCGGTTTCAACCTTTATTGAGGTCTCATCAGTGGGAGCCAGGCTAGAAATACCAAGATTTTAGTAATACAGAGCTTATAAGTATTTTACCAAAACAAGTTACCATAAGGTGTTTTAACCTTATTAAATAAAAATCTCAGAAGGAGATATAAATGTAGAAGAACGTATTTTACTTTGGGTATAATAAATGTTAAAGATACTAAGCAATTTTAAACCTGGTTTTACACCATTTCTCAAGTAAGCAAATAGACAAACAAGTCAAGTTTGCACCTGCAAGTGTTGCAAGTCTAGTTGACCCTGCACAGAGTGCATTTCTAGCCTGGCTCCCACTGATGAGACCTCAATAAAGGTCGAAACCGGTCTGGGTAGTGGCCCTTTGCTTTTAATACAAAGCATCATACATCTCCTCTAGGAGATGTGCTTTGCATTAAGGATAAATATTAAGATTAGTGATCACAGCTTATTCTATTTTTACCATGAGTTGCCTTGGTCTTGTACTACGTGCAGGGTCAGCTAGACTTGCAACACTTGCAGACGGAAACTTGACTTGTTTGTCTGTTTGCTTACTTGGGAAATGGAGTAAAACCAGGTTTAAAATTGCTTGGTATAATTAACATATATATATATATATATATATATATATATAAAACGTATATAATACATATGTACATGTAATACATATAATACATAATATATATTAATACCATTGGCATTCATAAAATCATTGTGCCATAAACATTCTTTCTTTTACTTGCAGTATATCAAAAGAGCTGTTTGGGATTATCTTTGGCCTTCACTGCTGATTTCCCTTTCATACTTTGCTTTTGCCTTTCTTACCACAGTCTTTACCCTTCTGGCATGTGTTTTGTACTACTCATGCCTGCTGGTCACCTTTCTCATTGAATTTCCTCCACAATTTTTTTATTTTTTTGCAGCTCCAGCTTAATAATGATAATCATTGATTTACTCTCCTGACTCTAGGTATGCAGTCTGCCATTAGTTCCCTCAAATATTCCTTTACCACTTCCTATGCACTATCAACCTCCAGCCCTTAAAAAAAGGCACCTGCACTCTGGAAGGAGTGCAGGTTTCACTAATTCGGTACACTGGTACAAGCTTTACAAACATCCATGCTTACATGAGATTACCTCGCAACATGTCATGTTGTACTGGGAAGTCAGGAAACCATTGTTTTAGCTACAATAGCTAAAATGCAGATCATTTTAGCTATTGTAGCTAAAACTACTTTGTAGTTTTAGCTACAATTTTTGTAATTGTAGCTAAATTTGTCCTACATTACACCACCCATGCCAGCTCAGAATGTATCTTGCATTGTTTTAAAACCTTAATTGTGTATGTTGAACAGTTACATATTCTTAAAAAATTTTTTAAAGATTTTAAATGAAGATTTTTTTTCTGTTTTATACATATGGTTGAAATTTTGCAGGGATCTGCTAAGATGGTTTTGGAAACTGGAAAACATCCAGAAGCACTAAGAGATGAAGTTTGTTCACCAGGGGGTACAACAATTTATGGAGTACATGCTCTGGAAACAAGTGGATTAAGAGGGGCTTTGATGAATGCCATTGAAGCTGCCACAAGGAGGGCAAAGGAACTTGGAAAATAACTGTAGAGGAGATAAATAATGAGATATTGGCATTCAGGTGTATATTTCTTTTTTTTTCTTCTTTTTTTTTCCCCATATGATTAATACTTTCAAAAAAACCCTTTGCACACATGAAAAACATTTGTTTTTCATTAAGTACTGGATTACAGCATTCACCAAGTAAAATATTTTGTCACTCATTAAGTTAATCTTATTGCAACACTAGGATAATTAAGCACATTAAAAATAAAAGTAGTCTTGAATTTATATGATCATAAATATCTTTATTTAGTCCCAAAATTTGTTTAACTTTGAAATATAGCCATCTTCTGTGTAAAATTTATGAGAAATATATATATATATTACACTTGACAAGAAGTTATTTTCTTCAGCTGTGTGTTCTTGAAAGAGAACTATGTATTTCATTGTTATTAGTCTTTGGAAGGAGAAAGCAGCACTTTGTATTGTGTTGTATAGCTTAAAAAAAATAATAAATGTAATGAGGAAAATTTAGCTATAGAGATTATCAGAATTGGGAAAAAGATAAAAGTGTGGCCATTTTTTCTGTTAAGACTTGATTTATGGGGGGGGGGGGGGCTTCACAACTTACTTTATCTTTCAACTGGAAAACAGATTACAAAAGTTATATGGACAAGCATTCAGTAAATGCTGACATATGATAAGAAGTCAATTCTGACTTGAGTAAAGGAAGCTGACTTTCACACTGGGCAAAGAGTTGATTTTATCAAAAAAGCTTGCAATCTGTTAAATGATGTCTTGCCAATACAAGAGAATGTGAGTAATTCTCTCTTTGATGGAAGGCAAGGTCTATGCTCATCAGTGATTTTTTAAGAATGAATTTACTGTTGTTTTCTATTAAGAAAAAAAAAAGTTTTTGATTGTAACTAATTGTTTTAGTAAGGCATCTGTAGAACCAGTACCAAATTCCATATGTTATATAACCCTATGCAAGATATAAATGTGGGTTCTTAACTTAAATTTAATTGAGGATGGGGGGGGGGAGGAATTTGGACTGAAAATATCCACATTTTCTTCTTAGTATGTATAGAAATAGAAAAATAAAAATAATTTATAGATGAAAAATATTAAATCTTTTACATGTTACAAATTGCAGAGTTAAGATAAACAGTTTTATTTGGTCTTACTCATTTTTTGGCAAAATCAGCTATTATGTCCTTGAAATTTAAATTTTTAGCTATTTCATTTTCCTATATCAGAAATTGCAAGTGACCACAAGTGAAAACACAGTTGGAGATACCAGGCAGAAGCAATAGCAAAGTCATCTTTACCTATAGGAGTTGCCAGAGTAATTTAATAAAAAAAGGTGGCAAACCTTTTGGCAACTCTTATAGGTAAAGATGACCTGGCTCCCACTGAAGAGACCTCAATAAAGGTCGAAACTAGTCTGGGTAGTGGCCAATCCCTTAATGCATAACATTATACATATCTGCAAGGAGATGTGTTTTGCATTATGGGAGATACTGGGATAGGAGTGCTGGTAGCTTACTCCACCTTTGCTATGAGTTGCCTGGTGTTGTACTACTTACCCAGGTAAGATAGTACAACACCATATTCAGTCCTGAAGATATTTTCAGGTGCAAACTTTGTTTGCTCTCACTTGGATAAAGGATTAAACTAAATTTATTAATGTCTTCAGCGAAAGAGAAATCCTAGTTTTTTTTTTGAAGCTGAGGATGCAATGGTTGTGATGTGTTTATGCAGGAGAGGTTTGATGTGAGGGTAATTCCAGGAAGAGAGATCTCAAACTGGCTGGAAATTTGAGTATTGTCAAAAAGAATACTGTGAAGAAATGGTTCTTTTTTATGGGAAATAAGACAGAACTGGGTTTTATTAGCATTGAAATTGATGAGGTTATCCAAACCCCATTGTAGGATGGCTTGAGATTGGAATTGAAGATGGTGGTGGTTGATGTTCTGTAGATTGAGGTGAGTTGTATAGGGTAAGGTTTATCGATTGAAAGCAAAGAGTGTAATTTGCTGTCATCTGCAAAACCGTGTATTGGGTTGGAGGTCAACTGAAGGTATTGTCAAATACATTAGTTCAGGTCAATGATATATAGCAGGAAGAGGGTTGGTGAGAGGACAGAACCTTGTGGAACCCCAGGATTAATTGAATGGTGAGAGGAAAGGGAGCCATCCACCATTACACACAAGCATGCGTCCAGACAGAAAGCTGGCAATCCAACTACAGAAGTCCTGGTCAGACCAAATGATGGCAGTTTGCTTAGCGTTAGTAATCATCTAAACATTTTGATTGATCTACTTTTTTACAAAAAAAATTAAGTAAAGCTGTTTGAATCATGTTCAACTTTTTCATCTTGTCATGAAATTTGATAGCTGGCAATTGCTTTATCAAGATTTCGGCAGACTTCAAAGCTTTGTTCCATATCAGGATCAACATCAAAGAAAATTTCCTTAGCATATTCAGTGTGATTGAAAACTAGCTCAAGTTCTTTTGCAGTTAACTTCCTAGTCATAACATTCTCTTCTTGTTTGCATTCTTTCTTCTTCATATGCATGCTGTTCTTCTAGTTGAAGGAGATCATTCTCACTTAAATGTTCTGAATGGGAATCGAGCAAGTTTCTCACATCTTCATTATCCAGTTTATTAAACCCAAGTTTTCCAGATTGTGCTGGTTTCTTCAGTAATCTTGGATACCATAAACTAACATAGGCTTGCAGGAGGCAATGCAGAAGTTGCCTTCTGCATTGCCTCCTAATTAAAGTGTAAGATGATCTTTAGATACTTTGTATCCTGGTTGAGATTCTGCAGTTTTAGCTAGGATAGTTTTTGTTGGCATAAGCTTCGAAAGAGACCAATTTCGTTGATGTTGGATATTTGCCATTGTCATAATCACCCTCCTGAATTATCCTTCAGGAAATTTGGCCACAGAATCTTTATCAGCACTAGCAGATTCCCCAGTTATTCTTACATTATGCAGTCCAGTTCGATTTTTAAAACGGTCAAACAAATCCTAAACTCGCAGTAAAGCTTTCACATTTCTCTTGAAATTTGGTCTCTTTCAATGAGGTAAAAATTTTGAGAACTTTTGCCTGAATATTCTGAATTTTTGCCTGTACTAAGAGGTATTCTTTTTTGGTTATAATCCTCAATCCAAAGTGATAGAAGACGCTCCATCTCGATCATTAAATGGTTTCTATTTCGGGTGATTTGCATGCTTAAAGAAGCAGTAGCAACTTTTCCTTGTTCTTTGTATTCTTTGCTCTTATTTAATATTCGCTGGGATACAGCGAATCTACAGTCCAAACTGTAGATTCGCTGTATCCCAGGTCTCGCACAATCATTGTATTACTAGTGCCACTTTCATGTGGTGCTGGTAATACAATTTTTGCATAACGTAAAAAATTCACGTTAACTAATTAATCACTTTAAAGTAGGAAATAGTATCATTTCACTCAATAGCACTAACTGATTATTGCGCATGTCAATTTTGCGTTAAGTGAGGTTTTCCTGTATTGTCAGAAACTGTATACAGAGTGGTATTCCAATTTAATGCATGTGCTCTACTGTTTCTTTATTCAAATTCCTTACTGTTGTTTACTCTTCGCACTGATGTCTTAATATCTGCATAATAAATTTAATTTTTACTGTAGTACACTTGTGATTCTATAGCTATTGTCAGAAATTGTTTCAATGGGTCCTTCAGCACTTTTAAAAATTCCAGGATTTGAAAATGGTTAGCCCTTTCGTTGTTTAAAACTTAAAAATTACTTGATTTAAACAATGGAATTCATGATTTTCTTAAAATTATTTTATTTATATGTTGTTCGAAACATGAGCCCCTTTAAGTACATGTCACTGTGCAGATGCACAGGTTGCACACCTATGAAGCTGGCTCTATGTAGAACACAAGGAATGAACACTGTGCATCAAGGTTATGATAGTGTTGAATGTGATGAAAAGAAGTCATTAATGTTGCAACAACCTGTATTCATTTCTTCTCTCTCCTTCCAAAACTTAAAACTAAACCACTGTTACGTTGTATAAGAATGAATGATCAAAAAAGTAAGGCATCTTTTGTAAATTTACCCATCATGTAGCATTTTGTATAATCTAGAAGTTAGCTTTCTTTCTCAAAGGGGGGGGGGAAATCAAGTCTAATCCATGCTCACAGTGAGATTTGAACCTGTGGCCAGTTGGTTGGAGAGGGGATATGCTAACCACTCAGCCAACCAGGCCAGTAACTTGATCCATTGTTATACTTCAGAATTTATAGAATGTCTTGTTCCATATGGGTTATGTGATTTTATTCAAACAAAATCTGGCCACATCCAGATTGAAGATCATAATGAAGAGAACGCATTAGCATGAACTTTACTCGGTCTTATTATCATTATTATTACCACAATACCTCATGGAGTCAAAGACTCATCTGGGAGGTCCTTTTATCGCACACACAGCTCCTCATAGTGTGTCTTAAACACACTCAAACTCCTTGCAGACACCATACTCTCAGGCAAGGCATTCTAATCATTTACAACTTTGCATGAAAAAAACTTGCTTCTTACTCCCTTACTCACATCCTCTTTATACAGTTTCCAGGGATGACCTCTGGTTCTACTCTGATCTCCCACTATTTTCTGTAGAACTTCTCCAGCATTGATCCTATAACAACCCTTTACTAACTTGTAGGCTTCTATCATATCTCCCCTCTTCCTCCTGTCCACCAGACTCTGCAAATTACATCTTCTCAATCTTTCCTTATACTCGACATTCCAGAGGGTAGAAACTATCTTAGTCAGTCACCTTTTGACCCTTTCCAGTATCTCTTCATCCTTCTGAAAACCAGGTGACCAAATCTGGGCACAAAAATTGTGAGGGCAACACAAAGAATTCTGGGGATGATGCAGAGGACACTGATACTAAGGTAGAAGCATTGCTTCTGCCTTAGTATTACCACCTCTGGGTCTGGCTCCTACTGACAAGACCTCAATAAAGGTTGAAACCGGTCTGGGTAGTGGCCCTTCCCTTAATGTATAGCATTATACATGTCTACAAGGAGATGTGTTTTACATTATGGGAGATACTAAGACAAGGAATGATGAGAGCTTGGTCCACCTTTACCACGAGTTGCCTCAGTTCTGAAGTTACTTCAGGCGCAAACTTTGTTTGCTTACAGTTGGATGAAGGATTAAACTAAATTTATTATAGTCTAACCAAGTGGGATAAAAACTTCTAATATCTTTCTCTAAATCTAGAGTAATTTAATAATAAGGTGGTACACCTTTTGGCAACTCGTATAGGTAAATATGACTTCTCCATTGCTTCTGCCTTAGTATTACCACCTCTGGGTCTGGTTCCCAATGATGAGACCTCAATCTTTGGGTCTGGCTCCCACTGATGAGACCTCAATAAAGGTCGAAACCGGTTGGAAGCTTGGGTGATGAATGGCAATGCTGTAGCCCATAAAGTTTTAACTAAAGCTCGGTTGTTGCTGTCATCGAGGTCCTGGGTGGGAGGGTAATGAATCGCAATGCTGTAGCCCATGAAGTTAACTGAGGCACGGCTGTTGCTGTTACCCCCCCCCCCCCCTCCTCAGATGACATATGAGTGGCTCTGCTTGGTGGTGGGGTAGAGCCCAATGCTGAGAGTTCTTCTCAGTGGCAGGGTGAGCCTGTTACTGAGGGGAGCAACGCCGAGTTTTTGGAGTTTGACCTGTACTTGAACATTCAATAAAGTTCAAAACCGGTCTGGTTAGTGGCTCTTCCCTTAATGCATAGCATTATACATGTCTGTAAGAAGATGTGCTTTGCATTATGGGAGATACTAAGACAAGGAGTGATGAGAGCTTGGTCCACCTTTACCACGAATTGCCTCAGTCCTATTGTTACTTCAGGTGCAAACTTTGTTTGCTTACACTTGGATAAAGGATTAAACTAAATTTATTATAGTCTAATCAAGTGGAAAAAAAAATTTCCACTATCAACATTAGTGTTTCTAATTAAAATGGTGAGCTCTCAAGTAGTGAGAGAGTTGACTGTTGATTTTCTCCATTGATTTTGATAGGATGGAGGTGAGTGGTAGTTTTATATTTGGCTTTTCCTTCTTTCTTTGGGATGGAGCAAATATAGATTTCTTTCCATGCTTCAGGTTGTGGAGCAAGTTTTAAGCACATTTAGCAAAAGTTGAGTAAGAGACATACAGCAAATGAATGGATATAATCAATAAATGATTGTGAACAGGAAGACTCCATTGATGCTAGCTTATCTTGAAGAGATGGTGGACAATGTAGAGATTCAGGAGCAAATTTTAACCTCCTAGTCTAAAACTTGCTGCTGCTTGTTTACTCTTCTATCTCCCTTTACTCTGTATATGGAAGGACAGATGCATATATAAAGACTTATGAGTGAATTTAATGCTGAGCTGGTATATGGTGTGTTGATCATCTTTTCAACCATAGTTGAAAAGATGACCAAGGAAAAAGGATTAAAACAAAGTATATTATTTCTTGGTGTATTTAACATATAACCTCAGTAACTTCAATATATATGTATCAGTGGTGTTGCATGCCCATTTTGGTTAGGTGTGCTATCATGGTTCATGCAACCTGCACTACAAAATTCATGTCAGTTTGACTGTGTGATTGCATTTTTATCGATGTATGAAAGTTTTAAGAGTGTGTAGCACATCAGTGCTGATCTTAATTAGTTTAATGCAATTAATTCTAGGATAACGTTGAATACTTTAATTTATCAATTAATTGTAATGAAATTTGCACAGAATGGGGGGGGGGACAATGTGTTTTAAGATACTGTATATTAGAAAACAATAATGAAGGAGAATGCTATATTTGGTTAGTATATTTGATTTGCTCAAAGATGTAAAATTTGGAAGAGGAGGATGAGGCTTACCTCCTTCAACAACAATACTGTTTCCCATTGTAAATATCAACAAAAAAGTTATAAATTTATCCAAAATTATATATTAAAACTTGTTCATATAATATATAAAAACTTGCCTACCACACCAGTTCACACTTCACGTATGCAAAACAGATGAAACTCAGAAAACAAAAACAGCAACTCAGCAAATGTTGGTTGATACAATCACTAATCACAGCCTCTAGGTGCTATTGTCTCAGAGGTCACCTGACTCTCCTTCTGAGTGGTTTAAAACTACTAGAATGCCAAGAATTTGACCCGCTGCACCATCTGTATATCTTTTCAAAGGGGTATGTATTTTGAACGCACACCAGGACTATTAACACAAATGTGATGCAATGTTTATGAATTGAAAAGTGTCCTCTTCATGAAGCATTAGTATATTGTGTTTATTTTTAGGAATCATGCCAAGTCTGGAAACAATTAGGCGAATCTTTAATAGGAATAGATGCAAAAATATAATATCACTGTGATATTGCTATTTGGTGGATGAGTACCGCAGTTAATATATATATATATATATATATATATATTAACTGCTGATAAAATATTTAGATAAATGGTTGGTATAGTTTTTTCACAATTTTTTTCTTCCATATAACATTCTGTGAAAGAAAAATCTTAATTATGTATATGTCAGTAACATTTTAAAAACATGTTTTTTAATAGTTTCATGGTCCAGAATGGCACATTGGATGTTAATATTTATTTAAAATATATAATGTAGAAAGTTTACAAAGAATATTGAGTCATACATGAGATTGTACATAGTACTTGTTGTTATCGCAACTTTGTATAAAGAGTTTATTTATCTACTTAGCAACATTTGTCAAAGATGATGCATCAGAATGATGTTATAAAGTTAAATTTTTTATTATTTAATCTAGAAAAATTAAAGAGACATGGTTTTCAGTGTTGATCAGTTATAAAGAGATTGTTGAATTGTCGATCTGTGTTTAACTACAAGCAACCCCTAACTTTATACAAATCACAAATCCATCCAACCATTCAATATTGCTCCCATATCTGGGGGTGGTGCCCCAAAGAGCTCCCTAAAGATACTAGACTCTGTACAGGAAAGGGCAATCAGACTAAACAATGATCCCCTTACTCACTGATGCACGTCACTCACTTTCACACAGGCACTCAATTTCTGCTGTTTTCATGTCCTACAAATACTTCTACAGCTGCTGTTCATTGGAATTAGCATCAGTAATACCCTCCACTCTCTGTCAGATCAGTTCAAACGTGTGCAGTAACTAACCAACATTCCCTCACAGTGCATCTCCAAACTCACAGAACAAATTTCTCCTCCTTCTCATTCATCCCTTCCACTGCTGCACTGTGGAGCAGTCAGCCATCTTATGTTTTCCATGGAATGCAGTTCCCAAATTTCAAGATAAATGTGAACAAGTTCCTTCTTGTCCATCCACACTACAAGCATACTATAGGTTGATCAACTTCAAACATGAAAATTTGAATAAGTACTTTAGTTTTTATTTCTTATTTTATAGAAAATTACAGAAATAGGTCATGTGTGTGTATATATACAGATAAAGAAGTAATCAATAACCCATATATGGGTTATTGAGAAATGAGGTTCATCCTACAGAAACTTATTTTTAAAAAATAAGTATACTTAAATCAATATGATTACCATTGTATAATTTGTGTGAATGATGTTTAATTACATGTAAAATATTCAATGAATAATTTTACAAACACACACACAATTTTATTATTATTCAGATCTCCATGGAGTCATTAGACTCATCACTGGAGTCCCATCTTAGACAGCATAAAGTCTATTACACCACTCTTTAAACCCATTCAACATCTCTCAGGCAATGAATTCCGTAGTCCAACTACTTTCCATGCAAAAAAAGCCACTTTTCACTTTCCTACTCATGACTTCTTTTTGTATCTTTTGGGGATGGTCTCTTGTTCTATTCCACTATATCAACCCCCCCCTCCCCATGTCAATCTTTAAATACCTCTCAACAATATAAATGTCTCAGTCATATCACCCCTTCATCTTCTATTCACCAAACTCTAGTTTGCATGACTTCAGTTTATCCTCATAACTAACATTGTAAAGTCCTGATATAATTTTGGTTATCCATCTGTGTACCCTTTGCAGGGTTAATTTATCCTCTTCAAATTCTAGTGACTAGATCTGGGTGCAGTAGTTCAGATGTGGTCTGATTAGTCTTTATCCAATTATTTTTATTATGTGACACCTCCAAGAAGTCCAAGGACTTATCACAGGAGAGCACTCTCCTCTGCTCCACTATGCACACATCTCACTGTCTTCCTTACTACTTATTTCTCTAACTACACGCAATGACACTACTACCATCAATACCATCTTTTATCTACCATCAACAACTGCATTATTTTTTGTCTGTAAATTATGTGTGTTTTCATTGTCTATTTGTCTGTACATGGGATGAAAAACCCAAATTTCCAGGAGAAAAATCCCTGTTACCTCCATATGAGATCAGCTAACTCGCCTTCAATTGAAAAAGCCAATATAAAGATTCCTCTCATCATGCTGAGAACCAAACTCAGGTCTTTTCCAATTGAATTGAAGTTTCATATCATCAATAAATAGCTAAATATCTCCTTGCAACCCAGTGACAATATTGACATAAAGGTTAAAAAGCAAAGGTCCTAGTACTAATTCCTAGGTTACTCTTAAGTTGCTCTTCCAACTGCACAACAGAGGCATAAATCGCCAATCACCAATGCAATCATCACTCTTTTATCTTGACTGGTCAAAGTTCATCTTAATATTGCAAGTCTTCTGGGTTGCCTTTGCCACCCTTGCAATATGGACCCTAAACTTCAGATATTTATCGACAATCATTCTCTCTTGCCTCATTCACTTCCTCTGGTACAGACCAACCAATAGATTCAGCCTCTCATCTGTGGATTCCCAATTTGAAGACCTTACATTTAGCTGCATTACACTGTCATCCCCATTCATTTGCCACCTTTCTAGCTTATTCAGATTCTCTTGAAGAGCTAAAACATTAGCACTATTACTAATAACCCTCCTGAGTTTCACATCATCAGTAAATAGCTGAATATCTCCTTGCAACCCAGTGACAATATTATTATTATTATTATTATTATTACGTGACACCCCCAGGGAGTTCAAGGACCTCATCATGGGAGGGCATACTACTCTATTTCGCTAAATACATCTCATCCTCTCCACTACTACTACTACTACTTAATTCTCCAACTACGACACTACTACCATCAACGCCATCTATCGCTGACATAAAGGTTAAAAAGTAAAGGTCCCAGTACTGATTCCTGTGGAAACTTCCTTCATACAGTTATCAAATAGACAACCCTTTGATAACTTTTAGACAGCTAATTTCAAATCCACTTCACTAATCTGATATCTAACCACATGTGCTGCAACTTAAATATCAACTTATTGCGTGGCATCCTGTCAAATGCCTTCGCAAAATCCAAAAAAATTGGTAGTGTATGCCTTTCTTTAATCAACTGCTCTTGTAACTTTATTATAAAAGGCAAGCAAATTACTGAAACAGGAGCATCTTTTAACAAAATGAAACTGATTTCACAGATGATATTATCCTGTGCCTACTTTTTGTATATCATCCCTTAATAATTTCTCCAAAATCTTAACAACTACAGAAGAAGCACATTCTCCTCATGCATTTCTGTGCCTTCAATCCTTCCATTCCTGCAGGAATAAAGCCTTCTTTTCCAGGATGAAATGCTCCAATGAACTGATCATTAAACAGCTCCACTATATCATCTGCACTTGTCACTGTGCCTTGTTTTCCATCTAATAGGCTCATTCGTCCATAATCCGTTCTCCTCTTACTGGCCAAATAATGAAAGAATTGCTCAGGATTTTCATTTGACTGATCTCATATTTTGTCTTTAGTCATTTTCTTGACATGAATCACATCTTCCTCATGCAAATACTTTCCACCTCTCTCTCCTTTTATGTTTTTTCATCTGCAGTTCCTGTTTAACTTTATTAGTCATACACTTTACACATCAAATTGTGTTATCTGTTTTTTACTTAAGGAATGCAATTTACTATTGTTGTTCTGTAGATTCCCATGCAGTGTTATCTCTTCCTTGCAATTCTTCCATTCATCAAACTCCCAAGCTGATTTTGAAGATTATTATAATCACTTTATTATAATCCTGCCTTATAATCACCTATATTCCTTTATCTTTGATACTTCTGCATGTCTATTCAGCTTCTATGTCAAGACTGCATGATTACTTTCGCCAATGGGGCAAGACTGACATCTCAGCTATAATCAGATCCTGTGATGCAATGACCAAATCCAAAACTCACTGATGTTTTCCTGAAATTCCATTCTATTGCTGTATGCCCAATTTATAATGCTTTAGTTAAAATCGTCCATAATGACCACTTCTTTGCATTTGCCAACTGATTTTTCTAAACGTTTCCTACTTGTCACACCCTCTGTGTTCCCTGGTTTATATCAACATCCCACTAAATATCTTATCCTACTCACCTCCACCTCATCAGAACTATTAGCACAATTTTCTTCCAAATTTTCCAGTCTAAGAGGACTCATCACTTATTATAGGTAAATACTCCACCACCCCATTTTCTTTTCCTATCTTGCTGAAATATTCTCTACTCTTCTTCTATTCCTTTTAGGACAACATATTCAGTCAATGATATTTCACTGAAACCAATAATCTTAGGACACCCTGAGGCTATCAATGCCACCAATTCACTCCCTTTATTCTTGATACTCCTGGTATTTGTATAAATAAACAACAGTGTATTGTCATCATTTTGGTACCTGTTATTATTCCCTCTAGACTCCACTTATTTCTGCAATATACCATACATTCTCTCATCTCTCTCTCTCTCTCTCTCTCTCTCTCTCAAGTGACTATCTCCACAAGAATCAACTCCATTTGCCTTGAGAACAGCACTCTCTCCAGATGCCTACACCCTTTCATGTTCACATGCAGTCCATCTCTTGCATACAGCTCTCTCCTATCCTGAAATGCATTCCAAGCATCTACATATTCCAGACCTCTCTTTCAACATGTCCTTGCTATAATGCCATTCATAATTGCTGCTCTCCTCTTCAATTCAGCATTATCATATCTGGGTGAAAAATATTATCTTCCCTTTTACATGTTTCTGCTGCACATTTCCTAACAGTAACTTCAAATCTCTTGCCACCCTAATCATACTGTCTCTCAGACCATTTGTACAGCCATCACTGTCATATCACTTACATTCTTGCCTTGTTTAATTGCCACATACACACATGTTCTGTTGTTTCTCCAGACATGCTCTCCTCTAACATTCTATTCTGCACACCACAAATCATAGAATCTTCATGACTTCCCCTCACAAATATATTCCTCCCTTTCTCACCTATATCCCTCATTCTCTCTCATTCAACATTCTCCCTCCTTGCTCTCCCACTTATCTGCCTTTCTTTGCTTTGTTATCTCTCATTTGTTATCCCCCCCCCCCCCCCCCCGAGGGAATATGTTCCAAGATCCTCAGTGGATACCTGAAACCATGGATAGGACAGAGCCCTATCTACCTATATATATATATATATTTATATATATATATATATATACTATGTTTTTTTCGTATACATACATACCTATGTTAAAGTTTAATTTATAAATTAGGCATGGTAAGAGATTAACAACAATAACTAATAATAAGTCTCGTAGACAGGCTTATACATTGGTTATGCATTATTAAATCACTTAAGGAATTGAACAACATAGATACGAATATAAATTAAATTACACTTTAATATATATTTCCGATATTTCGGCAACGTCACGTTGCCATCTTCAAAAGGAACTTACAAAAAAAGGCATGTGCACGTAGGCACTACAACACAGCAACTGAGAATGAAGAGATGAAGCTATTGTTCTCCTAAAAGTCCTGATGGTGCCCTCTATCAGGCTAAGTATACCTATGTTAAAGTTTAATTTATAAATTAGGCATGGTAAGAGATTAACAACAATAACTAATAATAAGTCCTGTAGACAGGTTTATACATTGGTTATGCATTATTAAATCACTTAAGGAATTGAATAACACAGATACAAATATAAATTAAATTACACGTTAATAAATATTTTTGATATTTTGGCAATGTCACGTTGCCATCTTCAAAAGGAACTTACAAAAAAAGGCACATGCACATAGACACTACAACACAGTAACTGAGAATGAGCTATTGTTCTCCTAAAAGTCCTGATGGTGCCCTCTAGCGGGCTAAGTAGGTCTACTGATGTAAGCCTCCCAAATTTGGGGCAGTCACATACAATCAAATTTGTTGAGGTTTGGAGAGTTTCTTAGGGCTGAGGCTGATTCCATAAATAGTCTTTCAAATTTCTATTTGCCATGGTGTATTACTGTAGCTTTCTTCCACCGTATTCTGTGGCATGTATCCAGGGCATGGTCTGCAAGACCAGAATGGCTTTCCTTGTGAAAACGGATGTAGTCCTTGTGTTAAGAAATTCTGATATTCGCTGTCCTGCCTGTTTGGCCAAAGTAAGACAGTTTACAGCTGCAAGGGACCTGGTATACACCAGGTAGGCCTAGGGGAAGTGGTTGGTCTTTAGTGGAGCGGATAAGGGATGCCAGTTTTCTGAATGGCCTGTAATAGCTGGTCAGGTCATGTTTTTTTAAGATTTTGGTAATTTTTTCCAAGGTGCCTTGGATGTAGGGAATGGTGATGGATTTAGACAATCCTTTTGCCAGTATAGTGTATGAGCTCTTTGGCCAAATGTTTAGCTAATTTGTATGTGGGGGAATCAATGCCATCCACTATGGGACGTAATGGCACATTCTCTTTATGTATTTTTGGGAGTCTGTAAATACGAGGGGGGGGGGTAGAGTTAAACCTAAAACTCTGCTGGGATAATCAGGTAATCCCAAACTGTGTAAAATTCAAGCACCGTTTTGTTTCACAAAAAAGCTCTCCGTATATATAACCGCGCCAGCTATGCATTGTTTCATGAACAAATCATTGCTAATCGGATGAGTCTCAATAGATCGCAGTATGGTGGCTGCTCTTCTAAGCACGACACCCAGACCAGTACCTAGGTTGTCTGCAGACGATTTGGTGCCCGCACGTCACACCTGAATGGTGCAGCATAGGAAGCAGCTGCCACATAGTCTCAACGGCTGCCTTGATGCTTCCGTTCTAGTGGCCTCTTCGCCAGAGCGATCGCACCGTGACGGTACGAAAGCAACTCCGGCTAGCGCTGCCTTTTAACATGCGAGGCATGAACGGTATCGTTGCAGTGGCTAGATGGGATTCTGACTTAGAGGTGTTCAGTCATAATCCCACGGATGGTAGCTTCGCACCACTGGTCACTCGACCAAGCACATGTACCAAGTGTCCGAACCTGCGGTTCCTCTCGTACTGAGCAGGATTACTATCGCAACAACTAGTCATCAGTAGGGTAAACCTCACCTGTCATCTTTTTCAACAGGTTATTCTCCCTACCTTATGCAATTGAGTTTCATTACTCACACTAGTGCTCTCTTATAGTATACAATTGCATCAACCTTGAGGTTCAACACCCACAACAATACTCTCTTTCCATCACTTTTCAGTTTCACTAGTGCTCACTCTAGTGCCCTCTTATAGTATACAATTGCATCAACCTTGAGGTTCATACCCCAGACTAGTACTCTCTTACAATACATAACTGCATCAATACTGATTTCCACTAGTGCTCACTCTAGTGTTCTCTTACAGTATACAATTGCATCCACCTTGAGGGTCATACCCCAGACTAGTACTCTCTTTTCATTACACAACTGCATCACTATTGAGTTCCACTAGTGCTCACTCTGATGTTCTCTTACAGTATACAATTGCATCAACCTTGAGGTTCATCACCCCAACTCCACCTGCTAAATAATCGGTTCAGACTCTCTTGGCAATGTGTTCCCTTCTTGCTTTAAGGACCTAAAGGCCTTAATACTTGCCACTATTAATAAATCTACAGACCTGTGTAGTTCATGCTCTCACTCTCGTCAATAGACATACCAGCGATGGCTAGACCACTAGAATTTGGTCTGAAAAATTATGAATAACTCCAAAATGAATATATAGAGAACTCTGAGAGACTGTGAATTAAATCCTGCTTCGATTAAGAAAAGTATGTTCAGATCCTTAACCTACCTTAAAACTAACTTACATACTAACTAAAAACTAGTAACTAAGTTCCCCTTAACCCTCTCTAGGAAAATATATTTCCATATTCCATCAAACCATCACCATCTTCAATCAAACAAAAATAAGAGAGATATATATTATCTCACTTCAATCATTTAGTGTCCTATACAGAGGAGACAAATCTACCTCTCAGAAGATAATCCTCTATAGCATCTGTGCATTTTGCACTCTCAAATCTCACAATAATTACCTAAAATTTGGCTAGGTAAACTTTATTCAAATATTATCCTGTTATTTATTCATGCAAATTACTCACATTCAATAATTAAATGTCCACCTCAATGAGAGTCATATTTACTCTCATCGATCACCCACGATCTTAATTGATATTCTTTCACTTAAACATTCAGAGCACTGGGTAGAAATCACATTGCGTCGACACCTCTCAACAACCATTTCGCAATATGCTTTGTTTTAATTAGACAGTCGGATTCCCCTGGTCCGTGCCAGTTCTGAGTCGGCTGTTAGTTGCCGGCCGAAACGGTCGCGCCAGATGGGCCATCCGGTATGCGCGCAGCTGAGGCATTCCACGAGAAGGCCCTGACGCTGGTCCAGGCTCAACCGTTCCATCACTGGACAGTTTCGCCCAGTCCCGGTGCAGTGCCATACCCGCTTCGGATCCCAGTCCTCAGAACCAATCCTTGTCCCGAGGTTACGGATCCGTCTTGCCGGATAGAGTTAAACCTAAAACTCTGCTGGGATAATCAGGTAATCCCAAACTGTGTAAAATTCAAGCACCGTTTTGTTTCACAAAAAAGCTCTCCGTATATATAACCGCGCCAGCTATGCATTGCTTCATGAACAAATCATTGCCACGTGGTTTCTCTTGGCGGACATTAATGAAGCTATTCGTGCCTTCGAAGAAGAGCATTCGTGTCCTTTAAATCACGAGCTTTATGACGTCTCATGTACCACTGCAGACAAAGAATTTGAAAAAATACGAGGCCGACAGATAAAAAAAAATTCGAAAAATTAAAAAAGAACTCTACCATCAATCCAAAACTTCCTACCAACACTGTAATCAACCTTTCTTTAGTCACCCTGAAGCACTCAATGTGCTTTCACGTGGCCACAACTTCACCATTGCTCCCAGAAAAATACCTAGTGAGGATATTATGATCCAGATAAAGCGTGGAATCCACCTCCTTCCACATCAAATCGCCAACAATGTAAGACTGGATGTAGCTTGTGTCGTCTCCAAAGCAAGACCACCAAAAACCAACATATCCAATAAGGAATATAAAGATCTGCAGGAAATGAGGAATAATAAAGAATTAGTTATCACCAAAGCGGATAAGGGAAATGCAACTGTAGTACTTAACCAAAAGGACTATACAGGTAAGCTTAATGCTCTTCTATTAGATCGGGCTACTTACCTCCCTATCGAATACAATCCCACCAACTCACAAATTAGAAAACTACACAGGCTCCTTAAGAAAGTCACTTCTTGGCCTGTAGAAATCTACAGATTAAAGGCGTTTAACTCTATATCCCCCCCCCCCTCCATATTTACGGACTCCCAAAAATACATAAAGAAAATGTGCCATTACGTCCCATAGTGGATGGCATTGATTCCCCCACATACAAATTAGCTAAACATTTGGCCAAAGAGCTCACACACTATACTGGCAACACATCATTACACATAAAAAAAACTCAGCCCACTTCAAAGCCAGCATAGAAAACCTTACACTCCAACATACTGACATAACGGTCAGCTTTGACGTCTCCTCCTTATTCACAAATGTCCCACTCAAGGAAACTTTAGAGATAATCCAAGCTAAATTTTCTTCCGATATCTCAGCCCTATTTCAGTTCACAATGAACTCAGGCTATTTCGTTTGGCAGGGAAAATTCTACAAAAAAAAAGAGGGAACAGCCATGGGCTCACCACTCTCTCCACCCTTGGCTAATTTCTTTATGGAGACCTTTTAAGAAAAAGCCTTAGCCTCTGCCCCACAAAAACCAACCATATGGCTTCGCTACATTGATGATGTGTTTGCTATTTGGCCACATGGCTCTGAAACACTCTTCTCCTTCTTAACACTTAAACAACCAACACCCCAGAATCAAGTTCACCCTGGAAAAAGAGGAAAACAACAG
Source organism: Typopeltis vanoorti (assembly GCF_054136105.1). Taxonomy (NCBI): domain Eukaryota; kingdom Metazoa; phylum Arthropoda; class Arachnida; order Uropygi; family Thelyphonidae; genus Typopeltis; species Typopeltis vanoorti. The sequence continues at coordinate 12,919,579 of NC_143569.1, forward strand.
CCTCCCTTTCCTAGACACACTAGTCACCCGCCAGGCTGATGGAACCTTGGTTTTCTCAGTTTATAGAAAACCTACCCATACAGGCAGATACATTTCACCAATAATCCCTTCCCTTCACAACAATATGGAGTGGTGAAAACACTATACAACAGGACTAAACTAATCTGTTCTAACGACATGGCCCTAAACACTGAACTAAATCACATCCTCAACACTTTCACAGCCAATGGCTATCCCCCCCCTCCAAAAAAAAATCCAAAAAATATTAAAACCTACAATCCACAACCCCCCCCCCCCCTTCCACAACCGGATTGCTCTAAATCCATCAGCATTCCCTACATCCGAGGCACCTCGGAAAAAATTAGCAAAATCTTAAAAAAAAAATGACCTGACTTCCTGTTACAGGCCATACAGAAAATTGGCATCCCTTATCCGCTCCACTAAAGACCAACCACTTCCCCTAGACCTACCTGGTGTATACAGGTCCCTTGCAGCTGTAAACTGTCTTACTTTGGCTAAACAGGCAGGACAGCGAATATCAGAATTTCTGAACACAAGGACTACATCTGTTTTCCCAAGTACAGCCATTCTGATCTAGCAGACCATGCTCTGGATACATGCCACAGAATACAGTGGAAGAAAGCTACAGTAATACACCGTAGCAAATACAAATTCGAAAGACTATTTATGGAATCACCCTCAGCCCTAAGAAACTCTCCAAACCTCAACAAATTTGGTTGTATATGACTGCCCCAAATTTGGGAGGCTTACATCAGCAGACCGTCAGCCCAACAGCCAAGAAATGAAACAATAGTTTCATTCTCAGTTACTGTGTTGTAGTGCCTATGTGCACGTGCCTTTTTCTGTAAGTTCCTTTTGAAGATGGCAACGTGATGTTGCCGAAATATCAGAAATGTTTATCATCATCAAATTCCTGCCATGTACCCTCAAGGGATGTACAGGATATGATAGTACTACATGAAAAAAATTACATCATTATTAATTTCCTATCTACAATTTTCCTCCAAATCAGACTGTTACTTGTCAAGACCCCAACATTATCAGATCTTATATTTCTATCATCTAAGGCATTTTGTACCGTATCAATCCACCTATATCTTGGTCTTCCTCTGGGTCGTTTTGCTGCCAATCTGGCAGAGAACACTTGTTTTGCTAATCTTTCCTCGTCCATTCTGTTTAAGTGACCATACCACCTGAGATTAGCTCTGCTAATGCATTCCTGGATGCTGACAATGTCAAGTTCTTTCCTAATATCCTTTTTTTTAATATGATATTGCCATTGATGCCATCTGTTCCCACCTATAATCTTTCTCAGGACTCTCATATCTGCGGTCTCTAGTCTTTGGTCAAGTGTTTTTCTTCTGACCCAACTCTCAGATCCATAAGTTAAAACTGGTTTGAACACTGTCTTGTATACAGCTAATTTAGTGTTCCGACTAATTTCTCTCTTATTCCATATGAATTTATTCAATTGACTTCCCACCATACCAGCTTTGCTGATTCTGTTGTCTATTTCTATATTTAATTTACCATCTTCACTAAAAATCGTGCCTAAGTAGCTGAAATGTTTTACTTGCTTCACAGGTTCTCCATTCACAACACAGTTGACATTTTCAATGATTCTGCCTATTTTCATTGTCTTTGTCCTTTTATTGCTGACCTTCTACCATATCTATTACAACAGCTATTCAATTTAGTCAGAGAATCTTGCAGACTTGTAGCGGATTTATTTAGAGGTATAACATCATCCGCATAAAGCAATGGGCAGACATTAACATCTCCAATTTTGATATCATGTTTAATACCACTTTCCTTTATAATGTGATCCATATAGATAATGAATAACAGAGGGGATAATGTACATCCATGTCTGACACCAGATTTAACATTAAACTATCTTTCTGTACTTCCTTCAGTTCTAACTGCTGACTTACGACTCAAATAAAGACTAAGTATTGCTTGATATAATGCCCAGTTGATACCATATAACTGCAGCGTATTGAATAGCTTCTCTCTTGGCACCTTGTCATATGCCTTTTCCAAATCAACAAAACTTAAATACAGATCTTTGTTATATTCCCATGCTTTCTCGATTATTTGTCGTTAAAGTGAAGATCTGATCCTGACAGCCTCTGTTTGGCCTGAATCCAGCTTGTTCTTCACCAAGCTTTTCTTCTCAACCGTTTCTCGAGTATACTTGCATAGATCTTGCCAGGAACACTCAGTAGGGAAATACCTCTGTAATTCTCACATGCAGTTTTATTTCCCTTTTTATATATGGGGTACTATGAGAGCTCTACTCCAATCATCGGGAATTTGTCGTTCTATCCAGGCTTTCTGAACTATGCAGTGCAGCCACTGTAAGACTCTTATACCACCATACTATAGCATTTCTGGTCGAATATCATCTACTCCTGCTGCCTTTCCACATTTCAAGCTTTTGATGGCTTTTTATACTTCAAGTATGGATATGTATTCCTGACTGCATGCCTGGTCAGTGATTTTTACCACTGTGCTGTCATCACTGCTTGCTTCATTTAGCAGTTTTTCAAAGTAATTACCCCATACTTCAAGGATATCTTTGTCTCCCGTTTTCATGTCACCTTTATCATCTCTAATTCCTTTTACAGCACTCTTTCCTCCATTCCTAAGCTTCTTCAACAACCTCCTGAATATTTTGCCGCCGTCTTGATATTTATTTTCTATATTCTTACCAAAGTCCTCCCATGACTTTTGTTTAGCTAGTTTTACACAGTGTTTAGCATTCTTGCATTTGTCTCTATATTCTCTAAGAGCACAAGCTGACTTATTTGACCGGAACTTTTGATATGCTTTCTTCTTTTCCTTCACTGCCTCTTTAACTTCCTGTGTCCACCAGGGAGTTCTGATTTTTTTATCCTTACAGACAACCTCACCACATGCCTCTCTGGCAGAATCAATCAATGTTTTCTTCAGAGTTTGCCACTGAATCTCCAAGGTCTGATTCCTGTTCTCAAACTCTTTCATTTTTTCTTCAATAATCATTGTGTATTTTAGTCTACAGTTCACATCTGAGAGCTGCTCAACTTTTATTCGCTTTAAAACTTTCTTACATGTTATTCTTTTCAGTATGAAATTCAATTTTATCCTGCTCAAGACTAAATAGTGATCGCTTCCAATTTCAAATCCTCTGTACACTCTGGTGTGCTGCACCAGGGAGAAAACATCACTATCAACAATAACATAGTCAATGAGACTTTTCTTATTCCTTGCCTCTTCTCTCCATGTGAATTTGTGCACATTTTTATGTTGTAACATGGTGTTAGTAATAACCAGTCCATGTCCTGAGCAGAAATCCAACAGATATTTGCCATTATTATTAGCTTTGCTCTTTTCTTCAAATTTTCCCAAAATATTTTTGTATGTCTGACAATCATTTCCTACTCTGCTATTTAGATCCCCAACAAGGACCAACTTTTCATTTTTCATTGTGTCATTTGCTTTCTCTAAAGCCTCTAAAAATTCCTCCACTTCTACCTTAGTAGAACCTTCTGTGGGACCATAGGCACAAATAAGTCTCATTGTCCAGTTCCCCCATTCTCATATTTGCCCACATTACTCTACTTGATACTGCCTGCCATTCAAGTAGATTAGCCTCGTATTTTGTGTTGCATACTATGGTTACTCCTTCTTTTCCTTGATTGTCATTGCCTGAATATAACATTTTGTATTTATTGCTCAGAAAGATCTCACCAGTTTTTGTCTTTTTTTGTTTTAGTCACCCCTATTATGTCGATCTGGTACTTATCTAATTCCTCAGCTAGCTCCATTTCTTTGCCATTCAGGCTTCTTATGTTGATAGTACCGATCTTTAACTCTGGTGATGTTGAGCTTGGGTTTGTTTTCAGATTTGTTCCAGTAGCTGACTTTTCGCTGTTCGCCCTGGTTCCCTGGCGAAAACAATGAGTGCCTTGTTTAACTGGGCGATTCCCCAGCTGGCCTGAACCTTTGTTATGTCGTACCATCATTTTTTATTTTGGTTTAACCAATAAGAATACAATTTGGTCGGCTAAATCCCAAATTGCCAGCCCATCCTCATTCGTTCAGTATCCAAGTAGATACCCAACAGGGTGCACCACGAGAAGGTGAGGATTGGACATTAGGTCAGAAGCCCTGGTCGGTTCTCTGCATTCCTTTAAAGGCTTTGTGGAGGTCTCCTCACAGTTATACAGCTTTGACCCTTAAGCATCCCTGGAAATGTTTATTAAAGTGTAATTTAATTTATATTCGTATCTACGTTGTTAAATTCCTTAAGTGATTTAATAACTAATAATAAGAGAATAATTATAATAATATGCTGTATGTATTAAAAGTTATGTGAATAGAATCTTAAGTAACTTCAGCATATGATTTTTTTTCTTTCCTTATGAAGTCGAGAACTTTTACCTTTTCACTTAAAAGAAGCACTTTACGGCTTCTCTTTAGTCAGCAAAGGTTCGTTGATTGGTAGAGCCTCTGCTACTAGTGGCTCAAGCAAAAAGTTAAGCAAGTTTGCGCGTGGTTAGTAGTTGGAAGGGGTTCAATCGTTCGATGCTGTTGGCACACTCTCCCTCGATGAGTCTTTGGACTCACCGGAGGTGTCACGTAACAATAATAATAATATTCGAATTGCTTCACTGCTCTTGTGTTTTGGGGCCATTATTAAGTAAAATAAGGGTTACTTAAACACAAGCACTGTTCTACCACAACAGTGGATCTGATAACTGAGAAGGCTACCAAGTGACTAAAGGGCAGGTAGTGTATACAGTACAGCATGGATACGCTTGATAAAGGGATGATTCACAACACAAGCAGGACGGCATGGGATTTTGGCATGTTACTCAGAATGGTGGGCAATTTAAAAGTTATGAATTGTTTATTTCTGGAATTTTCTATTTAATATTTTCAGACTGGGTTGACTGCAGGTAACTGAAACCATGGAAAGTGAACCCACATATGGGGGGTTCTATCTTCCCCTCTAAATATCCTATCATCACTCGAGATGCTTTGATACAACTGGCACCATCTTTCAGATCTTTCATATCTCTACTCACACTACCTAATATCAAGTCTTTTGTTACCTGATGCTTGCCTTCTTCTTTGCTCTCCTTTTATGTGTTAAAATTATTTGAATAATACTTTGTTTAATTTAATTATTTAAATAATGAATTATTGCAGGTTGATGATATTCTTGTGGATTTTCCCAACTACAAGATAAACACATATCTTCATTATTTAACAAACACATAAAAAAAGTAGTTTGTATATGCTTTCTACTTACAGGAAACAATCCTGTTCCAATTAATGAATGCTGTTTCGCATTACTGTTGAATAAAATGTAATCACCAAATTCATATAATTATTTGTATAATGAAGGACTAAGCAGTGACATTTTACATCACTTAATGAAAAAAAAAAAATCCTTTTTGGTGCATGTTGACTATCATGATGTGAAACCTGCAGTTAACCAACCCATGAATGGATTAATGTGTCAACTGATGTCTGACAGCACCTTGTAACTGCAACTTTTAATATCTTCCGTATGCTATTGGAATACTTAAGACATTCACTTTCAAACACATGAAATTGAATTTTTTCAGTACTCATTAAAATAATTCTTTAACAATTTGCATTGCAGTCAATTCTCACTATAGCATCTATATCTGGATGTACCAAAAAAAATAGTTGACAAGAGTGGAATGTTTTTTTTATAGTGAATTTCCTTTAGATAGAACAGCATTAAAAAGTTAACTTTTCAACAGCTTATTATATTGAATAAATTCACTATAATGGTGTTTGAGGGGGAATTTTGTATTGTGGTGCTTATCATCCATCTATTTCATTCCATTTGCTTCTGTTCTTTGGAAAAATGAGCTCCAGGTGCTCAAAAAAACATACTGATAGGTTCCTTCTTTCTTCTTAACCAGCTGCTCATGGCAGCACTCATATGCTGTAAGTTTGAAACCTCGTGTGTGTGTGTGTGTTCATTTCCTTTTCATGCAGTTCCTTTAAGGCTTGGCCATAGCTATTATTGTTCTACCAACAGCGTCATTTACTGATGTGACTAATATCTTTGTTAAAATACTGTTAATATACTATGGAGGTCTTTTTATTAATAAAGCCTACAGAGAATCAACAGATTCATTTAGCTACCAACTCCAAGTGCTTTGGTAACTCGCATACTAATCAGAGTGCATGTTATATAGATATATAACATTGAGGTTGTAACATATTTAAAAGTTAAGAAATCCTATAGTCTAAAAATTGTAGTGTTGTACTTGGTAGATTCATATGAAATATACTTTATGAGACATTAGTTTATTTTCAGAAACTTGTATAGAAGCATTTGGATATATGAATAGTTGAGTGATAACTTTTAGTAGTAATTTCAAACTTTGAGAAATTCAGCAAATGAACATAGAGAGAAAAGGATTTATGAAAAGCAGAAAGTGTAATATATATATATATATATATATCTATATATATGGGGGGGGGTCTGGCAAGTTCTGATAAACACCTAGAACAAAAATGATATTAAAGCAACTGATATAACCACAAGAAAGAACATATAAGAATATAAGTTACCTTCATAACTCTGCTACTAGTATGTTCTTTCTTGTGGTTATATTAGTTGTTTTAATATTTTTGTTCTAGGTGTTTCCAGAACTTTCCAGACCCCCTCCCCCCCCCCCGTATTTATAGTATACTAAATATTTACTAATTTAAGGAAAATTTCAGAGCAGTATATAAACAATTTCTCTAAAGCTACTTGTCTTCTTTTGTTTTTCCTAATTGTTGCCTGCCATGTATCTTTTCACACATAACAGTCTAGGAATGTTACATAGTCGTAGAAAGAAAAAAAAAATTATACTATGTAACAGATTTCACACAGCAAACTGTTAAACTGAAATGAAACATGAATTTTCAGACTTTTTTTAGGGAGGATACTTATACATTTTTCATTTATTTTTTATTTTTAATCTGAATCCACATAAGAGAAGTTCTAAACTTGTAGTATGTTAGTATCTATGAAAGTTTTTTGAAACTAGTTTCATGTTCCCATTAAGCAGGGTTGTAGTCTCACACTAGGAGAGACATTCATAGCCACAGAAGAGGGATTTAAGCTTATAGTTTGTTGGCTGGAGAAGGGATGTGGTACTCTCTCAGCCAACTATACGAGCTATTACACAACAGAAACTGCCTTCATGCAAAATTTTAGCTTCCTCTCCCCCATGGAAAGTAAACATTTTCATCTTTAAGTCAGTCAGCATTGTACATGCATGTTGATACACATTTTCTCAGCAGTTTGAACATGACTTTTTTTTTTTTAATTTATATAGCTAATAAATGCCAAAAGTACCTAGAACAGAGTTAATTATAACTTTAGTGGTGATGTAAGTTTCATCATTTTCTCAAAGGACTTGTTAGGTGCAGAGATCCTACCACTAAAAATCTCATAATGACACCAATGAATTATTACGTGGAATGAATAATTGGCCTATAGAAATTATAAAAAAATTAAAATCTATGCACCCACTTACTCCTAGATTGTATGGCCATCCAAAAATTCACAAAGAAGGTATACCATTACGTCCAATAGTTAATGGAATCTATTCTCCCACTTACCAACTATCCAAGTATCTTGCGAAGATTTTACAACAACACATTCACGTCTCGGATACTTATATTAAAAACTCAAAACATTTTATAGATAAAATAAAAAACATCCCTATTTTTGAAGAGGATATACTAGCAAGCCTGGACATCACATCTCTGTTTACTAACATTCCAGTGGTTGAAGTCATCAACATCTTAGACAAATTGTTCCTAAGAAACATCACTACTTTGTTCAATCACTGTTTAACTTCTAACTATTTCATTTGGCAAGAAACGATCTACAAACAACTCACTGGATTAGCTATGGGTAGCTCCCTCTCACCTCCTTGTGCTGACTTATTCATGGAAGATCTACAGAAAAAAATCTTAACCCAGATCTTTCCAAAACCGAAAATTTGGTACAGATATGTAGATGACATCTTTATCATTTGGGATCATACAAAAGAAGAACTAATGAATTACCTCAACCAAATCAATAGTTTCCACAATACCATCAAATTCACATTAGAAATGAAAAAAGATAAAAAAACTGCCATTCCTTGACATTTTAATAAAGAAACAATCCAATAATAGTATCAACCTATCTGTATACAGAAAACCTACAAATACTGGACGTTTCCTCCATTTCAACTCGGCTCATCACATAGCTCAGAAACTTAGCATTATCCATAGTCTCAAGAAAAGAGCTATACAGTATACGACAGACAAGGATGACCTACTAACGGAATTAACCACAATATCCAGAGAACTTTCTTTAAATGGTTACCCTAAAATACTCTATAACAAGATTCTATTTACTGATATACCACGTCGACAACGTGATGACGTCCAATACATCAGTACAATTACAATTCCTTTTGTCAACAACCTTTCCAAAAAATTAGCTAACCTTTTAAAACCATACAAGATCAGAGTGGCATTCAAACCAATCAATACTATTCGGAAATTTTTAAGATCACCGAAAGATCCTCACCCATTCTACAAATACTCTGGAGTATATAATATTCCTTGCTCATGTGGTATTAGTTACGTAGGTCAGACATCTAGAAGCTTCGAAACGAGAAAGAAAGAACACATAGGATATGTCAGAAATAACAGACAAGACATTTCAGGCCTTTCATGCCACTTTGCCTCTACTAACCATCACATTGAGTGGGATAAGAGCCTTATGCCATACATAGAAGATAACTACCATTCAAGAACCTTTAAAGAAGCAGCTACAGTCGTCTGTAAAACTGAAAACCTAAACAAGAATCAAGGTCTAATTTTACCAGAAATTTGGAAAACTTTTATCAGATCATTAAATATCAAAGAAATGAACTTTCATAACAATTACGTCATGAGTCATCACGAATAAATCACGTTAACGAGACACGCACATTGTCACGCACAATACCAATTTTTGTATGATTTAGAACCATTGGTTATAACCTAGTCTGTAACCTTCATTTTGTGCTTACTGATTTGTATTCCCTGAGGATGCCAATAGAAACAGATTGGTGAAACATGTAGGAGGATAAAAATAAAGCTACTTGATAAAGATTTTATAAAAAAGTTTAATAGTCTTATGAATAATTGTCAAGAAAAAATTCAACATACATGTATTCCTCATGTTCTTCAAGATGAACAGCCAGGTTGTCCATAATAACATAAGCTGCAAGAACATGGGATTCTGTAAACTCCAGAATAAGAAAGAGGAGGATATTCATCTTTAGGTGAGATAAGGAAGGTATTAAGTTTGCTATGGAAAAAGACCTGCAGATTAATCTGTCAAAGTAGTCTTGCTATTTTTTTTCTGAAAATCCTTTACCATATGGAATTCAAATTCTGGTAATAGCCATAATTATTGATTATTATTTTGTTAGTTTTTGCATTATAACCATTAAAGGTAGTTCTGATAATAAACAATTATTTGTTTAGAAGAGAATCTGTAGAACATATATTATGAACTCTGTCACTATATTTATGACAAGGATGATGATATGAGTTAGAATCAATGTTTACCATTATGAGTTAGTTTTTTATATACTGAGAACGTAGACTTCCCTTTGGTTGACATAGAATGAGAACATCCAGAAAAGGAAGACAATTGATGTGTTTTTCTTCCATGGTAAATTTGATTCTTGGGTTTATTGAATTATTTTTTTCAAGAAATTCATGAAGATCAGACAAGGAGGAGTTTCATTCAGCAAACACATCCTCAATGTATCTGTACCAGATTGATGGTTTAAGTGAAAAAATGTTCAGAATATGTTGTACCAAATGTTCCATAAAGTAATTAAGAAGAGGTTTGGGGAAAGGGGAGACCCTATAGTTCCCTTTATCTGTTTGTACAGTTTGTTTTGGCAGCTAAAATATCCTGAATTAATGACAAAATCAAATAATTTTAAATATCAGGAGGAAAATCATTATGAAATAATTCGATCGTATCTGTCAGAGTGAGATTTGTAAAGAGTGAGACTACATCAAAACTTACTACAAGATCTGTAAGGATTATTCTTAAATATATTGAATTTTTTATGAAGGAAGCAGTTTCCACAAATTCAGAAAGAAGATTAGATGGGTATTTTGAGACTTTATACATCGGACATCTTATGCAGTTCACAAATAGGTCTTAACAGCACATTTCCTTTTTGTACTTTAGGAAGACCACACAGTCTTGGAGCAAAAGCATGATGCACGTTACTGTTTCTTCATCACAAGAATAAACTTCATCTATGAGGCTGTTAAGTTTATTGATTTGTGATTGAGTTGGGTCTCTATCATTACTTCTGTAATGTAGAATGATCTCAAAGTAGAACGTACAAAATCCCCTGTTCTTACGGCTTATGCTATTATGGACAAACTGGCTGTTCTTCACAAATTCATCTTCAAGAACATCAGGAATATATTTCACTTAAAGAACCTAACAAATCTGATTTAGTAAGCTGCACTTTATGTACAAAGCACAGGATTCAGTGTAACAAAACCAAAGTCTTACACAAAAGTTGTTTTTTTTTTCTGGAAAGACTATACAAGAAAACTGTGAAGGACACATTCACAACCCAAACCCGAACAAAAACAATTGCCTAAAACGTTCTCTATTTTGGGAAGTTATACTGCCTATGAGCTTTTAATACTCACTGTTCATGTGTGTTCCTTAATTTGTAATTAAATTTTTGTTTATATTTAAAGATAATTTATTATTTAAATTATTTTATTGTAATTTAGTTTGGAAATCTATTAATGCAGATAGAGCTATTCTCCTGCAGCTGATAGTGCACATATGAGGCACTTTCAGTTGAATTACTGATCTTTTTTTTTTGTGTTTTCTTATAATTGTATTGATAATGGCTATGAAACTTAGCTGAAAATTTTACAAATAAAGACATTTAAATAAAATGTAAGTAATTTTGGTAATAATATTTTATGATCAATTCTTCCTCTCATGTTTTAATTTTTAGAACAATTTATGATGATCAGCATGGATTTGTAAATGGTACATCTTGTTTTTTCAATTTTACTTGCCTTTTATGATAAGATAAGGGAGAATCATTTAGTGATATTCTTGAACTTTGCAAAGTCATTTGATAGATTACCACATGATAAGTTGGTGTACAAGCTAGAGGATAGAAATAGATAGTATAATGGTTAAATGGATTGGTGATTAGCACTCTGAACATTACCAGCAGGTTGTGTGTGAGCAGTGTCTCAAAATAGGAGGGTAGCCAGTGGTGTGCTTCAGGGTTCTGTTCTTTTTCCTTTGCTATTTAACTTGTTTGTAAATGATATATCATGTTGACTGACTGGGCATCTTCAGTTATTTGTTGATTATATAAAGTTGGGGAAAATTATAAGTAACACTGTTGATGTTAATTCACTTCAGGAAGATTTGAGTAGACTTTTTACTTGGACAAAAGAGTGGGTTTGTAGTTTTAATATTAATAAGTGCATGGTGTTACATTTTGGAGTGCAGAAATGTAAGGCTGTGTACTATATTGATGATGCTGTGGAAATAGATGAGATTTGGGAGTTATGACAGTAGACTGAAGTTTTGAGGGGATATTGCAAGTGTTGTAAAGACTGCACATTGTGCTGGAAGTGGTTGGCCACTGTATAAAGCACTGACCATACCAAACATATCAGACCATATTTAGACTATTGTGCTCAGATTTGGTCACCTGGTTTTAAGTGATTTGGAAACATTGGAGAGGGTCCAAAGATGAGTGACTAAGAAATATCAGGACTGTGGAATGTCTATGAAGAGAAGTTGAAGAAATGTGAATTGCAGATTTTGTGGATAGGAGGAAAAGCGGTGATATGACAGAGACATTTAAGTTAGTGAAGCGATTTTATCAGCAAAAGAGACACTGAGAGGGGAAGAACCAGAGACCAACCCTAGAAGTTATGCAAGAGTGTGGTGAAGAGGAGTGTAAGTAGTAGATTTTTTTTACATGGAGAATTGTAGGTGAATGGAATGCATTACTGGAATATGTGCAGGGAGTGTTGAGGATTTTAAGATTCAGTATAAATATGTTGTCAGTTGAATGAACCTTCCACAATGAGTCTGCTGATTCCATTGGAGGGTGTAATAATAATTTTTTTTTTTTTTTTTTTTTTTTTCCATAATGTGGCATATTGCAGTCACAACAAAAGTAGCAAACTTACACCTGAATAGTTCAGGGACTATGTTTTAATTTCACTGATTAAAGCAAAAGCTATAGTTTTTACTTAGAAATTCTTAAAGAATTCTTGCTAACTTGATTGTAATGAAGCTCTTGTACAGGAGAGAGAGAGAGAGAGAGAGAGAGATTTCCTCTTATCTCACTGTTATTAGATTGGTGGAGTACTTGTAGTTAGTAATAGTAGCCTGATATTGGCAGTTTAGGACTTAGTGAACCAAAGTATACACTGCCTGGAAAGAAGTTAGCAGACACCCCCAATGGGCAAGGTGTAATATGTAACAAGTCAGATGTGTGTAACTGGTATAAATCGAAGGAATATGATGCTCCCGTCAGTGTAATGCACTCAGTTAGAGTGCATTACATGTTACCGTTATCACACAACGAGTAAGTGAGGCAATTTAAATTCTTTCACTTATTCATTGTTGCTTGTTAACTGTAGCATGTAATGTGCTCTGAAGATGGTGGTTTGAAATCTATCAAAATATAAGACAGTTAATAAACATCTTTTTTATAATTTAGTTGGTTTGATGTTGTAATATCATTAAAATAAGTTACAAAGAAGTATTAGAGAGGCACCATGTTACCATAATTGGTATTACCAAAACAAAAGTAGGTGAGATAGATTACCAAAACTAAAGTAGGTGAGATACAGCAAAATAATGACTATAAGCAATATTATTTCTGGAAAATTTTCCATGTTAGTCCTCTAAACATTAATTTTTATGGCTATTTTGCCTATTTTTCTTTAGGTGTACCCCTTTTTTATGATCTCATTGACTTTTTACTCAATTTTTTAAGGCATTATTGATACTTTAAAGACATAAGATACATGAAGAATATAAGAAAGGAATAATTTTGGACATGCATCTCATGTATCTATGTCTTTAAAATATCAATAATGCTCTAAAAACTGAGTAAAAAAGCCAATGACATTATAAAACTTTATAACATTATAAAAAAAAACATTATATTAAAAACACTTAAACATAAAAAAAAGGGATACTCCTAAAGAAAAAGAGACAAAATAGCTATAAAATTATTTAATAATGACTGTAAGATGTTATATTCAAGCAATAGTGATCAAGGAAAGTATTCTTGATTGGCAAGCCATTTAAAAGCGGAAATTAGACAGTGAGACTTATTTTTCCTTAGGATCGGACCTAAGGAAGTAGAAAAGATTTTAAATCATTGGAGTGGGCAGTTGACAATAAAGTGAAATGAAGAGCTTGTTCTTAATGAAGATCTTGAATTGGATTTTAATGGTATTGATGCGAACACAGATTGATAAGAAAATAACTATTTATTAACTTAAAAGCTAATATTTCGCTGGTATTATATCCAGCATCTTCAGAGCACACAAACAAAGTTTGTTACAACAGTGAGACAACCACAATCCGGTATAACAGTGGGACTAGTATAAGTAATTGCAGCATGCAACACAAGACTAAAGTCCTAATTAGGTGCCATCTAAGTTTTTTTTTAAAAAAAAAAAAAAGTAGTCCGAAGTTTTGAAAAAAAAAAAATTAATTTGGTCTTAGGATGACTATCTCCCAAATCTTTGGTAGATTTATTTTAAGGCTTCTGTTGATTCCAGGAACAACCTCTCTTACTTGTAAAAGCTTGTGTGCAGGGGAATCCAAAACATGGTCTGCCAGATCCAACTTGCCATAGTAAAAGTGCCAGATATATTTTTTGTGTTCACTGAGGTGGATGTGCACAGTTCTTCCTGTCTGTCCATAGTAAGCTCGATGACATGAACAGGGCACTTCATAGACTCCTGGATGTGATAAAGGAGTGAATCTGTCCTTAGGTGAATGGATGAGAGTTGCCAATTTCACAAAAGGTTTAAATACGATGCATAGTTGGTGTTTGTTAAGCACCCTAGATATCTTTTCAGATGTGCCTTTTAAGTTAATAAATAGTTTTCTTATCAATCTGTGTTCGCATCAATACCGTTAAAATCCAATTCAACATGTGTGATGAACACATAAGCCTTTCCACACGATTAATGAAGATCTACACAGCAGAGTAGAAATAAATGCCAGCCATGTGCAGAAATGTTTTGGAAAATTTGGAGAAAAGGGCCGGATTAATAATAATGGTAAGTATTTAATGAATTTTTCTTCAGGACATGAACGAGGCATTCAAAACATTAAGTTCCAGCATAAAAATGGCATATTCACATAGAGAGAACATATAAGAAAAATATAAATAGGATTGATATAAGCAACCTAGCAACCCCTTTTTGAATATATTATTATGTGACACATCCAGGGAGTCCAAAGACTCATCGAGAGAGAGTGTGCCAACAGCATTGAACGATTGAATCCCCTCCAACTACTAACCACGCTCAAACTTGCTTAACTTTTTGTAAGCCATTAGTAGCAGAGGCGCTACCAATCGACCAACTTTTGCTGGCTATTTACAAGGCCTTGCTATTTTTGTCAAGGAACCATGATGAATAGCGAAAAGTAAGCTGCCGAAACAAACCTTGGAAACACAGTGGCAAATTCTTAAGTAAATGTTGATTGATTCATCCAGGAAGGCATGTGATAAAGTTGTTCTGCAAGGACAGAAAAATCAACTCCATGGGGTGGACTCAGGAATTTAAAGAGGCAGTTATGTAAAAGAAGAAAGTGTATCAAAATTTCCTAGCAAACAAGTCAAAAACTGATCTTAAAGAATACATAGAGAAAAATGTAAGACAGGTAGCTAAAATAAAGTCGTTTTGTTTAGCTACCTAACAAAATGATTTACAAAAGTTTTGTTTCGGAAGGTTTTGGTAAAAATATAGAATAATAGCAGGAAGATGGAAAGTTGTTAAAACTGAAATTGAAAAAACATACAAGTGAAGGAAAGAATGCTGTAGACCGAATCACGGATGAATGAAAGGAGACATAAGAATAGAAGACATTCTGGATGTGAAGAAATTACTTAGAAAGAGAAAGAGATTGTTAAATGAGATAATCAGTGGTAGAAAAAGTAATTAAATATAAATTATGGAAAAGTAGCTGGAGTAGATAATATTCAACCAAAAATGCTCAAATATATATGTATAAAATTTTTTTACAGTGGTTACACTACACAATTTAGGTTTGCTCAGGAGGGTGAATTCTGGATTATTGAAGTAGAGCTATAAAATCCACACACACACACACACTCTTGCTCTCAAATCTACTTTTCACAAAATAAAAATTTTGCTTGCACATCGTATGAATTATAGTAAAAGTTACATATATGTTAAACCATTTCAGTTTCAGCAACAAAGAGAATATCTCTAATAGAATTTAAAATAACCAAATTCAGATTATGTGCAATAATTTAAGATCTCGCATGTCATTCTTTAATTTTGACCACTCGCTCATTTTTTTTCTTTTCTTTCAGAAGAAACGTTGATGACAATTAGTTTTTAGCTTAATTTAAAGTTGCTCTTTTGTAATGTATATTTTTATTTACTCTTTTCATGTTATGTGCACCCAATGACATCTTCTAAGAAGAGGAAACTAGTTGTGCATTTAATTAATATAGTTTTTATATTTTGTTATCTCTTAGCTTTTAGTCATTTAAGTTTCTAAGAGCTGAGTGGTTAGCGTATCAATTATGCCATGTAGCCTAGTAAATCGATTTTTTTTATTCATTTTTATTTATTTTTTGTTGTTGTTGTTGTTCAGACTCAAGAAATGTTATAAGAATATAATGCAATGGTACAGTAAGTGAGCTAAGGCTTTTTTTTAATAATTTTTTGCATTTTATTTATTTATTTGTTACATAGTCTGGGAACCCTGATCTACAGATGAAACATGGAGCTTTTTCAAGTGGCTTGAGAAAGCTCCCCAGTTCGAGACCACTACCCCCAATAAGTAGGGTGTGGTCTCACACTGGGTGACGAAATCCAAACTGTAATTCTCCCATCCTCTCCAAACCCTTAAGTTGACTTTCAGTTATAACATAGTATTGATGTAAGCTTCTTTTCAAAATTAATCTGCAAATGCAGGATAGGTTTTAGTTGTCATAGACAGGAATCACTTCACATTTCAGAAACAGCAGCAAAGTATGAGTGCGGTCTGAAAATTTCTTGACCTAACAACAAAAAACCAAATTTATAATTTGAAAATTATTTTTATTTTTCAACATAATCTCCCTTGAGACTAATACATTTCTTCCAGCAATGCTTACGTCATTATCCCGTCCCTGTAGTGGTTCTCAGTAAGATCTGCGAAATACCCCTCTACAGCTGCGATCACCTCTTGATTTCAAGAAAAAGGCTGACCAGTGAGGAAGAGTTTTAGCTTTAAGGAGAGATAGAAGGCAGAGGGAGCCAAATATGGAGAATTGGGTGGAAGTTCCAACAATTCATAATGCAGATCCCTTAATTTTCCCATTGCCAAAACACCTTTGTGGGCAGGTGCATTGTCCTGATGAAAGATGATTTTTTTCTTCTGCAAACTGGGTCTTTTCTCATGAATTTTTTTGTCTGGTCTGGTTAAAAGATCGGAATAATATTCCCCAGTTACTGTTTTTACCCTTTTCAAGATAATTAATAAACAAAATGCTTTTAGCATCCCAAAACACTGATGCCATGACCTTTCTGCTGGAACTGGTCTTCTTAGGCACCGAACAAGCGGCTTCTGTCACTATTTTGACACTGTTTGGATTCTGGTGTGTAATGGTGAATCCAAGTCTCATCCATAGTAATAAATCAACTCACAAAATCAGTTTTATTCTTATTAAAATGCTCCAAGCGGTGTTCAGAGATTTTCATGTGAGTGTATTTTTGATCTGCTGTGAGCAAGCATGGCACCCATCTTGTGCAAAATTTTTTCATTTGCAATTCTTCATGCAAAATATATCCTACACGTTCATTTGAAATGCCTATACTCTCGACAATTTCATGCACTTTGACTCGCCGGTCATCCAATACCATGTCGTGCTCTTGATCAATGATTTCTGGTGTTATAATAAATTTAGTTTAATCATTTATCCAAGTGTAAGCAAACAAAGTTTGAGCCAGAAATATCTTCAGGACTGAGGCAACTCGTGGTAAAGGTGGACCAAGCTCTCATCACTTCTTGTCTTAGTATCTCCCATAATGCAAAACACATCTCCTTGGACATGTATAATGCTATGCATTAAGGGAAGGGCCACCACCCAGACCAGTTTCGACCTTTATTGATGTGTTGTCAGTGGAAGCCTAAAAAATTAAAGTTGAAGTTAAAGGATTAAACTAAATTTATTATAGTCTAACCAAGTGGGAAAAAACTTCCAACATCTTTCTCTAAATCTAGAGTAATTTAATATTAAGGTGAGACACCTTTTGGAAACTCGTATAGGTAAAGATGACTTCTCCATTACTTCCCCCCTGGTATCACCACCTCTGGGTCTGGCTCCCACTGACGAGACCTCAATAAAGGTCGAAACTGGTCTGGGTGGTGGCCCTTCCCTTAATGCATAGCATTATACGTGTCCGCAAGGAGATGTGCTTTGCATTATAGGAGATACTAAGACAAGGAGTAATGAGAGCTTGGTCCACCTTTACCATGAGTTGCCTCAGTCCTGAAGATACTTCAGGCGCAAACTTTGTTTGCTTACACTTGGATAAAGGATTAAACTAAATTTATTATAGTCTAATCAAGTGGAAAAAAACTTTCAACGATTTCTGGTGTTGTTACAATTTTTGGACATCCTTCACGTGGATCATCTTCAAGGCTGGTATGGCTACATTTAAATTTGGCAGCCCATTTCTTCATTATTGAAAATGAAGAAGAAGAGTGCCCATGAACTTTGAATGAATTTCTTTTGGCGTTAAATCTTCTTTTACAAAGAATTTTATAACAGCACGATACTCAATTTTCTCCATTTCAAGGTATACAGACAACACTTTTGCTTCAGACAGCTGTATAAAATAAACTACTTGATAGAATGACTTGCAATTATAACAAGACCGATTTTCATTTGTTTCTCTGTCAGTTGTAATTCTCCCAACATCCTCTTTGCATTAATTTTTTACATTTTTACCTCAGTTGTACAAAAGATAAAGTTATTCTTGAATAGTTTGGCTTAATGATGTAGACTGATGATCCAGTTTGATCATCAGTCTACATCATTAAAAGTTTTTCCATTTTGGCAATAAGTTATCCATAAAATTATTAAATCACTTTAATGGCTAACTGTACTATTAACTAGGGTAGCATTTTTCACTTTGTCTTATTTTGTAACAACAGTAGCGTGTGGTAAATTCCAAGTATATCAGTTTAATCTTAGTATCTAATATAACAGGTTTATGTGTTTCTTCTTTTCACTGGAAGAAGCAGCACTCTTGTTTTGAATTTTATCATAAAATATTATTACCGGAATCACTTGCGTTTAATTCAAATATCTTTATTTGTAAAATTTTCAGCTAAGTTTCATAGCCATTATCAATGCAATTATAGGAAAACACAAAAAAGAGAAGAATTCAGTTGAAAGCATTTTCTTTCTCTTACATCTCGATTTTTAGAAAAATTACTTTGAATTTTATCTACTATTATGAACAACAGTAAAAATGATAATTATAAACAGTTTATAATACACAGAGAGATACAGTGAGCAATAGTGTTATAAACAAACAGTTCATGGGAACATCATGTTGCTAAAATTGTTGTATGAGTGGATGCAGCATTGGTTATAGTTAAAAAGCATCATATTAGTGGATCGTCATAAAGGGTATTTCTGTATGTGTTCAACTCAAGGATAAAAATCAGTTATTGATTATGCACTGACTAGCCACTAAGGAACAGCATTTAATAATGAGTGAGACTCACACCCTTTTGCCTTAAGAATGGACTGTATTCTCTGTGGCATTAATTCAACTCATTGTCTAAAATGTTTGTCGACGATGTCACAATGGCATCGTCCAATTGTTGCAGATTGGATGGTGCACTTTGCTGCTGCGAACTACTTGTTCCACCTCATCTCAGATGTTCTTATTAGGTTGAGGTCTCTTGTGACTAGTCACTGAAGTAAAAGAAACTCGCTGTCATGTTCTTGAACTACTTCAGCATGCTACGTATGTGGACGATATTCTGTGCATTGGAGAACCAACACACATCACCACCTTACAAGCATCCCTTAACAGTTACAGCAGCAGACTAAAATTTACCATAGAAACCAAACAGAACAAATCCATCAATTTCTTAAACTTGACATTAATCAGAAATAACAACAAAAATAGCCACAAAAATATACCCACAGCCCTTTTGGCTGGAGAGTGGATACGTTAACCACTCGGCCAGCCTGGCTAGCTGAGTGGTTAGTGTATTCGCTCTCCAGCCAAAAGGCTGCAGGTTCAAATCCTGCTGTGGGCATAGATGTTTGTAATTGTCTGTGGAAAAACTAGTGGTGGTGGTAAGTGGTAGTTGCAGTCATTTGGTGGATTGAGTGGCAGAGACAGCGTTGTAGAGCAGGTGCCCTCCCTCGATGAGTCTATAGACTCCCTGGAGGTGTCAAATAATAATAATAATAAAATATACCACAAACTCATGCATTTTGGAAACTACCTCCATTTCTACTCATATCATCCATATGCTGTTAAAAAATCGGTCATCCTATCACAATTCATAAATGCTTACAAGTTTTCAACTAATCATAATTAGTTATCAAAAGAGACAAGACAACGAAACAATGCCTATTATCTCAACACAGAAATAAAAAAACTAACACAGATTTTTAAAAATTGCAACTATCCCACACAAATAATAAATTATGCAAACAGGACAGCAAAAACTTGTCAAAACAACCCAACAACCAAAACAAACTTCCGAACACAAAACGTTATCAAACTGCCATACATCCAGAACACATACAAAGCCTACAAATACATTTTCAAACATACTGACTACAAACTAGTATTCGCCACAAACCAAAAATTGGCAAAACCTTCTAAAATCCAGACAATTTTAAAACTGGTTTTACTCCATTTTTCCCAAGTGAGCAAACAGACAAAATGTCAAGTTTGCGCCTGCAATTGATGCAAGACTAGCTGATCCCACAGGTAGTGCAAGACCAAAGCAACTCGTAAAGGTGGAGCAAGTTCTGATCACTAATCTTAATATTTACCCTTAATGCCAAAACACATCTCCAAGAAGGGGATGGATGATGTTTTGTATTAAAGGCAAGGGGCCACTACCCAGACCAGTTTCGACCTTTATTGAGGTCTCATCAGTGGGAGCCAGGCTAGAAATACCAAGATTTAGTAATTATTATTATTATTATTATTACTACGGGCTACTCCAGGGAGTCCTTAGACTCATCGAGGGAGGCCCTAAACATCATGTTCACACAACTGTTCAACATTCTCACAGTATCTATCATACCTTGCCTTGAACTTGCTCACTGTCATGGCACCCACAACAGACTCTGGCAGCTTATTCCACTCATTTACCACTCTAAAAGTAAAGAACCCAGCTCTAACACCCCTGCTAACCATGCTCTTGGCCAGATTCCATGGGTGTCCCCTAGTTCTCCCACCACCAGTCCTGATCTCAAAAATATCCTCTGAATTAATCCTATAGAATCCTTTTAGCAATTTGAATGTCTCAATCATATCTCCCCTTTTCCGCCTATCAACTAGTTTCTGCAACCCACAAATCTTCAACCTGTTCTCATATGGTTCATTCCATAGACCTGCTATCATCTTAGTCACTCGCCTCTGGATCCTCTCCACCTCCTCCCCATCAAGAAAAGGAACCGAGGTGACCAAATCTGGGCACAGTAGTCGAGATGAGGTCTTATCAGGGCTCGGTATAGAGGTACAATAACTTGTTGTCTCTGCTTGTCAAGGTATTTTTCAACAACCAAGTGAGTTGATGAGCTGATTTAGCTACTTTCGCAATGTGCCTGCTAAACTTCATCTCCCTATCCACCAACACTCCCAAGTCACTGGCCTCATCAATCTCTTGGAGTACAGTTCGACCAATGTGGTATACTGCTGCTAATCTTTTCACTCCGAAATGCATAACCTTACATTTTGTCACATTAAATTGACATCCATTCTCCTTAGTCCAGAACTCCAATCGATCTAAGTCATCTTGCAAGACTTTGACATCTTCTTCATTCACTATCGCCCTACCCAACTTTGCATCATCAGCGAACAAATGAACTGTCCCACTGAGACCCTTCCCTATATCGTTAATGAACAGATTAAACAGCAGTGGTCCAAGAACAGAACCCTGTGGCACACCACTAGTCACAGGCCGTCTTTTGGACTCTACTCCTGAATAAACTACTCTTTGATATCTCTCCATCAACCACCCAGCTATCCATCTCACCAACCCTATATCCATTCCCATATGTTGTAGTTTACAGATTAGAATTCCATGTGGTATCCTGTCAGATGCCTTTGCCAGGTCCAGCAGTATCACTGTAAACCCATTTCCCTTATCCAGTTCAGCCGTCACCTTGTTATAAAACTTGAGCAAGTTACTGAGGCATGATCTACCCTTCACAAAGCCATGCTGTCCTCTGTACAGTATCTCATTTTCATCAATCCATTCCTGTATTTTTCCCTTGACTACTTTCTCCAAGACCTTGACAGTGACTCCTGATATGTTGATCGGTCGGTAATTTGCAACCATAGTCTTGGATCCTCCTTTATGCAGTGAAACTATTTTCCCCTCTTTCCACGCCTTCGGGACTAGGCCAGACCCGAGACTCAGATTAAACAACATGGTCAAGGGCATGATAATTCCTTAGCCGCTTCATGCAAGACCCGTGCCGGTATACCATCCAATCCCACAAATGTAATCACATTAAGGTTCTGTAATAGACTATTCACCTCCACTTCATTCATCACAATTCTTGTATAAACTAATGGTTCCTTCATTTTTTCAACGTCACCACTTGGATGATATACTTTTGGAAAGTGCGCGCTCAGTGACTCCACTATATCGACTGGTTCAGTGAACTCTTTACCATCGTCATTCCTTAAAATCATTTTGCCATGTACAGTTTTTTTCTTGCTTGCAGCATATTGAAAGAACTGTTTCGGATTCTCTTTTGCTTGCATAGCTAGTTTCCTTTCATAATCGGCTTTTGCTGTTTTTACCACACTCGTTACCCTTCTGGCCTGTACTTTATACCGTTCGTATGCCTGCAGGTCACCCCTTTCTTTAAATTCCCTCCATAGTTGTTTCTTTTTTTGCAGCTCAAGCTTAATGGTGTTATTCATCCATTTAACCCCTACTTGTTTCACTATTCGGACCTTAGGTATACAATCAGCCATAACCTCCTGTAAATGCTCTTTGACCACTTCCCATGCTCTATCGACGTTCAGCCCTTGCAGTTGTACATGCCATGGCACTGATCCAAGCAATCTCCTAAGCTTGTCATACTTGCCAGCACGGTAATTCCACATATACCCTGTCTTAATCACAAATTGCACACCTTTAGCCACCTCCCAGGTCAAGACCTTATGATCACTCTCACCAATAGGTGGCAACATGGTCATATTCATTACAGTCAAATTTTGAGATGCAATTACTAGGTCAAGCACTCTCACACCCCTAGTATTTTCAATTACATGCTGTTTCAGATAGTTATCCCTTAATAATTGAATAAAATCCTTTTCCTTCCTCACATGTGTCCTCTCCTCCTTCCAATCAATGTTACCATAGTTGAAATCCCCCATAATAATTACCCTCCTTCCACTCATTTCATCAATTTGTTTATGCATACCATCTCCACCATCTATTCCATCACCTGGTCTATAGCAGCACCCAACTGTATATTTTATTCTGCCAGTGTCAATCTCACACCAAATAGCCTCAAATGAGCTCCTTTCACTATCCTGTAATACTTCAATTCTCCTTGGCTGCAGTTCATCAGCTATCATCAATAACACCCCTCCCCCAATTTTATTCTCTCTGTCCCTCCTAAACATACTGTAACCTACACATTCTATCCCACTAACTATATCATCTTCCGTCAGCCATGTTTCACTAATGCCAATAACCTGTGGCCAGGAAGAGCCAATCAAGGCCAAAAATTCTTCCTTCTTGTTCCTAATACTCCTGGCATTAGTATACATGAATTGCAGCGATCCCTTTGTCCCACCCCTATCTTGATGCGTTATTCTAAATGTCCCATTCCCATTTTTTGTCCTTAGTGCTGGCTCAGGTACATTATATACATTTTTACACTCAACTGTCTCACTGATGTCTGGATATCCACTTCCCCCCCGTCCTCGGTAGTTCTAGTTTCCCTGGTTCTGCACATCCATTTTCACTTCATTCAGCAACACTTTTTCCAGTCTCTGCACACCAAGTCCATTCAAATGCAGGCCATCCATCTTGTACAAGTCCTTTCGCCCATCAAACTCATTCCACACGTCCACGAATTCCACACCACACCGTCCGCACAACCTGCGCATAATGTCATTTGCGATTATGGCCCTCCTTCTAAACTCCTCTCTGTCATACTGCGGTAACAGACTCACCATTATAACTCTGTCACTCTTTTCTTTCGCTACCTTTAACAATACTTTCAAGTCCTCTCTCATAAAAAATTTATCACCTTTCAATTCATTCGTACCCGCCACAATTATTAATTCTTTCACCCTTTGTTTTTGCACTCTAATACTCTCACTTACATCCTTAAATTTCGCACCCAGTAAGTACGATTTAGTTACACTCCCATCTATTACTCCTCTTAATAACGAGTCACCATACAACATTCTTTCCTTCATTTCGGAAACTCTCCCACGCTGTTTATTTACGTTAGCCGAATCACTCTGGACAGGTGCTCTAATTGCCACTGCGCATTTTGTATCACTGCGCGCAACATAGCGATCTCACTTCCTACAAATAATTCCTCATTTTTTTTATCATTCAAACCATTTTCTCTTTCTGTATAATTGCTCTAACTCTTTCTTAGATCACCGCTCACATTGCCATCTTGTACACCACAATTCCCTATCATGCCACTATTTTCACTCGCATTCTGGCTTTCTTCAACCATAACTGTCTCACAACCTGACACATACTTCGACTCCTCACTTTGCATACACTTTCTACACATTCTCCCACCACTATCACTTTCAATCCAAACTCCAGCCTCATTCGGGAATACATACATCCCACACACATCACATTGGAGAAATTCTCTCACGTTATAGTTTTTGAACAATGGCGTCGTATTTTTGGACGCCATTATCTTACGTCGCATTGCGCCATATTCAAATCTATGAAACGTATTGTTAAATACTGAATTAATTAACGGAATTTACACCAAAATCACACAGACACAACAAGCTACCAAATTTAGACAATATTACGTTATGATTTTAACATATATTCTAATTTCCATTCAAAATTGTACTTAGCTTTCGGGAGCTCCCTGAAAACACGACTGTTCACCTGGCCCTCTAGCGGCGACAATGCAGAGCTTATAAGTATTTTACCAAAACAAGTTACCATAAGGTGTTTTAACCTTATTAAATAAAAATCTCAGGAGGAGATCTAAATGTAGAAAGTATTTTTAACTTGGGTATAATTATGTTAAAGATACCAGGCAATTTTAAACCTGGTTTTACTCCATTTTTCCCAAGTGAGCAAACAGACAAAATGTCAAGTGCACTACCTGTGGGATCATCTAGTCTTGCATCAATTGCAGGTGCAAACAAAAAAATTGACATTTTGTCTGTTTGCTCACTTGGGAAAAATGGAGTAAAACCAGGTTTAAAATTGCCTGGTATCTTTAACATAATTATACCCAAGTTAAAAATACTTTCTACTTCTAACATCCATAAAATCTCACACACAAAGAAATATTAGAACACCAAAAGTAGTCTACAAATTTCCCTGCCAAAAAGACTGATATCACCTGCACATGTTCTACCACCAGGTCTTTATGGGCAAGACTACAAGAAACTGTAACATCCCTATTCCAGAACATTTAAATACTAAAATAAATGCAACATCAAAAAGAAAAATAGAATACAAAGTATAGGGAAAACAGAAATAGCAGTTCATGCCCTTGAACAGAAACACTGCAAATCGACAAGGTCATCATAATAGACAAGACAATGAAACAATGCTTAGAATATCGGAAACGATAGCCATAAAATGTGACAAGAACTCAATGTCCACCAACCCTACATAACCTCCGAGTGTTGGAATCTCCACAACATAAAAATTAGGTCACAACTCCGACCAATAGGCGATAACACAAACACTTCAAAGGCAGTAACACCAAGCCAACATGACATAGCATCCACTTCCTCCATGAGTTCAGACGATGACCCACACAGTTGAAACAGCTGGCATCCCTGTCAACCCTCTCTCTCTAAGGCCCCCTTTTCCCATAAACCCTTCCTCTTCCTCTAAAAAACAGTTTCTAATTTCAGCCCCCTTTTTCATCTTTTTCCTGCCCTACAAAAAAAAGCGCTCTGCCCACCCTTAAAAATAATATATGTATATATTATATAAAAAAACTGGTTTTTTTTTTTTCAAATTAATACTCCCATATTGCCTAAGCCCCCCTACCTACTCACCTTTCAATACCATAACAGCAGAAGTATGCACACCACAGAAAGAAGACAGGCAACAATATCCAATAAAAGGTATGTGCAAATTTTCTTCTATTATGTTACATATATTTGTCTCTAAAATATATCTGCAATGCCCTAAGAATTCTTGAGTAAAAAGTCAATGACATTAAAAAGGGACACTCCTAAACAAAAGCATGCAAAATAGCCATAAAAATAATAGTTTTTAAGACGAGTAACATGTTTAAGAGTAATTTTTTCCCAGAAAAAATACCTGTAAAAACTTCTGTTCTGAATAGAAAGGCTATAGAAAAAGTAAAATATTTCTGCTATTTCAACAATTTAGACACAGTTTTGAGTCAAGACGGCAAGTTAAATCTGGAAATACTCAACAGAATAAGCAAAGCTGGTATGGTGAGTGGCCTGCTGAATAAATTTATATTGAATAACAAGAAATTAGGCAAAACACCAAACTAGCAGTGTATAAGACTGTGTTCAAACCAGTTTTAATTAATAGATCTGAGAGTTAGGTTAGAAATAAAGCACTTGATCAAAGACTGGAGACCACAGATATGAGGGTTTTAAGAAAAATAAGGGGAGTGAACAGATGGCATCAGTGGGAGAATCATATTACAAATGAAGATATTAGAAAGGAAGTTGACATTGTTAGCATTCAAGAATGTTATGTTATTTCACTATGTAAGCAGAACTAATATAAGGCAGTTACTTAAATAGAATGGGCGAGGAAAGGTTAGCCAAACAGGTGCTTGATGCCAAAATGGCAGCAAAGTAATTCAGAGGAAGACCAAGGTCTAGGTAGATTGATTCAATCAGAAGTACCTTAGAAACACAAAATGTTAGGCATGAACAATAGTGACATGCCCACAAGTAATAGACTAATGTAGGAAAATTGTTGATAGGACGTTAATAATGTAGTGCTGTGATGGTAGTGTGAACACCCCTTGAGGATACTTATTAGGAAATTGATGAGTACCCTTAACAAATCCACGATGACCATAAATCCTATTATCCTCACTACTTACCTATTATTAATGAGTTATATGAAAAATCTTCATATGAGTTGAATAAGTTCTTTAATTTTGCAGTAGGTTTAAAGGTGGCATTAAGGTTGTATTTCTGTATTTAAACCTTTGGTAAAGGCCATGTTCTGCCATTGGTGTTTCAGGTGATACAGAGTTGTTTAATGATCATTTAATTGGCATATTTCATCTGATGAACAAATTTTATTCATAAAGAAGATGGGGAGCACTAAAGAAATGAAGTGGACACATTTAGAATACAAAGTACTCTGGACTTCAATATGTTATACTCAATATACTGGAGAATATGCTGGGAAACTAACAATGCCCTTAAAATGCTTTCATTTTACCATCATCTTAAGGTAGCTTCACTATGTTATATTTTTTTACTGTTTAGAGGTTTTTCTATTTGTAAGACTTTTATCACTGAATATCCAGGTCAAGGGCATTGTTAGTTTCCCAGCATATTCTCCAGTATATTGAGTATAACATTTTGAAGTCCAGAGTACTTTGTATTCTAAATGTGTCCACTTCATTTCTTTAGTGCTCCCCATCTTCTTTATGAATAAAATTTGTTCATCAGATGAAATATGCCAATTAAATGATCATTAAACAACTCTGTATCACCTGAAACAGTAATTTCTCTTCACCAGTGGCAGAACATGGCCTTTACCAAAGGTTTAAATACAGAAATACAACCTTAATGCCACCTTTAAACCTACTGCAAAATTAAAGAACTTATTCAACTCATCCAAGGATTCACTTTCTTTACTGATCCATCCTGGAGTATAACATATTGATTGCACCTGTAGTTTGCCCTATATAGCTGAAACAGAATGCAATTCCTATCAATGAAAAGGAGCAAACAGCATATTAAATTTAATACATTATGGTAAAGCTGGCCTTTCTGATAATGTCCCGAATACTCTACATAAAATTGACTGGAAAGGCACCTGTTCTTTACAGCACACCAAAACGTGGTATCAGCGCAAATTTAAAGAGGCTTGTGAAATTCTTATCAACTAATCTTAACAATAATGGTAGTCTAAAAATCCCGAGAATGGCAAGAATATGTATGGCACATCTTCTACTCACATAACCTTTTGGCCTAAGAGTTAATTTTAATTAGAACTGTACTAATCTAGGCTTTAATATAACAAAAAAAAAATGTTAAATTATTAATTAGGCCACGAATTTTGTTGTATTAAAAGTATTAATATGAATTTTATTATATACTAATGCCAGAAGTATCATTCCAAAATTGGAATGTCATTCCATTCCAAAGTACTATTCCAAAACTTTCAGAGGAAACCCTACAACTACTAAAAAAGAGATGAAATATGAAACAAGACAAAAACTTAATTTCTAAAATAGAATATGCAGAACTATGCAAAACAATAAGGAAAAAGATGAGAAATGAAATAAGATCAACCACTAAAAAAATAAAAGAAACAATCGAAAACAATAAAAATACTAAGAAAATATTTATCATCTGGCAAAAGTCAACTGCAATAAAAGATAAGAATGGAACTACCATAAGGTACCAAGAACAAATCCTATGCAGACTAGAAGAATTTTATAAAGAACTCTATAGTGATCCTTCAACAGATAAAAATCATCATCATCATCAAATTCCTGCCATGTACCCTCAAGGGGTGTACAGGATATGACAGTACTACATGAAAAAATTACATCATTACTAACTTCCTATCTACAATTTTCCTCCAAATCAGTCTGTTACTTGTCAAGACTCCAACATTATCAGATCTTATATTTCTATCGTCTAAGGCACTTTGTACCGTATCAATCCACCTATATCGTGGTCTTCCTCTGGGTCGTTTTCCTACCAACCTGGCAGAGAACACTTGTTTTGGTAATCTTTCCTCTCCCATTCTATTTAAGTGACCATACCATCTGAGATTAGCTCTGCTAATGCATTCCTGGATGCTGACAATGTCAAGTTCTTTCCTAATATCCTCATTTTTAATATGATATTGCCATTGATGCCATCTGTTCACGCCTCTAATCTTTCTCAGAACTCTCATATCTGCGGTCTCTAGTCTTTGGTCAAGTGTTTTACTTCTGACCCAGCTCTCAGATCCATAAGTTAAGATTGGTTTGAAAACACAGTCTTGTATACAGCTAATTTAGTGTTCCGACTAATTTCTTTCTTATTCCATATGAATTTATTCAATTGACTTCCCACGATACCAGCTTTGCTGATTCTGTTGTCTATTTCTATATTTAGTTTACCATCTTCAGTAAAAATTGTGCCTAAGTAGCTGAAATGTTTTACTTGTTCCACAGGTTCTCCATTCACAACACAGTTGACATTTTCAATGATTCTGCCTATTTTCATTGTCTTTGTCCTTTTATTGCTGACCTTCATACCATATCTATTACAACAGCTATTCAATTTAGTCAGAGAATCTTGCAGACTTGTAGCGGATTTATTTAGAGGTATAAAATCATCCGCATAAAGCAATGGGCAGACATTAACATCTCCAATTTTGATATCATGTTTAATACCACTTTCCTTTATAATGTGATCCATATAGATAATGAATAACAGAGGGGATAATGTACATCCATGTCTGACACCAGATTTAACATTAAACTATCTTTCTGTACTTCCTTCAGTTCTAACTGCTGACTTACGACTCAAATAAAGACTAAGTATTGCTTGATATAATGCCCCATTGACACCATATAACTGCAGCGTATTGAATAGCTTCTCTCTTGGCACCTTGTCATATGCCTTTTCCAAATCGACAAAACTTAAATACAGATCTTTGTTATATTCCCATGCTTTCTCGACTATTTGTCGTAAAGTGAAGATCTGATCCTGACAGCCTCTATTTGGCCTGAATCCAGCTTGTTCTTCACCAAGCTTTTCTTCCACAATTCTTCTCAACCGTTTCTCAAGTATACTTGCATAGATCTTGCCAGGAACACTCAGTAGGGAAATACCTCTGTAATTCTCACATTCAGTTTTATTTCCCTTTTTATATATGGGTACTATGAGAGCTCTACTCCAATCATCGGGAATTCGTCCCTCTGTCCAGGCTTTCTGAACTATGCAGTGCAGCCACTGTAAGACTCTTATACCACCATACTTCAGCATTTCTGGTCGAATATCATCTACTCCTGCTGCCTTTCCACATTTCAAGCCTTTGATGGCTTTTTCTACTTCAAGTATGGATATGTATTCCTGACTGCATGCCTGGTCAGTGTTTTTTTATCATATCATATTTTTACCACCATACTTCAGCATTTCTGGTCGAATATCATCTACTCCTGCTGCCTTTCCACATTTCAAGCCTTTGATGGCTTTTTCTACTTCAAGTATGGATATGTATTCCTGACTGCATGCCTGGTCAGTGTTTTTTTATCACTGTGCTGTCATCACTGCTTGTTTCATTTAGCAGTTTTTCAAAGTAATTACTCCATACTTCAAGGATATCTTTTTCTCCTGTTTTCATTTCACCTTTATCATCTCTAATTCCTTTTACAGCACTCTTTCCTCCATTCCTAAGCTTCTTCAACAACCTCCAGAATATTTTGCCACCTTCTTGATATTTATTTTCTATATTCTTGCCAAAGTCCTCCCATGACTTTTGTTTAGCTAGTTTTACACACTGTTTAGCTTTCTTACATATGTCTCTGTATTCTGTAAGAGTAAAAGCTGACTTATTTCCCAGGAACTTTTGATATGCTTTCTTCTTTTCCTTCACTGCCTCTTTAACTTCCTGTGTCCACCAGGGAGTTCTGATTTTTTTATCCTTGCACACAACCTCACCACATGCCTCTCTGGCAGAATCAATCAATGTTTCCTTCAGAGTTTGCCACTGAATCTCCAAGGTTTGATTCCTGTTCTCAAACTCTTTCATTTTCTTTTCAATAATATTTCTGTATTTTAGTCTACAGTTCACTTCTGAGAGCTGCTCAACTTTTATTCGCTTTAAAACTTTCTTACATGTTATTCTTTTCAATATGAAATTCAATTTTATCCTGCTCAAGACTAAATAGTGATCAGTTCTAATTTCAAATCCTCTGTACACTCTGGTGTCCTGCACCAGGGAGAAAACATCACTATCAACAATAACATAGTCAATGAGACTTTTCTTATTCCTAGCCTCTTCTCTCCATGTGAATTTGTGTACATTTTTATGTTGGAACATGGTGTTAGTAATAACCAGTCCATGTCCTGAGCAGAAATCCAACAGATATTTGCCATTATTATTAGCTTTGCTCTTTTCTCCAAATTTTCCCAAAATATTTTTGTATGTCTCACAATCATTTCCTACTCTACTATTTAGATCCCCAACAAGGACCAACTTTTCCTTTTTCATTGTGTCAGTTGCTTTTTCTAAAGCCTCAAAAAATTCCTCCACTTCTACCTTAGTAGAACCTTCTGTGGGACCATAGGCACAAATAAGTCTCATTGTCCAGTTCCCCATTCTCATATTTGCCCACATTACTCTACTTGAGACTGACTGCCATTCAAGAAGATTAGCCTCGTATTTTGTGTTGAATACTATGGCTACTCCTTCTTTTCCTTGATTGTCATTGCCTGAATATAACATTTTGTATTTATTGCTCAGAAAGATCTCACCAGTTTTGGTCTTTTTTGTTTCAGTCACCCCTATTATGTCGATCTGGTACTTATCTAATTCCTCAGCTAGCTGCATTTCTTTGCCATTCAGGCTTCTTACGTTGATAGTACCGATCTTTAACTCTGGTGATGTTGTGTTGAGGTTTGTTTTCAGATTTGTTCCAGTAGCTGACTTTTCGCTGTTCGCCCTGGTTCCCTGGTGAAAACAACGGGGACCTTGTTTAACCGGGCGACGCCCCAGCCGGCATGAAATTTTGTCATGTTGTACCATCATTTTTTAATTTTGGTTTAACCAATAAGAATACAATTTGGTCGGCTAAATCCCAAATTGCCAGCCCATCCTCGTTCGTTCAGTATCAAAGTAGATACCCAACAGGGTGCACCACGAGAAGGTGAGGATTGGACATTAGGTCAGAAGCCCTGGTCGGTTCTCCGCATTCCTTTAAAGGCTATGTGGAGGTCTCCTCTCAGTTATACAGCTTTGACCCTTAAGCACCCAAAAATCAAATATAAATAACTCCTTTCCATCGCACATGGAATTCATCCCCCCATTCACCTCAGATGAAATAAAACAAGCATTAAAACAAATGGAAAATGTCCTCATGAAGATCTAATTCACATAGAATTAATTAAATGGGAAGGAAACAATATAATTCACCATGTCACAAACTTACTAAATTTATGCCTAGAAGAGGAGAAGATACCGGAAAATTGGAGAAATGCTACTCTGATACTTTTATTTAAAAAACGGGACAATGAAGAAGTAAAGAACTATAGACCAATTAATATTCTCTCTAATCTGTACAAAATTCTCACAAAAATAATAACAAACAGGTTAACACCTCTTCTAGACTCAAATCAACTATTAGAACAAGCAGGATTCCGTAAAGGCTTCAACACAGCTGATCATATTCATGCAGTAAAACAAATAATAGAAAAAGCAGAAGAAAACCAATTTCTTCTCTGTTTAGCCTTCGTTGATTATGAAAAAGCATTTGATTCCATCAAAACTAATGCAATAATCAATGCACTCCAGAATCAGGGAGTTCCTGGAGAATATATGGACCTCCTCCAGGCAATATACCTCACTGCGACAGCAACAATCCAACTTCACACAAGTAGCAATAAAATATCAAGATAGATATTTTATTGCTACTTGTGATAGAGGGTCTGGCAAGGAGACTCTCTATCACCCAATATCTTTACAGCAGTCCTTCAAGAAATATTTAATAATATAAACTGGACAAACCTTGGTATAAAAATTAATAACAGAAACTTAACACATCTAAGATATGCAGATGATATAATTTTTGCAAACACTCCAGAAGACCTTAATATAATGATAGAAGACCTATATCATGAAAGCAGAAATGTCGGTCTAAAGATAAACAGAGGAAAAACTAAAATCATGTTTAATCATTTAGTAACACCAAAAACAATAATAGAAAACAATTTTTGGAAAGAGTCTCTTCATATACATACTAGGTCATCTCATTGACCTAAACTGTGGACTCCAAAAGGAAATAAATAGGAGAGTTCAACTTGCCTGGAGTGCATTCAGAAAATTTAAAAACATTTTTCAAAACGACGATGTCCCACTCTGTTTAAAAAGGAAGACATTTAACCAGTGTATACTTCCAGTCATCTCATATGGTTGCGAAACTTGGTCGCTAACAAGAGCACTGGCAAATAAATTAACAACTCAAGGAAAAATGGAGAGGTTGATGCTAGGCATCACATTAAAAGATAAAAAGTGAAACACCTGGATAAGAAGCCAGACTCGCATTACTGACATAATTCTTCACCATAAGCGACTAAAATGGAAATGGGCTGGACATTTATCCAGAAGAGAAGATGAGCGATGGACCACCATACTTACGAAATGGATTTCTAAAGAAGAGAAATGAAGCCAAGGATGTCCTAAAAGAAGGTGGAGTGATGAGCTGTCAGAGTTTATTGTGGAAAATTGCTCAACCATTGCCAAGAACAGAGAAAGGTGGAAAGAACTGGAGGGGGCCTTCGTCCAGCAGTGGACAGAAAATGGCTGAAAAGAAGAAGACACTATGATAAAACTGGCCTTTCTGATCATGTCCCAAATACTCTACATAAAATTGACCGGAAAGGCACCTGTTCTTTACATCACACCAAAACGTGGTATCAGCGCAAATTTAAAGAGGCTTGTGAAATTCTTATCAACTAACCTTAACGATAATGGTGGTCTAAAAATCCCAAGAACGGCAAGAATATGTATGGCACATCTTCTACTCACATAACCTTTTGGCCTAAGAGTTAAGTATAATTAAAACTGTACTAATCTAGGATCTTAGCTTTAATATAACAAAAAAAAATTATGTTAAATTATTGATTAGGCCACGAATTTTGTTGTATTAAAAGTATTAATATGAATATTATTATGAATTTTATTATATACAAATGCCAGAAGTATCAGGAACAAAATGGAGTTTTTGACATTTGTTAATGCAACCTCGCCAAAAGTTATAGGCATTAGTGAGACTTGGCTAACAGCAGATCATGTAGTTACACAGATAGAATGTGAAGGATTTAGTATTTTCAGGGAAGATAGAGAAGATAGGATGGGAGAGGGGTACTGCTGATGATAGCAGATGAATTGCAGCCAAAAAGAATAAGAGTTAGGTGGGGGTGTGGCTGTTCATTTAAAGCAGTCTGGTTTGAGATCAAGGCAGTAAGACAGCATATACAGTTGATTGTTGCTGTAGGCCAGGGAGTTTCACAGGTAACCTGGAAGACATGCATCAGCAAATTAGTACAATGAGTACAGGTCAAGTGATTATTATGGGGATTTCAACTATGGAGATATAGACTGGAGGGAAGAAAGATCACATGGTAAGAAGGAAATGGAATTAATACTAGTGGCCAAAATTGTGGAAACCTTTTGGAAAAAGTGTATTTTTGAGATTTGATGGCTTATAACACCACTTTTTTTTTTGTGTAATCCCATAAAATTATATATGAATGGAAAGACAATTTAATCAAGAATGTAACAACAAAGTTTGTTCAATTATCTGTATTCTATGAAAAGTTATAGCCAAATAACCAGAAAAAAGAAGCACAACTTGCTTAGATTGATATGAAATAGCTTTCCTTCATTTGAATGGAGCCAATGAGCATGAGTGTTTAGAGAGCCAATCAGGTGTCATCTTGTTTTGGCAATAAGCCAATAAGGTCACAGTAGGATTCAGCTATTGATGTCATGTAATGGAGCTGAGAGGAGGATATTTGTCAGTGTGTGTTATGTGATTGCTATCAAGTTGGTTGGTTTTGTGTTCTTTCATTTAGTGAGCTTGTAAAACATAATAAAATGGTGCAAAGAGTGGTCACCCAGAAAGAGATGTAAAATAGTACTATTAAGTGAACAAGGCTACAGTTATGAAGAAATCAATAAAAATTGGTGGAAACTTAACCAAAGTTTCTAAATTTCAAAAATTTCTAAATTTTTGAAGAGGTATAAGGAGACTCAGTCACTACAAAACCAGACTGGTAAAGGCAGGAAAAGGTGCACAACAGCAAGTGATGATAGAAGAATTGGGAGACTGTGCCTACGTGACAGAAGAAAATCATCTGGGTGTATACAAGATGAAATGGCACAATATGATGTAAAGGTGAGTGCAAGAACTGTTCGATGCAGACTGCAGGAATTTGGTCTAAATGCTAGAATTCCATGAAAAAAGCCATTTTATCTCTCAAACAAAGATTGAAAAGATTAAACTGGGCTAAAACCCATGTTAACTGGACAGCAGAACAATAGGACAGTGTTATTTGGAGCGATGAGACCAAAATCTCCTTGTTTTGTTAGTGATGGTATAAAATACGTAAGGAGAAGAATCGGAGAAGATTTGCATCCTGATTGCATTATGCCTACTGTAAAAACACTCACTTAGTGTTATGAAATGAGGTTGTATGACATCAAAAGGTGTAGGCAGAATTTGCATGATTAATGAGAATATAAATGACTAAAAATACATAAATGAAATACTTGAGGCCAAACTGAAGCCTTCTGCACGTGATCTTTTCCAAGATAATGAAGCATTTATATTTCAACAGGATTCAGCTCCATGTCATGTTGCTACTGTGTGCAAAAAGTGGTTTCAAGATAATCATATTCCTAGGCCATTCCACCAAAATACATAAGGAGAAGAATCGGAGAAGATTTGCATCCTGATTGCATTATACCTACCGTAAAAACACCCACTTAGTGTTATGATCTGAGGTTGTACGACATCAAAAGGTATGGGCAGAATTTGCATGATTAATGGGAATATAAATGACCAAAAATACATGAATGAAATACTTGAGGCCAAAGCAGTAGAATGGCCTGGGAATAGCCCAGACCTTAACCCAATCGAACATCTATGGAGCCGACTAAAGAAACTTGTTAGTCAGAAGCAACCCACCAATAAAACCCAATTAATAGAAGCAATAATTTAATCTTGGTTTCACATTATAACAGCTGCAGAACCAAAAAAATTTGGTTCACTCCATGGGAAGGCGTTGTAAGGCCATAATTAACACTAAAGGTTATCGAACTAAGTATTAACTCGCATTGTGAGAATTTTTGTATATCTCATTTTTTCTATGTGTTTCACTTTTCTTCTTTATAACTGCTGTTCTAATAAAAATTCCTTCATAAAAGTTATTGCATTACATTCTTGATTAAATTATCTTTCCATTGATATATAATTTTATGGTATTACTCCAAAAAAAAAGTGGTGTTATGAGCCATCAAACCTCAGAAATACACTTTTTCCCAAAAGGTTTCCACAATTTTGGTCACTAGCTTATAGTGGGACTACTGAGACCACTACTGAGAGATAATTTCTTGAGGCAGCACATGATTAAGAGGGACTAGGGGAGTGAGAGTATTGGACCTGGTCATAGGAATTAAAGCGCTATCCATAACAAAGAAAATGTTCTGGAGAGTATTCAAAAAGATTACAAATTGGTAGCAAGGTAGCCACATTGTTACCAATTGGCAAAAGTGACCATGCAGTCTTGGCTTGGGAGATTGTAATGTAAAACTCGATGTAGCTTGGAAATACCAAAGCACTTTACATCAATTTTTATTTTTACATCAATTTACAGCACTTCACATCAATTTATTTTTGTAACAATCATAAGATTGTTACAAAAATAACCTTGTACGTCTCTATGTATTTAATGCAAAATCTTAATGTAAATGACCCTATGGGAATTGACTGTACTTACTGCTTTAACAAAAATTTCTAGAATGTAAAAAAAAAACAAAGGGAATGCTTTGCCACCGGAACTTTGTATAATAGCTATGTATAAGGGCACAAGAAAGTTGTTTACAATTTCAGTGTATGCGAAAGTTGTTTGCGAGCTCTGCATATAAACACCTTCAAAGTCAGTGTAAAAGAGATTGGCAACATTCAGACAAGTTTCTGCTGCCCGACAAGATAGGATTAAAGGAGTGCACAGAGGAGAAGAAAGAACGGGTTGGTCTTAACAGAAGATCAAGGAGTCGTGCCGAATTCTTCGGGAGTTACAACCCTTCGTGCAAGGTGAGAATGTGAAATAAAAAGGGACTGAGCCGAACATCGTGGGCTTGCAGAGAACCAGTAAGTCGGCAGTTAGAGTTATCGGAGTCAGCAGTTTAAGGCAGAAATATCGGCAGTTAGAGGTAGAAGTTCCAGAAGTAGGATTCAGAGGACCGGACGTTATGGCGAACCCACACCAGAGGAGAAGAATGGGAATGACGAGAGAACAGCTGATGTAAATACCCGAGGCAGTGTTGGTCAGATGTCCTTTTGCCGAGGGAGGTCAACCGAAGCCAAAAGCTGCAGAGCGATCTTCAAGCCCGTATGCTGAAACCTCTTGCCTGAGCTTTTCGAGTGCTGGAAAAATTGCAGTCCAAAGCCTGCCAATATCCAGACGAAACACCCCCTGAAGCAAGACTCTCCAAACGGAAGCCTAAGGCCCGAAATGAAAGGAAAAGCATAGGGACTTTAGTGCAGGACCTTTGGTTGAGCGTGCGACACAGAGCCTCTGTAAGTTTGTTCCATCTTTTATTATACATTCCTTTTGTAATCTAGGAGATACGTTTTAGATGGACTGATAAGATATAGTAATAAGAAGTATCTATAAGAGAGTCCTCTGATTTTTTATTAATTGGAATGTAATTTGTGAGATAACTTGACATAGCTAGCTAACCTCTTTGTGAATAAATTAGTTTCAGTAATTTGATTTAATAAGCAGAGAAGTAATTGAGTAATCATTGTATAGTCATTTAGTATTGAAAAGGGAAAGAGTTTGTTTCTTTATGCTAAAAGTCTAGCAGATAGGTAGAGAGAATAATCTCCCTATCGTTTAATTAATGTACTTTGTTATTAGTGTAAATAAATGTGTTTTAATTATATGTCAATAGAGTGCTGCCTGATCTTTTATTTTCCAATGCACTGTTCCTAAATAAACTCAGATCTATGAGTGGGAAACAACTAAGGCATTAAAAGTGTAGTTTAGGTACTTCAGAACCACGACTGTTTATGTAAACTTTATTGAAGGAATTTATGTCAGTAAGAGAGAGAGAGAGAGAGAGATCTACCGGACGTTTTACTGAGTGTTATGCCGATATAGAAATGCTGGTAGCGCAGTCTTAACAAATAAATTTTCCACTGTTCGTAGGTATACGACTAGTAAATACGAAAGGTGGATAAACATAGTACGCAATAGAATAAGTAAGAAAGGTCATGAAAGCACTGCTATAAAGAATAAAGAAGATATTACAAATAGGCAAACAGTAACTGTTACATTAATACATTAGACTTCATTCATTACAGTAAAACATGAGGAATTTTCTGTCAAGAAGAAGTATATGTGGAAATACAAAGCATGTGATTATGACAACTTATGAGGATGCTTAAATCTGTGTGATGGCATAAAACACTGCAGGGTGAGGATGGTAGTAGTGTATGGGAGATAGTTAAAAGTAACTAGAGGAAGAAATATTATTTTGTATACCTAAGGTCAGGAGGGTTAATTAGGTAGGAGTTAGATGGATGAGTAATATCATTAAGTGTTAGCTACAGAAAAACAAAATGATGTGGAGAGTATATAAGAAGTAAGGTGACTGATCGACAAACTCATGAACAGTACAAGACTCAGGCAAGAAAGGGACAAGCATGGCAAGGAAGGCAAAATCAATTTACAAGAATAATTTAGCGGAACAGGTGAAAGGAAATCCCAAAGAGTTCTTTTGTTGCGTGGCAAGTAAGAGAAAGAATGACCATGGAAGATTAACCTTAACGAGTTGATGGTCATGAGATGACAGAAGCAGATAAAACAATTGAGTTACTGAGTGACCACTTTGCATAGTTATATCATACAAGTGAGAATACTGCTGTAACATGTGACACACTAATGTGTAGAACTGAAGTAGTTGAATTGGAGGTTCTTACGATGTTGTAGTATTATGTCATGTTTTATGCTATCTCTTTAAATAAATCCTACCGGCTGCGCCATTTTGTTATATACTCTTTCTATATAATTTCTCCTTTTATTTTATTATGGTTCGTCTATACTTATTTCATTGTTCTCTTAAATCTTTCCCCTTTTTAAACAAACAAAATCCTTGGCCACTCTTAAGTTTAATCACGTGGAGGATACTAAATGATTAGGGCTTTGTCCTAGAATGAGATGCAGCCATTAGCATACCTTCTGAGACAGTCCACCTGATAAGCATTGACAAATTTATTTTTTAACTGCACCAGCCAATACCGAGGATAGATGAGACTCTTATCCAGAATGGCTCTCTCAGAGTGATACACAGTAACTAAACTACAATAAATATCTAACTTCAGTTCACTATATTCTTGCATGCAGTCATGGTCCGCTTTATTAAATTATGCACATGGGTTCTTCCCGCTTAATTCGATAATATTTTTGTGAGTGGCTGTCTGAATTCATATACTAAACCAGATTAAGCAGGTACTAAGAAACATATTTATTAATTAAAGTAAAGATACATGAAAGTCTTATTACTAGGTAATCTGAATCAACTTTAAGTAAGATCTCTGGTTCGTTACTACTAATGAAATACAAGAACAAATTTTGCTTGGGCCACCTCTATATATATGTAACTTAACATTATCTTATCACAAGTTATCATGCATTCTACACTCACGTGGTCACTAGTTATATCACTTAACACAACACAATTAATTCTTAAAAAGTAAATAGAGCCCTTTTTAGGCAGACAGTTCCTAAAGTTCCATATATTAAGTCCACTACACAAAATGTTCAATCTAACAGATAAGCTTAGGTGTTGATGGTTATTCATGACTTATTTTTCACGGTATTAACAACACCACAAACACTTTTATCAACAAAGATGTTTTATTAACGCTTATATTTCGCTGATTTTCAACTCAGCATCATCAGAGCACAACACACTTGTAAATGTGACAGTGAGTGAGTGAAACAATATAATTGCAAAAGATTTAAAGTTCTATTTTTTGGTGCCCTCTAACGAAAAAAAAAAAAAAAAAACAGCAGTTATCCAGGAGTTTTTCTTAGGATAACTGTCTCCCAAATTTTTGGCAAATTAATGCAACCATATTTGTTAAGGTTGGGAGAATTCTTCAAAGCCATTGCTGACTCAAAAAATAATCTTTCAGATCTATAACGACTCCTAAATAGCACATTCGTTTTCCTCCATCTAATCCTGTGTGAAGGAGTGTCCAAAGTATGGTCTGCCAGTCCCGACTTGCCATAGTAATAGTAGCGAATGTATCTTTCATGTTCTTCCAGGCAGATGTTCACTGATCTTCCTGTTTGCCCATAATAGGCCAAGTCACAGTCACTTGGAACTTCATACACTCCTGGGTGTGTTAAAGGGTGAAGTTTATCCTTAAGCGAGCAGATCAGAGTTGCCAGCTTGACATGAGGTTTGAAAGTGGTGCGAAGGCCATGTTTCAACAATACTTTGGCTATCTTTTCCGATGTACTTCTGATATAGGGAATAGAAATGGTCATGTTGTATTCTTGTGTATTAGGGGAGGGCAGAGTAATGGGCCTATTTAGTATTTTATCTATTTTGTAGGGATTGTAGCCATTGGCTTAGAATGTATGGCACAGGTATTGGAGTTCAGTGGTCAGAGCTGTATCGTTAGAACAAATGGCTCTGTATGTAAGTGTTTTTAAAATGCCTTACTGTTGGACTGGATGATGATGTGATTGTTTATGTAGGTATCTTCCTGTGTGTGTGTAGGCTTTCTGTAAATAGAAAAAGATAGTGATCCATCTGACTAATGTTTCAAGAAATGGTAAACAGTTATTTGATTCTTTTTCTACTGTGAAGTGAATTTTGGGGTGTTGGCTGTTTAGGTAGGTGAGAAAAGCATCCAAAGCGTCTTGCCTTTTCTGTGGGGCCAGATGGCAAACACATCATCTACATAGCATAACCACACTTGTGGCTTGTATGTAGCTGTGGTAAGTACTTTGTTTTCAAAGTGTTCCATGTAAAAATTTGCTAACGGGGGAGAGAGTTATTTCAATTATTTCAATTTACCATGAATGCAGGTTACTTTACATGGGGGGGGGGAATTCTACAAACAGATTAATGGTACTGCTATAGGTTCCCCCTCTCTCACCCCCGTTAGCAAATTTTTACATGGAACACTTTGAAAACAAAGTACTTACCACAGCTACATACAAGCCACAAGTGTGGTATTTGCTATGTAGATGATGTGTTTGCCATCTGGCCCCATGGATATGACACTTTGGATGCTTTTGTCACCTACCTAAACAGCCAACACCCCAAAATTCACTTCACAGTAGAAAAAGAATCAAATAATTGTTTACCATTTCTTGAAACATTAGTCACCCGCCTTTCAGATGGATCACTATCT
The DNA here is from genome assembly GCF_054136105.1 of Typopeltis vanoorti. NCBI lineage: Eukaryota > Metazoa > Arthropoda > Arachnida > Uropygi > Thelyphonidae > Typopeltis > Typopeltis vanoorti. The sequence goes on from NC_143569.1 coordinate 12,960,978, forward strand.
TTTTCTATTTACAGAAAGCCTACACACACAGGAAGATACTACATAAACAATCACATCATCATTCAGTCCAACAGTACGGCATTTTAAAAACACTTACACACAGAGCCAGAGCCATTTGTTCTAACGATACAGCTCTGACCACTGAACTCCAATACCTGTGCCATACGTTCTAAGCCAACGGCTACAATCCCCACAAAATAGATAAAATACTACATAGGCCCATTACTCTGCCCTCCCCCTAATACACAAGAATACAACATGACCATTTCTATTCCCTATATCAGAGGTACATCGGAAAAGATAGCCAAAGTATTGTTGAAACATGGCCTTCGCACCATTTTCAAACCTCATGTCAAGCTGGCAACTCTGATCTGCTCGCCTAAGGATAAACTTCACCCTTTAACACACCCAGGAGTGTATGAAGTTCCGTGTGACTGTGACTTGGCCTATTATGGGCAAACAGGAAGATCAGTGAACATCCGCCTGGAAGAACATGAAAGATACATTCGCTACTATTACTATGGCAAGTCGGGACTGGCAGACCACGCTTTGGACACTCCTTCACACAGGATTAGATGGAGGAAAACGAATGTGCTATTTAGGAGTTGTTATAGATCTGAAAGATTATTTTTTGAGTCAGCAATGGCTTTGAAGAATTCTCCCAACCTTAACAAATATGGTTGCATTAATTTGTCAAAAATTTGGGAGACGGTTATCCTAAGAAAAACTCCTGGATAACTGCTTTTTTTTTTTTTTTCCATTAGAGGGCGCCAAAAAATAGGACTTTAGATCTTTTGTCTTTTACAATTATATTGTTTCACTCACTTACTGTCGCATTTACAAGTGTGTTGTGCTCTGATGATCTGAGTTGAAAATCAGCAAAATATAAGCATTAATAAAACATCTTTGTTGATAAAAGTGTTTGTGGTGTTGCTAATACTGTATAAAATAAGTCATGAATACACAAAATGTTCTTTGGAAAACACACAATTCCTCAACCATGAATATATAATACAAGAGTCTACATTACCGTCTCTGAAATGACACTCGTTCCTTTCTTCTACTTTGTCTGGGCATCAAGGCTTCTTCTCAGTCTGCTACTCGTCTGGTCACCTTCGACATCTATATGGCCAGATTCTCAACGGGAGGGGCGATATGGCTCGGGAGCTTAGCCAGAATGGACGGCTTCTACTTGGTTCTTCCATCGCACGACATTGCTTAGCTATTCTAGTCCAAGGAAATAGCTAGCCCTATTCCATACGCTGCGGCAGACGAACCATACCTTCCACAGCCAGCCTGAACTTCTCCGTCGGTGCGGACTGGACCAATGTCTGAGATGTCAGGAACCAAAAAAAGCCTCGAGTGGGGGTTGCTTGACCTTTTTGTTTTCGTGCTCTTCCCGGCGTTTCTCGTATATCACGATGCCCACCAACGCGGCCACATGGGTTTTCGTCACGGCGTCCAGCTTCCTCCACTACATTGCGCATGCGCTTGGAGTGTTTTCTTTGAAAGCGCTCTAGTTTCTCTTTCTGACAATATCTCCCCCCCCTCGGCACACGTAGCACTGGATGGTCAAAAGGTGACCCTTGGACTCTGGCTTAGAGATTTTGATATCTTATGACACATGAAATGGGGTTCTTAAATTAATTCAATATTTTAAATAATTTCTTTATCTGACCCTTATAACAGGTTAGGTCTTACAATTTTCTTTCATTTGTGATATAATTTCTTACTCCTATTTTAGTGTTATATACATATAATTACATTTCCAGTATATAGTCAATACACCACATTCTCTGCCTATTTTCAAAGAGAGTTGTTCCTGAATAATTAAATGGTAATTCTTTTTCTTGGTTTATTCAGGACACAACAGTAGACTCAATGTAAATGCAGCTGTGGGATTAGATGGGATATCAACTCAGGTTTTGTGAGGATGTGCAATGGAACTGGAATGCCTCTGACTGGGCTCTTTAATTTAAGTCTCAGCTCTGTTAGAGTTTGAAGGGAGAGGAAAGAGGGCAAAATAATTCCCTTGCATATGGGAGGTTCTAAGACTGCAGTAGCAAATTATAGACCAATCAGTATCTCGGGCATGGTGGTAAAAGTACTGGAAAAATTGGTCAAAAAGAAAATTGAAGAATAGGGGGATAAAGATACGATACTATATGAGGGGCAACATGCCTTTGTGAAGAGTAGGTCATGCCTTAGTAATTTACAAACTTTATTTTTTTTTATAATAGGGTAACAGCTGAGTTGGATAAAGGAAATGGCTACACAGTGATTTTACAAAGGCATTTGACAGAATACTACATGGAACTCTATTATGTAAATTAGAACAAATGGGAATGGATATGTGGATAAGAGGGTGGCTGCTGACCAGATATTAGAAAGTGGTATATGGAGGAGCAGAATCAAGGAAAAAACTGGTGATTAGTAGTGTGCTTCAAGGTTCACTGCTGAGACCAGTACTGTTTAATTTATACATAAAAGATATAGGAAATATTCAGTTATTTACTGATGATGTAAAATTAGAGTAATAATTAATCAAGGTGATGTGGAGAGCTTGCAGTACAATTTAAATAGGCTGTTAGTATAGACAAAAGATAATGGGCATCAGTTTAATGTGAAAAATAGATTACAAACATGTATGACATTGATGCAACTGTACTCCAGGAATTTGATGAAGCCAGAGATATAGGAGGTGATGGTAGACATAGAGTTAAAGTTTAGAGGACATATTGCTAAGATAGCCTATAAGATTACTTGGCTATTGAAGAACACACTAGCAAGTATATTAACAAGATAATGAAGTTGTTAGGCCTTAATACATCAACACCTGGAATGCTGTGCTCAGATCTGGGTTTCTGGGGAGGGGGAAGGGGATGAGTGGAGAAGATTCAGAGGCAAGTGACCAAGATGGTAAGTGATCTGTGTTCCCTATGAGGATAGATTGATGGTGTGTGGAGTGCAGAATTTGGTTGATAGGGGAAAAAAAAAAGGGGATATGATAGAAACATTTAGGTTACTTAAAGGGTTTTATAGGATTGATGCAGGAGAAATGTTTCAGTACTTGCTTGTGGAACCATTCCTGAAAGTTGAATAAATGTGTGGTTAGTAGGGGTGTGAGGACTAGATTTTTTTCTTGGAGATTGTGAATGACCAGGAGGGGGTTGAAGCAAGTTCAAGTAGAGGTTGATAGATTGTGGACAGTTTTGGTCTCCCGTGGTGAGTCTTCAGACTCCATGGAGGTGCCTGTACGATAATAATAATTTGTTCTCTGATAATGTAATAAATAGGACATAGCTTTGATGTAGTGTTTTTTTTTTTTTTTTTTTTTCATTAGAGGTCAGGCCAGTAGAATAACAGTTGATCAAATCATTGTCACTTCAGCATACTGTTTTGAAATGTCATATAGCTTGTCTTTCTGTGTATATATTTCTGTGTGTGTATATATATATATATATATATATTCTGATTATTATTATTATTATTATTATTCCTTCCCCCTCTTTTACCTTGAGATGTCGAGGATTTTCTATTCGTTTAACCACTACCGTATCAAGGATAAGGTTGTTATGTTAGCCTTATGTCTGTAGACCTGTGTTCACAGGCTGGTTTACCTGTTCTGGGGGACAAAAAAACCAGACTTTCTGGGTTAAAAAAAACTCCTACCTCCATATGAGACTTGCTAACTCACCTTTAGTCAAAAAAGACCAGATACAGGTACCTCGCATCATGGATGGGAATCGAACCGAAGTCTTTCTAACCATGTCTATATCGACATGGGCTACAGAGGCTCTGTGCATTCCAACATCTGTGCAGATGTTGACCTTAATATGAAGATTGAAATGTTGGGAAATTAAAGTAATTATTCTTAACATGATTATAGTCTCCATAATTTACAGAAATGGATGCTGACCACCATGTAATATTAAAGGATAGGATTCCCAAAAATCACTTTTAATAATAAAAATTGTTCAAATGTTCCAAAATAGACAAAATATTATTATTAAAAGAATCCCCCACGGAGTCAGGGACTTGTCGAGGGAGACCATATACTACACTCACCAGCTGTCATACTTATTCTTGTATTCAACATGTCAATCCATTGCAATGACGCACCACCTTATGAGAGAAAAGTCCTCACTGACTTCTTAGCGGCATTCATTCTCAGCTTCTGAGGACGTCCTCCTCTCCTTTCCCCACTCCATAAAATGAAAAGTTCCATCAATTGAAATCCTGTATGACCATTTCAGAAGTTTGTAAGTCTTAATCATATCACTCCTGTTTGCTGTTGTCTACAAATTCTCAATCTGTCTTCATAATCAGTACTCCACAATCCTGATATCATTTTAAACACTGTGCTTTGCATTCTTTCCACTGTATCAGAATCATATCGAAAACCAGACCTTCATATAATAGTCTTATCAAGGCATTGTAAAGAGGCAAAATGACATCCTCACCTTTGCATGTGAAAGTTCATTTCAGCATTGCAATTATTTTTTAGTTATATTTGCAATCTTGCCACATGGCCACTTACTATCTACTAACACTCCGAGATCCCTAGCCTGATTAGTTTAGTCTAGCGCACCAATATAATACGACATTGGATATCTAATCATGCCAAAATGCATAACTTTGCATTTACCGACTGAACTGATATCTATTTTCCTATGTCCACAATTCCAGCCTATTCAAATCATTCTGCAAGTACTGCATATCAGCAGCATTCCTGATTACCCTAACTATCCTTCCATAATTAGCAATTAGCTGTATGTCACCTGTCAAATTCTTCTCAATATCATTAATGTACAGACTGAATAACACTGACTAAGGACCGATCCTTGTGGTACGCTGCTAGTTACCTTAAAACTTTCAGACTTGCATTCCCCATATGTCAGTCAGCCATCCTTTTGTGAATGCTAATATTTTATGATCTAAACCCACATTCTCCAATTTATGCAACAGCATTCCATGTTCTATTCTGTCAAAAGTCTTAGCAAACTCCAAAAGTATCATGGTGTGTCCATTCCCCTTGTCTAGTTCAATGGTAATATAATTACAGAATGTGAGCAAGTTGCTACATCATGACCTTCCTTTAGTAAACACCCTGTTCATTGTAAAGTAGAGATTCACTATCAACCCATTTCTGAATGCAATGCATATACAAATTTTCCAAAATATTCACTACCATTCCTGAGATACTGATTGGTTGATAGTTGGATACATCATCTTTGCATCACCTTTGTGTAATGGAATTACGATACGTTCTTCCCATTCCTGTGGAATTTTCCCTGTTCTGAGACAAAGTGAATAAGAATTCAGCAATTGAGACTGATGGAATATCAGCAGGTGCTAAAAGAGCGTTCAGCTGAACTGGCTATTCCTTTGAGTCTCGGAACAGGGAAAATTCCACAGGAATGGGAAGAACAATCTCTCTGGCTTGTAAAAGCTTCTGCGCAGTACTCTTGTTTTCTTCCGGTTGATCCTGTGTATAGGGGTATCTAAAGCATGGTCTTCTAGGCCCGACTTGCCATAGTGATAGTACCGGATGTATCTTTTATGTTCACTGATGCGGATGTCCACAGTTCTTCCTGTTTGACCCTAGTAGGCTCTTTGTGTTGTTGCTACAATTTTGTTAAACTAGTCTCTTTGTTACACCATATTATAGTCTTGCTTACTGTGACAAACTGCATTTTTGTGCTCTGAAGATGCTGGTTATAACACCAGCGAAATATCAGCAATAAGTCAATAAATAATTATTTACTTATAATTCTGTGTTCTGATATATACCATCAAAATTAAACAACAATTCCCAAGTGAGTACTACATGATCATTGTCACCAACCGGAGGCAGAAAAGGTACATCTTTAACCGATACACCCTCTAATTATAATCAAATCTAACACTCTTTGACCTTGAGTTCTTTCTGCTACATGCTGCTTGAAGAAGTTGTCTTGCAACAGCTTTATAAATTCAGTTTCATTCTTCTCATGAGATTTTCCTTCTATCCAATTAATATTTTGATAATTAAAGTTGCCCATTATGATTACTCTTTTCGAACCCATTGTCTCTATTTGTTGATGCATTTCTTCATTACTTGCAACCAATCCACCAGGTCTGTAAACAACACCTACTGTGGAATCTGGTTAGAGTCCACCTCACACCAGATGACTTCAAATTCACTGCCACATGAAATACTGTTACTAGTACTACAATCATAGGTCTCAATATTAACTGGATTCAAATCATCCTATATCATTAGCAGCACATCCCCTCTTCTCCTATCCTGTCTGTCCTTCCAAAAGATACTGTACCCTGTACAATTTCCATTTAGTATGTCTGATTCTGATAGCCAGTTCTCACTACTGCCTGCAATATGAGGTCTCAACATATTGACCAAGGCAACACTAGTATTTGTTTCTTATACTCCTAGCATTTGTATATAGACCTAATAATCTATCTGCATGTTCTTTTGTATGCTCTTGTCTACATTCTGCATGACACAGTTGGACAACTTGCAGATATCCATTCTTCTCTAGTGTCTTATACATGTAGACATCTTTGTACATGTTTGATGGGTTTGAACCAGATGAACAGAAAGTTGAAATTCTCTCCTCATAATAATTTCAATGATAATGCTCATTCCTGTCATTTAGCACAATTATATAACACTGTCGCTTTTACAGTGATATTCTCGCCATTCCTCCCATTATAATTTAGTTTCCCTGACTGTGTTAGGTCTCATATCAATTACTAATTTTTCAATGCTCCTGATACCAAATGTATTCATGTGTAGGCTGTCCCTATTATATAACTTTAATCTTCCCTCAAACTCGCCCCACACATCCAAAAACTTGCATCCATTCATTCTACACAACCTACATCAAATCATTTGCTATCATAGCCCTTCTTAATTCATTTTTATCACATTAAAGTAATATACTCACTATTTTCACTTTCTGATAGCAGAGCGAGTTTCTTTTCACACTCAGACTTAGCTTTCCGTACATCATCAATCTGTTATGTTCATCACTGAACCTCTTCCCTCTTCCAACAACCCTTTCATGTCCTTTCTCATATGGAACTTGTCATTAATACCTACTACAATTAAAGTCATATTTACTTTTTTGTTTTTGAATTGCTTGTGTTATATATATTTTTAATTTTTGCTCCAGGAAAACTTGAAGCTATAACCCACTTATCAATGGCAAGTTTTTATGATCGAGTCACGATACCAAATAACATCCTTCTTTTTACAAACAACGTTATGTACCTGATTTTCGTTACTTACTTGACTTATCTGATTCCATGCTTTTTTTTAATTTTTATTTTGTTGCTTAATTTTCTTTTCCTCTCTGTCTTCATTGAAATGCCTCTCGACTTTCTGGAGTTCTCCCGTTGTCTCTCTAATAACCTGCTGTAATTTAGCTAATTTGGAGATTAATTCATTTTCAATAACCTCCTTAGCTGGGCAAGTCTTCTTATTCTAGACTTCACTGCTCTTCTTAGTGTTATGTTTCTTCTGTTTTTTTGCATCCTTTTGAACTATATTTATTATTAAAATATGTTATACATGAAAATCTACACTAATATACCAAAAATCACTAATTTTCCAAGGGAAAAACAAAACAGATAAGTCATCAATTTTATGAGCTCTAAATTCACTGACCAGTCATGATGTAGCCTTGAACCCACCATAAACACATGCATACTTTTGCATGTTTATATCCAAAAGTATGCATGTTGATACTTTTTTCCCTTTCTCTCTCTCTTTCTAATTTCAGTATTTTCAACATGTGACTGTTGTTTCAATGAAACAACAGTCACATGCCTTGGAAAATCACAAGAGATATCACGATTAGTGAATAATGTGCTTTGCTTGATTTGTTCATGCAAGATTCTGAAATGTTCATAACTCCAATTTCTGATTCCATTGACCTAACTATAAGCAATGTTCTAAAACTGATTGAATTAAATGATAATTCTCTTCTAATACCCTTGATATTTCTGAATTAGCCTCCTTCCAGATATAGAGGTCACTTCTGCTCCTGATAATTCAGAACATATATAAGTTATGCAAGTTTGGGTTCTCAGAGAATGATCCCACAATCACTCTTCATTTTGTCATTGATCATTACTCTTTCTTTTCCATGGTAAGACTATCTTTGACTTTTCTAATCCAAACACCTGTGCTGAAAGTTTCAGAAATTATTTTCATTAACATAAAGACATTCCTTTGCTGGCCTGGTTGGCTAAGTGGTTAGCATACCCACTGTCTATCCAACAGGCTGAATCCTGCTGTAGGTATTAATATTTATTTTTGTCTTTAGGTGGGAGATGAATTTCATAGCCCTGTGTGAGTCCACTGCCTCGCTCTTTGGAGGCCTGAAGTAGATTGAAAAAGTTCCATGTCTGGTGTCTTGAGCAGAGTTTCCGGACTAAAAAATATAAAAAAAAAGTACATAAATATGATATCCAAGAAGAAAAAAATGTATATATATATCAATTTATATATAGTTATAAAAAAAAATGTATCTATATATTTTTTCCAGTGATGCCTACAATTTATGTTGTTCATCACTAAATCTTAATTGGCATCCTCTACAACTACATCTCACCTCAACTTTCCATGTTACATCATGTATACTTCCTTCAGTAAGAAGGTGAGACGTGCATGTCTGATATCTTATGTCAAAGGTTATCGGACCTGAAATCTTTATATGATATGCTTTTGCTCAGATTTCCTTGCTATGTTTAATTGCCTTCATTTGATACCTTTACTGTTCTCCTAATTCCTATTTGATTATTTTTCTCTGAAAACTGATCAAATACTAATTTCCCAAACTGCAAGATAATCTTCCTTGGTGATTTCAATATCTTTATTTCACACTAGCTCCCCTTTGGCAGTGAATGGAACGCATTACCAGAATGTGGAAGGTTCATTCAACTGACAACATATTTATCATATAGAATCTTAAAATCCTTAACACTCCTTGCATTAACAACACATTCTGGTAATGCATTCCATCCACTGACAATTCTCCATGTAAAAAATCTACTCCTCACACCCCTCTTCACCATGCTTTTATATAACTTCCAGGGATGACCTCTGGCTCTTCCCCTCTGGATTAATCTGATAAAATCCTCTCACTAAATTAAATGTCTCTATCATATAACCTCTCTTCCTCCTATCCACCAAACTTTGCAATCCACATTTCTTCAACTCCTTTCCATAGCCATTCCATAGTCCCGATACTATCTTAGTCACTCGCTTCTGGACCCTCTCCAATGCTCCACATCACACTGAAAAACCAGGTAACCAGATCTGAGCACAACAGTCCAAGTTTAGCCTGCCCCAGTACCTTATACAGCACCACCACTTCCTTATCCCTACATGTTAGAGTATTTCTTATTATAGCAGCACTATGATGTGTAGCCTTTGCAACTAGCAATATGCCTCTAAACTTCAGTCTACTGTCAACCATCACTCCCAAATCTCTAATCTCATCCACTTCTTGCAGTTTGGCATCCTTGATATTGTACGCAGCATTATATTTCTGCACTCCAAAATGCAACACCTTGCACTTATTGATATTAAAACTACAACCCTACTCTTTTGTTTAAGTAAAAAAAAAAGTCTATTCCAATCTTTCTGAAGGGAATTAACATCAGCAGTGCTACTTATAATTCTTCCAAACTTTGCATCATTAGCAAATAACTGAAGATCCCCAGTCAGTCCACATGATATATCTTTTACAAATAAGTTAAACAGCAGAGGCCCAAGAATAGAACCCTGGGGCACACCACTGGTTACCCTCCTTTTTTTTTGAGACATTGCTCCATCATACACAACCTATTCCCATCCTCTGTAGCTTGTACACCAACTTATGTGGTAATTTATCAAATGCTTTTGCAAAGTCTAAGAATATCACTGTATGTGATTCTCCCTTATGTAACACATTTGTCACATTATATCATAAAATGCAAGTAAATTACTAAAACAGGGCTTATAGAGATATGTCATCCATTCCCTTTACAAATCCATGCTGACCATCATAAAGAATACTATGTCCATCAACCCAAACCTGTATTCTATTCCTTACCAATCTCTCCAACACCTTGACTACAACTGCAGTTATACAGACTGGCCTACAGTGGGAGACTTCTGTCTTTGAACCATGTTTGTGGAGTGGTACTATTTTGCCTTCTTTCCACTCCTTAGGAAACCTACCCGCTGCAAGACTTTCATTAAATAACCAGGTCAAGGGAATAGCCAACTGTGCACATTACTTATGAATACATAGAGATATGTCATCCATTCCCATAGCCTTATTCACATTTAACCCAACCAATATCTGATATACCTCTGTTTCTTTCACTTCCAATTCTCCTAATACTTGTCTCTCTTCTATATATATATATATATATATATATATATATATATATTGCATGGCATCATTTACATCAGTATGCTGATAAAGTGCTCATTCAGTAATTCCACTATATCCATTGCTGTTAATCTGCTGCCATGACTATCCACCAATGTTAATCTGCCATAATTATTCTTCCTCTTGCTTGCCATGTAGCAAAAAAGTTCCCTTGAGTTAACCTTAGCTTGACCAGCCAATCTCCTCTCATACTTCACCTTTTCTTTCTTTACTATGCTTATCACCTTTCTAGCCTGCACTTTATACTCTTCATGGATTCGATCACCACCAACTGTCTTGTAACTCCTCCATAACATTTGCTTTTCCAGCACAACTTGCATGATTTCAGTGTTCATCCATTCACTCATACTCTGTTTACTCTCTTAGCCTTGCTTTGTAATTATACATTGCTTTTGTCAGATACTGCCTTGTGAGTTTCCAAGCGTTGCCAACATCTTTTCCACTCAGCTCATCTGCCCAACATATTTATTGATGCTAGCTGACTACAGAGCTTGCTATCATCACCTGCTTTATACCTCCACATCTATCCATTTTTGGCAGTAATCTTTTCTTCTTTCATCTCTTCCCAAACAAGTATATCATGATCACTCTCTTGCAAACTGGCAGCATTGTCAACACTTCATTAACAACTACATCTTGTGAAGTTATCACCAAATCCAAAACATTAAAGCCTCTAGTTGCTTCAATCACATTCTGCTTAAGATACGTATCCCTCAAAAATTCCACAAACTTGCTCTCCTTTCAGTCTATATTCCTGTAATTAAAGTCTCCCATCAGGATAATTTTCTTTTTACATGCCCTACTAATTTGCCTAAACATTTCACAATCAGTATTCTCTGCATTTCCTGGCCTATAGCAGCATCCTAAGAGATATACTAACTGTTTATTTTTACTTCACACCACACAGATTCAAAATCTGTGCATGAACTATCAACTTCCACGCTTTACAGACACAATTCCTCTGCAGTCATTAATAGCAATCGCCCTCCTCTTTTCACATTTCTATCCTTCCAGAAAATTATGTATCCCTCTAATTCTATTCCCAACATCACATCCTTCTCAGACAACCAAGTTTCATTTATTCCAATTATTTTTGAGCATACAATCTCAATCAATGCAATAAACTCAGCTCTCTTGTCTTAAATACGCCTTACATTTGTGTATAAACATAACAATCCCTAGGAGTTTGATCCAACATATAATAATATGTTGGATCTAGTAATAGCCTCAGAGATCTACCTATAACTACAATAGCATCTCTACCTCCAATTGGGGAAATAACCATGCAGTCTTGTTCTGGGAGTTTGCTGAATATTTTGATTTCTCAGTTAAGAAAAGGTTTATGTGGAACTACAAAGCTGGTGATTATGACAGACTTAAGTGGCAGCTTGGAGAAGTGCAATGACATAATAAACTACAAAGAATAATGCATGGAAAGTGGTTAGGAATTGATCTTTGGTGTACTGGTTAAAGGTAAAATTTAGGAATGGGTGGATTGGAATAGGGAAGAGGTAAGTCCTGCCTTAGTAAATTACAAATGTTTTATAATAGAGTGATAGTAGAATTAGATAAGGGAAATGGCTATACCATGATACTTCAGAACACCATGTGGAATTATGGAAAACTCTAAGCAAATGAGAATAGATATGAGGATGGCCGACAGACAGACATCAAAGGATGTATTTTATGGTGCGAATGTGGGTGACTGATGGAGTGCCCCAGGGCACTCTCATATTCAGATATTTCTGCACTTATGTTGAAACTGAAATAAACTACATAGAGGCAGAAATGAAATAACCAATCTAATAACTGAATTAAGTATTTACAACCTGATGTTTTGGTAGCTCAATCTAGCATTGTCAATGGCATAACGTCCCTGTTCGGTCATTAGTTGCCAGCCTGGCTGGCCGAGTGGTTAGCGTATTCACTCTCCAGCCAAAAGACTGTGGGTTCGAATCCCGTCATGGGCATGGCTGTTTGTGATTGTGGAAATACCAGTGGTGGTAGATGGCGTTGGTGTAATTGCGGTCAGTTGGTGGAGTCGAAATTGTAGAGCAGGTGCCCTCCCTCGATGAGTCTATGGACTCCCTGGAGGTGTCAAATAACAATAATAATGACTTCCAAAACAAGGACAGTTATGGGCATGGAAAGCAACAGTGGCATTTTTTACAGTGATATTTTGTGAGTATTGCTGATGATGTGCCAAAGTACATCATCATTTCTGTTACAGTTCAGTTTGTGCATGAGCTGCTTCTAGGAATAGTCTGTGTTTTACATAGAACCTTGCTTAAAAAATGGAATAGCCCAACAGGCTATTCCATTTTTTGGTTGTCCATACTAAATATTATTATTATAGTATCTCCATGGAGTCTGGAGACTTATGGTTGGAGACCCTCACTAACTTTTGTACACACAAAATCTATCATACCTTTCCTTAAATTCATTCACTGTCAGGGCACTACAAAGAAATCTGGCAAACCATTCCACTCATTCTTCACACAAAAAATCTAGACCACACACACACACACCCTTACTAACTACACTACTACACAACTTCCACAGATGACCCCTAGTTCTCTATTTGTCATATATTGAAAAATTTCATTAGTGTCAATTCTATAAAACCAATTTTAATATCTTATGTTTCTATCTCCCTTGTTTTTTGTCTATCAACAAAACACTTTGTAACAGCTTGCACTTCACCACCTTCTGATCCCAAGAAACCCAGGTTACCAAATCTGTGCACAGTAGTGTCAAGATGTGGCCAAATCATAGCCTTATAAAGAGGGATAATAACTTCCCTATTTTTACTTGTGTGTTTTTCAACATCCAACTAATCCTCCAAGCTATTTTACCAACTTTTGCAATATGCTCTCTGAACTTCAACTCTTTGTCCACCATTATCCCCAAGTCCCTAGCCCCATCAATTTCTTGCAATCTAGTACCATTACTGTGATACACAGTATGTAACCTTTCCAACCCAAAGTTCATAACTTTAGGCCTGCAATTATTTAGATTTTGCAATATTAAATTGACAATCATTATCCTTTTCCTACATTGCCAAATCATTGGAAAAGTCAATGGACACCCCCCCCCCCCAATGGGCAAGGTGCATAATGCCAAATAATGAGTCAAGGATTTGTGTCTGGTGTAAATTGGAGGAATATGATGCTTCCAGGCAAAATTGCTGTGAGACGAGAATTGACGGAGTTTGTGATAGGATGCCATGTTGCAGGCCTATCTGTTTGGTAAATTGTTGAAAAATTGGGCCATCTCAGGTCAACAGTCAGGAATACCATACTGAGATGGAAGTGTAGGGAGTCAACTACAAGTGCTGCCTGCAGTAGATGACCACACTCAGCAGTCATGATTATAGGGTGCTAATATGTAAAAACTGCCATACACTGAATGCAGAGTTTGGGTATCGACCGGAACATGAATGTACGGAAAAATATTCAAAACCGAGGCTCACAATATGGGTTTCCATGTTAGGACCGCAATATGCAAGCCCCACATTATCCAAACAAACATGTAGCATTGCCTTCAGTGGTGCAAAGAGCACTTAGAGCAGGATGTGGAAGTTTGGAAAGCGTGTGCTATGGAGCAAATCACCCTCTACCAAGCAGATGGACAGGGTGTATCATGATGTAGCAGTGTAGGTGTTCACCAGGCATTTGCCTGGTGAACATTTCTTACCAAAGTGCGTAATCCCTAACAATGAAATTTGGAGGTGGCAGTAGGTGATGGTATAGTCCTGTTTTTCCTGCTTTGGCCTCGGACCTCTGTTTATGGTGCCATGCACACTGAACATTCTGGACAATGTAATGCTTCATACTTTGTAATGTTTCTACAGAACTAACCATTGTCTCTTTCAGCAAGATAATGCTGTCATAAAGCTGCTGTACCTGCTGGTTTGTGGACATGAACTTCAGCACACTTGACTGGCCTTCACAGGGAAGGCCAGTCAAGTATGCTGAAGAACCCCTATCTCAACCCTGCTGAACATCTGTGGGATGAACTGGAGCATTGAGTGAGGTCAAGGGACATTTGTCCCACAATGGTCCAGAATCTCATTACATGCCTACAGGAGGTCCAAAATTCCCATTAGTTGCTATCGTACGCTTATGGAAAGAATGTCCCATAGGATTACTGCTTGGGCTCTGTTTACTCCTTACACAATTGTGTCCATTCACTTCTTTCCAAGCAGTGTATCTGCATCACCTTTATCAACTATTGCCCTTCCCAGTTTTACAGCATCAGCAAACAACTAGATATCATCTTCTCTCCCTAAATCTTTCCCTATATCATTGTTATATAAATTAAAGAATAGTGGCCCCTAGTAAAGAATCCTGAAGTACTCACTAGTCACTTTCATTCTCCTACTAGATTCCATTCCACCATATACTACTTTGATGTTGACCTGTCTGTTAGCTACCTCTTTATCCATGCTACCAGCTTCATGTCCATTCCCATTTGCTCAACTTGTAATAATTTTCTGTTATATTCTGCTAAATGCCTTAGGAACGTTTAGCAGTAATTTGATGTACTCATTTCCTTTATCTAATTCTGTTGTCACTATTATAAAATGTGAATACTAAGATAAGACCTGTTCTTTACAAAACCATGCTGCCCACTATAGAGTATGGTATCCCTATTCACCCACAGTTGGCTTTTGCCTTTATCCAACTTTTCCAATACTTTAACAACCATTCCTGATATATTAATTGGTCTCTAATTTGCTACATCTGTCTTGAAGCCAATTTTATGTAATGGAACTATCTTACCCTCTTTCCACTCTTAGAACCTTGTCAGAGGTGACTTAGATTGAACAATTTCGTCAGTTGCAATACCAGTTCTCTTGCACATTCATATAGCACAAGGGATGACATATCATCCAGTTCCACTGCTGTAATCACATTGATATTTGCTGGCTTGGTTGACCAAGTGGTTTTCATATCTGTTCTCCAGCCAAGGGCATGGATGTTTGTGATTGTCCTACTAACCTTACCATATGTACTGGTGTGACCTGTGTCATGGTGCGTTATGTTCCTTGATGTCTTTCTGCCATAAAAAATAAAATAATAAAAAAACATTGATATTTTTCAATCTGTGAACTCCTGTTCATCTACCTCAGTTTTGACACGTCTGTCATATCTTCTTCTCTCTTCCATCATCTATGTGGATGATGATGAGGCCGAATAAACTCTTTCCACTTCTGTCTGTCCTGGGAGAGTCTGAATAATTCTGTCCAGTTTGGTGTCGCTTGTTGTGATTTTGTTTTCAGGTCCTCTTTTATTTTGTCTATCCATCTAATTCGGGGCCTTTGGATCTTTTACCTTCCATCATTGTATTCAGGGCTTTAGATGGTAGTCGTTCTGTTCCCATTCTGGTCACATGGCCAAACCATCACAGTCTTCTTTCTTGGATTTTGTCTATTATTGTTATTTCTTGTTTTAGTCGTTTCCTTATGTCTTTGTTTCTTAGTCAATCCAGCAGAGATACTCCAAGTAATCTTCTTAGCCAACCCATTTCAGTAACTAATATTTTTTTCTCTTCAGCCTTTTTGAGATTCCAGCATTCACTTCCATAGAGGAGTATTGGGAGGACCATTGTTTCATAGATTCTTACTTAAGTCATACAAAAGTTTGGGATGCTTGACTGATTCGTCTGTTTATATCTTTTATAATTTCACCATTGTACTCAATAACTCCTCCAAGGTAGGTGAAGTTTTCTACCTGCTCTAGATTTTTATTATCAATTTCAATTTTCAGATTGGTGCTTCTTTTTCCTATTTGCATAATTTTTGTTTTGTCTATATTTATGTTTAACCTGGATTTTATACACTCCTCCTTTATTTTATCAGAAATTCGCTGTAGATTTTCTTCTGTGCTTGCAAGTAATGCAATGTCATCTGCAAATTTTAAATTTGTCACATTTTTCCCATATATTTTGATTCTGGAGTCTTCATTGTTTAAGGCCTTATTGGTTGCTTCTTCCAGTGTAAGATTGAACAGGTCTGGTGACAGATCGCATCTCTGTCTTACTTCGCTCTCTGTGTGGAACCAGTTGGTTAAGGTGTCCTCCATTCGTACTGCACTTTCAGATTTCTCATACAGATTCTTTATTATTCTTATGGTTTTGTTGGGATATCCAAATTCTTCCATAGTTTTCTTCTACGGATTGAATCAAATGCCTATCTGTCACATCAGCCACTGCAAAATCTTCACCTTGATGATACATCTTTGCAAAATGATCACTCAGCAACCAACTATTTTGTTTGACTCCATCACTGATTAAGTTCATCCTATAATAGTAATTTTTCCTCTTATTTGCTACATAATGAAAAAACTCTTCTGGATGTTACTTTGGCTTGCTTAGATAATTTTCTCTCAAATTTTGATTTGGTCTTTCTTAGCATACTAATCATTCTTCGTGCTTGCACTTTGTACTGCTTATTGGCTATGTTAATCACAACTTCCCAAAACAAGACTGCATTGGTCACTTCCCAATTGGAAGCTGAGTGCCTGCCTTGGCTATGGATATATCTTGTGATGCTTTTACTAGATCCTGCACTCAAACTCCTGGTCCCCTCTGTTACATGTTGTTTCAGGTAATTATCCCTTATGAATTCCACTTCCATCCTATTATCCCCCTTTCCTGCCTCAAATCTATATCTTCATAGTTGAGTCTCTCATAATAATTGCTCAGTCTGTACTCATTGTGCTAATCTGCTGATGCATGGTGTCTACATCTTGCTCTGAACCCCAAGATCTATAGCAGCAATGTGTTTTATCCAATACTTCACCTCCTGTCCTATTTCCTCTATCCTCCCTGAAAATACAATACCTTTTACATTATATCCCTGTAACTACAGTCATCCCTCGACTTACGTCCATTCGAGTTACATCCTTTTGAAGATACGTCCATGATCCCATAAGGGAATAAATAACATTTTTGGCTATACTTTCGAGCAAGATGCAAGCGAACGTAAGGTAAAGCATGCACAGTGGCAACAGCGCCTTCAGTGGCAACTCCCTCAGCAGTTGGCACATATCTTCAACAGTTCCTTTGTTGATTTTGTGTTTGAGAAATAGGTTGTGTATTTATCGTTAAATATTTGACGATGTTTTGTGTAACATGGTCCCTATACGCACAATCAAAAAACCTAGTGAAGAATCATAGAAAAAGAGGCAAACAACTGATCTTGAAACGAAGTTGCAAGTTCAACGATAGTGACGAAGCAACGACAAGGTCCTATCGGCGATATGGAAATGCTACTTGCATTATGGATAGAGGACCTGAACCAAAAGCGCATACCCCCTTAGCACTGTGACCATAACCACTAAGACACTAAGTCTCTTCAATATGATGTAGGAGATAGCAAAAGCCAATTATGACTATGAATTCAGCTCTTCTTCCGTTTGGTTCATGAGATTCAAGCAGCGTTTTGTGCTGATAATATGAAAATGTATGGGAATCTGCAAGTGCTGAGAAGGCTGCCAAGGAGTTTGTGGAAAAATTGGATAAAATTATTACGGAAGAAAATTATTTGCCACAGCAAATATTTAATATGGATGAGACGTCCTTGTTTCGGAAAAAAATTACTGAGCAGACATTCATTCACAAAAGAGCTAAAATCTATACCTAGTTTCAAAACTCTTAATCCCCGTGTTACGATTCTGTTACAGGTAATGTGGCTGGATATAAACTGAAACCATTTGTGATATGGCACAGTGAGAATTGACGAATCTTCAAAAACATTAGGAAGCATACTCCCCGTTCATTATCAGAGCAATAAGTTGTGGATGACTCAAAAATTGTTTGAGGATGTCTTAGTCAACTGTTATGCGAGTGAAATAAAAAGCTGTTGTGTGAAAGAAAAATGTAGAATTCAAAATTTTATTAATTCTAGATAATACTCCAGGTCATCCATCTTATACCAGTGATCTTCCAAGTTCAAGGTCATGTTTCTCCCACCAAACACTACTTCAGTAATCCAAACGATAGATCAGGGAGTTCTTGCAGTGCTTATTATCTAAGGAGAACTTTTTCACAGGCCATTTCTGCTACTGAAGGAAATGACCAGACTCTCATGCAATTCTGGAAAACATTAAATATTTATCATGCTATTAAAAATATTGCTGTGGCTTGGGATGAAGTGACCTCTCAATGTATGAGTGGTATATGGAAAAATACATTAAAAAGGTTTGTGCATGATTCGACATTTGATTCAGATTGTTTGCGCATGATCAAAAACAATCTGAATCTCGAAGTGAATGACGACGATGACATAATTCAACTCATAGAAAGTTCCCCTGAAGAGCTGACCGACGAAGAATTGGTTGAACTCGAGGAACACGTGTTGCAGAAGAGGAAAAACAAGAAAAGGAAGAGGGAAAAGAGAAACAGGAGAGGTAATTATACAATTTACAATGAAGGATCTTGCAGAAATGTTCTTTGCAGTTAGCAATGTTCTCAAAATTGCTGAACGCTACTTAATAATAGAAACGAAAGTGCATGATGCTGTTTCTTGCTATGAACATATTTATGATGAAAAGAAGAAGAGGAGGAATAAGCAAAGCACATTGGACATTTTCATCAAAAAAAAGAAAAGTTACACCAGAAGAGCCACAGCTTGATCGTTCGCACAGGGAAGGTAATCAAATGTGCTTGAGAAAGAAAATCTGGGTGATTATTATTCTGTTTTATAGTGGCACTAATACACAGTACAGTTTTATAATAAGGTTTAAAAATTAAAATTACAATATACTTATTACGGTTAAGTCCCTAACCCCTAAAACTCTGTTGATTTAATGTATCGACTTATGTCCTACCGGATGGAACGAAACCCAGACGTAAGTCAAGGAATGACTGTATATCATTTTCTTTCAATGAGGACTCACTGATACCTGTAATTTTTGGCAAAGTTGAGTCGACCAATGCCAAAAACTCCTCCCTTTATTTCTGATACTTCTGGTATTTATGTACATTCATTTTAACATCCCCTTGTGTAATGTCATTACCAATTCATTTGAATCTGAAACTTGTGAAATTGCATTCAGCATTGCATAATCATTTTTGTTCACATGCTAATTTATCCTAGGGGTCAGAATACGCTTGGGCTATTGAGCACAATAGTCCAAACGTGTTCTGACTAGTGCTTTATACAGTGGTACAGTCACATCCTTATCCCTAGATGTTAGTGTACTTCTTATCATAGCAACAATGTGATGTGCAATGTTTGCAACACATCCTCTAAATTTCTATTGTCAACCATCATCACTCCCAGATCTCTACTCTCATCCACTTTCTGCAGTGTAGTGCCATCAGTATAGTACATAGCCTTATATTTCTGCACTCCAAAATGCTACACCTTGCATTATTAGTAAAACTATAATGGCACTCATTTGTTCATGGCAAAAGTCTATTCAGATCTTCCTGCAAGGAATTAACATCAGCAGTGTTCCTTATAATTTTCCTCAATATATCAGCAAACAATTGAATTCCCCAGTCAATCCACATGAAATATCAATAAACAGTTAAACAGCAGAGAGGATATTGGTAGTCCTTAAGAAAATTGGAGACTTTGTCCAGAGGTTTGGGAAATGTTCTGATTTTGTGTTGTTTCAGGAGTGAGTCCAGTTTATTTATTTTACCTTTGATATAAGGTAAGGATATGGTATATATATAGTCTGGTTGGGAGATGGGGATTTTTTTTTTCTTTTAGTGAGGATTTTTTTTTGTTCTAACTGTTCCATTCAAAAAGTGTAAGTTGAGCCCTTGTTCCAGAAGCAATGCTTGTTCTAAAAAATTTGCTCTGCCCTGGAAGCTAAAGTTTTGAAAATTCCAATTTTGGGGGGCAGGATGATGATACTTCCCATCACCATCCTGCCCAATAAATAGCAAATCTCTCTCTCTCTCTTTACTTTTAATGTGAACTCCACAAAGACCATAAATATTAATTAGCATTAGTACAGTGGATGGACTAAAGGTTGGAAAATTCAGAAACCCTGCCTTACAGACCTAGCGTGGAACTTTTTCAAGCTATTTCAGGCTCTGGTAAGCATGGTAGTGATTTCACACTGACATGAAATTCATCTACCACCTAAACATCATACACCATCAATATGATGGGATTCAAACCCATCTCCTATTGATTGGAGAACAGAGATATATCTGCTCAGCCAACTAGGCTAGATCTTATAAGCTCTCAAAAAACTTTTAATCTGGATGTGAACTTTAAATGGATCTAATCCTTTATGTAAATAATTTACTTTTGCCAGAATGAATCCTTTTATGCTCTTTATTTTAGTTATATATATATATATATATATATATATAAATAAAAGTTTGGCATCCTTTGAAATGACATGTGCATCGAAACATTGCTAATATATTCATTGTCTACCAAAGTATTTTGGGTAGGTAATTTTTCCTGACATTATTTTAATCTTGTATAGAATGATCAATCTCTGGCAATCCTCTGAAAGGCATGAAAAATAATTTCTTTCATCTTGCCGAGCTAATGATCAAAATGAAAATAATTCACAGTAGATGGTTTTCCTTATTATATTCAACCAAGTTTATTCAACTAGGAATATTATGAATAATAAAAATAACAATTTAATACATATGACATGTTAAATATTTGTTATTATTACACAGTAATTAAGAATAGCATTATTTAATACATAATTTCTTTGAATTATAAAGGTTCAGATTATGTTAAGCAGTATGGGAATTTATTAATTTCTGCTTATTCAAATTATGCACTATAATCTGCAGTTTTAAAATTAAAATTTACGTTTATTTTCCTGTTCACATTTATTACATAAACATGATAAGTGAAATGTTCAGAGATAAGAATTCACCTCTGTAGAAAACACATATTAGTTAATCTTCCTATCTTGCTTTAAATATTTTTTTTTTCATAGTTATTACATGGTGAACAGTATTCATTATGGTAATTTATGGAGACAACCACAGTCTACATTTAATCCAATACCAAAGAAAGGTGATAAAATTCAGCCAGTAAACTGCTATCAAATTACTTACATTTCCATTCTCTCAAAACCTGTGGTTGTCAGTTAGATCAACAACAGCCAAACTACATCGCCTGGATCCCTATCAGCTAATTAGTGAACAACAACAACGTGGATTCTGCCACTCTCGACTTACTGTTGATCTCTAACATTCTCCAGACCCAATCAAATACTATCTCTAAGTAATTTGATTGGGTCTGGCACAGAGGTCTGCTTAGCAAACTACCACCCCATGGTTTTCAACTAGGTTGCCAGCTTCCTCTTTGGTCCCATTGAAAAGTTCCTGTAATTAGCAACTAGAACTGAGAATAGTCTTTCTTTGGGTGGCTTAGTGCTATCGATGCAAATGCCATTTCCAAAGGGCTACACAAGCTATTTCAGATAATTATTTAGTGATCCAGATAACATGTCTTTAGGTTTGTTTGTTTTTTCCCCTCCCTAGAAGTAAGACTAGTAGAATGGTTGAAGGAATTTGTGACCCTTTTGGCATACTGTGTGGATTGTAATGTAGTGTGTCTACTCCAGATGTCAGGTAATTATCTTGGTATATATATATATATAAAAAAGGTCATTTCAATCAAATGGTGAGTTAGTCAGTTTCATACGGAGGTTGAGGGTTTCTTCCTTCTGGAAACTTGTTTTTTTTTTGTCCTTCAGAACAGGTAAACCGACCCATGAACACAGATCTATAGCCATAAAATCCTGGTCTTTAGGGGATGCACAGAAGAGTGATGTGTCAACAGCATTAATTTTTCATAACCCCCTAATCAGGGGACTCTATCCATCCTGAGGGACAGATGGGTTGAAGAAGAAGATATATGTCTACTCCAGATGTTAGGTAATTATCTTGGTTTACAGTAAATTAACATTATTACTCCAACACAGTAGTTTTCTCCATTATTTACCATAATGATTGGTATAAATAGCTTTAAATATAATTTATACCAATTAAATATTGTGATTTTAAACTGGACCATATAGAAAAATAGATATATTTTAATGATAATCTTGAAATCGAACACTGAAGTGCAGTAAGCTGATAGAGAATAATTCACAGCAGTTAAAGCTACGATATCTGAGAACAAAATTTCTAATCCAATTTCTTTCAAAGCTCAGATTTCAGTATATTTTCAACATCCTTGCAAAAAGAGATATTTCAAAACTGAAATTAAAAGTCAAAGTAAAACTAGCTAATATTAAAAAATGGCAGTTACAATAAAGTTACTGATTAAAAAATGTTTACTATAACAATATTATTAGTCCTTTTTAAACATCTCAAAGGTACAATCATAATGCAGAATAAATAATGTTAATTTTCCATTTCAGCAGTAGTTGACAAATATGTACAATATATGTATATACTAAATAAGAAGTATTTCAGGATCTAAATGGCAGTGATTTTTATATTATTTATATGAAATTACAGAATCATGTCATGGTTGTAATGTTTTAGTATTGTATGTTTTAACTAGCTTGTATTTCCAAACGCTATTCCACATAATGCACAACACTTAAGAAATTAAAAATATTTTGATTACAGTTTAATACATGTATCATTTATCTCCCCTTCAATTAAATGACCCTTTAATTATCAGAATGGTTAATTCTGATAATTGGAAGGACAGATAAATGATAGATTACTGTAACAAGGATTTCAAGATAGAATCATTCATGTCTCCAAAGATTTTATAGCATTTTATGTTCTGGCTATGAAATAATAACTAGTAACTCTGCCCTTTGTTTCCATGACAACAGCATGTGAGATATTATTAATTTAGTTAATTGTTAATTGATACATTACTAGGATTTCTGGGAATTTTTCTAATCGCTTTAGTTTCAAGTCCCAGGAGGAACATCTCAAAACCTTCCATAATTTTAACCACCTTATCGGTCATTATGGATCATATGCTTCGTATCTATCATATATTTAAATGTAATATCAGTGTATTACAATTAAGAACTTTTATTGTTAACGGACCATAAGATTTAATGATTAAAAATACAATGAGCCAATGTTTCACTAGCCACTGTCTAGCATTTTCAAGGCTGTTCTGGTGTGAAAACAAATACATCAAGTTACATGAAAACATATGCTTTAGTAACTGCTTGGCTGTTACATTTGATAATTCATGTTTGATGGCATGCATGCGTTTGAATGCTTCAGTCAGAATTTGGTACATGACCACATGTTGTGTAGTTTTTCGTATATTGTAGTTCTGTTAAGCTGAGAGAATTGATGAGATATTTCCATATGCCTTTAACTGTGCGTAGCACCACTACTGCTTCTTTGAAAGTTCTGTGTCTGTAGTCATTCTTGATGTAAGGCATAGAACTGTTTTTCCAATCTATAACATGATTTGATGTTGAGAAATGATGAGCTAAACCAGATGTGATGATTCTGTTGTGATTGACATCCCCCACATGTGCCTTCTGTCTTATTTCAAAACTTCTAGAGGTCTGTCCAATGTAAGAAAGGCCACAAGCGCATGGAATTTTATATACTCCAGGAAATCTGAAGAAAGGTACCTCATCTTTGGGTGATCTTAAGACTTATCTGATTGTGGTAGTTGGTTTAAAAACCACTCTGATGTTATGAGCTTTTAACATTCTTGCCAATTTTGTGGATACTGAATTAATATATGGAATGACAGCTGTGGACACATATTGGGACTCCGTTCCATGTTGTTGGAGGTTGTCTTTAAAAAGCAATTTGTTTAAAATGTTAGAAGGGTATCCATTCAGAGATAGAGTGTTAGCTATTTGTGACAGTTCTCTCTGTACATCTGCATCATTCATCAACTCTGTACAACATCATTCATATTCTCCATAATAGAGCTTTAACGCTCTATTATGGAGAATATGAATGATGCTGTGTTTTAGTGATATCTGATGGTTAGACGAATAATGTAGATATCTACCTGTATCTGTGGGTTTCTTGTAAATGGACAGTTGGACATTGTTATCTTCTCTCCTCACCAGTATGTCAAGAAAGGATAGTTCTTTGTTCTTCTCCGGTTCCATAGTGAATTTGATCTTATTATGTAGTGAGTTGATTTTATTAAGAAACACGAGGTTTGCCATGGTATCCTTCCAGATAATGAACACGTCATTGACATATCTCCACCAAATCGACGGTTTAGGTGAAATGGTGGAAAAAATATCCTTCTCAAGTTTTTCCATAAATAGGTCTGCGTATGGTGGTAACAGGGAGCTATCCATGGCTAGACCTTCCGATTGTTTGTATGTATACTATGTTATTTACTTTGAAGAAATTTGATTTCAGGCAATGATGAAACAACTAGGTGATGTCTTAAGGAAAGAGATCTTTTAGAATGTTGACCACCTCTACGACTGGTACATTAGTGAATAATTTTCCACCATTTCACCTAAACCGTTGATTTGGTGGAGATATGTCAATGACGTGTTCATCATCTGGAAGGATACCATGGAAAACCTTCTCGTGTTTCTTAATAAAATCAACTCACTACATAATAAGATCAAATTCACTATGGAACTGGAGAAGAACAAAGAACTACCCTTTCTTGACATACTGGTGAGGAGAGAAGATAACAATGTCAAACTGTCCATTTACAAGAAACCCACAGATACAGGTAGATATCTATATTATTCGTCTAACCATCATAGATTACTAAAACACAGCATCATTCATATGCTCTGTAATAGAGCCTTAAGGTCTATTTCGAAAGAAGTAGATGTACAGAGAGAACTGTCACAAATAGCTAACACTCTGTCTCTGAATGGATACCCGTCTAACATTTTAAACAAACTGCTTTTTAAAGACAACCACCAACAACGTGGAACGGAGTCCCAATATGTGTCCACAGCTGTCATTCCATATATTAATTCAGTATCCACAAAATTGGCAAGAATGTTAAAAGCTCATAACATCAGAGTGGTTTTTAAACTAACTACCATGATCAGACAAGTCTTAAGATCACCCAAAGATGAGGTATAGTAAAATTAGTTTAATCCTTTATCCAAGTGTGAGCAAACAAAGTTTGCGCCTGAAGTATCTTCAGGACTAGGGTAAAGTGATACAACACCAAGGCAACTCGTTGCAAAGGTGGAGAAAGCTACCAACACTCCTAACTCAGTATCTCCTATAATGCAAAACACATCTCCTTGCGGATATGTCTAATGTTATGCATTAAAGGAAGGGCCACTACCCAGACTAGTTTCGACCTTTATTGAGGTCTCTTCAGTGGGAGCCAGGCCCTAGTGGAAATACCAGGCAGAAGCATTAGCAGGTCATCTCTACCTATAGGATTTGCCAAATGGTGTGCCACCCTTTTTTAGAGAAAGATGTTGAAAGTTTGTTTTTTCACTTGGTTAGAGTATAGTAAAATTAGTTTAATCCTTTATCCAAGTGTGAGCAAACAAAGTTTGCGCCTGAAGTATCTTCAGGACTAGGGTAAAGTGATACAACACCAGGGCAACTCGTTGCAAAGGTGGAGAAAGCTACCAACACTCCTAACTCAGTATCTCCTATAATGCAAAACACATCTCCTTGCGGATATGTCTAATGTTATGCATTAAAGGAAGGGCCACTACCCAGACTAGTTTCGACCTTTATTGAGGTCTCTTCAGTGGGAGCCAGGCCCTAGTGGAAATACCAGGCAGAAGCATTAGCAGGTCATCTCTACCTATAGGATTTGCCAAATGGTGTGCCACCCTTTTTTAATAAATTACTCTGGATTTAGAGAAAGATGTTGAAAGTTTGTTTTTTCACTTGGTTAGAGTATAGTAAAATTAGTTTAATCCTGAAGAGACCTCAATAAAGGTCGAAACTAGTCTGGGTAGTGGCCCTTCCTTTAATGCATAACATTAGACATATCCGCAAGGAGATGTGTTTTGCATTATAGGAGATACTGAGTTAGGAGTGTTGGTACCTTTCTCCACCTTTGCAACGAGTTGCCCTGGTGTTGTATCACTTTACCCTAGTCCTGAAGATACTTCAGGCGCAAACTTTGTTTGCTCACACTTGGATAAAGGATTAAACTAATTTTACTATACTCTAACCAAGTGAAAAAACAAACTTTCAACATCTTTCTCTAAATCCAGAGTAATTTATTAAAAAAGGGTGGCACACCATTTGGCAAATCCTATAGGTAGAGATGACCTGCTAATGCTTCTGCCTCGTATTTCCACTAGGGCCTGGCTCCCACTGAAGAGACCTCAATAAAGGTCGAAACTAGTCTGGGTAGTGGCCCTTCCTTTAATGCATAACATTAGACATATCCGCAAGGAGATGTGTTTTGCATTATAGGAGATACTGAGTTAGGAGTGTTGGTAGCTTTCTCCACCTTTGCAACGAGTTGCCCTGGTGTTGTATCACTTTACCCTAGTCCTGAAGATACTTCAGGCGCAAACTTTGTTTGCTCACACTCGGATAAAGGATTAAACTAATTTTACTATACTCTAACCAAGTGAAAAAACAAACTTTCAACAAAGATGAGGTACCTTTCTTCATTCCTGGGGTATATAAAATTCCATGCACTTGTGGCCTTTCTTACATTGGACAGACCTCTAGAAGTTTTGAAATAAAGAAGGAACATGTGGGGGATGTCAATCACAATAGAATCATCACATCTGGTTTAGCTCATCATTTCTCAACATTAAATCACGTTATAGATTGGAAAAACAGTTCTATGCCTTACATCAAGAATGACTACAGACACAGAACTTTCAAAGAAGCAGTAGTGGTGCTACGCACAGGCAATAATTTAAATAGAAATCAAGGTGCTATTCTTAAAGACATACGGAAATATCTCATCAATTCTCTCAGCTTAACAGAACTACAATATGCAAAAAACTACACAACACATGGTCATGTACCGGATTCTGACTGAAGCATTCGAACGCATGCACGCCATCAAACACGAATTATCAAATGTAACGGCCTAGCAGTTACTAAAGTGTATGTTTTCATGTAACTTGATACATTTGTTTTCACACCAGTACAGCCTTGAAAATGCTAGACAGTGGCTAGTGAAACTTGTTGGCTTTTTATATTTTTAATCATTAAATCTTATGGTCTTTTCACAATAAAAGTTCTTAGTTTTAATAGATTAGACCAAATATGAACAATTTAACTTAGTGTATTATAATTTTAATATGCACTTCGCATCCATGATAACCTTGACATCTATGGACATCTTGGCCAGTAGCGTGGTTAAATTTACCAGTTTGAAACAGAAAGGCATCTAATTTATTATATTTTTAACATTTTTATTTTAGTATTGTAATCTTATAAATTATGGACAATGATTAAAATTTTATTAAGGTTTAATGCTACAATATATATATGAGGTGTTATCAAAAAAGTTTCAAGACTAACTCTGTTTACGAGAAATTACTTTATTTATCTATGTTTACACACTATCACCTTCAAAATAGTGCCCTTGCATAACAATACAACACTCCCAGCGTTCCTGCCAGTCTTCTTTTCGAAGCAACAAGCACCTGTGATTTGCGCTGGATCTTCATCTTTGGGAAGAGGGCGAAGTTTGCAGGAGCCAAATCTCGTGAGTAGGCTGGGTGCAGAAGTGAGATAATGTTGTTTCCTACGAGAAACTCACATGTGAGGAGAGCTCGGTGACAGGGTGCATTGTCGTCGTGGAACATCCATTTTTTTGTGCGCCACAGATCTGATCGCTTTCACTGAATGTCCTCCCTCAGACACCTTAAAACCGGGCAGTAGAACTCGCTACTGACGGTCTGCCCCCTAGTGATGAATTCTCTATGTACAATGCCGTAAATGTCGAAAAAGATGATGAGCATGCACTTGGTCGAGCTGTGGACTTGCCTCGCCTTTTTTTGGTCGTGGAGATGATGAGCTCTTCCACTGTGAAGACTTGCTTCATCTCAGAGTCGTATCCGTACACCCAAGTTTTGTCACTGGTAATGATCCTCAACATGAAGGATGGGTCATCCACAGCACGCTGACAGAGTTCTTGGCAGACTTCGACGTGGTGTTCTTTCTGCTCCTGGGGACAAACTTGGCAGCAACATGGCACATGTTCAAATCATACATGAGGATTGCCTGGACTTTCATATGACACACCGACAATGGCAGCAATGTTGTGGAGTGTTCTCCGATGATCCTTATGCACAAGTTGCTGAATGGTTTCGAAAATTTCGGGGGTTGAGCTCGTTGAAGGTCTTCCTGATCTCTCATCATCTTCCAGTGCTGTTCTTCTGTTCTTGAAGTGTGCATGCCACTCAAAACACCTTGAACGACTCATTGCAGCATCGGCATAAACTTGCCGAATCATGTGAAATGTCTCTGTGGCGATTTGGCCAGTTTCAGCAGAATTTCACATTCGCTCTTTGTTCTGACTTGCTGTCCATGATGGAATAGCAACAGTTGCACAGCTCCCAATGTACACAGGACGATGTCTTTTGGCACACTGACTTATAAAGGTTGGTGCTCCCTGTGACTGTGCATGCAGCCTTGTTACAAAACTAGTCTCGAAAGCTTTTGATACCACTTCGTGTGTGTGTGTGTGTATATATGTATATACATTTGTAAATTCGTTATTTTATACATTGATTTGTGTTTCTCTTAAATATAATGCAATAATATCGTTATATGACTGCTGCATCTATAAATCGCATGCAGTGAAACAGCCACTCACGTAATGGACATTTTTCTTACACTTAGCCACTTTGAGTTGGTTAGTGTGCAAAATTACATCTGTTACATTTAGAATTCTGGCAATCCATCTGAGGACGAAGAAAGGTCTGTTGTCGAAAGATTTTTCGTGATTCATTAGTTTAATGAGGGAAAAAAAAATGTTTTTTTTTTTTTTCACTAATGGTAAATGGAGGGTTGATACTGGAATAATAATGTACAAGTGGCAGTGACAGCTAAATTCTGGGATGAGTCAAGAGTGGAAGACTACAGAGAGGTGTACAGAGAGAGAGAAAGCAAGAAGCCAAGAGAGTTGTGGAACAGGTGAAGGCCATGGCACATCAAGATCTGTATGATCAATTAAAAACAAAGGAAGGACAGAGAAAAATTTACCAACTAGCAAAATGTAGAAATAAAGCAGCAAAGGACATCTTACATGTGAGGCAGATCAAAGACACTGAAGGAAGAGTATTATGGAGGGATGTGGACATAAGAAACAGATGGAGAATATACTTTGAGGGACTTTTGAATGAGGAAAATGCAAGGACTCACAGAGAAGATGGACAGCCTTCTGAAGGGATGGTGCAGAACATCAATAGAGTGGAAGTGACGGAGGCCATGAAGAGGATGAGGAATGGAAAATCGGTGGGCCCTGACAGGATTCCAGTGGAGACACGGAAGGCACTGGGGGAAGAGGGAATTGACCTGCTGTTGTGGGACCTGTTCACGAAAGTTTGCCAACAGGAAAATATACCCAAGGAGGGAGAGTACTCTTGTCTCCATTTACAAGGGTAAAGGGGATGCACAAGACTGTAAAAATTACAGAGGAATAAAGTTGATGTCCAACACAATGAAAATCCTAGTATGGGTTCTTGATGGAAGATTGAGGAAGGAGGTGGAGATTGCAAAGGAACAATTTGGTTTCATGCCTGGTAGATCAACAACAAATGCTATCGTTGGTTTATTACGGCAGATGATGGAAAAGTTTCGAGAGAAACAACGGGAGCTACATCTGGCATTTACTGATCTGGAGGTGTCTGAGGGAGAAAAAGGTTCTGGAGAAATATGTCAGGTTGGTGCAGGAGATGAACAGAAATGTGTAGACAAGTGTTCAGACCTGCCTGGGACAGACAGAAAGTTTTTAAGTAACAGTTGGCTTGCATCAAGGGTCAGCATCAAGTCCATTTGTTTAATATTGTGATGGAGGTGGTGACAGAGGAGGTGCCTTGGACAATGTTGTGTGCAGATTCAAGAGAAGAAGCAGGAACTAAACTGGAAAGATGGAGGAGCTGAGAAGGAAGTGGGATGCAGGATACAAGCGGGTTGAAGGAACTGGAAAGAGAGCGAGAGATGGCTGGAGTGTTATGCGATAAGAGGGTGCCGATCAATCTGAAAGGCAAAATCTATAGGACAGTAGTGAGGCCAGCTATGACGTATGCTATAGAAACTGTGGCCCTGAGGAAAAATAACATCAGCAGGATGGAAGTAGCAGAGATGAGAATGCTTAGGTGGATGTGCAGTGTGACCAGAAAGGATCGTCTGAGAAATGACCATGTGAGGGGGAACAGTGAAAGTTACGAACTTAGGAGCAAAAATAAATGAGGTAAGGTTGAGATTGTTTGGTCATGTGATGAGGAGGGAGGGCGAATATGTGGGAAGAAGGGTCATGCAGATGGATGTGCAAGG
This sequence comes from Typopeltis vanoorti, assembly GCF_054136105.1. NCBI lineage: Eukaryota > Metazoa > Arthropoda > Arachnida > Uropygi > Thelyphonidae > Typopeltis > Typopeltis vanoorti. Next base: position 12,991,811 of record NC_143569.1, read on the forward strand.
AAGGAGGAAGTGTGGACAGCCAAAGAAGAGATGGAGGGAGCTGGTAGAGGAGGACTTGAGGATGTGGAGGAGACTCATCGTCAACAGTGACCCCACTAAAGTGGGAGAAGCTGCAGAAGAAGGTAAATGGACTTTCACATTAATGTATGGTGAAGTTTTTATTTTTCATTTTTATTTTTAAATTTGGGATACATTTGATAACTTGTTGGTGAAAAAAATATTTTATAATTTTAATTTTTCTTAATTTGTAATTTTAATATTTTCACTTTAGCTTCAAAATGAAAGTAAATCAATCCAAGGTTTGGAAAGCTTTAAGAAATGTAAAATTCAGGAAGCAGCTCAGTGCAGTTATTGTCCAAAGCAGAATTCAGTAAGGAATTAAACACAAAGTGGACTGATAAGGCAATTAGAATGCACACCTGAATCACATTTTAAAAGAAGGAGTAAAGAAAATATGGAACATTCAGAAAGAATTATTGTTGATGAGTCAATTTTAAACTTTTGGAAAATAAGAAAATTAAGTAAGCTCATATCTAGATAGATGGAATTTCAATTCACATTTGCCAGTAGTTCTTTTATACATCAATTTCAAGGCAAAAATATATATTACCAAAGAACCAGTTAGATATCTTAAGAGGAAATCTCAAAAAGAATTAACAGAATTAGGTGACTGTTTTAGTCATACTTTGGATGTGTGTACTAGTATTGGACATAAAAGATATTTCAGTATTGTTCATTCAGCTGATGCAAAAATGTTTAATTTTAGAATTAGTTCATATACTTGGAAAATGTTGATAAGTTGATATTCAAAATGTGGCTATAATGAAAGTAGAAATTATTACTATTAAGAGAGACCTCCAGGGAGTCAGGGACTAATTGAGAGAGGCCACATACTACATGCACTAGCTATCATACTTATTTTTGAATTCATTCACACTGCCACTCAGAACATCACACATGACCCTATGAGAGAAAAATCTAGCCCTGACCTCCTTCTTAGTGGCATTCATTCTCAGATTCCAAGGATGCCTTCCTGTCCTTTTCCCACTTTCCATAAATTGAAAAATTCCATCAACTGAAATCCTGCATGACCCTTTCAGAAGTTTGTAAGTCTCCAACATATCACCTCCTGTTTGCTAGTGTCTGTCTGTCTGCAGTCTACAAATTCTCAATCTGTCTTCATAATCAGTATTCCACAATCTTGATATTATTTTTAACACTCTCTCCACTATATCAGAATCACAACGGAGACCAGACCTGCACACAATAGTCCAAGCAAGGTCTTATAAAAAGCCAAAATGACATCCTTATCTTTACATATGAATGTTCATTTCAGCATTGCAATTATCTTTTGAGTTGTATTTGCAGTCTTTGCCCCTGAACCACAACTGACCTTCCTTTAGTAAACATACATGTTGCTCATTGCAAAGTAGAGATTCACTGTCAACCCATTTCTGAATGTGAGACCTAACCAATTTTTCCAAAATCTTCACCACCATTCCCGAGATACTAATTGGTCGATAGTTGGATACATCAGTCTTTGCACCACTGCTGTGCAATGGAATTACCATACATTCTTTCCATTCCCGCACAATCTTCTCTGTTCTGAGATTCATATTAAACAGCCTGGTCAAAGGAATTGTCAAGTCAGCTGAACACTCTTTTAGCACACACGTGCTGATATCCCATCAGTCTCTATTGCTAAATTCTTATTCAATTTGTGCAACAGCTCTAATACTTTGTCCTCATACACCTGAGTTTCTTCATCCAGTGAAGAGGTAGCAGTGAGCTCAATGTTGTGTACACCAGGTTGATTGCTTTTAACAAAATGGGCACTCATTAGTTGAACAATCTCTCTTCTGCATCTGTAACCTCATGCCATCTGCATTTAGAAGAGTTATTCTTTCATATTCATTCTTTCTTTTACTTGCAGCATATCACTAGAATCTTGTGGGTTGTCTTTAACATGCAGAGCCAGTTTCTTTTCACACTCAGACTTTGCTTTCCATATGACAGTTGTGACTATTCTAGCCTGCTGCTTATAATTTTCATAATGGATATCATCGTTATGCACATAGTATTCCTTCTATATCATCATTTTCTTACAAATCTCTTGCTTAATAAGATTATGCATCCATTTGACTCCTACCCTATTTATTCTTCAAACTCTTGGGCATTCTGATATTACATCATTTTAGTATTGTTTAAATGCTTCGCATGCAAATGGATGCAAAAGCTCATTATAAATTACACTGTGCCATTCATTTAGCAGTTCACACATTTTGTTAAAAAATTTTCATGAGCAAAATTCTTTGGCTCAAGTTCTGGGAACAGACAAATATCCAAGACTTAGAAACCCTGTACATTACCTATCATATCAGTGATCCTCCTATCCATGCTAATATTGTATAACCCATATTCTCCAATTTATACAACAATCTACCATGCATCAGTTTGTGCAAGTATATGATATGTACTGAATCTTTCCCATATACCTATAATATGACCTACAAATTCCGAAATGTCATTACATTATATTTATGAATTATTAACAAGAAATGCCATGTCTGTTTAATTCTAGATCATTCATGCATGTAATTTTTTTTTAAGCTTATAAGAATAAGTGTACAATATACATAGAAAGTTTTTTACCCTGGGTATAATATATGTTAAAGATACCAAGCTATTTTAAACCAGGTTTAAAATAGCTTGGTATCTTAACATACATATATATATATAAAATGATTGATATATAAGGAGACAGTGTACTCCATAAATAGAATATATAATATTCAAAGCTATCTTTTACTTTGCATTTCAGGTGTTTATCTTTAAGGTTTTACTATCTTATTAAATTAAAATACTGATCAATCATACACAAGCTTATCGCCTAAGACAATGAAAGCATGTAAATACAACCACATAAATGTGTGCATGCAAAAGTAATATGTACAAGTAATAAAAAATCAGGCTTGAATAATTTACAAAGATTTTACTAGCAGTCTCTGAGTTTTTGTTTCTTATGTAAAACATAAACATTTAAGAAAGCATCCAAAGTATCATACATTACATTCTTCAGAAGAGTGTATGGGCTTTGGCCATTAGAACGTTAAATATATTGCCATTGTATTACACGAGGATGGATATTAGGCATAAAATCTATGTGTGCTACTTATATGTGAATATGCTTTATTGATATGTTACATCAGTAAAGAGCTACTGCTGAACATGAACATGTTAAGCTGTAACTCTTTGGGAAAGATGAATCAAATCAGTTTTAGTGTTATGAGAGAGTGAACATGTAGAAAGTTTTCCACTTGGTTGGTTGCAATGTAAATTATAACAGAGAAATTAGATTCTTTCACCCAAGTGGGAACTAGAGTAAGAAAGACTGAAGTTAAATCAATACAGACATTATATATTTTCACATACAAATAGTAAAACAGTGTTAGAGAGAGTTGCAAAAGCTTTTTTCTTGATAAAGTAAACTATAATAGTCAATAATCTAGTCTACCTGTGTATAAAAAGGCTGTTGATTTCACATGAGCCAAGTGATGTGAAATCAGCAGTCTCTATATACAAGTAAAACAGTCATGAAGTTAACTTTGTTTGCTTATGCATGGTAAAAAAAATAATTTCTCCTCTGTTATAATTTACAGCACAAATATTATATCCTACATTAAAAATGAAATCAATTTGCAATTTAGATGTAAATAGCCACATATTCAGGATGTCAATAGCTACACAATTTCCGAAGCCAGTACACCACACAATTAAAGCAGACAAAAACAATGTAATGAACTTTTGCTAGGAAAAAAGTTACTACAAGGCTAATTTTCATAAAGCAAAAGGTGTGAATCTAATATACTCTAAATTTGAAGACCAAGCCATTCATGATGTACTGAAGTGAAACACAGGTGATAATTTTTTGATAGAGATGGAGATGCCAAATATGACATATAAACAGGATGAACTTGTGATATATATATATTTATTTATTTATTGGTAAAGAATGCCCAAAATGTTATATTGTTAAGTTTCTAGTAATCACATTCAACGTTGCACCACATAGTAATTCCCATTGCAATTTTCCAAATGATTGTCTGTCTTGAAAACTAGTTTACATAATCATTAACTATATACTGCACAAGAAGAGGAACAAAGTAGCTAACTGTTTGGGGGATTGAATCCTCCATGAAAATAGTGGTAGAGGACTTCCTCTGCATATTACAGTAACCTACAGAATATTATTATTATTATTACAAGCAACTCCAAGGAGTCTATAGACTCATCAAGGGAGGCCCTAATATCATGTCAACTATTCGACATTCACACAGTATCTATCATACTTCGCCTTAAACTCATTTACAGTCATGAACACCCACAACAGATTCTGGCAGCTTATTCCGCTCATTCACCACCCTCCAAGTAAAAAACCTAGCTCTAACAAACTTGCTAACCACACTCTCACCCAACTTCCATGTATGGCCCCTAGTTCTATTCTCAATCATATCACCCCCTTTTCCACCTATCAACCAATTTCTGCAACCCATAAATCTTCAACCTATTATCATCTTGGTCACTCATCTCTGGATCCTCTCCACCTCCTCCCCATCCATAAGAAACCTAGGTGACCAAATCTTGGCACAGTAGTCGAGATAGGGTCTTATCAAGGCTCGATACAGAGGAACAATAACCTGTTTGTCTCTGCTTGTTAAAGTATTTTCCAGAAACCAAGTGATTTGATGAGCTGATTTAACCACTTTTGTGATGTGCCCCCTAAACTTCAACTCCCTATCCACCAACACTCCTAAATCCCTGGCCTCGTCAATCTCCTGGAGTACAGTTCCACCAATGTCATATACCGCTGCTAATCTTTTCACCCCAAAATGCATAACCTTACATTTTGCCACATTAAATTGACATCCATTCTCCTTAGCCCAGTCCTCCAAACTATCCAACTCCTGCAAAATGTTGACATCCTGTGCATTTACTATTGCTCTACCCAACTTTGCATCATCAGCAAACAAATGAACAGTTCCTCTCAGATCCTTTCTATATTTCCTATAGTTAATGAACAAATTAAACAGTAGTGGTCCAAGAACAGAACCCTGCAGCACACCACTAGTCACAGGCCGTCTTTTGGACTCTACTCCTGAATAAAGGACTCTCTGATATCTCTCCATCAACCACCCTCCCTATATCCATCCCCATATGCTGCAGTTTACTGATTAGAATTCCATGTGTTATCCTGTCAAAGGCCTTAGCAAGGTCCAGTAGAATCACTGTAAATCCATTACCCTTATCTAGTTCAGCCATCACTGTGTTGTTATAAAACATGAGCAATTTACTGAGGCATGATCTACCTTCACAAAACCATGCTGTCCCCCATACAGTATCCCATTTCCATCTATCCAATCCTGTATTTTCCTGTTGGCAACGATTCCTGATATGCTGATCGGTCGGGAATTTACAAGAGCAGTCTTGGAACCTCCTTCATGCAGTGGAACTATTTTCCTCTCTTTCCAGACCCAAGACTCAAATTTAAAAAAATGGTCAAGGGCACTGACGATTCTTTAGCCGCTTTCCGTAAGACACGAGCTGGTATACCATCCAATCCCACAGATGTATTGATATTGGGGTTTTGTAATAGACTATTCACCTCCACTTCATTCACCACAATTCCCGTATAAGCTGTTGGTTTTTTCATTCCTGCAATGTCACCACCTGGATGATATACTCTTGCAAAGTGCTCGGTCAGTAATTCCACTATATCAACTGATTTGGTTACCTCCCTACCATTGGCATTCTTTAAAATCATTCTGCAGTATACATTTTTTCTTTTTACTTGCAACATATTGAAAAAAACTGTTTGGGATTCTCTTTAGCCTGCATGGCTAATGTTCTTTTATAATCCACTTTTGCTTTTCTATCCATACTCGTTACTCTTCTGGCCTGTACTTTATACCGTTCATGTGCCTGCCCTTCACCTTTCTCCTTAAATTCCCTCCACAGTTGTTTCTCTTTTTGCAGCTGAAGCTTAATGGTGTTATTCATCCATTTAACCCCTACTTGATTTATTATTCGGACTCTGACTATATACCTAGAGTCAGTTTGCCTCCTGCAAACACTTCTTACCGCCTCCCATGCACTATCAACATCCAGCCCTTGCAGTTTTACATGCCATGGCACTGAACCAATCAAACTTCTAAGCCCGATATTCCACAAATATCTGACCACTTAACATTAACCTATTCTAATCTGTCATTTAGCTTGTTGCTGAGTGACCAGTACAGCAGAGAGACTGTTTATAGTATAATATTTTGTAAGGAAAATGAAATGCATTGTTCTTACAGCAAGTTCCTGAATATTCAAAAAAAAAGTAATATTTTGGAGACATGTAAATCTTCAAAGTTTGTGTTGTTTATGCACTTATCATATAAACAACATAAGCATGAAGACTCAAGAATGAATTAAAAACCTTTTGAAACTTTTCTAATAATATAGTGCATAATGACATCAAGAACTGAATCCACGTAAACTAAGATTACCTTTATATATATGTAATACTTATGTTTAATGATCTGTATTCTTAAAGACTACCTAAACACAATTTCCTGTTTGTGAAACAAGTACATATACGTAGCACATGTATAACAATTCCAAGAGAGCTCATTAACTTAAACTTTTCAGTTGTTAATGTGCATATATTTAACAAAAACTTATTTCAATGTTTTTAATGAAGATTGTTGTGTTTTAAAAACGAGTGCCCATTTCTTTATACTGACAAGGATTTACTTCCTTTCCAAAACAGGTATAAACAAATTCAAGGTTGCCCAAAGTTATAGTATTATTTCCAAGACTTATTACAGCATTAAAAATCATCTATACTGAATAGAATAAATTGCTTATCAAGACATTCATATGTAACAGGTAGGACTTCACTTATATGTGAGACTGTACTTCATGCATAGACACTCAAATTTATTTATAAATTTGAGTCTATGCCCCCCCCCCCCCCCCCAATAGCTGTTACAAAGCAAAAGTGACATTCTAAAGGAGTGTATGCATGTACATATGTATTTTAGGAATATAATGACTGATGATAACCTGTGAATAAAACCTAGACACAAATATATTTCTGAATGAATACTTTATATTGCACTTCTAAGAAGATAATAAAGCATAAAGATTTCATCTTTTAATTTGTTCTTTCATATAACAAATGGTCAAATTCTGTAACTGAACAACATATATAATTTTTTTTTCCCGTGCTGACTTAAACATATACCAGATATATTTACACCTAACAGAAATATATTTTAAGTGAAAAAAAAAAACAAACCAAAAAATATATTTTTTTTCCCCACATTAACTTAAACATATTGCAGATATCTTATATTTACAGCTAACAGAAATATATTAAGTGAAAACAAAATGTGTGTGTGTGTGTATATATATATAGATGTGTATTTACACCTAACAGAAATATATTAAGTGAAAACCAAAAATGTGTATATATATATATATATATATATATATACAAATATTTACATTTTATCATTCTTAACCCTAGAACATGAATGCCAGAACATTATTCATTAGCATCACTGCTAGAAAGTTTTATTTAAAAGAACATCCTAGTTTTTTTTTCTTTCAAAATTCTCCATTTACTATTTTGTTTTGAGTACAGTTTATAAACCTACCTTGTTATGACTTTTTTTTTGACATTCAATGCATAAATTTGCCTTTGTTTTATCTACACTATATAGAATGGTTGTACTTGATGCAGTAATGGCCAAGATATTCAAGAATATCATCAAAATTGGTACATTGGTTTTGTTTACTTGTTTATCAGTGTCTGACGCATTCAGATGTATGAAATACTCAACATTAATAAATAGGGCTCATCAGTTGTAGTAGACACATAAATTAAATAAGCACTCTATAAGGCACTAGAAAACAAACAAAATGACCGTTGAGCACAATAACTAGACGCCACTTGGAGATGATAAGAATTTCAACAAACCAAGTACTGAAAAATATTAGCCGACCTGACATCAGTTTTTATGACAGTGTTCTAGTTCTAGGGTTAGATACTGCTAAAGCATTTGACATCCTTGTAATCTATATATCATTAATTACTTATTATACCTTAATTAGTGGATTCTTTGTTAAATGTTAATATAAAAATAAATAAAATTTTGTAGAATGGGGGAAATTAAAGGGAGGAAAGTTGTTACCTGCAACAGTTTTTTTTTATTCAACAATGCCAAATGAACATCTAATTATAGAAAACCTGGATATTTTAATATTTTACTTCATTTAATCCTCTATAATTATTATTTTGTTACATTTCAATATCAGATTTTAAGTTATAACTCATAATAAATCGAAGGAACAGACACGCATATCTTAAATTTAAATTCCTGATATCCTACAAAATAGGATTCACATCAGAAATTTAATGGATTGCTGAAGTTTGATCAATAATTAATAACTTTGAAGAATATTCTTAAATCTCATGTTTTCCTAACCAAAATTACATATTTAAAATACTATTTTTTGTTATACTGAATGAATTATTAATTCCTAAATTATGTACATCTCCAACTCATATCTTTGGTTTCTATTAATAATAATTTACATAAATAATATAGTAAAAAGTTTTGATTATATTTAATAGTATTTATCTGACTAGGAGATACAGAAATTTCCTGATCAACTTATAATTTCATACATTATAATTACTGATAGATATGTACATAAATAAATAAATAAATAAATAAAAATGTGTCTGCATTTTCCTGATACAGGAAAATGAAGTACTGACACATTAATAATTAACTGCTGAAATGGAATGTAGTAACTTATAAATATAACAGATATAATCTATAATTTTATATCATGCCAAAAAATAATTTACAACCTACAAAGTTAACAAACAGAACTAAAACTTGGTCCCCTTGTAATATACAATTCTCCATATGGCTCATCTTGAGTCAGCTCTACAGCCTGTTGCTTCTTCAGGACTAGGAAGGTATAAAATTTCTGTGCTACCTAAAAAAAAAATACAATACACATCAGTATATCAGATCATTTATAGATTTTTGGACACTTTTATACACTACAGTGCTAATTTAAAAACCAATACTGTACAATGTTTTTGAGTCAAGAATAAACATGAGACAGATGAAATGGGATACAATATTTAGTTGCTGAAACGTTGCTAAAAGCCTAGGAATTGAACAGTGTTGACTGAAATATTTAGGAAAGCTAGCTTAGCAAGTAATTATGGGAAATCATTATGGAATTTAATTCTTAAAAAATGAAAAATAATTTTAAAAATTCACAACATATACAGATTTAAAACAAAAACTTCTGGGGGAAATTACTACCTCAGTATGAGATAGAAAGATCATACTCGTTAAGAGTTTGTGACACCCAGTGCCTTACAGAAGAGATACTGGCCATAATCACATGGATTAGGAACCTCCAGATGAAGTTCATTCATTCATCCCTACTTTTTTTTTCCCACATGACCATCTTGGTCTATTTCAACTTCCACGTCATACACTACTTATAACAGAGGATGTGATTACACTGCCTGGGAGGTAGCCAGGCATATGAGAGTTATAATGAAAGAATTACAGGGTGTTCGGGATAAATTTGACATATTTATAATTAATTATATTTTTCCGTAAGTTACATGTATTAACACACACTTCTCTTCATTTAAAAGTTTGGACCCTTCTTCATTCATATACAAGATGTCAGAAAGGATGGATAGCTGGAACCCACCTGAATCATGGAAGAGAATAACTTGTATCATGATGATTCGTGCCCGCCATCAAAATAAGGATATTACGACTGCTGCCCAATGCTCCCTGAATACAGTAAAAACAATCAGGCATGAACTAGAGACTTGCAATGGTGACTACGAGGATGTAGCAAGAAGAAAGATCCCTAGCAGACGATCTGATTGCGTTCGTACAGCAGAATTCCTCGCAAATCTGCAGGAACAGGTGTTGAAGAACCCTGGCATTGGAATTCGGGCTTTGTTCGTGGAGTTGCTAACTACTCAAGCCCTGGATAACAAGGGTAGCCAATGGTAGGCCGTATGTATGGCAACAGGATTCGGCCCCTTGCCACACCTCTGGGAAAAGTCAAAAATGGTTGTCTGAAAATTTCTACGACTTCACCAGTCCAAATGTTTGGCCTCCAAACTCCCCAGACCTTAACCCCATGGATTATTTTGTATGGGGCGCAGTTGAAAAAGACACCAATCGCACTTCCAGTAATACAAAAGCCCAGTTAATGGATAAAATTAAAACAGTTTTTGCGGCCCTTCCCAGGGAGACTGTAGCATCAGCTTGTTCGAGGTTCCGAAGCAGAATTGAAGCTGTGATCGATGCTAATGGTGGTTATTTTGAGTAAATCTTGTTGATAGTATTGTAATTAACTCTGCCTGTAATGTTTTTTTGTCAATTCATTAAATTTAATAGATACAAAGAAGATTTTCTTTTTCCTTACGAAACTGTCAAATTTATCCCGAACACCCTGTATATTATATGGGTGCAGGACTGTGCAGGGTGAGGTGAAAAGACACAGACACCAAAAGTAAAGGGGCCTCTGTATGTATTATGTTCTTATCAGGATTGACAAAGTAGTCTTTACATAACAGCACATTATCTGCATTTATAACTGTCATACATTTTATTATAGCCTTGCCATCCATCAGTCATAATAACAATGTCCCTGGAACATGCAAGAAATTATATTATTATTACTATTACCCAAGACCCCCATGGAGTCAAAGATTCATCTAGGAGGTCCTTTTATCATACCCACAGTTCATCATACTGTGCTTTAAACACACTCCAATTCTCTGCAGATACCACACTTTCATGCAAGGCATTCCAATCAGTCACAACTCTGCATGAAAAAAACCTGCTTCTCACACCCTCTTTATACAGTTTCCAGGGATGACCTCTCGTTCTCCCCTGATCTCCCACTATTTTCTGTAGAACCTCTCCATCATTGATCCTATAACAACTCCTTACTAACTTGTAGGTCTCTATCATATCTCCCCTCTTCCTCCTGTCCACCAGACTCTACAAGTTGCATCTTCTCAATCTTTCCTCATGCTCGACATTCCAGAGGTTAGAAATTAGTCAGTCACCTCTAGACCCTTTCCAACATCTCTTCATCCTTTTGAAAACCAGGTGACCAAATCTGGGCACAATAGTCCATGTGTGGCCTAATCAAAGCCTTATACAATGGAACAAGAATCTCCCTACTTCTACAAGTCAGTGTGCTTTGCATCATTCCCAGAAGCCTTTATGTTGCCTTCAGAATTTTGGTTATGTGTCCCCTTTCTTAGTTTAATCTTTTATCCAAGTGTAAGGAAACAAAGCTTACGTGTGAAGTAACTTCACGAGTAGATAACTGGTATATATAGGCTAATTACTTCACATTACTTGCCTTAGTATCCCATAATGCAAAACACATATCCTTACAGACATGTATTAGAGAGAGATGTTGAAGTTAGCTTCTATATACGAGTTATCCACTTGTGAAGGTACTTCACGTGCAAACTTTGTTGGCTTACACCAGGATAAAGGATTAAGCCAAGCATTCCTTGGCATCTTTAATTTATAGTATAACCAAATGGAAAAAACTTTCAACAGAACATGATTTATCTTTAAAAAGATGAGTTTTATCAATTTTCACAGTACATCTTTAACCTATAGCCTAATATTACCACTAGTCATAAAATCATTACATTTTATTCTATAATCCACAAATGCTTTTGACTGTTTTAATATCATGGTTTGATTCCCACTGTATACAATTTTCTTCTATAGAAAGCAACTATTAAGATGTAAAGAAATGTTTTGCTCGATAGAACAAAAAAATGTTCCTTAAAATATTGATAAATCTCAACAGGACTTCCTCACAGTGTGGCAGACACATCAGTTTCTTCATGCATGAAACTAAATAGTGAACAGCACTTGTTATACTATACTTATGGAGCTGACTACTATTTGAGATTAAAACAAAAACTTGAATAATATTAAAATTCTACCTTTACATTATGGTCATCTTCATGAACATATACACCCTACATTACAGCAACATGCCATAGTAATTAATAAAAAATATAATAAATGAATAAAATTAAACAGAATAAATAACAAAATTAACAAAATCCAATTAAGATTAATAAATAATTAATTACATTAGCCATTAGAATATTCTTATTTATGATATCTAGGTCTTAAACCTTACTTTGTCTTTATATTGCTGTATTCATTCATTGGTTTGATCTGGTATTTAGCCTAGCATCCTTTTTATATATGTAATATGGGGAGGGAGTAAACAACAGGATCTTTTGTTGGCTCCCCCCTTTTAAGTTGCCATTATCTGGTATTGATTTTAATTATTTCTTTTGTTGAAGAGATCAGTATCATCCTAAGTGAAGTGGTACTCCAGGCAATCTGAGGATGTGCATTGTTATCATGGCTGTATATATGTTGGAGATTTTTAGCCCAACATTTTTGTTTATTTTGGTTGTTTTATGAATCTCTCATGTGTCTGTTTAAATTTTCTTTCATACCATGTTCTTGTGTGATGCAAAAGTTGAGTTCCTTTCTAATCAATCCTATGGAATGTCTCCATGCTGAATTAGGCAGATATGCTTTGTTTTTTTTCTCCTGAACTTGTCCAGTTTTGCCAATGCATGAACAGTTGCAAGTACATTTAATCCAGTATTCTCTAGGACATAGAGGGAGTCTTTAGATGTGGTGAATAAATGTTAGTTTCCTCAGAGGTTAAATGGTAGCTTTTTATGTTGTATCTCTTTAGATTTCCATTTATTTTTTTATGATAGACCTTTAATAATATATAAGAGATGGATATTTGCTGAAATTACTTTTGTTTTTATGTATTATTTTTTGGTAGAGTCTTTCACAAGTGGAAAAACTTTCTACAACTCTCTCTCTAATCCAGAGTATTTTAACCACTTTACCGTCCATTATGGATCAAAAACGCATCCGCATATGCTTCGTATCCATCACATATTTCAATGTAATATCAATGGTATTACAATTTTAATATGCACTTTGCATCCATGGAAACTTGGATGTATATATATATTATGTCCTGGTAGCATGGTTAATAGTATGGGAAATATATGACTTCAGCATTAACTTTGGTATTTCTTTTTTGGCTCTTCAGGATCTGACTAAAGTCCTCAATAAAGATCAAAACTAATCTGGGTAGTGGGCCCTTAGCAATATACACTTCATAAAGGAAGCATTCTTTTTTCATTATGAGATTACTAAGGCAACTGATAGGAAGTCATCAGCCTCTACATACCAGTAGCTTAGTCTTGAAGATACTTCAGTGGCTAAAATTAAACGAAAACATAATTTCTTGGCAAGTTCAGTTTTATCCAGCACATTGTCAATATTATTTTTTGTTACACTGTTTTTAACAATGGTGGTTCTAATCCACTGCAGTTCTTTTTTGAAATCATCATCATTTGAGCCTAATTGTTATTGCTCTTTTTTTTTTTTTTTAGGATATTTATTATCCCTAGTCTTTGCATTGGGTGGTAGTGGTAGGAATCTATATGTACATTCAACTGTTTTAAGGGAACATGTGTACTAGACATATTTACAGATTTACACATGTAGAAAGAATATCGAATTTTATTCGAAAACTCCGATATTTCATTAAAGGCAACATGGAATAACACTGATAACTACATTTAAAATGAATCATAAGAACGAATCATGTAGCATGCTTACTTGCTCATGTGTCGGCCAGGATTACACTATTAGACAAAGGAACAATTGTAAAAGTTGGAAGTTTTTCTACTTGGTTATACTATAAATTAAAGATACCAAGAAATTATATATTTAGTTTAATCTTTTATCCAAGTGTAAGCAAACAGTTTGCACCTGAAGAAGTATTTTCAAGACTGAGGCAACTTGTATAAAGAAGCTAATGACTTCACATCACTTGCCTTAGTATCCCATAATAACACAGCACATATCCATACAGACATGTATAATGCTATGCATTATGGGAAAGGTCACTACCAGGACCTGTTTCGACCTTTATTTAGGTCTCATCATTGGGAGCCAGACCCAGGTAATACAATCACAATGCTACTGGCTGGATGGGTGAAGCAAACATGCTTTTCATATTCCCCTTTGTCTGTAAAAGAAATTTTGTGGATGGGGTATTATTGAGCTTTACGCTTGCCCTATGGAGGCAGTGAGTTTAGCTGCGTGTTCAGCTGGGAATAGAATTAACGAATTAACTTGGGTCTTTTGTATTTGCAGTATACTCTGCTTCATTGTAGTTGGCAACTTGTTTGATCAGCGAGTTTGGGTGATTGCTTGTCTTGGTAAAGAACTTTTTTGCTAGATCATGGAGAAGGGAAGAGATATATGGAATGCTGACTTCTCTATAGATCTGGGCATTTCTAATAAACTATGGGACATCCAAAATCATCTGCAAGCACTTGTTCTGATTCTTTGCATTTTTAAAATGCCTGTTGTGAAGTATGGCTGCATGCTGGAAAAGCATAAGTGATAACCATCTGATAGATCAGCAACTTATTTTGAGTGTCTAGTTTGCTGCTGTGGTTGATCATGGAGTAGAGTTGAGCTATTACTTTGGATGTCTTTGAACCTATGAGTTTGATGTGAGTGTTGAATTGGAATTTTTTTTTTATCTAGCTGCACTCAGAGATATTTGGCTTCTGTCTGTCATGGAATCTTTTCTCCGAATAGGTGAATGTTATCTGTGCTGGGAACCTTCCTTCTGGAGAATAGTATGGCTGAGCTGCTTTTGTGTGGGTTTACTCGGATCTTCCAATTTGCCAACCATTTCTCCAGTGTATTGATACTGCCTTGAATTGCCAGACTGGGGCTGAGAGATCTAGCTAGTATTGCTGTATCCTTTACACACAGGGCTGTGATGGTTGTTCTTGGGTTTTGTGAGATGTCTGCTATATAGATTGAGAATAGAAGAGGGGTCAAAAGGCAGCCTGTGGCACACCTTCTAGGATTTTATGCCTGGATGAAGCCATTCCATTTAATTTCATATCTATCATTGAGGTATGCTTTGCTTAATTTTATTGGCATATTAGTTACTATAAGTTTATAGAGAAGGCCCTGGTGCCAGACCTTGTCGAATGCTTTTGCCACATCAACAAATACTGTGGTTGTGTGTATGTTCCAATTAAAGCCATTTGTGTTGTGTTCAACCAATCTGTGTATTTGTTGCACTGTGCTGTGATCTTTATGGAATCCGAATTGTTCATCTGGGATTATTCCAAGCTTATCTGTTGTTGCTTGTAGTCTTGAGAGGATGACTTTTTCAAGGCTGGATAGAAAGCTAATAGGGCTGTAACTTTGAGGAAGTTGGGGGTTAATTCCTGGCTTTTTGAGAGGTATGACAGCAGTTTTCCAAGATATGGGAAAGTGCTGGTATCTTAAAAGTGCGTTTGTTATATTAACTAGATGAACTATGGCCTTTCTTGGAAGTAACTTAATTATTCTATTGGTGATGCCATCTGTGCCTGGAGCCTTTTTGTTGTGCAAATGAATTATGATGTTGATTATTTCTGCTGGAGTAGTAGAGATGATGAGTTCTGAGTTATCCATAGGATATCGTAAGGTTTTTTTGACCTGTTGGTGAACTTTGTAGATGAGGTTAATATTTAAGTTTTCATACATAGACTGCATTGTTCTTCCAGGTTATCAATTAGAGCTTCTGCTTTTTCTTTGTCAGTATGTGCAGTTCCATGCTAGGTCTTCCTGGGGGATAGGGGGTTGTCTTTTGGTGCAAAGGATTCTTAAGAATTTCCAGATTGAGTGATCCTCTGGATTAATAGTTTGGATTCTCATTCATGATTACAGTGTTTCTGAAGAGCATTTCTAACTTGCTTGTTTAAATCGTTTTGTTCTGTGGGGCTCTTTTGTTGTTGTGGTATCTCTTTCTGGCTTTGTTTTTTGTTCTGATTAGGCCCATGATTTCCTCAGGAATCTGACTGGTCAGGTGGATTTAGTGACTGATGCTATTGCTTTGTTGATTTGGCTTTTAAGTTATTCATGGCTTTGTCTATCTCATCTTTTTTGTGGATGACTGGTGAAGGGCCAATGTGCTCCAGGAGAATTTCGGAGAGCTTATCCCATGCTATAAAGGATGCTGGGGGAAGAGTTGATCTTGCATACCTAGTTTATGCTGGATGGGGTTGTGATCTGATGATAGCTTGTTTATTGTTTCCAGTTGATGTTGATATCTGATGTTTCTGAGAACGATGATGTCTAGTACATCTGAACTCCCTGATGGATTGTAATGGGTGGGCTCGATGGGTCCAGCTACAACTGCAGAGTTGAGTGTTGTATAATTGTGTAAAGTGCGGCCATTTTGTTAATGGAGCTAAACCAAGCTGTATGCTGCTTGGCATTTAGATCTCCGGCTATGATAATGGAGTCTGTGGAACCAAGGATGGAATCCAGATCAGATGTAAGTATGAGGATGCTTGGTGGATTGTATGCTGCATAAATTTTGATTCTGTTGGCATTGTTAGTGTGAATTTCTATGCTGGTTATCTCTAGGTTCATGGTTTGTGGGTTGGTTATGGCATTATGGCTTAGATAGTTTTTGATGCATATGGCTGTGCCTCCTCCACTTGAGCTAAGTCTGTCAGTTCTGTACATTGAATAGTTTTGAATCGTTAGCTGGTCTGAGGTGTGTTTCATTGATTAAAATAATGTCTGGATTATATCTGTGTGTAAACTCTTGTAGTTCCAGTATCTTGTTGGACAGACCATTGGCATTTCAGGCTATGATCATGAGGGAGTTCTGTTTGAATTTGCTTCTATTCATGACTGAGGGCTGTTAGAATTGATTGGGTTTCTTGAAGGAATTTTATGGACGATGGCGAGGACTGGTTTTACTGAATTCCTGTTACATGGTAGCTAGAGAGGCAGTTAATATTGATGTTAGGTTGGGGCTTGCTTGCCCTTGAGATGCAGTAATCTTTGTTCATACAGCTTCAACATATGTTTTGGTTATGGTTGCAGGTTGCTTTCTTTCCTGAGTTATCAGAGTTGAATTTATTTGAGCTGGAGAGTTCTTGGTTGCTTCAAGCATCATTGCAGGGGGGAGGGGGGGAGTTTTTAATGACCTATGGTTTTTTGGATGGATAATGCACCCCTTGTAATTGGTGGGATGAAGTCCTCCACAGTTAGTGCATCTAGCTGGTATGGATTTTGGCTTGGTGCAAGTGATGGTCTGACGGCTTCAGACATCTGTAATCTGCTTTACATATATTTTGGGCATGGCTAAACTTTTGGCATCTATGGCACTGCCCTGTTGATGTCTTCTTTCTGAGTGGCTCTGTTGTAATTCTAAGACCGCAGATAGTTGTCAACTTATAGATCTTCTGAGTACTGGTAATTTTGACCAGTACAAGTGGCATTGGTCTTTTGTCGGATCTGAGCATCCTGCTCGCTTTAATTGGGGTCATACCCTGATTGACGAGGTCTGCATTTATTTCTTCAGGAGTGATGCCCACAGAAACCGCACGGAGCACCCCCTTCAGATTTCTTTCGCTGGGTAAAGTGAAGGTATGGTAGGGAAGCTTTGTGTTGTCCATCAATTTTATCATCTTCCTAAAATCTGAGACAGTGGCAGGTTGGATTTTCACCCCCTCATCCGTATTTTTAGTCCAGGAGTATGTGATGTTTTGTTTCCTGAGGGTTTGTGAGACAGAGATCCACTTTTCCTTGTCCAGTAATATGACAGGGGAGACCTTTTCCTTGTTACCCAGGACTACTTGTGTTGGCGAGTCCTCGATCATCTGCTGTTCTGTGCCTTTTATTTGTGTGTTCCTCCTGGGAGTCTTTGATGGCTGAACAGCTGTGACCTTCATCCTCATCATCTAGGTCATTAGTCTGTGCATACAGGTTTAAAAATCCTGGCCACTCAGACTCAAACTTCTTTACTAGTTTCTTGAACAGGTCTACCGCTGGCTCCCTGTTCAAGTTCTTAATTAAATCAATTATGTTTTCCATGATGAACATCTGGCAACAGCCGGTTGGAGCTGTTTCCGGTCTTACGAGAATTTGTGGGAGACTTCTCCAATAATCCAGTAGACTCTTGCGAGAATCTACTAGCAAGTGTATATCCAAAAAGACCTAGTATTTGGGGATGGAGTGTCATGTACTTGCTTTGCCACAACTCAAAATCCTACCTCCCTAAGAAACCAAATAACCACCAATGGTCTTCATTTCAGGTGGGGCCTACATGGCCATTTGATCTCGTGCACTTTTCGTGCAGAGGGGGACACAGTAGGTTTCAAGTTGTGTCAGCACCAGTGCAATGAGAGAATCACGAAACACCTTTGGAAGTAAAACCTAGTTGAATGCAGTAATTTCACTCAAATCCAACAAATATCAAGAACAAAAGCTGAACACGTCAATCATCAAAATAATCTCAATTATGAATGAATACTTCGGTGATACTAAGGATGAAGTAATGCAGAAGTCATTTTCATATGCGAGTGGCCAAAAGGTATCACACCTGATTATTAAAATACTCTGGATTAGAGAGTGTTGTTGGAAGTTTTTCCACTGGGTTATACTATAAATTAAAGATACCAAGAAATTATATATTCAAGAATAAGCAAACAAAGTGTGAGCCCGAAATATTTTCAGGAGTGGAGCAACTTGTATATAGAAGTCAATGACCTCACATCTCTTGCCTTAGTATCCCATAATGTAAAGCACATATCCTTGCAGACATGTATAATGCTATGTATAATGCATACATTATGGGAAGTGTCATTACCCAGACTGGTTTCAACCTTTATTGAGGTCTCATCAGTGGGAAACAGACCCAGAAGTGACACTATGCACAACGCTACTGGGTGGATGGGTGAAGCAAATATATCGCTTCTCATATATAACTTCTATATCCCAGTTGCTGTAGTCTTGAAAATACTTCAGGCACAAACTTTGTTTGCTTACACATGGATAAAGGATTAAACTAAGTATATAATTTCTTGGTATCTTTAATTTATAGTATAATCAAGTGGAAAAATTTCCAACAACTATCTCTAATCCAGAGTATTTTAATAATAAGGTGTGACACCTTTTGGCTACTTGTATATGAAAATATGACTTTTGCATTACATCAACCTTAGACCTCTGGGTCTGGCTCCCACTGATGAGACCTCAATAAAGGTCAAAACAGGTCTGGGTAGGTGACCTTGCACTTGGATAAAGGATTAAACCAACGTATATAGTTTCTTGGCATCTTTAATTTATAGTATAACCAAGTGGAAAAACTTCCAACAACCTCTTTTCCAAGCATCTCAATCCAAAACCATTTAAATGAAGTCCATCAGGCATACATGGATCCTTGCGTTCATCAAATTCACTCCACACTATTCATCCTGCAGAATCATCTCATTAGCATAGGCAATCATAGCCCTTCTCAATTCTTTACCAAGGCACCAGACTCACAATTTTTACTTTCTTACTCTTAATTTTTTCTTCTTCTAACAACTCTCATATCTTCTCTCATTGCATATTTCTCACGTCTCAAATCATTTGTACTTGCCAAAACTATTAACTTGCTCTCTTCTTTTTTCTGTGAGCTTACAGTTTCACTAACATCCTTTATCTTTAAACCTGGAAAGCATGCTTTTGTTACTTTCTCATTAAGTATAACCTCTTAATCATCAAGTCCTCATACAACGCTATCTATTTTCTTCCAGTTGAGTGATGATCAGTTATTTTGGTAAAATAGATTGCAGAGGATACCTCATAGGTCATAACTTACTGATATTGCCATCTACGAGGGTGGTCTGAAAAGTTTTTGGCCTAAAAATAAAAGAAAAAACGAATTTATAATTTCAAAATTATTTTTATTTTTCAACATAATCTCCCTTAAGACTAATACATTTATTTCAGCTCCAGCGCCATTATCTGTCCCTGTAGTGGTTCTCAGTAAGATCTGCAAAATACCCCTGTACAGCTGCAATCACCTCTTGATTTGAAAAAAAAAAAAAAAAGTGACCAGCGAGGAAGAGTTTTAGTTTTAGGAAGAGAGAGAAGTCAGGGGGAGCCAAATTTGGGCAATAGGTTGGATCAACAATTCATAGTGCAGATATATATCAATTCATAAGCACCTCCGTAGCCAACTGGAAGAACGATGGTATGTCGCGCCCTTTGATTAGAAAAGGCCTAAGTTCGATTCCCGTCATGACGGGAGGAATCTTTATATGGACTTTTTCAATTGAAGGCGAGTTGGCTGATCTCATACGGGAGTAGCAGGGTTTTTTCTCATGGAAACTCGGGTTTTTCATCCCACATACAGACAAATTGGCCCTTTAGAACACACACACACACAATTTACAGACAAAAATACTAGCTGTGGTGGTGGTTGTGGGCACTAGATGGCGTTGATGTAGGTGATTGGTAGTAGAAGTTCGGTGTAGTAGTGGAGACAGAGTGTTGTATAGTAGGTGTCCTCCCGCGATGAGTCTTCAGACTCCCTGGAGGTGTCACGAATGATAATAATAATAATAATAGATCCCTAATTTTTTCATTCCCAAAACTCCAGTGTGAGCAGATGCATTATCCTGATGAAAGATGATTTTTTTCTTCTGCAAATCTGGTCTTTTCTCATAAATTTTTTCATCTAGTCTGGTTAAAAGATCAGAATAATATTCCCGGTTATTGTTTTACCCTTTTCAAGATAATTAATAAACAAAATGCTTTTAGCTTCCCAAAACACCCGATGGAACTGACTTTGTCTTCCTTGGCGTTGAACAACTGGCTTCTGTCTACTGTTTTGACTGGTGTGTAATGGTGAATCCAAGTCTCATCCACAGTAATAAATCGACACACAAAATCAGTTTTATTCTTGTTAAAACTCCAAGCATGTTCAGAGATTTTTACATGAGTGCATTTTTGATCTGCTGTGAGCAAGCGAGGCACGCATCTTGCGCAAAGCTTTTTCATTTGCAATTCTTCATGCAAAATATATCCTAAACGTTATTTTGAAATGCCTATAGTCTCAGCAATTTCACGCACTTTGACTCGCCGGTCATCCAATACCATATTGTGCACTTGATCAATGATTTCTGGTGTTGTTACACTTTTTTGGATGTCTTTTGCATTGATCATCTTCACCACTTACTCTTTTGTTTTGCTTGATAAAGCAATATAAGAAGAAATATAAGAAAAGGAAAGAGGTTTCTTAAGAAAGTAATGATATGGTATCATTGCAAACCATTGCTTAAGGTTATCATAATTACTTATTTGTATGTGCACATATAATCCTTTTTTAAATGAGAATTACATGTTGGCCACCTTTGTTAATACCAAATAATCATTATCTCCAATTGGGGACAAGGTTATGAGAAAATCCTAAGTCCATACATTGAATCCCCTACAGCAAGGTAATATACTTCAGTAGCTCCATAAATAATGTTTTCTTACCATCATATGCACCTTTTTGCTTCCAGTCTGTGTCTTCATAATTAAAATCTACATACAGTAGTCCTCCCTTATCTGCAAGTGATATGTTCAAAGACCCCTTTCCCTCTGCAGATACCTGAAATTGCAGATAGTACCGAACCCTATATACACTATGTTTTTTTCCTATACAGGCACAGTAAGAGATTAACAACAATAACTACAATAATAAAATAGAACAATTATAACAGTATACTGCAATAAAAGTTATGTGAATGGAATCTTAGCAACCTTGGCACACTTTATTATTATTTATTATTTTATAAAGTTGATGTATATTTTCACTTAAAAGGAAGCACTTTACAGCTTCTCTTTGGCATATCCAAATTGCCAGTATCACTACTCTTGTGCTTTGGGGCCATTATTAAGTAAAATAAGGGTTACTTGAACATAAAACCGAGAACTACTCAGAATTGCGCAGAATTTAAAACTTATGAAATACTGATTTCTAGAATTTTCCATTTAATATTTTCAGACAGTGACTAATGGGTGGGTGGGTAGCATATATGGTACAGCATGGGTACATTGGACAAAGTCCAGTGTACCTGTGAGTGATTCACATCCTCGGTGGGACGCTGTGAGATTTCATCAAATTACTCAGAATGGCACGCAATTTAAAATTTACAGATTGTTTATTTTTGGAATTTTCCATTTAATATTTTCGGACCAGGATTGATCACAGAAAGCAAACTCACGGATGGGGAGGGGGGGGGGGGAATAATCATTACTTAGCTGATGCTTGTTGATCTAATTTTTCAATATGTTTCATCTCCCTATCCGTTAATAGAAACAGATTATATAATTTATCCTCTTGTCTTTCATCTTACACTTGCCACAAATATATTTCCTATCATGATCCTGCTATTGTATGATTCTTCCAATATCAAGCATATTCCAATATCCTCACACCTATAATCCTACCTCCCTGAATATATGCTACATTCTCCTCCCTTGACCATATTGTCTTTGTCTATTAACAAGTCTCACTAATGCTTATATTTTTTTGGCCAAGTTCAATGGACTGAAATCCTCAAAACTCCTTCCTCTTATTCTTAATGATTTTGACATTTGTATACACAATTTGTATTAGCCCTTAGATGAGGGCATGGGAACACACAAGTACTTGTATCTTTTAACTATTTTCCCATTCCAATTAATAACCTAATACCTAATATACCTAATAACCTAATATACTATATTCTTCCTCATATCTCTTTCATTGCTATTTCTACCTGTATACCTCATTTCACCACATATCAGGTCATTCCTACAGTCTCTCTGAACAGTGTCATTCTCCAATGTGTACCACCTAGTGACATTAACTTGTCTATCTACAGTCTCCTATTCATGCTTTAACCCTAACATATTTTGTTTCCGTGATTCATTAGACACATTCCAATTCTCTCCAAATTAGTTTGAATGCAATTCCTATCCTACTGTTACAATTTCTTTACTTTCAGCTCATTCTATATATCTACATTACATGCAATTCCTTTTGCAAAACCTCTGCAGTGAATCATTCACTCCATAATGCCTTAAGTAGCTTCACAGATTTAGATTCCATTTTCCCTTCCCATGTGCCCTTTTCCATTTGTAAAAGGCCCCAAAACTTTAAATCTTCCATGATGAAATTTAAATCTTGACCTGCTCTCATGAATTAATTTGTCAATATATTTCATCTATGTTTTCCTGCACACTCTCCTTCTGTCCATTAACAGCAACCAACTACATATTTTGTTCGATTTACTTCTATCTCACATCAGATAACCTCATAATCCTACTGCTGTTTTCCTGCCGAGCTTCTACTTTATTGAGTGATATTCCAGTACCATCAGCAATATCCTCTTCCCATCCTGTTTTCTTTGCCCTCTTTGAATATAAAATACCTTATACTTTCTTCTCATGACCCTATCCTCCTCTATCAAAATCTCACTAACTGTCTATAATTCTTAGCCAAGTTAATTGAACCAACATCAAAAACTTTTTATTCCTATTCTTGATTCTTGCTGTACGAGGGATGTTTGATAAGTCCGTGCAAAGTCTAAGAGATGGCGCCACCAGTACGTATCGAGGTTATTTTTAGTTGCTGGCAACTGTTGGAGGATCACACTAAGTTTCAGTCAGATAGATCTATTATTCTGTGTTTGGCGTTCATTTGAATCAACCAAGTACCGTGATTTGTGAAATATGGATGAGAAAGAATTTCGTGTAGTGATTAAACATTACTTTTTGAAAGGCAAAACGCATCAGGAAACCAAAGCTAAGCTTGATAAACTTTATGGTGAGTCTGCACTTTCGATTAGAATGGTTTATAAGTGGTTTAGTAACTTTTGAATTTGCCATATGAGCACAAGTGAAGCTGAACGTTCTGGACACCCTGTTGAGGTCACTACTCCAGAAATTATTGAAAAAAATCTATGATATGGTGATGGATGATAGAAGAGTGAAGGTGCGTGAAATTGCTAAGGCTGTGGCCATCTCAAATGACTGCTTACATAATATTTTACATGAACATTTATATATGAGAAAACTATCCGCAAGATGGGTGCCACGTTTGCTCACACTGGATCAAAAGCGCCAACGTGTGAGCTGTTGCAAGGACAGTATGAAGCTATTTTAATGGAATCCAGAGGAATTTTTGTGTCATTTCATAACAGCGGACAAAACATGGATTCATCACTACCAGCCTGAGACCAAGGAACAGTCAAAACAATGGGTTGTGAGCACCAAAGAAAGCGAAAACTGTTCCTTCAGCAGGAAAGGTTATGGTCACCGTCTTGTGGGATGCTCGTGGCGTAATCTTCATAGACTTCTTGGAAAAGGGCAAAACAATTACCGGAGTGTATTATGTGTCTTTGCTGGATCATTTAAATAACGAAATAAAGGAAAAACGATCACACCAGGCAAAAAAGAAGATTCTTTTTCACCATGACAACGCACCCACTCACTCTTCTGCAATCATGACCAAAATTGTTCATTTTACACTACGAAGTCCTTTTGCATCTTCCCTACTCTCCAGATTTGGCTCCTCGGACTACTATCTGTTTCCAAACATGAAAAAATGGCTGATAGGAAAGAGAATTTCATAAAATGATGAGGTGATTGCCGAAACAACTGCCTATTTTGAAAAGTTGAACAAATCATACTATATGGATGGGATCAAAAAACTTGAGCATCGTTGGACTAAGTGTATAGACCTCAAAGGAGACTATGTTGAAAAATAAAAAATGTTTGTCACAAAAAAATTATGTTTTCTTCATTTTTGCATGGACTTATCGAACAACCCTTGTATAGGATCATTCCCTATTACACCTGTGATCCTCTGTATTCTCCAATATATCACTTCTTAAATCAACTGTGCCTTATCCACTTTTCATACCCTTACCCTCATACTGATTCCTTCCCTGACTCATCACAATTCAAGCACTCAGACAAATCATACTATACATGGCCATCTCAAATGACTGCATACATTTGAGATGTACGCAGTCATTTCTCTTTAGATGCTTAATCCTAAATGAGTTTGAATGCAATTCATCCTGTCAATGCAATTGTTTTCAAACTCATTCTAAACATCTAATTACCACACGCCATTCCTTTTGCACAACCATGGTAACAAACAGTCTGTTCTGTTCCTTTATCCTCATTTCCATTGTTAATATTAGCTTTCTTTTTTTCACTGCTAATTACAGTCATGCACCCACAAATACACTTACTTTTCACTGCTAAGCCATACTTGACTTCTGCATTTGCTTTCATTCATACCATTCAGTTCCTCTTCTCTCACATGCTCTATACATAACACTGACATCCATAAACATTTTTACATTGCTTAAAGAATACATATACTGTACTACATCTGACAAATCATTTGTAACTCACGGAAAAGGTTCTACTGCCATCACCACTGTTCATCAAACATTTAAATGGTACTTCAACATAACAATATGTTTCAGTACTTGTTTTATTCATTGATGATATGCTGTGCTGAGTATACTAAATTTTGATACAATTTTTGTATTCACTTGAAAACTACACACCCACAAATGTATGTATGATTTTTAGGTAATAAAGCATTTAACTACCATGGTTCAATGATGCCCTACATATAACCTCTTTGTTATATTCTTATAATGCCTGAATATGCACAGTGATTGGAATATGACTGATCTGACATGCATCTGGTCTTATTTTGTTCCTTCATCCCTCTGTTACAATTTAGTATACAGTGGGGCATGATCAAAGTTCTATTGCTCATGTTATTGTATGCATAAGAAATAAGCCTTTTTAGAAGCTTATGCTATTTTACAAGTTTTGACAAAGCATGTAAAATAGCAAATAGACTAGAATAGAATTTATGATGAATGTGAGTGTTACTGAAATTTATTGTCAAATACAGTTTTTATAGCAAAGCAACTGTAGACATAAGTACTGTATATCATTGAAAATGAAGAACAAGAAGCGGTGATGGCAGAATTGACATTAATGACTGATCATACAGTGGACATTAAATACAGTGGTATCTTGCTAATCTGAACCTCTTCAGTCCGAACTGCGGTTTGAAAGAAAAAAAAGTTTCATATTATTATTTTGTGCACTATTATTTTTATTTAATAATTATTATTTTAACTATTTTTATTTATTTTATTATTATTACAGTACAGTCTTTTTTTTTTTTCATACTGTCGATTGGACAGTTATATTGTATGCCTATTTTGATTTAATGTGGGTGTTCCCATTTGCTTTTTTTATACTGTACTGTATTGTAGGCATGAATCACCGAATTCGAAATCAAATCAGATGCTGAAATTATAAATATGACGCTACAGAATGAATTAGAAGACAATGATGACGATAAAGAACTCGAAGAAAAAAAAGTAAAACGTGAAGAGGCAGTTGACAGTTTTAATATGTGTATAGAATGGGCTAAGCAGAATGATATGCCATTTCAAAAATTTTATTGCTAATACAGCTCCAAGAAGAAGCATTCGAAAAAAAATTAGCTTCCAAGAAGCAAAAGAAAATCAATCTTTTTTTTTGTAAAAGAAATCTTTTTTTTGTATTATTTTGGAAAACTTTTTTTGTGTGTGTTGTGTACAAGAAAGTGATATTTTTTACTCAAATTAAGTTATGTACTGAACTATGCAATTTTATTAAATCAGAATCCTCAACAATGCAGCCACCTACAAGCTAAATGTTTTACTAAAATAAATTTGTGTACTGTATTATTTTTTTAAATTTCACATTACAGTACAGTAGCTTTTTCCTATCAGTTACTTCATTTATTTATAGAATTAAATTGATGTACCAGTCCACGCGGTTAGCCTAGTGGCTATGTACTTCACAACCATATGCCTAGGGAAGGAGTGTCCTAGGTTCGATTCCCGTTGGTGACGTGAGGAGCTGAAGGATCTTCCTCAGCCATAGCCAAGTTAGCCAGTCTTGGGCATGGACAGCAGGGTTTTTTCCTCAGTTTATTCTGGGGTTTTTCATCCCGCAAAGCAGGCAAACTGGCCTAGAGAACTTAACACTACAGGCCATAGGATATACCGGAGCATAGGGCTGACCACCTTATCCTGTAAACGGATTGAGGTCCGATGACCAATGAACCCTTGACACCGCAAGGTAAAAGAGGGTATAAAGAAGATGAGATGAGATGAGAATTGATGTACCATTAGAATCTGATTATTTTTGTCTTAACCGCTAGTTTTTGTCTCTAGGGGTGAAATTCGCTAATCCGAACGAGCACGGTTTTTGTTAGTTCGGATTAGCGAGATACCACTGTATTGCAAATGATAATTTCCAAAAAAAAAGTCAAGTCAAGCAGTCAATCAGAGAAAATCATAAAATAAGTGTTAGAGATCATTAGCCACTGAAACTGAACATTTGATTAGCAAGTTCTGTAAGTCAAACTGTTACAGAAGTAGCTTACAATAAAATGTGCAAAAATTAGGTGCTATGTCAGGTGACTAGCAAAATAAAACAGACAAGAATGGAAGTTTGTCACCAACTGCTTCAAGGTTACCAAAGGGATGGCACTGCTTTTCTTTTCTTCACAAAATTATGACTTGGAATAAAAGTCAGGTTCATTATTATGATCTTCAAATTAAAATTAAATCTAAGAAATATTGCCTCCTTATCTCAGTAAGAGTCAAAAAGGTCAGAACTCATGAAAAGAGCATGATGACTGTCTTCTGGGACAGCAAAGGTGTCATTTGCTAGGAATGAATGGTGAAAGTGACAAAAATAAATTTGCAGAACTATGTGAAGACCTTGAGAAAGCTGAAACAGCAAATTGTGTTTTTGCTGAGAAATAGAACATCTTCTGTAACATGAAGCAACATACAAGTGCATTCACTTTAATGGCTTTCAAAGAGATCAGATTTGAAACTGAGGAACATCTCCCTATAGCTGTAGACTGGATCCATTGGAGTATTGGTTATTTCCTAAACTGAAGATACATATTAAGAGTATTCATTTTGAAAATGATGAACGCATCAAAGTAGAGGTGAAAAAATGGTTCCAAAAACAAGCTGAAAGGTTTTGTTAGGATCCGTATGTTTTATTAGGATGACTCGGAAAGATTTGTTAAGCAGTGTAGAAAATTACTGAGAAGAGATTATGATGAGAAACAGCGTATGAAAATAAATAAATCTTACCTGTTTTCGAGTGTTACTCCTTGCAACAATGCTGAAAGGAATTTTTCCACCACAAATAAGGGCATGACGTATCACATGCAACATATGAGCTGTTCTCTTTGTTAAAATCCGTTCTTCAAATTGCTCATAACTTTCATCAGCCATTTGCTCTTCAGCCTAAAATAAATCATTTGCAGATGTAAAATGACACCACATAAGAGCCATAAATACATTATTCTTGGATGATCATGAAGAAGGAACATTTTAATATTTTTACATGAATACGAACAGAGAACATGACAAAGCAGGAGTGAAAAGTTACAATTTAATTAAAATTTCACTTCTAGGGTATACACTGAGATTGCTATGATAAAAAAAGTAAATACAAACAGAAACATCAATCAACTATAACTGGAATACACTAGAAAGTAAAAGCACAAAAACAGACCAAGTATGTTTATTTTATTTACATATATATATATATATATATCAAATCCTGCACAAGAGATAGCACAGTAATGTCGTGTGTGAAGGAGACGAATGAGACAGAAGAAAGAAGTGCCTGTTGATGTGTTTCTTGAAGAACTAAAGGTTACTGTTCTTCAGGATTATCTTCAAAATCTATTTTCCAAGCAGCAGCAGCCTTGACAACTAAGACATCCCCCAGCCTCAAAGTTCATAGGTGATTGAGGAAGAGGGCTTATGTAGAAATGCAAGCCTTATATAGGAAGAATTATTAGATCTGGGCAAAGACCACTAAATTAGGCATCTCCACCTCCTTCCGAAGAACAGCACAAATATTTTGTGGAGTTTTGGAGTACTGTTTTCTCCTCTCCACCACTGCATTTACCTGATCAAGACCAGCCTTGTGCTTGGATCTGTCCCTGAATCAGCCATTTATTCTCCCATATTGCATGAAGAAATTGTATCAGCTTTACCCCCTAGTAATTCAGCTTCTGCCCCAGATGGCTTTTCAGTGTCACATTTAAGGAAAGTTCCCATTCAGATCCTTCAAGATCTTTTGAACATTTTTCTATTAACTAAAGTTATTCCACCTTATTTACAGAACTCAAAAACTATATTTATCCCAAAGAAGGATACACTGTTAGTAGATCTGCAGATTAGAGGCCTATTACAGTTTCTATCTTCTTCGACTTTATCATAAAGTGTTAGTCAAGAGACTGCAAAAGTATATTCAACATGACATTTAGCAGAATTTGTCCCTTCAGATGGCTGTGCTGAGAACATCTATATTCTTTCCGCACTCGTTTCTGATTCCCGTGATGTCTTAAGCCTTTGTTTATGGCTTCCCTGGACCTTCAGAAAGCCTTTGATAGTGTTTCTCTTCCTGCTATTTTAAGAGCACTATTTATTGCAGGCTATCCAGATTCTTTTCTTTCTATAATAATTCTCTAACTATTAATATAGGGGCCTGTGCGACTTCTATTCCCGCAGTTCAGGGTGTTTGCCAAGGCAATCATCTATACCCTCTTTTCTTGAACTGCATCATTGATGAGTTTCTTTGTTCTCTACCTAATCATATTGGTTACTCTCTTTATGCTTCTTCTTTTAATGATATACGGCTTTTGTGGATGACCTTATTCTCATGGCCTCCACTAAGGTAGGCCTGCGGGAACTCCTTGACTGGGCATAAATTACCATAAATGTGGAGAACTCTTGCTCATTAGCACTTGTCCCTTCAGGGCATGACAAGAAGCTAAAGGTCGAAAATCTTGAGTTTTTCCTGCATGATAGTGTTGGATTCTGATTATGTAGAGATTAAAGTAATTATTATTTGCTTCAGAATCCAACATGATCTTCCATCACAAAGACTAGACTTGTAAATATTATTTAATGTAAACAACTTATTTTACAATTTAATATTCATATTACTACCTTAATTTTGTCTAATATTTAATTATTTATTCAAAGATATATGTATTAATAGTGATAAGACTGTATTAAATATTATTAAGCTATTTTAATTATTACTATGTTAATATTATAAGAACTCGTATTTGATAATTTAACTGCGCATTAATTGAAATGTAAATATTCCTTATTTATTCCTATTTGTAGAAGTTTAGCGTTATGCAATACCTCAATTTTATTATATTTTGTTTGGTTGTCATGGAAACGTATGTAAGTGAACGAGCACGTTTTTGGAACAGAACGTGGGGAGAAAGCTGAAAGTTTACTAAAAAGGAATTAGTTAAAGAGATCACGAGAAGAATTTAGGCAGGAAAAACTGATATAAAAAGCAAGGAATGCTGGAAAAAGGGGATGATTAGAGATTTATAAAAGAGAGAGTGGCATTAGGTTGGAATCGGGGCATTCGGAAAACACAGTACATTAATAGCGAGTCGGCAAGTCACTCAAGCAGCTAAATAAGCTCTACTAGTCGAGAGGCGGTTAGCTAATAAGTTGTAGAATAACAATTATAGCTACGGAAGACAGCTGAGTGACTACTAAATAGACTAGCGATATTTGAGTTGAGATTTACTTTCAGGACCGACCTGTCAAGGACACACAGAATCTTGAAATAAAGCACGGAGTTACTAGAGTGGAAGAGGCTGTAAAAATTGAAGTTTACCGTTAGCTGTGCTTAGAATTATAGTGCCTAAACAATTAATCGAATGCCGGAGGAATGAACAACTGTGCATATAAAACCTAAAGTTAAGGAATTATTGTGTATTGCCTTATTTCATATGTGATCAGTAGTACTTTATGCAACAACGTTTGTTTATGTGTATTGTGACGGATGATTAATTCAGTTATTGCTTAGAAGAATTTATTTAATGAGTGCCGTTTACTGATTAAAGTGCTTACAGTTATAAAAAGTGTTTATGTATAAGTAAATGAAGAAAAAAGATTATCGGTAAGAACATTCCAACCATTAATATTCCTATGCTGAGATGTGAGTGTGTTTCATCCTAGAATTTCCTTATGTTAACAGTAACTATTGTGAAGATTAACTGAAGTATAATTTTAAAAGTGTTTGCTTGTAAGGAGCTGTTACTCTGATTTTATTGTATTTGGAACTTAAGGAACTGTGAGAAGACTGTATTAGAGATAACAAATTTACCATTGTCTGAGTTTGTATGACAGTATTATCAGAAAGGCTGAAGTGTTTATAATATCTTAATTAGTGATTTGATCTTAAGTGTAAAATTTGTGACTTTAAAATTAAATGTTTGTTTTTGTTAATCAAAAGTTGTATTTTGCCTGAATCTCTTTTACTGCACCATTCATAAAATATTCGAACCAAAGCGGGTAAATTAAGTAAGTCAAATATACTCGGCCAGTATATATTTTAAGGAGAAATAATCGAAGGTTGATTTTTCTTCAATTCTTGAACTAATTCAGATATACAGTGGCGCAGTCTTTAAATATAAATTTTCTCTATATTTGAATTAGAAATCAACTAGCTACTATTTTTTTGGTTAAGAACATCGTAGTGACTAACATGTCGGATCCAAGGTACAGATTAAGAAGTAGGATCCAACAATAGGCCATTGCATTGCCTTACTATCCTGGAGGAATGAAAATACCCTTGGTATCTTATTTACATCAAAAGGACAGTCTTTTATTTCCTTCTCTTTAGAAAATACTTTGTCATCTTTAAGAAAAGCTCTCTCAAACCCTAGAAAAGCCTTTTCCTCTTTTCAAATTATTTGTTCCCTAGGTACTATCATAAGTTGATACTTGGGCGTACCTATGTCTCAGTAGTGTCCCGTATGGATAGGGCTATTTGCTCTGCCATTCGTTCCTGGCTTAGGCTTCCTTTAGATACTCCTGTTGCTTATTTTCATGCCAAGGTGAAGGACGGCTGACTCGGTATCCCTTCCCTCTGCTGGCTTATCCCACGCTTCTGTTATAATAGAATTAAAAAATTAGAAAAATCCACTTCTCAAATTTGCAGAGACGAATTTCATTGTCCTGTTATCCAGAGAGACTTTCGGCATACTACAGGGTGGACCAAGTGTCAAGGTCAACTGATAGAGACTGCATCGGCAGAGCATAAGAAATGAGCTACACAGCTATATAGCTCTGTTGATGGTGCATCACTTTATGAATCTAATCTAGTGCCTCCCCAACATCGATGGGAATGGGAAGGTACTATACTTCTACCTGGTTACGAATTTATTGACTTAATCAGGACTAGGATCAATGCCCTGCCCATGAGGGCCTGCACATCCTGCAGCAGCAGAGGTGACAGAAGTTGTAGGGCAGGTTGTCACTACAGTGAAACTCTTTCTCATATTGCCCTTTCTCATGGTATTTAGGTGAAGCAGCATGATGCTGTGGTCTCCATAATTAATAACCGGTTGAAAACAAAACCTGAGAGACTGCGGTTGAACCACACTATAGAACTATAGTTGGTATTAGAAAGCCTAATTTAACTGAAAAGATGGATGAAAGAGTTTGGGTTACTGATGCACAGATAGTGGGTACTGGGCACAAACCTGTTGTCAAGGCCTTGACTTCTGTAGACATTACTTCAGCAGACATTAAGATCTTGTCACCTAGAGCTTTGTGAGGCACACTGGTGGCTTGGCGTCATCACCCACAAATGACTTCTGGAAAACCTCATACTGGTGTGGGATAGATCTTGATGTATTTTGGTTTTGATGTATATGGTCTACCTTTGCTCTGGTAGACCATAGCATGTAGCACTGCATTTCAGTACGAAGATTTTTTTTCAATTAAAATATAACTAGTGATGTATTACAAGGATCAGTCCTTGGTCCACTGTTATTCAATCTGTACATTAATGATATTGGGAAGAATTTGACAGGCAACATACAGCTATTTGCTGTTGATGCAAAGATAGGTAGGGTAATCAGGAATGCTGCTGATATGCAGAACTTGCAGAATGATTTGAATTGCGGGCATGAGAAAATGGATGTCAGTTTAATGTCAGTAAATGCAAAGTCATGCACTTTGGTGTGATTAGACATACAATGTCATATTATATTGGTGGGATTATTCCAGAAGAAACTGATCAGGCTATGAATCTCAAAGTGTTAGTAGATAGGAAGTTGAAGTTCAAGGGCCATGTAGGAAAGATTGCAAATACAACTTAAAAGATAATTGCAATGCTGAAATGAAACTTTCACATGAACATTTTGCCTCTTTACAAGGCCTTGATATGGCTTCACTTAGACTATTGTGCACAGATCTGGTTTCCATTGTGATTCTGATACACTGGAGAGTGTGTGAAAAATGATATTAGGATTGAGGAATATTGATTACAACATATTATCCTTTGTAGCACCCTATGGTTACATTCAGTGTGTGGTTGGTCATTTGCTGTGGGTAGCGCCTGCAGTTGATGCCCTGCTCTTCCATCTCAGTATAGTATCACTGACAGTTGACCTAGGATGACCCAATTTGTCAACAATTTGCTGAACAGATAGGCCTGCAACATGGCATCCTATCCCAATGCCTCTTTCAAACTTCATCAATTCCCTTCTCGCAGCCATTTCTCCTGGACACAGTTGCACTGACTTGAAAGCATCATATTCTTCCAATTCATACTGGCTAGAAACACAACTCATTGTATGGCACAATGTGGATGTCTGTTGACTTCTTTCGAAGCAAGTATACAGATTCTCAGTCTTTAAATGCAGAATATGCCTAGAAGAGAAGTGAAGAATTCTCAGTCTTGTTATAAAACTTGAACAACTCTGGATCTAGCAGATTTAGAACCTTTAAATTTGATGGATCACAAGATTGCAGGGCTATTTTGTAAAGTATTTTTTGATACTGGAGCGCACACTTCACTGATAACTTAGAAATTTTTCACATTTTTAAGGGAATAGTTAGAGGATGATATTCAGTGTTTGAATGATGAGATAAAATTAAGAGGTATTTTTTAACCTGGCATTACCTACTGTACAGAAAATCACAGTGGAAATATTCTGCTATGATTTTCTTATTATTGTTTCAAATGAGTTACTTGTCTCCCAAGCAATTCTAATAATTTATTTCAGGTTGTTTCAGGTGAAAAAGTTTTAGAAATTCATGGTTATTCATCTGGAGTTATTTCTTTGCATGAGATTAACTTTCTTAAGCCACCTTACAAATTTTTTGCTGAACTTTTTCAGCGTTTATTTGAGTAAAGAAGTCCAAGAGGCTTGTTTGTTGACAGAAAATACTAAGAATACTAATAAAATGTTTTGATACTCTGAGATGACCATAAGCAGAAAAAAAATTCTCTGATACATTTATTGAATGCATACTTGGATTGTCTTATATAGATGTGGTACCAGACACCTGAAAGGGCTTAAAAAGCTTACTTCAGCAATATTTGAAGGCTGGTATTATTCAGCATTCTCAGTCATTATGAAGCTCTCCATAAGTTTTACTAGAGAAACCTAAGGGAGACCTTAGATTTGTTCTTAAATTGAGAGCTGTGAACAAAGTGACTAAGACAATTTTCCACTTTGTAACAATGAAGAACTTTTGGTCATTTTACATGGTGCTAAAGTTGAAAGTTTATTTTTCACTTGGTTAGAGTATAATAAATTTAGTTTAATCCTTTATCCAAGTGTGAGCAAACAAAGTTTGTGCCTGAAAGTATACTTTCAGGTGCAAACTTTGTTTGCTCACAGATAAAGGATTAAACTAAATTTATTATGGTGCTAAAGTATTTTCAAATTTAGACCTTAATAATGGCTGCTATGAAATATATTTCAGAAAGGAAGATAGAAAGTGGAATCTGATCAAAATTAGAGTATCCCAGTTTAAGGTCTTGTGGCGCACCATCCAGTGAACTAAATGTTGCAAGACTTTGCAGGAATACATTGCGATATCTGAGAAAAAAGTTCCAAGCTTCACCACCAAGGAGTGGTGTAAGCACCAAATGAATGGAATCTGCATCCCATGCAACTCTGCAGTGGCAGGAAGGTTTGAAAATATAGACACGGGATTTTTCCTTCATTCTGGTTGTTAATACCACCCATAGTGATGGTACTAACCTTGTCTCAACATGTTTTGCTCATGAAGCTGTACTACCTAAACAATTGTGATGCTGTTGCTGCACTCCTTGAATTTCAGTGACTGAATAAATGTAGACTAGGTCCACTATCTCTATATGCTGTGCAATGAATGATTAGTTGTTTTGAAGTGAATGAATGAAACAAGCGAATGAAGTTATTACTGTCATGGAGCAGGCCATGAATAATAGTGTTTGTTCCTGTAGTGCACATGCTGTATCAAGGCACATAGATGTGCCTTGCACAACTGTCTGGAAAATTCTATGGAAGATTCTGCATTTCTAGCCATTCAAGTTAACCCTGACACAGGAGTTGCATCTGCAGGACTTGCAAAGTTGACTGGCATTCTCTTTAACATTCCTTGCTCTAGTGGAGTTGGACACTGCATGGCCATGGATGATTTTGTGTGGAGATGAGGTATTCACAGTTCTGTTCAGGAACTGTGAATACCCACACTTGCTAGGTATGAGCTATGCAAAATCCACATGCAATCCAACAAATTCCTTTGCATTTGCCCAAAGTTACAGTCTAGTGAAGGTTTACAGCTTCATTTATCATTAGACCATTCTTCTTTAAGGACATTTGCCAGTCAGGTCATGTGGCCTGCTTAGTTACTGCCAAGAGGTATTGTGATATGATAAACAATTCTGTTTTGTGCCACAGTTATAGCAGTGCCTGTGCATGGATTCAGTCATTTTCATGCAAGAATGTACCTCCACAAATTGGTGGATCTGTACAGGAGGTTCTTCAAAAAAGTTTCATGGGAGCCAGAGTGATCAGCCATGCATTTCCCACTGTATGGCTGCCTCGTTAACCTGATCTGACCACTTGTGACTTTTAGTTCTGGGAATTTATCAAAGACAGGGTTTATCGGGATCATCCTGATAACATGTCAGCACTGAAAGACAGCATAACTCAGCATGCGTGCAACATCAGTCTTGACTAGCTGCATTCTGTCATTGAACACACTGTGCAAAGGGGGAGGGGAAGGAGCATAGTGAACAGTACAACCCATGAATGAAAAATGGGAGTGAATAAAAATGTGTTATTTATGCTCATGTCGCTTTTCTCTTTTCACATATAGAAAAATTAGTACAGCTACATTCGGTACATCAGTGCCCCTTTGTAGTAAATTTTGGAACTTTTATTTTTTTTCCAGATATCGCTTTGGCATTATGCTCGATGTATTCCTGCAAAGTTTCATAGCATTTGGATCAATGGATGGCACCCCACAAGGCCTTAAACAGGGATACTACATGATAGCTTGCTCTCCGACACACGCTACATAAACAAAATCATGTGACCCAGTGGGCAATGCGATTCAACATTACCAGAAGTGATGCCACATGACAATCGAAGAACATAAATCATTCTGCAGCAAATTTGGAAATTCAATTTCAAAAAAGGAAACAAGCCAAGTAACATCCAGTAAAAATGCCACATAATCACTACAAACATCTCAACAAAAGAAAAACCTTTCTATGATGCTTTTATTTGTTCACAGCAGTTTCACCTTAATTATTTGTGATTATTATTTGACACCTCCAGGGAGTCCAAAGACTCACCGAGGGAGGGCACCTACTTTACAACTCTCTGTCTCCACCACTCAACCTCATCCACCCATCATCCATCAACCGCATCATCTACACCAATGCCATCTACTGTCCACTACCACCACCACTAGTATTTTCGCAGAGCATCACAAACATTCATGCCTATGGCAGGATTCGAACCCGCAGCCATTAGTTTTTCAAAGAATATAAATGTTATATATTAGCATTTCTTTTCCTTCTTCAAACGATGATCAATTATTCATTAACTTTGAATAAGTATACAATTTTTTGTCTATTTTTTTTGTTGTAGCAAAGAAATTACAAGTTCTCTAAGTTTATTTCCGCTACACTTGGCATTGTTTACATAATGCAAATTGAAAGTTGAAGTTGAAAAATTTATCATTATCCAGGTGAAAATAAATAAGATATATTGCATACTGTATATTCTTCTGTTACAGTGACTATTAACCTAAATACAGTCATTGATGAAGATGTCACTGGTAGTATCTCTTCACCTCCAGTAATGAAACTTAACATCCAATTTATTTCAATATGCAATGTGAAATTTCCCTTGATATGGAAATATCAGCTGTTATTTCTTCCAAATTAAACTAAATAACAAATTATTTTACCACAGTGGGTAAAAAGCTGTGCAGATACATTTCAGCTTATACAGATGTTGGTCCACTAAAACTGATAGTGGTTTCACAACTACAAAACTAATCCAAACTAATTCACAACCACAAACTAATTTAAAGTCATTTAAATTAGTTTTAAAAACATTTAAAGTCACCGAAATGAACAAATCATCATCACTTCCACATAGACAAAAAAAAAACATGAAGAAACTAATACCAGAAACTCAGCCAACAAATATCAAAAACCAGTGGTCCTTGGAGCCTAAGTCAAGCTGCGCACCACCTAAAAATATCAACCCACCACTTGGCAACGGCACACCACTGTGCATTCCCCACCCACCTCATCACACCCATCCATCATTTCCAACTCAAAAATACTCACCTTAAAAAACACACCTGCCAACAAAGAAACACTTTGTTAGCAGGTGTGAGTCACTTTGCCCCAACTCAACAACAAAACACTTGCTGTCAAAAAAAAAAAAAAAAAAAAAAAAACCTACCATTTTCCACCTCCAAAAGATATACCAACCACCTTAAAAACAACCTTCCCGTCATAATATACATAATATACTCTAAAATACACACTTCTCCTACAAAATGCCAACACACATGACCTCCTCATGCCATATTCATCATAAAAAAATTAACAGCAATTCCTAATATAACAAGATCAGAAATAAATAAAACAACAATCACAAAGAAGAGCATGCTAAAGACAATCTTACAACTAAGTTGCTTAAAGAAACTCCACTTAAGAAAAGCAAATGACCAGCCAAATAGCCCATTAAAATTTAAAAAAAAATTATCTGCATAACAGTTTCACTTCTTTCACATAATGGTTCCAAAATTTTCCACTAGGCAGGATAGAGGATGCCATAATGACTTACATCTGGTGACTTTCATTTTGGTTTAAAAGTGTTTGAGGACTCAGTCTCTTAATGAGCCTAATAGATTAATAGGAATTTAAGAGATTAAGTTATATATCAGATATCCTGGGATATGAATCCCTGTGCAAGTTAGATTTAGAGCATAGGGTTTTGGTGTTTTTTTTATTTTTAAACCACTAGTAATGCAGAGGGAGTAAACAAAAATACATCTACTCCCCCCCCCACATCACATACATATTAAATAGAGTCAGTTCTTTATTATCCTAAAAATATAATCCCATGGAGTTAATGCAGTGTCTTCTTATTTAGCATACATTGTTTCACCCTCACTGTTTCACTGAATGTGTGCTTATGTATATGTATATATATATATATTCTACCACAGGTCATTTAATTACAAGAAGCACATATCGTAACGTCTTCACCAGAGAAAAACAGTTCATTTATTACTTTATAACCCAAATGTATTAAGGTAGAGAGAGCACTTCATTAAAGCTGCTTTACAGTTTCAGATTTCTCTAATTTTATCACTTATTCCTTTTAAATAATTGATATCACTGGTGTCCTTGAGAGAGAACACAAAGTTTTCCATTTTGCTTTTCTTCAAATACTGAAACAGAATATCTACTTAATATCTCCTTTTATTTACTATTCATTTGTTGAGAGTTCCAGTCAAAGGATTCACCTTGCTAAGATTCTCTTTTTGAAATCCTCTATTAATATATTCCAACTGTCAAGTTTTCCAAAAACTTATTATTATTATTATTTTATTATTATAATAATAAGTTTTCCTCTATTCCAACTGTCAATTTTTCCAAAAACTTCCTAAAACAAAATTGTATGACACAGAGACAAAAGAAAGGGAGAGAAGGCAGAGTATGAAAGAGTGAAAGCGTGACAATAAGGATCAGATTATGGGTGATTCACTGATAAGTCCTTGAGGAGAGTGTGATGAAATTGTGTTTTCCTGGTGCTAAGATTAAGGATGTAGAGAGTTAAGGTGAAAGAGATATTTATTATGGCTGGTACAAATGATTTAGCAGGTGACAATTGTGCTATGCAAGAAGACATGAAAGAGTTGCTAGTGCATGTGAAAAAAAAAAAGAGTAAGAAAGTAAAAGTTACAAGTCTATTGCCATGGCATGATAGAGGCAAGCTGAGAGGGAGAGCTGTGATCACAAATGAGTTAGTGTGCAGGTTGTGCAAGAGGAATGGTGTGGAGTTTGTGGATGTATGGAGTGAGTTTGATGGAAGGAAGGATTTATATAAGGTTGATCACTTGCATCTGAATGGATTTGGTGTCAGGAGTCTTGAGAAAGTGTTGTTCAGTGAGAGGTCAGAAGTGTAGTGTAAAGGAAACTAGAATGTTTAGAGTATAATGCAAGTGAGTATGGGTTCAGGTAACTTAGAAGATAGTAAGTGGGAGAGTGATTACATGATGCCAAATGTAGCACCCCAGGTTGGTCAATTGGTAGAGCCTCTGCTACTAATGGTTCAGCAAAAAGTTAAGCAAGTTTGAGCCCAGTTAGTAGTAGTTGGAAGGGAATAAATCGTTCGATGCTGTTGGCACACTCTTCCTAGATGAGTCTTTGGACTCCCTGGAGGTGTCACATAATAATAATAATAAATAAAAAAAGGTGAAAGGTAGGTTGGGGGATATTGCAGTTTATATATGTTAATGATCATAATAAGGGCGAGTAGTTTTTGACATTGGTTAGTACAATCTAGCCAAAACTGCATAACTACACCAACCTGGTGTAGTTATGCAGTTTTGGCCAGATTGCATATATTAACTATAATCCAGGAAGTATAAGGCAGAATGCAGATGACAGGCATTTGCAAATTAGCATGATGATACAGGTCGAATCATTATTATTGGAATTTCAACTATGGGAGGAGGAATGGTCACTGGCAGGGAAGAAAATGGAATTTATACAACTGCTTAGAGATAATTACCTGTGGGCAACATGTAATGGAGAGGCACATGGGGTTAAAGAATACTGGATCTGATCAATGCATCAGAGAATGTAACTAACCAATCTATCTACACTAACTCCACTTGGAGAAAGTGATCATATAGTCTTGACCTAGGAGAATGCCAGACAATATGCAGAATTTTCTATATTAAGAAGGAATATATATATATATATATATGTGTGTGTGTGTGTGTGTGTGTGTGTGTGTGTGTGTGGAATTACAAAGTAGATGATTATGACAAGCTGAGGAGTCAACTTTCAGTAGTGTCATGACATAAGAATTTGGGAGGGAGGGAAGATGGTGGTGCATGGGAGGTGGTCAAGGGGTGTTTGAAGAAAGCAGTATCTAAATGTATATCTAAAGTCAGAAGGATAAATCAGTTAGGGAGTTAGCTGGATGAAAGCTTCATTAAGCAGGAATTGCACACAAAGAAAATGCTGGGGAGGGATTAAAAAGAAAAAGCTGATCAGCACATACCCATGAGCAGTATAAGGTGCAGACAAGAAGGATAACTGGTATGGTAATTAGGGCTAAAACTAATTATGAGAGAAAGCTAGCTAATGTTGCCAAAAGAAATCGATAGAGTTCTTTTGCTATGTGGCAAGTAAAAGCAGGAATGATTATGGAAGGATAACTTAAAAAGTGCTGATGGTGGGGAGATAACACAACCAAACCAAACAGTTGAATTACTGAGTGAGCATTTTGCAGAGGTATACCATCTAGTTGGTGACACTGCAATGCCAGACATTAAATGATAGGAGAGAAGAGGTGCTTAAAATATTACAGAACCTCAATATGAACACAGCCATCGGATTAGATGGTATATCGGCCTATGTATTATGAGAATGTTCAAGGGAGTGATCAGCTCCTCTAACCAAGCTGTTAAATATAAGCTTCAGTACTGGGAAGGTGCTAATTGAATGGAAAGAGGACCAAATAATCAAAAAAGGGAAAAATCCATGTTGTCCCTCTAAGGGACAACATGGTTTTGTGAAAGGTAGGTCCTTAGTAATTTGATTACATTTTATAATAAAGTGACAATGGAGTTAGATTAGGGTAAGGGCTACTCAATGATATTGCTAAAATATCACCACAGAGAACTCTATTGCATAAATTGGAGCAAATCGGAAACCAGATGATATGAATCTGGTGATTTGTATTAGAGGATGGCTAATGGACAAATATTAAAGAGTGGTTAATGGAGGAGTTGAGTCCAGAAGAAGTAAGTGATCAGGTGGTGTACCACCGGACTCGGTACTTGGTTCTCTGTAGTTTAATTTGTATATCAATGATATAGGAAATGACCTGACAGGAAATATTCAGTTTGCAGATG
Organism: Typopeltis vanoorti; assembly: GCF_054136105.1. NCBI lineage: Eukaryota > Metazoa > Arthropoda > Arachnida > Uropygi > Thelyphonidae > Typopeltis > Typopeltis vanoorti. The sequence goes on from NC_143569.1 coordinate 13,033,410, forward strand.
ATGCTAAATTGGCAAGAGCAAAACACAGCATATGTTAGTAGACTGAACAGTATCAATGGTAGGATGGGGAATGTTGAACGTGCAGCTGTGGTGGAAATAGAGGAGAATAAAATAGAGATTAATAAACAAATTAAATTAAAGAAACTATTAATTTTAATAAGAAATCTGAAAGAATAATATCATTTTAATAGAGACAGAACCAAAACTACTGATGATTATACAAATTTATGCACCCACCACATCTGAAAATGATGAAGAAATTGAATAATTTTATGAAAAAATAGAGGAAACTATTCAAAATATTGGAGGAGTGAAAAACAAGGTGTTAATCATTATGGGTGATTAACTGATTTTCCCTTTCAGTCGTTTCGGACCGTAGGTGACTTTGTAGGCGACGCCTACAAAGTATTCGTGGTGAGATTTTTTTACAGGGTAGTTCACCATTGCTTCCCCCCCCCCCTCCCCAGTTTTATCTGGGCTTGGGACTGGCATATGGTTGTGACATATTCATGACTGTTCATGGGGACAGTTTGCCTGTTCTGGGGGATGAAAAACCTGAGTTTTTGGGTGACCCCCCCCACGACCACCACCTCCGTATGAGACTGGCTAACTCACCTTTAGTCAAAAGAGACCAGATAAAGGTTCCTCACGTCGCTGATGGGAATCGAACCCAGGTCTTTCCAACCAAAGGGCTTTGTCTATACTAACTGAGCTACAGAGGCTCTTTTATGAATGATTGGAATGCCAAAATAGGAAAGGAAATAATAAGTTCTGTTGTAGGTCCATATGGATATGGCATAAGAAATGATAGAGGTGATAGATGTATTGAATTTTGTTTAAAACATAAATTGATAACTGCAAACAATTTTTATGAACAAAAAGAAAAAGCAACATATACTTGGAGATCTCCTGATCATACATATACTAATTAAATATATTTTATTATGATCAATCAGAGATATAAGAAACAGGATAAAAAAATGCCAAGTACTGATTGTGGGTCAGACCACAGACTTGTGAGAATTACAATAAAGTTAAAAAAAGATAACAGATTTAGAACATTCAAGTGGAATACAGATAAACTAAATAACAATAAAGGCAAGACTTTATTTCAGAATAATATAGCACACTATATTGAAAAGAAAGAAGACCACAAAACAAGAGTAAATTAAAAAAAAAAAACATGGATGACTGAAGAGATACTAGAACTAATGGATAAAAGAAGAACCTGGAAAAATAATTCCACAAAATGAAAAATATGAAAGATCAGACAGACAAATGAAAAACAAATGTAAAGAAGAAAAATATACATGGATCAATAATAGCTGCTTAGAAGTAGAGAAATTAGATAAAGAAAATAAAATTGTAGAGTTGCATTAAAAAATAAAATTTCTAAATAACCAAAAGAAGAAAATAATAATAATAATTATTATTACGTGACAGCTCCAGAAGACTCATCAAGAGGGGTCACCTACTCCACAACCACAACTACCTTCATCATCTAAACCAGTGGTTCTTAACTTGGGGGTGCAAGAAAGCATTTCCAGGGGTGCGAGAGAAGTTACTAAATTTTGACACAGATTCGATGGATGACAGCTATTTAATAAAAGACGATCTTATTGAAATATGAGCCAATGCACATATTCAAATGGAATTTGAAAAACTGGACTTTGAACAATTCTGGTGTACACAGTTAGAACCTTATCCACAGCTGGCAAAAGCAGCATTGCAGACACTCTTACCATTTGCCACCACCTATCTGTGTGAAATGGGATTTTCATCACTTTTGCACATAAAAACAAAAGCCAGGAATTGCTTAAATGCAAATGATGACTTACACATGGCTCTTTCAAAAAAGAAGCCGCCTCGCTTGAAAAGTATTATTATGAATAAACAACAACAACATAGCCATTAAAAATTGAGATATTGTTCTGAATATATATGTAAATGTATGTGTTTATTTTTCAATAAATAAATTATCTTGCAATAGATGTAATTTCCTAAATAAAGAAATAGAAACACATTTTTCAAGGGGGTGCAAGAACTTATTTTTAGATTCAAGGGGATGCCGATCACTAAAAAGGTTAAGACCCACTGATCTAAACCAACACGATCTACTTGGAAAACCAAGAGTAAATTTAAAAAAAACATGAGCCACTGAAGAGATACTGGAACTAATTGATAAAAGAAGACCCCTGGAAATCTTTAAAATAACCAGCCAACAGTTAAAAGATACGAATAAGAATGTTATAAGTCCAAAAGATTTATAACATTCTTATTCGTATATAAGATACAAAGATGAAAAGAATGCCTAGCAGAACTGTATAATGACCACACACTTGGCAAACCTACGATCAGTGTTCATTCAAAACATCCAGGTATACTTAAAGAAGAAATAGAAAGTGCAATAAAAGAGCTATCTAATGGCAAAATGACCGGATGTGATGGAATATCAGCTAAGTTAATAAAAGAGATAATGGAAAAAAGGAAGAGATTTTTTAATAGAAAGAATACAAAATATATATGATAAAACCATATTACCAGAAGACTTTATAAAATCTATTTGCATTCCAATAACAATATTCTAATATTCCAATATATTCTGCTGCAAAAAAGAATAATGCAGTAGAATATAAAGATTTTAGAACCAAATTTTAGAATGAAGAGCACTCTTGATTCAAAAATAGTATAGAAAATTATAAAAAACAAAATGTTTTCTAGAATTAAATGCCATGAACAACAAAAAGGATTAAAGCCAGAGAAAAGTAAAATTAATGCCATTTATGAATTAAAAACTATTATTGAAAGATCCATAGAAATAAATAATAACATATATCTCTGCTCTATAGACTTTCAAAAAGCATTTGACACAGTAAGCCATGAAAAGTTAATAGAAATGTTAAAAGACATTCAAATTGGTACAAAGGACCTCAGAATAATAATAGAATTATACTGAATCAGAAGACATTAATAATGAAACAATAAATATCAAAAGAGAAGTGAGACAAGGGTGTATAATATCCCCTATACTTTTCAATAGATACAGTGAAATGATAATGAAAGAATATGAAGAAATTGAAATGAGAATAAAAAATAAATGGCATTAGAATTAACAATATTTCGTGTTCACAGCAAAATCAAACATAGTTACAAAATATGGTTGAAATAGTAATCAAAAAGAGTCAGAATTATGGCTTAGTATTAAATACAGATAAAACTAAGTAGTATATGGAATAAACAATAAAAAGCAACAAAACACAAATTTAAGAGTATCAAGAGTATCAAAACGAGTTAAGTAGACGAGATATGATAATGAATGACATGATTGCAAGAATGTGCAAAAAAAGAGGGTTGCATCTGAACATGGAAAGACATAAGCGATTGAAGAAGTTACTGTTTTCTGAACAAGTTGAAGTAATTGGGCAGGGAAACTAATATTGAAAAGGTTGAGTGTAAGAGAGAGAAACTTTAGCAGTGATTGTATATTTATTGATCCTTATTCGCAGAATAAATTGTAGAAGATAGGGGATAGAAATCGGCATGGGACTACTGAAATTAGAGACTTGTATATCAGTTCTAAAACCGATACAAGAACTAGAGGGAATCTGCAATTTTTGTATACCAATGCAAGAAGCATTTGAAATAAGAGAGAAGAATTTTTGGCATTAGTCAGTGCAATCTCACCAAAAGTTGTAGGCATTAGTGAAACTTGGCTGTCAGCAAAAGATGTGGTCACTGGAATTGAATGTGATGGGTGCGGTATTTTCAGGGAGGATAGAGAAGATAGAACAGGGGTAGGAGTACTGTTGATGATAGCTAATGTGTTGCAGCCAAAGAAAGTAGTATATCAAGATGATAGACATGAAATGAGAGTTCATTTGAGGTAGTCTGGTGTAAAATAGTGACCAACACAACCAAATATACAGTTGGATGCTGCTATAGACCAGGGGGTACAGGGGGAGATATTGAATTCATGCATCAGCAAATTAGTGCAATGAGTGCAGGTTTAGTGATTATTATGGGGAATTTTAATTATGGTGATATCAATTGGAAGGAGGAAATATCACGTAGAAAAGGAAATGGAGTTCATACATCTTCTACAAGATAATTACTTGAAACAGCACATAACTGAAGGGACACGTGGTGTGAGAGTGTTGGACCTGGTTATTGGTTCAGGGGATATATGCATAAGTAAGGTGTCCTCGTTACCTTGAATTAGTGAACGCGATCATGTGGTATTGACTTGGGACGTTGAAAATCTGTGGATTTAACCTACAGGTTAGGCAATTATAACAAGCTTCGGGGTGAGCTTGCAGCCATCCCATGACAGAACATATTGCAGGAGAAAGATGTTAGCAGTGCATGGGATAAAATCAGATTGTGTCCCCATGGTCAGGAAGACAAACAAGGTAGGTGTTATATGGATGAGCAGTAGTATCAAGCTTGATCTCCAAAAAAAGAAAATGTTATGGAAAATATACAAGGAGAAATGCAATCGGTACATCCATGAGCAACACAAGGCTCAAGCTAGGAAGGTTACCAGCATAGTAAGAAAAGCTAAATGAGATTATGAGAAGACCTTAGCCAATAAGATCAAGGGTAATCCCATAACAGTGTTCCATAGGGTGGCTCTAAAACTGCGGTAGTTAATTACAGACTGATCATCATCTCAGGATTAGTGGTAAAACTATTGGAAAAGTTGGTTACAGACAAAATTCAAGAATGGGTGGATCAGGATATGATACTCTATAGAGGCCAACATGGTTTTGTTAAAGGTAGATCCTGCTTAACAATCTATTAACTTTTCATAATAGAATGATATCTGAGTTGGACAAAGGAATGGGCTACACAGTGGTACTTCTGGATTTTGCTAAATCTTTTGACAGGATACCCTATGGAACACTGTTATGCAAATTGGAGCAGATAGGAATGGATACTAAATTGGTGATATGGATAGGAGAATGGCTCAAGAGCCGATTCCAGGATGAGGCAGGTGACCACTGGTGTGCTTCAGGGCTCTGTGTTTGGGCCATTGTTGTTTAATTTGTATATAAATGATATAGGAAATGGCTTAAAGGGAGATATTCGGTTGTTTGCTGATGATGCAAAGTTGAGTAGCGCAATAAAAAATCAAGCTGATGTTGAAAGTTTGCAGGATGATTTAAATAAGCTGGTAGAATGGGCAAAAGGTAATGGATGTCAGTTCAATGTGGAAAAGTGTAAAGTCATGCATTTTGGGATTAAAAGATTACCAGCTGTGTACTACATTGATGGAACAGTACTCCAAGAGATAGATGAGGCTGGGGACTTAGTAGTGTTGGAAGATAGAGAGATGAAGTTTAGGGGATACATTGCTAAGGTGTCCAATATTGCACATAGGATTACTTGGTTGTTGAGGAACACACTGACATCCAGAGATAAAGAGATTATTATTCCCCTTTATAAAGCGTTGATACTTCCACATTTGGATTACTGTGCTGAGGTCTGGTCACCTGGATTCCTTGGAGATGAGGAGGCTGTGGAGAGGGTTCAGAGAAGAATGACTAAGTTGGTGAGTGATGTAAAAAATGCTCCCTACATTGATAGATTGAGAGCTTGTGGATTGCAGAGGTTGGTTGATAGGCGGAAAAGGGTGGATATGATAGAAACATTTAAATTACTGAAGGGTTTTTATAGGATTGATGCAGGGGAAATGTTTAAGCTGTGTGATAGTGATAGAAGAACAAGAGATCATCCCTGGAAATTAAGGAAAAGTGTGGTTAACAAGGGTGTAAGAACTAGGTTTTTCACCTAGAGGGTGATGAATGAGTGGAATTCATTGCCTGACTTAGTTGTGAGCTCTTCGTCTGTAAATGAATTCATGAAGAGATATGACAGATATTGTTTTGCTAGTTTGGGTCTTCCACGATGAGTCTACTGACTCCATGGAGATACCCGTAATAATAATAATAATAAAATTCATTCAAAAAGATGATGGAACAACAGTTATGGAAATAAAATCAAGAATAGCTAAGGCAAAAGAAGAATTCTGGAATAATAAATTGCTAATCACTTTTGGAATAAATAAACAGACTAATATAAGAATAATAAAATTCAGTGTATGGTCCATGCTGAATTATGGATGTGACATGTGGACTACAAGGCTGGTGATTATGAAGAGCTCAGGAGACAGCTTGCAGCTGTAGCATGGAATGAGGAGTTAGCTGGAAAGGAGATCACAGCTTATGGGATATTCAAGAACTGTCTAGTAGAAGAAATGTCTAAATGTATTCCAAGGGCCAGAAGGTTAAACAAGGTAGGTGTGAAATGGATGAATGAATTGATTAAGCATGCGATACCAAGAAAAAAGGCATTATGGAGGAAACATAAGAGAAGTAGTGGTAATAATCAATTCCATGAGGATTACAAAGACCAAGCAAGGAGGCTGACTTGGTTGGTAAGGGTAGCAAAAGCGAGGCATGAGCAGCAGTTAGCTAATGAAGACAAAAAGAATCCTATGGAATTCTTTTGATATGTAGCCAGCAAAAAAAACAAACAATGATTATGGAAGGATGACATTGACTAGAGAAAATTGTATAAGAACAACTGCTGCGGAAGATATAGTGGAGATACTTAATGATCAGTTCATAAAGGTCTTTCATTCTTGTGAATGTGACATCATGGAAAGTTTGAGAGCAGCTGATGATGAGGAGGAGAGACTGACTGTAAGTGAGCAAGAGGTCTAGGGGGAATTGAGCAAACTTGATGTTAATAAGGCTGTAGGACTTGATAATATATCATCATATTTTGAAGGAATGTGCCAGGGAGTTGGCATTTGCCTTGACATATTTTTTTAATATGAGTCTTGCACTGGGTCGAGTTCCAAAGGAGTTGAAGGAGGACAAGATTGTGTCACTTCATAAGGGAGGTGATAAGAACTCAAGCATCAAATTATTAGACCTATCTGTGTGTCAGATGTTGTGGTTAAGGTGTTGGAGAAGAAATAGAACCCAGAATTAAGTTGACAACAATGGTATTATCTTTGATGGACAGCATGGATTTGCTAAAGGGAGGTCATGTTTTAGTAATCTACTTACTTATTACAATAAGGTGACTGCTTCCTTGGACAGAGAAGAGGGATACAGTAGTATACTGGATTTTGCAAAGGGTTTTGATAGACTACCACACAATAAGTTGATAGTCAAACCAGAGCTGATGGTGTTGGATATTAGATTAGTGCATTTAATTGAAGACTGGCTATCTGATAGATATCAGCAAGTTGTGTATCAGGGAGCAATTTCCAAGAAGAGTAAAGTCACTAAGCGGTGTGCTTCAGGAGTCTGTTATAGGGCCATTGCTGTTTAACTTGTATGTTAATGATATTGGTGAAGATCACTGTTCCATATATTTCAGCCTGAATATTCCAGGCCATCATCAATGGCAACATTAGTTAATTACAAGGTAAAATGAGAACATGGATTGATTTGACACAGTAAGTCACATGGTGTTATATATATAAAGCAATGGAAAGGTATACCTTTGAGGAAACATTTCATTATTAGCAATTAAAAAAAACTTTAAGGATTTGTCTTTACAATAAGACTCTCCCATATCTTAGTTAGAGGCAGTCATTCCGATTTAAATTCAGATGGTGAAGCTAGAGTGCTTTCTTTAAATACTAACATCACATTAGAACCTCTTGACATTTCTCTTCTTAATTCAGTGTCTTCAGGAAACAAATCAATATCTCCTCTCAAACTTTGAACCATATCATTGATATATAAATTAAACAACAATGGTTCTAGAACAGAACCCTGTGGTACTGTACTTGTCACCTTCTTTATTGGGACACTGCATCCCATACACAACTTGCTGGCTCCTATCAGAGTCCAACATCCCTGTAACCAAGGTATGAACTAACTATCCATTCATATCCTGCTTGATTTTAATAGTAGTTGATCATGTGGTACTCTATATGCTTTAGCAAAATCCAGAAAAATCAATATATAAGCATCTTCTCTGTTCAGCACAATAATCCTATCATTATAAGATGTAATCAAGTTACTGAAGCAAGACCTCCTATTAACTAACCCATGCTGCTTTCTTGAAAAATTTCCAGAGTCTTGAATCTAGATTTGCATTCTGTCTCTACTCCTCTCTATTCATCTACATGTGGTATACTCATTAACTTACATTTGGACATCATTGACCTGGATTTTCCCTCATGCAGTGGTGTAATTTTTCTTCTTTTCAATCTTTTGGGATTGTTTCTGTTCCCAGACTTCTTTTTGAACAACCAAGTCAAGAGTACTGCCAACTGGTTTGCAGATTTCCTTAATATAGATAGTAATATTCAATCTAGTTCCACACCTTTATTAACATCAAGGTTACTTACAATTCTAAGCACATCAAGTTTTTGAACTGTCAGTTATCTGGCATTTCATCACATGAAATACATTAACAAAATACTCACTGAACATCTCCACTGAAGTTTCCATAGCTGTGGCCCATGTTCATCTCCAGCAAACAACTAAAGTCAGTCTTCCATATGCACCCTTTCTGATACTTGCAATATACTTGTAGAATTCTCCATGGATTTACTTTGTTACTGAGGCCAATCTCCCTTCATGTGCCAATTTCTCCTTCCTCACTATACTCATCATCTTCCTCTTTGCCTGTGCTTTATATTCTTTGTGCTTCCAAGGGATATCCTATGTTTTATATTTCATCCATAACATTCTCTTTTTCAGAAGCTCCTGAATAATTACATACTTCATCCATTTCAGCCCTACTTTATTTATCCTACTAAGCTTAGGAATCAATCAGACATTACCATATGTAACTGATTTTGGACCAAGTCCCAGGTTGTGCTGATTTCTCTCCTTCAACTGATGCCAGGGCACATAACCAATCTGGTTCCTTAATTTATCATAGTCCCCTGCTCTGTAATAGTAATAATTACTATTATTATTATCACCATCAGACCTTTGTGGAGTCAAGAGACTCATCACAGGAGGTCCCACTCTCACTCACACAGCTTTTCATACCATGATTTAAACGCATTCACTGTTTCACACTCATTATCCTTTCAGGCATATGCTTTCCAACAACCAACCACTCTCTCCATGAAAAAAATCTCCTCATTGCTGTGTTCATGCTTTCCCTATACAGCCTCCAGGGATCCTTCTTGTTTCCCCCCTGTTTCCACCCATTCTATGAAAAATCTCATCCACCTTAATCTGGCAATTACTCCTTATAAACTTGTGTCTCAATTACGTACTCCTCCTCCTTCTCTCTCTACTAAGCTCTGAAATTTGAATTCCCTCAATCTTGTCTTCATACTCAACATTCTAGAGACTATCTTAATCAAATGTTTCTGAACCCTCTTCATCCTTTTGTAAACCAGGTGACCAAATCTGTGCGTTTGATCAAAGCCTTCTTCTTCTCTTGTGCATCAATTCAAAGATTGGTTAGTTATAGCAGCACATCATAACATCCTGTCTTGTGACCTCCTTTTTATCTCTTCATCACTCTTAGTGGTAGTTAGCATCATTACGGTATTTATATATGAAATTCCTGGTCTGCCCCATGGCCTCTTTCCTTCTACAGTCCGTCCCCTCCATTATTTCTGTAATCAGTCCCCTATGCCTCAGATAGTGTCCAATTAGGCTTTTTCTTCTCTTATTGATGTGGTTCATTAGTGAGTGATTTTCATGAACTATATTTAGAACTTCTTCATTACTTTTTCTTTCTGTCCAACTAATTTTCATTTTTATCATCTTTCTCCAGCATCAAAGTTCAAATGCATCCAACTTTTTGATATCTTGTTTTGTTAGAATCCAGGCCTCACAACCATATAAAATGCTCCATTTTATATAAAGCTGATAACAAACATAAACTGAAATCCAGGGTGGATTTCAGTTTATGTTTGTTATCAGCTTTAACTGCTACGTCATCCACAAACCGTAGACAGTTAATTTTAATTCCATTTATCTTAATTCCTGTTTCTATTAGTACTTTCAATTTATTTAATGCATCTTCAATGTAGAGATTAAATAGTATGGATGAAAGAGAGCAACTCTGTCTTACACCTCTATGTATTCTTGCTATTGCAGTTTTTGTTTTATTGCTGAATTTTTCTATTAGGGCTTCTTGGTGCTTGTAAAGATTAAATATGAGTCTTCTATCTCTCCAATCTACCTTTATTGTTTTTAAGACATAAAACATTTGGTTCCAGTCAATGCTATCGAAGGGCTTTCTCCAAGTCAAGAAAGACTATCAGAGTATTTTGATTCTTCTCAAATCTTCTTTTGATAAGTGTTATTAGAGCTAGGATTGCTTCTCTTGTTCTCTGTTGTTTCCTGAATCCAAACTAGTCACTGCCAATATACTCTTCAGCCTTCTTAATCAAATGTTTATGAACTCTCTTCATCTTTTTGTTAACGGTGACCAAATCTGTTTGGTCACCTGGTCTTTTATCTTTTCTATCTTTTCAAAGTTTGCTATAACCAACATATCTATTCCAGTAAATACATCACTCATTGTGTGGTCTGATCAAAGCCTTATACAATGGAAACATAACATAACATGCTATACAGTAGTTGCCTAAGCAGCTCAAGGAATTCAATCTCCTTATTCACACATTATTTCCTGCTTTGATGCAGTGCTTCCATAGTTAAAGTCACCCATCATTATCATCTGATGAGACTGCTGTCACTCAGCAGTCTCACCTGCCTAATCATTTCAGAATCATCACCATTTCCTGCCCTATAGCAACCCCCCCCCCATTAAATATCTAAAATTCATGCTCACTTCGATCTCACAACAAGCACCACCTCAAAGCCATCACCACTACTTTTTTTTCAAGTTCCACATGGGGGAACACAATTTCTCTGAGATCGTCAATAATACCAAACTACCTGCTTTATCTTTTCTATATTTTCAAAGCTTGTTATAACCAACATATCTATTCCAGTAAGTACATCATTCTCTGTTAACTACATCTCACTGCACCAATGATTTTTAGACTGACTAATTGTATCAAGACTCTGCACCCTTTATTCTAAATTCCTTGCATTGTGTATAAGCATAGTAGCTTTCCTCCCGGTCCTCCTATCCTTTACACAACTCCTCATCATATCATTCAAGTCCTTTGACTAATGATATGGTTTTATCCTGATAGTTTATGTTCAAGTATCACTATTTAGTTTTAATTTCCCTGACTGGCCACACACTCTCCTCCTCTAATCAACAATCCACACAGCTCTGTACTGTTGCTCTCCATCAAATGCAGACCATGTGTGGCAAAGAGTTCTATTTATTCCATACATTTACATACTCAAACCCACTGTTCATACACATTCTATAAGAGCTTAAAATCATACCTAGCAAAACACCAACAATCCTTGCTACACACCCACAGAATCTGTTGATTAAGTGTCTGTAGCAACACTTGCAAATACCATGTTACATCATTTACATTTCTTCACAAATTATATGTTCCTACCAGCAGAATGAACTCTTTTGTATGTCCTCTCCTCTCCACAGCCTCTCTTCTTCTCATTGCTCCTCTCTAGTATACTTTTGACACCTGTACCTCTCATACTTTCGCCACTTGCTCCATTTTCACATCTTCCACCACAGAAATTAGTAGAAATTAAGACTGCTTACTGCCATTCCAGTGCAATCATTTACCTCTGACTTCTTTATCAATTTATCAATAGCATCTTCTTTCTTACATGTTCAACCACCAATCTCCTCTCCAAATGAAGAGATTGGTGGAAATGAAGAGAACATGGAACTTTGTTATGCAAATTAGAACAAACAGGGATGAATATGATACTGGTTAAGTGGATAAGAGGGTGGCTGCTGAGAGATATCAAACAGTGGTATATGGAAGGACAGAATAGAGGCAAAAATAGGTGACTAGTAATGTGCTGCAAGGCTCAGTGTCGAGACCACTGCTGTTTAATTTGTACATAAATGATATATAGGAAATAACCTGAAAGAAATATTTCAGTTATTTGCTGATGATGTGAAATTAGACAGAGTAATAGTTAATCAAGGTGATGTGGAGAACTTGCACCATGATTTAAACAGGCAGTCATATAGTCAAAATATAATGGCAATCAGTTTAATGTGGAGAAATATAAAGTTAAGCATTTTGGGATAAATAGATTACAAGCTGCTTATCACACTGATGGCACTGTACTCCAGGAAACAGATGAAGCTAGAGATTTAGGAGTGGTGGTAGACAGAGAGTTAAAGTTTACAAGACATATTGCAATCAATCTGTTACCTGTTATCTGTGACCAAGTTGGTGAGTGGGCTGTAGAATGTTCCCTATGAAGATAGACTGAGGATGTGTGGATTGCACAAGTTGGTTGATAGGAGAAAAAGAAGGACATGATAGAAACATTTAAATTGCTTAAAGGGTTTTACTGGATTGATGCAGGGAAAATGTTTTAGCCAATAAGACTACCTGGCTATTGAAGAACACATTAACAAGTAGAGATAAGGAAGTTTTATATTCTTCTTTATAAAGTCTTGATTACTTGAGCACAGTAATCCATCTGGCTGTGCTCAAGACCTGGTCTCCTAGGTTTCTTGGATGAGGAAGTGGGGAAAAAAGATTCAGAAGTGAGTGACCAGGTTGGCAAGTGGGCTGTAGAAAGTTCCCTACGAAGATAGATTGAGGATGTGTGGATTGCACAAGTTTGTTGATAGGAGAAAAAAGAGGGGATATGATAGAAACATTTAAGTTGCTTAAAGGGTTTTTATTATTATTATTATTACCCAAAAACTCATGGAGTCAAAGACTCATCTGGGAGGTTCTTTTATCACACACACATCTCATCATATACTGTGTCTTAAACATACTCAAACTCCTTGCAGACACCACAATCTCAGGCAGGGCATTCCAATCATTCACAACTCTGCACAAAAAAAAACCTGCCTCTCACTCCCCTACTCACACCCTCTTTATACAGTTTCCAGGGATGACCTCTGGTTCTCCCCTGATCTCCCACTATTCGCTGTAGAACTTATCCACCCCTTACCAACTTGTAGATCTCTATCATATCTCCCCTGTAAATAAGACTGTGGGACTTGATAATATATCACCGCGTATTCTGAAGGAATGTGCCAGAGAGTTGACACCTGGTCTTGACATATTTTTTTAATAAGAGTCTTGGTCAAGTTCCTAAAGAGTGGAAGGAGGGCAAGATTGTGCCACTTCATAAGGGAGGTGATCGAACTCGAGCATCAAACTATAGGCCTATCTCTGCAAATTACATCTCAATCTTTCCTCATACTCAGCATTCCAGAGGTCAGAAACTAACTTAGTCAGTTGCCTTTGGACCCTTTCCAACTTCTCTTCATCCTTCTGAAAACCCGGTGACCAAATCTGAGCACAATAGTCCAAGTGTGGCCTAATCAAAGCCTTATACAATGGAACAAGAATCTCCCTACTTCTACATGTCAGTGTCCTCTGCATCATCCCCAGAAGTCTTTGTGTTGTCATCACAATTTTGGCGATGTGTCCCCTAAATTTTAGATCCTTATCCACTATCACCCCCAGATCTATTTCTTCTACCTCCAACAATATATTCTCACCAAGCATAAATTCTGCATCCCATCTTTGTTTTCCAAATTTTAAAACCTTACATTTTGCAACATTGAACTCACATCCCCATTTGCTTGCCCAATCACTCAATTTATTCAAGTCTTCTTGCAAGGCCACAACATCTTCACTACTCTTTATGGTTTGTCCCAACTTTGCATCATCTGCAAACAACTGAATATCTCCATCCAAATCTTCGCCAATATCATTAATATACAAGATAAATAGTAATGGCCCTAAAACAGACTCCTGAGGCACTCCACTAGTGCCTTTCCTTTTCCTGGATATCGCACATCCATACACAACTTATTGATACCTATCAGATAGCTAGTCTCCAATCCAATATACTAATCTAATATCCAACCCCATCTGCTCTAGTTTGACTGTCAACTTATCATGAGGTACCCAAATCAAAAGCTTTTGCGAAATCTAAGTATATTACTGTGTATCCCTGTCCTCTGTCCAAGAAAGCAGTCACTTTAATGTAATAAATAAGTAGATTACTAAAACATGACCTCCCTTTAGTAAATCCATGCTTTCCATCAAAGATTATACCATTGTTGTCAACCCAACTCTGGATCCTAGTTCTCACAAGCTTCTCCAACAACTTAACTACAACACCTGACACAGAGATAGGCCTATAGTTTGATGCTCGAGTTCGATCACCTCTCTTATGAAGTGGCACAATCTTGCCCTCCTTCCACTCTTTAGGAACTTGACCAAGTGCAAGACTCTTATTAAAAAAATATGTCATGACAGGTGTCAACTCTCTGGCACATTCCTTCAGAATACGCGGTGATATATTATCAAGTCCCACAGTCTTATTTACATCTAGCTTACTCAACTCCCCAAACACTTCTTGCTCACTTACAGTCAGTCTCTCCTCCCCATCATCAGTTGCTCTCAATCGCTCCATGAAGTCACATTCACAAGATTGAAAGATCTTTATCAACTGCTCATTAAGTATCTCTACCACACATTCTGCAACAGCTGTCTTTATACCATTTCCTCCAATCAATGTCATCCTTCCATAATCATTCTTTCTTTTGCTGGCTACATATCGAAAGAACTCCCTCGGATTCTTTTTGACTTCATTAGCTAACTGCTGTTCATACCTCTCTTTAGCTACTCTCACCAACCAAGTCACCCTCCTCGCCTGGTCTTCGTAGACCTCATGAAATTGTTTACTTCCACTTCTCTTATGCTGTCTCCACAATGCCCTTTTTCTCTGCATATCACATGCTTAATCTCTTTATTCATCCATCTCACACCTACCTTATTTAACCTTCTCACCCTTAAAATACATTTAGACATTGCATCTACTAGATAGTTTTTGAAAAACCCCAAGCTGCATTGATCTCTTTTACTGGATTGATGCAGGGGAAAATGTTTCTGCACTTGGTTGGAGGGGCCAGAACAAGAATAGTGATCAGAACTTCACCACCTTTGCTACGAGTTATCCGGTATTGTACTACGTACTAGGGTCACTTGCATTAGCTCACGCTAGTGGTCGCCGATACTTTATAGTTTACTATATTCAGCAAGAAACTCTCTGATTCCAATCTTTGAGTTTCTTATTTGGTTTTAAAACAATGTGGGATTTAATATCCCCTGAATTTAAATAAAAGAAAACAAGAATGTTTATTTATTCAAAGGTATTGTACATAGTAATCAAAGTTATTCTAAACATAAAAATTTTGTTCCTGCAGGTAACACCATCTATCAGACAAGATCTAATCACAATTAAAGCATTACACTAAAAGACATCAGCAAATCAAACTGTCCTATTCTCATTCACTTATCACAGCTATGCAAGTGAATAACTACTCAATATCCAAAGATTAGATTATAACACACCAAAAATGATTCAAGGACAATATCTGTTACAATATACTTCTAGAATTACAACAATTTACCAGAGGTTAAAGAACTAGAGTCCTGTCATATATTAGCAACTCCTATCACTTATTACATTAGCACATTAACTCTTCCTAGCTCTGTTCACAGTTCAATGGACAAATAAAAGGTTTTACGTTACCGACCAAGTGGACTAAGCAGGAATTTCCTCTCCATCAATCTTTGCTGACTCCTCTCGGCTAGTTTCCTCGATCTGCTACCTGTTGTCCTCCGATTTTGCCAACAAGTGTTCATGTTCACGAATCACTCCTGTGCCGATGATTGCAATACTACTCTTCCGGATGGGTGCGCATGGTTCTGCATAAAGCTGCAGTCTTCACTGACTGTTTAGCTGTGCCTGGACTGGACCGCTACCTGACTGCATGGCCATCATTGACCATCGTTCTTACTGTCTGCATGAACGACTTCTACTGAAACCCGAAACCAAGGGGAGAGAGAGGCATTAACCAAGAAAAAATCCCTGAGCTCATGCATCCAAATCTTTTATATCCTTCGTGGCTGCTCTCCCTACTACGTCACCGATTGCTGACGGTACCTAAGCCTTTTGCACTCCGTGCTATCTTCTCTCCAATATGTCTCATGTGGGTGCCTTGCACGTGCCTCGGACTTCGCATCGTGGCTGCCTGGGGTCATGTCTATAAGCTGATTAAACTAATGTGAACTTTGCTCTAACTTTTTTGTTTCAATGTAACCTTTACAGTCTGTCCGATCTATTCTTGTATAATCTCAGCCTCAAACAGGCTGAGATTAGACAAGAATAGATCGGACATTGACTGTTTGAGTGTACAGTCAATGTTCTTCCCCTGCTCTTCCTTTCTCTTATTTTGAAAGTCATGGATGACAATTTCTCAAAGATTTCATAAGGTCAAGCAGCACTCCTTCTGAATTTTCCTCCTTTCTTATTGTTAGAGACTTGTTCCAGGAGGATAAGATTTCCTGGTCTCAGGTCCTTATACCTTCTTAATGTATTTGCATATGTTCTTGCTCGCTGTGAGCTATTGTTGCTGGATTCAGCTACTAATTCATGGGCCACTCTGTTTTCCATTATCAGATTGTTTAGATACTCATCAATATCAAGGAAATCCTGTATTGACCCGTGAGCTTTTAAAGTCATTGGGAAATAGAGGCTCAAACCCATACAGTATGACCACAGGGGCTTCTTTAATAGCAGCATGGAGTGCGGTTCTGCAAGCAAACAGGGTATAGGATAGATAGGCATCCCAGTCTGATATCTGCCTGTCTGCCAGTTTAGCAAGGGTGTGTTTCAATGTCCTATTCAATCTCTCACACATTCCGTTTCCTTGGGGATGATAGGAGGTAGTGAATAGTTTCCGTATATTTAGCAATTTGTACAGCTGTAACATGACTTCAGCCGTAAAGTTGGAGCCTTGATCTGAGAAGAGAGCCAAAACTAGAGATGACAAGCTTAAACAATTTATCTGCCACGGTCTTTGCTGTTTGATCCTTCATCGCTGTGGCTTCTGGGAATCTAGAGAACATGTCTATAATCACCAGGATATATTTGTTACCCTTCAAGGTGGTGGGAAGTGGGCCAATAATATCCATAGCCACAGCTTGAAAGGGATGTGTGAGGATTGGAAAAGGCTGGAGAGGGGCCTTTCCTCTGATACTAGATTTTCTCTGGCATAGATGGCAAGAGGACACATAAGACTCAACATCCTCTCTCATGCCTTTCCATAAGTACCTGTCCTTCACTCTTTTCCATGTCCTATGGAACCCCTGATGACCTGCTAAGTCCGAATCATGAAACATGTGGGGTACCCAAGGAATCATGACCTTCAGGACCAGAATCTTGTCCCTCCACCTTCCAGTGATGTCCTATTGAGATAACAGAATGTCCTTGTCTATCTGCAACGTCTTAGGGGGTGTATACCAAAAGCTAATGAAGGTTTCTCTCCCTTCATTAGCTTTTGGTATACACCCCCTCACCACATACGGATCACTTTCTGAACCTCTATGATGAGAGATTTCTCCCAGATTTGAAGGGGGGGGGGGCATGTTCTTGTTTTCTTCTAACCCTTCAGCCTTATGTATGGAGTTGACAAGTTCCTCCTCTGGACAGGAATTCTCCTCTGGTTCAGAACCTAATGATCTAGACAAGTAATCTGCTACCACATTTGCCTTCCCCGGGATATACTTTACTTCTATATTGAACTCCTGCATCTCTAGGGTGATCCAGCGGATAATCCTCTGGTTCTTATCCTTCATGGATGAAATTAATGATCTGACTGTAGGATGATCTACTGCCCCAGTAACATGTACCTAAATTTTCTAAGAGCATCGACAATGGCCAATGCCTCCTTCTCTATCACAGAGTAATTTTTTTCAGAAGAGGAGAGCTTCCTGCTAATACAGGCAATGGGCCTAAAATCTTCCCTTTCCTTTTGTTCTACCACTGAGGCGATTGTCATTTGAGGCATCAGGTGAGAGGAAAAAGGTTTATCCGAGTTTTGGGTAAGTGAAAACAGGTGATCTGCTCAAGGCCAGATTGAGGGATTGATGGGCATTTTGTTGTTCTTCCCCCCACGTGAACTTCACCCCTTTTTTTTTGTTAGCCTCGCGATGGGTTCCATCAGTCTGGAGCACTCAGGAATGAATTTCCTGTAGAAATTTATCATTCCTAGGTATTTCTGAACTTGCCTAGTGGTGGGGACTCTAGCCTTCAATATGGCTGTTATGTTATCTTGAGTTGGGATTATCCCAGTCTCACTCACAATGTGCCCCAGGTACCCTACTTCCCTCAAAAAAAAATTTGCACTTGGAATACTTCAGAGAGAGAGTCTGGCTTTGCTCAGTCTGTCCAAGATAGCCAAAAGAATTTCCTTGTGCCTCATTAAATCAGATGAGTAGATCAACAGGTCATCTTGGAAGCATATAACTCCCCTTCCCAACATGTCTGAGAGGATGGAATTCATTAGACACTGGAAACTCATGGCTGAATTTCTGGCTCCCTGAGGAAGTCGACACAGTTGATACTTTTGCCATCTTGTAGCGAAGGCAAAGTACTTCCTGTCCTCCTTCCTAAGGGGGATTTGAAAGTAGCCTGAGTTCAGGTCCAGCTTTGAAAAATATCCTTAGCTAATTTAAAACACCCATCTAAGTTATTTGCTCATTTCTTATATTACTTCACGTAACTCATCACATATACCTGATCTGAATTGCTGGAAAGCTATCCATTCAAGGTGAGAACTTTCCTCCATGGAGACTCTCATAGATCAAGTGATGGAGAGCAATCTGTTCAAATAATTGTCACACTTTCCTCTTTACCCTGCACGCACCTGTAAAGACGGGACCCTTTTCACGGGAGAATTCGGAAATTAGTACTTCCTTGAATTTGGCATAGTCTAAAGTCTCTTTCAGGATGGGAGAGGAGTAGAGGAAGTTCTTTGCTTTCCCCACTAGTTTGCTGCGCAGGAGGATGACGGGTTGGAAATCAGTCCACCTGCCTGCCTTCCTTAATTCTTTGATGTAGCTAAAGAAAGCTAAAACGTTGCCATTTTCCTCCCCAGAGAACTGTGGAAAACCTTGTTGAGGATTGATGCTCCTGAAAAAACTCACAATCATCCATCCGTGAGCTTGATGGCTGATTCATACTTGTATACAAGCTTACAAATATTTTCCAATATCACACAAATACTGCTAATCTAAATTCTTGCCCCAAAACTGCCTGATCTCAAACCAAAACTTGCTCACCTTGATTTACAAAACTTAAATTCCTTATCATTCAACCTAGTAAATCAACATCCTGCCAACTGCACCATCGTTATATATTTTCTTTCTCTTAAGTATCTTAGCTAAAACCTATTTATTTATTTTATGTTTTATTATCTTAATTACTATCTTGTTATACACTTGTTATGATATTATCTCTCATCCCTTTACTTAGTATTGTATCATAGCTAAAACCTATTCCTTCAGTGGCCTATCATTCCAATAGATCATGTGTGCAAATCCTACAAACAAAGAGAATGCCTTACGCTAGGGCCAATTTTCCTTGGTTGCAATTCTGGAGTTAACTCCTTTTCAGAAATAAGAAAAATTTATTTTTTGAAGCTGCGCCATCTTAATTCTTATACAAGAGAAATCTCCTTGTCAGACAGTTAACACACAGACTGTTACACGATCTTGGAATCTAGTAATTAACAAGTCCTTAAATTACTTTCTTCAATTAGCAGTCGTAACCAGTCCCCCCCCATGCTATGTACAATACCTAAGGTATTGTACATAGTAATAAAGTTATTATAGACATAAATAAAAATTTTGTTCCTGCAGGTAACACCAATCTATCAGACAAGATCTAATCACAATTAAAGCGTTACGCTAAAAGACATCAGCAAATCAAACTGTCCTATTCTCGTTCACTTATCACAGCTATGCAAGTGAATAACTACTCAATATCCAAAGATTAGATTATAACACACCAAAAATGATTCAAGGACAATATCTGTTACAATATACTTCTAGAATTACGACAATTTACCAGAGGTTAAAGTACTTGAGTCCTGTCATATATTAGCAAGTCCTATCACTTATTACATTAGCACATTAACTCTTCCTAGCTCTGTTCACAGTTCAATGGACAAATAAAAGGTTTACATTACCGACCAAGTGGACTAAGCAGGAATTTCCTCTCGATCAATCTTTGCTTACTCCTCTCGGCTAATTTCCTCGATCTGCTACCTGTTATCCTCCGATTTTGCTAACTTGTGATCACGTTCACGAATCACTCCTGTGTCGATCATTGCGATACTGTTATATATTGCAATGGGTGCCTTGCACGTACCTCGGACTTCGCATCGCGGCTGCTTGGGGTCATGTCTATAAGCCGATTAAAGCAATGTGAACTGTGCTCTAACTTTCTTGTTCCAATGTAACCTTTACAAAGACTTTTATGATTCTTGTCTGTTATTTACAGGACAGTTTACAATAGAACATGTACAAAATTTCATTAAGAAAGTATTATTACATTATTTACAAAATCATTTACACCTATGTACAAGCATTTCTCTTGGGGAATTTTGCATCTTAGTTAAATTCCGAATGAAATGCCTAATAATAAATTAAACCTTTAATTCCAGATTTAACACCATCTGTTCGTTCCCCTAATCTTTCTCGGGTCTCTCATATCTGCGGTCCCTAGTCTTTGGTCAAGTGTTTCATTTCTAACCCAGCTCTCAGATCCATAAGTTAAACTTGGTTTGAATACCTTACATATAGCTAATTTAGTAAATTGACATGGCCTTTGGTGGATGCCCTGCACTGGAAAATGAACAGTTTTGGCTGGTGGCCAGTGGAGGTGGATGCTTGGATTAGTGGTGGATTTTTGCCTGCAACTGGGGGGAGCTGAAGCTTCTGTAGGTTTAGTGGAAGCACTTCATTAGTCTCAGTGGAACCACCAATGAGACTAATGGAGTGTAATGGGTTATAAGAGCCTTTGGATTACTCAATGAAGTTAGAGTATCTGAAGGACTGCCTAGTTTTTGGAGAAGACCCTTTACTTATACATAGGTCAAAACCACTAGTGGCTCTTCCCATAATGCATAGCATTGTACGCATCTGAAAGGAGGTGCGCTTTGCATTATGGGATACAAAGGCAATTAATGTGAAATCACTAGCCTATATACTGAAGATACTCCATACACAAACTTTGCTTGCTTACACCTGAATAAAGGATTAAACAAAAATAAATGTCTTGGAATATTTAACTGACAATAATCAAATTTTAATTCACTAACAGACAAAGCATCTGCCATCTTGCTTTTGATGCCTATCAGTGTATGTTGCACTTCCTTTAAAGAGTTTGGAAGAAAAGTGAAACAAGCAAGCACACATAAATGCTACACGCTTCTACAATAGCTACCACACATAAAACCACACAGTCAATTATCACACATAAAATCCCACTTTCAGACTGATGAAGGAAAATATTTTAATCTGTGCCCAAGGATTGCTTGCACCAGCATATTTGGCACCAGCCACCTTTGCCTTGACATGTGCATATCAAAATAACTTGCAGCAAAAGTGGTTCAAGATGTAGGTGCATTAAAATTTTTGATATCTTAAACTTAAACTCAAAATTTCCTGTGTACAGATTTTTTTTGAATTAGTAGCACACTCCAAATACTATTTCCATGTAAAAGTGTTTCTGTGTACTGAGAAGCTGATGTCCTAATCTCACAAGAAGATTTTTAAATTATTAAAATCCATTGTGCTTTTTTTTTAAATAATTTGTTTTCTGATTTTTTTTTTTTTTCAGCTAGTTCTGAATGAAAATATCCATACAAATTTCAGCTTCTAATCCACATCGGAGTAGGATAACATTTTTATCTGCTGAACATATACTCCTTTAACTTGCCTTCTTATAATGAAAAAAAAAAAAAAAGTGCAACATGTTACTTGTTCGGTGCTCTAAAAATAAGTAAAAAATTGTCGGCCTGGCTGGCTGAGTGGTTAGCATATCCGCTCACCAGCCAAAAGGCTGCTGGTTTGAATCCCGCCGTGGGCATGGATGTTTGTGATTGTCTGTGAAAATATTAGTGGTGGTGATCGGCAGTAGATGGCGTTGGTGTAGATGATGAATGTAGTTATAGTTGATGGATTGAGTGGTGGTTAAAAGACTCCCTCGATGAGTCTTTTAACTCCCTGGAGGTGTTATGTAATAATAATAATCACTTTTTTTTTGATCGGTTATGACTAAAAAAAAAAGTGACTATAAACATACCCAAGATATGCACAAAGATATTTAAATTGCCTTAAAAATATGATTTATATGATTAAGGACAATTATGAATTATGAAATAAAAAGAAAAAAATATGATATAAATTCAAATTTCAATTTTTTGAAAATCATAATTATGCCAGCAATTGCTTTTAACCAAATAAGCATTGATATCAGTGGCTAAAATCTAGTTACAGTATGGAATAAATGTAAGTGAAAAAACTTGTTATCCAGAATTTATTATTCCCAGACAGCTTGAATACCATGTTACTATTGAAGTTTTATTTACAATACACAAATCTAATTCCTTACCACCTTCAGTCCTAGGCCATTAACTTCTAACTCTGGACAAATTCTGCATGCTTAACTTGTAACTTATGTAAATACACTGCAGTAAAATATATGAGGTTATTGTCATCTTCTTTTAGAAACAGAATCTTTTGAAAACATAATTCATAACTTTAATTATTCTATCATTTTCTATGTATAGAGTGCAATTAAGCTTCATTTAATTCATTATTTTGCAAAGAAACAAATCAGAAAATAAAAACAAAGTACAGCATTCTCACAACTTACTGGACCCATGCTTGCAGGAGCTGTATAGTCATCCTCTTCTTCTATGAGTTTACAATTTGAATAATGCTCTGTCAGTTTTTCATCTTGATCACAACTTTCTTGAATATTTTTGTTCTCTAGAGGGTTGTTTTCTTCTACATCATCAATGCATCTAGAACTATTAACAGGAACATCTGGCAAGTCTTGTTGCTGATGATGACAACTCTTTACTTCTAGTGCAAACTTATTTGGATCAGATTGTGGTGGTGATGGTGTTGGTGGTGGAAGTGGTGGTGGTGGTGTTGGTGGTGGAGGAAGATCATCAATAAATGGTACGGGCTGAGTTATTGCTGTTGCTGATTCAGGTTGCAACTGAAATCAAATGAAAATATGAAAAAATTTCAATGTATAAATTTCTATAAATAAAGAAAATATGGAAATAAGAGAAGAGAAAATTATTGAAAAACAAAATTTTTAGAATAACTATAAATGAAAATGTTACCCACCGAAGCAGGCAATGCCATAGCACTAATAGCTGTTGACGGTTTTTCCACTTGGTTATACTATAAATTAAAGATACCAAAAATTATATTCTTGGTTTAATCCTTTATCAAAGTGTAAGCAAACAATGCATAATGCATAGCACTATACATGTCAGTAAGGATATGTGCTTTGCATTATGGGATACTAAGGCAAGTGATGTGAAGTCATTAGAAGTCATGTGAAGTCTTCATGCATAAACTTTGTTGGAAGTTTTTCCACGTGGTTATACTATAAATCAGTGGTTCTCAAACTGGGTGCCGCAAGTATGCCACAAGGGTGCTGCGAAATTTTGAATCGTTTATTTGAAAAAAGCAAAATATTCAATTGCCACAAATAACTAAATCAAAAACAAAAAAATTATATATTTTGATTTTAATGGATGAAGCATATATAAAAATTATAATTTTTTGTATCACTCTTATATTATATCCTGGGATTTCATTAGATCATCGCGTGTCGTAGTAACTAGATATGTGACAGCACATAAATACTGGGGAAAATGAACTAACGAATGGTTAGTTGTCCTGCTGTCTGTGTTAGTATTTCTCTGTTCAGTGTGACAAGTATTATACATGATCATTTCCCCTAAACAAAAATCATGAGTCTTTTGTCATCGGTGAGAATAAATGAAGTACGATATTAAAGTCGTTAAATTCAGTGAATAGAGGTTTTGCTTATTGTTATATATTCCAACTATAACGAGAGACATCGTAAACAAATGTTTTTCCTTTTTTCATCCAGAAAAAAAATGATTTACTTGAAATAAATTTTAAAATAAAATATTAAAGTTACATATGCCCTTCAAAATCATGAATAATTTTTTTCTTAAAAAAAGAAGAAGTGAAGACGATCAAGAAATGTCTACTTGTAGCAAAGCTAATGAACCAATTCGCACTAATAAATTATCAAAAACTGATACTTGCATTAATGAATTGACTATTTTTAATGTTCAGCAACAAAAAAGCACTAATGAAACAATAGAAAAACAGAAAGAACAACTTCATGTAAAAAGGGAACAATGAAAAAGAATGTAAAAACTCATTTATATCAAGAGAGCTATCTAAAAATGGGATTTACGTGGTGTGGTGATAAATTAATTCCCAGACCTAAGTATTTTGTGTGGTTTGGGTCTATCAAATGAGACTATGATTCCTAGCAAATTATTGCAACATTTCTCCACAAAACATGACAACTTGTCGAATAAAAATCCTGAATATTTCAAAGAGTTAATAAGATTACAAGAAAAACAAAGTAAAAGTTTTGTAAGAAAGTTTACAATTTCCGACCGAGTTCAAGAAGCAAGTTATTTAGTCGCTGAAATAATTGCGAAGGAAATGAAGCCTCATACTATCTGCGAAACCTTGATTTGTCCGGCCTGTTCAGCAATTGTGAGAACAATTTTTGGTACTGAGGCAGAAGAAGAAATAAAGAAGATTCCATTATCAAATGATACTATGAGTAGATGTATTAATGATCTGTCAGTCGATATTGAAAAGTCAGTTATAACCAAAATAATCAATCAAAATTTTTCAGTTTGCAGTTAGATGAGTCAACTGATATCGGTGGTAAAGTACACTTACTTTTTTTATTCAATTCATTCAAGATGATAAAATTATCGAAGAATTTCTATGCTGCAAGGAATCCGAAAAAAACTACGACAGGAAAAGATGGTTTTGATATAATGAAAACATATTTTAATACAAATGGTCTATCTTGGAAAACTTGTGTGGGTATATGTACAGATGGTGCACCTTCTATATTTGGAATTACAAAAGGGTTTGTTTCCTTTGCTAGAAAAGAAAATGAGAACATTATAATGACTCATTGCTTCATTCATCATGAATCACTGGTGGCAAAGACAATAGGCTTGGAATTAAAAAGTGTATTAGAAGAAATCATTCAGATGGTTAATTATATCAAGGCCAGACCATTAAAATCTAGAATATTTGCAGGACTATGTGAAGAGATGCAATCTCATTACAAGAATCTTCTTCTTCATACCAAAGTAAGATGGCTTTCAAAAGGTCGCGTATTGGATCGTTTTTTTTGAACTTAAAGAAGAAATATTAATGTTTTTCCAAAATGAAGGCAAACCAGAATTCTATAAATTATTACAAGATGATTTTTGGTGTTCCAAACTAGCCTATTTAACAGACATATTCGATCATCTGAACAAGCTGAACTCCAACATGCAAGGAAGAAATGAGAATATTTTGACATCTACAGATAAAATTAAAGCTTTTAAAGATAAAATAAAAATGTGGAAGATAAAATTAAGCACCAACAATGTAGAAATGTTCCTTAAAGTTGCCTCCAGAAAATGTAAGAACACTGATCTGCAAAAGCTTATTTACAGTCATTTAACATCATTAGAAGAAAAAATTAACCATTATTTTCCAGACATTTCAGTTAATTTATACGATTGGATTCAAAGTCCATTTGTAGAGTCAACATCAGCAATGAGTGAGTTAAGTCTTATAGAAGCCGAAGAATTAATTGATATAAGTAACGATCGTATGTTGATACTGAAGCATTCAGAAATGTGTCTGAATTCATTTTGGATAACAATTATGAAGGAGTACCCCAATATAGGATTCAAAGCACTTAACAGCTTATTGCAATTTTCTACATCTTATTTGTGTGAACTGGGTTTTTCTGCACCTGTAAATATTAACAACGAAGAGAGGAAGGCTAAAGGCCCTTGAAAATGAGATGAGAATATGACTCTTAAAAACAAGGCCTAATATCAAAGAAATATGCAAACAATACCAGGTACATATTTCACATTAAGTTCATATTTTATTATCTGAACCTTTATAATAGATTTTGTTTTGTATATTTTTGGGTTGTTTGAAAATAAACCAATTTAGTTTAAATAAAATCTGTTTTCTTTTAATTAAACATGCTTTCCTTCATATCTTTAATATCTGTAATATCAATTTATTTATGGGTTATGTATGCGAGTCTTTCAGAATCAATTAGTCGGCACTTTACTCTCTATAAAAAGCAAATAATACTACGGGTGCCATGAAATTTATTTATTGATTTTAGTGTGCCACCAGACAAAAAAGTTTGAGAACCACTGCTATAAATTAAAGATACCAAGAAATTATATACTTGGTTTAATCCTTTATCCCAGTGTAAGCAAACAGTGCTCCTGAAGTATTTTCAGGACTGAGGCAACTCGTATAAAGAAGCTAATGATTTGCCTTAGTATCCCATAATGCAAAACACATATCCTTACAGACATGTATAATGCTATGCATTATGGGAAGAGTCACTACTTAGACCTATTTCGACCTCTATTGAGGTCTCATCGGTGGGAGCCATACCCAGATGTGATACTAAGGATGAAGTAATGCAGAAGTCATATTTTCATATACAAGTAGCCAAAAGGTGGTGCACCTTATTATTAAAATATTCAGGATTAGAGAAAGTTGTTGGAAGTTTTTTCACTTGGCAAGGAGATGTGCTTTGCATTATGAGATTCTAAGGCAAGTGATGTGAAGTCATTAGCTTCTTTATACAGTTGTCCCATCCTGAAAATAGTTTAGGCGCAAACTTGTTTGCTTACACTGGGATAAAGGATTAAACTAAGTATATAATTTCTTGGTATCTTTAATTTATAGTATAACCAAGTAAAAACTTCCAACAAAGTTTATCCTTACACTTGGATAAAGGATTAAACCAAGTGGAAAAACTTCCAACTACTTTCTCTAATCCAGAGTATTTTAATTTATTTATTCATATGGAGTTTCCTTCCTTTTCCCACCATCCCTATTGGGGCAAGTTGAGTCCCGTCATGGGGAGTTAAGTATTTATGGCTGTAGATCCGTGTGTGTTCACACCGCTGGTTTGCCTGCTTGCGGGATGAAAAACCCCTGATAAACTGGGGGGGGGGGTAAAACCTTGCTGTCCAACTTGGCTATGGCTGAGGAAAATCCTTAAGCTCCCCACGTTGGCAATGGGAATCGAACCTAGGACACTCCTTCCCCAGGCATATAGTTGTGAAGTGCAAAGCCACTAGGCTAACCGCGCAGACAGTATTTTAATAATAAGGCGTGACACCTTTTGGCTACTTGTATATGAAAATATGACTTCTGCATTACTTCAACGTTAGTATCACATTTGGATCTGGCTCTCAATGATGACACCTCAATAAAGGTCAAAACTGGTCTGGGTAGTGACCCATCCCATAATGCATAGCATTATACATGTCCACAAGGAGATGTGCTTTGCAGTATGGGATATTAAGGCAAGTAAGGCATGCCTGATGGAGTGGTGTGAGCAAGAACGGTCAATGCGTTTAAGGAGTGGTATGATAGACTTTGTGTTTCCTAGGAGGGACCTCCCTTGATGAGTCTTGATAGCTGGTGTTTCTTAGAAAGGACCTCCCACGATGAGTCTTTTGACTCCATGGAAGCCTGAATAATAATAATAATAAAGTGATATGAAGTTATTACCTTCTTAATGCAGTTGCCCCAGTCAAAAAAATAGTTCAGGCAAAAACTTGTTTGCTTACCCTTGGATAAAGGATTAAGCCAAGAATATAATTTCTTATCATCTTTAATTTATTGCCTTAACACAAAAATTCAAAGTAAGCAAATGATTTATAATAGGAGGTTTTTGTAATCATCATACTTTCAATTCATTTTTATGTTTTTAATTTTTGATTCTCACTTGCCTACCTAGGCATTTTCACAGTTAAAAATAAAAGTTAATCATCTTTTTATACAACTTTCACTGTTGACTTTTTATATCTATTCAATATACACTATTCCTCCTACAGGTTTAAATTTGGAAGGCTTGTTCAGAAGACTGAGGGTAGCAGAACTACCACTGTACTATATCATCGCCAGGCTAGTAACCTGACATGGAGAACATTAATCTACTTTTAAGCCAACCAACAGAGAAAGGTAATTGAAAAGAATCTATGGAAAACAACTCTGGAATGGAAAATGTAAAACAAAAAATGGAAACAACAAAATATAATACATAGAGCAAACTGGAATGTAAGAGGAATAGCATATAAAGAAATAGAATTGTATCAAATATTAAATGAAAGAAATTTTCAAATAGCCGTAATCACTGGAACAAAAAAGAAATTAATAGCAACCAGGAGAACTGAAAATTTGAATGTAATGTACTCATATAGTGGAGTCAACAGAGACCAAAGAGCATAAGCAGGTGTTATGATTTGGATTCATAATTCTCTTTCAAAACAGTTAAAACATAATAAATTATGGAATGAACAAATAATAGAAGCTAGAATGAAAACAGATAGAGGATATTTAATAATAATTGATTTATATGCCCAAGAAGAAGGAAGAGAAGATGATAATATTGAATTTTTTAATCAATTGCAAAATGTATAGAATAAAATAAATAAAAATGATTACGTAACATTGTGAATTTAGATTAAGAGTGACTGACCTGCAGAGGGAGATAGATGAGTTGAAAGAGGAGGTGGAATGTCTTGTGAATGAGAGCAGAAGTATAAAAGATAAGATTAGGAGAATGGAAGAGATAAATGCAAGGCGAACACAATCAGAAAGTTGAGGAGAAAGAAGAAACGTGCTTCTTCTAAACTTTCTGAAGAATTACTTCTTCAAAAGAGTGCAATCTATAGAAGAGCTATAGATTGCACTCTTTATGAAATACATAAGAGGGAAGATATTCCAGAGACAGAAGTAGAAGGAACGAATGAAGACGAAATTTTGTTGAGCTTGGGCTTGAACCGTGAATGAGTGTTGAACTATAAAGTTTTTTCACTTAGTTATTTTGTTGAGCTTGGGCTTGAACTGTGAATGAGTGTTGAACTATAAAGTTTTTTCACTTAGTTATACTATAAATTAAAGATGCCAAGAAATTATATTCTTGGTTTCATCCTTTATCCAAGTGAAAGTAAAGTTTGTGCATGAAGTAACTTCATGACTGGGCTACTTGTATATAGAGGCTAATGACTCCAAATCAAAATCAATTGACGAAGTATCCCATAATGCAATGCACATATCCTTACGGACATGTATAATGCTATGCATTATGGGGAAGGCCACTTTCCAGACCAGTTTCGACCTTTATTGAGGTTTCATCAGTGGGAGCCAGACCCAGAAGAGATACTAAGGTTGAAATAATGTAGAAGTCATATATCATCTGTATACAAGTAGTGAAAAGATGTCACACCTTATTACTAAAATACTCTGGATTAGAGATAGATGTCGAAAGTTTTTTCCCATTCCATGATGCATACCATTAGACATGTCCATAAGGATATGTGCCTTGCATTATGGGATACTAAGACAATTGATGTGAAGTCATTATCCTCTATATACAAGCAACCCAGTCATGATGTTACTTCACATGCAAATTTTGTTTGCTTACACTTGTATAAAGGATGAAACCAATAATATAATTTCTTGGCATCTTTAATTTAGAATGTTAAACTGTTTTTGCACATATTTTAACAGATTTATATCAATTCAGATGAAGTCACCATGGAAATATTTGTAGACAATGCAAGTCACAGAAACTGTGTGAGAGAGAGGAGAGTGAACTGGTAAGAAATGACTCATTAATCATTAGTAACACTCTGAGTATTAAAAAAAAAATTCTCTGAGGAGGCAATATTTATGTTAACAGAGAGAGAGAGAGAGAGAGAGAGAGAGAGAGATCAGAGGTTAGAGTAACTTCTCAAGTAGGGAAATGATAAGGAAATCTCATCTTTTCTAGAGATTTGGTTGTTTTCAAAAGTAAGACTGAAAATAATAAGACAAAGTTTGCATTTTACTAGCAATGAAATTAACAAGCTTAAATGTAGCACATCACTAGAGAAAGGTTTGAATAACAGCATTCTGGGCTGTAGAAAGTTGATAGTCTTGAAGTTTTGGTGATCTGCAAAGTGCAAGATTTGTCAAATGACAAAGAGGAGTACCATATAATATCATCAGCAAAACTGTGTATAAGATTTGCAATCAACTAGATGTCACTGTTATACAGAAACCCTAGAGTATGTGAAAGAACAGAGCCTTATGAAACACTAGCATTAGTTGTACTTTTTGAGTTGCACATTTATTTTAAAGTTTGAGGATAAAAGGTCCATCCAATATTCATCATCATCACCATCAATAGTACTAACAGGCACTTAATCACCCATGACCTCCTAACTATTTGGTTCATCCAATGACATGTAGAAACTTGGCATTTGAGTTGCAGATATCATATGATGAGATCATACTTAATAGACCTCTGTGCCAAAGCTAATCAAATTTCTTGGAGATATCAAGAGAAACCACTTGACATTCCCCCCAGACTTTCCATAGCATTTGTCCAAAAGTAGGTGACATAAGTAGATCCTCTGTTGATTAACAATGGCAGACTGCTTACTGGCAATCATTTATTAATTTAGAGACTTCAAGACAGTACCAAGTAGATAAGCTGGATGAAAATGATTTTTTTTATTTTTTATTATTTTTTTCCTTCAGTACTTTAGAAAGAACTGAAGTGAGAGAAACTGGATGATAAATTGTTTGGAGAGATTCCATGCTTTTAAAGCAAAGAGATAAATAGCAGATAATTTCCAGGCTGCAGGACAGATATTTGAAGCAGGACAGTATAAAATGTAACTGTAACTGGGACTAGGAAACCTTCCGCTTTCCAGTCTGGTCAAGATTTACCACACATCTTGACCCTTAACTAGAGTAGTTTACTTTAAGATATTTTCTTTCAGTCTCACGATCTAATGCAGTGTTTCTCAAATTGTGTTCCATGTAAGCCTAGGATTCTGCAAAGGTATAGAAGTTCTCCAGAGCATATAGGCATTTATAATTTGTATCAGATGTAGTTTCTGGAAAAACATTTTCAGCAGATGGCAAAAATAATAATTTCTATTAAACAGACTTACTTCTAGAACAGCTATGTTACTTTATTATTTGTAATATTATGCACCATATGTTTTTTGATTAAAACATTTTGCAAATAATAATTTATTGTCATAATTCCATCATGAAAATTTTTTATGAAACTTTTCATATGAGTTTATAAAAAAAAAAATTATGTCTGGTTCTGCAGTCTCAAAAAGTTTCAGAAACACTGGCCTGTTGGCTGGGGAATATATCAAAAGTAATAACAGGCTAACTAATATGAAGATTAGTTAGTCTGTTAGTAAAAATTTGTTAGTGTAAGTTAGTGTAAATTTGTTTACTGTTTCCTCACATTATATTACATTATGATTAATAATGTAATATAACAATAGGTTTACAATGTTTCTTGGGTGAAATGACATAAAAAATAAAATAACAAAAGAGTACTATCAATAAAATGAATGCATACATTTTAATTAATAATATAATATTACAATAATAACAAAATATACAATTAACACCGTAAGTTATGTTCAGCAACACCAATAAATGCCAAGCTGGCAACTTTCTCCAAAAATTTTCATATGCATTACTTAAAAAGTGAAAGCAAAGTCTTACTGTAATTTGATCTTGTGGTGGAGATAGAACTTCAGCTTCACATGATTCTACCCTTAACTGAATTCCAGATTCTTTAGAAGGCATAGTGCATCTTTCATTTGATTGATTTGTTTCATTTGTTATTATTGATGGCTCTTCTATCATTTCTTCTTGTTTCTTCATTTTCTGATAGCCTGTTAACAGAGTATGAAAACTAAAACTGCATTTAGAAGTAACAGTATGGTTTTTGCTATGTATCTCTGAATTCCAGAGATGTTTCATAATTTATAAAAAAAAAAAAAAAAAAAACTTACAATAAGTTAAAAATTACAGTTAAAATTACAACAAAAAAAATTACAAAAGACCAGGACATCTCTGGTTTAGCAAGATCACGAAAATTTGATATGCATGTTTAATTCACCTCATACTGAAATGGCACTACTCTACAAATACCCAGCTGCTTCTTGGCAGACTTGTCAGATTTAAGGATTTCATAATAATAATAAATGTATTGTTTATATATATATATATAAACTTCTAAACTTCAAACTTCTAACATCCATGTGTGCTATGATCTCGAGAGAAAGATTGTCGAATCTAGGGAAATTTCTCTAGATTCCTCTCATATCAACAACAGCCTGAGTTTCAATCTTTCTGATGCACAAGTTGCCTCTGTTCAGTACTGGTGCACTCACAATAGCATGTAGTATACATTTGTTTGGAACTCAAGCTCGCATTTTGTTTTCAAACATGCTACTGTCTTTTTGTGCTTGTTCTGTTATTACAATTTTAAGTCTCTGTAATTTTTTATATACTTCTTTGATTGCGATACCTGAAGATGTTGATCAATTCAACGAAACTAGCGTACTAGTAGTATCTTTTCAAATATATCATGTCATCTTTTTATCTCTCGGTATCAGTCATTAAAGCTTTTTCATAATATTCCAACCAAGTAAAAATGAATTCTGAAAAAAAAAAAAAAATATATATATGCATATATATATATATATTAAGGATACCAAGTAATTTTATAAGCTTGGTTATATATATACAGGGTGTCCCTGAATTCATGGCCCAGACGTGAGGGGATGGTAGTACACAACGAAACCACCAATATTCGTCACAGAATATGCAGCCACAAACGTAGTGAGGAGTCGGAAATGAAGAACGGACAGACACAGGTTTCCAGAGTGACATTTATTGGAGATCATTACAACAAATGCTCAAACGTCTGCCCACCAATGTTGAAACTCGTGACACAATGACAGAGTAGTGATTGGCATACCTCCTCGTAAACACTGGGCTTGTCACACACTTTGCCAGCTGCGAAGGACAGTCGGGCTACCAGATCCGCTGCGAACTGCATGGGCATCTCGTACACAACACTCTTCAAATATCCCCACAGAAAGAAATCGAGACAAGAAAGATCGGGCAATCTGGGAGGGGCCATGGGATGTGACCACTGCGCCCAATCCATCGGTTTCCAAATGTAGCATTAAGATGCTGACTCACATCCATGCTGAAATGGGTGGGTGTCCCATTGTGCTGGAACCACATATGGGAGCAGATGGCGACTTGAACATCCTGATGCAATTCCGGCAAAACCTGTTGCAAAAAATATGGTACGTTCGCCCATCGAGGCGGTCCAGCAGTAGGTAGGGTCCAATTAACTAGTCATGCATGATCTCCGCACAGACATTGATGGCGAACTGTTGCTGGTTCGACTGCAGATGTGCACCATGGGAGTTCTGGGCCACCCACAAATGTGCATTATGGACATTGACTATACCTCCATATGAGAAAGTTGATTCATCCATAAAGAGCACATGAGCGGGGAAATTGGACTGTACGACACTTTGCTGCAGGAACTACTGGGCGAAATCCATATGCAGGGGATAATCAACAGCTGTCAATACCTGCACTCGCTGCAAGTGATAGGGGGTGTAGCCCTTCTTCATGCAGTACTCGCTAGACACTGTTCCGATGCACAACCAGGCTCCAGGCGGTGGATTGCGTGCTTGCACCTGGGTTATCCGTCACCATACACAAGATGTCCTCGCTCATAGCTGGTGTTATGACCATCCATGCTTGTCTGACATCATGTCGACTGACATGGAATGTGTCTGTCTCACACAGCTGATGGTGCAGTTGGGCAAACATTTTATGATCGGGCACATGCCGCATAGGATATCGCTCACGGTACAGTCTTTGTGCCTCTCTACCATTGCCCTCGGCTATGCCGTACATCAGGTGCATATCAGCTTTCTCTGCATTCGTAAACTGCTCCATTTCGTGTCCAGTTGACGCTGAGAATGCTGGGGTTTGGCCAAACCAGCGTTTTTAAGTGTGCTGCCTCGTCTGCACCCCCTACCAACATTGGGCTGCATTTGCGGCCGCATATTCTATGACAAATATTGGTGGTTTTGGTGTGTACTGCCATCCCCTCAAATTTGGACCATGAATTCAGGGACACCTTGTATACAGTAAAACCCGTTTTTTACACTTTCCAGGGGACTGATGGAAAAAAGTGTAAATAGCAGGAAATGTAATAAACATTAAAAAAAGGCTAAAAGATGACTTACTGCAGTATGTGACTCTACATACTAGATTACAAAATTTAATAACTGAAAATAAATGAATTTACAATTACTTACATTTATCTATTTAAAAAAATCTTTAATTGTTGATTGTTTCTGCTTTTTCTGCACTCTTATAAGTTCCACCTGGCTCTCCACAGTGTGTAAAGCATTAAATTCCCCATCGTCTACTGATGCACTTGCAATATGCCCCCTCAAGACAGAGATAGCTTCCATTGCTTCTTTACTCGTAGGGAATGTAGGTTCTTGATCACAGTCTTCTTCCACTACTTCTTCCTCTTCTTCTTCATCAAGGTGGTTGGAAAGGATGTCTTCTACACTTGGTACCATTGATGAGATCACATCAACATAGTCTTGAAATGAGGAAGACTCATCCATCACATACCAGTTGTTGGGCTCTGACATATTATTATTATTATTATTATTATTTGATACCTCCAGGGAGTCCAAAGACTCATCGAGGGAGAGTGTGCCAACAGCATCGAACGATTGGTCCCCCTTTCAACTACTAACCGTGCTCAAACTTACTTAACTGAGCCATTAGTAGCAGAGGCTCTACCAATCGACCAACCTTTGCCGGCTTCTTCTTCTTCTTCTTCCACAAACGTAACTCCTGCCTTCAGGAAACAGTTGGATATGGTTTCAGGAGTAACATGCAACCATGCTTTGGCCACATAATGCATGGCATCAAGGATTGATATGGTCATTTGTTTTGGGTCCACACCATTATCATTCATAAACACAGCTTTTTCGACTTGTGGTGCAGGTAGAATTTTTTTATATTTCCATTTAAATCCATGGATGATGCCGAGATCTAATGGCTGAAGCTCACCTGTACAATTAGGGGGAAAGAACACTAATCTGATGTTTCTGAGCTCCAGATCTTCTTTGCAGTGATTTGCCCCCATTTTAGTATCCAGAGCATGCATGGTGGATGTGAGGATGCTGTTGGTCATCCATGCTGTGCTGTTGGCATTGTACTCTTAGTAGGCAGATTTTTCACGTTCTTAAAACACCTCGGCTTTTTAAATTTACCAATTACCAGTGGAGGTAATTTTTCTGATCTATCAGCATTGACCACAAGCAAAATAGTTACCCTCTGCTTGCTGAGTTTTCCACCGTGACACTTCTCTCCTTTAAAACACAATGTTTTACTTGGCAGAATATTATAAAAGAGCCCAGTTTCATCAACATTGAAAATATTTTTCGGTTCATAGTCCTGAATAATAGTTTTTAGTTCATATTTCCACTGGTTTACAGTTTCCCATGCAACACTATTACTTTCTCCACACACTTTATTATACACAATATTGTGACGAGTCTTGAAATGATCAATCCATCCATTTGATGCAGTAAAACCATTAATCCCCAACCTCGCAGCAAATTCAAGAGCTTTCGCTCAGAGTATAGTACCATCGACTGGAATAACTGACGCGCTGGTAGAAACAAACCACTCCACCACAAGTTTATCCAATTCATCGTATGTCGATGTCTGGATATATTTTTGTTTTTTTGACATAGCGCCAGATTGCTTTGCATTGAGTTCAATGCTTGCCCTGTTTTTTACTGTCATGTTCAAAGTGGACATGGAGAGTCCAAGATCTTTTGCTAATTGCACACGTGTTCCGGCATGCCAATCTACACGTTGCAGAATTGCCATCTTTTCTTCTACCGAAATACATTTTCTGTCTTTTTTCTCCATGGATCATCTACCACTGCAACTTGAAAGCAACTATCACATGCTAAATTACGTAGCAGAATTTCTGCAATATACCACATGCTTCAGAATAATTGAGACTACGAACACCAACACCGCAAGCTAGTGAAGCGATATTTCACGAACTGTGGTTTATTCACTGATATCTAATATTCACGAGTAACAACTGTTACTTGGTAGAAGTGTGAATGTGATTTCACAATTTGTGTATAATCCTTGTTCATGATTTCGATACAGCACTGTCAATGTGAAATCACATTACAACACGTTATGGGTGCCATGAGCTACTGACAGTTTAAAATTACTGATATGAAAACTTCATGGTATCAATTCGTACTGTGATTGAAAAATCACAGTATCGCTCATCACTGCTGCAAGCGTATAAGTTCCCATGATGACAGAAACAAAACTACAGTCGAAAGCAATGCCATCTGGGAACAGAAATGCCCAGATTTCCACAGAAATCGATTTGAATGAGAGGAAATCGATTCGAAAATCAGCCACCCGAGAAAAAAACGCAAATCACGGGAAATAACATCCACATCAAGTTGTTAATGGTGGGAAAACAATACATCATAATAATAGGCCTTAAGATGGGACCAATGGAAAATGTTGTAAATGGCAGGGTATGTCATATTGCAAGAACGTAAAAACAGGGTTTTAGTGTATATTCTTGTGTTTGAATATTATCCCTTTATCTTTTGTATTAACCACCTAAGTGATACCATAGAGATATCTCAAAAATACATGCTTCATATTTATATTAATTCAATAATGTCTAAAGGTTATAATGAACTTCAAAGGACACTTTGCATCTATGTAATTACAGATGTATATACATGTCAAGTCTAATTCATAAGTTTTAAACTGCACGCTGGTCTGAGTAGTCCTCTGTTATCAGATTGACAGTCCTGGTATTGCAGTGCTTGTGTTCAAGTAACCATTATTTTACTTAATAATGGTCCCAAAGCGCAAGGGCAGTGATTCTGGCAATTTGGATATGCCAAAGAGAAACCGTAAAGTGCTTCTTTTAAGCGAAAAAGGTGAAAGTTCTTGACTTCATAAAATAATAAATAAATAATATATATATATATATATATATATATATATATATATATATATATATATATATATATATATATAAAATATATGCTGAAAGTTCAGAATGAATGATATAGTACTGGATGACTGAAGACTCCTGCAATGAGTCTACTGAATCAATCTATACTTGTTAATATTTTATATTTCATCACTTTAGAATAACAAAGATGTGTTATCCATATTTAAAACATTACCTGAATTTTCTTCATCTTTTTGTTGCTCTAGTTGTTCATCAAGAACCATTCTATCATCTTCCAATCCAAAATCTTCATTTTCCACTCCTCTAGTTGTTAAATGCCGCTGATATAACTATATCAAGCAAAACAATGTAGCTGCTCAGAATATATCATTAAATGACAATTTGTTATTGTGGTGAATTTTATTTGCTAAATTTAACAGCTACATCTAGCATATGCTATTGTTTAATAACACTGGTCAATACATAAATCTTTTTTTCCATAATAATGATATAAAAAAAAAATTTCCATCATCATTATTATTATTATTCAGGCCTCCATGGAGTCAAAAGACTCATCACGGTAGGTCCTTCCTAGGAAACACAAAGTCTATCATACCACTCCTTAAACTCATTCACCGTTCTCACTCACACCGCTCTATCAGGCAATGCATTCCACGGTTCAACCACTGTCCATACAAAGAAACCACTCCTCACCCTCTTGCTCACAGCGTCCTTTCGTAACTTCCAGGGATGGCCCCTTGTCATCACTCCTTGTTGTTGTTCAACCAAGCAAAAGAACTTCCCAATGTCAACCCTGTAACCGCCTCTCAACAGTTTAACAGTCTCAATCATATTCTATCTACCAAACTCTACACTCCACATTCCCTCAACTGATCCTCATAACTAACATTGTACAGTCCTGAAACCATCTTTGTTATCTGCTTCTGTAACCTTTCCACAGTTAATTTATCCCCTTCAAATCTTGTGAATCAAATCTGAGAGCAATAGGCTAAGCGTGGTCTGATCAGGGTCTTATATAACAGAATGATAACTCTTTTATCTCTGCAGGTCAGTGTCCTTCTCATTATTGCAGGAATCCTCTGTGTCACCTTCACCACCTTTGCAATATGTCCCTTAAATTTCAGGTTTCTATCAATCATCAACCCAAGATCTCTTGTCTCCCTTACTTCCTCCAGTATAGCACCTCCAATAGAGTATGCAGCATCCCCATCGATGGTTTCCAAACCTCAAGACTTTACATTTTGCTGCATTAAACCGACACCTCCATTCATTTGCCCATCTGTTTAGCCTACTCAAATCCTCTTGCAGGGCTAACATATCTGCACTATTACTAATAACCCTTTCCAGCTTCACATCATCTGCAAACAACTGAATATCCCATTGCAATCCACTGACAATGTCATTGATATAAAGGTTAAACAATATAGGTCCCAGTACTGAGCCCTGTGGGACCCCACTTGTAACCTTCTGCCTCCTTGAAATTTCCCCACCATACACAACTCTTTGATATCTATCAGATAGCCAATCCTGAATCCAGTTGACCAACCTGACATCCCATGTGCTACAACTTAAATATCAGTTTATCCTGTGGCACCCTGTCAAATGCCTTCGCTAAGTCCAAGAAAATAGCAGTATATGCCTTTCCCTCATCTACTGCTCTTGTAACTTTATTATAAAAGGCTAGCATATTACTAAAACAAAAGCACCCCTTAACAAATCCATGTTGATTCTAACAGATAACATTACCCTCATCTGCCCAATGCTGTATACGGTCCCTCACTAATTTCTCCAAGATGTTAACAACTACTGATGACACACAAACTGGCCTATAATTAGACACTTCCAGTCTGCTACCACCCTTATGCAATTCACTATGGCAATATGGAATACAGCTTGCTAACGCTGCTAACAAATATTCCTTCACAATTTTCCAAGCACTAATGATATCCCGGCCTTCCAATTCCTCCCTCCATGAAACTTCCCCAAGTTGATATCTAAGACTATTATAATCACTTGCCTTATAATTCACATACGTTCCAGTCTCTTTGATACTCCGACATGTGTATTCATCTTCCAAGTCAAAACCACATGGTGCTCTCTAACTGGTGGGAGAGATGTCATCTCAGTTATTATCAACTCTTCTGATGCTATGACCAAATCCAAAACTCTTGAACTGAAGTTGAATAGAACTTCTCTCTATTACATGTTGGCTTAGCCATTTGTCCCTCAAGAATTCCAGAAATTCCATTCCCTTATTGCTACATGCATCTTCCTCTCCCCAATTTATACTGCTGTAGTTAAAATCTCCCATAACAATCATTCTTCTTGCACTTGCCAAGCTCAACTGTCTAAACATCTCCTGGTCCCTACCCTCTGTACGCCTTGGTTTGTAGCAACACTCCACTAAATATCCTGTGTTGCCCATCTGTACCTCACACCATATGCTTTCAAAATCATTAGTGTCACAGCCGTCCAAAACCTCCACTCTTAGAGGACATAAGTCGTCACATATCATAAGCAGTACTCCACCACCAAGCTTTCCTTTCCTATCCTGCTGAAAAATGCTGTGTCCTGCTACTTCTATTCCTGTTATTATATCTTCTTCTGTCAACCATGTCTCAGTGATCCCAATAATCTTTGGCCAGGTTGATGCTATCAGTGCCACCAATTCATCTCCTTTATTCTGGATACTCCTGGCATTAATATAAACCATAAAAATGTCACTGTTTCTATACCTAGCATTATCCCCTCTAGACTCCACCGGGCTCAGCGTTACCTGATGTCATCCTCAAGTACTTGGGAGAAGGCGGGATGACATCAGGTCCTTGGGAATGGGTACTTCTCCCAAGTACCCATTCCCACCAGAGGCCACCCCTGCTACCATCCATCCTGGATATTCTAGTTTCTCTGTATTGACACACCGACTTGGTCAGAACAGCACTCTCTCTCCAGATGCCTATGTCCTTCCTCATTCAAATGTTAGCGGTCACTTGCATACAATTCCTTCCTGTCCTCCAAGCATCCATGGATTACAGTCCTCTCTTCTGACACATTCTAGCTATTATGTTATTAAATATTACTGCTTTTCTGCTCAGCTCGTCACTATAATACCTAGGCAACACACATACTATCTTTCTTCTCTGTCTTCTTTCATACAACCTCAAGCAACAATCTCATATTTCTCACTGCCCAATTTACATTGCCTCACAAATCATTCATTCCTACCATCACAATCTCATCCACCCTTTCACCACTCTAAATTGCCATAGCCACACTTTCCATCGTTCCTCCAGGCAAACACTCCTCATGCATCCTATCTTGCACACCACAGATCATTGAGTCCCCATACTTTACACCTCTTACCACCCTGTTCCTCAATTATTCACCTGCATTCCTCACACACTCTCTCTCTCCTCTAACACTTTCTCTCTGTGTTCCCCTACTTATCTGCCTTCCTGACATCACTCTATCCCTGGTTCCAGTGCTCCCTCGCATTCTTCTCATTCCCTCTCTCCTACTGTTTCCATTCTCTCCTCTTCTATTATTCCCACAACTCTCTCTCTCATTCCCTCTCTTCTACTGTTCCTCTTCTATCATTCCCATAACTC
This sequence comes from Typopeltis vanoorti, assembly GCF_054136105.1. NCBI lineage: Eukaryota > Metazoa > Arthropoda > Arachnida > Uropygi > Thelyphonidae > Typopeltis > Typopeltis vanoorti. Next base: position 13,074,223 of record NC_143569.1, read on the forward strand.
TCTCTCACTCCTGCCCTGATTTGCCTTGCATTCATCTCTTCCATTCGCCTAATCTCATCTTTCACACTTCTCATCTCATTCCACTTGCTCTTTACCTCATCTCTCTCTCTGCAAGTCAGCCACTCTTAATTGCCATTCATCCTCCCAATTGAGACCATCTCCCAAAACTTCACAATCGTTCAACCTTTCCACACTCCCCGCTCTCATTATTTTATTCATGTTTCTTTCGCTATTCTTGCCCTCTATCATACCGCTCATCTCTCTAATTGGAGAATTTCCTGCCTCTGACTCAAAGGTCAGTTATAGTCATCTCTAACTCACCAAGTTCCTCCCATTGCTTGCATTTTGCGCATGTACGTATTTCCCCTTTTCTCACCTGCCACATATACAACTGCCGGGATGCATACATTCCACAAGTCCCGAATGATACAACATCCCTTATTATATCATGCAAAATGGAGTCCTTAAATGGGGGAGGACTTGGTGATACGCCATTTGCAATTTTAGCTGCCACTGCCGCCATTATTCAAAATAGCGTCGAGGAACTATTTCAACTAAACTCTAAATAAGTATAAGTGAGTATAGGACTAGGACAAATCTCGACAGAAGTCGCACTATTCACCGATTAAAAATGCACTTTTTTCAGCACAGCTCAAATCCCCTGGCATGTTCTCCAGTGACTCTAGCGCCACCTCCAATTATACAAATTAAGGAAAATAACTACTGTGTTAAAGTAAAACCTTCAGTTTAATATAAACCAAAATAATCATTTGATGTTTCAACATTCACATTAAAGTCATCATCTGGAGTATACACAGATATACAAAGAAACAAGATGCACTACAATCTACATGGTATGCTAAAGTTACACTAATTTGGTCAACAGTTAAAACTACCCGTTAAAATCACCGTTATAAATTGCATAAGTTTTTTTTTAACAGATACATATATATTTTTCAAAAGGCTCTCTGTTGTTCTTGTGATTCACAAGGCATGTACTAGTATATGGAAAATATTATTGTTGTTATCCAAAGATCTTGATGGAGTCAAAGTCTCATTGCAGAAGGTCCCAATGTCATACATTCATCATACCATGCCTTTAATACATTCACATTCTCTGTAGATACTACACTCTCAGGCAATGCATTCCAATCATTCACAACTCTCCATGCAAAAAACCTGCTTCTCACTTTCTTGCTCACACCCTCATTATACAACTTCCAGGGATGACCTCTAGTTACATCCCATCTCCCGCCATTTTATGAAAAACTGAAAATTTCATTCACATAAGGTTTTTTAACATATACATGTTTTTATAAAGGCTCTCTGTTGTACTTGTGACTCACAAAGCAAATATTATTATTATCCAAAGCCCCCCATGGAGTTGAAGACTCACTGCAGGAAGTCCCAATGTCATACACACGCATCATATCATACTATGCCTTAAATACATTCACATTCTCTGTAGACACCACTGTTAGGTAATGCATTCCAATTATTCACAACTCTCCATGCAAAAAACCTGCTTCTCACTCTCTTGTTCACACCCTCATTATATAACTTCCAGAGATGACCTCTAGTTTCATCCCACCCATCTCCCATCGTTTTATGAAAAACCTCTTCAATGTTAATCCTATAACGATCCCTTACCAACTTGTATGACTATATCATAGCACCCCTCGTACTCCTATCCGCTACACTCTGCAAATTGTATGATCTCAACCTTTCTTCCTACTCAACATTCCAGAGACCAGAAATTACCTTAGTCAATTGCCTCTGGACTGTTTCCAATATCTTTTCATCCTTTTGAAAACAACATGATGAAATCTGCACATAATAGCCCATATGTGACCTAATCAAGGTCTTATAAAATGGAACCAGAATCTCCTTACTTCTACAATTCAGCATCCTCTGCATCACGGCCAGAATTTGCTGCGTTGTCCTCACAAATTTCGCAATGTTTCCTCTAAATTTGAGATCCTTATCCAGCATCACTCCAAGATCACTTATTTCCTGCACCTCCAACAATATATCCCCACCAAGTGTAAATTGTACATCTTTGTTTACCAAATTTTAAAACCTTACATTTTGCAATACTAAACTGGCATCCCCATTCCAATGCCCATTTACTAGGTCAATTCAAGTCATCTTTACATCATCTGCAAACAACTGAATATCCACATTCAAATCTTCCCCAATATCATTAATATACAGGTTAAACAGCACTGGCCCTAAGATAAAATAAATGAGTTTATGATTTGGACATGCTTGAATCTGTCTTATATCAGTATACTGCAAAACACACTCAATCTCAGAAGAGTTGTTTGAATCTTTCATTTAATTAATTTATGCTACATATACAATTTGGGGGGGGGAGCATGAAAAATTACTGACTGCTTTTGTAAAATGTGGTTCATACATAAATATTAAACAGTGACATATCACTTGCACAATAAGAACCACATACTCCACTTTGAGTAGTCTGACTGAATGAATTTAGAGAAAAAATTAAAAATTGCATGACTTTTTAGGGTGTCAATAATTTGAAGAGAACAAAAATATCATGTAACAAATTGCTACTTCTAAACAGAAGAAGCAATTTTATCTAGATTTATCTGGATAATTTATTTATTTACCTAATATATTTATCTAATTTATCTAGATTTTCTATGAAAAACACATTTGATACTGTATACTATTCTAACTTAAAATCTATCATAAGACCAGTGCCTCACTCTTTAGCTCTTTCAGTATCTGCCACACCAACTGCAAGATATTAAGTACCAACTCATACCCAGATTTTTTTTTTTTTTTTTCTTTTTTTTACAAGAGAAGAGATAGAGAGAGAATGAAAAGACTGTAGATGAAATGAGGTCATAACAAAAGCGTTTGCTTCATAATCTAAATATAAAATATAAAGTATATTCTATATCCAGCATAGATAAGAAGTGAATGCCATTAGATGAAAGTATTTATGATTTCAATGTGAAGATCTGAATGAACAGAAAGAATTAGGAATTAAAAAATTGCAGATCATATTTAAAAACCGTGAAAATCATTAGCTCAAGGAATTAATATTTCCTTTTTTTTTTTTTTTTTTTTAAAGAAATAACACAAAATCCTTATTTCATATTTTGAAACTAAGAATGGAGCATGTTTCAGCAGTTGTTGCATTAGAAATCAATCTGTTAATCCAAATTTTTTCTCTTCTATATTTTATTCCTAATGATGTTTGTTATGTAGCATGAGCAATTGTCTTTTCCCTTTCGTGGTTTATACAAGATGCATTATACTGGATAATTCATGCCATGGAAGTTTAATTTAAATAACAGCTTCTGTTTTTTTTATTTTTTTATTTATTTATTTTATTTTTTAGAGAAATGAATGCAGCTCACAAGCTGATAATGGGTTTTCCTTTCTGGACTTTTCCAGAATAAGACTTTTAAAATGCAAGGCCAACTTTGAAAAAGTTGCTTAAAGATCAAAGCTAGATAATGGAAGGAGACCTATATATTACCTTTAATGAATATGGAGAAATGACTATAGCTTCTGACTTAATAACTGATCTTACCTTCACATGGTGTGCTCATTTAATAGGCATCCACTGGAAATTTAATGAATGAAGCAGTTTGAGACTTAGCCAAACAAATTATATTCTGTACTGACTTAAACCAGAAACTAACATAATCGCACAACATGATGAAAATTCATCCTAGTTGGGGCATCACCTGGTTAAACAAGGCTCCTTGCTCTTTTTTGTCAGGGAAAACTAGAGTGAATAGTGGAACAAACTCAAAGTTCAGCAGATATGAAGACAGGTACCATCAACGGAAAAGATGTCTAACTGGCAGAAGAACTAGAGAAGTACTATATAGATATATTGGTGTTACTGAGACAAAGAAGACTAACACAGGTTGGATTCTACTAAATAATAAATATAGATATTATATTCAGATAGCAGTGATCAAGGAAAGCAAAGGAAGGGCTAGAAGTAGCATTTAACACTAAACATTAAGATAACTTCTTGATCGGCAAGCAATTTTAAATAGAGTTATGTGGAAAAATTTCAAAATGGGGAACTAGGCAATGAAATAGGGTGGTTTCAAATTTATGCATATACTTTAAAAATTTATGTCACGAACAACATACACAATTTTAATTTTCTTTATTACATTTTAAGGTAAGAGATAGGCAATTTTTTCACAAAAACATAAATTTAGTTTAAATTTAGTTTAGAATACATAAGTGATATTTCTCACGAACTGGTCTACAAACTAAAAGGCATAAGGCAGATGAAATCAATTATTTTTTTGGCTTCCTGTTGTAATTTCATTCACATACCCTTTAAGGTTTGTAGTCTGCAACTGTAAACATGATTTTTCAAGTATCCCAATGCAGAAAAAATCCAAAGGGACGAGATCTGGAGATTTTGGAGAGTATTCAAAAGCTCTCCGTAGGTGACCTATCCAATGATCAGGAAATTCACTGTCAATATAAATCTTCCACTGCTGTATAATAATATGAGGGTGCACCATCTTGTTGAAAGAACACCAATGTATCTCTAAACATATTTCTAATATTTGGTAGCATAATCTTTTAACATTTCCTGATAATTTTTGCAATTAATAGTGCCCATTAAAATGATAAGGTCCAATTATTCAACATAAAGAGATGGTCCATCCACAAAATGATCCCAGGTAGATTGACAAAATTACTTCATTGTGATAAAATTGTCTAGCACTTAGCTTTAAATTGTTAGACAGAGAAAAATTTAAATTGTGTAAATTGTTCATAAAAGATAAATTTTTAAAGGTGTGTATACATAATTTTGAAATACCCTATATATTTGTGCTTATGGACTCACATAAGTGAAGGAATTTTTTGAGTCATCAGAGGAAGACATAAAAAAAGAAAATGGAAAATCTGGTCCATTTTGAAGATCAAAACAGCATGGTAAGATATGAATCTCAAGGATGGAAAAATACTTTGGCAAAATTTGGAAAAAAAGGCAAAGCTAACAATAATAATGCTAGATGATCGATGTCTGTTCAGCACATGACTAGTCATCACTAGTACCACATTTCAACAAAAAAGATGTCCACATATTCAAAGGGAGAGAAGACACAATAAAAACAAAAAGTCATGCTGACTATGTTATTGTTGATGGTGATATCTTCACGCTGGTTCAGGATGCAAGAGTAGAGGCATACCCTGACTTACAGTGCTTCACACTTATGGACATTTTTGAATTGTCACTTATCCCGAAGTTACATCACTTGCATCAGAGTTATGGCTCATTAGCTCCAAAACACTACCATGTGAAAGGTGTTGCTATCATCAGTGTACAGTCAGACATTTCGTGTCACATCTTTGTGTTGTGTTGCATTCTGTAATTGCATGAATATTAAACTGTTTTTAACTTTATTTCTATTATTTTTGTTGTGATTAAACTTAATATAAGATAAAAATCAAAAGAAAAGTCCTAAGGCTCACACATTAGATTCGAAGATTAAAATGATTAAACTTAGTGATGAATCCCCCCCACCCCCCCCCCCCCCCACCCCCCCCCCCCCCCACCCCCCCCCCCCCCCACCCCCCCCCCCCCCCACCCCCCCCCCCCCCCACCCCCCCCCCCCCCCACCCCCCCCCCCCCCCACCCCCCCCCCCCCCCACCCCCCCCCCCCCCCACCCCCCCCCCCCCCCACCCCCCCCCCCCCCCACCCCCCCCCCCCCCCACCCCCCCCCCCCCCCACCCCCCCCCCCCCCCACCCCCCCCCCCCCCCACCCCCCCCCCCCCCCACCCCCCCCCCCCCCCACCCCCCCCCCCCCCCACCCCCCCCCCCCCCCACCCCCCCCCCCCCCCACCCCCCCCCCCCCCCACCCCCCCCCCCCCCCACCCCCCCCCCCCCCCACCCCCCCCCCCCCCCACCCCCCCCCCCCCCCACCCCCCCCCCCCCCCACCCCCCCCCCCCCCCACCCCCCCCCCCCCCCACCCCCCCCCCCCCCCACCCCCCCCCCCCCCCACCCCCCCCCCCAAGTGCATTGGAGGTTGTCCACAGTTGCAAGATGATTTTGAAGGCTTAAAAAACCCTATATACCTGAAGTAATTAACAACATTGTAGAGATCACAAGGCAGTTAGAGCTAGAAGTGGAGATGTAAGATGTAAATGAACTTAAGAAGTCCCCTCCTCATGGAAGCTTTACTGGAAGTAGAGAAAAGAGTGAGAGAGTTAAGATAGCGAGTCTGTTGCCATGGTATATGACAGAGTAGAGCTGAGAAGAAGGACCATAATAGTGAATGATTTGATGTGTAGGTTATGCAGTAAGAGTGATGTGGAGATTGTGAATGTGTGGAGTGAATTTGACAGGACAAAGGACTTATACAAGGATGGTTCGCATTTGAATGAATTTGGTGTTATTGGACTGGAAAAAGTGTTGTTAAATGAAGTGAAAGTGGTTGTGCAGAATCAGAGAAACTAGAGCTTTTAGGGGAAGGGTAAGCTGTTGAGTGGATATGCAGACATCAGTGAGGCAGTTGAGTTTAAGAATATGTATAATATGCCAAAGTTAGTACCACTGGTAACAAACCAGAATGGGATAGTTAGAATAAAGCATCAGGATAGCAGTGGGCATAAGAGGCTTTTGCACTTTATGTACACTAATGCCAGAAGCATTCAGAACAAGTAGGAGGAATTTTTGGCACTGGTTGGCTCATCCTGGCCAAAGTTTATTAGCATTAGTGAGACATGGCTAACAGGAGATGATATAGTTAACGAGATAGAATGTGAGGGATATAGCCCAACGGTGGGCAGACTGCGGCTATCAAGCCACATGCAGCTCCCGAGACAATACTGGTTTTTATTGCCATTTTTCCTAAACTTTTATATTAATAATCTATAGTAGTATAGCATACTAGCAATATTAGTATATTTTTTGCCTCCGTTGCATCACTCTTATGCAGTACACACAAGTTACGGGCTTGTGGTAACGGAACATAACTAGTGTAGTATAGTGTAGATATAAGTACTTTTCTGATTAATAATTGCATAAGATTGATTTTAGTGAAAGTCATAAAGTTATAGTAAAATAAAGTTGTTAAAGTTATAGTATAATATATCTAGCAATATTAGAATATTTTTCGACTCCGTTGCCTGGACTCTGCGTCATCACTCTTTATGCAGTACACACAAGTTACGGGCTTGTGGTGGTAGCGGAATATAAGTAGTGTAGTATAGTGTAGATAAGTACTTTTCTGATTAATAATTGCTTAAAATTGATTTTAGCAAAAGTTATAAACCCCTTGTTTCAAACGACTGACCAACAGTATAGTATAAAACGGAAATACAAAACAACAATGGATGTCCTGTTGTTGCACCTTTTACGGCAGATGTTTCTTCAATAGAAACAGAGCTTACTGAGCTGCAGGAAGATGCGGGGTTTGAAGCTAGTACATAAAAGCTCATCTGTAAATGACTTTTGGAAACAAATCCCATAAGCCAATTATCCCAATTTTAAGAGAACTGGCTTCCAAATACTCTCTGTTTTGGGGACAACTTACTGCTTGTGAATCTTTCTTCTCTGCAATGAAATTTATCAAATCAAAACATTGTGCTATCTTCACTAATAGCCACTTCACTGAGCTTCTTAGAACAGCTTGACATACTACCAGCCAGATTTCAAACTATTAACTATGCAGTTACTAAGGGATAATTACCTGAGACAGCATGTGATGAAATATACTAGCGGTTCTAGAGTGCTCGATCTGGTAATTGAATGTGGTGCAAAAATTACAATAAACATAATCACATTGCCTGTAACAAATATTATCACAAAACACCAAACTAGCAGTATATAAGACAGTGTTTCATCCAGTTTTAAGTTATGGATCTGAGAGCTGGGTAAGAAATAAAGAACTTGATAAAGATTAGAGACCACAGACATGAGGGTTCTGAAAAATTTAGGACAGTGAACCAATGGTATCAATGGCAGAATCATATTAAAAATGAAAATATTAGAAAGGAACTTGACATTATTAGAATTCAAGGATGTGTCAACAGAGCTAATCTAAGGTGTAATGGCCACTTAAATAGAATGGGTGAAGAAAGGTTAGCAAAACGAGTGTTTGATGCCAAAATGGCAGGAAAAATATCCAGAGGAAGACCAAAGTCTAGGTATAGTGATTCGGTCAGAAGTACCTTAGAAGCACGAAATGTTAGCTATGACAATATTGGAGTGCTCAAACGTAATAGGCTGATTTGGAGCAAAAATTGTTGACAGGGGATTAATAATAATGTGAGCATTATTGTACTGTCATAGTAACTTGAACACCCCCATGGGAGTACATATCAGGAAATTGATAATGATGATGAAGTTCAATATGAAATATGTCCACCTGAACTATGATGCAGCACTCACAACATTGTGCCATGCTTATCACCAAATGATTAAGGAGTTCTTTGAAGCAAACTGGCCCACTTCTCCATCAGAGGAAGGATAATGCCTTGTTTATATGTTTATGAAAACATTATGGCCTACTATGGACAGACAGGAGGATCTGCTAACATACACCTTAGAGGACATCAAAAATACATTCGCTACCATTATTATGGCAAGTCTAGACTTGAAGACCACTCTTTGAAAACTCCTTCACACAGGATTACATGGAAGAAAACCAGTGTGCTTTATATAAGTTTTTACAGGTCAGAAAGATTATTTTTAGAGTTCAGCCATAGCAATGAAGCATCCTCCTAACCTGAACAGGTATGGTTGAATTGATTTGCCAAAAATTTGGAAGACTGTTATCTTAAGATCAACTCCTACATAGCTGTAATACTTCTTTTTTACAACACTAGAGGGCACCAAAATAGGACTTAAGATCTTTTGTCCAGAAGGTGGCAAGATATTCTGGAGGTGGTTGAAGAAGTTCAGAAATGGAGGAAAGAGTGCTGTAAAAGGAATTAGATATGATAAAGGTGAAAACTGGAGAATAAGATATCCTTGAAGTATGGCGTAATTACTTTGAAAAATTGCTAAATGAAACTAGCAGTGATGACAGCACAGTGATAAAATACACTGACCAGGCATGCAATCAGGAATACATATCCATACTTAAAGTAGAAAAAGTCATCAAAAGTCTGAAATGTGGAAAGGCAGCTGGAGTAGATGATATTCGACCAGAAATGCTCACGTATGGAGGTATAAAAGCCTTACAGTGGCTGCACTGCATAGTTCAGAGGGCCTGAGCAGAGGAACAAATTCCAGATGATTGGAGTAGAGCTCTCATAGTACCCATATACAAAAAGGGAAATAAAACTGAATGTGAGAATTACAGAGGTATTTCCCTACTGAGTGTCCCTGGTATGATTTATGAGTTGAGAAATATTTGAGAAGGATTGTAGAAGGGGAAGCTTGGTGAAGAACAAGCTGCATTCAGGCCAAATAGAGGCTGTCAGGATCAGATTTTCACTTTACGACAAATAGTTGAAAAATCATGGGAATATAGCGAAGATCTGTATTTAAGTTTAGTAGACCTGCAAAAAGTATATGACAAGGTGCCAAGAGAGAAAAGCTACAGTTGTATGGTGTTCAGTTTTATGGTGTACAGTTCAAAATGCTACAGTTGTATGGTGTCAGTTGGGCATTATATCAAGCAATACTTAATCTTTATTTGAGTTGTTAGTCAGCAGTTAGAATTGAAGGAAGTACAGGAAGATGGAATAATGTTAAATTTGGTGTCAGACAAGGATGTACATTATCCTTGTACAGTATTCCTGACATTTACCCCTTGAGGGTAAATGTCAGGAATACTGTATTTGATGATGATCTTTTGTCCATTACAAGTTGAATTGTTTCACTTACTCATTGTTGAATGTTAAATGACACTTGTAATGTGCTGTGAAGATGCTGGTTTGAAATCCAGCAAAATATAAGCCAGTTATTAAACATCTTTATTTAGTTTATGATTTAGTTGGTTTGGTGTTGTAATACTGTTAAAATAAGTTATATTTATGAAATAAAGGAGCAAAGGGACAAAATGTTGAAATTCTTTGCAGGTTTGAAAGGGAAAGGTTTAAGAAGCACATCATAGAATTTCCATCCATAAAGTGTGTGGTGAAAATGCCCATAAACCATGAAAGGAATTACCAAGCATGTGGATAAATTTGCTATACCTGTGGCTAATGAGTGCCTGAAGTGTATAATGCTAATGAAATTGCAATGTACTGGCAATGCACACTTCAAAGGATGTTAAGAGTGGAGGATGAACAACAGCCCACAGATCGTTCATTTGTGTACTTTTTTCATTCATCTAATCTAAGGATAGAGTTACTATTCTAGGGTGCTGAAAAGCAGCAGATATACAGATAAGCCACTAATGATGGAAAAAGTAAACATTTGGGACTTTGAGAAAGTTTTTAAAATTTACTTCATAATACTCCATGCAAATAAAACCAGTTTGATTACCACTGAAATTATGTTAGAATGGTTTCTGTGCTTGAGCACACTACATCTGTAAGCTTACCAGAACATTGCAAAATTTCTTTCATTCTGGACAACTGTTCAGCTCACTCCACAGCTGAACTCCTATGTAAGAAAAATGTTTATACAGTATATTTGCCATGATATTGTACATCCCTTAACAACCCCAAGATCAAGGTATATTATGCCCTAGGAAGACTTACTGCTATGAAAAATTAATTTCATGAATTTTGGGCCATGAAAAATTTATTCATGACATTTCACTTCATGAAAAATTTGTAAGACGTCATAAATGCTAGCAAGACCAGATTTTAACAAGAAAGGATGTTTAGGTTCATTGTTAGTGCCTAGGAAAAGGAACAACTAAAGAAATTGTGGTAAGAGAGCCAGAGTAGAGAGAGTACAAGAAATGCATGTCATGCTGATATGGATATAAAGCAGAATGTGGAAGCAGAAAATATAAGTGCCACTGAGAATGTAGTGGAAGAAGAAAATGGCAGTGTATGAAATATGAACGAGAGTATGAAGGAAGTGGACAAAAGAAATAATGTGTATGATGAGGTGACTCTGCAGAGAGAAATGGCATACTTAAATTGACTCCTTCACAGGACAAAACATGAGCTTGAGTGACTAGAGAAATGATTAGTGTGTGTGTGTGTGTGGTACAGCATGAGGGAGAATGAAAGAAAAAGTGAAAGAGAAAGTGAAAAACTAACGGCTTCAGTGAAGTTGTTAGTTTGCAGAAGGAAGAAGTGAAAGAGTTAATTGTTTCTGCAGGCACAAATGATTTGAAAGGTGAGAAATACAATACGTAAACCACAACAGAAGCATTTCTTCCGGCTTAGCACATCATTTCTGCACGTCTAACCACACGATAGATTGGCAAAACAGCTCCATGCCATATCTCGATGACGACTACAGGCATCGTGTTTTTAAGGAAGCCACAATAGTACTAATAACCGGCGGAAACCTCAACAGAAATCAGGGTATAATTCTCAACAGTTCGTGGAAAAACTTGATCCTCTCTCTCAGTCAATCTGAACTGCAGCTGGCCAATAATCACATTGCAAGTCTACAACAAACGCGCATGCGTGATAATGAATAAGAACAATAAGCCATCTCTGTCACGCGAAACGTGTAACCATAGATACTAGTTTGGTTTACAACGTTTTTTATGTTCCTTTTAATTTGCATTTACTTTCATATCTCCGTAATACCTTGAAAAAGCCAGACAGTTTGCTGGCGAAACTGGTAGGTTTTAATAAATGTTTATTTGTAAAATACTGGTCTGTATTAATAAAAGTGTATTTCTATCTATAAAAACGACCAAAAATGTATACCTTGAAGGTGAGAAATACATAATGAGAAAGGATATGAAAGGGTTGTTGAAAACCAAAAAGAGTACAGGAAAGTAAAGATTGTGCACCTGCTGCCTCAGTATGATAGGACAGAATTGAGAAGGCAATGATTGCTAATGAGTCAATGAAAATCCTGTGCAGTTCATAGATGTATGGGGATGAATTTGATGGACGAAAGGACTTATATATGCCTGATGGACTACAGTTTGAATGCTTTTTGAGTTAGATGTTGGGAGAAAGAATTTTTTAGTGAGAATTTGGAAATGAGAAATCACAAAAACTAGAGATATTATTGGGGATGGAATCAAGCATGTGTCTGGCCATCCCTGTGACATGTGAGTGAGAGTGCAGGAATGACCATGTGGAAACAGCCAATCCTGGAATAAATGAGTGTGAGTGTAGGAATGGCAGTGAATGGCTGGGTGCAGTTTCACAAGTTTGAAATCTGAATAGGCTGTTAATGACATTATGCAAGAGTAACTGTGGGCGCAAGGGGATTTTGAAATGCATGTACATGAATGCTATGTGTGTGTGGAGTGTTGCCCTCTACGCAGCTGAAACTTGGACATCCAAATCCACATCTCAAAGCTTTCCAAAATCTTAATTTTGGAAAGCTTTGAGATGTGGATTTGGAGAAGGATGGAAAAAAATCAAATGGACAGATGAAATAACTAATGAAGAGGTCTTAAAAAGAGTAGAAGAAAGAAGTCTGTTAAGTAGGATAAAAAGAAGAAAGGGAAACTGGATCAGACATATTCATACTTTGATGGCATCTCTGATGGAATCATCAGAGATGCCATCAAAGGAAAAACAGACGGAAAAAGACCCAGAGGAAGAGTAAGGAAACAATGCTAGATGACATGCCGAATGGAGATAGGTACACAACCTTGAAAGAGAAGGCTCAGAACAGAAGAGAGTGGAAGAAAAATTTTTTGCTACTAAGAGAAGAACCTGCTCAATTGCAGAATACTCAAGAAGAAGAAATGCATGAATGCCCGAAGTATCAGAAATAAAAGAGAGAAGTTTTTGGCAATGGTGGGTTGACTTGGACAAAAATTATTGGAATCTGCAAGACCTAGTTGACAGAGAATGATGTAGTTACAAGGATAGAATGTAGAGAATATTGTATTTTCAGAGAAAAAGAAGAAATTGTGCAGGAGGAGTGGTATTATTAATAATAGCTGAAGAAATTCAGCCAGCAAAAATAAAAGTTAAAGGGAATTGTAGATCTGAGTGAGAAAGCTTATTTGAAGCTATATGGTATGAGATCAAGGCCAACAGGATAAAATATATTGTTGATCTGCTATGGACCTGTGGGTCTAGAGGAGCATGTGATTGCCAGATTATCAGATTAGACATTGATAGATTAGCACAATGAATGCAGGCCGAGCAATTATCATGGGAGACTTCAACTATGGGGATATAGATTGGAGGGGGAAAGGGATAAAGCAGGATGGAAACCACATAAGAAAACCATAATGCAAGGGTGTATTATCTAGGTGGAGACTTAGCAGTGATGTGACAGAGGCTGATGTGAAAATTGAGGTAAATGAAATGGAGATATTCAACATATTGAAAAAAAGGGGCTTCGATCTAGCCACATATGGAACTACTGTGAGATTTGATCACCAAGGGGACAAAGACATGTAAGAAAGTTTTAAAGCGAATAAAAGTTGATCAGCTCTCAGATGTGAACTGTAGACTAAAATACAGAAAGATTATTGAAAAGAAAATGAAAGAGTTTGAGAACAGGAATCAAGCCTTGGAGATTCAGTGGCAAACTCTGAAGAAAACATTGATTGATTCTGCCAGAGAGGCATGTGGTGAGATTGTGTGCAAGGATAAAAAAATCAGAACTCCCTGGTTGACACAGGAAGTTAAAGAGGCAGTGAAGGAAAAGAAGAAAGCATATCAAAAGTTCCTGTCAAATAAGTCAGCTTGTGCTCTTAGAGAATATAGAGACAAATGCAAGAACGCTAAACATTGTGTAAAACTAGCTAAAGAAAAGTCATGGGAGGACTTTGGCAAGAGTATAGAAAATAAATATCAAGAAGGTGGCAAAATATTCTGGAGGTTGTTGAAGAAGCTTAAGAATGGAGGAAAGAGTGCTGTAAAAGGAATTAGAGATGATAAAGGTGACATGAAAACGGGGGAAAAAGATATCCTTGAAGTATGGAGTAATTACCACTGTGATGACACACAGTGGTAAAAAACACTGACCAGGCATGCAGTCAGGAATACATATCCATACTTGAAGTAGAAAAAGCCACCAAAGGCTTGAAATGTGGAAAGGCAGCAGGAGTAGATGATATTCGACCAGAAATGCTGAAGTATGGTGGTATAAGAGTCTTACAGTGGCTGCACTGTATAGTTCAGAAAGCCTGGACAGAGGGAAGAATTCCCGATGATTGGAGTAGAGCTCTCATAGTACCCATATATAAAAAGGGAAATAAAACTGCATGTGAGAATTACAGAGGTATTTCCCTACTGAGTGTTCCTGGCAAGATCTATGCAAGTATACTTGAGAAACGGTTGAGAAGAATTGTGGAAGAAAAGCTTGGTGAAGAACAAGCTGGATTCAGGCCAAATAGAAGCTGTCAGGATCAGATCTTCACTTTACGACAAATCGAGAAAGCATGGGAATATAACAAAGATCTGTATTTAAGTTTTGTCGATCTGGAAAAGGCATATGACAAGGTGCCAAGAGAGAAGCTATTCAATACGCTGCAGTTATATGGTGTCAATGGGGCATTATATCAAGCAATACTTAGTCTTTATTTGAGTTGTAAGTCAGCAGTTAGAATTGAAGGAAATACAGGAAGATGGTTTAATGTTAAATCTGGTGTGAGACAAGGATGTACATTATCTCCTCTGTTATTCATTATCTATATGGATCACATTATGAAGGAAAGTGGTATTAAACATGATATCAAAATTGGAGATGTTAATGTCAGCTCTTTGCTTTATGCAGATGATGTTATACTTCTAAATAAATCTGCTACAAGTCTGCAAGATTCTCTGACTAAATTGAATAGCTGTTGTAATAGATATGATATGAAGGTCAGCAATAAAAAGACAAAGACAATGAAAATAGGCAGAATTATTGAAAATGTCAACTGTGTGTGAATGGAGAACCTGTAGAACAAGTAAAACATTTCAGCTATTTAGGCACAATTTTTACTGAAGATGGTAAATTAAATATAGAAATAGACAACAGAATCAGCAAAGCTGGTATGGTGGGAAGTCAATTGAATAAATTCATATGGAATAAGAGAGAAATTAGTTGGAACACTAAATTAGCTGTATACAAGACAGTGTTCAAACCAGTTTTAACTTATGGATCTGAGAGCTGGGTCAGAAGTAAAACACTTGACCAAAGACTAGAGACCACAGATATGAGAGTCCTGAGAAAGATTATAGGCGTGAACAGATGGCATCAATGGCAATATCATATTAAAAACGAGGATATTAGGAAAGAACTTGACATTTTCAGCATCCAGGAATGCGTTAGCAGAGCTAATCTCAGGTGGTATGGTCACTTAAACAGAATGGGCGAGGAAAGATTAGCAAAACAAGTGTTCTCTGCCAGGTTGGCAGCAAAATGACCCAGAGGAAGACCAAGATATAGGTGGATTGATACGGTACAAAGTGCCTTAGACGATAGAAATATAAGATCTGATAATGTTGGAGTCTTGACAAGCAACAGACTGATTTGGAGGAAAATTGTAGATAGGAAATTAATAATGATGTAATTTTTTTCATGTAGTACTATCATATCCTGTACACCTCTTGAGGGTACATGGCAGGAATTTGATGATGATGATGATGGGGGACAAAGATATATCGAAGATGTATTTGGAGAGGGTTCAGGAAAGATTCCCTAAGTGAATGTCAGGTCTATGGAATACCAGATACATAGAGAGAGAGATTGTAAGAATGTAACTTGAAGAGCTTTGTTAATAAAAGAAGGAAAAGGAGTATGATTATATAAATTGATGAGGAGTTGTTAGTAGTTAATGTAGAGGAGATTTTTCATACAGTAGAGAGAGAGACCAGCAAAGAACAAGAGGCCAATCCTGGGAGCTGTGTGAGGTTGTGAGCATGGGAGTGAGAAGAGGGTTCTTGTATGCAGAATAATTGATAAGCAGAATGCATTGCCTAAAAGTGTGGTGCATGCAGAAACTATCAGTGGTTTAAGGCATGGTTTGATGATCTTTTTGCATGAGTATAGCCCTCTCATGATGAGTCCTTTGACTCCATGGAGGACAGATGTTAGTAATAATAATGAGGGGCAACATAAAGTATGAGCTGCAAAAAAGAGAAAGTACTGCAGATGCCATTGTATAAGGCCTTGATCAGGCCTCATATGGATTATTGTGCACAGATTTTCTCACAGAGTTTTCATAGTGACAAGGATATGTTAGAAAGGGTCCAGAGAAGATTAACAAAGGCAGTCAGTGATCTTTGGAATGCGGAGTATGAGGACAAGTTGAGAGAATGTAAATCGCAAAGCCTCATGAACAGGAGGAGGAGATATGATTGAGACATAAGCTAGTCAGGGGTTGTTATCAGGGTGATACAGAAGAAACTGTTCATAGAATGAGAGAGAGAGGCCATCCCTGGAAACTGTATAAGGAGGGTGTGATCAGGGAAGTGAGGAGCAGGTTCTTTACATGGAGAGTGGTTGTTGTTGAGTGGAATACATTACCTGATATTGTGGTGAATGCAGACATATTGAATCAGTTTAAGGCACGGTGGATGAGCTTTGTGTGTGATAATTTGTACCTCCCATGATGAGTCTCTGACTCCATGGGGGTCAGATGTTAATCATCATCAGTTGCATCAGTCTTGGGACTGGTAGCTCAGCAGCAATTTCCTCCATTCCACTCTGTCATTGGCTTTCTTCTTAACCTCCTAGTAACTCCTCAAACCCATGCTGGCTTTGACTTGGTCAAGAAAGCTTTTCCTTGGTCTGCCTCTTCTTTTCCCCTCTATTTTGCCTTCAGTTATTCTTTTCACAAGTCCATCATGTCAAAGTATATGTCCAAACCACCTATCCCTTCTAATTTTGATCAATTTAACTAGAGTTCTTGTTTCGTTTATCTCTCTCAGGACTTGTGGTTTGATTTTTTTTCTGTCTATTTTATTTTATTCATGTGGCACCAGCACCACATTTCAAAAGCCTCCAATCTTCTTACATCTTCTCTGCCTAAAATCCAGGTTTCACATCCATACAGTGCAATGCTCCATATCCATGTCTTTACTAATTTTTTTTTTCAATTGTAAGTTGAGGTTTCCTGTTAAAATGCTTTTCATCTTAGAGAATTGGGCTTTTGCATTGTTTATTCTTGATCTTATGTCTTCTCTTGTTCTGTCATCTTCTGTTATTAGGCTTCCTAAATATTTAAAGCTTTCACTTGTTTTATTTGTTTCCTGCAGATGTCTATATGCTCTATATTGATAGGGATTTTGCCTGTAACAATGATTTTAGTCTTATATGTGTTGATTTTCATTTTAGATTTTTCAAAGTTATTATTTAGTAATTCTAGCATAGTTTTTAACGTTATTCTGTTTTCTACAAGGGCTATGTCATCAGCAAATCTTATACACATGACTTGCTCACCATTTATCTTTATGCCACTATTTATTTTATCTTTAGTTTCCTGAATGGCCTTTTCAATATATAAATTAAATAAAAGTGGTGAAAGTATACATCTTTGTCTTACTCCACTTCTTATATTTATTATTTTCTCCTTATCATTGATTTTAATCTGTCCATTTTGATTTTTGTAAATTTGATAAATTATTTTCCTATCCCTCAAATCTATGCCGATATCAGTTAGACAATTTAGGAGTATTTGCTGGTTTACTTTATCAAACACTTTCTCTAAATCAAGGAAGCAAATGTAAGTATTTTGACTAAGGTCTAATCTTCTCTCTATTATTGTTCTTAAACAGAGTATTGCCTCTCTTGTTCCTTTATTCTTTCTGAATCCAAATTGGTCTTCATCCAATAGGCAATCTATTTTTGAATAAATTCTATTTTGAATAATTTTTAGCCAAATTTTGCTAACATGTGGGATTAAAGCTATTGTTCTAAATTGGCTGCATTTGTTTGCATTATTCTTTTTTGGTATTGGTATTATGGTTGATTTCATAAACTCCTTTGGTATTTCTTCTCTATCATAGATTTGGGCTATTAATTGATAGAGTAAGGTTTTTGTCTCATCACCTAGATTTTGTAGCAGTTCTATAGGAATATTGTCTACACCTAGACTTTTTCCCTTATTCATTTCAGATAGTGTTTTATCAAATTCTTCTCGCATTATTATACTACATTATCTTCATTTTTATTTTCTATGCTGATATCAACATCAAATTCGTCACCATTATAGAGATTTTCAAGATAATTCTTCCATTCCATTAATATATCATCAGATTCTATTAGTAATTTTCCATTTTCATCTTTGATGGCATTGTTTTTGCTGTTCTTATTAAATTTGAAAGTCAGTTTGTTAATTTCTTTATAGGCTTTCTCTATGTTTTATTTTTTAAATAATTCATCTATGTTATTACACTGCTCTTCTAGGTATTCTTTTTTGGCTGGTCTACATTTTCTTGTAATTTGATTTTTAAGATATTCGTATTTGGTCACATCTTCTTCTTTAACAGCATTTTTATATTTTCTTCTTTCATCCATAAGGCCAAGTATTTCATCTGTTATCCAATGTTTTCTTTTTCTCTTTTTCTGCATTTTTCAATAATTCATTTGATGAATTTGTAATTAACTCTTTAATCATATTACATTGGTTTTCAATATTATTCTGACTATTTATGTTTCTGGAATGTTATGATCAGTTGTCTCTTGGTATCCTCTCTTTACTTCTTTACTCTTTAATTTTTCAAGGTTCCATCTTATTGGTTTGTATCTTTGGATTTGTTTTCAATGTTTCAGTTCTGTTTTCATTAATATAAGGTTATGGTCACTACTAATGTCGGCACCTGGATAGCTTTTGCAATTTTTTATTTGGTTTCTGTATCTTTTCTTGACCAATATATAAACTATTTGATATCTATTTGAATCCCCAGGTGCTTTCCAGGTGTGTCTTCTTCCTTTTGGAACTTGAAATAGTGTATTTGCTATAATTAACTGTTTTTGTGTACAGATGTTAATAATAATAATAATAATAATAACAATAATAAATATTAGAAAGGTGGTAAAATATACTAATTTTTTACTACAGGTATACCAGATTTTCTTGTACTCCTGGTTCCAGAGCCTTGCCAAATTAGCTGCTTTGCTGAATGAACAGAGGTCAAATAACAATAATTCATCAGTACACTTCTGACCCATGAATTAAAGCTCCTGCATGTCTCTAAAACACTATGGACTACTAGAAACTTAAATATCGAATGTAAATTCTTCTTCTTCTTCAACACTAAGGCCTTACAGCCCCATGTAAGGCCTTGGCCACCCATTTTTGGGTTTCATAACTCACTACGAGGTAGGATCATTACTCCCATGCTCAAGCATCTATAATTGTCTGTAAAACGTTGTGTTCTTAAGACTGGTTTGCCTGCTTTGCGGGAGCGAAAACCACAGATAAAATGGGAAGAAAAACCCTGCAGTCCACACCCAAGACCGACCAACTTGGCTATGTGTGAGAAAGATCCTTAGCTCCTCATATCAGCAAAGAATCGAACGCAGGACACTCCTTTCCCAGGCATATGGTCATAGAGCATGTAACCACTCTGCTAACCATGCAGACATCAAATGTAAATTAAGTGATTAAATGAAATGTATTAATATGATACACTGTAAGTGAATATGGGCTGGTGCATATGAATTACACCATTATCATCACCACTGAGAACCAGCCCTTGCATAGAAACCCTAGCTAGTGTTAAATGAGAGAAAAATGAGAGTTAAATATAAATTGAAAGTTTTGAATATAAGCTTACTTTGCTTATATTCAAAATCAGGTTGAATATAAGCAAAGTGAGCTAAGAATAATTTGTTGCCATTTGTGACCAACCACTGAACTAGTCACTCGTATGTGGAGTGGTGGATAGGAGGAAAAGAGGAGATATGACAGAGACCTTCACGTTAGTTAAGGGATTCTACCAGATTAATACAGAAGGAATTATAAATAGAGTGGACATTAAGATGGGAAGAACGGGAGGCCATTCCTGGAAGTTGTATAAAGATGTGGCAAAGAAGGGTGTGAGGAGTTGAATTTTTACATGGAGAGTTGTTGGTGAGTGGAATGCATTGCTGGAATGCACTGTGAATGCAGGAATTGTAAATAATTTCAAAATTCATTATGATTAGAAATGATGCTGGTTGATTGGGTGCCCCACGATAAGGCTATTGAATCTGTGGAGGTTAATGCAATAATAATAATAATGGTCAGAGAGTTTTTTTTCCCTTAAAATGCAGGTTTTTCATCCCATGTATAGACAAATCGGTCTTCAGGACACACACACAATTTACAGACAAAAAATATCGTTGTTGGTGATGATGGGCGATAGATGGCATTGATGGTAGTAGTGTTGCAGCTGGAGAATTAAGTAGTAGTGGAGAGGAAGAGATGTATTTAGTGAAGCAGAGTAGTGTGCCCTCCCATGATGAGTCCTTGGACTATCTGGAGATGTCATGTAATAATAATAATATTCTGGAAGCTATTGAAAACACTTAAAAAGAATCAGTGATGATGAAGTTGACATGAAAATATTCTAGATGTCTGGAGTAATTACTTTGAAAGATTGATAATTGAAATAAGTAGTGACAACGGTGGTAAATACTAGAGGTAGAAAAGCCATCAAAAACCTAAAATGTGGAAAGTTAACTGCGTGGAAAGGTTTATGTGTTCGTCGCACGTGTTGAATGGGATTTAACGGTATAGATGCAAACACAGATTGATAAGAAAATAACTATTTATTAACTTAAATGCTAATATTTCGCTGGAATTATATCCAGCATCTTCAAAGCACACATACAAAGTTTGTTACAGTAGTGAGACAACTGCAATCCGGTGTAACAGTGGGACTAGTACGAGTAATTGTAGTGTGCAACACAAAGACTAAAGTCCTAATTAGGCACCATCTAAGTTTAAAATATATATATATATATATATATATATATATTAATTTGGTCTTAGGATGACTGTCTCCTAAATCTTTGATAGATTTATAAAGCCATACTTCTTGAGGTTTGTTGGAGTATGTTTCAAGGTTTCTGTTGATTCCAGGAACAACCTCTCTGACTTGTAAAAGCCTCTGTGCAGTACTTTTGTTTTTTTTTCAAATTGATCCTGTGTGCAGGGTATCCAAAGCATGGTCTGCTAGACCCGACTTGCCATAGCCAAAATGCCGGATATATTTTTTGTGTTCACTGAGGTGGATGTCCACAGTTCTTCCTGTCTGTCCATAGTAGGCTTGATGACATGAACAGGGCACTTCATAGACTCCTGGATGTGATCAATCTGTGCTCACATCTATACTACTGTTAAAATCCAATCAACAAGTGGAAAGTTAGCTAGTATTTGACCAGAAATGCTCAAATATGGAGGCATAAATGTGTCACAGTGGCTTCACTGCATAATTCTTAAAGTCTGCTCAGGGGGTTGAATTCCAGATGACTGGAGTAGAGCTCTCATCGTACCTATCTATAAAGGGAGATAAAACTGAACATGAGAATTACAGAGGAATTTCTCTGTTGAGTGTTCTTGGAAAGATTTATGCAAATCAGCTAAGCAAATTCGCAGAAAGAAAGCTTGGTGAAGAACAAGTTGAATTCAGGTGAAACAGATGTTGTCAGGATCAGATTTTCACTTTATGGTAAATAGTTGAGAAATCATAGGAATAATACAAGGATCTGTATTAAGTTTTGTAGATAGATCTGGAAAATGCATATGACAAGATTCAGAGAGAGAGAGAGAAAACTGTTCAAAACACTACAATCATAATAAATTTAGTTTAATGCTTTATCCAAGTGTAAGCAAACAAAGTTTGCACCTAAAGTATCTCCAGGACTGAAGCAACCTGTGATAAAGGTGAACTAAGCTCTCATCCCTTGTCTTAGTATCTCCCATAATGCAAAGCACATCTCCTTGTGGACATGTATAATGCTATGCATTAAGGGAAGGGCCACTACCCAGACTGGTTTCGACCTTTATTGAGGTCTCATCAGTGGGAGCCAGACCCTGAGGTGGTGATACTAAGGTGGAAGTAATGGAGAAGCCATATTTACCTATACAAGTTGCCAAAAGATGTATCACCTTATTATTAAATTACTCTGGATTAGAGAAAGATGTTGGAAGTTTTTCCCCTAATAAATTTAGTTTAATCCTTTATCCAAGTGTAAAAAAACAAATTGAAAAAAAAAAACAACTTCCAACACTACAATCATATGTCATAAATGGGACATTATATTCAAGTAATGTATAGTCTATAACTGAGTTATTAAGTCAGAACATAGAATTGGAGGAGATGCAGGAAGGCGGTGTGATGTTAAATCAAGTGTAAGACAAGAGTGTGTACGTTGTATCCACTGTTATTCATCTTCTATATGGATCATATTATGGAGAAAATGGCCTTAAACTTTATATCATATTTGGAGATGTTAATCTTAGCTCTTTACTATAAGCAGATGATGTTATACTCCTAAATGAATCCAGTACAAATTTGTAGGATTCCTACCAAAATTTTTATAAGTGTTGTAATAAATTTAGTATGAAAATCAGCAATGAAAAGACAGACTATGAATATAGGTAGGAATATTGAAAAGATCAGCTACATCCTGAATAGGAAACCCAAAGAACAAGTAAAACATTTTTTCTTTGAGGCATTTTTTTTTTTAGTGAAGATAGCAAATTCAACACAGAAATAGACAACAGAATTAGCAAAGCTGAAGCTGATTCTGAGAAAGATTAGGGAAGTGAATACAGGGCCAGATCTACCAATGGTGCAAGACATGTATTTGCATGGGGTGACAAGTTTTTTTGGGGCAGCAAAATTGGCATAAACTATACCAAAAATAAGGAGGAAGAGGCAGAAAATATGCTACTGCATGGGTAGCAAAATTCCTAGGGGCAGCCCTGACTGAATAGATGGTATCAAAATCAGAATCATATTAAAAACAAAGATATTAGGAAGGGAGTGGATATTGTTAGCATTCAGTAATGCGTGAACAGATCTAATTGCAGGTGGTATGGTCACTTAAACAGAATGGGAGATGAAAGGATTTGCCACAGGAGGTAGACCAAGATCTAGGTAGATTAATACAGTAAGGATTCCCAACTGATGTTGTTGTTATCTTGTCCTTTGATGTTTCCATGTGCTAATTGAACTGCTTTGGCTATGTCAATGATTGTGTTTGTATAGAGATGTTGTTCAGGATTAGGGTATACTGCTTGCAAGGCTGCTGTAATTGCTGGACAGGTAAAAATGTGAGTGGGTGTCAGTTCAGTATTAGGACAGTTGTTGAAGTTTCTATATGTTCTCATATTATCTGTATTGATCTTCATTCCTCTATAATGTTCCTGTTTATAGTTTTGCTATCATGGTGGAGTTCTTTCTGTCAGCATTATCTTGATTTCAGGAATTTGATGTTGTATCACTGATTTCAGGTGGTATGGTCACTTAACACAGAATGGGAGATGAAAGGATTTGCCACAGGAGAATTGCTGGAGAAACAACAGAGAGTGACTATGGCAATATAGAGAAGTGAAAATGCAGATGAGATTACAGCAATAATAGCATGAGTGACCTGAGAGGTAGCAAGAGATCTTACGATAATGTTAGAGATTTTGCAGCAAAAACTGATAACATATTAATTTGTTCATATGAAGTTACCAATGATGTAAACTTTTCATGTTGTATTCATAATATACTATACCCTCCCCACCCTGAGAGTACTTATCGGGAATTTGATACTGATGATAATTATGAAATATTTTAGAAAGAAGTACATAAAATATATCTTAGTCTAGATGGAAAAATATTTATAGCAGAACACTCAAGGTTTCCTCACGATATTACATATGAAAGAACACAAATTCACAAATTAGATCGGAAATTATCTGATTTCAAGCTGGTTAGACAATCCCGTATGTAAAGAATGTGTTTTTCCTTAAAATAGATATACTAGCAAACATACCATTAACAGACAAAAGCACTATGCAGTGCAGGAGATGGTGTAAGCAAATTGTAGTGTGTAGTATACGTTGATCATATACTGTTATGCAGAGTGCAAAAGTGATTTCACCTGCTAAATCGTAAGATTCGATGAAGGTGTCAGTGTAATAATAATAAACATCACAAATAATAATAAAAAAAATACTAAATTCTTAGCTGTTAATGTATTTTGTAGTTACTGGCCTATTATGTATACATGCATACAGTTAATCTGTGCACCGCTGATTATTATTAAGAACAATATTATAATTTTATTCATGTTATATAATGTTATTATAATGTTATTCATTATAATATAATGTTATGTTATAACATTAATATATAATGTTATTCATTATCTATATGGATCACATTATGAAGGAAAGTGGTATTAAACATGATATCAAAATTGGAGATGTTAATGTCAGCTCTTTGCTTTATGCAGATGATGTTATACTTCTAAATAAATCTGCTACAAGTCTGCAAGATTCTCTGACTAAATTGAATAGCTGTTGTAATAGATATGGTATGAAGGTCAGCAATAAAAAGACAAAGACAATGAAAATAGGCAGAATCATTGAAAATGTCAACTGTGTTGTGAATGGAGAACCTGTGGAACAAGTAAAACATTTCAGCTATTTAGGCACGATTTTTACTGAAGATGGTAAATTAAATATAGAAATAGACAACAGAATCAGCAAAGCTGGTATGGTGGGAAGTCAATTGAATAAATTCATATGGAATAAGAGAGAAATCAGTCAGAACACTAAATTAGCTATACAAGACAGTGTTCAAACCAGTTTTAACTTATGGATCTGAGAGCTGGGTCAGAAGTAAAACACTTGACCAAAGACTAGAGACCACAGATATGAGAGTCCTGAGAAAGATTATAGGCATGAACAGATGGCATCAATGGCAATATCATGTTAAAAAACGAGGATATTAGGAAAGAACTTGACATTGTCAGCATCCAGGAATGCGTTAGCAGAGCTAATCTTAGGTGGTATGGTCACTTAAACAGAATGGGCGAGGAAAGATTAACAAAACAAGTGTTCTCTGCCAGGTTGGCAGCAAAACGACCCAGAGGAAGACCAAGATATAGGTGGATTGATACGGTACAAAATGCTTTAGACGATAGAAATATAAGATCTGATAATGTTGGAGTCTTGACAAGTAACAGACTGATTTGGAGGAAAATTGTAGATAGGAAATTAATAATGATGTAATTTTTTTTTATGTAGTACTATCATATCCTGTACACCCCTTGAGGGTACATGGCAGGAATTTGATGATGATGATGACAATATTATAAAAATAGCATTTAAGAAATAGCAGAAAACATTAATTTAAGGCAGCATGATATTTCAGAGAAAAGAATAGCTATTATAAGGGAAGTTTGGTTTTTCCAAATGAAAGTGACATAGTGATTTTATGAAGCGAATGCTTGCTTGATGTGAAGAACTTAAAACATGACCACTAAAAAAAAAAAATAAATAAATAAAATAAAATTTTAAAAAAGCTGATGACTAGAGGAATTTGCTGTCAAAGAAAGCTTTTTTTTATTATTTATTTATTTATTTTTCAAAAAGTAGTTCTTACTTAACTTTTGGATAATCGTATGATTCAGAGATTGTAATTGAATTTATTATTCTCATTACATAACATCTCCAGAGAGTCCAAAGACTCATCGAGGGAGGGCACCTACTCTAACTCTCCGTCTCTACCACTCCACCAACTGCAACTACCTTCATCATCTACACCACCGAAATGTGCTGTGACCACCACCACCACTAGTATTTTTACGGACAATCATAAACATGCATGGCCACAGCGGGATTTGAACCTGCAGCTTTTTAGTTGGAGAGCAGATACGCTAACCACTTGGCCAACCAGGCCATTTAGGTACAAACATTTTTCAGGGCTTAGAATTCTCCATTTAATTGAAAGGAAGCAAGCAATAAACAGGTTCAGAAAAGTGCCTGCTTTCCATTAGTAACATGCTAAAAACAGCATGTTAAACTAATGTTTTTATTTATATCATAAGTTTCCCCACTTGGTTATACTATAAATTAAAGATGCTTTGCTGCAATTAATTCTCACACTGCCAATTAATATGCATTAACATCATTGTGAAGAAACTTTTTTTTCTATTTGTTTACTATGAGAGGAAGGCAGATAAATGAGAAAACAAATAGGGAGTGTGGAGGAGAGAGAAAGGAATGCAGGTGAGTAAGGAGTGATTGCTGGAGAAACAATAGAGAGTGACTACGGCAATGAAAAGAAGTGAAAATACAGATGAGACGACAGCAATGATTAGTGACCTGAGAGGTAGCAAGAGATTGAGCAGTAAGAAAAAGTGAGAGAGGGAAGCTAGTGAGCATACTGTCCAGATAAGATAATGCAGAGTTGAGGCCTTTTAATTCCATGGAGGATGATGAGAATAATAACAATAATAAACAAAACATTAAGACCAACAACAGTCACTAAAAAAAATAAAGAAGACTAAGAATGTATAATATTTTATCAAAACCAACATTATTATAAGCATGGACATTAAAGAACATAAGAAAAGAATCACTGCAGCAGAAATAAAATATTTTCAGACCAATGGAATGTGTTCCAGACATTTGCTAAAAGGTTGCCCTCACCCTATGAGAAGATTAGCAGGTTGTACTAAAACAAATAACAATAACAAAAATAATAGAAAGATACATAATTAAATGGAAAGAACACCTAGAACAAATGTAATTTGAAAGGATCCCCCAGAAAGATGATAAAATGCAAACCAAATGGTTTTAGAAATAGAGAGGGGGGGGGGGAAGAGCATTGTAGGAATAAACATTGGATTATTAGTGAGAGTTAAAAGGCCATTATTTCCCAGAATTTTGAATTTTTAGACAATTCTTGTGATTTATTTTAGGATGATTGTGAAGAGCTTCATAGGCTAACCTAAATTGTAATGATGGTCTAAAAATGTGAGAAGTCTGGGAAATAGTGACTTCAATATTAGACTATCAGCGAGAGTTAAACATTCAACTCTTTTGCCTAATAGTTTTGCCAAATATTTATTCTGATGTTTATATATATATATATATATTTTAGCATATTATAATACAATGGCCGTGAGCTCCTTTTATGGATACCACACCATCTCAATTCCTCCAATTTTTATCCAGGCTTGGGACTGGCATAGCTGACGAATCAGGCCTATGGCTGGATTTTGTATTCCTGATTATAATCCATGGGGCCGGTTTGCCTGTTGTAGGGAATGAAAAACTTGAGTTTCCAAGTGAACCCCCCCCCCCACCACACACATCCATATGACTGGCGAACTCACCTTTCGTCAAAAGAGACCCAATGACGGTTCCTCACGTCATGGACAGAAATCAAACCCTGGTCTTTCTGACCAAAGGACTTTGTCTATACTGACTGAGCTACAGGGGCTCTCTTTCTCTCTCTCTCTCTCTCTCTCTCTATATATATATATATACACATATACACACATACACACACACACACACACACATATACACATGTATTAATAGGTTGGTTGGTTATTTATTTATTATTATTATTTTCTTTACATTCAATTTTTATATCCAAACTACACAAATAACCCGTTGATTGTATATGTGTGTAATATGCAATCTTTATACAAATGCTATAAGTTAATTTTTATTTTATTTTAGTGAATTTTTCTTTACATACACTTTCACATCCTGTAATGAGTTTTGCCAGTTGGATATGTTTATACATTGTTGTCTAAAACATAAGGAAAACACTATTTCTGAAGATTACAACCACAAGTTCAGATGAATCAGCTTGTGGTAATTTATGTAACTGATGATTTCGAGCAGAAAGTGGGTACACATTCAAATTTTTGAATTGAGCACAAAGGGATCACATAGTAGTAGTACTCAAAGGGATAAAAGGCAAAAGGCTGAGTGAATTGTGTTTGAAGGAAGCTCTTTTCATGAAGGAATAAAGTTACAAACTTGGATGTCATGTAATGTCTCAAAGACATCATCTAGATGATTTTATGCTGGGAAGAATTACTGGAAAGCTTGAAGAAGGCTGCAGAATTACTGATATTCCCACAGAGTTTGGAATCTCACATAGCATTGTATCCAGGTTCTGGGCAGCACTTCAGACCAATGGAATGTGTTCCAGACATTTGCTAAAAGGTTGCCCTCACTCTATCAGGCAGATTTTTGATTATAACAACAAAATGTAATCAACATACCATGGCAGGTCAGCTTGCAAGTCTGTTCCATTCAAGGACAGGTATGCAGATATCTTGCAAACTGTGGCAAGATATTCTCATACCTGTGTCTGTGACAAGTAGACCTATACGTCTGAAAGCCTGTAGTCTTGTGTCCCATCATCCACAGCTCATCGTAGAGCATGTTTTCAGCGGTATTGAATTGATAAAAATCTCTGTAGAGTACATTAACCCATTGGTTAATGTATTCTTTACAGATGAGAGTCATTTTAGTCTTGATCTAGTGTGAAAGTAGTACTGCTTGCCATTACAAGAATATTCTTAAAAGGGATAGATACGGCAGTGCTGCAGTCATTATGCTTAATGGATGCACTGAGCTTCAAGTGATGGAAAAAGACTATGAATGATATTGCAACAAAGTTCTTCAATGTTATGTAGCAAAACTTCTGGAGACCAAGGATATTAATTGAATCAAGTAGCCAGCATGCTCCCCAGATCTCAACCCCACAGAATACTATAATACAACTGCAAGGACTAGAAGTCGATAGTGCATGGGAGGTAGTTAAGAAGTGTTTGCATGAAGCAATGGCTGACTGTATACCTAGAGTCCGAATAATAAATCAACTAGGGGTTAAATGGATGAATAACACCATTAAGCTTGAGCTGCAAAAAAAGAAACAACCATGGAGGGAATTTAAGGAGAAAGGTGACCGGCAGGCACACGAATGGTATAAAGCGCAGGCCTGAAGGGTAACGAGTGTGGTAAGAAAAGCAAAAAAGGATTATGAAAGAACATTGGCCATGCATTGCTAAAGAGAATCCTAAACAGTTTTTTAGATATGTAGCAAGTAAAAGGAAAAATGTACATGGCAGAATGATTTTAAAGAATGCCAATGGTAGGGAGGTAACTGAATCAGTTGATATAGTTGAGTTACTGAGTGAGCACTTTGCAAGAATATATCATCCAGGTGGTGACATTGCAGAAACGAATGTACCAGTAGATTATATGGGAATTGTGGTGAATGAAGCGGAGGTGAGTAGTCTATTGCATAACCTCAATGTCAATACATCTGTAGGATTGGATGGTATACCAGCTCGTGTTGTACGAGAAGTAGCTAAAGAATTGTCAGTATCCTTGACAATTTTGTTTAATTTGAGTCTCGGGTCTAGCTTAGTCCCGAGGGGGTAGAAAGAGGGGAAAATAGTTCCACTGCATAAAGGGGGTTCCAAGACTGCTGTTGTAAATTACCGACCGATTAGCATATCAGGAATCATTGTCAAGGTCTTAGAGAAATTAGTCAAGAAAAGAATACAGGATTGGATAGATGAAAATGGGATATTGTATGGGGGACAACATGGTTTTGTGAAGGGTAGATCATGCCTCAGTAACTTGCTCACGTTTTATAACACAGTGATGGCTGAACTGGATAGGGTAATGGGTTTACAGTAATACTACTGGACCTTGCCAAGGCTTTTGATAGGATACCACATAGAACCCTAATCAGTAAACTGGAGCAGATGGGGATAGATATAGGGCTGGTGAGATGGATAGGAGGGTGGTTGAAGGAGAGATACCAGAGAGTGGTTTATTCAGGAGTGGAGTCTAAAAGATGGCTTGTGACTAGTGGAGTGCCACAGGGCTCTGTTCTTGGATCACTGCTTTTCAATTTGTTCATCAATGATATAGGAAAGGATTTGAGAGGAAGTGTTCACTTGTTTGCTGATGATGCAAAGTTGGGTAGAGCAATTATGAGTGCACAGGATGTCAAAATTTTACAGGATGATTTGGATAGTTTGGAGAACTGGGCTAGGAAAAATAGATGTCAATTTAATGTGCCAAAGTGTAAGGTTTGGGGTGAAAAGAATAGCAGCAGTATATCACATTGGTGAAACCGTACTCCAGGAGATTGATGAGGCAGGGATTTGGGAGTGTTGGTGGATAGGGAATTGAAGTTTAGGGGGCACAATGCAAAAGTGACTAAAACAGCTCACCAAATCACTTGGCTTCTGAAAAATACTTTAACATTCAGAGACAAACAAGTTGTTGTTCCTTTGTATCAAGCCTTGATAAGACCCCATCTGGACTACTGTGCCCAGTTATGGGCACCAGGATTTCTTCTTAATGGGGAGGAGGTGGAGAGGATCCAGAGACGAGTGACCAAGATGATAGCAGGTCTGTGGAATGAACCTTATGAGAATAGGTTGAAGATTTGTGTGTTGCAGAAATTGGTCGACAGGCGAAGGAGGGGTGATATGATTGAGACATTCAAATTACTGAAGGGTTTCTATAAGATTGATCGAGAAGATATTTTTTAAAATATGACTGGTGGTGGGAGGACTAGGGGCCATGAATGGAAGCTGGGTAAGAGCGTGGTTGACAAGGGTGTTAGAGCTAGGTTTTTTACTTGGAGAGTAGTGAATGAGTGGAATAAGCTTCTAGAGTCTGTTGTGGGTGCTACGACTGTGAATGAGTTCAAGGCAAGGTATGATAGATACTGTGTGAATGTCGAATAGTTGTTCTTGACATGATGTTAGGGCCTCCCTCGATGAGTCTGTAGACTCCTTGGAACAACAATAATAATAATAATACATTTAGGATGCGACAGGGAGATGCATTGCTGTCTGAAACAAGGCCTTACCCTCAATCTGAAGGAGAAATGGGCAGTGGGCCAGTTTGCCTCAAGAACTCTTGAATCACTTGATGATAATTATCGCATAACATTGTATGAGCAGCATCACAGTTCAGCGTTGAAACATTCCATACTGTAATGTCCCTCTCTCTCTCTCTCTCTGCATAGTTTCTGCAAGGACTGTACAAGTTGTATATGGGGGGGGGGGCAATTGTTCAAAGAAGAAAGTCATTAATGATGTGGTCCAAGGGTCTGTTTTGGACACTGCTGGTAATTTACATATTGATGATACTGGGAATAATTTGAATGGTGATATGCAGTTTGATGCAAAGCTGGGAGGAACAATAAGGAGTACAGCAAATGCAACTTTGCAAGAAGGCTTAAACAGACTTGGCGAATAAGCAACTGAGTAGGTTTAATAGTTCAATGCTGTAAAGTGTAAGGTTTTAAAATTTGGGAAGCAGAGATGGGATGCTGAGTATATGAAAGATCTGGAGTTGATGGTAGAGAAAACCTAAAATTCCAAAAACACATTGCTAAAACTGTGAGCAAGCATAGAGGATTGTGGCAATGATCCAGAGGATGACATTAACATATACAAGTAAGGAATCAATTGTACAAGTCTTTGATCATTATTATTATTATTACGTGACACCTCCAGAGGGCCCAAAGACTCATCAAGGGAAAGCACCTACTCTACAGCTGTCTCCACCACTCAATCCACCAACTACAATGAACCGTAACTACCATCATCATCTACCGCCCACTACCACCAATGTTTTTGCAGACAATCACAAACATCCATGCTCGTGGCGAGATTCGAACCCGCAGCCTTTTGGCTGGAGAGCAAATACACTAACCATTCAGCTAACCAGGCTGGCTGGAGTATACTGGATTATTGTGATCAGATTTGATCACCTGATTTTCAAAAGGATGAAAAAATAATGGGAAGGGTCCAGAGATGATTGATTAGGGCAGTACTGGTCTCTGTGATGTTGAGTGTGAAGACATGTTGAGGGAATGCAAGTTATACAGTCTGATGTATAGTAGGAGGAAAGTATGATTGATGTAAGTTAGTAAAGGGTTATTTGAAGATTAATATGGAGGAGGCTTTTCATGGAATAGGGGGACTAGGAGAGAGAGAGAGAAAACAAAAGTTCATCCCTGGAAGCTGTATAAGGAGAATGCGAGTTGTAGTCGAGAAGTAGACTTTTTGCAAGTGGAGTAGCAGGTAATTGAGATGCACTGCCTGCAAGTGTAGAGAGATGGAGAATATATTTAGGGTGAGGGTGAGGCATGATGAGTTGCATCAGTTACAGTGGGACCTTCCAAGATGAGTCTTCAGACTCTGTGGAGGGCTGATGGTAATAATAATATTTGCTAAATGGATTTAATAATATTGTATTTCTTTTGGGATAGCCAACAGCTGCATTGAGTTGATTCATGAACATTTATGTCTAATCAAAATTTGAAATTTTTTATTTTTTTATTTTTAAGGTGGTAGATTGATTAAAGCCTTGACTATACAATAAATATGACTCATCAAATAACTTTGTGTGTTTTACAGAAACTTGTGGCTTGTCATCCACTGTAACATGATTTCTACAGAGAAGTGAATATTTAACAACTTCAATTTCTACAAAGAAATTTATATACGTTTGTAACTACTTAAAATAATAAAATAAGCTGATAATATATCCCTTACTCTTGAAAGTGTTCTAGAAAGAATTGGATGACCTGGAAGAGCAAATAACTTTTCTACTCCACCAGTTTCTTTCCAGTGCATAAGCCTTTTTGTTGGAGGAGCCAAATCAAGGGTTGTGACAATATCACTAGTATCTGAGAGTTGAGCTTTCATTTCTTCTCCAGATATATTTTTGACTTCATCGATAATAAGTTTCCGTTTCCTCCTCTGTTTTGCTTTGTCAAATCCTGTAACTAAATGATGTAATAAATGTTAGACCTACAAAGTAATTTGTTAAAAAAACTTACTGTACTTAATATTGTGATGCATACAAGACATAATTTTTATTATTATTATTATTATTATTTGACACCTCCAGGGAGTCCAAAGACTCATCGAGGGAGAGTATGCCAACAGCATCGAACGATTGGTCCCCTTCCAACTACTAACCCTGCTCAAACTTACTTAACTGAGCCATTAGTAGCAGAGGTTCTACCAATCGACCAACCTTCCTGACTCATAGATTACCTGACACCATAATGAGGATCTGAGACAGTTTGGATAAATGAAAATTTCAATATGATTATTATTGTATTGAAATTATTATTTTTTATTGTTGGCTTTGTAAAAATAATCAAAATTATAAATTCTGAATATTTTTACGAATTGTTTATGTTAGAAGGTTTATTAGTTTTAGTTTCATAACACGCATTGTCGACACTTGCGATGTGTCCGTTATTGAAATGGTTTTGTCAAAAATGATATGTAAAGCAGTTAAAAATTTATGTACTTACTGGATTTGAATAGTTGTGTTACTTTAAACAAATTTATTGTAATTTAAAATATTAAGTTTTGTGTTTATAAAGACATTCTCTTGTCACTAACAGAGATAACGTGTCAGTCATTATATTTAGTTTCTCGCTTGCCATTTTCATGAAGTGCACATGCTCGTCGAGAAGGTTGATGTGTGATTGACAGCTGACAGAAAGCGTTCGGTATCATAGTAATGGAGAAATAAACAACAAGAGTGTTTGGAAGGAATTTAGAATACAAGCCGGCAGATATTTAGATTCGGAGGAATTTTAGTTTTTTTATGTGACAGTTAGAAGAAAATTAATAGTATATTCTGAATAAGGAATCACGGAACTATGAACTTTCAAAGTGGAATAAGTAATGATAAATAAAAGAAAATATTGCTATAGATGTTTTAAAAGGAATATTTGAGGAAACACTTATTGGAAGATTAGTAGTAGATTCCGAAAAGGGAATCATAGAATTGTAAGATTTTTTTTAAAGTAGAAGAGTTAAGACTGTCAATAAGCATTAGTGAATAAAAGAAGAAATTGTTATTTACGTTCTAAAGGAATGTTCGAAGAAACGCTGATTAGGAAGTTTCATCTGTCTTAAGGACGCCGAATCTAATTATTATGTCTACTGGAAAGGAAACAGAATTGAGTTAGGAAGAATTAATGTGTGCTACATGAGTGATGAGAGAGGATCCTATGAAAATGAAGAATAAAGTCATATATCTTTGGAAAAGGGCCTTGACAGAGAGAGAGAGAGAAACTGGCTATGAACATTTTGTCATTGTGCAAACAAAGTGTTTAGTCTGGTCTTAAGTGTAAGTTTATTTTTAAAAGGCCTTGGATCCAATTAATTCTATAGTTAGTTATAGTTATGTAAAGTTGTTTGAAGTGTATACATATTGTTTTTGTTATATTAAATGTGTTTATTTTGTAATGAAGAGGATACAAATCCTTTGATGTTTATCTGCCAGTAGGCGAAACTCTAAGAACTAGGACTAAGATCTATGAGTTTCATACCGAAAAACTATCGGCAAATCCAAGTGTAAGTAACCACTTGATAGTACAACACCAAGGCAACTTGTGTCAAAGGTGGAGCAAGCTCCCTCACTATCCTTGATATTTTCTCATAAATGTAAAAACACAGCCCGTAGGGGATGTAATACTGTAATTACATTATGAGGAGAGGTCACTACCCAGATCTGGAAGATAACAAGGTTTAAGTGAAAAGAACTTACATACCTTCACTATACGAATGCCATAAAGGTTCCAGGTCTACCTACTCACTGATGAGACCTCAAAAAAGGTTGAAACCGTTGAAGATTTGTGGGTTGCAGAAACTAGTTGATAGGCAGAGGAGGGGAGATATGATTGTGACATTCAAATTGCTAAAGGGATTCTATAGGATTAATTCAGAGGATATTTTTGAGATCAGGACTGGTGGTGGGAGAACTAGGGGACACCTATGGAAGCTGGGCAAGAGTGTGTCTAACACCCCTGCTTCTTTACTTTTAGAGTGGTAAATGAGTGGAATAAGCTGCCAGAGTCTGCTGTGGGTGCTATGACTTGAACGAGTTCAAGGCAAGGTATGATAGATACTGTGAGAATGAAATCGCATAGTTGTGTGGACATGATGTTTAGGGCCTCCCTCGATGAGTCTAAGGACTCCTGGAGTCGCCGACATAATAATAATAATAATATACAAAGTGATATCAGACGAGTGGAAACTATTAAAAGTGTGCAAGAGAATACAATGAATGAAAAAAGAGTAAAAGAGGTGACGAATGATTCCAGGATAGCAGTATATGGAGATACCATAGTAAGAGGGCTAGTTATTGAGAGAGTCCATAAGGTGTTCTATCCAAGAGGAAGAATGAGTAGGATAATTAAGGCATTAGACACGAGGAAGAAACGAGCAAGAGAAAGAGTTAGTCGTGATTTTGGGCACAAATCATCTAATTGAATATAAAGAGGATGTGACGGCGAATATCAGGAGGCTATTGAGAAGAGTAAAAGATAACAGTGTAGTAGAAAGTGTTGTCAGTGTGTTGCCTAGATATGAAGATGAGCTGCGACGGAGAGCCAAAATCATGAATGGTATGCTAGCAGAGATATGCGAGAAGGGAATTTGTGGATGTATGGCATGTGTTTGAGGGAAGAATCAAATTATACAGGCACAATGGGTTACATATGAATGGCTTTGGAGTGAGTGCACTAGAGAAAGTGTTGCTGGATGGAAGTATAGTGAGTGATGCATGCAAGAGATCAGAACAAAGAGATGAA
Organism: Typopeltis vanoorti; assembly: GCF_054136105.1. Classification (NCBI taxonomy): domain Eukaryota; kingdom Metazoa; phylum Arthropoda; class Arachnida; order Uropygi; family Thelyphonidae; genus Typopeltis; species Typopeltis vanoorti. The sequence continues at coordinate 13,109,856 of NC_143569.1, forward strand.
GGGAAAAATCAGATGAGTGTTATTGAAGAGACAGAAGTGCTTGGCAGTGAAAGCAGTAGTAGTAGTAGTGTTAGAGATGAAGAGAGAATGGGAATGCCAGTAGGAACAGAGAAATGAGGGGAACCTGGTTGGAGAGGGAGTCATGGCATAGGGAGAATGGATGTTGAAACTGGCAGTGAATGTGTGTATGAAGATTAAGTATATTGCGATATGGGTGGGAAAGTTGAGACTGAGCAGATATATGTGGTAAGTAGAGATAAAGACAATTGGATAGGAGTGGTGGAGAAATCACAACCAACAAGTGGCTTTGATAGGACTGGTTATAGACTTAAAAATGAATTACTGTGTTTGTTTACAAATCTAGAAGTATCAGAAATAAGGGAGATAAAATGGTATCACTGATTGAGTTTATTTGCTCCAGAATCATTGGAAAGTGAAACATGGTGGAATGAAGATGATATTCTAACAGGAATATAGTTGGAAGGATACAGTATTTTTAGCAATGAGAGAAAGGACAGGAAGGGGGGGGGGGGGGAGAGTGCTGCCGATGATAGCAGGAGAAGTACATCCACATAAGGTAGACATGAAAGAGGGAAATAGTGACAATGGTTATGAGGCAGAGTGGTGAAATGTGGAAGTTGACAGGGAGACATATTTAGTTGGATGTTGCTATAGAGCAGGAAATGTCGGGGTGGTGATGAAGAAATGTATATACAACTTGGATTAGCGAACAAAGGAGAGTAATTATTATGAGTGATTTTAATTATGGTGATATATATTAGAATGGAGAAACAGCATTTGGAAATAAGGAAAATGAATTTCTCGAATTCTTGAGAGATAACTACAGCATGCAGCATGTAACGGAAGGCATGTGTGGATGGAAATTTTCAGAACTCATCATTTCATTTAAGGATTTAATTGTGAGTGGGGTTTCACACCTTCCTCAGGTTGGTGAGAGTGATCATGAAGTCATCACATGGGTTGTAGCTAGACATATGCAGACTTCTGTGAGGAAAGGATATATGTGGAACTATAATGCTGGTGATTATGACAAGCTTAGGAGACAGCTTGGAGCTGCAGCATGGAATGAGGAGTTGAGTGGTAAGAAAATAAATGCTGCTTGGGAACTGACAAAGAAATACATAACAGAATCAGCATGTGAATGAATTCTGAAGGTCAAAAGACTAAACATGGTAGGTGTAAAATTGATGAATCAGGAGTTGAAGCATGAAATCCGGAAGAAGAAGGTACTCTGTAAAAACAAGATGAATAATAGCAATAATTACTATTACTATTACTATTATTACGGGCAACTCCAGGGAGTCATTAGACTCATCGAGGGAGGCCCCAAATCATATTCATCACAACTATTTGACATTCGTACAGTATCTATCATACCTCGCCTTAAACTCATTCACTGTCACAGCATCCACCACAGACTCAGGGAGCGCATTCCACTCATTCACTACTCTAAAAGTAAAGAACCCAGCTCTAACACCTTTACTAACCACACTTTTGCCCAGTTTCCATGGATGTCCCCTAGTCCTCCCACAACCAGCCCTGTTCTCAAAAATATCTTATGAATTAATTTTATAGAAACCCTTCAATAATTTGAATGTCTCAATCATATCTCCCCTCTTCCGCTTTTCAACCAATTTTTGCAACCCACAAATCCTCAACCTGTTCTCATACGGTTCATTCCACAGACCTGCTATCATCTTGGTCACTCGCCTCTGGATCCTCTCCACCTCCTGCCCATCAAGAAGAAACCTAGGTGACCAAATCTGAGTCCAGTAGTCCAGATGGGGTCTTATCAAGGCTCGATACAGAGGAACAATAACCTGCTTGTCTCTGCTTGTCAACGTATTCTTCAGCAACCAAGTGATTTGATGAGCTGATTTGGTCACTTTTGCAATGTGTCCCCTAAATTTCAATTCCTTATCCACCAACACTCCTAAATCTCGTGCTTCATCAATTTCCTGGAGCACGGTTCCACCAATGCAGTAAACTGCCTCCCATCTTTTCACCCCAAAATGCATAACCTTACATTTTGCCACATTAAATTGACATCCATTCTCCCTAGCCCAGACCTCCAATCTATCCAAATCATCCTGCAAAATTTTGACGTCATCTGCATTCACTATTGCCCTACCCAACTTCGCATCATCCGCAAACAAATGAACTGTTCCTCTCAGATCCTTTCCTATATCATTTATGAACAAATTAAACAGCAGTGGTCCAAGAACAGATCCTTGTGGTACACCACTAGTCACAGGCCGTCTTGTGGACTCTACTCCTGAGTAAACCACTCTCTGATATCTCTCTGTCAACCACCCTCCTATCCATCTCACCAACTCTATGTTCATTCCCATATGCTGCAATTTACTGATTAGAATTCCATGTGGTATCCTGTCAAAGGCCTTAGCAAGGTCCAGCAGAATCAATGTAAACCCATTACCCTTATCCAGTTCAGCCGTCACTGTGTTATAATACGTGAGCAAGTTACTGAGGCATGACCTACCCTTCACAAAACCATGCTGTCCCCGATACAGTATCCCATTTTCTTCTATCCAATCTTGTATTTTCCTCTTGACTATTTTCTCTAAGACCTTGATAATGATTCCTGTTATGCTGATTGGCCGGTAATTTTCAACAGCAGCCTTGGAACCACCTTTGTGCAGTGGAACTATTTTCCCCTCTTTCCACCCCCTGTCCCAAGTGGGTGGAAAGAGGGGAAAATAATCAGCTACATGGAGAGTATAAACAACCAGCCAGGAGAGACTCAGTTAGTAAGGAAAACAAAAGTGCAGTATGAGCAGAAATTGGCAAATTATGTGAAGAAAACCCCCAGAATATTTTAGGTATTCTGGAGGTTTCAGTGCAAGAAGAAAGAATGATCATGGTGAGATGATGTTAATGGATGAAAATGGTATAATGGTAACTGCTGCAGAAGACATTGTTCGGGTATTCAGTGATCAATGTATAAGGGCGTTTCATTCTGATCAGGGTGGAATCACAGGGAACTTAAGTGTAGAAGACATAGGAGATGATGGCTTAATTGTGAGTGAGCAGGAGATATCTGAGGAAATAAATAACCTTGATGTCAATAAGACAATTGGATTTGATGACATATCACCACACCTCTTAAGAGAATGTTCCTGTGAATTGGCAGTAGCATTGGCATGCCTGTTTAATAAGAGTCTTATGACAGCACAGGTTCCAAGAGAGTGGAAGTAGGGTAAAATTGTTCCACTGCATAAAGGTGGTGATAAGGCTGTAACTTCAAATTATAGGTCAATCTAAATATCTGGAGTTGTGGTGAAGGTACTGGAGATATTAATGAGAAGTATGATACAGGAATGGGTTGATAACAGCGGTATACTCTGTGGTCATCAGCATGAGTTTGTTTAAATGAGATCAGGTTTTATTAACTTATTTGTGTATTATAACAAGATGAAAAATACTCTGGACAGGAGAGCTGTATATAAAGTGGTGTACTTGTGTTTTGCAAAAGTTTTTGATAGACTGCCACAAAACAAACTGTTAAATAAATTGAAACAGATGAGATTGGATAACAGACTTCTAAGATGGATTAGTGACTGGTTGTCAGATAGGTATCAGAAAGTTGTATATATGGGGGTGCAGTATCCTGAAAGAGGAAGGTCACTAGTAGTGTACTACAGAGGTCAGTTTTGGGACCAGTGTTGTTCAATTTGTATTTTAATGATATTGTGCTGGGTTTAACTAATGATTAGCAGCTGTCTGCAGATGATGATGCAAAATTGGGGAGAGCAATGTAGAGTCATGTGGATGTTAAGGCCTTACAGGAGGACGTTAATAGACTGCACGATTGGGAAGATAAGTAAAACTATCAGTTAAACATCGTAAAAGTGTAAGGTTTTTTGAAAATTGGAAAGCAACGAATGGATGCAAATTATACACTTGGTGGGGAAACTTTAAAGGAAGAGAAGATGAGATCTAGTAGTAATTGTGAACATGGACCTGACATTCAGGGGTCACATTGCACAAGTTGTGAGACATAACCTCAGATAATGGCAATGTTGCAGAGGACCCTGACATGCAGAAATAGAGAGGTTATGATGCCATTATATAAGGCTTTGATTGGCCTCATAAAGATTATTGTGCACAGATTTGTTCACTGGGTTTTCATGGTGACAAAGATATGTTTGAAAGGGTGTCCAGAAAATTCACAAAGATGGCGAGTGGTCTTTGGAATGTGGAGTACGAGGACAGATTGAGAGAATGTAAGTTTCAAAGCCTCATGAATAGGAGGAAGAGGGGGAGGGGATATGATTGAGAAATATAAGCTAGTCAGTAGTTGTTATCAGGTTGATGTGGAAGAGGTTTTTCATAGAATGGGAGGGGGGGATTGAACAAGAGGCCATCTCTGAAAATTGTATAAGGAAGGTGTGCACTGAGAAGTGAGAGTGGCTGGTGAGTGAAATGTATTGCCTGAGTGTGTTGTGAATGTAGACACATTAAATCAGTTTAAAGCACTGCTGTTGGATGAGCATTGTGGGCAATAGTGTTTATTCACCCATGATGAGTCTCTGTGTTCATGGAGGTCAGATGATAAGAATAATAATATAACAATTACTGCTGATTTCTGTCATTTGTGTACCACAGAACTGAAAAAAAAATCCTCTTTCTTAGCACAGATATTTTTTAAAATGGTTATTTTTAAAATACTTGCAAACAAAACATTTTTTTTCCAGGACTGATCATTAACTTTTGGTTTTGGAATTGCTTTGCTAGAATGTACATGAAGTGACTGAATTTAATAAGTCACACACATTGCTTTTAGTAAGGAAATTCATTTCCTGGCTTTTATGTTATTGGCCATTTAATTATACAATAATATATTGTACACTATTACAATAAAATAATGCAAAAAGACATTTGCAGATTAAAATTATTTCATTTAAGAATTAGTTTATTATTATTAATAATAATTCTAGCATGGATGACAGTTTAGCAGAATTATGTACGTTTACTTAAATATGGTCTAATGTAAATTAAGACAATGTGTATATTTTACTTGTATAAATATTCAAGAAATAAACACTATCCAGAAGGGAGTTCTCAGTCTTTATTACAATATGAAGTTCTAGCTTGAAACCATTTTACTCACAGATTTTTAAACACAGATTTTTAGTAACAACCAGAAATTAGTACTGTTTGTTTTTATAGAAATAAAATGGCAAATTAAAGCATTAAAAATGCATTACTGTAGATATTTAAAAATATTCTAACAGAATAACAGGATTTCCATCATAACTAATTTAACTCATGACAGTATTCTCATACCTTATTTGTCACGAATAGCATCTGGGTTGAAATTGACACATTTCACATAATAAATGGTGTTTAGGTAATATATATAAATGAGGGGATGGGAAACATTTGTTGCTAATAACTTTAAGCATACAGAATGAACTCTTCCAATTCTGTTTACACTTATTCATCCCCACCCCAACACCATCTTTCTCTGAAAAACAACAATAAACATCAGTTGCACTGTAGCTTCAATATAAATTACAGATGTAAAATAATTTGAAAGCATCTTGGTTCTACTTGATATACATTTTTCAATAACATGACAAATACTTTCATTTCATTAATTAAAACATTAATGCAAAATACTCATTAATATGTTAGAATAAAAATGTTAATTTTATACAATAAAATTGTGACATTACTGAAATACATAAGAAACAAAGAATAAAACATAGAAGATATACATATTAGTATAATAATAATATTGGAAGTTTATTTTCAACTTGGTTAGACTGTAATAAATTTAGTTTAATCCTTTATCCAAGTGTAAGCAAACAAAGTTTGCAAAACTGAAGTATCTTCAGGACTGAGGCAACTTGTGGTAAAGGTGGACCAAGTTCTCATCACTCCTTGTCTCAGTATCTCCCATAATGCAAAGCACATCTCCTTGCAGACATGTATAATGCTATGCATTATGGAAAGGGCCACTACCCAGACTGGTTTTGACCATTATTGAGGTCTCGTCAGTGGGAGCCAGACCCAGAGGTGGTGATACTAAGGCAGAAGCAATGGAGAGGTCATATTTACCTATACGAGTTTGCCAAAAGGTGTACCACCTTATTATTAAATTACTCTGGATTTAGAGAAAGATGTTGGAAGTTTATTTTCCACTTGATTAGATTATAATAAATTTAGTTTAATCCTTTATCCAAGTGTAAGCAAACAAAGTTTGCGCCTAAAGTATCTTCAGGACTGAGGCAACTCATGGTAAAGGAGGACCAAGCTCTCATCACTCCTTGTCTCAGTGCAAAGCATATCTCTTTGCTGTATAATGCTATGTATTAAGGGAAGGGCCATTACCCAGACCGGTTTCGACCTTTATTGAGGTCTCGTCAGTGGGAGCCAGACCCAGAAGTAGCGATACTAAGGAGATACTTCAGATGCAAACTTTGTTTGCTTACACTTGGATAAAGGATTAAACTAAATTTATTATTATATAATATAAAAATATTATAATATAATAATAATAGTTTCTTTTATTATTATTATTATTATTATTATTATTATTATTATTATTATTATTATTATTATTATTATTGCATGGGCACTGTCCATGGAGTCCTAAAACTCATCTTGGGTTTCCTATGATGAGTTTTAGGACTCCATGGAGGTGCAACAAAATATCTATCATAGCATTTCCTAAAACCGTTAGAAGACAACGCACTTACAATTGACTCAGGCAACCCATTCCATTCATTCACCTCTTTCCAAGTGACAAATATAGTCCTCATGCCTTTCCTAACCACACTCCTACCCAACTTCCAGGGATGACCTATTCTTCTGTTCTGTCTAGTCAAGTGCTGAAACATTTTCTCTCCATGAATCCTATGAAGTAATAATATGATGTGTATTCCACACTCGGATCATCTAATCTAGCAACTGTAGGAATGATTCAGAATGAGTAGTAATCTCTGCTGTGCTGTGTATTGTTATTAATGGTTGAAGAAAATAATAAATTTAGTTTAATCCTTTATCCAAGTGTAAGCAAACAAAGTTTGCCTGAAAATATCTTCAGGACTGAGGTAAGGTGGTGCAACACCAGACAACTCCAGGCAAAGGTGGACCAAGCTCTCATCATTCCTAGTCTCAGTATCTCCCATAATGCAAAGCACATCTCCTTGCGAACATTTATACTGCTATGCATTAAAGGAAGGGCCACTACCCAGACCTGTTTCGACCTTTATTGAGGTCTCGTCAGTGGGAGGCAGACCCAAACTTGGAGATACTAAGGCAAAAGCAATAGGAGAGGTCATATTTACTCATACAAGTTGCCAATAGGTGTACCAACTTATTATTGAATTACTCTGGATTTAGAGAAAGATGTTGGAAGTTTATTTTGCACTTGGTTAGACTATAATAAATTTGGTTTAATCCTTTATCCAAGTGTAAGCAAACTTTGTTTGCTTACACCTGGATAAAGAAAGAAAAGAACACTTGGTTGAAGAAAATGGAAGGTAGGATAGTAGTTAGACATACAACAGCTTGCTGGTTTAAACTTTTCAGTCAGTAAATAGGAAATGCAAAAATCTGTTCGTTACATAAAAAGCAAGGGAAAAAAAAAGAGCATACAAATTTTGATTGTATTGTTGGGATTAACAATAACATATCTAACTGTAAGCATAATGAGAAGGCACAGTGAAATTTCGCAAGGAAATATAAAATAGTTCCCATTTCAAGAAATGTTATTTAAATCATCATGTTTTTCATATATATTTATGGTAATTATTTTCTGTGTAAGCATTTGAAAACAGCACAAAAAATTTCTGCAATATTTTCAGCAAAATTAAAGAACCTGAATGAAATACTTCGTTCATTATGCTGATTGAAAGAATAAATAATAATAATAATAAAAGATAGCAAATATTGCCAATAATAAATGAATGTATTGGTAAGATTGATCTCATATTTTGAAATAGATATAATTTATTTTATTTTCACAGGTGAAATTTTATATTTCTTGTGAACAAATGAAATAAAATGTGAATAAGAATGTTTTTATCTTCGAGATATCATTAAGGTGGTTCATGTATTTGAAGCACTTTGGAGGTTAATGGTCAGATTAGTGTTGGGCTCATTGAGTATGTTTCACAGAATCATTGTATATATTCTAAAACCTCAGATAGACAGTACTGCTGTAGTATATTTTCATAGGAAGTATTCCCATATTCAACACCGACTGTATCTCTACTCCCTCCCCCCTTAACAAATCTAGTTTCCCTGAATTTGCACATCCACTACATTCAGCAACACTTTCTCAAGTCTTCTTACACCGTAACCATTCAAATGCAAGCCATCCATCTTATATAGATCCTTTCGCCCATCAAACTCCATCCACAAATTCCACACCACTCATCATACATAACCCACGCATAAAGTCATTTGCAATTATAGCCCTCCTTTTAAACATTTCACTGTCATACCGTGGCAAAAGACTAATCATTCTAACTCTCTCACTCTTTTCTTTTGCTACCTCAAACAATTCATTCAGGTCTTCTATCATTTCTATTTTATCTCCTTTCAAATCATTCGTACCTGCCACAACAATCATTTCTTTCACCCTTTCCTTTTGCTCTCTAATAGACGCAGTTATGTCCTTTATGGTCGCACCAGGTTGGTACGATTTTGTCAAATCCTCTACTAACACACCTCGTACTAACGAGTCTCCATACAGCACTCTATCCTTCATTTTGTTCATGTTCACATTCATACGTCTATTTTTCCTGTCACACCTTTTATTATTGGTTGGTTCATTCAGTCTACTTTTGTTCATGCACTCTAGCTGCTGTTTTGCTCTTTCTATCGCACTATTCAACAACGCGATCTCACTCAATGCATCTATCTCATCTTTTTTGTTCTCTGAGAAACCATTTATACTATCATTCACACTCTCACAATTTTCATGTAAAACCTTGCCGTTTCTTGTCATATCCCTATTTCCTTCATTCTGAAGGTTGACAAAAATATCACACTCACGATCCGAAATACACTTCAATTCCGCATTCTCCCTACATTTTCTACACACATTCAATCCTTTATTATCATCTAACCACACTCCGACCGCACTCCGCAAAGCGTACATTTCACAGCTAGTACACTGACTCATTTCTTTTATGCTACCGTTCTTTGATAACGATGGCGAACCTTCGTTACTGGCCGCCATTTTCCTTCGCACAGGTGCCATACTTATCTGTAACGTGTTTTGTCAAATTATACGTTATAACACACCAAAAATAGACGCACTAAAATACGCAAGGCAAACAAAACAAAACTACACAATATTAAGTAATTTGTATCGATAACTGAAAATGATACTTATCTTATCTGGAGCTTGCACGAACACTACTCATTACGAATTCATCTAGCGGCGACTTCCCGACATAGATTATGTTATAAAACACTTTAGTACACTAACCACGCTAATAAAGATCCAATAATATACCAAAATTAAACACTTTAGTCCATTAAATTGAATCCAAAACACCAATAAATCAACAAAAAACACAAATCTCTCAGGAGCTCTCCGATAGCACGTCCGTTCACCAGCTAGCCTCGACACCGATGTCAAAAAAAAAATATTCTGTCAGAAGCCTTTGCAAAACCCAAAAGTATCATGGTGTATCCATTCCCCTTGTGTAGTTCAATGGTAACATTGTTATAGAATGTGTGCAAGTTGCTAAAACATGACCTTCCCTTAGTAAACCCATGTTGTGCATTGCAAAGTAGATATTCACTGTCAAGCCATTTCTGAATGTGGGCCCTAACCAATTTTTCCAAAATCTTCACCACCACCCCTGAGATACTAATTGGTCGATAGTTAGATACATCGTATTTGTGCACCCTTGTGCATTAGAATTACTATACATTCCTTCCATTCCTGCAGAATCTTCCCTGTTCTGAGACTCATATTAAATATCCTGGTCAAAGGAATGGCCAGTTCAGCTGAACACTCTTTTAGCACACGTGCTGATATTCCATCAGTCCCTATTGATGAATTCTTATTCAGTTTGTGCAACAGCTCTAATACCTCGGCTTCACATACCTGCATTTCTTCATCTAGTGAGGAGGTAACAGTGAGCTCGATGTTGCGTTCACTAGGTTGATAGCTTTTAACAAAATGGGCACTCATTAACTGAACAACCTCTTCTGCATGTGTTACCCTCACGCCATCTGGATTTAGAAGAGTTATTCTTTCGTATTCATTCTTTCTTTTACTTGCAGTATATCGATAGAATTCTTGTGGGTTGTCTTTAGCATGCAGAGCCAGTTTCTTTTCATAATCAGACTTTGTTTTCTGTCGTACAACAGTTGTGACTATTGTAACCTACTGCTTATAACGTTCATAACAGACATCATCCTTATGCAAGTGGTATTCCTTTCACATCGTCCTTTTCTTATGAATCTCTTGCCTAATGAGATTACACATCAATTTGACTCCTACTCTATTTATTCTTTGAACTCTCAGAACACATTCTGCTATCGCATTATTTAAGTATTGTTTAAATGCTTCCCATGCACTGTCGGTATTCTTTCCATCCAGCAACCGATCCCGTTCCACTGAACTCAGTATACTCCTCAGTTGGTTATAATTTCCTGCTTTGTAGTCCAGCATGTAACCTTTTCTGAATGGAACATTCATAAACTTTAGTCATTTCCCAAGTGAGTACCGTGTGATCACTTTCACCAACTGGAGGCAGAATAGTTACATCTTTAAATGAAATGCCCTCTGACACTATAATAAAATCTAACATTCTTTGAGCTCGAGTTCGTTCTGTCACATGCTGCTTTAGGAAGTTGTCCTGCAACAGCTCAATTAATGCATTTTCATTCTTCTCATGAGATTCTACTGCTACCCAACCAATATTTGGATAATTAAAGTCTCCCATTATGATAACCTTTTCTATTTGGTGATACATTTCTTCATCACCAGCAACCGATCCACCAGGTCTGTAATAACACCCCATTATGTAATTTGTCTTGTTAGATTCCACCTTATACCAGATGGCTTCAAACTCACTGCCACATAAAATATTGTTAGTAGTATGACTACATTCATAGGTCTCAACTCTAACTGGATTTAAGTCATTCAATATCATTAGCAGCACACCCCCTCCTCTGCTATCCACTCTATCCGTTCTAAAAATACTGTATCCATGACACTCGATACCAATTAGTAGGCCTGATTCTTATAGCCAGGTCTCACTAATTCCTACAATCTGAGGTCACAACATATTGACTAAGGCAACAAACTTTATCCCTTTGTTTCTGATACTCCGAGCATTCGTGTACAGACATAATAATCTACCTGCATGTTCTTTTGTATACTCTTGTTTGCAGTCTGCCTGACACAGTTGGACATCTTGCAGATCCCTATTCTTCTCTAATGCCTTACACATGCAGACGTCTTTGCACACATATGATGGGTCCAAACCGGAAGAACACAAATCCGAAATCATCCTCACCTCGTCAACATTTCCATGACAAAGCCCATTCCTGTCTTTAATACAGTTATATACCATTGTCGTGCTCTTACACTCACATTCACACCATTCCTTCCTTTATAATTTAGTTTCCCTGACTCTCTGTGTTAGGTCTCATACCAGTTATTAGTTTTTCCAGAATCCTGATACCAAACGCATTCAGGTGTAGGCCATTAGGCCATCCCTCTTATACAAATCCAATCTTCCCTCAAACTCACTCCACACATCCAAAAACTCACATCCATTCCTTCAACATAGGCTACGCATGGAATCATTTACCATCATAGCCCTTCTTTTTAATTCATTTTTATCATAGTGAGGTAAAATATTAACGATTTCCACTTTCTCACTCTTACCTCTTCCAGCAACCCTTTCATGTCCACTCTCCTACTGAGATTATCGCCAGTTAAATCGTTCATACTTACTACAACTATGATTTCGTTTACTTTTTTTTTCTGTTTTTGAATTACTTGCATTATATTTTTAATTTTCACCCCAGGAAAACTCCATGTTATAATCTCTCATCTATAGCATGTTTTATTATATCCTGTCATCTCACCAACAAGCCAGAAAGAAGGGAACAGCAAAGATGAAGAATGAAGATGCTGAGGACAAAACTTGGGAAACCATTTGGAAAAATTCATGACTTTTATAGGAAGGAAAAAGATCTTTATTCCTCAAGAGTTGATAACTGTAAAAAAAAGACACATTCCCATTTCATGTGGTATCCTATCAAAGGTTTGAGCCAAATTATCACACATTATTAAATGACAAACAATTCTGATTAGATCGAAATGACTACCCATGCGTTCTCCCCAACACACAAAGATATAGCAAGAAAATAATGTCTTGGCTTTTGAATTTCTACTAAAGTTTGTCTCCCTACTCCTTAGTGTCCACAAATTCATTATGGGATGTTAGCTCGGCCTGCAACACATCTAATGTAAATCTATCAAAATCAATCACCTGTGAATACCTTTCATTCCTTTATAAGGAGTAGGTGAGGCTGTTTAAGCCCTATAGAACTTTTATAAGGCTTAAACTGAGTGGGCAGCTCAATCAGAGATAGCTGGTCCAAGATTATTACTAATTATTACTATCTTCATGGGGAGCATTCTACATTTTAAGTGGCATCTAGTGCTATTCTGAGGTTCCAACAAAATATTTTTCATGTCTGAAATAATGTGGGTTCTATGGTGGATTTTTCTTAGGTTTAAGAGACAAAAAAAACGAGTTTCTGGGAAGAAAAAAAAAAAAAAAAACACTTGCATGTTCCAGAAATTAATTAACTTGGAACTGGTCAAAGAAAGAATTATTACAAGTTCCTCTAGTCAGTGACTAGAATTGAACCTAGTTCATTCTTTGGACAGCCTAGTACTGAGGAGTGCAAACACCACTTCCATGAGATACAGTTCTTGATCTTGTTCAGCAAAACTTCTTCTATAATTTAAAAAGTTATCATTGTTATTATTATTGCATGTGCACGGAGTCCTAAACCTCATAGGATAGCCAAACCATGAACACAATCAAAATATCTATTGTAGCATTCCTTGAAACCATTAACAGACAACAAACATACAGCCCATTCCATTTGCGCACAACACTCTAAGCAAAAAATCTAGCCCTCACAACAACATAACCACGTTTTTATCCAACTTCTAGGGATGATCCCATGTCCTTCCCCGTAACCTAGAGCTGAAATATTTCCTTTGTATTAATCCTATAAAATCCTTTAAGGAACTTATATGATTCTATCAGATCCCCCCCCCCCTTCTGCTACCTATCAACCAACATTTGCAACTCAAACTCTCAATCTCTACTCATATGGAGCATTCCACAAGCCACTCAATATCTCCTGGTAACTCACTTTTGGATCCTCTCCACTACTTCCTCATCCCAAAGAAACCCAGCTGACCAGACCAGACCACAGCAATCCAGATGTGATCATATGAAAGCTTTATAAACGGGAATAATAATTCTCTTATTTCTGCTTGTTAGTGTTTTTCAATAACCAAGTAAACCTGTGTGCTGCCCAAGCTACTTGAGAAATATCGCTAAATCCTTGGCTTCATCAATTTCTTGGAGTATAGTTCCCTCAATGCAGTATGCAGCTGGTAATCTTTTCACCCCAAAATGCATAACCTTACACTTTTCAACATTCAACTGACATCCATTATGTTTGCCCATACTGCCAACATACTTAAATTATCCTGCAAGCCTTTACATCACCCTTGATTAACTATTACCTTATCTAACTTTATCATCAACAAACTGAATATTTCCCTTCAAATTATATCCTATAAGGTCCAAGAACAAAGCTCTGTGCCAAACCAGTAGTCACCTGCCCTCACCTTAATTCTGCTCTTCCATATACTACTTTTTGATTTTTAGAGAACCTGTGGCATAGTAAATTAAATAATAAAGAAATACGTAAAAACCAAAGTAATATCTTTAATTAGTAAAAGAACATATATTTCGTACTAAAATTAATAGTACATCTTCAGTGTATGTTACAGTAATAGGAATGGAATACAAGCAAAACATTCGGTGGATCACCTATTAATGACTTATTTTCCTCGGTATTAACAACACCACAAACACTTTTATCAACAAAGATGTTTTATTAACGCTTATATTTCACTGATTTTCAACTCAGCATCATCAGAGCACAACACACATGTAAACGCGACAGTGAGTGAGTGAAACAATATAATTGCAAAAGACAAAAGATCTAAAGTCCTATTTTTGGCGCCCTCTAACGAAAAAAAAAAAACAGCAGTTATCCAGGAGTTTTTCTTAGGATAACCATCTCCCAAATTTTTGGCAAATTTATGCAAACATATTTGTTAAGGTTGGGAGAATTCTTCAAAGCCATTGCTGACTCAAAAAAATAATCTTTCAGATCTATAACGACTCCTAAATAGCACATTCGTTTTCCTCCATCTAATCCTGTGTGAAGGAGTGTCCAAAGTGTGGTCTGCCAGTCCCGACTTGTAATAGTACCGAATGTATCTTTCATGTTCTTCCAGGCGGATGTTCATTGATCTTCCTGTTTCCCCATAATAGGCCAAGTCACAGTCACATGGAACTTCATACACTCCTGGGTGTGCTAAAGGGTGAAGAGGGTAGCAGATCAGAGTTGCCAACTTGACATGAGGTTTGAAGGTGGTGTGAAGGCCATGTTTCAACAATACTTTGGCTATCTTTTCCAATGTACCTCTTATATAGGGAATAGAAATGGTCATGTTGTATTCTTGTGTATTAGGGGAGGGCAGAGTAATGAGCCTATGTAGTATTTTGTAGGGATTGCAGCCATTGGCTAAGAACGTATGGCACAGGTACTAGAGTTCAGTGGTCAGAGCTGTATCGTTAGAACAAATGCTCTGGCACTGTGTGTAAGTGTTTTTAAAATGCCGTACTGTAGGACTGGATGATGATGCGATTGTTTATGTAGGTATCTTCCTGTGTGTGTAGGCTTTCTGTAAATAGAAAAAGATAGTGGTCCATCTGAAAGGCAGGTGACTAATGTGTCAAGAAATGGTAAACAGTTATTTGATTCTTTTTCTACTGTGAAGTGAATTTTGGGGTGTTGGCTGTTTAGGGAGGTGACAAAAGCATCCAAAGTGTCTTGTCCATGGGGCCAGATGGCAAACATATCATCTACATAGCAAATACCACACTTGTGGCTTGTATGTAGCTGTGGTAAGTACTTTGTTTTCAAAGTGTTCCATGTAAAAATATGCTAACAGGGAAGAGAGGGGGGGGGAACCCATAGCAGTACCATTAATCAGTTTGTAGAATTCCCCCCCCCATGTAAAGTAACCTGCATTCATGGTAAAGTGAAATAATTCAAAAATATCGGGGAAATTTAGACTTGATTAAATCAAGAGTGTCTGTAAGTGGTACATTGGTAAATAAGGAGGTGACATCGAAACTAACCATTATGTCTGAATCTTTTAGGATTAGATTTTTGACCAGTGTTTTGAAATGGATTGAATTTTTTACAAAAGTAGAGGAGTTGCCAGTCAGAGGGGCAAGCGACTTAGCTAAATGCCGGGCCAGTTTATATGTGGGCCTATCTATGCTATCAACTATGGGGCATAGGGGAATATTAGTTTTGTGGATTTTTGGTAATCCATAAATACGGGGTGTTTTAACATGAATTGGTTTTATTTTCCTGATGATTTCTTTGGGCCATGATGTCACTTTTTTTGCAGTAATTTTCGGACTTTTTTCTTTTGCAACATCATAGGGTCTCGATGTATAATTTGATATGTGGAACTGTCACATATGAGATCTTGCATTTTTCTGCTATACCCTTGTTTATTCATGATAACTGTTGCATTTCCTTTATCGGCTTTTGTAATAATAATATTTTTATCATTATATAACTTTTTAGGGCAGTTATTTGCTTACGTGGCATATTGCTTTTTGGATGCTTAGCCTTGTTTATAATACTTGCTATATCTAGTCGTACGTTATTGGCCATTGCTGGCGGAAGATCGTGGATACCCCATTCTACTTTCATCATAACTTCTAGTTTAGGAATTTGTTTGGGCGTGACGACAAAGTTATGTCCTAGACTGAGAGCATTCTTGACTTCTTCAGTGAGTATTTCCGACGATAGGTTTACGACCACGTGGTCTCGTCGAAGTTGCGGTCGGGACTTCGTATGTTGGCACTGTTGTAGGAGTTCAAATTTCTTTAGGTGTTTGCTTTTTACTTTTGTGAATTATTTTTTTGCTGCAACTTTGGAGATGTGCTGTAGGACAGTCCATATTTCAGGATTTAACAAGTTTATTAGTTCTTGTTGTAGAGCTGTGATAGAGCTGTTTAGCTTACTAAGCTCTATGCGAGTAGCGGCGATTTGTTCTCGAAGAAGCGCTAAACTCGCCCGTCGATAAATACGAACTGCCTTTACTGGTTGCAACTTTTCTTTGAATTTCAGAAAAGATGGAATAATATTGTTGTCGTGCCAGCGTTTAAGGAAGGCTAACCTGTTCAATTTTCTGGACAATTTCAATTTACTTCAATTTACCATGAATGCAGGTTACTTAACATGAGGAGTGAGGAATTCTACAAACAGATTAATGGTACTGCTATGGGTTCCCCCCCTCTCTCCCCCGTTAGCAAATTTTTACATGGAACACTTTGAAAACAAAGTACTTACCACAGCTACATACAAGCCACAAGTGTGGTATTTGCTATGTAGATGATGTGTTTGCCATCTGGCCCCATGGACAAGACACTTTGGATGCGTTTGTCACCTCCCTAAACAGCCAACACCCAAAAATTCACTTCACAGTAGGAAAAGAATCAAATAACTGTTTACCATTTCTTGACACATTAGTCACCCACCTTTCAGATGGATCACTATCTTTTTCTATTTACAGAAAGCCTACACACACAGGAAGATACCTACATAAATGTAGGTATCTTCCTGTGTGTGTAGGCATCATCATCCAGTCCAACAGTACGGCATTTTAAAAACACTTACACACAGAGCCAGAGCCATTTGTTCTAACGATACAGCTCTGACCACTGAACTCCAGTACCTGCGCCATACGTTCTTAGCCAATGGCTACAATCCCTACAAAATAGATAAAATACTACATAGGCTCATTACTCTGCCCTCCCCTAATACACAAGAATACAACATGACCAATTGTATTCCCTATATCAGAGGTACATCTGAAAAGATAGCCGAAGTATTGTTGAAACATGGCCTTCGCACCACCTTCAAACCTCATGTCAAGCTGGCAACTCTGATCCGCTCGCCTCTTCACCCTTTAGCACACCCAGGAGTGTATGAAGTTCCATGTGACTGTGACTTGGCCTATTATGGGGAAACAGGAAGATCAATGAACATCCGCCTGGAAGAACATGAAAGATACATTCAGTACTATTACAAGTCGGGACTGGCAAACCACGCTTTGGACACTCCTTCACACAGGATTAGATGGAGGAAAACGAATGTGTTATTTAGGAGTCGTTATAGATCTGAAAGATTATTTTTTTGAGTCAGCAATGGCTTCGAAGAATTCTCCCAACCTTAACAAATAAGGTTGCATTAATTTGCCAAAAATTTGGGAGACGGTTATCCTAAGAAAAACTCCTGGATAACTGCTGTTTTTTTTTTTTTTTTTCGTTAGAGGGCACCAAAAATAGGACTTTAGATCTTTTGTCTTTTGCAATTATATTGTTTCACTCACTGACTGTCGCGTTTACATGTGTGTTGTGCTCTGATGATGTGATGCTGAGTTGAAAATCAGCGAAATATAAGTGTTAATAAAACATCTTTGTTGATAAAAGTGTTTGTAGTGTTGTTAATACCGTGGAAAATAAGTCATGAATAACCATCAACACCTAAGCTTATCTGTTAGATCACCTATTAAAATACAATTGTTGCTGCATGCTAGGAAATAATAGAAAATAACAAATTTAATCTATTAAGATAAATGGTTTTTAACATAAGATAAAAGTCTCCCAGATCTCTGAGAAAAAAAGACAGTCATTTCTATTTAAATTCGGTCGGTGTAAGATCGTTTCACAACTTTCTTTGAAGAAGCGTTCATATTTGAATCTGCATCTATGGAGGAGAACAGCTTTATCCCACTGGACACTATGAGTAGAATCAATACTGTGCTGTGCCAGACCAGACTTCAGAGGTCTGTTATAATCAATATAATATTGATGTTCTTTTATTCTTTTTTCCAAAGAATGGCCAGTTTGTCCAAAATAAGAGACATCGCATTCACAAGGTATTTGGTAAATGCCAACCAAAGATAGAGAAGAGAGTTTATCCTTTGTAGAAGGTAATAAAGAAGAAATTTTGTTGATAGGAATATATGTTGGAATCAATTGATACTTTTTCAGAATTCTACCTATAGGTTCTGAGAATCCTGGAATAGGAACTCTGCAGACTGTTGAAGAAACTATATGCATTGGAACATAAGAGTCAGTATCTGCTGGATTTGATTAGAGTTGTAATCATTTGATTCCATTAACTTTTAATGATGGAAAGTTCTTGTTGTAAGATTTTGGAAAGACAAAAGTATCATCACCACCAGAGAGGATAAAGGTAATGCCACAGTCGTCTTTAATGCCATGGAATATAATCGTAAAATGGAGATTATCCTCTGAGATCGCTTTACCTACATCCCACTTTATCTTATGTAAAAAACCATTTATCTTAATAGATTAAATTAGTTATTTACTATTATTTCCTAGCACGCGGCAACAATTGTATTTTAATAGGTGATCCACCAAACGTTTTGCTTGTATTCCATTCGTATTACTGTAACAGATACTGAAGATGTACTATTAATTTTAGTACAAAATATATGTCCTTTTACTAATTAAAGATATCACTAAGGTTTTTATGCGTTTCTTTATTATTTAATATACTACTTTTTATTATTTAAATTAAGGGGATATTAAATCCCACATTGTTTTAAAACCGAATAAGAAACTCAAAGATTGGAATCGGAGAGAGTTTCATGCCGAATATAGTATAATAAACTATAAAAGCATCGGCGACTACTAGCGTGAGCTAATGCAAGTAGTCCAAGTACGTAGTACAAACTTGGGCAACTTGCAGCAAAGGTGGTAAAGTTCTGATCGCTATTCTTGGTATTTTCCATAATGTAAAAATGCTTAATGCATAATGCTTAATTTAAATAATGTTTATATCGCCGAAATGAAGCCTATTGGCTCTTTATATTTAAGCTACTTTTTATTATCTGATCATCGGCCAACCTTTTACTCATGTCACCAGTTTCATATCCATCCATATTTGTTGGAGATTGCATAAGAGTTCCATGTGATATCATGTCATACGCCTTTACAAAATCCAGTAGTATCACTGTGTAGTCATTTCCATTATTCAAGTCAGATTTTCAGTAAACCATATGGGGGGGACAAAAAGGTTTGAGTTTTTTTGTAATGTCCAGAGGCCAGGAAGATACTTTTTCAAGTAAGTTTTTTAATTTTTTTAACTTGTGTTTTTGTGGGATCGTGTTCTAGTGGGATGTAGGTAGAGCATTCTCGGAGGATAATCTCCATTTTATGATTCTATTCTGTGGCATTAAGGATGACTCTGGCATTACCCTTATCTGCTCTGGTGATGATGATACTTTTGTCTTTCCATAATTCCCTGAGAGCAGTGCGTTGGCTGGAAGATAAATTACTTTTTGGAAGAGAAGACTGGGCAAGGATGTTAGCGACATCAAGTCTGATGTTATTTGCTATCTCTGGCACTAGGCGACAGATCCCGCATTCGATATTATACATTACTTCTTTCAGTGCAACTGCGAAATTGTGGCTGAGGCTTAGGGCACTGATGGCATCGTCGTTGAGCCTTTTGGAAGATAGATTAACTACTGTCTTCAGCAGTTGAATTTGAGGTTGCGTATTGGATTTACACATGGATCAACCGCTCCAGACAGTATCTTCGGCCACAATTTCGCAGTCGCACCTAAAGAAGTGACAGCTAGATGTAATGTATAATATCAAACACGGAATCTGTCGCTCAGTGCAGGAGATAGCAAATAACATCAGACTTGACGTCACCAGCATCCTCGCCCAGTCTTCTCCTCCAAAAAGTAATTTATCATCTGGCCAACATACTGCTCTCAGGAAATTACGGAGTATCGTCATCACTAGAAAGGATAAAGGTAATGCCACGGAATACAATCATAAAATGGAGATTATCCTCTGAGATCACTCTAACTACATCCCATTAGAACATGATCCCACAAAAACACAAGGTCAAAAATTAAAAAACTTACTTAAAAAAGTATCTTCCTGGCCTCTGGACATTACAAAAAAACTCAAACATTTCTGTCCACCCACCCCTGAATATATGGTTTACAAAAATCCACAAACCTAATTCCCCACTAAGACCTATTGTAGATGGCACTAACACACCTTGCTACAAACTGTCAAAACAGCTGGCTAACTCTCTGACCCCCACTCCTCACTGGACTTTCCACATCCTATATAAAAAAAAACTCTACCCATTTTAAAACCCTAATAGAAAATTTAACCTTGAAGAAGACAGACATATTGGTAAGCTTTGACATCTCCTCACTGTTTACCAATATTCTCTTAATTGATACCATAACACTCTTAGAAAACGTTTTTCCTTCTGACATCTTAGATCTATTTTCCTTTGCCATCAATTCTGGTTATTTTTCTTGGAAGAACAAAATCTACAAGCAGATAGAGTGAACAGCATGGATCCCCCCCCCTCTCACCCCCCATTGCCAATTGGAAAATTTTGAAAAATGAGCCATGGACTCAGCCCCTCTCAAACCTTTTATCTGGCTAAGATATGTAGATGATGTATTTGGCCTCATGGCACAGACACATTAGACTCCTTCCTCAGTCACCTATACAGCCTACATCCAAGAATCCAATTTACTATGGAAAAGGAAAAGAACAATAGTTCACGCTTCCTAGACACCTTAGTTACACTCCTTCCTAATGGTACACTTTCCTTTACTGTATACAGAAAGCCAATGCACACAGGCAGATACATTCACAAACTCTCCCACCACCCCTCGCAACAATATGGCATCATTAAAACTCTTACCAAGAGAGCCCACAATTTTTGTTCCAGTGGAACCACCCTCACTACTATGTGGTTGTCATCATCTACCAATTTTCTTTTGCCTCTTATTGATGGAAACACTTTTTGCCATTGTACACACAGGATTAATCAATCAAGATGCAAAAATAATATGCAGATATTGCACTGGATGTGGGGAGAAATTAGTTTAAAAGCTGCATGACAATTTGTAAACAAATGTAATTTTAAAAATTTGTTTGGGAAAGTTAGTTATCGGAAGTTCAGTTCGAGTAATGGAGAGAGTTTAACATTGAATCTAAAGGGACTGGGACTTCAATAAAAATTTGAGTTATCGAGAGTTGACTGTATTTATATTTTTGTAACCTACTCATTATCTACAGGGGGCAAAATGCGAGGGGCCACTTTTCCATAAACCTTGCAAGAGGACTTAAATAGATTGTCTGAACGGGTGAGTGTGTGGGGATGTCAGTTTAATGTAGACAGTGCAAGATTTTAAAATTTGGGAAGCAAAGATGGGATGCAGAGTATAGGATTGATGGTGGATAAGTTAGAGGAATTCAATTGTGATTGTGGATAGGGACTTGTTTTGTGGACAATTTACTAAAATTTTTAGGACAACACATCAGATTATGGGAGAATATTCTCAGAGAACTAATATATTGAAGTGAGAATGTTATGGTTTCATTGTAGAGCTTTCATCAGGTGATTACTGTGCACAAATTTGAATTGCCTGGTTTTTAAAAGGATGATGAGTTGCATTTCCCTATTTCCTTCTTGCATCTCTACTTTGTAGAGATGCAAGAGGGAAACAGTGCCAGTGGTTTTGAGGCAGTATGGTGTGAGATAGAGGTGAATGGAATTAAATACTTGGTTGGATGTTGTTATAGACCAGGTAAGGTCTATAACAACAATGATAATTTCATTATCACTATGGATGGTAGTGATAATGAAATGTATTATCAAATTAGCCAAGCAAATAAGAAAAGGGTGATCATTATGGGCGATTTTAATTATGGCAATATAGACTGGAATGATGATATAGCAACTGGAAGTAAAGAAAATGAATTTCTTGAGTTTTGAGGGATAACTCCTCAGACAGTGTGAAACAGAGGGCAGGCAAGGATTGAGGGCTTTGGATTTGGTCATCACATCAGAGGAAGTAATTATAAATTAGGTGTCAAATCATCCACCAATTGGTGAGAGTGGCCATGAGGTGATTACCTGGGTGTTTGCCAGCAGTGTGAGGACCTCTGTGAGAAAAGGGTATATGTGGAACTACAATGGGGGGGGGGGAGATTATGAAGAGCTCAGGAGACAGCTTGCAGGTGTAGCATGGAATGAGAAGTTAGATAGAAAAGAGTTCAATGCAGCTTGGGGGATTTTCAAAATCTATCTAGTAGATGCAATGTCGAAATGTATTCCATGGGTGAGACAGTTAAATAAGGTAGGTGTCAGATGGATGAATAATGAGCTTAAGCATGCAATACAGAGAAAAAGGGCATTATGGAGGCAGCACAAGAAGTGGAAATAACCAATTCCATGAGGTTTACAAAGACCAGGCAAGGTGGGTGACTTGGTTGGTGAGGCTAGCTAAAGTGAGGTATGAACAGCAGTTAGCTAATGAAGCCAAAAAGAATCCTAAGGAGTTCTTTCGATATGTAGCCAGTAAAAGAAAGAAAGAATGATTATGGAAGGATGACATTGATTGGAGAAAATGGTATAAAGATAGCTGTTGCAAAATGTGTGGTGGAGATACTTAATGAGCAGTTCATAAAGGTCATGCAATCTTGTGAATGTGACTTCATGGAGAGATTGAGAGCAGTTGATGATGGTGAGGAGGGACTGACTGTAAGTGAGCAAGAAGTGTATGGGGAGTTGAGCAAACTAGATGTTAATAAGGTTGTGGAACTTGATAATATATCACCACGTATTCTGAAGGAATGTGCCAGGGAGTTGACACCTGCTTGACATATTTTTTTAATCCGAGTCTTGCACTCAGTCAAGTTCCTAAGGAGTGGAAGGAGGGCAAGATTGTGCAACTTCGTCAAGGTGATCGAACGCAAGCATCAAATTATAGGCCTATCTGTGTGTCAGGTGTTGTGGTTAAGATGTTGGAGATTTATTTATTTATTCATATGGAGTTTCCTCCCCCCCCGTCCCTATTGGGGAAAGTTGAGCCCCCTCATGGGGGTTAAGTATTTATGACTATAGATCCGTATGTGTTCACAGGGCCGGTTTGCCTGCTTGCAGGATGAAAAATTCCAGATAAACTTGGGGGGGACCTTGCTGTCCATGCCCAAGACCGGCTAACTTTGGCTATGGCTGAGAAAGCTCCTTAAGCTCCTCACGTCGGTGACGGGAATCGAACCCAGGACACTCCTTCCCCAGGCATATGGTTGAAAAGCGTAGGGCCACTAGGCTAACTGCGCAGACAGTTGGAGAGCTTGTGAGAACTAGGATCCAGAATTGAGTTGACAACAATGGTATTATCTTTGATGGACAGCATGGATTTGCTAAAGGGAGGTCATGTTTTAGTAATCTACTTACTTATTACAATAAAGTGACTGCTTCCATGGACAGAGGAGAAGGATAACACAGTAATATATTTGGATTTTGCAAAGGCTTTTGATAGATTACCTCATGATAAGTTGACAGTCAAACTAGAGCAGATGGGGTTGGATATTAGATAAGTGCATTGGATTGGAGACTGGCTATCTGATAGGTATCAACAAGTTGTGTATGGGGGCAATATCCAGGAAAAGGAAAGTCACTAGTGGAGTGCCTCAGGGGTTTGTTTTAGGGCATTACTGTTTAACTTGTCTATTAATGATATTGGTGAGGATTTGGATGGAGATATTCAGTTGTTTGCATATGATTCAAAGTTGGGATGAACCATGAAGAGTAAAGAAGATGTTGTGGCCTTACAAGAACAATTGAATAAATTGAGTGATTGGGCACGGAAATGGGGATGTGAGTTCAATGTTGCAAAATGTAAGGTTTCAAAATTTGGAAAACAAAGATGGGATGCAGAATTTATGCTTGGTGAGAATATATTGTTGGAAGTAGAGGAAATAAGAGATCTAGGGATGATAGTGGATAAGGATCTGAAATTTATTGGACACACAGCCAAAATTGTGAAGACAACACAAACTTCTGGGAATAATGCGGAGGACACTGACTTGTAGAAGTAGGGAGATTCTTGTTCCGTTGTATAAGGCTTTGATTAGGCCACACATGGACTATTGTGCCCAAATTTGGTCACCTGGTTTTCAGAAGAACGAAGAGATGTTGGAAATGGTCCAAATGCAACTGACTAAGGTAGTTTCTACCTTAGTCTAAGGCAGTTTCTGGAATGTCAAGTATGAGGAAAGATTGAGAAGATGTAATTTGCAGAGTCTGGTGGACAGGAAGAAGATGGGAGATATGATAGAGACATACAAGTTAGTAAGAGGTTGTTACAGGATCAATGCTGGAGAAGTTCTACAGAAAATAGTGAGAGATCGGAGGAGAACCAGAGGTCATCCCTGGAAACTGTATAAAGAGAGTGTGAGTAGGGGAGCGAGAAGCAGGTTTTTTTTGTGCAGAGTTGTAAATGATTGGAATGCCTTGCCTGGGAGTGTGGTGTCTGCAAGGAGTTTGAGTGTGTTTAAGATATGGTATGGTGAGATGTGTGTGTGTGTGATAAAAGGACCTCCCAGATGAGTCTTTGACTCCATGAGGTCTTGGGGTAATAATAAGAAATAAGAAAAAGTCTCACTGACTGTCTTATCATCAATAGTGATGTCCCCCCCCCACACACACACACTGGTTCAGGACACAAGAGTATACAGATGATTTGAAATTGAAAGTGATCACTATTTAGTGTTGAGCAGGATAAAATTAAATTTCATAATGAAAAGAAGGGTGTGCAAGAAAGTTTTAAGATGAATCAAAGTTGAGCAACTTTCAGAGGTGTAGACTCAAATACACAAACATTATCCAAGAAGATTAAAGAGTTTCAAAACAATTCAGTGGCAAACCTTGAAGAAAATATTCTGATTAGTCCAGTCAGGGTGGCATACAATGAGGTACTCTGCAAGGATATAAAAATCTTAACTCCATAGTGGATTCAGGAAGTTAAAAGAGTAGGCAGTCTAGGAAAGAAGAAAGCATATCAAAAGTTACTGGCAAGATAGGTTAGCTTGTGCTCTTAGAGAATACAGACAAAAATTGAAGAAAATAAAATATTGTGTAAAATGCTAAGCAAAACTCATGGAAAAACATTGGTAAGAATGGACAAAATAAATATCACGAACGTGATAAAATATTCCAGAGGCTATTGAAAAGTCAGAAATGGAGGAAAGAGTACTGTAAAAGGAATCAGATATGATAAAGATGACATGAAAACTGAATATTAAGATATTCTAGATGTCTGGAGTAATTATTTGGAAACATTATTAAATGAAATGTTAGAATCCTGTATGAAGCAGGTAAGCTAAGAACACTATCCAGGAAATGAAAAGATTGGAACTGGGATTTTAGGAATGAGTAAAGTTAGAAGGCCAGGATCAAGCAAAACTCAAGTTGATGACATGACATTGTAACCACTCTGGAAGTAGTGAAAACAATCATCAAAATGGAGTTGGAATACTATTAAACCAGATGCCAATAAGTCACTGTTGACCTTCATTCCCTATTCAGATAGGATGATGTTATTAAAACTGAAAGGTCAACCACTAGATATCAATCTTATACAGGTCTGTGCCCCTACTGCTGAAAAGAATGATACCGAGATAAAAGAGTTTTATTATAAATTAAATTAAAAGAACTAATGAAAAATACAAAGAAACATGATATTAAAATCATCATTGGTGATTTCAATGCTAAAGTTGGGAAAGGTAGAAGTGGAGATATAGTTGGCAAACATGGACCGGGAACAAGAAATGAGAAAGGATACTGTCTTGTTCAATTCTGCCAAGAAGAGGAACTAACAATCACAAACACATGGTTTAAGCTACAATCCTGAAGGCAATATACTTGGTGATCAGCACAGAATAATAATACAAACATAGTCAGAAACCAAATTGATTACTTGCTAACTAATTAATCAATGATTTCGAAGTTCCATAAAGAATACAAATGCCTATCCTAGTACAGATATTGCTTCTGATCATAATCTACTGGTGCCAGTTAAAACTTAGGATGAAAGCTATACTTTAGAATCATCAACAAAAAAGGTTTAATCTATAAAAAACCCAGAGATAAGAACAAAACTGAGCCAAGAGATAGCACTTATCAAGAATGATGACATCATGAGGATTGATGAATCAGGGGTCAAATTAAAATCTGTCTTCATAGAAAAATGTGCCAATACTTTGTGTCCTGATAGAGAAGTAAAAAAGAAAGATTGGATAACTGACAAAATTCTTTCTCTAATGGATCAATGCAGATCATATAAAAATCATAGTCCAACAAAATATAAAGAGGTTCAGAAAATTATTACAGACAAGATCAAAGAAGCAAAAGAAATCTAGATGAATGAAAAATGTGAAGAAATAGAATTTCTACAGGAAAAGCATAATGGTTTTAATATACACAAAAAGCTGAAAGAGACCTTAGGCATATTTAAGAAAAAACAACTATGTATCCTTCAAAACAAAGAGGGAGAAATAATATCTGAAAAGGATGATAAAGTACAAGAATGGATGAAATATATAGAACTGTTTACCGATAACAGACAAAACCCAGAATATACTTATGAACAGATGGAAGGACCATGCATTCTAAAATCAGAGGTAGAATATGCACTGAACTCTGCTAAAAATGTAAAGCCTTAGGCCCTGATACAATACCTGCAGAAATAATAAAGCTCTTAGAAGGTGACAACATTACTAAATTATTAAAGCTATTTAATAAGCTCTACGATACAGGCATAATCCCTGGAGACTGGTTAGAGTCAACTTTCATCATGCTACCTAAAAACGCAAATGCAAAAACTTGTAATGACTATAAAATGATCAGTCTAGTAAATCATGCTCTCAAAATGTTTCTGAAAATAATTCAAAAAAGATTATACAGAAAAATGTTACGACACCATCAGTGATACCCAAATCGGGTTTAGAAATGGTTTGGGAATGAGAGACTCTTTTCTGTTCTCAAATCTTATTCCAAAAATGAAGTGATCAAAAACAAGGAAGTATTCACTTGCTCCATCGACTTCCAGAAAACATTTGACAAAGTCCAACATACTAAAATGAATTATTAAAAAGAATTAGATTAGATGGTAAAGACATCAGGATCATCAAAAACTTGTATTGGAACCAAAAGGTATCTGTTTAAGTTGATCATTATTACAGACTCCATTAACATCAAACGAGGAGTAAGGCACTGATGTGTGCAACAAGCCATATTTCAAAACATCTTAAAAGGAAGAGAGGAAGGGATTAATGTAAATGGTGAAATCATCAATAACATCTGATATGCTGATGCCACTGCTCTCCTGGCTGACAATATTCAGGACCTTCAAAATCTTCTCGAACTAGTGAACAAAGACAGTGAAAAAATAGGATCAAAAATAAACCACCAAAAGTACATTCATGGTCATAAGAAAGAAACCAATTCTTAATTCAGCACTTTCTTTAAACAGGAAACAAATAGAAAGAGTGATAAAATTTAAATATCTCAGATGCTGGTTAAATGAAGAACGCAATCCAGAAATGGAAATAAAAGTTAGAAATGAAATGGCAAGAAAAAAATTTTTCCTGATGAAATCAACTCTGTGTAATGGCAATTTAAATTTAGACCTTAGAGTACGCATGGTTAAATGCTATGTATGGGTGCATAAACTTGGACCTTGAAGAGAACATTGATAAAAAAAAAACTTAAAGCCTTTAAGATGTGGTTATAATACAGACAAATGTTTAAAATCCTGTGGACAGCAAAAACATCCAATCAAGAAGTACTGGCACCGGTAGTTCTTGATTGGATTCTGGTACTGCAAGTACCAGAACAAATGAGGAAATCACATGAACTTTTAGATCCATAAAAAGAAGTAAAACTGCATATCTTGGTCACCTACTTCATCATGAAAAATATAAGATGCTTAAATTGATTATAAAATGGAAGATAAATGGAGGAAGAGGACAAGGAAGACAAAGAAAATCTTGGCTGGTAGACATCAGACAGTGTACTGGTATGATCTCTGAGGGACTGTTCAGACTGGCTGAGGATCGCTCAAAATTTGCTAAGGTGGTCACCAACCTCCGATAGGAGATGGCACTCAAAGAAGAAGAAGATTAAATGAAAGAAGCAGTGACAGCAGAGTGGTGGAAAACACTCCACAGGAATGCAATCAGGAATACATCAATAATTGAAGTAGAAAAAGCTATCAAAAATGTGGCAAAACAGACACATTTGTGTAAAATCAGCTGGAGTAGATGGCATTCGACCAAAAATGCTCAAATATGGAAATATAAGTTTTACAGTAACTACAGTGCATAATTCAGAATGCCTGGCCAGAGGATTGAATTTCAGATGATTGGAATAGAGCTCTCATAGAGTACAAGTCAGTTGGATTCCCTGACTAAATTGAATAACTGCTGTAATAAATTATGTATGAAAATCAACAAAATAAAAAGATATAGATAACAATGAAAATAAGCAGAAACATTGAAAACATCAACTGCATCTTGAATGGAACACCTACAGGACAAGTAAAACATTTCAGCTATTTAGGCACAAATTTTAGTGAAAATGGCAAATTAGATTTGGTAAGGGATTGCAGAATTAGCAAAGATGGTATGGTAGGTAGTAAACTGAATAAATTTATATGGAATAAGAGAGAAATTAGTCAAAACATTAAACTAGTATACACAACAAGTTCAAACCATTTCTGACCTATGGATCTGAGAGCTAGAAATAAAACCCATGATCAAAAACTGGATACTATAGATATGGAAGTTCTGAAGATTAGGAGAGTCAACAGATGGCATCGATGCTAAGTGGTGCCATATCTCCCTGTAAAAGAGGCTCACAGCCGTTGAATCACCATATGAAATGAATGAATCAATGCTAAGGATATTAGAAGAGAACTCGACATTATTAGCATTCAGGAATGTGTTAGCAAAACTAATCTCAGGTGGTTTGACCACTTAATAGGAGAGGGAAGGTCAGCAAAACAAGTGTTCTTTACCAGAATGGCAGGAAAAAGATCCAGAGGAAGATCAAGACCTAGAAAAACTGATGCAGTAAAAAGTGCCTTAGAAGACAGAAATATAAGATCTGATAATATTGGAGACTTGACAGGTAGGTTAATCTGGAGGAAAATTATCAACAGGAAGTTAGTAATGATATCATTCAAATAAACTATCATGTTTATTTGTGTGGAGAATGGTTGGACTATGGAATTCATTGCATGATAGGGTGGCGAATGGGTAGATGATGAATTTTAGGAATAAGATAAACTGTGTTGTCTAAGATGAACTTCCATAACAAGCCTTGTGACAACATGGAGGTCCAGAATAGTGGTAGTAATAGTGTTAGTAATAATAGCGATATATAATGCCGCCCATTAAATTACGGCATATCAGTGCTTCAGTAATCGCAATTTTCTGTGAAGTAGTTGGAAGAAAGAAAACTTTATAGTGATGCTAATCATAATAACTACAATAAATAATTGTAATAGTTATCGCTTACAAGAAAGAAAATCTAGAGTATAGCTATTATCTTAACTGTTGTATTAGAGGAAATATAATGACTGTCAATTTCATGTTGCAAAATGTAAACAAAGATAAAAACTATCATATCTTTACTTGTTAGCATATTTTTCAACATCCAACTAATCGTTTGAGCTATTTTAGCCACTTTTTCAAATGTCCCCTGAACTTCGACTCTTTGTCAAGTATTATCCTCAAGTCTCTAGCCTCTTCAATTTCATGCAGTCCAGTACCATCAATGTGATAACAGTATGCACTTCAAGTTGAAAAGGTTACGTACTGTGATCACACTGATGGTACTGTACTGCATGAAACTGAAGAGGCTAGGGACATGGGGATGATGGCAGACAAAGAGTTGAAGTTCAGAGGACGTTTGAAAAAGTTGGTAAAATAGCTCAAAGGATTAGTTGGATGTTGAAAAACATGCTAACAAGTAAAGATATGGTAGTTCTTATCAATGTTTATAAGGTTATGATTCAGCTGCATTTTGATTAATGTTCACAGATTTGGTCACCTGGGTTTCTAGGAGATCAGGAAGTAGTAGAGAGGATTCAGAGACGACTAACCAAACTTGACAGGTCTGTGAAATGCTCCCTATAAGAAGAGGTCAAAGGTAATGTGTGTTGCAAAGTTTAGTCAACAGGCAGAAAAGAGGGAACATAACAGAAACTTGTTGTTGTTGTTATATACTATCCAGTCATTTTCAATCCTTGATGACCTCGTGACCAAAGACTTTCCATCTCGCTTGGCCACTTGTCTTTTCTTTCGGCAGTTGTAAGTTCAAGTTGGTAAGTTCCATCAACTGTTTGGCAGTCTTCCTCTCCTTCTCATTTCCTGAATCTTCTCCAATATAACTGCCTTTTCCAATTTCGTCTGTCCACATGCGTCCAATGTACATTAACTTCTCTTTAGTAATCATTGCCTCCAAGAAGCCTTCTGTCTTTGCACTCACCAAAACCACTTCTTAATGGTCATTCTTGAAGTCAGTGTGATTCTTAAGAATCTCCTCCACGCCCATAATTCAAGCAAACCAATTCACTTTCTGTCTTTCTTCTTAATAATCCAGGTTTCACATCCATACGTCACCACTGGAAATACATTGCTTTGGCAATTCTAACTTTCATAGCCTCACTCACACCTCTATCTCATAATATTTGTCAAGTTTAGTGGTGTTTTTTTTTTTTTTTTTTGGTTTTTATCCCATTTTTTTCTCCTATTTTCTTTTAATTTCATCCTCACATTTACTATCATTTCTTATTCTAGATGCCAGAAAATCATAACTTTCAATGATCTCTATTTTATCTCTCTCTATCATAAATTCATATAAATTAAGAAGTCATTACTGTCCAACCACATATCTGAGACCCTAGTCTGGCAACGTGCCAAGAAGAGTCAATTCATGCTGAAGAGGAGAAAGAAATAAAGGATGTACGAACTGGTCATCAACACTTGAAATCACGTGCTTTATACATAAAATTTTCCAACTGTTATACAAGCAAAATACTTATCACTTTAAAAATTACAATGTTCATAAAAAGAAAAGTTGATTTTCCGACGTGTAACAATAAACAAATTATCCCACAAGATGGATTGATTACCCTATTATCGGAATGGATTCTCCTTCTTCTGACATGTGCAGAAGAAGAGGGGTCTTGCATCTGTGGGGGTACAGTATTTTTGGTTTGCTAATGTTTAAATTAATCTTTGTTGCTTTCCCTCTTATCAAATAGAATCAACTACTGCAGATATTTCTTAGTTTCTGCTTTGAGGGTTGTGTCATCTGCATATCTTAAATTATTTATTTTTCTGCCACCAATCTTAATTCAATCAGGATCTTTGCCAAAGAGCCATTTTCATTATACATTTCATATAAATACTAAAAAGATAGGGCAACATTATACAACCCCGCCACACCCATTTTCCCACTCAATCACCATCTGTTTCTCCAAAGAATGTTGTGACTGAAGCTTCTTGGTTGTCGTATAGCTCTCTTCTCAAGAAAATTAGATGCTCAGGCATCTAATTTTTTTGAGAAGATTTCTAACTCAGGCAATGAATTCCACTCATTCACCACCCTCCAGGCAAAAAACCTTGTTCTGACACCCTTGTTAACCACACTCTTCTTTAATTTCCAGGGATGACCTCTTGTTCTTCCATCACTATCACACAGCTGAAACATTTCCCTGGCATCAATCCTATAAAAATCTTTCAGTAATTTAAATGTTTCTATCATATCCCCTCTTCTCTGCCTATCAACCAACCTCTGCAATCCACAAGCTCTCAATCTATCAATGTAGGGAACATTTTTTACATGACTCACCAACTCAGTCACTCTTCTCTGGACCCTCTCCACAGCCTCGTCATCTCTAAGGAATACAACTGTCTTTTTCCTTCAAACACACTCCAAACATTAACAAATTCCAGACCGCTTTTTTTGTACATTCTTGCAATCATATCATTCATTATCATCACTCGTCTACTTAACTCGTAATTATCAAAACGAGGCAGCACACACTATCCTCCCATTGACACTTTCCCTCTTCACAATATCTAACAATGTTCTTAAATCTTTTGCTACCCGATTTATACCACCACTCAGGTCATTTGTACCCACCATAACTATCATCTTGTCTGCTTCATACCCTCTCTTTATTGCTAAAGCCACTCTTTCTATTGTCCCACCAGCCAAGCACTCCTCAGGCATACCACTCTCCCTACCCTTAATCATAGAATCAGCATATATCTTACCCTCTTATCTTCATTCAAGTTCACACAAGCGTCACTCAACGACTCATTCTCTACGCTATTCAGCATGACTCTCCCAATTTCATTACTCAACGCTCTTTTACTTAGCCCCCCACTCTCACGACATCTCGTTTCTTCTAGACCTCATGTGGTTTTATTTTGTTGACTCCCATTCTATTTATTACTGCATCATTCACCAAAGACTCACCTATAGGTAATCCTGTTCTAGTTACTTCAGCTAAAGTAATCTCTATAGTCCTAATTTCTCTGTTTAACATATTAAACTCAGTTTCTTCCAGTATCTCCTTACTGAGCCTCCCGCCGAAGTTCTTCTGCTACGGTCCCGATGTCAGCTTCCATTCCTAAAAGCTCCAGCTTATCTCGACACTTCTCACATACGTCGACATTTTTCTTCTCATTCAGCCAGACTGACCACAGATCCTTAACATTCTTCGGTGCATACATGTAGCAGTTTCTGCAATGCATCCATTGCAAAAAATCTAATGCTGAGCCAGCCTTTCGTGTAGAAGAAGTAGTCCTGCATGCCACTGATGTATGTTGCTTGTTGGACGCCATCTTTACACATTGAAGTAGTGAAACAAACAGCAGCAAAAACACAATATATACAACACAGTTCCAAACAATAACACCACTGAAGGACACTTGTATCTAACTGATGCACAACTGCAGCACAATTTGAGACAAAAAGCCACACTATATTTAAATTTAAGAACACGTTTTCTAGTCTAATTAAACACGACTGCCATATTCACCAAGGACACTAGCACCAGATCACATTACATTTCCTACTGATCTCATTACATTTCTGTTGTGATCTACATAATCAAAAGCTTTAAAACAGATGAATACTTCCTTCAGAAATTCTTTGTTCTTTCCATAATTCATCTTATATTTGTTATCTGGTCTCTACTTGTAGACAAAATTATATGTTGGTAATACATAACTGTCATTTTTAGGGAAAGGCAATGTATACTAGAATATTAATTAAAAAACTTGAATTAATACTTCCTATATTTCCATAATGTTACATTACCATCTCCAGGGAACATTAAAATAATATGTGCATGCAGGCACTAACACAAAACAAATATGGCTGAAGAAAACAACTGAAGCCAGTCCTAGAGTCCTAATGGTGTCCCCTCCCTAGTGGGCTAAACTGGGTTGTCTTGGCTGTAGGGCTGATGTTCTAAGAATGCAAGCTTCTTATATTTGGAGCAGTCTCATGAATCCAAATTTGGTTTGGGGGGTTTTTTAGAGTTGAGGCTGATTACAGGAATAATCTCTCATATTTATACTTGCTGCAGTGTAGTAAAGTGGCTTTCTTCCAGCGTATTTTGTGGCGGGTGTCCAAAGCATGGTCAGCCAAGTTCTGAGTGGCTGTATTGATGGAACTGGATATAGTCCTTATGTTCAGATATCTTGATATTAGCTGTCCTGCCTGTTTAGCCGTAGTAGAACAGTTTGCAACTGCAAGGGACCTGGTATACTCCAGGTAGGTCTAGGGGAAGTGGCTGGTCTTTGGTGGAGCAGATAAGAGATGCCATTTTTTTATATGGCTTGTAACAAGTTGTCAGGTCATTTTTTTAGGATTTTTGTTATCACTTAAGAAGTACCCTGGACATAATGAATGGTGATAGATTTAGAGTAATCTCTGTTATGGAGGGGGGGGAGGGTGGTTATGGTTAATTGGCTTCAATTTTTTTTTGGATTTTTTGGGGGGTTGTAGCCATCGACTATGGAGGTGTTAGGAATATGGTTAAGTTCAGTAGTTAGGGTATTGTTATCTGAACAGATTCATTTTGCCCTGTTATATAGGGTTTTTATAATTCCATATTGTTGTGTGTGGGGGGGGGATTTCTGGTGAATGTATGTACCTGTATGTGTAGGTTTTCTGTAAACAGAGAAAGTCAGGGATCCATCAGGCTGTCATGTAATCAGAGTGTCTAGGAAAGGGAGATTGTTATTTTTTTACTTTTCCAAGGTAAACTGGATCCTGGAGTTGTTGACTGTTTAACTGTGCTAAGAAGTTGTGGAGTGTGTCCAAGCCATGCAGCCAAATAGCAAACACATCATCTATATAGCATAGTCAAACAGTAGGTTTAAGTGGAGCCAAGTTTAAGGCTTTTTCTCCAAAGGTCACCATAAGGTTGAATAGGGGTGGAGAACCCATGGTTGTTCCCTCTATCTATTTGTAGAATTGTCCTTGCCAAACAAAATAACGAGTACATGGTGAACTGAAATAGGGCTGAGATATCGGGAGAAAATTTGGCTTAGATGAGGTCCAAGGTATCTTTGAGTGAGACATTGGTGAATAAGGAGGAGACATCAGAACTAACCATTATGTCAGTGTGTTGGAGTGAGAGCTTTAAACTGGCTTTAAAGTGGGCTGAATTTTTTATATATAAAAAAAGCCTTAAACTCAGGTTCCACTTAAACCTACTGTTTGGCTACGCTATGTAGATGATGTGTTCACTATTTGGCCGCATCGCTTGCACACACTCTACAACTTCTTAACACAGTTAAACAATCAACACCCCCATAGAATCCAATTTACCTTGGAAAAGTAAAACAATAACAATCTCCCTTTCCTAGACACTCTGATCACATGCTAGCCTGATGGATCCCTGGCTTTCTCTATTTACAGAAACCTACACATACAGGTCGATACATTCACCAGCAATTGCCCCCCCCAACAATACGGGATTATAAAAACATATATAACAGGGCAAAATTAATCTGTTCAGATAACAATGCCCTAACTACTGAACTTAACCATTATTATTATTATTTGACACCTCCAGGGAGTCCAAAGACTCATCGAGGAAGGGCACCTGCTCTACAACTGTCTCCACCACTCAATCCACCAACTGAGTGCAACTACACCAATGGCATCTATCGCCGACCACCACCACTACTATTGCCACAGACAATCACAAACATCCATGGCGGGATTCGAACCCCACAGCCCTTTGGCTGGAGAGCGGATACACTAACCACTCGGCCAACCAAGCTAGCCAGGTTGCTACACTGGAACAATATTCTTAACACCTTCGTAGTCAATGGCTACAACCCCTAAAAAATTCAAAAAAATATTAAAACCAATTAACCACAGCCAGCCCTCACCCTCCATAACAGAGATTACTCTAAATCTATCACCGTTCATTATATCGAGGGTACTTCTGAAAAGCTAACAAAAATCCTAGCAAAATATGACCTGACAACTTGCTATAAACCATATAAAAATTGGCCATCTCTTATCCACTCCAAAGACCAGCCACTTCCCCTAGACCTACCTGGAATATACCAGGTCCCTTGTATTTGCAAACTGTTCTACTACAGCTAAACAGGCAGGACAGCTAATATCAGGATATCTAAACATAAGGACTATATCCAGTTTCACCAATACAGCCACTCAGAACTTGCTGACCATGCTTTGGACACCCGCTACAAAATACGCTGGAAGAAAGCCGCTTTACTAGTATAAATACAGCAGCAAGTATAAATATGAGAGATTATTCCTGTAATCAGCCTCAACTCTAAAAAACTCCCCAAACCAAATTTGGATGCATGAGACTGCTCCAAATATAGGAAGCTTGCATTCTAAGAACATTAGCCCTACAGCCAAGACAACCCAATTTAGCCCACTAGGGAGGGGGCACCATTAGGACTCTAGGACCGACTTCAGTTGTTTTCTTCAGCCATATTTGTTTAATGTTAGTGCCTGCATGCACATATTATTTTTATGTTCCCTGAAGATGGTAATGTAATATTACCAAAATATAGGCAGTATTAATTAAAGTTTTTTAATTAATATTCTAGTGTACATTGGCTTTCCTTAAAATCTGACAGTTATCTGGTCTCTAGTTCCTCTAACTCTCCTAAAGCCTACCTGCCTCTTCTGGCATTTCTCTATTTACATATGACTCTAACCTTTGTTAGATAACTTTACGTTTATATGAAATTAAGGCAATGGTTCTGTAATTGTCAAGAATTTCTGGGATTTGATTTTAATGGAATTGGTGTTGAATATTGGTATTCTGCAATCTCTAGGCCAGTATATTTTTTTTCCAAACCTGATGGCAAATTTCAGTTAATATAATCAGCACTTCATCCTCAGTTGCTCTCAATAATTCTACTGATACTTCACCAGTTACAGGAGCTTTTCCTTTTGGTAGCTGATCTTAAAAATAACTGTGTGTGTGTATTTAGTAAGCAAATTTTCTTATATACTCTTTCCATCTTTTTTTTTTTTTTTTCACTTCTTCCATATTACTTTTCCCGAATTACATTTTATAACTCCTAATCTAGGGATAAACTTTCTGGTAACTTAATTTTCTTTCTAAAGAGATCTCTTATTCACCCTGTAATGATACTTTCTTTAATTTCCTCCTTGCATTTTTTTTTCCCCTTGCATTTTTGTTGACATCTCTGCCACCAGTTGGAGAGAGTGACCATATGGTTTTGACTTGGAAAATGAATAAACATGCAGGAGTATCAAAGGGACGGGAACTTATGTGGAATTATAATGCAGGTGATTATAATAGTCTTAGACGTCAACTTCGGGAAGTTTCATGGAGGGAGGAATTGGAAGGCCGGAATATCATTAGTGCGTGAGAAATTGTGAAAGAATATTTGTTAGCAGCAATGGTAAGTTGTGTACCACGAGTGAAGAAGAGGACACAATTTGGAGTAAAGTGGATAACAAACAATATTAAATAGGAATTGCATGCGAAAAAGAGGCTATGAAAGAGATATACGGAGACAGCTGAAGAGAAGATGCATGAAGAATATAAGACACAGGCCAGAAGAGTGACTAGTGCAGTAAGGAAAGTGAAACTGGAATATGAGAGGAGATTGGCCCTAAGATCCAAAGAAAATCCTAGAGAATTTTTTAGCTATGTGGCCAGTAGAAGGAGAAATGACTGTGGAAGAATGATATTGTGGGATAAAAATGGGAATAGAGTGACTGATGCAGAGGACATAGTGGAATTGTTCAATGAACACTTTATTGGAGTATTTCATCCTAGAAGAGTCAGTTTTAATGCTAGAGGGATAGGGCTGGTTCAAAGTTTAGAGGCACAGGAGGAGAGTGTGTTTCAGATACTGAGTACTCTGGATGTCAGTAAAGCTTTGGGACTGGATGGTATTTCACCATGAGTTTTGAGAGAATGTGCTAGGCAACTGACAGTGCCTTTAACCTGGCTTTTCAATGAAAGTCTGGCTTCGGCAAAGGTGCCTAGAGAATGGAAGGAAACTGGCCTAATTATAGGCCAGTCTGTGTGTCATCAGTAGTTGTTA
Organism: Typopeltis vanoorti; assembly: GCF_054136105.1. NCBI lineage: Eukaryota > Metazoa > Arthropoda > Arachnida > Uropygi > Thelyphonidae > Typopeltis > Typopeltis vanoorti. The sequence continues at coordinate 13,147,760 of NC_143569.1, forward strand.
CAATCTAGGAGAAAGTAGTGAGGGACCGTATACAGCATTGGGCAAATGAGGGTAATGTTATCTGTGAGAGTCAACATGAATTTGTGAAAGGGCGCTCTTGTTTTAGCAATATGCTAGCCTTTTATAATAAAGTTACAAGAACATTAGATGAGGGAAAGGCATATACTGCAATTTTCTTAGTCTTAGCGAAGGTATTTGACAGGGTGCCACATGATAAGCTGATATTTAAGTTGCAGCACATGGATCTGGATGTCAGATTGGTTAACTGGATTCAGGATTGGCTGTCTGATAGGTATCAGAGAGTTGTGTATGGTGGAGCAGTTTCAAGGAGGCAGAGGGTTACAAGTGGGGTCCCACAGGGCTCGGTATTAGGACCTATATTGTTTAACCTTTATATCAATGACATCATCAGTGGATTTCAAGGGGATATTCAGTTGTTTGTGGATGATGCGAAGCTGGGAAGGATTATTAGTAATAGTGCAGATGTGGTAGCCTTGCAAGAGGATTTGAATAAGCTAGATAGATGGGCAAATGAATGGGGGGGTGTCAGTTTAATGCAGCAAAATGTAAGGTCTTGAGGTTTGGGAAACATCGATGGGATGCTGCATACTCTATGGGAGGAGTTATACTGCAGGAAGTAGGGGAGACAAGAGATCTGGGGTTGATGATTGATAGAAACCTGAAGTTTATGGGATATATTGCAAAGATGGTGAAGGTAACACAGAGGATTGCTGCTATTATGAGAAGGACACTGACCTGCAGAGATAAGAGGGTTATCATTCCGTTGTATAAGTCTCTGATCAGACCACACTTAGACTATTGTTCTCAGATTTGGTCCCCAGGATTTGAAGGGGATAAATTAACTGTAGAAAGGGTACAAAGATAATTTCATTACTGTACAATTTTGGTTATGAGGATAGGCTGAGGGAATATGGACTGCAGAGTTTGGTGGATAGAAGAAGGAGAGGTAATATGATTGAGACTTTTAAACTGTTGAGAGGTGGTTACAGGGTTGACACTGGGGAGTTATTTCGCTTGGTTGAACAGCGGGAAGGAGTGATGACAAGAGGCCACCCCTGGAAGTTACGAAAGGAAACTGTGAGCAAGAGGGTGAAGAGTGGTTTCTTTGCGTGGAGGGTGGTTGAACGGTGGAATGCATTGCCTGATGGAGTAGTGAGAGCGAGAACGGTCAATGAGTTTAAGGAGTGGTATGATAGAGTTTGTGTTTCTTGGGGGGGGGGGGGGGACCTCTCCTTGATGAGTCTTGACAGACATTATGTTCTTAGGAACGCCCTCCCACGATGAGTCTTTTGGCTCCATGGAGGCCTGAATGTTAATAATAATAATAATCTTTTGTTTAGATGTCTAAATAGAAACTTAGAATACATTAAAGGGGTTTTTTATAACATTTACACAAAGGAAATTTTTCAATATGTGACAAACAGAGAGATAACTAGGGATCATCCATAGAAGTTGTGTAAGAATGAGGTCAGTAAAGATGTGTGGACTAGATTTTTGTGTGGAGAGTGGTGAATGAGTGGACTGAACTGCCAGGTTTAATTGTCTTGACAGTGAATGAGTTTAAGAAGTGTGAAAGTTTTGTGCATATAAAGTTAGTTGGGTCTTCAGCAATGAGTCTCCAGATTCCATGGAGATCCTGTATTATAAAATAATATTAACTTTGTGATGAATCTCTCTTCATTACCTAATAAGCAGGTAACTAAATCTGTACACAGCATTCCAGATATGGTATGATCACTGCACTCTAAATACAATAACTTCCATTTCTCGACTTGTCAGTATTCTCCTTGTTAGCAGTAGCTGTTGCAATGTGCTCCTGGAATCTTAGCCCTAGATTCTATCCCCCACCCCCCAACACATATCCACTAAACAAATACATTACATTACAATCTATCTGATTGCAGGCCTCATGGAGCCAACTACATTTACAGTATTTCTCAAAACTATCCCCAAGAGGGATAGAATAAGAGGCAGTGGCCTCTTATTCTTTTCTTCTTCTCTCATTCAGATGATACAATGTTAGAGATGAACTATCTGAGTTCCAACATTTTCATTAATAATAGAGGCCTAGAACTGCATGAAAAAAATAAGTTCCATGTTTGGTTTCAGAAACAGGATTTCCAGATTATCTAATTCTTAGCCAGCCCTTAGCACTAATGTACTATATGTTTACACTTTTTGTGGGTCAGATTTACGTTAAAGAAAATAAAAAAATAAATAAACATTCAGCCATGCCTTTTCTAGTCTTTATATAAATAAAGAGGTGGGGAATGAGATATAATAGCTAGCCAGGGATTATTATCAGGTTGAAATGGAAGAGATTTTTTATAAAATGAGAGCGGGGATAGAACAAGAGTCCATCACTGGAAAAATCTGTATAAAGAGGGTGTGAGCAGAAGGTTTTCTTTGCATGGAGAGTAGCTGGTGAGTGGAATGAATGCCTGAGTGTGTAAACAATAATAATAATAATTATTATAAAATAATAAAATCTCTTCTGCCACAGATGGGATTAAATCTCTTTTTCACAGATGGGATATTCAATCTCTCTTTTCGATACCTCTGCAGCTGATAGTTTCACATCAGCTGCAGAGGTATCGATCAGCTTATTGTTTCAAATGGACTAAAAACTCATTACCATTAGGTATAGTTTCTGGGAAAATTCACATGCTACTCCTCTTAAACACCATTATCAGTGTTTAAGAGGAGTAGCATGTGAATGCTAAACAAAAACAGGCTATTATAGCCTGTTTTTGTTTAGGAGTGCTCCATTCCCGGGAATAAAAAAATTTGCTACCGAGCATCATGCGCACTCATAAAACAGGCCATACATGACAGATTCAGAAAGAAAAATCAAGCTTATTCATACATCCACAATACAAAATGTAGATTGAAAACCTTAATGACCCCAAAAGAATGGGCAGTTTTCTCTAAAAGAAACCCAAACACACATCAATGACTACATGCTGTTAATTGAAGCTCGACACACAAAAAAATGGTATTATATGTTAAATGTAATGGTAAAATACACAACACATACTGTTCCTGATCCTTCAGACAGCACCACCTCACGACCCACACATGACAACTCCATCAAAAATCTGTCACACCACATCCTCACACCCGAAGAAATCACCATCCTAAACAAAGGACTTAACTTCGCAATATCCCCTAAATATGTACCAAAAAAAGACATCATTGAAGCCACTCCTAAACAAAAACAGAATATACTAGCTGCTATTATAACTCATTACCATACTTGTTTCTAATATAAGTCCAAAAAATTATTAAAATAATAGATGTAAATATATTATGCAAAGAGTATCTAGATTTACATTAAATTAAAGTTATTATTCTATACAGTAGTGGTTCTCTCCATAATTTAGTAAATACTAAATCCAGGTATTTTTGTTTAGTTTTCCTGAATAATATTTACATCTATTATTTTAGCATAATATTTTGGACTTATATTAGAAAAAAGTATGATAATGAGTTTTTAGTCCATTTGAAACAATATATATATATATATAATCTCTATATATGAAAAGATAAGCCAAAATTTGAAACGTTTTTATGTCATGTTTTTTGTCTTACCAGCCCGGAACTCAGGGGGGGTTGGGCTCCATAGGCACCAGGGGTGCAGAGCCCCCTAGTATGTATATATATATATACAGTAAAACCCCATTTTTACGTTCCCACAATTTACATTTTCCTGCCATTTATGTCATTTTCCGTTGGTCCCGTCTTAAGGCCTATTTTTACAATATATTATTTTCCCGCCATTAACAACTTGATGTGGATGTTATTTCCTGTGATTTCCGTTTTTTTCTCGGGTGGCAATACTGATTTTTGAATCTATTTCTGCAGAAATCTGTGCATTTCTGTTCCCAGATGGCATTGCTTTTGGCTGTAGTTTCGCTTCCGCCATCACAGTGACCTGCATGCTTACAGCAGTAATGTAGTGATGAGCAATACCGTGATTTTTCAATCACAGTACAAATTGATATTGCAGAAATCCTGCTACGTAATTTAGTGTGTGAAGATTGCTTTCAAGTTGCAGTGGGTGGATTATCCATGTTACTAACATGGAGAAAAAAGACAGAAAATATATTTCGGTAGAAGAAAGGATGGCAATTCTGCGACATTTAGATTGGCATGCTGGAATATGTGTGCATTCAGCAAAAGATCTTGGACCTCTCCGTGTCCACTTTGAACACGATAATAAAAAACAGGTGAAGCATTGAACTCAATGCAAATCAATCTGGCTCTATGTAAAAAAAAAAAAAAATAAAAATAAAGATTTTTTAAAATAGATAAATGTAAGTAATTGTAAATTCATTTATTTTCAGTTAATAATAAATTTTGTAATCGGGTATGTAGACTCACATACTAACAGTAAGTCAGCTTTTAGCCTTTTTTTACATTTCCTGCTATTTACACTTTTTTCCATCAGTCTCCTGAAAAGTGTAAAAAAGGGGTTTTACTGTATATGTGTGTATGTATATATATATATATTAATATTCATTATTTACTCGGTAGAACTGTATATATAAAAAAAAAGGAAATTAAATGACTTTATACCGAGAATGACAAGTTTATTGTTAAGATACAACTAGTTTCATTGAAATACAACTTCTTCAGGTATCATTGGCAAAGAATAAAATAAAAAATAACAGACACATGAAAAAATACATTAACAGATCTAGTATAAAACAAGTACATTTAAATGGAATGCATGCTAGAGTTCCAACTGAAGTTGACTACGTGCATGAGCTGGTATTAGTGCGCCAGTATTGGAGAGTGGCATTGTGCGCATCAGAAATATTATAGCTAAGGCTGTTATTAATATGAAACGAATCAAGTGATATTTCTTTAGATTCAATTATTCTTCTTTCCAGTTCATCATAGCACACATGGATATTAGAGGTTTTTTGCCAATCAACGACGTGCTGGTGGCCATCATCTGCATTGATGGAGAAGAGAACATGGCTAGAGAGAGCACTGGCTCTGGTTCTGTTGTAAGAAATGTCTCTTTAGTGTTCCTTCATGCATAAAAGGATAGATTTAGCTGTTTGGCTGTAATATGGCTTGCCACAATCACACAAAATTTTATAGACTCCTGGAAGATGAGTAGGAAGATGTTTCATTTTAGGTCTACTTAGTATGGAGCGAAGTTCTTCCCTTTCTGGACTTAAAACTTATGAGATGCGCTGAGAACATCAAAATCTCCATTTTTAGAAAACCCACTCACACGGACAGATACCTTCATGCTTCTTCCCATCACTACCCTCCACAAAAGTCTGGTATTATTTCAACCCTGGCACATCGTGCCAGATCTTTATTAACAGATGAAACAGAAATTGAATATGAACTCAATTTTCTTAAAAAGTCTTTCATTAACAATGGATTCTCTCTTAAAAAGATTAATAAATTTCTCTCTGTCCACCACTCAACTGTTCTTGAAGATTCTTCTCCACCAAGAGGTTTTATTTCGTTACCATACATCAGCTCTCTCTCTCCCTGAAACTGGCAAAAATGCTTCAGAAATTCAACATAAGAACTTGCTTCACTACGTTCCCTAAACTTCGCTCCATACTAAGTAGACCTAAAATGAAACATCTTCCTACTCAGTATCCAGGAGTCTATAAAATTTTGTGTGATTGTGGCAAGCCATATTACGGCCAAACAGCTAAATCTATCCTTTTATGCATGAAGGAACACTAAAGAGACATTTCTTACAACAGAACCAGAGCCAGTGCTCTCTCTAGCCATGTTCTCTTCTCCATCAATGCAGATGATGGCCACCAGCACGTCGTTGATTGGCAAAAAACCTCTAATATCCATGTGTGCTATGATGAACTGGAAAGAAGAATAATTGAATCTAAAGAAATATCACTTGATTCGTTTCATATTAATAACAGCCTTAGCTATAATATTTCTGATGCGCACAATGCCACTCTCCAATACTGGCGCACTAATACCAGCTCATGCACGTAGTCAACTTCAGTTGGAACTCTAGCATGCATTCCATTTAAATGTACTTGTTTTATACTAGATCTGTTAATGTATTTTTTCATGTGTCTGTTATTTTTTATTTTATTCTTTGCCAATGATACCTGAAGAAGTTGTATTTCAACAAAACTAGTTGTATCTTAACAATAAACTTGTCATTCTCGGTATAATTTAATTTCCTTTTTTATATATATATAGGTACAGTATGTAGACTCACATACTAGCAGTAAGTCATCTTTTAGCCTTTTTTTAATATTTTTTTACATTCCTGCTATTTACACTTTTTTCTATCAGTCCCCTGAAAAATGTAAAAAAGGAGTTTTACTGTGTATATATAGTACTCTACATCGTTGTTTCTTAAACTATGTTCTATGAAATCCTAACTTAATTTGCATTAAATATAATTATTGAAAAAAAATCCTCCAGTGAGTGAAGAAAATATTAGCAGGAAAAACTGTGTAGAGATGGTTTCTCCATCTTTGCTAGGGATTATGACTCACCAGTTATTAAGGCTCACTGAAGGCATAATCATGTTACTGTACTTATTTATTAAATTCATATATCAATATGGGTACGGATTTCTGCATAAGGATTTCTTTTTTTATAATAAAAGAAATAAATGGAAATACTACTAACACTGTCAAAGAGCATACACCATCAATGAGTGATTTATTATTATTATGTGACACCTCCAGGGAGTCCAAGGAGGTGTCACATAAAAGTAGAGTAGTGTGCCTCCCGTGATGTTTACTCATCGCGGGAGGCACACTACTCTACTTCGCTAAATATATCTCATCCTATCCACTACTACTTAATTCTCCAACTATGACACTACTACTACCATCAACGCCATCTATTGCCCATCCTCACCGACAACAGGATTTTTTGTCTGTAAATTGCACATGTTCTGAAGGCTGATTTGTCTGTACGCAGAATGAAAAAAACCTGAGTTTCCAGGAGAAAAAACCCTTCTACCACCGTATGAAATTGGCTAACTACCTTCAACTGAAAAAGCCCATATAAGGATTCCCATCGTCATGACGAGTATTGAACTTTTTTTTTTCAGTTATTCATTTAATTATGAGTAACTACTTCAGCTGAAAACGTGGAAAAACATAAGCCACCTAAGATTTATATAACCATGAAAGTTCAACTTTTCAAAGGTATGTTAATATCACATTTCCTCCAAAGTTTAAAACATTTTTTTTTTTTTTTTGTGGATTTTAGATACATTCGATTTCAAAAGTATAACAAATATTCTATCTATAAATGAAAAAGATATGTTGGTAGAGCTTTACTAAGACATAAAACTGAAAAATTTGAAAAACAATTTATCACATGATGAATTTTGGGTAAAACTGTATAACAAACATGGGCCTTTAAGTGAAAAAGCATTTAAGATCCCACTCCAGTTTTCTTTGAGCGTACTTATGCAAAAGTGCATTCTCAACAGTTGCTGCAACCCCAAAGAAACATTAAAATAGGTGAATTTGATACCTACTTCAAACAATCTCTAACAAACATCACCAAATTTCATAATTAATCACATTTGATGCAAATGCATATTTATCATTAAGGTTTATGCATTCATTTAGTGATTCAATATTTTTATTAAAGTAACTCAATTCTAGAATTCTTATGTTATTTAATTATTTGTAATGTTGCAATCTATTGATGTAACTGTCCCTTGTCATAATTTCCTTAACAATACTTTTTATATGAAAATTTTCATAGGGGGTTCTGCAACAGAGAATATTTTTATGCAGGGTTACTGTAGTCTCAAAAAAAAAAAAAAAAAAAAAAATTCAAGAAACAACTGCTCCAGATAATGACCTTAATACAAAGATTGAAACATCAGGTAATTGCTATTACTTTAACAAAGCAGTTGTATACACCATAATGAATGCTGAAAGTATATATATGCTGCTTGAAAAGAAGTCAACCGACACCCCAATGGGTAGGGTGAATCATGCCATGTAATGAGTCACGTGTTTGTAGCTAGTATAAATTGGAGGAATTCCCATATCAATGCAACTATGTCCAGGTGAAATGGCTGTGAGAAGGGAACTGCCAGAGTTCAAAAGAGGTGTTATGATAGAATGCCATGCTATAGGCCTATTTGTTCAGAAAATTGTTGAAAAATTTGGCTATTCCATTTCAACAATAAGTGATACCATACTGAGATGGAAATGTAGGGAGTCAACTTCAAGCACTATCCACTTGAAGTTGACTTCAAGCGGATAGCACTTGAAGTTGATCTACCACAGTGAGTGTGGTGGATCAGAGATGATGATCCACCACACTCACTGAACATGACCATAGGGTGCAACAAAGAATAACATGTAAAACCCACCATTTGTAGGTGGACACATTGAATGTGGAGCCCCTGGCATCAACTGGAACATGAATCTGCACGAATCTGCACAAAAACATTCAGAACCAAGGTTCACAACATGGGTTTCCATGGTAGGACTGCAATATGTAAGCCCCACATTACCCAAACAAAAATACAGTGTCGTCTTCATGATGCAAAGAGCATGTGCAGTCATTGTGGAAGTTTGGAAAGTTCCCAAGTCCCACTATCGAGCAGATGGATGCCTGATGTCTCTTAACAGAGTGCATAACCCCAACTATGAAATTCCAAGGTGGCAGTGTGATGTTATGGTCCTGATTTTCCTGGTCTCTGTTTTTGAGGTGCCACGAACATTAAACTTCGAGAAGTATCTGAACATTTTGGGCAATGCAATATTTCCCACTTTGTGATGTTTCTACAGAACTGACCATTGCCTCTTTCAGCAAAATAATGCACTGTGTCATAAGGCTGCTGCTTTAACTGTGTGGTTTGTGGACATGAACGTCACCACACTTGACTGGCTTCCATAGAACCCTGATCTTAACCCAATTGAACATCTGTGGGATGAACTGGAGTGCCAGGTAAGGTCAAGGGACATCTGCCACACAACAGACCAGGACCTCATTACATGCCTACAGGAGGAATGGTTCAAATTTCCCATTGATCGCTATCATACACTTGTGGAAAATATACCCAGTAGGATTGCTGACCTGATCGCAGTCAAAGGTAGCAAGGCTTATACGTTGGTCAGACATGATTGGTGATTAGTTTACGGAATTAACAATGCATATAAAGTATGCTGCCCTACAAGAATTGAAAAACAACAAAAAAATAGTAATCACCAAGGCGGATAAGGGAAACGCCACTGTGGTGCTCAATCAAAAAGACTACAAAGGTAAGCTAACTGCTTTAGTACTAGACCGTATAACTTACCTCCCCATTGAATATAATCCGACCAGCTCTCAGATTAGAACTCTCCACAGACTCCTTAAGAAGGTCACTTCTTGGCCTGTGGAAGTCACCAACAAACTAAAACCTTATAACTCTAGACCCCCCAAATTATATGGTCTCCCAAAAATACATAAACAAAATGTGCCATTGCGTCCCATAGTGGATGGCATTGATTCCCCCACATATAAATTAGCCAAACATTTAGCCAAAACACTCACACACTACACTGGCAACACACCATCACACATAAAAAACTCAGCCCACTTTAAAGCCAGTATAGAAAACCTCACACTCCAACACACTGACATAATGGTCAGTTTTGACGTCTCCTCCCTATTCACTAATGTCCCACTCAAAGAAACCCTAGAGCTCATCCAAGCCAAGTTTCCTCCCGATATCTCAGCGCTATTTCAGTTCACAATGAACTCAGGCTATTTCGTTTGGCAAGGAAAGTTCTATAAACAGATAGAGGGGACAGTCATGGGTTCACCGCTTTCCCCACCCTTGGCAAATTTCTTTATGGAGACATTTGAAGAGAAAGCCTAAAAATCCGCCCCACAAAAACCCACTATTTGGCTTCATTATGTGGATGATGTGTTTGCTATTTGGCCACATGGCTCAGACACACTCCACTCCTTCCTAACACACTTAAACAACCAACACCCGAGTCCAGTTCACCTTAAAAAAAGAGGAAAACAACACCCTCCCCTTCCTAGACACTATAATCACCCGCCAGCTTGATGGATCTTTGGTTTTCTCTGTTCACAGAAAGCCCACCCATACTGGCAGATACATTCACCAGCAGTCCCCCCCCCCTCACAGCAATATGGGGTTATAAAAACACTATATAACAGGGCAAAATTAATCTGCTCAGATGACAAGGCCCTAACTACTGAACTAAACCACATCCACAACACTTTCTTAGCCAATGGCTATAATGCCAAAAAAATCCAAAAAATACTAAAACCAGTAAACCTCCCCTCCCCTCCCCCCTCCACAATAAAGATTACACCAAGTCTATCACCATCCCCTACATCCAGGGCACCTCTGAGAAAATAACCAATATCCTCAAAAAATATGACCTTACTTCCTGTTACACACCATATAAAAAGTTGGCATCCCTTATCCGCTCTACCAAAGACCAACCACTTCCCCTAGACCTACCTGGTGTATACCAGGTCCCTTGCAGCTGCAAATTGTCCTACTTTGGCCAAACAGGCAGAACAATAAATATCTGATTTCAGAACACAAAGACTACATCCGGTTTCACCAGTACAGCCGCTCTGGACTGGCAGATCATGCCTTAGATACCCACCATAAAATTCGTTGGAAGAAAACAAAAATAATTCATCGCAGCAAGTTTAAATACGAAAGATTATTCAAAGAATCTTCAGCAGCTCTAAAAAACGTTCCTAACCTCAACAAATTTGGGTGCATGAAACTACCCCAAATTTGGGAGACTTACATTATGAGAACTTCAGCCCAACTGCCAAGACTACCAAATTAGCCTGCCAGAGGGCACCATTAGGACTTTAGGAACAATATTATTCCTATATATATATATAAACATTATCATTCATTTTGCTAAATAAAAGAAATGTATAAAAGTATATATTTTCCATACACATAACATGTAAAATGTTTTGTTATCTATATATATGAAATACAATTCCATATTTTGAAATATTATAAATTCTTACCAGGAATGACTGAAGTGTCCAATGGAGCCAATGCAAATGCTTCTGGTTGAATGAAACTTGAATCACGGACAGTTTCCATGTGGTGAAGATTCTGAATTAATTGTGCAGGTGATGGCTGTGGTGGTAAAAGAGGTAATGATGCTTGTGGTGGAAGGGGTGGAGGGGGTGGGGGTGGTGGCATTAATGGGGATGGTGTTAACTGGGAAGTAGGAGGAGGTGGAGGAGGCATTAATACAGATCCTCCTTCACTGATCAATGGATCTTCAGGGATATGATTTTGAATATTAGCTATAGATTCAGGACTAGAAGGCACTGAAAGGGCTCCAACAGATGCAGGACCTAAATCATCTAAAGATAGAAATTTTAAAAAATAAATTAAAAAAGTAATGGTGGAAATATTTATAACATTTGGGAAAGTTCAGGACTATTAAAATAAAAAAAAAAAAAAAAAAAAGGATAGCATACTATGTAATACCAAATCTTAAATACAAACTATTCTACAAAATAAGAAAATGAGTGTTATAAATATTTAGATGCAGATCACTGTGCCAGTCATGACGTAGCTACATCAATAGAAACATGGATGGATAGTGTCTAATGAAACTGCATTTGAATACTATTGAAATAACATAGATAATGGGCATAAAATATGCAATATATTTTCTCTATATAGCTGATTGGATGAATCTCAGATATAGGATGAGCTAATACCAGCTTCAAGGTTCATTTATTTAGGACCTTATTTGCCTTGGTTCTAAATCAATTGCCAGAGGAAGAAGGACCCATCTAGTGATGCTTACAGATATGTGCAATTATCAGTTAAATGTTGTTAAGCACCAAGTTAACTATGTAAATGCAGCCATGGGACCAAGTATATGATGTCAGTCGACTGTGTGCTGGCTGGTCTGCCTGTTTTGGAAGGTGAAAAACTTGAATTTTCAGAATGAAAATCCTGGCCAATCCCATTGCTGAGATATAGAACTTGCTAACTCATCATCATGTAAAAAACCTTAATAAAGGTTCCTCCTGCCCTAGATGATGTTCAAACATGGGTCTTTCCAACAGAAGTGCAACTGTCACAAAGTTCTCACACCTCTGGGATGAAGATGGTTCTTCTTATTCTTAAATGAGAAACTCCACAGAGACTGCAGACACATCAAGGGGAGAGGCTAAGCATTAACCAACACTCAACAAACCATATCTATCATACTTCACTTTGAACTCACCAACAACGCACTCACAACAAACTCTGGCAACCAATTCCACTCATTCATTGCCCTCTAAGGTAGAGGTTCTCAACCTGGCGGTATGGGAAGCTTGTCCAGAGGGTATGGTGAATAGCAGGTAAACAAGTATATTATGCTATTAATATATTCCAAAAATAGTTATGTTATCAACATTTCAGGCTATTCCATGTTGGTACTGTCTGTCAGCCACACCAGCAAACATTTCAGGTCTCTTTTCGGACATGGGCACAGTGAGGTTGCACAGACTTTTTTCTCACTGCAGGGTCTGATAACTCAAAATGCCCGGTTAAGATTCAAGATAGCTAGTGAAATTGCCAAATCAGTGCTCCCTCGAGGCTCGCCTCCGCAGTATCTGCACCTCCTGCGCATGCGCATGACGTACTGTATAGTACACACTCCAAGTGCTTCATTTCGACATGCTCACAGTACACACGTTTTAGTGATAAACATAGGTTAGCTAAATTACTTTTGCTGACTAAATTTTAATCTAATCGTAAGTAGCTTATAGTTTAATTTTAGCCTATTCTAAAAAAGAAAGGATAGATCAAGATTTAAATATATTAAAATAATATTTAATTTTTAGCTTATTTTTAAAATGAAAGGTTAGATCAAGATTTATATACAAAAAAAATATTATATTTGCAGACCCAAGGAATGACCATGCCAAAGAAACGTTACCAAGATTCATATGTGCAATATGGTTTTACTTTTGTGCTTGACAAAAAAAGTGTGCAAAAGCTGCAGTGCTTCATTTGCTCCAAGATATTCAGCAATGGCAGTATGAAGCCATCAAAATTGAGAGAGCATCTTTAGAATGTTCATTCCGAACATTCTAACGAGTCAAGAGTCCTCATTTAGAATAAAACGAGCACAATTTGGTAAGAATATCACACTTCATGACCATGGATTTATTACCCAGAAGAAGCCAGCACTGGAGGCCAGTTATCACGTCACATTGAGGGTCACCAAAGAAAAGAAACCACATTCAATTGTTGAGACATTAGTGAAGCCGTGTGCTATGGACATGGTCGAGTTGATGTGTGGTAAAGAAGCAAAAGAGAAAATTGCACAAATACCATTATCAAATAATACAATTTGTGATCGGATTCAAGAAATTTTAGAAGACATACGTGTACAGGTAGTGGAGAGGAAATCAAGAAAAGTCTGGCAAGAATTAGTTTACAGTTGGATGAATCAACTGATGTCTCTAACTGCACATAGCTTCTTGTTTTTACTAGATATATACATCAGAATGAAATAAAAGAGGAATTTCTTTTTTGTAAACCCTTGAAAGAAACAACAAAGGCAGTGGACATTATGAATTTCATGAATGATTTTTTTTTGATTCAAACGGCCTTTCATGGGAATTAGTAGAATCTATTTGTACTGACGGTTCTCCTGCTATGTTGGGGAAAAAATCAGGTTTCACAGCTTTAGTTAAAGAAATCAACCCAAATATTTTTACAAGCCATTGCATCCTTCACCAAAGCCATTTTGGATGTTGTTGTTCAAGTTGTGAATTTTATCAAAGCAAAAGCATTGAATATACCGTGTGTTTAAATCTTTGTGTGAAGAGGTTGGAGCAGATCATATCGTACTGCTGCTTCATACAGAAGTACGATGGTTATCCAGAGGAAACGTTTTAGGAAGGGTTTTTGAACTTAGAAATTTAATTGAAATTTTTTTAGTCAAAAAAGAATCTGCTTTTCCTTCATATTTCAAAGATCCAAACTTTGAGATTTCTCTGGCTTATCTTTCTGATGTATTTGGAATTCTTAATTCCGTGAACATTTCACTGCAAGGTACAGATGTCATTCTCGCAGAGGCTGAAGAAAAGATACAATCGTTTCAAGAAAAATTGACTCTCTGGGGAAGAAGGGTGAAGTTAGATAACTTTGCCAATTTCAAATCTCTTGATGAAATCACTTCAGATCTGGCATATGAACTAAAACAAGAAGTTTGTGATAGCATTATATTGCATTTAAAAACTTTGAAAGAGGCACTTGCAAGAATAATTCCTCCTGACTTTTCTTGATTGATTCTTTCTAAATCTTTCATTAGAAAGAATCTTAGAATTTAGAAAAAATCAGTGACAACGACCAGTGAAAGGTGAGCTAATTGATCTCCACAATAACAAGAAACTCTGAATTGAATTCCAATCAATGAAGTTACAAAATTTTTGGTGTACACTTGGAGAAACATATCCCATTATCACTAAACATGCTTACATGGCTATAATTCCATTTATAACAACTTATCTATGTGAATCAGGATTCTCAGTTCTGTTTTCAATCAAGTCCAAAACAAGAAACAAATGAGTGTGAACATGATATGCGGGTATCTATTTCAAAACTGTACCAAGAATAAAACTGTTGGCGGATAAGAAACAGAATCAAGAGTCTCACTAGTTGATTTTACTGCAGCTTAATAAAGATTTTACAATTTTATGATAATGTAATTGATTTATTTACTGAATAAAGCTTTTATGAAAACTTAATTACTGTTTATTTCTTATATTCTTTGAATCTGTATAGTAAATTTAAGAATTTATTTCTTATTATAATGAATAGGGGGTACTGGATAATTTACTAAAAGCCAAGTGGGGTACAGGGAGCAAAAAAGGTTGGGAACCCCTGCTCTAAGATAAAAAATTTAGTTCTCATATGCCTGCAAATTATACTCTTGCTTAATTTCCAGAGATGATAGCTAGTTCTCTCCCTATCCACACATTTTATACTGAATAATTTCTTCTATATATCCTATAAAACCTGGTAAGTAATTTGCAGATTTCTATCTATGATATTGCCCCTTTTCTGAGCATTCCACAGACCTGCTACCATTTTTAATGCTATCATTAGCCCATGCCATAACCTGTAGAGTAAGTATCTCATTCCTATCCACTTATTCCTGGATGTTTCTCTTCACCAATTCTACAATAACTTGACCATGACTCCTGATATATTGATTGTTCAATAATTTCCTACCTCAACTTTGAGCCACCTTTATGCAATAAAACAATTTTCCCTTCTTTCCACTCCATTGGGAGCCATCTAGAGCCAGGACTTAAACAATCTAGTCAAAGGCACTGCCAATTCCCTATCACAATCTCATCATATACAAGCTGATATACCATTTAATCCCACAACTAAATTTACAGTAACGTTTAATAATATCCTAAGCATCTCCAATTCATTACCTCTACTTCCACATCAACCCCTGTCACTCTTGTTACTGTAATATCTTAACTTGGATGAGATGATTTTGCAAGGTGATCACTCAGTAATTCAACTATTTCTTCTGCTTCAGTTACAACTCTACCATCAGCATTTGTCAAAATTATTTTACTGTAATCATTCTTTCTTTTGCTTGCCACATACTGAAAAAAGTTCTTTGGGATTACCTTGGGCTAGTGCAGCAAATCTCCTCTCATACTTTCATTTTGTGTTGTTTACCATGCTGGCCAGTGATTTGTACTGCTCATGTGCTTACTGATCACCTTTTCTTCCACAATTTTTTTCCTTTTTTGGTTCCCACTTAATGATGCTATTTGTCCATTTAACTCCCATTAGATTCTTCCTCCTGACTCTAGGTATGTAGTCTGCTATTATTTTCTTCAAATCCCTTTCCAATTTCTCATGCCCTATAAATATCCAACCATTGCAATATTTTATGCCATGGCACTGCCTGAGCAGTCTTTGGAGTTTGTTATAATTCCACATGTATCCCCTTTTTAACTAAAAATTCCACACAATTAGCTACCTGTCAGGACCACATAATGATGCTAACCAATCAGCAGTAATGCAGTCATCTTGATTACAGACAAATCCTCTGATGAAATTACTGTTATCTGGCACTCTCAAACAACTGGTACTTTTTATCACGTTATCCTCATAGTTGAACCCCCCCATAATAATTACTTGCCCTCTACTCACTGAACTGATTTCTGGATGAAAACCGTACACCTGCACTTCGCATCCCTCTGGCCTACAGAGAACCAATTGTATATTTTGTCCTATTGGCTTCTAGCTCACATCTTAAGTAATTATTCCTTGACAACTGCACAAATTACTTTTTTTTTTTTCTTTTGCCCATGTGTATTGTCCTCATAGATGAAACCCCCCCCATAATAATTAATTGCCCTCTACTCACTGAACTGATTTCTGTATGCAAACCATACACATTGTACTTTACTTCCCCTGGCCCTATAGGGAACCAAATGTATATTTTGTCCTATCACGACCTTCCCTTACCTCCAACTGAACTCTTACTGTTATTGGCTGGAGTTCATCAGCGATAACTCTCCATTCTATAGTATTTTCCCCCTGAAAACACTATACCCACAAACTATATTAATTTCCAAGAGCTATGGTTGCCGGCCTGGTTGGCTGAGTGCTTAGCATACTCATTCTCCAACTAACAGAATTTTATTGTGAGTTCGAATCCCACTGTGGGCATGGATGTTTATTATTGCCTTTAGGTGTGAGATGAATTTCATTGCCCAGTGTGAGAGACCACCGCCCTGCTTATTGAAGGGCTGAAGTAGAGTGAAAAAGTTTCATGTTTGGTCCCTAGAGTAAGGTTTTCAAACTATGTAAAAATAAATAAAAAATTACAACATATATATATATAATTTATAAAAATAGCAAAAAAAAAAAAAAAAAACACCTTAGCCCACCCATGGTACAAATATACTATAGGCTTATAATAACCTTTCGTGGGTGGGAACCGCAAACACAAAAAAAAAGTCTCACTAATATTGCAACAACTTTTTGCTTCCATCATGGTATACATAAAGTACAGTAATTCTAAATCAGTGGTGCTCAAGTTTATTTCCTGGTTGCCACAAAAATCCATGAGATTTAGCTGGTGGCTGCATAATTCCTTTTTTTTTTTTAATTAAGTTATAAATAATGACAGTTAGATGGTATTTATATACATATTATATAAAAAATAATAATAAAATTCCTAAAGTATTTGTAAAAACCATAGGTAATAATATGGAGTTATATAATTTAAGATTCTATCCTGAAGTCAAATGAAAAAAAGATATGTATTTCTGTGTTTTGTAGAACAATATCATGAAAAATTGTAATTACTGCAACACTTTGCTATTAAACTGCAAATATAAAAACAAATTTAAAAATATCAGATGGGTGGTCCAACACTGTTATATTAAGAAATGATAATGGAATATTTATTATAAATTATATGCATTATATAGTAATAAACCTTGTTTTTTAAGTTACAGAAAATCTAATGTGTAGTAATTAACATCTATAAACATGAATAAAAATGAAAATTTATTAAAATAAAACAGTACATGCAATGAAACCATATTACAATGAAAAAACATAATACTCCAAAACATATTTTCATTAAAATAAAATAGTAAATGAGACAAAATACTCAACAACTGAACATAATAATCCAAAACATATTTCTACCAAAAGCAACTATAACTACACGAGGGTGGTCTGAAAAGTTGTCAGCCTAACAATGATAAAACAAACTTATAATTTCAAAATTATTTTTATTTTTCAACATAATCTCCCTTAAGACTAAAACATTTATTCCAGTGACGCTCCAGCACCATTATCCCATCCCTGTAGTGGTTCTCATAAAAGCTGCAATCACCTCTTGATTCAAAGAAAAATGGTGACCAGCGAGGAAGAGTTTTAGTTTTGGGAAGAGATAGAAGTCAGAGGAAGCCAAATCTGGGGATTAGGGCAGATGTTCCAATAATTCATAGTGCAGATCCCTTAATTTTCCTATTGCCAAAACACCTTTATGGGAAGATGCATTGTGCTGATGAAAGATGATTTTTTTCTCCTGCAAACAGGGTCTTTTCTCATGTTTTTTGTCTAGTCTGGCTAAAAGATCGGAATAATATTCCCCAGTTATTGTTTTATCCTTTTCAAGATAATTAATAAACAAAATGCCTTCAGCATCCCAAAACATCGATGCCATGGCCTTTCCTACTGATGGAACCGATTTGGTCTTCTTTGACGTTGAAATAATCATTTCAAGGTTATTATTATAATTACAGCTATTTTGCCTGTTTCAGTTTAGGAGTGCCCCTGTTTAAATGTCATTGGCTATTTACTCACGGATTCTTAGGGCACTGTAGATGTAAATTTACCAAAAAGTATATGTAGCATAAAGAAGAGATATTTACACATACTTTTTCTGGGTGTTGTGGCTTTTCTTCTTTATGCGATGTCCGAAAACTACTGAGTGTGTGTGGGGGGAGCAGGCAATTTGGGAGAATTAAATTAGAAAAACCCGGGTTTTTTTTCCCAGTAATATATATATAAACATATATATTATATTACTATATTATATAGGGTGGGGGAAAGGTGAAAGGGTTGATTTTTTATATAGGGAGGGGGAAGGGGAAAGAGGGTTGATGGGGTGCGGTCCGTTTCGACTCTTCTCGGTCGTCATCTGAACACATTGGGAAAAAATGTTATCTTTTTATCTTTTTATTTTTATCTTTTTCCCAAGATCAGTCTTCCAAGGACAGTCTAATTTGGGATTTATATATAGTAAGTAAGTAATCGGTCAGAAGAGAAGTGCCATCTTGATTGTAAAAGGATGCCGAGTTTTTTAGAAGTTGAGGATACTATAAAAGTGATATGATTATGCCAGGAAAGGTTTGATGTAAGAGTCAGTCTGAGATGAGTGATTTGGTCTTGAGTTTTGAGCTAAGCATTATCAAGTGGAGAAGATCTGAGATCATCTTTTTTGTGGAAAAAAACAGCAAATCTGTGTTTTGGGAGCACTGAAGGTGACTAGGTTGTTTTAACCACAAAGATACTGCAGAGATCAATGTTCAGGGCATTATTACAAGATGATCTTGAAACATGAATGTTTGTGCAGTGCAAGGTTTGCCTTATGAGTTAGGATGAGTGGAGAGTGCTATCATCAGCAAAACTAATCAATGAGAGCAAGTTGTTTATATAAATCAGGAAGAGGGTTATTGAGATGACAGAGTCTTGAGAGACACCAGCATTAATAGGAAAATCTGAAGAGAGAACATCATCGACCATTACATGCAGGGATTGATCTGAGAGAAACTAGCAATCCAAATTGGCAATCCGATCTGCCTTATATAAGTCCCTTCATCCATCGAAATCACTCTACACATCCATCTATAAATTCCACATTTCTCCTGAATAACCAATGCATTGACTTGTTTGTAATGATGGTCCTCTTTCTCAACTAATTTCTACCACACCATGGCAAGAGAGGCACTATCATTACTCTCTCTCTCTCTCTCTTCTTTTTGCCATTTTCATTAACTCTTTCACATCTTCTCTCGTACCATTCTTGTCATCCTTCAAATTATTTTCATCTGTCAAAATAATCAATTCTTTCACTTTGAAACAAGGAAGCAATTTTGACATACTCTCATCAAGCACTCCTCTTATCATGGAATCACCATACTCAGACTCTTCTTACTTTTCCTCTCTAGCTGGAGCATTCCTTTCTCTTTTTTTTCTGTTCTTAGCTGTACCAGTCATGAGACATTTGTGCAATTATTATTATTATACCTCCATGGAGTCAAAAGACTCAACATGAGAGGTCTGCACTCTCAATATTAAAATTGCAAAAACACACACAAATTTGCACAAACACTAAGTGGAAAAGATTAGACTGAAAGCCTAAAGTAGAATCCTATAAGTACTATATATTAGTTCCTATCTATGATTAGTTCTCTGCTGTACAGCTATGCCAGGTAGCATGAGCATAACTTGTTAATACTTTACAAATTTCATTTATGTTATATTGAACATCTCACCCAATGTAGGAATAAGAGCAGCTATTAATTTTTAAAAAATATTATCATTGTATTAAGTACTACAGCTGTAACTAAAGATAATTATAATGATTTAGCTGGAATAATATATTCATTAACACATCCAATTATTATATGATTTAAATAAAACCAGAAATACAAAAGAAAATACTGTAGCATCAAGCAACTAAAGAAACACTTAAATAAGATAAAACAATTCATACATTTTTCTATCAGAACAGACACACTAAAGAAGGCAAATGACAAAATGTTTCTGATCACAGTGTGATTTTTCTTAACTGCTAAAGGAATTAAGGTAGCACTTTTAAGAAGTTTATAAGGATGCAGCAGAAACCTAGTGAGCATATACAATAAACTTCTGATAAGACAGATAGTGCAGATAACAAAAAGATTCTTGGATTCCCTCCATGTAATACTTCTGTTAATTACGTAAACAAAAATGTGTTGATCAAAGAATCTTTATATATATATATATATATATATATAAAGATGGTCTTGGTCTCTAGTGCACTAGAGACCAAACATATCACACTTCTGGACTACAAATAAGCAGAATGGTAGCCTTATACTGGGCAATAAAATTCCTCTGCCATTTACCACAGACATCCATGCAAAGAAACCACTCCTCACCCTCTTGCTCACAGTTTCATTCTGTAACTTCCAGGGATGGCCACTGTTTATCGCTCCTTCCTGTTGTTCAAATAAGCGAAAGAACTCCCCAGTGTCAACCCAGTAACCACCTCTCAACAGTTTAAAAGTCTCAATCATATCACCTCTACTTCTTCTATCCACCAAACTCTGCAGTCCACATTCCCTCAGCCGATCCTCATAATTAACACTATATAGTCCTGAAACCATCTTTGTTATTCGCCTTTGCACTCTTTCCACAGTTAATTTATTCCCTTCAAATCCTGGGGACCAAATCTGAGAACAATAGTCTAAGTGTGGTCTGATCACATGTCTTATACAACGGAATGATAACTCTATTGCAGTAATCCTCTGTCTGTGTTACCTTCACCACCTTTGCAATATGTCCCCTGAATTTCAGGTTTCTATCAATCATCAATCCCAGATCTCTTATCTCCCCTACTTCCTCCAGTAGATTATGCAGCATCATTTCATGTGTCCCAAAACCTCAAGACCTTACATTTTGCTGCATTAAACCAACACCCCCAGTCATTTGCCCATCTGTCTAGCTTATTCAAATCCTCTTGCAGGGCTACCACATCTGCACTATTACTAATAACCCTTCCCAGCTTCACATCATCTGCAGACAACTGAGTACCCCCCCCCCTGCAATCCACTGAAAATGTCATTGATATAAAGGTTAAACAATATAGGTCCCAGTATTGAGCCCTGTGGAACCACACTTGTAACCCTCTGCCTCCTCGAAACTGCCCTACCATACACAACTCTCTGATACCTATCAGACAGCCAATCCTGAATCCAGTTGACCAACCTGACATCCAAACCCATGTGCTACAACTTAAATATCAGTTTATCCTGTAGCACCTTGTCAAATGCCTTCGCTAAGTCCAAGAAAATGGCAGTATATACTTTTCAAAGCTTTATGGGATGACACAAAGAAATAATCAAAATGAAAAAAAAGAGAAGCCTATCATAAATGGTTAAGCAGTAAAAGATTAGAAGATGAAATAGAATATAAAAGAATAAGAGCCATAGCTAAAAAAAAAGTCACAAAAAGACAATTATGGAACAAATTTGTTTCTAATTTAGAACGTGATTTATATAAAATAAGACTCGATGTATATACAATTATGAAACATTGAAGTACAGATACTACAGAAAACATAAAACTAAACACCGATTTGAAATTAGAATTTCTAAATTTCTATACAAAATTGTGGATGGATAAATGTTTACCCATTATCTGTAAAAAAAGATAATGGGTAAACATTTAATGAAAATTATTATTATTATATATCCTCCACGGAGTCAAGAGACTCATTGTGAGAGGGCCGCCTTAAAAAACACAAAGTCTATTATACCACTCCTTGAACTCAATGACTGTTCTTGCTCTCACCACTCTATCAGGCAATGCATTCCACGGTTCAAACCACCTCACACAAAGAACTGCTCCTCACCCTATTACTCACAGCTTCCTTTCGTAACTTGCAGGAATGGCCCCTTGTCATTGCTCATTCCCAATATTCCACCAAGCGAAAGAACTCTCCAATGTCCACCCTGTAACTGCCTCTCAACACTTTAAAAGTCTCAATCATATCACTGTTCCTTCTTCTATTCACCAAACTCTGCAGTCCACATTCCCTCAGCCGATCCTCATAACTAACACTGTACAGTCCTGAAACCATCTTTGTTATAAGCCTCTGTACCCTTTCCACAGTTAATTTATCCACTTCAAATCCTGGGGACCAAATTTGAGAACAATAGTCTAAGTGTGGTCTGATCAGGGTCTTGTACAACGGAATGAAAACTCTTTTATCTTTGCAGCCAGCGTCCTTCCCAGTATTGCAGCAATCCTCTAGGTTACCTTCACCACCTTTGGAATATGCTCCCTTAATTTCAGTTTTCTATCAATCATCAATCCCAGATCTCTTGTCTCTCCTACTATCTCCAGTACAGCTCCTCCAATCAAGGATGCAGCATCCCATCGATGGATCCCAAACTTCAAGACTATACATTTTGCTGCATTAAACCGACACCCCTATTAATTTGCTCATCTGTCTAGTTTATTAAAATCCTCTTGCAGGGCTGCCATATCTGTACTACTACTCAGCTGATAACCCTTCCCAGCTTCACATCATCTGCAAACAACTGAATATCCCCTTGCAATCATTGACAATGGCATCGATATAAAGCTTGAACAATACAGGTCCCAGTACTGAGCCCTGTGGAACCCCACTTGCGACCTTCTGCTTCCTTGATATTGCCCCATCATACACAACTCTCTGATACCTATCAGACAGCCAATCCTGAATTCAGTTGACTAACCCGACATTTAAACCCATGTGCTGCTGCAACTTAAATATCAGCTTATCACGTGGCACTGTCAAATGCCTTTGCAAAAAAAAAAAAAAAAAAGGCAGTATATGTCTTTCCCTCATCAACTGCTCTTGTCACTTTATTATAAAAGGCAATTATATTACTAAAGCAAGAGTGCCCCTTAACAAATCCATGTTGATTCTCACAGATAATATTACCATCATCTGCCCAACACTGTATATAGTCCCTCACTAATTTCTCCAAGGCCTGAACAATTACTGATGACACACAAACTAGCCTATAATTAGACACTTCCAGTCTGCTACCACCCTTATACAATGGCACTATCTTACCTTCCTTCCATTCCTTGGGTACCTTTCCCGCAGCCAGACTTTTATTGAAGAGCCAGGTTAATGGAGCTGTCAGTTCTTTAGCATATTCTCTCAAAACCTGAGGTGAAATACCATCCAGTTCCACAGCTTTACTGACATCCAGAGTACTCAGTATTTGGAACACACTCTCCTCTTGCAACTATAAACATGCCCTATCCCTCTAGTATTAAAACCTTCTCCAGGATGAAATATTCCAATAAAGTGCTCACTGAACAACTCCACTATGTCCTCTGCATCATTCACTCTATTCCCATTTTTATCCCGCAATGTCATTCTTCCACAATCATTTCTCCTCCTACTGGCTAGTTAAAAAAATTCCCTATGATTTTCTTTGGATCTTAGTGTCAATCTCTTCTCATATTCCAGTTTTGCCTTCCTCACCATACTAGTCACTCACCTGGCCTGTGTCTTATATTCTTCATGCATCTGCTTTCCATCCCTCTCCTTATATCTCCTCCATAATCTCTTTTTCACCTGCAGTTCCTCTTTGATAATGTTTGTCATCCATTTTACATCAAATTATGTCTGCATCTTCACTCATGGAATAGAGCTTACTATCGCTGCTATCAAATATCCTTCACAATTTCCCAAGCACTAAATGATATCCTGGTCTTTCAATTCTGCCCTCCATGGAACTGCCCCAAGTTGATATCTAAGACATATGTTCCCATCTCTTTGATACTCTTGCATGTCTATTCATCTAGCAAGTCAAATCCACATAGTCTCTCTCCAACATGGAAGATGAATAGACATGCAGACATTTATTATCAGCTCTTCTGATGCTATGAACAAATCCAAAACTTTTGGACTTCTTGTTCCCTCTATTACATGTTACCTAAGACATTTGTCCCTCAAGAATTCTAGAAATTCCATTCCCTTATTACTAACATGCATTTTCCTCGTCCCAGCTTATACTGCTGTAGTTAAAATCTTCAATAACAATCATTCTTTTTGCATCTGCCAAGCTCAACTGCCTAAACATCTCCTGCTTCCCACCCTCTGAGCTCCTTGGTTTGTAGCAACACCCCATTAAATATCCTGTCTGATAAGGAAATAACTAAAGAAGAATTATAAATCAGCCTGAAAGAAACAAGGAATGGAAAATCCTGGAGAAGATAAGTTACGTTCAGAATTATATAAATATGTAGGAATAAGGTTCAATGAAAGACTGCTATTATTTTTAAATAAAATCTATTCAACTAGTAACCAACAACAGAATGGAAAAACCAATTGTGATCCCTATCTTTAAAAAAAAAAAGGGTAGTAGAGATGATCCTAAAAATTATAGAGGTATAAGTATACTAATTCCTGTTACAAAATATATAACAGAATTTTAAAAACAAACTACTAAAATATTCTGTAAACTTTATTTTAGAAGTACAGAATGGATTTAGAAAAGGATGATCATGTATAGACCAAGCCTTTTTGCTTAAAATTAACAATAAAGAAAAGAAGAGAATTTAGAAACACATATTACATTTATTGCCTTTGAAAAAGCATTTGACAAAGTTAAAAGAAGCATTTTATTTAACATATAAAAGAGACAAATATCAAATAATATTCTAAAACCTATCATGAGTGTATATGAAAATAATCAAATACAAATAAGATTAAATAATGAGCTATCATATACTAGAGAGATAAACCAAGGGGTCTGACAAGGATGTCCACTTTCAGCAACTCTTTTTAATATTTATCTAAATGATAAAATAATAAAATGGAATAAAAATTTCCATCAAGGTATTAAACTTTCTCCTACTGTGAACTTAAACGCTCCTTTTTGCCAATGACCAAATAATAATTACAAATTCTGGAGATAACTTACAGAAAGAAAGATATTTTAAATTTAAATGAAATAGCCAAAGATTATGAAATGATAATATCAACAGAAAAATCAAAAATGATGGCCTTTTAAAGGAAAAGATCCAATAAGAACTAAAATAGTAATAAATAACAAGATTTTAGAACAGGTGAATTCATTTAGCTACCTAGGATGTATGATTACATATGAAAATGAAAAAGATATAAACCTAAAAATTGCAAAATATTTAAAAATAACAGATATAATTAACCCTATATTTAAACCTAACCTAGTACAAAACAAACCAGACTAAAAGTATACAATACATTAGCCCTACCAGTCCTATTGTATGGAAGTGAAATCTGGACAAAAAACAAAAAGACAAACGAAGATTAGTAATAGCTGAAATGAAATTAATGAGAAAACTGCAAAGTATAGTCTATTCGATCACAAAAGAAATGAAGAAATTATGCAAGAATTAAACCAGGAATCATAGAAAAAAATTCTTAAATATAAACATAAATGGATAGAATACGTTGAGAGAATGAAAACAGAAAGATTACCAAAACAAGTATTAAATTACAAACCATTAGGAAAAAAGAAAACCAGGACATCCTCTTAAGAAATTCAATGATGACTTCTAAGGCAGAACAGGCCACTCTAGGCCTGTTCCATCATCCTTGATGATGATGATGATGATATATATATATATATATATTGGTAAGCAGATTGACTCTACTATACTACTGTTAGCAAAACACTGTTGAGGATTTTGACCAACCCCAGAGTTTACATCTCCTTAGCTTACATCACTTCTCTTGCCCATAAACAGGCAAGAATTTTGAAGAAGTTCAATATAAAAATGTGTTTCTCCACTCCACATAAACTCCGGTCAATTCTAAGCCACCCCAAAGAAAATCATCACCATCTTCAGTTTTCAGGTGTCTACAGAATCATATGTGATTGTGGGAAACCATATTATGGCCAAACTGAAAAGTCTATCTATCTACATCTCGAAGAACACCAGCGAAATCTCATACAATAGAACCAGAGCCAGCGTCCTCTCCAGCCACGTCTTGTTCTCAGTTAACTCCAATGATGAAGGCCACCAACATCAAATAGATTGGAATTCAACATCCAACATTCATAAATGTTACAATGAATTAGAATGTCGTATCCTGGAATCAAAAGAAATAATCCTTGACTCTTCCCACATGAACAGCAATCTCAGTTATAGTCTGTCAGACTCGCATAGCTCTGCTATTCGGTACTGATGAACTCGTGAAGTTATATGCTCGCATGTACTTAACAACAGAACTGTAGCTCAGACTTCAATTCAAACTTAACTGCAGTTTTTAATGCTCTGTTGTTGTAATGGTGCAATGTTTTTTTATGGTCTTTTATTTGCTTTTTATATTATCATAGCTGACGAAGTCGACGTTCCGATGAAACTAGTTGTGTGGTTATATTAAATTTACTTGTTTCTCTATTATCTCCGAATTAAGTCATTAAATAATATTTTATATATATATATATATATATATATATATATATAAAATAAATAAAAATAAATAAATACACTGGTTCAAGATAGAGATAATTTGAGATACACTTGAGTAAATTAATAAAACAAGAATATAATTTCTTATCAATCATAATATATTTTATAACCCAGTGGTAAAATTTTCCACAACTGTCTTGGATCTAAAATATATAATAATATTGTATATCATAAATTTAGTTTAATCCTTTATCCAAGTGTGTGCAAACAAAGTTTGCGCCTGAAAGTATCTTCAGGACTGGGGTAAAGTGGTACAACACCGGGCGACTCCTTGCAAAGGTGGAGCGAGATACCAACACTCCTATCTCAGTATCTCCCATAATGCAAAACACATCTCCTTGCAGATATGTATAATGTTATGCATTAAGGGAAGGGCCACTACCCAGACTAGTTTTGACCTTTATTGAGGTCTCTTCAATGGGAGCCAGGCCCAAGTGGAGATACCAAGCCTTGGTATCCATATGATCTTTCATAACCGATGTCTTCAGCATTGATCTCTTCATCATTCTCAAGTGCAGCAAAGATAATCTATTGAATTTCAATGTTATCGAAACACAAAATTGTTACTCACAAAACATCCTATATCACTCCCTATCAATTTTGATAATGTTATATTTCCAGTCAAGACGAGTTTTCTCTTCTGGGAATTTCACATCTAGCTTATTCTAACATAGACATATCGCATCCATAATCTCCTCGGCCTCCAAAAACACTTGGTATTCTTTTTTGTTCAAAGTGGTCCTTCTTTCGTGTGCAACTTTTAACACTTTATAAATCTGAAATCTGACCAACTTTAGTACATTGTTCTCGTATTTGGATGGCACACCAAAACCTCCATAAGAATTCTTCATGTATACAGAAGAGTGCAATATGCTTACTAGGTAGCTCCTCTCTCACTCAGTCCCTCTGGTCACTTTCTCACAAGCTATTTATTTCTGCATTATATTTTTTTAAAAGTAATTTATTGTTTTTTGTTTTTCTTCTGTGTGGCACCTACTGATGAAAGGCTATAAACCTATAGAACATTAACTTCCTATAGTACAGTGAGTGGGCTAATTATTTATTTATTTGTTGTTGTTGCACCCAAGCAGACATTGGTTGACAACCATACATGGTACAACTGCAAATGTATCAAATCAACTTGTCGTATTCTTCCTTCATTCCATCTACCTTTGTTCTTTGGAATAGCCTTTCCCATAATGTCCTTGCCAAAGAGTACATGCTCTAGCTATTTATGAAATTCATTAATAAAGTTTTTTTCCCCTCCATAACTACTTGTCCACACACACAGCACTGCTGCAGTGTTATATGTTTTGTGACCTCTCATAAGTGAGAGATTAAAAAAAAAAAAAAAAAAAAAGATTTCTACATGCTTTGAACAGTACCAAAATTGGTATAAAAAGAAATATCAACTGTATTAAAGAAGGAGGTAAGTGATGAATTTTTGCAAAACAGGAGTGAAATAGTGGTATGTTTTGCTTTTTCAGCTTGATTCCAATGGTTTCTATATGAGTATACATAATCTGGAACAAAGAAATAGGAATAAACAAAAGTTACTGAGTAGTGAATTGTAAAAGTTCATAAATGTCAGTTAAAATGCAGCAAATTCCATGAGTTTTTGAATAATGTCGAATGAAGAGAAAAAAATAAATTAGTATAGCAAACACTGCTATAACAAACTCACACAATATAAGACACTACTAAAAAGTCCTGACCAATCTCCATACAATTTTGCTACAGCATTTCACTATGGCAAACTAACTCCTGTAGCCCCTACAAGTTTACTATAATGAGAGACAACAGTATTATAACAACAGATGACAATATTTCATGACTAGTTTTCCATTACTAACTTACTTCCTAAATAGTCTATTTTTGACTCTTCTTACACATCATTGAAGAATATTAATAATGCTAACTTTATTTTCTGATATCTTTGTTTTTAATGTGGTTCTGCCACTGATGGCTATCTGTTCACTTCTCTATATTTCCTCAGAACTGTTATTCTTATAATCTCCAATCTTTGATCAAAAGTTTTATTTATAACTCAAATCTGGATCCATAAGTTCAAATTGGTTTGAATGATGTATTTATACTATAAACATGGTCTTTTGATTGACTTTTTCTCTTGTTTCATATAATTTTATTCGAATGGCTGTTTATAATCATAGTAGCCTTACTTATTCCATTACCATTTCCATATTTAATTTGTTATCTTCACTTAAAATTGTACCAAATTACTAAAACATGTGTGCTGATTTCCATACCATTGCACACATTAGTTATTTAATGTGGTTAAAGACTTGGAAATTTCTAGAAGATTTATTTAAGAGAGTAATTTCCTTTACATAGAGAAAAGAACTAATCTTAATACAACAATCCCTCGATTAATGCATCTAATGCATTCTTTAAAACAGGTGCATTAATCGAAAACGCACTAATCGAATATAATAACCTATGGGAAAATGTATAATTCGTTCCTCAGATTTCTTTTTTGACATACCCTTAATTTTGTTTATAAAAGAATTAGGGTATGTCTCAGGACCTAGTTAAAGGAAAACCATGAAGCTGAAAGACAATAAAACATATTTCAGAATACAAATTTATTATTATTCTTCTTAACAAAGAATTGAGCTAACGTAGTTTGGCGCACATTCTGTTTTTTTTCCTATACAACTGACGGTATGGCCCTATTGCCTCTTTTGCAAATTTTACTGGTTCTCTCTTCACAAGGGTCAGTCTCTAAGCATTGCTGCTTAAAAACATCGATTGTATGAAAACTATTTTGAAATTGTTTCTGTGAAATGATTAAATTTTCTTCATATCCTTCAGGATCTTCCTGCTGTGCATCTAAATTTAGCACGTCGGAATCGCTCAACTTCTCAAAATGAGATTTGATTAACTTAAATTCATTTGAAAAGCCTCTAAAATCATTTGCACAATGTGGAAGAATGTGCTTCCAAACAGCTCGCATATTACTAGCAGTAATTAGGCTAGAAAAGTCTTGGAAGGCAATCGCTTCCAAAAACAGGCTGGTCATCGACATTAAATATTCGTTGATCACAATAGTCCCCTTCTTACACAATTTTCTTCAAAATCTCTGGATATCTCCTTATTTGTACTTGCAGCTTTGCCTCTGATTAGAACATTATGTAAGCTATTTCTCTTTTTGAAACGCTCAAATCACCCAGCACTAACATGGAATTTTTCTTCTTTTCCATCATTGATAGCCCTTTCTTTCCAGGTTAAAAAGAGACAATGCTTTTGATTTAATAAGGCCACTGTTTAGCGGGATCCATTTTTCGTTACAATCTTCGATCCATGTAAAAAGAAGTCTCTCTAATTCAATCATTATAATACTTTGATTTTGAGTGCATGCATGATGAACTTGAAGCAGCCTTTACCTTTCTCTTTGTATTCAGCAGTTTTTACACATTTTACACATTAACACATTTTTGTGTTCTTGTCCTATCTTTGCTTTGAACTTGCCTTGTTCATTTTTCTTTATTATTTCAAGTTTTTCTTCCAATCAGATAACTTTTCGAATCATTTTCACGCTTCTATTTTTTGCTCACTAATTCTTTTACTCATGATTAAAGGTTAGGAAAATAATTTAAAATAAAAAAGAAAGGAAAACAATTGCACAAGATATGATCAGCAAAATGCTCTGTAAAGCAGATGATATAAATTTTGGGAGTAAATTTGGAACATAGTGTACATGGAAATAGTGTAGTATGCCATTAAAAAATAACTTTGTAAAATGTTCTTTCTTCACAAGGGATTCACAATCGATGTTTCTAAGCATTGCTGCTTAAAAACATCGATTGTATGAAAACTATTTTGAAATTGTTTCTGTGAAACCCCTTTGGGCTTGTCAGTGATTAAATTTTCTTCATATCCTTCAGGATCTTCCTGCTGTGCATCTAAATTTAGCAAGTCAGAATCACTCAACTTCTCAGAATGAGATTTAATTAACTTAGATTCATTTGAAAAGCCTCTAAAATCATTTGCACAATGTGGAAGAATGTGCTTCCAAACAGCTCGCATAATATTGCTAGCAGTAATTAGGCTAAAAAAGTCTTGGAAGGCAATCGCTTCCAAAAAAAGGCTGGTTTCATCGACATTAAATATTTGTTGATCACAATAGTCCCCTTCTTACACAATTTTCTTCAAAATTAAATCGGTAACTAATTTATTTAATCCTGGTGAGTGATTTTTTAAAATAGTTAGCCATAAAAAATGTATAGATCGAAAATTTTTAAAATCTGTAACATTTATTTTTAAGATGTATATAGGCGCACTAATTGAATTTGGGTATAAAAAAAAATGACACACTAATTGGGGACGCATTAATCGAGGGATTGCTGTATCTCCTATTTGAATATTACTTTCCTTAATAGTATAACCCATACAGATTCTAAATAACAGAAGAGGCATTTCACAACCCTGCCTTATACCTGATTTAACATGAAACTATCTTTCTATATATCATTCAGTCTGTATCAGGTTCCATTTACACCATGCAGATATGGTGTTTGAAACAGTTTTGCCATTGCATCTTACAGGATTTTTTTCTTGAGATCCACAAAACTGAAATAAACATCCTTATATAATTTAATAATTGTACTCTCATGCCATCTTGATAATTTGTTACAAGACAAAAATTTGGACTTGGTAACCCTTCCTCCTTCTCATCATCATCAATAACTGCTCCAAAAGAAACAGAGGACAGGTCAAATAGATCAAAGCTCTCCATTACTTTCCATCTTCACATATTCTTTCTTTAAACACTTGTTCAGCTCGAGTTTCTTTTCTTTTCATTAAATCTTCTGTATATGGTCTCTATAGCTTTTTCACAGTCCTTTTCTTGCCTTTTGCCATTAATTTAAATTTCATACATTCTTCTTGGTACTGTTTCTGAATTCATTCTCATTACATGTCCAAACCATTTCAACGTGGGAATTTGCATGCAGTTATTCAACAGTTTTATTCATTTATTTATTTACTTATTCAAAAGAATAACAGCAACAAAAGATATAACTTTTCACAAATGGACAACAAATTTGCAATGGACATTGAATCAGAGCTTAAGAAATGAAAAAGCATACCTCAGGAACAAAGCATTGAATCATATTGGACACCTAAAACAAACCACTGCAAAGTCTACAGCCAAAAACATTCCAATTAAAAAGAAGAATGATAGTCCATGGATTACAAAAGAAACCCTAGAACTAATTAAAAAAAGGAAACAAATTAAAACAACAGATTAGCAAAACCCAAATTACCTGAACCTGAATAAAGCTTAAGAAATATTGTCAAAAAGATAAAAATAGCTATATCCAAAACATCTGTAAAGAAATAGAAAGACACTCCAACTCTAATGAAACAACAGATTCAAACCAAAACTTAATATAATTGCAGAGGAAAATGGCAAGATCTTAAATGACACTAGTCACATAGCTAGAAGATGGAAAAGAGTATTGAGCCAAGCTTTACAAGGACCCAGCTATTCAACAAGAAGATGACGGAGCTGTGGAAAACATGGAAATGAAACTGGAGAGCCTCAAAAGTGAAGTAGAACAAGCAATCAAAAAATTAAGGATTAACAAAGTCCCAGGTCTTGATTCAATACTGGCTGAAATGCAAAAACATTGGAAAGAATGCAGTCAACTGGATACATGATTTATGCAACAAAATCTGGAGGATGGCCGAATGACTAGACTAATTCCATCATTATTCCAATCTAAAAAAAAGGCTAGCACAACAAATGTGAAAACTACTGCACCATTATCCTTATCTCACATACTAACAAGATTTTAGTACACATTATTAAGGAAAGATTACAAAGTTTTATAGACCATCAGATCTCAAAAGAACAAGCAGGATTCAGTAAGTCTATGCCTTTGCTTTATAGATTACTCCAAGGCCTTTGACTGTATGAGGAGGGATATTTTTATAGGATTTCATGCAAGAATCAAGAATACCAAATCATCTAGTAACCCTCACAAAGAACTTATATCAAGGAAATCAAGCAACAGTAAGAATTGAAAACTCAGTGTCCCCTGCATTCCAATTTGAAAAAGGATCAAGACAAGGATGCATACTCTCACCATTACTATTCAACCTTTACGGTGAAACTATAATGAAAAGATCTCTAGTAAAGTGGAATGGAGACATTAAATTAGGTGGTCAAACAAATATTAACCTATGATAGGCAGATGACACAGTGATAATAGCAACAAACAAACAGGAATTAAAATCCATCCTAAATCAATTAGAATGGGAAAGTTTAAGCTATGGTTTACGAAGGTGGAATGCTGCAGGGATGGCCTCATGTGGGGAGAGTGGCTTGAGAAAAGAAGGGGAGGTGCACATTTACCCAGGTGGTGTATGAGGGGAGTAATAATGGCTATAAGAATATTGGCAATACACTGCTTTTTCTTTATACAAATACTAGGAACATTAGGAATAAAAGGAATATGTTTGAGACACTGATTGACTCAGTCTCGCCAAAGGTTGTTGGTATATCGGTGACACCTGGTTAACTGAAGAGGATGTTCTAACAGTGATAGAAATTGAAGGATATAGCATAGATTGGCAGGATAGGGAAAGTAAATTTGGTGGTGGAGTGTTACTCATGAAACACTAATAGCTTTGAGAGTATATGGTGTGAGATGGATGTTTATAGGACAAGATATTTAGTGGGATGCTGCTATAGACCAGATATGGTTGGTCATGAGCAGGAAATGTTTAAGCAAATTAGTTTGGCAAATGCAAAGCAAGTGATCATTATAGGAGACTTCAACTATAGTGATATAAACTGTGCAAAGGGGCATGCAGAAATGAGGAAACTGGATTTTTGGATTTCTTGAGGGACAACTGTCTTAGGCAGCATGTGGTTTGAGGGAATATGAGGATCAAGAGTTAAGGATGTGGTCACAGCATCACTGGATCCGATTGTGAATGAGATGACATACATGCTCCCTGCTGGAGGATAAATAGCCATGTGGAGGTATCAAAACAGAAGGAAGTTAAGTGAAGAAGATAAAGCAAATTGGAGTCAACTGAATGATAAAAGGAATAAAAGGGGAATTTGAGAAGAAAAAGAGATTATGGATGGCATATAAAGAAAGAGGTGGAGAACAGTTGTATGAGGAATATAATATAAGGCTCAGGCTAAAAAAGTGATTAGTATTGTAAAGAGAGAAAAATTAGAATATGCGTGGAGACTGGCACTGCAGAGGATTATACCAAGCTGTTTTTTTTTTCTATATGGCAAGCAGGGGAAAATATTATAGTAGATGCATTATCTTGCTGGATGGAAATGGGAATCGGGTGACCAAATCAGATAATATAGTAGAGATATTCACTGATCACGTTATTAGAATGCTCCATCCTCACTGGTACTACAGGTTCTATTCCTAGGAAGATGAGTGATGAAGCATTTGATATTCTGAATACTGAGTACACTAAATGTCAATAAGGTAGAAAGGGAGACTAGATGGAATTTCACCACGTATTTTAAGGCAATGTGCTATGGAACTGATTGTGCCATTAACTTGCATGTTTAATGAAAGTCTTCCAATGGGGCAGGTTTCTGGAGAGTGGAAAGAGGATAAGACAGTACCACTGCATAAGGGTGGTGATAGAATGAAGGTATCAAACTATAGGCCTGTTTGTATTTCTTCTGTAGTTGTTAAGATTTTGGAGAAATTGGTAAGAACTCATATACAGAATTGGGCAGATGAGGATAATATAATTTATGCAGGCTAGCATGGATTTGTTAAAGGGCACTCTTTTTTTTAGTAATCTGGGTATCTTTTACTATAAAGTAACAAGAGCAGTGGATGAAGGTAAGGTATACCCTGTCATTTTTTTTTATTTTTCCAAGGCTCTGACAGGGTGCCCCATCATATTGATTTGGATATTAGGTTAGTGGATTGGATTGGTGATTGGCTCTCTGACAGATATCAGAGTTGTATATGGGGGGAGCAGCATCAGGATGTAAGAAGGTTACAAGTGGAGTTCCACAGGATTCAGTCCTGGGACAACTGCTGTTCAATCTTTATGTATGGGATATGAATGATATTGTCACAGGACTATGTTCAGTTCTTTGCAGATGATGTGAAGTTTGGGAGGGTTATTAGTAATAGTTAGGGGATACATCTTACCTAGGCCTGGGAGACAAAGGAGGGGAGATGGAAATTTTCTAGGATCTCAAAAAATATTTGCATGTATTGTGTGAAGACTAGCATTCACATTTTGTGTAAGCCTACACAGCTTTACATATTGTAATTCATCATAATATTATCTAGGGTTGGGAAATGTAGAGAAATAATGAATAATATTATTTACTTTCATCATCTAAGGATTAAGTGTGACATAATCCTTAAATGGATAAGTGGGGTCATATTTAATCCATCACTTTTCCCATTTTTTATATCACTATGGCAACTGCATCAGTACTATTTTATTAGAGAGTCTTAAACATTGTCACATATGGGACTAATGTACTAGATTTGATACAATTTTGACAACTAAAGTACAGAAATAGTCATAATACAATTTAATAGTACCAAATCTTGGGTTCAAATTCTACTGAAAAAATATAATTCTAATTTGCTCCCTCCAAACCATAGGAACAGCAAATGGTTTCGACACTTTCAGCCACTTCAGAAGATTTCTAGCACATGTACTGCAGCATATGTGTGAGGCCTAGACCCTTGTCCTGTTCCCCAATCTTATATCTGAAATAAAGCTGATACACCTTTTTCACTAACATCGTGATGGCCTTTTTCTGGCTTGCAAACATCGCTTCCCTGTTAATGTAACAAAAGTTATTTGCACCATTAGCACAAGTATGAGGCATCACTACTGCTGGATTTATACTGCAGGGATTGCTTGTGTAATACTTATTACACAGGAGTAAATGGGAGTGTAGTCCAGGAAGTCGCACAAACACTTGCTCACCCTACAAGACTTCACTTTATACTAATGATTGAAAGATCTTACGACAGCAATATCATGACTCAACTTCATTGCATCAACCAATGTTGCAATAGCTCGGGGGGGGGGGTATGATTTGCTGATGCGATATGTTGTAATCAGGAAATTGAAATATAGCATTGCCAAATGCTACCTATGTATGCAATGTGGATTGAGTCTTTCCTAAACAAGAACCAATCAAATTATTTTATTATCATTTCGTGTTCAGCACATCAAAATTAACAAAAAATCACTATTTTTATTTCAGAGACGAACTGCATTTTGTCCAGTGTTCTCATAAAGTATATAACATTTTGATCTTATTGTCTTTTTTTTTTTTTTAAGATATTATTATGGGCAACTCCAAAGAGTCAGACTCATCGAGGATATAAAAGTATAAATTATGAATCATCTCTCCAAAATGTGTTCTCACAAATCAGGAGCTCAGAAAAGTAAAGACAAGAAAGAACAAAAAGAAAATGAAGGGGAAAAAAAGGTCATCAAACGCTCTTTCAATGTGGATTAAATCCAGCTTCAAAAATTTTTTTAACTGAACTCACCTACAGAATTGTGTAAGAAGAAACTGTTGGAAACCTCATCCCCAAACAAGTAACAGCTGATTTGGGTAATTGTGCACAGTAATTTGATAAAAGAGCAGATTCAATAAATGGAAATGGATAACAGAAAGAAACAGACATATAAATGCATGTGGAAGTGAATTTTGAAGATGAGAGGAGTAATCATAATATAGGCCTTGGCATTGGATGTATCACAACCGAGTTTCCATCTCAAAAGGAAATAGAAAAGTATGATATGAATACTCACATCCATCTGCCTAAAACATTCCTAACAGACATCGGCAAACAAGTTTTCCAAGAAAGCATACTGAATCAAAGCACTAATAGAGAACCAAGTACGAGGCAGTAGTGATGCCTCATACTTGTGTTAATGGTGCATATAACTTTTGTTACATTAACAGGGAAGTGACATTTGCAAGCCAGAAAAAGGCCATCACTATGTTAGTGAAAAATGCATATCAGCTTTATTTCAGATATAAGAGCAGGGAACAGGACAAGGTCTGGGCCCCACACACATATGCTAGTACATGTGCTAGAAATCTTCTGAAGTGGCTGAAAGGCAGTAAAGTGTCAAAACTGTTTGCTGTTCCTAGCTTGTCTGGAGTCAACAGAAATCGATTTTGGCACAAGATAGTCAAGAGTAGCACTTGACTTGTCTTGTGTATCAGCAACCAGTGCAGACTTGTGTATCTAAGTCTGCACTGGTTGCTGAAGGTTGGAATTATAATGAGAAGTGGGTGAAAACTTTCCTACAGGATCCCAGAAACATGAAAAAGGTAATAGTCACAGAGAATGTTACCTAGATTGGCAAGAACTAGAAAGGTGCCTGTTGTCTGGGATAGGAGTTGACATTATCTTAGAAGTGTAAATCAAAACTGAAACTGTGAAATGGTACAACCTTTTAAAGCACATCATCGATGTTGTACTCTTCTTAGTACAATGTGTTCTAGCATTTACTGGTTCCACCCATCAAATTGGTGATTCAAACAATGGAAACTTTTTAGGATTCACTTTTCACTGGTCTCCAGATGAGACCTGATCCTTCAGGAACATGTGCTAAGTGTAGAGGAGTCACAGAAAAGGAGTAAGTGGCTTTAAGTTCATCATCTGTCCTCTCACTCAAAAAAGGAATTTAATACAGAATGCTTGAATCTTGTGAAATAACAGATTTTGCTTGAGAGGCAATGAGGCAATCTGCAAAGTACTTTGCAGTAATAATAGATTCCACACTATATTTTTCCCATATTGAACAAACAACATTTCTTTCATGTATCAATTTCATGTTGTCTTGTCTTAAACCTTGTCTACATCCAACGACTGTAGACAAGGTTTAAGACCACCTGGAATAATGGCCAAATCAGTTTTCACATCCGAAAGTTGTTTTCCTATTTCAGGTCTGAGTGTCTGCAGAAATTATCCCACACAAGGAGAGCAGGCGTCGAAATAAACCTCACCTCAGTCACCACTTTACCCTCACACAATCCAAGATCGAGTAGAAGTCAATGCTCTCATTCCTATATTTCCTCCACTGGTTGCTTCCATCTATGCACATGATTGGTGTGGTATTAATAAATGATCGCACAACTCAACAACGAAGACAAGCCAACGATTGTTGAGTTGAAATGCTGATTCTCTTTATCCGAATTCCAAAATATCTGAAACTGCCATAATAATATTCACTATCTATTTCTTAAAGTTTTAAACTTTATGTGAAATTTTTTAATTTCTTTTTTTTAAAAAGTAAAATCGGGGTGCAAGTTATACTCGAATAAATACAGTATTCAAGTCCTCCTGTAAGGCCATAACATCTGCTTGGGCTCCTCATTGCTCTTCCCAATTTTGAATCATCTGCAAATAGTTGCCTATCACCAGTTAAAACCATCCCACTATCATTAACATACAAATTGACAACAATGGTCACAATACAGACCCCTGTGGCACACAACGAGCGACTTTTCACTTTCAACATACTGCACCCCATATACAACTTTCAGATACTCATTAAACTTCTAATCCCATCTATTTCAATTTATTTAACAGCATGCTGTGTGGAAGCCTACCAAACAATTTTGCAAAATCTAAGTATATCACTTTCTATGCATTTCCCTCGTACAATACTTATCACATATATTATTGTTATAGTACAAAAGCAAGTTGGTAAAAGTTAATGATCTCCCTTTAACAAACCCAGCTGACAACCACAGAGCATACTGCTGTTATCGATCAATTTCTGTATCCTAATTCTCACTAATCTCTCCATATACCTTAACCACAACATTTAGATTGTGGTTAAGGTATGCCAGTACCTTAGCTAGGCCAATCTTCATATATTTAGATTGGCCTATAATTTGTTGCCAGACCTTTATCACCACCTTTATGCAGTGGAAAAATTTTACCTTCTTCCCACTCTCTTGGGAGCTGAGCTGTTTTAAGACTTGATAAACAGGCATTTCAATGCTACTACCAACTCCCTGGAATATGTCCTTAAGAGTCATGGGTGAGATATGTCATCAAATCCTATTGGCTTATTGACA
Organism: Typopeltis vanoorti; assembly: GCF_054136105.1. Lineage (NCBI taxonomy): Eukaryota > Metazoa > Arthropoda > Arachnida > Uropygi > Thelyphonidae > Typopeltis > Typopeltis vanoorti. The sequence goes on from NC_143569.1 coordinate 13,186,675, forward strand.
TCAAACTTATTTATTTCCTTATATACTTCCTACTCGCTCACATGCCACTTTCTCCATTTTCTGTATTTTATTACAGGCAAGACTGAATAGATTCAAAGATAATGAAATAAAAATAAATACAGAAATGTCTGAAAAACAATCTATAAATCAAGGTGTAAGACAGGGATGCCTTCGATTTCCAACTTTTTAATATTTATATCAATGAAATACTAATACAGTGGAACACATTAAATAAACCAGGTATAGAAATTTTAAGGAATAATAAAATAAATATGTTATTATTTGCAGCTGATCAGGTAATAATATCACATAAGAAAGACAATTTCCAAAAAGCAATATATATAATTTATACATTATAACAAAACAGTTTAGAATGAAAATATCTACTGATAAAATTAAAAAAACTTCTGACAAACTCCAGTCAGAAGTAAAACAGTTATCGATTAAACTAAATTTATTATAAAACAGTTATCGATGATGATGATATTCAGCCTGTATCTTTTCCAATGCTGGGTGAAGACCTCTCTCATTGCAGTAGAGTTGGGTCTACTTCTTCCATGGTGACCAACTCCATATTGTGAAAGTGTATACATAAAAAATATTTGTATGAATGATTGCATGAAGGTGAAAGACAATAACTAACATCAATGCTCTAAGTGGGATTTGAACCCGTAGTCTTTTGGCTGGCAAGTGGATATGCAAACCACTCAGCCAACTAGGCTCAGTGGTTTGCAATACACTGTTTATAATAATTAAATAGTTATTAATAAATAATTAATTCTAAATAAATATATAACAAATATAATAAATAAATATGTAAATAAATAAGTTATTGATAATAAAATAATAGAACAGATAAATGAATGATCAATAAATGAACAGATCAAATTAAAAACTTCAAAATGTTAACAGGTTATAGGCCTAATTTACTCAGAAAGACTAAACAAATATAAACAAAATTGGATAGAACATGTAAACCAAATGGCCAGTATCTGATATCCTAAAGAATTAATAAAATGTAAACCGAATGGGAAGAGAAGACTGGGTAGACCTCAAAAGAGGGTACTAAATAATTATACTAAATATGATACCAGAATAGATTATAAGGTCTAAATCAGTATTTAGTATTATGATGATGACAATACTTCAACAATAAATTTATTCTTGTTTAAGTTAAGGGATACTACATTCCATATCGTTTCTTAGCTGAATAAGAAACTCAAAGAGTTTCATGCCAAATATAGTAGAAATTATATAAAGTTCGGCGATTCCAAGCGTAAGCAAATATACCTGGATACTGCAGCAACTGACCCTTAAGGTAGTGCAAGCTGAGGCAACTCATGTCAAAGGTGGAGCAAGCTCCGAAAACTATTCTTGACATTTACCCATAATGTGAACTTAGCTCCTAGGAGCTGTATTACTGTTCTACATTATGAGAGAAGGTCATTACCCAGACCGGTTTCGGAGTGAGTAGGTAGACCTAGTTAAAACATCAGTGAGTAGGTAGACCTAGTTAAAATATCAAGTTTGTAGCGAACAGAACTTACAACCCTTCTATGAGTATTGCTGAGAGGTGTCCTAATAAATTATTAGATATATGAAAAGCCAAAGGTTTCAATTCGGCGACATATGACTTGTTTAAGTTAAGGGATATTACATCCCATATTGTTTCTTAGCCGAATAAGAAACTCAAAGAGTTTCATGCCGAATATAGAAGCTATGAACTTAATTAAAAAGATATGTGAGGGAAATATCAAGAATAATGATCGGAGTTTGCTCCACCTTTGACATGAGTTGCCTCAGCTTGCACTACCTTGAGGGTCAGTTGCTGCAGTATCCAGGTATTTACTTACGCTTGGAATCGCTGAACTTTATATAGTTTCTACTATATTTGGCATGAAACTCTTTGAGTTTCTTATTCGGCTAAGAAATGATATGGGATGTAATATCCCTTAACTTAAACAAGTCATATGTCGCCAAATTGAAGCCTTTGGCTCTTCATATAACTAATAATTTATTAGGACACCTCTTGGCAATACTCATAGAAGGGTTGTAAGTTCTGTTCGCTACAAACTTGATATTTTAACTAGGTCTACCTACTCACTGATGAGACCTCAATAAAGGTTGCAACCGGTCTGGGTAATGACCTTCTCTCATAATGTAGAACAGTAATACAGCTCCTAGGGGCTAAGTTCACATTATGGGTAAATATCAAGAATAGTTTTCGGAGCTTGCTCCACCTTTGACATGAGTTGCCTCAGCTTGCACGACCTTAAGGGTCAGTTGCTGCAGTATGCAGGTATTTGCTTACGCTTGGAATCGCCGAACTTTATATAGTTTCTACTATATTTGGCATGAAACTCTTTGAGTTTCTTATTCGGCTAAGAAATGATATGAGATGTTATATTCCTTAACTTAAACAAGTCATATGTCGCTGAATTGACGCCTTTGGCTCTTCATATATCTAAAAATTTATTCTTAATAAACTATGTACTGTATACTTAATTATCTGTTGTTATTCTAAAAACATAATCACAGTATTAAGTAAAAATATCAGGAAATATATTTTGATTTTTTTTCACATCCTTTTAATTTTCAATTTTTTCCTGCAAGCACAGAATCTGTACCAGCTATTAGTGTTTTATAAAAAATGTACCGCTGAGACCTGTTACATGGTTGCCAGTATAGTCATTTTATAATTCACTTAATGTAAGAAATCCACTTATTCCTCAATACAATATTTCAACTCATTAACATTCACCAAGTCAAAATATAGGAGCTCACTTACTAATAAAAATATGTAAAACCACCTGCAACTAATATGCACAAGCTATGAACTTAATTAAAAAAATATGTGAAGGAAATGTCACTTCTTCACTGACTGAGAATTGTCCAACCAGACATTTAACAATCAAGGTTAGTGGCTCTTTACTTGATTTACAGGATATCATTATTCATGTCATTCCATTCTAGAACTTGGGTATTAACAAATTTTCCAATACCTTAACCACACCATACTGCAAGAGCTCAGATTGGTAGGTATTACAGCATTACTTGTGGTGGTGGTAGTGATTATTATTATCATTATTATTATTATTATTATCCAGGAGTCCATGGAGTCAAATGACTCATTGTGGGAGGTCGTTTTTAGGAAACACAAAGTTTATCATACCACGCTTTGAACCCACTGACTGTTCCTGCTCCAACCAGGCAATGCATTCCAAGGTTCAACCACCCTCCATGCAAAGAAACCACTCCTCACCCTCTTGCACACAGCCTCCTTTCGTAACTTCCAGGGATTCCCACCATTCCACCAAGTGAAAGAACTCTCCAATGTTTACCCTGTAACTGCCTCTCAACAGTTTAAAAGTCTCGATCATATCAGCTCTCCTCCTTCTATCCACCAAACTCTGCAGCAGTCCACATTCCCTCAGTCAATCCTCATAACTCATATTGTACAGTCTTGAAACCATCTTTGTTATCCGTCTCTGTACCCTTTCCACAGTCAATTTATCCCCTTCAAATCCTGGGGACCAAATCTGAGAACAATAGTCTAAGTGTGGTCTGATCAGGATCTTATACAACAGAATGATAACTCTTTTATCTCTGCAGGTCAGCATCTTTCTCAGTATTGCTGCAATCCCTCTGAGTTACCCTCACCACCTTTGCAATATGCTCCCTGAATTTCAGTTTTCTCCCCAGATCTTGTCTCCCCTACCTCCTCCAGTACAGCTCCTCCAATCGAGTATGCATCCTCCCATCGATGGATCCCAAACTTAAAGACTTTAAAATTTGCTGCATTGAACCAACACCACCATTCATTTGCCCATCTGTCTAGTTTATTCAAATCCTCTTGCAGGGCTGCCAACATCAGCACTATTACTGATAACCCTTCCCAGATTCACATCATCTGCAAACAACTGAATGTCCCTTTGCAATTCATTGACAATATCATTGATATAAAGGTTGAACAATACAGGTTCCAGTACTGTGATACAATTCTACAGAAAAGGTCCTAAAAATCTAAGTGAAAAATCTTTCTTCCTTGTCACAAATTTAAATCTATCAGCACTTTGTTTGAAAACATAAATGCAGTACCAATGAAGTCCTGATCTTAATTTAAATGAACATTTGTGACCCAAAAGAAAATTGCAGAGATCATTTCTGTGGATGCATTAAAATATTCTGTATGAGAATGCCAGAGTATTTATTATTTATTAGACAGTATATTCTGATTGGGTCCACGTGTATAGCTGAGTGGCTAAACGCTTTGCAACCATATGCCTGGGAAAGGAGTGTCCTGGGTTTTCAATTCCCATCACTGAAGTGAGAAGCTTAGGATCTTTCTCAGACATAGCCGGTCTTGGGCGTGGACTGCAGGTTTTTTCTCTCCAGTTTATCTGGGGTTTTTCATCCCATAAGTAGGTAAACCAGCATTGAGAACATAATGCCTCTACAGACATAGGATACACCGGGAGGCATACGGCCAACCACCTTATCCTTGTATAACAGCTGCGGTTATAAGGAAAAAGAAACCCTCGACACTGTAAAGGTAAAAGAGGGAAAGATTAAGAAAGAAAGAAATATTCCAAATTGGTATATTCAATCTATAGAGCACACTTTGTATTTAAGGCCACAAATGGGCCTATACCAGAGAAATTCAGACATATGACTCGGTATATGCACATATTAAAAATCTGCATATACCGAGCCATCTGAATTTCTCTTTGAATTCCATTGCTTTCTGGAATGCAGCACATGTGATAAGTTTTTTGAACTAATGAAAGTTCAAGCTACATAAACAAATTATGGGGGGAAAAAACCTGTAAAGTATGTCATAATACATATTCAATTTATCATATTTTTTGATAGATAACGCGTCCCTAATGTATAACACGCACCCCCCCCCAACATTTTCATCACTCCTTTTGCTGTATAGATAACATGCATGCGCCAACTAGCGGTAGAGTTAGGAAGTACAAACACAGGATGAAGGAATTCTTTAAAAGCAAGTGCTTTGCTAGTAGCAGTGGTCAATTTTTTTAATTCAAAATTTTAGTTTTCACATTACTGGGGAGCACTGTGACATTACTACGACTTCTTTGTGTGACCCGAAAGATAACTTGAGTGGGCTGCATCATTCTCTTGTAACTAGTTGCATCAACAATTGAAAGGTAGGTGTACATTTTTTGTATTTTATGAAGTTACATTATTCCGTACACCCTGTTTTAAAATATTTCATAAAGTAAATCATTATTTGTTTATATTTTGTTATTAGATCTGAATTACTCATGGAAGACAGAAGTACTTCTCAGAGAAAATCCTACACAGTGCAGTTCAAGCTTGAAGTGGTAGAAGGTAGCAAAGGAAAAAGGGAATCGTGAAGCTGGTAGTTTGTTCAGTGTTGGAGAAAGTAGTATTCGTGAATGGCAAAAGACTGAAACAGTCCTGAGGTTCCTGTAAGTTTTGACATGCCTAGTTCTAGCACTGTGAATCTGAAGGGAGCAAAAGAGGTTTCAGTTGCTACAACAGGGCACGAAAGGTCTAACTTTACTGTGATTCTCTGCGAAACTGCAGATGGTTCAAAACTGCCACTGATCGTGATTTTCAAAAGAAAGACTGTTCCAAAAGGTTGTGATTCCAAAGATGTTATTGTCACTGCTAATGATAAAGTTTGGATAAATTCCGAGGTTATGAAATTTTGGTTGGAAAATGTGTGGCGAAAGAAAAAAATGGCATTTTTCAACCCGAAATCTTCGTTAGTGTTGGATTCGTGTAGGGCACACCAGAAAAAGTTAAAACAATTGTAAGTATTCCAAATTGGCCATCATTCCATGTGGTTTAACAAAAAAAACTCCAACCCCTTGATCTTGCAGTAAATAAACCATTCAAAGACAATTTGCAGGCTAAGTGGGATGAATATAACAAAACAGGGCAGATGAAAAAAATGTCATATAAAGATATATTTACATTTAATTGTAGAAAGTTGGGATGCCATAAGTGAAAACTGTGTTAGAAATGGTTTCATCAAAGCACAACTAATGATAAAGTTTGGATAAATTCCGAGGTTGTCACTGCTAATGATAAAGTTTGGATAAATTCCGAGGTTATGAAATTTTGGTTGGAGAATGTGTGGCGAAAGAAAAAAATGGCATTTTTCAACCCGAAATCTTCGTTAGTGTTGGATTCGTGTAGGGCACACCAGAAGAAGTTAAAATAATTGTAAGTATTCCAAATTGGCCATCATTCCATGTGGTTTAACAAAAAAAACTCCAACCCCTTGATCTTGCAGTAAATAAACCATTCAAAGACAATTTGCAGGCTAGGTGGGATGAATATAACAAAACAGGGCAGATGAAAAAAATGTCATATAAAGATATATTTACGTTTAATTGTAGAAAGTTGGGATGCCATAAGTGAAAACTGTGTTAGAAATGGTTTCATCAAAGCACAACGGAATGCAGTGGTGTCTGGTGACAATGATTATGAAGCTGAAGAAATACCAAACGAAATTTTTAACACAACTGATTCTTTCAATAATGTTCACTAAATATTAAGTAACACTTCTACCTTAGTTTTGTTATTACATTAGATTTACCTCTCATATCTTTCAAATGTATACTGCACATGTTCATTTTTAACAAATTTAGACTTTTTTGTACAGATAATGCGGCCTTTATCTATCAAAAAAACGGTATATGTATATATATATATATATATATGTGTGTGTGTGTATATATACATATATATAAATATATATATATAACCATAATCATCTTCAGACAGGATATCTTCTCTTGTGTCACATTCCTCATGAAGTGATTGCTCTTGATGTTGTAATTGTTGCTGCTGTTGTAGTAGCTGCTGATGATCATTAACATGTTCTTCATCTTGAATGTGTTCACTGGTTATTTCAGATACTTCATGTAGCTGTTCTGCTGAACTGCTGTCTATGGCAACATGGCTTAATGGTGCATCATCAAAAAGTCCTGTTGCTTCAAACAATGTCCTTCCTTCTCCTTCATCTCCTCCTCCTCCTTCTCCACTATCTAAAAAAAAAGCATAAGATAACTGATTACCACAGCAAAATTCTTAAAAGAGGACAGAGATTAAAGAAATGTTAATATAGAATATATTGGGCAAGACAAGAGGACAATTATCTCCACTTGAGAATATAAAAATAAAAATAACAGCACTTTTTGTGCATAATGAATAATTTAAATTATATCATCATTAGAATAATATTTTATGTTAAATGGCTGATATATAATGACATTAATATAGGACAGGGGTGGCCAAGCCACAACTTGTAATCAATACGCAGCTCTTTTACATATGTGTGGCTCGCAGAAATATGTTGGCTGAGCTCCTTTTTGCATCACAATTAATATAACAGATAATTAAAAAAAATTTTAAGCTTCATAATTATTTAATGGGTATAAAATGAGAGTCCATGGGATTAAAACATAAGTTTAATGTTTATGGTTAGTAAATATATTTAAGAATTTAAATGGTAATTTTAATGCTAGATTTAAGTCAGGGATTAAAGACATTTTGGATCGGCAAGGATCGCAGAGGAACTGTGGTTGAGAATCAGTAATTGTATAAGCTGGTGCTGACAATGATAGTTTTAGTGGGCATGGCTTGTGATCGTGTGTGTGGGGGGGGCTGTGTTGTAGGCAGTGAAATTAGTGAAGTCTTAATGTGATATTATCTGTGGAAATACTAGTGGGGGATGGTGGGCAGTAGATAGTGTTGGTGTAGGTGATGTGGTTCATTGTAGTTGGTGGATTGAGTGGTGGAGAGCTGTAGAGTAGGTGCCCTCCCTCGATGAGTACTTGGACTCCTTGGAGGTGTCACATAATATTTTTTTTTTTTTGCTAAAAAATTTTAATTTAAGTTTATAATACCATATTCTAGTCTCCTTCAGAGTACTCTCCATGTGAGTCAATGCACTTGTCCCAATGCTTTTTTACACTGCTGGAAACAGTTGGAATACTGTTTATGGCCTCCAGCAACTTTTCTTTCACTCCAACCAGATCAACGAATCGCTACCCTTTCATGGTTTTCTTTATTGTGGGAATAAAAAAAGTCACATGCAGAGAGAGAGAGAGAGAGAGAGAGAGAGAGAGAGAGAGAGAGAGAGAGATCGGGTGAGTAAGGAGTGGGAACAACTGTCATGTTGTTTTTCATCAAGAACTTTTGGACAGATAAGGTCATGTGGGCTGGGGTATTGTCGTGGTGCAGCAACAAATCTCCACTTCACATTTCTGGCCATTTTCATCGCACACTATCATGCAGTCTTCTCAAAATGTTGAGATAAAAATGTTGGTTCATTGTCTGTCCAGGAGGAACAAATGGAATTGTGCACAAAGAATTTGCACACAATTCCATTCACATAAAAAAAACAAATCAACCTTGTCTTGACATTTGATTGAACTTGATATGCCTTCTTGGATCTTGGTGAATTTGCACGTTTCCATTGGCTTGATGCATGTTTTGCTTCTGGATCATAACCATAGCCAAAACTTATCTCTGGTCACAACTTCTGTTCTGAAAGAAAGTTCTGAACATTAGGAATTGCTTCCTCAAATCGTGGCAAACATTCACGCGATTTTTTTTTTTGATCCTCTGTGAACAAATGAGGTACAAATTTAGCGGACACACATTTCAAAACATGCGTCCACTAAATTTGTTCAAATCTTTTATTAATATTCACTGGAATGAAGTTCATGACAAATTTGTTGCTTCAGAAACTTGCTTAATGGTCTTTTGAAGATCTTCACTGATTGCCTGGCAAACCTACAGCATCCTTAAAGGCTTGCCAAAGCATAACAATAATTTCAGGTGTAGTTTTACCCAAAAGGAAACAAAATTTCACACACACTTTCTGTTCCTTGTAGTCAGCCATCACAAAATCATCAAACTTGTTTGAAAGCACCAACAAAAAGCAGCCAAAACAATGAACTAGTTCACACAGGACGTCAATCGCCAGATTGGTGCAGAAAACTTCACACTCACAATGCCTAGCAGCATCACCCGTAACTAGAAAATGCGTGCGCACCAAGTTCAGATTCCAGTTATTTTGGTCATCCCCTCGTATATTGTCATTCACTTACAATTTAAGTGTTGTTCTTATCATGTTAATCTCTTTTCAACTGTACTGACAATGGCTATGAAACCTAGCCAGACATTCTACAAGTATTAAATAATTTTTTCCTAGCATATGTGTCATTCTGTGTCTTTATAATTTTATTAAGAAAAGGATAATAAACCATCTGGCAGTCATAGAACTACTGGCTAGAAAATGAGAGATGTTCCTTCAAATTGTCAATATGAACTGTATGATGAGATTTGGTATTAAAAAAAAAATGATTAAACCTAAAAAAAAAAAAAAGCTAGACTAGTTTGTCTGACAACAGGTACATTTTATCAAGAGCATGCTTATTTTATATAAGAGTAAATAGCTAAAGATATAAAACATATCACAGTAAACAAGACAAGAACACAATAGGTGGAAAGTGAAACAAACAATGAACATATGAAAGCAGGTGTACATTGATGTTGTCCCATTGTACAATGTGATGCATATCATAGTCAAACTATGTAAATGTGAGATTTTACAAGAATGAAGACCAAATTTGGTGTCCAGCACCAAACAAACAAACAAAAAAAAAATACAATCCATTCCTCCTGCACAACTCAAACATCATAAACACTGCAAGAGCAAAACTTCTACGTCAACTTATATACATAAAAATATAAAAATCCACAACTAAGTAGCAAAAAACTTATCTGAATCTGGAATATCCTTGCACAAGCCTGCCAGCAAACCACCACCACCACCTGGTATTCCAAAAACTGTGATATATGCATTCATAATGGAAATTTTCCCATTTTTAACCCACCTTTGGCAAGTCAAAGCTGCATAGTCATTCTTCAACCCCCTCCCCGCCCGCTGGAGGCAATGTTACTACTTTGGTTATACATAGATCTGATCCTAATGAAATCTATCACTCTGAAACCCAAAGTGACATTTACCACATGCTGTTTCAAATAAGTTTTCTCTTAGTATGTGATAAATTCCACTTCTTATCATTTCTGGTCTTTTCTCCTTCCAATCTATTTCTCCATAGTTGAAGCCACCCCATGATAATCACTCAACCCTATACTCATCACATTAATTTGCTGATGCATATCTTACACATCTTCACTTATCCTCTTTGCCTTCAGCAGTAACAAGCTGTATACTGCATCCAGTTGACTTCTATCTTGTACTAAGTTGGCTCAAAATGAACTGCCTTCCATAACTCTGTCTTCTTGATAATCTCCTACTCTTTTTGTCTATCATCAGCAGTACTCCTTCCACATCATATTTTCTCTTTCTCTCTGTCCTCCTTGTAATAGAGACATTAGTCAGACTTGGTTGACAATAAATGAACAGGATATGGTAATTGGGAGACATCTATAGTCAGAAATGGCTATCAAAAGGGTGAAAAGAAGAAAGAAAAGATGTTGTAAATATTGCACCAACAAGTGCAAAGATGTCACTTGTTGGTGCAATATCTAGCAATGTTGCACCAGCAAGTGACAAAATTTCCTTCCTCTTATTCTGATGCTTCTGGACTTAATATACACAAACTACAGTATCATTTTGAGCCCACTACTTTTATACTTTGTACTAATTATCTCATTTAATTTCGTTACCTGCGAGAATGGATCCGCATTTTTTTGTTCACTCTCTCTCTCGACTCATTGGTGCCTGCATACACACACAAACCCACCTACCCGCAACTTCATCGGTATCCCTGATTTGCACTTGACACTCTTAGTGAACAATGCTTTCAACACCTAACTCCAATTCCATTTAAGTGCCATCCATCAACCTTATATAAGTTCCTCCATCAATCAAATTCAGTCCACAAGTCAAAAAAATTCACTCCATTCCTCCTGTACAACCTATACATTGCAATCATGGACTTTCTCTCAACTTGCCTCTATCATACCATGGCAGCAGAAATATAATCTTTACATTCTCCCTCTTCTTTTTTTGCTTCTTTCAATAACTATTTCATATCTTCTCTCAATAAATACCTTCTTATTTCTTCCTGTCAACGTGTTCTATAACATCTAAGTGATCCCTAAACTTTTTTGGACACTTTTGCAATATTCTCTCTAAAACATCAACTCCAATTCACAGTCACTTCTAAATTCTACTATCATCAATTCTCTTATGTTGTTGTAGTACAGCACAAAACACATTCCTGCCATGAACATATTAACAACTGTCCTCCCCAGCTTTGTATTACCATCAATAACATTAAAATACAAATTAAACAGGCATACCTCCAGGCCAGAGACTTCCAGCACTTCACTGGCTACCTGCATTCTTCTGGATTCTACTCTGGCATATACTAATCTTTAATGTCTATTCCCCAGCTTCACACCCATCCACATTTGCTCCAATTTACATAATGGGTATCTTGCAGTATCATGTTAAATGCTTCTTACAAAAGTCAACAGTATCATGGTGAAGCCATTTCCTTTATTTAACTTGACTCTCACTTTATTAAAGAAGATATGTAAATTACATATCTTCTTTAATAAAGTTGATTAAAGATAGAATTCAGGAATTGATAGATTCCTGAATTCTATCTTTAATCAACTTTTCAATATCTTAATGACCACTCCTGAGCTAATTCTTCTTTTCTTTAGCAATAACCATTTGGAAAGAACCTGTAAGGCAAGGCAGATCAAATCTCTCCATTTCTTTCTATCCTCCCAAATTCTTCCTTTAGCATTTTCCACATACAAAGTGATCACTCAATAACTCAACTATGTCTTCTGCTTCTCTTACCTTGTTACCATCCATAATCATCCTTCCTTTAATTTGCCACATAAGGTAGGAACTGTTTGGGATTTACTTCAATTTTCTTAGCTAATATGCTTTCATAATTTGATTTTGTCTTCCTTAACATGCTGGTCTGTGCTTCGTACTAATCATGAGCCTGTTGATCACTTTTGTATTCCTTCTTCAATATTCTCTCTTTCTCTCATAGCTCCTGGTTTTCCTTAAACTACTTTCCTTTAACATTCTCCTGATTACAATGCTTAACATATTTTTCATGGCAGGGCACTGCTCCAAAATAATAGAAATGCAATGGTTTCATCCATTTGGAATGTATGTTGATGTAAGTAATGAAAGCCAGTTTGAAAACTGAAAGTAGGCCACAATAATTTACACAAAATGAATTAAATAATCTAGTAAGTGACTGAGATTTAATCCATGAATTCATGTGATCCAGGAACTTTATTATCTTAATACATATGGTCTAAGAACAAATTCATACCAGATCACTACACTACATTCACTGATGTAGTGATCCTAAGGTTTTTAGCTTATACCTTGATCATCATGTTAGTTCAAAAAATTGACAATGCAGACTAAATAATAACTAAAAATTTCAAGTAGTTTAACTAAATGAAAGGTAGTTTGATACAACCATACTTGTTTAGGTTGGGATAGTTGGTCACAGCTGCAGTAGATTTGAGGAAAAGCCTCTCAAATTTGTACCAGGTACAACCAATATCTATATATCAGAACAACAGGACTACATCTGATTCCACCACTATGGCCTCTCAGGATTAGCAGACTACATCCTGGATGCCCGGAGCATGGTCTGCTAATCTGCTGTAGCTCTAACCAACTAAAGACTTTAAGCCAGAAGTATCTCTCCTGTTCTAGTTTTGTTACTGAAGTGTACCACCAATGTATATGTCTGTGATACCATTGTATTAATCCCTAAAGATGAATTTAACTTTGTCAAAATGTAGGAAGTAATAATTAAAATTTCTAGTTATTATTTAGTCTATGTTGTCAACTTCACTAATGTAGTGCAGCAATATTTCTGAATGTTTCAAACAGGTCGCTCACTAACTCATCCAAAATTTCTTTCCAGCTTTTGTTCATTCTAGTCACTTAAAGAGACATATGAAATTCTTAAGCTTCTCCTTGAAAAATTGAAACATAAAGAATAGGCATAGTTAATTTGTGGAGATTTGAATATTCTCTGAACAAACTTTTAGGAACAGAAATTTGATTACATAAAAATGCCATTCAAAAGAATTATAAAACCGAAGGAAAATTCACGTAAAAAGCTTTCTTAACATAGAATTTTCACCTAAGTATTATAGGCATTGTCAGTACAAGATCACAGAATGGTAAATCACAATTAAACATTATTAGGCAATTTTAAAAAGAACCACCTAAGTAGCTAATGTAATATATATATATATATATATATATGGGGTGCTTAAGGGTCAAAGCTGTATAACTGAGAGGAGACCTCCACATACCCTTTAAAGGAATGCGGAGAACCAACTAGGGCTTCTGACCTAATGTCCAATCCTCACCTTCTCGTGGTGCACCCTGTTGGGTATCTACTTGGATACTGAACGAAAGAGGATGGGCTGGCAATTTGGGATTTAGCCGACCAAATTGTATTCGTATTGGTTAAACCAAAATAAAAAATGATGGTACAACATGACAAAATTTCATGCCGGCTGGGGCGTCGCCTGGTTAAACAAGGCTCCCGTTGTTTTTGCCAGGGAACCTGGGCAAACAGCGAAAAGTCAGCTACTGGAACAAATCTGAAAACAAACCCCAACTCAACATCACCAGAGTTAAAGATCGGTACTATCAACGTAAGAAGCCTGAATGGCAAAGAAATGGGGCTAGGTGAGGAATTAGATAAGTACCAGATCGACATAATAGGGGTGACTGAAACAAAAAAGACCAAAACTGGTGAGATGTTTCTGAGCAATAAATACAAAATGTTATATTCAGGCAATGACAATCAAGGAAAACAAGGAGTAGCCATAGTATTCAACACAAAATACGAGGCTAATCTTCTTGAATGGCAGTCAGTCTCAAGTAGAGTAATGTTGGAAAATATGAGAATGGGGAACTGGACAATGAGACTAATTTGTGCCTATGGTCCCACAGAAGGTTCTACTAAGGTAGAAGTGGAGGAATTTTTTGATGCTTTAGAAAAAGCAACTGACACAATGAAAAAAGGAAAAGTTGGTCCTTGTTGGGGATCTAAATAGCAGAGTAGGAAATGATTGTGAGACATACAAAAATATTTTGGGAAAATTTGGAGAAAAGAGCAAAGCTAATAATAATGGCAAATATCTGTTGGATTTCTGCTCAGGACATGGACTGGTTATTACTAACACCATGTTCCAACATAAAAATGTGCACAAATTCACATGGAGAGAAGAGACTAGGAATAAGAAAAGTCTCATTGACTATGTTATTGTTGATAGTGATGTTTTCTCCCTGGTGCAGGACACCAGAGTGTACAGAGGATTTGAAATTGGAAGTGATCACTATTTAGTCTTGAGCAGGATAAAATTGAATTTCATATTGAAAATAATAACAAGTAAGAAAGTTTTAAAGCGAATAAAAGTTGAGCAGCTCTCTGATGTGAACTGTAGACTAAAATACAGAAAGATTATTGAAAAGAAAATGAAAGAGTTTGAGAATAGGAATCAAACCTTGGAGATTCAGTGGCAAATTCTGAAGAAAACATTGATTGATTCTGCCAGAGAGGCATGTGGTGAGGTTGTGTGCAAGGATAAAAATAATCAGAACTCCCTGGTGGACACAGGAAGTTAAAGAGGCAGTGAAGGAAAAGAAGAAAGCAAATCAAAAGTTCCTGGCAAATAAGTCAGCTTTTACTCTTACAGAATACAGAGACAAATGTAAGAAAGCTAAACAGTGTGTAAAACTAGCTAAAAAAAGTCATGGGAGGACTTTGGCAAGAATATAGAAAATAAATATCAAGAAGGTGGCAAAATATTCTGGAGGTTGTTGAAGAAGCTTAGGAATGGAGGAAAGAGTGCTGTAAAAGGAGTGACAGATGATAAAGGTGACACAAAAACAGGAGAAAAAGATATCCTTGAAGTATGGAGTAATTACTTTGAAAAACTGCTAAATGAAACAAGCAGTGATAATAGCACAGTGATAAAAAACACTGACCAGGCATGCAGTCAGGAATACATATCCATACTTGAAGTAGAAAAAGCTATCAAAGGCTTGAAATGTGGAAAGGCAGCAGGAGTAGATGATATTCGACCAGAAATGCTGAAGTATGGTGGTATAAAAGTCTTACAGTGGCTGCACTGCATAGTTCAGAAAGCCTGGACAGAGGGACAAATTCCCGATGATTGGAGTAGAGCTCTCATAGTACCCATATATAAAAAGGGAAATAAAACTGAATGTGGGAATTACAGAGGTATTTCCCTACTTAGTGTTCCTGGCAAGATCTATGCAAGTATACTTGAGAAACGGTTGAGAAGAATTGTGGAAGAAAAGCTTGGTGAAGAACAAGCTGGATGATTCAGGCCAAATAGAGGCTGTCAGGATCAGATCTTCACTTTACGACAAATAGTCGAGAAAGCATGGGAATATAACAAAGATTTGTATTTAAGTTTTGTCGATTTGGAAAAGGCATATGACAAGGTGCCAAGAGAGAGAAGCTATTCAATACGCTGCAGTTATATGGTGTCAATGGGGCATTATATCAAGCAATACGTAGTCTTTATTTGAGTTGTAAGTCAGCAGTTAGAATTGAAGGAAGTACAGGAAGACAGTTTAATGTTAAATCTGGTGTGAGACAAGGATGTAAATTATCCCCTCTGTTATTCAATAACTATATGGATCACATTATGAAGGAAAGTGGTATTAAACCTGATATCAAAATTGGAGATGTTAATGTCAGCTCTTTGCTTTAGGCGGATGATGTTATACTGCTAAATAAATCCACTACAAGTCTGCAAGATTCTCTGACTAAATTGAATAGCTGTTGTAATAGATATGGTATGAAGGTCAGCAATAAAAAGACAAAGACAATGAAAATAGGCAGAATCATTGAAAATGTCAACTGTGTTGTGAATGGAGAACCTGTGGAACAAGTAAAATATTTCAGCTACTTAGGCACGATTTTTACTGAAGATGGTAAATTAAATATAGAAATAGACAACAGAATCAGCAAAGCTGATATGGTGGGAAGTCAATTGAATAAATTCATATGGAATAAGAGAAATTAGTCAGAACACTAAATTAGCTGTATACAAGACAGTGTTCAAACCAGTTTTAACTTATGGATCTGAGAGCTGGGTGAGAAGTAAAACACTTGACCAAAGACTAGAGACTGCAGATATGAGAGTCCTGAGAAAGATTAGAGGCGTGAACAGATGGCATCAATGACAATATCATATTAAAAATGAGGATATTAGGAAAGAACTTGACATTGTCAGCATCCAGGAATGCGTTAGCAGTGCTAATCTCAGATGGTATGGTCACTTAAATAGAATGGGAGAGGAAAGATTACCAAAACAAGTGTTCTCTGCCAGGTTGGCAGGAAAACGACCCAGAGGAAGACCACGATATAGGTGGATTGATACGGTACAAAGTGCCTTAGATGTTAGAAAAATAATATCTGATAATGTTGCGGTCTTGACAAGTAACAGACTGATTTGGAGGAAAATTGTAGATGGGAAGTTAGTAATAATGTAATTTTTTCATGTAGTACTGTCATATCCTGTACACCCCTTGAGGGTACATGGCAGGAATTTGATGATGATGATGATGATATATATATATATATATATATATATATTTATTTATTTATTTATTTTTGAAACAGATTTAATGACTATAAGACAAAAGATAAAAAATAGAAACAATATTTTAATTTAAATAAATTGCACAACTAGTTTCATCTTTTTATATTGCTTTATTTATACAAAATAAAGTTAGGTAAGATTAGCTGATTTAAAAAGTACTATTGCCAACGAAAGAGACAGATGTAGACCACTGGATGTGCTTAAGTTTGGACAGTGAAGTAAAGTTTCACACGTTTCTTTATAAAACCATTCTATGAGGAAATAACTTTTATGAAGAACCTGTCTTGTTCCAATGAACAACATGTTTAGTGTCAATAGCCTACTCTGTAAGTCCAGACTGTTCAGGCTCATGGCATTTAATATGAGACTTTTAAAATCAGTTAATCTTTCATGACTTTATTTTCTCTCAATATATATATATATATATATATATATATATATTTAAATAAGTTAGGATATCATTGACCTTTTTTAGTTATCTTACAATAACTACTTAGTTGGACATTTTGTTTTTATAATTTCTGTTAATATTTAATTAGCATTCTGTGATCTTGTACTGATGATGCCTATGACATTTAGGCAAACATTCTACATTAATAAACCTTTTTAAGTTAGTTTTCCTCCGGTTTCATAATTCTTTTCAATATGCCAACTTATGATATGTCATTACTGAAACAAATAAAAATGGCATGTTTTCTTTGTAAATAAAAAGTAGAACTAATATTTAGTACTTAGTTAAAAAAAAAAAAAAATAGACAATTGCCAAGGAGAGAAATCTGCATTCCATACTGTCATACACGATGCTCTTCAAGCCATTACTTAAACTCATTTACCCTCTACAGCACACTTTTGGGTAATGCATTCCACCCAGCAACCATCTGCCAAGCAAAAAGTTACTCACCTATTTCTTTATGTGTTTGCTATCCTCTACCACCAACTTACACAGATGGTCTCTTCTCTACATACAAAAAATCTCTTTTGCATTAATCTGATATACTCTTCACACCTAATTTATAGGTCTCGATTACATAACCCAGTGGTCGCCAAAGGGGTCGATATGACATTGTTAGGGGTTGATTCGGGTTCAGGGGTCAATTGGGGGTCGACAGAAAAATATAAGACATCATTGTATGGGTAATATTTAATTTGGTTAACTTGGATTACCTCCATGACAAAAGACATGGAGGTAATGACAACGCAATTAAGAGTGAATCGTGGAATTAGTACCTCCATCTTACAGGTCCATGAATAGGATCTGAGGATCTGATAGTTACTGAGGCCAATCAAATAGGCCAAACTGACGTATTTACCAATAAACGGATGTTGGTGGTTTCTGCTGGCCAGCGCAGTGGGAGCAAGATTGCAACACATGCGTGGTTCTTATTTACTGATACTTACAAGTATTCGATCCCAGTCTCATTTTTGCGCATCAACATACTAGTGAGCGTTAATGTTCTAAAATTCATCAACATACATATTATAATTCAATCGTTATTCATTCATGAACTAAACTTCTCTATGTTGAAGAGTTGAGCAGCGCTGGTAGTAATACCAGTGATATTAATACCAGTAGTTTATTAATATCACTACTAATATTAATATTAGTAGTTTATTACTATTACTACTACTATTACTATCACTAGTAATACTGGTGATATTACTAGTGATAGTAATAGTAGTAGTAATAGTAATATAATAATATATACTATATTATACATACAATAATACAATACACTGTAACTATAAAATAAACAATCTAAAAACTCACATAAGCATCTTTTTTTGCTTGTCCTATTATAATTACATAATAGTAAAATATAGGGGGTCGATAACGTCAAGAAACTCTTGAAGGAGTCGACGGGCAAATAACTTTGGCAACGCTTGACATAACCTCTGTTCTTCTCCCTCCTATGCACAAAATTTGGCAGAATTTCTGCAGTATGTCTTCATATCCAACATTCTGGAGACCCAAGAGCCACTATACTCTTCTTTTGGCCCCCCCCTTCAAAATATTGTCATGTAAATAAATTAGGTATAAGCACACTCTGTATGTGACCTGATCATGGTCTTTGATAGTGACTATAACTTCTTTACTTCTACATATCAAGATCCTTCATATGATTGTAATATTCTGTTGTGTTTTATTCAAAAGTTTCAATTTGTAGGTCATGTTATTATTTAGGAAGGTGGAATCTAGAGGCTACTGAAAAAACTTAGAAATGGAGTAAAGAGAGTACTATAAAAAGTATCAAAAATGTTAAAGGTGACAAAAAAATGGAAGATAAAGATATCCTAATTGCATGGAGTAATTACTTTGAAAGACTGTTAAATGAAACAAGCAGTGACAGAACCATACCAGAATATTTTCAAGAGGAATGAAAAGAGGAGTACATATCAATATTTCAGGTAGAAAGCTATCAAAAACTTGAAAATTGGAAAGGCAGCTACAGTAGATGATATTGGACTAGAAATGGTTAAGTATGGAGGTATAAAATAAAAGTTTTGCACAATTCAGAGGGCCTGGTGAGAAAGTCTAATTTAATAAAGTCTAATTCTAGGTCCCATCTATAAAAAGCTGAATGTGAGAATTACAGAGGAATTTAATAAAATTAGTTTAATCCTTTATCCAAGTGTGAGCAAACAAAGTTTGCGCCTGAAAGTATCTTCAGGACTGGTGTAAGGTGGTACAACACCAGGGCAACTCGTTGCAAAGGTGGAGCATCTTCAGGACTGGTGTAAGGTGGTACAACACTAGGGCAACTCGTTGCAAAGGTGGAGCAAGCTACCAACACTCCTATCTTATTATCTCCTATAATGCAAAACACATCTCCTTGCGGATATGTCTAATGTTATGCATTAAGGGAAGGGCCACTACCCAGACTAGTTTTGACCTTTATTGAGGTCTCTTCAGTGGGAGCCAGGCCCAAGTGGAGATACCAGGCAGAAGCATTAGCAGGTCATCTCTACCTATAGGAGTTGCCAAATGGTGTGCCACCCTTTTTTAATAAATTACTCTGGATTTAGAGAAAGATGTTGAAAGTTTATTTTTCACTTGGTTAGAGTATAATAAAATTAGTTTAATCCTTTATCCAAGTGTGAGCAAACAAAGTTTGCGCCTGAAAGTATCTTCAGGACTGGGGTAAGGTGGTACAACACTAGGGCAACTCGTTGAAAAGGTGGAGCAAGCTCCCGCAAGGAGATGTGTTTTGCATTATAGGAGATACTAAGATAGGAGTGTTGGTAGCTTGCTCCACCTTTGCAACGAGTTTCCCTGGTGTTGTACCACCTTACCCCAGTCCTGAAGATACTTTCAGGTGCAAACTTTGTTTGCTCACACTCAGATAAAGGATTAAACTAATTTTATTATTATTATACTCTAACCAAGTGAAAAATAAACTTTCTATAGAGGAATTTCTCTACTAAGTGTCACAGGTAATACTTGAAAAGATGTTGAGAACAGTTGTGGAAGAGAAACTTGGAGAAGAACAAGCTGGGTTTTCAAGCCAAATAGAGGTTGTAAGGATCAGATTTTCACTTTACAAAAAATAGTTGAGAAATCAAGGGAATATGACAAGGATCTGTACTTAAGTTTTATAGCTATGGAAAAGGCATATGACAAGGTGACCAGAGAAAAGCTTTTCAAAACACTACAATTATATGGGGTAAATGGAACATTATACATAGCAATACATAGCCTATAATTAAATTGTAAGTCAGCAGTCAGAATTAAGGAAATACAGGAAGATGATTTGATATAAAATCAAAGGTATGACAAGGATGTAGATTGTCTCCACTCTTATTCATCATCTATATGGATCACATTCTGAAAGAAAATGATATTCAGCCTGACATGAGAACTGGAGATGTCAAACTCAGCTCTTGGCTTTATGCATATGATGTACTTCTAAACACTTGCAAGTCTCCAGAATCCTCTAACTAAATTGAATAGCAGCTGTTGCAAATATGCATGAAAATCAGCAATAAAAAGACCAAAACTATGAAAATAGGCAGGACCATACAGCACTTCAGCTGCATTCTGAATGGAGATCCTATAGAACAAGTAAAATATTTCAGCTATTTAGGCACAGTCTTCAGTGAAGATGGCAGGTTAAATCTGGAAATAGACAACAGAATAAACAAAGCTGGTATGGTGGGTAACCAGCTGAATAAATTTATATGGAATACGAAACAAATTAGCCAAAACACCAAACTAGCAGTATACAAGAGAGTGATCAAACCAGTTTTAAGTTATGGATCTGAGAGTAAGATTAGAATTAAAGCATTGATCAGATATGAGGATTGTGAGAAAAATTAGGGGAGTGCATCGATGGTATCAATGGCAGAATCATATTAAAAATGAAGGTATTAGATAGGAACTTGACACTATTAGCATTCAAGAATGTGTCAGCAGAGCTAATCTAAGGTTGTATGACCACTTAAATAGAATGGTGAGGAAAGGTTAGCAAAACAGATGTTTGATGCCAAGATGGTGAGAAAGAGATCCAGAGGAAGACCAAGGTCTAGGTAGGCTGATTCAGTCAGAAGTGCCTTAAGAAGCACAAAATGTTATATATAACAATACTGGAGTACTGGCAAGTAATAGACTAATTTGTAGGAAAATTGTGGATAGGAGATTAATAATAATAATAATAATATAAACTTAATCATGTAGTGCTCTCATAGTAGCCTGAACATCCCTTGAGGGTACATATCAAGAAACTGATGATGTTATTATTTTAAGCAGACAATCTGAAGGAAGAAAACATTTGATTATATTTTAAAAATAATTTATTTCATTTTGTAAACTAATATGATTGACGGTTAATTATAAAATATTTAGCTGAATACTGTTCGTTGTTAGAATAAAATAAAAATAAAAATTAATTAAAATATATTTATTTACCTAAGAGAACCTCTCCTACTGCTTCACCAAATCCATCATCTCTGAGAGGCACATCTATAGAGATGTTTTCTTTAGCAGACTGTGTGACATTATCTTCAGGTTGCAGCAATGTATCATCAGGTTTATTTTCTGAATTTTCTTCACCAAGTAGAAGGCCAGCATGATCAAATCCTTCATCAATATTTGTGGCATCACGAGCCATTTCAGGATCATCAAAGCCCATGTCTCCTAAATGATAAAGATTGCATTATGTTTTATAAAATAGTTCTATTTCATTTATACAGTAGAGTATAAAAATTGTTAATATCTAATACCACAGTTATAATATGAACATATCAAATATTTTGTAAAATATAGCTAATTCTCCCTGAATAGGCTTCTGTGGAGAGAGGACATGTTAGGAATGCCAGTATTTTTGCCAGTATTACTTCATAATTAAAGAATGATATGGGACAGAAACTATTTTTATTGATTAGTCGAATAGTTTCATGAAAATATTTTGCTTCACTTCATCAGAAGAATTAAGTGAATAAACCATAAAACAGGGAATACCAGTTAACATACATAGCAAAAATATTTGAACATGAAAAACAATGAAAAGTGCACATTTGCTATGATGTTGTTTGCTGGCTTGTTGACTGCTATATACTACTGATAACTACTGGAATTTGAAGAATGTGCTATTACTGCAATGTTTAAAGAGATCTTTGTGTCTGGTGGAAAGAAGTCTTGTAATAGTTGAATAAGTAGATCAGTAGGATCTATTGTAATGTCTTTGGTGCCCTTCTATGAAGTGTGCTCTATTCTTTATAAAAGAAGATGTTTTGCTGATTTGGGGAGGGGGGGATTAGCAGGGTTGCTAGATATTTGGACAGCAATGAAGTTGGAGAATAACTTTCATCAACAATAGATTTCAATGGCAAGTACTGTTTAAGTACCTTAGGGATCCCATATATTCTTGGAACTAGAGGATATCTTGACTCAAGACATTTTTTTTTTGTTTGTGTCCTCAGACAAGTTCAGCAAGTTTTTTTTAACAAATTATTGGTCTTATCATGGAAATCCCATGAGGTTGTGATCCAGTTTTTCATGCCTAACACTTATTGTTCAGAAGTACATTTTTTTCAATGTATTCTATGGAATTTAGCACTACTATTGAGATGTCTTTGTCAGCTTTCAGCACAAAGATGTTCTTATCTTGTTTAATTTAATTTAATTTTTATAATGTTATTAATAGGTGGTTTTGCTTGTAGAATTACAGAGGCTGTTTGGATAATAAGAAAATCTGCACTGTCTCTAGGAACTCTTTGATGGCTTTTTTCCTACGCTGGCTATAATATCTAATTTCGGAATCCTACTAGGTGATTTCGCAAAGTAGTGTCTGTGATATGCACAAATGTGTGTATATCACAGATGGAGAGCAATAATGAGGTCCTGATTTGGGAGATTGTCAGTCATGTGAAATTTTAAATTAAAAAAGGTATATGTGGAACTACAAAGCAAACAATTACGACAAATTGAGGAGTTAGATTGGGGCAATTCCATGGCATAAGAATCTGGAGGATAAAGATGTCAACAGTGTATGAGGGATATCAAGAGGTTTGAAGAAAGAACTATTGGGCTGTACATCCAGAGTCAAGAGGATAAAGAAGTTACTGTACACCTACAGATGCGAGACCCTTCGACACGTCTGTGCATGTCAAAAAAAGGAGAATCCCTTCCGATAATAGGGTAATCAATCCATCTTGTGGGATCAGAGTTGTATATTATTACATTTTGGAATATTAACTTTTCTTTTATGCACATTGTAGTTTGTAAAGTGGTAACTATTTTGCTTGTATAACAGTTGGAAAATTTCACATATAAAGCATGTGATTTCATGTGTTGGTGACCAATTCGTACATCCTTTATTACGTTTTCCCCTTCAGCATGAATTGACTCTTCTTGGCAAGTTGCCAGATTAGGCTTTTGGATCTGTGGTTAGAAGCTAGATGCATGAATAACTTCAATTAGTGGAACTGCTGAACAAGAAAAAATTATGGAGGTTATAAAAAGAGAAAGGCAAGCAGCAAACTAATAAGCAGTTCAGGGCACAAGCCAGAAGAGCAGCCAGTATGGTATGGTAGGGAAAGAAAAGCCTGATTATAAGAGGATGCTAACAGAGCAGAATAAAGAAAATCCCAGACTTATTTTGTTATATGGTGAGTCAAAGAAAGAACAAGTGCCAATGGCGAGAGCTAACAGAAACAAATGAGATAGTTGAGTTATTCAGCAATCATTTGGCACGTGTATACCAAATGGCAAAATTTACTAAAGGTACTTGTGATATTGCATAACCTTAATGCAAATACAGCCATGGGATTAGATGAGATACTGGGCTGTAGAGTTTGTAAATGTGCAAAGGAATTGGCTGTGCCACTGACCAAGCTGTGTTAAGTCTCAGCTCTAGGGAAGTAGAAAGAGGACAAAATAGTTTCACTGCATAAAAGAGGCATCAAGACAGAGAAAGCAAATTACAGACCAATCAATATCCTGGAAGTGACAGTTAAGAAATTGGAGAAGTTGGAAAAGGCAAAATTCAGGAATGAGTGGACAGAAATATGGTACTCTATGAGGGCAGCATGGAATTGTAATAGGTAGGTCCTGCTTATTATTTTATTCACTTTTTATAATAAAGTACCAATAGATTCGGATAAAGGAAAGGACACTCAATGGTACTGCTGGACTTTGATAAGGTTTTTGACAGGATACCACATGGAACTCTGTTATATAAATTGGAACAAATGGGGCTTGATGAGAAGATGATGATGTGGATAAGATAGTAGCTGATGGACATAGAATGAATCCAGGAGAAGATAGATTACTAGGAGTGTACTGCTGGGCTCTGTAGTTGGGCTGTTGCTTTTAAGTTGTACACCAATGATACAGAAAATGATATAAGGGAAAATATCCAATTGTTTACTGATGACACAAAACTGTGAAGAGAGAGACAGTTAACAAAGCTGATACAAAGATCCTGCAGGATGATTTTAAATATGTAGGTGGTATGGGCAAAAGTAATGGCTGCCAGTTTAATGTAGCAGAGTGAGAGGTAATGCAATTTTGAAGGAAAAAATCACAAGTTGCATGCTACATTGACGTAACTGGGCCACAAGAAACTGATGAAGCCAGAGATTTGGACATGATTGTGGATAGGGAGTTGAAGTTCACAGAGTATTTCAAAGTTGGCCAAAACAATTCATCATATTACATAAGAACACATTGAGAAGCAGGAATAGGGAAGTTATTCCTCTTTATAAGGCCTCAATATGGCCACATTTAGATTATAGATCTGGTTATCTGGTTTCAGAGGGGATTGGAGATGATGAAGAGGATCCAGAGACAAGTGACCAGGATTATGACAGGTTTATGGAATGTGCTCTATGAGGAGAGATTGATAGGTGGAAAAGAGGAATATAATAGGGACATATAAGTTATTAAAAGAGTTTCATAAGATTGACACAGAAGAATTATGTACAGGAGGAGAAAGAAAGTGGAGTGGGTGAATGTACATAGCCCTGGAATACTTCGATTTTAGTAGGAGATATGACAAAAGAGGAAGCCATTTATCATGAGGTAGTGAGCAGCCAAGCAGGCAGTTGGAAAACTAAATGCAAAAAAAAAAAAAAAAGGGCAGAAGGCAGATCATAAGAGAGTAGTTTGGTGAGTACAAAATCCAATGCAATATCTTGGAAATGCCAAGAGTGACCAATGCATCTCTCTCTAAACCTTACATGGGTTGTTTTCACAGATGAGTAATACTGGCTAGGAGATTATCTATGGATCAAAAAGTGGCAAAATCCATACTGTTGGTCAATAATTACTTTGTGGACCTCTAGGTGGTAAAAAAAGTTGAGTTGACTATTGATGACCCTCCCCATGATTTCTGAAAGAAGTAGAACTGAAGTCAAAGCAATTAGAGAAGATAGTTTTATGGCTGAATGGCATTATGCTTTTCATTTGGAACTGGCTGAATATAAGCTTGCTTCCATATTGTAAAACAAATGACAGATGAGTAGGAAAGACTGCAATGGATGTTAATTCTGGAGCATAAGTTTTGAGCACAATTCAAGGGATTCCATTCTTCACCATTCTAAGAGGTAGTCACTATCCATATGGAGAGATTCCTGGTCCAGCTCATCATATTTCTGTCTTTCCTCTTTAGTAGTTTATAATCCCTTCCATCCATCTGTTCACTGGGCATCCACAGATGCCCAGTGAACAGATAGATGGATGGAAGAGGTTTGCTATACTACTCCTTGATATGCTATTTCTATACAATGGATCTGAAACAGGAGGTTTCTACTAACCCCAGAGCCTACATCTCCTTACCATACATCAGTTCCCTCTCCCCTAAATAGGAAAGAATTTTGAAGAGGTTCAATATCAAAACATGTTTCTCCACTTTACCAAAACTCCAGTCAATCCTAAGCCACCCCAAAGAAAATCATCACCAGTTTCCGTTTCCAGGTGTCTACAGAATTATATGCAATTGTGGGAAGCCATATTACGGCCAAACTGAAAAGTCTATCTATCTACATCTCGAAAAACACCAGCGAGACATCTCATAAAATAGAACCAGTGTCAGCACTCTCTCCAGCCATGTCTTGTTCTCGGTTAACTCCAATGATGAAGGCTGCCAACATCAAATAGATTGGAATCCAACATCCATAAATGTTATGATGAATTAGAATGTCGTATCCTGGAATCAAAAGAAATAATCCTTGACTCTTCCCACATGAACAGCAATCTCAGTTATAGTCTGCCGGACTCGCATAACTCTGCTATTCGGTACTGACAAACTTGTGAAGTTATATGCTCGCATGTACTTAACAATAGAACTGTAGCTCAGACTCCAATTCAAACTTAACTACAGTTTTTAATGCTCTGTTGTTGTAATGGAGCAATGTTTTATTATGGTCTTTTATTTGCTTTTTATGTTATCACACTTGAAGAAGTTGGCATCCCAATGAAACTAGTTGTGTGGATATATTAAAGTTACTTGTTTCCTTATAATCTCGGAGTTCAGTCATTAGATAATAGTTAACCCTCAGCACATATTGCTGTTTTCGTTCAATGCAAACCATGTCAGTGTGACTTTTGTGTCTGGGACTTATTAAATGATGTTTTTATTGAATAATTAAGCTGCCATTCACAGAGCACATTGTTAATACATTCCAAAGCATGGTACAATAGCAATAAAATAATAATAGCAAAAAAATTATTTAAATAATTGTTTAAACAAATAAGCGTGGGAAAAGCGCGAAAAAGACTGAAAAATTTTAAAAATTCATATCTCCGCTTGTATAGGCCAAAATCCTTGTTTTTTTTTGTAGTTTTGTAGGTAATTGTATGGACATTAACACAAAATTAATGACAAAATCATATCTTTAAATTACAATAATTATTTTTGCAAGTGAAAGTTGCTAATTTTACAGCAATCGTAAAAAGGTAAAAAAATGCTATAAATGCATGATTTTTTTTATTTACATGATTTATTTAATAAAATATTCATCCAAAATGCATTGTTTACGTCATTTGCAACAGATCGAATGTTTTGATTAGTATGCAAAACAATGTTCAAAACATCGTCCATTATAAGCAAGCTTCATGTGTCTAATGGACACCGAATATTTAATGCATCTCATGATGGAGACAGAAAATACATTCGAATATCCAATGATCGCCGACCAGTGTTTCCAGAGTATTTGATGACCACTTGTGACCGTTTCTACCTCGAATATAAGGTCTTTGTCCCACCGTTGGAGTAACTCAAAGTTCTCTTTGTCTTCTTCGTCGGTGGAAAAATTATCACCTTCTGTTTCTAAGTGTTCATCTTCTACTTTATCTTCTTCTTTGGACGCCTTGCTCTCGACATAATTAATGGGCTCATGCTTGCAGAGAGAATAAACAATCTCATTTGAATTGTGAAGATAAATAAATAAGAACATAAGAATTGTAAAGATAAAGCCATTTTTGGAGATAAAAATTTCAAAAAATTAGCATTTCTCAAAAACTTTTTTTTTTTTTGGCTAAAATTCTTCTAAAAATTTTTTTTAACACTTACTCACCCTTCTTAGTAATTTTTGCACAAAAATATCAGACACAGTAAAAAAATGAAGAAGAGCACAAACTCGGTATTTCATTTGACACCCATTGCTCATGTCGGTGGGACTTTTTTGTCCTTCAGCAACTTCGAGACCTCTTTACATCTGAAAGGACAAACCGAAACTAACGGACTACCAGCCTACATTGTAGTGCTCGGCATAAAGTTTTTTTTACTGCTATCACAAATGGTGCTACCTGTCTGATCCTAAAAGATATTACAACCAATAGTTTTCGGCTGGACAAAAAGTCCCACTGACATGGGCTGAGGGTTGACATATCTAGAAACCAAGTCAATCTGCTTGCTAATAATAATAATAATAATAATAATAATAATATATATATATATATATATATATATATATATATATATATATATATATATATATATATATATATATATATGGAGTAATAACTATGAAAGACTGTTAAATAAAACAAGAAGTAACAGAATGGTGGCAATAAGTATCTAAGAAGAACATAGTCAAGAGAAGATATCCAAGCGAAAGGTATCAAAAGATATCAAAAAAACTATGGAAAGGCAGCTGAAATAGATGACATTCAAATAGAAATGCTTAACCTGGCATTAGTAAGGTGGCTGTGTCAGTTATTTCTTTCTATATCTTTGGGGTCTGTGACACCCCACCTTACTAACGGCAGGTTAAATATGTACAAAAATTTGACAGTGGCTGCAGTGCATGGCTCAGAGACCACTGTCAGAAGGTCAAATTCCAGAAGTAACGTTTGCATAATTTTTAAATTTTTTTTTTTTATAGTACTTCCACACATGAAGGGAAGAATGGCCTAGAGTATCTAATGCTGTGTGTGTGTGTGTGTGGACAATACCCAACTATAAAAAAAGGAAAATAAAGGTGAATGTGAAAATTGCACAGAAATTTCCATCCTAAGTAATCTAGGTAAGATAAGATAAGAATATCTGGGAAGAATCTAATAAAAAAATACAGATGAGAAACTTGGAGAACAACAGACTGGATTTAGTTCAAATAGGAGTTGTCAAGATCAGATTTACATGAGACATTTTGTTCGTTAATGGCTATGCATTAATGTACATTAATGCATGGTCTATATTTAAGATGTAAATCTGCAGTTAGAACTAAAGGCACAGGAAGACAATTTGATGTAAAATCAAGTGTGAGATAAAGGTGCACATTGTCTCCATTATTCATCATCATCTATATGGATCACATTACTGAAGAAAATTGACATTAAACATGATATCAAAATTGGAGATGTTCATCTCAGGTTTTTATACAGATGATGTTATTCCATTAAATAATTCTGCTAAGAGTCTATAGATTCCTTAATTAAACAGCTGAATAACTATAATAATAATAAGTCAACACCTTTTCTTCCCTTACAGGAAGTATGTGAGGCCTTTTAATCCTATCTAGCTTTTGGAGACTGAGTGGTGGGCAGTTCAATCTCCACTGGTAGCCAATCAGAGATAGCTGACTCATGACTATCACTAATTATAAGCAGCAACCAATGAAGAGATGGGCAAACAAGTGCTGCCATCTCTTAATAGCTAACATTAACAGGATATGTTACTGTCTGAAATAATGTGGGTTCTAGTCAATTTTCTTGAGTTTACAGGAAGAAAAATCCAAGTTTCCAGGAGAAAAAAACATACTTGCCCATGCCAGAGATCAACTAACTCAAAAAGTGGTTGAAGACAGGCTTACAAAAAAGTTCCTTCAGTCAGCAACTAGACTTGAACTGAGGTGTATCTTCAGACAGCCTAGCACACAGGATGCAAGCATCACTTCCACTGAGCTAACTGCTGTAACAAATTTGGCATGTAAATCAGCAATAAACAGACAAAGACTATGAATACAATCAAGAATGGTAAAACTATCAGAACCATTCTGAATGAACACAGAGAACAAGTATTATTGCTACTTAGGTATAATTTTTAGTGAAGGTGGCAAGTATAAATAAGTAAGGAATAGATATCAGAATATGCAAAGCTGCTATAGTCGAAATAAATAAATAAAGGAATTCATTCAAATTATTATTATTATATTCAATTAGCAGAGTTCACAGTCAAAGAGTAACAAGAAATATGAAATAGAATAACAAACTCTTTGACTGGCAAACGAGTCTAATTTGGATCTTATCCAAAGGCCTACGAATCGACCAGATATTGGATAAAATGTTAGATGTCCCTAAAAGTGCAGTTTTTTGGAGTTCACATGGTGTTACATCTGGGAAGTTCAAACCATAAAACCGTGAACCATAAAAGTTGAACTTTTATGGTTCACGGTATAATAAATTTAGTTTAATCCTTTATCCGAGTGTGAGCAAACAAAGTTTGCACCTGAAAGTATCTTCAGGACTGGGGTAAGGTGGTACAACACCAGGAAAACTCGTTGCAAAGGTGGAACAAGCTACCAACACTCCTCCTGTCTCAGTATCTCCTATAATGCAAAACACATCTCCTTGCAGATATATTATTATTATTATTATTATTATTATTAAACAAGACCTCATGGAGTCAAAGACTCATCTAGGAGGTCCTTTTATCTTGCACACACATCTCATCATACCGTGTCTTAAACACATTCAAACTACTTGCAGACACCACGCTCTCAGGCAAGGCATTCCAATCACTCACAACTCTGCACGAAAAAAACCTGCCTCTCACTCCCTTACTCACACCCTCCTTATACAGTTTCCAGGGATGACCTCTGGTTCTCCCCTGATCTCCCACTATTCTCTGTAGAACTTCTCCACCATTGATCCTATAACAACCCCTTACCAACTTGTAGGTCTCTATCATATCTCCCCTCTTCCTTCTCTCCACGAGACTCTGCAAATTACATCTTTTCAATCTTTCCTCATACTCAACATTCCAGAGGTCAGAAACTACCTTAGTCAGTCGCCTTTGGACCCTTTCTAACATCTCTTCATCCTTCTGAAAACCCGGTGACCAAATCTGGGCACAATAGTCCAAGTGTGGCCTAATCAAAGCCTTATACATTGGAACAAGTATCTCCCTACTTCTACATGTCAGTGTCCTCCGCATCATTCCCAGAAGTCTTTGTGTTGTCCTCACAATTTTGGCGATGTGTCCCCTAAATTTTAGATCCTTATCCACTATCACCCCCAGATCTCTTATTTCCTCTACTTCCAACAATATATTCTCACCAAGCATAAATTCTGCATCCCATCTTTGTTTTCCAAATTTTAAAACTTTACATTTTGCAACATTGAACTCACATCCCCATTTGCTTGCCCAATCACTCAATTTATTCAAGTCTTCTTGCAATGCCACAACATCTTCACTACTCTTTATGGTTCGTCCCAACTTTGCATCATCTGCAAACAACTGAATATCTCCATCCAAATCTTCACCAATATCATTAATATATAAGTTAAATAGTAATGGCCCTAAAACAGACCCCTGAGGCACTCCACTAGTGACTTTCCTTTTCCTGGATATTGCACCCCCATACACAACTTGTTGATACCTATCAGATAGCCAGTCTCCAATCCAATGCACTAATCTAATATCCAACCCCATCTGCTCTAGTTTGACTGTCAACTTATCAT
This sequence comes from Typopeltis vanoorti, assembly GCF_054136105.1. Classification (NCBI taxonomy): domain Eukaryota; kingdom Metazoa; phylum Arthropoda; class Arachnida; order Uropygi; family Thelyphonidae; genus Typopeltis; species Typopeltis vanoorti. The sequence continues at coordinate 13,217,987 of NC_143569.1, forward strand.
GAGGTACTCTATCAAAAGCCTTTGCGAAATCCAAGTATATTACTGTGTATCCTTCTCCTCTGTCCAAGGAAGCAGTCACTTTATTGTAATAAGTAAGTAGATTACTAAAACATGACCTCCCTTTAGCAAATCCATTCTGTCCATCAAAGATTATACCATTGTTGTCAACCCAACTCTGGATCCTAGTTCTCACAAGCTTCTCCAACAACTTAACCACAACACCTGACACACAAATAGGCCTATAGTTTGATGCTTGAGTTCGATCACCTCCTTTATGAAGTGGCACAATCTTGCCCTCCTTCCACTCTTTAGGAACTTGACCATGTGCAAGACTCGTATTAAAAAAATATGTCAAGGCAGGTGTCAACTCTCTGGCACACTCCTTCAGAATACGTGGTGATATATTATCAAGTCCCACAGCCTTATTTACATCTAGTTTACTCAACTCCCCAAACACCTCTTGCTCACTTACAGTCAGTCTCTCCTCCCCATCATCAACTGCTCTTAATCTCTCCATGAAGTCACATTCACAAGATTGAAAGATCTTTATGAATTGCTCATTAAGTATCTCCACAACACATTCTGCAACAGCTGTCTTTATACCATTTCCTCCAATCAATGTCATCCTTCCATAATCATTCTTTCTTTTGCTGGCTACATATCGAAAGAACTCCCTAGGATTCTTTTTGGCTTCATTAGCTAACTGCTGTTCATACCTCTCTTTAGCTACTCTCACCAACCAAGTCACCCTCCTTGCCTGGTCTTTGTAGACCTAATGAAATTGGTTACTTCCACTTCTCTTATGCTGTTTCCACAATGCCTTTTTTTTCTGTATTGCATGCTTAATCTCTTTATTCATCCATCTCACACCTACCTTATTTAACCTTCTCACCCGTGGTATACATTTAGACATTGCATCTACTAAATAGTTTTTGAAAATCCCCCAAGCTGCATTGATCTCTTTTCCAGCTAACTCCTCATTCCATGCTACATCTGCAAGCTGTCTCCTGAGGTCTTCATAATCACCCCCCTTGTAGTTCCACATATACCCTTTTTTCACTGGGGTCCTTGCACTGCTCGCAACCACCCAGGTAATCACCTCATGGTCACTTTCACCAATTGGTGGATGATTTGACACCTCATTTATAATTACATCCTCCGATGAGATGACCAAATCCAAGACCCTTAATCCTCGTGTGCCCTCTGTTACATACTGTCTGAGGTAGTTATCCCTCAAAAACTCAAGAAACTCATTTTCTTTACTTCCAGTCGCTATCTCTTCAATCCAGTCTATATTGCCATAATTAAAATCACCCATAATGATCACCCTTTTCTTATTTGCTTGGCTTATTTGACTATACATTTCACTATCACCACCATCCACATTACCAGGTCTATAACAACATCCCACCAAGTATTTGATTCTATTCACCTCTATCTCACACCATACTGCCTCAAAACCACTGGCCCTATTTCCCTCTTGCATCTCTACCTTGTATGGACATAACTCTTTCTCTATCATCAATAGCACTCCCCCTCCCTTTTTATCCCTTCTATCCTCATGAAACACATCATACCTTTCCATCTCTATTCCTGTCAGGATGTCGTCCTCATCTAACCATGTCTCACTTATTCCAACAATCTCTGGGTACACAGACACAATTAGTGCAACCATTTCATCCGCCTTGTTTCTTATGCTTCTAGCATTGGTATACAAACACAACAACTCATTTCTGGATCTACAGCTAGTTCCACTGATACCATTCACTCGATGTGCTCTCTCCATGCTGGACTGGGGCCATTTCTCTTTCTGCTTCTTCATTTTAGAACCCTTTGCAACAACATCTGTTTCTTCTTGATCCCTGGTCATCCCATTACTTTCCTGCCTACACATGCTCTCACCTCCTCTTGGAGCATCCACCTTTCTCACGCTGTGTATCCCTGTCCACCCTGGGCCTCCCCGTTTCCCTGCTCCTCTTGCACACCCATTCTCTCATTTTCTATACTCATACCACTCACCTCTCCATTCATTTCCACTTCTTCAATCTCTCCTGTCTTACTCTCCTGCTCTTCCACATCACTTCCCTCTCGATCCGATTCATTTTCTCTATTCACTTCTCTACCTTCCAGCAGCAGTCTCTCCAAGCGACTTACACCATAACCACTCAAATGCAGTCCATCGCTCCCATACAGCTAATCTTCGTCCCTCAAACTCATTCCACACATTAACAAACTGTACACCCATCTCCTCACACATTTCAGCCAGAATACCATTCATAATCCTTGCTCTCCGCCTCATTTCAACACAATCATACCTAGGCAACACACTGACCACCCTTCCTGTCACACTATTCTCTTTTATCTTTCCAAGCAGTCTCTTGACATTCATTTTGACATGCTCTTTGTTCTCTCTCAAATCATTTGTACCAATTAATACAATTAACTCTTTTGCTCGCTCCCGCCTCATATCCAATGCCTCAATCACTCTACTTATTTTACCGCCTGGAAAACATACCTTATGCATTAAGGGAAGGGCCACTACCCAGACTAGTTTCGACCTTTATTGAGGTCGAATAGGAGTTCATGTCTCTCATCATAGGTATTTGGAAAACAAAGCATGCTGAGGGTCAGCAAACAGTAAGAGAGGAGAATAATGAAAGATAGAGTAGGATAGTAGGAGGTAAAAGAGGCCTCAGTCAACCTGTTTAGCCTTATATGGCTAATTGGTCTGTGACACATATTCTCAATTTATCTGTTCAAAAAAAAAAAAAATTTAACCATAAAAACTTTGACTAAAGTTCACTTATAAATTTATCCTTAATAATTTTGTCAGTTATCTATGAAGGAGATCCATTGACCTGTTTTGAAAACAGTATTTTCAGTTAGAACATTTTTTTTTTTTTTTTTTAAATTACATAAAAATTAAAGGACTTAAGGTCCGGTCCATTGAACTGAAAGCGAACAAAATAATGAACTTACAGACCTGGTACCACTGGGACTTAAAATGGGGTAGAAGACTGGCCCGGGAGATGCCACTCACAAAGAGCAGCACCGCCTCGCAGTAAGCCTTCGCAGCCCGGGTTCTCAGATCTACCCCCCTTATTTGGAGTAAAGGAAACCGTGCCAGCGAAAGCTTTGTGGCGAGGAAGAACAGAGTGGTTGTTACTTTTCCTAGGGAGAGTTAAGTGGAATTTTGGAGATACTAAAGAAATATACAAGGCTTGATGCGTCCCTGTATAAGAAAGCATATTTTCGGTGGTTTGCAGTATTTGTTCACAAATTTAAAGTCGCCTAGCAGATGTCTCTCTTGCGCAAGAAATTTAGGAAGATAAAAAAAGAAACCTTTCCTTATTCCTGCGTACATTAAATTTGCGTCCCGTACCTGGGATTTTTTCTGTACCTTCCAGATGTGATACTTTAAGACGTTAATTAAAAAAATGGCGAATTTTTGGGTCTTGTTGACTGGTGGTGGGAATTGCAAGTGTATGACCTCTTCTAGTGATAGCATCAGGATTCCCAGTGCTGTGCTCAGTCTTTGCCAGAGGCGTTGGGCTAGTGGGCAAAAATAAAAGAAATGCTCCACCGTTTCCACGCCCCGGCAGACATCACAAAAGGGATCGCACGGACTGGGTACGTACCTAGATTTAACCTGTTTCACCAGGAGCCGCCCATAAGCTATTCGCCAGGCCAGATCCCAATGAAAAGGCTGTCCCCAGCTATTCTTGATGTTTTTTAAAGAGAATTTCATTGTTTGTCCCGAAGTTTGGTGTATCACGCCTGGAGAGTTGGAAGAAATCCCAGTATACTGCTTTGGGTTTGTGTGTGAGGATTTCTGTTCCTTTGTCTCTAAGAACTGTGAGTGATTTTACTAGTGTGCGGTACCACTTGGGCACAACCCTTGCACGGGGTCCAGCATAGTCCGTGGTTCCAAAGAGGGGGAGGAAAAGACCTATAAAATATCTAATTAGGAGGCCTGAAATATGGTTTGAGTTTAAGGCCTTCCGTACGGTTTTAAATGTATTTGCATAAAGCAAGCTTTTGAGATCAGGCAGAGCGTACCCCCCTTCTTCATGTTTTAGTGGCAGGTATTGTTTTTTAACCTCATGTTTTTTTTCATTCCAAAAGAAATCTATGAGTTTTTTGGATAATTGGTTTTCTTGTAGCAGTGTGATGCCTGTGATATTGACTGTGTGCATCAGCATTGGGGTAATGATTGTTTTTATCACTGTGGCTCTGCCATAAAAGGAGAAAAATGTCGGTTTGAATAGACTTATCTTTTCTGTACTTATTTCCTGTAATTTTTTAACTGGTAAAGCTAGCGACTCAGAAAAGGGAACTCCTAGTATTGTTAGTGGCTGCGTATGCAGCGATAAACCGTAGGGAAGTCCGGTGTTATGGAAATTTCCAAAATTTTTGATTTTGGTTTTTTGTGCATTAACTCGGAGACCACTGACTATGCTGAAGTTTTGCAGTATGTCAAAGACTCAGAGTCTCTGAGTGTAGACATCATCTGCATATGCTACTATTTTGCACTGTTTGGAGACTTGGGGCAGTGGAATACCATTAATTGCAGGGGTGTTCTCTATTCTTTTGATGAGGGGTTCTAATGCTAGGGAAAAGAGAAGGGGGCTTAGTGGGCAGCCTTGCCTAACCCCTCTCTTTATACGGATTGGTTCTGTCAGAAACCTGTTAATAGACAGTTGTGTCGAGGCCTCCGCGTACATGTTTAATTATACGCCGAAATCTCGGGCCTATGCCTACTTTTTTTAGGGTGTCCTGTAAATACGTGTGGCTGACGCTGTCGAACGCTCTTTCTGGGTCGGTGGAGAGAAGTGCCAGGGGATATTTTTTTTCCTTGGCCAGTCTGATTAGGTCTCTTAGCAGGAAGAGATTAAATTCCATAGATCTACCTGGGATTCCATAGACCTGTGAACTTGTTATTATGTTTTCTATTCCACCCTTAATGCGTGTACAGATAATTTTTGCGAAAAGTTTATAGTCTAAGTTAGTTAAGGAGATGGGACACCAGTTATTTGACAAGGTCCGATCGCGGTCTTTTTTGGGGATAAAGATTGTATAGCTCTTAGCGAATTCCTCGGGGATGTTTCCCGAAGTGAGGAATTCGTTAAAGATCTTTACTAGTGCTGGCAGTACAAGGTCCCAGATAGATCTATAGAATTCTATCCCCAGTCCATCTAGCCCTGGGGTCTTTTTTGTCTTCATCGTTTTGCACGTGGCTTTTATTTCAGCTGCAGTTATCGGCCTGTCATGCAGGGCACTAAGATGCTCGGGAAAACGTTTGACGTCCCACTCACTGAAGTCATCTGTGCCCTGCTGGTCAGCGAAGATGCCGAGATACTGCTGGTGAAAGTGACGGAGTATTTCATGGGTTGAATTTAGAATCTGGCCTTTCTCCGTGATCTGGTAAATCGTTCTTTCTTCGTTTGCTGCCACCCGTTGTTGATTGTAGAATGCGGCAGAGGGTGTTTCCAAATTTCTGAGAAAGAGTCTTGTGCGAAAGTCGAGGTCATCAACTCTACTCTGCCGCTCTTGCTGCAGCTCTATTTCTACCTGTCTGATAAGATGTCTGCAGGGAACTCCAACTCCGCTCCGTTCGCTTGACCGGTACCAGCTGAGTTCCCTGTAAAGATCCCTCAGCCGTTTACGTTGTTGGTAGACCCTTTCACACCCACATTTTTGAAACAGTTCCTTAGCCTGCCACTTAAAGTGCAGCCAGTTTTCCCAGCCCTAGTTGATGTTTGTCCATTCATCACAGAGTTTCTGTAGCTGGTCGCTAAAAAGACTGGGAAAGGTAGGAGGAAGCCTCCAAGGACCTCTGGCTGTTTCCATAACCTCTGGGAGTGTAATTTTTAAAATGACCAATTTGTGGTCTGTTGACATGTTGTGTGCTGTGGTGTGACGTGTCCTTTGAACATACTGTTCCAAGTTTTGGGACAGGTACACCCTATCTAGTCTAGTCGATATCTGGCCGCGGCACCACGTTGTTTCTACCTTCGATGGGTTATTCTTCCTCCAGACATCGACGAGATCAAAATTTACACAGCATCTTTTTAGAGCGGCGGTTCCGCCGGTTCCGGAGTTTGCGTTCCCGCCTACTTTGTCCAAACATGTGTCTTCCACACAATTCCAGTCCCTGGCTACTATTAGGTATTCTGCTCCCAAGAGGTAGTTTTCAAGGGCAGCGAAGAAACTGCTTCTGTGGTATGGGCTGTTTGGGGCGTATACTGCAACAAGCCAGATGGTACGGCCACCATACTTCCAGTCCACCGTTATTAGACGTCCCATGGCGTCCTTCTGGACGTTGAAGAACCCCCCCGCGATTGGGGGGCGAATTAGTATCCCCACCCCTCGCGAGTGAGCATCCCCAAAGCACCAGTAGCTGGTGACTGGGTAGCTTCTCGAGAAGTTCTCCACGTCCCAATGCTTATAAAAATGGGTTTCTTGAATCAGGAGGATATTAATTTTGTACCTTAACATTAGCTTCCAGACAGTGCTTTGTGCGAAGGGGTTGCGTAAACCGTTGGTGTTTAAAGTGGCAATTTTAAAATCCATGTTGGTATTTGGAGGGAGGGGGAGGGGTGTTGTCTGTTTGTTGCTCTACATGTTCCACCTGTGATTTGTTTTGAAATTCCATTTCTGTGATGCTATAAATGTCCGTGCTGTAGATATGTGAATGAGGTTCTGCAGGTTGGTCCACTACTGGGGATAGGTTTCCTGTCTTTGTTACCGCCTCCTCAAGGGGCTGGGTGCCTTCGCATTGGCTTGTAGTTTGGATGTTGTCCATTTCATCTTCTGACGAGAGTAGGCTGCTTTGTTTAGCCTTTTTTGCCTCTTCTGTTTCTGCCTCTCTTGTGCGCTTTATTGGGGCGCTGGTTGTTACAACTTCTTCCTCTTTGCTGCGGGTTTCGAAGTTGGCTGTTATTTCCTTGATGTGGCGGGTTGCCCTGGGTGTCTTACTCGTTACAGGTTTCATGGAGGTTGTGTTTTCTGCTAGTGTTTCTTTTTCGGTCTGTTGCCGAAGCTCTGGAAAATCGCTCCCTGATGATACCTCAGGTTTACTGAGGGGTATAGCCCTGATCGGTATTATGGTCCCTCCAGCTGCTTCTGAGAGTGTTCTGTGCGAGCACATGTCCACTTTATGGGTCAAGTCCCCACATTTAAGAAGCTTCTGTGCAGTTTACTATTTTGTGCTCTGTTGATTTGCAATTTCTGCACTGTAGTTTTGGGCATTCTGCCCCTAGGTGACCATCAGAGTCACATTGGAAACACAATCTTTTAACAACTGGGTAGTTAACCATGACCCTTGTTTGGCCCACTAAAATGAAGTTGGGAACTTCCTTTTTCATATCCATCTGTATTTCAACGTTGCCTGTTTTCCAGCCTTTGTAATCAGCATGTTCAAATGCTTTGATACTAATAATATCGCCCCATTGGCTAAAAAATTTCTTGACGTTGTCTTCATTCTCCAGGTATTCCAAGGGAAATCTAGTTATTCTTAACGTTTTCCATAAACTCCCTATTAAATAAGGTTTGATCGTTTGTCCCGCACAGGGGAAACCCTCTAATAATTTGCTTCTTGTTTGGTCATTTTTGACTACAATTTGGAATCTTTCTTTTGAGTACAGTGTGACCCCCGTATATGTTTTCTGCCCCTACTGTATCAATCAGAGCTTTCACTAACGTCCGCTCATCTGGGAGCCGCTTGACTTCGATACCAAGCGTCCTAGTTCTGGGTAAGAATAATGGCATTGTTGGGGGGAAGACCTAACTACTGGCTGTAGAAGGGGGGGAGGTAAAGGAGGGCGAAGTCGGGGAACGCCCGGTGTCTCTTACAACAAGCAAAGAGATACCAGAAGGAATGGGTAAAAGAGCCAATAATAAGAAAAAAAGTCTTACCAACGCCGCGGTACTTCTGTAGAAAGTGAGCATGGAGCTCTCTCTCTTCGGGCCGTGGGAACTGGATCCTCTTTTGGACTGGTAGGCACAGGTTCTTTCTTCTTCGAACTGGAGCTCTCTTTCACGTCTTGGCAAATAATGCTGCAAATATTGAGGTCTCGTCAGTGGGAGCTAGGCCCAAGCTGAGATACCAGGCAGAAGCATTCGCAGGTCATCTCTACCTATAGGATTTGCCAAATGGTGTGCCACCCTTTTTTAATAAATTACTCTGGATTTAGAGAAAGATGTTGAAAGTTTATTTTTCACTTGGTTAGAGTATAATAAATTTAGTTTAATCCTTTATCCAAGTGTGAGCAAACAAAGTTTGCGCCTGAAAGTATCTTCAGGACTGGGGTAAGGTGGTACAACACCAGGGCAACTCGTTGCAAAGGTAGTTGCAAAGGTGGTTGCAAAGGCAGCTTGCTCCATTGCCTGTGTATTACACATGCAGGCTTTTGGCTGATACACATGCATTATTGAATGCATGTGTATTTTGAAAATGACTCCACTTTTCCTGCATAGGAAAGATATGTTTCCTTCTGTTATCGTTTACAGAGTTAGTTTAAGATCACAGGCGAACTTTTGAGTAAATATATTAAGAAAATGATAATAAAATTACGTAAATGCTATCATAATGATGTATATCAGCATAAACTAAATTACCAACTGTGGCTGCAATACTAGTCTTTACCATTTCCTCCAATACAAGTATTTTCAGATGATGAAATTCATCTCTCACCTAAAAACAATTACAAACATCCAGGCCCACTGTGAGTTTCGAATCCACAGCTCATTGGTGGAAGAGGGTACGCTATCCAGTTGGTTGTTAGTGACATGATATTTCTGATTACAGTTTATTTTTGAACAGTTCACAAAAGAAGTAATTAATTATGTATTTCACTTTGGGAGCATGCAACTATATAGATTTTTTTTTCAGTAAAGAAGACTAAATATAAATTTTAAAATTTCTTATTGTCATAAAATACTAGTATTGGAAGAAAAGTAAAGACTAGTATTGAAGCTGCAGATGGAAATGCAGCTTATACTGATTTACATAATGATTATAGTATTTAATCAATTTAATTATCATTTTCTTTAATATAATTACTCAAAAGTGCACATATGATCTTAAACTAGTTCTGTAAACAATGGCAGCATACAAGATGTCTTTACTATGCAGGAAAAGTGCAGTGGTTTACAAATGTATTCAATAACTAAAACATGTTACCTTCTGAATTAGTTCAGATAAAAATATATATCACACCTGGATGGATGTCTAAATGCACAGAACAGAAAAATAATTAATAGTTAGATGAATAAATATTCTTAAATTATTATTATTAATATTTGATGCCTCCAGGGAGTCCAAGGACTCATTGAGGGAGGGCACCTGTCCTACAACTCTGTCTCCACTATTCAATCCACCAACTGACTGCAACTACACCAATGCCATCTACTGCCGACTACGACCACTAGTATTTCCACAGACATCCATGCCCACAGCAGGATTCGAACCCACAGCCTTTTGGCTGGAGAGCGGATACATTGACCACTCGGCCAGCAGACTGGCAATATGTGCCCTTTCTCCCTAACTATTCTTAAATATTTTAATCTTCCTAATAACTATTCTAACTATTAATAGTTAGAATAGTTAATAGGAATAGGTAAATAGTTAACTATAAATATAAGTTGGAAATAACTATTACCCCTAAATTATTCTTAAATATGGTGCCCTTTCTCCCTAACCACCCTATCCCAGTTCTTCTAAAATTAATATTCCATCTGCAGAGCCTGTAGTATCTAAGTAAGAAAGAATATTAATAACTTTATACGGAATAAAAATTTCAGAATGCTAAATATAATTGAAGTAATAAATATTTTTTTTTTACTACACCAAAAGGCTACAGTTCGGCAAAATTATATAAATCAAGTGGATATTAAATCCAGCATTATTTCAAAGCCAAATGTAGAAACTTTGAAAGTTTCATATGAAATTTGACCAGAGAGCTTACAGGAATACACTCGCCAGCATTTACGAGTCACCCTGGCACAGACATTATAGAAGACATGATTGCTGCCCTAGCATCCATATCTTTGCCTTTTATTGGTTCATTTTGATAAGGTTTCACTGGCCTGCCAGCTGTTTAGAACTAGTTGGTTCTCCTTAGATTAAGCAGAAACCTTAAGAGAATAAAACTCTTGTTCAGTACTAAGGAACTTGAAGTGTCGGAGAGGTGTATTTTTTGTAAGCAAACTCTCAGTCGGTGGTCAGTGCATGTCTTCTATAAGGTCTGTGCTAGGGCGACTTGTAAAAGCCAGCAAGTGTATTCCCATAAGCTCTCTGGTCAAATTTCATATGAAACTTTCATAGTTTCTATATTCAGCTTTCAAATAATGTGGATTTAATATCCACTTGATTTATATAATAATACACGAAATATTTCTTTTCTTTTTTTTTTATATATTAGAATGACACGACGATTTTTTTGTGTTTAAATGTTCTGGAATAAGGATGTTTTAACATTTAAACACAAAAAAAAACGCAATATCAAAAAGAAAAATAGAATACAGAGTACAGGGAAGACAGAAATAGCAGTTCACGCCCTTGAACAGAAACATACCCTGCAAAGTGAGAAGGCCAATAATACTAGACAAATAAGACAATGAAATAATGCTTAGAATATCAGAAACAATAGCCATAATATGTGACGAAAACTCAATCAACGTCCACTGACCCTACCTAATTTCCGAGTGTTGGAAGCTCCACAACATAAAAATTAGGTCACAACTACAACCAATAAGCGAAAAAACAAAAGTCCTTCTAAAGCAGATACACCAAGCCGACATGACATAGTGCTACACTTTTCCCGAAACGTTCCAATGATGATACACGATCGAAACAGCTCGCACCCCATTAACGCTCTCCCAAGGCCCTGTTTTCCATAAATCCCTTCCTTTTCCCAATGAAGCGCCCTTAAATATAATAATAATATATATATAGGGTGTCCCAAAATTCACACAAGATTTAAGTTTAGCACTATTTGTGCGGTAAAGTGTTGCCAACGAGAAAAAAAAGACAGCGTGACAGCTGACAGTTCAGGGTTATTAAAAATGGAGCGGTACACGAAAGAACAATGCATTTTCATTGTTGAGCAATATTTTAAAAATAATGAAGGTTTGGCGGCTACAGTTCGCAATTTTCGTACAAAATATGGTCGGAATGGTGATTTAACTTCATCAACTGTGAAAAGATTAATTAAAAAATTCAAGGAAACTGGATCAATTAGTGATCTTATACACTCTGGCTGTCCTTCAACAAGTCGTTCAACAGAAAACATCGAAGCAGTTCGTGAGAGTGTTGCTGAGAGTCCAGGAACATCAATTCGGCATCGTGGTCTTGAATTGGGCATTTTGAGAAGCTCTCTACAGCATATTCTCACAAAAGATTTGCATCTTTGTGCTTACAAAGTTCAATTGACTCAAGAACTGAAGCCTACTGACCACACACAGCGAAGAGAGTTCGTTGAATGGATTATGGAACAACAACAAGTGGATGCTTATTTTTCGAACAAAATCATCTTCAGTGATGAGGTTCATTTTCATCTTGATGGCTTTGTTAACGATAAAATTGTCGCATTTGGGGTTCAGAAAATCCACGAGTGATTTGTTGAGAAACAAATGCATCCACGTGTTTGGTGCAGATTTTGGGCTGGAGGCATCATCGGTCCATTATTCTTCGAAAATGTGGCTGGTAAGGCAATAACAGTTAATGGCGCTCGCTATCGCCACATGATAATCCAGTTTTTTGTGCCTGAATTGCAACATATGGATGTGGACGGCATGTGGTTTCAACAAGACGGTGCCACATGCCATACAGCCCGAGAAACAATTCAATTACTGCATGAGTCATTTCCTGGTCGTGTAATTTTCCATTTTGGTGATCAGAATTGGCCACCCAGATCATGTGACTTACTGCCATTGGACTTTCTTCTTTTGGGTTTTTTGAAGTCTAAGGTTTATGCCAACAAGCCCCACGACCACCCCCGCCTTGAAGGAGGAAATTGAGCGCTGTATCAACATAATTCAGCCACATTTATGCAAAACGGTCATGGAATATTTCGACAAAAGAGTGCGTATGTGCCAGCAAAGCCGTGGAGGCCATTTACCCGATATGCTATTCCATGCATAACCCTATACTGTATACTTTATGAATCAATAAGAAATTACAATTTTTAATTAAAAACCTGTGTTGTCTATCAAAATTACTTCTTGCGTGAATTTTGGGACACCCTGTATATATGTATATATATATTATTTTAAAAAAAAACCAGGGTTATCTAATTTAATCTTCCCACCTTGCCTCAAACCCCCCACCCCCACATTTTCTACCTCTTTATCATCCTAACAGCAGAAGTATAGAGAACAAAGACATCCTAACGTCCAAACAAGGTATATGTAAAATTTAGTCCTCTATTAGTCTGCATATATTTACCTCTAAAATAAACTTATAATGCCCTAAAAAATTCTTGAGTAAAAATAAGGGATACTCCTAAACAGAAACAGGCTAAAATCGCTGTATAAATAATAATTTACATCATTACTAACTTCCTATCTACAATTTTCCTACAAATTATGTCAAGATTTCAACATTATTAGATCTTATATTTCTATCTTCTAAGGCACATTTTACTGTATCAATCCACCTATGAAGTTAGTGAAACATGGCTGACAGAAGATGACACAGCTGGTGGGATTGAATGTGAGGGGTATGGTGTGTTCAGGAGAGACAGGGAGAATAAAATGGGGGAGGTGTGTTATTGATGATAGCAGATGAGCTACAGCCAAGGAGAATAGAAGTGGAACTGCAAGATAGAGAAAAGAGCACATTTGAAGCTATTTGGTGTGAGACTGAAACTAGCAGAACAAAAATAAACTGTTGGGTGCTGCTATAGACCAGATGATGAAATAGATGGTGGTGATAGTATGCATAAGCAAATAGAAGAAATGAGTGGAAGGTAATTATTATGGGAGATTTCAACATTGATTGGTAACATTGATTGGAAGGAGGAGAGGACACATGCGAGGAAGGAATTGGATTTTAAGCGGTTATTAAGGGATAACTATCTGCAACAGCATGTAATAGGAAAATACTAGAGGTCAGAGAGGGCTTAACCTGGTAATTGCATCTGAGAATCTGGCTGTAACGAATATGACCACATTGCCACCAATTGTTGAGAGCAATCATGGGGTCTTGACTTGGGAGGTGGCTAAAGGTGTGGAATTTACGATTAAGACAGGGTACATGTGGAATTATCAAGCTGGTAAATATGACAAACTTGGGAGATTGATTGGTATAGTGCCATGGCATGTAAAACCACAAAGGCTAGAAGTTGACAGTGCATGGGAGGTGGTTAAGAAATGTTTGCATGAAGCAATGGCTGACTGCATACCTAGAGTCCGAATAATAAATCAAGTTAGATTGAGTTAAATGGATGAATAACACCATTAAGCTTGAGCTGCAAAAAAAGAAACAACTATGGAGGGAATTTAAGGAGAAAGGTGACCGGCAGACACATGAACAGTATAAAACCCAGGCCAGAAGGGTAACGAGTGTGGTAAGAAAAGCAAAAAAGGATTATGAAAGAACATTGGCCGTGCAGGCTAAAGACAATCCGAAACAGTTCTTTCGATATGTTGGAAGTAGAAGAAAAAATGTATATGGCAGAATGATTTTAAAGAATGCCGATGGTAGGGAGGTAACTGAATCAGTTGATATAGCTGAATTACTGAGCGAGCACTTTGCAAGAGTATATCATCCAGGTGGTGACACTGCAGAAATGAATGAACCAAAAGTTTATACGGGAATTGTGGTGAATGAGGTGGAGGTGAGTAGTCTTTTACAAAACCCAATGTCAATACATCTGTGGGATTGGATGGTATACCAGCTCGTGTCGTACGTGAAGCAGCTAAAGAATTGTCAGTACCTTTGACCATTCTGCTTACTCTGAGTCTCGGGTCTTGGTTAGTCCCGAGGGAGTGGAAAGAGGGGAAAATAGTTCCACTGCATAAAGGTGGTTCCAAGACTGCTGTTGTAAATTACCGACCGATTAGCATATCAGGAATCGTTGTCAAGGGCTTGGAGAAACTAGTCAAGAGAAGAATACAGGATTGGATAGATGAAAATGGGATACTGTATGGGGAACAACATGGTTTTCTGAAGGGGAGATCATGCCTCACTAATTTGCTCACGTTTTATAACACAATAACGACTGAACTGGATAAGGGTAATGGGTTTTCAGTGATTCTACTGGACCTTGCCAAGGCATTTGATAGGATACCACATGGAATTCTAATCAGTAAACTGCAGCATGTGGGGATGGATATAAGGTTGGTGAGATGGATAGGGGGGTGGTTGATGGAGAGATACCAGAGAGTGGTTTATTTTGGAGTGGAGTCCAAAAGACGGCTTGTGACCAGTGGTGTGCCGCAGCATTCTGTTCTTGGACCACTACTTTTCAATTTGTTCATCAATGATATAGGAAAGGATCTGAGAGGAAGTGTTCACTTGTTTGCTGATGATGCAAAGTTGGGTAGAGCAATTGTGAGTACACAGGATGTCAAAATTTTGCAGGATGATTTGGATAGTCTGGAGACTGGGCTAGGGAAAATGGATGTCAATTTAATGTGGCAAAATGTAAGGTTATGCATTTTGGAGTGAAAAGATTAGCAGCAGAGCATCACACTGGTGGAACCATACTCCAGGAAATTGATGAGGCCAGGGATTTGGGAGTGTTGGTGGATAGGGAGTTGAAGTTTAGGGGGCACATTGCAAAAGTGGCTAAATCAGCTCATAAAATCACTTGGTTACTGAAAAATACTTTAACAAACAGAGATAAACAAATTATTGTTCCTTTATATCGAGCCCTGATAAGACCCCATCTGGACTACTGTGCCCAGATATTGGGGCCAGGGTTTCTTCTTGATGGGGAGGAGATGGAGAGCACCCAGAGACGAGTGACCAAGATGGTGGCAGGTCTGTGGAATGAACCTTATGAGAACAGATTGAAGATATTTTGGTTGCAAAAATTGGTTGATAGGAAGAAAAGGGGTGATATGATTGAGACATTCAAATTACTGAAGGGTTTCTATAAGATTAATACAGAAGATATTTTTGAGAATAGGACTGGTGGTGGGAGGACTAGGAGCCATACATGGAAGTTGGGCAAGAATGTGGTTAACAAGGGTGTTAGAGCTAGGTTTTTTACTTGAAAAGTGGTAAATGAGTGAAATGAGCTGCCTGTTGTGGGCGCTATGAACGGAAATGAGCTGAAGGCGAGGTAGGATAGATACTGTGTCAATGTCGAATAGTTGTTCTTGACATGATGTTAGGCCCTCCCTCGATAAGTTTGTCGACTCCTTGGAGTTGACCGAAATAATAATAATAATAATAATATCTTGGTCTTCCTCTGGGTCTTTATCCTGCCAACCTGCAAAAAACACTTGTTTTTTGCTAATCTTTCCTCTCCCATTCTGTTTAAGTGACCATACCACCTGAGATTAGTTCTGAATGCTAACAATGTTCAGGTTCTTTCCTAATATCCTCATTTTTAATATGATATTGCCACTGCTGCCATCTGTTCATGCCCTAATCTTTCTCAGGACATCTCATATCTGCAATCTCTAGTCTTTAGTGAAATGTTTTATTTCTAACCCAGCTCTCAGATCCATAAGTTAAAATTGGTTTGAATACTGCCTTGTATACAGCTAATTTAGTGTTTTGACTAAATTCTCTCTTATTCCATATAAATTTATTTAGCTGACTTCATACCATACCAGCTTTGTCGATTTTGTTGTCGATTTCCATATTTAATTTACCATTTTCATTAAAAATCATGCATAACTGAAATGTTTCACTTGTTCTATAGGTTCTCCATTCACAATGCAGTTGATATTTTCAATGCTTCTGCCTATTTTCATTGTATTTGTCTTGTTATTGCTGTTCTTCATACCATATCTATTACAACAGTTATTCAATTTAGTCAGGGAATCTTGCAGACTTGTAGTGGATTTATTTAGAAAAATAATATCATCCGCAAAAAGCAGAGATTAACACCTCCAATTTCGATATCAGGTTTATTACCACTTTCCTTCATAACGTGATCCATATAGACATCTCAATAACAGAGGGGATAATGTACATCCTTGTCTGACACCAGATTTAACATTAAACAATCTTCCTGTACTTCCTTCAATTCTAACTGCTGACTTACAACTGACTAAGTACTACTTCATATAATGCCCCATTGACACCATACAACTGTAGCATTTTGAATAGCTTCTCTCTTGGCACTTTGTTATATGCCTTTTTCAGCTCTACAAAACTTAAATACAGAACTTTGTTATATTCCCATGATTTTTCATCCATTTGTTGAAAAGTGAAAATCTGATCCTGACAGCCTATATTTGGCCTGAATCCAGCTTGTTCTTCACTATCTCTTCCATAATCTTTCTCTCAACATTTTCTCAAGTACACTTGCATAAATCTTACCAGGAACACTCAGTAGTGAAATATCTCTGTAATTTTCACATTTGGTTTTATTTCCCCTTTTTATATATTGGTACTATGATAGCTCTACTCCAATCATCTGGAATTCGTCCCTTTGTTCAGGCCTTCTGAACTATGCAGTGCAGCCACTGTAAGATTTTTATACCTCCATACTTGAGCATTTCTGGTCAAATATTATATACTCCGGCTGCCTTCCACATTTCAGGCTTTAGATGGCATTTTCTACTTCAAGTATGGATATGTATTCCTGATTGCATTCCAGTTGAGTGTTTTTTACCACTGTGCTGTCAATGATTGTTTCATTTAGCAATTTTTTGAATTACTCCATACTTCAAGGATATCTTTTTCTCCAGTTTTCATGTCACCTTTATCATCTCTAATTCCTTTTACAGCACTCTTTCCTCCATTTCTGAGCTTCTTCAACAACCTCCAGAATATCTTGCCACCTTCTTGATATTTATTTTCTATGTTCTTACCAAAGTCTTCCCATGACATTTGGTTTAGCTAGTTTTACATAGTGTTTAGCTTTCTTACATTTGTTTCTGTATTCTCTAAGAGCACAAGTTGACTTATTGCCAATAACTTTTGATATTCTTTCTTCTTTTCCTTCACTGCCTCTATAACTTCCTGTGTCCACCAGGGAGTTCTGATTTTTCTATCCTTGCAGACAACCTCACCACATTCTTCTCTGGCTGAATCAATCAGGGTTTTCTTCAAGGCTTGCCACTGAATCTCCAAGGTTTGGTTCCTGTTCTCAAATTCTTTCATTTTTCCTTCAATAAACTTTGTGTATTTAGTCTACAGTTCACATCCGAGAGCTGCTCAACTTTAATTCGCTTTAAAACTTTCCTACATGTTCTTCTTTTCAATATGAAATTAAATTTTATCCTGGTCAAGACTAAATGGTGATGACTTCCAATTTCAAATCCTCTGTACACTGTAGTGTCCTGCACTAGTGAGAAAACATCACAACTGACAATAACATAGTAATTGAAACTTTTGTTATTCCTTGCCTCTTCTCTCCATGTGAATTTGTGCACATTATTATGATAATTATATAACACCTATAGGGAAGTCCACAGACTCATCGAGGGAGGGCACCTGCTCTACAACTCTCTGTCTCCACCACTGGTTAGTAATAACCAGTTCATGTCCTGAGCAGAAATCCAACAAGTATTTGACATTATTATTGGCTTTGCTCTTTTCTCCAAATTTTCCCAAAATATTTTTGTATGTCTCACAATCATTTCCTACTCTGCTATTTAAATCCCCAACAAGGACCAACCTTTTCCTTTTTCATTGCGTCAGTTGCTTTCTCTAAAGCCTCAAAAAATTCCTCCACTTCTACCTTAGTAGAACCTTCTGTGGGATCATAGGCACAAATAAGTCTCACTGTCCAGTTCCCCATTCTGATATTTGCCCACATCAATCCACTTGAAATTGCCTGCCAATCAAGAATATTAGCCTTGTTTATAGTGTTGAATACTATGACTACTCCTTCTTTTCCTTGATTGTCATTGCCTGAATATAACATTTTGCATTTATTGCTCGGAAAGATCTCACCAGTTGTTGTCTTTTTTTCTTTCAGTCATCTCTATTATGTCAATCTGGTACTTATCCATTTCCTCAGTTAGCTCCATTTCTTTGCTATTCAGGCTTCTTATGTTGATAGTATCAATCTTGAACTCTGGTGATGTTGAGTTGGGTATGTTTTAGGATATGTTCCTGTAGCCGAATTTTCGCTATTCACCCTGGTTCCCTGGCAAAAACAATGGGGGTCTTGTTTTTGCAACCAGGCGATGCCCCAGCAGGCATGAAATTCTGTCATGTTGTACCATCATATTAGATTGTGGTTTAAGCCAATAAGAATATAATTTGGTCAGTTAGATCTCAAATTGCCAGCCCATCCTTGTTTGATAAGTATCTGAGCAGGTACCTAACAGGGGTGCACCACGAGGTGAGGTTTGGACATTAGGTCAAAAGCCCTGGTCAGCTCTCCACATTCCTTTAAAGGCTCTGCAGAGGTCTCCTCTCAGTTATACAGCTTTGATTCATGCTGGTACAAAGATCATTATTTCTTAGGCATATGCTTGCTAATATACGAAGGGCTTAGCGTATGTTTCTATGCATATTTCTGTTTATGTGCTAGTCACCTGAATGTGGCTTTCTCACAGTCAAGAAGCATGAGAAAATTTCTAAAATTAGCTTTACTTTGGCAACTATTGTATTTAAGCATATTTAACTTAGCCTTTCTTTTTTCTTGTTCAAGTTTCAAAACTTCACTAGTTATTTATCTATTCACTACGATTTATTTGGCTTAGTTATTTATCCTTAGCAATTATATGCAGTGCTGATTGTATTTGTTCTTATTTCTTCCCAGGTTTTCTCTGCTTCATTCTTTTCTGGCATTATATGTTTAGATATTTCTTTTTACATTTTTTGGACTTGACAATGTTATATTTTCAAATTTGGTTTTTATTTCATTTTTGCCTAAATTTAATCTGCATTTTAGATGAAAATAATTCTTACTTTGAGTACAATCTGGTTCTCTGAAGGATTTTAAGCATTCCTCACTGAACACTTTTTGTTCACATTTGCCTTATTAATAAAGAATCTAATAATATTTTTTGCAGAAGAGTTTGAGAAATTCTAGATCTATTTAAGTACTTATTATTAAGATCTATTAAATACTGCTGGTCTGGTTGGCCAAGTGGTTAGAGCATCTGCTCTCCAGTCAAAAGACCGCAGATTTGAATCCTGTTGTGGGTATGGATGTTTGTGATTGTCTGTGAAAATATTAGTGGTGGTGGTGGGCAGTAGATGGCATTGGTGCAGATGATGCAGTTCACTATAGTTAGTGGATTGAGTGGTGGAGACAGAGGGTTGTGGAGTAGGTGCCCTCCCTCAATGAGTCTTTGGATTCTTTGGAGGTGTCACATAATAAAAATAAAGTACTGTTCTATTGATCCCTTCCAAAGGTTACATATTGTCATATTCAAGCCAGGTCAAAATTATGCTAATTTCAAATGTAATTATTACCTACAACAAATACTTTTTGCTGAGCAGTTATTAGTAAATCATGCTCATCCATCTATCAAAATGATACACAATAAGATATGTACATGACCAAAATCAATACAATACAGACAAGTTATGACATTTCATTTCAAAAGTCACACGATGTTATGCATATTCCTGCTTTCTAGCTCACGTTTTTTTGTGCATACTGGACATGTTAAAGGCTGCTTTATATGTTTAATCTTAATATGATTCTATAAAAATGAAATATTTCAAAAATAAGGGAAAAAACATACCAAAGCCATCATCTGTGATTAAACTGAGGCTACCATAATCCTCCTTTAGTGTAATGTCTTCTGCCCGACTTTGATTAAGTGCTGGAGCTTCCATATCAATACTTGATTGAAAAGAAAATAAATAAATAAATATATAAATAGGTACATCATCCAGAGAAACACACCTACTTCAGTGCATTTCTGTATTCACTGTATAAACTATATGATTCAGCAAAATAAATCAACATAAAAATGTACAAAATCTGAAAAAGGATTCATATAGCATCCAAACATCTTACCTTTCAGTCATCTAATCTTCCCAAACTCCTACTTAACATCTAAAAATCCAAATAACAGGCATCCTTCTGATGTCTGTTATTCAAGCATTCAACCATGACTAATGCCCAAAAACTGATTGTTCTGATGTAGGTTATTTGGTCTTACTGAATGTTGCATACTCCATTCTGACACATAATCATGCTACACGCCCCATGGTGCTGAAGGGATTAGATGCCATAATTTGGTGTATATATACTTTAGAAATATATATTAGGGATGTAAAGTAAATTGTTCTCTTATCATCTACTAATATGCTATCTATCAGTAACTAAACTTCAATATCATTAAAAAAAACTTAACAATATTATAGTGATAATTTTGACACTGGCAGTATGGCCAGGATGTCTAAATCTCAGCATTAGCTGAGATCCAAGGGAGTGGAATGAGAGTAGAGTAAGATAAGATATGTATATATGACAGTAAATTTAAAAAAAAACAAAAAAAACAATCAGTGTCTCAGGAGTGGTAATTAAAGTATTGGAAAAGCTGGTTAAGAACAGTATTATTATTATTATTAACACCTCCAGGAAGTCCAAAGATTCATCGAGGGAGGATACCTACTCTACAACTCTCTGTCTCCATGACTCAATCTACCCATTACAACAAACTGCAACTACTATCATCATGTACACAAACGCCATCTACCACCCATTAGTATTTTCACAGAAAATCACAAACATCCATGTCCACAGCGGGATTCAAACCCACAGCCTTTTGTCTGGAGAGCAGATACACTAACCACTCGGCCAACCAGGCCAGTATTCAGAAGTGTAACAATAGGAATAACATTTTAATTTGATACATGGAAGTGGATAGAATATAGCACTGTCAAGGAAAAGCCTTACCTATAATGTAATGTACTCATTTTTTTTTTATAATAAAGTGACAAATTAGTTCAATAAAGGAAATTAACCATGATACTGCTGGATTCTGTGAAAGCATCTAGCACAATACCATATAGAAACTGATTACATGAACTGGAGCAGAATCAGGAAAGTAGGTGTATGACCAGCGGTATGCCACAGATCTCTATATACAGATTACTGCCACTACTTAATTTGTATGTTAAAAATAATCAGGATGATTTTTGTATGTGTGGAGGGGAATTATCCAGTTGTTTGCTGATGATGTTAAACTAATGAGGACAATAGTAAATAATAGCTATGTGGTGTTACTTCAGAAGGATTTGATCAGGCTGACAGTGAGTGCAAAGGATAATTGTTAGCAGTTTGATGTTGAAAACTATAAGGTTTGGGATGAAAAATTAGAGTTGCAAGCTATGTATTACAGTGATGAATTTTAAGTTGTGTATTATACTGAGAGGACTGCACTGCAAGGAATTTGTGCGGCTAGAGATTTGGTGGTACCAGCAGACAGGAGTATGTATGCAGAGGAAATAATGCAAAAGTAGGCAAAACTGTTCAAAAGATCATTCTGGATGTTGAAAAATATGCTAATGAGTAGAGATAAAGAAGTTACTTCCTTTTTTTTATTAAGGTTCTGATACATCCACATACAGACCACTAATTTAAAAAAATTGGAAAAAACCTTAGCTCATTCATGGTACTACAGATTTAGAAATAAACCTTTCATGGGTGAGAGGCACATAAAAAAAAATTATTCATAATTCTCTTCTCATCAAAATAATTCACTGACAATGCAACAATTACCTCTGGCAAGTTCAAATTTGGTCATCGGGGTTTTTGGGAATCTAGGTAGGTAACAAGATCGTGTCAAGTCTGTGAAGTGCCTCCTATGAGGATAAATGACAACTTGGGAGTTATAAAAACTGAATGACAGGTAGAAAAGAGGGTATATATGATAGAAATCGGAGGTGGTGAAGGCGTTATATAGAGCAGATGGAGAAATATTTCGATAGTTAGTGGAGAAAGGTCACTCACAGAAGTAAAGTCAAAGTGTAGTTGACAGGATTGTGAGGGCTAAATTTTTTGCTTGACAAGAGAGTAATGAATGAATAGAATTGCCAGAGGTAATTGTTGTTGCATTGTCAGTGAATTATTTTGATGAGAAGAGAATTATGAATAATTTTTTTTATGTGCCTCTCACCCATGAAAGGTTTATTTCTAAATCTGTAGTACCATGAATGAGCTAAGGTTTTTTCTATTTTTTTTAATTAGTTTTATATATATACTTTTTTTTGTATTTTTATTTTTTTTTAACTAGTCCAGAAACCCTGCAGAGAACAAACATGGAACATTTTTTCAAGCTGATTCAGCTTCCAATGAGCAAGGCAGTTGGTCTAACACCAGGTAATGAAATTCATCTTTGCCCTAAAGACAATCACAAACATCCATACCATGGCAGGATTTGAACCTGCAGCCTGGTAGTTGCCATTCTGCCAACCAGGCTAGTTAGTGTGAGAACTCCTGCAGTGAGCATGAAGACTCCACACAGATGGATATTGACGATTATAATTGATAATTTTTTCAGAAAAGAGACATACACCCTCCCCAAGCTGAGATTCCACATTCCTCTTGGAATCACCCCAACATACCAATGTTAAAATTACAACCATCATCTAAATGGCAAACATTTCCTTAAGAAAATTCCAATTCAAATAACTGTGTCATAAAAATGCTATAAAAATTTCATTTTGAACTATCTTTTGAATACACAACACTTATTATTGAGACCATCACAGATACATCTTAAGAGTGTATTCGTATCAACTTTTCTGATTTCTTTCAATTTTCTTTCAGCAGTGGTGATTATAGCATATAACTTAGTGCTAGTTCAATTTAGTTGCATTGACTTTTTTTGTTTGTGATATCTGACAAAAAAATAAACCCAAATATTCAAGTTGTTTTTTGGTCTCTCGACAATGTCTCATCCATTAAATTGTGCAGCCTAGATAAGACATTAAAAATATATTAAAAAACCTGCTTCTCCAATGCTTTGGTTTTTATATTTTTTGTATTACTTTTTCTTAAGGTGTGCTTAAGGATCAAAGCTGTATAATTGAGAGAAGACCTCCACATAGCCTTTAAAGGAATGCGGAGAACCGACCAGGGCTTCAGACCTAATGTCCAATCCTCACCTTCTCGTGGTGCACCCTGTTGGGTATCTACTTTGATACTGAACGAACGAGGATGGGCTGGCAATTTGGGATTTAGCAGACCAAATTGTATTCTTATTGGTTAAACCAAAATAAAAAATGATGGTACAACATGACAAAATTTCATGCCGGCTGGGGCGTCGCCCGGTTAAACAAGGCCCCCGTTGTTTTCGCCAGGGAACCAGGGCGAACAGCGAAAAGTCAGCTACTGGAACAAATCTGAAAACGAACCCCAACTCAACATCACCAGAGTTAAAGATCGGTACTATCAACGTAAGAAGCCTGAATGGCAAAGAAATGAGCTAGCTGAAGAATTAGATAAGTACCAGATCGACATTATAGGGGTGACTGAAACAAAAAAGACAAAAACTGGTGAGATCTTTCTGAGCAATAAATACAAAATGTTATATTCAGGCAATGACAATCAAGGAAAAAAAGGAGTAGCCATAGTATTCAACACAAAATATGAGGCTAATCTTCTTGAATGGCAGTCAGTCTCAAGTAGAGTAATGTAGGCAAATATGAGAATGGGGAACTGGAATATGAGACTTATTTGTGCCTATGGTCCCACAAAAGGTTCTACTAAGGTAGAAGTGCAGGAATTTTTTGACGCTTTAGAAAAAGCAACTGACACAATGAAAAAGGAAAAGTTGGTCCTTGTTGGGGATCTAAATAACAGAGTAGGAAATGATTGTGAGGCATATAAAAATATTTTGGGAAAATTTGGAGAAAAGAGCAAAGCTAATAATAATGGCAAATATCTGTTGGGTTTCTGCTCAGGACATGGACTGGTTATTACTAACACCATGTTCCAACATAAAAATGTGCACAAATTCACATGGAGAGAAGAGGCTAGGAATAAGAAAAGTCTCGTTGACTATGTTATTGTTGATAGTGATGTTTTCTCCCTGGTGCAGGACACCAGAGTGTACAGAGGATTTGAAATTGGAAGTGATCACTATTTAGTCTTCAGCAGGATAAAATTGAATTTCATATTGAAAAGAATAACATGTAAGAAAGTTTTAAAGCGAATAAAAGTTGAGCAGCTCTCAGATGTGAACTGTAGACTAAAATACAGAAAGATTATTGAAAAGAAAATGAAGGAGTTTGAGAACAGAAACCAAACCTTGGAGATTCAGTGGCAAACTCTGAAGAAAACATTGATTGATTCTGCCAGAGAGACATGTGGTGAGGTTGTGTGCAAGGATAAAAATAATCAGAACTCCGTGGTGGACACAGGAAGTTAAAGAGGCAGTGAAGGAAAAGAAGAAAGCATATCAAAAGTTCCTGGCAAATAAAGTCAGCTTTTACTCTTACAGAATACAGAGACAAATGTAAGAAAGCTAAACACTGTGTAAAACTAGCTAAACAAAAGTCATGTGAGGACTTTGGCAAGAATATAGAAAATAAATATCAAGAAGGTGGCAAAATATTCTGGAGGTTGTTGAAGAAGTTTAGGAATGGAGGAAAGAGTGCTGTAAAAGGAGTGACAGATGATAAAGGTGACATGAAAACAGGAGAAAAAGATATCCTTGAAGTATGGAGTAATTACTTTGAAAAACTGCTAAATGAAACAAGCAGTGATAACAGCACAGTGATAAAAAACACTGACCAGGCATGCAGTCAGGAATACATATCCATACTTGAAGTAGAAAAAGCCATCAAAGGCTTGAAATGTGGAAAGGCAGCAGGAGTAGATGATATTCGACCAGAAATGCTGAAGTATGGTTCGATAAAAGTCTTACAGTGGCTGCACTGCATAGTTCAGAAAACCTGGACTGAGGGACGAATTCCCGATGATTGGAGTAGAGCTCTCATAGTACCCATATATAAAAAGGGAAATAAAACTGCATGTGAGAATTACAGAGGTATTTCCCTACTGAGTGTTCCTGGCAAAGATCTATGCAAGTATACTTGAGAAACAGTTGAGAAGAATTGTGGAAGAAAAGCTTGGTGAAGAACAAGCTGGATTCAAGCCAAATAGAGGCTGACAGGATCAGATCTTTACTTTACGACAAATAGTCGAGAAATCATGGGAATATAACAATGATCTGTATTTAAGTTTTGTCGACTGGAAAAGGCATATGACAAGGTACCAAGAGAGAAGCTATTCAATACGCTACAGTTATAGTGTCAATGGGGCATTATATCAAGCAATATTTAGTCTTTATTTGAGTTGTAAGTCAGCAGTTAGAATTGAAGGAAGTACAGGAAGACAGTTTAATGTTAAATCTGGTGTAGACAAGGATGTACATTATCCCCTCTGTTATTCATTATCTATATGGATCACATTATGAAGGAAAGTGGCATTAAACATGATATCAAAATTGGAGATGTTAATGTCAGCTCTTTGCTTTATGCGGATGATGTTATACTTCTAAATAAATCCGCTACAAGTTTCTCTGACTAAATTGAATAACTGTTGTAATAGATATGGTATGAAGGTCAGCAATAAAAAGACAACGACAATGAAGATAGGCAGAATCATTGAAAATGTCAACTGTGTTGTGAACGGGGAACCTGTGGAAGAAGTAAAACATTTCAGCTTCTTAGGCACGGTTTTTAGTGAAGATGGTAAATTAAATATAAAAATAGACAACAGAATCAGCAAAGCTGGTATGGTGGGAAGTCAATTGAATAAATTCATATGGAATAAGAGAGAAATTAGTCGGAACACAAAATTAGCTGTAGACAGTGTTCAAACCAGTTTTAACTTATGGATCTGAGAGCTGGGTCAGAAGTAAAACACTTGACCAAAGACTAGACACCGCAGATATGAGAGCCCTGAGAAATATTATAGGCATGAACAGATGGCATCAATGACAATATCATATTAAAAACAAGGATATTAGGAAAGAACTTGACATTGTCAGCATCCAGGAATGCATTAGTAGAGCTAATCTCTGTGGTATGGTCACTTAAATAGAATGGGAGAGGAAAGATTAGCAAAACAAGTGTTCTCTGCCAGGTTGGCAGGAAAACGACCAAGAGGAAGACCAAGATATAGGTGGATTGATATGGTACAAAGTGCCTTAGACGATAGAAATATAAGATCCGATAATGTTGGAGCCTTGACAAGTAACAGACTGATTTGGAGGAAAATTGTAGATAGGAAGTTAGTAATGATGTAAATTTTTCATGTAGTACTGTCATATCCTGTACACCCCTTGAGGGTACATGGCAGGAATTTGATGATGATGATGTATTACTTTTTTTTTTTTTTTTGCCTGTTTGAAAACACCTAAATATTTTTACTGTCATATGCATGGCTAACAACTATGTGGCAAAATTTTTTATGTTTCAGTGGAAAAAAACGATTGTAATTTTGCTTTATAATAAAACTTTATTTCGAAACTGAAGAGAGAGAGAGAGTGTGTGTGTGTGAACGCGCGCACGCGTGTATCATTATTAATGATAGGGCCCATAAAATAATGAGATTGTGGAGGCTCTATGTTTCAGACAGCTGAATGGAGTGATCCCTTTTTAGTCAAAAATCACCTATTACAAATGAATATTCACTGACTCACTGGAAATCTATTCATCTCATACACCACATGCAATGAGAAAACCTAGCCCCCATACCATTAGTTACACACTTTTACTCAAATTCTAGAGATAATTCCTTATTCTCTTCCATCTCTCATGTAATGAAAAATATCCCCTGCATTTATAGTAAAAAATCCCCTTATCAATTCTAGTCTATATATATCCAACTTGGACGTTTACATTCTTACACAAACACCTAAAGACATATAAAAAAGAAATTACCTTCTTTTGTCAGTAATTCTTCAGTTGTTGTTTTTTTTTTTTTTTTCAGAATCAGTTATCTATTGTGTTGAAATCAGCCATTACTACCTTAGCAGTAGGCTTTGAAACTCTTTTCCATTATCACTTCTAGATTTCTTGGTCATCAATTTCAATAACCACCAATAAAGTCTCCAGAGTGAGCAAACTGTAAAAAAAGTGTTGTGAAACAGCTCAAGTAAAGATAAGTGTTGCTTGGTGTAATAATTAATGGTAGGTAATGTTTGCATTTCAGCAAAATTTGTTTATTTTTGATAGTTTAGCATGACTGCATAGTGCTTGTGAAACTCTATGGATCATGGTTACGATTTTTCATGTAATTTGTAGCCTAAGTGAACAAGAATAAAATGCTGATATGAATAATGACACTATGCCATGCAGTATGAAAATCATGTATAATTAAGAGTATGGTTTTTTTTGAAGGTGGTTTCTTGTCAAGAGTGTGGTACAGATGACTGGGGAAAAGAAGGATGCATTTGCGAAGAGATGGAACAAGAGAAGCGAGAAGGTGTGGATCTGCAGAAAGTGCAATATTTTGCACTTTCTGCAGATAGTGTAGAGAAGGAAGTTAAACAAGTAGCAGAAGTTAGTGGGGAGTGTAAGAAGGCTGTGGAGGCAGTTATTAGTAATAATCAGTTACTCTTTGTAACTGATTAGTAATAATCAGTTACAAAGAATACAAAGAGCAGGCCAAGAAGTTTATTGGTTGGCAAGATAGAAACAATGCAATATGAGCAGTAGCCATTCAGGCCAAAAAAAAAACTTAAAGAATTCTTTCAATATGTGGCAAGTAGAAGTAAGAATGACTATGGTAAAATTATATTAACAGATGAAAATGGCATTTTTATCTGTTAATGCTATGAAAATAGGATTTGATGACAATATCACTAACTCTTAAGGATATTAACAGTGGCCTTAGTAAACTAGATTAACAACAGTCTTGCAAAGGGCAAGTTCCAAAGGAGTGGAAAGAGGGTAAAATGTTCCTCTTATTGGCCAATTATAAGTCAATCTATGGTAAGTTGTAGTTAAGGTGTTGGAAAGGTTAATAAAAGCTAAGACACAGACTCAGGTGACAAATGGATTGAACAAGAGTGTTGCACATACAGTGGTATATTTAGATTTTGCAAAGGCCTTTGACAGATTATCACAAGACAAGTTTATAACAAAACAGAAAGATGGGGTTAGATGCAAGAGACAAATTATTAGCTAAATTGAAACAGATGGGTTAGATACTAGATTAGGAGTCGGATGGGTTATTGGCTGTCAGGTATCAGCAAGTTGTGTATGGGAAGGTAGTATCCCAAAAGAGAGAAGTCACTAGCAGTGTGCCACAGGGATGTTTTGAGCTATCATTGTTTAACTAGTATATTAATGACATTGGAATGGGGTTTAATGATATACAGTTGTTTGCAGATGATGCAGTTATAGAGAACAATGAAGAATCAAGCAGATGTTGTGCTACAGGAGGATCTGAATAGACTGTATGAATGGGCGAGTGAAGCATCCAGCTCAATGCAGGAATGTGTAAGATTTGAAATTTCATAAGAAATGATAGGATGCAAAGTATAAATGTGGTGAGGAAATTTTGAAGAAGATAAAGGAGATGAGAAAGCTAGGAATAGTGGTGAATAGAGACTTGAAGTTTAGGGATTACACGGCTTAAGTTGTGAAATTATCACACCAGATTATGGCAATGATGAGAAGGACTTTGACATGCTGAAGTACACAGGTTATGATTACATTGTTAAGTCTTAATCTAGCTATCTTATTGATTACGAATTAATCAGGCCTTCTGGATTATTATGCACACATATTACCCGGTTTTCATGGGGATGAGGATATCCTGTAAAGGATCCAGAGAGAGATTGACTAAGGTGGTTTTCAGTCAGTATGTGGAGTATGAAGAAAGACTGAGAGAGTGTCATTTACACAGATACATTAAAAGGTGGAGGAGGAGTAAACACAACTAGCACTTATAAGTTGATAAGAGATTGTTACCAGGTTAGTGCAAAAGAGATTTTTCATAGAATGGAGAAAGATGGGAATATAACAAGAAGCCATCTCTGGAAACTGCATAAGAAGAGTAAGAGGAGCAGGTTGGCCAAGGGCATGGTGAGTGCATAGATGATGAATGAGTTTGAAGGTGCAATTTGATTAACTTTGTGTGTGACAATGGGACTTCCTACGATGAGTATTTTGACTCCATGGAGATCTGGTGCTAATAATAATAATAATGATTTCTTATAGTGGATATCCATTAATATAATTCTCAACTTGCAATCTCTTCAATTCAAAATAAACTCGGACTTGGCAAGAATGATGAACTTTATAATCATTGTCAATTCCACTAGTCACTTCCAATTATCATACCAAGATTCATTTCAGATGCATTCCTCATCATACTTAGAAACTTGGTATCACTAGTAAATAACTGGATATCACTCGACAGACCATCCATCCCTCAAGATTACTAACAGACAAGCTAACGTCAACAGTTCTGAGTTACATAACTGGTACCTTCATACTCAGCAACTGTCTCTTACATACAACAGGTTTTCATATCAGTCATATGCACACTCTCTCTTATCCATATCACCTTGTACTTTTTATCTCCATACATTTCAGTTCATAAGTATTATTAGAGCATTTATATGAACTCCTTCAGAGGACTAAACACTAACTCAAGTAAGAAATAAATTTGGTGAATGGAAGCAGAGAAAAGAAGAAGAAAGAGGTGTGAGGGAAAAGTAAGAAGGGAATAAAGACAAAACTGTATGGTGATTCTATTATCTCAGGTGTGCTTGATGAGAAAAAGAGTGACATTGGTAAAATGCAAAGATTAAAAGTGAGTGTTCATAATTTTGGTAGATATGAGTTATTATTATTATTGTACAAGAAATCTACATGGAGTCATAAGACACATCATGGGGGATATCTATCATGCCTTTTCTTGAACGCATTGACCGACAAAGTACTTGTAACAGATTCTGGTAACTCATTCCACTCATTCACCTCTTAATGCAAAAAATCTAGTCCTTGCACCCCTGGTGATGACCTCTTACTCAATTTCTAGAGATGACTCCTTATGCACCTACTAGCCATGTCCTGAAATATTTCCTCTAAATCAAGCTCATAAAACCAATAAAGCCCATAAAGCCGACCTGGTTGGCTGAGCAGTTAGCATATCCGCTCTCCAGCCAAAAGGCTGTCGGTTCGAATCCCACTGTGGGCATGGATGTTTGTGATTGTCTGTGAAAACACTAGTGGTGGTAGGCAGTAGACAGAATTGGTATAGATGATGATATTAGTGTAGTTGCAGTTCACTGTAGTTGGTGGAGAGAGTTGTAGAGTAGATGCCCTCCCTCGATGAGTCTTTGGACTCCTTGGAGGTGTTATGTAATAATAATAATAATAAAATCCTTTAAGTAACTTTCTTTTTTTTTTCTCTTTTTTTCTTTTAAGGTTACACGGTGATCAGTATTCATATTTATAAATTTAGGGACACAAAGTAACTGTTTCTATCATATTTCCTCTTTTTCTATCTATCAACCAACTTCTGCAATCAATCCTTTGATCTATTGTCATTGAGAGCATTTCACACACCACTAACCATCTTGGTAACTTGCTTCTTCACCACTTCCTCATCCCCCAAGAAATTCAGGTGACCAGACCTAATCACAGTAATCCAAATTTGGATGTATCAAGACCTTATAAAGAGGAACGATAACTTCCTTATCTCTGCTTGTTAGCATGTTCTTCAAATAATCCTATAAGCCACCTTAGCAATATGCCCTTGACACTTCAACTCCCTATCCATCAATATCATCAAATTCCTAGTTTCATCAATTTCCTGGAATACAGTTCATCAATGTAGTAAGCTTTAATAATTTTTTCATCCAGAAATGCATAGTGCACTTTTCCACATTAAATTGGCACCGATTATTATTTGCCTATCATATTGTCTGCTTATTTAAATTACACTAAAAGCTCTCTAGTTTGCATGGTCAGCAAACAACTGAATATTTACCCTTATAAATCAAAACCTGCTAGCAGTGGTATACCTGTAGAATCTACCACTAACTCTGATGCTCATACATTTACTCCATACAAAACCTAAGTTATTCTTCTCATCGCAGCATCAGCAAAATGTGCTGTTCAACAAACTATTTATTTCCCTGCACCTCTAATATTTGATCACGTGCACAAAGTCACTCAATCATCTTTTATCACAGCCTTCCACCAAACTAACTTTCCAATTCAAGTCAACAAATCACCTCTTGAAATCACCTCTGACATACTTGATTTCACTCAAGTATTGATTATCAAATATCAATTATTGATTTCACTCATAATTTTCATGAGCTCTCATCCAAGCTATTTCAACCAAGTTTTGGTACTCTCATTTTATTATTTTGTTCACTCTTGGCCAGACTTTCATATCATTGCATTTTTCAATTTTTCAAACTATTTGTGGGAGAAAAAAAAATAAAAAGAATCACAGAAATTCGAACTAAAATAACTAATTATTGTTTTTTTATAATAGTCTGGAAAATTATTATTTATCATTACTATACAGACTATTATTATTATTACAGTCTGTATAGCAGGGACGAATGCTGGCCTTGAAATTCACGCTTGCTCTAGTTATCATTCAGGGAGTGAGAGGTATGATTGAAGTCTGATTGGCGGAATAATGAATTACTAACCATTTAAAACTATATATTTAGACATTTATGTACATTTAATCATACAAATACAACATTTATTTTACAAATGATATTCTATCTTTTTCAATTTAGCTACTTGAATACAAATTCTACCCTATGGTTCTTCTTTATGAACTGGTCAATAAAAAGTTGGTTGTAACTTAATTTTCCCAAGCAACACGCACACTTGTAAAGGCTGGCTGAAGCTCACTGGTTAGAGCTACGTTGACTGTGTATAGCCTGTGTTTAAGCAACAGAGTGAGATGACGTGAAATGGCTATGTGCGTGCATGAAATCACAGTGCTGCTGCGAGGACCTGGAAGCTCCTACAACTGAGCAAGCCAAGGTAGCTTTGACTAGACAAGCAAGCATAGACCTTTGATACATGACACAAAGCTCAATTATTGCCGCACAAGCTTAAGACAGCTTCTGTCTACAAAAATAAAAGCCTAAATGAAATGCTTATAAATGCATGCATTTATTAACAAATAAGTATTACTTCTTTCTCAATTAATGAGCTTGTGCAGTAAGCATAGCAAGCGTGGAGAATTCGCCCCTGCTGTATAGTAATGATAAATAATAATTATTTTAATAATAATCACAAAATATTAGAATTCCCATGTCCTCTATAGTCAAGGATTCAATATGGTGGGCTTTTTCCAGATTGCCACACAATGCTTAAAATAAATGCCGGTCTGGTTGGCTGAGTAGTTAGTGTATCCGCTCTCTAGCCAAAAGGCTGTGGGTTCGAATCCTGCCGTGGGCATCAATGTTTGTCTGTAAAAATACTAGTGGTAGTGGTAGGTGGTAGATGGCATTGGTATAGATGATGAAGGTGGTTGAGGTTGGTTGATTGGTGGAGAAGGAGAGTTGTAGAGTAGGTACCCTCCCTCAATGAGTCTTTGGACTCCCTGGAAGTGTTATATAATAATAATAAGAAATGCATATTATATCTTTCTCTAAAACAGCCACTGATAATCCATTCATTCAACACACATGAGAAAAACTTGGAACTCACATATCATTAATCAGTTTTCTAGGGATTATCATGTATTCTCCCTTAACTCTAGTCATAAGCTATAACATTTCATTTGTATTGTGTAGGATTGTCTGACAAACTTAAATATTTTCTGTCATATTTCCTCTCTTCCATCTATAATTCAAACTTTAAAAACCACATTCCTTCAATCTATTCAGAAATGAAAAATTCCATAAGCCAGTTACCATCTTGATTATCTGTCACTGGATATTTTCAACTCCCTCTCCCATCTCCTCTGAACCCAGATGACCAAATGCGAGCATGGTATTCAAGATGTAATCTTATCATAGCCTTATACACTGGTGTCCAAAAGCTAAGACCGAACTACATTTTTACCTGTATATAAATATTTTCATGACAACAGTCAAATGTGGACATAAATTTATTGCCAGAATACTAATAAATATATTACAGAAAAAATGTGTTATAAATTTCATACAAATTAAACTGCAATACATTTTTGAAAAGAGTTACAAATTTCCTAAGGATGTAGTTAAGGAATTAATGTACAGTGCTTATAGAAAACTATGCAGAGAGATATTTCAGTATGGAATATGTCCACCCTTAACTACAATGATGCTCTCACAAAGTTGCTCCATGCTTAGCATCGACTGATTCAGGAGTTCTTGAGGCAAACTGGTCCACTCCTCCTTCAGAGCAAGGAAAAGCCTTGTTTGTTTTCTGGTTATCTGGAGGGGAATTTCAAGCAGCAATGTGTCTCCCTGTTGCATCCCAAACGTATTCTATGAGGTTAAGATCTAGGGATCGTGCTGGCCACTTGATTCGATTAATATCCTCAGTCTCCAGAAGTATCTCTGCTGCTTGTGTACAATGTGGTGTGGCATTGTCCTCCTTAAAAATGAATTCTTTGCCTACAGCAACACAAAGTTGTTCTGAAGAACTTCATTGCAATACCATTCATCAGTCACAGTTCCTTTTTCCAGCACTTGTAGCTCAGTGCTTCCATTAGGCATAATGTATCCCCACACCAATGACCCCAGCAGAGTGCCATATCTATTCCTTTCAAGAACATTCTTGCAATAGTAGGCAGTACCACTTTCATGCTAGACCAAGTGCCATATCTATTCCTTTCAAGAACATTCTTGCAATAGTAGGCAGTACCACTTTCATGCTAGACCAAGTGCCATATCTATTCCTTTCAAGAACATTCTTGCAATAGTAGGCAGTACCACTTTCATGCTAGACCAAGTGTCGTGTAGAATCAGAGAAAAGACTAAAATGGCTCTCTCTCTCTCTCTGTGTGTGTGTGTGTGTGCGTGCGTAAAGAGTGCATTAGCCCATCTATGCCTTGTCCAATATTTATGAATACAGCTGCAATGAAAATGTGCTCTATGATGAACTGTGGATAAAGGGACATACACTACAGGCATTCAGATCTACTTGTCACAGACATCTTGCCACAGTTTGTTGAGATATTTGTGTACCGGTGCTTGAATAAGCTGACTTGCAAGTTGACCTGCCATTGCGTGTCAATTATGTTTTGCTGTTATAACCAAAAATCCTTCATGCTCCATGGCAGACTGAGGGCAATCTCTTAGAACATCTAGAACACATACCACTGGAAACCCCTGCCCAGAGCCTGGATACAACGCTATGTGAGATTTCAAACTCTCTGGCAATATCAGTAATTCTGCAGCCTTCTTCAAGCTTTCCAATAATTCTTCCCTGCATGAAATCATCTAGACAATGTCTTTGAGACATTACAAGACCCCCAAGTTTGAAACTTTATTTCTTCACAAAAAAGAGCTTCCTTCAAACACAATTCTCTTAATACAGCCTTTTATCCTGTTGAATGCTGCCATGATTCGAAAATTTGAATTTTCGAATCATGTGCAAAGAAAAAAAAACTTGCTTTCTACTCAAAATCATCAGTTATATAAATTGTCACAAGCAGATTCATCTGAATTTGTGGTTGTAATCTTAAGAAATAGTGTTCTTCCTTAAGTTTTGGACACCAGTGTACAATGGATGAATAACTTTGTTATTCTTACAAGTGTTCACTTCAACAGTAAGCTATTTGAATGTGATGTCTTAGCCACTTTAGCAGTGTAGCCACTCTGTCCATCTACTGTAATCCCAAGTATCTAGCTTCAGAGATTACTTATAAATTACCATTATATAAATATTTGCCTGCAATATCCTCAGTTCAAAAATGCACAACCTACATGCATTTTGGTCATGATATTTCTTCTTATTTTTTCATACAACCAGTTTGTTCAGATAAACCTACAAGGATTCTGTACTAGAAATGTCCTATATTTCTTCTCAACTCTGCATTATTGGCAAGTAATTGTATATTACTATCCATACAAACTCCAGTATCATTAATCACCATCATGCATATCAAGGATTTAGGCCTAGCATGGCCTGTTCAGGCCTTAGAAGTCATCGTTGAATTGTTTAAGACGACGTCCTGGTTTTCTTTTTCCTAATGGCTTGTACTTTAAGGCTTGTTTTGGTAATCTTTCTGTTTTCATTCTTTGAACGTTTTCAAAGAATGAAACAGAAATAAACATCCATTTATGTTTATATTTTTTAATTTTTTCTATTACTGGTTCATGGTTTAATTCTTTCATAATTTCTTCATTTCTTTTGTGATCAAATAGGGTATATAGTTTGCAGTTTTTCTCCATTTCTGCTATTACTAATCTTTGTTTGTCTTTTGGTTTTATTGTCCAGATTTCGCTTTCATATACATTAAGACTGGTAGGACTAATGTATTGTATACTTTTAGTCTGGTTTGTTTTTGAACTAGGTTTGGTTTAAATATAGAGTTAATTACACCTGTCATTAAATAACTTTTATTATTAAAAGACCAGAAGATAAATGATAAAATATACAAAGAGCCAACAAGTTTCACTAGCCACTGTCTAGCATTTTCAAGGCTGAACTGGTGCATTGAAAACAAATGCATTGAGTTACATTTCAAAAACATACACTTTAGTAACTGTTAGGCCGTTACATTTGATCATTCTGTTTGAAGGCGTGCATGTGTTCGAAAGCTTCAGTCAGATGTAATACATTAGACCAAATATGTACAATTTAAGTTTACACCTGTCATTTTTAAATATTTTGCAATTTTTATGTTTATATCTTTTCATTTTCATATGTGATCATACATCCTAGGTAGTTAAATGAATTCACCTGTTCTAAGATCTTGTTATCTATTACTATTTTAGTTCTTGCTGGATCTTGTCCTCTAAAGGCCATAGTTTTTGATTTTTCTGCTGATATTATCATACCATAATCTTTGGATATCTCATTTAGATCTAAAATAGCTTTCTGTAGTTTATCTTCAGAATTTGTAATTATTATTTGGTCGTCGGCAAACAGGAGAGTGTTTAAGTTTACTGTAGGAGAAAGTTTAATTCCTTGATGTAAATTTTTATTCCATTTTATTATTATTTCATTTAAGTAGATATTAAAAAGAGTTGCAACGTTCATTGACAGTCAGCAATTGGCACACCTTCAACAGTTCCTCTGTTGATTTTGTGTTTGAAAAATGTTATTTGTGTATTTATCGTCTATTATTTTGCAAAATATTGAATGATATTTCAATAATTCACGAAATATTGAAATATCATTCAATATTTTGCGATATCTTGTACAACATGGCTCCTAGACGGCCAATCAAAAAACCTAGTGAAGAATCACAGAAAAAGAGGTGAGCAATTGATCTTGAAATGAAGTTGTTGCAAGTTATAAAGCAACATGAAGTTTGTACGTGAAGAAGCTGTGAAAGGATCTGCTTTCACTAAATCGACAATAGTGACAAAGCAACAACAGGTCCTATCGGTGATATGGAAAAGCTACTTCCATCATGGATAGAAGACCTGAACCAAAAGTGCATACCCTTAGCACTAGGACCATTATCGCTAAGGCATTAAGTCTAACTTCAACATGTTGAAGGAGAAAGTAGGGCCCAATTATGACTACGAATTCTATGCTTCTTCCGGTTGGTTCATGAGATTCAAGCAGTGTTTTGCACTGCATAATGTGAAAATGTACGGTGAAGCTGCCAGCCAATGAGAAGGCTGCCAAGAAGTTTGTGGAGAAATTGGATGCAATTATTACGGAGGAAAATTATTTGCCACAGCAAATATTTAATATGAATGAGACCTCCTTGTTTTGGAAAAAAATGCCCAAGCAGACATTCATCCACTAAAATCTATACCTGGTTTCAAGCTCTTAAAGACAGTATTACAATTCTGTTGGGGGGTAATGTGGCTGGATATAAACTGAAACCATTTGTGATATGGTACAGTGAGAATCCATGAGCCTCTAAACGCATTATGAAGCATACTCTTCCAGTTCATTATCAGAGCAATAATGAAGCTGTGGATGACTCAAAAATTGTTTAAGACTGCTTTAATCAACTTATGCGAGTAAATTGGAAAGTTATTGTGTGAAAGTAAATGTAGAATTTAAAATTTTATTAATTCTAGATAATGCTTCAGGTCATTCACCTTACATCAGTGATCTTCACCCTGAGATCAAGGCCATGTTTCTCCCTCCAAACACTACTTCATTGATCCAACCTATGGATCACGGAGTTCTTGCAGTGTTTAAGGCTTATTATCTATGGACAACTCTTTTTCACAAGCCATTTCTGCCACTGAAGAAAATGATCAGACTCTCATGTAATTCTGGAAAGCATTCAATATTTAATATGCTATTAAAAAATATTGCTGTGGCTTGGGATGAAGTGACTTCTCAATGTATGAGTGGCATATGGAAAAAAGACATTAAAAAGATTTGTGCACAATTTTGGAAGTTTTGAAAAAAAAAAAAAAACCTTTGTAAATTGAGTGAAGAAATAGTCGACTCAGCAAACAATCTGAATCTTGAAGTGAATAATGGCAACTTAGTTCAACTCATAGGAGCAGAAGAGGAAGAATGAAAAAAGGAAGAGGGAGAAGAGAAACAAGAAGAGGTAGTTAAACAATTCACAGTGAAGGGTCTTGCAGAAATGTTTCTGCAGTTAGCGATGTTCTCAAAATGGCTGAAGACATGGACCCCAATGTTGAACACTACTTATTAGTAGAAAGGAAAGTACATGATGTGTTTGCTTGCTATAAACAAATCTATGATGAAAAGAAAAAGAGGAAAAAGCAAAGCACATTGGAAATTTTCATCAAAAAAAACAAAAGTTACACCAGAAGAGCCGCAGACTGGTCCTTCACATAGGGAAAGTAATGAAGATATGATTGTGGAGGAAGATTTCGGTGATTATTCTCCTCTTTTATAGTGGCAGTATGCTTAGTACAGTACAGTTTTATAAGGCTTAAAAATTAATATAACAGTATACTTATTACGGTTAAGTCCCTAACCCCTATAACTCTGTTGATTTAATATATCGATCAGTAGATTGAATATATTGGTCAGTAGAGTAGGCTTACAGTAAACAGTGAAGGAAAGACTGCCAGAAGGAAGACATGTGAAAAGCGTATCCAGAAATGGAAGTGTCCTCTGAGTCAGTTGTGAAATGCATGCATTTGTGTTGTTTTTCAGGTGTCTGAGGTAAAAGTCTAGCAGCAATGGGACCAGATAATAAAAATATAATTTTTTTTTTTTCACTAGAGGCCAGGCAAGTAGAATAAATTGTCACTTTGACATACTATTTGAATTGTGATGTATCTTGTCTCTGTATATATGTGTATACTCCAGATAATGACCTTAATATGAATGTCAAAATATCAGGAAATTAAAGTAATTATTCTTAACATAATAGTAGACTCCATAATTTATCAAAACAAAATTATTACTGTAATTACAATACCATTCATGCATTGCTTTAAATTCCTTCAGTGAAAAAGCACAACTGACAACTCATTCTTCTCATCCAAACAAAAAAATCTGGTCCTCGCGTCCTTGCTGACCACACTCTTAATCAATCTTCAGAGATTATCCTAGTTCTCTCCTCTCCAGTCATGTAATGAAAATTTCCACTGTATCAATCCTAAAAACCTTTTAACTAATTTATGTATCCATCACATCCTCCCTTTTAATATCTATCAACTAACTCCTGCAACATGCAAATCTTCTATCTATTCTCTTACACTTTGCCACATTAAACTGACAGCCATTCTCCTCTTCCCCTATATTGTCACAGTCTGTTTACGTTACCCTGAAGAAAAAAAATAAAAATAGAAATAAAAATTCACATTTGACGTTTGTAGATGCCATATTGTCACTCCTGTACCTCACTGCGTTTTGGGAGTGAAGCCTTCTGCTAGCAGAAGTGGTTTGGTCACAGATGTCCTTTCTACACAGAGTTAGTAGAACACTCACAAACATCTATGCCCATGGCAAGATTCAAATCCACAGCCTCTTGGCTGGATAATGGATACGCTAACCACTTGGCCAACTAGGCTGGCATTATTCTGAAAGATTATGTAAATCAGTCTATTTAAATCATATTTACATCATGTTAATAAATGTTAACAAGTTAATAAAAATGATGTACTCTCTACATCATCATATCATCTTTATTGACTATTGCTCTACACAGTTTGCATCAGCAAACAATTGGATGTTTCCCTCAATCATTTCCAATATCATGAATATAAATTAAACAGCAGTGATCCAAGCACAAAACCCTGCGGCATACTGCAAATATCCTACAGATCTTCACCATTTTTTTTCCTGGAATTCTACTCCTCCATAAACTACTCTCTGATATCTATTCATCAGTTACCTTCTTATACCTACTTCAATTGCTTCAATTTATGTGGCCGTTCCACGTGGTACTCTGTTAAATACCTTTATAAAGTCTAGCAGAATCATTATTATTATTATTATTATTTCGGGTGACTCCAGGAGTCCTTAGACTCATCGAGGGAGGCCCTAAACATCATGTCCACACAATATGCGATTACATTCTCAGTATCTATCATACCTTGTCTTGAACTCGTTCACCGTCATAGCACCCACAAAAGACTCTGGCAGCTTATTCCACTCATTTGCCACTCTAAAAGTAAAGAACCCAGCTCTAACACCCCTGCTAACCACACTCTTGCCCAGTTTCCATAGGTGTCCCCTAGTTCTCCCACCACCAGTCCTGATCTCAAAAATATCCTCTGAATTAATCCTATAGA
Organism: Typopeltis vanoorti; assembly: GCF_054136105.1. Taxonomy (NCBI): domain Eukaryota; kingdom Metazoa; phylum Arthropoda; class Arachnida; order Uropygi; family Thelyphonidae; genus Typopeltis; species Typopeltis vanoorti. Next base: position 13,257,887 of record NC_143569.1, read on the forward strand.
ATCCCTTTAGCAATTTGAATGTCTCAATCATATCTCCCCTCCTCCGCCTATTAACTAGTTTCTGCAACCCACAAATCTTCAACCTGTTCTCATATGGTTCATTCCATAGACCTGTTATCATCTTAGTCACTCGCCTCTGGATCCTCTCCACCTCCTCCCCATCAAGAAGGAACCGAGGTGACCAAATCTGGACACAGTAGTCGAGATGAGGTCTTATCAAGGCTCGGTACAGAGGTACAATAACTTGCTTGTCTCTGCTCATCAAGGTATTTTTCAACAACCAAGTGAGTTGATGAGCTGATTTAGCTACTTTTGCAATGTGCCCACTAAACTTCATCTCCCTATCCACCAACACTCCCAAGTCCCTGGCCTCATCAATCTCTTGGAGTACAGTTCCACCAATGTGGTATACTGCTGCTAATCTTTTCACCCCAAAATGCATAACCTTACATTTTGTCACATTAAATTGACATCCATTCTCCTTAGCCCAGAACTCCAATCTATCTAAGTCATCCTGCAAGACTTTGACATCTTCTGCATTCGCTATTGCCCTACCCAACTTTGCATCATCAGCGAACAAATGAATTGTTCCACTTAGATCCTTTCCTATATCGTTAATGAACAGATTAAACAGCAGTGGTCCAAGAACAGAACCCTGCAGCACACCACTAGTCACAGGCCGTCTTTTGGACTCTACTCCTGAATAAACTACTCTTTGATATCTCTCCATCAACCAACCACCTATCCATCTCACCAATCTTATATCCATTCCCATATGTTGTAGTTTACGGATTAGTATTCCATGTGGTATCCTGTCAAATGCCTTTGCCAGGTCCAGCAGTATCACTGTAAACCCATTTCCCTTATCCAGTTCAGCCGTTACCTTGTTATAAAACTTGAGCAAGTTACTGAAGCATGATCTACCCTTCACAAAGCCATGCTGTCCCCTGTACAGTATCTCATTTTCATCAATCCATTCCTGTATTTTTCCCTTGACTACTTTCTTTAAGACCTTGACAACGACTCCTGATATGCTGATCGGTCGGTAATTTGCAACCGTAGTCTTGGATCCTCCTTTATGCAGTGAAACTATTTTCCCCTCTTTCCACACCTTCGGGACTAAACCAGACCTGAGACTCAGATTAAACAACATGGTCAAGGGCACTGATAATTCTTTAGCCGCTTCACGCAAGACCCGTGCCGGTATACCATCCAATCCCACAGATGTGTTCACATTAAGGTTCTGTAATATACTAGTCACCTCCACTTCATTCATCACTATTCCCGTATAAACTAATGGTTCCTTCATTTTTTCAATGTCACCACCTGGATGATATGCTTTTGCAAAGTGCGCACTCAGTAACTCCACTATATCGACTGATTCAGTGACCTCCTTACCATCGTCATTCCTTAAAATCATTTTGCCGTGTACAGTTTTTTTCTTGCTTGCAGCATATTGAAAGAACTGTTTGGGATTCTCTTTTGCTTGCAAAGCTAGTTTCCTTTCATAATCCACTTTTGCTTTTTTTATCACACTCGTTACCTTTCTGGCCTGCACTTTATACCGTTCGTGTGCCTGCAGGTCACCCCTTTCTTTAAATTCCCTCCACAGTTGTTTCTTTTTTTTGCAGCTCAAGCTTAATGGTGTTATTCATCCATTTAACCCCTACTTGTTTTACTATTCGGACCCTAGGTATACAATCAGCCATTACCTCCTGTAAATGCTCCTTGACCACTTCCCATGCTCTATCGCTTCCAGCCCTTGCAGTTGTACATGCCATGGCACTGATCCAAGCAATCTCCTAAGCTTGTCATACTTGCCAGCACGGTAATTCCACATATACCCTGTCTTAATCGAAAATTCCATACCTTTAGCCACTTCCCAGGTCAAGACCTTATGATCACTCTCACCAATAGGTGGCAACATGGTCATATTCATTACAGTCAAATTGTGAGATGCTATTACCAGGTCAAGCACTCTCACACCCCTAGTATTTTCAATTACATGCTGTCTCAGATAGTTATCCCTTAATAAGTGAATAAAATCCTTTTCCTTCCTCATATGTGTCCTCTCCTCCTTCCAATCAATGTTACCATAGTTGAAATCCCCCATAATAATTACCCTCCTTCCACTCATTTCATCAATCCTATAGGTATCCCTGATTAGTTGTCATTTTACCATAAAAAATTATGAACTTACTGAGGCATGATCAATATTCCCTCTACTTTTTGCTGGCAAGTGTCCATGAAAAACATTCTGTGTGCAAGTTTCAAGTCTCGGACTCGATGTATGTGATAACCTGTGATCACAATGGCAAACGTCAAAGACAGAAACTCAATTTTATGACACTGGCTGAGTTGCCATTTCAACACATTTGTCCAGCCACTCAAATTTAAACAAACTGGAAGTTCTTTTCCCCTTTAATTTCAACAGTGACATTTTCTCTTATTAATGTTGCACGTTTTTCGTCTTGCTATAAACTGTAAAATTGTGAACACTAAATTAATCCACTTAAATCTGCATATTTATATCAATCAACTTTTGCAAGAGTTCAAGTGCCTGTACTGTTTACCCAGTAGACACTAAACAAATGCGCCTCTGCAGCTGGTGATATCAGTTTGTCCACACAGCACTGATTAAAGTAACTAATCACAATGCATTAAGTTGGAATAGGCTAGAGTAATATTGGGGTAGAGACAATGGAGAAATTGCTAAATAAAATAAGTGACAACTATCATTTATCATATAATTCATTTTTATAGTATGTTAAAAAATTACTGACCGTAAATAAGAAAATTTGAAAGCAAAAATTTTGGGTGTGCAGTTATTAGGCATGTGTTTTCCCATTTTTTAAATGGTGTGCCCATGCACAGTGTTAGATCTTAAATGATGGCGCTATCAATAATAGAACCACTCCATTCGAGATTTAACAAGAGAACAATATCAAGCAAAAGCACACCTGTACTCTTGGCAAAACAGACATAATATGTGAGGAGGCAGATATTAACTTTGCTTAAAAAGGAATTAAAATATAAAAGAAGAGGTTGAATCTTAAATTAAAATGAAATCGAAGGAGGAAATAAATATTAAATTGTACTATGTTTAAGGTTATTGTCTAAAATAGATGGAATCTTAATTTGTCAAAAACATCAATGTTAAAATATGCCATGTATAAAGTTGTGTATCATCATATGAACGAAAGTTCAAAGGTTGCAGTTTGACCACCAAAGATGACGTAACAAGCGATGAGTAGGCATTTGTGGAAGGTGCAAGAAATTCGTGTTCCCCGAAAAAAGCAATGTACGTACAGCAAGGAGGTGACATCACTCGGTGACAGCAAATGGGAGAGCGTCGTAGACAAGTTTGGAGTGTGGAAAGAGGGTGCTATAATGGGGTTTAAAACAGATTCACATCATTGAGAGAGGACTCCTTTTTCTTTGCTTCTTTTTACATTTTCTCCTGGTTCCTGTGGTGTTCCCCATGGGTCTCCTGCTCGAAGTTCCTGAGCAAATCAGCATGCCTGATACCCCACAAGACATGTGAAGATGGCAAAGCGGCAGTGTGTTTCCCATTGCTGAGCAACACGAATCAAAGAAAATATAGTACGAGATGACGGCAGTGTTCGAGTTTTAGACCATCGGTGTGGATCTAACTGATTAGAAAGCAGCAAAGGATTCCTTTGAAGGTAAATCATGTTAGAAGCAGCAACGCAAAAAGTTCATAAGCCCAGAGAAAACAAGAGGTGAATTTGGAATGAGCACGTGACTCCCACATGGCAGCAGTCCATTGTACAGAGGGACAATCTATAACAAAGATCAGACGGAAAGATCGAGAAATCATCTAACAAGGTGGTAATGTACAAATCTTCCTTTTTATGTATTATCTATTGGTGATGAAGATGTAAAATGGACAGAGTTTAAAAAGGAAGAGAGAGAGAGAATTTTGAGACAGTTTCCTGTGTTATGTAAAAATTGAATTGGACTGGTAGTCTACGTTCATAACTTGTCTAGACCAAGTTTAATGTGTATGGGTCGTTAGTAGCAGTAATCTAGTTTAATACCGACATCTATGTTTGTGATATATAAATAAACATAAGATTCTCATGAGTGTGTTTGAATAGCCTGTCTGTTTAATTAATTTTACCTTGCTTTACTTGTATTTTAGTATTAACCTTGATTTGCTTGATTATATGTGTTGTTCATATTGTAATGTTCTTAGATAATTAATAAATATGTTTTCCCATGTATACCTGAGTTTGTCTGAGTAAGAGATTGAATTTTACCACTCACGAAATCAAACCTATGTTTAGAGGAAAAAGGGGAATTTAAGATTGGCAAGGCCATGACTGTATACTGAGAACTCATTCTACATAACTACTTAATCTATATAAGGTATTACTTGAATTCTGGGAAAGTTTCTTCGGATAAGAGTTTCTATCCTAGAGTTCTGACTGGTGCAGCATAAACAAATAAATTTCGTCAGAGCTCGAAGAGAGAAACGGCCCCAAAAAGTCAGTTTAGAAGCCAGATCTCAGTAGGCACAAGGAGAAGAATAGAGGTAAAATATTTAAGAAAACAACGATGTAACAACAGCCTAGAGGTAACATTAGGCATGACCTAGCCTTAAAAAAAAAAAAAAAACACGCTGCCCACATATAGTATCTTATTCCTCATGTTGGAGGCTTAATGGATTGTATAAAACACTTAGAAAGGATTAAAACAGAATTCAATACTTCCTATATTTTGTCTCAGTCACTGAGACATCTTCAGGGATTACAAAAAAAAAAAAAAAACTAATGTAACATATACACAAATACCACACAATACTAAGCCCAACCACGTGGGTGACACCAAAGTCCTATCTAGGTGGAGTGCTCTCTAATGGCGGTTGTAGGTGGCCTGGAATGTAAGGTGGGATCTCTAATGATAAGTGTTTCCCAAATCTTAGGAAGCTTAATGCAACCATATTTATTAAGATTTGATTGATTTCGGAGTGCTGCTGTTGATTCTAAAAATAGTCTCTCTCTTTTTTTTGAATTTGTTGTGGTGGATCATGGTGGTTTTTTTCCATGAGATCCTGTGGGTTGTATCCAAGACATGGTCAGCAAGGCCTGACTGATCATAGTCCTGATTGCAGATGTATGACTTGTGTTCCTCTTGGCAGATGGTTGCTGATCTGAGATATCTGTCCAAAGTATGCCTGCTTACAGGAACAGGGTACTTTATAAACTCCAGACACTGAGAGAGGAGGGAGCTGATCTTTTGTAGAACAGATAAGGGTAGCAAGTTTGCAGTGGGGCTTAAATGCTGTGTGTAGGTTGTACTTTTTTAAATTCTTGGCTATATTTTAAGATGTGCCATGGATGTAGGGTATGGTGATGGCATTTCTGAACTCTTTCTGAAGAGAAGACCGGGGAATGGGGGGGACTGATTTTTTTTAATACTGTGATCGCTGTAACCATTGGTTACAGCGATCACAGTATTAAAAAAAAATTTTAAAAATCACAGTATTCGTTGAAAGTGTTGTGTATGTGCTCAAGCTTTTGTCTTGAGCACATACACAACACTTTTGTCTTACAGTTGTCTGCTCTTTTGCAAGAGCAGACAACTGCATGGCACTTGAACAAGCTTGTAATATAAATAGAAAACAAATGACTATGCCCACCAGCAGCTGCACAGCAACAATTCAGTTGCTGTGCTGATATCTCATCTAATCTCACAGCCGAATTCACATCAATTTTCTGTAATATCTTATGCATCTCTACTTCATCCACCTCAATTTCCATATCAACTTTTTATCATATTACTGCAATATCTCCACCTGGATGACACCTTTGCAAAGGGTATCCAGAGAGTTCACCGAAAAGGCAATTAATCAAAAGACACTTCATTGAAAAGGCAATTAATTGAATGAACAATTCGTCAAAAATGCAATTCATAGAAAAAATAATTCGCCAAAAATTTTAACTTTTCGAAAATGTTATGATAAAAGGGATCCATTTAGAACAAACACTGAACAGTGCAGAGTGAGAAAGCATTGCTATTTTAATAAATAATAATTACAGAACAATATGGTTTCTTATTGTCTTTCTTGTCCGATAACTGTTTCATTCTGTTCATGGGACTGATTTGCCTGTTTCCGAGAAGAAAAGTCCAGCCTACACAGGCTCCATTATTATTATTGTTACTAGTAGTAATATGCGACTTCAATACAGCAATTATTATGGGATGAATAAAAGTTTCAAATAGCGAATCTGATTCAGATTTGCTGTTTGAAACTTTTACAAGAAAATGTAGAACCATTCCAGTTTTCAGTTCAGATATATTCAGAGCAACAAAGAAATAACATGTCCAAATAATGTATTACAATAACTCTCTGACTTAGGGGAATTAGTAGAAGTTGTTGGTACAAGAAGCTGTCTGCATGGTTCAGTTTTTGTTCTAAATGGATCATAACATTTTTGAAAAAATGTTTCAAAATGATATTAGCAATTCCGCTTTGGCAATCAATTTAATGAAATTTCAGTTAAAATTTTCGATGAATTGTTTTTTTGATGAATTGCATTTCCAACGAATTGTTGTTCAATGAATTGCCTTTTTGATGAATTGTCTTTCAATTAATTATTTTTTTGATGAATTTTCATGGAACCTTTGCAAAGTGATCACAGAGTAATTCAACTTGTTTGTCTGCTTTAGCCACATTCCTATCATTAACATTCATCAAAATTATTCTATCACAGTCATTTTTCCTTTTAGTTGACACATACCAAAATAACTCTCTGGGATTAAATTTGGCTCTCTTACTCAACTCTTGTACTCTGATTATGCCTCCCTTACAATTCACACTCCAGGCTGTACTCTGTACTGTTTTTTGATTGCTTTTCACTTTAAAAATTGTCTGTGCATTTCTTTTTTTTTTTTCTTGCATTTCCTGCTTGATGATTTTTCATCTATTTAATTCCTACTCAATTCATCCTCCTGGCTCTATGTGAATACCTAGAACCAGGAGGATGAACTGAGTCTACCACCACTTCTTTCATACACCCCTTGCCCAATTCCAAACTGTCAATATCCTTCCACTGCAGTTTCTTATGCCATGTACTACTCCAAGCACTCTCACGAGTTCGTCATTAATTACCAGATATGAATTCCATATATTTGCATTCTTAACTCTGAAAATTTCATATATTTAGTTACCAGCTGAATCAAGAAGTGATTGTTCTCACCAATAAGCAACAATTTGGCTACTGATTATATTGCAAATCCTCTGAAGCAATGACCATCAGAGTGCTCTTTAACCCATGGCATCATAGATGCCTCAGATTATTATTCCCTCATTCTTGCATGAATTTCATTTCCTTCCAATCTAAGTCCCTATACTTGATGTCTGCCATAATAATTATTCACCCTCACTCTACTTAGATTATTTGTTGAAGCATACCATCTGTTTACATTTTACTTGAACATCTGAGGGTTGTAATCTTTGGGGAAGACTGTTCTAAATGACAGAAGTAGATGGGATGAAAGAGGAGGCAGTCAAGTTGGTTCATTGAGTTTCAAGATAGACTATAAAGAAATGTTGGCTAGCAATGGCTCTTGATTTAATGATTTTGAAGGAGAGTGGAGGAATAATATTGGCCAATTCAGCGCAGCACTGTATGCAAAAGCATCCGTAGAAGAGGCACAAGGCAGAAACTGAACATCTGTGAGAGAAATGGAATGAAGTGGATATGTGAGAGGGAGATCATTACTTAGCTCGGTTGCCCTCTTTTGAATAGAATCGAACAATCTTAGAGAAGATTTTGGTGCTCATCCCCAAACAAGGGAGTAATATTCCATGGTTGGGCAGATTTGGGCTTGTATAGAGTTAGCAGCTATGAAAGCATGAAGTAGTGTCTTGTGCAAAAAAAGTACACCATATTTTTTTGGTGGTTTCAGAAGCTATAGTTGAAATGTGGTTGTGCCAGGAAAGATCAGAAGTGCAGGTCAGCCAGAATAAAGAAATCTGATTGTGTTCAGATATCTCAGTATTACTGTGAGAGAAAGGGAATGAAGTGGATATGTGAGAGGGAGATCATTACTTAGCTCGGTTGCCCTCTTTTGAATAGAATCGAACAATCTTAGAGAAGATTTTGGTGCTCACCCCCAAACAAGGGAGTAATATTCCATGGTTGGGCAGATTTGGGCTTGTATAGAGTTAGCAGCTATGAAAGCATGAAGTAGTGTCTTGTGCAAAAAAAGTACACCATATTTTTTTGGTGGTTTCAGAAGCTATAGTTGAAATGTGGTTGTGCCAGGAAAGATCAGAAGTGCAGGTCAGCCAGAATAAAGAAATCTGATTGTGTTCAGATATCTCAGTATTACTGAATGTAAGGAGGAGGGATGTGACTTCTTTCGGTGGCATTGAAGTTTGCAAGGTTGTCCTTCCCGTACTGGAATATAGGTAGGAGATCTGAGTTCAGATTGCTGGTCATGGTAGATCTTGAGGTTTATAATACTTGCAAACTCCAAATTCTTTCAAATTAAAAGGAGGAATTGAGTGTACTGTCATCAGCAAAGCTATGGATAGGATTTGAAATCTGAGAGCATAGGTAATTTATATACACAAGGAAGTGAGTGGGTGAAAGAACAAAACCCTGGGGTACTCCTGCACTGCAGGGAAAATCTGAGGAGAGTAAACTGTCTACCATGACACGTAGTGAGAAAGTTGGCAATCCAGTTGCAGAGTGAGGAAGGTGAAAATATAGGATGGTAGTTTGTTAAGTAGGCCCTGTGCCAAACCCGATCAAATGCCTTTGAAATATCGAAGGCAACCACGTGATTTTCTCCAAATTTCGCCATGGCTTGAGTCCAGAGGTGAGTAGTGAAAGCAAGAAAATCAGCTGTAGATTGCAAGTGTTGGATTCCATACTGTTGGTCACTGATTAATTGGTATGACTCTAGGTCATTCAAGAGTTGCTTTATGATGACCTTTATCATCCAATTGCTCTCACTTCTGTTCTCTCTCATAATTTTAGAGAGAACAGACACGAGAGCAATTGGATGGTAATTTGCATTCGCTGGACTATATCAGCAACTAACTATATATATTTTGTCCTGTTTTGCACCAGATGGTCTCATTGTCTTCTATTTCTCTGACCTCTTGTTGAAATTCCATGGCTGCAGTTCATATGTGATCATTAGTAATACTCCTCTGATCATCCTGTTCTCTTATTCTCTCTACATCATTTCTGAAAAGACTATATTCCTCATATTCCATAACAATATCATCTTCTGTTAGTTAATGTAAAGTTATATACAAAACTTTGACTTCAAAAATTTCACCAAGCATGTCACATGCATCTTTCACAAGAAAACTGAAAAGTTTGTTGTGAAAGCAATGGAATATTGCTTCCAAATTTGGGATGGTGTACCAAAATCTTCTCTATGATTTCTCAATTCTATCCAGAAGAGGGCAATGTAGCTAATTAATGATTCCTCTCTCTCTCTCAGATGTTCAGTATCTGTCTTGTTCCTCTTCTACAGATACTTTCATTGACAGTGCTTTGCTGACTACATGTGTAGAGGCTTAAGTGCTACATCCCACTAAAACACGACCCCACAAAAACACAAGTTAAGAAACTTAAAATTTTACTCAAAAAAGTATCTTCCTGGCCCCCAGATGTCACGAAAAAACTTAAACCTTTCCGCTCCCGTCCCCCCCCCCCCGAATATACGGTTTACCAAAAATCCACAAACCCAATTCCCCACTCAGGCCTATAGTAGATGCTACCATGCACCTTGCTATAGACTATCTAAACAGCTGGCCAACTCTCTGATCCCCCTCACCGGAAGGTCCCCTTCCTATATAAAAAACTCGACCCACTTTAAAGCCCTCACAGAAAATTTAACCTTGAAGAAGACAGACATATTGGTAAGCTTTGATATCTCCTCTTTGTTTACCAATATTCCCTTAATTGACACCTTATCTCTCTTAGAAAACGTTTTTCCCTCTGACATCTTAGATCTCTTTTCCTTTGCCATTAACTCTGGATATTTCTCGTGGAACAACAAAATCTACAAGCTGATAGAGGGAACTGCCATGGGTTCCCCCCTCTCACCCCCCCCCTTGCCAATTTCTATATGGAAGATTTCGAAAAACGAGCCATAGACTCAGCCCCACTCAAACCTTCTATCTGGCTAAGATATGTAGATGTGTTCTCTATTTGGCCTCATGGCCCAGACACGTTAGACTCCTTCCTCAGTCATCTCAATAGTCTACATCCAAGAATCCAGTTCACTATGGAAAAGGAAAAGAATAATTGTTTACCCTTCCTAGACACCTTAGTCACACGCCTGCCTAATGATACACTTACCTTCACCGTATACAGAAAACCCACACACACAGGCAGATACATTCACAAACTCTCCCACCACCACCCCTCTCAACAATATGGCATTATTAAAACTCTTACCAAGAGAGCCCACAATCTTTGTTCCAGTGGAACCGCCCTCACTAATGAGCTTAACCACATACACAGCACTTTCCTCTCCAATGGCTACAGCGATCACAGTATCAAAAAAATAATCAACTCCTCCCCCATTCCCCTTCCTTCTCGTCAACAAGATTTTAAAAATGCCATCACCATACCCTACATCCGTGGCACATCTGAAAAAATAGCCAAGATACTAAAACAATACAATCTACACACAGCATATAAGCCCCACCGCAAACTGGCTACCCTTATCCGTTCTACGAAAGATCAGCCCCCTCCTCTCTCTCTGCCTGGAGTTTACAAAGTACCCTGTTCCTGTAAGCTGGCGTACTTTGGACAGACAGGCAGATCAGCATCCATCCGTCTAGAGGAACACAAGTCTTACATCTTCAAACACAACTATGGCCATTCAGGCTTGGCTGACCATGTTTTGGACACCACCCACAGAGTATCATGGAAGAAAACCACCATGCTCCACCACAGCAAATTCAAGAAAGAGAGACTTTTCTTAGAAGCAGCAGCAGCTCTCAAAAACCAACCAAATCTCAATAAATATGGTTGCATTAAGCTTCCGAAGATTTGGGAAACACTCATCACCAGAGTTCCCACCTTACATTCCAGGCCACCTACTACTGCCCTTAGAGGCGCTCTACCTAGATAGGACTTTAGTGTCACCCACGTGGTTGGGCTTAGTATTGTTTGTTATTTGTGCATATGTTACATTAATTTTTTTGTAATCCCCGTAGATGTCCTAGTGACTAGGACGAAATATAGGAAGTATTAAAGTCTATTTTAATTCTTTTTGAGTGTTGTAAAAAATCCATTAAGCCCACTCCAACATGAAGTGCTTTGCTGAATTGGCAACTATTATTTTGCCACTCTCTTTCAAAGTCATTAAAACATGAGCCATGGCTAACCAACACCCTTTTACATATAATAAGAGTGTCCACCTTGAAAACTCACTGAACCAATTTCACTGTTTCCTCTTTCATTCCATTTACTTCTGTTCTTTAAAACAGTCTTCCCCACTCTACCTTTCCCAAAGATTATGACTTTCAGCTGTTCAAGCAAAATGTGAACAGATTCCTCCTTGCTTCTATTCCACTTGCCTACACATACATACACAGGACTAATGTGCTAGGTCTAGTGAACTTTCGTGTGAGGGTCAGATATTTATTTTAAAAAATGCATTTATTTATAGTTAAATCCCAGCTAATTTGTCAATTTGAGATGTATCAAGTGGTGTATAGGAGGTTATGATCATACAATATAAAAAAACAATAACCTTACATCGTTACTAACTTCCTGTCAAGAGTTTTCCTCCAAATTAATCTATCTGAAATCCAATATTGTCAGTTTCTTCACTTTGGTATTCTAAGACAATTCTTGAGAACATTCAGAGCTTCATCAATTTTGATAATGCTCTTTGGTCAAAAAAGCTGGGTTCAAATCTTATATAGAATGTAAAAAAACCTTCAGTTTTTTTTTTTTTTTTTTCATTTGAAGGTGAATTCGTCAGTCTCATATGGAGATGACAGGGTTTTTTCTCCTGGAAACAGGGTTTTATTTCCATCTAATAAAACAAGTATATCAGACAGAGGAATACATGCAACATTAGACAGACATATGAGACTAAGGATATAAAGATTAACCGCTCTATTTTATACTGGATCTGGTTTCGAAAAGCAGCATGATGTGGCATAGACCTAAACATAAGCATCAAAAACTTTTAACTAAACTTGCACTAGATGATGTGAGTCAGACATCATTCGTCGTATGACCTGCAGCAAGATAAGTAAATTTTATATTTAAATGTGTGGCAATATTGTCTAAATTGTAGATTAATTATTACTGTGAGATATCAGAGTGTGGAATGCAATGCTTGAAAAACTTTCTTAGCTGATATTATCATAAATTCATTTTTTTTGTAAGCACAATGTTGCAATATGGCAGTGAAAGGCAAATGATTGTGTAAGTCCACACAGAAGACAAATAAAGTAAATGGAGTAGATTTCTCAAAAATGGTAAGGTGCCATGAATGCAGTATTTATGCGCGGGGGGGGAGATGTCGTGGGTATTTATGTAGAGAGGCTGAATAAAAGAAAAGAAAAATTTGTATGTAGGAAATGCGATATTCTGATGGACCATGAGGCTTGCTTAAATATGAGTTTAAATAGTTTAAATATGAGTAGAGAACATGGCATCATAACTAATATTGAAGTTGAAGACATTTTACCTATCACTTGGACTGCATTTGAATGATAAAATTTGAATAGTTCGGGTGTGAGTTATTTGGAGAGACTGCTCCTGGAAGGGAGAGTAATAAGTGCAAAATGAATGAGTAAGTAAGAACATTTTACCAAGTGATAGGTAAAATGTTCAGTTGATGATAAAATGGGTGATAATGACATTAAAAAACAGAGTGAAATTAATGATAAAGTGAGCAATAATGATGTTGAAAAACAGAGTGCAATTAACAGTAAGGTGTTGAGCAAAGTTGATGGTGAATAAGTGTGGGACTGGTGATAAAACAGCAAGAGTGAATGATAGTAGAAAAAGGATGCAAGATTTGAAAACTTAATTGGTGAAGATGAGGCAGATGCAGAGTGAAATGAAAAGAATTGTAGATATGTATGGAAGAGTGAAGAAGACAAAAATAAATGATGTCGGTATGAAAAAAAGTATTGAAAGACTCGCGAGGGACATTGTATGGTGATTCAATTATTACAAGTATGGTAAACGAGAAGATGTACAAGGTTTGTTTCCTGGGAGGTAAAATGAATAGAGTAACGAGAGTGCTGGATATGAGAAGTAAGCTGGTAAAGAAGTTGGTAGTGACAAATGATTTGACTGGTAACATGGAGAATGTACGATTGGATATCAGGAGACTGTTGAGAAGGATAAAAGATAACAGTGTGATAGGAAAGGTAGTCATTGTGTTGCCAAGGTATGAGAGTGATGAGAGGAGGTCGAGAGCAAGAATTATGAATGATATGTTAGCAGAAATATGTGAAAAGAAAGGAGTGCAGTTTGTTAAAGTGTGGAATGAATTTGAAAGAAGAAATGAACTGTATAAGAGTGATGGACTGCATTTGAATGATAAAATTTGAATGGTTCGAGTGCGAGTTATTTGGAGAGACTGCTCCTGGAAGGGAGAGTAATAAGTGCAGAATGAATGAGCAAGTAAGAAGTGATGTAAAAAGCAGGAGAGTAAGAAAGGAGAGATTGATGTGGTGCTTATGAATGAAGAAGTGGATGACATGAGTGTAGAGAATAAGAGTACAAGTGTGCAAGACAAACAGGGAAAGGAGACTCAGGGGAGTGGAAAGGGAAACATAGCTTGAGAAAGGTTGATGAAAGGAAGGGGACGGATGACCTGGGATGCAGGAAAAACAATTGGATTTGAAGATGGTTCTGGGATGAGTAAGGAAAAAAACAAATTGCTCAAGGAAAGTATGGAGAAGTTACATCTAAAAGTGGTATCGGTGAAACATTACAGATCCAGGAATAGGCTGTTCTGTTTGTGTATGATTGCTGGAAGTATCTGAAACAAGGGAAATGAAATGGTTGCATTGATTAAGTTTTTTCACCCAAAAATTGTTCGAATAAGTGAGACATGGTTGGATGAAGATGACATCCTGACAGGAATAGATATGGAAAGGTATGATGTATTTTGTGAAAATAGAAAGTGTAAAAAGGGAGGGTGAGTGCTATTAATGATAGAAAAAGAGTTATTACATCCATACAAGTAAAGAGATACAAGGAGGAAATAGTAGTAATGGTTTTGAGGTGTGAGATAAAGATACATAGAATGAAATATTTTGTTGTACGCTAGTATATAGACGGGTAATGTGGAGGGTAGTGACCAGGAAATGTATAATCAAGTTAGGCAAGCAAATGGGAAAAGGGTGATCATCATGGGTGATTTTAATTACAACAATACAGATTGAGATGACAAGAGAGCAACTGGAAGTAAAGAAAATTTCTTGAATTTTTGATGGATAATTCATCATCATCATCTCATCCGCTTGATAACGGGTTGAGTCCACTAAGAAGAAAGGTTCTCCACTTATCGCGATCTTTAGCCATCTCACTCATGACTATAGCTGGGCAGATGGGAATGTTCTTTCAGCAACTTTATCCAAGTACTTCTTGGTCTGCCTCTAGGTCTTTTACTTCCTATCCATTCAGAGCTAAATATGGTAGTCTATGAGGTGCCATTCTCTGGATGTGACCAAACCATCTCAGTTGATGCTTAATGATTGTATCTATTATGTCATCTGGGAAGTTTAAATTAACAGTAAGGTGTTGAAACTTGTTATAGATCCAAGAAAAACAGGAACATCTAACTAGATGGATCTAACTAGAACATCTAACCTTAGGCAATATGTAACAAGGATTGATAGTGTTGGATTTGATCATCTCATTAGAGGATGTTGTTATAAATGAATGGAATTCCTCCAGTTGGTGAGAGTGACCATGAAGTGATCACCTGGGTGGGTGCTAGCCATGTGAGGACTTCTATGAGGAAAGGGTATATGTGGAACTACAAGGCTAATGATTATGAGATGCTCAGGAGACAGCTTGCAGGTGTAGCATGCAATGAGGATTTGGCTAGAAAGGAGACCAATGCTGCTAGGGTGATATTCAAGAACTATCTAGTAGAAGCAATGTCTAAATGTATTCCAAAGGTCAAAACATTATTTGAGGTAGGTGTCAAATGTATGACCAATGAGATTAAGCATCCAATACAGAGAAAAATAGCATTACGGAGGCAACATAAGAGGAGTGGCAATAATCAATTCCACAAGGAAAACAAAGAACAGGCAAGGAGTGTGACTCAGTTAGGGTAGAAAAAGTGAAGAATGAGCAGCAATTATCTAATGAACCCCCAAAAAAAACAAAATTCCAGGGAGTTCTTTTGATATGTAGCTAGCAAAAATAAGAATGATTATGGTAGGATGGCAATGATTAGAGAAAATGGTATGACAACTGCTGCAAAGGATACAGTTGAGATATTTAATAGGCAGTTCATGAAGATCTTTCATCCTTGTGAAAGTGACATCATGAAAGAGTTTGATGGCAGAGGAAGAGGAGAAGGAGAGACAACCTATCAGTGTGGAAGAGGTATATGGATAATTAAGCAAAACTTGATATTAATAAGGCTATGTGACTTGAATATATATCACTACATATTTTGAAGGAATGTGCCAGGGAATTGACATCTGCCTTGACATGTTTGTTTAATATGAGTCTTATACTGTGTCAAGTTCCAAAGGAGTGGAAGGAAGGCAAGATTGTACCATTTAGTATAGGAGGTGACAGAACTCAAACATCAAATTATATGCCAATTTGTTTGTCAGGTGTTGTGGTTAAAGTGTTGGAAAGATTGGTGAGAATTAGGATCCAGAATTGGATTGACAACAATAGTATTATCTTTGAAGGAGAGTATAGATTTGCTAAAGGGAGGTCATGTTTTAGTATTCTACTTACTTGGACAATGAGACTTATTTGTGCTTATGGTCCCACAGAAGGTTCTACTAAGGTAGAAGTGGAGGAATTTTTTGAGGCTTTAGAGAAAGCAACTGACACAATGAAAAAGAAAAAGTTGGTCCTTGTTCGGGATCTAAATAGCAGAGCGGGAAATGATTGTCAGACATACAAAAATATTTTATGGACAGGTTATTACTAACACCATGTTCCAACATAAAAATGTGCACAAATTCACATGGAGAGAAGAGGCAAGGAATAAGAAAAGTCTCATTGACTATGTTATTGTGGATAGTGATGTTTTCTCCCTGGGGCAGGACACCAGAGTGTACAGAGGATTTGAAATTGGAGGCGATCACTATTTAGTTTTGAGCAGGATAAAATTGAATTTCATACTGAAAAGAATAACATGCAAGAAAGTTTTAAAGCGAATAAAAGTTGAGCAATTCTCAGATGCGAACTGTAGACTAAAATACACAAATATTATTGAAAAGAAAATGAAAGAGTTTGAGAACAGGAACCAAACCTTGGAGATTCAGTGGCAAGCCTTGAAGAAAACGCTGATTGATTCAGCTAGAGAGACATGTTTTGAAGTTGTCTGCAAGGATAGAAAAATTAGAACTCCATGGTGGACACGGGAAGTTAAAGAGGCAGTGAAGGAAAAGAAGAAAGCATATCAAAAGCTCCTGGCAAATAAGTCAGCTTGTGCTCTTAGAGAATACAGAGAAAAATGTAAGAAAGCTAAACACTGTGTAAAACTAGCTAAACAAAAGCCATGGGAGGATTTTAACAAGAACATAGAAAATAAATATCAAGAAGGTGGCAAAATATTCTGGAGGTTGTTGAAGAAGCTTAGGAATGGAGGAAAGAGTGCTGTAAAAGGAATTAGAGATGATAAAGGTAAAATGAAAACAGGAGAAAAAGATATCCTTGAAGTATGGAGTAATTACTTTGAAAAACTGCTAAATGAAACAAGCAGTGATGACAGCACAGTGATAAAAAACACTGACCAGGCATGCAGTCAGGAATACATATCCATACTTGAAGTAGAAAAAGCCATCAAAGGCTTGAAATGTGGAAAGGCAGCAGGAGTAGATGGTATTCGACCAGAAATGCTGAAGTATGGTGGTATAAAAGTTTTACAGTGGCTGCACTGCATAGTTCGGAAAGCCTGCACAGAGGGACGAATTCCAGATGATTGGAGTAGAACTCTCATAGTACTCATATATAAAAAGGGAAATAAAACTGAATGTGAGAATTACAGAGGTATTTCCCTACTGATGTTCCTGGCAAGATCTATGCAAGTATACTTGAGAAACGGTTGAGAAGAATTATGGAAGAAAAGCTTGGTGAAGAACAAGCTGGATTCAGGCCAAATAGAGGACGTCAGGATCAGATCTTCACTTTACGACAAATAGTTGAGAAAGCATGGGAATATAACAAAGATATGTATTTAAGTTTTGTCGACTGGAAAAGGCATATGACAAGGTGCCAAGAGAGAAGCTATTCAATACGCTACAGTTATATGGTGTCAATGGGGCATTATCTCAAGCAATACTTAGTCTGTATTTGAGTTGTAAGTCGGTAGTTAAAATGGAAGAAAGTACAGGAAGATGGTTTAATGTTAAATCTGGTACAGACAAGGATGTACATTATCCCCTCTGTTATTCATTATCTATATGGATCACATTATGAAGGAAAGTGGCATTAAACATGATATCAAAATTGGAGATGTTAATGTCAGCTCTTTGCTTTATGCGGATGATGTTATACTTCTAAATAAATCCGCTACAAGTTTCTCTGACTAAATTGAATAGCTGTTGTAATAGATATGGTATGAAGGTCAGCATTAAAAAGACAAAGACAATGAAAATAGGTAGAATTGTTGAAAATGTCAACTGTGTTGTGAACAGGGAACCTGTGGAACAAGTAAAACATTTCAGCTACTTAGGCACGATTTTTAATGAAGATGGTAAATTAAATATAGAAATAGACAACAGAATCAACAAAGCTGGTATGATAGGAAGTCAAATGAATAAATTCATATGGAATAAGAGAGAAATTAGTCAGAACATTAAATTAGTGTTACGACTAATTTTCGAACTTGACAATTCGTATACAAGACAGGTTCAAACCAGTTTTAACTTATGGATCTGAGAGCTGGGTCAGAAGTAAAACACTTTACCAAAGAGTAGAGACCACAGATATGAGAGCTCTGAGAAAGATTAGCGGCATGAACAGATGGCATCAATGGCAATATCATATTAAAAAAGAGGATATTAGGAAGAACTTGACATTGTCGGCAGCCAGGAATGCGTTAGCAGAGCTAATCTCAGGTGAGTTAAACAGAATGGGCAAGGAAGGATTAGCAAAACAACTGTTCTCTGCCTGGTTGGCAGAAAAACGACCAAGAGGAAGACCAAGATATAGGTGGATTGATACGGTACAAAGTGCCTTAGACGATAGAAATATAAGATCTGATAATGATAATATTGGACTCTTGACAAGTAACAGACTGATTTGGTGGAAAATTGTGGATAGGAAGTTAGTAATGATGTAAATTTTTCATGTAGTACTATCATATCCTGTACATCCCTTGAGGGTACATGTCAGGAATATGATGATGATGACTTACTTATTACAATAAGGTGACAACAGCATTGGATGTGGGAGATGGATACGAAGTAGTACACTTAGACTTTGCAAAGGCTTTTGATAGATTATTGAATAAGTTGATAGTCAAACTAGAGCAAATGGGGTTGGATATTCCACTAGTGCATTGGATTGGAGATTGGTTGTCTGACACAAGCTGTGTATGGGGAAGCAATATCGCAGAAGAGGAAAGTCACTAGTGGTGCACCTCAGAGGTCTGTTTTAAGGCCACTGCTGTTTAACCTGTATGTTAATGATATTGGGGAAGATTTGAATGTGGATACAGCTGTTTGCAGATAATGCAAAGTTGGGACCAACTATGAGGAGTAGAGGAGATGTTGTGGCCACAAGAAAACCTGAATAGATTGAGTTAATGAGCATGGGAATTGGGATGATAGTTCAATGTTACAAAATATATAGTTTTAAAATTTGGAAAACAAAGATGGGATGTAGAATTTACTCTTGGTGGGGATGTATTGTTGGAGGTGGAGGTAATAAAGGTCTCTGGGTGACTGTGAATAAGGATCTGAAATTTAGAAGACATATTGCCAAAATTGTAAGGACAATGAATTCTGGGTGGGGTGCTTAAGGGTCAAAGCTGTATAACTGAGAGGAGACCTCTACATAGCCTTTAAAGGAATGCGCAGAACTGACCAAGGCTTCTGACCTAATGTACAATCCTCACCTTCTCATGGTGCACCCGGTTGGGTATCTACTTGGATACTGAACGAACGAGGATGGGCTGGCAATTTGGGATTTAGCCGACCAAATTGTATTCTTAATGGTTAAACCAAAATAAAAAATGATGGTACAACATGACAAAATTTCATGCTGGTTGGGGCATCGCCCCATTAAACAAGGACCCCATTGTTTTTGCCAGGAACCACGGCAAACAGCAAAAAGTCAGCTACTGGGACAAATTTGAAAACACACCCCAACTCAACATCACCGGAGTTAAAGATTGGTACTATCAACATAAGAAGCCTGAATGGCAAAGAAATGGAGCTAGCTGAGGAATTAGATAAGTACCAGATCGACATTATAGGGGTGACTGAAACAAAAAAGACAAAAACTGGTGAGATCTTTCTGAGCAATAAATACAAAATGTTATATTCAGGCAATGACAATCAAGGAAAAGAAGGAGCAGCCATAGTATTCAACACAAAATATGAGGGTAATCTTCTTGAATGGCAGTCAGTCTCAAGTAGAGTAATGCGGGCATATATGAGAATGGGGAACTGGACAATGAGACTTATTTGTGAGTATGGTCCCACAGAAGGGTCTACTAAGGCAGAAGTGGAGGAATTTTTTGAGGCTTTAGAAAAAGCAACTGACACAATGAAAAAGGAAAAGTTGGTACTTGTTGGGTATCTATATAGCAGAATAGGAAATGATTGTGAGACATACAAAAATATTTTGGGAAAATTTGGAGAAAAGAGCAAAGCTAATAATAATGGCAAATATCTGTTGGATTTCTGCTCAGGACATGGACTGGTTATTACTAACACAATGATCCAACATAAAAATGTGCACAAATTCACATGGAGAGAAGAGGCAAGGAATAAGAAAAGGCTCATTGACTATGTTATTGTTGACAGTGATGTTTTCTCCCTGGTGCAAGACACAAGAGTGTACAGAGGATTTGAAATTGGAAGCGATCACTATTTAGTCTTGAGCAGGATAAAATTGAATTTCATATTGAAAAGAATAACATGCAAGAAAGTTTTAAAGCAAATAAAAGTTGAGCAGACCTCAGATGTGAACTGCAGACTAAAATACAAAAATATATTAAAGAAAAAATAGAAAAGTTTGAGAGCAGGAACCAAACCTTGGAGATTCAGTGGCAAGCCTTGAAGAAAGCCCCGATTGATTCAGCTAGAGAGGCATGGTGAAGTTGTCTGCAAGGATAGAAAAATTAGAACTCCATGGTGGACACAGAAAGTTAAAGAGGCAGTAAAGAAAAATAAGAAAGCATATCAAAAGTTTCTGGCAAATAAGTCAGCTCATGCTCTTAGAGAATACAGAGACAAATGCAAGAATGCTAAACAGTGTGTAAAACTAGCTAAAAGAAAGTCATGGGAGGACATTGGCAAGAATATAGAAAATAAATATCAAGGAGTGGCAAAATATTTTGGAGGATGTTGAAGAAGCTTAGGAATGGAGGAAAAAGTGCTGTAAAAGGAGTGAGAGATGATACAGGTGACATGAAAACGGGAGAAAAAGATATCTTTGAAGTATAGAGTAATTACTTCAAACAACTGTTAAATGAAACAAACAATGATGACAGTACAGTGGTAAAAAACACTGACCAGGCATGCAGTCAGGAATACATATCCATACTTGAAGTAGAAAAAGCCATCAAAGGCTTGGAATGTGGAAAGGCGTAAATATTCAACCAGAAATGCTGAAGTATGGTGGTATAAAAGTCTTATAGTGGCTGCGCTTCATAGTTCAGAATGCCTGGACAGAGGGACGAATTCCCAATGATTGGAGTAGAGCTCTCATAGTACTCATATATAAAAAAGGGAAATAAAACTGAATGTGAGAATTACAGAGGTATTTCCCTACTGAGTGTTCCTGGCAAGATCTATGAAAGTATACTTGAGAAACGGTTGAGAAGAATTGTGAAAGAAAAGCTTGGTGAAGAACAAGCTGGATTCAGGTCAAATAGAAGCTGTCAGGATCAGATCTTCACTTTACGACAAATAGCGGAAAAATCATGGGAATATAACAATGATCTGTATTTAAGTTTTGTCGACTGGAAAAGGCATATGACAAGGTACCAAGAGAGAAGCTATTCAATACGCTACAGTTATAGTGTCAATGGGGCATTATATCAAGCAATATTTAGTCTTTATTTGAGTTGTAAGTCAGCAGTTAGAATTGAAGGAAGTACAGGAAGACAGTTTAATGTTAAATCTGGTGTAGACAAGGATGTACATTATCCCCTCTGTTATTCATTATCTATATGGATCACATTATGAAGGAAAGTGGCATTAAACATGATATCAAAATTGGAGATGTTAATGTCAGCTCTTTGCTTTATGCGGATGATGTTATACTTCTAAATAAATCCGCTACAAGTTTCTCTGACTAAATTGAATAACTGTTGTAATAGATATGGTATGAAGGTCAGCAATAAAAAGACAACGACAATGAAGATAGGCAGAATCATTGAAAATGTCAACTGTGTTGTGAACGGGAAACCTGTGGAAGAAGTAAAACATTTCAGCTACTTAGGCACGGTTTTTAGTGAAGATGGTAAATTAAATATAAAAATAGACAACAGAATCAGCAAAGCTGGTATGGTGGGAAGTCAATTGAATAAATTCATATGGAATAAGAGAGAAATTAGTCGGAACACAAAATTAGCTGTAGACAGTGTTCAAACCAGTTTTAACTTATGGATCTGAGAGCTGGGTCAGAAGTAAAACACTTGACCAAAGACTAGAGACCGCAGATATGAGAGCCCTGAGAAATATTATAGGCATGAACAGATGGCATCAATGACAATATCATATTAAAAACAAGGATATTAGGAAAGAACTTGACATTGTCAGCATCCAGGAATGCATTAGCAGAGCTAATCTTAGGTGGTAATGTCACTTAAACAGAATGGGCGAAGAAAGATTAACAAAACAAGTGTTCTCTGCCAGGTTGGCAGCAAAATGAACCAGAGGAAGACCAAGATATAGGTGGATTGATACGGTACAAAGTGCCTTAGACGACAGAAATATAAGATCTGATAATGTTGCAGTCTTGACAAGTAACCGACTGATTTGGAGGAAAATTGTAGATAGGAAGTTAGTAATGATGTAATTTTTTTTCAATGTAGTACTATCATAACCTGTACACCCCTTGAGGGTACATGGCAGGAATTTGATGATGATGGTGATGATGAATTCTGGGTATGATGCAGAGGATACTGACTTGTAGAAGTAAGAATAGTCAGATTCCATTGTATATGGTTCTGATTAGGCCACATATGGACTACTGTGCAGAGATTTCATCGCCTGGTTTTCAAAAGGATTAAGAGATGTTTGAGAGGGGTCCAGAGGCAATTGACCAAAATAATTTTTGATCTCTGGAATGTTGAATATGAAGAAAGGTTGAGACAATGCAATTTGCTGTCAAGTGCAGCGCTTCCCAAACTTATGGATGTAAAGGCCTCTTTGGAATAATTAAAATATTTCATGGCCCCCATCGAAAAAAAAATCGTAATACAGACATATATTATTATAACATTTATTGTATTTATATTCAATACAAAACATACACAGGGAATATTGCAAAAATCAAATGCAAATATTACATTTGTAGCATCTTACATAACACATTTGACATGGCACATTATCTTATATTTTTATATCGATAGATATATTGTTATAGATATATAAACTTGGCCATTTTAAATGAGTGCAAGATTTTGCATTTGTAAGCTTTTTTGTGCTTCTTATCAATACCTTTGAAATGAAACTGATATGAATAAGCATATATTTACTAATATTCATTAAGTGCCGAAATATGCAGGAAGCAAAATTTGTGAACCAACACCAATGTGTGATTTTTTCCATTAAAATATATTAAATAACAAAAAAGAAATAATAAAAAATAAAAATTAAATATGTTTCTTTTATGTCTTAAAACATTTTAAATTTGTTTTCATTATTTCACGGCCTCCCTCAACAGAACTAACGGTCCCCCAAGGGGCCACACGGCCCACAGTTTGGGAAGCGCTAGTCTAATGGATAGGAGGAAGAGGGATGATATGATAAAGTTGTAAAAGTTATTAAATGATTATTATAGGATTAATGTTGAAGAGGTTTTTCACGAAATGGTGGGGGAGTGAGGAGAACAAGAGGTCATCCTCGGAAGTCAGGAAATGTATGAAGGTGAGCAAGGGAGTGAAAAGCAGGTTTATTTTGCATTTGGAGAGTTGTGAATGATTGGAATGCATTGCCTGAGAGCATGGTGTCTGCAAAGAATTTGAATAGTTTTAGAACACAGTATGATGAGCTATGTGTATGATAAAAGGGACCTCCTAGATCAGTCTGTGACTCCCTAAGGTCTTAGGAAAATAATATACTGATCAGCATTCTATTTCTAGAAAGCAAATAATGGAGGATATCCAATGCTCTCTTGCACTTTTCTCTGAGCTGAGATGTATACAAGAAATAAAAGCTTTTTGTGAAAAATGAGTCCTAAGGACTACTTGACTTTTGATGATGCTAGATTGATAGATTGTCCTATTCTTAATGCTCTAGGTGAAGATTGCATTTCTGGCAAAAAGTACACACACACACACACACTCTTCTCTGCTGGAAACCTTAACCCATTATTAAGCGCCTCTGAAGATATATGAATAACTGCTTGTTGAAGTCACCTTTCAATGACCCTCATTACAGGAACGACATTAATATACATTAACACACAAACATTGCTTACAGTGGAAGAATCTATTCAGTTTATTTTGGCAGCAAAAAAGTTACACTTAAAACAAGAGCCTTAAGGAATATCATCTCATAGCAGTATGGATGGAAGGTGTGCTTCTCACTAGGACTTTAAAGATTCAGGCAGAAAGTTTCTAATAAAAAGAAGATGCCCATGAGACAGTGTTTTCTAAATACTACTAGAGTTGTGTATCAACCATTTTGTCCAAGATCTCACAAAAAACAACTACTTGGTGTGAAAGGATAGTAATTGTTTAGTTTTGGATCTTTTCCTGGCTTTTGGGAAGGTAATGATTACCTTATTCCATGGATCCAGAAAATGTTCCTCTGTATGCATTCTATTATAGAGTAAGAGGAGATCCATGAAAGATGGTGGGAGATGTTTCATCACCTAGTAATGGATGTCATCGGACAATACAACACTGGCATGGGTAAGTAAATTTACTCTTTTCAGTTCCTCCTTAATGAATGTCTGACTATATAGCTCTACTTCATTTGAAGAGAAGTTAGCTACTCTATCTCTTGTCATTCTTTGAATATCAAAAATTCAGAAGGATAAGAGGCTGTTACTATGATTCCAGCAACAGCTCTTATCTAGTGTGTGTGTGTATGCAGCAGTTTTGGGGTTAGCAACTTATGTTTCTGAACAATCCAATATGTTCCAGGGTAGATGAATATTGTGTTTTTTATCTACCCTTAATTTTCTAGATTTTCTCCCATATTACATGTGCACTAATTGCATGATTGATACATGATGTAAACTGGATTCATGATTGTTTCTAACCCTGATACCTAATGCAACATGTTTTGGCAGAAGCCTTTTTAAAAACTGTGAGATATGATGTAGCAAAGTATCTCAAAAATACCTTATGCTCTATCTAGACATTTTTGGTTGCTTGGCACTCAGGGTTACACCATGGTTTTGGATAGAGAGGAAACTAAAATGAAGTCTTCAAAATAACAGTTGTCACTGCCTGGAGAATATAATCTACTACATATATCACTACTTTGTGTTTGGTTGACTGTTTCAGGATGTGAAAAGGTATTCCAGTCATTCTGGCCAATTTTCCATATGGATGTTCATAAAGAAGATTGGTTCCTGTGAAGACATACTGGAAAGTGGTCGCTTTCATTTATGTTCTTTTCAATAACTTGCATAAACAATGAAAGAATGGCAGAGAGCAGATTGTAAGATCTACTCCAGAATATGAACCGATGGGCATATGAAAGAAATATTGTGTTCATTATTAAGAAGAAAAGGGGGGAGAGAGTTGCTATCATCAAGCATATATGCTCAACAATCCAACCCTGCTATTCATGCATTAGTCACCCATAACACGTTTGTGCAAGGCAGTTGTAATATAAGATTAATAAGGTTGGTGTGATTTAACTTGGAACTCAGTGGTAAATAAGTGGAATATATTATAATAAGAAAGTGGACGACTACGAGGTGTCGTAAAAATAATCATAATTTATAATTATGAATATTTTTGCAATTGTTTATGTTAGTATATTATTAGCTTTACTTTCGTAAAATGTATGATTGGCACTTGCAATGTGCCCATCAGCGATTTGTAAAAATGAAATGTAAAGCATTCGAAATTGATGTACTTACTAGATTCTGATACTTTGTACTTATAATTATAAGTACAAGTATAAGTTATTATAATCTTCTTTGTGGTTCACAATTGTTAAGCGTTGTCATTCTTTGTGAAGACAAGACATTTTCTTTTTGCTAACAACAACAACGTGTCAGCCATTACTACATAACTTCTCGCTTGCCATTTACATGAAGTGCACATGCTCTCTGAGGAGATTGATGGGTGATTGACAGCTGATAGAAAGAGCATTCGGTATCCAAGTAATGAGGAAAACAAGAAGAGAGAAAGAGAGAGAATGGAAATGTGAGAATGGAAATGTGAGAATGGAAACCAGAGAATTTCAATCTTAGGAAGTTTTTAATAAAATGTGACAGTTGGGAGAATATTAACAGAAGATTCCGAAAAGGAATTTTAGCATTGCAAATCTTTAAACTGAAAAAGTTAAGACTGTCAATAAGTGTTTAGTAAATAAAAGAAGATATTGGAGGCGATGTTCTAATTCAATGTTCAAGGAAATGCTGAATAAAAGGTTTCATCTTTTGTCTTAACGACACTGGATCTATTTCTTATTATACTGGAAAAAAGAGACAGAATTAGTAAAACCTGAAATTGTAAAGTTACTTAACATGAAGAGCTCTACTTAGATATGTTATTTATAAAATAGTAAACAAACTGTTTTTTCTCTTTTAAAGAATTGGTGATTTTGCATCATATTGAATTGTGAGAGGTAATAATATTACCTCTCACAATAATAATATTTGTACTCCAGTGAGGCAGAGAGGATGACTGGAGCAGGTGTATGCTAAATTGGGAAGATAAAGGATCCCACTGCAAAGAAGAAATAAATTTTATATTTTCAAAAAGGGCCTAACAAACAAACTGACTCTGATGAACATTTTGTTGTTGTGAAAACTAGGTGTTTAGTCTAGTAGACATGATTAAGTATATATATTAAACAACTCAGTAATAGAATGAGTCAGAGAATGAATGATTTTATTTTTTAGGATAAGGAGATCTGTAAAGTGTTACACTTATTTCAAAGGCCTTGGATCCAATTAATTTCGTAGTTATTTATGTAATTTTATTTAAATGTCTATAATGTTTTAGGTTTATTAAATGCGTATATTTTTTTTTACTTGGTACTCGAGCAAATAATTTTCCTGATTCTAAAAGAAATAGAGTTGAAAGTCACTGCCCAATTGGCATGAACTCTTGTGTAATTACTTAATACTCAGTGTAAAACAATCCCTTACAGAGATATAGCATAAATGGTACAGCTGGCAGATTTTTTTTTTTTTTTTTGTTAAATAACTGGAATAGAGATGAAAAATGATGATAAATAAATAAATAACAGTGTTAAGTTGAATATGCTGAAAAGAAGTACAGTTACTCAGAAGAATAGTGATTCCTCAGTGAGTAGGTTCATCTCTAGTTCTGCCATTAAAAATAAGTGAAATATCCTAAGATGTGGTCCTCACTAGTTTTCAAATATATCACCTGCAAATAAAAACTGATAGATTTTATCTTCCTTCAGAGAGACCCAAATCAATATTTTGGCAAAATCGGCAGTTCCACAGCAAGAATTTCCCTTTACCTTTAGTTCTGTTGATTTCCAAGAAGTTGAGAGCTTATCTTTATCTGACTTGTGATTGTCATTTGAATTTGGGAAGCATGGAAAGCAGTGTCTATCTTCCTCTGGAAAAGTGTTTATATTACACTAAACAACAAAATTTTACCAAAGTCATGCCCCCAAGAATTAATTTAGTCATATCTTATAGATTTCGAGATGCTGAACATGAACATGACAATGAAAATGCAAAATTGGCTATGGTTTGTGAGAGATCCATAATAGTTTCTTACATAATAGAGTAATACATACTTATCAGATATACCAGTAAATGTCCACTACTACATCCAAATGTTACTTTGCCTGCCGCTTGTATAGCTGCTCAGGATCATCTCTGGCAAGCATCCAACAGTAGTGGACAACATGGAAGTGGACCACTTTTCCTGGTATCGTTTCTCCATCATTGCAATTTCTTGATAGAAACGTTCACTGTTGCTCTTCGTTAACCATGCTACAGTTGTTGGGATGCCGGGGAAAAATTCCAAGTGGGAATGGAGCAAGTGTATTTTTAAGAACATATTGCAGCCAGGTTTGTGATACAGAGACAGCAAATCCTCAACCAGTTCCTTGTAGTTTTCTGCCCTGGCATTTCCAAGGAAGTTAGTTGACACCAGATAAAATGTGTCCCAAGCTTTTTTTCTCATCACCCTGTAGTAGGTTGTCAAACATCTCATCAATGATCCTTTCCTTTAGTGTTACACAGTGATCAGCATTCATTTTACACAAATTATGGACTCTATAACCATGTCATAAATAATTATTTAATTTCCCAACGTTTTGGCTTTCATATTAAGGTCATCATCTGGAGTATACACATATATATACAGAGACAAGCTAAATTATATTTCATATAGTATGCTGAAGAGACAATGATTTGATCAATGGTTATTCCACTGGCCTGACCTATAGCGAAAATAAAATAAAATTACAATAAATAAACGAAATAAAATATAATAAAATAACTACATCAAAGCTATATTCTATTTAAGACAACATCAGAGAAACATTCTTTCATATAGTTAGTTTTGTTACAGTGAAAATGATGTCCTAATTTAGCATGACAATTGTTATATTAGATTTAGGATCCTATGGTAATCCAGGATCCTAAATCTAATATAAAATTAAAATTAAAGAACTACTCAACACATCCAAGGATCCACTCCCTCCACTGGCCCACCCTGGGGTATACCGTAGTCATTGCACATGTAATTTGCCTTATATAAGGGAAACAGGATACACAATTCCTATCAGAAAAAAAGGAACATAAATGACATTAAATATAATCACTATGGGCAAGCTGGTTTTTCTGATCATGCCCTGAACACTTTACACAGAATTGACTGGAAAAGCACTGTTGTTTACATCACACCAGAACATGGTATGAACGTAAATTTAAGGAGGCCTGTGATATTCTTATCAGTCATCACCATTTTTAGACCAACAATAATGATGGTCTAAAAATCCCAAACATATGGAAGCAACATGTTCTGCCCATTTAATCTTTCTCCCTAAGAGTTAATTTTAAATAGAACCATACGTAATCCAGGATCCTAAATCTAATATAGCAATTGTCATGTTAAATTAGGACATCATTTTTACTGTAACAAAACTATCTATATGAAAGAATGTTTCTCTGATGTTGTCTTAAATAGAATATAGCATTGATGAAGTTAATTTATTTTATTTTATAGTTTAGTGTATTTCATTTATTTATTGTAATTTTATTTTATCTTCACTAGAGGTCAGGCCAGTAGAATAACTGTTGATCAAATCATTGTCTCTTCAGCATACTATATCTTCTTCTTCTTCTTCTGCAGTTTCTCCCACTTAAGTGGGGTCACTGTTTATAATGAGTCTCCTCCACACCTTCCTGTCTTGAGCTGTCACCACATCCAAGTTCTTCATCCTCAAGTCCTCTTCTACCAGCTCCCACCATCTCTTCTTTGGCTATCCACGCTTCCACTTTCCTTGCACATCCATCTGCATGACCCTTCTACCCACATATTCATCCTCCCTCCTCATCACATGACCAAACCATCTCAACCTTGCCTCCTGTATTTTCGCTCCTAAGTTCGTAACTTTCACTGTTCCCCTGACATAGTCATTTCTCAGACGATCCTTTCTGGTCACACCGCACATCCACCTAAGCATTCTCATCTCTGCTACTTCCATCCTGCTGATGTTATTTTTCTTCAGGGCCACAGTTTCTATAGCATATGGCATAGCTGGCCTCACTACTGTCCTTTAGATTGTCAATCAATCTGAAAGACAAAAGATTGATCGGCACCCTCTTATAGCATAATACTCCAGCCATCTCCCTCCAGTTCCTCCAACACGCTTGTATCCTGCATCCCACTTCCTTCTCAGCTCCTCCATCTTCTTCCACTGTTGAACCTAAGTATCTAAAGTCTCTCACCTTCCTGATGACATTTCCTTCCAGCTCCAGATCTGTCTACTGTCTGCCGCCCACTGTGCAACACATATACTCTGTCTTACTTCTGCTCAGTCTCATACCTCTCTCTCTTCCAGTAATTTTCTCCATCTTTCCAGTTTAGTTCCAGCTTCTTCTCTTGAATCTGCACACAGCAAGATGTCATCTGCATACAACATTGTCCAAGGCGCATCTTCTCTCACCTCCTCTGTTACCACCTCCATCACAATATTAAACAGAAACGGACTTAATGCTGACCCTTGATGCAAGCCAACTGTTACTTCAAAACTTTCTGTCTGTCCCAAACAGGTCCGAACACTTGTCTTCACATTTCTGTACATTTCCCACAACAACCTGACATATTTTTCCGGCACCTTCTTCTCCCTCAGACACCTCCAGACTTCTTGCCTTGGCACTCTAACGTATGCTTTCTCCAGATCAATAAATGCCAGATGTAGCTCCCTTTGTTTCTCTCGATACTTTTCCATCATCTGCCATAACCCAAAGATAGCATCTGTTGTTGATCTACCAGGCATGAAGCCAAATTGTTCCTTTGCAATCTCCACCTCCTTACTCAATCTACCATCAAGAACCCTTTCTAGGATTTTCATTGTGTGGGACATCAACTTTATTCCTCTGTAATTTTTACAGTCTTGTGCATCCCCTTTACCCTTGTAGATGGGGACAAGAGTACTCTCCCTCCATTCCTCGGGTATATTTTCCTGTTGACAAACTTTCATGAACAGGTCCCACAGCAGGTCAATTCCCTCTTCCCCCAGTGCCTTCCATGCCTCCACTGGAATTCTGTCTAGACCCACCAATTTTCCATTCCTCATCCTCTTCATGGCCTCTGTCACTTACACTCTACTGATGTTCTGCACCATCCCCTCAGAAGGCTGCCCATCTCCTCTGTGAGTCCTTGCATTTTCCTCATTCAAAAGTCCCTCAAAGTATATTTTCCATCTGTTTCTTATGTCCACATCCCTCCATAATACTCTTCCTTCAGTGTCTTTGATCTGCCTCCTGCTTTATTTCTACATTTCGCTAGTTGGTAAATTTTTCTCTGTCCTTCCTTTGTTTCTAACTGATCATACAGATCTTGATATGCCATGGCCTTCGCCTGTGCCACAACTCTCTTGGCTTCTTGCTTTCTCTCTCTGTACACCTCTCTGTTCTCTTCCACTCTTGACTCATCCCACTTCTGCTTTGCCTTCCTCTTAGGTGGTGGAATAATAATGTACAAGTGGCAGCTGTCACTGCCATGTGTACATTATTATTCCACCACCAACTCTCCTTCTGCTCTCTAATCTTTCCAGATGTCTCACCAAGCACCTCGATTGCACAGCTCAGGATTACTTTTGAATTATGTTTCCACCAATCTTGTACACTTTCCAGTCCATCCGAAATCCTCTCTAACACCCTCTCCCTAAAACGATTCCTCACACACTCCTCTTTTAAGCGAAACCACTTAATTGTCTTCATCGCATGGCATCCAGAGGTTCTTATCTTCGATCTCATTTTAAAGTCTGCACACAGCAGTAGGTGTTGCTGTGCTACTTGATCTGTTGGAATTACTTTACAATTTGTTACATCCTTAAGATGTTTTCTTCTAGTCAAAATGTAGTCAATTTGTGAACTGCTGTTACCACTCCTAATTGTTATCAAATGTTCTTCCCACTTGTAGAAAAACGAGTTCACAATTGCCAAATCAAACGCTACTGCAAAGTCCACAACCCTCTCTCCTTCCTGGATCATCATTCCCACTCCGTAACCACCATGCACCCTTTCACAGTTCCTATTGTCTTCCTATGTGTCCGTTCAAGTCTCCTCCGACAATCACCATCTCATTTTCTTCCAATTCCCTCATTTCTTCATCTAACATGTTCCAGAACTCATCTTTCTCCTCTGCTGTACAACCAACTTGCGGGGCATATACACATATTACGACCAGCCGCTCTTCTCCAAGACCCAATTTCATTCGCATGATCCTGTCGTTCCTTCTACCCACTTCCAGTACTTCACCCTTCATTCTGCCACACACCACTATTCCTACATCATTTCTTCCCTCGTTATTCACTCCAGAATAGAACAATTTATATCCATCTCCCAGTTCCTTTGCCGTTTCACCCTTCCACCTTGTCTCTTGCACACATAAAATGTCCAACTTCCTCTTCCTCATCATATCTGCCACCTCTCTTCCCCTTCTAGTCATGCTTCCAACATTCAGTGTTCCCACTCGCAACATCCTCTCCACCTGCTGGGCTCGCTTCTTTAACTGCGCCCGCGCTTGATGCGGTAGCCCTCGTCCACTTCTCGCACCTGTAGGGCAATGTGGCTGCACATCGCTTAAGGGGTACGCCCTAGCCCTTATATCATTTTCTCTTTGCCTCATATCATAGTCTGAGCTGGCATTGAAGTTTTCCGACCAGATGCCCTTCCTGACATCACTCCTCACATTTATCCGGGCTTGGGACCAGCACCTATTGAAGCTAGCTTGCCTCATTCGGTGGCTGCATAAGACAAAATGACTTAGCAAGATAGGAAAGACTCACCCCGCTAGCCCTTGAATACTCTAATAGCATCAGGGAGAAGGAGCAAGGAGAGGAGAACGAAGCAAAGAAAGAAGAGGAGGGACCAGTCTACAGAATAATATAACAGATATATATTACATGAAGTAAGGCATGGTCCAGCATCTAGTACCATGCATACTATATGAAATGTATTTAGCTTGTCTCTGTATATACTTCAGATGATGACCTTAATATGAAAGTCAAAACATTGGGAAATTATTATTATTACCCAAGACCTCATGGAGTCAAAGACTCATCTCATCATACCGTGTCTTAAACACACTCAAACTCCTTGCAGACACCACACTCTCAGGCAAGGCATTCCAATCAATCACAACTCAGCATGAAAAAAACCTGCCTCTCACTCCCCTACTCACACCCTCTTTATACAGTTTCCAGGGATGACCTCTGGTTCTCCCCTGATCTCCCACTATTCTCTGTAGAACTTCTCCACCATTCATCTTATAACAACCCCTTACCAACTTGTAGGTCTCTATCATATCTCTCCTCTTCCTTCTCTCCACCAGACTCTGCAAATTACATCTTCTCAAGATTTCCTCATACTTAACATTCCAGAGGTCAGAAACTACCTTAGTCAGTCGCCTTTGGACCCTTTCCAACATCTCTTCATCCTTCTAATAACCCGGTGACCAAAACTGGGCACAATAGTCAATGTGTGACCTAATCAAAGCCTTGTACAATGGAACAAGAATCTCCCTACTTCTACACGTCAGTGTCCTCGCATCATTCCCAGAAGTCTTTGTGTTGTCTTCACAATTTTGGCGATGTGTCCCCTAAATTTTAGATCATTATCCACTATCACCCCCAGATCTCTTATTTCCTCTACCTCCAACAATATATTCTCACCAAGCATAAATTCTGCATCCCATCTTTGTTTTCCAAATTTTAAAACCTTACATTTTGCAACATTGAACTCACATCCCCATTTGCTTGCCCAATCACTCAATTTATTCAAGTTTTCTTGCAAGGCCACAACATCTTCACTACTCTTTATGGTTTGTCCCAACTTTGCATCATCTGCAAACAACTGAATATCTCCATCCAAATCTTCGCCAATATCATTAATATACAAGTTAAATAGTAATGGCCCTAAAACAGACCCCTGAGGCACTCCACTAGTGACTTTCCTTTTCCTGGATATCGCACCCCCATACACAACTTGTTGATACCTATCAGATAGCCAGTCTCCAATCCAATGCACTAATCTAATATCCAACCCCATCGCTCTAGTTTGACTGTCAACTTATCATGAGGTACTCTATCAAAAGATTCTGCAAAATCCAAGTATATTACTGTGTATCCTTCTCCTCTGTCCAAGGAAGCAGTCACTTTATTGTAATAAGTAAGTAGATTACTAAAACATGACCTCCCTTTAGCAAATCCATGCTGTCCATCAAAGATTATACCATTGTTGTCAACCCAACTCTGGATCCTAGTTCTCACAAGCTTCTCCAACAACTTAACCACAACACCTTTCACAGAGACAGACCTATAGTTTGATGCTTGAGTTTGATCACCTCCTTTATGAAGTGGCACAATCTTGCCCCCTTCCACTCTTTATTAACTTGACCAAGTGCAAGACTCGTATTAAAAAAAAATATGTCAAGGCAGGTGTCAACTCTCTGGCACATTCCTTCAGAATACATGGTGATATATTATCAAGTCCCACAGCCTTATTTACATCTAGTTTACTCAACTCCCCATAGACCTCTTGCTCACTTACAGTCAGTCTCCCCTCCCCATCATCAACTGCTCTCAAGCTTTCCATGAAGTCACATTCACAAGATTGAAAGATCTTTATGAACTGCTCATTAAGTATCTCTACCACACATTCTGCAACAGTTGTCTTTATACCATTTCCTCCAATCAATGTCATCCTTCCATAATCATTCTTTCTTTTGCTGGCTACATATCGAAAGAACTCCCTAGGATTCTTTTTGACTTCATTAGCTAACTGCTGTTCATACCTCTCTTTAGCTACTCACCAACCAAGTCACCCTCCTCGCCTGGTCTTCGTAGACCTCATGAAATTGTTTACTTCCACTTCTCTTATGCTGTCTCCACAATGCCCTTTTTTTCTGCATATCACATGCTTAATCTCTTTATTCATCCATCTCACACCTACCTTATTTAACCTTCTCACCCTTGGAATACATTTCTACTAATTAAAATTAAATTAAAATCTTATTAAATAACACGGTTGTAGAGTCCATAATTTGTGTAAAATGAATCTCATCAATGAAGAGTTCTCGGATCTGAGGATCCACAAAATCTCCATCTTTACTGTTTGCTTTGCTGAGTCGAGGGAATTTGTCAGCCAGGTATTCGAAAGCTGATCCAGACCAGTCCATGGCTTTTACAGAGTTTTTTTTTTTTTTAATTTAATTTAATTTTATTTTTTTTTTTACCAGACTGAGTTTGATATGTAGGGGCAGTAGTAGAATTCTGTGTGTTTCTGCCAGTGCTGGGTGTTGCACATCTGCTCTCTGACCTTCAGAGATTTCCTTGCAGGCCAGTCTCTTTTCACATAGTGCAAAGTCCTTGCTTGGCTATCCCATTCACACCAAAAAAAAAAACAGCAGTACTTTGTATATCCCAGCTGCAGACCTACCTATCAACACAGACACTATCTTCAAGTCGCCACAGGGATGCCAGCTGTACTTGCTGTATGGAAGACAGTCCAACAGCTGTTTTAGGTTGTCATAGGTTTCTTTCATGTAAGTAGCATGTCCAACTGGAATGGATGGAAACCAGTTTCCATTATGCAGCAACACTGACTTGAGACTCAATTTTGATGAGTCTATGAACAGTCAGCATTCATGTGGGTCATGTTTGATTTGAAGGGCATTCATCAGGTAATCATAGCAGAAGACAAAGTCATTTTCCTTTTGGAAGTAAGGCACAAACTGCTCATAACAAGTGCAAAACAAAGTTACTCAGACATTTTCTTTGAGAATATTCCAATGTAAAAGTCTTGATTCCAGTAACTCTGTGTTGGCCTTGGACAACTCCAGATCGTGAACAAGATCGTTCAGTTCTTCTTGTCTGAGAATGTGTGGTACAGATGAACCATGGCTGACATATGGATCATCATTAGATGCCAAAGGCTCAGGAGAACTCAACATCGGTTTGCCTTCATCCTCATCATCCTCTGAATCAAAGGAAAATTCTTTAAGAGGTTTGGGAACGAGAGTCCTTTGCTGTGCAGAACTGGTCAGAGAGCAGATGGTATATTCAGGTATGCTATTGTCCACTTCTTTTTCCTTGTGATGCCTCCAGAAACAGGTGGTACCATGCAGAAGTAGCAATCATTTGCATGATTGCTTGGCTCCTTCCAAAACCTTAGGAGCAGCAAACAGCATTGACACTTTATCACCTTTCAGTCACTTCGGAAGATTTCTAGCGCACGTACCACATTATATGTGTGGGGCCTAGGCCTTGTCTTGGTCCCCAGTTGTTACATCCCAAATAAAGCTGATATGCCATTTTCACTAATGAAGTGATGGCCTTTTCTGGCTTGCAAATGTTGCTTCCCTGTAAATGTAACAAAAGTTATTTGCACTATTAATACAAGTATGGGGCATCACTACTGTGAATTAACATTGCAGGGATCATTTGTGTAGTACTTATGATGCAGGAGTAAATGGGAGTGTATCCCAAGAAGTCGCACAAACACCCTACAAGACTTCACTTTATACTAATGACTGCATCACCTTATGACAGTGATGTCATGACCCAACTGAATTACATCAGTCAATGATGCAACAGCTCCTGGGGTGTTGTGTATGATTGACTGATGCAACCAGACCAACAGTCTGACATATCACAAAGCACTTGATAATTGTCACTCCTTGGTCTTTAAGCTTTGAACATATTAGCTCATCTGGAAAACATCAAGGAGCTCCAATTCTAATATCCCTCCTCCACACACACACACACACACACACACATGCGCACATCAACTATCCAGAAAGCAATAAATCAATTAAGAAGCAGAACTCCAGGATGCCATTATAGCAGTATCACAAGCCTTCAGTCCTGTCTTCAAACCATAAGAAAGAATACTTATAACACAGATGCCCCTGCAAGCAACTTCACTAACCAACTGATCCTAAAAATGCCATCCAGGACCATCTATCTCAAGCAAGGGTAAAAGTAATGTAAAAGTAATGCATGACCACCAGAATCTCAATGCATGATAAACAAGATGTGGGATCCCAGTGATGGAGGTCTGAAAAACAGAAAAAAAAAAAAAAGAAAAAAAAAAGATTCAGGAAAAATAGAGGGAAGAATATGGAAAGAAAAGAATAGAAATGGATGAAAAATGAAAAGGAAAGTCCACTTTACCATGAACAAGTGTCCCATAAATTCGATATCTATAAAAATAAAAAAAACATAAGAAATGAACATATATGGATGTTTAAGGGAAGGGAGGGGGAAGAGACAGACCACGGATAAGCTAGTAAGTGCTACAATACAAACAATTTATGATTACACAACTTTTTAAAACTGTGAGTGTATCATTAATTTCAGGTAAGAAAATGCATATATTTTATTAATTCAGTTGATCACTGCATTATCAATACAGTATTATTAAAAATACTCAATAACGTATAAACATAAATTAAAAATCCTCTAGCATGACTGCTTTAAAATGATACATACATACATACATCTTCAAGGACCACTCTTCCTAATTGGGTTGTGTGTGTGGGGGGGGGGGGGGGGGGCAACAGCTGCAAGAGGAACTTCATGGTCTCGATCCTCTGCCACCAAGCTCAGGTGTTCTGGTGGGATTCCCAAACATGTCCACCCAAGGTTTTGGATATAATCTATCCAGCGAGTCCTTGGCCTTCAACGTGGCCTCCCACCCTCTGGCTTGGCAAGGAGGGCCTCCTGAGGGAGCCTCTCTTGTGGCATTCTGACCAGGTGCCCATACCAACGTAACTGTGATCTCTTAACATGGAGAAGCAGTGGTTGAGTATTGAGGGTTTACCGAATTGCAGAGCTTCTGACTGTCGAGTTGTCAGCTCTGCAACCACTCGAAGGAACCTCATTTCAGCTGCTTGGATTCATGTCTGCATTCTTTCGGTCATTACCCAACTCTCATGACCATAGGTGAGGATGGGGACATAGGCTGTATTGAAGACAGCCAGCTTTGCCTTCTGGCTTAACTCCCGCTTCAATACTACCGAATGGCCAAGCTCCCGCAATATTGAGCTTGCTAAGCCAATTCGAGTATCTGGCTCTACGTCCCATTTTCCATCATTCGTGAATATGGACCCAAGGTATTTAAACTTCTCCACCTGCCTCATTGGGACTCCACTTACATTTAGAGTGCAGTGGGATGGTTGTCTTGAGACCACAAATGTTTCAGTTTTTGCTATGCTGATCTTCATTCCGGAGTGTGCACAAAATCCAGGGTCCACTGAAGGTCATCTGTGGAAGAGCTAAGCAGAACTAGGTTATCTGCAAGAAGCAGACGTCCAATGCTACATTTTCCAATTCTGACACACTCACTGCCTCAGCTGTGCCTATCAATCCAGTTCATAAATATTATGAAAAGGAGGGGGTGACAGAACCCACCCTTGGCAGAGGCCAATGGAGACTGTGAAAGGTTCAGACTTTGTGCTGTTTACCCTGACACAAAACTCTGGGCATTCATACAGGGACTTGATG
This sequence comes from Typopeltis vanoorti, assembly GCF_054136105.1. Classification (NCBI taxonomy): domain Eukaryota; kingdom Metazoa; phylum Arthropoda; class Arachnida; order Uropygi; family Thelyphonidae; genus Typopeltis; species Typopeltis vanoorti. Next base: position 13,295,883 of record NC_143569.1, read on the forward strand.
GCAGCTAATAGTTGACCATCCACTCCATACTCCTGTACTACTTGTCAAAGCTTATCCCGAGAAACCCAGTCATATGCCTTCTCCAAGTCCACAAAACATGTGTAGACATTCTTGGCATATTCCCAAGATTTCTCAAAGACTTGCCTTAAAGTGAAGATCTGGTCAGTTGTGCTTCTACCAGGACGAAAGCCACATTGTTCTTCCTGGAACTTTGACTCAACTATGCTCCTGCACCATCTTTCCAAGCACTTAGCATACACTTTCCCAGGCAGGCTGAGCAGATAGAGAGATGCCACGATAGTTACTGCAATACTTCTGGTCTCCCTTCATAAAGACTGGTATTATAATGCCTGCTGCCATTGCTTTGGTGCTCGCCCAGATATCCAAGCAGCCTGACACACTCGAGTCAGCCAGAGAACACCGTCTCGATTTAAGGCTTTTGGCATTTCAGGCCGAATATCATCATCGCCAGCAGCCTTGCCCGATTTTAGCGATTTTATTGCTAAATGGACCTCTTCTGCTGTGAGACTAGTCATTGCCCCAATCTGCACCTCTTGGATGTCAACAACTGCTGGGCCACCCGGGTTAAGAAGGCTCTCAAAGTATTCCCTCCACCTGTGGAGGATATCCTTCTCGGTTGTTAAAAGTGCACCATCAGAGGTCTTAATTGCCCTTGCTGTGCACGATTTCCTCCATCGAAGGTGGCAGATGGTCGGCCAGAATACTTTGTTTGCATTTGCATAGGATGAGTCTAATCTTTCTCCAAAGGATTCCCAAGCCTTCTGCTTTGCTGTCTTTACTGCCTTAGCAGCAGCTTTTCGTGCCTCAGCATACCGCAAACGCATCTCAGGTGACCTGACTCTAAGCCATGTTAGGTAGGACTCCTTTTTTGCCCGGACAGTTTTTCGGACTTCTTGGTCCCACCAAGGTGTCCTTTTCTCACTGCCCGTTGCCACATCGAGCCGCTTTCTACCACACCATGAAAGTGCAGAGGCAGTGACAGCTGTTCTGAACAGCTTCCATTCCTCCTCAACATCTGCAGTATATGTTTGGGAATCTCTTTGAACCTGGAGGAAATGTCATCTGCAAAATTCTTCCTCACAACCTCATTTTCCAATGTCTCCCATTTCACGCGATATAGCTGCTTAGGCCTACCAGCATTGATGGTAGCATCTGGTTTCTGAAGCCATAGAGTGCACACAACAAGGTGGTGGTCAGTTGACAGTTCTGCCCCTCTTCTCACACGAACGTCCAACACTGAGGAAAAGAGGTCTGCTGAGACTATAAAGAAGTCAATCAGAGACCTTTGTTCTAGTGTATCCCTGTACCAGGTATACTTATGGACTTCTCAGTGCTGGAAGAAGGTATTCATTATGGACAAGCTGTTAGTACAGCAGAAATCCAATAATTTCAACCCATTCGCGTTAAGGTCAGGGGCACCGTTCCTCCCAACCACACCCCTCCATGTCTGGTCATCTGTTCCAACATGTGCATTGAAGTCACCCATTAGCAGGACTGATTCCAAGTCTACCACCCTGTCAAAAGCAGCATCCACTTCCTCTAGGAGGGCAGAGTATTCTGACTCCAGATTAGGTGCATAGGCTTGCACCACAGCCAAATCATGGTTTTTCATCTGAAGCCTTAACACACATACCTGTCCCCCCAATGGGATCCACTCAGCAACACAGTCTGACAGCTGGGGGCTTGTGAGTATTCCCACACCTGCCTTAGCAGACATTGTCAGGCTCACACCAGAGTAGTAGAGCTTCCATCCCTTATCCAGAGCCTCTTCTCTTGGTTGAAGAAAGCCCCGACTAAGTCTAGCCGGTAGCGCTTGGCTTCCTCAACCAGTTCGAACTCCTTCCCTGTCAGAGAGAAGATGTTCCAGTTGCCTAAAGCCATAGTCTGGTGCCGTTGCCATTTCCGTCCTTTTACAGAACCATTTCTTTGCGCTGCCTCTAAACACCTCCCCCAAATGGGTAGCGGGCCCATTGATGAAGCTTCCTCTAGCAGAGTGTTGAGGAATGATGTCTAAGGGAGACTGTAACATATTTTTCAAACGGGTCCCTCTGCCTAAAACCCGAACGCGTCCCTTGGTAACCCCCGCGACAGACGATGTGGTATGAAAATTTTTTGATGGCCTGATCATGTTACAGTGTTTGATAATGTCCTGTTAGCACAAGACAAAATGACACAGAAAAATAGGAAAGATTCCCCTTGAATACTCTAATAGCATTCGGGGAAAGGAGCAAGAAGAGAAGAAAGAAAGAAGCAAGGGAGGAAGAGGAGGGACCAGTCTACAGATAATATAACAGATGTATATTACATGAAGTAAGGCATGGTCCAGGTACCTCGGGTTTGCCACACCCATACTCACTAAAGTGAGCCCCCGAGGAAATAATATATATATATAACAAAAAAAAACAAAAAAAAAACAGTAATTAGGAATTGACTGTAAAAATACTTTATTTCTGGTATAGGTGTATCAAAATCATGGAAGACTTCTGGAAGTGTTATAGTAGCGACAGCAGCCTCACGGTTTTCTTCAGGAAGATCCACAATACCAGGACGGAATGCCATCTTTATTTTGATGAAAGCTTCATTGCAGTCAGCCAGTAAATATTTTGCCTTTCGAGAATATATGCGCACAACTCCCAAAAGCAAATGCCCAGAAGTTCGTAACGCCATTTTTACCTAAAAAAAATATATATATAAATAAATTTAGAAAACAATTTCCAGTCAAATCTACATCTACATATATGTCAAAGTTGATTGGATCGATGAGTTACATCAAGCAAGGAGGAAAAATAAAAAAATAATAATAAATAAATTTTAAAAACTGTTCTTATACAATGGGATTTGTATGCAGGTGTTTTCAAACAAAGGGCACGTTGATTTTTCCACAACAATACAGAGGAAGTTGGTTGGTAAAGCTGTGATATCATCACTCATAGTTTTGTATAGTTTTTACCATTATGTTTCATTTTATTTTCTCAATTTTTATATAATTAGTAAAAAATAACAATGTGAACAACAACAATGCTTTTTAAACCAAATCATTAATTTACTCTTATTACAAGAATTAGCCAACTTCAACTTGATTCTCAACATGGGAATAGATGTGCTTGTGAATGTGGTTAAGTGAGAAATGAATTTCATCACCTAGTGTGACCCATCACCCCACTTACTAGAGGCCTGAAGTGTCTTGAAAAAGTTTTCTATTTGGTCTCTAGTCCACCTTAGCTATACACATACACTGCAGGTTTCAACCTTTTGTAGAGAAGTGTCACATACATTTTTTTTTCTGAAACTTCTGAGTTGAATATCACTAAAGCACCACTTATATTTAGTAGTATTATAGTATAATTTTCTAGGCCTTCAAAAGATTAATACTATCACATACCTATCATAAGTTGCCTTGAACAAATTTAGCATTAATGTACTTACTACCCACTCAACAGTGCAATCAGCTTATTTTATCAATCTCCATGCATAAAATCATTTCACTCTCTTGCTCATGTCAACCTTACCCAGCATCCAGGGAAAAGCTCTTATTCTCTGACCACTTTATGCATCTTATTCAACATTTTCCCTACATCTATCTGATAGGCTCCTGTCACCAATTTATGTCCTTCTATCACCTCTTACTGCAAAGCTCTCTCAAATCTGTCCAAAAATTCAATATTCCACAGTCTACAAAATTGTCTTGGTCATTCGCCTCTGAACACTCACTAATGCTTCCTTATCACCAGACATTCATGTAGCCAAACTTGTACACAGAAATAAAGATTTTATCTGAAAATGGTATTATCACCTCATTATTTTTTTTTTTGATTTTTTGATTAACATTTACAGCTTTTGAAAATCATTCCCTGAACTTCAACTCCATATCTCCCAATATCCCCAGATCCCTTCCTTTCTCAACCTCTTGGAGTGAAGTTTCATAAATATCTCATTGTGGCCACTGTGCATTACTCTACACTTGGGCAAATCTGAACTGGTATCCCCCATTCATTTGTCCACAGGTAAAAACAACTAATTCAAATCCTCACAACAATATCAGAGGTCTCTGCCAGTGAAATCTGTCACAGAGATTCTACTTCAATTTCTTTAATAATCTGTCCATCAAAATTGTCAATCTATTTACAACTCAGAATAGCCTCCAAACCTACTCTCATCATATGCAGTCTCCTTCATTCTCTTAAGGATAGTAATCCTTTCTAAAAACATCCGTGGGGGTTCTACAGAATTCCTCCTTCATGTGGTCTTCCCTATAAAGGTCAGACCTCCAAAAATTTCAGACAGAATGAACACCTTGGCAATTTAGCTTATAACCAAGAAAAGTTCAGGTATGGCTGGCTTAACACTTTCATAACACATGATATCAATTGCAACAAAGCCTCTATGCCATATCTAAATGATAACTGTCTTGTGGGAATACAGAATCCAGCATCATTATTTTTTCATACAGCTAACTCAACAAAAACCAAGGACTCATCCTAAGTGACATTTGGAAATCGATGATCAGAGTGCTACACATACCTGACCTCAATTTTCATGCTAATCATTTCCAAACAATGCTAGAAAATGGATGATTCATGCCATACTTCATTGTTTCCTTGCATTTTAATTATTTATACCACATAGCTTCTTTTAGCTTTTATATTAATCTGTATTTTTCACTTATCTTTATGTGTATATTTCACCTCAAAGAAGCTACAAATTCCTTATGGTGAAACTTCTCACGTTTTTTTTTTCCTTTGTATGTTGTTTATTGTTTTAACAACTAAATAACCCCAGTTTCTTATAATAGCCATAATTATCACTTAGCCAAGACATCAATGCTCAAGGAGTTAGTAGGTCATTTCCTTCTTATATAAAAAACCACACAACAAAATTAATAATAAATAAGATGTCGCTGATGTAGAGGATCAGTGTAGTGGTGGAGAGGGAGAGTTGTACAACAGGTGTCCTCCCACAATGAGTCTTTGGACTCCTTGGAGGTGTCACGAATAATAATAATAATAATAAAATGAACAATTAAATCAAAAATTAACAAAATTAAAATGTTGTCCCATTCAATAACACAGAATGATTAGGTACTTCTGATGTACCTGCCATTTTCACAAATGTCTACTCAATATCATGACCTTCTTTGACCACAAGCTTTGTTCTGGTTATTTCATGTGGAAAAATAACTTCTATCTAGAAAAGGAAGGTACATTTATGGGCTCAACACTTTCTCCCACTTTAGCTAATTTTACATGTAACACTTTGAACAACATACAATATACCATACATTCAGTGACACTGAAATCCAAACGTTTAAAACAGATATATTGACAATATATTTGCTATTTGGCCCAACAGCAGCCAAATTTTAAACACTTCCTAAGCCACCTGGACAACACAGATATGTTCCATTCAATATAAAAATTGAAAACCATAACACTCTTCTTTTTTGGATACAGTAATCACATGCCTTCCTTAAGGCTGTCTTTCCTTCATTATCTACCATCAACCTACCTATACACACACTGCATAATATATATAAAGACTCATACCACCATCTGACACAACAACAACTAGGTGCCATTAGCACCATCAAAAATAAAATTTTAATTACTTTGATGATTAGGCTTTAAAAATTGAATTCCAAATAATAAGCAAAACTTATGTAAATAATGGGTACAGCAGGAAAACAATCAACAGAATTCTTTACAAGAACACAAGTGCATTTTTTTTTTTTTTTTATGTTGATCCCTATAACACCATAGTACCATGTGTGGGCAAGTGATTAAGGAGAAATATAAGTGTGTAAAATAAAAAGTATATGATATGTTTCTTAAAAAGTAGGAAGTTCTACTCAGTGGGGAAAAACAGTATGGAAGAGATTGTTCCAAAGACATGGATGGAATGAAAGAGGCTGATGAGAAGTTAGTTTGGTGTGTTCAAAGCTGGACAGCATATGGGTGTTGGCCAGTGGCTGCCTTAGTTCTTCTGGAAGAAAGCGGAGGAATGGTATCAGCCAATTTAAATGAGTAATGTCCATGAAAGTACCTATAGAAAAGGCACAGAGCTGAAACAAAGCTCCTACAATAAAGTGACTGAAGGAAGTCTGTGAGGGAAGGATCATCTATTAAGTGGATTGCCCTCTTCTGTATATCATCAAGAATTCTTAGAGAGGTCTTGGGTGCTCCGCCTCCAAGTTGGATGGTTGGATGGTCTGAGACTTATAGTGTGTTAGGAACTGAGAGGAAGAGAAGTAATGTTTAGAAGAAAATAACACCAAGCTTTTTAGAGGCTAAGGAGGGTATGTGAGTATATTTCCAGGATAAACTGGATGTGAGTCAACCCAAGGAGAGAAAGTTGATCTTGAAAGAAAACTGAAACATTAACAAATATGAGAGGGGATGAGGTAGGATTTTTCTTGTGGGTAATAAGGCAGGCTCGAATTTTTTGGGCAATTTACTAAGTTGTCTTTACCCCATTTCAGGATGTTAAGGAGATCATTGTTCAAGTCACTAGTTATGGAAGATCTTGAGGCATCTAGGCTACCACATGGTTTATCAAATGATGAAGAGGAATTCACAGCTTTGCCATCAATTCATTCATGGTGTAATTGTGAATAGAATTTGAAGTTATAAAAAGTAAATCATTGATGTAAAGGGGGAAGCGTGTGGGTGAGAGCACTGATAAGAGGAAGCCTTAGTGCCAGACAAGATCAAATGCCTTAGAAATATCAAGAGTGATAACATGAGTTTCTTCAAATCTTTCCATGGCTTTGAGTCCAAAGGTAGGTGAGATTGGCTAGGAGTTCAGCTGTAGAACAAGGATAGTCGAATACATATTAGTGATCGCTAATTAACTGATGAGTCTCTAGATAACAAAGAAGCTGATTGTAGATAACTTTTTCTATCACTGTTGAAAGTACAAAGGTGACAGCAATGGGACAATAGTTAGATAGCTGACTTTTGTCTCCCTTTTTAGGTATAGACTGGATGTAGGCTTTTTTCCATGCTGTTAGGTAGATGTCAGTAGAATATAAAAGTTTATATAGACAATACAGGATGGGGCATCAATTCTGGAGCACAACTGGAGGAATACCATCTGGACAAGGAGCCTTGTTAGTATCAAGATTAATGAGAGTTTTTCTGAAGTCCTTTTGCCGAAAGTTCGGAGGAGGCATACACTGCACAGTTTGTGGAAGTATGGAAGGCGATTTGCTTTGGTCATTCAGGCAGGAGTTGAAGAAAAAAAAATGATGCCAAAAGGTCTGCCTTTTTCTTGGACAAGATGCAAGAGAAGTGGCAACATTGAAGGACAGCAGTTGTGCCCAAACAGCCTTAGTAGCAAGGGACCAGAAGTTTTGACTGCCAGTTGAGCAGGAGGTGAGTTTATTGCATTTAATTCTTACGAAATCTGCTTTGAAATCATTGCTAACTTTTTTATGCGTTTCTTGCTGTTGTGTAAGCTGAATGAAAAGCTGGAGTTTTTAACTTAAGCCATTGAACATAAGCTGTATTTTTATCATGGATGGCAGAGGTACATTTTTTTGAGAACCAGTGCTTGGATACAGGTTGTAGGTTTGCAGTGGAGTGGAGAATAAAGGCTCTCATTCCAGTGAAGATTATTTTGGTTACTAGTTCAGTGCACGTATTTGGATCATGAGAGCAGAAGCAGTAATCAGACCATGGAAAAGCAGCATAAAAATTCTGGAGGGCATCTCAGTTTTCACAATTATAGTACCATAAGGTGGGGGGGGGCTGAGTTGGCTGGGTGGAGGATGAACTGTAGAGAAGGAGACTTGAATGAGATTATGGTCAGAGTTGCCGAGGGGAGAGTTGATAGTATATTTGAAGGGAGAGTTGGTTAAGAAAAGGTCAAGAACATTGGTAGAATGATGAGGATTGTCTGATATTGGTAAATTGACTATTTGTGTTAGGTCATGACTGATAGCAAATGATTCAGCTTTCCTACCAGCTTTATCTGTGAAATTGGAGTAGTGGAGTCAGTTTGTATTATGGACATTCAAGTCCATAACACAAACTGACTCCACCACTCAAAAAGGGCAGCAGGCATAGAAGAGCAGTAAAGACAGCAAATGAAGGCTGTAAAGTGAGGTAAGGAAATGTTAAGCCAGAGCGGATTGAAAATGAGGGATTCTAAGTTGGATAGCCTTTGACAAGGGGATATCAGATTCCACAAATGCACATGTTCCACTCTTTTTAGCAAAATACATCATGTAGGATGTAGCTGAGATAGTTGAGGTGGACTATGGTCATGGAATATGCCAACTGAGGTTCTGTTAGGAAAAAGAGACCAGGTTTTGATGCCTGTAAGTGGTGATGTATGTCATGAATGTTTGCATTAATGCCTTGAATGCTGGTGAAATGAATATGGAAATGTTTCTTATTATAAAGAGTTTTTGATGTTATTTCGGGTGGGTTGGGGCACATTTTTATTATTTGTTCCAATGTTCTTTGTTATATTTTTCATATTAAAAAAAAAATTATTTTGTATGGGAGATTTTTTTGTATCTGCAGTCAAAACTGTAGTATTTTTAAGGCTGACTTTCATGTGTAGGGTGGTTGATGTAGAAAACAAAGAGTAGAAGCATGCAGCCTGAGTGAGGGGCTTGTGTACATAACTCACACAAAGGGAGTGCCCAGACTCTAGTCCAAGTCGGACAGTGCCTCCTGCATACCATTGACCCGCTTTCCCTCCAGGCATGACTTGGCAAGGTAAATAGCAACAGAATTATTCACCAGCTGATCAGGAGGCCTCCAACAGATTCTTTACCATCAAGTTCAATCCCATGCACTATCTGGCACCAGCCTGCTAAAAAACTGTTTTAATGCTGTAACCTCAAATGGAACAGAAACTGACTTACTAATTAAAAATTATAACGATGCCAAAGTCATAGCCTTTAAGTAGGAAAATATCTAAGAATAGAGAAAATACTACAAACCTACAACATGAAGGCTATATTTAAACCATCTGCGATATTTAAAAAGGTTAATCAGCTCCTCTAAGGACTCCCCTTTTCCCTCTCCTTGTTTACCCAGGAGTATACCAAATCCGATCCACCTGCAACTTTTACACTGGATAGGCAAACCAGATCTATACTCTAATATGAAAAGAAGAACGTAAACAACACATCAAATTCCTTAAATATGAAAAACCAGGCCTTACAGCACGCACTCAAAACATACCACAGAATTGATGGAAAGGCATACCTAGTCCTTATATCATACCAAAACCTGGTACAAAGAAAAATTCAAAAGCCTGTGAGATGTTAACCCATTATCCTAAACACAACAATGATGGTCTAAAAGTTCCAAGAATGCCTATCTGCAACCCATGCAACATCTGTTAAAAAGATAAAAAAACAGAACTGTAGAACTCCAGCAATTCCCAAAAGCCAAGACTTCCTGGTGATAAACTTAAGGTGGAAACATCGTGTTAGTTTATTTTAAATTAAAGTAAATTTAGTGCTTGTTTGGATACAGAAACAGGAAAGGACAGAAATATAGACCCATACTCAATCATTAGCCTTTAGACCAAAAACAGCTTAAAAATAGCAGGTCTGTAGAGAATTAAGCCTTAACCAATATCTTTTGCTGCAGTTCCATTTACATACGTTGTATTTATTTATTTAGTTGGTTAATTAGTTTTATGCTTTTTATCTTTTCTTTTTCTCTCACTAGAGGTCAAGACAAAATCAAGGATTGACCAGACTAGGAATTATGTAGCATACTACAGTCAACTATTATGCAGCTTGCACACCTGCATCTTGTTTGTTTTAATTAAAGCATATTAAGTACACCAACAGGATAGCTGTCTCCCTAAATTTCACATAATAAATACTAATCCCAGTGTAACAACAAAAGAAATAAGAAGAGTAACGCACTGAACCCATGAGATAAAATACACCATAAAATCAATATTAAACAGAAACATGCACTCAATGCATTTTTTGATAAAATCAAATTTTGACCATCTTTTTTGTTCTTGTATAGAGATTTGTGTTTGCTTTCAGTTATAAATAAAGAAAGAACAAATCTTCGTATTTTCATCTGATCCCATGCAATATAACAAGACATATAGTGTAGTTAGCAGCAAAGCATAAAGAGTCACAAGAAATAAAAAAAAAAAAAAAATTATGGGTTATGTATTGCAAATAACACCCTATCATGATGTTGCATTATGGGAATACACAGAGAACATGTTGCTTTTGTATTCTCTCAGTGCAACCTCACAGTCTACTATGAAAGGTATTATTATTAACTTTGAAAGCATGCATAAGACTCCAAAAAAGTGGTTTGGCTGAAGAAGCAATGCTTTTTCATGTGCAAAATTATTTGCACATGAAAAAGATACAGATGTGTTAGGAGAAATCGTCTGTGAAAATAGAATAAAATATTTGACTGTCATGTTGCACATGATAGTCAAGAGGTGTCTCTCATAGACGATCAGACGTGTTTTAGGCTTTCAGAACAGCTGAACAATTTTTATTATTAAAATAAGTTTTAGTGATTCAATTATAATTTTTCGAATTGGAGAACAGTTTACCTAGTTAAAAGAAAAGGTTATGCTAGTGAATCTTTTTCAAACAAAAGCAAAACTAGCATACCTAAGAAGTTTATGGATTTGAAAACGAAACTTCACATTACTGAACAAGCTAAAGGATACAACAGTGTGGCTGTGGTCAACTGTGAAGGACATTATCGTCTGTTAGGACCAATATGTGAGATTGCAGGACTGGCACAAGGCTTTATAAAAGCGATTAACCCAAGGGAGGCAATCTTACTGATTTTCAAAAAGAAACTACTGAAGCTGTTTGTAGAAAGACATAAGAAACATAATATGTTGGCAGAAATTATTGTAAGGTGCATACCATATTTTCTGAGTTTGAATGAAGATCCAAGTTGAACATTTGGATTTATAGTACATTAAGAGTGGTTTAGACATTTTAAGGATAAAAATGAAATGCAACAACACTGCAGCTAACAAATTCATGAGAAATTTTTGAAGAATGTCCAAGATTATTCATCTTTCTAAGTGTGGAACATTGATAAAACTGATCTCTTCTGGAGTATTATTTATAAATGATGAACATAAGCTGACAGGACATAAGGCATGAAATATCATATCTACCAGTGATGTTGAGATTGCCCTTCAGGAGAATACAAATTCCAAGAGCGTGGAAGGAGCATAAAATTATTCCACTGCATAAAGGTGGTGATAAGGCTATAGCTTCAAATTATAGGCCGATCTATATATCTGGAGTTGTGGTGAAGCTACTGGAGAGATCAGTGAGAGGTAGGATACAGAAATGAGTTGATAAACAGCAGTATTCTCTGTAGTTATCAGCATGGGTTTTTTTAAAGGGAGATCACTGACAAATACCTTCGACAGAGGAGATGCATATACAGTGGTGCACTTGGATTTTGCAAAAGCTTTTGATAGACTGCCACACGACAAGCTGTTAAATAATTTGAAACAATTGGGATTGGATAACAGATTTCTGAGTTGGATCAGTGACTGGCTGATTGGGGGTGCAGTATCCTGAAGAAAGGAAAAGAGGAAGGACACTAGTGGTGTACCACAAGGGTCAGTTTTGGTACCATTGTTGTTCAATTTATATGTTAATGATATTGGCATGGGTTTAACTAGTGATATGCAGCTGTTTGGAGATGCTGCAAAACTGGGGAGAACAGTGAAGAGTCAAGTGGACATGATGGCCTTACAGGAGGACTTGAACAGATTGGACAGGTAAGTGGAACTGTCAGTTCAATGTTGCAAAGTGTAAGGTTTTGAGATTTGGTAAACAATGATGGGATGGCAAGCATACACTTGGTGAGAAAATTTTAAAAGAAGTAGAGAAGATGAGAGATCTAGGAGTGATGGTGGACAAGGACCTGAAATTCAGGGACCACATTGCACAAGTTGTGAAGACATCACATCAAAGGACCTTGACATGCAGAAATAAAGAGGTTATGATGCCATTGTATAAGGTCTTGATCAGGTCTCATATGGATTATTGTGCACAAATTTAAAGTGAGGAGAAAGTTCTTTGCACGGAGAGTGGTTGATGAGTGGAATGCATTGCCTGAGTGTGTTGTAAATGTAGATATCTTGAATCATTTTAAGGCATGGTTGGATGAGTATTGTGTGCAATAGTGTGTACCTTCCACGATGAGTCTCTGATTCCACAGAGGTCAGATGTTAATAATAATAAAATGAGCTGCTTATTTATCATTCCCAGAACTCAAGAGCATTAAAGAATGTAATTAATCTTGACTTCTAGTGACTTTTCGAGTAACAACTAAAAGTTGTGTAAGTGACTTGTGATATTTTTTAAAATAAGGTTATGAATTATTTTACACCAACAGTAGAGCATGCAAGCAACAGCTTTAGAACAAGAACTCAGCAAAGAGAGCTTGCCTATTTGTATATTAATTAGAACTTCATTAATTAAATAATTTGAATATTAATTAGTTAGAACTTGAATATTTATAAATATTCAAGTTCTAAGCTTTATGAACCCCCAGGATTCATAAAAGTGGCATTTTCCCCAAACAAAACCTCAGTAATTGAGCATTCAACTTTACAATGAAGATGAGCTCAAATTGGAATAATGTTTCATGGCAATGGCAACCTGACATTAAAATAATTTTTGAAGCCTAATAACATCAGAACTGGTATATATAACACTGGTGAATCATGAGAAAACATGAGCTGTGAGTCCTTGACAGTAAAATACTTGTGTAGAGGCTTAAGTGCTGTGAGGACATTAGGTTGGAGGATTAATGGATTTTTTACAACACTCAAAAAGAATTAAAATAGAATTTAATACTTCCTATATTTCGTCCTAGTTACTAGGACATCTAAGGAGATTACAAAACAATTAATGTAACATGCACACAAAAACTTACAATACTAAGCCCAACCACATGGGTGACACTAAAGTCCTATCTAGGTGGAGCACCGTCTAAGGGCAGTAGTAGGTGGCCTGGAATGTAAGGTGGGACCTCTGGTGATGAGTGTTTCCCAAATCTTCGGAAGCTTAATGCAACCGTATTTATTAAGATTTGGTTGGTTTCTGAGAGCTGCTGCTGCTTCTAAGAAAAGTCTCTCTTTCTTGAATTTGCTGTGGTGGAGCATGGTGGTTTTCTTCCATGATACTCTGTGGGTGGTGTCCAAAACATGGTCAGCCAAGCCTGAATGGCCATAGTTGTGTTTAACGATGTACGACTTGTGTTCCTCCAGGCAGATGGATGCTGAGCTGCCTGTCTGTCCAAAGTACGCAAGCTTACAGGAACAGGGTACTTTGTAAACTCCAGGCAGAGAGAGAGGAGGGAGCTGATCTTTCGTAGAACAGATAAGGGTAGCAAGTTTGCGGTAGGGCTTATATACTGTGTGTAGGTTATACTTTTTTAGTATCTTGGCTATTTTTTCCGAAGTGCCACGGATGTAGGGTATGGTGATGGCATTTTTAAAATCTTGTTGACGAGAGGGACGGGGGAATGGGGGAGGAATTGATTATTTTTTTGATTGATTATACTGTGTTCGCTGTAGCCATTGGAGAGGAAAGTTCTGTGTATATGGATAAGCTCAGTAGTGAGGGCGGTTCACAAAGATTGTGGGCTCTCTTGGTAAGAGTTTTAATGATGCCATATTGTTGCGAGGGGTGGTGGTGGGAAAGTTTGTGAATGTATCTGCCTGTGTGTGTGGGTTTTCTGTATACAGTGAAGGCAAGTGTATCATTAGGCAGGCGTGTGACTAAGGTGTCTTGGAAGGGTAAACAATTGTTCTTTTCCTTTTCCATAGTAAACTGGATTCTTGGATGTAGGCTATTGAGATGACTGAGGAAGAAGTCTAACATGTCTGGGCCATGAGGCCAAATAGAGAACACATCATCTACATTCTCTATTTGGCCTCATGGCCCAGACATGTTAGACTCCTTCCTCAGTCATCTTAATAGCCTACATCCAAGAATCCAGTTTACTATGGAAAAGGAAAAGAACAATTATTTACCCTTCCTAGACACCTTAGTCACATGCCTGCCTAATGATACACTTGCCTTCACTGTATACAGAAAACCCACACACACAGGCAGATACATTCACAAACTCTCCCACCACCACCCCTCGCAACAATATGGCATCATTAAAACTCTTACCAAGAGAGCCCACAATCTTTGTTCCAGTGGAACCGTATAATCAATCAAAAAAATAATCAATTCCTCCCCCATTCCCCGTCCCTCTCGTCAACAAGATTTTAAAAATGCCATCACCATACCCTACATCCGTGGCACTTCGGAAAAAATAGCCAAGATACTAAAAAAGTATAACCTACACACAACATATAAGCCCTACCGCAAACTTGCTACCCTTATCCGTTCTACGAAAGATCAGCTCCCTCCTCTCTCTCTGCCTGGAGTTTACAAAGTACCCTGTTCCTGTAAGCTTGCGCACCTTGGACAGACAGGCAGCTCAGCATCCATCTGCCTGGAGGAACACAAGTCGTACATCGTTAAACACAACTATGGCCATTCAGGCTTGGCTGACCATGTTTTGGACACCACCCGCAGAGTATCATGGAAGAAAACCACCATGCTCCACCACAGCAGATTCAAGAAAGAGAGACTTTTCTTAGACGCAGCAGTAGCTCTCAGAAACCAACCAAATCTTAATAAATACGGTTGCATTAAGCTTCTGAAGATTTGGGAAACACTCATCACCAGAGGTCCCACCTTACATTCCAGGCCACCTACTACTGCCCTTAGACGGCGCTCCACCTAGATAGGACTTTAGTGTCACCCACGTGGTTGGGCTGAGTATTGTAAGTTTTTGTGTGCATGTTACATTAATTGTTTTGTAATCCCCGTAGATGTCCTAGTGACTAGGACGAAATATAGGAAGTATTAAATTGTATTTTAATTCTTTTTGAGTGTTGTAAAAAATCCATTAATCCTCCAACATAATGACAGTAAAATAGAAAACGTTTTGGCCTCAAATTATTTCATTTTGAAGTATTCAAACTCACTAAACAACAACAAAAATGTGGCTTGGAGCAAATTTCAGCCTTAAGGCAAACATCAGATACAGAAGCGCTTGTCCAGTCTCATTCTGAAGATATCTCATTGAAGAAAACATACTAAACGCCAAAAAAAGAATTTGCATCTGAACCCACTAAACATCAACAAAAGAATAACTTGGAACAAATCTCAGCCTCAAGGTGAATATTCAAATATGTAGAGGAGCTTTTCCAGTCTCATTACAAAGAAATCTCATTGAAGATGACATCCTGAACATCGACAAAGAAGTCGCATCCGAACCTGTATAAGCAAAGAGCACACAAAAACTCACAATGAAAAATCTGAAAGAAATCTCTGATGAGACACAAACTGAAGTCGTTATTGTCTTCAAATGATCCTAAATATTTATAATAATATTTAGAATCATTGGGGAAAATAATAATTTTATTTTTTGTGTTTCTAATAATCATTACTATGTCAGAAATGCCATTAAAAACTTGTCGACTTTCTGCTTTGATCCAATATCTATAAATAGTCAAGCATAAAGTAGCTCAGATTTGAGATATATGAATATAACACAGATCTACAGTCATAAAATACATACTTAATCCCTTACTAGGAGGGCTCAATCAGTCCTAAGGGATGGTCAAGGAATGGAGGAACCCCACATGAATAAATAAATAAAGTTCACAATAAACAAAAGATGAGAAAAAAATGTTTAGAGGATGAGTAAAATAGCAAAATAAACCGAAGGGGAAAATAATTTACGTACATCATTAATTACATATACATGAAAAAAAAAACTTAGTAATAATATTTTTGGTTTATAGATCAAGAGTTGATCAATTTTATTAACTTAACCAACTAGTTTCGCCAAACTTTAACAAACTTAACAAAGAAGCAGCCACAGTTGCCTTCTACTGTCAACCTTAACAGAAATCAAGGCCCAATACTCCCAAAGATATGGAAAACCCTAATGAAATCTTTAAAAACAAAAGAAATGAACTTTAATACAAGCTACAGAAAGTTCCTTAGCAACAGCTAGCTAATCTTGCACACGCGATACATGTTTCAAGCACGTTCGATACTATTTTATTTGTAATTATTCTAGTCAGTTTTTTACAGTTATTCTTGTCAGTTTTATAGTTACACATAATTGTGAGATTGTTTCAGCCTATATGTACGTGCCCTGAAGACACCAACAGTTAAAGTTTGGCAAAACTAGTTGGTTAAGTTAATAAAATTGATCAACACTTGATCTGTAAACCAAAAATATTATTACTAATTCTCAGGATCAAGAAAATAAACCTTCATTAAAAAAAAACTTACTTTAGGTTGTAAAATACCTTCCACGCTAGTTTCAATATTAGTTTCAAAAATGTGTGCTTTTGTTAATTTCTTATCCCAATGAGCTGCTAACCATATTCTTGCTAATGGGCCTTTTTTGGCTAGGACAAAATGAGCATAGAACATAATTATGTATCTCCTTTAGTGCAAATACCTGAAATATAAATATATTATCAATTAAATCAATCATATCAAAACTTTTACTATGAATGGGTATTGTGGATTCAATTGTTAAATTTAGTAAATTTAACTTCATATTATTTTAAAATATTATTATTTTAAAATGCTATTATTTTAAAACAGCATACAATATTCATGGTAAATTAAATTGCTGCTGTCTAGAGAATAAAGATTTATTAAAAGTAATAAATTATTATGCTCAGGGCATTTCAACCCTCACATTGAGGCTGTCTTCAGGACCATATACATAGTATACAAAATCACACAAGATTATAACAACATGAACAGTAAACTGCAAGAATGCTTTAACTGCTGGATGGATCTGCCTCCTAGTACGAATACATGATAAATAAATAAAAATGAAATAAATAAAAAAAAATTCATATACAGAGTGAATGATCATTTTTCATTATCTCAATGAAAAATCACTCACACAAGAAATGGTTTTTAAACATAATTAACCCACCCTATATAAATTAAATAATCTAGAATCCTAAATTAGTTTGAAGAACCTGCTTTCAGTGGTCAAGATCCTGAACACATTCCTGAGTAATACTGAATCCTAGCATTCTCTGAAAATTGTTGGCTTAACTGTCAAGTGATTCCCCTGATGGATTTAAAATTCCAATGCAGTGGATGAGAATAAACTTAAGGTGGTAAGTTGAAGAACTGAAAAGAACAAATGATGGGTGAGTATAATGGTCACTTTTTTTTTTATTTTGTGATTGTATATACTGTACATATACTCCTGAAAAAGAGCTCAACAAAAAGGCAGAAACAATTAAAATAATATTATGTTGAATTTTTTCTTGACAATTATTCATGACTATTACACTTTTTTATATAATCTTTATCAAGTAGCTTTATTTTATCCTTCTACATGTTTCGCCAATCTGTTTCTATTGGCATCCTCGGGGAATACAAACTAGTAAGCTAAAATGAAGGTTACGGACTAGGTTATAACCGATGGTTCTAAATCATACAAAAAATTGGTATTGTGCGTGACAATGTGCGTGTCTCGTTAACGTGATTTATACGTAATGGCTCATGACGTAATTGTTATGAAAGTTCATTTCTTTGATGTTTAATGATCTGATAAAAGTTTTCCAAATTTCTGGTAAAATTAGACCTTGATTCTTGTTTAGGTTTTCAGTTTTACGGACGACTGTAGCTGCTTCTTTAAAGGTTCTTGAATGGTAGTTATCTTCTATGTATGGCATCAGGCTGTTATCCCACTCAACATAGGTCAGACATCTAGAAGCTTTGAAACGAAAAAGAAAGAACACATAGGATATGTCAGAAATAACAGACAAGACATTTCAGGCCTTTCATGCCACTTTGCCTCTACTAACCATCACATTGAGTGGGATAAGAGCCTGATGCCATACATAGAAGATAACTACCATTCAAGAACCTTTAAAGAAGCAGCTACAGTCGTCAGTAAAACTGAAAACCTAAACAAGAATCAAGGTCTAATTTTACCAGAAATTTGGAAAACTTTTATCAGATCATTAAACATCAAAGAAATGAACTTTCATAACAATTACGTCATGAGCCATTACGAATAAATCACGTTAACGAGACACGCACATTGTCACGCACAATACCAATTTTTTGTATGATTTAGAACCATCGGTTATAACCTAGTCTGTAACCTTCATTTTAGCTTACTAGTTTGTATTCCCTGAGGATGCCAATAGAAACAGATTGGCAAAACATGTAGAAGGATAAAATAAAGCTACTTGATAAAGATTATATAAAAAAGTGTAATAGTCTTATAATTAAAATAATAATTTATTACTGTAAGCGACCACGAGATGGTGGCACATTTGAGCCATCTCTCTTCGCTGCGTACTGCTTAATTTGTGATAGCCTTGGGCCATCTATCTCTGATTGGTACCAGTGGAGATTGAACTGCCCACTCAGTCTCCATAAGTTAGATAGGGCTAAATGGCCTCGCCTATTCCCATATATGGGAATAAAAAGGCGTTAGCTGATAGCTGATTTATTACTGTACAAAAATATTTATTCTCTAGATCAGGGGGCTCTCAAAGTACAGTGCACATACCACAGATGGTACATGAGCTAATGCTCAGTAGTATGCAGTCAGTTGAAAGAAAATATAATATGTAACGTACAAAAATAAGACAATACGACAGTCCAAGTTATTCATTTATTTTCAATGCTATTTATACATTAATGAATATCCGATAAAACATCACCGTAACACGAACAATGAACACACAATGAAGTTGCCAATCAACTCAAATAACTACTCAAAATAAACTGCCAATATTCTCTTAATGCAGATGCAACATATAAGTAAGAGAAAATTGACAACTGCCATCTCTATGTCCATAAACCTTTAAGATGTCAAATGACCATGGTTAAACATTAACCCCCCACAAGTTGTGGTACAAATGAAAAAGTTTGGGAACCCCTGATCTAAATGGTAATAATCCATAAGTCTTTTACAAAAAATGCTGTACATTATCTAACATTTCGAGAGAAAATGTTCATTTTTACTATTCATAATTAATCAATAAATCCAGTAAACTGAAAAGTAAAAATTGTAATTTATCTAATGGTTATCATTCCTGAAGCATTACAAAAACAGCAAAATAATTTCCAACAGAACAGAATGAAAGAACAAATTTACTTCAAAGAAAGTGCAGCACATCCATTCATGTACATAATGAGTATACTATTTAAAAAAAAAAAAAATTAAAGATAATGTAATTTATGATACAAAATGAAATTTTGGAAGAAATGTATTCTTCAAACTGCTAACCCCCATATTTTGGAATATACTGGAATGTAACCAAATGCAATGTTGGCTAACAATTCAGTCAACCATATTTTCAATAGGAATAAAGCCAGCCTCATAGAAAAATTTGAATGAATCAAACACTGCAAACTAAGAGCCACCAATCACCATGTGATTAACATTTCTCAACTCTCAAAGAACAATCCTTATTAAGCAGAGGCCTTAATTTTGCATTATCTCATCCTCTAAATCCACTTTTGACATCATTTATCACACTGAAAAAGAGAGCAGAAATGCATTCTAACCATTGTTGTCAAGAAAACTAGGTGAGAAAGCAATTTGACCATCTTCATGCAGCGTTGTGCACCACCCCACATTGGACTTCAGGTACAGCGTGTTTTGCGACAACATTCTCTGACAGAAGAATCATTAGTCGTGCATTTCCCACGCCATGGCCACCGAGATCGCCTGATCTCAATCCTTGTGACTTTTAGTGGGGATTTCTTAAAAGCATTGTGTATCAAGGACATGTACCCGATATTCCAACTTTGAGAGATCGAATAACGTTACACGTAAGACAAACCAATTCCGATATGTTACGAGCCACTGTGGAAAATGTCGTGCACCGTATGCAGTTCCTGGAACATCAGAATGGTGGGCATATTGAACCTCATTTGTAATTAACAATAGACGTCATTAAACTGATCTGTGCTGTCTCTCATTTGCCATTTAGTTATTCATTAGTCACACCTACTAAAATTAATTTGGCAGCGTCAAAATTTTTCCTGTTGGCGACTTTTGGTACATTTTTTTTTTTTCGTTAAATCGAATCCCCATGTTCCACTGTGTACGTCTACCGAATATTGGTGTGTTTCGTCCAATACATTACTCACTAGAGGGCTCTGAACGCTTGACGTTATTTTATAATCACCCGGTATATGGGAAAAATGTGACAAATTTAAAATTTGCAGATGACATTGCATTACTTACAAGCACAGAAGAAAATCTACAGCGAATTTCTGATAAAATAAAGGAGGAGTGTATAAAATCTGGATTAAACATAAATATAGACAAAACAAAAATTATGCAAATAGGAAAAAGACACACCAATCTGAAAATTGAAACTGATAGTAAGAATCTAAAGCAGGTAGAAAACTTCACCTTCCTTGGAGGAGTTATTGAGTACAATGGTGAAATAATAAAAGATATAAACAGACAAATCAGTCAAGCATCCCAAACTTTTGGGCGACTTAATAAAATATGGAAGTCAAGAGACATCAAAAACAAGTAACAAAAGTAAGAATCTATGAAACAATGGTCCTCCCAAAACTCCTCCATGGAAGTGAATGCTGGAATCTCAAAAAGGCTGAAGAGAAAAAATTATTAGTTACTGAAATGGGGTGGCTAAGAAGATTACTTGGCATATCTCTGCTGGATCGACTAAGAAACGAAGACATAAGGAAACGACTAAAACAAGAAATAACAATAATAGACAAAATCCAAGAAAGCAGATTGCGATGGTGTGGCCATGTGACCAGAATGGGAACAGAAAGACTACCATCTAGAAGCCCTGAATACAACAATGGAAGGTAAAAGATCCAAAGGAGAGCCCAGAATTAGACAGACAGACAAAATAAAAGAGGACCTGAAAACCAAATCACAACAAGCGACACCAAACTGGACAGAATTGTTCAGACTCTTCCGGGACAGACAGAAGTGAAAGAGTTCATTTGGCCTCATCATCGTCCACACAGACATCCACAAATTGCTCTTTCTGATGGACACCAAGTCTCACAATCTCTTCTCAATCACCCTTCCTCATACCTTTATAGTGTGACTCATAAGTTTAATTCCTCTGTAGCTGCTCCAGGACTGGATATCACCTTTGTTCTGGAAACAGTATACTCTCCATTCCACCAGCAGGACGCCTTTAGCAGAATGATTCTGCTAAAGGCATCCATTAGCAGAGCCATGCCCAATGCACCTAAACATTTCCATATTTCTATGGGGATGTTATCAGATCTAAATGCCTTCCCATTTTTCATCTTTCTCAGTGCTTCCTCCACTTGAATTCTTGTTATGTTAGGAATTGTCCTCATGACCAGATCTCTTCCATCCTTTTGCATATCCCTATTTATTTAATTCATTAATTTCCCAAAATACTCTTTCCATCTACAAGGGATGGGAGGGAGCTCACAAAAAAAAAACATACCTTAAAATCTTTTAACCCCCATGTTTCATCAAATTGTAATATTTTTTTTTTCTTTTTAGGATATACAAGAAGACATGTCAGAGGTTTTGAAGAAATTTGAAGATACAGAGATGTAGTCGATCATTAAGTTTTTCATGCTGCAAGAAAAGTCAGCAACTGAGATTTACCAAACTTTGTATGAAACTTTATGGGACTGTGCTCCAGCATATCCAACAGTTGCCAGATGGATGGCAAAGTTTAAAACTGGACATCCTAATGCAACAGATACCCCCCTAGGTCAGGAAGGCCATCCACAGCAATCACACTTGAAAACATCGATGCAGTGCATGTCAT
This sequence comes from Typopeltis vanoorti, assembly GCF_054136105.1. NCBI lineage: Eukaryota > Metazoa > Arthropoda > Arachnida > Uropygi > Thelyphonidae > Typopeltis > Typopeltis vanoorti. The sequence goes on from NC_143569.1 coordinate 13,317,768, forward strand.
GATCCTTGATGGTAGACAAATACCAGTCAAAAACATTGCAAAGATTCTGGAGGTTTTCGAGAGAATGAGAGTTGGGGCCATTATCCACCAGCATCTGGACATGTAGAAACTCTCAGCAAAGTGGGTCAGCAAATGTTTGAATGCTGACCAAAAGAGAGAATGTGTGCTATCATCTCAAGGGATTTGGGGGCATTTTGAGAAATCAGGTGCAAATTTTTTAGCTCGTTTTTTGTGACTGTTGATGAAACATGGCTTCATCACTATGACCCAGAGACCAAACAACAGTCAATGGAGTGGAGAAGGTTCTTGCCATTATCTTTTGGGACATGGATGGTGTAATTCTTATCAAGTACCTCAAAAAAGGTGAAACTTTCACAGCAGCAGCAATTTATTCAACAGCTCTGAAGGAGGTACTGAAGGAAAAACGCCATGGGAAACCGAGCAGAGGCATGCTGCTTTTGCAGGACAATGCACCTGCTCACACTGCTCATGAAACCCAACATACAATACACAACTTGGGCTTTCAATGTCTGCCTCACCCACCCTATTCACCAGACCTGGCCCCATCGAACTATTTCCTATTCCCAAATTTAAAAATAGGAATAAATTTACCACAGATGATGAAGTCATATCTGTAGCTGAGGACTGGTTTGTGCAACAAAGGAAAGACTTTTTTTAAAAAATATAGTAGAGATGTTGAATGATCAGTTCATTAAAGTATTCCATCCTTGTCATTGTAACATAATGCAGAACTTGAGAGCAATGGGAATGGGGAGGAATTGAGTAAACTTGATGTCAACAAGGCCATGAGACTTGATGGTATGTCACTGTTTGTCTTGACGGAATGTTCCAGGGAATGAACAACAGCTTCAACTTACCTTTTTAATGAGTCTTAGATTGGCAAATTCCAAAGGAGTGGAAAGAGAACAAAATTGTTCTGCTTTATAGGGGGGGGGGGTGATAAGACCAGGGCTTCAAATTATATGCAAATCTGCTTGTTAGGAGTTGTGGTCAAGGATTCAGAAATGGGTTGACAGTTGCAGAATTCTCTTTAATGGATAGCATGGGTTTGCTAATGCAAGATTGTCTTTTAGCAAGCTTACTTATTATAAGAAGATGAAAAATACACTGGACAAGGGAATGCATATACAGGAGTATATTTAGATTTTGTTAAGGCTTTCAATAGACTGCCATGACAAGCTAATAGTTAAACTGGAGCAGGCTGGGGGTTGGATAAGAGATTAGTGCATTTGATTTGTAACTAGCTGTCTGATAGGTATCAGCAGGTTGTGTATGGGGAGGGGGGGAGGTGATATCTCAGAAGAGAAAAGTCACTAGTGGTGTGCACCAGGAGTTTGTTGTTTTTACCATTATTGTTTAATTTGTATGTAAATGACACTGGAAGGGGCTGAAATGGTGATAGGCAGTTGTTTGCAGATGATAGGTATCAGCAGGGCTTCAAAAATAGGACAGGTATTGTAACCTTGCAAGAGGACTTGAATAGACTGTTTAAATGAGCGGGTGTATGAGAATATCAGTTTAATGTAGCAAAGTGTAAGATTTTAAAATTTGGGAAGTAAAGATGGACTGCAGAGTATAGGATTAGTGTTGATATCTTAGAGGAGGTGGAGGAGATGAATGATCTGGGGATACTGGTGGATACTTGAAATTTTATGGACATCTTGCTAAAATTGTGAGAGCAATACAGTGGATTATGGCAAGACCTCTACAAGTCAGAGAACACTAGGGTTCATATACATCCTGTATTTTACGGGATTATCCCTTATTACGAGTTTGTGTCCTGGCATCCCAATAAAACTCTTCGGGATGCAGAATTGTCCCGTAATTTGTGGATTTGTGTTTAACATTCCCATTCTTAAACATAAAACATGTAATTGCCAAGAAATTGATATTAGTTATCAATTATAAAATTGTCTTATCAATTGACAATACTGACATGTTGTGAGAATAGTGCAACTAGCGGACGTTGTAATAACTAAGCACGGCTTATTTGATATGACACAGATCGATTATGAAACGTAATTAGTTTTATTATTTTATATGCCTTTAAAATGCCGAAGAAAAAGTGTGTTCTCACAAAAAAGCTAAGGACTGAATACCCTTTTATTATACCATGTAATTGTATGCAATATTCAGCATACAACAGGGCAGTCAGTCAGACATCAGGCAGCACATCGCTATGAAGAGACACAAATTAGCAGAAAATGCAAGTGTAAGTAGTATAAAGTGTCAGATTATTTTTCTAAAAAAACAATGGGTGAAATGGAAAGAAATCTTGCAGCTGATGAGGCTACATTTGCATATCATGTATGCATGCACAACCAGAGTTTCAGTTTGATGGACTGCACGTTGAAAATAATCTGGAAACTATGTGACAAAAAGTTCGCTTGTGGTCAAAAGAAGACTCAAGCTATAATTGTGAGTATATTAGCACCTTATGCAATTACTGTTTTCAGAAACGAACATTAGAAAGCTAATTATGTGTCAATAATGATAGACAGTTCTAACCACGGTGCTTTGAAAATAGTTCCAGTTCTAGTTCGATACTTCATACCAGAAGAGGCCATCAAAACTATGGTTCTAGAGTTTTTAGATTTACCGTGTGAAACTGCAGACCAACTTACAGAATATGTTTGGCAACTAGTGACAAAGTGGAATATTGAAAAGGAAGTTCCAGAAGAGGAAAGAACAATGTTTTTCATAAATAATTTTTCATTAATAAATATAATTAATTAAATTATTTTCCCTTTGCTGATGCTCGTAAGTAAGAAAAGCAATAAAATTTTGTTGGTTTATTCAAACCGAAAGTGTCTCGTATTTTTTTTCTCCAAAATATATGAACCCTGACATGTAGAAGTAAGGATGTTATGATTCCACTGTACAGGACTTTGATCAAATTGTACACTGATAGGAGTTGGTTGGTTGTTCATACCATATCATAAATAATGCTATACAATGTGTAGCTGATACATTGTCCATGGACATTCAAGCTGTCATTGAAAAATTATATCAACATTTTTATATCTATACTGTTAGAGTGCATACACTCAAAAGTTTTTGTGATTTTTTAAATACTGAGTACAAGACAGTGTTAGGGCACTCAAAAACACGATGTTTGTCTCTGTACCCTGCTTTCAAAAGGATGAATGAGGTGTACAAAATTCTCAAATCATATGTTCTTTCACTTGATAAACAACCACTGCTTCTAAAAAATTTCTTTAGTAATCCAGTTTCAGAGCTAATATTTCTAGAATGCCAATCTGAAATGTTTCATGCAACAATTTGTGCAATTGAAAGTGAGAAAGTCACTCTTGCTGAAGCAAAATCCATTACTGAAAGCCTCTTAGAGAAACTTCAGCAAAGACGAGATAATGATTTTGCATTACTGAAGGCATTAATTGAAGATGGACTCATTACTGAGAAGAATTATGGTAATTATAAAAATGAATTTTATAACACCTGTATAGAATACATCCAAGAATGGTCTTCTGACACTCTTACTTTTGAAACTTTGTCTTGGATTTTATTGAAGAATCCAGAAGCCAGTCTCAGTTGGAAAAGTGTGCAGAAAAGTGTAACAACTATTGAAGAGGTCTGCCCAAACACAAAAATCAATGAAACTGAACTGTTTTATGAGGTGATGATCTTGAAAAAGGCAATTATAGAGAAGAAAGAAGAAATTAAAGCAAAATCTACAGGAGAAATTTGGTATGAATTATTCAACAGTGTTGGAGTAAATGAATTAATAAATTTGAAGAAGACTGTTGAGTTCTTCTGCTGCATTCCTGGCACAAATGCTAGTATTGAAAGACTGTTTTCCTGGATGAACTCCTTATGGACAAACGAAAAGAATACGTTACCTGTCGAAACTGTGAAAGCTATGCTCATTGTTAAAGTGTTTTTCAATAAGGACTGTGTGGAATTTCATGACTTGGTAAAACATAATCATTCTTTACTTGAGAAAATACAGTCATCTGAGAAGTATATCACAGGCAAAAATCAATGATTTAGTATTGTTTAAAGTTCAATTTTAAGATTGCTATAATTAATTAAATTCTTTTCCCTTTGCTGATGTTCGTAAGTAAGAAAAGCAATAAAATTTTGTTGGTTTATTCAAACCGAAAGTGTCCCGTATTTTTTTTACAAAAATATATGAACCTTAGAGAACGCTGACATGTAGAAGTAAGGATGTTATGATTCCACTATACAGGACTTTGATCAAGCCACATATGGATTAGAGTACACAGATTTGGTTGTCTGGTTTTTAAAATGATGATGAGTTGTCTGAGAGAGTTTGGAGATGATTGACTAAGTCAGCTTCTGGTCTCTGGAATGTGGAGTATGAGGAAAGATTGAGAGAATGCAAACTGCAGAGCCTAGTGGATAGAGGGGGATACATGATTGAGACATAAGTTGGTGAGCGATAATTACCAGGTTAATTACATTTTTCGTAGAATGTCTGGAGATGAGGGAACAACAAGAGTCCATCCCGAGAAGCTGTATAAGGAGTGTGAGAAGGGGGGGGGTGAGGAGTAGATTTCTTGCATGGAGAGTAGTGGATAGCTGGAATGCACTGCCTGAAAGTGTAGTGAGTGGAGAGATAGTGAATTTATTTAAGTCAAGGTATAATGAGCTGTGCATGCGAGAGTGAGATCTCCCACAGAGTTTCTTGACTCCATGGTGGTATGATAATAATAATAGCAATAAATTCAATTATTTTTATGACAAATATTTTATTTAATTAACACCAAATGTTTATCAAAAAGTCAGTAATTTTCCAACTAATGATAAGAAAAACTTGTCTAAACTTGTATTTTGCCTTATGTACATAAGCATTTTTAAATTCAACTGCAACTTCGTGTAATTGGGACTGCCAATTAACTAGGCCAAATTATTATTATAATCAACAGACCTCCATGGAGTCAAGAGACTCATCATGTGAGGTCTCTCACATGCACAGCTCCTTGTACTTCGACTTAAATGCATTCACTGTCCCTGCAATCACCACACTCTCAGGCAATGCATTTTAATCACCCACCACTCTCAATGCAAAAAATCTACTCCTCAGCACATTGCTCACTCTCACCTTATACAGCTTCCAGGGCCTCTTGTTCTCCTGTCTCCAGATATTCTATGAAAATTCTCATCCATGCCAATTTGGTAATTATCCCTTACCAACTTATATGTCTCAATCATCACTCTCCCTCTTCCTTCCAGAGATCAGAAACCAACTTAAACCTGGGACCAAATCTGTACACAATTATCCACATGTGGCTTGACCAAAGTCTTGTACAATGGAATCAAGACATTGTTACTTCTACATGCCAGTGTTCTCCACTTTATTGCTAAAATCTTCACAATTTTAGCAAAATGTCCATGAAATTTCAAGTCCCTATCCACCACAAACCCCCAAATCCTTCATTTCCTCCACCTCCAAAATATTCCCACCAATCCTATACTCTGCATCCCATTGTTGTTTCCAAAATTTTAAAACCTTGCACTTTGCAACATTAAACTGACATCCCCCTCCTCTATTCAGATAGTATATTTAGGTCCTCCTGCAACACTACAACATCTGCACTACTTCCCATAACTTTTCCCAACTTTCCATTATTTGCAAACAACTGTATATCACCATTTAAGTCCTCTCCAATGTAATTTACATACAAATTAAACAATAATTGCCCCAAAACAGATCCCTGGGACACACCACTAGTAATTTTCCTCTTCTGGGATATCACTTCCCCATACACAACATTGATACCTATTAGACAGCCAATCTCCAATCCAATGCACTAATCTGCTATGCAATCCCATCTGTTCCAATTTAATTGCTAGTTTTTCATGTGGCATTATTATGCTATTCTGCTTATGCCAGTGGTTCACCACGTGTGCGCTGTGGTGCCCTGGGGAGCCGTGGCTTCCTCACAGGGGCTCCGCAATTACAAAATTTTCATAATTTTATTTCCATTTTCAATTCAATGTGATAGGACGCAACATCTAGCGGACCTGGTGCAAACCAGTAACTCACTTAGTAATAACTGTTTGCAGAAGCCTCTACAAATGGTTATTAGATGGCGCTCTACAATAATTAAGTTCCTCGATTGTTTTAGTAGTTTCTCGAACTTTCTCGATGCTTTGTGTTTGTATATAAATAGCTGTTGGTTTCGCACGGTCTTAGTGTTGAATTAGTTTTCGGAGATTGTATCAACTAAATATTGTTGTGATTTAGTCAAGTGAACATTTTGAAGTATTTCTTCTCGTATATATTTTTAAAAATAGATTGGTTTTTACTAAACAGTTATAAGCATTGTGAGAGAGAAAATAAAGAGGGCACACCTTCAAATAGTAGCAAGAGTGTGAAGAAGCGTAAATATCGAAAATATGATGACAGTTATTTGGACTTTGGTTTTTACGTCGTCAGAAGTCAATGGTGAAGGGAGGCTTCAGTGTGTACTGTGTATGACAGTTTTGGCACCAGAGTGCATGCTGCCAAATAAGCTGAAATGCAATTTAGAAACCAATCATCCCAGCATGGTTAGTACATCTCGTGACTACTTTACCAGAAAGTTAAAAAAGTTAAAGCAATAAAAAAGGTAGTTTTTATAAGCAGGCATCAATACTAAGCAACGCTTTGCTAGCATCTTACAAGGTGCACACAGAATCGCAAAATATAAGAACAAACCATCGCAGGAGAACTCATTCTACCGGCTGCTGTAGATATGGTGAACATTATGATCGGTGAGTCTGCTGGGAAGATGCTTTCAAAAGTGCCTTTGTCCAATAACATCAGTCGCAGAATACAGCACATAGTGTAGGACCTCAATGATCAATTAATTGAAAAAATAAAAGGGAAGGAATTTGGGTTGCAGCTGGATGAGGCCACAGATAATAATAATGATGCTCACTTGATTTGCTATGTATGGTTTATAGATGGTAATAACATTGTAGAAGACCTTCTCTTTTGTAAAAGTATCATTGTTGGTGCTAAGGCTCAAGACTTGTTCAAGATCTTTGATACTTTTATATCCGAAAATAATTTGAAGTGGACTAAGCTGGTGTCTGTACTGATGGTGCTCGTTCTATGTTTGGCTGTTATGCAGGATTGCAGGCACTTATTCAATGCAAAGCCCCTGATGCACTGTGGACCCATGGCATTATTCACAGGGAAGCACTCACAATATCCTAGTCCTACATTGAACCAGGTCTTAGAATATGTAGTGAATGTAATAAACTTTATAAAAACTCGGTTGTTGAAGGCAAGGTTTTTCAAAAAAACTATGTGAAGATATGGAATCCAAGCACACGTCTTTGTTGTACTACAGCACTTTGCGATGGCTCACTCGTGGTGGTAATGTTTTGTCTCGTACATTTGAACTGCAACAGGAAAGAGGAAGACCACAAGTATAACGAAAATTTTGTGAATGAAGATTTTTTGGTAACACTAGCACACTCGTGATATTTTTGAAAAGATAAATATACTGAATCTCTCTCTCTGCAGGGATGCAACATGCACCTTTTAAAGTCGATTGAGAAAATTTCAGCTTTTATAAAAAAACTAAAACTATGGAAATGAAAAATGAATGAAGACGGAGGCAAAGAATGTTTCCCCTTGTTGCAATAGTTTTTGACCTCCAATGGAGTGGACCTCTCTCGAGGTATGAAATCCATTTTTGAAGAACACTTATCACAGATTATCACCTCGTTTGAGAAATATGCTCAAAATGATAATATCGATAAATTTGCATAAACTCAAGATCCATTTAATGCAGTACTCCATCTGAATTTACTCCTGCAGAAGAAAAGAATCTTACTGAGTTGTCTTGCAACAATACGTTGAAAACAAAATTTAGCAGCATGGAATTAACTGAATTTTGGATATCAGTAAAAGATGAATATCCCCTTCTGAGTGAAAAAGCTCAGAGAATTTAAATTCCATTTGTGACTTCTTATTTGTGTGAAGCTGGATTTTCGGCGGTCACTGTGATAAAAACTAAGTATTGTGCAAAAATCAATGTGGAGAAGGAAATGAGGATGGCTGTGTCCAGTTTGATTCCAAGATATGATAAACCATGCAGTGATCAACAGGCTCATCCATCCCACTAATGATAATTATTGAATTTGTTCAATTACTTTTTTTTGTGATCTTAAATACATTTTATTTATTTTTACCTAACCCTTTAATTTAAAAAAAATTATTCGCTATTTCGCAAAGTGTACTTGTTAGAATTTGACATAGGGCACCTTGGGAAATCCTGGATTCAGCAGGGGCGCCGAAAATAGAAAAAGTTTGGGAACCACTGGCTTATGCAATTTCTAATAAGTCAAAATAATCAGAATCCACTGTAGTTGCAGAAACAATACAAATGGAAAAAGATACTTTTAAAGAGTTTTAAAAAAAATTAATTTAAAATTAATCCAAACTGAACTAAATTTAAATGAACTTTTAAAAGTTTAATTGTTTTTCAAATGTTTAAGAATTTCTTTTTAAATTTAAAAAAGGTAAAACCATTCAAAAAAGTGGATAATTGTTAGTGCATTTAAAACGTCCAATATTTAAAAATGCACTTCACAAGAAAAAATGAAACAAAAAGCTGTCTTATCTTCCTAGACACACACTAGTACAGGTATCCCTCGATTAATGTCGTTAATTAATCCCTCGATGTCACCGCGTATATCAAAATCACATTAATCAAATCTAACAATCAATGGTAAAAAGTACAATTCATCCCTGATCGATTACTGTACTAATAGTTCATTTTATATAAATACTTGTACCTACATTAGTTACTGCAATTTTTTTTAATTAAAAAAAGTTATAAAGAGTCATTTGAAGTTTTAGTTTTTTCTTATCGGCATAAATTCTACGATAACAAGCAAAATGAACTCTCCAGACCTCGGCAAACAAGCATTCTTTGATTAACATCTGGATCCATATCCATTACTTGCTGTTTAAGCGATTCTAAACTGTGAAATATTCCATCCAGTTCTTTGAATGTTATTTCCTTTGGAACCTTGTCTTCGCATTCCATTTGTTCGTTGTCTTCATATGAGCGTTGTTCAATTTCAAGAAGATCGTTGTCACTGAAATCTTTTGAATTTGAATCCAATAATTCTTTATCTTCTGCATCAACACCATCAAAACTAAGGTCTTCGCCAATTGCAATGATTTCTTTGACCACGTTGTTCACAGGATTTTGAAAACAATCTAAGTCATTACGCATTCTGGCAGAAGGTTTTTCCAAACAGCTTTCATGCAACCAGAAGACACTTGCCTCCATGAGTCATGAATGTTCTCAATTGTGTGTTTAATGTTAAATTTTTTCCAAAATTCGTGGAGCATAATTGCATTTTCTCTCATTGTTGTTTCTACTGTCTTTGAGAATGACTTTTGAAGAAAATAGGCTTTGAAAGTTGCAATGATGCCCATATCCATGGGATGTAGCAATGTCATATTTGGTGGGAAAAATAAAACTTTCACATTCTCATACAGATCATTAAGAATATTTGGATGACCATGAGGCTAGCAGCCTCGTGGTGTGAGCATGATTTTGCGTGGTAAATTTAAAGGCGCGTTAATCAAAACTCTTGCCGCGTATATCAAGGGATTGCCACAATTAATTTCAAAACGATAATCAAATTCCCATTAAGTAAAACTGCATTAGGCAAGGGATACATGTATATGTTTTCCAAATGTTTCATAATCTTTTTCTGTTTATAAGAAACCTACACACTTTGGTAGCCACACTATCAATCATGAACAGTACAGAACCCATATAATACAGACAGAGTGAGTGCTATCTGTTCAAATGACACAGCTTTTGTCACAGAACTTATTTTGACCAATTTTTTGACCAAATTTATTTTGGGGGTGCTTAAGGGTCAAAGTTGTATAACTGAGAGGAGACCTCCACATAGCCTCTAAAGGAATGCGCAGAACCGACCAGGGCTTCTGACCTAATGTCCAATCCTCACCTTCTCGTGGTGCACCCTGTTGGGTATCTACTTGGATACTGAACGAACGAGGATGGGCTGGCAATTTGGGATTTAGCCGACCAAATTGTATTCTTATTGGTTAAACCAAAATAAAAAACGATGGTACAACATGACAAAATTTCATGCCGGCTGGGACATTGCCCGTTTAAACAAGGCCCCAGTTGTTTTCCAACGGGGGACCAGGGCAAACAGCGAAAAGTCAGCTACTGGAACAAATCTGAAAACACACCCCAACTCAATATCACCAGAGTTAAAGATCGGTACATAAGAAGCCTGAATGGCAAAGAAATGGAGCTAGCTGAGGAATTAGATAAGTACCAGATCGACATAATAGAGGTGACTGAAACAAAAAAGACAAAAACTGGTGAGATCTTTCTGAGCAATAAATACAAAATGTTATATTCAGGCAATGACAATCGAGGAAAAGAAGGAGTAACCATAGTATTCAACACAAAATACGAGGCTCATCTTCTTGAATGGCAGGCAGTGTCAAGTAGAGTGATTTGGGCAAATATCAGAATAGGGAACTGGACAATGAGACTTATTTGTGCCTATGGTCCCACAGAAGGTTCTACTAAGGTAGAAGTGGAGGAATTTTTTGAGGCTATAGAGAAACCTACTGACACAATGAAAAAGAAAAAGTTGGTCCTTGTTGGGGATCTACATAGCAGAGTAGGAAGTGATTGTCAGACATACAAAAATGTTTTGAGAAAATTTGGAGAAAAGAGCAAAGTTAATAATGATGGCAAATATCTGTTGGATTTCTGCTCAGGACATGGACTGGTTATTACTAACACCATGTTCCAACATAAAAATGTGCACAAATTCACATGGAGAGAAGAGGCAAGGAATAAGAAAAGTCACATTGAAAATGTTATTGTGGACAGTGATGTTTTCTCCCTGCTGCAGGACACCAGAGTGTACAGAGGATCTGAAATTGGAAGTGATCACTATTTAGTCTTGAGCAGGATAAAATTGAATTTCATATTGAAAAGAATAACATGTAAGAAAGTTTTAAAGCAAATAAAAGTTGAGAGCTCTCAGATGTGAACTGTAGACGAAAATACACAAATATTATTGAAAAGAAAATGAAAGAGTTTGAGAACAGGAACCAAACCTTGGAGATTCAGTGGCAAGCCTTGAAGAAAACCCTGATTGATTCAGCTAGAGAGACATGTTTTGAAGTTGTCTTCAAGGAGAGAAAAATTAGAACTCCATGGTTGACACAGGAAGTTAAAGAGGCAGTGAAGGAAAAGAAGAAAGCATATCAAAAGCTCCTGGCAAATAAGTCAGCTTGTGCTCTTAGAGAATACAGAGACAAATGTAAGAAAGCTAAACACTGTGTAAAACTATCTAAAAAAAAGTCATGGGAGGACTTTGGCAAGAACACAGAAAATAAATATCAAGAAGGTGGGAAAATATTCTGGAGGTTGTTGAAGAAGCTTAAGAATGGAGGAAAGAGTGCTGTAAAAGGAGTTAGAGATGATAAAGGTGACATGAAAACGGAAGAAAAAGATATCCTTGAAGTATGGAGTAATTACTTTGAAAATTTGCTAAATGAAACAAGCAGCGATGACAGCATAGTGATAAAAAACACCTACCAGGCATGCAGTCAGGAATACATATCCATACTTGAAGTAGAAAAATGGACATATATAAAAAGGGAAATAAAACTGAATGTGAGAATTACAGAGGTATTTCCCTACTGAGTGTTCCTGGCAAGATCTACGCAAGTATACTTGAGAAACGGTTGAGAAGAATTGTGAAAGAAAAGCTTGGTGAAGAACAAGCTGGATTCAGGTCAAATAGAGGCTGTCAGGATCAGATCTTCACTTTACGACAAATAGTGGAGAAATCATGAGAATATAACAAAGATCTGTATTTAAGTTTTGTCGATTTGGAAAAGGCATATGACAAGGTGCCAAGAGAGAAGCTATTCAATACGATGCAGTTAAATGGTGTCAAAGGGGCATTATATCAAGCAATACTTAGTCTTTATTCGAGTTGTAAGTCAGCAGTTAGAATCAAAGGAAGTACAGGAAGACAGTTTAATGTTAAATCTGGTGTGACACAAGGATGCACATTATCGCCTCTGTTATTCATTATCTATATGGATCACATTATGAAGAAAAGTGGTATTAAACATGATATCAAAATTGGAGATGTTAATGTCAGCTCTTTGCTTTATGCAGACGATGTTATACTTCTAAATAAATCTGCTACAAGTCTGCAAGATTCTCTGACTAAATTGAATAACTGTTGTAATAGATATGGTATGAAAGTCAGCAATAAAAAGACAAAAACAATAAAAATAGGCAGAATCATTGAAAATGTCAACTGTGTTGTGAATGTAGAACCTGTGAAACAAGTAAAACATTTCAGCTACTTAGGCATGATTTTTAGTGAAGATGGTATGGAAATAAACAACAGAATCAACAAAGCCGGTATATGGTAGGAAGTCAATTGAATAAATTCATATGGAATAAGAGACAAATTAATCAGAACACTAAATTACTGTATACAAGACCATGTTCAAACCAATTTTAACTTATGGATCTGAGAGCTGGCTCAGAAGTAAAACACTTGACCAAAGACTAGAGACCGCAGATATGAGAGTCCTGAGAAAGATTAGAGGCATGAAGAGATGGCATCAATGGCAATATCATATTAAAAACGAGAATATTAGGAATGAACTTGACATTGTCAGAATCCAGAAATACATTAGCAGGTGGTATGGTCACTTACCATACCACCTGCTCAGGTGGTATGGTCACTTAAACAGAATGGGCGAGGAAAGATTAGCAAAAGAAGTGGTCTCTGCCAAGTTGGCACGAAAATGACCCAGAGGAAGACCAAGATATAGGTGGATTGATACGGTACAAAGTGCCTTAGACGATAGAAATATAAGATGTGGTAATGGTGGAGTCTTGACAAGTAACAGACTGATTTGGAGGAAAATTGTAGATAGGAAGTTAGTAATGATGTAAATTTTTCATGTAGTACTATCATATCCTGTACACCCTCTTGAGGGTACATGGCAGGAATTTGATGATGATGACTTATTTTGACCACACTTTTTTTTAATCAATAATGATAATCCCAACAAAGTAGACAAACACTATATCTTCCATCAGCCTTCCTCACCTGACAAACACAAGATCATAACAAATTTACTCTCAATCCTTATATCCATGGTGTAATTCAATCTTGCTATTCTCAATCCTTATATCCAAGATCATAACAAACCTATTCTCAATCCTTATACCTAAGCTGCATCTGGTGTACCTCACGGATCAGTCCTTGAGCCATTGTTAATCTATACATTAATGACATTAGGAAGGGTCTAATAGATGTGGAATTGTTTGCCAATGAAGCCAAGACAGGCAGGGCAATTAGGGATACTACTGATGTCCAACACTTACAGAATGATTTGAATAGGCTGGAAATTTGGGCAAAGGAAAATGGCTATCAGTTTAATCAGTTGGCTCAGTTAGTAGAGCATTAGGCTTTTAACCTAAGGATCCAGAGTTTTGGTCCCTGTTTGGGCAGTTACTTTTTTTTTTATTGTGTAGATGGCATATTGTATGTGTAAAGCGGTTATAAGGAAAAGTAACTTTTTCGTATTTTAGTTGATAATATTAATTTATTGTCAATTTTGTTTCAAATGGGAATGTGATTGACTGAGTTATTTAGTTTATAAGTAAACCTTGTATTTCTTTTGTTTATATATGATATTGTCAGTATGGTGCCAGTGTTTTGTAGAACTGCGGCAAAGTCCATGTTGTAGTAGACTGGACAGTGTCGACAGTAGGATGGAAAATATCGGAATTAATGTCGAATGTGCGGCTGTGAAAATAGAGGAGAATTAAATGGACATTAATAAAGAAATAGTGTGCTTGAATATTATTATCCTTCACATGACAAAGCTCAATACTGAAATGCAGAAACAGCAAGAGATTAGCATGGCTGAAAAGAGAAAGAAGCAGATGGTTCTAAAGTAATAATAAATGCTGAGCGAACAAACAAGAAAAACAAGTTAAGGAGAAAATTATGTACGGAGACTCAATGATTAAGGGAGTAATTAATGAAAGTGTGACAAAGTTGTGTTTCCCTCATTCAAAAATTCACGATATTACTCATGACGTCTGGTTACAAAAAAGTAAGGCAAAAGAATCGGCTCTCTTGGTTGGTATAAATGATTTGAGAGGCAAGAAGTAACCTATAAGGGAGGACTGAAAAGAGTTCTTAGAAGAGGAGGCAAAACTGAAGATTGAGATTGTACGTCTTCTACCACACTATGATAGAGGTGAACTGAGGAACAGGGTGTTGGGTTGTGCAGAAGAAATGATGTAGGATTTATGGATCTGTGGTCTGTGTTTGATGGAAGGAAGGAAGGATTTGTATAATGCTGATGGACTGCATCTAAATTGCCTTAGTATGTATCTCATAATGCAAAGCCTACCCCCTTTCAGGCATGTATAATACAATGCATAATGGGAAGGGCCACATACCCAGACCAGTTTTGACCTTTATTGAGGTTTCTTCAGTGGGAGCCAGACCTGGGAGAGATACCAAGGTTGAAGTAATGCAGAAGTCATATATATTTCATATACAAGTAGACAAAAGGTCTTCGACCTTCTTAACATATACAAGTAGCTCAGACGTGAATATATTTCACGTGCAAAACTTTGTTTTGCTTACTTGGGAAAAAGGATCTTTCTTTCATCCAGAGATTTTTATTAAGAAGGTCAAGCACCTTTTGTCCACTTGTATATGAGATAGATATGACTTCTGCATTACTTCAACCTTGCTATCTCTCCTGGGTCTGGCTCCCACTGAAAAGACTTTAATAAAGGACGAAACCAGTTTGGGTAGTAGCCCTTCCCATTATGCATTGCATTATACATGCCTGAAAGGGGGTGTGCTTTGCATTATGGGATACATACTAAGGCAAGTGATATGAAGTCATTAGCCTCTATATACAAGTAGCTCATGCGTGAATATATTTCACGTGCAAAACTTTGTTTTGCTTATTTGGGAAAAAGGATTAAAACCAAGTGTATATATATATATATATATATATATATATATATATATATATATATATATATATATACTGCATATTAAAAAAAGAAAGAGAGGGATAGGATGCTAGTATTTCTTGTTGGCTTTTGAAGTTATTTTTACTTTTATGTTTCCTATTATATGATGTTAATTTTTTTGTTGTGAAGATCAGCATCACTTATGTGAGGTACTTTAAGCAATTTGAGGATTGCTTTTCATCATGGATGTATACATGCTGTCCAAAACCAGGAATTTTAGCACTTTATTTTGCTTAAATCTGGTTGTTTCACATACTTCTTGACCTTCTTTCTTTTTTATTTCTCTCTGTCAGCCCAATGGAAAGCAAGTTACAAGAGTATCCCAGAACAGTAAGGAATTTTATTTTTCTTATTTCTATCATGGATTTCATGTACCTATGTTGTTTGTTTAACTGGCTGAGGAAAGCATTCAAAGTTTGGTAACTTTATGGCCAATTTATGAATGCATCATCAACATATCTGTTTTCTGTTTTAGGGCCATTACTATTTAACTTGTATATTAATGATATTGGCGAAGAGTTGGATGGAGATATTCAGTTGTTTGCAGATGATGCAAAGTTGGAACGAACCATAAAGAGTAGTGAAGATGTTGTGGCCGTACAAGAAGACTCGAATAAATTTAGTGATTGGGCACAGAAATGGGGATATGAGTTCAATGTTGCAAAATGTAAGGTTTTAAAATTTGGAAAACAAAGATGGGATGCAGAATTTATGCTTGGTGAGAATATATTGTTGGAGGTAGAGGAAATAAGAGATCTGGGGGTGATAGTGGATAAGGATCTAAAATTTAAGGGACACATCGCCAAAATTATGAAGACAACACAAAGGCTTCTGGGAATAATGCAGAGGACACTGATGTGTAGAAGTAGGGAGATTCTTGTTCCGCTGTATAACACTTAGATTAGGCCACACATGGACTATTGTGCCCAGATTTGTTTGCCGGGTTTTCAGAAGGATGAAGAGATGTTGGAAAGGGTCCAAAGGAGACTGGACCAAGGTAGTTTCTGACCTCTGGAATGTCGAGTATGAGGAAAGATTGAGAAGATGTAATTTGCAGAGTCTGGTGGACAGGAGGAAGAGGAGAGATATAATAGAGACCTATAAGTTGGTAAGGGGTTGTTATAAGATCAATGGTGGAGAAGTTCTACAGAGAATAGTGGGAGATCAGGGGAGAACCAGAGGTCATCCCTGGAAACTGTATAAAGATGGTGTGAGTAGGGGAGTGAGAGGCAGGTTTTTTTGTGCAGAGTTGTGAATGATTGGAATGCCTTGCCTGAGAGTATGTCTGCAAGGAGTTTGAGTGTGTTTAAGACATGGCATGATGAGATGTGTGTGTGATAAAAGGACCTCCCAGATGAGTCTTTGACTCCATGAGGTCTTGGGGTAATAATAATAATAATAATAATAAATCTAAGCCAATTTGGTTTTAAATTTGTGGATTCAAGAGCTTTCTTCTTGAAAGTTTCCATCAAGAAGTTTGAAATGTGGGTGGGGGACTAGTAAGCCCACATCAGGCTCACCAGTCCTTTTTTGTTTTGTCACTACCTCTGTATGAGACCAACTAACTCACCTTCTGTTGAAAGAGACCAGATAAAGGTTCCTCATGTCACTGATGGGAATCGAACCCAGGTCTTTCTGACCAAAGGGCTTTGTCTATACTGACTGAGCTATGGAGGCTCAAGGTTTCTTTAATTCACAGGAAAACACAAAGAAATAAGTAAATAATGTTGATTTATTTAAAGCTATGTATCTCTGCCTGAATATTACAGACTATCATCAGTGGCAACAATAGTTAATTACAGGTACAACACAAAGAATAGATTGATGTGAAACAGTGAGAACTGCATGATGTTAGACACAAAACCATGCAAAGTTATAACTGAAGAAGCATTGTATTATTAGTTAATCATTAACTGCATTTATATCTTAGACAGTGAGAGGAAATCATTACAATTTAAGAACACGCTTACTTCAGCTGTGTCATTATAAATT
The DNA here is from genome assembly GCF_054136105.1 of Typopeltis vanoorti. Classification (NCBI taxonomy): domain Eukaryota; kingdom Metazoa; phylum Arthropoda; class Arachnida; order Uropygi; family Thelyphonidae; genus Typopeltis; species Typopeltis vanoorti. The sequence goes on from NC_143569.1 coordinate 13,334,879, forward strand.
TGAACGTTTGTTTAAGGAGAGCACTGAGGTCTCACTTCACTGTTCAAAATTAAATCAGAACAACTGATTCTCCCTATGTAAAATATGGGAGAATTTTATTTTAATCACACATCAAAGGTTTTTTTTAATACAATTAATGAATAATCAATAATACAATGTTTCCTCAGTTATACCTTTATGTTGTTTTATGGAGAACACCACACAGCTCTAACTGTTTCAAATCAATCTAATGTTTGCATTCTACCTTGTAATTAACTAATATTGCCACTGATGATGGCATGTAATATATTCAGTATTCAGGTTGAAATATATGGCTTAAAATAAATAAATATTATTTACTTATTTATGGGTGTATGGGGTGTCGAGGAGAGATAGTATCTCTCCACTTGGACAGTTGCTCATAATTGTGGTTCGGTTAGTTCTCACTGGACACCCAACTCTCACTTATGGTTCCAAGAAGTTACTGTAAACTGGTAGTGGCCACACTCCAGTAAACTGTGTAGACCCACAGGCTAAAGTAAGGGTAGCCAGATATAGTGATCTCAAGCAGTGATTGTATTCAGTGAATCAGCTGCAAACAACATCTGTACTTCATGTTAGGAGTGGCTGAATTCAGGTCAAGGAGTGGTGGTTGACACTTGATGAAACTTAAACATTGAAACTGAATGAACTCAAAGCAACCTAAAGATGCATGCCAGCTTGACTGTCGCCTGGTCAAACAAGGTTGTGCCCACTATTAGGGAACCAAGATAGGGAAGACAACTACAGATGGGAAGTGATTGGACCCTACAAAACCAGAGGGACTGGAAAAGAATTTCAGTACAAAATTGTAACTTCAGGGAAGACAACAAACACCAGGAGGGAGTAGCACTATATTAAAACTAAAGGTTCAAAACTCACTATTGTCTTACAATGTTATCTCACCTAGGATAATTAAAGCAAGATTTAAAAGCAATGAATGTGGCAAAAGAATGCTAAACTTCTGATCAAATAATAGACTAACAATAACCAACACCCTCTTTAAACAACCAAATCCCAAAGAAAATGGACATGGACATCACCAGACAGACAAACCAAGAATATGATCGACTATATTGTTGTAAACCAAGATGGAAATCAAGTATCCTAAATTGCAGATCCTTTGCTGCAGACTGTGGATCAGACCATAATCTAGTACTAGCAAACCTAAGAATAAAGTTAAAATCTGAAAGCACTTGTAGAGTCAAAAGGAAATTGAATGTAAATAAACTACAAGACAATAATATTCTAAGAAAATATGAGTCTCAGAACAGGGAAGATTCTGCAAGAATGGAAGGAATGTATGATAATTCCATTGCATAAGGATGGTGCAAAGACTGATGTATCCAACTATTGACCAATTAATATCTCAGGAGTGGTGGTGAATATTTTGGAAAAATTGGTTATGGCTCACATTCAGAAATGGGTTGACAGTGAATCTGTATTTTGCAATGAACAACATGGGTTTACTAAGGGAAGGTCATGTTTTAGCAACTTGCTAACATTCTATAACAAAGTTACCACTGAACTAGACAAGGGGAATGGATATATACTATGATACTTTTGGATTTTGCTAAGGCTTTTGACAGAATACAGCATGGTAGACTGTTGCATAAATTAGAGAAAATGGGTTTGGGTTATAAAATATTAGCATGGATAACAGGATGGCTGAATGACAGATATCAAAAAGTGGTACACAGGAATCTGAGTCTGCATGGTTTAAGGTAACAAGTGGTGTACCACAAGGATCAGTGCTTGGTCCACTGTTATTCAATCTGTACATTAATGATATTGAGAAGGATTTGACAAGTGATATACAGTTATTTGCTGATGATGCAGTCTTTGCAGAATGATTTGAATAGGCTGGAATTGTGGGCATGGGAAAATGGGTGTCAGTTCAATGTCAGTAAATGTAAAGTCATTCACTTCGGCATGGTTAGATATCCAATGTCGTATTATATTGGTGGGATTAGGCTAGAAGAAATTGATGAGGCTAGGGATCTTGGAGTGTTAATAGATAGGAAGTTGAAGTTTAGGGGCAATGTGGCAAAGATTGCAAATACAACTCAAAAGATAATTGCAATGCTGAAACAAAAGTTCACATGTAAGGATAAGGATGTTATTTTATCTCTTTACAAGGCCTTGATAAGACCTCACTTTTGCTATTATACGCAGGTCTGGTCTCCTGGTTTCCGTTGTGATTCTGATATACTGAAGAGAGAGTACAAAGGAGAGTGTTAAAAATGATATCAGGATTGTGAATACTCATTATGAAGACAGATTGAAAATTTGTCGACTGCAGACACTAGGCAAACAGGAGAAAGAGGGATGATATGATTGAGACTTACAAACTTCTGAAAAGGTTATACAGGATTTCAACTGATGGAATTTTTCAATTATGGAAGGTGGGGAAAGGACGAGAGGGCATCCTTGGAAACTGAGAATGAAGGCCGCCGAAGGGTGTGAGGGCTAGATATTTCTCTTATAGGGTGGTGCGTGATTGGAATGGACTGCCTTTGGATGTTATGAGTACAAGCAGTGTGAATGAATTCAAGAATAAGTATGATAGCTGGTGTGTGTGTGTGGGTGTAGTATGTTGATGAGTCTCTGACTGCCTGGAGGTCTCTCTTAATAATAATAATAATAATAATAATAATAATAATATCAACTAGAACTAGATAAAAACCTGAAGGAACTACCAAAACAGAATATAAACATCGAAGAACATTGGTGCAAATTAAAGGAAATAATATTAAAATTGGCAGAAAATACAACAGGTTACACAGAAAGATAAAGTAAAAAGGATTGGATCTCAAATGAAATAAAAAGATTAAGTGACCAAAGGAAAAGAATGAAATTAAAACAGAACTATAACAGAAATGAATATAATAGATTAACCAGAGAAATTAGAAAGCTAGTTAAAAGATACAAGAATAACTGGTTAGAAGAAAAATGCAAAATGGCAGAGAAGCCATTAAATATCAAAAGAAAATCCCTCCATGGATTATATAAACAAATAGATCAAATTAGTAAGACAGAGACAATAAAAATGATAATGATCAAAAACAAAGAGGGACAACTAATTGAAAGTAAAACAAAATGAATGGCCAGATGGGAAGAATACTTTAGAGACTTACCGTATTTTTCCATGTATAAGACGACACTTTTTCTAAAATTTTTAGACTAAATATTAGGAGTTGTTTTATACACTGGAGTAACCGGTTGAGAGACCCGCGGTTGCCATGGTGAAACTGCCGGTACCTTGTCTCCACGAACAGGCCTCTGCCAATCACTAGCATTTGTTAACTCTGTCGATTGACGTAATTAATGGCTGATTCTGAATAAACCAATCAGAATTCTGAAAGCATTCATACATCTGCAACTTGTTGGTGGGGTAAGTTAATGCATTAACAATATTTTGAGCACTAGCCCATAAAAATGTCCAAAAATGTCATATTCTTCAAAATTCATGTTAACCTTCCTACCAGCTGAGGTGGATGAAATATCCAGCCCACCATAGCATTCTGCATGGATCAAAACTTCATCGTCATTGTACCTTTCATCATGCCATTACCTCCCTCTGCCGTTAATCCCTTTACGGCTATTTAAAGCCATTCGTGGATTAACTGTTAGTGCCTGACTAACAGTTTGTGTCACCTGTCTTTACACACACTGTTTTTACTTGGAATTTTCTTTACTGTCCTAAAATATTTGACTTTTTTGCCTCTAAAATGATTTATTGTGTTTCTTCCCAAAAATTGAAACGAATTTCACATGTGCGAAAATAATCAATCCTGATATGACCATCGATCAGCCTTTGCAATGAATCTATTTAGTAGTAGCAAATTTGCTGTATTATAAATTTATAAATCTTCAAATCACTGTAATGGAACAGTTGCACTGGTTGTTCCAATATAGAAACAACTTTTTTCGCGAATTTTCAGATGTTTGCATTGAACATATTATGTCACATATTTATATTTTTAAATAATATTTATTGAAATAAATATGACCTTTTGCTTTCTTTCCTAGCAAAATACCATTATATAGATTATCACATTTCAGTTCTAGAAACAATATTTTTTTTTTTTTTTGTTTTATGAACAACAAACGATGTTATATTGCATAACTCTCTGTTTCCGATTGTGAATCTTTTTAGTATCGAAAATTTATATCCAATGATGTTTTAGCAGGGATTCTTCGCCTTTTCTTTTTTTTTTTTTTTTTTTTTTTTTTTTTTTTTGTAGGATGCACATTACTATAATATCCAGTGCATAACCACCAAGATATGTTGAAAATATAATACGAAGGTTATCATATACAGAATAATTCAAAATTTATGCTCATTTTGAAGATTTGCTAATGCTTACCCCTCCCCCATCCTTATCCTCTCCTAGAATTCAATTACATAACCACTCTAAATTTGTACAGCTTCGAAAACGTTTCCAGACAGTATTCAAAATCTATTACTTCATTTTATTACTTAAGACAATAAGTCTTAATTTTATAAGACAATAATATTGTTGTACCCTGGAGCTTCTAATTCTGTACTATTTCTTTGCAATCTAAAACCAGCTGTTCTACTGTCTGCTGAAATGATTTGAAATTTTAGAAACACTATCCTATATTTTCACCACATAAAATTGTTTATATGCATAAAACACAAAAAAAAAGTTCAGTAGTATTATTTTAGTTTCTTTCTTAAAATAATCTAAATATTTTTACTTCTACTTATGCTACTGGTTGCTATTTTGGAAGTAATCTACGTCTTAGAAATACTTGTAGTAATCCTCTTAGCTGGAGGGAAAGGTAAAGGCTTAGATTACTCTCAGTGCTATTGAGGAAGAAAATTAAGAGATACATCAAGAATGTCGTGTTTCGTTTTCAATTGTTGATTAGTAGATATCCTAACATAGAAAAAATTACAGACGTTTCTTTTACAGGCTGATACAGTATTTATGGTGAAATAAGTTCTTAATTTATAATGATCAGTTTCATTTTTATTATCGAAAAATTATAAGTTATTTCATATAATTATCTTGAAAAAGAGGACTTAATTATTTTAAAAGAAAAGGAGCATATACTTCACATAATCTTATTTTTTTGGGAGAGCAGGAAGGTTATATTGAAGACTTATTCAATTTGCAGATATTTCAGAGAATTTATTTTATAAATCATTTGCAAGACAACTGTTATGAACATAAATCACTTGGGGAACATGCCCATTCATTTTAGTGTAAATAGTAGCAAAGGTTTTGCTACTTCAATAATGCCACGTATCTAAACTAGAAGAAAATGTCGTTATATCTGCTGATGTTAGAACTCTTACATAAATAATTTTTCTGGCATGAATTCTCTATCAGTTATAATGTAATCAATCTACAGATTTTTGCCTTCTTGTATTCTACCATCTTATGCGCAGTGATTTCTTCTTTGCACTACAAGAAAAAAATCAGATAACACAAGAAAAATATGGAGTATTTTCTTTTTCATTGGGTGAATTTACAATATTCTCTCTTTGTGTTTTGAAAAGAAAGTACAAATGCATTTTTTTTCTTGCTAGTTTTGCCATTATAACATCTGATACAATTACAAGAGTGGCATTTTACCGTTTTCCTCCCACACTTTTGGTATTAAAAATTTCCACTAACTTTTGTAGTGGAAATTTTTAATACCAAACTTTGTAATTTAAATATATATATATATATATAAGCAAAAGTATTACTTATTATAAAATTGGAGCATAATATCTGAACTAGCAGAAAATATATACATATCAATTTAAATCATAACCGTTAATTTTATTTTGTAATGACCAATTATACAGGGAAACCAAGAAGGTAAAAGCAAAGAACAGTAGATTACAATATAAAGAAAAAAAAATTTAGTGACATGTTTAAAGAATTTCATTATTCTCTATAAAGCAAAGTTGCTCAAGCAGGTCCTTCAGGAAATCTGAAGTATTCTTTGAATCATGATTTTGAACAAAAATATAACATAATCTCGAACATCGGCAGCCGGTTTTTTAAATAATATTTCAAATAATTATCGTGAATAAATTTCTTTGAGAACAAAGAAAATGTTTTGTGGAGTAAGCGATTAGAAAAAATTAGCAAAAAAATTAAAAATTAAATTGGTTCTGGAAGGTAACGCAATATTAAGTGAAGAAATTAGACAGGTCTTTATTTTGTCCAGGCATTAAAATTGTATTGTACAATAAAAAGAGAAAATAAAAATAATTTCTATATTTTTTAGTTTATCCAATATAACTAAAATTCAGTTACCCAGCATAGATCAAGGAACTGCATTTCTTGCTATAGGTAACTGAGTCACAGCTATGAGCCTGAGATAATCTGATTAAGTGCTCTCTTCAGCGTGAGGGATTATCACACCTTCTGATGGACATGTTGGCTGAATTGCACAACAGATAACATGCATCGTATCCAGATTTAGCTGGACGTCTATAGACGTCCTGGCCAGTTGGGAGGTTAAAAGTCATCAATTTTGCAAAAGAGCATGGAAATAAAGCTTCAGAGAGAGAGAGTTTGGACCTCCTCCTCCAACTGAATATGATTAGACAGTGAAGAAACAGGAAGAACAACTACTCAAGATGCCAAAAAAGAAGAGGGCCTTAAGGGGAAAACCAGCAAAATGGCCAAACTTGGAGCAGAGGCTTAAGACTTGGATTATGGAACAGCACCAGAGTGAGATGTGTGTGCCAACCTAGCTTATTCAATATGAGACAAAAAGGTTTGCAAGAGAAATGAACATTGATGATTTCACAGGAAAGGCAAAATGGTGCTTCAACTTCATGAGGAGAGAAGGGTTGGCCATGAGAACACAAACCAAGTTAGCCCAGAAAATGCATCTTAAATGCATCTTAGTATGTATCTTAAAAATATTACCTAATTACTAAATATACTCTGAATATTTAAAAAAATATCAAGTGTGTTCTGTTTACATTTAAAATACTGATTTCTTAATTTTGGGTTCGAAAAAGTAGGGTTCGTCTTATACATGGGGGCATCTTATACACAAAAAAAATACGGTGTATAATAAAAACAGCTCTCCTCAGGATATTATTATTCCAGCCACTGAAATGGAAGAGGAAACAAATATCTTTATCAAAGAAACAACAGAACACAGCACAGATAAACTTACAACCTGTATTGATCAGATATACGCAGAATTCTTACAAGCAAGAAAGGAACAACTTCTGGAACCATTAAAAACATTATTTGAAATGATCTACAAAAATGAAGCAATACCTATCGATTGGACCATATCAGTTATAACTTCTATATACAAAAAAAGGAGATAAAACAGAATGCAATAATTACGAAGGCATTAGCCTCCTCAGTATTCCAAGTAAGGTTTTTACGAAAGTATTCCAAAAAAATTAAGCCATATATATTGAAAGTTTATTTTTCACTTGGTCAGACTATAATAAATTTAGTTTAATCCTTTATCCAAGTGTGTGCAAACAAAGTTTGCGCCTGAAAATATCTTCAGGACTGGGGTAAAGTGGTACAACACCGGGCGACTCCTTGCAAAAGTGGAGCAAGCTACAAACACTCCTATCTCAGTATCTCCCATAATGCAAAACACATCTCCTTGCAGATATGTATAATGTTATTTATGCATTAAGGGAAGGGACACTACCCAAACTAGTTTCGACCTTTATTGAGGTCTCTTCAGTGGGAGCCAGGCCCAAGTGGAGATACCAAGGCAGAAGCATTAGCAAGATCATCTCCTCCTCCTATAGGAGCTGCCAAACGGTGTGCCACCTTTATATTAAATTACTCTGGATTTAGAGAAAGATGTTGAAATTTTATTTTTCACTTGGTCAGACTATAATAAATTTAGTTTAATCCTTTATCCAAGTGTGTGAAAACAAAGTTTGCACCTGAAAAAGCCCAGTCCTGAAGATTTGCACACACATCCAAGTGTGTGCAAACAAAGCGACACCAAATTGGACAGAATTGTTCAGACATTCCAGGGACAGACAGAAGTGGAAAGAGTTCATTCAGCCTCATCATTATCCAATAGATAATGGAAAAGAGAAGAAGAGACTGATTTCTTCAGATCTTCCTCAGGTCTTCCATTCACTTCAGTCATTACTTTCTCTTGCAGTAACAGTTAATATCAAAATCAATAAAAATATGATATAATACCGTAGCAAGAATCTTTCAGAAATCTTTCAGTTTTTCCTTTTACAAATTACCTTCATTAACAATTTGCTATATATATATATATATTAGTAATTGATTATAGAAAGCATTGATTTATAAATAAAATACTCACACTGATAAGAGACATATTCCCATCATGCAGAATGAGAAACTTTATGCTACAGCCAATATGTCAACCACAGAGCATGATATTTCCCACCTGTATGCAGAGATTACATTTTTCGCCCCTATTATTTCCTAGAAACAATCAGTTTTTGCTAGAGACTTCTTTTGTTCTGCTTTAGAATATCAATAATGGGAAGAACTAAGAAAAAATAAAGAATAAATGATCAAAAGAGATTTTTGCCTTGAAAGAATTAGTAAACTGTTTTGCAAACCAATTGAAAAAAAAAAGTTATAAAATGTGTCATTTATATTAATACAAAATAATTTATTTGTGTTTAATTTATAAAACTGGTGCTGTTGATGAAAAAGAAAAAAAAAGGATTTTATGTTAAATTCAGCCAGTTTTGAATAGATCTGCATCAGATTTTGTTTGCTGTATAAGATTTCTCATAAATATTAGCATATGGATGTGCTCAGTAAAACACATCTACAAATGATGCACATTCTTTCAAATGGCCATCAAATCATTAGCAAGCCTTTTTCAGCCAACTTTAGAAACAACTGTGAGAAACAGAATAATCTTCCCTACAGTGGTATACTTACTTCTCATCTACCATCAGATAATCTTTCTCTCTCTCTCTATGATCTATGAATGGCTTATTACATACTTTACACATATATACATCGTATTGTTTTCAAGAGCTTTTCAGAAGGCTCTCAAAAAAACTTGACTAGAAAACCAGCAAACCTTCATAAAATGGTTACCGATCTTAACAGAAAATTGCACTAAACAATAATAATGATTATATGACCATCCCATATGAAAAACGTTTATCAGGGAAAAACAGGCAAATAATCCTCTAACAAAACCTCAAAATTAAACATTCCTAAAACTTCGAAATTTATCTGGCTCCTTGAAAGATCTGCTATTCTCTCAACTCACTAAAAGTGTAATAAATAAGTTGAGATGCAACTTAGCTTTCATGCGAAACAACACATACACATATATCTGATGATGGTATAAATAGAATATAGCTTTTTTTTAGAATGTAGTTTTTTTTTTCACTAGAGGTCAGGCCAGTAGAATAATGGTTGATCAAATCATTGTCTCTTTGGCATACTGTTTGAAATGTAATATAGCTTGTCTCTGTGTGTATATATATATATATATGTGTGTGTGTGTGTGTGTGTGTGTGTGTGTGTGTGTGTGTGTGTGTGTGTGTGTGCTCCAGATAATGAACTTTGAAGGTGGTTGTAGTCTCCATAATTTGTCTGAAATGAATGCTGATCACTGTGTAACACTTGAGGAAAGGAAAAGAGTTCAAATTAGATTTTTCCTCATGGTACGAGGTAGGTTCCAAAAGTTTCTGACCTGACATACAAAATTCATGTGCCAATTTTAAAATGCCATCCAAGACAGATATCTCCATCTATAGGAACTTAGTGCACCAGTTTCAACTCTACCTGTATCATTTGACTAACACATGGCAAGCTAAGTGGTTGTAATGTTAAAAATTGAGTACTGTGATAAAGTTTTTCACCAAAGAAGGGCTTTCTCCAAGTGCTATCAAACAGTGTTTGGATGGTGTTTATGTAAAGTTTCTCCTTCATATTCCACTGGGAAGAATGGGCTAAACAGTTTCTCACAGAAAGAGAGAGCATCGAAGATGATCCTCATGATGGTCAGCCTGCAGAAGTGATGACTGAGGAAAATGTCTCTTGTTGAGAAGGTACTGCTCAATGACAGATGGCTAAAGCTCAAAGAAATCTCAGCAAAATGGGGGCTTTCTACAACAATCATCTTTCACATCCTTCATGAGAAGCTTCACATGATAAAGGTCAGTGCAAGGTGGATGCCCTGACTTCTCTCTTCAATTCAGGAGTATCATGTGACCTGTTCCAGTAAGTTTTTAGAGCTTTGCCAAAAGAATCAGTGAAGTGCTGAAATCAATTGTCACTGGGGATGAAACCATGGCCCTTTATTATGATCCTCTTTCCAAAAGGGAATCCATGGAGTGGCGCAAACCAGGCGAAGCACCACTGAGAAAAGCCAAGGTCACTCAGTTCACCAAGAAGATCATGGCAACATTTTTTTGGAATTGTCGAAGAATTCTCTTGATTGACTTTGAAGAAAGGAATACCACTGGGAATGCAGAATTTTATGCTTCACTTCTGCACAAACTGTGCAACCATAAAGGAGAAGAAACGAGAAATACTGAGGTAGTAGTCACTGTACTACCTTTCAAGATTAGTCACTGGAGATGAAGTCATCATTGTCATCTGCAAATTTTCTTCGAAGAAGAAAATTTGCAGATGACAATGAGGTGAAAGATGCAGTTTTAGGCCATTTTGCATACAAAAGTACAGACTATTTTTAATTCAAAGATGTGAAAAGTGTGTTCAAGTAAAGGGAGATTATGTTGAAAAGTGACACAGTTGTTTTCTTCCTATCACTGGGGATGGAACCACCCTCGTATTACGGAACCACCCTCGTATATCTTTTAGTCAATTAGTCTTTGGAAACTTTGTGAAGGACTGATTAGAAAGTTACCCAAATATTATATATTAATTCCAGGTATAAATACAGGTTTAAAGAGGCCAGTGAGGCCTTCATCACTTATCCTTTACTGATATCTGGTGTTGCATAATATTGAATAATTAGGTATAAGTTGTCATATATATTCAGCTTAGGAATTGTGGGACCAAAATAATAAAGGTAAGGTAATATGCCAGATTTACATATTCATGAGGGAAAAAGTTTATAAAAAGGCATACTTTTCTCATCAGCTGCACGGACAATAGCGGTATGCCTAAGTTTTTAAGGCTTAAATATAAGTTACATTCTTGAAAAAACACACACAAACTACCAAAATGGAAACAGCTCTTCACAAAGAACACTTTTCCATAACTAGATGTGAATAATCCAAAATTCGGTTCTATTCAACTCGCCACATTTACACTATATTCTGAATTGGCATTGTTACATTCTGCAGAGCTGTGGCACACTGTATACTTTATTCTTCATGGTAATCCCATCCATAAGAGGTTTTTCAATCTGGTTGGACAAGAAGAAAGAAGAAACTACATATTATATTGTATAGGAAAGACTTGAAGAAGAATGATTGTTCCAAAAAACAGTAACAGAAAAAATAAATAAAGATGAGGAAAATTTTGTTCCTTGTTAGTCTGGAGTGTAACTGTGAAGTGTTGAATACCTGCTGAATGAATTTTAACAGATTTAAATGGGTGGGAGACAGTGTCCATGAAAATATTTCTGGAAAATGCAAACAGAAATTAAATGTCTATACAAAAGAGAGGGTAGAGTGAATCAGTGAAAGATGGGTGATTAATCAATCTAACTGCTCTTTTCCATACTGAATCAAGTATTTTCAGGGGATTCTGAAAGGTGGCTCTGTGACTTCTATAGAGTTCTATAGTATTATACTGTTCAGAGGTAAAGTAATGCAGCAAGTGAAACAGAAAATCTAAATTTCAGATGTTCTGGAGGCTATATTTATTATTAACACCAGACCTCCACAGAGTCCAAAGACTCATCACAGGAGGTACAGATTGTTACACACAAATTTTATCAAACTGTATTTTAAACTCATTCAATGGGTTTCTCATTCAATTGGAGAAAATGGTATAAAGACAGCTAATGTAGAATGTATGGTGGAGATACTTAATGAGCAGTTCGTAAAGATCTTTCAATCTTGTGAATGTGACTTCATGGAGGGATTGAGAGCAGTTCATGATGGGGAGGGGAGACTGACTGTAGGTGAGCAAGAGGTGTATGGGGAGTTGAGTAAACTAGATGTTAATAAGGCTGTGGGACTTGATAAAATATCACCACGTATTCTGAAAGAATGTGCCGGGGAGTTGACACCTGCCTTGACATATTTTTTTAATATGAGTCTTGCACTCGGTAAGTTCCTAAGGAGTGGAAGGAGGGCAAGATTGTGCCACTTCATAAAGGAGGTGATCGAACTCAAGCATCAAACTATAGGCCTATCTGTGTGTCAGGTGTTGTGGTTAAGTTGTTGGAGAAGCTTGTGAGAACTAGGATCCAGAGTTGGGTTGATAACAATGGTATTATCCTTGACTGAGAGCATGGATAAGCTAAAGGGAGGTCATGTTTTAGTAATCTACTTACTTATTACAATAAAGTGACTGCTTCCTTGGACAGAGGAAAAGGATACACAGTAATATAGATGGATTTTGCAAAGGCTTTTGATAGAGTACCTCATGATAGGTTGACAGTCAAGCTAGAGCAGATGGGGTTGGATATTAGATTGATGCATTGGATTAGAGACTAGCTATCTGATAGGTATCAACAAGTTGTGTATGGGGGAGCAATATCCAGGAAAAGGAATGTCACTAGTGGAGTGCCTCAGGGGTCTGTGTTAGGTCCATTACTGTTTAACTTGTATATTAATGATATAGGTGAAGATTTGGATGGAGGTATTCAGTTGTTTGCAGATGATGCAAAGTTGGGACGCAACATCTTCACTACATGAAGTTAGTGAAGATATTGTGGCTTTACAGGAAGACTTGAATAGATTGAATACGGAAATGGGGATGTGAATTCAATGTTGCAAAATGTAAGGTTTTAAAATTTGGAAAACAAAGATGGGATGCAGAAGTTATGTTTGGTGAGAATATATTGTTGGAAGGAGAGGAAATAAGAGATCTGGGGATGATAGTGGATAAGGATCTAAAATTTAGGGGACACATCGCCAAAATTGTGAAGACAACACAAAGGCTTCTGGGAATGATGCGGAGGACACTGACGTGTAGAAGTAGGGAGATTCTTGTTCCATTGTATAAGGCTTTGATTAGGCCACACATGGACTACTGTGCCCAGATTTGTTTGCCGGGTTTCCAGAAGGATGAAGAGATATTGGAAAAGGTCCAAAGGAGACTGGACCAAGGTAGTTTCTGACCTCTGGAATGTCGAGTATGAGGAAAGATTGAGAAGATGTAATTTGCAGAGTCTGGTGGAGAGAAGGAAGAGGAGAGATATGATAGAGACCTACAAGTTAGTAAGGGGTTGTTATAAGAATAGTGGGAGATCAGGGGAGAACCAGAGGTCATCCCTGGAAACTGTATAAAGAGGGTGTGAGTAGGGGTGTGAGAGGCAGGTTTTTTTTCGTGCAGAGTTGTGAATGATTGGAATGCCTTGCCTGAGAGTGTGGTATCTGCAAGGAGTTTGAGTGTGTTTAAGACATGGTATGATGAGCTGTATGTGTGATAAAAGAACCTCCCAGATGAGTCTTTGACTCCATGAGGTGTTGAGGTGGTAATAATAATAATGTGTCTGCATTCACCACATTGCCAGGCAAAGCATTGCACTCACCAACCACTCTTCATGCAAAGCTCCTGCTCCCTTGCTCACATCCACCTTACACTGTTTCGTGGGATGGCCTCTTACAATTTTTTTTTTTAATCTGGTTCCTGTCCACAAGTTATTTTTCTTGTTTTTTTTATTATTTTTTTTTATTTTTTGTAAACCTAGTGCATTTGTACTGTGGGTGTTTTTCTAATTTATTAGTTTTATATATTCTTTGGTATTTTTATTTATTTTTTACATAATCCAGAAACCCTACTCTAGAGACCAAACATGGAACATTTTCAAGCCACTTCAGGCTTCCAATAAATAAGATGACATACCACATGACTGGAAACTTACTTAACAGGCCTATTAAGTTTGTCATAGCTTCATTTCTCTAAAGCACTGCTTTATGGAATGTAAATGTCCCCAGAGAAAAAATCTTTTCTCACTGGACACCATTCCTCTGTTCAAGCTTTGAAAAAAAAAAAAAAAAAAAAAAATTCCCGCTTCAAAGAAAATACTATTGTATTCAAGGAAAATATATTGTGTACAGCCTCGATGTTACTTCACACCACCTCACACGAAACAGAGGAATAATTACCATACTAAGAGGTAGCACATACAACCTCTAATAACACATAGAAGACTAATCAAGAACTTTTAAATACCTAAGCCACTTTCTGCCAAAAAATCAGACAATAGTTAACAATATCCTGTCCCCCCCCTGCTCCCGCAAACAGATAATGGCAAATATGCAATTAAAAATACCATAGAATCTGTATACTCACCGTAAACATGATGCAAAGTATTAACCAACATTCACACAATGTGTTATACTCCGCTTTGAACTCATTCATTCATGGACATGGTATCCACATCATACTCTGGCAACCTATCCCCTTCCTCTCATTCACCACTCCCCAAGTAAAAGAATCTAGTATCACTGCTAACCACACTTTTACTCAATTTCCAAGGGCCATCCTAGTTATCTCTCCACCAGTCCTATACTGAAATACTTCTTTTTTATCAATACAAATAAAACTAAGTAATTTGTATGTCTGTAAGATATCACCCATTTTCCACCTTTCAACCAATTTCTGTACCCCACAAATCTTCAAACTATCCTTATAAAGAGCATTCCACAGGCCTGCCACCATCTTGGCCACTTGCCTCTGGATCCTTTCCACCTCTTCTTCATTTGCAAGAAACCCTTGTTATAAGACCTTGATAATGGGGCATTATCGAGGTCTTATTATTATATTATTATTATTATTATTATTACCCAAGACCTCATGGAGTCAAAGACTCATCTGGGAGGCCCTTAATCACACACACACATCTCATCATACCGTGCCTTAAACACACTCAAACTCCTTGCAGATACCACACTCTCAGGCAAGGCATTCCAATCATTCACAACTCTGCACAAAAAAAACCTGCCTCTCACTCCCCTACTCACACCCTCTTTATACAGTTTCCAGGGATGACCTCTGGTTCTCCCCTGATCTCCCACTATTCTCTGTAGAACTTCTCCACCATTCATCTTATAACAACCCCTTACCAACTTGTAGGTCTCTATCATATCTCTCCTCTTCCTTCTCTCCACCAGACTCTACAAATTACATCTTCTCAATCTTTCCTCATACTCAACATTCCAGAGGTCAGAAACTACCTTAGTCAGTCACCTTTGGACCATCTCCAACATCTCTTCATCCTTTTGAAAACCTGGTGACCAAATCTGGGCACAACAGTCCATGTGTGGCCTAATCAAAGCCTTATACAATGGAACAAGAATCTCCCTACTTCTACACGTCAGTATCCTCTGCATCATTCCCAGAAGTCTTTGTGTTGTCTTCACAATTTTGACGAGGAGTCTCCTAAATTTTAGATCCTTATCCACTATCGCCCTCAGGTCTCTTATTTCCTCTACCTCCAACAATATATTTTCACCAAGCATAAATTCTGCATCCCATCTTTGTTTTCCAAATTTTAAAACCTTACATTTTGTAACATTGAACTCACATCCCCATTTCTGTGCCCAATCACTCAATTTATTCAAGTCTTCTTGCAAGGCCACAACATCTTCACTATTCTTTATGGTTTGTCCCAACTTTGCATCATCTGCAAAAAACTGAATATCTCCATCCAAATCTTTGCCAATATTATTAATATACAAGTCTTATAACAAGGTATAATAACTTCCTTATCTCTGCTTGTCAGAGTGTTCTACAATGAGGTAATCCTATGAACTATTTTAGCCACTTTTGCACTATGCCTTCTGAACCTCAACTCCTTATCCATAAACATTCCCAAATCTCTAGTGTCATTAATTTTGTGGAGTACTATTCCATTAATGTAATACAGCTGGTAATGTTTTCATCCCATGCACATTAAACTGACTGCGATTCTCCTTAACCCATATTGTCAGTCTATGTAAATCATCCTGCAACATTGCATTATCTTTATTGACTACTGCAACATTTTTGACTTACTTACATCATCAGCACACAACTGAATATTTCCCTTCAGATCATCTCATATTATTGTTAATGTACAAATTAAACAGCAGTGGCCCAAGAACAGAGCCCTACATGCCATAAGTCATGAGCCATCTAATGGATTTGACCTCTGAATAAACTAAGGTCCTATATCTCATCATCAGCAACTCTCTTATGAATATCACCAACATCATAGCCATCCTCATGCGCTGCAATTTATGTAACAGAATTTCATACAATATCCTGTCACAAATTCCAACAGTATCACCATGTAGTCATTACCTTTATCATTCACAGTCCTTTCCAATTCAACTATTACTTTATTATAAAAGCGAAGAGATTACTGAGACATGACCTTACTTACTTATTATTTTTGTGTCCATTACTTGTATTATTTGTATATTTGGAATTATTTGTATATGCTGTACAAATAATTCTGCTGCTCTCCACTTCTCCCAACAAGCCAGTGTTCTTTCATTTTCCATCATTTGCCAAATTAGTTTAGTTCTTCCTCCCGTTTCCTTTTTTCTTCCAGGATCTATGTCAAAATGGTGGGAGACAGTAACTGCATAAAGTGGTCAAGATACCGAATGGTCGATAATTTGCTACCTCAGTCTTGGAGCCTCCTTTATGCCATGGAATTATTTTCTCCTATTTCCATCCCCTAGCTGAAACTTAAATTAACAGTCAAAAGCAATGTTAATTCCCTTGCAGTCTCTTGTAATACTCGACCTGTTGTACCATCCAATCCCATAGCTGTATTCACATCAAAATTCTATAATATCCTATGCACCTCCAGCTCATTGATCTCTATTTCCATATAACCCCTTGCTTCTGTTGTTACTACAGTAGCTGTAGTAACTGGATGATAATATCTTTGCAAAGTAATCACTCAATAATTCGTCATTTCATCTACTTCAGTTATCTCCCTATCACTGGCATTTGACAATATTATTCTATCATGGACAATATTAGTCTGGGTAGTGAACCCTCCCATAATGAATAGCATTATACATACCCATAAAGATATATGTGCTTTGCATTATGGAATACTTAGGCAAGTAATGTGAAGTTATAGGCATCTATATACGAGTTGCCCCAATCCTGAAAATAGTTCAGGTGCAAACTTGTTTGCTTGCACTTGAATAAAGGATTAAACCAAGTATATAATTTCTTGGTATTTTAATTTATAGTATAACCAAGTGGGAAAACTTCCAACAACTATCTCTAATCCAGAGTATTTTAATAATAAGGTGTGACACCTTTTGGCAACTTGTATATGAAAATATGACTTCTGCATTACTTTAACCTTGGTATCATCTCTGGCTCCCTAACGAGACCTCAATAAAGGTCAAAACTGGTCTGGGTAGTGACCCTTCCCATAATGCATAGCATTATACATACCCTTAAGGATATGTGATTGTGGAAGCTTTAGTATCCCTTATGGAATACTAAGCTTTATGGGACTTGTACATAGAAATTATAAGCTTCAATGTACAAATTGCCCCAGTCCTGAAAATAGTTCAGGCACAAATTGTTTGCTTACACTTGGATAAAGGATCAAACCAGTATATAATATAATTTCTTGGTATATCTTCAATTTATTTGCACTACTCCAAGCAGCTGCCTGAGTTTTTCACAATTACCAGTCTGTAATTCTACATATATTCCCTTCTTAACTGAAAATTCCAGACATTTACCCACCTCCCAGGTCAAAGACCACATGCTCGCTTTCACTGATTGGCAGCAATCTGGTCATCTTGGTTACAAACAAATTCCTTGATGTGATTACTAGAACTTGCACTCTCAAATCCTTGGCACCTTACAACACATGCCTCAGGTAATAATTGCTTAGTAACTGCATAAATTCTATTTTCTTCCAATCACGTGTCCTTTCCTTCTTCCAATCTATATTTCCACAGTTACCATAATAATTATTTGCACTCCACTCACTGAACTTATCTGCCAATGCACATCATCCTTAGCATGCCCTGGTATACAGCAGTAACAAACTGTATATTTTGTCCTATTGGCATCTCACACAACAAATAGACTTGAATGCACAACTTTCTCTGACCTCCAACTGAACATCTTTTTGGCTGCAGTTAATCAACTATCATCAGCAATACCTCTCCTCCATACTTTATATTCTTGCTGAAAATACCATACCCCTCACATTCTATTCCAATAAATATATCTTCTGTCAGCCATGTCTCGCTAATGCAAATAACCTTCAGCCAAGAAGGTTATTTCCCAAATACTTTTGGCATTATTGTACTGGCTTATATTAACTATTTTTTTTTTTTTTTTGTACTACTTTAGCATGTTATGCATGCTTCATGAGATTCTATTGTAATCATGCACCCTAACTGTATGTTATTCCTATTATTGTTTAAATACTGACTGATGATGTCCTAAGATACTTAGGATGAAATATTTACAATTAAATAATTTTCACTGTGGTTTATACGTGTGTTTCTTTTAATTATATTAACTATCCCTTTCTGATTTGTTAGTCTTACCCTACATCTCTCCATCATTTACATTTTCATACCTATTTCCTGTTATGTTATATCTTCATCCTCTCAATCCAACATACACTTCTGGCACTCACTTTCAAATCAGCAGCCACTCACTTTCGGTAAAGAACACATTTTGCGGCCATTATGCCGTATAAAGCCCCTTCAGGATGAATGTCTTGGGCATTATTGGTCTAGTCTGCCTTTATACCACATGCCATGCTATGAAATGTACTGTAAACAAATATATATATATATATATATATATATATATATATATATTATTGTTCATAATTTTACTCGGTAGAAAATGTATGTAAAAAAGAATTTAAATAACTCTATACTGAGAAAGAAAAGTTTAATGGTAAGATACGACTAGTTTCGCTGAATTTTCAACGAAACTAGTCGTATCTTAACATTAAACTTTTCTTTCTCAGTACAGAGTCATTTAAATTCTTTTTTACATATATATATATATATATTTTTTATATATATATTTTTTTAAAATAATAATTATACTGACTAGGAACATCAAGAAAGGTATGATAAAAACTTTAATCAAACACAACTGGTTTCGTTGGAACGCCGACTTCTTCAGGTGTGTAAATAATACATATATATATATATATATTTTTTTTTTATATATATATTATGTATATATATACATACCTTATATATATATATATTGTATGTGTGTGTGTATATCTACTCTGTACTATAAAATGATAAGCTGAAATTTGGAAACGGATGTGACGTCTGCTTGAAACGGATGTAGACTGTAACGTTTTTGTCAAGTTATTTGAAACATTTTGAAACTCAGGAGCTACCCTGAGTGTCGAGTCTTCAAAATTCGAGTCATTGGAATTCAAGAAGAACCGTCCTACCAGTCCAGAACACGGGGGGGGGGGGGGGGGAGTAGGGCAGCATCAGGGCAGAGCCCCCTAATATATATATATATATATATATATATATATATATATATATATATATATATATATATATATATATATATATATATATATATATATACAAGGCATGTTAAAAAAACAACCAAACTTTTGCTACAAAAATTTTATTGCTCATTTTACATTTTAAGTATATTGTCCCTTTCAAAGTAGTCACCTTTACTGGCGATACATCATTCCCAACATTTCTTCCATTGTTGGAATGCTTCCTGGAACACACTTTCTGTGATGGCATGCAGTTCTCTTATCACATTTTCCTGAATCTCCCTGTATGGTTTGGAAATGATGTCCTTTCAAAGTGGTTTTAAGTTTGGGAAACAGGAAAAAGTCTGCTGGGGTTAAGTCTGGAGAACAGGGTGGATGTGGCATAACAGATGTCTGATGTTTTGTCATATAACTGCGGATGAGGAGAAACGTGTGAGCCGGCACATTGTCGTAGTGTAACATCCAAGTCTGGTTTTCCCACAATTCAGGCCTCTTCCTGTGCAAAGCATCCCTCAAATGTGTTAAAACTTCCTAGTACAACTATTTGTTTATCATCTGACCATGTAGTAGATATTCATAATGGACAATGCCTTTCCAATCAAAAACATAACTAACATCATCTTGATCTTTAACTGACTCATCCGTGCTTTTTTGGTCGAGGAGACCCTTTCCCCAACCACTGCGACGCTTGCATCTTGGTTTCAACATCATAGACATAAACCCATGTCTCATCTCCTGTTATGATGTTCTTAAGAAAGTTTTCATTACCATTTGAATTAGAAAGCAGTTCCTGACTGATTTCATCATGGATCTCTTTCTGATCGTCAGTCAACAAACGGGGCACAAATTTTGCATGGAAGCGACCCATCTGAAGTTTTTCAGTCAAATTTTGATCAAAAGAACCTATGCTGATGCCCACTTCATCAGTAACTTCTCAGACCGTTACACGATGATTTCCACGAATCACAGAACAAACTCTCTCAACATGGTCATCATCTGTTCATGTGGAAGATCGTCCAGGGCTGGGATCTTCCCTGGGATGTTCGGCCCTTTTTAAAACACTTAAACCACTCATAGCATTGCATTCGGCTCATACAGTCTTCCCCGTATGCTTGGTTAAACAATTGAAATGTCTCTGTAAACTTTTTACCACGTTTGCAGCAAAATTTCACACACACATTGTTCTTCAAGCTCTTTCATTGTCACTTTATCACTAATCTGATGAACAGCTTGTGCACGTGCTGACTTCAGCAGATGTAACTCAATGACTAATGCTCATAGCATAATGGGACAAATGACAGTTTGTTGTCAAAACCATTAGGTGCACTCAGTAGCCGCAGCACGCTCTGGGCCAGTTGGCAGGCTATTTAAAAAGTTCAGTCTTTTTTTTCTGCACACACCTTGCATTTAAGACAAAACAAACCTAAATCTAATTAAAACCATATATCTGCATATAATACAACATATAACTAACACTGCTAGTTTTTGCACATCCCTGGTTTTACAAAAACCAAGGATGTGCAAAATTCAGTATATGCTTATTGAAGTTGAAAGTTTATTTTGCACTTGGTTAGACTATAATAAATTTAGTCTAATCCTTTATCCAAGTGTGAGCAAACAAAGTTTGCACCTGAAAATATCTTCAGGACTGAGGAAAGGTAGTGCAACATGAGGCAACTCAGAGCAAAGGTGAACCAAGCTATCATTACTCCTATCTCAGTAACTCCCATAATGCAAAACACATCTCCTTGCGGATATGTATAATGTTATGCATTAAGAGAAGGGCCACTACCCAGACCGGTTTTGACCTTTATTGAGGTCTCGTCAGTGGGAGCCAGGCCCAGAGGTGGAGATACCAAGGCAGAAGCAATGGAGAGGTCATCTTTACCTATAGGAGCTGCCAAAAGGTGTGCCACCTTATTATTAAATTACTCTGGATTTAGAGAAAGATGTTGAAAGTTTATTTTGCACTTGGTTAGACTATAATAAACTTAGTTTAATCTTTTATCCAAGTGTGAGCAAACAAAGTTCTTGTGCCTAAAAATATCTTCAGGACTGAAGAAAGGTAGTGCAACACCAGGCAACTTGAAGCAAAGGTGAACCAAGCTATCATCACTCCTATCTCAATCTTCCATAATGGAAAACACATCTCCTTGTGGATATGTATAATGTTATGCATTAAGGGAAAGGCCACTTCCAGGTGCAAACTTTGTTTGCAGCTGAAATTGGATAAAGGAGTAAACTAAATTTATTATAGTCTAACCAAGTGCAAAATAAACTTTCAACACCTTTCTCTAAATCCAGAGTAATTTAATAATAAGGTGGCACACCTTTTGGCAACTCCTATAGGTAAAGATGACCTCTCCATTACTTCTGCTTTGGTATCTCCACCTCTGGGCCTGGCTCCCACTGACGAGACCTCGATAAAGGTCGAAACCGGTCTGGGTAGTGGTCCTTCCCTTAATGCATAACATTATACATATCTGCAAGGAGATGTGTTTTGCATTATGGTAGATACTGAGATAGGCGTGATGATAGCTTGGTTCACCTTTGCCCCAAGTTGCCTGGTGTTGCACTACCTTTCCTCAGTCCTGAAGATATTTTCAGGTGCAAACTTTGTTTGCTCACACTTGGATAAAGGATTAAACTAAATTTATTATGCTTATTGAAGGATAAACAGGAAGGTCCAGAGAGACTGCATGTTAAAGATGTTCTGACATGCAGAAATTCAGTATAGTCTATCACACTACTAACAAGGGTCATCCTGTGCTGTGGCAAAACACAAAATTTCCAGTATGCCACATAACTATTTCGTCAGAATCAAGAAAGCTTCATAAATGTTGTACAAAGCTAGTTAATGCAATAAAACCAAGAATCAGCCTATATCTGGTCAATATTCAACAAAAATCTGACACATGAAAAACTCAGATACACTGCAAATCATTTTAAATGAGATAATTGCTCCTCAGCAATTATCTCATTCAATTCTCTTGCCATTTGCCATTTTCAGTGGTCGATTCTACATCAGTTAGCATATATAAAGTAAAGGTTTCTTATCCATTAACTTATCTAACAAATTCTCCTGAAGAAGTGTATAAAAAAATACATGGAACAGAATTAGTCAAGAATTGCAGATTTAACAAAGTATTTCAGAATTAGTTAGGTGGTCCTTATGTTGGAATTTCCAAGAATTTCAACATAGTTCTAATCTTACTTATGGTCTTAGTTACAACCTCTCTGATGTTTGGTTGGCTGAGAGAAGTATTGATTCAAATCTCACTGTGAGCATGGGTGTTTTTGGATGTCGTTAGATGATAGATGAATTTCATCATCTGGTGTAAGACCACCATCATCCTGCTTATTGAAAGCATGAGGTGGTTTCAATATTTTATTTCTAGTTAAGGAGTTCCAGATTATCTAACCCTTAGTTCACCCACAGTACTAATCTAAGGTGCTATAGCTGAGCATCTTCAGTCATACATTCAGCATGATTTCAGGCAAAGGGTCTTCAGCCTGCAGATACTGAATATACCTTTATTCTTTCCTCTCTTCTGTCTGAATCCTGATACCTACTTCAGCTTCTTTATGGTGTCCTGAACAACCTTCAGAAAGCCTATAACAATGTCTCCCTATACCTAAAGCACTGTCTATTGTAATTGTCTAGAAGCTTTCCTCTCTGCTATGTTTTGAAAATTTACTGAACTACTTGACCACTCATTGTTCTCAATTGTGAGAAAGTTCCATACTACTAGTTTTTGCACATCCCTGGTTTGTTGAGTCTGCTTCAAAAAAAAAAAAAAAAAAAAAAAAAAATCATACAAAAATTTACTTCTGGAACTGTATCATTTAGAGATGTCAGCAAAATTATATGGTCTTACTATGTATGCTTTGGACTCACTTGGGATAATTTCAAGATATTTACATGCCTTACAGGGACATCCTGGTGGTGGTGGTGTGGCAAACTTAACATAGAATGACTTCTTGATTCTACAGCTCTAGAGTTTGATAGCAGAGGATACTTTGGAGACATGCCTCTTCTGGCTCTGCATGTGAAGCCATAATATCTCTGTGTCTCAAAATGATACAAAATCATTCCTTTATACTAAATTCATATGCTGATTTCCAGCTGATTCAACAAATTTGGATCAAATTTGTTTGCTCTTGCATTATAGCTATTCTAATGGTACTTCTAACCATTCTGAACTTTTTTGGTTTCTTGAAATATTGATTTTTCCACAGTTCCACTATCCTAATGCAGTAACTTATCATTTATCTGGGTGTATGGAGAGGTAGCACCTTAGTATTGATGTCAGCCACTGATCTCAGGGTTAGGTTACCGGGCTCTGGTTCTCACGTATACTCAACTCTTACTTATGGCTTCAAGAAGTTGGTAGTGCACACAAACAGCTATACGCCAGTAAATTGCCTCAGCTGGTGGGCTAAACTAAGTGAGGGTATCAGCAATATAGAATGCTGTAAATAGGGAATGTCAACCTTTATGTGCACGGAGTCTGGAATGGCCAAGGTGGCAGAAGAATCAACACAAAATGATCAACGAACACCAAGGGCATGACAGCAAGATGTGTGGCACATCAAAGGCATGCTCCTGACATCTAAGTGGCCAGCTGCCGTGGAAGAGATTGGAACCTCACCACATACTTATCCATAGTAAACCATGAAACACACCATGTGCCAACACAAAGTTAGAAAGGTGGTTGACCCCACCCTGCAATCATCAGCTCTTATAGCTACAGGGGAGATGAGCCTGTAACCAAGACCTGTAAGACAGGAACTACCAGGGTAATATATGAAGATGATATTCCAAACCATCTGGGGAGGATATTCTCAGATGCCCTTTGTCTGAAACCCAGGAGCAATCGCTTGAAAACAGTAACATGCAACGTCAGGACTCTATAAGACAGGCAAATTAGACAACTTAATCCAGGAATTAGAAGTGATGAAGGCAGATATTGCAGGTATCAGTGAAGTGAGGTAGACAAATACAGGCATAATAAGAAGAAAATTCATATATAACTTACTCTGGCAGTGATTTACATCTTAAAAGAGTACTCATTCTAAGTAATAGAATCACAAAATCTCTCCAAGGATATTGGCCTGTAATAAATTTAGTTTAATCCCTTATCCAAGTGTAAGCAAACAAAGTTTGCGCCTGAAGTATCTTCAGGACTGAGGTGTATGGATATGGATATTGGATAAAGGATAAACTAAATTCATTATAGTCTAACCAAGTAGAAAATAAACTTGTAACATCTTTCTCTAAATCCAGAGTAATTTAATAATAAGGTGCTACACCTTTTGCCAACTCATATAAGTAAATATGACCTCTCCATTGCTTCTGCCTTAGTATCACCACTTCTGGGTGTGGCTCTCACTGATGAGACCTCAATAAAGGTCGAAACCGGTCTGGATAGTGGCCCTTCCCTTAATGCATAGCATTATACATAATGCTATGCATTAAGGGAAGCAAGGAGATGTGCTTTGCATTATGGGAGATACTGAGACAAGGAGTGAGAGCTTGGTCCACCTTTACTACGAGTTGCCTCAGTCATGACGATACTTCAGGTGCAAACTTTGTTTGCTTATACTTGGATAAAGGATTAAACTAAATTTATTATAGTCAAGCCAACTGGAAAATAAACTTCCAACATCAATATTGGCCCGTAAACAATAAAACCATCATCATCAGTGGCTTTTAACAGGCACTTAAGCATCCATGGCCTTCCAAGTATCCTTAGACTTCCCAAACTGCAATATGAGGATAAGATGATTACCCTTATGCCTAAGTATTCTTGTCTGTAAATTGCGTGTGTACTACTGGCCAGTTTGTCTGTTTTGAGGGATGAAAAACCCTCTACCTCCATGTGAGACTGACTAACTAAAATTTAGTAGAAAGAGACCAGATAAGGTTCCTCACATCACTGATGGGAATCAAACCCAGATCTTTCTGACCAAAGGGCTTTGTCTGTACTGAGCTACAAAGGCTCAATGACAGAATCATAACAGCCAAAATAACTGCACAACCATTTAACTCATATATTATCCAAGCATATACACCAACTCAAGATTACCCAGATGAAGAGTTGGAACAGTTTTATGAAGACATGCAAACTGCAATCTCTAGTGCTAAGTGAGACAATATTATTATGATGATGTGTGACTTAAATACAAAAGTGTGTTCAGAAAAAATCTCATTCTGCATGGGTAATCAAGGGCTTGAAATTAGAAATGAAAGAGGTGAAAGATTGATCCAGTTCTGTGAAACCAATGACTTTACAGATGCAAACACATTATTTAACCATCTTCAAAGAAGACTATAAACATGGAAAAGCCCTTGAGAAATCTAAAGAAATCAAATTGACTATAAATCCGAAATGTGATAACACAAACAAAACATATCCTGGAGCAGGCATAGGATCTGACCATGACTCAGTGATTGCAAAAATCAAAATAAAACTCAAGATACCAAACCAACCATTCATAAGAGAAACATATAACTCAGACTCACTTAACAATCGAAAAGTTAAAGACTGCTTTATAAAATAATTTACAAAGTTCTTTAACAAGTATGACACCACAACTTACATAGAAAATAGAATGATTGATTAAATTAACATGAACTGGCAAACATTCAAAAATAGCATTAACAAAGCAGTGAAAAATATGCTTCCATATAAAGAATGCCATAGCCATATCCTACATTAGGGGGCATTTCAGAAAAAATAGATAGAACACTACTTAAAATACAACATCAAGACAACCTTCAAACTCCTGGCAAAATTAAGAAATTTACTTAGCTCCTCTTCCATACCTTGCCTACCTAGAGGTTTACAAAATTCAGTGTACCTGTAACCTATCTTACATAGGGGAAACAGGACACACCATCCCAATCAGAAAAGATGAACACAAATGCCACACCTCCATTATGGTAAAACAGGCCTATCAGACCATGCACTCCAAACATCCCACACAACTGACTGGAAAGGCACTAAGTCTCTACGCTGCACCAAAACCTGGTTTGAAAGAAAATTCAAAGAAGTTTGTGAAATGCTGAAACACCATCTAAATCTGAACAAAAATGGTGGATTAATTATTTCAAGAATGTGGAGGACCCATCTAGCAACCAGAACAATCCCAGACAGAAGAAAATCTCAATACGAAAGGACTGTAGAAATTGTTTAATGTAATTCCATTTTTTTTTTTCTCACCAGGTCAGGCTAGGATAAATGATTAACAAACATTTAGATTCATTTTACTTTTGTATAGTGCAGTAGCATGTAGCTCGTACATATGTATGTTTTCCTGATGATGACCTCAATACAGAGTTTGAAACATCAATTTTCACTTGCTAAGTTAAATGTTAAGTAAAGTAATTATTCTAACACGTGTGTTGTGTCTCCATAAATTCTTCACTATGAATGCTGACCACCATGTAACCTTAAAAGAAAGAAGTTAAATTAAAATCCCAAATATAAAATATAAAAGCAAGAATAAAGAACTAAAAAAAAATGCAGAAAAACCAAGGAGGAATGGATTAGGAATAAATGTGCAGACATAAAAAACCTTGATAGAAAGAACAGAATCAGAGAAATGCATTAACAGATCAAAGTAATGACAAATAGGACAAATAAAGTAAATTAAGCAAGTGTCATTAGAGATTCAATAGATAATATACTAATTGATAAAAAAAGAAATAATAGAAAGATGGGTTGAATATACCAAGGAAATTATATTAACAACAAAGAAATAATATTCCTGAACAGACAGATTTAAAAGAACCATCCATTTTACTTTGCAAAGTTGAAAATGCCATCAGAAAACTAAAACCGCATAAAGTCGCAGAATAGATAATATCTTGGCAGAATGGTTGAGGGCTCTAGATGAAGAAAGACTGAAATTCCTAACAAAATTATGCAACAAGATATATGAGACTGGATTTTTATGCAAAGATCATATCCTGTACACCCCTTGAGGGTACATGGCAGGAATTTGATGATGATAATGATGATGATGATTATACGGGGACCTCCATGAAGTCCGAAGACTCATCGCGGGAGAGCCAATCTATTCATTAAATGTTTCTATCATATCCCCTCTTTTTCTCCTATCAACCAACTTCTGCAATCCGCACGCCTTCAATCTATTCTCATAGGGAACATTCCATAGGCCACTCACTATCTTGGTCACTTACCTCTGAATTTGCTCCACTGCTTCCTCATCCCAAGAAACCCTGGGGGACCAGGGTTTCTTGGGATGAGGAAGCAGTGGAGCGATTACTTGAGCACAGTAATCCAGATGTGGGTGTATAAATGCCTTATAAAGAGGAATTACAACCTCCTTATCTCTACTTGTTAATGTGTTCTTGACTAGCCAAGTAATCTTATGGGCTGCCTTAGCAATGTGTCCTCTAAACTTTAACTCTCTGTCTACCACTACCCCTAAATCTCTAGCTTCATCTATTTCCTGGAGTACAGTGCCATCAATGTGATACACGGCTAATTTATTTATCCCAAAATGCATAACTTTCCATTTCTCGACATTAAACTAACCATAACAGGCTATTTAAATTATCCTGCAAGCTCTCCACATCACCTTGATTAACTATTACTCTATCTAACTTCACATCATCAGCAAACAACCAAATATATCCCTTCAAGTTATTTCCCATATCATTTATGTACAAATTAAACAGCAATGGTCCCAGCACTGAGCCTTTTGGCACACCGCTAGTCACTTGTTTTCGCAACCCCAAATAAACAAAAGCTACAAGATGTGAAGAGTTTAAGACAATTAGCCTCATCAGTCAAGTATCAAAAGTTCTCTTATATGTTATTCTTGAAAGAAATAAACGAAAAATAAATATAGAAATAAATGATACACAAAGTGGCTTTAATGAAAATGTAGGTACAAGAGAAGGTATTTTCAACATTGGAACATCATAGAACGATACAACAATCCCTCGATTAATGTGTCCCCGATTAGTGCGTTTTCGATTGGTGCGTCATTTTTTTTCCAATACCCAAATTCAATTAGTGCGCCTATATACATCTTAAAA
This sequence comes from Typopeltis vanoorti, assembly GCF_054136105.1. Taxonomy (NCBI): domain Eukaryota; kingdom Metazoa; phylum Arthropoda; class Arachnida; order Uropygi; family Thelyphonidae; genus Typopeltis; species Typopeltis vanoorti. The sequence continues at coordinate 13,363,566 of NC_143569.1, forward strand.
ATAAATATTACAGATTTTAAAAATTTTCGATCTATACATTTTTTATGGCTAACCATTTTAAAAAATCACTCACCAGGATGAAATAATTTAGTTACCGATTTGAAACATTTTGCAACGTTAATTTTTAATGGCATACTACACTATTTTGTTGCACACTATGTTCCAAATTTACTGCCAAAATTTATGTCATCTGCTTTACATAGCATTTTGCTGATCATATCTCGTGCAATTGTTTTCCTTACTTTTTTATTTTAAATTATTTTCCTAACCTTTAATCATGAGTAAAAAAATCAGTGAGCAAAAAATAGAAGTGTGATTTGAAAAGTAATCTCATTGGAAGAAAAACTTGGAAATAATAAAGAAAAATGAACAAGGCGAGTCCAGAGCAAAAAAGGACAAGAACACAAAAATCGGTGAATCAACTGCTGAATACAAAGAGAAAGGTAAGGCTGCTTCAAGTTCATCATGCATGCACTCGAAATCAAAGTACAGTAGTACCCCGAAGTTACGTGGTAGGTGGGACCAACAAAAAGTGCGCAAGTCGAATTCGCGTAACTCGGGTATAATTTTGCATACAAACATACAAAATATTAGTTAATTGGGACCAAAGGTTTACAAAAACACTCATATTTTTTAAGAAATATAATCATAATTGTAGTTTTTCGTACATAAAAAAAAGGAAGTTATTTCAATGTCAATGATTTCATAAAATCTAATAGATTCGTCTGACGACATAATGTCTTTTTCTTGTCATGCAAAATTTCTTCATAGCAAGCTAATGATTTTTTTATTCCTTACCTTGTGGCTACAATTCGTTCCTCGTTAGAATCAATGTCCTCCAAAATCTGTAAGCCTTTCTTTTATGATTGTTCTTACTGTGGATTCCTGTAGATCAAACTTCTTTGCAAGCTCACAAATTTTCATTCCACCTTCAAAATCTTTAATAATGTTGAGTTTTGTTTCTAAAGTCAATGTTTTTCTTTTCTTGCTAGCTGTAGAAGAATCAGACTTGCTTCCTTTGGACTACATTATTATTTTTTATGTGATAAAATTTTTATCAAGAACATAATATTAAACAATCACAAGGTTTGTAGACTATTAAAATCGTGTATGAATGGAGACTGCACGAAACACATCAGTGCTTGTTTACAGCATGTGAGACACTGGCGAATGCGGCCGGCACCGGAAAGATATGACTAGTGGTGAGGCAGGACGGGAAGCATTGGGAAGATGTACATATATGAAACCGGGTAACTCTGGATTTGCATAACTCAGGGTATGACTGTATTATAATGATTGAATTAGAGAGACTTCTTTTTACATGGATCAAAGAGAGTAACTAAAAACAGATCTTTCTAAACACTGGCCTCATTAAATCAAAAGCACTGTCTCTTTGTAACCTGGAAAGAAAGGGCCATCAATGATGGAAAAGAAGAATTCCACGTTAGTGCTGGGCGATTTGAGCGTTTCAAAAAGAGAAATAGCCTACATAATGTTCTAATCACAGGCGAAGCTGCAAGTGCAGATAAGGAGATATCCAGATTTTGAAGAAAATTGTGTAAGGGGACTATTGTGATCAACAAATATTTAATGTCGATGAAAGTGGCCTTTTTTTTGGAAGTGAATGCCTTCCAAGACTTTTCTAGCCAAATCAGAGAAATCTCAGCATGGTTATAAAATCGCAAAGTCGAATGAAATTACTGCTAGCAATATGCGAGCTGTTTGGAAACACATTCTTCCACATTTGTACAATGTGGAAGAAGCTGTTTGAGGCTTTTCAAATGAATCTAAGTTAATCAAATCTCATTGTGAGAAGTTGAGGGATTCCGCCCTGCTAAATTTAGATGCACAGCGGGAAGATCCTGAAGGATATGAAGAAAATTTAATCACTGACAAGCCCAAAGAGGTTTCACAGAAACAATTTGAAAATAGTTTTCATACAATCGAAGTTTTTAAGCAGCAATGCTTAGAGACTGACCCTGGTAAAGTGAGAACCAGTAAAATTTGCAGAAGAGGCAATAGAGCCATACAGTCAGTTGTAAAAAAAAAAAAAAAGAAACGGAATGCCTGCCAAACTACGTTAGCTCAATTCTTTGTTAAGAAGAAGAATAATACATTTATATTCTGAATGGTTGATTGATTTTCAGCTTCATGGTTTTCCTTTAAGTAGGCCCTTAGACATACACTAATTCTTTTATAAAAAAAATTAAGGGTCAAGAAAGAAATCTGAGGAATGAATTATACTTTTTCTGATAGGTTATTATATTCGATTAGTGCATTTTCGATTAATGTGCCTGTTTTAAAGAACACATTAGGTGCATTAATCAAGAGATTGCTGTATTTACAAAAACAAAAAGATGTGTATCTCTGTTTCATAGATTTCAAAAAGACATTCAACAATGTTCAACATGAGCAATTAATCAAAATTCTTTCAAAAATAGGCATGGATGGAAAAGATTATACTAATAACTAATCTTTACCAGGAACAGACTGCATCTTTGAAAATAAATGGAGAGACCTCAGAAGAATTCCCAGTTCAGAAGGGTGTAAGACAAGGCTGTATTTGTCTCCAATTCTCTTTAACCTACCACAGAAGAAATATTTAATAAAATTAGTAACCTCAAAGGAATCAATGTAGAGGCAGAAATATTAATAACCTAAGATACACAGTACTAGCTGAAAATAAATATCACCTCAAGATTCTTATACATGAAACCCTCAAGTACAGTGAACAGTATGGCCTCAATTTCAACTTTAAAAAGACAAAAATCATGATAATTTCAAGAGAAAAGGAAATACCAAAAATATACATCAATATAAAAGAAAATTGCTCTCACTGGGATAAAGGATTAAACTAAATCTATCATAGTCTAACCTAGTGATAAATAAATTTTCAACATCTTTCTCTAAATCCAGAGTAATTTTTAAAAAAGGTGATAAACCTTTTGGCAACTCCCATAGGCACAGATGACTTGCTACTGCTTCTGCCTGGTATCTCCAGCTCTGGGCCTGGCTCCCACTGAAGAGACCTCAATAAAGGTCGAAACTAGTCTGGGTAGATGGCCAATCCCTTTAATGCATAACAGTATACATATCCACATAGGAAATGTGTTTTGCATTATGGGAGATACTGGGTTAGAAGTGCCTGGTAGCTTGCTCCACCTTTGCCACGAGTTGCCTTGGTGTTGCACTACTTACTGGATAAGATAGTACAACACTATATTTAGTCCTGAAGATATTTTCAGGCGCAAACTTTGTTTGCTCTCACTGGGATAAAGGATTAAACTAAATCTATCATAAAAGAAAATAAACTAGAACAAGTGCAAACATATCTAAGATATATATATCTTGGACACTTGATCACAGAAAAATGGAAGGACAGAAGATGAAATTCTTCTTCTTATCTTCCGTCTAAGATGGAAGAGAAGAAGTTGAGTCTTCCCTTGAACAGGATCTTCCAGTCTTCTCTATTCCTTGATGTTCGAAAAAGTTCCTTATATGTTCTGCATCCAGAAATGTTCTTTATTAATTTCAGCCCGGTATTCTTGGTCTGTCCGGTCTTCTTTTTTCAGTTGGAAAAGTATTGATTAGGATGTTAGGAAGTCTGTCTGCCTCCGTGCGTACAGCATGGCCAAACCCATCTCAGTTGTTGTTTTCTAATTTTTTCTATTATTGTCTTTTAATACAATAATTCTTGTCTGACTGTGCTGTTTGTTTTCTTTTTTTATCCAACTTGTTCTATTTATTTTTCTTAAGCATTTCATTTCAAATTCCAGCAGTTTTTTCTCCTCTCTTTTCTTAACTGTCCATGCTTCTGCTCCATAGATGAGTGTTGGTATAATTATTGATTCATATAATTTGATTTTGGCTTGCTCAGATATCTTGTTTGTTTTCCAGATTTTCTGTAATTTTCCCATTGTGGTCCATCCTATCGTTATTCTGTGTTTGATTGTTTCAAGTTCATCTATTGTTTCTGTTAGTTTTTGATCCAAGATATATGAAGTTGTCTACTTGTTCTATTTGTTCTCCATTTAGGGTGGCTGAGATGGTAGTTCTGTTCCTCCCTATTTTCATCACTTTTGTCTTTTGTATATTTATTGTCATGTCATATGCTTTACAGGTTTCGTTTAGCTTGTTTATCAACCTTTGTAGTTCATTTAGGGTTCTTGCAATAAGGATGAGATCATCCGCATATTTGATATTATTTATGTTTAACCATTGACATTGATTCCAGGCTCATTTGCCTTCTTTGCAACTTCATCTAGATATATGTTGAATAGGCATGGAGATAATAGGCATCCTTGCATTACTCCTTTTTGGATCTCTGTGGGTTCTGTTGTGAGTGTGTCATTTTTAATTACTGCATTTTACACGCTAACCAGTCAAGGGGCTGTGGGTTCGAATCCCACCATGGGCATGGATGTTTGTGATTATCTGTGGAAATACTAGTGGCAGTAGATGGCGTTGGTGTAGTTGTGGTCAATTGGTGGATTGTGAGTGGTGGAAGCAGAGTTGTAGAGGAGATGCCCTCCCTTGACGAGTCTTTGTACTCCCTGGAAGTGACAAATGATAATAATAATGATTTGTCTTATAGTAATATTTTATCAGAAGCTGTATTATATATTTATCTATTGCTTTTTCTAGTAGAACTTTAAGAACGATTTCTCTATTGATGCTATCAAAAGCTTGTTTAAAATCCACAAAGCAACAATGTAATTCTTTATGGTCTTCCCAGCTGAGCTCTGCTGGTTGGTGCAATGTGAAAATCTGGTCTATTGTTAAATAATTTCCTCGAAAACCAGCTTGTTCTATGCCTATCAGTTCTTCATAGGTGTTTTTTAATCTATTTTGTATAATTCTTATGAATATTTTATAGGTGTGGGAGAGTAAATTGATTGGTCTGCAATTTCTGCAGTCTCTTTTGTCTCCTTTCTTGTATATTGGGATGATCTTTCCAGTTCTCCAGTCATCTGGGATCTCTCCTGTTTGTAGTATTTTATTGAATAGGGTTGTTAAATATTCTATTGATGTGCTGTCTCCATATGACCACAGTTCAGTAAGGATAGTATCAATGCCTGGTGCTTTATTGTTTTTCATCTGTTTTATTGCATATCTAACTTTTTGTAAAATTTTTGGGTGGTCGTTATTTTTTTCTATTGTTGGCATTGTAGTTTTGTTTCCTTGGTGAAAGATAGTCTTAAAATGGTTTGACCAGATTTTTCTTCTTCTTCTTCTTCTCTTCCATCTAAGACGGATTGAGTCTTCTCTTGAGCAGGATCTTCCAGTCTTCTCTATTCCTTGCTGTTTGAAAAAGTTCCTTATATGTTCTGCATCCTGAGATATTCTTTATTAATTTCAGCCAGGTAATTCTTGGTCTTCCAGGTCTTCTTTTTTTCAGTTGGAAAAGTATTGATTAGGACGTTAGGAAGTCTGTCTGCATCCATGTGTACAGTGTGTCCAAACCATCTCAGTTGTTGTTTTCTAATTTTTTCTATTATTGTCTTTTTATACAATAGTTCTTGTCTGACTGTGATGTTTGTTTTCTTTTCTATCCAACTTGTTCTATTTATTTTTCTTAAGCATTTCATTTCAAATGCCAGCAGTTTTTTCTCCTCTCTTTTTTTAACTGTCCACGTTTCTACTCCCTAGATGACTGTTGATATAATTATTGCTTCATATAATTTGATTTTGGCTTGTTTAGATATCTTGTTTGTTTTCCAGATTTTCTGTAATTTTCCCATGGTGGTCTATCCTATCGCTATTCTGTGTTTGATTGTTTTGAGTTCATCTATTGTTTCTGTTAGTTTTGATCCAAGGTATATGAAGTTGTCTACTTGTTCTATTTGTTCTCCGTTTAGGGTGGCTGAGATGGTAGTTCTGTTTCTCCCTATTTTCATCACTTTTGTCTTTTGTATATTTATTGTCATGTCATATGTTTTACATGTTTCGTTTAGCTTGTTGATCAACTTTTGTAGTTCATTTGGGGTTCTTGCAAGAGGGACGAGATCATCTGCATATTTGATATTATTTATGTTTAAACCGTTGACATTGATTCCAGGCTCATTGTCTATTGCTTTCTTTACAACTTCTTCTAGATATATGTTGAATAGGCATGGGGATAATGGGCATCCTTGCATTACTCCTTTTTGGATCTCTATGGGTTCTGTTGTGAGTGTGTCCTTTTTAATTATTGCATTTGTCTTAGAGTAATATTTTATCAGAAACTGTATTATATATTTGTCTATGGCTTTTTCTAGTAGAATTTTAAGAAGGATTTCTCTGTTGATGTTATCGAAAGCTTGTTTAAAGTCCACAAAACAACAATATAGTTCTTTATGGTCTTCCCAGCTGAGCTCTTCTAGTTGATGCAATGTGAAAATTTGGTCTATTGTTGAATAGTTTCCTCGGAAACCAGCTTGTTCTATGCCTATCATTTCTTCGTAGGTGTTTGTTAATCTATTTTGTATAATTCTTATGAACATTTTATAGGTGTGAGGGAGTAAATTGATTGGTCTGTAATTTCTGCATTCTCTTTTGTCTCCTTTCTTGTATACTGGGATGATTTTTCCAGTTCTCCAGTCATCTGGGATCTCTCCTGTTTGTAGTATTTTATTGAATAGGGTTGTTAAATATTCTATTGATATGCTGCCTCCATATGACCACAGTTCAGTAGGGATAGTATCAATGCCTGGTGCTTTATTGTTTTTCATCTGTTTTATTGCGTATCTAACTTTTTCTTGTAAAATTTTTGGGTGATCATTATTTTCTTCTATTGTTGGCATTGTAGTTTTGTTTCCTTGGTGGAAGATAGTCTTAAAATGGTTTGACCAGATTTTTCTTATATCTTCAATATTCCCAGTTCCAGTCATCTTGTTGTTTATCATTGTTACTGCTTTTACTGAGAATTCCTTTGTAATTTCTCTTACAGTGTCATGGAAGACTTTTAGGTTGTTTTGTTGTATGCTTCTTTGCATTTCTTAGCTTTTTCTCCTAACCATTTTTCTTTGGCTTTTTTGCACAGGTTATCAACTTTATTTTTAGTGCTCAGTATTTTTCTCTATTCTCTTCATTGTTTGTTGGTCTACAAGTATCTTGGCCTCTCTTTTTTCTTCTATTATAGCTAAGATTTCTTGGGTTATCCACTGTTTGTTTATTTTGGGTTTGGTACCTAGTGTGTCTTTTGATTAATAACACTGTTTTTTTCCTTCTTCCCAGTATTTTCTGCTGTTCTAGAAGGTGGAGAGTTTTAATTTCAAGCACACCTGTTCTTCTAAAAATTGACTTCTGCTTGAGCTTTCTTTTAGTTTTGATAGGTTGATGTTTTCTTCTTTTCTGATATTGTTTTTTCTGTTGACTTTGGCAGTTAATATTTCGTGGTCAGTGTCGAAATCAAAGCATCTTAATGTTCATACATTATTTACTGATATTTTCCATTGTTTGTTTATGATGATATAGTCTATGCAGTTCTTTATATTAACATCTGGGGATGTCCATGTATTATTAGGGTGTTGATAGAACAATGTGCTTGCAATCATTAGATCGTTTGCTTTACAGAAGTGGAGTAATTGTTCTCCTCTGTCATTAAACTCTCTGTATCCAAATTTCCCCATCACATCTTTTTTTGTCTGCTGTGAACTGTCCTATTTTAGTGTTAAAATCTCCCATCACTATCATGAGTTCTCTATTTGTGGAATTATCTATTTCCTGTTGTAGTTCTTCATAGAAATTTTCTATTTCTTCCTCTGAATGGTTTCTGTCTAGTGAATATATGTGGATTATTTTAATTGTTTGATCTTTTTCTTTTGCTTGAAGTTTGGCTGTGATTATTCTAGGAATCACTGGTTTTATTTCAATTACTGAGTATGTAAGTTTCTTCTCAATTAATAATGCAACTCCTTCTCAGTGTATGTTATCTTTTCTTCCTGAGAAGTATAGTTTTCCTTCTGGTAAATCCATGAATCGATCTCCACACCAATGTGTCTCTGATAAACCTAAACTATTCCATTTCAGTCTTTTTAAATTTTCCTGGACTAATTGCAATTTTCCAGGTCAGTATAATGATCTTATGTTGAGAGTAGCTACGTGTTTCACGTCCTTGGCTGACCATATTGCTGATTTCTCACCTACTCTATGTGGTCTTCGAGTAGGCACGTCAGCTGTCCCATATGCAGCAGCACTATCTCGGTTTGTAGACTTTCTCCGGCTCATGGAAGTTACTGGCATAATAATGTAGCCACCTTGCAATGCCTCTGCTACATCCTTTAGTCCACGGCTCTTTATTCAGAGCAATCCATTTGGGTTTCCCCCATCCACCACCTGGGGGACGTGCCTGATAGGAGTGTGGTCTCCCCCAAGAAGAAATTAGAAGGATTAAAATTGCAAGGTCAAACTTCAAGATTCTTATAGATGTAATTATTTTAACACGTGTTGTGTCTCCATAAATTTTTCACTATGAATGGTGACAACCATGTAATCTTAAAAGAAAGAAGTTAAAGAAAAAACCCAAATATAAAATATAAAAGCAAATATACAATATGAAATATGAAATAATATGAAAATATATGAAATATAGTTTCATAATATGTGAAATATGAATATGAAAAGCCTACTGCCACCTAGAGAACTAAATTTGAAAACAAGACTAAGAATCTTCAAATGTTACATATGGTCCACATTACCACATGGAGTAGAGACATGGATACTTTCCAATCTGAGTGTGAAAAAACTGAAAGTATTCGAAATGTGGATGCTGTGAAAAATTATGAGGATAGCATTGAAACTGGAGTATAAAATAAATTAAAAAGACAAAAGTCAGCTATTTCAGACATATTCTTAGACACAATTGCCTACATGGGACACTTCTTGAAGGAACTGTTGAGGGAAAGAAAAGGAGAGGAAGACAAAGACTGGAGTGGATGAGAAAGATAGAAGAATGGACCTATCTCTCATATGCGGAATGCAGCAGAGAGGCACAGCACAGGACATGGTGGAGATACATGGCAGTCGATCTCCTGGAGTGCGAGGACACCTAAGACAAGACCATTTATCCAACCTTCAAAACAATGATCTTTCAATTAACCAACCCTTGCATGTCAACCAACTTCTCTGTAGAGTACCATATAATAGTACTTTAATTATCGGACTCTTCAATTATATGAACTCATTGTTCTGATAATGTAGGGTCAGATAAACTGTAGATCACTGTAGCAAAGCAATTTTCCTTGGAGATTTTAATGTCAGCTATGACAAGTAAGTTTTATCGTTCAAACTACACTGAACTAGCAGGTAGAAATATTGAAATATTTGCTCTCACAAATAATCTCACACAAACTGTTCCACGTGTCTATCAGAATACCAGCATCCTTACCCAATTTCCAAACACTCTTTTTCACTAATGCCTTTCAAAATATTCTAAGGATATTGTTTCCCTTCTAGGCAGTTAAGTAAATGGATTGCAGCTGGCATAAAGATCTCCATCTTTATCTTTGTGTTTATATAGTACATAGTGTGGAGATAAAGTAAACAGGATAAGATATTTCGTGGGATGTTCTTACTAGGTTGTAAAGAAAAGTGAAGAGTAATGACAGTGAATTGTTAAAATTAACTGGTAGCAAAAGAAAGGAGTGACCACTCTGGTCAATTTTAATTTTGGAAATAGACTGGAATGAAGAGGGAGCATCTAAGAAAAATGAATGCAGTGAGTGTACAGCTACTTTAGACATTAAAATAACAAAAGGCGCACAGGAATCAAGAATCTTAGATCTGATTATAACATCAGAAGATGTTACTGCAAAAAAATGCCAAATCTGCTTCTAATAGGATGAAAGTGACTATAAAGGGCTTTTAGAAAGAACTAGAGAATAGGTGATTAGAAAAAGCTGAAACAACAGAAGATTAGCTAACTCTATAACAAGAGTTATACAGTCTGATATACATTCAGACTGTATAACTTATAAGTTAAAGAATAAATGAGTATATGTAACATAGATATCCAGCCAGATTAAGCAAGACCTCTGGATTGGAAATGTATTAAAGAGCCAGCATAAAGTGGAAGGAAATTATTAGTTACATGAGGAGTATAATAAGTAGGTTAAGAAGAAATAGTAGTCAGATCATCAGTGTAGAGGATACAGTTGAATATTTAATGAACATTACACTAAGGAAGTGGTCTTCAGGGTGGAGTGTGCAAGATGATTCATAAAGGTACACAAAATCTATCCACCTAACTAACTATACAGGGTGTCCCAAAAAGAAAAATTAATAATTTTTTATTGAAGGTCCAGGAAGTAAACAGTAAAAATTCAAGTGAAGATGCAAGTTGGTACATCATAATTGTTTACAAAACCTAAATCTTCACTTCAAAACTAGACATTTCATTTCTAAACAGCAACACAGTTTTAACACTGTAACACTTTTAAATTTTTATCTATGGATCTAAAGTTTACCAATAAAACTGAGGAACATTGCAGAAGTGAAAAAAGCATATTCAGAAGCCATCACACTGACTCCCATCTATAATGGAGCATGCATTGAAGAATTTGAATGTGGAATTAGATTGACTGTTGTATAATGGAAAACATATAGAGCTTTACTAGTGTTTATAAAGGATTAAACTTACATCTTTTGCTGGTTATTTAGTATTTACTTCTAGAATCTTCAATTAAAAAAAAAATATATTAATATTTCTTTTTAGGACACACTATATTTAAAATCTTAAAAAAAAACATATTATTAAAAATAATTCGAGCTACTTGATTTGTGCAAATATTCATATGAAAAATTCAGTTTGTGTTATAGGCTTATCTTGCTATTATTGCATATTAATATACAGGGTGTTCGGGATAAATTTGACATATTTATAATTAATTATATTTTTCCGTAAGTTACATGTATTAACACACACTTCTCTTCATTTAAAAGTTTGGACCCTTCTTCATTCATATACAAGATGTCAGAAAGGATGGATAGCTGGAACCCACCTGAATCATGGAAGAGAATAACTTGTATCATGATGATTCGTGCCCGCCATCAAAATAAGGATATTACGACTGCTGCCCAATGCTCCCTGAATACAGTAAAAACAATCAGGCATGAACTAGAGACTTGCAATGGTGACTACGAGGATGTAGCAAGAAGAAAGATCCCTAGCAGACGATCTGATTGCGTTCGTACAGCAGAATTCCTCGCAAATCTGCAGGAACAGGTGTTGAAGAACCCTGGCATTGGAATTCGGGCTTTGTTTGTGGAGTTGCTAACTGTAGTCAAGCCCTGGATAACAAGGGTAGCCAATGGTAGGCCGTATGTATGGCAGCAGGATTCGGCCCCTTGCCACACCTCTGGGAAAAGTCAAAAATGGTTGTCTGAAAATTTCTACGACTTCACCAGTCCAAATGTTTGGCCTCCAAACTCCCCAGACCTTAACCCCATGGATTATTTTGTATGGGGTGCAGTTGAAAAAGACACCAATCGCACTTCCAGTAATACAAAAGCCCAGTTAATGGATAAAATTAAAACAGTTTTTGCGGCCCTTCCCAGGGAGACTGTAGCATCAGCTTGTTCGAGGTTCCGAAGCAGAATTGAAGCTGTGATCGATGCTAATGGTGGTTATTTTGAGTAAATCTTGTTGATAGTATTGTAATTAACTCTGCCTGTAATGTTTTTTTGTCAATTCATTAAATTTAATAGATACAAAGAAGATTTTCTTTTTCCTTACGAAACTGTCAAATTTATCCCGAACACCCTGTATATATGTGCGTGTGTGTTATGGTTAAAGTGCTAAATCCGGTTATTATTAATAATTACCAGTTATTATTAATAATTACTGCTTAAAGTGAATAATTAGAATTAATCACTTTAACCGATTAAAGTGAATAATTCCTAGAGGAGTCTGGTAAATGTAATAAAAATATGTTTTATAAAAAATATTTCATTTAATAGCAGAGAGAAAAGGAGATAAATACATTATTATATGATTATATTGTTGTCCGGTAAAAAACAAATTACTTATTTTTACAGGAAAGACCTCTATGGCACTTGGAATTACAAAGGATTTCTGACTTTTTACATTTGCAGTGATTTGAGTTACAATGGGCTGTACAATTGCAATATTGGAAACCTTGACCACCTAAATTAGAATTCTTGCAGGCACATTCTCTTAGACTTATCTTAATATCAGGAACTTCATTAACTGAAATAAAAGTTTCCTTACAAACGGTAAATTTGTTCCTCAAATACAGTTGGTTTAAAATACCATATGTTGTACCTAATTTATATAGATTTTCATTCTCAATAAAAATTATAACAGCTATAGCTATATTCCGGTTATCGGTCTTAGATTACAGATAACCGGTTATCTGGAATTCTTATCCGAACATTTTCTCCTACATTTGCAATTGGAAACTTAGTCATTGAAAGCCTTAACATTTTTTCAGCTTGCTTCTTAAGTGACTGCTTCGCAGAGTTTCAAGATTCTTGAATTTTTTCTGTGATTTCATTGAGTGCAAAAGAATACTTTCCTTACTTTTTTCATTATTTTCTAATTCAACATTAGTCATATTTTTTATTTTGTTATTTTCCTTGTTGATTGTTCCTGTTTCAGAAAAATGTTGTTTTCTTTCGATTTGGCTAACACTCTTATTTCTGTTTTTATGATCTCCAACAGATAAGTCATCACTCGTATCATCTATTTCCACTTCCACAATGTCACTGTTTTCTGTCCTAATACTGCTTTCCCTCTCTGAGATTATCTTCTCACATTCAACATCCTTATTAATTTGATCTTTTAATAACATCTCGAAATCTTCTTCACTCGTGATTTCTGACAAGATATCGACTGCTAAGTATGTTCTCAAACCTACCTTAGCTTTACAGCCAAACATAGCTTCATAGGGACTGCAATCTATTCCAGAGTGATGTGCTCTGTTTTTCATAAACTGAATAAATTTTATCCCTTCTGATCATTTTGTTGTTTTATTTGTTTCAAGCCATGCGGATAACATTTTTTCAATGTCTTGGTTTGATCTTTCAACCAAGCCTTGTGATTGACTTAGCTGTGGTTTCCCATGAACAATCTTAAGCTCATTCAAACTTCTGCAGACTTCTTCAATAATTTTATTCATGAATTCCTGGCCATTGTCACTTTGCAAGATGCATGCGGCTCCAAATATTGTGAATACATCCAATAGATTATGTGCAACTTCTGCAGCTCGTTTTGTTTTCAAAGCTCTAAGATGGTCTTGATAAACCATTATAAATTTATAATTGCCATTAGCATGTGACTGCATATCAATTAAATCAATCTGACATCGAGAATTAAATTCACTGCTTTTAATTGGTTTAACAATGAGCCCTTTTTTTTTTGGAATGCTCAATTTCTTTTGGCAGGGTTCACAAAGATTCAAATATATCATAACAATTTCAACTGTGATGTTCTTATACTTCTCTTCAAGCTCTTTCATCATTCTGTTTCGTCCTCCATGGCCGATGGCAATATGAGTGTCATGAATTAACTGAAAATTTTCCTCCAAGAAAGCGTAATACATAATCGGATCTCTTTCATTTTTAACATTTCCAATTTTTACGACATCAAATCTTGATAACCATTGATAATCTTGAGTTATTTTTAACTTTTGCTAAAAACGAATAATACTCTTCTCTTGTAAATAACTGATTATTTGTCCCTTTTTTCGATCTCAACATATTAACTTGGTCGTTAAATCCTGTTCTCATTATTTCTAAATCTCCCATTATGCGTATGGTACATAAAATCAATGAAAACGTGGAGAAATGTACACACTTAGTAGCGACTGATGTAAATAAGAAAAAAAGCAACCTCTCCTATTAACGTAGTAATCAGTATTTCTTCCAAGGCTTGTCAATTATGGTTATCTATAGGGCCGGTCCAAGATTATTGATGCCCCTAGGCAAAGAAATTTAATGAAAACCTATATATAAAACCTGTAAACATGTTTTTATTACATTTACCAGACTCCTCTAGGAATTATTCACTTTAACCGGTTAAAGTGATTAATTCTAATTATTCACTTTAACTGGTAATTATTAATAATAACCGGATTTATCACTTTAACCGTAACGTATATATACACACAACAGTATTATACAATTTTTTTCCCTTTAAAATGGTAACCAGTAAGCTTTTCATTTTGTAGTTCATTTTGAGGAAAGTGCTGTACATTGTTGCATAATATCAATCAGTGTTATGTTCCTGGTTTCCATTAAGTCTTTATTACTCCTTTGTGAAATGGAACAGTTTTACTCCTACTCCATTCCTTTGGGACTGATTCTTAGAAATCTGTTAGAAACAACAATAAGGAATCAGTCCATTAATTATTATTATTATTATTATTATGTTACACCTACTCCACAACTCTCCGTCTCCACCACTCAATCCCAACTATCATCATCTACACCAATGCCATCTACAGCCCACCACCACTAGTATTTTCACAAACAATCACAAACATGTATGCCCACGGTGGGATTCGAACCCAGAGCCTTCTGGCTGGAGAGTGGATACACTAACCACTCGGCCAACCAGGCCAGAATTTTCTTGATATTTGTGGTCATTTGGGGAAGGATGGGAGGGAACAAAAGATTATCTGATTTGTTATGAATAAGCCCAATCAAATGAGATCATTCTGAAAAACTCAATTTGGACACTGATTGAAAACTGAATATCCACTTGGTAAGTGTGGCAATTGAAGTACTTCTTCCATTTGGTTCCATCTGTTACTGTGAACCTGCTTTTTCAGTTATGACAGCAATTAAAATGAAGTATTTAAATAAGCTAATCTTGGAACCAGATCAGGGAACTGCCATTACCTAAAATATCAAACTGCTTTATTCACAAGCAATGAAAAACATTCAGTCACAGTGTTGCATTAAATGTGAGCAGAGTGAGTCGTTATTGTATTTATTTTTTTTTGTCTTTTTTCACATCCCTTTATTTGATATTATTAATATTTTTGTCTATGCATGGAATATTAATAAATCTTTTACATACAAATATGCATTATTTTTCATAATTCATCTGTAAATCATGTATACATAACTTATAAAATAATGAATGAACATTGGTTGTATTATATTTACTGTGGGGTGTATTCTACTTAGTGTGTTACTGGTAGAGAAGTGCACAATCACAAAAATCTGCATACTACTACACTAAGGTATTTCATGTTGGAAATTTCACACAAAGCTTGAGATATCATCCCGCCGTAGTCATGGATGTTCGTGATTGTCTGTGAAAATACTAGTGGTGGTGGGCAGTAGATGCCGTTAGTGTAGTTGCGGTTCGTTGTAGTTGGCGGAGACGGAGAGTTGTACAGTAGGTGCCATCCCTCCCTCGATGATTTCTTTGGACTCCTGGAGGTGTCACATAATAATAATATCACATAACAACATGACTGGGACTAATAATAAACAACTAGAAGGTACTGAGTAAACTTCATGCGAATAAGCATTAGGTAAGAAGTTTTCAGAGAGGGCATACTTATTTGATAATTAAGAGCCTCACAACAGGGAGGATCCAAAGAATTGAGTAGGCACAAAACTGATGCTTCAAGTTACTGGCTAGTTTGCATACATCTGGACAGCAAGGTTTCCAGATTAACTAGCCCACTCATCCTAATAAAATGTACTACTGGTTTGATATCCAGAACTGAGTTGATAGGAACAGATTCTTTATTGGATCAGCATGGGTTTATATTAAAGTCAGATTATGTTATGACCACATCATTATGCATTATAATGCATTATAACAGGGTACTAATGTACGACAAGAGGAGATGAGAATGCAAAAATAGTACTACATCAAGATTTTGCAACAGCCTTTCACTAACTGTAACAAACTGATATATTTACTTAAAATAAAAAGCCAATAGGCTTCAATAGATGTGTTTTACATTATGGGAAATACTAAGAATAGTGATCAGAACTTTCTCCACCTTTGCAATGAGTTGCCCTAGTGTTGAACTATGTGCTTTAGCTTACACTACAATTTGCCCAAACTTTTATAGTTTGCTATATTCGGCATGAAACTCTTTGATTCCTATCTTTGAATTTCTTATTCAGCTTTGAAATAATGTGGGATTTAATATCCCCTCAATTTAAATAACTGATACATTTATACTGCAGCAGATGCAATTGCTATGTTGCAAGAGTCTTGCAACAGAATTGGTCCCAAAGGAATGGAGTAGGAGTGAAACTGTTCCAGTTCACAAAGGGGTAATAAAGACTGAGATTACAAATTACAGAATGATCTGCATGTCTAGAGCTATAGTTTAGGTGTTGTAGTGATTGGAGGGATAGGATTCAGAATTGAAGATCAGGATGTCTAGTTTTCAAGATGATGATGATGATAGCCTTGAAGACTGACTGCAAATGACATCCCCCTCAATATGAAGAGAGACAGAGAATGACATTTGCATAATAGCCTTGTAAATAATATGGAGGCAAAGATATGATTGATATATAAGTTGAAGGGAGAGGTTGTTAATGGATTAATATGGAGAATTTTTTTTGCAGAATAGAGGGGAACAGGAGTAGAACAAGAGTCATCCCTGAAAACTATATAAATAGAATGTGAGCAAGGGGATAAATGGTGAGTGGAATATATGGCCTGCAAGCATGGAGTGAATGAGTTTAATGCATGGTTTGATGATTACAGTGGGTGAGAGTGGGGACCTCTTGCAATGAGATGTTCAACTCTAAGGAGGTATGTCAATAATGATAATAAGAACAACAGATTAATGATGATAAAATTAACATGTGTCAGCCTAGTTGGCCGAGTAGTTAGTGTATCTGCTCTACAACCAACAGGTCACAGTTCCAAATCCTGCAGTGGACAAGAATGTTTGCAATTGTCTCTAGTTGGGAGATGAATTTCATCACCTATTGTGAAAGCACGGCTCTGCTTATTGGAGACCTGAAGTGACTTGGAAAATTCCATGTTCTGTCTCTACAGCAGTTACCAGACCATGTAAAAAATAACTTTAAAAAATTCAATATATATATATATATATATATATATATATATATATATATATAAAATTAATAAAAATATAACAGAAAAAAAATTACACACTCACAGGAATTGCATAAAAAAAAAGATGTGCCAAGTTGAGTAGTGGAGGATGGGGGAGGGTGCATCCAAAAGACAGTGACCAGTGGTGTGTCACAATGTTTTATTGTATATCCACTATAATTCATTGTTATATAACAATGATATTAGGAAAAGGAGAGGATAAATGAGGAGAAGAATATGCAGTCATTTGTAAATGCTTGAAATTTGAAAAGCAAAGCTAATGTAGTTTTCTAGATGGACTTAACAGATCATGTGTGTAGGCAGATATAAATGTAAAGATTTACACAAACTAGAAGTTCACCTACAACAAAAAAATACATATTGCAAACATTAGTTATTTAAACATTCAGGGCATCTACTTAGTCTCTTTGAAGAAATTTACCAAGCTGACTCGCCTGTCTGACTGGATGAATAGAGAGCACTGTTCTTAAATGGACTGTAGGTCTTAATCCCTTGGCAGACATGGATGTTTTTGAATGTATTTATGTGGAGTTTGAATTTCATTACCTGGTGAGACCATCAACCAGCTTATTGGAGGCTTATAGTGGCTTGAAAATGTTTCGTGGTTGAAATGGTTCCTAGAATGGGGTTTTCAGATTATCTAACACTTAGCCTGCCCACAGTACTAATGTACAAGAAATTTACGACATTCTTGGGTGGGATTCACCTAAACTAAAATATTCACCTTCACAAAAAAATGAATATAAAAAGTCCTTAGCAGATTTTGTAGTTGCACAGTGATCAAGGCTGAGTTGTATTTAGTTTGGAATTTGGAAGCATTTGACAGAGTAGCAAATGACAAGTTGGTTTTTAAGTTGCAATATATAGGTTTGGATATCAGGTCAGTGAATTTACTGGATTGGTGATTTGCAATTGGTAGATATCAGAGAGTCGAATATGGGGAAGCAGTATCAAAGAGTAGAAAGGTTACAAGTGAAGCTCCACAGGTTTAGTACTGGGGCCACTACTCTTGTCTTTATGTTAATGATATTATCACTAGACTAGAGGAAGATTCAGTTGTTTGCAGGTGGTGTGAAGCTTAGAAGGGTTATTAGTAACAATGTTTTGGGTCTTCAAAAGGATTTGAATAAGCTGGAAAGGTGGGTAAATGAATGGCAATATCAGTGTAATGCAAATAAATATAAGGTTTGAAATTTGGGATTCACAGATTGGAACTTTATTCTAACTTTGTGGAATTATACTGGAAAAAGTGGTGGAAGCACAGATATTGGAGTAATTGTAGATAAAAATTTGAAGTACAATGGACATACTGCAAAAATTGTGAAGCCATCTCAAAGAATTGCTGCAATACTGAGGAAGGCATTGACCACAAGAAAGAAAAGGGTGATGGTGGACATTGTATAAAGCTTTGATCAGACAACATCTGGATTTCTGTGCTCAGACCTGGTCACTGCAATTTGAAGGAGATAAAGTAACCTTGTAGAGAGTAGAGCAATAGATAACAATAATGATATCAGAACTGTACAATGTTAGTTATGAGGATACTGAGGATATGCACACTGCAGCTATTGAAGGGTTATTATAGAATTAACATTGGGGAGATTTTTCATATGGTAGAAAATGAAGGGCCATCCCTGGAAGTCACAAAAGGAAGTAGTGAGTAAAAGGATAAGTAGCATGGAGAGTGGTAGGAGCGTGAAATGCACTGCCTGAGAGGGTGGTAAAAGCGCAAGTGATCAATGAGTTTAAGGAGGTGTACGATATACTTTGGGCTGACTAATGTTGATCTCGCACAATGAGTCTTGTGACTCCATGGAAGTTGAGAAATAATAACTATAGAGCAATGGTAGTATATTCACAATCATAACTATGAGAGTTGAGGGAAAAATCAATTCCATCAATATATATAATCACCAATCCTATGAATACCTTATTTGCACACTGTAACCAGGAAATTTTATGTTAAGAGCAACATTTCTAAATGCACTGTCTGCATGGAATGAATCTCTATGCTTCACATGATATAACTGCTTGTGAGAAAAATATTCACATCCGAAGACGTACCTTCATTTTAACAAGGAACAAATCGTAGTAACTTTATTCCCTGACAAAGTTATTATGATTTGTTCCCTTAGTTAAAATTGAAAATTAATCCCTTAGTTAAAGCTACTGAAAATTGAGAACTTCAGTCTGAAGTGTCCAATTTTCAGTAGTTCCAATTCACATTCAAATTCATAAGTTCACATGGTGAGAAAACACAAGAAATAAGAAAAGTCACTTTGACTATGTTATTGTTGATAATGATATCTTCACACTAGATCAGGATATTACAGTATACAGAGAATTTGAAATTGGAAGTTTTACTATATCTTGTGTTTACAACTACTTACTGATATTTTCCCACAAGATATAGTAAAACTGTTCAAATTTCGAACTTTTCGAATGATGCATCCTGGATATTTCTTGTGTTGAAATAATTTCTACAACCAAGTAAAAGGAACTGCTATGGGAAGTCCACTCTCTCCACTGCTTTAGCCAACTTTTATTTAGAGCATTTAGAAGACATATTTTTTTCATCTATATACCCTCAACCTTCATTTTGGGTTAGATATATAGACGACATTTTTGCCATGTGGCCTCACAATCTAGATTCCTTACCTACTTTTTAAGCTAAAATCAATACGTTACACTCTCGTATCAAATTCACTATGGACATTGAAAGAGACGACAAATTATCCTTTTTAGACATTATTCTCATCTGCTCAACCATCAGGTAATTTAACAACATCATTTATAGTAAACCCACTCTTACCGGACAATACATTCCCCAACAATCTACACGTCATCCTTCTGAAAAGACAGGAATCATAGAATGTTTAATTTGACAAGCTAGAACTAATTGTTCAACTCTCCATCATTTACACGCTCTACTAAAAACTCTCTACTCAAACAATTTATGAAATTAAATTGCTTCTCCGAAAGAACAACACAACATCTGCTTGACTCCTACAAACCCAACCAAAACAACAAAGAATCAATATGTCAAAGTTCCAATCCCATGCATCTCAGAGCCTATTTCAAGAATTTGAGGAAATGTGATTTAGTAGCTACTTATATTCCCATTAATAAACTATCCACACATTTCCTATCATCTAAAGATAAACGCTCAACTATGGCTCTTCCTGGTGTATACCGTGTTCCATGTGACTGCCAGCTTTCCTACTTTCGACAAACAGGATGTTCAATAGAAAAAAGAATACAAGAACATCAATCTTATATTCTTCACAACAAATCCGATAAGTCTGGATTTTCGCAACATGGAAGAGAGGCAGACCACAACATTCTCTGGACTAAAACTTGCCTTCTATACAGATGTTGGTATAAATTCAAATGCCTATTTAAAGAGAGTGCTGAGGCCTTACTTCACCACCCTAACTTGAATCGGAATGACTGCCTATCCTTGTCAAAAATATGGGAAAGTTTGATCCGAATAACACTTTTTTTTTTAATTAAGGCCAATAACAATATTTACTAAGACAGAAGTACCTAAAAACCATCTGGATACTACATCTATCTAATGATCTGTTTAGTATGATATTATAAATTAAGTTTTTGTATGATAATATAAATTATATAATTATTTATGCAATTTATTTTACACTTTTATGATTAACCTTTTCTTCAGTGAAAGAATGATGCTATGAGCGATTTAACATCACGTGGCTTGTACTATTTTGAATAAATCAATTATTTGCATTCTATGTTGTAATTCATGTAATTGTTGTAATTTGGCAATATATTTAATAAATAATACTTTTCCTTGTGTTTACATGTAGATCATTTAGAATACAGAGAAAAATACAAGAAAGCTAACCAATGGGGGGGGGGGGGGGGTCTGGAAAGATCTGTAAGCACCTAAAACTAAAATATTAAAACAACTGATGTAACCACAAGAAAGAACATATGATGATATAAGAATATATGAAGTTACCTTCATAACTCTGCTAGTAGTAGGTTCTTACTTGTGGTTATATTAGTTGCTTTAATATCATTTTGTTTATGCATTTATCAGAACATTCAAGAGCCCCCCACCTCGTATATATAAAAGTAGCTAAACAAAACTCATGGGAAGTCTTTGGAAAATATATAGAAGATAAATATCAGAAAGATGGAAAAATGTTCTAAAGAAAAAAGGAAAATTTTGTAGAGCTAAAAAAAGAAGGAAAAAAAAGAAAAAAGAAAGAAAAAACCATATGATAAGGTGCTAAGAGAAAAGTTGTTCAGAACACTACAATTATATGGGATAAATGGAACATTATACAACACAATTGTACTCTATGTTATTGAATGAAGTACAGGAAGGTGGTCTGATGTAAAATCAGGGTGTGAGACAAGAATGTACTCTTTCCACTCTTACTCATCATCTATATGGATCACATTATGGAGTGGCATTAAAACTGATATCAGAATCCAAGATATCAAACTTAGTTCTTTATTTTATGCAGATATTGTACTCCTAAACAAATCTAGCGTTCTGTAACTAAACTGAATAAATGCTAAACCTAGAGAGCAAGTAAAATAAGATTGCAAAAAAAAAAAAAAATCCGTTAACACCTTTTTATTCCCGTATACGGGGAGTAGGCGAGGCCATTTAGCCCTATCTAACTTTTGGAGACTGAGCGGGCAGTTCAATCTTCACTGGTACCAATCAGAGATAGATGGCCCAAGGCTATCACTAATTAAGCGGTACACAGCGGTACATATTTAATGTCTGAAAAAATGTGGGTTCTACAGTTGATTTTCTTGAGTTTACGGGATGAAAAACCCGAGTTTCTGGGAGGAAAAACCCGCTTGCCCGTGCCAGAGATCGACTAACTCGGGAACCGGTCAAAAAAAGGCTTAGAAAAATTTCCTCTAGTCGCCGACTAGACTCGAAATCAAATCTTCCTTCATGTGGCCAAGCGCCGTGGAGTGCAAACGCCACATCCACTGAGCTACAAAAATAGACAACAGAATAAGCAAAGTTTGCATGATTTATTAATAAGAAAGAAATTAGCCAAAAATTAAACAAGCAGAATACAAGAATGTTTTTCAACCAAAATTCGTCTGCGAGTTAATTTAGAAATAAAATGCCTGATCAAACACAGAAGACTGTTCCACAGTACAAAAGTAGCAGGGATGAAGGAGGAGGAAAAGAAACTTGTTCTGTGGGTTTCAAGGTGTATTATGAAAGGATGTTGGGAGGTAGCTGTACGTGTTCCAATGGGCTTAGTATTGAGTAGGGGGATTATTGATGCTATTTCAGATGAACATTTGCCATGGAAATATTTATAGAATACACAAATTGCAGAGACCAAATGTCTATGTGAAAGTGAGGAGAATGAGTTGGTTAGAGATGGGTCATTTATCAACCTAATTGTTCTCTTCTGTATTGAGTCAAGCATTTTCAGGAAGCTTTTAGGAGCCACACTCCAAATGTGAAGGCAGTATTCGACAGCTGGGCAGATTTGTGATTTGTATACGAAGAGAAATCTCATCCTATCTGTAAATTTGAGTGTTATCAAAAATAATACTGGGGGAAAATGTTTATTTTTTGTAAGAAATAAGACAGAACTAGGTTTTACTGTATCGAAGTTGACGAGGTTATCTGAGCCCCATTAGAGGATGGCTTGGAGGTCAGAACTGATGGCAGTGGTGGTTGATGTTCTGTAGGTTGAAGTGAGTTGTGTAGAGTAAGATTTGTCAAATGAAAGGGAGGAGTGCAATGTGCTGTCATCTGCATGTCTCTGAACTCTAACAGTGTTTCCTCCTACTGAACAGCTGTGACCAAGATGTCATATTATATGCATGCTGTATGATTGTACTTTCAGAATTTAAATGTTGTTACCAGTTTTTTTGCTTCCTCCCTGAAAGAAGTTCATGCCACACTGAGCGAAATATATAGGAGTAATAAATTATATTTAGTTTATTCTTACATGTGTGAAGCCATTTAAAAAAATATATAGATTATATGCAAATACATTGAGTGGTAAGTTATCAAAATCTTGAATAAACTGTCTAGTGCAGGGGGGGGGGGAAGACCATCACAGCATACCATCTAGCTTTTGGAATATACTTTTCCTTTCCATGAAAAATAACCTGAATAAATGGTGAATTTGAATAATTCAAATATGGAAACATGGCTTAATAAGGTCAAGGGTTTCTATCAAAAGAACATAAGTAAACAATGAAGTAATTTCAAAGCTCGCATGATGTCAGATTCTGTCAGGATTAGTTGTTGTTTTTTTATTAATGTTTTCAAGTGAAAAGAATTTTCAGTAAATGCAGGAGAGTTGCCTATGAAGGGAGAAAGTGATTCAATAAATGTGGCTAGTTTATAGCTGTCTATGGTGTCAACTGCTGAATAACGGAGGAAAGAGGAAGGGGTTATTAGCTTCGTGAATTTTAGGGGCCAAATATATCTAGGATGGTTTGACATGATAAGATTATAGCTTTTTTATGGTAATTTCTTTGGGTCAAGTTGGTAACTTTTTTTATATAATTTACATGACCTTTTCTTTTGAGATTTGTTAGGTTCCCAATCTATAATCAAAAATGCAGAGATGTCTTTGAGAGGACTACTCATTTTTCTGCTAAAATCCACTTGACCCATAATGACAGTTTCATTTCTCTTATTTGAGTTATAATAAATTTTTTTGAAGTATCATAATAAAAAGCTGTCTACATTTCATGACAGTTTGTCAACCAAACGATGACATATATCAAAACTTGCTGATATGTCAGAAACTTTATTTGATATAGAAATATATGTGAAATGTCACATTACAGAATTACATTTGAGATTTTCTTTACAATTAAAGTGATTCATAAATACTAGTTTTACACAAAAATTTTACCAATAAAAATTGAAACTGGTATACTATATATACTGATGAAAATGCAGAAATGTGCCCACCTGATGCAGATGGAAATGATATAGAAACAAATTCCTGCCTGATGCACAACCTCAAAGGAACATATTGAAAAAATTTAAACAATCAGAACAGAATCATTACATGGATGGAAAGAAAGACAAATGAGCAAAACAAATCAAACAGGTGCTTGTGTATTTGCAAACCATACCTAAAAAGAAATGCAAGTATGATAATTCCACTCGAGTATCTTGTATACCTCAATCAAATCATCGCCTCATACACATCTGTAGCTTAAATGCTGCAAGCCAAACTCCCTCTGGCTCGGTTTCTAAAATGTAGTCCACAATTATAGTATATTTTTTGAAAATATTCCAATATATACTCTCACACTCTGTCAGTTCAAAAGTGACCAGTTTGGATCTCAGTAAAATAAACCAAACGATGACAAACAATATTCCACACAGAAGGATGACCATCTCATTAACTGTGCTGATCAGCATCTAACAATAATCCTGCTGAAATGTTTAACAATCTCCATCATGTGACTCGTACTTGTACTTTAGTCCAACACCTTCACATCTAAACTCCTTCAATCATTTTCCATTAATATGAGACTGTTGACTCTGAAGGTATATTCAGAAAAAAATAAAAAGAATTTTACATTCAGCTACATTAAAGATACATTTCCACTGATTGGTCGAGATACTTAACTGATTCAAATCAAGCACTGTTTCTGCAATATTTGAAAAAGTGCACCTTAGATGCTTCCTAAACTTTAAACCATCAGCAAACAACTGTATATCTCTCAGTATTGCACATTGAATATGCATGGATATAAAACTGATTACTGTTTTGGAATAACTTTTGGGTCAAATTCAGCAATAAAGTGGGTGGCTAACCAACCTGTACCCAATTTCAACACTCAACTCCTCCTTCACCTACCTATAAGACAACCCTCTAATCACTTCATTATATTCAAAAAAGAAACTTCATCACACCGTTACTGTTTAGGCTTGTGACAAAATCAACTGAGGCCAAGAGGTAAATATATCCTATTGATAACTGCATGCACTCTCTGATTAGTTTAAATGTGTTTGTGAAGGAAGAAAAAACCTTGCCACCTTTATGTGAGATCAGCTAGTTCAGGTGAAAAGATTTTTTATAAAAGTTCCTTGAATCCTATATAAGAATTGTCTTTCCAAAGCAAAATGGTATGGTTGTTCTTTTTTATTGTGCTGCAGAAGCCCTTTTTCTGGACTGGAAAACGTTTACAGAAATAATTTTTTTTATAACCTTGGTGCACTAAATTTCTTCTCCTCATTATATGCTAGTATTATCCTACTAAATATCACTTCCATTTACTGACAACTTATCATTAACTTTAGCCTTCATCTGAACCTTTATCATCAATCTTTCAGGTTCACACTCTTCTCTTACCTAATAATGTTAGTTATGAAACATTTCTGTTCTTTATAATAATTATGTATACCATTATTTCCTTTCATGTTGTACTGCTAAGGAAGACCATCAGTTCTTCATAAACATTTGAGTTCACTCATCTTACATTGTACAGAATGCTTGGTTGCTCTAACATTCTGTATGAGTCTCTCCAATGTGCAACTCAAAATGCAACATTCTGCTGGAGAGATACTTTCATGCTAACATGAATAATTCACATTTAAAAGAAATATAGTGATTTCCCAAATAAATGATCCTCATATAGCCAAAACTTCAGTTAACAAGTCTTTGAATGGTGAACACATCAGCTGACTCCTGATAGCATTACCTATACATTTAGTTAACTATACTCTCAGCTACCTGACAATGGCAAATCAACTTCTCAATGTGACTGAATAAAAGAAAAGTTATTATGTCACTTAACTGTAATAAGTCACTTAACAAATAAATCATTGATAAAATTGTAGGTAAACTGCAAATTAAAAAAAAAGGCATTTTACCAACTCCTAGATTTGAATATTATATAATCTTCCAACTGTGGGAATACGACCTACTGTTTGGCAGCCACATTGAAAACTAACACTAAATCTTCTCCCTGAAACTGATAGCAGCTATTACTATACAAGCCTTTAATAAATAAAAAATAATAAATAAATAATAATACACTAACGCTTTTGATTCCCTTACAGGGAGTAAGCAAGGTCATTTTAGCCCTATCTAACTTTTTGGAGACTGAAGGGGTAGTTCAATCTCCACTGATGGCCTATTAGAGATAGCTGGCACAAGATTATCACTGACAATGTCTGGCATCTGGTGAAGAGAGGCAGCTGACAAGTGCCATCATCTCATGGTCCCTAATCCTAACACCATACACATTTACTGTTTGAAATAGTGGGTTCTATGGTCAATTTTCTTTAGTTTACAGAATAAAAAACCTGATGGCCAATTAGAGATAGCTGGCCCAAGACTATCACTAACAATATCCGGCATCTGGTGAAGAGAGGCAGATGACAAGTGCCACCATCTCGTGGTCTCTGATCCTAACACTATACATTTACTGTCTGAGATGGTGTGGGTTCTACAGTCAATTTTCTTGAGTTTACAGGA
The DNA here is from genome assembly GCF_054136105.1 of Typopeltis vanoorti. Taxonomy (NCBI): domain Eukaryota; kingdom Metazoa; phylum Arthropoda; class Arachnida; order Uropygi; family Thelyphonidae; genus Typopeltis; species Typopeltis vanoorti. The sequence continues at coordinate 13,390,110 of NC_143569.1, forward strand.
TGAAAAACTCGAGTTTCTGGTAGAAAAAACTCACTTGTCCATGCCAGCGACCAACTAACTCAGAAACCGGTCAAAGAAAAGCATAGAAAATGTTCTTCTAATTGGTAACTATATTTGAACCTAGGTGTTCCTTCGGACAATCAAGTGCCATGGAATGCAAATGCCACTTCCACTGTAGATTATGTAAAAAAAATATGTAGCCTCTTAATTTAGACAATTATATAATACTGAATACAGTAATCTCTCAACTATCTCAAGCATAGAGAGAAAGTTATCAGATCCATCAGTGCACTGATGGATCTAATAACTGAATGCAGAGTTACACTGTATAAGATATTAATTAATCCATTCAAAGGTAGTTTATTTGAAGGTTCCATCATTGGAAGGTGAGATAATTGAGAGATCACTGTAATTATCCTCATCGTGCATTTAACTCTCAATTCATACATCACTTTTTTCAATCCTTATTTTTATACGTGATGAGTATGAGATAGATAAAACTATCATGCATATTTTACGGTGTATTTTTTTTTCAAAAGGGTAAAAGAAATTGTGCCTTTTAATAACAAATAATAAACAAAAAATTATTCAATTTATTACATGAAAATTAGCAATATATTTCACATCATTTAAAATAAATAAAACATTCAAAGAGGTGACTTTTTTCTGTTGTTTGTGTATTCAATTGAGTCAATTCACAGTTTACCCTGAAAATGTACTTTCACTGCATTGTTCTGAAGATTTACGGTACCTGGACTAGATACCATTTAGAGAGAAATGAAAATTTAGTACTTACAAGTATATAAATAAGAACACTTCTTGAATTACACATATCGAAACAGATGGTAAATAAAATCAGCCTAAAGATATCAGGCTTTAAAAAAAATTTTAAAAATCTCATAACTGACTCATTTGTAAAGACTTCTATATCCCAGTAAAACTAAATCATAGAATTAAAAAAAAATAAATATTGAACTTAATAAAAAATTCTTGAAATCTGTATACCACTTTCAATTCAAAGGAAGTAGAAGATGAGGAATGGAAAGGAATCACTGTAAATAGGCGAAAAACATCATGAAGACTTCAGAGGGTAATAAATGAAATGATACCAACAACTTTAAAAACAAACAATATGTGACAGATGAAATAGAAAGGAGTTAAGTGACACTAAAATAGTATGATTCAAAACAGATCTCATCAAACAATTCTGAAAATGAAAAAGATGCCTAAGTTTACTATGAAAAATTGAGACACAGAAAAAAGCAAGCAAAGGTGCTAATTTTTTTTCTACACATTTCAAAATTAGGCTATCAGCATATCTTGAAACAGTACTGGCATAGCAATATAAGGATGATTTGATATAAAACAATGAATTAGTATCTGACAGTATTAGAATGATGCAAAAAGTGGTAAGGTGGTAAAATTACCTAATTACCAAAAATTAGCAGAAAGTAATAATCATTACATTCCTCAAATTTTTAATTAAATTTTGGAGTTCTATGTAAGTATGATGTGAGTCAAACACATTCCTTATATTAGGATCAAGAAGATAAATATAAAGCCACTTAAAAATAAATAAATAAATAGATTTTAAAATATTTAATTGTAAGTGGAAAATGCAACCAGTAGCTTTTAATTTAAATGCTACTACACTATCCAAAAAGGGATAGAGCATGTAAATTCCTATATTTACAATATCTATAAATATACCATTCCTATCTGAATAAACCCATTAACACATTTGGAATCATGGGTGAGCTAATGATCAGATTATTTATTTCCTCTGCTCTAGAGACCAAACATGGTTTTATTTTTCAGACCAACTATCAATTGAAAGTCATCTCTTAAAAGAAAGGGACAACACTAGATCAATATACTATTTGCTCACACTTGGTGGTGAAGGAGGGGAAAAGGGGGGGGGAGATGAAAAGGAAAATAAGGAAACATATTACATTCCTATACTTTGTTCATTCATGGATAGTAGATGGATGTCTACAACAAAATTAATTATACTGTAAACTCAAAATAAAATAAAATCAGACCTTCAAATATAATTAATATAAATTTCAATTAGTTTGTGAAAAAATTTATAAATAATAGTTAAAATTATTACAAAAACACATTTTCTAATAATATGTACTAAATATTTATAGCCTGGCATCAACAAAATACTATGCAGACTGAATTTACAGGAAATAGCTGAAATGAAAGCAGTGAGAGAGCCTTGATGAATGGAGAAAAGTAAAAAAAAAAAAGTGGCTGCTTGAATAAGTCATGGCTATGAACCACTTTTGATAATTACTTTAATATCCTACCTCACTCCATTGCCAATGGTATCTTCTATCACTAGTTCATTCAGAGTAACCAGTCTCAGCAAATGCTTTCTTCTATTATTACTATTCCTATTATTCCTAATTTTAAACCATACATGCACATGATTTTAAACCAGGAAGTGTCAAAAGTAAAGATGACTAGTTCCCCACTTAATTTTTTTTTTCATTATTTATTATTATTATTTGGTAACCTCCCTGGAGTCAACAGACTCATCACTGGAGGCTCACTCAATTAGCAACATGCCTATCATAATGAGTTTTGAAGTTATTTACACTACCTGTACTCAGGCAATGCATTCCATTAACAACTCACTGTGTACAAAATCTACTCCTCGCACTCTTCTTCACCAACACTTATTTAATATATACTGAAAAGAAGAGCAAGAGGAAATTCAGTATTCAAATATGCCCTCTCATGAAAAGCTCTTCCTAAGACCTCATCATGGAAGGGCACAATACTCTACCACTACAATATATGCCTACAAAGACAGCAACTTAACTTTGGTATAATCTTCTTTGTGTGTGTGTGTTGTTTGTTTTCAACTCTGTAAGACAGAGTTGAAAATTTTATCACTGTTCATAATTCACAGCACATAAATCTGAGTTATTCTACCAGATTTACACTAATTCAAAATAACACAAGCACAAAATAGGGGGGAAGAGGCAATGCTCACCATGATTTCAAAAGGCATGTTTTGCTTCCTTTAGGAAATCAGTAATTATAATGATGATGTTTCATAATCCTCTTATATTTAAAAGTTGATTTTTATAAGTCTCATGAAACAGGTAATCTGATTATAAAATCGTGTAGACACTGCAACATATAACAGTACTGGAGGGTACACAGATGTCTATCTATATCAATGACACCAGCCTACCTGCAATGGGTTGTCACTCTGCAAAACTAATGATGCTTATCTCTTATTTTTCCGTTTAACGAAACGTTTTTTTGTAACTATTAAACTTCATATTACTAAAGGCATTATAAGGCATGAAAATTTGGCCCTTTCCATCTGCGGGAATTTACCATGAGTATGGGCGTTAAACCATATAAACCTTCTACATCTTTACAAATGATATTTCTCGGTTAAGAATAATTAAAAACCTATGCTATTTCATGCTTCTGTTTGTTTGTGCCATCCATTCCATTAAACAGAATTCTTCCGAGGATAACTTACGAAACAAACTCAGCGAATTTGCCATTGGTATTCTGATTATTAATTACCACATATCATTTGATGAGCTAAATAAATAGCAAAAAATATCATTCCATTATTTATATACGCATTATAACCCCCAAAACTGAGATCGATCGATTATGCGTGCAATTTTATTCTAACTGTAAATGTGAACTTCTGATTCACTTATATTTGAATTTAGTGTTAGTAGTACGAGTATGGCGATAGTTTCAGCATTTACAATGAACCTGTAACATCTGCGTAAGATTTATTTTTATTTAAACACATGAACAATGGTGTTCTCTTCAGATATCATCCAATTTATGACATCTTTGAATGGTGCTCATTGAATAATCTGAAATGAGCAGTGCCTTGCATGTGTTGTCACACCTACCTGGATAATTTTGTTTTCATCATGAGTATCTTGAATTTCTATTCTAATCAAAATAAGAAAGTACCTCGTGACTAATGAAACTGTCCAATAAACTGGACTGAATAGAACGGTTTGTGGATTCTCTGGAAAATTTATCAAACATGGCGTCTAAACTTCTCGATACATCCCTACTAAACATTTCTAACAAATTTCTCCATTTAATATGGTAAAATATAGTATAACAGTGGTATAATAATTTTCAGAAACGCAATGAATATAAAAACTCATATGGCAAGTGGTGGTGAAAAACCGTAAGTCTAAACATTTATTTATTTTTTTATTTTTTCAAAACTTGTAGCAAACGAAACATAACCAAAATATGATAAAATTTTCAGCTTTGCATCTTTATCGATAGAGGGCAATCACTAAAGTTAAAAGAGCGAGGATTAGTGTAACTGGGCGAATATATCGCATACCTGTGGCAAAAAAAAAAAAAAAAAAATCGTTTTAAAATAAAACAACTAATATATTGAACATACTCGTGCCATATGACTCAAAATTTATTTTTCAGAAACAAGACAGTAAAATTTTCAAAAGATTGTCAGTAACAAAAAAATAGAGAGAGACTGTACTGCATTTTTAATAAATCTGTCCTGACTCCCGCTTCTCTCAAATTAAACTTAAATAATTAAAGCCAATAGGCTTCATTTCGGCGATATAAACATCATTTAAATTAAGGGGATATTAAATCCCACATTGTTTTAAAACTGAATAAGAAACGCAAAGATTGGAATCAGAGAGTTTCATGCCGAATCTAGTAAACTATAAAAGTATCGGCGATTACTAGCGTGAGCTAATGCAAGTAGTCCTAGTACGTAGTACAATACCGGGCAACTCGTAGCAAAGGTGGTAAAGTTCTGATCGCTATTCTTGGTATTTTCCATAATGTAAAAACACATTTCCTAGGAAATGTATGCTGTTATTACATTATGGCAGGAGGTCACTACCCAGACCGGTTTCAGCCTTTTTTTTTTAATGTAAAAGTGAAACGGGCTCTAAAAAAAGACGATCACGAAAGATCGCCCAACTCTGCGTTGTTCTACTCAATGACAGGCTCACCCCATCACCGAGAAGAACTTCTCAGTATTGGCTCTACCCAGTGGCAGGCTCACCTCAACGATCGCCCAACTCAGAGACAGGCAAAAACCTAACTCCAAACAGAGCCTCATGGAGCCCTCACTGGTTTCAGCCTTTTTTGAGGCTTCATCAGTGAGTAGCTAGACCAAATTAATATCAAAGGGTATAGCGAAAAGAACTTATATACTTTGCTATACGAGTTGTCAAACAGGTGCACCCATTAAGTTACTTAAATATAAAGAGCCAATAGGCTTCATTTCGGCGATATAAAGATCATTTAAATTAAGGGGATATTGAATCCCACATTGTTTTAAAACCGAATAAGATACGCAAAGATTGGAATCAGAGAGTTTCATGCCGAATATAGTAAACTATAAAAGTATCGGCGATTACTAGCGTGAGCTAATGGAATATTTGGAAAATACCAAGAACATTATGGAAAATACCAAGAATAGCGATCAGAACTTTACCACCATTGCTACGAGTTGCCCGGTATTGTACTACGTACTAGGACTACTTGCATTAGCTCACGCTAGTAATCGTCGATACTTTTGTAGTTTACTATTCGGCATGAAACTCTCTGATTCCAATCTTTGAGTTTCTTATTCGGTTTTAAAACAATGTGGGATTTAATATCCCCTTAATTTAAATGACTAAAATAATAATAATAATAATAATAATAATAATAATAATAATAATAATAATAATAATAATAATAGACGGTTCTATATATTATATGCAAGACAGGGTATCAGTAGTTTTCAGAGAAGAGGATATTAATATATAAAAGGCATTAACTGATTTATATATATATATATATATATATATATATATTAAGGATACCAAGTAATTTTATATATTAAGGATATATATCAAGAATACCAAGTAATTTTATATATTAAGGATACCAAGTATATAAGGATATATATCAAGAATACCAAGTAATTTTATATATTAAGGATACCAAGTAATTTTATAAACTTACTGTAGTTTTTTTACTCCTTCTCCCAAGTAAGCAAAACAGTTAAGTTTACGCCTGAACGTAGTTGAAATCTAAAGGTAGTGCAACACCAGCGCAATTTGTTGTAAAGGTGGGTAAAGCTCTGATCACAATTCTTAATATTTCCCCCCACCCATAATGTATAACAGTATACATCTCTGTGTTTTACATTATGGGAAATACTAAGAATAGTGATCAGAGCTTTATCCACCATTACAATGAGTTGCCTGATGTTGCACTACCTTTAGACTTGAACTACGTTCAGGTGCAGACTTAAATGTTTTGCTTACTTGGGAGGAGTAAAAAAAAACAAGTTTATAAAATTACTTGTTATCCTTAATATATATTATCCCCAAGGTAAAAAGCTTTTCACATCTTTATCTCATCCAGAGTTTCTTATTCAAAGTAAAAGCACCTTGTAGCAACTTATATAGGTCAAGTTGATAAGGCTCTGTGTGTGTATATATATATATATATAACGATCTTTAATATTATATAACGATCTTTAATATTAACTCGGAATTGGGATATATTCATATTTATATATACTGATTAGATCCGAGAACTAGAAAAAAACAATTACATTTTCAAAATGCAACATGTTTCATCGGATTGTCCGACTTCTTCAGGCATGGGAACATAGAAAGCAAGTAAACACTATAAGAAACATTGTATCACTAGAAACGACTATTATAAAATTCAGTTAGCTTTGAACTGTAGCTACAGTCCGTGTTGAAGTTCTATTGTTGGGCATCTGCGTGCGTCTGACTTCACAAGTTTGCCAATATCGGATAGCAGAGCTGAAAGGGTCCGGTAGATTATAACTAAGGTTATTATTTATATGATGAAGGTCCATAACAATTTCCTTAGATTCGAATATGCGACGTTCTACCTCGTCATGGCATATATGAATGTCTGAAGTTGTTGACCAGTTTATCTCATGTTGACGGCCTTCATCATTTGTGTTTACTGAAAACAGTACATGGCTTGACAGGGCACTTGCTCTAGTTCTTTTGTAGGCAATGTCTCTCCGGTGTTCTTCCAGACATAGGAGGATGGATTTTTCAGTTTGGGCATAGTATTCTTTCCCGCAGTCACACGTGATTTTGTACACTCCTGGGAATTGTAGATGGTTGTGAGCTTGTTTGTATTTGCTTAAAATCGATCTTACTTTAGGAAGAGTAGAGAAGCAGGTTTTTATGTTGAACTTTCTTAAAATTCTTCTTAGTTTCGTGGAGAGCGAGCTGATGTATGGTAAGGAGATATAACCATTAGGGTTGTCTTGTGTTTCTGAGTTGTTTTGATGGCGGCGGTATAGATGCTTATTAATAGTTTTCGACGAGTAGCCATTACCTGTAAAGATTCTTTGTAGATGTTGTAGTTCATTTTTTAGCCCTTCATCATCTGACAGTACAGATCTAGCACGATGTGCTAGAGTTGAGATGATACCCACTTTCCATGTAGGTATCTATCTGTGTGTGTAGATTTTCTAAAGATTGAGATTTTTATAGAATCAGATGTCTTAGTAAGTCTTACGTCCAGGAAAGAAAGAACTCCATTTTCTTCAACCTCCACTGTTAATTTGATGTCTTGGTAAAAGTTGTTTAAATGATTTAAAAAAGACTGAATGTTATCGGTGCCGTGTTTCCAAAAAATGTGTCATCTACAAATCTCAGCCAAATTTTTCCTTTAAGAGTAGCTGAAAAGATTGCCTTTTGTTCGAAATCTTCAAAAAATATGTTAGCTGATATAAGTGACAGGGGGGATGCCTCCTATATTATCCAATTAGCCTCCTACATTGCCGATCCCTTATTTTGTTTGTAGACTTTTTTCTCATATTGAAAGTAGCCGGAATGAACGCAATGTGATAGCAAGGAAAACATCTTTTTTGAAATCTTGTTCTTTAAAATATCGAAAACCTCTTGAGTTGGAACGTTTGTAAAGAGAGCCACCACGTCAAAGCTCACCATGATATCTGAAGGCTGGAGTTTTAAATTTTTGATTTTCGAGATGAAATCTGTTGAGTGTTTTATATAAGAAGAAGAATGTCCTGTAAAACCTTTTAAGGATGAAGCCAGAAACTTAGATAAGCTGTAGGAAGGCAAGTCAATTCTATCCACGATAGGTCTCAGTGGGCAGTTTTCTTTGGGTATTTTCGGGAGACCATATAACCTTGGGATGAGTGGATGTAAAGAGCGAGCCACAAGGTGTATGTTTCATGGAAGTTCCGTGGCTTTTTATAAGAGGTTGTTTGCTTTGTTATTTATCTCCCTTTGGATTTCTCTCAATTTCCAAGTATGTATCTGACTGTAATAACGCCAAGATTTTTTTATGGTAATCTGTTTCATTTAGCACTACAGTTGCGTTGCCCTTATCAGCTTGTATGATAACGATGTCTTTGTTATTCTTAAGACTTTTTATAGCCGGCCTTTCGCCAAGGAAGATGTTGTCAGATCGAGGTCTTGCATTGTTAATCACAAGTATTGCTTCCATGCGAAGTAAACTGGCGTCTGCGGCAGGAAGTAGTGACGCAGCTTTCTCCCTCTTAGTTAAGAACATTTCCTTGGGAATAGTTTTAGGCGCAAGGACAAAATTAAGACCTTTTTCGAGAATTTGTTCTTCGTCATGATTTAGAACATATGACGATTGGTTCATCACTAATTTTTTAGTTCTTCCGTGAAGATTATTAGGGGTTAGTTGTTCTTGTGTCCTCTTTAGCGAATTAAACTTTCTAATAAGCTTATGTTTGTTTAAGTTTTGAGATCTAAATGCCAGACGTGTACTTATTTCTTGAACATGATTCCATGACACGCAGTCTAAGGGAGTCGCTAAATGGTTTTCTAAAGATGATTTTTCAGAAAAGAGAAGAGCTAAATTACGTTTGGTATCGTTAATCCTCTCTGCTAAAAGTTCTATTTTTGCTTTTTGGTAGATTCTGTGTGCTTTTTCACTGGGAATAGGTTCTCTAAATTGTAAGCATTTAGGAATAATAGAAGAGAACTTACAACGTTTCGGGAAGATAAGTCTGTTGATGGCGAGTCCAATACTCTTAAGTGTCTTGTCATAAGCTTTCGTAGGTTGGAAATTATACCCGTCAGAAGGGATATGATAACGATCTGTAATATTAACTCGGAATTGGGATATGTTCATATTTATATATATGCTGACTTAGATCCGAGAACTAGAAAAAACAATTACATTTTCAAAACGCAACATGTTTCATCGGATTGTCCGACTTCTTCAGGCGTGGGAACATAGAAGCAAATAAAAAACACTATAAGAAACATTGTATCACTACAAAAATGACTATTATAAAATTCAGTTAGCTTTGAAGTGTAGCTACAGTTCGTGTTGAAGTTCTATTGTTGGGCATCTGCGTGCGTCTGACTTCACAAGTGTGCCAATATCGGATAGCAGAGCACTGAAAGAGTCCGGTAGATTATAGCTAAGGTTATTATTTATATGATGAGGGTCCATAACAATTTCCTGAGATTCGACTTCGACTTTTCAAAGCTAACTGAATTTTATAATAGTCGTTTTTATAGTGATACAATGTGTCTTATAGTGTTTTTTATTTGCTTTGTATGTTCCCACGCCTGAAGAAGTCGGACAATCCGATGAAACATATTGTGTTTTGAATAAATGTAATTGTTTTTTTTTCTAGTTCTCGGATCTAAGTCAGTATATATAATATAAACATATCCCAATTCTGAGTCAATATTAGTGGTAGTCATGGACAAAAATGACTTAGTTGGAGAAAAAAAAGAATGCCGAGAGAGACTTGAGGAAGTTGTTGCGGTAGGTAAAGGATAATAGTGTTGTTGTAAAAGTGGTTAACGTGTTTCCCAGATATGACAATAGCGACGTGAGAAGGAGAGCAGAGGTAACGAATAGTAAGATCTGAGCTGTCTGAGAAAAGGTAGTTAAGTTTGTAAATGTGTGCAGTGAATTTGAAGAAGAGTTAGAATGGTTTAAATTTGATTTATTGTATTTGAATGAGTTTTTTGTTTGGCATTAAGAAATGGTATTGTATTCTGAGACGGCACAGAGTCAAGAAGTTAATGTAGTAAATGATCAGAGTCTACCTGTGAAACAGGATAGCACAGCTAAACGGATTATAGGACAGGAGGAAGATGATACGTAAAGGTGAGGATGAGAAAGGTATGTATGGAAATCAGAGTCAAGATCTGGGAAACAGGAGTGATCAGAGTGAATAGGGAGTGTAGTATAGCAGACAGAATAGAGAATGTTGACGCTAGTATAATGGCAGCAAAGACACAGGGATTGTTATATTTATACACAAATGTAGAGTATTAAAAACAAGAGAGAGATGAGTTTGTTGCATTGAATCAGTGTGCCGAAAGATTATTGGAATAAGAGAACGTAGATGTATGAGGAGTATGTGAAGTCGTGAATAGAAATGGAAAGATATATAATTTTCCAGAAGGATAGGAATGTGAAACGAGGAGCAAGGGATGGGGATGTACTGTCAATGGTTGCATAGGAATTGTGTCAATAAAGTATGGAAATTGATAGTACATGCACAGACTTTGAATCTGTGTGGTGAGAAGTTGAAATTAACAGGCTAGTATATCTGATAGGATGCTGTTATAGGACAGGGAATGTAGAGAATACTGATTATGAGCCTTATTATGATCTGATAGTAGACTTTATTTAGAGGAATATAGAATTAGAATGGAAGGAAAAGATAGTGTATTCCAGTACAGAACAAGGAGAGTGAGTTTTTTGAATTTCTGAGAGATACATATCTATAGTAGCATGTGACTGAATCAACTAGAGGAGTCAATGTTTTAGATCTGGTGATATCTTCACAAGACCTAGTTGTTAATGAGCTATTGACACTGCCACTGCTCGGTGATAGTGATTATGAGATACTTGTTTGGAAAGTGGTGAAACAAGAAAATATTACTGCCAAAAATTAATATATGTGGAAGTATAAAGTGGGTTATTAAGAGAAGCTTTGTAGTCAACTAGCATCCCTACATTGGGTTGATGAGCTGAGCAGAAAAGATGATGACAGTGCATGTAAATTAATAAGGCAGTATCTAACACAAACAATGTATAACTACATACCAAGGGATAAACGAGGTTGAGTCGGAGAAAAAGCTACATTAAACTTGTGTTTCATTTTTATCATTATTGTGAGTGTTTTTCTTCGAAATTAATCATCAAACGGAAATCTTAACAGCGGGTACTGAGGAGCTGTATTTAGAAAAAAAATCAGATAACGCCTTTTTATTTCCGTATAAAGAATCGGCATGGCCGTTTTAGCCCTATCTAAGTTTCGCAGACCGAGGGGACAGTTCAACCTCCACTGGTAGCCAATCAGAGATAGCTGGCCCAAGGCTATCACTAGCGGCACGCAATGAAGAGACGGCTGAAAAGGTACGGCCATATCGTAGTCCCTTACCCTTACACAATGTATTTAATATTTGAAATAGTGTGGCTTCTACGGTCGATTTTCTTGAGTTTAAGGGAGGAAAAACCTGAGTTTCCGGGAGATAAAGCCCGCTTACACGTACCAGAGATCGACTAAGTCGGGAACCGGTCGAAAAAAGGATTAGAAAATTTCCTCTAGTCCCCAACTAAATTTGAAACCAAGTCTACCTTCGTGGAAACAAGCGCCGTGGTGTGCAAACGCCACATCCAGTAAGCTACACAGCCTCTCCTGTAAGTACTTATTTTGCATTAAATCAGCTATCTTTCCGATTCTAAATCAGCCACGTGTAAGCACTCACTATGCCCCGTACGCAGCAAAGATGGCGGCTACAAAAGATAACGAGCAGAACACCCCGTGTCTCGCCTGCACAGTATCGCGGATCGCCGCCAACAATCCACTATGTGCCGCAGCTGTAAAACTGGTATCACGGATAAAAAAAGGGAATATTCTGCGAATTGTGTTGCCACTGGCTGCACGTTACATGCGCGACAAATCGGCGCAAAAGCTATTTATCGAACTCAACCAGCCGATGTTGAAAGTTGCCGGTGTTGTACTACCTTACCCAAGTCATGAAGATACTTTCAGGCGCAAACTTGGTTTGCTCACACTTGAATAAAGGATTAAACTAAATTTATTACAGCCGATTTTCTGTTCGCTGTGCTTCCCTTCGATAAAACAACTCCTGAACATAGGTAAATGTGTCGAAAACCTCGAACAGCACAAGTGCTATGAACGAAAGTTTTTCCTCCAAAACACGTGCATTGGAAGCTAGGCCTTGAACAAATTGACAACCAGCGTAGCGAACTAATAGTATCAATGACATAGTACCCGATGAACGCCAAAAACAAAAAATCAACGGCGTTGTTTTGAACTTTCCGACGGAAAACGGGAAATCATTAAAAGAGGACATCAACAAACCAGCTGAAGAATGCAATTCTAAATCAATTAAATTTATTTCAATATCATCAATTCTAAAAACATCGTCAGCTGCCATCGTTTCGGGTCCATAAATAAAAGGAAGGATCGAACGTACTTTCCACGCATCGTAAAAGTGACTTGTGACAGTCCGACAAGCAGAGTTAAATTAATATCAGCGATCAACAACAAATTCAAAGGCACTTGCCCTCAATCGCGCATACGTGCTCGACCAGACCTAAAGTTTGCACACAGGGAACAAGGACACCAGCTTCAAAAAGAATTTGAAGAAAACCATCAAAATGGAGGCACCAGTTGGATCATAGACTACAAGAAATTCAAACGGGGGAAAAATCAAGCACTAGCAGCCACCATGGAAACCTGTATGTAAGCACTCCATAGGAAATGTGCAAGATCCATGCAGTGAATATATGCCTCACAGACCATTGCATATTCACTTCACCAACATCTGTGGCCTAAGCTACAACCTTAACAATGTCCACTACCACCTTCAGTCTACCAAACCCTACCTACTCTTTCTGACAGAAACTCAAATCTCACCTCCCCCAGCACTATTTAGCTCATCCTTCCAAACTACTTCCAAAGTGAGCACCCAACCTAGAATCACCCAACTTTGATCTTCTTTGGTTGAAAATATTCCTTTCCCACTCAGTCAAATTCATTTGCTGTCTCTATCACTCTCCCAATGCAACCAACCACTCTGGCTCTTCAATTTTCTCTCCTTAAAAATTGATTTTCTACAATCCCACTTTCCTAGCAGCGAAATTATCGTTCTAGGAGATTTTAATACCCACAACAACAGCTGGCTTCCCTTCTCCAGTTGTACAGATCTTGCAGGCAGAGATGCTGAAACATTTGCCGTCACTAACGACCGCACGAATTATGTTCAGATGCCAACCAGAATACCAGATAACCTGAACCACTCCCCAAAAACACCCTAAATCGTTTCTTCACCAATGACCTCTTCAAATACACAGTGAAAGTAGTGGGCGCTATGTAATTCTCACCACAATCTAGTGCTCATCCTCCCCATGTAACAACACTTACACGGACACTCACATACCAGAGTAGTTTGACACTAGACTACTGTGACCAGATATGGCTGCCAGGGTTTCTTCTTGATGGGGAGGAGGTGGACAGGATCCAGAGACGAGTGACTACGATGATAGCAGGTCTGTTGAATGAATTTATGAGAACAGGTTGAAGATTTGTGGGTTGCAAAAATTGGTTGATAGGCGGAAAAGGGGTGATATGATTGAGACATTCAAATTACTGAAGGGTTTCTGTAGGATTAATCCAGAAGATATTTTTGAGAATAGGACAGGTGCTGGAAGGACTAGGGCCATACATGGAAGCTGGGCAAGAATGTGGTCAGCAGGGGTGTTAGGGCTAGGTTTTTTACTTGGAGAGTAGTGAATGATTGGAATAAGCTGCCAGAGTCTGTTGTGAGTGCTATGACTGTGAATGAGTTCAAAGCGAGGTATGATAGATACTACGTGAATGTCGAATAGTTGTTCTTGACATGGTGTTAGGGCCTCCCTCGATGAGTCTGTCGACTCATTGGAGTTGCCCGACATCATCATCATCATCATCATCATCATCACGGCCGCACGAAGGAAGGGTTGGTTTCGAGTCTAGTCGGCGACTAGAGGAAATTTTTCTAAGCCTTTTTTCGACCGGTTCCCGAGTTAGTCGATCTCTGGCACGGGCAAGCAGGTTTTTCCTCCCGGAAACTCGGGTTTTTCGTCCTGTAAACTCAAGAAAATCGACCGTAGAACCCACATTATTTCAGACATTAAATATATTGTGTTAGGGTTAGGGACCACGAGATGGCGGCACATTTGAGCCGTCTCTCTTCACTGCGTACCGCTTAATTAGTGATAGCCTTGTGCCATCTGTCTCTGATTGGGTACCAGTGGAGATTGAACTGCCCACTCAGTCTCCAAAAGTTAGATAGGGCTAAATGGCCTCGCCTACTCCCGTTTACGGGAATAAAAAGGCGTTAGCTGATTTTTTTTTTTTTTAATAATAATAATAATAACTTCTATGCCACATGCTAATGGTCGAACTATTGCTTTCAGCCTTCCAAACCCAAACATATGCCACGAACCTATCACCAAGGTAATCCTAGCTGGCATGGAAACATACATTCCACACACTACTCTTAACTGCTATTCCCTAACTAAACCCTGGTTCTCCAAATGATGTGCCAATGCTGCAGATGAAAAACCAGACATACCGTAACTGGCTGAAATCAAGAACCCATCGTCCGTCAGAGCTTATACAGAAGCTCGAAATTTGGAAGCACTGATTTTGGAAATCAGTGTTTCCAAAACAGAGTTAGAAAGAGCAAAAACGAGGAAATTAGCACCCTGACCAAATGGCAGCTGAGCCGTTTGGTCTCAAGCCAAAGCAATTGGCCGTTACTTCTGCCCAACACTATTCCCACCCTTGTCATGCCGTGAGGACTCTATTTCATCATCGCCCACAGTGAAAGCCAATCTTCTGGCTTCACACTTTGCTTCCAATGCATGCATAACTGACAATGGTAAATATCCTCCAAATATTCCAGACACTCAACATACAAAGTTCCCTATATCATTTTGCGACAATGAGATCAGAAAAAGACACAAAAAAGTCTCCTGGCCCTGATGGCATTCCCCAAATTGTCCTGAAAGTTTGTGTACCAGAATTGATTCCTGTCCTATGTTACCTATATAAACTCTCTTACTCCACTGGAATCTATCTCTTACTCAACTGGAAATTGGCCTATATTCAACCCATTCCCAAGAATGGTAACAAGTCAGTGCCATCAAACTACCGCTTACCTGAGTTCTAATTAAAGAAATGGAATAAAATCATCAATTTCAAACACCTACACCACCTTGAAGGCACCCACCTAATAAAAGACGGTCAGTATGGATTCCGTCGTTGCCGATCAACAGGAGATCTGCTCACATAATACACCCATCTATGGACAAATTCCATGGAGACGTTTGGTGAATCTCAAGTAGTTGAACTTGATATATCCAAAGCTTTTGACTGGGTCTCGAACAAAGGATTACTAAGTAAACTACCATCATTTGGTCTGTCCCAGGACTTTTGTATTTGGATTGCCAGCTTTCTGTCTGAACATACACCTAGTGTGATAGTGGATGGTTCATTATCCTCTCACCATTCAACTAATGCTGGGATTCTAGAAGGTACTGTCCTTTCATCAACCCTCTTCCTGTTATATCAATGACCTACTTCAGTTGACCTCCAACCAATACACAGTTTTGCACACAACTCACCTCAACCTACAGAAAATCAACGACTACCACCACCCTCAATTCCGGTCTACAAGTCATCCTCCAATGGGCTTCGGATAACCTCATCATTTCAATGGTAATAAAACCCAGTTCTGTCCTATTTCCTAAAAAAAAACACTTTTTCCAGTATTCTTTTTGATGGTACCCAAATTTCCAGATAATTTGAAATTTCTCTTCTTGGAATTACACTGACATCAAACCTCTCCTGACATAAACACATTACAAGTATTGCATCCTCAGCTTCAAAAAAAATCGATTTCTCTTTCTCTCAAGACGTTTTTTCACCTTGAACACCTGTTAACGTTATACAAATGTCCAATCCGCTCAGCTATTGAATACCTCACACATACGGGGATAGGGCCCCTAAAAGCTCCCTCAAAATGCTTGAATGAATACAGAGGAGAGCAATTAGACTTATTAATGACTCATCTCTTACCAACTCACTCCCTCCACTTTCCCACACACGTTTGGTTTTTGCAATATGTGTATTCTACAAATATTTCCATGGGAAATGCTCATCTGAAATAACATCAATAATTCCTCCACTCAGTAATAAGCCTGTTGAAACACGTGTAGCTGTTGCTCAAACTCCCTTCACAGTACACCTAGAAAAAACAGAACAAGTTTCTTTTCCTCCTTCATCCCTGCACTGCTGTATTAAGGAGCAGTCTCCCCCCCCCCCCCGTTGTGTTTCCCAAGAAATAAAATTTACATTCATTTAAATCAAATGTAAACTAGTTCCTCTTTTCCCAACCCACTACCCATAAACAGTACTAAAGTACTATAGGTTGATCATCCAACCTCTCGTATACGGGCTCAACATATATAAAAGAAACAGAGTAGGATTGAAACGGAAAAACAGTGAAATTAAACAAGCTGTGTTTGAAATGAAAATGCTATGGTAGAGGTACAAGAGAGTTCGTGGGTGATCAGATCCATTAAGTACAAAACTAAAACAAAATCAGAACTTTAAAATGCTGGCTATGGAGAGAGGTTGAAGAGATGTGGATTGCAAAGTTTGGTGGATAGGAGGGAAAGAGGTGATTGGTAGAGACGTTTAAATTGGTAAGAGGATTTTATTGGATTAATCCAGAGGGGATTATAAAAAAGTGCATAAGACGAGAGAAGAAGAACCAGAAGCCATCCCTAAAGGTTATATAAACGTTTGCTGAAGAGGAGTTGAGGAGTAGGTTTTTTGCATGGAGAGGTGTCTGTGAATGGAATGCATTAGTAGAATATGTTGTTAATGCAAGCAGTGTTAAAGATGTTAAGATTCTGTATGATAAAGGTTTTGTCAGTTGAATGAATATCACACAGTGAGTTCGTGTCTCCATGGAGAGTGCAATAATAATAATAATAATAATAATTTTTTTTTTTTTTTTTAAACATTTTATTGTCTCAGATAAATTACATACATAGATACAACAATGGTTTTATATACACGTATATATATATATATATATATATATATATATATATATATATATATATATATATATATATATATATATATATATATATATATATATATATATATATATATATACATAGTATTTATAATACATTACAATTGTGAATAACAAATACTGGCGAGTTATTAATATTTTTAAATTATAATAATTTTTTTTTTAAATAAATAATATTTTTGTTCACTGCTAAAATATTTACACATACATATATACAATAGTTTTTTTTTTTTTTTTATTGTCTCAGTATAAGTTACATACAATAATAATATTTACAGTATTTACAATAAGGATTATACAGAATTTTTTTTTTTTTTTTTTTTATGTCTCACATGAATTGCATACATAGTTGCTGTAGTAATTATATGTATATAATATTTATAACGCATTACAAGTGTGTATAACAGATACTTGCAAGTTAGTAATTTTCTTCCTCGAAGCTTAGCAGAGCTTATCTGAGGAAGATAATAGATGACAGAGGGTGGTGGTTTCATGGTTGTGTTCCTATGGTGGTCACAAGCCAGGTGTTGATTTTACTGTTTGTTGGTACGTGTTTGAAAGACTTTGACTGCTATTACAGTTTTTTTTTTTTTTTTTTGTGCAAATAGGGTTGGATTTAGACATGGTGTGTTTGTTTCTTTGTTCTTGTAGTGGTAGTTTTTTGAGAGGGGGGGGTTGTCGTGGTTTGTGTGTGTGTGTATGTGTGGTGGGGGAGAGAGAAACAGGAATTGCTCTAATTTTCATTCTCGCTATAATATTTATATAGTGCCTGTTTCAGCTCTCTGTATGTTCCTAGGTTTCTGTTGTCGAACGGCAGTTTGTTTATCATGTCAGGTACGTAGAAGTTTCGGACGGCTTTGCCGTAGTGATTGTTGTACTTATATGTTATGTAGTTTGTTGACTGTGGTCTTGTTATTTGATATGTTGTTCTGGTTACTCTATATGTTGGGCTGTAGTAGTGTTTTAACATGACTGTGTAGTGGCGTAAGTGTTTCACCTTAAATATTTTGTGTTTTGTCCATGCTTCCTGCATAAGTTAACCTCTTTGCTGTGTGCTGATGCTATACGTGTAATGTGCTTTCTGTTTTTCGTGTATGCTTTAAACCACTGGAGTAGACGACCTCCAATTCCGATATTGGTAAGTTTCGTTAACAAGGTTTTATGTGTTAGTGTGTCAAATGCTTTTGTTAGGTCATACCACTAATGT
Organism: Typopeltis vanoorti; assembly: GCF_054136105.1. Taxonomy (NCBI): domain Eukaryota; kingdom Metazoa; phylum Arthropoda; class Arachnida; order Uropygi; family Thelyphonidae; genus Typopeltis; species Typopeltis vanoorti. Next base: position 13,408,512 of record NC_143569.1, read on the forward strand.
TATTCTGTTTTTATCCAATGCTGCGTTTATTAGATCTGTGAAGTCTTCCAGGAGTGTTGCTGTTCCTTTATTTTTTTGAAAGCCATATTGTGTTTTGGGTATGATTTGAAATTTTTCAACGTATATGGAGAGTTTCTGATGTACAATGCGCTCCATGATTTGGTTGATTACAGGCAGCGTGGCGATAGGTCTGTAATTACTTATTATGTTTCTTTTTCCCTGTTTGTGTATGGGTGTGATTAGTGCAGTCTTCAGTGTTTCAGGTATGTGTCCACTTTCGAAGATTTTATTTAACAGTTTTTGTATAACTGGAAGTAGGTCGGTTGAGTGTTTCTTGATGTCTTTTGGTCTGATTCCGTCTATCCCCGGTCCTTTGTTAGGATTAATTTGTTGAATTGCCAGTGATAGGTCTTCTTTTGTTACTGTGGGGAACCACATCGACTGGGTTGCTCGTGGACCTAGTGGAGAATGTTCGTATGTGGGAGGAAAGGTTGTTTCTTGTAGCTTTTGGACAGAGTTCACGAAGTGCTGATTAAAGTTGTTTGCCAACTGTTTAAGGGATTTGGGGTCGCAGGCAAAGCTGTGTTTTATAGTTTCTGTGGCAGTGGTTCTGTGTATATTGTCCAGCATTTCATTAATCAGGTGCCAGGTTTCCTTTATGTCATTCTGTGCTGTTGTTAATTTGTTGCTGTAATAGTTTCTTTTTGCCGTTCGAATCTGGGTTGTTAGGAGATTCCGTTTTCTTTTGTATTCAGCTTTTAAAGCGATATTGTTCGGTGACTTCTTAAGTTGTTTCCATAGGGCATCTTTTCTTTGTATGTCTGTTAGTATGATGTCTGTTATCCATGGATTTTGTTTCGTTTGGGGGCGTATTTTTATTTTTGTTAATGCTTTGTTGTATATTTTGTTAAATGCAAGTTTAAGATTATTATATACAGCTTCAGCAGAGTCTAAAGATGCTATCTGCATCCAGTCTGTTTTTCTGATTTCATCGTTCACTATTGCTTCGTTTACAATGCTATGATACTGTTTTGTAGTCTCAGTGATTTTTATGGGTTCTGGTTCAGTGTGTAACTGCAATGCTGTGAAATAATGGTCTGCTAGTTTGCATGTTATGACGGCTGCTGTGTGGCTGTTTGGCTGTTTGGAGGGGCCCTTATATTTATATGATCAATGCAGGTTGAGGTTGTTGTGTTTCCGATTATCTCTTCTCGTGTATACGACTGTATGGATGGGGTTATGTTATATGCCGATAATAGGTCTAGGTATTGTTCTGTGTTGTTATTTATGTTCCTAATGTTTATATTAATGTCTCCTATTATTATCAAGTATTTTGAGGTGCCTACTTTCGTGGCTGAAAGCCATCTGTTTAGTTCTTCTAGGAATTTTGTGGTGCTTAAGTTGGGTGGTCTGTATATTGCGTTTAATATCAGGGAGTTTTCTTGTTTGATGTTTTTAATTTCGATGCATATGTTTTCTGCGTATTCTAATTTATAGTTTATTTCTGTTACTTCTATGTTTGGTAAATATTATTATACCACCGCCTCGTTTTGTTTGTCTGCAGTGTTTGTGTTGTTGGAAGTGTGGCATTTGGTAGGAGGATGCCTCTTCGTTTGTCGTAGATACTTCAGTCAGTATTAAAATGTCTATTTCGTCTATATCTTCCTTCAGATAAGCTTGCAGGGTCAGCCAGTATTTTTGAATGCTGATGTTGATGTGGAGAATAGATAGTCCTTTTTTGGGGATTGTCAGTTGTTTCCATTCTGATATTGATTTCAGAATTTGGCAATTATCATGTTCCGGGGTGATTACGTCTGCTTGATGGTGTGCATTCATGTTGGTTGGGGTGCTGGTCCTTCTTTACGAGTTGTCAATATTCCTTTCAATGTGACAGCCTGTTGAGGTTATCTATGGATTTTATTTCGATTGGTTTTGAGTCTTGTGTCTTTCTAAGGAATATTTTGCTGTCTCTTATCCATATAAACTGGTAATTGTTTTCTGTTTTTACTTTCCTTGCTTGGTAGAATATTTTCTGATAGTGTGGAGTAAGGTATTCATACAAGTATATTGGGGTGTTGTCGTGGTCTCCTTTCAGATCCTTTACTACTGGATTTTTAATCCTGCTAGCTTTTATAAGTGTAGTTTTTGTTAGGCTGTTGGTGAGTCGCACTACGACGGGAGAAGGACGGGTATTATTTTCTCTTTTCCTTTTTTGTGGTAACCGATGCACTGACTGGATGTCTCTTGGTTCAATGGGGGAGCCGAGTTTTTGGCTTAGTTGTATTACAGTGTCTCTTAGAGGTTCCGTAGCTATTTCTGGGAGACCATTTATGAGGAGGTCATTTTTGTGCTGCTGTTGGTTTGAGAGCTCGTACTGTTGCTTTAGAGAGTTTAGTTCTTGCCGTAGGTCCGTTGTCTCTTTAATTAAATTATGCTGTCTTTCAGTTAGCTCTTTGACGCAGTTTTTAATTTCTCTAACGGTCTGTAACATATCTTCTATCGAGTCATTATTAAATTTAATAAATGCCTCGTATTGGTTAAATTTTTCTGTAATTTGTGCGGTATGTTTTTTAAATAGTTCTCCAACAAAATCGATTAAACAGTCTTTTAGGTTTTGTAATCTATTTTCTAGTAAGCATTTAAAGATGGCTCACCTGGGTTTCCGTTGTTGTTTTCTTTGTTTTTAATTCCCTCTGTTGTTGATAGCTGTTTACTGCCTGAGGTTGTTTTCTGCGTTGGTTGTTTTCCGCCTGCGGTCGAAGGCGACGTTCCTTTGTTATCTCTGCAATGGGGACACTTCCACTCGTCACGATTCTTGTTTGATTTTCGCTGCCAGGTAGTCTCGGACAATCCTGAACATAAAAAATGCATGTTTCTTTAGCAGTTCCTACATGTTACGTAGTTTTCTTCCCCCGTTAGGGCTTCTTGGCATTTGTAGCACTTCATACTTCTTGTTTGACGATCTTGCTGTATTATTATTATTATTATTATTATTATTATTATTATTATTATTATTATTATTATTATTATTATTATTATTATTATTATTATTATTATTATTATTATTATTATTATTATATGTTGTAGGCCTGTGTAGCTCAGTGGACGTGGTGCTTGCATCCTCTGCGCTTGGCTGCTTGAAGTTAGACCTAGGTTCTAGTCTAGTCGCTGACTGGAGGAACTTTTTCTAAGCCAATCTTCGACCGGTTCCCGAGTTAGTCGATCTCTGGCACAGGCAAGCGGGTTTTTTTCTCCCGGAAACTCGGGTTTTTCGCCCCGGAAACTCAAGAAAATCGACCGTAGTACCCACATTATTTATTTCAGACAGTGACATATCTTATTAGGGTTAGGTACCAAGAGATGGCAGAACTTGTTTGCCAGTCTCTTCATCGGCGGCTGCTATAATTAGTGATAGACATGGGCCAGCTATCTCTGATTGGCTACCGGTGGAGATTGAACTGCCCACTCAGTCTCCAAAAGTTAGATAGGATATAAAGGCCTCGCCTACTCCCTATTAGGAAATAAAAGGCGTTAGTTGATTTTGATTTTTTTGATAATAATATGTTTAAGCAGGCCATTTCTCTGTTGTATGCCACCCAAGGGAGAATCTTTTTAGTTCTTTTGTGCTGTAGTATTTTTTGCTCTACCTTGGTCTTCTGATATATCATCACGTGTTTATTCCTAGGTAAACTTTTTTAATGCATGCCTAATTTTGATCTAATTTTAAGATGGTTTGGACACCTACAGACAATGTCATTTCAAAGATTACCAGAAATAGTCTTCACTCAAGTCATTGAAGGAAGACGATCAAGAGACAGACCAAAAGGACTGAGCTGCAGTCTTTGAAGGAAGGGTCACAATTATCGAGGTTCAGAGAGATGATAGAAATGGATAGAGACAGAAATAGATGGGAAAGATTTATTCATAGGGAACTCACCCCACATATGATGAGTTATAAAGGAGAAGAAGGAGAAATTTTAACCCTCTATTACTACCAATGTTGAAGCAAATATTTTAACCCCTTAACTTATCAATTAAAAAATCAGAAAGCGGTCGTTTTCTGCCAATTTTTGGGCGACTTTCGGGAGAGAGAGAGAGAGAGAGAGAGAGATTTGCTGGATAAAATTCATCATTAATTGAAAAATAATGATGAATTTGTGTAAACGCAAATGAAATAGCCCATACACGCCGTTGGCAACTTTTCTCGGCTGAAAGGAAATAGGTACAAGATTGTCTAGCATCTATATTTGGTTGTATTTATATGTGAAACCAAAATTCAAAATCAATTTTGGCAATAAACAAAAGACGTGTCACAGACGTCTTTGTATGTTAAGGGGTTAATTACATATGTATTTTCATATACTACTTGTTGGAAGAATAAAATCACGCATTCTATAAGTGATACTTATTAAATAAATTTTAAGTCATCATCATCATCATCAAATTCCTGCCATGTACCTTCAAGGGGTGTACAGGATATGATAGTACTACATGAAAAAATTACATCATTAATAACTTCCTATCTATAATTTTCCTCCAAATCAGTCTGTTACTTGTCAACACTCCAACTTTATCAGATCTTATATTTCTATCTTCTAAGGCACTTTGTACCGTATCAATCCACCTATATCTTGGTCTTCCTCTGAGTCGTTTTACTGCCAACCTTGCAGAGAACACTTGTTTTGCTAATTTCTCTCCCATTCTATTTAAGTGACCATACCACAAGATTAGCTCTGCTAACGCATTCCTGGATGCTGACAATGTCAAGTTCTTTCCTAATATCCTCGTTTTTAATATGATACCGCCATTGATGCCATCTGTTCACGCCTCTAATCTTTCTCAGGACTCTCATAACTGTGGTCTCTAGTCTTTGGTCAAGTGTTTTACTTCTGACCCGGCTCTCAGATCCATAAGTTAAAAGTGGTTTGAACACTGTCTTGTATACTGCTAATTTAGTGTTCCGACTAATTTCTCTCTTATTCCATATGAATTTATTCAATTGAATTCCCACCATACCAGCTTTGCTGATTCTGTTGTCTATTTACATATTTAATTTACCATCTTCACTAAAAATAGTGTGGAGCCTGTGTAGCTCAGTAGAAGTGGCGTTTGCACTCGACGGCGCTTGACCGCACGAAGAAAGGATTTGGTGGTTCAAATCTAGTCACCGACTAGAGGAAATTTTTCTAAGCCTTTTTTCGACCGGTTCCCGAGTTAGTCGATCTCTGGCATGGGCTAGCGGGTTTTTTCTCCCGGAAACTCGGGTTTTTCGTCCAGTAAACTCAAGAAAATCCACCGTCGAACTCACACTATTTTCAGACATTAAAAATATTGTGTTAGGGTTAGGGACCACGAGATGGCGATACTAGCAGGCCGCCTTTTTCACTGTGTACCGATGAATCAGTGATAGCTTTGAGCCAGCTATCTCTCTGATTGGCTACCAGTGGAGATTGAACTGCCCACTCAGTCTCCAAACATTAGATAGGGTAAACGGCCTCGCCTACCCCCTGTACGGGAACAAATAGGCTTTAGCTGAAATTTTTTTTTTTCTAGAAATCGTGCCTAAGTAGCTGAAATGCTTTACTTGTTCCACAGGCTCTCCATTCACAATACAGTTGACATTTTCAATGATTCTGCTTATTTTCATTGTCTTTGTCTTTTTATTGCTGACCTTCACACCGTATATATTACGACAGCTATTCAATTTAGTCAGAGAATCTTGCAGACTTGTAGCGGATTTATTTAGAAGTATAACATCATCCACATAAAGCAAAGAGCTGACATTAACATCTCCAATTTTGATATCATGTTTAATACCACTTTCCTTCATAATGTGATCCATATAGTTAATGAATAACAGAGGGGATAATGTACATCCTTGTCTCACACCAGATTTAACATTAAACTGTCTTCCTGTACTTTCTTCCATTTTAACTGCCGACTTACAACTCAAATAAACACTAAGTATTGCTTGATATAATACCCCATTCACACCATATAACTACAGTGTATTGAATAGCTTCTCTCTTGGCACCTTGTCATATGCCTTTTCCAAATCGACAAAACTTAAATGCAAATATTTGTTATATTCCCATGCTTTCTCTACTATTTGTCGCAAAGTGAAGATCTGATCCTGACAACCTCTATTTATCCTGAATCCAGCTTGTTCTTCACCAAGCTTTTCTTCCACAATTCTTCTCAACCGTTTCTCAAGTATACTTGCATAGATCTTGCCAGGAACACTCAGAAGGGAAATACCTTCTTGCATTCAGTTTTATTTCCCTTTTTATATACAGGTACTATGAGAGCTCTATTCCAATCATTGCGAATTCGTCCCGCTCTCCAGGCTTTCTGAACTATGCAGTGCAGCCACTCTAAGACTTTTATACCACCATATTTCAGCATTTCTGGTCGAATATCATCTACTCCTGCTGTCTTTCCACATTTTAAGCCTTTGATGGATTTTTCTACTTCAAGTATGGATATGTATTCCTGACTGCATGCCTGGTCAGTGCTTTTTACCACTGTGCTGTCATCACTGTTTGTTTCATTTAGCAGGATATCTTTTTCTCCTGTTTTCATGTCACCTTTATCATCTCTAACTCCTTTTACAGCACTCTTTCCTCCATTCCTAAGCTTCTTCAACAATCTCCAGAATATTTTGCCACCTTCTTGATATTTATTTTCTATATTCTTGCCAAAGTCCTCCTATGACTTTTGTTTAGCTAGTTTTACACAGTGTTTAGCATTCTTGCATTTGTCTCTACATTCTCTAAGAGTACAAGCCGACTTATTTAACAGGAACTTTTGATGTGCTTTCTTCTTTTCCTTCACTGCCTCTTTAACTTCCTGTGTCCACCAGGAAGTTCTGATTTTTTTTTTATCCTTGTAGACAACCTCACCACATGCCTCTCTGGCAGAATCAATAAATGTTTCTTCAGAGTTTGCCACTGAATCTGCAAGGTTTCATTCCTGTTCTCAAGCTCTTTCGTTTTTTTTTCAATAATCTTTCCGTATTTTAGTCTACAGTTTATATCTGAGAGCTGCTCAACTTTTATTCGGTTTAAAACTTTCTTACATGCTATTCTTTTCAATATGAAATTCAATTTTATCCTGCTCAAGACTAAATAGTGATCACTTCCAATTTCAAATCCTCTATACACTATGGTGTCCTGCACCAGGGAGAAAACATCACTATCAACAATAACATAGTCAATGAGGCTTTTCTTATTCCTATCTTCTTCTCTTCATGTGAATTTGTGCACATTTTTATGTTGGAACATGGTATTAGTAATAACCAGTCCATGTCCTGAGCAGAAATCCAACAGATATTTGCCATTATTATTAGCTTTGCTCTTTTCTCCAAATTTTCCCAAAATATTTTTGTATGTCTCACAATCATTTCCTACTCTGCTATTTAGATACCCAACAAGCACCAACTCTTCCTTTTTCATTGTGTCAGTTGCTTTTTCTAAACCCTCAAAAAATTCCTCCACTTCTACCTTAGTAGAACCTTCTGTTGGACCATAGGCACAAATAAGTCTCATTGTCCAGTTCCCCATTCTCATATTTGCCCACATTACTCTACTTGAGACTGACTGCCATTCAAGAAGATTAGCCTCGTATTGTGTTGAATACTATGGCTACTCCTTCTTTTCCTTGATTGTTATTGCCTGAATATAACAATTTGTATTTATTGCTCAGAAAGATCTCACCAGTTTTGGTCTTTTTTGTTTCAGTCACTGCTATTATGTCGATCTGGTACTTATCTAATTCCTCAGCTAGCTCCATTTCTTTGCCATTCAGGCTTCTTACGTTGATAGTACCGATCTTTAACTCTGGTGATGTTGAGTTGTGGTTTGTTTTCAGATTTGTTCCAGTAGCTGACTTTTCGCTGTTTGCCCTGTTTCCCTGGCGAAAACAACGGGGGCCTTGTTATCCGGGCGACGCCACAGCCGGCATGAAATTTTGTCATGTTGTACAATCATTTTTTATTTTGGTTTAACCAATAAGAATACAATTTGGTCGGCTAAATTTCAAATTGCCAGCCCTTCCTCATTCGTTCAGTATCCAGGTAGATACCCAACAGGGTGCACCACTAGAAGGTGAGGAATTGGACATTAGGTTAGAAGCCCTGGGCGGTTCCCCGCTATCCTTTAAAGGCTATGTGGAGGTCTCCTCTCAGTTATACAGCTTTGAACCTTAAGCACCCCTTGACCCTTAAGCACCCCATATATTTTAAGTATATGTGTTAAATAAAATTTAAGAGTATATTTTATTATATCATATTCTAAAAAATAAAAGAAAATCAGCTAAAGCATTTATATTCCCGCATAAGGGGTCGGCATGGCATTGAGCCCCATCTAAGTTTTGGAGACTGAGTGGGCAGTTCAGTCTCCACTAGTAGTCAATTAGAGATAGCTGGCGCAAGGCTATCACTTTTCAAACAGCCCACATTGAAGCGACGGCTCAACGAGTGCTCCATCTCGTGGTCCCTAACTCTAACACAATATATTTAATGTGTGAAATAGTATGGGTTCTACGGTCGATTTTCTTGAGTTTATGGGACGAAAAAACCGAGTTGCCTGTAGAAAAACTTCCACTGAGCTACACAGACTGCTTTCTTATTCTTATTATTCGCAACTTTTTTGCTCCTAACACTTATCCTTAAATCACTTTTAAGGGAAAAAGAATAACAGCATAGTTGTCCAAGTTGTTAGCGTATCTGCTCTCCTGCGAAAAAGCTGCAGGCTCGAATCCCGCCGTGAGAATGGATGTTTGAGATTGCCTGTGAAAATACTATCGTCGTGGTGGGCAGTAGATGGCGGTGGTGTAGTTGGTGTGTTTCAGTGACGGAGAGCTGTAGAGCCGGTATCCTGTTTCGATCCCCTCGAGGTGTTACGTAATAATAATTTCTTTTCTGTCATTATAAGGAAACATAAGAAAGAGAAATACAACATTAAGGTCTACACACATATAACTACATTACTGGATTTCTTGATTCTGATGGGATCAGAATCAAGAAATCCAGAAATGATTATGAAAGAAATATACTTCTTTCTCAACTTTCAAAGTTTTATTATCCACTCTTAATGGTCAAATTTTGCATATTCCATCAATAGGTAAGAAATAAGGTAATTACCGCGGTCCTCTGCAACTCTGTTTTAGGTTGCGTTGTGTCATTAACTGATTAATTCGCGGTATAGCCGAGTGCTGTACAGTATAAAAAATGACGAGTATAGGCAGTACCGTCGAAATGGTGTAGCATAGAGGCAGCCTACCTCACGGCGCCACTTAATAAGGGCTCGTTCAGCAGTATTATGGCAACAAGATATTTTGCATCTGATGTAGATGCAACCGATTTATTTGAATAATTAAAAATAAGGGAGACTGGAATATATAAAAATATGTTCCAGTCTCCCTTAGACAGCATTCCTCAGCACTCTGCTAGAGCAAACTCCATCAATTGGCCCATTACCTGTTTGGGGAGGTGTTTAGGGTTAGGGGAAGCACCAAGAAATGGTTCTGCAAAAGGATAGAAATGGCAACATTTCCGTCCTTTTGCTCTGGCTCCAGATTATGGCTTTAGGTAACTGGAACATCTTTTCTCTGACAAGGAAGGAGTTGGAACTGGTCGAGGAAGCCAAGCGCTACCAATTACGTAGGCTGTTCAATAAGTAATAAGACTATATTTATACAGAAAACAGATTACCTTTAATCGTCATCATTTACGTGGTCTTTTTCGAAGTAACTACTGTGAGACGCGATGCATTTGTCCCAACGTTACGTCCACCGTTGGGACAAATTTGTCCCAACTTCTTAAACACATATGAGAGTCCGGTTTTTGAGAGTTCTTTAGAAACCGCCTCTGCAGCTTTTACACATGCTTTGTTGCTTTCGAAATGGCGGCCTCTTAGTGGTTTCTTGAGCTGAGGAAACAGCCAGAAATCGCACGGTGTGAGATCAGGACTGTATGGAGGGTGTGGTAGGATATCTGTGTTGTTCTTCTTCTGCAAAACGTCCACTTCACAACCAGCAATATGTGGCCTTGCATTATCGTGATGCAATAAGAAGTCATTCTTCAGCAATGGACGCCTCCTTTGACGTGCTTGATGATAACCGCTGCTGTGTTGATCATTGTCTCTGTGATGGAAGTTGAAGGTTTTCCCTCACATTCAAGAGCTTCCATATTTTGGACCTTCCTTCCTTAAAAAGTTTTATGCCAGCGTAAAACACTTGCCCTCGACATAGCTTCATCGTGGAAAGCTTCGCGTATCATGTTAAAAGTGTCCGATGCCGATTTTTGCAAACGCACACAAAATTTAATCGCATAACGCTGTTCCAAGGACGCTTTCCATTTCGAAGACTGGTCGCACCTCGTAGGCACGCCGATGAGCACTTGCGTTTAGTCATGGGACACTCTAGCACATCAGCCCGTATACGCCATCTATCAATCTCTTTTGTTAATAAATACAGCAACATTTCTTTATTTCACAGAAATTAATATTGTGATGAGTGGTTTCGCTACAGTAAAATTAGTCTTATTACTTATTGAACAGTCCACGTAGATTTAGGCAGGCTTTCTTCGACCAAGAGAAGAGGCTCTGGAACTGTCTACCCCTGGATGAGGAGTGGAAGCTCTACTACTCTGGTGTGAGCCCAACAATGTCTGCTCTGGCAGGTGTGGGGATACTCACAAGCCCCCTGCCGTCAGACTGTACTGCTGAGTGGATCCCATTGGGGAATGAGTATGTGTGCTAAGGTTCCACATGAAAAATCACAACTTGGCTGTGGTACAAGCCAATGCATCTAATCTGGAGTCAGAATACTGTGCCTTCTTATGATGCTGCTTTTGATATGGTAGCAGACATAGAATCAGTCTTGCTAATGGGTGACTTCAATGCACATGTTGGCACAGATGACCAGACATGGAGGGGAGTGGTTGGGAGGAACAGAGACCATGACTTTAATGAGAATGGGTTGAAATTATTGGACTTCTGCTGTAAAAAAAGGTTATCCATAATGAATACCTTCTTCCAGCACCAAGAAGTCCATAAGTATACCTGGTACAGGGATACACTTGGACAAAGGTCTCTGAATGATAGTCTCAGTAGACCTATTTTCTTCAGTGGTGGACTTTCATGTAAGGAGAGGGGGGCAGAACTCTCAACTGTCCACCAATCTGTTGTCTGCACTCTACAGCTACAGAAACCAAATGCTACCATCAATGCTGGTAGACCTAAGCAGCTATACCGTGTGAAATGGGAAGCATTGGAAAATGAGGCTGTAAGGAAGAAATTTACAGATAAAATCTCCTCCAGGTTCAACGAGATTCCCAGACATACTGCAGATGTTGAGGAGTGGGAGCTACTCAGAACAGCTGTCACACCCTCTGCACTCTCATGCTGTGGGAAAAAGCGGCTCAGCATTGCGACGGGCAGCGAGAAAAGGACACCTTTGTGGAACCAAGAGGTCCAAAAAGCTGTCTGGGCAAAAAAAAAATGAGGCATTTGAATGCAGAGTTTCAATGACAAGCCAGAAGAGACAAGGAAAAATAATTTAACCAGGAATGCCTACAAATAGAAGACCTAAAGAAGAAAGGAAAAATAAGAGATCTTTTCAAAAAATCAGAGAACTAACAAGGAAGTTTAGTGCCAAGGAGACAATATTGAAAAGTTAACACAAAGGATATCTTACAGAAGCTGCAGACATCAAAGAAAGATGGAAAGAGTATACGATCCCTTTATAGAAAGGACTCCGAAATTACTGAGAAATTTGAAGAGCAGGATTATACACAGGAGCTAGTACCACTGGAGAGTGAAGTGAGGTGGGCATTGCAACAGCTATCCAGTAAGAAAGCACCAGGAGCTGCTCAAAGCCCTGGGAGAAGAGGCAGTTAAAATTTTAACAGCTGTATGTCAGCGAATTTGGATCACAACTACATGGCCTAGGCAATGGAAAAAATCAGTTCATATAACTGTATTGAAGAAAGGTGATGCAAGAGAGTGCGAAAATTACAGAACTATAGTACTGATTTCTCATACAAGTAAAGTCTTACTTAAGGTCATTCAGAAAAGACTGGAACTATTCATGAAGAGAGAAATGCCAGATGACACCAGGCGGGATTTCGAAAAGGCAGTGGAACAAGAGATCAAATCGCCAATGTGAGATGGATAATAGAAAGAGCACAGGAATATCACAGGAATGTCTACCTTTGTTTCCTTGACTATAGCAAGGCTTTTGACCCTGTAGATCATGTGAAACTGTGGAATGTGTTAAGAACAATGGGAGTCCCAGAGCATTTCATTATCCTTCTGAGGAATCTTTATTATGAACAAGAAGCTACTGTCTGAACAGATCTTGGAGAAACTGAGTATTTCACAATAGGTAAAGGGGTTCGCAGCTGGCCTGGTTGGCCGAGTGGTTAGCGTATCCACTCTCTAGCCAATAGGCTGCGGGTTCGAATCCCGCATAGGCATGGATGTTTGTGATTGTCTTCCACCTTCATACATTCCTTCACCCAAGTAGAGATACACTCTTCCAATATGGACTGGGTCACCATGGGAGTAGTAGACCCAAAAACCTCCAGCAATGGGAGAGGCTTTCACCCTACAGTGGGTAGAAAAATAGGCTGTTTATCATCATCATCATCATCAAAGGGGTTCGCAAGATCTTTAAAAATAAAGATATTAGCCTCACAACAAAAATCAGAATCATGAAAGCAATGGTATTCCCTGTGGTGCTGTATGGATGTGAAAGTTGGACCCTGAGAAAAAGTGAAAGATAGATGCATTTGAATTATGGGTTACTAAGAATAACATGGACTGCAAAGCAAACTAATAAATCAGTGACAGACAAAATAAAGCCAGATTGCTCCCTTGAAGCTATGATAATCAAGCAAAAATTCTCATACTTCGGACATATAATGCATGCAAATGAGTCTGGAGAAGATGATGATGCTTACTAAAGTTGATGAAAGCAGGAAAATAGGAAGACCAAGAATTAGATGGGTAGATGGAGTTAAAAAAGCAACTGGAGTGCACTTGGAGGTTCTGAAAGACATGGTCAGGGACAGATCGGAATGGAGAGTGTATGTTTGTGGAGTCGCCAGGAGTTGGAAACGAATCGATGGATTATAACACACATACACCTAAGATATTCTGTATTAACAACTAAGAAGGATATCCTCCACAGATGGAGGGAATACCTTGAGAGCCATCTTAATCCAGGTGGGCCAGCAGCTGTGGACATCCAAGAAGTGCAGATCGGTTACATGACTAGTCTCACAGCAGAAGGGGTCCATTTAGCAATAAAATCGCTAAAATCTGGCAGGGCTGCTGGTGAAGATGAAATTTGGCCCGAAATGCTAAAAGTCTTAAATCGAGACGGTGTTCTCTGGCTGACTCGAGTGTGTCAGGCTGCTTACATATCTGGGCAAGCACCAAAGCAGTGCAGAGAGGCATAATAATACCAGTCTTCAAGAAGGAAGACCAGAGAGATTGCAGAAACTATCATGGCATCTTTCTGCTCAGCCTGCCTAGGAATGTATATGCTAGTTGCTTGGAAAGATGCAGGAGAATAGTTGAGTCAAAATTCTAAGAATAACAATGTGGCTTTCATCCTGGTAGAAGCATACCTGACCAAATCTTCACTTTAAGGCAAATCTTTGAGAAATGTTGGGAATATGCCAAGAAAGTCTACACGTTTTGTGGACTTGGAGAAGGCATATGATCGGGTTCCTCGGGTTAAGCTTTATAACTAATAATGGCCAACTATTAGTGAGGGAGGAAATTGTGCAGAGCAAGTGCAATTAAGGCTTCTGATCGGAGTTTTGTGTCAGGGTAAACAGCACAAAGTCTGAACCTTTCACAATCTCCATTGGTCACTGCCAAGGGTGTGTTGTCACCCCTCCTTTTCATATTTATGGACTGGATCGATAGGCACAGCTGAGGCAGTGAGTGTCTCAGAATTGGAAGATGTAGCATTGGATATCTGCTTTTTGCAGACGACCTAATCCTGCTTAGCTCTGCCACGGATGACCTCCAGAGGACCCTGGATAGGTTTGTAGCTGTTTGTGCAGAAGCCGGGATGAAGATCAGTGTGGGCCAAATGGAAACATTTGTGGTCTCAAGGCAACCATCCCAGTGCACTCTACATGTGAGGCAGGTGGAGAAGTTTAAATACCTTGGGTCCATATTCACAAGTGATGGAAAGTGGGACATAGAGCTAGATACTCGATTGGGCTCAGAAAGTGCAATATTGCGGGAGCTTGGCCATTCGGTAGTTAGTATTGAAGTGGGAGTTAAGCCAGAAGGCAAAGCTAGCTGTCTTCAATACAGTCTATGTCCCCATCCTCACCTATGTTCATGAAAGCTGGGTAATGACCGAAAGGATGTGAACATGAATCCAAGTGGCTGAAATGAGGTTCCTTCGAGGGGTTGCAGGGTTGACAAGACTCAATGGTCAGAATCTCTGCATTCGGGAAACCCTCAATACTCAACCACTGCTTCTCCGTGTTGAGATCACAGTTACGATGGTACAGGCACCTGGGCAGAATGCCACAAGAGGCTCCCCCAGCAGGCCCTCTTTGCCAAGACAGAGTGGATGGCCAAGAACTCACTGGATAGATTATATCCAAAACCTTGGGTGGACACGTCTGGGAGTCGCTCCAGAACACCTGAGCTTGGTTGCAGGGGATCATGACCATTGGAAGTCCCTCTTACAGCTGCTGCCTCCACAACCTAATTAGGAAAGGTGGGCATTGAAGATGGATGGATGGATATATATATATATATATATATAACCAAAATCTTGTAGAAATTTATCCCAACATGGTTCTGATTTACAATAAACGTATCTTTTTTCAAAATTCCAAAAAGCATTAAACCTTATATATGACAATCCCCTACCTTTCGAATGTCACAGCGCAACCAAGCGCCGAAACGGATAATCCATAATTTTTGAATTAATCCAATTTTTAACAGGGACTCTTTCCTTTCCAACTGTCCATTTTTTAACATGGAAGTCTATGAGCGACCGCTGTGCACGTCGTGATGCTTTAGCAGGCGCCTCGTCCTCGTTCGTGAACGGAAGTGACGTCACCGGAAGGGGGGATGAAGCGGATGTTACATCAGGCGACGTCACAATGACGCGCCGATGGGTAGAGGAGGAAAGCTTCTCGCTAGTGGAATAATTGCGCCCGCCGATTTTGAAACGAACATTTCTTTACCAGAGGAACTGAAGTTACTTAGGATATAAAGAAAACAGCTATAACACAAATAACAAGCACTTTTGCTGGATGTCATCACAGATGAAGCCTGTTAGAGAAGCTGACGTATCTTTCGTAATATTACGGGCGCTGGAAGGGCATATGCGGCGGAACTAAATATATCCCATGCACGATGCAATGTTGTCGGTTGAATAGTAGTCGATAACACTTAACAAGCACAAGCAGCACTGAGGAGAATATAAATAAAGCATACAAGAAATGAAGTAAAAATGAGTTGGGTATTCGTTTCGTGTTTGTTATCACCACACAAACGCTATCATGACTCCATATTTTTGGGTACTGTTAGGGTTCCGTCACTGGCGGGAAAATGCAGCCGAACATGGTATCCGCCATACATACGCGGACAACGTCGGTGCGATTGCTGGATATCTCGGTTTGTATGGTATCGTCGGGTTCCATACAATGCACAATTCCTAAATACATACATACAGATCCAAACATAACCAATACAAGCAGCATATACTAAGCAAGAGAGGACAAAGTTAGATTTTTTTACAAAACGAATGCGCACATATCACGAACAGAAACTAACTCCCTGCAGCAGGAAACCACCACGTGGATGAAGATGGCCAGTAAATACAATACCTGTGGTAAGATGGCGCTTTTGGTCATCGTTATCGCGGGCGATTTATATAGCAGCATTTACAGAGCGATGAACATGATATATTGTTAAGATCACATTTTAATCTACGAAGTGCTTATTTAATAGTTACATTTGAAATTGGGAATTCGTGCATTAAATATGTCTGTGATCGTTCTTCTATATATACAGGGTGTTCGGGATAAATTTGACATATTTATAATTAATTATATTTTTCCGTAAGTTACATGTATTAACACACACTTCTCTTCATTTAAAAGTTTGGACCCTTCTTCATTCATATACAAGATGTCAGAAAGGATGGATAGCTGGAACCCACCTGAATCATGGAAGAGAATAACTTGTATCATGATGATTCGTGCCCGCCATCAAAATAAGGATATTACGACTGCTGCCCAATGCTCCCTGAATACAGTAAAAACAATCAGGCATGAACTAGAGACTTGCAATGGTGACTACGAGGATGTAGCAAGAAGAAAGATCCCTAGCAGACGATCTGATTGCGTTCGTACAGCAGAATTCCTCGCAAATCTGCAGGAACAGGTGTTGAAGAACCCTGGCATTGGAATTCGGGCTTTGTTCGTGGAGTTGCTAACTGTAGTCAAGCCCTGGATAACAAGGGTAGCCAATGGTAGGCCGTATGTATGGCAGCAGGATTCGGCCCCTTGCCACACCTCTGGGAAAAGTCAAAAATGGTTGTCTGAAAATTTCTACGACTTCACCAGTCCAAATGTTTGGCCTCCAAACTCCCCAGACCTTAACCCCATGGATTATTTTGTATGGGGCGCAGTTGAAAAAGACACCAATCGCACTTCCAGTAATACAAAAGCCCAGTTAATGGATAAAATTAAAACAGTTTTTGCGGCCCTTCCCAGGGAGACTGTAGCATGAGCTTGTTCGAGGTTCCGAAGCAGAATTGAAGCTGTGATCGATGCTAATGGTGGTTATTTTGAGTAAATCTTGTTGATAGTATTGTAATTAACTCTGCCTGTAATGTTTTTTTGTCAATTCATTAAATTTAATAGATACAAAGAAGATTTTCTTTTTCCTTACGAAACTGTCAAATTTATCCCGAACACCCTGTATATACACACACTTTATAATATAAAATGATAATTAAAATAAAGTGATATTACATCCCATTTTGTTCCGCTATAAAACTTAGATGTTAAACTTAAATATTAAAATTTAAAAAAATAATCACTAATAACTAAAAATAATAACTATCCAGGTTTGCTGGACGTGTATATACGTCCTATGCTTTTTTTTTATTGTTCTCTGTGAAGAGTAAGGTTTTTCTCTGTGCCCCCCCCCCCCCATAGAGAGTGAGGCCCCAGCTTGCGCATCATGCACCAAATGGTAAATGTGGCCCTGAATATATATACACACACATTCCTTCAGAAGTCGCATTAAACAGCCTCAATCAGTTTCGAATTACTTCATCTATATTGATTGTAGATGCAATTTCATGCTCTGTAGATATTATTATTAGACAAGTGAGTCGTTCCTGAGTCATCATAGAGCGAGTGTAATTTGTTTAAAGTTTTAATTTTGAGTAACTCGGGGGGGGGATTCAAATACTCTGTTTATGTGATAGAAACTGCCTAATTAATACAAATAGCAGCAGCACACAAAAAACCTGTTGTCTCTGGATTAAACTGCTAATGCTGGATTAAAAATTCGCTCAGTGTTTGGTCAACCCAAGTCAAACATTTACGAAGAGAAACTTTCCAGAGGAGATTGGAATTTAGTAATACTGATAAGAACAATAGTCTAAAAGTCCAGGTAGTCCAGAAGTGAAAACCATATATGACAAAATGAAACTAGTTTATTTAAGTAAAAACACAAAAATAAATACAACCAATATATCTTAAATAAACTAGTTTCACATTCCTATTATTAGTCCTATTAAAAGGACTAATAATAGATTTCTACAGATGCGTCTCATCTTGTTTTGGTATTAAAGTTATTCTGAAGCATTATGAAATTTACTATTTTATTATTATGTCGCTAATATTTCTTCAAATGAGTCACTTTTTACAACCAAACTGGCTATGTTAAAATCCCTTTGACCTAATTAAAACGTAGAATGCTGTTGAAACTTCATCAGTATTTTATCTGTTCAACTGCAATCTCCCCCCACCCCCCGCCGTTAACGGATTATTGTCCTTATGTGCACTGGGTTACCTGGAATTTCTTTACTGCCCTACGATATGTGACATTTTTTGCTGCACAATTTGTTGTCTCTTCCCAAAATAAAAACGAATTTCACATGTGCAAAAATAAATAATCAAAATGTTTGTTTACATTGGAAAGATTATGTCAAATGTAATTTTTAAATAATATTTATTGCAATAAATATTACATTTTGCTTTCTTTCCTTACAAAATAAGATTATATGGGTCTCACATTTCAATTTTAGGAACGATTTTTTTTATGAACAATAAATGGTGTTAAACTGCATTACTCGAGGTTTCCGATTGCGAGCCTTTTTAATATCAAAAATTTATCCAATGGTATTTTATTCACAGACTCTTCGCTTTTGTCTTTTGCTTAAAACTGCAAGATTTTTTTTCTACTTCTTTCGACTACTTCAAATATCTTATTAGCAGGGATGCAATGTACCTTTATTTATTTTTGGAAACGAAAATCACAAGTGCGGCAAGCTTTTTTCACCCTGGCCGCGTATGGTGACATACCGTAAAAAGCAAACATGCTCAGCCGCATATACACGCAAGCGACCGATCGTAACCACGACCGCTATGCTAGCCGTCGACGGCGACGGAGAGAGAGAGATATACGAGCGTCACCACGACGTCAATCTGATGTAACTTCCGCTTCATCCCCCTTCCGGTAACGTCATTTCCGGTAGCGAACGAAGACGAGGTACCCGCTCACGCATTAATGCGTCCGCTGCGGTCTCCCATAGGCAACCATGTTAAAGAACCAGCCGTTTGAAAGGAAAGAGTCCGATATTCGAAATGGATTAATTTCAAAACCTGAAAAGAGCCCTAATTTTAGTAAGTTGCGCTATTCTCACTGAAAGGTAACAAATTGCATGACATGCTAATATCGGAATTTAGCTTCGATACGATTTTCTCACGTTTCCTCGTATTCTGTTATTCTCGGTGGTCAAATTCCATTATAACAAAATCACTGCTAATCGACAAAACAAGTATTTAATGACTGGAGAAACGATTTGCGTGTGGTACAAAAGGACAGAGAACGAAAATTGTGAGTCTGCTGGCTTATTATGATAGGAGAGAGAACACAGGTCGTGATTGCCAAATGAGTGTACAAAAGGAATGTGTGCAGTTTATTGATGTACAGAGTGAATTTGATGGACAAAAGGACTTATATATGCTTGACAGACTACATTTAAATGGTTTTGGAGTTAGATGTTTGGTGAAAGTGTTGTTTATTGAGATTTTGGTAATGCAAAACCATGGAAACTATATATTATTATTATTACCATCCAAGACCTCATGGAGTCAAAGACTCATCTGGGAGGTTCTTTTATCACACACACACAGCCCATCATATCGCGTTTTAAACACATTCAAATTTATTGGACACCACATTCTCAGGAAAGGCATTCCAATCATTCACAACTCTGCAAGAAAAAAACCTGCCTCTCACACCATCTTTATACAGTTTCCAGGATGACCTCTGGTTAACCCCCGATCTCCCACTATTTTCTGTAAAACCTCTCCAGCATTGATCCTATAACAACCCCTTAATAACTTGTAGGTCTCAATCATATCTCCCCTCTTCCTCCTGTCCACGAGACTCTGCAAGTTGCATCTTCTCAATCTTTCCTCATACTCGACATTCCAGAGGTCAGAAACTACCTCAGTCAGTCTCCTTTGGACCCTTTCCAACATCTCTTCATCCTTCTGAAAACCCGGTGACAAAATCTGGGCACAATAGTCCATGTGTGGCCTAATCAAAGAATTATACAGCGGAACAAGAATCTCACTACTTCTACACATCAGTGTCCTCCGCATCATTCCCAGAAGCCTTTGTGTTGTCTTCACAATTTTGGTGATGTGTCCCCTAAATTTTAGATCCTTATCTACTATCATCCACAGATCTCTTATTTCCTCTACTTCCAACAATATAATCTCACCAAGCATAAATTCTGCATCGCATCTTTGTTTTTCAAATTTTAAAACCTAACATTTTGCAAAATTGAATTCACATCCCTATTTCCATGCCCAATCACTCAATCTATTCAAGTCTTCCTGTAAGGCCACAACATCTTCACTACACTTAATGGTTCATCCCAACTTTGCATCATCTGCAAACAACTGAATACATCCATCCAAATCTTCTCCTATATCATTAATATACAAGTTAAACAGTAATGGACCTAATACACACCCCTGAGGCACTCCACTAGTGACATTCCTTTTCCTGGATATCGCTCCCCCATACACAACTTGTTGATACCTATCGGATAGCTAGTTTCCAATCCAATGCATCAATCTAATATCCAACCCCATCTGCTCTAGTTTGACTGTCAACCCATCATGAGGTACTCTATCAAAAGCCTTTGCAAAATCCATGTATATTACTGTGTATCCTTTTTCTCTGTCCAAGGAAGCAGTCACTTTATTGTAATAAGTAAGTAGATTACTAAAACATGACCTCCCTTTAGCTTATCCATGCTCTCCATCAAGAATAATACCATTGTTATCAACCCAACTCTGGATCCTAGTTCTCACAAGCTTCTCCAACAACTTAACCACAACACATGACACACAGATAGGCCTATAGTTTGATGCTTGAGTTCGATCACCTCCTTTATGAAGTGGCACAATCTTGCCCTTCTTCCACTCCTTAGGAACTTACCGAGTGCAAGACTCATATTAAAAAAATATGTCAAGGCAGGTGTCAACTCCCTGGCACATTCTTTCAGAATACGTGGTGATATATTATCAAGTCCCACAACCTTATTAACATCTAGTTTACTCAACTCCCCATCATCAACTGCTCTCAATCCCTCCATGAAGTCACATTCACAAGATTGAAAGATCTTTACGAACTGCTCATTAAGTATCTCCATATCTCCACCATACATTCTACATCAGCGGTCTTTATACCATTTTCTCCAATGAATGTCATCCTTCCATAATTATTCTTTCTTTTGCTAGCTACATATCGAAAGAACTCCTTAGGATTCTTTTTCGCTTCATCAGTCAACTGCTGTTCATACCTCTCTTTAGCTACCCTCACCAACCAAGTCACCCTCCTTGCTTGGTCTTTGTAGACCTCGTGGAATTGGTTATTTCCACTTATCTTATGCTGCCTCCACAATGCCCTTTTTCTCTGTATCACTTGCTTAATCTCTTTATTCATCCACCTCACACCCACCTTAATACATTTAGACATTGCATCTACTAAACAATTTTTGAAAATCCCCCAGGCTGCATTGATCTCTTTTCCAGCTAACTCCTCATTCCATGCTACACCTGCAAGCTGTCTCCTGAGTTCCTCATAATCATCCCCCCCCCCCTCTTGTATTTCCACATATAACCTTTTCTCACAGAGGTCCTTGCACTGCTGGCAACCACCCAGGTAATCACCTCATGGTCACTCTCCTCTCACCAATTGGTGGATGATTTGACACCTCATTTATAATTACATCCTCTGATGAGATGACCAAATCCAAGACCCTCAATCCTCGTGTGCCCTCTGTTACATACTGTCTGAGGTAGTTATCCCTTAAAAACTGAAGAAACTCATTTTCTTTACTTCCAGTTGCTATCTCATCATTCCAGTCTATATTGTCATAATTAAAATCACCCATAATGATCACCCTTTTCTTATTTACTTGGCTAATTTGATTGTACATTTCATTATCACCCCATCCACATCCATAACAACATCCTACCAAGTATTTGATTCCATTCACCTCTATCTCACACCATACTGCCTCAAAACCACTGGCACTATTTCTCTCTTGCATCTCTACCTTATATATGGACATAACTCTTTCTCTATCATCAATAGCACTCCCCCTCCCTTTTTACCCCTTCTGTCCTCAAGAAACACATCATACCCTTCCATCTCTATTCCTGTCAGTATGTCATCTTCTTCCAACCATGTCTCACTTATTCCGACAATCTTTGGGTGAGCAGATGCAATTAGTGCAACCATTTCATCTGCCTTGTTTCTTATACTTCTAGCATTTGTATACAAACACAACAGTTCATTTCTGGATCTACAGCTAGTTTCACTGATACCACTCACTCGATGTGATCTCTCCATGCTCGACTGGGACCATTTCCCTTTCTGCTTCTTCATTTTAAAACCCTTTTCAATTCCAATTGTTTCCTCTTGATCCCTGGTCATCCCATTCCTTTCCTGCCTACACATGCTCACCTCCTCTTAGAGCATTCACCTTTCTCATGCTGTGTACCCCTGTCCACCCTGATCCTCCCCGTTTCCCTGCTCCTCTTGCACACCCATTCTCTCATTTTCTGTACTCATGCCACTCACTTCCCACTCGATATCAGGAAGGATAAAATCAAGCATGTGTCTTCCCCCCCCCCCCCGTGATAAATTAGCATGTGTACAGTAATGATTATGAAATGCCAAATGGGATTTCCCAGGTCTCCAATTTGAATGTGTTATTAATGACATTATACAAGGGTAACTATGGGTACAAAGGGATGTTGAAATGCATGTACATGAATGCAAGAAATATCAGGAATAAGGGTGAGTAGTTATTGGCATTGGTAAGCTCCACTTCAAAAATTATAGGCATCGGTGAGACCAGGTTGACTAAAAATGATACAGTTACAGGGATAAAATGTAAATGGCAGTGTATTTTCGGGAAGGATAGAAGGAACAGGACAGGGGTGGGTGGGTTACTGATGATAGCTGCAGAATTACAACCAACGAAATTAGAAGTTAAAGAGGATATTAGGTCTGAGAGAGATGATTCATTTGAGACTATCTGGTGTGAGATAGACATAAATAGGACAACATATGTTGTTGGGTGCTGCTATAGACCAGAGTGTCCACAGGAAGATACCATGTATCGGCAGATTAGCACAATGAGTGTAGGCCAAACAATTATTATGGAAGCTGTTAACTAGGTGACATTGACTGTAGGGAGCAAGGGGGGGGGCATGGCAAGATGGAAGTGGGATTTATAGTTGCTAAGGGATAATTACATGAAATAAACATCCATGCCCATAGCAGGATTCAAACCCACAGCCTTTTGGCTGGAGAGCGGATACGCTAACCACTCGGCCAACCAGGCCAATATAAAGAAAAAAAGTGATCAGCATACTCATGAGCAGTACAAAGTGCAAGCAAGAAGGGTGAGTAATATGAGAGAAATAGCCAAACAGGCCAAAACAAACTCAAAGGAGTTTTTTTGTTATGTAGTAAGTAAGAGTAAAAATTACTATTGTAGAATGACTTTAAGGCAGTGCTCATGGTAGGAAGGAGATTGAACCATAAGAAATAGTTGAGCTGCTGAGGGATCATTTTGCAAAAGTGTATCATCCGGGTGGTTTTATTTTGCAGTTGCTGTTGTTATAGAGATGCATATCAACATTGAGATAGATGAACAGGAGGTATTTAGCATATAAAAAAATATGAATGTGAACACAGCAGTGGGACTGGATAGCATATCAGCCTGTGAATGTGCAAGAGAATTGGCATTGCTCCTGACGAAGTTGTTCAGTCCAAGTCTCGGCTCTGGCAGGGTTCCAAGGGAATGGAAAGAGGGTAAAATAGTACCATTGCATAAAGATGGCTCCAAGACAGAGGATGTAAACTACAGAACAATTAGTATATCGGTAATGGTTGTTAAAGTATTGGAAATGCTGGTGAAAGGTAAAATTCAACAGTGGGTGGAAAAGGATGCAATACTCTATAGTGCGCAGCATGGCTTTGTAAAGGGTAGGTCCTGTCTTAGTAACTTATTCACATTTTATAATAAAGTAACAGCAGAATTGGATAAAGGTAATGACTATACCATGATACTGCTCACTTTGTCACAGCATTTGACAGAATACCACATTGAAAACTATTACAAAAACTAGAGCAAATGGGAATGGATATGAAGCTAGCAGCATGGATAAGGGGGGGGGGGGGCTGGCTGACAGACAGACACCAGAGAGTAGTATACAGTGGAGTGGAATCTAGGAGATTGATGATGATTAGTGGAGTACCTCAGGGTTCAGTCCTAGGGCCACTATTTTATTTGTATATCAATGACAAAGGATTAGGGAAAGATTTATGAGGAGATATTCAGTTGTTTGCCAATGATGCAAAACTGGGGAAGGTGATATTTGATAAAGGTAATGTAGATATCCTGCAGGATGATTTAAATAAATTGGCACTGTGGGCAAAGAATAATGATTGTCAATTTAATTTGCAAAATGTATGCACTTCAGGTTGAAAAGGTTGCATATGGTGTATCATATTGCAGGAATTGATAAGGCTAGGGTCTTGGGGATAATGGTGGACAAAGAATTGAAGTTAAGGGGACATATTGCAAAAGTTGGTAAAATAGCTCAAAGGATTATTGGATGTTGAAAAACGTGCTAACAAGTAAAGATAAGGAAGTTATTATTCCGTCTTTATAAGACTATCACAAGGTGGTGTAGAGGATTCAGAGACGAGTGACCAAGATGGTGACAGGTGTGTGGAAAACTCCCTGAGATACGTTGAAAATTTAAGATATTAAAGGAGTTTTATAAAATTGATGCAAGTGAAATTTTTTAATATATGACAAATAGAGCCATCCATGGAAGTTGTGTAAGAGTTTATGTGTGGAGAGTGGTGAGTGAGTAGAATTGATTGCCACAATTGGTTGCAAGTTCCCTGATGGTGAATGGATTCAAGGAGAGGCATGATAGGATTTGTGTGTATGATTGTTGATTTTGGTCTTCCCCGATAAGCCTTCCAGTTTTACGTCATCAGCAAAAACCTGAATATTTCCCCTCAGATCATCTCTCATATCATTAATGTACAAATTACATAGCAGTGGTCTGAGTACAGAACCTGTGGCATACTACTAGTCACCTCTTTTCATGGACTCAACTCCTCCATAAACTATTCTTTGTTGTCCATCCATTAGCCACCCTTTTATCTGGCTTAGCAACTTTATATCTAAGCCCATATGCTGCAGTTTATGTAAGAGTTCTGTGCAGTACCATCAAATGTTTTTCTAAAATCTTGCAGTATCATCATGTAATCATTCCTGTTATCCAACTCAGCTGTTACGTTATTATAAAATGTGAGTAAATTATGGATGCATGACCTACCCTTCACAAAACGATTCTTTCCTGTGTAGAGTATCGATTTCTATGCCCATTTGTGAATCTTGCTTTTAACCAACTTCTCTAATATCTTGAATACTGCTCCTGAGATGCTGATCAGTTGATAATTTGTTACTTCTGCCTCAGAGCTTTCTTTATGCAAAGGAATTATTTTGTCCTCTTTCCATTCCCTTTGGACTGTACTAAAGCTGAGACTTGGTCTGTTCAAAAAAGGCATTGCCAGTACTCCAGCACATTCTTATAATATGTTATCTGTCCCATCTCATCCCACAGTTGTATTCACATCAGCATTCTGTAATAACTACAACTCTGTTTCAATAGCAGTCCTTATCACATTTGTTACTGCAATATCTCTAACTAGATGATACACCTTTTTAAAGCGATCACTCAGTAATTCAACTATTTCATCTGCTTCAGTTGTCTGCCTGCCATCAGCATTTATCAAAATTATTCTACCATTGTAATTCTTCCTTTTACTTGTTACATACTGAAAGAACTCCTTCACATTAACTGTGGCTCACTCAGCTAATTTCATCTTGTACTCTTTTTGCCATCCTTATAAATACAGTTACCTTGCTTTATACTGCTTGTGAGACTGCTGATCACCTTTCTCTTTACATGTCCTCCATAAGCCTTTTTTTTTTAGCAACTCATGCAGTCTGATACTGCTTCTCTCAAACAATTCCTGACCATTTCCTATGAATTACTAATACCTTTCCCTGCAGTTTGTCATTCCGTGGCACTTCTCCTAATACTTTCCTGAGTTTGTCATTATTACCAATTCTGTAATTTCCTTCTTTAGCGAGAAATCTATACATTTAGCCACCTCCCAGGTAAAAACTACATTTCCTTTTGCTCACGTGACTTTTCTCCTTCCAGTTTATGCCCCTATAGTTGAAGTACCCTATAATAATTATACGCCTCTACTCATTGAGTTTATTTGCCTATTTGCCAATGCATATCATTTGCATCATCCTTCATCCTGACCTATAGCAGTAACCAATTGTATATATCGTCCTGTTAGCCTCTCCAGTGGCCTTATATGTACTGCTTTCCATTTCACTGATCCCTGTTCAGCTGTTACTCTTTTTGGCTGTAATTCTTCTACTATTATCAGTAATACCCTTCTCTTCCCCCCCCCCCAAACCAAATCTTGTTTGCTGTATTCACCCTGGAAATACCATAGGCCTTTAAATTCTATGCCAAATATTATTATTTATATGGGTAATCCATGGGAAAAAATCTCATTGTGCGTGACCCACGCTATCCATTAACACAAGATCTATCATACATCTCCTTAAACTTATTTACAGTTGTTGCATTCACAACAACCTCTGGTAATCATTCCACTCATTCTCCAAGTAAAGAATCTAGTCTGTACCATTACTAATTACACTCTTAGACAACTTCCAAGTGTGGCCCATTGTTTTCTCTCTACTTCCCATGTATTGAAAAATTTCTTTTGTGTCAGTCTTATAGGATTCCTTCAGTAACTTTAGTTTCTATCATACCACCTCTCTTCCACCTGCTAGCTGAAGTCTGAAACTCACACCTTTAATCTATCCTCATAGGGAACATTCCACAGACCTGTCACCAGCTTGGTCACTTGTCTCTGAATCCTTGCCACTACCTTATGATCCCCAAGAAATACGGGTGACTAAATCTGTGCATAGTAGTTAACATGTAAGCAAATCACAGCCTTATTAAGAGGGATAATAACCTAACTATCTCTACTTGTCAAGGTATTTAACATTCAAGTAATCCTCTGAGCTATTTTGCCATCTCTTGAAATATGTCCTATGAATTTCCAATAACTATTCACCATAATCCCTCCCCAGATCCCTAGCCTTATCAATTTCCTGTAAACTAATACCATCAATATGATTTTCCACATGTAATCTTTTCATCCAAGAGGACATTACCTTACATTTTACAACATTAAATTGATAGCCAATGTCCTTTGTCCACACTGATAATTTATTTAATCATCCTGTAAGATATCTACATCACTTATCTTCACCACAAATCTACTGCTTTATCACTAATGTACAAATTAAAGAGCAGTGGTCTAGTCATCCTTATTTGCTTTGATTCCACTCCACCATACACCACTCTCCGATGTCTATCTATTGGCTCCCCCTCCCATCTATGCTAGAAGCTTCACATCCATTCCCATTTGTTCCAATTTACGTAATAGTTTTCCATACGGTACACTGTCAAATGCTTTTGAAAAGTCCAGTAGTATCATGACGGTGGGTTTAGCCATTTCCTTTATCTGATTCCATTGTCGCCTTATAAAATATGAATAAACCACGGAGGCAGGACCCACCTTTTACAAAGCCATTCTTCCCCTAATAAAGTATCTTATTCCCATCTACCCATTTCTGAACTTCACTTTTTACCAAATTTCATAATGCTTTAACCACCACTCCAGAGATACTAATTGGTCTGGTGGTTCCAAGACACCTTTATGTAGTAGAACTAACTTATCCTCCTTCCACTCCCTTGGAACCATGCAAGAGCTGAGACTTCAATTAAACAACTTCATCTGAGGCACTGTCAGTTCTGTAGCACATGAGTTGACATACCATCCAGTCTTACTGTTCTACTCACATTGATATTTTTCAATATACTGAATTCCTCAAGCGAAAGTTACGGAAATAATTGCGAAAAACGGAAATGAAACTAAAGTTGGAGAAACTGAAGAAGTGAAAGAATACAAAGATGTGCAAGCAAAAATTAGTGATAAGGGGGTGAAAGAAAGTATGAATGAGGAAAACAAAGTAAAGTGCGGCCGAACGAGAGGTAGCGAGATAGAGAGTGAAATTGTCGGAATGCAAGATTTAATGAAACAGATATTGGAAAAGAAAAATGAAATGAAGAATATGTTGAGTGATGTTAGGCATCTAGTGGAAATTAATGAAAGTATGCAAGAAAACAGAATGAAAGAACAAAGAGTAAAAGAAGTGATGAGAGATTCCAGGATAACAGTATATGTAGACTCCATAATTAGGGGACTAGTTACTGACAGAGTCCATAAGGTCTGCTATTCGGGTGGGAGAATAAGTACGATAATTAAGGTGTTGGACATCAGGAAGAAACGAGTGAGAGAATTAGTTGTGATTGTAGGGACGAATGATCTAACTGGACATAAGGAGGAAGTGAGGACAAATATCAGGAGACTATTGAGAAGGGTGAAAGATAACAGTGTAGTAGGAAAGGTTGTCAGTGTGTTACCCAGGTATGATGATGATGAGTTGTGATGGAGATCATGAAGGTATGTTGGCAGAGCTATGTGAGGAGAAGGAAGTGGAGTTTGTGGATGTATGGCATGTGTTTGAGGGAAGAATGAAATTATACAGGCATGATGGGTTGCATTTAAATGGCTTTGGAGTGAGTGTGCTGGAGAAAGTGCTGCTGGATGAAAGTATAGTGTATGGAAGTACAGTGTGTGATGCATGCCAGAGATCAGAAGGAAGAGATGAAGAGAAAAATCAGGAGAGCGGTACTGAAGAGACAGCAGTGATTGGCAGTGAAAACAGTAGTGGTGTGTGAGAGAGGAAGAGAGAATGGGAATACAAGAGGAACAGGGAAATGGGGGGAGCTCGGGTGGACAGGGACATGGCGTAGAGAGAGTGAATGTTGAAAGTGGCAGTGAATGTGTATATGAAGAGGGAGTATATTACAATGTGGGTGAAGAAGTGGAGACTGAGGAGGTATATGTGGTAAGGGGTGGTAAAGGTGATTTGGCAGGTGTAATGGGGAAATCACAACCAACATATGGCTTGGATAGGACTGGCTATAGACTTAAAAATGAACTGTTGTGTTATTGATAGAGGTGATTGAGTTTATTTGAGACAGTGATTGAGTTTATTTGCCCCCAAATCATTGGAATAAGTGAAACATGGTTGAATGAAGATGATATCATAATGGGAATAGAAATGGAAGGCTACAGTATTTGTCGTGAGAATAGAAAGGGCAGGAAGGGAGGGAGAGTGATGCGTCATAGCAGGAGAATGAAGTCCACATAAGGTAGACGTGAAAGGGGGAAACAGTGGCAATGGTTATGAGGCAGTGTGGTGTAACATGGAGGTTGAGAGGACATATTTAGTTGGATGATGCTATAGGCCTGGGAATGTGGTGATGAAGCAATGTATAAACAACTTGGATTAGTGAACAAAGGAAGGGTAATTATGGCAGTATAGATTGAAATGAAGAGATAGCATTTAGGAATAAGGAAAGTGAATTTCTCGAGTTCTTGAGAGATAACTATCTCAGGCAGCATGTAAAGAAAGGCACGCAAGGATCAAGAGTTCTAGATCTCATCATTTCATCAAACAATGTAATTGTTAGAGGGGTTTCACATTTTCCTCCATGGTGAAAGTGATCATGAAGTAATCAGCTGTGTTGTGGTTAGTCATATGCAGGCTTTTGTGAGGAAAGGATATATGTGGAATTATAAGGCTGGTGATTATGACAAGCTTAGGAGACAACTTTGAGCTATAACATGGAACGAAGAGTTGAGCGGTAAGGAAATGAATGCTGCATGGGAACTTACAAAGAAATACATAACAGCATCAATGTACGAATGTATCCCAAAGGCCAAAAGGCTGAATAAGGTTGGTGTAAAATGGATGAATGTGGAGCTTAAGTATGAAATCTGGAAAAAGAAAGTACTTTGGAGGAAGTACAATATGAATAATGGTAATCAGTCACATGAAGAATATAAAGAACAAGCCAGGAGAGTGACTCAGTAAGGAAAACAAAAGTAGAGTATGAACAAAAATTGGCAAATCAGGCTAAGAAAAATCCTAGAGTTTTTTTTTTAGATATGTGGCAAGTAGAAGGAAGAATGATCATGGAAAGATGAAGTTAAGGGATGAAAGTGGTAGAATGGTAACTGCTGCAGAAGACATTGTTGAGATATTCAGTGATCAATTTATAAGTGTATTTCATCCTGATCAGAGTGGAATCATGAGGAACTTAAGCGTAGAGGACATAGGAGATGATAGCTTAATTGTGAGTGAGCGGGAGGTATTTGAGGAAATAAATAACCTTGATGTTAATAAGGCAATAGGATTTGATGAAATATCACCACACATCTTAAGAGAATGTTCTAGGGAACTGGCAGTAGCATTGGGATGCCTGTTTAACAAGAGTTTTGCAACAACACAGGTTCCAAGGGAATGGAAGGGGGGTAAAATTGTTCTACTGAATAAAGGCGGTGATAAGGCTGTAGCTCCAAATTATAGGCCAGTCTGTATATCTGGAGTTGTGAAGGTCCTGGAGAGATTGGTGAGAAGTAGGATACAGAAATGGGTTGATAACAGCAGTATTCTCTGTGGTTATCTGCATGGGTTTGTTAAGTGGAGATCATGTTCCACTAACTTACTTATGTACTATAACAAGGTGACAAATACCTTTGACAGAGGAGATGCATATACAGTGCTGTACTTGGATTTTGCAAAGGCTTTTGATAGACTGCCACATGACAAACTCTTAAATAAATTGAATGGATGGGATTGGATAACAGACTTCTGAATTTGGATCAGTGACTGGCTGTCAGATAGGTATCAGAAAGTTGTATATGGGGGTGCAGTATCTCGAAAGAGAAAGGTCACCAGTAGTGTACCACAGGGGTCAGTTTTGGGGCCACTGTTGTTCAATTTGTATGTTAATGATATTGGGTTGGGTTTAATTAGTGATATCCAGCTGTTTGCAGATGATGCAAAACTGGAGAGAGCAATGCACAGTCAGGCTGATGTTAATGCCTTACAAGAGGACTTGAATAGATTGCATGAATGGACAGGTAAGTGGAACTGTCAGTTCAATGTTGCCAAGTGTAAGGTTTGAGATTTGGTAAGCAATGGAATGCAAAGTAAATACTTGGTGGGGAAACTTTAACAGAAATAGACGAGATGAGAGATCTAGGAATGATGGTGGACAAGGACCTGAGATTCAGGGCCTACATTGCACAAGTTGTGAAGACATCACACCGAATAATGGCAATGATACGGAAAACCCTGACATGCAGAAATCGAGAGGTTATGATTGCATTGTATAAGGCCTTGATCAGGCCTCATATGGATTATTGTGCACAGATTTGGTTGCCAGGTTTTCATGGTAACGAGGATAGGTTGGAAAGGGTACAGAGAAGATTTCACGGTAGATTTCTAGCTACTCACTGAGGAGACCTCAAAAAAAAAAGAGATTCACAAAGGTAGTCAGTGGGCTTTGGAATGTGGAGTACGAGGACAGATTGAGAGAATGTAAGTTGCAGAGCCTCGTGAATAGGTGGAGGAGAGGGGGGGATGTGATTGAGACATATAAACTGGTCAGGGGTTGTTATCAGGTAGACATGGAATGAAGAGATTTTTCATAGAATTGGAGAGGGGAGTAGAACAAGAGGCCATTGCTGGAAACTGTATAAGGAGGGTGTGAGCGAAGGAGTGAGAAGCAGGTTCTTTATATGGAAGGTGGTTAGTGAGTGGAATGCATTGCCTGAGTGTGTTGTGGATATGGACACATTGAATCAGTTTAAGACGTGGTTGGATGAGGATTGTATGCAATAGTGAGTACCTCCCACAATGAGTTTCTGACTTCATGGAGGTCGGGTGTTGATAATAATAATAATCAGCAACTGCAGTCACCATCTGGATGTCATACCTTTGCAGAATGATCATTTAGTAACTGAACTATTACTTTTGCTTTTCTGTCATTTTTCTACCATCAAAACTGAGTGAAGTAATCTTTTCATAATCATTCTTTCTCTTATTTCTCTAATTTTCTCTCAAATTCTGATTTAGCCTTCCTTACTATACTAGTTACATTCTTGCTTACGTTTTGTATTACTCCTGAGCATGCTGATCACCTTTTTTATATTCCTTCCACAATGCAGCTCTTGCTTTATATTGCTACCCATCAACTCAATCCTCAATCGGTTTATTCCCCTTTTGACCCTACATATGCACTGTAAATCTGCTTACTGAAACAATTCCTTGATCATTTCCCATGCACTAATGACATTCATTCCATGTAGTTTCTAATGCAATATTGCTGCTCCAAGTTGTCTCCTAAGTCTGTTATAATCACCAACTTTGTAGTTCTGCATAAACCCATAAACTTGTTCTTGAGTGAAATTTTCGCATGTTGAGCAGCCTCCCAGGACAAGACTGCATGGTCACTTTCCCCCGATTGGTTGTAGGGTTGCTACTGAAGTTATAGCTCTTCTGATGCTATTACCAGCTCCAACACTCTCTCAAACTTCTAGTCTCCACAGTCACTTCCTTTTACTTAGGACACAGCAAAAGAACTCCCTGGGATGTTCCTTTGATGTGTTTAAATCTAATTTCTTCTCAGTATTCTTTTGCCTTCCTGACCTTGGTCACTTCTTGCAAGCTCAGTACTGCTTGTGAGCTTGCTGATCATGAGCATCAGCTGCACACATTCTAGCCACTGTTCAGCTTGTAAGAATGCTACTCATCCATTTAATTCACATCGGATTCTCTTCTAGTTTTAAGTATGCAGTCTCATACTACTTATCTCAAACATTCTTTGACCATTTCTCATTCACTGCTAATATCCTTCCTTTTCAGATTCTCATACAATGCTATGATATTGCTTCAAGCTGCCTCCTAAACTTATCATAATCACCTGCCTCATAATTCCACGTTTGACAATATTCCAAGCCAAGATGCATGATTAATTTCCTCATTTGGAGGCATTGTGGCTACCTTGGTATAGGCAAATTCTTGGATGCTATGTTCCAGCACTCTCCTCCATCACATGCTCTTTCAAGTAATTATCTTTTATTAGCTGTATAAATTCCAATTCCTTCCTTCCATATGACATTATTTCCTTTCAGTCTATATCTGATAATTATCAGCCATAATAATTATTCAACTTGTATTCATGCTAATTTTGCTGAAGCATGGAGTCATCTTTCACACACACTCCTTGCCTATATCAGAAACCAAGTATCTGTTTTGTTCTGTTCACCTCACACAGCAGATATCTTCAAATGCATTGCCTCACGCATCTCTGCCTTTATATTGAACTCTTACTCTTGTTTGTTATTGTCAGAAATCCCCTGCCCTGTATCCTGATGTCATTATACTCTGCAAAAATACTATATCTGCTTCTATATTACTATAGGAATAAAATGTAAGGGGGATTGTCTCCCCATTGCTCGAGATACTTCTGACATTAGTATACATCAACATCAGTATCCCCCCTTAAGCTTGTAACTAACCTTGCTTCTTGTATTAGTTATCCTATTTAAATTCAAGACTTGAGAAACTAAATTTGGCATTTTTTGATCATTCTCATATTCAGCACTCAGTCACCTAATGAATCATGAATGCTTTTGATAATAACCAGTTTCTTTGACTTTGCACTTCTAAACTCAAAATAATCAAAATCAAAACACTTTCTTCAGTAATCTGACTTCATTCAAATGCAATCCATCAGCCACACATAATTTCTGTCCATTCGTAAAATTTGCTCCATACATCTATTAACTGAACATCATTTCTCCCATACAACCTATGCATTGACTCACTTGGAAGGTATGGGAGCAGACTTACAATCTTTATTTTCTTACTCTTCTTTCCACTTCTTCCAGTAACTCTTATATCTTCTCTCATACCATACCTTCACCTTTCAAATTATTCATATCTGCCAAAATGGTCAATTCTTTCACTTTCCCTCTTTGCAATTAACAGCATCCTTAATCTTCACACTTGGTGGAGTTCATTTTGCCATGCTCTCATCTTTCCCCAACCACCTCCCCTTTCTTTCTGTTCTCTGCTGTAGGTACTCACAAGTTGTTTCCATTGTGACAGGATAAGATATTTAACATAATAACAATGTGTAAATTATTTTCAATCTGTTATATCCATTTAATATCTATTTAATCATATCCATTTAAAACCATTTATGTAGTACTGGCATATGTATTGACAATTTGTGTTTAATTTATTTAATGATTTTAATTCACAACACAACAATAATGAGAAAATAATATTTGTTTAACTTATTTGCTGATATTTTGCTAGTTGTGTATCCAGCATCTTCAGAGCACAAAAAACAGTTTTCCACAGTATGCAAACAGCAACAATTAGTTAATAGGGGACCAGTTTAAAAATTGTAACAACAACACAAGGAACTAAAGTCCTAATTCACATCATCTATTCTTGGATAAAGAGAAAGTTAACAAGTATTAATTGACTGTCTCCCAGATTTTTGGTAAACTGATACAGCTATACTTGTTAAGGTGTGGGGATTGTTTTCAAGCTGCTGCTACTGATTCAGCACCATAACAATGGTGCAGAATCATAACGGCAATAATAACAATTAGTTAACCACTGTGACAAATAAGTTAAATAAATATTAATTTTCTTATTATTCTTGTATTATGAATTAAAACTGTTAAATAAACTAAACAAGTACTTCCACGTAATTATTTATTTTTTAAAGAATCAATGTTGGCCCCTAGGTGTAACCGAAAAGACAGTATATCTTCTCATAATAATATTCGTATTGTGTCCCCCCCCTTTCTCCCCATCTCTTTGGTGGGGAGGACAGGTTGAACCCTCCTGATAAGGGATTAAGAATATATATAACTGTAAATCCATGTGTATTCATGAGGCCAGTTAGTCGGTTCTGAGGGATGAAAAATCCAAGTTTACAGGTGGATAAACTCTCTACTTCTATAGAGAGTTTATCCACCGGCTAACTCACCTTTAGTCAAAAGAGACCAGATAAAAGTTCCTCATGTCATAAATAGGAATTGAATGCACGTCTTTCCGACCAAAGGAATTTGTCTCTACCAACTGAGAGACAGAGGCTCATCTCTTCACATAATATGTTTACTTAAATTCTATTTTTTATTTAACAAAGGTAATAAAGTAATTCTAATAAGTTTGCTGAAAAGCACTGTTTTTTTTTTTTTTTTTTTTTTTTTTTTTTTTTTGAGTGAAGCTAAGTTAGCTAATCTCAGGATTTTTCTTTGGAAACTTGAATTTTTAATCCCAAGCAAATCAGTCAGAGAACACACACAATTAAGAGACAAAATACATATTACTCAGTGGCAGATGGCATAGTGCAGTAGTGTTCAACCTTTTTTACTATGCAAGCTACTTTTCCATACTAAGTTATGGCGATCTACTCTCTTATATAGATCACGTTCCCCCAACCTGATATCTGATTGCACACAACTATGCAGTTAAATGCACTCACTCACTTCAGAGGACCCACTCTCCCAGCCCTAAAAACTTTAAAGAAACTAAAAACTTTATTTGTGTATTTAAAAATTTATTTATCAGTTTTAATTATTTTAATACAACAAATAAAACAAATATATTGGAATAAAATATTTATTTCTCTATTTTGGAAAACCAAAGTTAGAAAAAAAACAACAGATTGATTACAAACTCACAAGTTACAGGAAATGCTGGTTGATTAAAAAAAAAAATTAATGTGAAATTTCGCGTTGTTTGGACCTCACAATATTTTCATAGTCAGGTTGATATGAAGAAGTGGCCAATCGCAGACAATCATCCAAATGATCATTTGTAATTTGGTTTCTTAATTTATTTTTTATGACGTTCATATTTGACAGAATTTTTCGTGCAATATCAGTTAATATTGGAAATTTTTTATGTGAATACTTCCAAATTACTTCATTGTTTATTGATTTTAAATGTAAACTATTCTGAATGTTTATTATCTCAAGTTCTACTTCAGCTTGGTCTATATCAAACAGCCCACTAATTTTATTTGAAATTTCTGTGATATTCAAGTTTTCTTAAAATGGATTATTGATAAAAGATACAATCATTTCAGTTTTATTAAAATCTTTAATCTTGAATTTATTTCTTCCTCAACTAATTCTATTTCACGAATAAATTCTTTTAAATCACAGTGAAGCATTTCTTGATTTTGTTCAAAAAATTTTAATAAATATGGGAGATGTCTGAATTTGCAGTCATTTATATTTTTCTTTAATAAAAATAAGTATTGTTGGAAACTTTTTATTGAACTTAACATGTCAATTAAATTTTTATCTCTACCTTGTAATTCTAAATTTAAATTGCTTAATTTTGCACAGAAATCTACTAAAAATGATAAGTGTAACAACCATCTTTTATCACTCAATTGTGGATAAATATCTCCTTTTTCATCAAAAAAAATTTATATCGTTAATTAATACAAGAAATCTTTCTAAAAATTGACTTCTGCTGAGCCAGCGAACATTATTGTACAACAGAAGTTCCCTATCATCATCTGCCTGTAATTTAAATAACACTGCCATTGCAGGGCATTTCCTCAAACAGAATTTAAAATTTTAAATGTAATATCCAAAACATCTTTTCTGTTTAATCTTTTACTACACAGTACTTTTGGTGAATAATACAGTGGTACGTTAAAATATCTGGATATTTGTCATTGTTTTACATAATGAAATGAAGCCTGATTTATTACCTATCATTGCAGGAGAACCATCAGTAGTAATAGATACAGTTCAAAAAGCAGAAGTTTGTGTTGTTTCACAAATTCATCAAATGCCGAAAAAATGTCTTCTCCCCTAGTACTTCCTAATAATGGTACAATTTTCAAAAGTTCTTCTTTACTTGAATAATCTTGAAATACCATGCGAATAAATACCATTAACTGAGCGGTATCAATGAAGTCATTTGATTCATCAAATTGTAATGAAAACACAACATACTGGTGAATATTTGACATTAACTGAGTATTCAGATCGGCACTTAAAATTTCAACTCTTCTCATAACCGTTGTTCTGGAAAGTAATAAATCTTTAATATTTGAAATGATTTCATTTTTATTTTTAAAATCAGAAAATAAAGATTCTGCTGATGCAAGAAATGATTCTTTTATTAACTCTCCATCAGTAAAAGGCTTTTTGCTTTTGCTAATAAATGACACACTTTTAAAGATGCAATAGTGGCTGATACTGGTTTATTTATTACTTTCGAAATCATATTTTGTTGCCCAGAAAGTCCTGCCTTTAAATTTATAATTTTTTAATTCACGTATTTTGGAATTTTTGGGAAAATCTTCATCATATTTTGCATGTAGTGATCGAAAATGTCTCTCAATATTATTACCTTTTTTGGAATTGCTACAGATGAATTACGAATCAAACAACAACAACACTTTCCATTTACCATTGTAAAGGAATAATCCATTTCCTATTCCTTATGAAAATGATATGACTTCGATTTCTTTGATACAGTCATGATTATCCTCAAATTAAAAAAAAACTTTTAAATATTTTATTAAAATAAAAAATGTTTATAACTTATCAATTAGCAAACAAAATAATGGTAAATCCAATGATAAATTTAGAGCAACTGAAATTCTAACAGTGGGTAGTTGAAAGTGTGTGATGTAGTTATGAGTAAACACTATTATAAACGAAACGCGTATGATGTGCTTTGCTTATAATTGTATTCACTTGGCTGGCTGTTTGACTTCCACTGATCCAAATTAATTCATTTACCTGGACTTATAACAAAATTACTGATTTGACAATTTTAACAAAAAATAAATAAACAATAGCAATACACTTAAAGAGAATTAAAAAATAATACAAAATAATGATAAATATAATATTATGTTTTCAGTTTTAATTGAATTTTGAAGTAAGTAAGGAGGAAAAAACTAGAGATCGACTAAAAATCACTCCGCAATCGACCTGTCGATCATGATCAACGGGTTGAACACCACTGGCATAACGTATGGACTGTATAGTGTACAGATAGAGGATTAAATAGTATAGATTTTGGGTTGCGGGGTGCTTAAGGGTCAAAGCTGTATAACTGAGAGGAGACCTCCACATAGCCTTTAAAGGAATGCGGAGAACCGACCAGGGCTTCTGACCTAATGTCCAATCCTCACCTTCTCGTGGTGCACCCTGTTGGGTATCTACTTTGATACTGAACGAACGAGGATGGGCTGGCAATTTGGGATTTAGCCGACCAAATTGTATTCTTATTGGTTAAACCAAAATAAAAAATGATGGTACAACATGACAAAATTTCATGCCGGCTGGGGCGTCGCCCGGTTAAACAAGGCCCCCGTTGTTTTTGCCAGGGAACCAGGGCGAACAGCGAAAAGTCAGCTACTGGAACAAATCTGAAAACAAACCCCAACTCAACATCACCAGAGTTAAAGATCGGTACTATCAACGTAAGAAGCCTGAATGGCAAAGAAATGGAGCTAGCTGAGGAATTAGATAAGTACCAGATCGACATAATAGGGGTGACTGAAACAAAAAAGACCAAAACTGGTGAGATCTTTCTGAGCAATAAATACAAATTGTTATATTCAGGCAATAACAATCAAGGAAAAGAAGGAGTAGCCATAGTATTCAACACAAAATACGAGGCTAATCTTCTTGAATGGCAGTCAGTCTCAAGTAGAGTAATGTGGGCAAATATGAGAATGGGGAACTGGACAATGAGACTTATTTGTGCCTATGGTCCCACAGAAGGCTCTACTAAGGTAGAAGTGGAGGAATTTTTTGAGGCTTTAGAAAAAGCAACTGACACAATGAAAAAGGAAAAGTTGGTCCTTGTTGGGGATCTAAATAGTAGAGTAGGAAATGATTGTGAGACATACAAAAATATTTTGGGAAAATTTGGAGAAAAGAGCAAAGCTAATAATAATGGCAAATATCTGTTGGATTTCTGCTCAGGACATGGACTGGTTATTACTAACACCATGTTCCAACATAAAAATGTGCACAAATTCACATGGAGAGAAGAGGCTAGGAATAAGAAAAGTCTCATTGACTATGTTATTGTTGATAGTGATGTTTTCTCCCTGG
This sequence comes from Typopeltis vanoorti, assembly GCF_054136105.1. NCBI lineage: Eukaryota > Metazoa > Arthropoda > Arachnida > Uropygi > Thelyphonidae > Typopeltis > Typopeltis vanoorti. The sequence continues at coordinate 13,447,562 of NC_143569.1, forward strand.
TGCAGGACACCAGAGTGTACAGAGGATTTGAAATTGAAAGTGATCACTATTTAGTCTTGAGCAGGATAAAATTGAATTTCATATTGAAAAGAATAACATGTAAGAAAGTTTTAAAGCGAATAAAAGTTGAGCAGCTCTCAGATGTAAACTGTAGACTAAAATACAGAAATATTATTGAAAAGAAAATGAAAGAGTTTGAGAACAGGAATCAAACCTTGCAGATTCAGTGGCAAACTCTGAAGGAAACATTGATTGATTCTGCCAGAGAGGCATGTGGTGAGGTTGTGTGCAAAGATAAAAAAATCAGAACTCCCTGGTGGACACAGGAAGTTAAAGAGGCAGTGAAGGAAAAGAAGAAAGCATATCAAAAGTTCCTGGCAAATAAGTCAGCTTTTACTCTTACAGAATACAGAGACAAATGTAAGAAAGCTAAACAGTGTGTAAAACTAGCTAAACAAAAGTCATGGGAGGTCTTTGGCAAAAATATAGAAAATAAATATCAAGAAGGTGGCAAAATATTCTGGCAGTTGTTGAAGAAGCTTAGGAATGGAGGAAAGAGTGCTGTAAAAGGAATTAGAGATGATAAAGGTGAAATGAAAACAGGAGAAAAAGATATCCTTGAAGTACGGAGTAATTACTTTGAAAAACTGCTAAATGAAACAAGCAGTGATGACAGCACAGTGATAAAAAACACTGACCAGGCATGCAGTCAGGAATACATATCCATACTTGAAGTAGAAAAAGCCATCAAAGGCTTGAAATGTGGAAAGGCAGCAGGAGTAGATGATATTCGACCAGAAATGCTGAAGTATGGTGGTATAAGAGTCTTACAGTGGCTGCACTGCATAGGTCAGAAAGCCTGGACAGAGGGACGAATTCCTGATGATTGGAGTAGAGCTCTCATAGTACCCATATATAAAAAGGGAAATAAAACTGAATGTGAGAATTACAGAGGTATTTCCCTACTGAGTGTTCCTGGCAAGATCTATGCAAGTATACTTGAGAAACGGTTGAGAAGAATTGTGGAAGAAAAGCTTGGTGAAGAACAAGCTGGATTCAGGCCAAATAGAGGCTGTCAGGATCAGATCTTCACTTTACGACAAATAGTCGAGAAAGCATGGGAATATAACAAAGATCTGTATTTAAGTTTTGTTGATTTGGAAAAGGCATATGACAAGGTGCCAAGAGAGAAGCTATTCAATACGCTGCAGTTATATGGTGTCAATGGGGCATTATATCAAGCAATACTTAGTCTGTATTTGAGTTGTGAGTCAGCAGTTAGAATTGAAGGAAGTACAGGAAGATGGTTTAATGTTAAATCTGGTGTGAGACAAGGATGTACATTATCCCCTCTGTTATTCATTATCTATATGGATCACATTATGAAGGAATGTGGTATTAAACCTGATATCAAAATTGGAGATGTTAATGTCAGCTCTTTGCTTTATGCGGATGATGTTATACTTCTAAATAAATCCGCTACAAGTCTGCAAGATTCTCTGACTAAATTGAATAGCTGTTGTAATAGATATGGTATGAAGGTCAGCAATAAAAAGACAAAGACAATGAAAATAGGCAGAATCATTGAAAATGTCAACTGTGTTGTGAATGGAGAACCTGTGGAACAAGTAAAACATTTTAGCTACTTAGGCACAATTTTTACTGAAGATGGTAAACTAAATATAGAAATAGACAACAGAATCAGCAAAGCTGGTATCGTGGGAAGTCAATTGAATAAATTCATATGGAATAAGAAAGAAATTAGTCGGAACACTAAATTAGCTGTATACAAAACTGTGTTCAAACCAATTTTAACTTATGGATCTGAGAGCTGGTATAGAAGTAAAACACTTGACCAAAGACTAGAGACCGCAGATATGAGAGTCCTGAGAAAGATCAGAGGCGTGAACAGATGGCATCAATGGCAATATCATATTAAAAATGAGGATATTAGGAAAGAACTTGACATTGTCAGCATCCAGGAATGCGTTAGCAGAGCTAATCTCAGATGGTATGGTCACTTAAATGGAATGGGAGAGGAAAGATTAGCAAAACAAGTGTTCTCTGCCAGGTTGGCAGGAAAACGCCCCAGAGGAAGACCAAGATATAGGTGGATTGATACGGTACAAAGTGCCTTAGACGATAGAAATATAAGATCTGATAATGTTGGAGTCTTGACAAGTAACAGACTGATTTGGAGGAAAATTGTAGATAGGAAGTTAGTAATGATGTAATTTTTTCATGTAGTACTGTCATATCCTGTACACCCCTTGAGGGTACATGGCAGGAATTTGATGATGATGATGATGATGATGATTTTGGGTTGCATGGTATAGAGTTTCCTTCTGGGAGTAAGTCCTTGGACTACAAGGGGGATGCCAAGTAATAATAATTACAACAATATAACACGATGGGATGCTGCATACTCTATGGGAGGAGTTATACTGGAGGAAGTAGGAGAGACAAGAGATCTGGGATTGATGATTGATAGAAACCTGAAAACTGAAATTTAGGGGACATATTGCAAAGGTGGTGAAGGTAACACAGAGGATTGCTGCAATTATGAGAAGGACACTGACCTGCAGAGATAAGAGGGTTATCATTCCGTTGTATAAGTCTCTGATCAGACCACACTTGGATTATTGTTCTCAGATTTGGTCCCCAGGATTTGAAGGGGATAAAATTAACTGTGGAAAAGATACAAAGATGGTCTCAGGACTGTACAAGGATAGTTATGAGAATCGGCTGAGGAAATGTGGACTGCAGAGTTTGGCGGATAGAAGAAGGAGAGGTGATATGATTGAGACTTTTAAACTGTTGAGAGGTGGTTACAGGGTTGACACTGGGGAGTTCTTTCGCTTAGTTGAACAGCGGGAAGGAGTGATGACAAGAAGATATCCCTGGAAGTTACAAAAGGAAACTGTGAGCAAGACGGTGAGGAGTGGTTTCTTTGCATGGAGGGTGGTTGAGCCGTGGAATGCATTGCCTGATAGAGTGGTGAGGGCGAGAACGGTCAATGAGTTTAAGGAGTGGTATGATAGAGTTTGTGTTTCTTAGGGGGAACCTCCCCTTGATGAGTCTTGACAAACTTTATGTTCTTAGGAAGGACCTCCCACGATGAGTCTTTTGACTCCATGGAGGTCTGAATAATAATAATAATAATAAATAATAACACTTCATGAACTTTCTTGTTCACTTAGCATTAAAATCTATGAACTTGGGTTGTTGATACCAACTATACTACTAGTAACTTACTTAGTGAGACTGATCTGAATTAACTTTTTTATTTAACAAAGGTAATCCCAATAAAATAATTCTGTTATAAAGTGTTGGTGGATAGGGAGTTGAAATTTAGGGGGAACATTGAAAAAGTGGCTAAATCAGCTCATAAAATCACTTGGTTACTGAAAAATACTTTAACAAGCAGAGACAAACAAATTATTGTTCCTCTGTATCGAGCTTTGATAAGACCCCATCTTGATTACTGTGCCCAGATTTGGGTGCCAGGGTTTCTTCTTGATTGGGAGGAGGTGGAGAGGATCCAGAGGTGAGTGACCAAGATGATAGCAGGTCTATGGAATGAGCCTTATGAAAACAGGTTAAAGATTTGTGGGTTGCAAAAATTGGTTGATAGGCAGAAAAGGGGTGATATGATTGAGACATTCAAATTACTGAAGGTTGTCTATAAGATTAATTCAGAGGATATTTTTGAGAACAGGACTGGTGGTGGCAGGACTAGGGACCATCCATAGAAACAGGGCAAGAGTTTGGTTAGCAAGGGTGTTAGAGCTAAGTTTTTTACTTGGAGAGTGGTAAATGAGTGGAATAAGCTGCCAGAGTCTGTTGTCAGTGCCATGACTGTGAATGAGTTCAAGGCAAATATGATAGATACTGTGTGAATGTTGAATAGTTGTTCTTTTCATGATGTTTAGGGATTCCCTCGATGAGTCTAAGGAGTTGCCTGTAATAATAATAACTTCCAATTAATGAGTACATTCTCAAGTTAGCAATAGGAGTAATATATATCCTGTAAAACTGTATAACATTTAATGAAGTTATTTAAGTTAAGGGATATTACATCCTATATTCTTTCGTAGCTGAATAAGAAACTCAAAGAGTTTCATGCCGAATATAGAAACTATATAAAGTTCGGTGATATAGTTTCTATATTCGGCATGAAACTCTTTGAGTTTCTAATTCTGCTATGAAACAATATGGGATGTAATATCCCTTAACGTAAATAAGTTCATGTAGCTGAATTAAAGCCTTTAGCTCTTCATATTTTTGCCACGGTATGACAGTGAAGTGTTTAGAAGGAGTGCCATAATTGCCAATGACTTTATGCACGGGTTATGCATGGAGAGTGGTGTGGAATTTGTGGATGTGTGGAGTGAGTTCGATGGGCGAAAGGATTTATATAAGATGGATGGTTTACATTTGAATGGATTTGGTGTACGGAGGCTTGAAAAAGTGTTGATGAATGAAGTGGATATACAGACTCAGGGAAACTAGATTTATTAAGGGGGGGGGAACTAGATATGCACGCTTTAGGGAGACAGTTGAGTGTATGAATGAGTATAATATGCCCGAGCGAGTACGAAGGAAAACAAATTAGAATGGGATAGTTAGTATAAGGCATCAAAGTAGGGATGGGACTAACAGGTTTCTGCAATTCATGTACGCTAATGCCAGGAGTATTAGGAACAAGAAGGAGGAGTTTTTGGCTTTGATTGGCACTTCAAGGCCACATGTTGTTGGTATTAGTGAAACATGGCTGACAGAAGATGATAAAGCTAGTGGAATTGAATGTGACAGGTATAGCATTTTCAGGAGTGATGGGGAGAATAAAAAGGGGGGAGGAGTGTTATTGATGATAGCTGATGAGTTGCAGCCAAGGAGTATAGAAGTTGAACTGTAGGATAGAGAAAAGACCACATTTGAGGCCATCTGGTGTGAGATAGAGTCTAGCAGAACAAAATATACAATTGGGTGCTGCTATAGATCAGGTGATGGAATAGATGGTGGGGATAGTATGCATAGACAAATAGAAGAAATGAGCGGAAGAAGGGTAATTATTATGGGGGATATCAATTATGGTAACATTGACTGGAAGGAGGAGAGGGCACATGGGAGGAAGGAATTGGATTTTATGCGGTTATTAAGGGACAACTATCTGCGACAGCATGTAATGGAAAATACTAGGGGGCAGAGAGTGCTTGACCTAGTAATCACATCTGAGAATGTGGCTGTAACGATCATGACCATGTTGCCACCAATTGGTGAGAGTGATCATAAGGTCATGACTTGGGAGGTGGCTAAAGGAGTGGAATTTACAATTAAGACAGGGTACATGTGCAAGTATGACAAGCTTAGGAGTGTGCTTGGCTCAGTGCCATGGCATGTAAAACTGCAAGGGCTGGATGTTGATAGTGCATGGGAGGTGGTTAAGAAGTGATTGCAGGAGGCAATGGTTTGACTGTATACCAAGAGTCCGAATAATAAATCAAGTAGGGGTTGAATGGATGAATAACACCATTAAACTTGAGCTGCAAAAAAAGAAACAATTGTGGAGGGAATTTAAGTAGAAAGGTGACCAGCAGGTGCAGGAACAGTAATAAAGTTCAGGCCAGAAAGGTAACAAGGGTGGTAAGAAAAGCAAAAGCGGATTATGAAAGAATATTTGCCATGTGCAGGCCAAAGAGAATCCCAAACAGTTTTTTCAATATGTTGCAAGAAAAAGGAAAAATGTTCATGGCAGAATGATTTTAAAAAATACCAAGGGTAGGGAGGTAACCAAATCAGTCGATATTGTGGAATTACTGAGCAAGCACTTTGCAAGAGTATATCATCCAGGTGGTGACATTGCAGAAATGAATGAACCAATAGATTATACAGGAATTGTGGTGAATGAAGTGGAGGTGAGTAGTCTATTGCATAACCTCAATGTCAATACATCTGTGGGATTGGATGGAATACCAGCTGGTGTCGTATGTGAAGTGGCTAAAGAATTGTCAGTGCCCTTGACCATTTTGTTTAATTTGAATCTCGAGTCTGGGTTAGTCCCGAGGAGGTGGAAAGAGGGGAAAATAGTTCCACTGCATAAAGGTGGTTCCAAGGCTGCTGTTGAAAATTACCAGCCAATCAGCATAACACGAATCGTTATCAAGGTCTTGGAGAAAAGAGTTAAGAGGAAAATGGGACACTGTATCGGGGACAGCATGGTTTTGTGAAGTGTAGGTCATGCCTCAGTAACTTGCTCACGTATTATACTGGATGAACTGGATAAGGGTAATAGGTTTACAGTGATTCTACTGGACCTTGCTAAGGCCTTTGACAGGATACTACCTGGAATTCTAATCAGTAAATTGCAGCATATGGGGATGGATATAGGGTTGGTGAGATGGATAGGAGGGTGGTTGATGGAGAGATATCAGAGAGTGGTTTATTCAGGAGTAGAGTGCAAAAGACGGCCTGTGACTAGTGGTGTGCCACAAGGATCTGTTCTTGGACCACTGTTGTTTACTTTGTTCATTAATGATATAGGAAAGGATCTGAGAGGAACGGTTCATTTGTTTGCGGATGATGCGAAGTTGGGTAGGGCAATAGTGAATGCAGATGACGTCAAAATTTTGCAGGATGATTTGGATAGATTGGAGGTCTGGGCTAAGGAGAATGGATGTCAATTTAATGTGGCAAAATGTAAGGTTATACATTTTGGGGTGAAAAGATTAGCAGCAGTTTACTACATTGGTGGAGGTACTCCAGGAAATTGATGAGGCAAGAGATTTAGGAGTGTTGGTGGATAAAGAGTTGAAGTTTAGGGGGCACATTGCAAAAGTGGCCAAATCAGGTTATCAAATCATTTGGTTGCTGAAGAATACTTTGACGAGCAGAGACAAGCATGTCATTGTTCCTCTGTATCGAGCCTTGATAAGACCCCATCTCAACTACTGTGCCCAGATTTGGTCACCTAGGTTTCTTCTTGATGGGGAGGAGGTTGAGAGGATCCAGAGGCGAGTGACCAAGATGATAGCAGGTTTGTGGAATGAACAATATGAGAACAGGTTGAGGATTTGTGGGTTGCAGAAATTGGTTGATAGGCAGAGGAGGAGAGATATGATTGAGACATTCAAATTACTGAAGGGTTTCTATAAAATTAATTCAGAAGATATTTTTGAGAACAGAGCTGGTAGTGAGAGGACTAGGGGACATCCATGGAAGCTAGGCAAGAGTGTGGTTAGTAAGGGTGTTAGAGCTGGGTTCTTTACTTTTAGAGTGCTGAATCAGTGGAATAAGCTGCAAGAGTCTGTAGTGTGTGCTGTGACAGTAAATGAGTTTAAGGCAAGGTATGATAGATACTGTGTGAATATCAAATAGTTGTGATGAACATGATTTGGGGCCTCCCTCAATAAGTCTAAGGACTCCCTGGAGTTGCCCATAATAATAATATAATTATTAATTTATTAGGACACCTTCTTGGCAATTCTCATAGTAGGGTATGTAAGTTCTGTTCGCTACAAACTTGGTATTATCTAGGTCTACCTGCTCACTGATGAGACCTCAATAAAGGTTGAAACCAGTCTGGGTAGTGACCTCTCATAATGTAGAACAGTAATACAGCTTCTAGGAGCTAAGTTCACATTATGGGTAAATACCAAGAATAGTGATTGGAGCCTGCCCCACCCTTACTATGAGTTGCCTCTGTGTTGCACTACCCAGGTATTTGCTTACGCTTGGAATCACCGAACTTTATATAGTTTCTATATTCAGGATGAAACTCTTTGAGTTTCTTATTCGGCTATGAAACAATATGGGATGTAATATCTCTTAACTTAAATAAAATTTAATGAAGTTTATTAAGAAAAAAAAACAGGGCTGTTTTTTGAAGTCTATTCAGCAACTCATCTAATAAGTCCATTATCAATTACTTAAAAATCTTGAAAGTTGTATGGCATCATTGCTGAAGTCCATTCTTAAATTGCTAATTCGACTGTAAAACATAATAATAATATACAAGGAGTGTTAAGGATTTTAAGATTCTATATGATAAATATGTAGTCAGTTGAATGAACCTCCAACGATGAGTCTGTTGACTGCATGGAGGGTGTAATAATAATAATAATAATAAACATAATACACAAAAAAATTCAATGTTTTTAACTTTTTTAAGCATTACAAAATGCAAATATATACTGATAATTTAATTGTAATATCTGAATATTCTAGAAATCGTTTATTGGTAAATGTAGTACTTTTTTTTCCCTTCATTGTTACATAGTCATAAGTATTCACTATTTGAAAATTATGGACAACTACTATGGCATAATAACTTCAAAATAAAATAACTGGACATTCTGACCTCTATATTAAAGTCGTCATCATCAGGAACACACACACACACACACATGGACACAAGATACATAATGATTCGCTACAGTCATTATCCCAACTTTGGTCAACCATTGACCCTAGTCAGACTTCTGATGAGAAACATTAAAATAAATACAACTTGTATATGAGCAGAACTATATTGACAGCTATGGGATGAGACTTAATTTTTTGGTCTTGTTATTGAATCTAAAGAAGACAGGTTATTGATCTACCTCTATTCTTGCTGATTTCTATATTCAGTATTCTGTTATTTTGCACTAGGCTTTTTGGAAATTGTTGCTCTACAATGCTGTTCTTTTATTACTCTTGTCACCAGCTATTATGTGAGTTACAGATGAGCCATCCATATCATTGAGACACTTAAGTCTTCATTCTTGCTGAGATTGGGGTAGATAGAATTTCAGTCCTCTCTGAATTTTTATTCATACCATGTTTTGGTGCAATGCAAGCATAGGTTGGTCGATTGGTAGAGCTTCTGCTACTAATGGCCCAGCAAAAAGTTAAGCAAGTTTGAGCACAGTTAGTAGTTGGAAGGATCAATCGTTTGATGCTGTTGGCACAATCTCCCTCGATGAGTCGTTGGTCTCCCTGGGAGTGTCACATAATAATAAAAAAAATAAGGAATGGATGCATTTCTAATCAGTTCTGCAGCATGTGTCAAGAGCCCAATTAGAAAGGCCTGATTTTCCATAATTAAGAAATGTGATGTGCTGTTTGTGTTTTGTATTGGGATTGTGCATCCTCTTTCCTCTATGTGGAGTAAATTATAAGTTCATCATATTTGGTGAGCCTTGGTGGGCAGGGGAAGGGGCAGAAGAAGATCATTTTAAAAGCAGAGTGAACTTTTCAATTTAGTGCGTGGTTCATTTATGTGACAAACAATAGCAATAAATGTAGTATAAAATGTAGTGTTTGAATGTAGGTGGTTTAGGCTTACACTAAATTAAAAAGTTTGCTGAGACCCACATAGAATTCTCCTCCCCCCCTCTCTGTGTGTACATCTACAGCAGTGAAAAAATTAATCCGAACAAGCTGAATTTTTGTCAGGTTTTGGTTTGGTTTCTGTTTTAGTTCACAATCATTTTCATTTTGGTTTACTATTTTCGATTTTGGTTTTAGTTCATCATTTTGGTTGAGTACTGCATGTTTTAACTGCCTCTACTATGTTTATTAATAGGATGTGTTTTTAACAGTTTAAACAAGTCGACATTCGTAGTGTTTTATTCATTTTGTGTAGCTATAAAATGGATACATCTTCAAGAAAGTGTTCAAAAATATGTACTCTTTCTCAGCACAAGTCCATGATTCAAAAACAAATTGCTGATAAGTGTGGTGTTAGTTTGGGTACTGTTAATATGATTTTAAAGAGGTCTAGGAAGACAGGTACCTTTTCTCTTGAGAGAAAAGTAAAATGTGGGCTAAAAAGGAAAACTACATTTACTCAAGATCGTTTACTAGTTAAGAAAAACAAAATGAATCCAAGATTGTCTGCTGCAGACTTAAATAGAGACTTGGCAGTGAGTGGGATTAATGTTTCTAACATGACAGTCATCGAAGCAGGGAGGACTGCCCACAGACCTAAAAAGAAACAACTGTTGATGAAAGCTATGCAGGAAGAGATGTCCCACTGGACAAAAGTGTACAAAAATTTGATTGAGAAGTGATGTAGGTCATATTCTGAGATGAGAGCCATTTCTTTATCTGAGGAGAGCAAATACCCTATGTTTGATTAGTAGCTGAGAAGACTTCTCCCACCAACCAACAAGTTCCTAAACATCCAGCTAAAAAGATGTTCTGGGGTTATTTCACACATGATGGTCCAGGATCACTTGTGCCTGTTGACAGTATGATGAAAAGTGACCAATATATATATAGAAATATTGGAGAAAAAAGTGGTCTCACAGATCCAGAAAGACAAAGAATTTGTCTTTCAATAGGATCACACTCCATGCCACACTTCAAAAAAAAAAAAAAAAAAGTGAAGGAGTTCCTCAAAAATCACAACATCCAATAGAAATTATCCCAATAGAAAATTTCACATAGACTTTTCACATAGTGAAAAGTCTCCTTTTCACTATGTGAGCCATAGTGAAAAGGAGACTTAGAAAATTAAATTGTGTTACAAAGGATAACTTAATACAATCCATTATAAAAGTGTGGTTTCGAGATGCAGAAATAAGAAAAATGTGTTCTATGTTGGTAGAATTCATGTCTAAGTGAATTAATGAACTTATTAGGAACAGAGGAGCACACATAAATTATTAGATAAAGTTTGAGTTTAATTTTGTACTTATTTTATTGCAAAATTAAAATTTTTTCTTTAAAATATGTGTTTGGATTAATTTCTTTGCTACTGTAGATGTATACCAAATTTGATGCATCTGCAACTTACCCTATATAACAAAATAATCAGATATTAGACATAGAAATTAACAAGTATATAACTATAGGCCAATAACCAATGTTTCATTGATAAGTTGTACACACACACACACAGGGACATAAACTACATAGTGAATCACAAAGCACTTTATGTCCTTGCATGTATATATGTGTATTCATGATCTTAATATTAAAGTAAAAAATGTCTAATAGTTATTTTCTGTTTAAAGTTATTATTCTGCCATGGTAGTAGGCTTCATAATTTTTACATAGTGTATTAAATTTGTAAGCATATTAGCCAAAGACAAAGCCATCTCATCCTTCTACTTTCATTGGGTACAATTTTCTTGTAACTCATTCAGGTGGCTAGGTGGGTTTGGAGCATTACTATACTTCAAAAAATCTTGAAACATCTGGGTTATCTTCTTCGGAAATATGCTATTCAAAGAGAAAACATACTATATTCATTTGAATTCTGATTATGTGGTAGTTTTGTTCTCTGTATCAAAATAGAGTGCATGAAGTCAATGACTTGCTTCATAACTTAAAGTGAATATCTATACAGAGCAGAATAAAAAAATCTACATTAAATGAATGAGATGTGAAATTAGGAATAATGAAAGATATATATGTGTGTGTGTGTGTGTGTGTGTGTGTTACGGTTAAAGTGATAAATCCGGTTATTATTATTAATTACCGGTTAAAGTGAATAATTCCTAGAAGAGTCTGGTACATGTAATAAAAATATGTTTATAGGTTTTATATATAGGTTTTCATTCTCAATAGAAATTATAACAGCTTAGTTTAGGTTAGGTTAGTTTATAATGAAAAAAGTAAGGAAAGTACTTCTTTTGCACTCAATGAAATCAGAAATCATTATAAACTAACCTAACCTTTATCGGTTGGAAATTATTATAAACTAACCTAACCTAAACTTTATCGGTTGTAAATCATTATAACCTAACCTAAACCAACCTAACCTTTATTGGTTAGGTTAGTTTATAATGAAAAAAGTAAGGAAAGTACTTCTTTTGCATTCAATGAAATCTGAAATCATTATAAACTAACCTAACCTAACTGGGATGTCGCATGTAGAACCAGAGTGTAGTCATAGTTTGTCGTCGGCAGATTAATGGGGATGAAAGGTAAACGTTGTGTGCCGAGCTTAATGATTGCGAGCAGATAAATGGGGATTAAAAATAAAAGTTGTTGTGGGTAGATGAATGGGGATAATAGATAAACGTCATTGCTGTGTTCCTCATCAATGGAAATAGCATTGATCAGTTCCTCTCTGATTTATCTATTATCCCCATTCATCTGCCCACAACAATTTTTATTTGTTATCCCCATTTATTGGCCCACAACAATGTTCATCTTTCATCACCATTAATCTGCCCACGACAAACAACGACTACACTCTGGTTTTCGACATGTAACATCCAAGTTAGTTTAGGTTAGGTTAGTTTATAATGATTTCTGATTTCATTGAGTGCAAAAGAAGTACTTTCCTTACTTTTTCATTATAAACTAACCTCACTTTTATTGGTTAATTATAATGATTTCCAACCGATAAAGGTTAGGTTAGGTTAGACCAGACATAATGATGTCTGATTTCTGATTTCATTGAGTGCAGAAGTACTTTCCTTACTTTTTTCATTATAAACTAACCTATCCTAACCAAACGTAAGCTGTTATAATTTCTATTGAGAATGAAAATCTATATATAAAACCTATAAACATGTTTTTATTACATTTACCAGACTCATCTAGGAATTATTCACTTTAACCAGTAATTATTAATAATAACTGGATTTATCACTTTAACTGTAACATATATATATATATATATATAAGTAATAATCATTTAAAAGAAAAGTGTGTTTTATAATAGCATTCTTGGATAGTAAAATCATTAATTACCACAATTACTGAACCTGGAGTTGTGTGTACCTGTAGATTGTTGTATTTTGCCTAATTTTATTATCAGACCATTAAATGGTCTAACTGAAATGATTAATTTTAATAGTAATCCTAAGTTTCATTAAACTTCATGAAGCCAAGAAGGAATTATTACATTATTTTGCCGAAATGAACCCAATTATAGCAAATAAACATAGTTTAAGATTACTTTCCTAATAAAAAATGAATTATGAAAGGAAAGAAAATTTCACAACCAAATCTCGAACGTGGGACTGATCAAATGAAATATATAGCAGAAATCAGTATGGTGTCACTGAAGAATGTGGCAGTGGATTTGAGCTGTGCTGAAAAAAGCGCTTTTTAATCAGTGAATAGTGTGACTTCTGTCAAGATTTGCGCTACATTGTTATTCTGTAATACAAGTGTCCTTCAGTGGTTGTTTTTGGAGTTGGTTGTTGTCTCTATATTGTGTATTTTTGGTTACCGAGAAGGCGGGATCGGAATCAGATGCATAGCGGTGGAAAAGAAGAAGATAACACAAGTTTTCATTAATTAGATATTTAGTATACTTAAATATGTTTTATACTTATAGTTAACTTATATAGTTATACCTATAACTCACTTATGGGTAAACTATAAGTGAGTTATAGGTATAACTCACTTATAGTTATTTAGATAACTATAATTATGCTCACTCATACTTATTTAGAGTTTAGTTGTAATAGTTCCTTGACACTATTTTGAATAATGGCAGCAGCAGCAGCTCCAATTGTAAATGGGGAGGACTTAGTGATATGCCATTTGCAATTGGAGCTGCCGCTGCTGCCATTATTCAAATAGTGTCAAGGAACTATTACAACTAAACTCTAAATAAGTATAAGTGAGTATAACTATAGGTATAACTATAAAGTAAAAGTTAACTATAAGTATAAAACATATTTAAGTATACTAAATATCTAAATAATGAAAACTTATGTTATCCTGACTCCATTTTGCGTGACATAATAAGGGATTTTGTGGCATGCGGGACTTGTGGAATGTATGTGTCCTAGCAGTTGTATATGTGGGAGGTGAGAGAAGGGAAAATATGTATATGGGCAAAATGCAGGCAATGGGAGGAACTTGGTGAGTTAGAGATGACTATAACTCAACTCATTGAGTCAGAGAGGCAGGAGTGATTGTGAAGTTTTCGGAGATGGTCTCAATTGGGAGGATGAATGGCAAACAAACAGATATTTAGTAGCTGACTTGCAGAGAGAGAGAGAGAGATAGATGAGCTGAAAGAGCAGCTGGAATGCCTCGGTAATGAGACAAGAAGTGTGAAAGATGAGATTAGGCAAATGGAAGAGATGAATGCAAGGTGAATCAGAGTAGGAGTGAGAGAGTTATGGGAATGATAGAAGAGGAGAGAATAGGAACAGTAGAAGAGAGAGTTATGGGAATAATAGAAGAGAATAGAAACAGTAGAAGAGAGGGAATGAGAGAGAGTTATGGGAATAATAAAATAGGAGAGAATAGGAACAGCAGAAGAGAGGGAATGAGAGAGAGTTATGAGAATGACAGAAGAGGGGAGAATAGGATCAGTGGAAGAGAGAGAGAGAGTCATGGGAATGATGGGAGAGAATGGAAACAGTAGGAGAGAGGGAATGAGAAGAATGTGAGGGAGTGCTGGAACCAGGGATAGAATGATGACAGGAAGGCAGGTAAGTAGGGGAACACAGAGAGAAAGTGTTAGAGAAGAGAGAGTGAGGGATGCAGGTGCGAGAGGATGCGTGAGGAGTGTTTGCCTGGAGGAATAAGAGAAAGAGTCACTATGGCAATTAAGAGGGATGAAAGGGTGGATGAGATGATTGTGATAGTAGGAACGAATGACTTGAGAGGCAGTGTAAATTGGGTGGCGAGAGATATGAGATTCTTGTTTCAGGTTGTACAAAAGAAAATGCAGAGAGGAAAGATAGTGTGTGTGTTGCCTAGGTATGATAGTGACGAGATGAGCAGAACAGCAGTAATATTGTAGCATAATAGATAGAATGTGTCAGAAGAGAGAATTGGAATATGTGGATTCTTGGAGGACATTTGAGGACAGAAAGAAATTGAATGTGAGAGACTGCTTGCATTTGAATGAGGAAAGATTTAGGCATCTGGAGAGATTGCTGTTTTCTGAAAGAGTCAGTGTGCCAACGCAGGGGAAACTAGAATACCCAGGGTGGATGGTAGCAGAGTTGCCCTCTTGTGGGAATGAGTACTTGGGAGAAGGGGGTTAACATCAGGTAATGCTGAGCCCAGTGGAGTCTATAAGGGATAATGCTAGGTACAGAAATCGTGGCATTTTTATGCTTTATCCTAATGCCAGGAGTATCTGGAATAAAGGAGAGGAATTGGTGATGCTGATAGCATCAGCCTTGCCAAAGATTATTGAGATCACTGAGACATGGTTGAAAGAAGAGGATACAATAACAAGAATAGAAGTAGCAGGGTACAGCATTTTTTGGCAGGATAGGAAGAGAAAGCATGGTGGTGGAGTACTGCTTATGATAAGTGACGACTTATGTCCTCTAAAAGTGGGGGTTTTGGAAGGCAGTGACACTAATGATTTTGAAAGAAAGCATATGGTGTGAGGTAGAGGTGAGTTAGACAGGATGTCTAGTGGGGTGTTGCTACAAACCAAGGAGCACAGAGGGAAGGGACCAGGAGATGTTCACACAGTTCAGCTTGGCAAGTGCAAGAAGAACGATTGTTAAGGGAAATTTTAACTACAGCAGTATAAATTGGGGAGAGGAAGATGCATGCAGCAATAAGGGAATGGAATTTCTAGAATTCTTGAGGAACAAATGTCTTTATGGAATGAATACGGTTCATTCCATAGACCTGCTATCATCTTGGTCACTCGTCTCTGGATCCTCTCCACCTCCTCCCCATCAAGAAGAAACCCTGGCACCCATATCTGGGCACAGTAGTCTAGATGGGGGTCTTATCAAAGCTCGAGACAGAGGAATAATAACTTGTTTTTCTCTGCTCGTTAAAGTATTTTTCAGCAACCAAGTGATTTGATGAGATGATTTAGCCACTTTTGCGATGTGCCCCCTAAACTTCAACTCCCTATCCACCAACACTCCCAAATCCCTGGCCTTATCAATCTCCTGGAGTACAGTTCCACCAATGTGATATACTGCTGCTAATCTTTTCACCCTAAAATGCATAACCTTACAATTTGCCACATTAAATTGACATCCATTTTCCTTAGCCCAGTCCTCCAAACTATCCAAATCATCTTGAAAAATTTTGACATCCTGTGCACTCAAAATTGCTCTATCAACTTTGCATCATCAGCAAACAAGTGAACACTTCCTCTCAGATCCTTTCCTATATCATTAATGAACAAATTGAAAAGTAGTGGTCCAAGAACAGAACCCTGCGGCACTCCACTAGTCACAAGACATCTTTTAGACTCCACTCCTGAATAAACCACTCTCTGGTATCTCTCCTTCAACCACCCTCCTATCCATCTCACCAACCCTATATCTATCCCCATCTGCTCCAGTTTACTGATTAGAGTTCCATGTGGTATCCTGTCAAAGGCCTTAGCAAGGTCCAGTAGAATCACTGTAAACCCATTACCCTTATCCAGTTCAGCCGTCACTGTGTTATAAAATGTGAGCAAGTTACTGAGGCATGATCTACCCTTCACAAAACTATACTGTCCCCCATACAGTATCCCATTTTCATCAATCCAATCCTATATTTTTCTCTTGACTAATTTCTCCAAGACCTTGACAACGATTCCTGATATGTTAATCGGTCGGTAATTTACAACAGCAGTCTTGGAACCTCCTTTATGCAGTGGAACTATTTTCCCCTTTTTCCACCCTCTCGGGACTAACCCAGACCCGAGACTCAAATTAAACAAATCGAATTCCTTCCTCACAGACTATTTATCTCCTTTTCATTCACCACAATTCCTGTATAAGCTATTGGTTCATTCATTCTTGCAATGTCACCACCTGGATGATATACTCTTGCAAAGTGCTCGCTCAGTAATTCCACTATATCAACTGATTCGGTTACCTCCCTACCATCAGCATTCTTTAAAATCATTCTGCCATATACATTTTTCCTTTTACTTGCAACATATCAAAAAAACTGTTCGGGATTCCCTTTAGCCTGCATAGCTAATGTTTTTTCATAATCCGTTTTTTCTTTTCTTACCACACTCGTTACCCTTCTGGCCTGCGCTTTATACCATTCATGTGCCTGCAGGTCACCTGTCTCCTTAAATTCCCTCCATAGGTTTTTTTTTTTTTTTTTATTCTCCATGGCTTTTATTCTCCATGGCTGTAGCTCATCAGCTATCATCAATAACACTCCTCCCTCCATTTTATTCTCCCTGTCACTCCTGAACACACCATACCCCTCACATTCAATTCCACTAGCTATATCATCTTCTGTAAGCCATTTTCACTAATGCCAATAACATGTGGCCTGGAAGTGCCAACCAAGGCCAAAAATTCTTCCTTCTTGTTCCTAATACTTCTGGCATTAGCATACATGAATTGCAGAAGTGCATTTGTCCCATCTCTATTTTGATGCCTTATACTAACTATCCCATTGTGATTTGTTGTCTTTTGTACTCACTCAGGTATATTACACATATTCATACACTCAACTGTCCCCCTAAGGTCTGCACTACTACTACTTCCTCTTTCCCTTAATAACTCTAGTTTCCATGATTCTGCACATCCACTTCCACTACATTCGACACCTTTTCAAGTCTCCATACACCAAATTCATTCAAATGTAAACCATCCATCTTATATAAATCCTTTTGCCCATTGAACTCACTCCACACATCCACATATTCCACACCAATCCTCCTGCATAATTCACTCATAATATCATTAACAATTATGGCCCTCCTTCTATACACTCTTCACTGTCATACCGTGGCAACAGACTCACCATTCTAATGCTCTCACTCTTCTCTTTTGCTACCTCAAGCAATTTCTTCAAATCCTCTCTCATAGCCATTTTGTCTTCTTTCAAATCATTTGCACCTGCTACTACTATCAATTCTTTCACCCGCTGCTTTTGCATTCTAATTGACTCGCTTACATCCTTAACTATATGCAGGAGTATCAAAGAGATAGGAACGTATATGGAATTATAAGGCAGATGATTATAATAGTCTTAGATATCAACTTGGGGAAGTTACATGGAGGGAGGAACTGGAAGGCCGGGATATCATTAGTGCTGGAGAAATTGTGAAGAAATATTTGTTAGCAGAAATAGTATTCCACAAGTGAAGAAGAGGACACAATTTGGTGTAAAGTGGATAACAAACAATATTAAACAGGAACTGTATGTGAAAAAGAGTCTATGAAAAAGATATAAGGAGACTAGTGAACAGCAGATGCATGAAGAATATAAGACACAGGACAGGAGGGTGACTAGTATGGTAACGAAGGCAAAACTGGAATATGAGAAGAGATTGGCCCTAGGGAATTTTTTAGCTATGTGGTCAGTAGGAGGAGAAATGATTATGGAATAATGACATTGTGGGATAAAAATGGGAATAGAGTGACTGATGCAGAGGACATAGTGGAGTTGTTCAATGAACACTTTATTGGAGTATTTCATCCTGGAGTAGTAAATTTTAATACTACTAGAGGAATAGGGCAGGTTCGAATTTTAGAGGTGCAGGAGGAGAGTGTGTTCCAAATACTGAGTACTCTGGATGTCAGTAAACCTGGTGGACTGGATGGTATTTCACCATGAGTTTTGAGAGAATGTGCTAAAGAACTGACAGGTCCTTTGACCTGACTTTTCAATGAAAGTCTCGCTACAGAAAAGGTGCCCAGGGAATGGAAGGAAGGTAAGATAGTGCCATTGCATAAGGGCAGCAGCAGACTGGAAATGTCTAATTATAAGTCAGTTTGTGTGTCATCAGTAATCATTAAGATCTTGGAGAAATTAGTGAGGGACCGTATACAGCATTGGGCAGATGAGGGCAATGTTACCTGTGCAAGTCAACATGGATTTGTTAAGAGGTGTGCTTGTTTCAGTAATATGCTAGCCTTTTATAATAAAGTTACAAGAGCAGTTGATGAGGGAAAGGCATATAATGCAATTTTCTTGGATTTAGCAAAGGCATTTGACAGTGTGCCACATGATAAGCTGATATTTAAGTTGCAGCACATGGGTTTGGATGTCAGGTTGGTCAACTGGATTCAGGATTGGCTGTCCGATAGACATCAGAGAGTTGTGTATGGTGGGGAAGTATCAAGGAGGGAGAAGGTTATAAGTGGGGTCCCGCAGGGCTCAGTACTGGAACCTATATTGTTTAACCTTTATATCCATGACATTGTCAGTGGATTTCAGGGGGATATTCAGTTGTTTGCAGATGATGCAAAGCTGGGAAAGGTTATTAGTAATAGTGCAGATGTGGTAGCCTTGCAAGAGGATTTGAATAAACTAAGGACTTGAGGTTTGGGACACTTCGATGATACATTTCATACTCTATTAGAGGAGCTGTACTGGAGGAAGTAGATAAGAGATCTGTGGGTGATGATTGATAGAAAACTGAAATTCAGGGAACATATTGCAAAGGTGGTGAAGGTAACACAGAGGATTTCTGCAATACTGATTAGGACGCTGGCCTACAGAGATAAAAGAGTTATCATTCCGTTGTATAAGACCCTGATCAGACCACACTTAAACTATTGTTCTCAAATTTGGTCCCAAGGATTTGAAGAGGATAAATTAACTGTGGAAAGGGTACAGAGGCGAATAACAAAGATGGTTTCAGGTCTGTACAATGTTAGTTATGAGGATCGGCTGAGGGAATGTGGACTGCAGAGTTTGGTAGTTAGAATAAGGAGAGGTGATATGATTGAGACTTTTAAACTGTTGAGAGGGTTACAGGGTTGACACTAGGGAGTTCTTTCGCTTGGTTGAATAGTGGGAAGGAGTGATGATAACGGCCATCCCTGGAAGTTATGAAAAGAAGCTGTGAGCAAGAGGGTGAGGAGTGTTTCTTTGCATGGAGGGTGGCTGAACAGCTGTCTTGGAACCTCCTTTATGCAGTGGAACTATTTTCCACCTCTTTCCACCCTCTTGGGACTAACCTTAACCCGAGACTCAAATTAAACAAAATGGTCAAGGGTACTGACAATTCTTTAGCCGCTTCACATACGACACGAGCTGGTATACCATCCAATCCCACAGATGTATTGACATTGAGGTTATGCAATAGACTACTCACCTCCACTTCATTCACCACAATTCCCATATAATCTATTGGTTCATTCATGTCTGCAATGTCACCAACTGGATGATATATTCTTGCCAAGTGCTCACTCAGTAACTCAACTATATCAACTGATTCAGTTACCTCCCTACCATCAGCATTCTTTAAAATTATTCTGCCATGTACATTTTTTCTTTTACTTGCAACATATCAAAAAAACTGTTTAGGATTCTCTTTAGCCTGCACATGGCCAATGTTCTTTCGTAATCCTTTTTTGCTTTTCTTACCACACTCATTACCCTTCTGGCCTGCAAATATCATTTTAGTTCATCTACGTTTCACTTATTTCAATGATTTTGGGGCAAATAAACTGAATAAGTGAACTATTTTCATCTCTCTTATTTCTGATACTTCTGGCATTTGTAAACAAACACAATAATTCATTTTTAGGTCTATAATTAGTCCTATCCAAGCCACTTGTTGGTTGTGATTTCTCCACCACACTTGCCCAATCACCTTTATCACCATTTACCACATGTATCTGCTCAGTCTCAACTTCCCCACTCATATCACAATATTCTCCATCTTCATACACACATTCACTACCACTTTCAACATCCTCTCTCCCTCTGCCACGTCTCCCTGTCCACCCCCTCCAGTTTCCCTGTTCTTCTTTCATTCTCATTCTCTCTTCATCTCTCATACTACTACTGTTTTCACTACTAAGCATTTCTCCAATACCACTCTCCTGACTTTACACTTCATTTCTTACACACTTCACAAACTGTGTTTCAATCCAGCAACACTTTCTCCAGTGCACTCACTTCAAAGCCACTTAAATGCAACCCTTCATGCCTGTATAATTCCATTCTTCCCTAAAACACAAGCCATACATCCACAAACTGTACTTCCTTCTCCTCACGTAGCTCCACTAGCATACCATTTATGATTTTGGCTCTCCATCTCAACTCATCATTGTCATACCTCAGCAACACAATGATGAGTGTGTTGGCATGTGTTTGAGATACGAACCTATCTTTCAATGTTACCTTTCACTCTTCTCAATAACCTCTTGATATTCATCATCACATACACGAAAGGGCACTAGAGCTGCTGAAGAACATGGTAGTGGATTTGAGCTGTGCTAGAAAAAGTGTTTTTAAACGGTGTGTGACTTCTGTAGCAAATTGTGCTATATTCTTTTTTTCAGTAATACAAGTGGTGCTGCTTTTGGAGTTTAGTTGTTGTTTATATTGTTTATATTTTGGGTTACCGAGAAGGCAAGGTCAGAGCCAGCCGCATCTATGGTGGAAGAGAAGAAGTAGATAAGTTTTCGAATTTAGTAATTTAGTATAGTTAAATATAGTTTATACTTATAGTATCATGCAAGTATTATAAATTAATTAGCTTACAGTAGAGCGTATAACATAGTATAGTAGAGTGTTTAGTATTTAGCATTTAGTTGTAGTAGTTCCTCGGCACTATTTGAATGATGGCGGCAGCCGCAGCTCCAATTACAAATGGTGTGTCGCCAAGTCCTCCCTCATGCAAGGACTCTATTTTGCATAACATAATACTGTACAAGATTTTGTGGCATGCAGCGCTTGTGGTATGTATGCATCCCAGCAGTTGGATATGTGGTGGGTGAGAGAGAAGGAGGAATGCATATATGCATAAAATGTAGGCAATGGGAGGAACTTAGCGAGTTAGATATTACAGTAATGACCTCGCTGCATTTGGGGCAGGAAAATCTCAACCTAGAGAGATGAGTAGTGTGATAGAGGGTGAGAATTATGAGCAGAATATGAATGAAAAAATAATAGTGGAGAGTGTGAAAGGCTTCAATGATTGTGAAGTTTTCAAAGATTGTTTTGATTGGGAGGATGAATGGTGAGCAAGAGTGGATAACTTGCAAAGAGAGAGAGAGAGAGAGAGAGATGAGTTCAAAGAGGAGGTGGAATGGCTCAGGAATGAGATGAGAAGTATGAAAGATGAGATTAGGCAAATCAGAGTAGAAGTGAGAGAGAGTTATGGGAATGATAGAAGAGGAGAGAATAGAAAGAGTAGAAGCCAGGGAATGAGAGAGAGTTATGGGAATGATAGAAGAGGAGAGAATAGAAACAGTAGACAAGAGGGAATGAGAGAGAGAGTTATGGGAATGATAGAGAGGAGCGAATGGAAACAGTCAGAGAGAGGGAATGAGAAGAATGCAAGGGAGTTCTGGAACCAGGGATAGAGTTATGCCAGGACAGCAGGAAAGTAGGGAACACAGAGAGAAAGGGTTAGAGAGAGAGAGAGAGATGCAGGTGAGCAATCAAGGAACAGAGTGGTAAAAGGCATGATGTATGGAGTCTTAATGATCCACGGTGTGTGCAAGATAGGATGCCAGAGGAATGTTTGCCTGGAGGAACAATAGAAAGTGTGGCTATGGCAATTAAGCAGGGTGAAAGGGTGGATGAGATGATTGTAATGGTGGGCACAAATGACTCGAGGGATTGTAAATCGGGTGGTGAGAGATCCGAGATTCATGCTTGAGGTTGTACAAAAGAAAACACAGAGAAGAAAGATAGTGTATGTGTGACCCAGGTATGATAATGATGAGCTGAGCAGAAGGGCAGTAATAATGAATAGCATAATAGCTAGAATGTGTCAGAAGAGAGAATTGGAATATGTGGATTCTTGGAGGGCATTTGAGGACAGAAAGGAATTGAATGTAAGAGACTGCTTGCATTTGAATGAGGAAAGATGTAGGCATCTGGAGAGATTGTTGTTTTATGAATGAGTCGGTGCGTCAAAGCAGGGAAACTAGAATTCCCAGGGTGCATGGTAGCAGGGGTTGCCTTTTGTGGGAATTGCTGCTTGGAGGAAGAGGGACGACATCAGGTAACACTGAGTGCAGTGGAGTCTGGAGGGGATAGTGATAGGTATAGAAGCAGTGACATTTTTATGCTTTATACTAATGCCAGGAGTATCTGGAATAAAGGAGAGGAATTGGTGGTGCTGATAGCATCAGCTTTGCCAAAGACTATTGGGATTTCTGAGACATGGTTGACAGAAGATGATATAATAACAGGAATAGAAGTAGCAGGTACAGCATTTTTCGGCAGGATAGAAAGGGAAAATGAGGTGGTGGAGTACTGCTTACGATTAGTGATCACTTATGTCCTCTAAGAGTGGGGGCTGTGAAAGGCAGTGACACTAATGGTTTTCAAAGCATATGGTGTGAGGTAGAGGTGGGCAAGACAGGATATTTAGTGGGATGTTGCTACAAGCCAAGGAGCACAGAGGATGAGGAGCAGGAGATGTTTAGACAGCTGAGCTTGGCAAGTGCAAGAAGAATGATTGCCATGGGAGATTTTAACTATAGCAGTATAAGTTGGGAACAGGAAAATGCATGTATTAATAAGGGAATGAAATTTCTCGAATTGTTGAGAGATAGATGTTTTAGGCAACATGTAATAGAGGGAATAAGAGGTCCAAGAGTTTTGGATTTTGTAGCATCAGAAGAGCTGATAATAACTGATGAGGAGATGACATTCCCCTCCCCCCCCTGTTGGAGAGAGTGACCATGTGATTTTGACTTGGAAGATGAACAGTCATGAAGGAGTATCAAAGACAATGGTCGTGTGTGGAATTATAAGGCAGGTGATTATAATAGTCTTAGATATCAACTTGGGGGAATTCCATGGAGGACAGAATTGGAAGGCCAGGATATCATTAGTGCTTGGGAAATTGTAAAGGAATATTTGTTAGCAGAAATAGTATTCTATGAGTGAAGAGTAGGACACAATTTGGTGTAAAGTGGATGACAAACAATGTTAAACAGGAACTGCATGTGAAAAAGAGGCTATGGAAAAGATATAAGGAGACGGGCGAGATGCATGAAGAATATAAGATACAGGCCAGGAGAGTGACTAGTATGGTAAGGTGAAACTGGATTATGAGAAGAGATTGGCACTAAGATCCAAAGATAATCCTAAAAAATTTTTTAGCTATGTGGCCAGGAGGAGGAGAAATGATAGTAGAAGAATGACATTGTGGGATAAAAATGAGAATAGAGTGACTGATGCAGAGGACATAGTGGAGTTTTTCAATAAACACTGTGTCCTCTGCAGTCTTTCATCTTCTCCAGGATGAAATACAGAGTACTCAGTATTTCATTCTGGAGAAGTAAGTTCTAATACTAGAGGGATAGGACAGGTTCGAGGTTTACAAGTGCAAGAGGAGGGTGTGTTCCAAATACTGAGTACTCTGGATGTCAATAAAGCTGTGGGATTAGATGGTATTTCACCACGGGTTTGAGAAAAAGTGCTAAAGAACTGACAGCTCCGTTGACCTTGCTTTTCAATGAAAGTCTGGCTACTGTAAGGGCACCCAAGGAATGGAAGGAAGGTAAGACAGTGCCATTGAATAAGGGCAGTAACAGACTGGATGTGTCTAAGCCAGTGGTGAATTCTCCATGCTTGCTATGCTTGCTGCACAAGCTCATTACTTGAGAAAGAAGTAATATTTATTTCTTAATAAATTCATGCATTTATAAGCATTCCATTCAGGCTTTTTTTTCTAATTTTTCTACTTTTACTAATTCCATTGAACTTTGCATTGTCTATCGAAGGCCGATGCTTGCTCGTCTAGTCAAAGCTACCTTGACTTGCTCAGCTGTCGGAGCTTCCAGGTCCTTGCTACAGCACTGTGATTTCATGTGCGTGCATAGCCATTTCCGCTCCCTTGACATCATCTTATACACAGG
Organism: Typopeltis vanoorti; assembly: GCF_054136105.1. Lineage (NCBI taxonomy): Eukaryota > Metazoa > Arthropoda > Arachnida > Uropygi > Thelyphonidae > Typopeltis > Typopeltis vanoorti. The sequence goes on from NC_143569.1 coordinate 13,472,248, forward strand.
CCATACGCAGTGAAAGTAGCTCTCGCCAGTAAGCTTCAGCCAGCCTTTACAAGTGTGTGTGTTGCTTGGGAAAATTAAGTTACAACCAACTTTTTAACAATGTTATTGACCAGTTCATAAAGAACCGTAGGGTAGAATTTGAATTCAAGTAGCTAAATTGAAAAAGATAGAATATCATTTGTAAAATAAATGTTGTATTTGTATAATTAAATGTACATAAATTTCTAAATACATAGTTTTAAATGGTCAATAAATCATTATTTCGCTAATCAGAATTCAATCATGCCTCTCACTCCCTGAATGATAACAAGAGCAAGTGTGAATTTCAAGACCAGCATTCGCCCCTGGTATGGGCCAGCTTGTGTTTCATCAGTAGTCATTAAAATCTTCAGGAAATTAGTGAGGGACCATATACAGTGTTGGGAAGATGAGAATAATGTTACCTGTGAGAGTCAAATTGGATTTGTTAAGGGGCACTCTTGCTTGAGTAATATGTTGCATTTTATAATAAAGAGACAAGAGCAGTTGATGAGGAAAGGCATATACTGCCATTCTTTTGGATTTTGCAAAAGCATTTGACATGGTTCCACATGATATGCAGAGAACTTGCAGCACATGGGTTTAGATGTCGTGGATTGATAATTGATTGTTTGATAGGTATCAGTGAGTTCTGTATGGTGGGGTAGTATCAAGGAGGCAGAAGGTTATAAGTGGTGTCCCACGGGGCTCAGTATATTGGGACCTGTATTGCTTAACCTTTATATCAATGAGATTATCAATGGATTGCACAAGGATATTCAGTTGTTTGCAAATGATGTGAAGCTGGGAAGGGTTATTAGTAACAGTGCAGATGTGGCAACCCTGCAAGAGGATTTGAATAAACTAGATAGATGGGTGAATGAATGGGGATGTCGGTTTAATGCAGCAAAATGTAAAGTCTTTAAGTTTGGGATACATTGATGGGAGGCTGCATACTAGATTGGAGGAGCTGTACCGGAAGAAGTAGGGGAGACAAGAGATCTGGGTGTGATGATTGATAGAAAACTGAAATTCAGGGAACATATTGCAAAGGTGGTGAAGGTAACCCAGAGAATTGCTGCAATACTGAGAAGGACACCGACCTGTAGAGATAAGAGTTATCGTTCCATTGTGTAAGACCCTGATCAGACCATACTTAGACTATTTTTCTGAAATTTGGCCCCCAGGATTTGAAGGAGATAAATTAACTGTGGAAAGGGTAGAGGTGGATAACAAAGATAGTTTCAGGTCTATACAATGTTAGTGATGAGGATCAGCTGAGGGAATGTGGACTGCAGAGTTTGGTAGTTAGAAGAAGGAGAGGTGATATGATTGAGACTTAAACTGTTGAGAGGTGGTTACTCCCCAGTCTCCAAAAGCCGATATCTAAGGATATTGATTGTTGAAACTGGGGAGTTCTGTCACTTGGTGGAGCAGCAGGAAGGAGCGATGACAAGGGGCCACCCTGGAAGTTGCAAAAGGAAGCTGTGAGCAAGAGAGTGACGATTGGTTTCTTTGCATGGAGGGTAGTTGAACAGTGGTTTCTTTGCAAGGAGGGGTAGTTGAACAGTGGAATGCATTGCCTAATAGAGTTGTGAGAGTGAGAACGGTCAATGAGTGGTTGGATAGACTTTGTGTTTCCTAGAAGGACCTCTCATGATGGGTCTTTTGACTCCATGGAGGCCTGAATAATAATAATACTCCTATGTCCACTTAAATCATTTGATGCCACAGTCACCACTAACTCTCTTGTTCGTTTCTTCTTCATGTGTAATGCCTGAATTATTCTACTCATTCTCCCTCCTGGATAGCAGACCTTATGGACTCTCTCATTAACTAATCCTCTAACTATGAAATATCCATATATGCTTTCCTGGAATCACTCATCATCACCTCATTTATTACTCTCTTTTCTTTCATTCTATTCTCTTGCATACTTTCATTAGTTTTCACTGAAAATCTACCATCACTCTGCATACTCCTCATTTCATTTTTCAATAACTGTTTAATCAAATGTGGCACACAAACAATTTCACTCTCTGTCACTGCTGCAGTCTCACTACCTCTCATTCTGCCATACCTCACTTCTGTTTCCTTATTCATACTTTCTTCCGCTCCCTTATCATGAACTTTTGCTACCACCTTCTTGCATTCTTTCATTCCCTCAATTTCACTAGCTTTTGTTTCATTTCTGTTTATTTATTTCATTTACACCATCTTTTATCTTTTCAGTCTGTTTCGCATTCATTGCCTCATGGTCTAATAATATATCGCACTTCCTACAAATGCATACTTTCTCTCTTCTGACATTCATTTTCTCTCTCCACAAACACATCTCTTACACTCCTTCATGCATACTTATTACACTCACGACATTGAATCATTTTTGAAAAGTCTACGTTAATGCCACTTGATTAAATAGAAAGAGATAATAAATAGTTTGAAATATATGTGACTAGTGTGCGAACAAAGGACAGTTATTTTATTCTTTTACTGTGAAGTGGATCTAAGGATATTGGCTGTTCAGATAAGTTAGAAATGAATCTAATGTTGTGGTCCATAGGCCAAATTGGCAAACACACTCGTCTTTGTAGTGAAGCCAGACTAAAGGTTTAAGTGTAACTACGAGGTGATATCAAAAAGTTTCGAGACTAGCTCTGTTTACGAGAAATTACTTTATCTATCTACGTTTACACACTATCACCTTCAAAATAGTCCTTGCATATCAATACAGTGCTCCCAGCATTCTTGCCACATCTGGAATCTGTCCTGGAAGTCTTCTTTTCGAAGTATGTCAAGCACCTTCTGCGATTCACTGGATCTCTGCAATGGTGTCAAAATGGTGACCTTTGAGCAGGATCTTCATCTTTGGGAAGTGTGCGAAGTCTGCAGGAGCCATATCTGGCGAGTAGGGTGGGTGCGGAAGTGAGATCATGTTGTTTCTGGTGAGAAACTCATGTGTGAGGAGAGCTCGGTGACAGGGTGCATTGTCATCGTGGAGCATCCAGTTTTTTTTTTGTGCGCTACAGATCTGGTCGCTTTCGCCGAATGTCCTCCCTCAGACGTCTTAAAACCTGGCAGTAGAACTCGCTATTGACGATCTGTCCCCTGAGGACGAATTCTCAATGCACAATGCCACGAATGTCAAAAAAGACTATGAGCATGCACTTGGTCAAGCTGCAGACCTGCCTCGCCTTTTTCGGTCGTGGAGATGATGGGCTCTTCCACTGTGAAGACTGTTGCTTCGTCTTAGGGTCGTACCCGTACACCCAAGTTTCGTAACCGGTAATGATCCTCAACATGAATGACGGGTCATCCATGGGACGCTGATGGAGTTCTTGGCAGACTTCGACATGGGTGTTCCTTGTGCTCCTGGGTCAGCAGCCTGGGGACGAACTTGGCAGCAACACGGCGCATGTTCAAATCACATGTGAGGATTGTCTTTACTATCCCGTATGACACACCAACAATGTCAGAAAAGACCGTTCAACAATGATCTCATTGAAGGTCTTCCTGATCTCCCATCATCTTCCAGTGTTGTTCTTCTGCTCTTGAAGCACGCGTGCCACTCAAAACACCTCAAACGACTCATTGCAGCATTGCGTAAACTTGCCAAATCATTTCAAATGTTTCTGTGGCAGATTTGCCCAGTTTCATGCAGAATTTCACGTTTGCTCTTTGTTTTAACTTGCTGTCCATGATGAAATCGCAGATGTGGTAACGGAGGTGGTCAGAATAGCATCAGTTGCACAGCTCCCAATGTACACAGGACGATGTCTTTTGGCACACTGACTTATGAAGGTAGGTGCTTCCTGTGACTGTGCGTGCAGCCTTGTGCTGCCATCCATTGGCGTTGTACAAACCTAGGCTCGAAACCTTTTGATACCACCTCGTATGTTGAGTGCTTTGTTTCTAAATGTTCCATATAGAAATTAGTCAACGAGAGGGAGATGGAATGCATTGAAAATTTGCAAACAAACAGATTGAACAAATGGTTTAATCTGTTCGGTTTGTTTGCAAATTTCTCCTTTACATAGAAAGGAAACTAAAAACTGGACATTTAGATAACAAAGCATTCAACATTCAACAGATTAAGCTAACATGGATGCCAAGAATGTTTTTCAATAACCTATCAGTAACAATCCATCTATTTACAAAAACAGAAGATAATGCTCTCCAATCAGATAACACAATTGACTTTTTTTTTTTAGCAATCTCTGCTTCCATATATACTGTAACTTTTACTTCTCTTGGTAACTCAGATCATGATCTCATCCAAACTTTCTTTACTGTGAAACACCCTTCTCATGTTAGAAGTTTAATGGAGAGAAACAGCACTGGGAAAGGATTAAAAATAATAATTAGCTCTTCTAATATTTTGTCAGTTACAGAGACATCATCAGAGAGTCCAATATAAGACTTGTAGCAAGCACAAAGGCAATACTAAAGTAAGCGAAACTTGTGGACAAAAGACTAGAGTCCTAACTAGGTGGGGTACCCTCTGTAGACAAACAACTTGGATTTCTAAGTATTATTGTTCCGTTTATTTTGGGAAGTTTTATGCAACCATATTTATACATATTATGCTAATTTTTAAGAGCAGCAGCAGATTCTTAAAACAGTCTTTCTCTTCTAAAGTTACTGGGGTGGAGCATGAGGTCTTTCCAATTGATTCTATGAGCCATATCTAAAGTATGGTCTGCAAGGCCCAGTTGACACATAGTCATGACTGCAGATGTATTTCTTATGTTCTTCAATATGGAATGGTAGCTGATCTTCCTGTCTGTCTATATCAGAGAGACTTGCAACAACAAGGAACTATAGTCACCAGGAGCTGAGAGAGGAGGGATTTGTCTTTAGTGGAGCAAATAAGGGTAACTATAGTTTAAGTGGAGCTTGAAAATTGTGCAAAGTTGTCCTGCTATTTTTTATGATGTGTCTCAGATACAGGGGATGGTGATAGCATTACTAAAATCTTTATCAAGAGAAGACTGTGGATTGTGGGAAGGATTTTGTTTTTTTGTTTGCTTGTTTTTTGATACTGTGAGAACTGTACCTATTAGATCAGAAAGTGCAGTGTATATGATTGAGCTCTGCTGCAACAGTTCTCACCACGTGGACTCTCTTGCAGTCCTTATAAGGACTCTCTAACACACAGAAATATCCTTCACCTTGCCATGGCACTGCAATGGCATCAACTAAGGTGACTTCTATTTATTCAAGATACCAAGTAATTTTATATAAACTTGGTTTTTAATCCTATTTCCCAAGTGAGCAAACAGACAGGTAAGTCAAGTTTGCACCTGCATGCAGTGCAAGTCTAGGCAACTCATAGTAGTGCCACTCTAGCAACTCGTGGTAAAGGTGGATTAAGCGCTGATCACTTTCCTTGGTATTTTTCCTTTAATGTAAAGTACATCCCCTTGCAGAGATGTATGATGCTATGCATTAAAGGCACTACCAATACCGGTTTCGACCTTTATTGAGGTCTTGTCAGTGGGAGCCAGACCTGACAATGCTAAGGTTGAAGTAATACAGAGCTTATGAATTTTACCTAAACAAGTTGCCACAAGGTGCTTTGACCTTATTAAATAAAATCTCAGGATGAGAGATAGATGTAGAAAGTTTTTTAACTTGGGTATATTATGTATTAAAGATACCAAGTAATCTTATATAAACTTGGTTTTTAATCCTATTTCCCAAGTGAGCAAACAGACAAATAAGTCAAGTTTGTGCCTGCACATAGTGCAAGTCTAGGCCGCCATGAGTTGCCTAATATACCCAAGTTTTTCAACTTGGGTATATTATGTATTCAAGATACCAAGTAATTTTATATAAACTTGGTTTTTAATCCGATTTCCCAAGTGAGCAAACAGACAAATAAGTCAAGTTTGCGCCTGCACGTAGTGCAAGTCTAGGCAACTCATGCTAGTGCACCTCTAGGCAACTCATGGTAAAGGTGGATTAAGCTCTGATCACTTTCCTTAGTATTTTTCCCTCAATGTAAATCACATCCCCTTGCGGAGATGTATGATGCTATGCATTAAGGGCAGTGGTCACTACCCATACCGGTTTCGACCTTTACTGAGGTCTTGTAGTGCCACTCTCATAGAATGCCACTCTCATGTGCTTTACATTAAGGGAAAAATACTAAAGAAAGTGATCAGATCTTAATCCACCTTTACCACAAAGTTGCCTAGACTTGCACTGTGTGCAGGCGCAAACTTGACTTACTTGTCTGTTTGCTCACTTGGGAAATAGGATTAAAAACCAAGTTTATATAAAATTACTTGGTATCTTGAATACATAATATACCAAAGTTAAAAAACTTTCTAAGGTGACTTCTGTTTCTTCTTTTGCACTTCGAGTCCATTTTCCTGACTGACCTGAATACTTGCTCCGACCAAATAAGAGAAATAATTCAAACAAATAATTCAGAATGAAGGCCTTCATCTCCATTACACCCAAAATTCCTGACCACTGTCCTGACCAATTAAGAGAAATAATTCAGAATGAAGGCCTTCATTTCCATTACACCCAAAATTCCTGACCACTGTCCCAGGAAAAATAAATAAATATATTAAAAAAAAACAGCATTTACCAAGTGGCTAGAAACCATAAATCCAGCTTTGCACCTCATGCTACACCACAGCTGTAAAAAAATCAAATCTAAATCTGATTATGAAAGGTAGGCCAAATGCAGAAGACCTGCCTCTTGTTCAAATAACAGCCAAGCTTTTGTCCTTTGCCAAGGCAGCTAAATGCAATTTTTCCCATTCATGATTCCATCTCTCACATATTCAGATGGTACTATTGTAACATCACTCAAAGACACAGATGATCTACAGGAATCAGAGGGATCCTGAATTGTGTCTTCTTACTGTGCTAAAAACTTTGCTACAGAATTGACACCTATCCTCTGTCACCTTTACAATCTTTTCTGTTTTGACTGGCATCTCCCTACAGCAGCATTTTTCAAACATTTCTGGCCAAGACTCACAATAAAAAATGCATTTTACATTGCAACTCAGCACATGCACACATTTTAGATACACACACACACATGCAAATTATACATATATACACTAAATAAGTTTTACAGAACAATATGTGCACTTACTACATAAACAAAAACCTAACCACAACAAGAGTTAATAAATATGACTTTCTTAACATTTAACTACAACACAGAAAAAATTAACTCAATCAAAAAGAAATAATATATTTCCTAATAAAATTAGGAGATATTTTATTTAATGCGAGAGGTATGCTTGCCATAAAACAGAAGTGTTCATTTTTATTCAGAGGAATAAACATTTTTTCTCACCACACCTATTCTTTCAGAAGATGGCAATGATAATGTCCTTGGATGGTGATAAACATCTGTCTCCTGAATAGATGCCATACTGCAGATGCATGAAAAAAAGTATCCTTATTGTACCACTAAATATGGTACTGATGCATTTAGAGTATGTACTATATGTAATGACAATTAGTGTATATTGGAGGCAAAAGGAATTTTCATAATGAAAATTTTTCATTATGAAAACAACCTTTCATAATGAAAAACATCTTTCCTCCCACAGGCACAGTTCTACATTCAGGCAAGTACATCTATGTACACTCTAAATAACACTCTCTCAAATTTTTAGTTGCAGAAAATTGGTCATTATCCATTCATAATGTAGTCAAAGGGTATAGAAACCAGCCAATTAATGTGAAGCAAATTTTCAAAAGCAAATAAAGACATATATATATATATATATATATATATTCCTGTTCAACACAGAAGAGTCATAATATACTATCTAGCAAGTTTCCTCTAGGAGCAAAATATGCGAGATGTGACACTGCTCGAAAGGAACATGTGAAAGCTACGAAACCTATGTATACTGATGTTTTCTATTATATTTCATTAAAACGAAAATGCTAGTCATGACCTGCTAAACTAATTTCACAACCCACCATTGAGCTATGACACAAATTGAAATACACTGCCCTACAACATAGGACAAGAATATTCAGAAAGGTTCTAGAAGTCAGACAACACACTGCAGTCCATATGCTCTTATTTTAGTTTTCCTAAAATAACACGAATGTCATTAACAGCCAACTTCATTACTTGATGATCTACCACCTAATTAGTAACCACGAGTATGGATTTCAACATTCATTCCACAGATGCTACCTAACAACATACACATCTATGTACACAAGCTATAAAAAAGGAAAAACCTCAAATGGTTGCTCTTGAATTTTCAAAAGCATTTAATGAAGTCTGGCTCAGCAGGTTACTTAACAAACTACCATCTTAGGTAGTTTGTTAAGAAGTTTGTAGCCTTATATCCTTTGCAACTGGGTCACCAATCTCTGGCCATTTGCCATGTGTCAAGATGGCTTCCTCTTTTCAGATTTTCCCAGCAATGCCTGAACAGCTCATGGCACTGTGCTTTTACCCATTTCCTATACATAAGTGACCTCTCACTAAACTGAAATCCTGTCCACAGCTTTGCTGATGACATTATACCACAATCCTCTTCTTCACTTTCCATAACAAACAGTGATCTGTGCGATGTTCTTCAGTGTAGTGAGGATAACCACGTGATCTTTCAATGCACCAAAATACACTTCAGTTTTCTTTTTGCAGGAAAGATTTTGTTTCATTTTCCATTACTTTTGATAATATCCAGATCTCCAAACATGATTAGATTTCTTTTCTTGAACCGACTTACATCTGTTACAAAAATTGGAGTAAACGGATATGAAGACAGCAGCATGGGTGTGGGGAAATGACTCACACCAGATAGTAGTATGCTGGGGTGGAATCTAGGAGAATGAGGATGATGAGTGGAGTACCTCAGGGTTCTGTACTAGGCCACTATTTAATTTTTATATCAATGATATAGGGAAAGTTTAATGAGGGATATTCAGTTGTTTGCTGATGATGCAAAACTGGGAAGAGCAATAGTTGCATTTATTATTATTATTATCCTAAGACCCCATAGAGTCAAAGACTCATCCAACAAAAGGAGGTCCTTTTGTCATACACACAGCTCTTCATACTTACTTACATACATACTTAGAAGCATTTTTTTTTCATGAAGAGTTGTTTGTGAATGATTGGAATGTTTTGCATCCTTTAAACACACTCAAATTCTCTGCAGACACCCCCATCTCAAGCAAAACATTCCAATCATTCACAAACAACTCTTTATGAAAAAAAAAATGATTCTCACTACCTTGCTCACACCCTCCTTATACAGCTTCCAGGGATGACCTGGTTCTCCCACCATTTTCTGTAAAATCTCTCAACACTGATCCTATAACAAAATCATAACACCATAACACCCTTCTTCCTCCTATCCACTAGACTTTGCAAATTGCATCTTCTCAACGTTTCCTCATATTCGACATTCCAGAGATTAGAAACTACCTTAGTCAGTCACCTCTGGACCCTTTCCAGCATCTCTTTGTCCATTTGAAAACCAGGTGATCAAATCTGTGCACAGTAGTCGATGTTTGGCCTAATTGGAGCCTTATACAATGGAACAAGAATCCCCTTACTTCTACTTACAATTTTGGCAATGTGTCTCCTAAATTTCAGATCCTTATCCACTTATCACTATCTCCCCAAGATCTCTTATTTCCTCCACATCCAACAATATATCCCCACCGAGCATAAGTTCTATATCCCATCTTTGTTTCCCAAATTTTAAAATCTTACATTTTGCAACATTGAATTTGCATCCCCATTCCCATGCCTATTTACTCAATCTATTCAAGTCTTCTTGTAAGGCCACAACATCTTCTCCACTCTTCATAGTTTGTCCCAACTTTGCACCATCTGTGAACAACTGAATATTCCCATCTAAATCTTAGCCAATATCATTAACATACAGGTTAAATAACAATGGCCCTAAAACAAATCCCTGAGGAACACCACTAGTGACTTTCCTCTTCTGGGATATTGCTCCCCTATACACAACTTGCTGATACTTATCAGATAGCTAGTCTCCGATCCAATGCACTAATTTAATATCCAACCCTGGTTCATGGACAATTCATCGTGGAAAATTCATCAAACGGACAATTCATCATGTGGACAATTTATCGCGAGGAAAATTCATCACAGAAAAATTCATCACGCAAACTACTGATCGCCGAAAATATTATTCGCTAGAAAACTGAAATGAATTGCATTGATAATGATATATAAAAAGTAAATGCAATGCAAGATAAATTTCATAAAATATAATTTTATTATGTATCTATGTATTAGCCTGAGCAGTCAGCTGAGTGGCTGGTTGCTTCACAACCATATGCCTGGGAAAAGAGTGTCCTGGGTTCATTTCCCGTCGCTGACGTGAGGAGTGTACAATCTTTCTCAGACATAGCCAAGTTAGCCGGTCTTGGGCGATGAATGCAGGGTTTTTCTCCCCAGTTTATGTGAGGGTTTTTCCTTTCCCAAGCAAACAAACAGCAAACTGGCACTGAGAAGATAACGCTTCTACAGACATAGGATAGAATGGGAGGCATAGGGCCAACCTATAATGGTTGTGGTTATATGTAAATATTATTTTTCCATCAACAGAATCTCTAGTATCAAAGTAAGAAAGAATATTTATACCATTTTTAGATGAAACAGAAATTAGGAAACTCATCAATCAATAAAATATTACTTTCACTGTATAAGAATAAAAAATACGAAAATCTAAATAAATAATACATAGATCTATCCCTCTTTTACCTTTACGGTGTTGAGGGTTTCTATTCCTTATAACCGCAACCGTTATACGAGGATAAAGTGGTTGGCCTATGCCTCCCAGTGTATCCTATGTCTGCAGAAGCATTACGTTCTCAAGGCCAGTTTGCCTGCTTGTGGGAGGAAAAATCCCACAAACTGGGGAGAAAAACCCTGCAGTTCTCGCCCAAGACCAGCTAACTTGGCTATGTCTGAGAAAAATCCTAAGCTCCTCATGTCAGAGATGGAAATCGAACCCAGGACACTCCTTTCCCAGACATTATGGTTGTGAAGCAACCAGCCACTTGGCTAACTGCATGGACTAATACATAGATACATAATAAAATTATATTTTGTTAAATTTATCTTGCACTGCATTTACTTTTCATATATTGGTATCAATGCAATATCATTTCAATTTTTTTAGCAAATAACATTTTCTGCAATCAATAGTTCCCGCGATGAATTTTCCCGGGGATGATTTGTCCCAGTGATGAATTGTCGGCAATGAATTGTCTGGACATGTCCAATCCCTTCTGCTCTAGTTTGACTATCAACTTATTATGCAGTAATCTATCAAAAGCCTTTGAAGAATCTAAGTATACTACTGTGCTGTGTATCCCTCTCCTCTATCCAAGGAAGTCATCACCTTATTGTAATAAGTAAATAGATTGCTAAAACATGATTTCCCTTTGAGCAAATTCATGCTATCCATCGAAGATAATACCACTGTTGTCAAACCAATTCTGGATCCCAGTTCTCACCAGCTTCTCCAACACCTGACACATAGATAGGTCCATAATTTGATGCTTGAGTTCTATCACCTCCCTTAAGAAGCAGCCAATCTTGCCCTCTTTCCACTCCTTTGGAACTTGATCCACTACAAGACTCATATTAAAAAAATATGTCAAGGCAGATGCCAACTCCCTGGCACATTTCTTTAGAATAAGTGGTAATATATTATCAAGTCCCACAGCTTTATTAACATCATTTGCTCAATTCCCCATATACCTCTTGCTCACTTACAGTTAGTCTCTTCTCCCCATCGTATCTGCTCTCTAGCCAAAGGGCTGTGAGTTCGAATCCTACAATGGGCATGGATGTTTGCGATTTCTGTGAAAATACTAGTGGTGGTGGTGGTGGTTGGCAGTAGATGGCGTTGGTGTAAATGAAGGTAGTTAGAGTGATGGACACGGAAAGTTGTCGAATAGGTGCCTTCCCTCGTGAGTCTTTGGACTCCCTGGAGGTATCACATAATAATAATAATAACTCTCCATTATGTCACATTCACAAGAATGAAAGACCTTATGATGCTCATTAAGTATCTTCACTTTATCTTCTGTAGCAGTTGTTCTTATACCATTTTCTCAAATCAATGTCATCCTTCCATCTATCTATATGTTCACTGGGCATCTACAGATGCGTTATGGTCACTCTGATGCTCGGTGATGTGCCACACCAGGCCTCGCCATGTAGTCCTGTTGTTTGCTTTTCTGGCGGCCTCAACTCTCTGAAGATCACTCACTCCACACACACACACACCATTCATCCATCTCATTGATGGTCTACCCCTTCCTCTTTTTCCAGAAACTTTACCTTCTATTACTGTTAATCCTTCCATAATAATTTTTTTTTTCTAGCTACATATTGAAAGAACTCCCTAGAATTCTTTTTGACTTCATTAACTGACTGCTGCTCATACTTCACTTTTGCTATCCTTACTAACCAATTCACCCTCCTTGCCTGTTCTTTATAACCCTCATGGAACTATTAGCACTTCTCTTATGCTGCCTCATAATGCCTGTTTTCTCTGTATTGCATGCTTAATCTATTAATTCGTCCATTTCACACCTATTTTATTTAATCTTCTGACCCTTGGAATACATGTAGACATTGCTTCTACTAGATAGTTCTTGAATATCCCCTCAAGCTGCACTGATCTCTTTTCCAGCTAACTCCACAGATAATACCACTACAGCTACACCTGCAAGCTGTCTCCTGAGCTCATCATAATCACCAGCCTTGTAGTTCCACATATACCCTTTTCTCACAGAGGTCCTCACATTGCTGGCAACCATCCAGGTAATCACTTCATGATCACTCTCACCAATTCAACAATGAGTTGGTGAGTTGTTTATAATTACATCCTCTGATGAGATGATCAAATCCAAGATCCTCAACCCTTGTGTGCCCTGTTACATACTGTCTGAGGTCGTTCTCTCTCAAAAACTCAAGAAACTAATTTTCTTTACTTCCAGTTGCTATCTCATCATCCCAGTCTATATTGTCATAATGAAAATCGCCCATAATGATCATCCTTTTCTTATCTGTTTGGGTAATTTGATTACACATTTCATAATCACTACCAACCACATTACCAGGTCTATTAGAACATCTGACAAAGTACTTCATTCTATTCACCTCTATCTTACACCATACTGCATCAAAACCACTGGTACTATTTCCCTCTTGCATCTCTACTTTGTATGGACATAACTCTTTTGATGACGCTATCATCAAAAGCACTCCCCCATCTCCCTTTTTACCATTTCTATCTTCATGGAACACATCATACCCCACCCCCTCTCCATCTCTATTCCGGTCAGGATGTCATCCTCATCCAACCATGCCTCACTTATTCCAACAATTCTTGGGTGAACAGACTCAATTAATGTAACCATTTCATATGCCTTGTTTCTTACACTTCTAGCATTTGTACACAGCAGCTCATTCCTGGATCTATAGCTAGTTCTACTGATACCACTTATTTGATGTGACTTCTTCATGCTTAACTCAAGCCATTTCTTTTTATCCTTATTCAACTTAAGCCTGCAATAAATGCAAAAGAGTTATCAGCAAATCTAATTCTGACTTCAGAAATGCTAGCAGCAAAAAACTTACCTCCTGTCCAAATGGAAATGCCTTGAAAAGGCCATTGCAATAACTTCTGCTCACTTGTCTTCTGCCTCAACCTCTTATCAGATGGTACTAAGAGTATATACTTTCTGAGGTATAGTTTTCTGGTACCATATTCTTCCAGAGATTTTTCAGCAAAAATACATCAGGAGAATATTTAAATAACTTAAACACTTAAAATCTTCTGTCATAAAAGCCAAATCCAAATGTATTCAAACATTGTGCTCCAGAGCTAACAGATCCTGTATCATCTTTACAATCTTCTGTACTTAGATACCATCTATCCAGTGGTGAGCTATAAGGGGCTCGCGCGAGACCTTTGTTAAATTTTTCTCAAATTTGGGAGTCCCTTGTTCATCTTGTTTAATAATCTTGTAGAATTAGAAAATACCACCGTGGAATGTATACATGCTACTATTATTGCTACTCTGAATTCATATGGATTTTCTGATAACTATATAAAAAATCATTTTATTCCATTTTGTTCTGTTGGAGCTAGTGTAATGTTAGGAAACAAATCAGGGCCACCGAGAGAAATTTTCGGGCCCGTGACAAGTCTGTGGTCCGGGCCCCACTTAAAAAGTGCATCACTTTTGTTTAATAAAAAAATCATATAAAACCGACTGCGAAGCGCAGCCAACTGCAACAACCTTCCACGAACGCCTATTGACGTCATCACCCGCTATAACTACAGCGATCTGCGCCGAGAGAATCAGTGTCTTCCAGACACTCACAGCAAGCTAAAGAACGTAGCCGTCTGTCTAAAACAAAAGACAGTATCATTCTCAATATGCCATTATCCTTTATCATTGTTGTATTATTACGAGAATTAAAACCATGCATTATAAACACAGTTATGTGACATGTCGGGCCCTTTTTTTGATGCGAGTCCATGACAAAAGTCTCAGATGTCACCCCCCTCTCAGCGGCGCTGGTTGCAATCAAACTTCTACAAAAAGTTCCTAACATTGTGATTTGGCATTGGCTCATTGTTTACACTTAGCATTAGACGATTCGATAAAAAAACATTAAAGAAATAAATCATTTTGAAATATTTATGGATAAATTATATGCTTTTTATCATCAATCACCAAAATATCAACGAGAATTAAATACAATTGCAAAAGACCTTGGTATCGAAATTTCAAAGATCGACCATGTGTTTGAACCACAATGGGCAGCTTGCAGTTTATGAACGGCTCTTGCTTTGTGGAGAAATTACCCAGCTTTATGCAAGCATTTTGCATCGAACAATAAATATAAGGGCTTTTTAAACCAACTTCTCAATTTGGAATTTTTAAAAGATCTAGCATTAATGATTGATATCCTACAGCAATTATCATGTCTGTCAGAAACTCTACAAAGTCGCAATATAAGTATTATAAGGGCTAAGTTAGGCCTCTTTTTTTTTTTTTTTTTTGCTTGACAATGCGAACCCTTTGTTAAAATTTCTATAGCTCATCACTGCATCTATCTCAATGCATGGAAGCAATAATATATTCAGCCATTTCCAAGAAAAGTGAGATAGAAGTCTACCATCTAACTACTAACTAATTGACATCACCTAAATCATCTCAAAATAATAGTCAACTTCTCCAATGCCTTGAGGTCCACCTGTACAGGTTCTACGATTCAAAGTCCACAGCTGACCTCTTACACTATAACAAACAGCAATGGACAAGTGCCATGGAAAGGTCTGAAGAAACTTGCTATCATTCTCGACATTTCCAGAGCATTTGAATGCATCTGGCACTGAGGCATACTAAACAAACTGGCATCCTTTGATTTACCTGTCATCCTTTGTAATTGGATAGCTAGCTCTCTTTGATTCATCACTGCATATCATGGTGGATGGCTCCTCTCTCTGAGCTTTTCCACCAATGTACAAATGCCTCAGGACTTTGTTCTATCCCCTATATCCATCTTCTATACATAAATGAACTACTCTCAATTACCACTAATCCTATTCACAACTTTGCTGATGATAGTAGTCTCCATTCATCCTACTCATTTGTTGCACCATACAGTGCTCAGACATCCCAAGCTTCAAGATCATCTTCAACAAGTACCTTAATCACTGATCTCCATACCATCCTTTAATGGATATAGGACAGAAGTAGATCTCTCTGCTTGGATTAGCATTTAATTCCAGCATCTCCTGGAATAAACATATTACATTAATCATTTCCTCAGCATCTAAAAACTAGGAATTCTCTTCCACTCAAGTGCTATTTTTCAACTGCCTAGCTACTAACTCTATACAAATACCAAATTATTATTATTATTATTATTAAACAAGACCTCATGGAGTCAAAGACTCATCTAGGAGGTCCTTTTATCTCACACACATCTCATCATACCACATCTTAAACACATTCAAACTCCTTGCAGACACCACACTCTCAGGCAAGGCATTCCAATCATTCACAACTCTGAATGAAAAAAACCTGCCTCTCACTCCCCTACTCACACCCTCTTTATACAGTTTCCAGAGATGACCTCTGGTTCTCCCCTGATCTCCCACTATTCTCTGTAGAACTTCTCCACCATTGATCCTATAACAACCCCTTACCAACTTGTAGGTCTCTATCATATCTCCCCTCTTCCTTCTCTCCACTAGACTTGGCAAATTACATCTTTTCAATCTTTCCTCATACTCAACATTCCAGAGGTCAGAAACTACCTTAATCAGTCGCCTTTGGACCCTTTCCAACATCTCTTCATCCTTCTGAAAACCAGGTGACCAAATCTGGGCACAATAGTCCATGTGTGGCCTAATCAAAGCCTTATACAATGGAACAAGAATCTCCCTACTTCTACACGTCAGTGTCCTCCGCATCATTCCCAGAAGTCTTTGTGTTATCTTCACAATTTTGGCGATGTGTCCCCTAAATTTTAGATCCTTATCCACTATCACCCCAAGATCTCTTATTTCCTCTACTTCCAACAATATATTCTCACCAAGCATAAATTCTGCATCCCATCTTTGTTTTCCAAATTTTAAAACCTTACATTTTGCAACATTTAACTCACATCCCCATTTGCTTGCCCAATCACTCAATTTATTCAAGTCTTCTTGCAAGGCCACAACATCTTCACTACTCTTTATGGTTCGTCCCAACTTTGCATCATCTGCAAACAACTGAATATCTCCATCCAAATCTTCGCCAATATCCAAGTTAAATAGTAATGGCCCTAAAACAGATCCCTGAGGCACTCCACTAGCGACTTTCCTTCTCCTGGATATTGCACCCCCATACACAACTTGTTGATACCTATCAGATAGCCAGTCTCCAATCCAATGCACTAATCTAATATCCAACCCCATCTGCTCTAGTTTGACTGTCAACTTATCATGAGGTACTCTATCAAAAGCTTTTGCGAAATCCAAGTATATTACTGTGTATCCATCTCCTCTGTCCAAGGAAGCAGTCACTTTATTGTAATAAGTAAGTAGATTACTAAAACACAACCTCCTTTAGCAAATCCATGCTGTCCATCAAAGATTATACCATTGTTGTCAACCCAACTCTGGATCCTAGTTCTCACAAGCTTCTCCAACAACTTAACCACAACACCTGACACACAGATAGGCCTATAGTTTGATGCTTGAGTTCGATCACCTCCTTTATGAAGTGGCACAATCTTGCCCTCCTTCCACTCTTTAGGGACTTGACCAAGTGCAAGACTCGTATTAAAAAAATATGTCAAGGCAGGTGTCAACTCTCTGGCACATTCCTTCAGAATACGCGGTGATATATTATCAAGTCCCATAGCCTTATTTACATCTAGTTTACTCAACTCCCCAAACACCTCTTGCTCACTTACAGTCAGTCTCTCCTCCCCATCATCAACTGCTCTTAATCTCTCCATGAAGTCACATTCACAAGATTGAAAGATCTTTATGAACTGCTCATTAAGTATCTCCACCACACATTCTGCAACAGCTGTCTTTATACCATTTCCTCCAATCAATGTCATCCTTCCATAATCATTCTTTCTTTTGCTGGCTACATATCGAAAGAACTCCCTAGGATTCTTTTTAGCTTCATTAGCTAACTGCTGTTCATACCTCTCTTTAGCTACTCTCACCAACCAAGTCACCCTCCTTGCCTGGTCTTTGTAGACCTCATGAAATTGGTTACTTCCACTTCTCTTATGCTGCCTCCACAATGCCCTTTTTCTCTGTATTGCATGCTTAATCTCTTTATTCATCCATCTCACACCTACCTTATTTAACCTTCTCACCCGTGGTATACATTTAGACATTGCATCCACTAAATATTTTTTGAAAATCCTCCAAGCTGCATTGATCTCTTTTCCAGCTAACTCCTCATTCCATGCTACACCTGCAAGCTGTCTCCTGAGCTTTTCATAATCACCCCCCTTGTAGTTCCACATATATCCTTTTTTCACAGGGGTCCTTGCACTGCTGGCAACCACCCAAGTAATCACCTCATGGTCACTTTCACCAATTGGTGGATGATTTGATACCTCATTGATAATTACATCCTCCGATGAGATGACCAAATCCAAGACCCTTAATCCTCTTGTGCCCTCTGTTACATACTGTCTGAGGTAGTTATCCCTCAAAAACTCAAGAAACTCATTTTCTTTACTTACAGTTGCTATCTCTTCATTCCAGTCTATATTGCCATAATTAAAATCACCCATAATGATCACCCTTTTCTTATTTGCTTGGCTGATTTGACTATACATTTCACTATCACCACCATCCACATTACCAGGTCTATAACAACATCTCACCAAGTATTTGATTCTATTCACCTCTATCTCACACCATACTGCCTCAAAACCACTGGCCCCATTTCCCTCTTGCATCTCTACCTTGTATGGACATAACTCTTTCTCTATCATCAATAGCACTCCCCCTCCCTTTTTACTCCTTCTATCCTCACGAAACACATCATACCTTTCCATCTCTATTCCTGTCAGGATGTCATCCTCATCTAACCATGTCTCACTTATTCCGACAATCTCTGGGTGCACAGACGCAATTAGTGCAACCATTTCATCCGCCCTGTTTCTTATACTTCTAGCATTGGTATACAAACACAACAACTCATTTCTGGATCTACAGCTAGTTCCACTGATACCACTCACTCGATGTGATCTCTCCATGCTGGACTGGGGCCATTTCCCTTTCTGCTTCTTCATTTTAGAACCCTTTGCAATTCCATCTGTTTCCTTTTGATCCCATTACTTTCCTGCCTACACATGCTCTCACCTCCTCTTGGAGTATCCACCTTTCTCACACTGTGTATCCCTGTCCACCCTGAGCCTCCCTGTTTCCCTGCTCCTCTTGCACACCCATTCTCTCATTTTCTATACTCGTACCACTCACTTCTCCATTCATTTCCACTCCTTCAATCTCTCCTGTCTTACTCCTCTGCTCTTCTACATCACTCCCCTCTCGATCTGATTCATTCTCTCTATTCACTTCTCCACTTTCCAGCAGCAGTCTCTCCAAGCGACTCACACCATAACCACTCAAATGCAGTCCATCGCTCCCATACAGCTCACTTCGTCCCTCAAACTCATTCCACACATTAACAAACTGTACTCCCATCTCCTCACACATTTCAGCCAGAATATCATTCATAATCCTTGCTCTCCGCCTCATTTCACCACAATCATACCTAGGCAACACACTGACCACCCTTCCTGTCACACTATTCTCCTTTATCTTTCCAAGCAGTCTCCTGACATTCATTTTGACATGCTCTTTGTTCTCTCTCAAATCATTTGTACCAAAATCTGCCCATTGTTAAGCATACTAATCACATGTTTGGAGTAATGCACCTAAAATCTTTTTGCAAATTGTCATTGCTATCCTTTGGACAGTAGTTCAGTTCATATTTAAAATAATAAAATTTAAATAAAAATCTAATTAAAAGTTGTCATACCTTGAAAGCATCACAATAAAAGTTATTCGACGAGGAATTATCACTATGTCATCATTCTTTAATACTGAATTCAACACTGCCTTAGCTGCAACTTGAGTCTTGAGAATCGGAAGTACGCGAGGGAATCTAAATGCACAATTAAATATACTAAGTAAGAATTCAGTAATAATTGAAAATAACAAATCTGAAAAATCCTGAAAATATGTGGTTTGTAACATCCAAGATTAAGAGCGATGTCAAATAATTTTAGTTTATTTTACTGGATCTATCATCATCATCATGAAATTCCTGATATGTATCCTCAAGGCATGTACAGGATATTATGATGGTACTATATGAAAAGTTTAGATCATTACTAATTTCCTACTGACAATTTTGTTCCAAATTAATCTGTCAGGACTCCACCATTGTCAGATCTTATATTACATCTTTTAAGGAACTTTGTACCATATCAGTGCACCTAAATCTTGGTCTTTCTGCTATCTTGGCAAAAAATGCTTGTTTTGGCATGAGGGCATGTCAGTCTGTGTGTTAGGTAAGTTGTGTATAATATTTAGCTTGTAATAAACTAGTTGTTTATTCCATCTTAGAAGGAAAAGATAGTCCCATACATAAAAGAGGTTCCAGGACAGACTCCTGAGATACTAATTCCAGAATATTAGTATCTCAGGAGTGGTGGTTAAGTTAATGGAAAAGTTAGTTAAAGGTAGAATTCAGGAATGGGTAGATAGGATGATACACTATAGTGAGCAGCATGCCTAAGTAATTTACTTACATTTTATAATAGTGACAGTTGAAATGGATTAGGAAAACAGCTACACCAGGATACTGCTTGTCTTTGCAAAAGCTGGTGGCATGGATAGGGGATGGCTCACAGACAGACACCAGAGAGTAGTATATGGTGCAGTGGAGGCTATGAGAATGAGGATGACTAGCAAAATAGCTCAAGGCTCTGTACTAGAGCCACTGCTGTTTAATTTATATATTAATGATACAAAGAATGATTTGAGGGGAGTATTCAGTTGTTTGCTTATGATGCAAAACTGAGGAGGGCAATAATTAATAAAGATGATGTAGGCATTCTGCAGGATGATTTAAATAAATTGGGAGTGTGAATGATAATGGTTGTCAGTTTAATGTGGCAAAGTGTATGGTTATGCATGCTGCGATGGTAAGATTACATACTGTGTATTACACATTCGATGACACTGGACTGCAAGGGATTTGGGGTAATGATGGAAAGAGTTGAAATTCAGAGGGCATACTGCAAAAGTTGGTAAAATAGCTTGAAAGATTATTTGGATGATGAACACTGACAAGTAAAGATAAGGAAGTTATTATCCCATTATAAGGCTATGACTACTGGATTCAAGCTGGTGTCAGGTCTGTGGAGTGCTCATTATATAGCATTGGAGGTATTCAACTATACTTTGCAACTGTGGGTTGCAAACTATAGCTGAAGAACTAGATTTTGAGAGTGTCCTGATAGTGAAAACGTGTAATGAGAAGTATGATAGGTACTGTGCAAATAATAGTGTGGGTCTCCTGTAATGAGTATTCTGACTCCAAAGAAATACCCATATAATAATAATAAATGTACAGCACATGTATCTTTCCTTTTACAATATATATGGTTATTATTTTGAAATTTAATGACAGTAATTACAAGAAAGTCTTAATAGATGTCTTTATCATTAAAACTTATTATAAACTTAAAACTTATAATTAAAACATTAAAAAAAAAACCAATGTTTTCCAACTATTGACCAATCAGTATCTCAGAAGTGGTGGTGAAGATTTTGGAAAAATTGGTTAGGGTTTGCATTCAGAAATGGGTTGACAGTGAATCTCTACTTTGCAATGAACAGCATGAATTTACTAAGGGAAGGTCATGTTTTAGCAGCTTGCTCACATTCTATAATAATATTCCCACTGAACTAGACAAGGGGAATGGATATACAATGATACTTTTGGACTTTGCTAAAGCTTTTGACAGAATGTAGCATGGAAGACTGTTGCATGAATTGGAGAATATGGGTTTGGATTATAAAATATTAGCATGGATAAGAAGATGGCTGACTGACAGATACGGAGAATGTGAGTCTGCAAGATTTGAGGTAACTAGTGGTGTACCACAAGGATCGGTCCTTGGTCCACTGTTATTTAATGTATATTAATGATATTGGAACAGATTTGACAGGCGACATACAGCTATTTGCTGATGACACAAAGATAGATAGGATAATCAGGAGTGTGGCTGATATATTAAGTACTTGCAGAATGATTTGAATAGGCTGGAATTGTGAGCCAATTATATATTTGGTTTAATCCTTTATCCAAGTGTAAGCAAACAAAGTTTGCACCTGAAGTATTTTCAGGACTAGGACAACTCGTAGTAAAGATGGAGTAAGTTCTGATCACTTAGTATCTCCCATAATGCAAAGCACATCTCCTTGCGGACATGTATAATGCTATGCATTAAGGGAAGGGCCACTACCCAGACCGGTTCCGACCTTTATTGAGGTCTCATCAGTGGGAGCCAGACCATAGGTGGTGATAATAAGGTGGAAGTAATGCAGAAGTCATATCACCATATACCAGTTGCCAAAGGGTGTCAAAACCTTATTATTAAAATTCTCTAGATTAGCGATAGTTGATGGAAGTTTTTTCACTTGGTTATGCTATCAATTATATATTTGGTTTAATCCTTTATCCAAGTGTAAACAAACAAAGTTTGCACCTGAAGTATTTTCAGGACTGGGGCAACTCGTGGTAAAGGTGGAGTAAGTTCTGATCACTTGCCTTAGTATCTCCCATAATGCAAAGCACATCTCCTTGCGGACATGTATAATGCTATGCATTATGAGCATGAGAAAATAAATGTCAGTAAATGCAAGGGCATGCACTTTGGCGTGATTTGATACCCCAAGTCATATTATATTAGTGGGATTATACTAGAAGAAACTGATCAGGCTAGAGATTTTGGAGTGTTAGTAGACGGCATGTTGAAGTTCAGGGCCATGAAGCAAAGACTGCAAATACAACTCAAAAGATAATTGCAATGCTGAAATGAACTTTCACATGTAAAGATAAGGATGTCAGTTTGCCCATTTACAAAGCTTTGATAAGAATATTGTGCACAGGTCTGGTCTCCTGGTTTCCATTGTGATTCTGATACAGTGGAGAGAGAGAGAGAGAGAGAGAGTGCAAAGGAGAGTGTTAAAAATATCAGAATTGTGGAATACTGATTATGAACAGACTGAGAATTTGTAGAAAGAGGGATGATATGATTGATTCTTACAAACTTCTGAAAGTGTTATACAGGATTTCAGTTGATGGAATTTTTCATTTTATGGATGGTGGGGAAGGGACAAGAAGGCATCCTTGGAAGCTGAGAATGAATGCTGCTAAGAAGGGGGAGTAAGGGCTAGATTTTTCTCTCATAGGGTAGTGCATGATTGGAATGGTTTGCTATTGGATGTTGTGTGTGCAAGCAGTGTGAATGAATTCAAGAATAAGTATGATAGCTGGTGCATTTAGTATGTGGCTTCCCTTGCAGTCTCTCTTAATAATAATAATAAATTAAAATATTTACTAACATACCATGGAATCAATACTCATTACAGAATCTCACTGAATCAGCAATGTATTTATCACACTGAAAAATATGTCGATCACATAACCTCTTTTCCACCCACCAACTAAATTCTGCATTTAACATTTCTCAACTGCCTATATCTAATTCCAAAATCCTGATACTGATGAAATGTGCTAGCCTAGTTGGCAGTGTAGATAGGGTCTTTACTCTCAAACCAACAGTATGGGTTTTCAAATGCACTATGACATGGATGTTTCTCTTTATGTGGTATGTGATTTTCATCATCATCTGGTGGGATACTACTGCCCTGCATATTATTGGAGTCCTGGAGTGGCTTGAAAAAGTTTTATATTGTTTTTTAGAGTAGAATTTCTAAATTATTTAAACCTTAGCCCCTACCCACAATGTTGTACAATACATTATAACCTTCTGTGAGTGACATGCACTTAAAAATCAAAAATTTTAAAAAATCACATGTCTGGATATTCTCCATAGTTTCCCAATAAAAATGGAACCTGGTTAACCAAATCTGCATACAACAGAGCATCTTCAGGCTGGTTCAAGATGCAAGAGCATACAGAAAATTTGAAACAGGAAATAATCATTTAGTTTTGAGCAAGATAAAATTTAATATCATATTGAAAAGAAAAGTGTCAAAGTTGAGTGCTTTCAAAGGTGAACAGTAAACTCAAATATACAATTTTATTTCAAAAAAAGTGAAAGAGTTTGAAGACAAGAATCAAAACCTTGGAGACTCAATGGCAGACTCTGAAGAAAACATTCTTTGACTGAGCCAGGAAGCGTCACGTGAAGTTGGCTGCTAGAAGAGAAAAATTAGAACCCCATGTGGACTCAGGAAATTGGAGAGGAAGTCATAAAAAGAAGAAAGATTATTGAATGTTCCCAGTAAGTCACAATGTGTCCTGAGGGGATGTAGAGAAAAATATAAAAAAGTGAAGCAATATGTAAAATTAGCAATCAAAAGTCAAGGAGAGACTTTGGTAAGAATATAGAAGGAAAATATCAGTATAATAAAGTGGTAAAATGTTCTGAAGGATATTGTTAAAGATTATAAATAGACAAAAGAGTACTGCACAAAGTAATCATAGATCATAAATTTGGCATGAAAACTAAAGATAAAGATGTTCTAAATGTCTGGAGTAATTAATGAAAGATTACTGAATGAAACAAGAAGTGGTACAAAATAGCCAAGAGGAGTGCATTCAGGAGTACATATCAATATGTAAGGTAGAAAAAGCTATCAAAAACTGAAACGTGGAAATGCAGATGACATTCGATCAGAAATACTGAAAAAGTGAAATATAAACGTTTTACAGTGACTATTCTGCATAATTTTGACAGCAAGTCACAGGTCGAATTTCAGATGATGGGAATAGAGCTCTCAAAGTTCTGTCTATAAAATGAGAAAATAAAAACACGAAAGAACTACTGAAGAATTTCTGTAGTGAGTATTTATTATTATCATTAACATCTGATTTCCAGTAAGCCAGAGACTGATCATGGGAGGTACACATTATTGCACACAATTCTCATCCAACCATGCCTTAAACAGATTCAGTCTATATTCACAACACACTCAGGCAATGCAACTCACCAATCACTCTCCATGCAAAGAACCTACCCTCACTCCTCTGCTCACACCCTCCTAATACAGGTTCCAGAAATAAAGAGGTCAGTTTGCCATATGATATAATCCATATGATCAGGCCTCATATGGATTATTGTGCACAAATTTGGTCGCTGGGTTTCATGGTGACAAGGATATGTTAGAAAGGACCCAGAAAAGATTCACAAAGGTGGTCAGTGATCTTTGGAATGTAAAGACAGATTGAGAGAATGAAATTGCAAAGCCTCGTGAATAACAGGAGGAGCAGAGATATGATTGAAACACATAAGCTAGTCAGGGATTGTTATCAGTTTGGCATAGAAGAGATTTTTCATAGAATGGGAGAGGCCATAGCTGGAAACTGTATAAGGAGGGTGTGAGTAGAGAAGTGAGGAGAAGGATCTTTGCATGGAGAGTGGTTTGTAAATGGAATGCATTATTATTATTATGTAACATCTCCAGGGAGGAGTCCAAAGACTCATCGAGGGAGGGCACCTACTCCAACTTTCCATCTCCACCATTCAATCCACCAACTACAATGAACCACAACTACCACCATTATCTACACCAGTGTTTCCCCAATTTTTCCTATGATGGAACACTTCACAAATCCTGAAATTTTAACGGAACACCTTGGTTAGAGTCGAGTGTCATCAGTCTCATATTCAATGTAAAGCTAAGTGCACACTATGACTAAGCAACACTATTGCTGTGCTATTAAGGCCAGCACATGCTGGCCTTAATAGCACAATCTACACACAAAATGAGGAGTGCCTGATTTTCATACATGTTTGAACTTGTTGTAGCATTTAAAACCATTACAGGCTCATATTAATTTTGATAATTTTTCATGGAACACTTATTCACTTTCTGCAGAACACATGGAAAACCCTGATCTACACCAATGCCATCTACTGCCCATCATCACCACTAGTATTTTCAGAGACAATCACAAACATCCATGCCCATGGCAGGATTTGAACACGCAGCCTTTTGGCTGGAGAGCGGATACGTTGACCAATTGGCCAACCAGGCCATTACCTGAGTGTTGTGAATGTAGACACACTGAATCACTTTAAGGCACAGTTGGATGAGCATTGTGTGCAATAGAGTGTAACTTCCACAATGAGTCTCTGACTCCATGGAGGTCAGATAATAATATGAATAATATGAATAGATAAGTAGGTAGCATGAGTGTAGAATGCAGGAACAAGTGTGCAAGAGAAACAGGAGGACTCAGGTTGGACAGGGGAATACAGTAAAAAAAAATCAATGCTCAAAGAGGAAGTGATAGTGTGAGTGCACAGGAGAGAGGAATGAGATGACCTGGAATGTAAGGCAAACTATCGGATTTGAAGAGGATACCAGGATAATGAGAGAGAGAGAGAGAGAGAGAGACAGAGATGAATGGTCCAAGGAAGGTACAAAGAACCCATATCTAATAAGTTGTACTAGTGAAACTTTTCATAGATCCAGATATCAGTTGCTTCGTCTGTATACAAATGGTAGTAGTATTCGGTACAAGGGAAATTAAATGGTTGCATTGATTGAGTTCGTTCACCCAAAACGTTTTGGCATAAGTGAGACATATTTGTGTGAGGATGACATCCAGACAGGAATAGAACTGGATGGGTATGATGTTTTTTGTGAAGATATAAAATAGGGAGGTGGAGCTATTGATGATAGAAAAGAGTTATGTCCATACAAGAGAGATGCAAGGGGGCAATAGTGACAGTGGTTTTGAGGTAGTGTAGTGTGAGAGGCAAAGAGAATGAAACAATTAGTCAGATGATGATTAGATCTAGTAATGTTGTGGTTTAGATCATGAAATGTATAAGCAAATTAGTGAAACAAATAGGAAATGGGTGAATTTAATTATTGTAATATAGACTGGGATGATGAGGTACAACAGAAAGTAAAGAAAATTAATTTCTTGAATTTCTGAGGTACAACTACCTCAGCCAGTAGTATATAACAGAGAGCATGCGAGGATTGGGGATCTTGGATTTGATTATCTCATGAGAGGATGTTATTATAAATGAGGTTTCCAATCTTCCTCCAATTAGTAAGAGTGACCATGGAGTGATTATCTGGGTGGTTTCCAGCCATGTGAGGACTTCAGTGAAACTGCAAAGTCCTCACATGGCTGGACTTTACATGTGAGGTCTTCAGTGAAACTACATGTGGAACTACAATGCTGGTGTTTATGAGAAGCTCAAGAGACAGCTTACAGGTGTAACACTGAATGAAGAGTTGGTGGAATGGCAATTGATGCTGCTTGGGTGAAATTCAAGAACTATCTTATAGTAGCAGATAGTTCTTGATGTATTCCAAAGGTCATAAGGTCAAATAAGGTAGGTGTAAAATGGATTACCACTCATCTTATGTTGCATTCATTAAATATGCAACGCAGAGAAAAAAAGCATTACGGAATTCTATTAAGAATACAAAGAAAAGACAAGGAAGGTGACTAGGACAGTAAGGGTAGCAAAATTTCACCAGGAAAATTTCAATTTGGAACTTCCTTCACTTAGGCATGAGGTTGAAAGAGCAGTTAAACAGGCTTAATATCAATTTGGCCCCAGGTGGAGATGGAATCCCAGCAGAGTTAATTAAGGCTACAGGGGATGGAGAGATAAGAGTGTTTCGAGATTGATTACAAGAATATTTGTAATATGTCTCAACTTCAACAATAATTAAGCAAATTGAGTCATCTGAGTCACACTTCTAGAAATTTACAATATTCTGAACTTTAACCACAACAGAAACTCATCTTAAAATCTAAAAAGATAATTAAATAAACCACATCTTATCTAAGCTCAAAAACATGTCAGCTAAAAAAGAATATTATGTTTCTCAATTGCATCTGGACTTATCTTGAAAGAAACAGTTTCTTTATCTCTTCGGCAAAAACAGTTCCTTATCCTGAAAACCACTTATTATTATTATTACCTGACACCTCAAGGGAGTCCAAAGCCTCATCACCTACTCTACAACTCTGTTTCTACCACTCAATCCACCAACGAACTGCAACTACACCAACGCCATCTACCGACCACCACCACTACTAGTATTTTCACGGACAATCACAAACATCTATGCCCATGGCAGAATTTGACCACGCAACCTTCTGGCTGGAGAGCAGATATGCTAACCACTACTCGGCAATCCAGGCCGGCAACAAAATAAATACCCCTGGTGAGATTTTCTCTTACAAAAGTTTTAAAAATAACTGTAGATTTCCAATTCATAGTAACAGATGAAAAGTTCAGACTTTGACAATAAAATCCTCAATTTTATTTCTTCAGAGTTTTAAATGAGAGTTTTACAACAGTAAGAGTCACAAAGGAGTGGAAAGAAAGCAAAATAGTATCAGTGAAGAGCAGTAGTGCTAAGAAAGAGTTTACAATTATAGTGCTTTTATATATATTCCAGTTGTTAGTACTACTGAGGATGGTCAGGCCTAGAATACAGGATTAGGTTGATAAGCATAGGATTCTCTACAATGGTCAGAATGTATTTATAAAGGGAACATATAGCTTTAGCATTTTATAAAAAAGTGATAAATATTTAAGATAGGGGGAATTCATATACAACGATTTTTTGCCTTACAAAGCCATATGACAAACTGATACATGGCAGGTTAAAGGAGGTAGAATTGGACAGAACACAGGACATAAGAAAATTACAAAAACATGTGTACAGGGAGACATCACAGGAAAGAAAAGTAATCAGTGACATTCTGTTCAACTTAAGTGCTAATAATATTTCATGCAGAGTTGACAGCTTATCATCATTAACTTGTTTGCTGATGGTTCAAGTCATGGAGAATAAGAGTGTAACTGATGACAAGTGCCTTCAGTTAGATTTACACTGATTTTTAGCTTAGGTAGTGGTAAGACCCTGAAGCAAATTTATTGTCTATGAACTGCTTATATATTTACTGGTCTATTGCCTGTTTTGAAGAGAGAAGAACCAGAGTTTTTAGATAAGAAAATTACCATCTCTGTATGAGACCATCCAAGTTACCCTCAGCTACTTACTTTGTCTAAAGACACAGTGTTCACTGTGCTCTAGACAGGATTCGAATCCAGCTCTTTCCAACCTAAGAATATGTGCCATTGTTCCAAAGCGTTACTTAGATGTGAAGATAATGTGAAACAAGATGGGGAGAGAGAGAAGGAATACAAGATAAAATGGAACTGTTTAAAAGTGTGGAATCCTTTTTTCTGGTGTTACTAAACGCTCAGAGATGGCACTATATGTAGAGGTGCAGCAACACCAAAAAAAAAAAGGATTCACATGATTTCCAGGTAGAACCATAATGAAAGTGATCTAGAACTTGAAGAATAGTGAGAAACAATAATGAGAGTATAGTCTCAGGCAAGGAAAAGTAGTTGAAGAATGAAATATAATTAGTGTTTATAGATCTCAAAAGCTATATTTATTTGTTTGTTTGTTTATATTAAAGGGAAAGGAATTTGTGGCACTGATTGAATCAATTTTCCTAGAAAATACTTGCACTTGCCTAAAGGAAATATTGTTGCGTGAGAATGACAGGATAGAGAGCCAACCGAGGAATTATGTCTAATTAGAATGGAGGCAAGAGAATGTATAGTATTTAATTTTCCTTTTCATGACAATAGAGAAAAGAAATTTTAAATAACAGAAATACCTTGTAGTTGGCCTAAGGGCTAGTCCTGTATCTATGGCAACTGGGCAAGCAACAGTCAAATGTATGCTATTATGTTTCTGTAGGAGAAATAGTTCCTCTGATAATGCAGACATCAGACCCATGACTGCAAATTTTGAAGCACTAAAGAAGAGAGATTTTTATTAGTTTCAAAATTTTATATTCCACTTCCATGTGTATATGTTCTATTTATTGAAATAATTTATAATGTATTACACTAATCTATTATTACAATAGGTCAAAAATGGAGAAAAAATGCAAGAGACCTTCTGCTTGACTAGCAATTCAGCAAAAGGTAAGCTTATTGCATTTGACCCTTATGAAGTCTACTTGGGATTTGTTAATAATTTTCTTACACTTTTTTTAGTATGCTGTATGCTGAATAAGAAGATGGAGTGTTTGACATGAACTACTTAAATATATGCTGTATTTTTTTATCAAGGACTGTAAGGATACGATTTTTTTTTTTTTAATATAGAACAAGGGCTTGGGTAGAGGTTGTGGGGATTTTGCAATAGAGTGGAGGATGAAGGCCTTCATTCCAGTAGAGATTATTTAGGTTATTTGCAGTGGTGGCTCATGGCTTGAAATCGTGGGGGGTGCTGCAACTCGAAATATACATACACACTGTAAGTACAGTGTATATGTATCTAGATAAAATATCAAAATTATGGTAAAAATTAAAAAAAATTAAACATGAAAAAATATTGTTTATTATCGATAAAAATTATACAGTTTAGTATAATTCAAAATTACTTAAAAATTACTATAACAAATGTTATGTCTTTAATTGTAATGTCCAAATATTTAAAGAGACGGAGTAAACACGATAAGCACTACGAACACTCTACTACTGGCGCAAACTGCATATAAACAAAAGTAGAACTGCATGACGGACAGTGCCGCATTCACTAATAGCTCGCATCTCATTATGACGTGCATATGCTTGCACACACAGCAATATGACACTGGAAAACACAGTGCCGCTAGCGTCCTTCACCCTCCTAAGTGCTACAAGATGGATTTTTATACAAAATAAGAGAATTGCATAGGATTGTTGATGATAAAATTAAATATTACAAGCAAATATAAATAAATTAATAAATATATTTATATATCGAGAAAAACTGGGGGTGCTGCAGTTCGCAGTGTCTATGCACGAGTCGCCCCTGGTTATTTGGTTAGAGCAGTTGTTGTGATCAGGAGAGCAGAAACAGTAATATTACAATGGAAAAAACATAAAAATTCTAGAGGTCATCCTATTTGGTACCATTGAAGTACTACAGAGCATTAGGCTGAGAGTGGCTAGGAGGAAACTGATCTGTAGAAAAGGGAACATGGATAAGAATATGGTCTAAGATGCCAAGAAAAGTAGACATCTACAGTGCATTTAGTTAAGAAAACATCCTGAGTATTGAAATATGAGGACTGTCTAGCATACTAGTTGGTATGTTAACTATTTGTGATAGATCATGAAAGTGATATCAAATTCCTAATAGTTTTGCAAAAATCTCAAGAACAATCTCAAGAGATATCAGACTACATACTGGTCTGTAGTCTGATATCTCTTTTTCCCACTATTTTTATGCAATGGCACTATTTCACCATCCTCCCCACTTCTCTAGGAATTTGTCTGTTGCTAGACTTTTATTAAACAGACAGGTGAATGGAATGGAAGGAAAATTCATTAGTAGTCTGTTGACTGCAGAGACACTGTAGCCATTAAAGTAGAGATTTGTACATAATGCATTCTTTGGAGATATATATAGTAGATTCATGGTTAGGAGATTGACTGTGAGTATCAAGATCTGTATGCAAAAGTAATAATTCTAGAAAAGGAAAATGGGATCTAAGGGAATTATAGAATTCCATGTTATTGTTCAGTTTATATTTTATAAAAGGAAGCAGAGGGTTACAAATGGAGTCCCACAGGGCTCAGTACTAGGATCTATATTGTTTAACCTTTATATCAATGACATTGCCAGTGGATTGCAAGGAGATATTCAGTTGTTTGCAGATGATGCGAAGCTGGGAAGGTTTATTAGTAATAGTGCAGGTGCGGTTGCCCTGCAAGAGGATTTGAATAAGCTAGATAGATAGACAAATGAATAGGGGGGGGGGGGTGTTGGTTTAATGAAGCAAAATGTAAGGTCTTGAGGTTTGGGAAACATCGATGGGATGCTGCATACTCTATGGGAGGAGTTATACTGGAGGAAGTAGGGGAAACAAGAGATCTAGGGTTGATAGAAACCTGAAATTTAGGGGACATATTGCAAAAGTGGTGAAGGTAACACAGAGGATTGCTGCAATTATGAGGATACTGACCTGCAGAGATAAAAGGATTAACATTCCGTTGTATAAGTCTCTGATCAGACCACACTTAGACTATTGTTCTCAGATTTGGTCTCCAGGATTTGAAAGGGATAAATTAACTGTGGAAAGGGTACAAAGATGGATGACAAAGATGGTTTCATTACTGTACAATTTTGGTTATGAGGATTGGCTGAGGGAATGTGGACTGCAGAGTTTGGTGGATAGAAGAAGGAGAAGTGATATGATTGAGACTTTTAAACTGTTGAGAGGTGGTTACAGGGTTGACACTGGGAAGTTCTTTCACTCGGTTGAATAGTGGGAAGGAGTGATGATAAGAGGCCATCCCTGGAAGTTATGAAAGGAAACTGTGAGCAAGAGGGTGTGGAGTGGTTTCTTTGCATGGATGGTGGTTGAACCATAGAATGCATTGACTGATGGAGTAGTGAGAGCAAAAACAGTCAATGAGTTTAAGGAGTGGTATGATAGACTTTGTGTTTCTTAGGGGGGGGACCTTCCCTCGATGAGTCTTGACAGACTTTATGTTCTTAGGAAGGACCTCCCACGATGAGTCTTTTGACGCCATGGAGGCCTGAATAATAATAATAAATAATATATATGAGTTTATATTTTAATTTATATATGAAGATAAGTTCACAGATGATTCAAAGTTCGGGAGAGCTATGAACAGGGATACTGATGTTGTAGTTCTCCAGTAGGATTTGAACAGATTGTCTGTGTGGCAAATAATTATCTGCCCACACAGACAGGGCTGTCAATTCAGTGTTAGCTAAGTGTTAGGTCTGAAATTTGGAATGTGAATACCCAGGGGCAGCGCCAGTAGTGTCCGGCGCCTGTGTGCAAACCTTTTTTTTTTAAGTATTTCTTCCTCTTTGGCGCCTTCACTATCCTGGAGCCTGTGTGCATTGCAAACATTGCACATATGGGCGGCGTACCCCTGTGCCTTCCCACTAATGCATTTTTATTCCTTAAAAGGAGTAGGCAGAGCTCTTTTACTCTTAACTACAAAAAGTTATCACCTAGTAGAGCATTAGTATGAGTGTTATGTCAATATGCAGGAGACAAGTTGTCTCCAGCATATATTGACATAACACTCATACTGACTATAATAGGAAAATTCTACAGATGACTTTTCTGTAAGCAGAGTTAAAAATCCTATTTTCCTATATAAGAGACTGTCTAATGCAAAAAAAAGTAGAAGAAAATGTTGAAAAAAAGTTAAAAAAAAGTTCATCTAGTTGGCAGCTAGAATTGAACTTATAATGATTTTTCCTCTGGCAGTCTATCATTACGGTACCAAACTTCTAGAGACTACACAGGTGCCATTGACTATTGTGAGTGTATTTTGAAAGGCAGAGTAACAAAGAAATCTTTTAATGATGGTGGACTAGGACCTGAAATTTAAAGACCACACAGAGAACTGTGAATACGCCTGTGTGCAAACCTTTTTTTTTAAGTATTTCTTCCTCTTTGGCGCCTTCACTATCCTGGAGCCTGTGTGCATTGCAAACATTGCACATATGGGCGGTGTACCCCTGTGCCTTCCCACTAATGCATTTTTATTCCTTAAAAGGAGTAGGCAGAGCTCTTTTACTCTTAACTACAAAAAGTTATCACCTAGTAGAGCATTAGTATGAGTGTTATGTCAATATGCAGGAGACAAGTTGTCTCCAGCATATATTGACATAACACTCATACTGACTATAATAGGAAAATTCTACAGATGACTTTTCTGTAAACAGAGTTAAAAATCCTATTTTCCTATATAAGAGACTGTCTAATGCAAAAAAAAGTAGAAGAAAATGTTGAAAAAAAGTTAAAAAAAAGTTCATCTAGTTGGCAGCTAGAATTGAACTTATAATGATTTTTCCTCTGGCATTCTATCATTACGGTACCAAACTTCTAGAGACTACACAGGTGCCATGACTATTGTGAGTGTATTTTGAAAGGCAGAGTAACAAAGAAATCTTTTAATGATGGTGGACTAGGACCTGAAATTTAAAGACCACACAGAGAACTGTGAATACAATACAGTGGATGGACTTTAATAAGTAGAAGTAAAGAAATCATTGTACAAGCCTTCAAAAAAAATGCATATGGACTATTGTGTGCTTATCTGATTACCAGTTTAGAAAGGGAATGAAGATATTTTTGAAAGAGTCCAGTATGAGAGCAAATTGAGCTAATGCTGGACACAGAGCCAGATGAATAGGATAAGAAGTGTTCATAGTGAAGAATTTATGGAAACACAACACACGTGTTAGAATAATTACTTTACTTAATATTAAGCAAGTAACAATCAATGTTTCGACCTCTGTATTGAGGTCATCATCAGGAAAACATATATATATATGTACAAGATTGAAGCTACATGGCACTGCACGATACAAAAGTAAGATGAATCTAAATGTTAGTTAATTATTTATCCTAGCCTGACCTCTGTCTGAAAAAAAAAAAGGAACTACATTAAACAATTCCTAAAGTCCTTTTTTATTGAGATTTTCTTCTGTCTAGGTTTGTTCTGGTTGCTATATGGGTTGAAGATGGGTCTTCCACATTCTTGGAATAATTAATCCATAATTTTCGTTCAGATTTGGATGATGTTTCAGTATTTCACAAGCTTCTGAATTTACTTTCAAACCAGGTTTTTGTTTTGGTGCAGTGTAGGGACTTGGTGCTTTTCCAGTCAATTCTGTGGCATGTTTGGAGTGCATTGTCTGATAGGCCTGTTTCACCATAGTGGAGGTATTTGATGTCACGTTTGTTCATCTTTTCTGATTGGGATGGTGCATCCTGTTTCCCCTATGTAAGATAGGTTACAGGTACATTGCATTTTGTAAAACCCTGGGTGGACAAAGTATGGAAGAGAATCTTGGAGGAGCAAAGTAAATTTATTAATTGCCAGGGATTTGAAGGTTGTCTTAATGTTGTATTTAAGTAGTGTTCTATCAATTTTTCTGAAATGTCCCTAATGCAGGGTATGGCTATGGCATTTTTGTAATCTTTTTGCATTAAATGACATTTTTATGGAGGATCTTGTGAACTGTTTTTTTATTGTAGCCATTTTTTTTTTACAAATCTTTAGTTAAAATTCAAATTCTTGGTTCAGAGCCTGTTCATTAGAGCAAACTGTTAAAGCTCTGTGTTTGAGGGTGCTGATGATTCCTAGTTTTTGTGTTGGATGATGGTATGAATTTTTATGTATGTGTAGGCTACCAATCTTTCTCTAAATCCAGAGTAATTTAATAATAAGGTGAGACACCTTTTGGCAACTCATATAAAACTCATAAAAAAGAGGGCGCTAGTGGGTCAAGCGGTACGGACGTGTTTTGAAGAGCTCCTGATTCAGATAAGTTTTACTAGGAATAATTAAGTATATATGCGTAATTGTTTAAGTAAGAGCGGCTGTAAACGTTGTACGCTACCGATATTATTAGTGTGGGTTTTTTTTTCTTGCTTAAACTAAATACGAAATCGTTAATATTAGACTTAGTAACCTGCAGAGAAAAAAAAAAATGGCGGCGGCATTGTCATTCCATGATTTTAATTTGGATTTCAGTCGTTTCGTTAATTGTGAGGTCTGTTATATGTATTCCTTCGATTACATAAGTGATTTGTGGATGTTTAGTGCGGATGGAAGAAGGGTGTGTGCGAAATGTGACCTGAATGAGGAATTGATGAATGCAAATATGAAGTTGATGACAGAAAGTGCTAGTACCGATTGTGTCGTGAGTGCACGTTTGAAAGAGAAGGATGGTGAGGAAGACAGGTGAAAAAATGTTAAAAAATCAGGAAAAAAGAAAAAGAACTATTTGACAACCGTAACGGATGTTAAAAGGGACGAAAGTGAGGCAGAAAGAAACGAAATTGAGAGAACGAATGAAAGTAGAAATGGCGTGATGCAGAAATCGCAAGTAAAAAAAATCGAAAGAATGAATGATAGTGAAAAAAGAATGACTGATGGCGAAAGTTGGACGCATGTTGGACGAAAGTACTGAACCAAAGAAAGATGAATGACAGTAAAAGTGAGAAGAATGATAGCGAAAGTTGGATGCATGTTAATCTGAAAGTACGGAAACAAAGAAAGATATGTGAGAGTGAAAGTGAGAAGAATGATAGTGAAAGTTGGACGTATGTTGGACCGAAAGTACGAAAACAAAGAAGAATGAATGAGAGGGAAAGTGAGAAGAGGGGGTTGAGAGTTAGAAAGTTAGAAAGATTTAATGATAGAGAGAATGTATCGCGAGGTTCGGAAGGTGAATTGGATTGGATGAAGCAAGAAACGAAATGGATGCGGAATGAAATTAGGAGAATTCAGGTCAAAACTATTAAAATAAATCATGATGCCATGAAAGAGTTAACAAAAGATGAGCGAGTGGCGTTGTATGGCGACGGCATTATTAAAGGTGTGCTACAGGATAAAATGCACAAGGTATGTTTTCCAGGCAGTAAAATTAGTAGAGTGATTGAGGCATTGAATATGAGGCGGGAACGAGCAAAAGAGTTAATTGTATTAATTGGCACAAATGATTTGAGAGAGAACAAAGAGCATGCCAAAATGAATGTCAGGAGACTGCTTGGAAAGATAAAGGAGAATAGTGTTACAGGAAGGGTGGTCAGTGTGTTGCCTAGGTATGATTGTGGTGAAATGAGGCGGAGAGCAAGGATTATGAATGATATTCTGGCTGAAATGTGTGAGGAGATGGGAGTACAGTTTGTTAATGTGTGGAATGAGTTTGAGGGACGAAGTGAGCTGTATGGGAGCGATGGACTACATTTGAGTGGTTATGGTGTGAGTCGCTTGGAGAGCCTGCTGCTGGTAAGTGGAGAAGTGAATAGAGAGAATGAATCAGAACGAGAGGAGAGTGATGTGGAAGAGCAGGAGAGATTGAAGAAGTGGAAATGAATGGGGAAGTGAGTGGTATGAGTATAGAAAATGAGAGAATGGGTGTGCAAGAGGAGCAGGGAAATGGGGAGGCTCAGGGGACAGGGATACACAGTGTGAGAAAGGTGGATGCTCCAAGAGGAGGTGAGAGCATGTGTAGGCAGGAAAGTAATGGGATGATCAGGGATCAAAAGGAAACAGATGAAATTGCAAAGGGTTCTAAAATGAAGAAGCAGAAAGGGAAATGGCCCCAGTCCAGCATGGAGAGATCACATCGAGTGAGTGGTATCAGTGGAACTAGCTGTAGATCCAGAAATGAGTTGTTGTGTTTGTATACCAATGCTAGAAGTATAAGAAACAGGGCGGATGAAATGGTTGCACTAATTGCGTCTGTGCACCCAGAGATTGTCGGAATAAGTGAGACATGGTTAGATGAGGATGACATCCTGACAGGAATAGAGATGGAAAGGTATGATGTGTTTCGTGAGGATAGAAGGGGTAAAAAGGGAGGGGAAGTGCTATTGATGATAGAAAAAGAGTTATGTCCATACAAGGTAGAGATGCAAGAGGGAAATGGGGCCAGTGGTTTTGAGGCAGTATGGTGTGAGATAGAGGTGAATAGAATCAAATACTTGGTGGGATGTTCTTATAGACCTGGTAATGTGGATGGTGGTGGTGATAGTGAAATGTATAGTCAAATAAGCCAAGCAAATAAGAAAAGGGTGATCATTATGGGTGATTTTAATTATGACAATATAGACTGGAATGAAGAGATAGCAACTGGAAGTAAAGAAAATGAGTTTCTTGAGTTTTTGAGGGATAACTACCTCAGACAGTATGTAACAGAGGGCACAAGAGGATTAAGGGTCTTGGATTTGGTCATCTCATTGGAGTATGTAATTATCAATGAGGTATCAAATCATCCACCAATTGGTGAAAGTGACCATGAGGTGATTACTAGGGTGGTTGCCAGCAGTGCAAGGACCCCTGTGAAAAAAGGGTATACGTGGAACTACAAGGGGGATGATTATGAAGAGCTGAGGAGACAGCTTACAAGGGTAGCATGGAATGAGGAGTTAGCTGGAAAAGAGATCAATGCAGCTTGGGGGATTTTCAAGAAATATTTAGTAGATGCAATGTCTAAATGCATACCATGGGTGAGAAGGTTAAATAAGGTAGGTGTGAGATGGATGAATAAAGAGATTAAGCATGCAATACAGAGAAAAAGGGCATTGTGGAGGCAGCATAAGAGAAGTGGAAGTAACCAATTTCATGAGGTCTACAAAGACCAGGCAAGGAGGGTGACTTGGTTGGTGAGAGTAGCTAAAGAGTGGTATGAACAGCAGTTAGCTAATGAAGCTAAAAAGAATCCTAGGGAGTTCTTTCGATATGTAGCCAGCAAAAGAAAGAATGATTATGGAAGGATGACATTGATTGGAGGAAATGGTATAAAGACATCTGTTGCAGAATGTGTGGTGGAGATACTTAATGAGCAGTTCATAAAGATCTTTCAATCTTGTGAATGTGACTTCATGAATAGATTAAGAGCAGTTGATGATGGGGAGGAGAGACTGACTGTAAGTGAGCAAGAGGTGTTTGGGGAGTTGAGTAAACTAGATGTAAATAAGGCTGTGGGACTTGATAATATATCAACGCATATTCTGAAGGAATGTGCCAGAGAGTTGACACCTGCCTTGACATATTTTTTTAATACGAGTCTTGCACTTGGTCAAGTCCCTAAAGAGTGGAAGGAGGGCAAGATTGTGCCACTTCATAAAGGAGGTGATCGAACTCAAGCATCAAACTATAGGCCTATCTGTGTGTCAGGTGTTGTGGTTAAGTTGTTGGAGAAGCTTGTGAGAACTAGGATCCAGAGTTGGGTTGACAACAATGGTATAATCTTTGATGGACAGCATGGATTTGCTAAAGGGAGGTCGTGTTTTAGTAATCTACTTACTTATTACAATAAAGTGACTGCTTCTTGGACAGAGGAGAAGGATACACAGTAATATACTTGGATTTTGCAAAAGCTTTTGATAGAGTACCTCATGATAAGTTGACAGTCAAACTAGAGCAGATGGGGTTGGATATTAGATTAGTGCATTGGATTGGAGACTGGCTATCCGATAGGTATCAACAAGTTGTGTATGGGGGTGCAATATCCAGGAAAAGGAAAGTCACTAGTGGAGTGCCTCAGGGATCTGTTTTAGGGTCATTACTATTTAACTTGTATATTAATGATATTGGCGAAGATTTGGATGGAGATATTCAGTTGTTTGCAGATGATGCAAAGTTGGGATGAACCATAAAGAGTAGTGAAGATGTTGTGGCCTTGCAAGAAGACTTGAATAAATTGAGTGATTGGGCAAGCAAATGGGGATGTGAGTTCAATGTTGCAAAATGTAAGTTTTTAAAATTTGAAAAACAAAGATGGGATGCAGAATTTATGCTTGGTGAGAATATATTGTTGGAAGTAGAGGAAATAAGAGATCTTGGGGTGATAGTGGATAAGGATCTAAAATTTAGGGAACACATCGCCAAAATTGTGAAGACAACACAAAGACTTCTGGGAATGATGCGGAGGACACTGACGTGTAGAAGTAGGGAGATTCTTGTTCCATTGTATAAGGCTTTGATTAGGCCACACATGGACTATTGTGCCCAGATTTGGTCACCTGGTTTTCAGAAGGATGAAGAGATGTTGGAAAGGGTCCAAAGGCGACTGACTAAGGTAGTTTCTAACCTCTGGAATGTCGAGTATGAGGAAAGATTGAAAAGATGTAATTTGCAGAGTCTAGTGGAGAGAAGGAAGAGGGGAGATATGATAGAGACCTACAAGTTGGTAAGGGGTTGTTATAGGATCAATAGTGGAGAAGTTCTACAGAGAATAGTGGGAGATCAGGGGAGAACCAGAGGTCATCCCTGGAAACTGTATAAAGAGGTTGTGAGTAGGGGAGTGAGAGGCAGGTTTTTTTCGTGCAAAGTTGTGAGTGATTGGAATGCCTTGCCTGAGAGTGTGGTGTCTGCAAGAAGTTTGAATGTGTTTAAGATGTGGTATGATGAGATGTGTGTGAGATAAAAGGACCTCCTAGATGAGTCTTTGACTCCATGAGGTCTTGTTTAATAATAATAATAATAATAATAATGTAGGTAAATATGACTTCTCCATTGCTTCCACCTTGGTATAACCACCTCTGGGTCTGGCTCCCACTGAGGAGACCTCAATAAAGGTCGAAACCAGTCTGGGTAGTGGCCCTTCCCTTAATGCATAGCATTATAAATGCAAAGAGATGTGCTTTGCATTATGGGAGATAACTAAGACAAGGGGTGATGAGAGCTTACTCCACCTTTACCACGAGTTGCCTCAGTCCTGAAGATACTTCAGGTGCAAACTTTGTTTGCCTACACTTGGATAAAGGATTAAACTAAATTTATTATATATATCAATGTAACTGTAACCAGTGCCAGACTGGTCTGAGTGTTAGCTAGTTCAATGGCAAGTGGGCCCTTAAACATTAGACGATATGTTAAAAATGTTAATGACCTTTTTAGTTTGAAAATATAATAGAAGTTCCAATATTATTACTGTATACAACTAAAATTTACATTGTATTACTATTTTAATAAAAAAAAATTTAATAAAATCATTTTTCAAGGATACGTTATATTTAAGAATATAATAAATAACTCTGAAAAAATAATTCTGATTCGGGTTATGTGAGGCTGACACATACGTTATATAGGCTCAGATCTTTAATATTGCAACTGTGCAATGAAGCTTAGCTGGGAATCCCAGTTAAGGGATTCCCAGCTAAGCTTCATTGGCTGGGATTGTGACGTGCAGTAAGAGTCAACTTTTTTTATCAAGCTATTGCATACATTGCAAAGACAGCAAATATATTTTATTGAGTCGACCTCAGTTTGAGTATGCTTTGTCAGCTCTTCACCTCATGCTTGCTGTGTTTTATAAAAAGTATGTATTTAATTAATATTTTTTATATACTGTGGCCCAATGCCCTTTAATTTAAATATAATGTATTTTCTTTCATTGTGTAAAATTAGAATAAAAATACTAGATAGTAAATATATTTAAGCTGCAGTTTCAAATAATAATATATATGCATAATGCAAGTTCAATAAATAATGATACCTTTTATTTACTCTACAGTTAAAATTACTGTGACTGTTAAAATTGTTGTTAATAATAGATGCATCTATAAAACACATTTCCAGTGATGTGTTCTTGTGGCGTAATTGTAATTGTATATGTTCGTTTTTCCCAACGTGGATTATTTTTAAGTTTTAATTTCAGGAATATTACCCCTATCAGCATGGAAAAGAAAAAGCATAAATCTGGATCAGTGAAACACAAAGAGCGACAAGAAGCAGAAAAGCAGGAATCAGCCAAGCAATGCCGGTTTCTTACGGATTTTATAATACCACAACCATCATCCACATCAATGTACAGTTCCACAACAAATAATTAAGAAGCAGTTTTAAGGATACTTGTGACATAAGACTGAACGACATATGCACGTAAACACAAGAAAGATATTTAATTAATCAAATATTTTGGTCTGGAAATAGCAGACCATCCTCAGTGCTATTACAAGAACAGTTTTAAAAAATACAAGCTAGAATACTAACAATAGATCCTTAAAAATAGAACACACCGCATGATGTTATATCACTAAGTATGAAAAATATTTCGTTTCATACGTAGTGATATAACATCACGTGGCGTGTTCTATTTTTAACAATCTATTGTTAGTATTCTAGCTTGTATTTTTTAAAACTGTCTTGTAATACCACTGAGGATGGTCTGCTATTTCCAGACCAAAATATTTGGTTAATTAAATATCTTTCTTGTGTTTACATGCATATATCATTAATTAAAAAGCAAGAAACAATCACCAACCCAGGCCCAGTACTTCTTCTGGCTTCATTGTTCTGGTATCTTTACTACCTGTAGTTGCAACATCTGAACATATAGCTTCAACTAGTTACAGGGAATTAGATATACCTTCAGGCATAAATGACTTGGTTTCTGAAGCACATCCTTTAAATGAACCTACACAAGAAAATGAAAGATCAACTGCTGGAATCTTCCAATATCCATCAAGAGCAAATCTGAAACAGTTTTTTGCTGAACATCCATTTCAGCCACTTGATGATCTGCCATTTGATGCTCATTTATATGAGAGGAAAATTATGAATGACTCAGTCCCAAGAAAATAGGTGATTATACTGTTCATACTGCTTGAGCGTCGAGTCTCTCAACACTTGTAATCTATCACCCTTTGTACGTGGCTTTAGTGACTACAGGCATATTAGCCAGAGCTTGGCTTTACACGAATCGACAACGACACGTCAGAAATGTTCAGCAATTTATCAGTGTGGTTAATGATGGCACCTTAATTTTTCTGAATCTTCACTAATTAAAAAGAAAGAAGAAGTGTTGAAGCAGAGGAGTATTGTCATGAGAATTACATCATAAAGATGTTAGGCAAGCAAGCAATTTCTTTTTGAGGTCACAGAAATGAATTGGCCTACACTCTGGATAATGAGATTCTGAATCATGGCAATTTTTTAGCTACAGTGCAGTTGATGGCAAAATATGACAGCTCACATTTCTGCAGTACAAAACAAGTCTACACAAAGAATCAAATGATTAGAACAACAAGGAAAGGCTCAAAGTAAAGGCCGTGGTTGACTTGTTACATACCTGAATAAAACAATTATTAACATGTTAATCCAATGATAAAAGAGAACAATGATAAAAGAAAGAATTTGTCATGAAGTTTATCAAGCAAAATATTATTCTATTCAAGTTGATTCAACACAAGATAATTCATCCAATCAGTTTAGCATTATTATTTGGTATGTGCTTAACCACGCTACCGGCCAAGACGTCTATAAATGTCAAGGTTATCATGGATGCGAAGTGCATATTAAAATTGTAATACCATTGATATTACATTGAAATATGTGATGGATACGAAGTGTAGAGGAGTGATGTATTTTATCCATATTGACAGCGACGTGGTTAAACTTACGTGATTTTCCAAGGTGATTTTCTTTGTCAATAATACTCTTCAACTCTTTGATACCTTTTGCCTATGATTTTGAATAAAACAAAACTTGGGTATGAAATTCCTAAATGTAATATTAAAATTGAGGCTGCTCAATTCTTGAGAGTGTGGATAATGCCTAACTTTTCAGAAGGATTGTGAAGGGATGGAGCATAAAATGGCATCCAGTGTGAGTAGGCTTATGATATATGATGAAAGGATGACTTTAAAAAGTGAACATTGTTGATGGTAGGGAAGTAACAGAAGTAAATCAAAAAGTTGAGTTACTTAATGATCATTTTGCAAATGTGTACCATCTTGGTTGTGATATTGTAATGCCAAATGTGTCACTGACTGAGAACCTAGAGATAAA
This sequence comes from Typopeltis vanoorti, assembly GCF_054136105.1. NCBI lineage: Eukaryota > Metazoa > Arthropoda > Arachnida > Uropygi > Thelyphonidae > Typopeltis > Typopeltis vanoorti. The sequence goes on from NC_143569.1 coordinate 13,515,428, forward strand.
AGAAATAGAGGTACTTAGTATATTACAGAACCTTAATGCTAACACTGACATAGAGTTAGATGGCATATTGGCCCATGTGTTACAAGAATGCGCAAGAGAATGAGCACCTCCTTTGACCAAGCTGTTTAATTTAAGCCTCAGTTCTAGTAAAGTTCTAATAAAGTGGAAAGGAGAAAAATAATTCCACTGTATAAGGCAAGCTAAGAGACAGACGTAGCAAATTATAGGCCAATCAGTATATCAGGAGTGGTAGTTAAGGTTTTGGAAAAATTAATAAAAATTAGAATTCAGGACTGGGTAGACAGAAATATGTTAATTTATAAGGGACCACATGGTTTTGTGATGGGTAGGTCTTACCTTAGTAACTTACTTACTTTCTGTAATAAAGAAACAGTGGAGTTTAATAAAGAAATCATTACTTGGTGATAATGCTGGACTTTGTAAAGGTGTTTGACAGGATTCTACATGGAACTGTCCTAAACTGTAGCAAATGGGAATGGATCTAAAGCTGATTTGGATTAGAGGGTGACTGATGGACAGATATCAAGAGTAGTTTATGGAGGAGATGAGTCCTGAAGAAGGCAGATGACCTGAGGTGTACCTCAGGGCTCAGTACTTGGTCCTCTATTGTTTAGTTTGTACATTAATGATGCTGCAAATAATTTGATAGGAAATATCCACTTGTTTGCTGATGATGCAAAATTGGGAAGAGCGATAGTCAACGAAGGTGATATAGATATCTTGAAGGATGACGTAAATATGCTGGAGGTACAGGCAATGGTAAATGGCTGCCAGTTTAATGTAGCTAAGTGTAAGGTGATGCAATTCAAGAGGATGAGATTACATGCAGTGCACTATATTAATGGAACTGAACTGCAAGAAATTGATGAGGCAAGGGACTCGGGAGTTATTGTGGACAGAGAACTTAAGTATGGAGGGCATAGTGCAATGATTGCCAAAACAGCACATTACATTACAGATTACATGGTTGTTAAAAAAATACACTGATAAGAAGAGATAGGAAAGTTATTGTTCCACTTTATAAGACATTAATAATGCCACATCTGTAATGCTGAGCACAGATCTGGTCTCCTGGATTCCTTGGTGATGAAGAAGAGGTGGCAAGGATCCAGAGTGAGTGACAAAGTTTGTTTGCAGGTTTGTGGAATATTTCATATGAGGAAGGATTGAAAGTCAGTGGGCTCCAAAATCTAGCTAATAAGCATAAGAGAGGAAATATAATAGAGGTATATAAGTTATTCAGTTATACAGGGTGTTCGGGATAAATTTGACAGTTTCGTAAGGAAAAAGAAAATCTTCTTTGTATCTATTAAATTTAATGAATTGACAAAAAAACATTACAGGCAGAGTTAATTACAATACTATCAACAAGATTTACTCAAAATAACCACCATTAGCATCGATCACAGCTTCAATTCTGCTTCGGAACCTCGAACAAGCTGATGCTACAGTCTCCCTGGGAAGGGCCGCAAAAACTGTTTTAATTTTATCCATTAACTGGGCTTTTGTATTACTGGAAGTGCGATTGGTGTCTTTTTCAACTGCGCCCCATACAAAATAATCCATGGGGTTAAGGTCTGGGGAGTTTGGAGGCCAAACATTTGGACTGGTGAAGTCGTAGAAATTTTCAGACAACCATTTTTGACTTTTCCCAGAGGTGTGGCAAGGGGCCGAATCCTGCTGCCATACATACGGCCTACCATTGGCTACCCTTGTTATCCAGGGCTTGACTACAGTTAGCAACTCCACGAACAAAGCCCGAATTCCAATGCCAGGGTTCTTCAACACCTGTTCCTGCAGATTTGCGAGGAATTCTGCTGTACAAACGCAATCAGATCGTCTGCTAGGGATCTTTCTTCTTGCTACATCCTCGTAGTCACCATTGCAAGTCTCTAGTTCATGCCTGATTGTTTTTACTGTATTCAGGGAGCATTGGGCAGCAGTCGTAATATCCTTATTTTGATGGCGGGCACGAATCATCATGATACAAGTTATTCTCTTCCATGATTCAGGTGGGTTCCAGCTATCCATCCTTTCTGACATCTTGTATATGAATGAAGAAGGGTCCAAACTTTTAAATGAAGAGAAGTGTGTGTTAATACATGTAACTTACGGAAAAATATAATTAATTATAAATATGTCAAATTTATCCCGAACACCCTGTATAGGTTTTATATATGGGGGAGGGGTACTGTTAATGAATGCATAGGAATTGTGTCTGCAAAGTGTTGGAGTAGATAGTGCATGCACAGATTTTGAATCTGTGTGGTATGAAGTTGAAATAAATAGGTTAGTATATCTGACAAGATGCTGTTATAGGGTAGAGAATACAGAGAATACTGATTGTGAAATGTTTAGGCAAATTAGTTGGGCATGTAGTCTCCTAATGGGAGACTACATGAATGTAATTTAAGTCTCCTGATTGGAGACTTTAATTACAAGAACATAGACTGGATGGAAGAGATAGAGTATGGGAACAAGGAGAGCAAGTTTGTGGAATTTCTGAGAGATAAGTATCTTAAGCAGCATGTGAATGAAGCAACTAGATGCTTTAACATTTTGGATTTGGCGATAACGTCACATGACATAGTTGTTAATGAATTATTGAAACTGCTGCCTGTTGGTGAGAGTGATCATGAGGTACTTGTTTGGGAAGTGATGAAACAAGTAAAGGTTGCTTCCAAAAATTGATGCATGTGGTAGTATAAAGCAGGTGATTATAGGAAGCTCTGTAGTCAGTTAACATCAGTAGGTTGGGTAGATGAGCTGAGCAGAAAACATGTTGATAATGCATGGAAACCCACAAGGCAGTATCTGACAAAAGCAATGTATAACTGCATACCAAGGGTTAAGCGAGTAAATAGAGTAGGAGTGAAATGGATGAACAGCGAAATCAAACAAGCTGTGCTGGAAAAGAAAATGTTATAGAGGAGATATGAGAAGTTGGTGGTGATTGGATCCATGAAGAGTATAAAGTGTAGGCTAGAAAGGTGATGAACATGATAAAGAAAGAAAAGCTGCAGTATGAGAGGAGATTGGTTGGTCAGGCCAAGGTTAACTCGAGGGAATTTTTTCACTACATGGCAAGCAAAAGGAAGAATAATTATGGCAGATTAACACTGGTGGATAGTCATGGCAGCAGTCTAACAGCTGCAAAGGATATAGTGGAATCACTGAATGAGCACTTTATCAGCATATATCATACTGATGTAAATGATGCAGTGCAATATACAGAAGAAAGGCAAGTAATAGGAGAACCGGAAGTGAAAGAAAGAGAGATGTATCAGATGTTGATTGGATTTAATGTGAATAAGGCTGTGGGAATGGATGACATATCACCACATATTCTTAAGGAATTAAGGAAGCACCAAAGTAGATTATTTCCTTGACCTGGTTATTTAATGAAGGTCTTGCAATGGATAGGGTTCCGTTACACCCTGATAACTTAAGAATGTAAAAATTTCAGTTATCATGATGTAACAGGAGAAGAAATAAAAACTGTGTATAGATAACTAAGTAAGCAAGCTTGTTCCTAAGCAGATATCGTTAAGAGCATTTGAAAGTAACAAATGCAAAAATATAAAGAGAAAGAAAAACATGCTTGCATCCAAGTGAAAAATATAGCTGAAATTGTTTGTTGAACTAAATAAAATAAAAAAAAAGGGAATTTTATTACAGTTGTGATATGATAAAATAAGGTTAAGTAAAGCAAAGAAGATTAGTCATAGGATGTTGGATGTGAGAGGCTAGTTTTTACACTTGAAATAAGAGATTAAAGATTCGAGTTAATTCTTAGAAAATTTTGGAAAGGGGATTAATTTTAGTATAGATGACATAGAGGTTAGCTTAAACAAAAGCCAAAGCTCAAGGTCATAATTCCCGAATTGAGACTTCGTCACGTCAGTTGCGTGCACACGAACCGCATGATGTTTTGGCAGAAAAACGCCACTTTAATTGGTCAGTGAAATCGACTCCAGTAAGGGAGGAAGAAAAGAAAGGGAAGAAGGTGCCGGTAATGAAGATTGTATAAAAGGGTTAGGAATCCCACCATGAGGCTTTTTTCTCAGAGTTTTTCTTCACGTTTTTCCCGAGTGATGGGTTAGGAGTTTTCTCCGTCCGACACAATAAGGAAACAGTGTGCGGGATTTCGATTCTGTGTTCCTATTGTAAGAAACAAGGGACGCCGTTTAGTTAAAAGGAGAGAAGATAATGTCAGTGTGTTTCATCGTCCAGTGATCGTAACGAGAGAAAGAAAATTCTATAAAGGAGTCAGTGCCCATGTGGTGAATTTCACAGCCATAGAATAGATGATCCTATGTATGTCCTTGATTGAAGATTGTAAGGTAAAGATTGTGAAAGCCCATCTTAGTGCCAAAAGAACTTAGAAGTGATAAGTTACAGAAGAGATCGTCCTAGGAAGGTAAAATATCGGAAAAAGGTAGAGACCAGTGTAGAAGACCCAAGTCAAAAGGTACTGTAAAATCTCATGTCAATGCAAATTATATGTAACTGTAGTCATTGTTCAATTGCTGAACAGTTGAAAGGATTAATGAGAATTATACTAGGACTTTAATACATGTCAAACTAGAATAAAACTGAGCTTGTTATTATTAATTAATACGTTATTCATGTGCCTAAAGATTTATGTACGTACACTGTATTTTAATTAAGAAAGTTTTAAAGGTCAAAAGTGTGTATTAGCTCAGCGAAAGGATAATTTTAATCCATATTGTCTTAGTGAGGAAATTAGAGTAACTGATTATATATGTCCTAGAATAAACAGAATTATAGAGTGATCAAACCAGTAAGGGGTTAGACAAAGGATCAACTAGTTCTAGGATTATACTTGTTTATATGTATAGAATCTGTTATGGCGATATGATCGCAATTCTCATGTAGGATCTTAACCTAATACTTGTGTTTAGCTGGTGAAAATTTGTATTATATATTCTTAGTATTGAATTGAGTTTTATTTGATAAAGAATGAATTGTACCATGTTTAAGAGTTCAATAAACTTTTGTTCATTGAAAATAGAGTTGTCTGAGATTGCCGCTCAATGTACCACTTGTAACAACATATGAACCTGATCACGTGGGGAGGCAGGGAATTTGTTAAGTTACGAGATAAAGGTCACGACTGCATATTAGTTTCACACTCAGACATGTTTTGGTAATAGCTCCTTGTTTTTGAATTTTATATCTTAAACTAAATGTCCTGAAAGGCACAGTATAAAATAAATATTTAGGGACACTAAGGGGAGAAGAAGCTTCAATATTTGTATTTGGGTGATATCTTGGATATCTTGTATATAGATGATATGGACAAAGACAAGTAGGATTTCACATGTAAGGATAGTTGAAAGCCTAATAATAGTAAATTGAGACACAACAGTTCCTAAGGAGTGGAAAGAAGGCAAAATAATTTCACTCCACAAGCATGGTTCTAAGACAGAAGTCTCCAACTATAGGTCAGTCTGTATAACTGTAGTCAAGGTGCTGGAGAAATTGGTAAGGAATAGAATACAGGATTGGGTTGATGGACATAGCATTCTTTATGACGGTCAGCATGGATTTGTAAAGGGTAAGTCCTGTTTTAGTAATTTACTTGTATTTTATGATAAGGTGACAAGTGTTAGATAAGGGAGAATCACATACAGTGATATTCTTAGACTTTGCAAAAGCATTTGATAGATTATCACATGATAAGTTGGTGTACAAGTTGCAGAGGACGGAATAGATAGTATAATGGTTAGATGGATCAGAGATTTGTTCTCTGAACGATACCAGCAGGTTGTGTGTGATGGAGCAGTGTCTCAAAAAAGGATGATAACCAGTGGCATGGCACGGAGTTCTGTTCTTAGGCACCCTGCTGTTTAACTTGTTTGTAAATGATACATCATGTGGACTGACTGTTATCTGCTTCAGTTATTTGCTGATGATGCAAAGTTGGGAAGAATTATAAGTAGCACTGCTAATGTTAATTTCCTTCAGGAAGATCTGAATAGATTTTTTACTTGGACAAAAGAGTGGGGTTGTAGTTTTAATATCAATAAGTGCAAGGTGTTGCATTTTTGAGCGCAGAAATATAAGGCTGCGTACTCTATCGATGGTGTCGTACTACAGGAAGTGTATGAGATTAGAGATTTGGGAGTGATGGTTGGCAGTAGACTGAAGTTTTGAGGGCATATTGCTAGTGTTGCAAAGGCTGCACATCAAAGTGCTGCTATGATAAGAAGTATTCTAACATGTAGGGAGCATCATGCACTTTGTTCACTCAAAACTTCTTTATGTATCACTTCTTCTGCAAGGGAAGAGTATCCATTATATCCTATCAATTATCAAGATGTACAAATAGCTATTGGTACATTTTGCATACAGAAGCAGATGTCAACTGTATCCTAAAAGTAAAATATTTGCCTGATCATTCTAAGGAAGCCGTTGGGCAACTGTATAGACCACACTTGGACTGTTGTGCTCATATCTGGTCACCTGGTTTTCAAAGTGATGTGGAGACATTGGAAAGGGTTCAGAGGCAAGTGATTAAGACAATATCAGGACTTTGAAATGCTGGCTATGGAGAGAAGTTGAAGAAATGTGGATTGCAGAGTTTGGTGGAGAGGAAGAGGAAGAGAGAGGTGATATGATATTTAAGTTATTTAAGAGACATTTAAATTAGTGAGAGAATTTTATCATATTAATCCAGAGGGAATTATAAAAAGAGTAGAAGGTGAGACGGGAAAAACCAGAAGTCATTCCTGGAAGTTATGTAAAAGTGTGATGAAGAGGGGTGCGAGGAGTAGATATTTTACATGGAGAGGTGTCAATGTTGTTAATGCAAGGAGTGTAAAGGATTTTAAGATTCTATGTGAAAATATGTTGTTAGTTGAATGAATCTCCCACAATGAGTCTGCTGATTCCATGGAGTATGCAATAATAAAAACTAATATCGTAACATAGTGTCCTTCACAGGCTGGATAACCATGAAATTAATTTGAAGAAGTCAGACTGTTTGATCTCAGATTGACTGTCTCCTAGATCTTTGTAACCAAAGCTCATTCCAAAAATAATCATTTAGACCTATTGATGTCTTCTTCCTTTCAATCCTGTGTGAAGGAGTATCCAGAGTATGGTCTACCAGTCCCCAACTTGCCATACAGATGATTGTGGATCTAATTTTCACGTTCTTTAAGGCAAAGTTAATTGATTCATCAGTCTGTGAAAATAGGACAAACTGCAAGCACAGGAAACTTTATATACTCCAGGATATGTAAGAAAATGAAGCTGATCCTTAGGAGAATGGATGAAGGTAGCTAGCTGAATGAGAGGTTTGAAAGTGGTATGAAGATACCCTTATTTATCTTTTCTAATGTATCCTGAATATAGAGGGATGGGAATGGTTTGTTTTGCTGTAAACTTTTGTTGTTGTAGAAGGGATGAGGTGGTGCAAGCAGCATTTTACCTATCTTGTAGGTGTTTAGGCATTGACTAAAAAAAAGACATTGCAAAAGGTACCTGAACTTAGTTTCAAGGACTGTGTCACTTCAACAAATAGCCCTGGCTCTGCATGTAAGTGTTTAGGGGATACGACACTTTAGGGATGGGTAGTGGTGTAAGTGCCTATATAAATACACTGGTGTCGAAAAACTAAGGATGAACTATATTTTTGAAGGGATAAATTAACCTGGAAAAGTGTGCACAGGCAGATAAAAGGAGAAGCTTTATGACTGAGACATTTAAACTGTCGAGAGGTAGTTACAAGTATGACACTGGATGAGTCTTTCATACAGTAGAACAAAGAGAAGGGGCAAAGACAAGATTCCATCCCTAAAGGTTGCAAACAGAACTGGTGGGCAAGAGGGTGAGAGATTGCTTTTTTGCATGTAGAGTGATTGGACCATGGAATGCATTACTTGATAGGGTAGTGAGAGCACAGATAGAAGGAGTTTAAGGAATGGCAAAATACTGTATTGTCTGGGATAGGCTTCCCATGATGAGTCTTGTGACTGTGGAAGTCCTGTAATGACAGATTCATTTGGAAGAAAATTATTGATAGAAAGCGAGTAATAATACTGGTGGATGTTGAATTTCATCAGGAAAAGTGAAAGATATTAGGTGAAAGATCAATTCATCACTTGGTACAAAACCAGCACCTCATTTAATAGAAATCCAAGTGGCATGAGAAAGTTCAATGTTTGGACTCTATAGCAGGATCTATGAATTATCTAACCCTTAGCCCAACCACAATGCTATGTTCATGTACTATATGTGCAACCTTTTCTATGTGGGTTTCACATAAATAAAGGAATACCTATCAGGAAATGATGATGATTCTGCAGTAAGAATGTCATCAGTTCATCCAACTGTAATATAACGTTAATATCAATCAGCAAGAAGCAGAATTTACGTATGTTGAAAATACTGAAATATGTGATTAATAAATAAAAGAAATAATAATGAACCAAGCTGCAAACATAGGGCACATTATATATATATATATATATATATATATATATATATATATTTATTTATTTATTTTTTTTTTTGAGGTGATATGTAGAAGTATATATGATAGGATATATGAGGAGAGTGAATAGGAAGTATTTGAGGAAATAAATAACCTCGATGTCAATAAAGTGATAGAATTTGATGAAATATCACCACACATCTTAAGGGAATGTTCCTGGGAATTGGCATGCCTGTTTAATAAGAGTCTTACAACAGCACAGGTTCCAAGGGAATGCAAGGCCTGGAAATGTGGAGGGTGGTGATGAAGACATGTATAAACAACTTGGATTAGTGAACAAAGGAATTATATGGTGATTTTAATTATGACAGTATAGATTGGAATGAAGAGATAGCATCTGGGAATAAGGAATATGAATTTTTCGAATTCATGAGAGATAACTATCTCAGGCAGCATGCATCTAAAACTCGATCCACACAAGCGAGGATCGAGTTATAGATCTGATAATTTCATCAGAGGATGTAATTGTGAGTGGGGTTCCTCACTTTTCAACATTTGGTGAGAGCGCTCATGAAGTGATCACCTGGGTTGCAGCTAGCCATATGCTGACTTTTGTAAGGAAAGGATATATGTGGAATTATAAGGCTAGTGATTATGACAAGCTTAGGAGACAACTTGGAGTTATAACATGGAATGAGGAGTCGAGTGATAAGGAAATAAATGCTGCTTGGGAACCAACAAAGAAATACACAACAGCATCAATGTGTGAATGTATTCTGAAGGCCAAAAGGATGAATAAGGTAGGTGTAAAATGGATGAATGAGGAGCTTGAGCATGAAATCTGGAGGAAGAAGAAGAAGGCACTTTGGAGGCAGTACATTATGAATAATGGTAATCAGTCACATGAAGAATATAAAGAACAAGCCAGGAGAGTTACTCAGTTAGTAAGGAAAACAAAAGAGCAGTATAAGCAGAAATTGCAAATCAGGCAAAACCCTAGACAGTTTTTTTAGATATGTAGCAAGTAGAATGATCATGGTAAGATGATGTCAATGGATAAAAATGGTACAATGGAAACTGGTGCAGAAGACATTATTGAGGTATTCAGTGGTCAATTTATATGGATGTTTCATCCTGATCCCGGTGGGATCATGAAGAACTTAAGTGTAGAAAACATACGAGAGGATGGCTTAATTGAATGAGCAGGAGGTATTTGAGGCAATAATAACTTTGATGTCAATAAGACAATAGAATTTGATGATATATCACCATGCATCTTAAGGGAATTGTAAAAATTCGATGTAGCTTAAAAATATCAAAATTCAGCTTCAGATTGATTTTTTTTTACAGAGGTCAAGTCCCATGAGAATGTTGTAAAAATAACTTGTCTCTGTATATTTTGTACTAGTTATTTTTTGTAAATAACCCTTTGGAAGTTAACTGTATATACTTTTTAATAAGAATATTTCAGAGTGTTAAAAAACAAGGCAATGTTTTGCCGCCGGAACTGTATGTAATAGATCTACATGGCGGCATAAGAAAGGTTGTTTATGAAATTTTGTGTGTATGTGAAAGGCTTACAAGCTCTGCACATAAACACCTCCGAAGTCAGTCAGAAAAGTTCAAACAACTTTCCAATGGCAGGCAGCTTACAATCAAAAGAAGGTGCAGGAGAACAGAAAGCAGGCCGAACGTGAAACTTAAGATGAAAGAATCATGCCGAATTCTTCGGGGTTACAAACTTCGTGCGAGGTCTCAGAGAAGGCATAATAAAAGGGACAGAGCCAAGCATATAGGGGTTTCCGGATCCAGAAGTCGCTAGAGAGAGTAGGCTGCCCAGTTCCAGACGTTGCCAGAGAGCTTCCCAGTTTCAGTCACCATCAGAGAAGGGGGGGGCCCTCCAGGAGTTGCAGAGACAGAGCTTCCAGGCCAGAAAGAGGGCTCAGAATTGCCGAAAGGAAGTCCAAAACACCATAGAAGAGAAGATTTCCAGACGCTAAAGAGAGGGATCCCAATTGACAATTGGCAGCAGTTCGAGTTAGTGGAGGAGGAAGAAAAAGGAGGCAGTCGTCCAGGCATTTTCGGTAAGCCCAAGCAGACGAGAAAAGGCGAGACAAATTACCCAAAGCACTTTCGCTCAGAATTTTTCTTTTCGTCGTGGGAGAATAATCTTTTGCTAGAGCTGTACGAGTCCACAGCCTGCTATGTTCCCGATGAGACATTGCTGATGCCAGATTTCCTGAGAAAGCTCGAGATTTGAGATGAAAGAATTGCCATAGAACTTTTAGTGAAAGACTTTTGACCTAATACGCGATACAGAGCCTTTGTAAGTTATATACCTTTGTACAATTTCTCTTATAATGTGTTTTAGTTGGACACTTAAGATTTAGATTAACAGTAACAAGAAGTGTCATTAAGAGAATCTATTGACATATTTGAAGTTGATATAAATCTTGTAAAATACAGCTGCATAACAGAGGTAGCTAACCTCTTTGCAAGTAAATTAGGAGCTTAATATGTGAAAATTGTAAGTAGAGAGTAAATAAGTTTTTGAGTTAAAGAGATTAATTAATGTTGAAGTAAAAAGGTTCTAATTTATGCTAAAGAATTTTTATAGATGGATAGAGAAAGCAATCTCCCTAATGTTTAAATTTGTGTATATTTCATAGTAATGTAAATAAAATGTGTTTTGATTTTTTTGTTAAAAGAGTGCTGCCTGATTGTTTATTTACAACTGCACTGTTTCTAAATAAATCGGACTTGTGAGTGGGAAACTAAGTGAGTTAGCTGAAGCATAAAGTTAAGTAAAGGAATAGACCACGACTGTTTGTGTAAAGTTTTATTGAAGGAATTTGTGTTATAGAGAGAGAAATCTGCTGGTCGTATTATTGAGTTTAATGCTAATTAAATGATATTAGTGGTGCAGTCTAAATTAAATAAATTTTCTAGTATCTTAAGTATAAGACTCGTAGTGTGAAGGGTAAATAAATATAGTACGTAATAATATAAGCAAGAAAGATTCAGAGTAAGATTCAGAGAAAGATGCACGCACAGCTAATTAGAATAAAGTATAAAGATAAATATTTTAAGAATAATGGTATATAAGGTATAGAAAAAAAAAATAAAGACACTTAAAATAAAGAGAAATTAACAGTTTTCGTTTACAGAATGTTCCAAGGAATTGGCAGTAGCATTGGCATGCCTGTTTAAGTCTTACAACAGCACAGTTCCAAAGGAGTGAAAGGAGGGTAAAATTGTTCTACTGATTACAGGTGGTGATAAAATTATAGACCAATCTGCATATCTGCAGTTGTAATGAAGGTACTGGAGAGATTGGTGAGAAGTAGGATAGAGAAATGAGTTGATAACAGCAGTATTCTCTGTGGTTATCAGCATGGGTTTGTTAAAGGGAGATCATGTTTAACTAACTTACTTATGTACTACAACAAGGTGACAAATACCTTGGACAGTGCAGATGCAGTGGCGTACTTGGATTTTGCAAATGTTTTGATAGACTACCACATGACAAACTGTTAAATAAAGTGAAATAGATGGGATTGGATAACAGACTTCTGAGTTGGATCAGTGACTGACTGTCAGATAGGTATCAGAAAGTTGTGCAGTATCTCAAAAGAGGAAGATCATTAGTGATGTACCACAAGGGTCAGTTTTGGGACCATTGTTGTTCAATTTATATATTAATGATATTGGAATGGGTTTATCTAGTGATATGCAGCTGTTTGCAGATGATGCAAAATTGGGGAGAGCAATGCAGAGTCAAGCAGATGTTATGGCCTTACAACAGGACTTGAATGCGTTGCATGAATGCAAGGCCGTATTCATGGGTGTGCGAACTGTGCGGTGGCACAGGGCCCCTCAAAGTGCAAAAAATTGAAAAAAGAAAATCAATTAATTTTTTTAAATTATTATATAAATTAATATTGTAATTATTATATAGAAAATATATGTATATAATTTTACAACCAACTACAGTATTGTTGTTATACTAAGCAAAATAAGATCGTAGTGCTAGAATTTGAAACTACTCTAAGATATATAACAATATCGTACAACATAGTGTTAAATAGGGAAAAGTGCATTTTAAAAGAGGTGTTTTTAATAATTTTAAGGAGTTTTTTATTTTAGTTTATAAATATATATAAAATATAAATATTTATAAAAGTATATTTATGTAACTTAATGGTTGCACCTTTTTGACAACTCGTATAGCAGAGTATATAAGTTCTTTTCGCTATACCCTTTGGCATTAATTTGGTCTAGCTACTCACTGATAAAGCCTCAATAAAGGCTGAAAACAGTCTGGGTAGTGACCTCTCACCATAATGTAAAAACAGCATACATTTCCTAGGAAATGTTTTTACATTATGGAAAATACCAAGAATAGCGACAGAACTTTATCACCTTTGCTGCGAGTTGTACTACATACTAGGACTATTTGCATTAGCTCACGCTAGTAATTGCCGATACTTTTATAGTTTATTATACTATATTCGGCATGAAACTCTCTGATTCCAATCTCTGAGTTTCATATTCGGTTTTAAAACAATGTGGGATTTAATATCCCCTTAATTTAAATAATTTCAGTTTACGATTTTATGAACAAGTAAGTATATACATGTACTGTCATAGCAATTTTTTTATGTGACATTATTTCCAAAACATCTTAAAAAATATATTTTGTAAACTGGTTTTAGGGTTATCCGACATCAGAATTTTTCTTCAATAGAAGTTTTCAATCTATATTAGATTTATTTATTTTCTAATGTTATCTATTTTAGATATATTTTATTTATCAGATAAGTAATTTTGTTTTAATTTATTAACTTATTTTATAATTAAATCTATCGTATTTAATTCTAGAGTATTACTAGTCATGAGAGAGATTATTATGGAAGATAATACCCAAGTGGGCATGAAAAACGAAAGCAAAAACAAGAAAAGAAGGCAGCTGAGGAACATCATAGAAATTCACCGTTTAAATTTATGAAGTTGAACTCACACATTTGTTCAGATATATCAGTTAATAATGGGAGTTCTGAAATAATTACAAGCAATTCTTCAGCTTCAACACATTAATTAATAGTGAGAGTTCTAAAATACTCAAAGGAAGCGGAGAACATGACGCGTTTGGTCAAACAATGAGTATTGAAGATCCTAAAACTGAGACACCAGAGGAAGGTGAACTATTTACTATTGATGATCCAGCAACATGGCCCAAAATTTTGAACAACACAACACTAACACAAATTGTACAAAGTGGTCCATTGTCTCCTCCGACTGAAAATGATTTTCCAAAAGATGACAACAAGAGGTGTTTTTCCACAGCTATGTTAGGACAATTGCAAACGGAGAGAAGCAAAACAGAAAATAGCTTGTATATTCAAACTCTTCTAACTCTATTTTTTGTTTTTGTTGCAAATTATTTTCTTCTGATGATAATATTTTATCTAATAATGGCTTTTCTGACTTTTATTTATTCATATGGAGTTTCCTCCCTTTTCTTCCCTGTCCCTATTGGAGTGAGTTGAGCCCCCTCATGGGGGGGGGGGGGGTTAAGTATTTATGGCTGTAGATCCGTGTGTGTTCACGGGGCCAGTTTGCCTGCTTGCGGGATGAAAACCCCCCAGATAAACTGTGGGAAAAACCCTGCTGTCCACGCCCAAGACCAGCTAACTTGGCTATGGCTGAGGAAGATCCTTAAGTTTCTCACGTTGGCGATGGGAATTTTAGTCCGAACCAGGATACTCCTTTCCCAGGCATATGGTTGCGAAGCGCAAAGCCACTAGGCTAACCGCACGGAACACTTTTCTGACTGGTGACATGTAAGTGAAAGATTAAAGTCTCACAAACGAAATCCAGTGCACATGAAATGCATGTATTCATGGACACAAATGGAATGTAATTTAAAAAATTACAATACAATTGATCAGGCAAATCAAAATGTCATAAAATTTGAAGCAGAATGGTTAAGAAATGTTTTAAGACGAATAGTTGCAGCAATTCTTTATTTATCTGAACATAATTTAGCTTTTGGAGGTAATTTTGATACTTTGCACACAGCCATTAATGGTAATTTTTTTGGAATCATAGAATTAATTGCAGAATTTGATCCACTTTTAAAAGATCATTTAATGCGATGTTTAGGAAAAAAAATTATAGGTAAGAAACAAAATTCGTATCTATCACCCATTGTACAAAATGAATTAAATGTTGATATGGGAACCAAAATTCAACAAAATATTATAAATATGATACGACAGGCAAAGTACTATTCAGTAATTCTCGATTATACTCCTGATGTTGGTCGTCAGGAGCAAATTTATAGTAATTTTTAGATTTTTACATATATTTGAAGCAGATATTGAAATTCGTGAACACTTTTTGACGTTTTTAACAACTAATGACACTACTGGTAAAGATATATATGAAAATATAAAATCACTTTTGAATAAATTAAATCTTAAATTGTCAGATTGTAGAGGGGAAGGGTATGATAATGGAGCGAATATGAAAGGAGTATATAAGGGAGTCTGTGCTTACATTTTAAATGAAAACGAAAAGGCATTTTATACTCCTTGTGCCTGTCATAATTTAAATTTGATTTTAGGGGATGTCGCAAAATCATCAATTATAGCAATAAATTTTTTTAATGTTATACAAAAAATATATACATTATTTGCTACGTCAACTTCATGTTGGGACATATTAAAGAAATTTGTTAAACAATTAACTCCAAAACTGTTATGTGATACAAGATGGGAATGTAGAATAGAATCAGTTAGAGCTGTACGCTTTCAAATTCCAGAATTTTTAAATGCACTAAAAGAATTATTTAAAAGTGCATCAGATAATACTATCAAAGTAGAAGTGGTTTCAATATATGAACAGATAGATTCATTTGAGTTTATACTAAGCCTTGTAATTTGGAATGAGCTTTTGTCAAAAGTTAATTTAGTAAGTAAAGTATTACAAAATGCAAAAATTCCCATAGACATAGCAACTAAGCACATTAAAGAGTTAGTGCAGCACTTTGAAGAGCAGTGAATATCAGGATTTGATAGCTGTTTTGAGATTGCTAAAGAACTGTCAAATCTATTAGAAATAGAAATTAAATTTAAAGAAAGTCAAATACGTCGAAGAAAAGTATTTTTTGATTATGAAACGCCTGATGAATCACACATAGGTGATAACAAAGATTTTTAGGATAAATTTCTTTTTTTGTAATTTTAGATACTGCTCTACAATCTGTCAAAAAAAGATTTGAATTGTATGAAATTCACCAAAAATCATTTGGATTTCTTTATGATATGAAATTAATAAGAAAAAAGACAGAAAATGAATTAAAATTTTGCTGCAAATAGCTGTATCAAAAATTAAATAGATATTGATGAATCTGAATTTTACAATGAATTAATTATTTTTAGAAATATTGTTCCAGAAGATGCACCCATTAATATTTTAAAATTCATAATTGCAAATAATTTGTCGGATATTTATCCAAATATTACTATGACATTTAAAATATTATTGATCAGTCCAGTTATGGTCTCAAAAGCAGAAAGGTCATTTTCCAAATTAAAATTAATAAAAACCTATTTGTGAACTTCTATGTCTCAAGAACATTTGTCGTCCCTAGAAATAATATCTATAGAGCAAGAAATTGCAAAAAATTTGAATTTTGATAATGTTATAAATGATTTTATTGATAAGCGCATTAGGTTAAATAAAATTTAATATATTAAGATTTCTTTTAAATCTTATAAGTTGTTATACATATATTTCATTCTTTATAAGTAAAAATGGATATTTTTTTCATATTTTTATATTATTATTTATATTATTAAATAAATCATTGTTCTGGTGTATTTATATGATAATGTGTACTTACCTAATAAAATAATATATCATGTACATACAAACACATTTATTTTTTAACTAATTTTTTCCTTTTACTTAAATTGATACTAAAGAGCATACTTGTTTACTTATGTGCATAAATATTTTTCATATTTGATTTAATTAATTAACAAGATATTCTTCCATTTAAAATTTCCATAAATGTTACTAACTTTCAGGGGCCCCGCTTTTCCATTTCGCACAGAGCCCCTGCAAAATGTAGAAACGGCCCTGCATGAATGGGTAAGTAAGTGGAACTGTCAGTTCAATGTTGTAAGGATTTGAGATTTGGTAAGCAAATATGGGATGTCAAGAATAGACTTGGTGGGGAAACTTTAAAGAAAGTAGAGGAGATGAGAGATCTAGGAGTGATGATGGAAAAGGACCTGAAATTCAGGATCCACATTGCACAAGTCGTGAAGATATCATATCAAATAATAGAAATGATGCAGAGTACCTGACATGCAGAAATAGAGGTTATGATGCCATTGTATAAGAGCTTGATCAGGCCTCACATTAATTATTGTGCACAGATTTGGTTGCCGGGTTTTCATGGTGACAAGAATATGTTGGAAAGGATCCAGAGAAGATTCACAAAGGTGGTTGGTGGTCTTTGGAATGTGGAGCACAAGGACAGAGTGAGAGAATGTAAATTGCAAAGTCTTGTGAATAGGAGGAAGAGGGGGGGGGGGGATATGATAGAGAAGTGTAAGCTAGTCAAGGATTGTTATCAGGTTGACATCGAAGAGAATTTTCACAGAATGGAAGAGTGGGTAGAACAAGAGGCCATCACTGGAAACTGTAGAAGGAGAGTTCGAGGAGAGGAGCAGGGTCTTTGCATGGAAAGTGGTCGATGAGTAGAGTGCATTGCCTGAGTGTGTCATGAATGCAGACACATTGAATTAGTTTATGGTAGTGGTTAACCTGAATGGTAGTGCCCCATTGGGGGATGCTGTGAACACCGAGGTGAGGGGTAAGTGCTAAGGGTGCTGAGGTGAGCAGTAATCATTATAATACTACTAATATAATAAAAGGAAAAAATTCCGTGTTTAATCTAGCATCCCTATTTATATTGTATGTTTGGCAACACTGATCAGAATATTGTATGCCTAGCAATACTGTTCAAATTTATTCGCTACTTATTTTTTAGAATTTTTATATTGAAAGTTAAGTAATTGGGCTGCTTTTTGGTCTGAATTTTCTACATTGAAAATAATTAATTTGGGCTATTTTTAGCAGAATCCACTACTTGTATAAGTTCTATCTGCTACTTTTCCTAACGCCCATCTGACAACCCTGGTTTAGAGTATACATCTAGCCCATGGTATCGTGTGGTGCAATTCATTGATATTCTATAGTGCTGTAAGTCCATTAAAATGAGTGAAAAAAAGAAAGTGTCGTCATCTATAAATAATGAACAGTTACCAATGTGCTTAATATGTGAAAAAACTTTCTCAAACGAAGCCTTCAAGAATGATTGAGCATTTAAGAACAAAGCATCCAAAATAAGCAAAAAAGAATGTCGAGTACTTTCACGAATTAAAGACTAAATTTAAAAATTGGTCTGAACTAAATTGCAAGATGAGATTTTCTGGAGTTCCCTCTGCAAATAATAGATGACGATTTAATATTAGCTCCAGATTTGGATTGTTATTGTTTCCATCTTCTGATACTGAAAGAAGACTTGATGATCAGAGTCAAAGACTTCGATGGGCTTAAAATACCCGATTGGGTCATAAATCCATTTCTTTCTGATGCCATTTCTGTTCATCCAAATTTGTGTAAAGAATTTATTGACTTAAAAATGATTTTGAAGCTCAAGTACAATTTCAGGAGCATGGGTATGAAACATTCTGGCCAAACGAGCAATTCAAATATCCTTAGCTTTGGCAAGAATTAAAATTACTGCTCATTGCTTTTTCTTCTTCATGCTTGGTCGAGAAAGGATTCAGCATCATGTTGCAATTGTTAGCTAAGCAGTGAAATAGATTGCAAATAAGTGAAAGAGGAGACTTGAGACTTCGTTTGTCGAACATTGAACCTGATATTGAAAAATTAGCATGATCACATCAGGCTCAGGGTAGCTATTAATGATTGGCTTAAATACAGTAAGTTTACACATTTTTTTTGAGTAAAAATGAATTTGTATCAAAGTCATTAATTTTTAATTAACTATCAGTTCAAATATGTTGATGATAATTTAGGTTTGCCTAATTATAATTATCTTATTGAGTCATTAACTTAGTGTAAAATTGAGCAGGGGGCAGCAAGCCATACAGGCCAGATGATAACCGCCTCCGTAGCGCAATTGGAAGAACGACGGTACATTGCGCCCTTCGATTGGAATAGGCCTAAGTTCGATTCTCGTCGCGACGGGAGGAATCTTTATCTGGTTGATTTCAATCGATGGTGAGTTAGCCGATCTCATACGGAGGTAGCAGGGTTTTTTCTCCCGGAAACTCGGGTTTTTCATCCCGCATACATACAAATCGGCCCTTCAGAACACACGCAATTTACAGACAAAAATTACTAGTTGTGGTGGTGTTGGAGGTGGGCGGTAGATGGCGTTGATTCGTAGTAGAGGTAAGGTGTAGAGATAGTTGAAGATGTCCTCCCGCGATGAGTCTTCGGACTCCTTGGAGGTATCAGGAATAATAATAATAATAACAATAATATTGTTGATCTTCAATTAAGGGAATAATAAATCCCTCATTATATTAAAGCCAGATATGAAACTTGGAGATCGAAATCTAAGAGCTTCATGCCGAAGAACTATCGGCGAGTCCAAGCGTAAGTCAATACCTGGGTAGTACAACACTAGGGCAACTCAGAGCAAAGGTGAAGCAAGCTCCACTGGAAAAAAAATAGCCTCTTGGCTCTTTATCACTGTTTATCTTCAGTATCTTTTCTGATGTAAAGATACCATTCAAAACATTTTAAAGCATGCACAGGCAATCTATGATGTTTAAGTTTATGGAGTGGGTATTGTAAATTAATCCATTCAAAATCTTTAGAAATGCCATGTAGTCAGTCTATCAAAATTTTGTGCTTTTTAGGACAGGAAGCACAATTTTGAAATAGAAGTATATTTTTATGGTGAATCTAATGAATGAAGACAAAGCTGTTCTGTTCAGGGATATAAGTTCAATACACATTAGGACCTGTGACACTGATGCCATATCTCAGGAGGGAAATGCATATTAGCTGAAGAGAAAACTTACAAGTTGATATGTTTAATATTACAGCACATTGACATTTTTGTCTGAGCATAGTTACCTATTCTAAATTACTGCACTTAACCAAAATGTCATAATGCAGATAAAGATGCTTAGATACATACCAGTAATCAGTCATGTTAACATTTCCTATGAGACCAGCAATAGAACAGATAGCAATAATATGTCCATGAGAATTTTCTAGCATCTGAGGTAAAAACTCTCGTATCATCTAAATAAAGAACAATTAAATTATTTCCAAGATTATCAATATACAGCAGACAAGTTTCCAAAAAAAAGTAATATGCAAAATTGTCCAGTGACTTTATATTATCTTTTCAAGAACTTATTTCTGAATTTTTAGTGAAAATGACATTTTCTAGTTCTCAACAATAACACAACTATGGGTACATGAAACATAGCTTGACTTAAACATGATTTATTTAAAAAAAATTATACTGCATAATTTAATAAATATTCCAAATGACCACAAGATTAGATGACATCATGACTCAGTTAAATGTAGAGCACATAACTTCGTTAAGAATTACAGCAACGTTAACATGTCATGCAGTATGGAAAGAAGGTGGCTAGCTCTGTAGTGTAGTTAGGATGGACTGGTTGGCATTATACTGAGGAAATTATGATCACTAGGTCAGTATATAATGTTTGTTAATCATGTATTCTCCAAAGGTAAACTTGGTGCTCTCTCTATGGGCAGCTTATCCAAGAGTATATTTCTTCTCTCTATTTATTTATTCTTATGGCAAAACGACATAAAAACAATAACTATAAAATGGCATTAGTTTCTTTCAACTATTCACCAAAATGAACAATGAAGAAAGTAGTAAACAATCACAGTATCATTGGAGTTGAAACAACTCCCTTAAAAACAAATACATACAAAATCATTTCAACATCCACTAATATTTGACATTTTTCTTCTTCTTCTCTCTTCCATCATCTACTATGTAGATGATGATGAGGCCGAATGAACTCTTTCCATTTCTGTCTGTCCCTGGGGAGTCTGAACAATTCTGTCCAGTTTGGTGTTGCTTGTTGTGATTTGGTTTTCCTCTTTTATTTTGTCTATCCGTCTAATTCTGGGCTGTCCTTTGGATCTTTTACCTTCAATCATTGCACACAAGACTTAGTTGGTAACCTTTATGTGTCCATTCTGGTCATGTGACCAAACCAACATGACATAAATATAAATAATGTACATCACCACTTAAAAACATCCAGATATGGCGTAATATTTCTAAGTGAACCTCAAATATCATCAACAACCACTGTAAAATGACTGTCCAAACTGCATTCACCATGATATCTTCTGCTACAAAGAGCAACACTTGTGACTTTGTGCAATCTGATGTTCTGTGAATGCCAAATCTAGACTCCATGTTTTACTTTCCTGAGATTAACATTTCTCTCTCCAATTCAATTTCATCTGCTGTCTTTATTGTTCACCAAATGGTGATAAGCATTCCGACTGCTTTGAATTTATCTCTGAACCTTAACTATCTACAAATCAAACTACTCAAACAGTGAAGTCACCTTCTTAGGTGTGACTTCAAAGGCTTCAAACTTAAGTGATTGTCTATTCCTATAACAATGACCAACCAAAAGAGACGTGGAAGTGTTTTCTTTAATTCCTCACATACACAAACATACAAGAGGTCATATGATTCTAAATGACACTTGATCTGGAGTGAAAGTGGTACTGATTACCAGTGCAAGAATGTTCTTGAAAGGGATAGATATGGCAGTGCTGGGATCATGGTGCAGGGAGGCATTATGCTTAACACGTTCGCTGCCACGCTATTTCAGCATAGTCTGTTCCATATGCCGAGCAATTTCACTTCTTCAAGGTCAGTACGGTAATCTCGTTGACGGCGGTAAGCGTCACATACGAGTATACTCGTAGTTGGCTTGTGCAGAGCATATACCATCTATGAGAATACATAGTTCTCATAGATGCTATGAGAACTATGAAGATGCTAGCTCCACAAGCCAAGCATTTTCACTTCTTCAAGGCCAGTACAGTAATCTCGTTGCCAGCAGTAAGCGTCATACGAGTATACTCGTAGCTGGTTTACCAACTACGAGTAAACTCGTAGTTGGCAGCGAATGCGTTAATGGATGCAAAAAGCTACAAGTGCAGGAAAAAGGAACTACGACTGGTGCACGATACTCCTATGAAGTTCTTCAACATCACGTTCAACTGTTCCATGGTGCTGTAGGCAAAAAATTCATTTTTATGGATGACAATGCCACATCACACTGTACACAGGAGATTCTTCTGGAGACTGAAGATATTAATAGAATCTGCAGCCAGTACACTCCACATAAAACATTTCTGGGATGCTCGAAGTTCCCCTCCAGAAAACAAGGCCTTGTAGTCCCCGTATTAATCCAGACAAAGTTGTTGTGAACAAATATTCTCATGTTTTAACAGATGCGGAAAAAGATATTTTAAGCAAAGGTCTCAATTTCATTCCCTCACCAAAATTTAACAGTAAAGAGTCTCTTCTTACAAAAAATAGAAAAAGCAAGTTCACTTATTCCTAATCATTTAGCGAAACTTCTCCATATTGAATCGATTTTCATTATCAATAATGCTAAACCTCCAACAGATAATATTTCTCCTGCTGAGAAACAGGCCCTAAGAAACTTAAAAAGAATAATAACATTGTTATTTTTCTTTTTCCGTGGAATTGCCTTTACCTGCAGATAAAGGCAATTCCACGGTCATCCTGAACTCTAAAGATTATCACAGAAAAATGCTTCAATTACTTGAAGACAACACTACTTATTCAATTCTTCAGGAAGATCCTACAAGAGAATTATAAAACCATACAAACAACTTGTTAAAGACTACGAGTGAACTTCCTCATAATGTTCGCCTTTCTTTACGCTCACTACATCCTCTTATACCACGTATCTATGGAGTTCCTAAGATACATAAGGAAAACACCCCTCTTTGCCAAATCGTGGAAGGAACTGATTCACCAACTTTCAAAATATTGTAAATAGGTGCAAAGCAAAGCACCTGAAATGCTTCTCCAATAAATCATCATCATTCATCAAAAACACCACAGACTTTGTTTCTCATATCAAAGATATTTCTATTAATGAAAATGACATTATAGCAAGTTTTGACATTGTCTCTTTATTTACTAACGTTCCTACAGATGAAGTACTTACATTACTAAAGTAAAAGTTATCCAAAAAATTGTTTGCTTCATTAAAATAACGAATTCATTCTGGCTACTTTAGATATCGGGACTCCATTTACCAACAAAAACAAGGCCTGGCAATGGACAACCCATTGTCCCCAGTTCTAGCTAACATTTCGCTTTTCCCCCCGTTTTTCTACGTTTTTGAGTGCTAAATTGTTTCTCTGAATACGAGTGTACTTCAGTGGTTGTTTTTTTGGAAGTTAGTTGCTGTCGCGATACAATATATGTTGGTACCGTCAGAATCGAACGCGTAACGGTGGAAGACAAAACGAACCTAAGTTACTGTATTTAGTTATATTTCGTTTATTTAATTATATTTAGTACTTTAAATGTTCTGATGTTTGTACTTTTTTCCCCTCTTATTTATTAATTGAATAATTATTAAAGATTACGCTACTCGGCAGTAAGGAATGATGGTGGATTCAGCAGCAGTCGCAAGTGGCGTAACGCCAAGTCCTCCGCTATTTAAAAACTCAATTATTAGCAATACCATAAAGGACTTTGTGGCATGCAGTACTTGCGGCATGTATGCTTCTCGGGAATTACATATGTGGCTTGTTAAAGAGAGTGGAGAGCGTATGTGCGCCAAATGCAGGCAGTTGGAGGAAATAAATACATTAGATATATCGATATCCGACTTTGTTGCTCCAGGAACGGAGAATAGGAAGACAAGTAGTATGATAGGAGCGAATGAGAAAATAATAGTTGATAGTGTGGAAGGTGTGAGTGACTGTGGAAGTTTAGGAGATGGTTTTGTATGGGAGAGTGAATTTAGATTAAGAGTGACTGACCTGCAGAGGGAGATAGATGAGTTGAAAGAGGAGGTGGAATGTCTAGTGAATGAGAGCAGAAGTATGAAAGATAAGATTAGGAGAATGGAAGAGATAAATGCAAGGCAAATCAGAGTAGAAGAGAGACAGAATTTAAGGAGTATGAGTGAGAGGTATGGGGGTGCTAGAAGAGGAGAGAATGGAAACAGTAGAAGAGAGGGAATGAGAGAGAGGTATGGGAATGCTAGCAGATGAGAGGATGGAAACAGTAGGAGAGACGGAATGAGAGAGAGATATGGAAGTGCTAGAAGAGGAGAGAATGGAAACGGTAGGAGAGATGGAATGAGAGAGAGGTATGGGAATGCTAGAAGACGAGCGGATGGAAACAGTAGTAGGAGAGACAGAATGAGAGAGGGATATGGAAGTGTTAGAAGTGGAGAAAATGGAAACAGTAGGAGAGAGGGAATGAGAGAGATGTATGGGAGTGCTAGAAGAGGAGAGAATGGAAACAGTAGAAGAGAGAGGTATGGGAATGAAAGAAGAGGAGAGAATGGAAACAATAGGAGCGAGGGAATGGTAAGAGGTATAATGTATGGCGACTCAATGATCCGTGGTGTTCAAGATAGGATGCGTGAGGAGTGTTTGCCAGGAGGAACAATAGAAAGGGTGGCTATGGCAATTAAGAGAGGTGAAAGGGTGGATGAGATGATTGTGATGGTAGGAACAAATGACTTGAGTGGTAATGTAAGTCGGGCAGCGAGAGATATGAGATTTTTGCTTAAGACTGTACGGAAGAAGACAGAGAGAGGAAAAATAGTGTGCGTGTTGCCTAGGTATGATAATGATGAGCTGAGCAGAAGAGCGGTGATATTGAATGGCATAATAGCGAGAATGTGTGACAAGAGAGGACTGGTATATGTGGATGCTTGGAGTGCGTTTGAGGAAAGAGAGGAGTTGTATGCGAGAGACCGTTTACATTTGAATGAGGAAGGGCGTAGGCATCTGGAGAGATTGCTGTTCTGAACGAGTCAGTGTGTCCCAGGGAGGATGATAGCAGGGGTCGCCTCTTGTGGGAATGGATACTTGGGAGAAGGGAGACAATGTCAGGTAACACTGAGCCCAGTGGAGTCTAGAAGGGATAAGGCTGGGTATAGAAACAATGGCATTTATATGCTGTATACTAATGCCAGGAGTATCCGGAATAAGGGAGAGGAATTGGTGGCGCAGATAGCATCAGCCTGGCCAAAAATTATTGCGATCACTGAGACGTGGTTGACAGAAGAGGATATAAAAACAGAAATAGAAGTCGCTGGGTATAGCATTTTTCGTCAGGATAGGAGGGGAAAGCGTGGTGGTGGGGTGCTGCTTATGATAAGTGATGACCTATGTCCTCTAAGAGTGGAGAATTTGGAAGGAAGTGAGAGAAATGATTTTAAGAGCGTATGGTGTGAGCTAGAGGTAGGCAAGACAGGATATTTAGTGGGGTGTTGCTACAGACCCAGGAGCACAGAGGATGGGGACCAGGAGATGTTTAGACAGCTAAGTTTGGCAAGTGCAAGAAGAATGATTGTTATGGGAGATTTTAACTTCAGTAGTATAAATTGGAGAGAGGAACATGCATGTAACAATAGGGGAATGGAATTTCTAGAATTCTTGAGGGACAAATGTCTTAGGCAACATGTAACAGAGGGAACAAGAGGTTCAAAAATTTCGGATTTGGTTATAGCATCAGAAGAGTTGATAATAACTGAGTTGACGTCTCTCCCACCAGTTGGAGAGAGTGACCATATGGTGTTGACATGGAAAATGAATAGACATGCAGGAGTATCAAAGAGACGGGTACTTATGTGGAATTATAAGGCAGGTGATTATAATAGTCTTAGACGTCAACTTCGGGAAGTTTCATGGAGGGAGGAATTGGACGGCCGGGATATCACCAGTGTGTGGGAAATTGTGAAAGAATATTTGTTATCAGCAATGGTAAGTTGTATACCACGAGTGAAGAAGAGGGCACAATTTGGATTAAAGTGGATGACAAACAACATTAAACAGGAACTGCATGCGAAAAAGAGGCTATGGAAGAGATATAAGGAGACAGGTGAAGAGAGGATGGGTGAAGAATATAAGACACAGGCCAGAAGAGTGACTCGTGTGGTAAGGAAAGCGAAACTGGAATATGAGAGGAGATTGGCCCTAAGATCCAAAGAAAATCCTAGGGAATTTTTTAGCTATGTGGCCAGTAGGAGGAGAAATGACTGTGGAAGAATGATATTGTGGGATAAAAATGGGAATAGAGTGACTGATGCAGAGGACATAGTGGAATTGTTCAATGAACACTTTATTGGAGTATTTCATCCTAGAGGAGTCAGTTTTAATGCTAGAGGGATAGGACTGGTACGAGGTCTGGAGGTACAGGAGGAGAGTGTGTTTCAGATACTGAGTACTCTGGATGTCAGTAAAGCTGTGGGACTGGATGGTATTTCGCCACGAGTTTTGAGAGAATGTGCTAGCGAATTGACAATACCTTTAACGTGGCTTTACAATGAAAGTCTGGCTTTGGCAAAGGTGCCCAGGGAATGGAAGGAAGGTAAGATAGTGCCATTGCATAAGGGTGGTAACAGACTGGAAGTGTCTAATTATAGGCCAGTCTGTGTGTCATCAGTAGTTGTTAAGATCTTGGAGAAAGTAGTGAGGGACCGTGTACAGCATTGGGCAGATGAGGGTAATGTTATCTGTGAGAATCAACATGGATTTGTGAAAGGACGCTCTTGTTTTAGCAATATGCTAGCCTTTTATAATAAAGTTACAAGAGCATTAGATGAGGGAAAGGCATATACTGCAATTTTCTTAGACTTGGCGAAGGCATTTGACAGGGTGCCACATGATAAGCTGATATTTAAGTTGCAGCACATGGGTCTGGATGTCAGATTGGTCAACTGGATTCAGGATTGGCTGTCTGATAGGTATCAGAGAGTTGTGTATGGTGGAGCAGTTTCCAGGAGGCAGAGGGTTACAAGTGGGGTCCCACAGGGCTCAGTACTAGGACCTATATTGTTTAACCTTTATATCAATGACATAGCCAGTGGATTGCAGGGGGATATTCAGTTGTTTGCGGATGATGCGAAGCTGGGAAGGATTATTAGTAATAGCGCAGATGTGGTAGCCCTGCAAGAGGATTTAAATAAGCTAGATAGATGGGCAAATGAATGGGGGTGTCAGTTTAATGCAGCAAAATGTAAGGTCTTGAGGTTTGGGAAACATCGATGGGATGCTGCATACTCTATGGGAGGAGTTATACTGGAGGAAGTAGGGGAGACAAGAGATCTGGGGTTGATGATTGATAGAAACCTGAAGTTTAGGGGACATATTGCAAAGGTGGTGAAGGTGACACAGAGGATTGCTGCTATTATGAGAAGGACACTGACCTGCAGAGATAAGAGGGTTATCATTCCGTTGTATAAGTCTCTGATCAGACCACACTTGGACTATTGTTCTCAGATTTGGTCCCCAGGATTTGAAGGGGATAAATTAACTGTGGAAAGGATACAAAGACGGATGACAAAGATGGTTTCAGGACTGTACAATGATAGTTATGAGGATCGGCTGAGAGAATGTGGACTGCAGAGTTTGGCGGATAGAAGAAGGAGAGGTGATATGATTGAGACTTTTAAACTGTTGAGAGGTGGTTACAGGGTTGACACTGGGGAGTTCTTTTGCTTGGTTGATCAGCGGGAAGGAGTGATGACAAGAGGCCATCCCTGGAAGTTACGAAAGGAAACTGTGAGCAAGAGGGTAAGGAGTGGTTTCTTTGTGTGGAGGGTGGTTGAGCCGTGGAATGCATTGCCTGATGGAGTGGTGGGAGCGAGAACGGTCAGTGACTTTAAGGAGTGGTATGATAAACTTTGTGTTTCTCAGGGGGGGACTCCCCTCGATGAGTCTTGACAGACTTTATGTCTTAGGAAGGACATCCTTCGATGAGTCTTTTGACTCCTTGGAGGCCTGAATAATAATAATAATAATAATTTTCCTAGAAGATTTTGAAATGAAAGCTATATCTTCCTTCTCAATTAAACCAAAACTTTAGAAACGTTATGTTGATGATATTTTCATTATATGGAGTCACGGATGCACATCTCTCATAGATTTTCTTCATCATCTTAACAACCAACATCCTAATATAAAATTTACTGCTGATGTAGAACAAAATAACTCCTTACCTTTCCTGGATGTAATGATTACACGATGCTCTGAAAGATTAAAAATCTCTATATACAGGAAACCTACTCATACCAATAGATATGAGTAGGTTTGCATAACCATTCTCATCATTTCCCACCACAGAAACTTGGAACTATATCTACCTTAGGACACAGAGCACGCTCTCTTTTGAATGAACCGGATGAACTCCAAAAAGAAATAAATCACCTATCTCTTATCTTTACACAAAATGGATACTCCGAAAAAACGATTAAAAAATTTCTTCTGGATCCTCCTAGACAGTGCACCACAGAAACTAATAATCATTTTAAAGGTAGCATCTCCATCCCATACATTAGCACAGTCTCTAACAAATTGGCTAAGGTCCTTAAAAAATAAAACATCAGGACGTTCTTCACCACACTTATAAAAATCTGTTCTCTTATCAGCCATCCAAAACCTATTCATCACAACCTAAAATATCCAGGTGTATATAAATTATGGTGTGATTGCAATATCCCTTATTTTGGACAAACCAACAAATTATTGAACAACGTATCGAGGAGCATAAGAAACATCTCCTATAAAAGATCACGTGCAACTGCATTGTCAAGTCATGTTCTTTTCTCAAACAATCCTAATGATAATCTCCAAAGTCACTCCTTTTGCTGGGATAAATCAGAAAACATTTTTCGGTGTGGTGATGAGTTCGAAAGAAAAATCGTGGAATCCAGGAAAGTCATTCTGAATCCTGAACGCTTAAACAGCAATTTGAGTTACAACATCCCAGAAAGCCATACTGCAGTTATTCAATATTGGTGTTCACGAGAGTCTGCAGGCGCACACACACGCAATAAACAATAGCGCGCCAGTTAGAACAACTTAAAAAATACATCGTTTTTTTTTTTTTTGTTTCAATTATGTGTTGCAATTTTTACCTGTAATTTTCAGTTTTTTAGATGCTTCAATGTTTATTACTCTTCTCTTCCTTTAATGAATACCTGATGAAGGCTGTTATAAGCCGAAACTAGTTGTATTATTCTCATAAAAAACTTTATAAGTTACCTCGGTTTTTAAGTCATTAAATCTATATTTTTTAAAAATGTATCACGACAACCGAGTAGAAGTCCATAATTGCACACACACACACACATATATATACACATACACACATACGTATATATATATACACATACACACATACGTATATATATATATATATATATATATATATATATATATATATATACATTCATATTTATATATACTGACTATAACCGAGACTAGAATAACAATTAAATGTATTCAAAACGTAACATGTTTCATCGAATTGTCCGACTTCTTCAAGCGTGTGAACATAGAAAGCAAATAAACACTATAAGAAGCATCGTATCACTATACAAACGACTATTATAAAATTCAATTAGTTTTGAACTGTAGCTACAGTCTGTGTTGAATTTCTATTGTTAAGCAGCTGCGTGCGTCTGATTTCACAAGTGTGCCAATATCGGATAGCAGAGCTGAAAGAGTCCGGCTAGGGTTATAGATTATATATATGTTACCGCTAAAGCTCGAAAGCCGCTAATGTGCACATTACCTAGCTACTCTGCAGATTAACTGATTTGCTCCATTAACGTGCGGAATCAAGAGTTTTCTGCATTTTACCTAGGTAATGTACACATTAACGGCTTCCGTATCGTTAAAGTTCAAAAGTTTGTTTCGTCATTTCCTTTCCCTACTCCTTCCCCTCCTCTCCCTCCACTTTTATCATGTTGGAGGCTTAATGGATTTTTTACAACACTCAAAAAGAATTAAAATAGACTTTAATACTTCCTATATTTCGTCCTAGTCACTAGGACATCTACGGGGATTACAAAAAAAAAAAAAAAAAAATTAATGTAACATATGCACAAATAACAAACAATACTAAGTCCAACGACGTGGGTGACACTAAAGTCCTATCTAGGTAGAGTGCCCTCTAAGGACAGTAGTAGGTGGCCTGGAATGTAAGGTGGGAACTCTGGTGATGAGTGTTTCCCAAATCTTTGGAAGCTTAATGCAACCATATTTATTGAGATTTGGTTGGTTTTTGAGAGCTACTGCTGCATCTAAGAAAAGTCTCTCTTTCTTGAATTTGCTGTGGTGGAGCATGGTGGTTTTCTTCCATGATACTCTGTGGGTGGTGTCCAAAACATGGTCAGCCAAGCCTGAATGGCCATAGTTGTGTTTGAAGATGTAAGACTTGTGTTTCTCTAGACGGATGGATGCTGATCTGCCTGTCTGTCCAAAGTACGCCAGCTTACAGGAACAGGGTACTTTGTAAACTCCAGGCAGAGAGAGAGGAGGGAGCTGATCTTTCGTAGAACGGAAAAGGGTAGCCAGTTTGCAGTGGGGCTTATATGCTGTGTGTAGATTGTATTGTTTTAGTATCTTGGCTATTTTTTCAGATGTGCCACGGATGTAGGGTATGGTGATGGCATTTTTAAAATCTTGTTGATGAGAAGGAAGGGGAATGGGGGAGGAGTTGATTATTTTTTTGATACTGTGATCGCTGTAGCCATTGGAGAGGAAAGTGCTGTGTATGTGGTTAAGCTCATTAGTGAGGGCGGGTCCACTGGAACAAAGATTGTGGGCTCTCTTGGTAAGAGTTTTAATAATGCCATATTGTTGAGAGGGGTGGTGGTGGGAGAGTTTGTGAATGTATCTGCCTGTGTGTGTGGGTTTTCTGTATACGGTGAAGGTAAGTGTATCATTAGGCAGGCGTGTGACTAAGGTGTCTAGGAAGGGTAAACAATTGTTCTTTTCCTTTTCCATAGTGAACTGGATTCTTGGATGTAGACTATTGAGATGACTGAGGAAGGAGTCTAACGTGTCTGGGCCATGAGGCCAAATAGAGAACACATCATCTACATATCTTAGCCAGATAGAAGTTTTGAGTGGGGCTGAGTCTATGGCTCGTTTTTCGAAATCTTCCATATAGAAATTGGCAAGGGGGGGTGAGAGGGGGGAACCCATGGCAGTTCCCTCTATCTGCTTGTAGATTTTGTTGTTCCACGAGAAATATCCAGAGTTAATGGCAAAGGAAAAGAGATCTAAGACGTCAGAGGGAAAAACGTTTTCTAAGAGAGATAAGGTGTCAATTAAGGGAATATTGGTAAACAAAGAGGAGATATCAAAGCTTACCAATATGTCTGTCTTCTTCAAGGTTAAATTTTCTGTGAGGGCTTTAAAGTGGGTCGAGTTTTTTATATAGGAAGGGGACCTTCCGGTGAGGGGGATCAGAGAGTTGGCCAGCTGTTTAGATAGTCTATAGCAAGGTGCATTGGTAGCATCTACTATAGGCCTGAGTGGGGAATTGGGTTTGTGGATTTTTGGTAAACCATATATTCGGGGGGGACGGGAGCGGAAAGGTTTAAGTTTTTTCGTGACATCTGGGGGCCAGGAAGATACTTTTTTGAGTAAAATTTTAAGTTTCTTAACTTGTGTTTTTGTGGGGTCGTGTTCTAGCGGGATGTAGGTAGTGCGATCGCGGAGGATAATGTTAAAAATGCCATCACCATACCCTACATCCGTGGCACATCTGAAAAAGTAGCCAAGATACTAAAACAATACAATCTACACACAGCATATAAGCCCCACCGCAAACTGGCTACCTTTTCCATTCTACGAAAGATCAGCTCCCTCCTCTCTCTCTGCCTGGAGTTTACAAAGTACCCTGTTCCTGTAAGCTGGCGTACTTTGGACAGACAGGCAGATCAGCATCCATCCATCTAGAGGAACACAAGTCTTACATCTTCAAACACAACTATGGCCATTCAGGCTTGGCTGACCATGTTTTGGACACCACCCACAGAGTATCATGGAAGAAAACCACCATGCTCCACCACAGCAAATTCAAGAAAGAGAGACTTTTCTTAGAAGCAGCAGCAGCTCTCAAAAACCAACCAAATCTCAATAAAATGGTTGCATTAAGCTTCCGAAGATTTGGGAAACACATTCATCACCAGAGTTCCCACCTTACATTCCAGGCCACCTACTACTGCCCTTAGAGGGCGCTCTACCTAGATAGGACTTTAGTGTCACCCACGTGGTTGGGCTTAGTATTGTTTGTTATTTGTGCATATGTTACATTAATTTTTTTTTGTAATCCCCGTAGATGTCTTAGTGACTAGGACGAAATATAGGAAGTATTAAAGTCTATTTTAATTCTTTTTGAGTGTTGTAAAAAATCCATTAAGCCTCCAACATGATGTCCTCACAGCACTTAAGCCTCTACACACCCTCCACTTTTAGTTTGGTTTTGCCAGTGTCATATGTTTTGCAAATTCATTTCCTTAATTGTAATAATATTTTAAACTGTTTGATTCTTTGTATTATAGTTTTTTAATTGATTCATGATTGATTCTATCAACTAATTTGTTGATTGTTTGATTGTATTAACTTGATTCTTTAGATATCGAAAAATAAATAAATAACATTATGTTAATTTAAACGTACAGA
Source organism: Typopeltis vanoorti (assembly GCF_054136105.1). Taxonomy (NCBI): domain Eukaryota; kingdom Metazoa; phylum Arthropoda; class Arachnida; order Uropygi; family Thelyphonidae; genus Typopeltis; species Typopeltis vanoorti. Next base: position 13,547,754 of record NC_143569.1, read on the forward strand.
AACATTGCTGTTGTTCCAGCAAAGATCTTATTTTCACTTTAATGAGTGCCTAGTAGGTAATGTGCAGATTATCTAGGTAATTTGCAGATTACCTAGGTAATTTGAGAAAAGAAACAATTTTCCGCACGTTAACGGATCACCCTAGTTAATCTGTACAGTACCTAGATAATCTGCAGAATAACTGATTTCTGCACTTTAGCGGTAACATATAGATTAGATTACAGCTAAGGTTATTATTTATGTGATGAGGGTCCATAACAATTTCCTTAGATTCGACTATGCGGTGCTCGTGAAATCAGACGCACGCAGCTGCTTAACAATAGAACTTCAACACGCACTGTAGCTACAGTTCAAAACTAATTGAATTTTATAAGTCGTTTGTATAGTGATACGATGTTTCTTATAATGTTTATTTGCTTTCTGTGTTCCCACGCCTGAAGAGGTAGGACAATCCGATGAAACATGTTGTGTTTTGAATAAATTTAATTGTTATTCTAGTCTCGGTTATAGTCAGTATATATAAATATGAACATATCTCAATACTGAGTTAATACTACAAATTGCCACACACACACACACACACACACACACACACACAATGTGTCCTTATTACGATTACGTATAATAAAGACTCCCAGGGGACCCTGTATAGAGAGCGCGTCCCCTGGGTGGCAGATAGGGGAGCCCACCATGTGTGTGTGTGTGTGTGTGTGTGTGTGTACATGCGCGTGCGTGTGTGTATATATATATATATATATGGTGGGGTGGTCCGAATATACTGAATAAGGACTCGTGGACCAACAGGACCATAAGGAGCAATCATCTTGATTGTAAGGGAAGCAGCACTCCCATGGACCCCTAGCTGGATCTATCCTCTCCTTCTTCTACTTTGAGGAAGACCCACTTACTTTAATCTTTCCTATAAGGCCTTATCAGCCAACTCTTCTTACTTTATGACCCTTGTGCTATTAGAGTACTCGAGGGCCATGGGGTCGTTTCATTTCTGGCCTTACAACTATGTCCTCTCTATAAACCTTACTATATTTCTTCTATAATCTACCCTTTCCCCTTCAATATACCCTACTCCTCCTATGGGTTTAAATTCGGAAGAAGGCGAGTTCAGAAGCCTTAAGGTAGCAGCCCTACCACTGAACTATTCCATCGTCAGGCTAGTTCCCTGACATGGAGAACATAATCAGATTGAATCTATGGGAAAAGACCCTGGAATGGAAAAGGGAAAACGAAAATGGAAATGACAAAATATAATACACATAGCAAACTGGAATGTAAGAGGAATAGCATATAAAGAAATAGAAATAGACCAGTTATTAAATGAAAGAAATTTTAAAATAGCAGTAATCACTGAAACAAAAAAGAAATTAAAAGGAACTATCAGAACTGAAAATTTTAATGTGATATACAGTGGAGTCGACAGAGACCATAGAGCACAAGCAGGAGTCATGATTTGGATTCATAACTCCCTTTCAAAACAGTTAAAACATTATAAATTATGGAATGAAAGAATAATAGAAGCTGGAATAAAAATAGATAGAGGCTATTTAACAATAATTGGTTTATATGCCCCAGAAGAAGGAAGAGAACAGGATAATATTGATTTTTATAATCAGCTACAAAACATATATAATAAAATAAATAAAAATGATTACATAATTTTAGCAGGAGACTTAAATGCAAGAATTGGAAACATGAAAATTAATAATAATATAGGAATACATGGAGAACACACTCTAAACAAAAATGGTAAAAAATTGATTGACTTTGTAGTTTATAATAACCTAAAAATAATGAATTCCTTTTATAAACATAAAAACATACATAAATATACTTGGGCAGCAAGAGGATGGAAATCAATATTAGATTACTTCATATTAAATGAAAAGACATCAAAATTTTCACTAGATGTTAGAGTTCACAGAGGATATGAAATAAGCAGTGACCACTTCCTTGTTAAAATAAAATTAAGATTACCACCTAAATGGCTACAAGGAACAGGAACAGAAAGAAAAATTGAAACATTTGTTTATAAAAGTAGACTATTGAATGACACATATGTACAATGGCTATATGAACAAAGAATTAACCAGTATCTAGATAAAATAAAACAAAATGAAGAAATAGAAATAGAATGGCTTAATATAAAAACGATACTAAATGCAGCAGCAAATGAAAGCTTAGGAAAGACCAAAAAATTCAATAAAAGAAAAAAACTGAAGATCTGGGATGATACAATCAAAGAAATAATCAAAAAGAAAAAAGAAGCCTATCACAAATGGTTAAGCAGTAAAAGATTAGAAGATGAAATAGAATATAAATGAATAAGAGCCATAGCTAAAAGAGAAGTCAGAAAAAGACATAGAGAATCATGGAATAAATTTGTTTCTAATTTAGAACATGATTTATATAAAATAAGACCCAATGTATATAAGATTTTGAAACACCTAAATGCAGATACCAAAGAAAACATAAAATTAAACACTGAATTGAAATTAGAAGAATTTCTAAATTACTACACAGAACTGTGGACAGACAAATATTTTAAAAAAGACAACTGGCAAACAATTAACGAAAATGAAAAGGAAATAACTGAAGAAGAATTAGAAATCAGCCTGAAAGAAACAAGAAACGGAAAATCACCTGGAGAAGATAAGCTAGGTTCAGAACTATATAAATACGCAGGAACAAGATTCAAAGGAAGACTCTTATTATTTTTAAATAAAATTTACTCAACTGGTATCCCCCCAATAGAATGGAAAAAAGCAATTGTGATTCCTATCTTTAAGAAAGGTAATAGAGATGACCCTAAAAACTATAGAGGTATCAGTATACTAAATTCATGTTACAAAATATATAGCAGAATCTTAAATAACAAACTAATGAAATATTCCGAAAACTTTATTCTAGAGGTACAAAATGGATTTAGAAAAGGACGATCATGTATAGACCCAGCCTTCTGCCTAAAATTAATAATAGAGAAAAGAAGAGAATATAATTTAGAAACATATATTGCATTTATTGACTTTGAAAAAGCATTTGACAAAGTTAAAAGAAACATATTATTTAACATATTAAAAGAAAGACAAATACCAAATAATATCCTAAAAGCTGTCACAAGTATATATGAAAATAATCAAATACAAATAAGATTAAATCACGAGCTATCATATAAAAGAGAGATAAACCAAGGGGTTCGACAGGGATGTCCCCTCTCAGCAACTCTTTTTAATATCTACTTAAATGAAATAATAATAAAATGGAGTAAAAATTTACATCAAGGAATTAAACTTTCACCTACAGTTAACTTAAACACTCTCCTCTTTGCAGACAACCAAATAATAATTACAAATTCTGAAGATAACTTACAGAAAGCTATTTTAAATCTAAATGAGATATCCAAAGATTATAGTATGATAATATCAACGGAAAAATCAAAAACTATGGCCTTTAAAGGACAAGATCAGGCAAGAACTAAAATATTATAGATAACAAGATCTTAGAACAGGTGAATTCATTTAACTACCTAGGATGTATGATCACTTATGAAAATGAAAAAGATATAAACATAAAAATTGCAAAATATTTAAAAATAACAGGAGTAATTAACTCTATATTTAAACCAAACCTAGTTCAAAAACAAACCAGGCTAAAAGTATACAATACATTAGCCCTACCGGTCTTAATGTATGGAAGCGAAATCTGGACAATAAAACAAAATGACAAACAAAGATTAACAACAGCAGAAATGAAGTTTATGAGAAAAACTGCAAAGTATACCCTATTTGATCACAAAAGAAACGAAGATATTATGAAAGAATGAAACCAAGAACCAGTAATTGAAAAAATTAAAAAATATAAACATAAATGGATGGAACATGATCAAAGAATGAAAACAGAAAGATTACCAAAACAAGCCTTAAAGTACAAGCCATTAGGAAAAAGAAAACCAGGACGTCCTCTTAAACGATTCAACGATGACTTCTAAGGCCGGAACAGGCCATACTAGGCCTAAATCCTTGATACGTATGATGATGATGATGATGATGATGTATAATAAAGAAAAAACAAAAGCATAACAAAGTTAATATCATATCAAATAATATCTTATTATCATTTAAATATAGCTAAATATAAAAAAATAAACCAATACAAAAACAGAAACTAGGAAATATTTTATTTAATACAACAGGCGGGGCTTGCCTTTTCATAAGTTCATTCCAATCTGTAACATTTGAGGACTCGCATTAAAACGTTACAAATGTCACAAAGCTGAAAAATATTGCACTAATTAATGTCTTTTCCACAAAAGTAGTTATAATTCGTAACTGACATCGTGTGACAGCTACACAAGATTATATTTTAAATACTGCACTTAGAAAAACAGATACCGCGAGAGTTAGGTAAAGTGAAGACAAGCATTGCTTGTTTTCTCACAGAAAAGGCCTCACATCTCCGCTTACTTTTCATAATACTCTGCTCAACAGTCAAGATCAAATCTCTCTTCTTGGACAGACTCTTACTCTAAACCAGTATTTCCCAACGTTTTTTGAATCATGCCCACCTCAACGCTTCAAAGATTTTGATGTCCCCCCCCCCCACACTCACCGACAATGGTGAGTGTTTTGAGTATATCAGTGATGAGGTGACGAATATAACATCATTTTCTAATTGCCCCCCAAAATATTCAAATTGCCTCTTTTGTAGGGCGTACGCCATACGTTGAGAAACACTGCTCTAAACCATTCCTGGCATAATCATATCACTTCTATAGCATCATCAGCTTCCAAAAAAATTGGTATCATTCTCCTCTCAATAGAGTACTACTTTACTCAACAGTTACTCTGTATAAATCCCAAATCCGACCAACTTTCGAATACTGCTGTCATGTTCGGCATGGTATCCTAAGATAACACTAAAAATTCTTGATGCTGTTCAGAAAAGGGCAGTTCGGTTGATTAACGGCACGTCTCTTACAGACTCCCTTCAGCCACTTCCCATGGAAGGTCAGTTCTCTTTTCTATAGATATTTCCATGGCTATTGTTCAACATAACCAGCAACCATTATGTCTTCTATTTCTGCCAAATCTACAGGAAGTCGAGCAACATTAGCTCAAACATCCCTTTACAGTCGAACTGCATATCCAACTCACTGAACCTGCTACTCCCGCGTGGCATTTTCAAAGGACTACAACCTCCAACAGTTCAAGAAGAATATCAACAGATCACTACTCCTGACCCTTTCCCACACAAAAGAGTGTCTGTTTATGTTTTATTCATTTGAACATTTGTAGAAATCAATAAAACACAAATAGACAATCTTAACGTGGCTACAATAAAAAATGTGTTTATATTCGCTTTATGAGGAATTAAGTAAACTTCATGTTAATAAAGCTAATAATCTAGCCTTATTAATGAAACCGTTTCTCCATCTGTTGTGTTCCTGCCCTCTCATTTCCTTCTCTCATGCCATCCACCTCTTTATTCAAAAGCTCCCCTACCCTGCTTTCCTGCTCTTTCGTGTCACATTGAACTTCTCAGATCTGCTGTTCACTAGTCATTACCCTTTCGACCAGCAACAATCTCTGAAGGTAACTCACATCAAAATCATGTAAATGCAGTGCATATCTGGTACTCAGTTCCATCTCTCCTTCATATTCATTGAACAGTCAAAAAAAAAAATTTTTTTCTTTCTCTTCTTACAGCTCCGCTAGCATAGAATTCATTATCTTCACTCACCATCTTACTTCATCATTGTCGTACCTGGGCAACACAGGGATCACCTTTCCTACTGCACCATTATCTTTTATTCTCCTCAACAACCTCCTGATATCTGATATAACCTTTTCCTTGTTCAAATCAAATCATTCGGCCCTATTATTACAACCAACTGTTCGGCTCGTTTATTCCTCATGTCTAACGTGTCAGTCACTCTGCTCATTCTATCTCCAGGAAAACAAACCTTGTAAACTTTCTCCTTCTCTACCTTCCCTTCTCATTCAACCCTTAGGACTGGTAGAGAAGGGAAGAGTCCGTTAATGAGGGATTTACGACGAAGAAATGCGGCCGGCTACTCACTCCTTAGCTGCATCCCCTGAGGGCTAGTATTCATGACTGCATGCAGATCCGTGTGGGGGGGGAGGAAAAACCCGCGTTTCCGGTGAAAACGTCCTCCACATCTCTATGAGACCGGCTAACTCACCTGTAGTCGAAAGAGACCATATAAAGGTTCCTCACGTCATGGAAGGGAATCGAATCCAGGTTTTTTCCGACCAAAGGGCTTCGTCTATACTGACCGAGTTACGGGGGCTTCTTTCTCATTCACATCTGTAATAATAGATTCTTCATACATTGCCACTCTCGAATCATTCATTAGCTCTTTCACACTGACATATTTCCTTCCATTCCTCTTCTCTTATCATGTCTATAACAATTTCTTCATTCCGCTCTACGTAAGCTTTTTTCTCTTGTTTCATCTTCACCAATCAGCTTTCATGTCCTGATCCAAAGTCTGACAACATAAACATTTATATGATAATTCTAGTTGGTTTTGTAGTATCTGTAGCAGATCTCACATTGATGTCGTAGCAAAGACTTCGAAAAAACAAACAAAGAAAAAATGAAGCACATACATCTACCCTGAGCGACATTCTTACCTTGTAGTTGAGGCTGCTGTTAACACATGATTACTTGAGTAATATAGTAGGCACTCCTGATGTATTCGAAGACATCATTGTGGCACCGCTACTCTTTTGATGTGAAGGAATGGGGAAAAGGTGAAACTGGATTTCCTTCCATTAAGACAGGCGTCAGGTTCATTATCTTTAATATATACTTTGAGCAACTTGCTGGATGTGGATAACTCAAGAAGTATAGAGCGAGAGACTAATACTTGACTGTCTCCACATGATCCTCATTCTATGTGATAAGGTTGATTCCGACGAATCGAACAATATTAAAAATGGGCGTCTTTTTTGTAATATGTTTATCTGTTGGTCGAGATCGAAACTTCTTTATTACGAAGTGCACATTCGTACATACTCGTATTAATTAATATTAGATATAACTAAATGATATCATTATTTCATAGACCTGCCCATGCTCATTCACGCACAATTCAAGTTTTATCAGTTTTGTAAAGAAAGCAACTACATATAGGTTGAATCAATTATAATATGAAATACGAAAGAGGAAGTGCACCGAATCACTGAATGAATACTGAATTCCATAGATGATGTGCTTAAACTTACCCAAAAGTGAGCCAGTGTATTAACTTCTAATGTTCTTTTTATTTGATCATCTGTGAGCTCTAATATAGATCTCCCTGCCAATATTCCAGCATTATTTATCAAGATTGTGATATCTCCAACTTCTTCTCGGATTTTTTCGCCAACAGATTTAACATGAGCTGCACTACTGATATCACACTGATAAGCATAAACTTGACAACCTTTTTCACGTATTTCTTCTGAAACTTTTTCATTATTTTTCTGAAAGTTATAACAATGCTTATTTTATTTTTTTAAATTCATGTGAAACAACTAATTATTTCAATAAATGGAGTTATAAACTAACTTACATGCAGTAGTAAAATGGATAACGTATCAAAATGTCTAAAAAGTGATCAGAGCTTCAGCTAATTTCTGAAGTAATCATGTTTAGATTTTTTTCGGGGGGGGGGGGGCCGTGGGTGATTCTGAAACCCTTTTTGTGCTCACTTTCCGCATTCAAAAAAAAAATAATAAAAAAATACAGATTTCTAGTTTGCAGTGCTGTATATCAGATTTTATTTGTCAGGTATCTAAACGTAGGCAAATCGCTCGTGAGTCATACATTACGAAACGAAAGACAAGGAATTTAATATTATAGCTCTATTTTTATATACAATATTCACCAAACAGAACTAATTAAAATATTATTAACAGTGTTATTTGAAATTAACTCAGAGGGCAGCTGAAGCCATGATATAAATACGTATGTTCAGTAGCCAGTGTGTTTTTCTTCTTCTTCTTCTTCTTGGCTTCCCGTATTAGGCAATTGTTTGCCTGTAACGTTTTCAAGGGCTTAAAAAGTCTTCTACCCATCTTCTCCTTGGTCTTCCTCTTGATCGGTGTCCCTTTGGTTTATATTTCCAGGCAATATTTGGCCATCTGTCTTCATTCTTTCTATGTGGTTTTTCCAGTTCTTTCTATAGTTTGTGATGTCGTCTGTTATGTTAATTATGGATAACTGTTTTCTTATTTCTTTCCTGCAGCTTCCACTTGTCTTTTATCTCTTTCTCCCCAAGTCCATGTTTCACTGCCATATTTCATAATTGGTTTGGCTATTATTTTATATAGTTTTATTTGGGTTGTTCAAGTGTCTATTCAAAGTTCCAGTGACTGCTAGGAATTTTTTCTTTTTATATGCAATATCGATTTCTCCATTGGGTCTTATGTAATTTCCTAGGTATTTAAATTTGTTCACTTGTTCTATTACTTTATTATGGATGTCTAGTTTGCATCTTATAATTTCTTTACCTTAAAATGCTATTGATTTCGTTTTATTTATTGAGATCTTCATGTCATACTGTTCTATTGTTTTGTTCGATACGTGTAGTTTTCTGTAATTGGTCTTCATTTTCAGCAAAAATAACTTGATCATCAGCATACAAAAGGCTGGTTAATTCTTTATTTCCTATTTTAATTCCTATGATTTTGTTTTTCCTCCATTCTCTTGAAATTTTTTTCATGTGTATATTGAAGAGTATTGGTGATAATCCACTTCCTTGAATGAGACCTCTATTAGTTTTAATTTTTTTTCGGTTGTTTCAGTATTAATTTTAATATAGCTTTCCTCCATTATATTTGCTATTGCTTTTGTGGTTTGAGATGGAGCTTTCATTCATACAGTATACTGATTATTTTGTTCTGTTCATTTGATGATATGCTTTATTATAATCTAGGAAGGTATTATATGTTGGCAGGTTAAATTCTATTCTTTTTTTCTATAATTTGTCTGAATGTAAATGTGGGATCTGTGCAGGATCTTCCTTTCTTAAAGCCGCATTGTTCTTCTCCAATAACTTCCTCGGCCCATGGTGTTAATTTACTTTTAATTATATCTAGATATATTTTATAGCATGTATTTAATAAGGATATGCTTCTGTAGTTTTCGCAATCCTTTCTGTTTTCTTTTTTTTAATATGTTTATGACTATTGCTGTCTTCTATCCTTGTGGGATGTTTCTTCTTCCCATATTCTGTTTAGAAATTTAATTAATCGTAATTGAAATGTTTACGTAATTGAAATCTGCTATTGCAGAGTTATTAAAAAATTATAATTTCAACGGCGTAAACCTAATGGTATGCCGGCGTAAACCTAATCTTATTCCTGTGGCAAATGACCATATAATTCATAGTCATTTGCCACAGGAATAAGAGTGTGTGTGTTTTTTTCGAAGAGAAAAAAAATCTGCTATTGTAGAGTTATTAAAAAATTATAATTTCAACAGCGTAAACCTAATGGTGTTTTTTTCTAATGTTCATTTTGAAAACTCATAGTCATTTGCCAGAGGAATAAGTGTGTGCGTGCGTGTGTGCTCATAGATCACACTGGATGTTCACTTTAAACTTTTCAATATTCAATGTAGACTAGTTAGGTCTATAGATACCTTTCTTGATCAAATATACGAGCGAAGTTGGAAGTCTTCTCTCGGTCATTATTATTATTATTATTATTTGCTTGTTCGGTTAGAAAATACGCAAAATAGACTCCACTTTGCTTATTTAGAAGTTACAGAAGTAGAATATCAAACAGCCTGAACAAGTGACCAGAGCGCTTTAAACTATTTAAGGCGCATTTAATCCTATGATCCAATTGGACCCCGAACTATGTGATAAAATAAGAAATTTAAAATCTGAAAAAAAATTGAAAGGTTTTGCCTGAACAAAAACCAAAAAAAATTTCCTTATAATTGGTTTACTTTTTTATGTATAACCATTAAATATATAGTTAAATGTTTAATAGCGTATATTCCCGATACCTAAATATCTTAAATTAGGCACTCCACAAAAATAATACCAATTTGGCTTCGCATTTGCAACGGCAGGGAGCGCAAGTGGCTGAACACATTTTCCCTTGGTTGACAATCATTCAATAAGCACTTTTTTAAAAACTTGACTTAGTACAGAAAGTGAGGGCAATTAATGACCCGTCTCGCAGCGATTTGCACTGCTCTTTTGACACAGTCATTCGGTTTTGCTACTTGCATTTTCTGCAAATATTTCCATGGTAATTGTTCACTGGAATTAGCATCCGTAATTCCTCCACTCTCTTCTTAATTATCAAAAGATGTGCAGTGATATTCAACAGACCTGGCTTAACACGGCATTCAGACGATGCGTCGAATCGGGGTCCCCTTCTTTAAGAGACGTGACGTGAGCAGAAAAATAAAATACAAACGCGTTTTAATATTAGCGTTTATTAAATGTGTATATTCATTAAATATGTTGTAATAAATAGTGCGACATTTTTAAAAACATTTCGCAAAAACTGCAAGTTGTTTTTCGCTATGTGTGGTATAGAGGTGGCACAAATGACAAAGCACAACTACGTAGCTCACGAATATCAATTGTAAACTAACTGACAAAACTTGCGACGCACTGCTGTTGCTAATGCTTGCCGTCTCAGGATCAAACAAGTGAATGTGCACGAAGCAGTAAAATCGCTAAAAATAATTACGAACTTTTATCTTTTTCCTACAAATAGGTTTTGGGTTAATACTTTTTGCATAAATAGGCTTACTTTTTTTATTAAATCATCATTGGGATTAATGCGCCACTTCTAATCATCCACTGCATCACTGTTGTCGCAATTGCCATAGGTTGGCCATCCCTGTCTTAGATAAATTGAAATATTTAAATTTAGATATTAAAAATTTGCGGAGACAAGGATACGACAACCGGGCGAACATACGATGAAAACATAGCGGCGTTCAGAGACACCTATCGAATATTAACCCTCGAGCATTCTTTGTCCAGTGCGCAGCGCACACACATTAAATTTGGTGATCGTGGATGCTGCTCAAGTTAATACTGAAACAGAAAGTTTTATTTTAGTACTATACAAGAAATTTATAATTTCTTTAGTTAAAGCACTAAAACGATAGGATGTAATGAAAAAGTACACCAAAATTGCAATTAAAAACTTTATCAGCTACTAGATGGGAAGCAAGGATTGACGCTCTTCGTTCGCTTAGATATAATATTGTAGAAGTTTTATATTCTTTTGTGGAAATTTATGATCATATTCAAATTGACAATAGTACAAAATATGAAGCAAAAACATTAGCTTTGTAAATTAAAGATTATGGATTTTTGTGTTCACTTATAATCTGGTATGAATATTGTGCAGGATCAATAGTGAGTAAAATGCTTCAGAATCCAAACATAAATTTAAGTGAATCTATAAACGCCTTAAATAATGTAATCGACTTTACTAAAGAATTTAGATGGGATGAAAATTTTAATGCTATACTTGAATCGACAAAAGTGTTAGCATTAGATTTAGAAATTTCTCCTGAGTTCAAAAGCAGTAAATTACGCAGACGTAGTAAGAAAAGAATGTATGTTCTGTTAAGAATGTTCGGACGAAGCGCCAGTTGATCCGCAATCTAACTTTAAAGTTACATTTTTTTCTTCTAATTGTTTACACCAGGGCTGTCCAAGCACTGCCCGCGGGTCGCATGCGACCCGCAATGCGATTTTGTGCGGCCCGCCTGTGGGTTTTAATTTTCACGAGCGAAAAAACAAAATAACAATTTGAATCGAGTGCATATCAGGTATTTTAATTCTATCACTAATCGATAATCTCGATGTTGGTAATTTTATTTGGTGTTTTTACATCACTATATACCCACGTGTTCTTCAACACTAGTCGCGTGCTCACGAGGAACGCGAGTGCCCGATTAGTTTTATTCGTTTGTTCAGCTATCCAGGTTGTGTCGCTGCTGCTCACCAAATTACTTGATGCGCATTGTGGCCCTCGGATAATTTTTTTTTTTTTTTAATGCGGCCTTCGGATTACCTAAGGTTGGACAGCCCTGGTTTACACTATTTTTAATTCTTTGGCTGAAAGGTTTGATCTCTTGAAAAGTCACTTTAACATATTTCAGTTTTTTTCCGTTTTAAGGGAATTTCTAATGTGGGTGAGGATACCTTAAGAATACACTGTGATGATTTACAAATTGTCTGATGGTAAAGAAAAGGATATTTGTACCGCTGCACTGAATTATATAATGAAATACAAATTCTAAAGGACATCATACATAGTGACAGGTTTAGATACACCGAAAATATTGTAATGTATATACGTATATATTTTCATTGGGTGACTGAGTATTCGATATCTTCATTACTGGGTATCTTAATTTTCATCGGGTATTGGGTATTTTCATTGAGTCATTGGGTATTTTCCAGTGGACCTTCGTGCGAATGAGCTTAAATTTAAGGTATAAAATAAGCGGGAGAATTCGGTTGAAAAAAGAGAGATTTTCTTAAAACGAAAATGCGTCAAAAACTTTATTATTATTATTCCTCCCGGAAACTCGGGTTTTTCATCCCGTAAACTCAAGAAAATTGACCGTAGTACCCACATTATGTCAGACAGTAACATATCTTGTTAGGGTTAGGTACCAAGAGATGGCAGCACTTGTTTGCCAGCCTCTTCATCGGTGGCTGCTATAATTAGTGATAGACATGGGCTAGCTATCTCTGATTGGCTACCGGTGGAGATTGAACTTCCCACTCAGTCTCCAAAAGCTAGATAGGGTTAAAAGGCCTCGCCTACTCCCTATAAGGGAATAAAAGGCGTTAGCTGATTTATTATTTATTATTATTATTATTATGTAGGCATACTAACGGGCACACAGTGATATCGCTGCTCCAGTTTTTTATAGTTTGACAATAGTTTTGACAAAATGGTTCCAACTCCTGTTTTAAGTTGAAAGTGTTCACAAGTAACCCTAGTTATCACGCCGAAGACAGTGATAAAAAATTCAACGAGATCGGCTAAGAAGAAACCAAATTTTGGAGTACTGAAAAGTGAACAGAGGACCGTGGTCAACAACGAGCGAAGAACAAAGGACGTCGCCATCTTTACAATCACACCATAGCTGCCAGAGTGGAGAAAGGTGAGTAATGAAGTGTATCAAATGCCTGGAGGATTTATCGTCCGACAGAAATAATATAACTCGTACGAAATGCAGTAGGATTCTACAATTAAAATGTGCCGGCTTTTCAGAAACAACCAGGGCAACATAAATATAAATCCGATGTATCACGCAAGTAATGGAAGTGCATACTCTGTAGGAAGAACAAAGAAACGCACCTAAAGCAGCCACCTAAGACGCAGCCGATTATACCAGGCAAAATCAGACGACGAAATGAACAGATAAAAGAATGCAGGTGAGTCCTATAATTTCAACTCTTTAAATATACTAATAGAAAACGGTCTACCATAAAAGCCAGCTTAGTAGACCTTGTGCAAAAACTTTAATAAACAGAACGAACAAATAACAAAAAAATCTAGCGAACATGAAGATTTGGTCAAACATAATAATTTAGCAGTGATAAAAGTGTTGCAAACGGTAAAAGACATTAAAATGAGCATTAACGCACTAAATGACAGGCAACACAATTTGATGTAAGAGACATTCGAACTCCATCAAGAACTTCATTCTCTAAAACTACAATCTGAAAGTTTAAATCAGCAACAACATAAAGAAGATCTTGTCATAAACGATCTCCCTGAAACTGCACCTACAGAAAACCTCAGAGACGTGGGTTAAAAATTAGGCCATGCAATTGATATCCCCCTACAGCTTAACGACATTCAGACCGTAAATCGGATTCCTAGGAAGAGCAAAAACCAAGGCTTGCCAAGACCTGTACCACTCATAATTCGTCTTACGAGCAAGTCCACAAGAGACAATCTCATAAAAATCAGCAGGCAGAAAAAACCAGTTGCCAAGGACTTGAACGCACAGCAAGACAATACACCAATCTTCCTATCCGAACATTTAGCACCATTCAACCAGAATCTGTTGTACCAAGCAAGGAAAGCAAAAATAGAAAAAAATTACCAATTTTTGTGGACCAGAGATGACAAGATATTCATAAGGAAGTCACAAACTTCAAAGCCAATACAAATTAACGCTAATACCAATACAAAGCTAATACAAATACAATACCAATACAGCTTAACGACATTCAGACCGTAAATCGGATTCCTAGGAAGAGCAAAAACCAAGGCTTGCCAAGACCTGTACCACTCATAATTCGTCTTACGAGCAAGTCCACAAGAGACAATCTCATAAAAATCAGCAGGCAGAAAAAACGTTGCCAAGGACTTGAACGCACAGCAAGACAATACACCAATCTTCCTATCCGAATATTTAGCACCATTCAACCAGAATCTGTTGTACCAAGCAAGGAAAGCAAAAATAGAAAAAAATTACCAATTTTTGTGGACCAGAGATGACAAGATATTCATAAGGAAGTCACAAACTTCAAAGCCAATACAAATTAAAAGCTCAGAAGACATAGAAAGGTTGCCACAGTGAAAAAAAAAGCCTCCTAATTAGCTCAAAAAGAGGCCCACAATAAAAAAGAATGTGAACCATCAAGAGAGATGCAACAACACAGGATATATATTGGCAATTTCACTTTGATCAGACCATTCAGATCATTCATTTGACCTCCCAAACGCCTGCCTCCTTCCAACACAGCAACCAAATCAATAATATATATATATATATATATAAAACCAGTGTCATCCTCAGATAAGCTAATTACAAAACTTCGAGGATGCAGTTGAAGACATAGAAAGAGAGACATTAAACCCAGTAGTAGTATTTATCTAACATTATTTACTTAACATTCTGTAATGAATACTTGTAGTAAACAGAAAATGTGATAGTAATACTTCAGTTATATATTCGTAAATAATTTGTGATGAGAATAATAAACTTTGCCATAGAAAAAAAAATTATTATTATTATTTTCATAAATAAATAACATGTTAAATTTAAATATTATATAATAATATATAAAAAATGTCTAGATATTTATTATTTGTATATCTATTTGCAGACATTTGCTACCATGGTTGATAAATCCGCCCCTTCTACCACAGGTTATGGGTTTGAATCCCGCCATTGGTATGGGTGGTTGTCTTGAAACAAGTGAAATTTGGTATGAATTTGCTTCTATAAAATCAAGAAAAGTAAAATTTTAAATCATTTACATTTTTATCACGTTTCTTTTTCATTTAAAAAGTAATGATTCTTGTCATTGTACAATTTTTCTAGTTTGTACATATCTAGTTATAACAGCTCAGGGCCAGTAATCGGCAATTTACCTATCTATAATTCTAGTCTACGTGCATTTTTGGATGTTTACAATTTATGCTGTGATGTTAATATATTTCTCAAAGTACACAATTTTACATAAAAATATATGATCTAACAGATAAGCTTAGATGTTGATGGTTATTCATGACTTATTTTTCACGGTATTAACAACACCACAAACAGTTTTAACAACAAAGATGTTTCATTAACGCTTATATTTCGCTGATTTTCAACTCAGCATCATCAGAGCACAACGCACATGTAAACGCGACAGTGAGTGAGTGAAACAATATAATTGCAAAAGACAAAAGATCTAAAGTTCTATTTTTTGGCGCCCTCTAACGAGAAAAAAAATAGTTATCCAGGAGTTTTTCTTAGGATAACCGTCTCCCAAATTTCTGGCAAATTAATGCAACTATATTTGTTAAGGTTGGGAGAATTCTTCAAAGCCATTGCTGACTCAAAAAATAATCTTTCAGATCTATAACGACTCCTAAATAGCAGATTCGTTTTCCTCCATCTAATCCTGTATGAAGAGTGTCCAAAGCGTGGTCTGCCAGTCCCTACTTGCCATAGTAATAGTAGCGAATGTATCTTTCATGTTCTTCCAGGCGGATGTTCACTGATCTTCCTGTTTGCCCATAATAGGCCAAATCACAGTCACACGAACTTCATACACTCCTGGGTGTGCTAAAGGGTGAAGTTTATCCTTCAAGCTGGAAACTATGATCCGCTCGCCTAAGGATAAACTTCACCCTTTACAGAATTTTAAATTTTAACTCTTTAAATTTTAACTACATTTAAAAAAAGAAAAAGTAAGGGTGCTCAACCTAAAATTGATTCGGGGCACCAGGATTGCTAGACTCGGCACTGGTATTCATCATCCCTTCAGAGTTTTAATTCGAAAATGAGAGAACAAATTTTCTTTCCTCTTTATTTATTCCTATTACAGTTAGATTTTGAAACAATCATCATCATCAAATTCCTGACATGTACCCTCAAGGGGTGTACAGGATACGATAGTACTACATAAAAATTTACATCATTACTAACTTCCTATTTATTATTTTCCTCCAAATCAGTCTATTACTTGTCAAGACGCTAATATTATCATTATTAGATCTTGTATTTCTGTCGTCTAAGGCACATTGTACCGTATCAATCCACCTATATCTTGGTCTTCCTCTGGGTCGTTTTACTGCCGACCTGGCAGAGAACACTTGTTTTGCTAATCTTTCCTCGCTCATTCCGTTTAAGTGACCATACCACCTGAGGTTAGCTCTGCTAACGCATTCCTGGATGCCGACACTGTCAAGTTCTGTCCTAATATCCTCGTTTTTAATATGATATTGCCATTGATGCCATCTGTTCACGCCTCTAATCTTTCTCGGGACTCTCATGTCTGCGGTCTCTAGTCTTTGGTGAAGTGTTTTACTTCTGACCCAGCTCTCAGAACCATAAGTTAAAATTGGTTTGAACACTGTCTTGTATACAGCTAATTTAGTGTTCCGACTAATTTCTCTCTTATTCCATACGAATTTATTCAATTGACTTCCTACCATACCAGCTTTGTTGATTATGTTGTCTATTTCCATATTTAATTTACCATCTTCACTAAAAATCTTGTCTAAGTAGCTGAAATATTTTATTTGTTCCACAGGTTCTCCGTTCACAACACAGTTGACATTTTCAAACAATTCTACATATTTTCATTGACTTTGTCTTTTTATTGCTGACCTTCATACCATATCTATTACAACATCTATTCAATTTAGTCAGAGAATCTTGCAGACTTGTAGCGGATTTATTCAAAAGTATAACATCATCCGCATAAAGCAAAGAAGGGCTGACATTAACATCTCCAATTCTGATATCATGTTTAATATTACTTTCGTTCATAATGTGATCCATATAGATAATGAATAACAGAGGGGATAATGTACATCCTTGTCTCACACCAGATTTAACATAAAACCATCTTCCTCTACATCATACAATTCTAACTGCCGACGTATAACTCAAATACAGACTAAGTATTGCTTGATATAATGCCTCATTGACGCCATATAATTGTTGCGTATTGAATAGCTTCTCTCTTGGCACCTTGTCATATGCCATTTCCAGATCGATAAAACTTAAATACAGAATTCTGTTTTATTCCCATGCTTTCTCGACTATTTGTAGTAAAATGAAGATCTAATCCTGACAGCCTCTATTTGGCCTGAATCCAGCTTGTTCTTCACCAAGCTTTTCTTTCACAATTCCTCTCAACCGTTTCTCAAGTACACTTCCATAGATCTTGCCAGGAACACTAATTAGGGAAATACCTCTGTAATTCTCACATTCAGTTTTATTTCCCTTTTTATATATGGATACTATGAGAGCTCTACTCCAATCATCGGGATTCTTCCCTCTGTCCAGGCTTTCTGAACTATGCAGTGTAGCCACTATAAGACTTTTATACCACCATACTTCAGCATTTCTGGTCGAATATCATCTACTCCTGCTACCTTTCCACATTTCAAGCCTTTGATGGCTTTTTCTACTTCAAGTATGGATATGTATTCCTAACTGTATGCCTGTTGAGTGTTTTTTACCACTGTGCTATCACTGCTTGTTTCATTTAGCAATTTTTCGAAGCAATTACTCCATACTTTAAGAATATCTTTTCCCCCCATTTTCATGTCACCTTTATCATCTCTAACTCCTTTTATAGCACTCTTTCCTCCATTTCTAAGCTTCTTCAACAACCTTCAGAATATCTTACCACCTCCTTGATATTCATTTTCTATGTTCTTGCGGAAGTCCTCCGATTACTTTTGTTTAGCTAGTTTTTCACAGTGTTTCGCTTTCTTACATTTGTCTCTGTATTCTCTAAGAGCAAAAGCTGACTTATTTGCTAGGAACTTTTTATATGATTTCTTCTTTTCCTTGACTGCCTCTTTAACTTCCTGTGTACACCATGGAGTCCTGATTTTTCTATCCTTGCAGACAACTTCATCACATGCCTCTGTGGATGAATCAATCAGGGTTTTCTTCAAGGATTGCCACTGAATCTCCAAGGCTTGGTTCCTGTTCTCAAACTCTTTCATTTTTTCTTCAATAATCTTTGTGTATGTTAGTCTACAGTTCACATTTGAGAGCTGCTCAACTTTCATTCGCTTTAAAACTTTCTTACATGTTATTCTTTTCAATATGAAATTCAATTTTATCCTCCTCAAGAATAAATAGTGATCGCTTCCAATTTCAAGTCTTCTGTACACTCTTGTGTCCTGCACCAAGGAGAAAACATCATTATCAACAATAACATAGTCAATGAGACTTTCTTATTCCTTGCTCTTCTCTCCATGTGAATTTGTATACATATTTATGTTGGAACATGGTGTTAGTAATAACCAGTCCATGTCCTGAGCAGAAATCCAACAGGTATTTGCCATTATTATTAGCTTTGCCCTTTTCTCCAAATTTTCCCAAAATATTTTTGTGTCTGACAATCATTTACTACTCTGCTATTCAGATCCTCAACAAGGACCAACTTTTCCTGTTTGATTGTGTCAGTTGCTTTTTCTAAAGCATTAAAAAATTCCTCCACTTTTACCTTAGTAGAACCTTCTGTGGGACCACAGGCACAAATAAGTCTCATTGTCCAGTTCCCCATTCTCATATTTGCCCACATCACTCCACTTGAAACTGCCTGCCATTCAAGTAGATTAGCCTCGTATTTTGTGTTAAATACTATGGCTACTCCTTCTTTTCCTTGATTGTCATTGCCTGAATATAACATTTTGTATTTATTGCTCAAAAAGATCTCACGATTTTTTGTCTTTTTTGTTTCAGTCACCCTTATTATGTCTATTTGGTACTTATCTAATTCCTCAGCTAGCTCCATTTCTTTGCCCTTCAGGCATCTTATGTTGATAGTACCGATCTTTAACTCAGGTGATGTTGAATTGGGGTGTGTTTTCAGATTTGTTCCAGTAGCTGACTTTTTGCTGTTCGCCCTGGTTTCCCTGGCGAAAATAACGGGGGCCTTGTTTAACCGAGAGAGGCCCCAGCTGGCATGAAATTTTGTCATGTTATACCATCATTTTCTATTTTGATTTAATCAATAAGAATACAATTTGGTAGGCTAAATCCCAAAATTGCCAGCCCATCCTCGTTCGTTCAGTATCCAAGTAGATACCCAACAGGGTGTATCACGAGAAGGTGTGGATTGTGCATTAGGTCAGAAGTCCTGGTCGGTTCTCTGCATTCCTTTAAAGGCTATGTAGAGGTCTCCTCTTAGTTATACAGCTTTGACCCTGAAGCATCCCTTTTGAAACAATAGCCACCTTAAATATTTCCTAAAGAATATAATCTGTAGGTCTTGAAATCTAATGTTTCCTTTCTTCTCACTTACTATTGAATGAACAACTTATCAGTGGGATTATCAAAAAATAGAGACTACTTATGCAGCATGCTTGCGATTGAGAGAGAGAGATGGACGAAATGCTTGCTCTAGAACGCTACTTCTGTTTTCTGAACATGTACACTGGTGTTCAAAACTAAGGACCAACTACATTTTCTCTTGTATATGAAACATGACTACAGCTAAATGTGGACATAAACTTATTGCCAGCATAATAATAATAAATTATATTACACAAAGAACGTAGTTAAGGAATTAATGTACAGTCATTACAGAAAACTATGCGGAGAGACATTTCAGTATGGAATCTACCCCGAACTACGATGCAGCTCTCACAACGTCGTACGATGCTCAGCACCAAGTGATTCAAGAGTTCTTGAGGCAAGCTGGCCCACCCCTCCTTCAGAGCAAGAATAAGGCCTTGTTTGTTTTCTGGAGCAGATTTTTGAGCAGCATTTCGTCTCTCTATTGCATCTCAAACGTGTTCTATGAGCGGCATGTTGGCCACTCAATTCGATTGATATCTTTGGTCTCCAGAAATATCGCCACTACTCATGTACGATGTGGTGTGGTATTGTTATCCATAAAAATGAATTCTTTTTTTACAGCACCACCATGAAACAGTCGAACATAAGGTTGAAGAACTTCGTTGCAATATCGTTGAAAAATCATAGTTCCGTTTTCCTGCACTTGTAGCTCGGTGCGTCCATTAAACATAATGCCTACCCACACCATGACCCCAGCACCGCCGTGGCTATCCCTTTCAAGAACTTTCTCGCGATGGTAATCAGTACCACTTTAACACCTTTAACTGGGTGGACAAGGAAAAAATTCTTTATAGAGGTCAGCATGGGTTCGTTAAAGGGAGGTCTTGTTATACAAATTTGCTTACATTTTATAAGGTGACTACCGTTCTGGATAGAGATGATTCATATACAGTGATACTTCTGGATTTTCAAAGGTATTTTTGACAAGTTACCACATAATAAACTGGTATATAAGTTAAGGCAAATGGGATTAGAAAATCAGTTGGTTGATTGGATAGCAGACTGGCTTTCTAATCGATATCAAACGGTTGTGGATAGAGGTGTCAGTTACCAGTGGAGTCCCACAGGGTTCTGTTCTAGGACCACTGCTGTTCAATTTGTTTGTTAATGATATTGCGAGTAGTATGCAAGCTGATATTCAGCTGCGGATGATGCTAAGCTGGGAAAAGTCATTAGGAATGATGCAGATGTACAGGTGCTTCACAGCGATTTGAATAAAGTGGTTATGTGGGCAGACAAGTGAGGATATCAATTTAAAACCAGTAAATGTAAGATTTTGCATTTTGGATCTCAATAAAGTAAAGCTGCGTATCATATTGGAGACGTTAAATATAATTGCAGGAGGTGAAGGAAGCGTGTGATCTTGGAATATTGGTGGATAAAAAATTGAATTTCAAGGGACATATTGCAAAAATAATAAAAACAGTGCAAAGAAATGCCAGTATACTAAAAAGAACACTGACAAGTAGAGATAAGGGATGTGATCATTCTGCTGTACAAGGTTTTGATTAGAGCACATCTGGACTGCTGCGAATCAATTTGGTCACCAGCGATCCTAGGTAGGAAGCAAGCTGTGGAAAAGGTTCAGAAGCAAATAAAGAAAGCAATATCGGGATTGTGAAATACCTACTATAAAGACAGGTTGAATGCAGATTACAGACGCTAGTCAGTAGGCGGAAGAGGGGAGATATGATTGAGACATAAATTGCTAAGGGACACTTATCAAATAGATAGTGAGGATATTTTCCAAAGGGTTGAAGAAGGAAGGAAATAAAGACAAAAGGTCATTCTTGGAGGTTGTATGAAGGTGTGGTCTCCAAAAGCTAGATAGGGTATAAAGGCCTCGCCTATTCCCTATTAGGAAATAAAAAGCGTTAGCTGATTTTTTAAATTTATTTCATTATTATTGTTCTTAACAGGAGGTGTATTATTATTAGTAGTAGTAGTATGCTCACCATCGTTATTATTATTATTAACCTGTGTAGCTCAGTAGAAGTGGCGTTTCCACTCTACAGCACTTCACCACATGACGAAAGGCGTTCAAATCTATTCGCCGATCAGAGGACCTTTTTCTAAGCTTTTTTTCGACCGGTTCCAGAGATAGTCGATCTCTGGTGCAGGCTAGCGGGTATTTCCTCCTGGACACTCAAGAAAATCGGCCGTCGAATTTACACTATTCTCAGACATTAAATATATTGTGTTAGGGTCAGAGACCACCATATGGCAGCACTTACTAGCCACCTTCTTCACTGGGTGCTGATTAATTCATGATAGCCTTGGGTGAGCTATCTCTGATTGTCCAGCAGTGGAGATTAAACTGTCCACCCAGTCTCCAAAAGTTAGATAGGGCTAAAAAAACGCCTCGCCTACTCCCTACATGGGAACAAAAAGGCATTAGCTGATTTTTTTATTATTGGGGCACTGTGTAGGCATACGAACGGTTACATGGTGGATCGCGGCTCCCGGTTTTATAGTTTTAAAGTGGTTCTAACTCCTTTTTTTAATTTAAAAGTGTCATAAAGTCATAAAGTAATTCTGCTTGTCACGCTGCAGACAGTGATAACCATTCGAAATTGGCCAAGTGGAATCCAAATATTGAGTGTGCTGAAAATTGAACAGAGTTCACTGTGGTCACTAATGAGCATAGAACAAAGGACGTTGCCATCTTTACAGTTGCTCAAGAGAAGAAAGGTGAGTCATGAAGTGCAACAAGTGCCTGAAGTATTTATCGTCGAACGGAAGTCATATAACATGCAGGAAATGCCTTAGGAATCTTCACTTTACATGTCCCGGAACCTCAGAAACAACATGGCAACACAAATCCAATGTCAAACGAGAGGAATGGAAGAGCACATACTCTAGAGAGAACAAAGAAAGGCTGACACCCACGGCGCAACTGATTACACCGGAGGCACAATCGAACGATGAACTGAACAGACAAAAAAATACCGGTGAGTCTTATAATTTGAATTTCGTAAATTTATTACTAGAAAAAGGTTTAGAGAATATAAAAGCCAGCTTAGTAGATCGTGTCCAAGAACTTTTTGATAAACAGAATAAACAAATACGAAAAAAATTAGCGAATATGAAGAGTTTGTTAAATATAATAATTAAAAAGTCGAAGAAGTCTTACAAACGGTAAAATACATTAAAATCAGCATTAACATTCTAAGTGACAGGCAACACAAATTGATGAAAGACACATCCGAACTCCGTCAAGAACGTAATTCCCTATAACTACAATACGAACTTCTAAATCAACAACAACATAAAGATCTTGTCGTAAACGGTCTTCCAGAAACTGCATCCACAGAATATCCCAGAGACGTAGTTTTAAAGTTAGGTGATGCAATTGACATCCCCCCTACAGCATAATGATATTCAGACCATAAATCGGATTCCCAGGAAGAACAATAAACAAGGCTTGCCACGATCCGCACGATCATAGTTCGTCTGACAAGCAAGTCCACAAGAGACAATCTCATAAAATCCAGCAGACTGAAAAAATCAGCTGTCAAGGACTTAAACGCATTGCAAGATAATAGACCAATCAAATAGACCAATCTGAGTATTTAACACCGTTCAATCAGAATCTGTTGCACCAAGCAAGAAGAGCAAAAACAGAAAAAAAATTATCAATTTTTGTGGATCAAAGACGGCAAGATATTCTTGAGAAAGTCATAAACTTCCAAGTCTATACAAATAAAAAGCTCGGAAGATATAGGTAGACTGCCAGAGTGAAACAAAAGACTCCAAATTAGTTCAAAAAGAAGACATCAACACAACAAAAATGAATGTGAACCATCAGATAGATGTAATTACACCAGAATACATCAGCAATTGTATTTTTGACTAGCTTGATGCATGGAAACAACACACAGTACAAGCGAGAGGTCTTTCCATCTTGCATATTAACATCAGAAGCATCCGAAAACATTGGTTATTGTTACAGGCTTATCTGAGGAATTACACCGGTGTTATTGATATATTGGTCCTAACAGAAGTATCCATAACTAATGACAAAGCGACTGCTTTCCAAATTTCAGGCTTCCAACAACACAGATCATGCAGCCAAACAAAAAGAGGGGGTGGAATATTAATATTTATCAAACAAAAATTAATAGCAAAAGAAACTATCAGTTTGAGCATGCTGAAACCCTTCAGGTTTGAGCATGCTGAAACACTAATACCGCCAATAGACAGCATCCCATTATACTAAATGATATTTACAGGCCACCAAACTTAAACATGATAAAATTCTTGCACGAACTCAATTGCTGACTTTCATGCCAAGAAATATGCTCAACCGAATACCTAATGATAATCGGCGACATAAACAGAAATATTGCAAACGAAAACCAGAACAACGCTGTACAATACCTAGACACGCTATCCATGTATAACCTAATACCAACAATAACATCATGTACTAGAGAAGAAATATTCGGACATACTATCACTGCTTCCTTCCTGCCGAGCACCACCAAACAGTTACACCACATCAGTCATAAAGTGCAAAGTAGCAGACCATTACTTCACCGCTCTAAACCTGCACACCAAGACAATATCCATGCAATGTCCCACAGAAGAAAAGCGACAGAAAACAATCAACCACGAAATAAGAAAAACCGACTGGGAACACATGGCATAAGCTTCAGCAGATATCTTATACAACTACATTAGACTCAAACTGAAGGAAATATATAAGAGAGCTGCAAAGAAAGTCAGAATTCGCTCAAAAACAACCCAAAATCTTTGATAACACAAAACTCAAACCTAGAAATACACAGAAAATGATGCGTTATGGAAAGAATTAAAGCGATATCCAAATAACACAGCTTTAAAAATTGAACATAAGATAACAAGGAATCGCCTTACAACACAAATAAGAAATGCAAAAAGAAACTACTACAGAGATAAATTAACCTCTACACAAAACAACATGAAACAAACCTGGCATCTGATCAACGAGATGCTAGATTGTGTTCCCAACACCACCGCCTCTGAAACCATAAAACAGCTTCATGAAAGACGCAAAACCTATCCAACAACTAGCAAATGACTTTAACCAATACTTTGCAGACTCAATCCAAGAACTGCACAGAAATATTCCCCCAATCACAAAATGTGACCCTCCACTGGACCACAATCAAAACAGACATTATGGTTCCCAACCATAAAAGAAGCAGAACTTTTCTCTGTAATACATCAAATCAAACTAAACAAAGGCCCAGGAATTGATGGTATAAGACCTAAGGATATCAAGCAACATGCAACTAGCTTAGGACCTTTCCTACTAAAATTAATAAATAAAATATTTAAAACAGGACAGATACCAAGTACGCTAAAGACCGCCATAATCACACCCATATATAAACACGAAAAAAGAAATTTAATCAGCAATTACAGACCCATAGCAACCTTACCAAATATCAATCAAATTATGGAGCGGATCGTATTAAAGAAACTCACAGCATATATACAGAGAAATTTCATGTTATCCCCGAAACACAATATGGTTTTCGGAAAAATAAGATAACAACATCTCTCTTGGAAGACTTTACAGACGTGATTAATACCGCCTTAGACAAAAACGAAATTGCTATGGTAGTCTTTATTGATCTAACTAAAGCATTCGATACACTCACACATCAAACCTTGTTAGAAAAGCTGAGGTATGTTGGAATAGATGGACCTCTTCAGAGGTGGTTTACAAACTACCTTGAAAATAGAAAGCATATCACACGTATCGGATCAAACCGAAGCAGAAAGCTACCAGTAACCTGTGGAGTACCACAGGGAGCTGTACTCTCCCCAACTCTATTCAACATTTACAACACGCACGATATTAGTCACTATAATGTCATCCATAATAACGCAAGCATGGCCCAAGCAAATATGCAACATGACATAAATCTGCTCATAGACTGGCTCACCAAAAACTCCATACACCTAAACTCAGATAAGACAAAAATTAATGATATTCAGAAATCCACTGACTCGACCAGTTGATAACAAATATATAACCATCCAACACCCACTCTCCAACATAAAAAATACACAGAACAGTAAAACCACTACATTCACCCAGGTTGAAACAATACGATACCTTGGAATTTACTTCGATGAAGATATGAACTGGAACAGCCACATACACCAACTACATAACAAACTCCGAACAATAACTGGCAAACTCTACAGGTTAAAAGACATAGTTCCCACACACCTAAAAACACTAATATACAAAGCACTATGCCAAAATATACTAAGATACGCTATAGCAACATATGCTTCTGTGCACTCTACAAACTAAATAGATTAATGTCGTTACAATACAAAATGATAAAACTGATATTTTGGGAACAAAGAGACAATAACGACTTTATATACACTGCAATGTCAGAACACAAAACACTGACAGCAAAACACTTATGTCACTATGCAGCTTTGCTAAAACATTATTTCGATGCCAACTACAGGACAGTCAGAAATACATACCGTATAACAAGACCTTAGACACCTAATCATATCACATATAAATACAATAATCACTTCGGAAAGGCCACACGAAACTCCTACATTCCAGACATGATAAACAAATTACCTTTTGAATATAGAAACCTTACAAACTACAATAGAGCTCTTTTCAGGCTAAGGACATATTATGAACAAGAAACACGCACTCAAAATACCACACAAACTTAATGAAACACAATATATTCGTTCAGCTTTCCAGTTCAGCGAGGCATCAAGACCTTCCAAATTATCGCGCGCGCGCGCGCGCGTGCGTGCGTGTGTGTGTGTGTGTGTGTGTGGCTTGCCGAATTTCTTAATCAACAGCTGAAGTGGAAATCAAACCTATTAAACATAGGTTTGATTTCGTAACTTCCCAACACAGCAAACAAACCAATAAATAATAACTAACTGGTGTCATCCTCAATTAAGCTTACAAATAAGCTTCGAGGATGAAAGCTGAGAAATTTCATCTTATCCAAGATTTAAAAAAAAAAAAAAAAAAAAAAAAAATCCAAACCCATATATCACATTTCAGTGCTGTAGTTACAGCGCTTAAATATACTAAAAAAAAAAAATCAAAATTGTAAATATATATAACTCATTGTTAAATGAATAAATGCTGTATTATTATTATTATTATTATTAATACATTACACAGGAAAAAGGGGAAAGAAAGAAAAAAATATCTGTACGAATTTAATTGTTACAAAAAAATAACAGAATTAAACCTGTTGTAAATATGCGATTAAAATATTAATCATAATTTTAATAATAAAAAAAGGATTGAATTTTTTTTAAA
The DNA here is from genome assembly GCF_054136105.1 of Typopeltis vanoorti. Classification (NCBI taxonomy): domain Eukaryota; kingdom Metazoa; phylum Arthropoda; class Arachnida; order Uropygi; family Thelyphonidae; genus Typopeltis; species Typopeltis vanoorti. Next base: position 13,574,926 of record NC_143569.1, read on the forward strand.
GAAAAAATATGTAATCAAGTATGTATCATATGTAATCGAATGCATGTAATGTATGTATCATATGTAATCGAATGCATGTAATGTATGTATCATATGTAATTAAAAAAATAGCAGTAGTAGTAATAATAATAATGATTAATGCTATTTGCCCTTATCCTCTTCAACCTAATGATTGGTGAGATAGCAATGCTACTTTAATAGGGAATAATTATAGAACAATATAATTGGTGTGATATAATAGTGGGATGTAATATAATTGTTGAGAGTGATCATTTAGTATTGACTTGGAAGGTTTCAAAATTTGGGGATTTCTCTCTTAAGAAGGAGTATATTCAGAACTACAGGTTAGTAACTATAACAAGCTTCGGAGTGAGCTTACAGCCACCATGGAAGAAAATATTGCGGGGGAAAGATGTTAGCAGTGCATGGGATATATTTAGCGGGTATCTGAGAGAGACAATATCAGAATGTATTCCCATAGTTAGGAAGATTAACAAGGTAGGCGTTAGATGGATGAGTAATAGTATCAGGCTTGATCTACAAAAAAAGAAAACGTTATGGAGAATTTACAAGGAGAAAGGAGATCAGTACACTCATGGGCAGTACAAAGCTCAGGCTAGAAAGGTTACCAGCATAGTAAGAAAAGCAAAATCCGATTATGAGAAGACCTTAGCTAAGGGGAACAGGGGTAATTCCAAAGAGTTCTTTCGCTACGCAGCAAGTAAAAGGAAGAATGACTTTGGAAGGATAACCTTAGTGGGTGCCAATGGTATCGAGGTGACCAAATCAGATGTAATAGTAGAGTTACTGAGTGAGCACTTTTCAAAAGTCTATCACTCAAGTGAGGATATCTCTGTACCTGTAGCAATAACTGATGTGAGAATTCAAGTTAATGAAACAGAGGTACTTAGAATATTGCAGAATTTAAACGCAAACACTGCTCTTGGTTTAGATGGAATATCAACTCGGGTTTTACGCGAATGTGCAAGGGAATTGTCAACTCCTCTTACTTGGTTATTTAACTTGAGTTTGAACTCTGGTATGATCCCTAAGGAGTGGAAGGAAGGCAAAATAGTTCCTTTGCATAAAGGAGACTCCAAGACTGCGGTTGTAAATTACAGACCACTTACTATCTCGGTGGTAAAAGTATTGGAAAAGTTGGTTAAGGTCAGAATTCAGGATTGGGTGGATCAGAATATGATACTCTATAGGGGCCAACATGATTTTTTTAAAGGTCGGTCCTGCTTAGCAATTTATTAACTTTTTATAATAGAGTGACATCTGAGTTGGACAAGGGCAATTGCTACACAGTGATACTTCTGGATTTTGCAAAGGCTTTTGACAGGATACCCCATGGAATACTGTTGCGAAAATTAGAACAAATTGGGATGGATACTAACTGGTGTTATGGATAAGAAATTGGCTTATGAAGAGATAGCAGAAAGTAGTGTATGGAGGAGCAGAGTCCAGAATAAAGCAGGTGACGAGTGGTGTGCCACAGGACTGTGCTTGGGCCATCGTTGTTTAATTTGTACTTGAATGATATAGAAAATGGCTTAAAATGATATATTCAGTTGTTTGCTGATGATGCAAAGTTAGGTAGCACAATAAAAATCAAGCCGATGTTGAGAGTTTGCAGGATGATTTAAATAAGCAGGTAAAATGGACAAAGAGTAATGGATGTCAGTTCAATCTGGAAAAGTGTAAAGTTATGCATTTTGGGGTCAAAAGATTTCCAGCTGTGTATCACATTGATGGAACGGTACTCCAAGAGATTGATGAGGCTAGGGACTTGGGGCTATTAGTGGATAGGGAATTGAAGTTCAGAGGACACATTGCTAAGATGTCCAAGATTGTAGGATTACTTGGTTATTGAAGAACACTAACATCCAGAGATAAAGATGTTATTATTCCTCTTTATAAGGCGTTGATACTTCAACATTTGGATTATTGTACTCAAGTATGGTCGCCTGAATTCTTTGGAGATGAGGAATTGGTGGAGAGGGCTCAGAGGAGAGTGACTAAGTCGGTGAGTGGTGTAAAAAATGCTCCTTATAGATTGATAGATTGAGAGCTTGTGGATTACAGAGGTTGGTTGATAGGCGGAGAAGAGGAGATCTGATAGAAACATTTAAATGACTTAAAGGTTTTTATAAGATTGATGCAAGGGAAATATTTCAGCTGTGTGATAGTGATGGAAGAACAAGAGGTCATCCCTGGAAATTAAGGAAGAGAGTGAGAACGAGATTTTTCGCTTGAAGAGTGGTGAATAAATGGAATGCATTGCCTGACTCAGTTGTGAGTGCTTCATCTGTAAATGAATTCAAGAAGAGGTATGATAGATATTGTTTTGATAGCTTGGGTCTCCGGCGATGAGTCTTCTGACTCCATGGAGATGCCATATAATAATAATAATAATATGGTTTCTTATTTTCTTTCTTGCCCGATAACTGTTCATGTCTGTTCATGGGACCGATTTGCCTGTTTCCCAGAGGAAAAGCTCAGCCAACTCCGTATTAGGTCTGCTAACTTACCTTCAGTTGAACAGGACTGATAAAAATTATGTGCGTCGTACATGGGATTCCAACCCAGGTCATTTAACTAAAGGGTTTCGTTTATACCCACTGAACTATGCAGGCTCCATTATTATCATTATTATTACTAACAGTAAAATGCGATGTCAGTACAGATTATTATGGGATGAATTTTACTCAGATTTGGTATTTGAAACTTTTACAAAAAAAAATGCTGACCATTCCAGTTTTCAGTTCAGCTATATTACAAAGAAACAACGCGTCGAAATTATGTATTACAATAACTCTCTGACTTAGCGGAATTCGCAGACGTTGTACAAGAAGTTGTCTGCACGATTCAGTTTTAGTTCCAAATGGATCACTTTTATTATAACATTTCCGTAAAGAAGTTTTGAAATGATATTAGCAATTCCTCTCTGGCTGGATAAAATTTAATGAAATTTTACAGTTAAGATATATAATAGTAAAGCCTGTGTAGCTCAGTGGATATGGCGTTTGCATACCACGGCGCTTGGCCGCACGAAGGAAGAGTTAGTTTCGAATGCATTGCCTGACTCAGTTGTGAGTGCTTCATCTGTAAATGAGTTCAAGAAGAGGTATGATAAATATTGTTTTGATAGCTTGGGTCTCCCGCAATGAGTCTTCTGACTCCATGGAGATACCATATAATAATAATATGGTATTATTATTATAATATAATATGGTTTCGAATCTAGTCGGCGACTAGAGGAAATTTTTCTAAGCCTTTTTTCGACCGGTTCCCGAGTTAGTCGATCTCTGATACGGACAAGCGGGTTTTTTCTCCCAGAAACTCGAGTTTTTCGTCCCATGAACTCAAGAAAATCGACCGTAGAACCCACATTATTTCAGACATTAAATACGGGTGTTAGGGTTATGGAACACGAGATGGCGGCACTTGTTAAGCTGTCACTCTTCACTGCGTGCCGCTTAATTAGTGATAGCCCTGGGCCAACTATCTTTAATTGGGTTCCAGCGGAGATTGAACTGCCCACTCAGCCTCCAAAAGTTAGATTGGGCTAAAAACGGCCTCGCCTGCTCCCTATATATACGGGAATAAAAAGGCGTTAGCTGATTTTTATTTTTATTTTTTATTTTTGAGATATATAATAGTATTAAATTTTAAATTTCAGTCTCACTAGTGTTAGTGCCACAAAATTTGGTAGAACGAAATTTGTTGTCTACAGATAAATTGCTATCCGCACAATGAAGCAGAAATTGCAAAAAAAAATAATAATAATCATTACGTTTCAATGACCAGTTCCATTTGTTGTTTGTATCTTGAGTAACGTTAGGTATTGTTACCGAACACTTTTAAACAAAAGTTTGCAAGAAAAATGACATTTCGATGAATTATGAAAAAATTCGTCGAAATATATTCGGAGAATTATTTTTTCGAAGAATTGCCTTTTCGACGAATTGCGATTCGTTAAATTGTCGTTTTGATGAATTGTTTATTCGGCGAATTGCTTTTTCGATGAATTTCATTCGATAAACTATCGTTCGATTAACTCTTTTTCGATGAATTTTCATGGAACCGTAAGCTGTCCTATGACATGAAACGAAGGTTTAGAGAGAAACTGGCTACCCAATTGCGGAAAATGCAAGGCAGAACCCATTATTAAGTGTGAATAGTCATTTGCTGAGCAATAATCGATGACGGATTGAATGCCTTGAAAATTCCATGTGATCTTGCTCCTGTCATTTTTAAAGTTTCTCAAGTGTTTCCGTGGGACATGTCGAGAGGTGAGGTGTAGGCTAGAATATTTGCATTGGATATTGAACAGTAGAAGCCATATTACTTGTCACTGATTAAATGGTGGATCTCCATCATGTGATAAAGAAGTTGAGAGTACTCGTGTTTGTCGTGAAGCTATCTATCGGTCCATTGCCGATAGCTTGATGGTACACTGCACACAGAACAGAGCGTGATATTATTATTATTATTATTACCTGAAACCGTCAAGGAGAGTAAGGATATATCGTGAGAGGAAACACCACCACAATACGCCATATGCACCACTTAATCCTCTATTATAGCGCCGCTATTCATTATCCACTTACAAAGCCATCTGCCGCCACTAATAGTATTTTATTTTTGTCTGATAATTGTCTATTATAAGGCCAATTTGCCTTTATGTGGGATGAAAATAGATTGTTAGGAAAAGTCAACTTTTTTTTCGTTAAAAAAAAAAAAAAGCTCGAACTATGGATGAAACTTAAAAATTTTAATTCTAGAGACATTTTTCAGCTTTAAATCACTTGTTTACAATTGTAATCTATCGCATACATTAATCAAGGACGTATACTGGTATATCGATTAACCGCAGACTCTCTTCTGTGAAATAACTATTATAGTTCCTATTGATGCTATTGCTCATAAGTCCGCATACTTCAGATGTTACTAGATTATACTGTGTGGTTATCTTGTTGTCTCAATACAGGTACAGTAATTAATATTACCTGCTCCAGCCATCCGACAAGGTGCTCGTTGTCGGATGGCGACAGACAATGATCTGTGATTAGTAAGTGTTCTGCTAATTTTAGATATTCGTTTTCCAAGAGAAAACGAATATCTAAAACGAATTTTGGGATTCTTCTAAATAACTATGTGACAAACTTTATATATTAAGATAATGACTGAAAATTAAGATAACATGTACTAAAATTACGGTTGAAAATCAAAAATGAATATATTAAGCCATTCGTTTCGTTCTCTGAAGACGCAACCTACAGCTCTCTCTCTCTCTCTCTCTCTCTCTCTCTCTCTTCTTTGTAGCTGATTTTCATGTTAGCCGAGCTTTACCAGATTTGTTTCCTTTGTTTCCTCCCAGAAAATTGGTTGTTAAAACCTAAAACGCAGAAGAATAAAAAAAAGGGCGACAGAACTCGAGTACTCGATTTTGGAGAGTAATGGTAATTAATTAGAGACACAAAATGATGGTATTTGTTTATGTTATGTATCCTCTTATGATTTGCTCTGTACACGTCGACAAGAATTATCGCTGAAAAAAGTTCAGAACGGCTATGGAAGCAAGCATTTAAGCTACTAAATTATCATTGGCAGTTGGAATTTGAGATAATCTTGGTAGTTACAAGTGAATGAGAAATTCACTTCAGGAGATATCATGTTAGAGAAAGAACCACTTAGATTGTTACCTTAAAATGGTTGATGCTATCAACCATTTTAAGGAATTCCATCAGCCAGCAGTTTCATTAACTCAAACAGTTAGCTGGTGGGATTAGTTGTTAGCGTATCCGCTTTCCAACCAATTGGCCGTGTGCTCGAATCAATGCGTAGGCATGTCTTTAGGTTTAGATGAATATCATTGGGTTGTAGATGAAACAACAGCCCCACTTTTTTGGAGATGTGGAGTAGCTGAAAATTTTTATTTTTCCCATAGGATTCCAGAATATCTAAGAAAGAAATCTAAAAAATAATAATAAAATAAAAATAATAAACTTAGCCACGTAAGAATAATATATCCTTTAGATTTATAAATCTTCCGTGGGTTCTCGGGTGTTAGGGGCGTGTTGTACAGGTGAGAATAGAATCGAACAGAAAAGAGGGGGCGGAATGCGTTTAAAGGGAAGAAAGTGACATGTTTGTTCTACTAAGGGTTAAAAGTGTAAATCTGTCCAAACCGTCAAAAGTGAGGAGAAAAATAAAGCGAGCTCCTCGTTACTAGAAATAAGACAGGGATGTTTTCGCATCATTGAAGTTCATGTCTTCACCACCTCACTAGAAAACGGCAAATAAATCTGTATTTAAGACAATGGTTATGAAAGCTGGGAACGTTTAAGCACTACAAAGTTTGTGGAATTAAGAAAGGGTATGAAGTTTTTCTCATTAGCGAAACTATGGGTTAGTGTTAAGATCAAGATAGATTAGGAAGAATAGAGAAAATATCACAGGCTCCTGGGAAGCTCTAGCATAGGTGAGGAAACCTGAAGTTTAAAAGTCATCCACCATAATCAACAGTAAACAAACAACGAAGATGGTGGACTGATAAGCAGACCTCTATGACAGACCCCATTGCATTTTTTTTTTCAAGTAACCTTTTCCATACCTCTTCATATATGTGTCCAGAAGTTGGTAATGTTGGCTAGAAGACATTATGTGGAGGCAGATTGAAGAGAATTGTGGAATCTCTATTGGCCCTCAGTTAGCGGAGATTAACTGTCGACTGCTTCTTCAATGAATATATACTGCTTGGAAAGAAGACCCCCCCCCCCAACACACACACACAGTATGGGCAAGGCGCATCATGCCAGGCAACGAGACAAGTGTTTGTGGGCGGTATAAATTGAAGGAATGCGATGCTGCCAAGTCGGTGCAACTGTGTCTGGGTGAAATGACGCCTAGAAGGAACTGACCGAGTTTGAAAGTGGCCTTGTGACAGGATGCCTAGTTGCAGGCCTATCTGTTCGGCAAATTGTTCAGAAATTGGGCCATTCCAGGTAAAATGATCAGTAATACTATACTGAGTGGAAGCGAAGGGAGTCAACTGCAAGTGCTAACCGCAGTGAACAACCCACCACACTCACCGAACGTGATGACTGTAGAGTGCTACGAACGATAATATGTGAAAACCACCATTTGTCGACAGACATGTTGAATCCAGAGTTCCGGACATCGAATGGAAGACGAATCTGCACAAAAACATTTAGAGTACAATTTTACTCGAACCAACATGCAGCGTCGTCTGTGCAAAGTGGGGTGGTCCAAAGAGCGTGTACAGTGGGACCTGGAAGCTTGGAAAGCTGTGTTATGGAGCAAAGAATCATGCTACACCCTCTAATAAGCAAATGGACGCATATTGGTGTGGCAGATGTCCGGTGAACATCTCTGACCAGATTGCATAATCAACTATGAAATTCCGAAGTGGCGGTGTGATGGTATGGTCCTGTTTTTCCGGGTTTCCCTTTATGGTCCATAAACATTGAACTTCGAGAGGTATCTCAACATTCTGGACTATGTAATGCTTCCTACTTTATGGCATTTCTATGGAATTGGCCCCTGTCTCTTTCAGCAAGGCTGAAAGAGACAAAGCACTAAAGCTGCTGCTGCGTGGTTGGTGGACATGAACGTCACATGAGACTACCTTCCACAGAGCCCTGATCTCAACCGTATTGAACATTTGGAGATGAACTTGAGCATCGGGTGAGGTCAAGAGACGTCTGCCCCACGACAATTCCTTGACCTCAACCTAATGCTTCCACCCTAACAAACACGGTTGGAAATACTCGGGTTCGAATCCCTTCTAGTACACGAGGAACTTTATTATTTTTTTTTTTAGTCGGCAATGAGATAATTTGACTCTTATGAAGGTGGCAGGATTTTTCTTCCTGTGAAGGGACAAATCGCTTGAAGACTTACAATAACAAACTTAAAATTTCGGCTTCTTTTTTATTTAGTATTTCAACCAGCAACACCTTGACAACTTCATTTTCCTTTGTAACTTTTTTTTTCTCACAACAAACCTTAATGACTTCCAAGTGGTCAAATGCTAAACATCCTTCTTGTACCATTCAATTTCTTCACACTCGTTCCAAACATTTGAAAATTACACATTTATATTTTGTTCTGAGATACACTCTTATCTGCACAATCTGCAATCACTCTTCTTTCACTCAACTACTGTGCGAAGACAAATGAGAGACCACTCGACACTTCTGCGCATGTCAGAAGAAGGCGAATCCATCCCGATAATAGGGTAATCAATGCTTTTCGTGGGATGAGTGTTTATTATTATACGTCCGAAAATTAGCTTTTCTTTTATGAAAATTCTAGTTTTTAAAGTGATAACTATTTTGCTTGTACAATAGTTGGAAAATTTTATGATAAAGCACGTGATTTCGCGTGTTGGTAACGAATTCGTATACATCGTCTTATTCCTTTCTACCCTTATGAATTGATTCTTCTCGGCAATCTGCCAGCAATGGCTCTCTCTTCCGTGGTCGGAGAGTACTATTGTTTCTTTCTCACTCTTTCACGCATTGCTGATAGTTATGTTCTCCTGCATGAATAATCTCTCGGTATTCAAACAGCTACACCTACAATTATTTCTTTCACCAGTCTTTTCTCACACTCAGTTATATTTTTAATTTTCGTACCTGTAAAGAGATTTTCATCACTCTGCTATCTTTTGCACCTCTAACTGTTGAATTTATAGAATGCCAATGACTTCTTTCCTATAGGTCATTTCACACCTCATTGAGCTCTTTCATTAAAATGGAGACCATCTTAACGATCTTTTGTTTAGGCAACATTTTTATTTAACTCACGCAGTTTACTTTCACCTCAATCGCAAATTACAAAATAAAACATTTACCATTCGGTGAAGCATACCTTTAAATCTATCGTAACAACCTACCGAGCTTGAAGGAAAAAGAGGTCACTCGCAGCATTACTCACCTGGAAACTCCATTAATAATTTATCAGACTCACAATAACGCTGATTTTCTTGACATACATATATAACATACATACAGACAGACATAATACGCTGATACTCTTATAAAAGTTTTTATTATTGCATACCTCGAGAGTGATTGGGCGTCCAACAGATTCCCTACGTATTTAAAAATTCCTTGTGAGAAAACGAAGCTGAAACCATATGCCATGCATTATACTCATAAGTACGTTTTGTTTTCCGTAAACACTTATAGTTAGGCTCCATCCACCAAATACTAATTTCCAGTTGATAAAGTTAATACCATTTCTTTTAAAGATTATTGACCACACTCCAAATGACTGACCAAAGCAGATAAAATGGCCAGAAAAATATACGGAACTGACAGATTACGAAACCACTCTGTAGTTTGTTAATTTTTTATTTGTTAAAGGCCGAATCCAACAAATAAATTATTTAAGAACGCTATTTCTACCTCCTTGAATGCTGATGAGAAAATCATTCTCTAAGATGTCCGAAAAATGTTTATGCTGGACAAATATATTATATTGCCAAACATATTGGAAACCTAGTATTGCAAATGACGTAAAATGTATACAAATGGAGGCAATACAAACAACGTAGATGACCTTCTATGAAAATATGTATATAAAATATGGTAGTTAAGTACCGCATTGAATTTGAACTGAAATGGCACGAAGAGCAGATCCTAATGATTTCTAACTAATGACTAGGATTCATGCCCAGTGATCGTACCAAGTGGTACTTAAAATGCACTACAAAGACTCGAATCTGGACAACTGAAACAGGTATGTTGGAGCGATGAATCTTACCGAAGTCTGTTGCAAGATTTACACTCAAAATGTTGTCACAAAATTCAGATTCACCACTCGATCTGGTGAATCTGGTTCCCCCCCCCCCCCCCCAGCGAACGCTAAGAGCAGTACTGCGGAGCTAAACTGCTAAGTTGCAAGTAGTGTGGCGTTATCTAGAATGAAGAGATAATATTCTTTGTTTGAATGGATGAATCAGTATAGGAATTCTATACTAAAAACAACGCCTCGTGCCCCTGCGCAAGTATCTAGGAAAGGGAGATTGTTATTCTTTTCTTTTTTTTTTCTTCTTCTTTTGAATTGTTTTGGTATTGTTTTCTTTTACTTTGGACCTCATCCAAGACAAATTTCCTCCCGATATCTCAGCACTATTTCCAGAGCCGACGCTGGGATCTTTGCCGCCCGCATGCATTTTCTATCTAAGCGCCCCTGTAACGATCCGGGAGTGTGTGGTTCTTTTACGATAATAAAAATGTAAATTATTTGAAATTTCTTAAATAAATTTTGACAGAACAGCCACACGTTGGTTCGCTAAATGTAACGAACCGGGAGTGTTGACTAGGCAGGATAATCGTTAAAAACCGAATATTCAAAAAATTCTCAAAAGTTAAAGCAAATTTTGATAAATCCACTTCACTTTAATCGTTGAATATAATGATACAGGGATTATAGCCTTCTCACCGATCCGAATCGCTAACAAAATTAAAATGAATTTTAATTAAAGTTAAAATTTATTTCAACTAAAGTTTAAAAAATTCTTGCATTTTACAAGTTACTAAATTCTTAGTAACTTGTAATAATTTAAGTGGAACTATCTTTTAGGAAATTAAAAGAAACTCAAGATAGATGAGAAAATAATAAAAGAATTCCGAAATAATTAGAACATTTAATATAAGTATTCAAAAAATAATATCTTTACAGAATAACAGAAAATAAATTAAATTACATAAATATACTTGAATTTTTTTAAATTAAAATTTTAAGGTTTTTGATTTTATATTCACAAAATTAGAAATAATGGTCTTAACGTCTAATTCCGCACATATATCATTTTCAATAGCTATTAACGCCAAACTAACAAGCCTTTTTTGTGACACACTTGTTCTTAAGTAGGTTTTAATCAATTTCAACTTGGAAAAGGAACATTCACTGCTCGTTACACTAACAGGTAAGGTTAATAGTATTCTTAAAGCAATTGAAAAGTTGGGACACAATGAAATTCTTAATTTTATTGTGTCCAATTTTATTTGACACAATAAAATTAAGAATATCGAAAGGGCTTTTGAATATTTAAATTATCCACCCGAAAAATATCCCAGAAAGCACAAAACTCGTCATATAGTTCCATTGCATTTACGTTTTTATTGTCGCCGTCCTTCAAGAGAACCTCTAAATCGTCACAAATTTTTCGTAACTCTTCGTTATTAATTTGTAGTAATCTATACAAGAAATTGAAATTATCATATCTCTTAGTTGTTCAAAACGTTCTATTAACGAACACGTTGCAATGTCTAGAAGTGTATAAAACACGTTCACTCTAAATTTATCTTCTGGCGATTGTGGCGTTTCGTCATGATGTTCGTAGTCAAATTGTCGTGTCTTCTGACGTCGTCGAACTTCCGTACCAGTTTTAAATTCTTGTTCTCCATCCACCTCTTCACTCAGTTATTTTGCCGTTTTTAGAACTTCTTTAAAATCTGTACCTCATCGATACTCTTTAAGAATATTTTTAAGATTTCGATAGATTCTAAAGCAAGTGTAATGTTCATATTTTTGTCTTGAAGCATTTTACTCACAGGCTTTATTCTGTTAAGTGAATCATACCAAGTTATAAGAGAGCAAATAACTTTGTAGTCCTTTATTTTAGCACAATGTTTGTGCTTCACTGAGTTTCTTTATTAAAATTTTCATTATTTAAAATTTCAAAAAAGTGCATCATAAATTTCTCGTAACTGATATCGTAGAGGGCGGATTGCATTAATTTTACTTTCCCATCGTGTTTCTGATGTCTGTTTCAATGTTAATTTTTTTTACGAACTTTAAATGGATTGCCCAACGTTTGTAAGAGAATGAAAAGAATTGCATATTTCTCGAATAATTGCAAAGAAACTAATTGTATCTGCATTCACTTTGGCTGCATCGTTAATGATTAAATTTAGAGTATAAGCAGCACATGGCACGTAAAAAGTTAGAGGATTTTTGTTCAAAAGCAAATTTTGGAGCCCATATTTGCCCCATTGTCATACCCTTGACCTCGTATGTCTTCAATGGGAATGTTCCATTTTTCCAGTTGTTCCATTATTGTTGCATATAAACCACGTCCTGTGGAATCTGATATATCTGCAAAACATAAAGCGTTTTCCCTGATCTTGACAATTCCATTGTCACAGGAAACAAAGCGAATAACAACGGTCATTTGTTCTGTTTTACTTGCATCAGGTGTGCAGTCTAAAATTATGGAATAATATTTAGATTTTAGAATTGATAATAAAATTTTATCCCTGATTGCGTTACTTAAAGTTTCCAATATTTCATTTTGACTGTCTTTACTCAACAGTGTACTCTATTGTTTCGCACGGGCCCTTTCAACATGATTTTCCATAACGGGATCAAACTTCCCAAAGAGTTAGACTAATTTAAAAAAATTGCGTTATTTCTTTCATATAATTTATCAGATGATCCGCATCATTTATTTTAATATTGATCATTCTAAGAATTATTTTGTTATTATGATAAAAATTTTGTTTCTTAAAAATTAACTTATGAACCGTTCCCTGGCGGCGGCGCCCCCATCGTAGCGGCGCCCGCATGCCCGCTTCCGCCTATTTCAGTTCATACTTCGGCCTATTTCAGTTCATAAACTCAGGCTATTTCGTTCGGCAAGGAAAATTCTATAACCAAATTGAGGGGACATCCATGGGTTCTCCACTCTCTCCACCTCTGGCCAACTTCTCTATGGAGACCTTTGAAGAAAAAAACCTTAAACTCTTCCCCACTTAAACCCATTGTTTGGCTACGCTATGTAGATGATGTGTTCGCTATTTGGCTGCATGGCCTGAACACGCTCCAGAACTTCCTATCACACCTAAACAATCAACACCCCAGGATCCAGTTTACCTTAGGAAAAGAAAACAATAACAATCTCCCTTTCCTAGATACTCTGATTACACGTCAGCCTGATGGATCCCTGGCTTTTTCAGTTTACAGAAACCTACACATACAGGTAGATACATTCACCAGCAATCCCCCCCTCCCAACAATATGGGATTGTAAAAACCCTATATAACAGGGCAAAAGTAATCAGTTCAGATAACAATGCCCTTACTACTGAACTTAATCATATTCTCAACACCTTTGTAGCTAATGGATACAACCCCCCATAAAATCCCCAAAATATTAAAACCAGTTAACCTCAACCCCCCCCTACCTTCCACAACAGGGACTACTCTAAATCTATCACTATTCCTTATATTCGGGTTACTTCTGAAAAGTTAACTAAAATCCTAAAAAAATATGACCTGACAACTTGTTACAAACCATATAAAAATTTGGCATCTCTTATCCACTCTCCCAAGGACTAGCCACTTCCTCTAGACCTACCTGAAGTTTACCAGATCCCTTGTAGTTACAAACTGTCTTACTACGGCCAAACAGGCAGGACAGCTAATATCAGGATATCTGAACATAAGGATTATATCCATTTCCACCATTACAGCCACTCGGGACTTGCTGACCATGCTTTGGACATCCGCTATTAAATACGTTGGAAGAAAGCCTCCTTACTACACCGCAGCAAGTTTAAATATGAGAGATTATTCTTAGAATCAGCCTCAGCTTTAAGAAACTCCCCAAACCTCAATAAATTTGGATGCATGAAACTGCCTCAAATATGGGAGGCTTGCATTCTTAGAACATCAGCCCAACAGCCAAGATTAATACCCAGTTTGGCCTACTAGGTGGCACCCTTTAGGACTGGCTTCAGTTGTTGTCTTCAGCTATATTTGTTGAGTGTTAGTGCCTACGTGCACATTTCATTAATTTTTATGTTCCCTGAAGATGGTAATATAACATTATCGAATTTATTGGAAGTATTAATTAAAGTTATTTAATTAATATAATAGTATACGTTGTCTTTCCTTAAAATTAACAATTATTTTTATTATTATTATTATTCGTGACACTTCCAAGCAGTCTGAAGACTCATCGCGGGAGGACACCTACTGTACAACTCTCCGTTACCACCACTACACAGAACCTCTACTACCAGTCATCTACATTAACGCCATCCACTGCCCATCACCACCAACACAACGCATTTTTCTGTAAATTGCTGTGTTCTGAAGGGCCGATTTATCTGTATGTGGGATGAAAAACCAGAGTTTCGGAGAGAGAAAAAATCTGCTACCTCCGGATAAACGTGCGTGTCTCACGTCTTAACTGGCGAATGCGCGCTGCATGTGAAAAAGAAAGTCGGTAGTGTAAAGCGCATCCTGTAACACGACGCCCCAGGCGAGCGTCGTGTTATTATTTAATATTAAAACGTGTTTTTATTTTATTTTTGCTACTCTTCATTCCCCTTTGAAGAAGGCGCCTCGATGCGACGCATCGCCTGCTTACCGTGTTAAGCCGATCCTGCCGCTCTCCAACAAACAGGCCGTGAGTTCGGGTACCGTTATGACATGGATGCTTGTGAATGTCTTCAGGAAGCAAATGAATTTTATTGCCCCCCCCCCCTTACCCCAGTAGGCTACCACCTTGCTTACTGGAGGCTTAATGGCTTGAAAAGCGTAATATTCGCATAAGGTGAGTGCTTGAATAGTTGAAAGATTGGTTCAAGCTTGATTTGAGGGACTTTTGACCACTCAGCTTTACCGAGTGATTTATTAAAATCGAATTAAACGATACGTGATTTAAAAAGCGGTAAGTCTGCCGGAGCTTCATTGTTGTGCACTACTGATCTTTGTAACAAATTTCTTTCGCAGATATTTTTAAGAAATGCCACCTAGTTATTCAGATCTGATGTTACTGTTTTAATGTTTTTTTCTCTTTTCCACATTAGTTATTTCACAGATTACGTTAATAACTACTGTTATGTTTTTGTTGTCAATATCAATCCCACCCACATAATGTTGCAAATCTATGGCAAATTTTAAAATGTTTTTGGTAGGCTACTGATTAGATCAGTAGTTCTTAACCGGTGTTCCCCAGAACACTTGTGTTCCGCGAACTGATTACAAGTTTTCCGCCGGTGAAAGATGTCACATGACACCTTTCACCGTTCTGAGTGTAATTGGCTACTCTGAATAAAAATGCCGAGGGAATTATTTCGTTATAACAGAACATTTAACAATATTAGAAGAAAATATTTCGAGATATTTTCCTTCTTTAAATACACACAATTATGATTGGATACAAAATCCATTTGGCACAGTAAATACACGAGTTGCGAATTTTCGTTACAAGAAGAAGAACAATTAGCTACCTTGTCAACGGATCGTACTCTGAAAATGAAATTCTCTGAAATAATTCTTGAGGAATTTTGAAATTTTGTTCAAGCCGAATACCCAGCTCTCTCAACAAGAGCACTGAAAATAGTAGACCTGATACTGTTGCTGAAACCTGCAAAAGCCGAAAAGCTCAAGTATGGCATTAAAATCAGTTCAATTTTTATAAAAGGCAAGTTAATGGATACTTTTATTGTTAGGTTTATGACCCTACTGTTTTGGTGGTTCCCCAAATTTTTTTTAGGTTAAGAACCACTGGGTTAGATAAACGAAATCTTACACTAGAAATCCAATATGGAAATTGTTTAAGCCATTTCAAGCGATGTGTACCTACAGAAAACCTCAGAGACGTAGTTTTAAAATTAGGCCACGCAGTTGACATCCCCCTACAGCTTAACGACATTCAGACCGTAAATCGGATTCCTAGGAAGAGCAAAAAACAAGGCTGGCCACGACCTGCATGGTTCGTCTTGCAAGCAAGCCCACAAGAGACAATCTCATAAAAGCCAGCAGGCAGAAAAAACCAGTTGCCAAGGGCTTGAACGCATTGCAAGACAATACACCAATCTTCCTATCCGAATATTTAACACCATTCAACCAGAATCTGTTGTACCAAGCAAGGAAAGCAAAAATAGAAAAAAATTACCAATTTTTGTGGATCAGAGATGCCAAGATATTCTTGAGGAAGTCACAAACTTCAAAGCCGATTCAAATTAAAAGCTCAGAAGACATAGAAAGGCTGCCACAGTGAAAAAAAAAAGTATCATATATATATATATATATATATATATATATATATTTATAAAAATAAATTTAACTGACTAGAACCCGAGAAAGTATAACAAAAACCTTTAATACATCACAACTAGTTTCATCGGTGATCCGACTTCTTCAGGTGAGAAATAAAAACATAAGACATAAAATAACACGGTAAAAAATGAACTTTACAGCTTAATAAAAAGCAGAATAATAACAGTCAAAACTTCGTTCTTTTCTGAGTCGACCAAAACCAAAACACAACCATCTGCATTTTCCTGGTGTTTATAAAGTTTTGTGCAACTGTGGTCGACCTTATTTTGGCCAGACAGACAAATCTGTTTCACTTCGTCTTGAGGAACATAGACGTGACATCTCCTACAGTAGAGCACGAGCGAGCGCCCTTTCCAGTCATGTCCTTTTCTCGGCAAACTCTAACCTTGAAGAACAGCCACATCAAGTTGATTGGGAACGCACTACTAATTTATATATTTGCAAGGATGAATTCGAAAGAAGAATCATCGAATCAAAAGAAATAGTTCTGGACCCTTCACATTTAAACAATAATCTTAGCTACAATTTACCCGATTCCCATAGCGCAGTAATCCAGTACTGGCGCTCAAAAATTAGCTGTCGCACACATTCTACTCATGCCAACGGTAGCACGCGGTCACCTATTCAAATATGACTGTTATTATTCTGCTTTTTATTAAGCTGTAAAGTTCATTTTTTACCGTGTTATTTTATGTCTTATGTTTTTATTTCTCACCTGAAGAAGTCGGATCACCGATGAAACTAGTTGTGATGTATTAAAGGTTTTTGTTATACTTTCTCGGGTTCTAGTCAGTTAAATTTATTTTTATAAATGTATACATCCCGAGTAAATCCTAATTTCAACAATATATATATATATATATATATATATATATATTGATCAGATAAGCTAATTAAAAAGCTTCGAGGATACAAGTGGAGACATTACATCTCAACCGAGATCAACAGAAAAGAAAAAAAAAAAAAAGAATTCTTTAGTACATTGAAGTGCTGTCGTTACAGCAGTTAAATACATTAAAAACAAAAAAAATTATAAAATATATGACTTCCTGTTATACTATAAATGCTGTTAAAAAATGTAAGCTTATCCAATTGCAAACTATAAATTATCATCTATAGTAACTATTAATAACACATTATACAAAAAACGGAAAAATTTGTATGAAATTCACTGTAAAAAAACAAAACAAAAAAAAACTAGAACAACATGTTTCGTAAAAGCATAATATGCAATCATAACTTTAATAATAATAATAATAAAATTATCATTATTATATGTGAAAAAGTGTAGTATTATCTTTTAAATTGTACATAAATATATTAAAATGTATTATATGTATTATATAAATTGTATGTATAATTAAGTTGCATGTATAAGTAAGTACGTAATTTATAAATTATGATTTATAATTTATTAAATAATTTAGATAAATTATTATTTGACATTGGAAAAAAAAGTTAAATAGAGAGAAAAAGAGATGTAGTCAGTTAAGCAACAAAAAAAAAAAAAAAAAAAAAAAAAAAATTACACACACGAGATATTGTAAACCCACTAACACAGGGGTCGGCAAAGTCATTTTGCCCGTCGACCCCTTCAAGTGTTTCTTGACTTTTTATCGACCCCTTATATTTTACTATTACGTAATTATAATAGGACAAGCAAAAAAAGACGCTTATGTGAGTTTTTAGATTGTTTATTTTATAGTTAGTGTTTATTATATGTATAATATAGTATATATTATTATATTACTATCACTGATATTACTAGTGATATTAATAAACTACTGGTATTACTACCAGCCCTGCTCAACTCTTCAACATAGAGAAGTTTAGTTCGTGAATGAATAACGATTGAATTATAATATGTATGTTGATGAATTTTAGAACATTAACGCTCACTTGTATGCCGATGCGCAAAAATGAGACTGGGATCGAATACTTGTATCAGTAAATAAGAACTAAGCACGTATTGCAATCTCGCTCCCACTGCGCTGGCCGGCAGGAACAACCAACATCCGTTTATTAGTAAATACGTCATTTTGGCCTACTTGATTGGCCTCAGTAGCTATTTTCATGACCTTACTCCATCTTACAGGTCCTATTCATGGACCTGTAAGATGGGGGTACTGATTCCATGATTCACTCTTAATTGCATTGTCATTACCTCCATGTCTTTTGTCATGGAGGTAATCCAAGTTAACCGAAATAAATATTACCCATATAATGATGTCTTATATATTTCTGTCGACCCCTGAGCCCGAATCGACCCCTAACAATGTCATATCGACCCCTGCACTAACAAAACCGTAAAAGCATCAGCGATAGGAGGAAAAAGGACGCCAGGTCTGTGGATTTGGTGGCAGACTGTATACGACTGTTTCCTGTCGCTACTCGTTTTAATAAATTTGGAAAGAAGAAACGGAGAAAATTTGTATGAATGGTCGTCACGAGCTATATAAAACATGACAATTTATATTCAGTACTTTGCTTTCTTTTTTGTCTCAGTTGAGTTAATACACTGCTATAAATTAGTCATAAGTAACTGTTTGCTTCGGAATCCAGAATGAAAATCTTTCTACAATAAAGTTTATATAAAGTTAATTTAATGACAAAATAATATTCACAACGCTATATATATTTTCAGTTCAAATGTTTCTTGAAATATTCAAGGAGCTACTTGAAGTGCTGTATGAATGCAAATTCCATGCACAAGGAAAAATCAGCATCCTCTTACATGTGGCTTATGTCTAATTATCTTTATAGCAGTCACAAATTTGTGCTCAGTTTATCTAAGGATGGTAGTTTAACAGGACGGGTAGGTTAAATATTTTTCGAAGGTCAACTGCTCTGTTGTATTTGTAATATTCCATCAACTTCCAGGAAATTTTTTTCGATATTTAAATTTCCGTCTATGGATGCGATTTATTTCCATGGTTCAGTGCGTGTCATGCATGCTGTACGAGTCATAATTTTGCTGTATCTTTTTTTAAAATTTCTTCACATTCGAAAAAGATAAAACAAAAGTTTTTTTTTTATTTCATTTTTTTTATGTTAGCAGTTCCGTGTATTGCAAAGCAAATTACACTGACAGAGAATGCCTTATATTCTGATAGAACATTCTTGAACATTAACTTTCTACATCTTTCTCTCATCCAGAGATTTTTTTATTAATAAGGTCAAGCACCTTTTGTCTGCTTGTACATGAGAAATATAAGACTTCTGCATTACTTCCACCTTGGTATCTTTCCCTGGTCTGGCTCCAACTGATGAGACCTCAGTAAAGGTCGAAACCGGTCAGGGTAGTGGCCCTTCCCATTATGCATTGCATTATACGCCCCCAAAGGGGGGTGCTTTGCATTATGGGATACATACTAAGGAAAATGATATGAAGTCATTAGCCTCTATATACAAGTAGCTCAGATGAATATATTTCACGCGCAAAACTTTGTTTTGCTTCCTTGGGAAAAGGATTAAAACCAAGCATAGAAGATCTTGGTATCTTTAGCATATACACCCACACACACACAGTGCCTTTTGGGGGGATACTAAGCAACGGTGCGGGGTACTGTCATTTTATTAATGTATGATAACGGATGCTATACGTTTATAAATTTCTAATATTAAATAATTTTTGACACGTTTACTTAAGTATGCAAATAAACTTAATTGTTTAACGAAATTTCCATTTTCTACGCCTGTTGTTACTTTTTAACATATTTAGTATATAAAATTTTATTAAAATGATCGGATCGTGTACGTTTAATTATTTTTATATATTTGTAGAATATACTGATGTTTAATAAACTATATGTTAACTGTGTGCTATATACTTAATTTGCTGTTCTTATTCCTGACCGCGTGGTTAGCCTAGTGGCTTTGCGCTTCACAACCATGTGCCTGGGGAAAGAGTGTCCCAGGTTCGATTCCCGTTGTAGACGTGAGGAATTTGAGGATCTTCCTCAGGCATAGCCAAGTTAGCCGGTCTTGGGCGCGGTCAGTAGGGTTTTTTCCGCCAGTTTATCTGGCGTTTTTCATCCCCCAAAACAGGCAAACCGGCCCCATGAACATACGCCTCTACAGTCAAAAATATATCCCCCCCCCAAGCTGCAGACCAGGCGACGGGTCGGTTGGGAGTAGTACTAACAAGAAGTCGCATCTAAAAGTAACACGCGGACCCTGCATGGGGAGCGGGAATAACGCGTAGTAGAAGAAGAAGCTGTTCTTATTCCTAACCGAAAATTCTACGAATATTATTTTATTTTACCTACACAGGGAGAGAGATTTCTTAAATTACAGAATGCGAGTGCTCAAACACTTCATTTTTCCTTCAGTAAGGAAAAAGCTTACACTCACCTTGGTTCAATCCTTACCATCCTGGGCGTAGTTCACTGAAGAGTGTCATTTAAAAAATTACTCTTTCACACACACACATACACAATAGCAACAATATAAATACGAACAGTACCATAATTATCCTCTCTCTGTATAACACTTTCTATAGCATGATGTATTTTTATTATACTGTATCAACTTTAATCGTAGCTATTAAATTGTGTTTTTTTTCTAGATTTCAGACTATTTTTTCAAAGTTACGAACTTAGGAGCAAAGATACAGGAGGCAAGGTTGAGATGGTTTGGTCATGTGATGAGGAGGGAGGAAGAGTATGTGGGAAGAAAGGTCATGTAGATGGATGTGCAGGGGAAGAGGAAGCGCGGACGGCCAAAGAAGAGATGAGGGAGATGGTGGAGGAGGACTTGAGGATGAAGAACTTGGATGTGGCTACTGCACAAGACAGGAAGTTGTGGAGGAGACTCACCACAAACAGCGACCCTACTTAAGTGGGAAAAGCTGCAGAAGAAGAAGAGACTATTTTTTCATTGCGCAATGAGGGACAGAGGAGGAGAAATATTCTTCTGGTGAGGTGAAATAGAAATGTTTAAATAACACCAATGAGTGTTGAAATACGCCGAGATAGCAGTGGTTGAACCAAGGAGGGTGTGAACTTTTTCTTATTAAATAATCTTAATGGTTGGCTACAACTTTCCCCTTTGCTAATTCCATAGAGACATGCGACACTTGATAAAAGACATTGATATATCATATGTTGGTAGGATATTTTCGTTTTCATGGGCAAAGTGATCCAAAGTGCAGAATGATATCATATCATGTCTATGATATGATATCAAAATAATCAGCCAGTGGGGGCCATTATTTTTCTGCACTCCGGATCACGTTGCTCATGAAAACAAAAATACTACTGACAGTTAAAATTTAACTGCATGGACATATTTTGGTGTACATCTTAAATCCCAAATTTTATTACATTCCTTCTGGCACGAATATATTGCAATTTATAGTTGCGAAACGTTACCCTTTTTTTGTCCCCAAACAAAAATAATTAAGAAAAAAAAAATTGAAATGTTTCTTTTTTTAATTTGATTTTTGTAAAGAATCCAAATACCGAATTTTACTAAAACTCTTTCAGCTTGATCAAGGTACAACTTGCGTAAATACGAACAAACAAAACGAATCTAAGAAGTTTAATTAAGCATTTTGTTGTTTATGCGCTGTAATTTGATAATGAATAGTGCATTTAGTGAAACCTATCTAAAGAGTTCCAAATTGATAATGAATAATTCCATTTTACAAGATTTTTTTCTTTCGAAAGCGCATTTTTAAGTGCGTTCACAAGGGAACTGCACCCGCCCGTCCGCGTGAAACAACTCGAGAATCTCATTTTGATGAAACATAATATTTAAGAATTTCAATTCAAATTATCTCGCGATTTTATTTTTCAAAATCAGACGCTAGGAACTAACACATAAGGAAGAAAATATTTCACTGAGTTGGTCAATGCAAATAACTTCACTTTGCCTCGGCAAATAACGTATACAGTGTGGATTTATCTTTGCACGGTGGAATCTTACCAGTTCACTTGGAATAGTAACTACATCAAGTGAACGTGATCTAGCACCCCCCCCCCCGCACACAGAATATTATGTTTCGTTTTACAGGTGATATCATTGGCATCTTGCCATCAAATATGTACGTCTCTGCGGTTTCGTAATATACCGTAGTTTTTATTCTCTTTCTCTCTCCGTGTGTGTGTGTGTGTGTGTGTGTGTGTGTGTGTGTGTGTGTGTGCGCGCGCGCGTGCGCGCTTTCTGTATCGAACTTGAAGAGTGTTTCCCGAGAAGCGCTGCATCGTGTATCAGCTGTACTGGGCAAAATCCATCGAACTCCGGCTAGAATATCACAAAAGAGTACAATATTTCCTACAACAGAACTCGGGCCAGTGCCTTGTCCAGCCGCGTATTATTTTCGGCAAACTCTATTGAAGAAGGCCTACAACATCAAATACGCCGGGATTTAACTAACAACGTTCACAGATCTAAAGAAATCGTTCTTAATCCCGTCCATATCAATAGCAGCCTCAGCTATAGTTTGTCAGACTCTCACAGCTCTGCCATTCAATACTGGAGATCACGGGGCGAATGCTGGTCATGAAATTCACGCATGCTCTTGTTATCATTCAGGGAGTGAGAGGTGTGATTGAAGTCTGATTAGCGGAATAATGAATTACTGACCATTTAAAACTATGTACAGGTAACCCTCGTATAACGCGGTACTTGTACAACGCGGTTTCGATATAAGACGGTCTACAAACTGTAGTACCCTTTATCTTTTCAAATATTTTTCAACGCGCAACTTAAAAATCAAATTTTATCTTCGTTAAATTTGCGTCTGCCCGTATCGCGCATGTAGTTATAAGCAGCGAATTTATATTAGGGGAAATAGCCTTTAGCACACATGTACGTCAATTGTTTACAGTATAAAGTATTTATTGCTGAAAATTGTCTTCGTTTTCTGCTAGGAAAACGCATTAAAAATCATAAGTATGTTAATCTCAAGCTGAGTACTTTATTTTTTGGCGAGTTACATACGATAGGTAATGCTTTTTTTTATGTAAAAAAATATATTTATAGTAATGACCATTTAAAACGCTTTTGCGATATGGTTGAAAACGAAATTAGTGAATTAATTGATGGAGAAATATATTTAAATGAGGAGGAACTGGTACAATTAATAGATGACGTCGAACCAAATGCAGGGGAAAGTTCTGCCGAAGATTCTGATTGTGATGAATCCGTTAAAGAATTCAGTTTCAAGAAATCAGCAGAAGGATTGGACTTGGCAAGAAAGTTATTTTATGGATAATGATCTCTCAATGGAGCGCTCCGGAAAATTCACGAGACAATTGGATATTCGTTTAGCTCCATATTATGAACTTAATAAAAAATTGCAGCATAGTGGTAAACAAGGTCTTATTACTGACTTCTTGATAACTAAACCAGCGGAAGTATGCAATGAGAATTATACCAATGATGTCCAAGAGATTTCAAGTGATGACGACGTCCGGTCACTCGTAAATAAAGAATGTCTACGAAATGTTAGTTTTGAAGACAGTGATGACATTTAAATATACACTTTATTTTATTCTGCCTAAAACATTTATGTATTATGTGCAATGAAGTTTATGTACGATTTATACATAGTTTCATAGTTTATTTGTTTTCTTAACTTACATGAATTACCTGAATTAAATAAAAATATTTTTTGTTGAATACGTCATTGTTTATATAATCTTAAAACAAAAAACGATTTCAGAACCTAACCCTACTTTTTCTATGTGATTTGAGTCTCGCATAACGCGATTTATATAACGCGGCATTTTTGTGGAACCTAACATCTACGTTATACGAGGGTTACCTGTATTTAGAAATTTATGTACATTTAATCATACAAATACAACATTTATTTTACAAATGATATTCTATCTTTTTCAATTTAGCTACTTGAATACAAATTCTACCCTACGGTTCTTCTCTCTGAACTGGTCAATAAAAAGCTGGTTGTAACTTAATTTTCCCAAGCAACACGCACACTTGTAAAGGCTGGCTGAAGCTCACTGGCAGAGCTACTTTGACTGCGTATGGCCTTGTGTTTAAGACGACGTGAAGGGAGCGGAAATGGCTATGCGCGCGCATGAAATAACAGTGTCGCAGCGAGGACCTTGAAGCTCCCACAACCGAGCAAGCCAAGGTAGCTTGGACTAGAGCAAGCATCGACCTTCGATACACAACGCAAAGCTCAATTATTGCCGCGCAAGCTTAAGACGTCTTCTGTCTACAAAAATAAAAGCCTAAATGGAATGCTTATAAATGCATGCATTTATTAACAAATAAATATCACTTCTTTCTCAATTAATGAGCTTGCGCAGCAAGCATTGAGAATTCGCCACTGCACGAGACCTTCCACGCACGCATGGCCATGTTGCTACACCCAGAGTTCTTTTTTCCATTTAAACGTTAACTCTGTTGTTTTATACGTTCTGCTGTGTAGAAATCAAGTACTCGTATGATTTTCTCTGATATTTTTTGTCCTTTTCGCTTACACCTGATGAAGTCTGTTCTCAGACGAAACTAGTCGTGTGTATTAATAAATTTTTTACTCAAAACCTCGGTTTTTGTCATTAAATTAATTTTAATATATATATATATATATATATATATATATATAAAATTAATTTAAATACTTTGCATGCACTTTGTTTGCTCATGCTTGGGTATAGGATTAAAACAAGAATATAATTTCTTGTGAAGTATAATATTTTTCTAATGCTTTTTTATTACCTAAAAGAAGTAGGCGAAACTTCTTTAGTCCTAAATAACCTTTGAAAATTGGAAAGAAGCTGTTTTTCATTATTAATTACCAGAGAACCCCCCCCCCTGCTTCCCTTTAGTAGCGCTTGACAAAGGATCAGGCTAAAGAAGGCCTGGAAAATTTTTCTTGTCGACCACATGAAACTGTTATACTGGTCTCTCTTCTGGCGGTCTTGCATTATGGTAATATAATCATGGCCATAAAGCTACACGGGCAGCCGAATGTTATATTATTTATTCATTTTTAAACTGGAATAAATGCAAAATATACAGCTACTGAAAATCATGCAGGTCTGTTCATTTTTTCAATCTTGCGACATGTACCCTCTGGTTGAAAATTTATCTTTCTCGGATGAAGAATTTTTATAAGGATTTGTAAATTGAGTTAGCCGACCTTATATAGTGGTGTCAGGGGTTTATTCTGCTGATACGTGATTTTTGCATTCGCAAAACTCTTTAGTCTTATAGCCTTAGTGCCTTCTTGGGTCTGGCTTCGACCGATAAAATCTCAGTGGAGGCCGGAACCCTTCCCATAATGTTTTTGCATTATGGGATGTGAGATGATTGACGTGAAGTCATCACCTTCTATATACGAGGGTGGGCTGAAAAGTTCTCGGCATCGACCAAACATGGCAACACTATCGGGAAGATTTTTTTTTTCTAAGTTGGTACATCTGTCATAAGCATCCAGGTGAAATTGCAAGTCATTCTATCAAGTAGATTGTTTTATACAGCCGTCTGAAGCAAAATTGTTGTCTGTATCCCTTGAAATGGATAAAATTGAGTATCGTGGGTTGTAAAATTCTTTGTAAAAGAAGGTTTAACGCCAAAAGAAATTCATTCGAAGTTCATAAAAGTTTATGGGCACTCTTCACCTTTGTTTTCGACAATTAAAAAATAGGCTGCCGAGTATAAACGTGGCTGTACCAGCCTTGAAGATGATCCACGTGAAGGACGTCCAAAAAAGTGTAACAACACCAGAAATCATTGATCAAGTGCACGATATGGTATTGGATGACCGGCGAGTCAAAGTGCGTGAAATTGCTGAAACTATAGGCATTTCAAAGGAACGTGAAGGAGATATTTTTGCATGAAGAATTGCAAATTAAAAAGTTTTGCGCAAGATGGGTGCCGCGCTTGCTCACAGCAGATCAAAAACGCACTCACATGGAAATCTCTGAACAGTGCTGGAGCGTTTTAACAACAATAAAACTGATTTTGTGCGTCGATTTATTACTATGGATGAGACTTGGATTCACCATTACACACCAGAATCCAAACAGCAGTCAAAACAGTGGACAGAAGCCGCTTGTTGAGCGCCAGAGAAGACAAAGTCGGTTCCATCAGCAGGAAAGGTCATGGCATCGGTGTTTTAGGATGCTAAAGGCATTTTTTTAAATTAATTCTCTTGAAAAGGGTAAAACAATAACCGGGGAATATTATTCCGATCTTTTAACCAGACTAGACGAATAAATTCGTAAGAAAACACCCGGTTTGCAGAAGAAAAATCATCTTTCATCAGGACAACGTACCTGCCCACAAAGGTGTTTTGGCAATGGGAATATTAAGGGATCTGCAGTATGAATTGTTGGAACGTCCACCACATTTACCAGATTAAGCTTCCTCTGACTTCTATCTCTTCCCAAAACTAAAACTCTTCCTCGCTTGTAAGCGTTTTTCTTCGAATCAAGAGGTGATTGTAGCCGTAGAGGAGGAGTATTTTGCAGATCTTACTGAGAACCACTACAGGTAGTGGCGTAGCTGGGGGGGGGGGGGGGGGCTGTCCGCTCTGGGCGACACTTTGAACCTTTTGAACTTTCGCAGTTAATTCTAAAATACAGTCTCGATAACTCAGTTTCAAATATTGTAATACTACTGCGAATTTTCCTCACAATTGCTGTAAGTTTTGCTAGTTGTGAGAGGAGTTTTTCTAAATAAAATTTGATTAAGAATTGCCTACATTATGAAATAGACTTCGCCAATGTCATCGACGATCTTGCTAACAGAAAAGCAAGAAAAATAACATTTTAAAATGTTGAAATTAAAGTTTTACTTCAAAAATAAACATAATGTTTTAATTTGTTTTCCTATACGTCGTTTTGACTTTTTGTAATATTTTTGGTGTGTATTGAGAGGGGCGGAAAACTCAGGGATCGCCCCGAACGGCAACAGCTCTAGCTACGCCACTGACTACAGGGATGGGATAATGGTTGGAGCTTAGCTGGAATAAATGTATTAGTCTTAAGGGAGATTATGTTGAAAAATAAAAATAATTTTGAAATTATAAATTCGTTTTTTCATTGCTAGGCCGAGAACTTTTCAGACAACCTTCATACAAGACTTATAGTGAAGTTACTTCACGTTGAAACTTTGTTTGCTTACGCTTGGGTAAAGAATTAAGTAGGATTGCAATTTTTTGTCAAGTATAATATACTAGCAAAAAAAAAAAAAAATTTCCGCGATAATTTATGCATAATAATAGATTTCGGACCTTACTATCGTCACGTCTCAGGAATAGCTTTACCCCATTCCAGCGTAATCAAACTGTCCTTTTAAAATCAGTCCAGGTTAGTGGTGTATCCAAATTGGAAAGGTTAGGGCTATTATGAGTGGTATGAAGTGTGAGTTTTCGTGCAGTTAATACGAAGTTGTTGTCCACTTTCGGCCAACTTTTAATAAAAGGATTCTTCAAGTACTAATATAAAAGTAATGGTAATAACTTTTAGTACCGACACGAAGAGAAAGAACAACACATTTAGGTTTAGACGAAAAGGTTAGACTTGATTCCAATGAAGAACTTAAGAGACGAACTGAAAATAAATAAAATAATAATAATGATAATAAAAAAACAGATGATGATTTGCAACTGAAAGACGTAATACACCCTCTTCATACCTTAAGCTGCTTCAATATCTAAATAACCCAATCCACATAACTTGGCTATTAATTACTTTTTTTTTTTTTCTTATTCAGAATATTTCTTCTTGCCGAAAATCGCTTTAAGTAAACAATGAATAGACCTACGAGTCAATACGTATATATTAAAACGCCTTACCTTATTTATATCCAACAATACAAGCTTCGGTCCCAAGTCAGCAAACAGTAATGCTATTTCTTTTCCTAGCCCATGTCCGGCTCCAGTAATTAATACGATTTCATTTTTTACATCTTTTTTGGGAGATTTTATGAAACGAAACGCACTGCTGATCAAAACAAGAAAGCTAGTTAAACACAGCTGAACAAACTCGATAGTAGTCTTAATATATTCTACGAGTGCTGCATATCTCACATTCTCACTGAGTTCCATAGTGATACACAAACAACACCAAACCTCCAGGCAAAAAAGAAAGCAACGTTACACGTTCGCGTGGTACAGCGACCGAAACGGTCATTCAACTATACCCGAAAGTTTGTATAAAATAACAACACTGGCAACTTACTGTTTTAAAAGACGAAAATACAGCGACAAAGGGAGAGTCGGTTGTAGTTTCAAAAGTGTTACTTCAGGTGAATTTAAATATTACTATGCAACAAGGTAAGACTATAACACTGAACAGATAATTAGACTAGCTGACTCTCGTAAACATTTATCGTCTGCGGTTGAATGATGGGAAAGCATTTGATTGGCTAATAAATTTCAGAGTATTTTCCTTATTATCTGTCGTATGTCATTGATACAGCATATATTCTTAGATAATTGATGTAATTTTCTGCAGTACGAAATTCTTTATATATCTTACTTTTCCTTATTTTGTAATAAAAATACAAATACCTATAATATTTATCGGCAATTTATTTTAATTCGATGTCATTTGAGACGATTAATGTGTGGAGCCAGCTCCGTTACTTTGTAGCCTTACATACTTGCTGAAGTCTATATTCTGAACTCAGTCCCAACTGATTGCTTTTGGTACAAGTTCAAGAAAACACAATTGTTGGAATAATAAATTTTATGTTCTCGAAATGATTTTTTTTCCAATATTATTTTTACGCCATTTTATTACAGAACACGGTACATTTTTTTTATATAATAAATAAATAAAGTTTGCACTCGTTTGGTATATTGTATCTAGAAGATTATTCAAATTAAATTATGCAAGTTATGGTTTTTAACATATTACATAGCAATGAAAATTAGTCTAAACAATGATACAATTAGTATGTAAATAAGAACAAATCACTGAAATAAAGAGCCAAAAGACTTCACTTCGACGATGCAAAATTATACAAATTAAGTGGATATTGAATCCAACATTATTTCAAAGACGAATATATAGAAACTACAAGAGTTTCGTGCCGAATATAGAAACTATAAAAGTATCGGCGGATCCAAGCGTAAGCAACCTTTCAGGACAGAGGCAACTCGTTGCAAAGGTGGAGTAAGGAAAGTGATCAGAACTTACTCCACCTTTACCACGAGTTGCCTCCGTCCTGAAAGGTTGCTTACGCTTGGATCCGCCGATACTTTTACAGTTTCTATTTCTATATTCGGCAGGAAATTCTTCTAGTTTCTATATATTCGATATAATGTTGATATAATGTTGGATTCAATATCCACTTAATTTGTATAAAAGAACAAATCATATTGAAAAATGGCGTCTGTGTTTGTGAAATATTGAAGCAACATGACGGTGTGCTGTTTTGTATATGTTTTATCCATTTTGTTCCTTTTTATTTGATCTTTTGATTCTTCAAAATCCTGTAATTTTATAATTTTATTTATAATCTTTCCGCTATTAGTTATTCATGCTTTTTCGACTGTTGAGTTTTTCTTAACATACTGTACGTTTTTCTGCTTAATCAAGTTCGGCACCGAACATTACGTCATCCATACCTTCTTAAAAGTAATTATTTTTATTATTATTATTATTGTAATTATTACGCGCCACCTCCAAGGACACATCCATATACGTAATTTCAATACTTTTAATATAATTTGTTAAAAAAAAAATATTTTAGTTAGAACTAAATTTAGCTTTAAGTAATCGGTAGCTCATTAGGAATAGGCTAAGCCCGTTGGTTTGAAAGGCCCGGATCTGAATCCCGTCTAAGATGGAAAGAACTTTAGCAGTGCTTTTCATCTGAAGGTGAGTTAGCCGGTCTCATAACGAGTGGACAAGATTTCCTTGCGAAAATTAGTTTTTTTTTTTTTTTTTTTTTTTTTTTTCCCATTCCGCAAACAGGCCCCGTGAACAACACATATCTACTGACATAAAATATTCACCCTTAGAGGGAGGTAGAAGAAGAAGAAGAATGGTAAGTTAGCTACATTAAATTGCCTAAAATCCATAAACAGAAGACTCAATTCGTCTTGGACGGTCGAGAATTGGGTGAATGAATTGGACGGAAATTTAGCCTTAGATTGGAATCTAGGAGAAGCTCGAATGCCAAATAAGCATTGCTCTGTCCGTTTACTGTTTCCACTGGCTACATAAGAATATTCCAGGAAAAATCACAAAAGTTACATGTCACTTTTGTCAACACCGCTTAAACGCCATGTTTGTTTTGAGATCAGCCTTGATACGTTCGCTTTGAGTTTTGCAATTATTAAACTAGGGGAAATGTCTGTGTGTTTGTTATCGTGTGAAACGATTTTAAAATTGTCAGTAGGAATAATATACTATTTAATTGAATGAAAATGATAGCAGTCTAAATGGAAATATGAAATAAACCTGATTGCATTAATTGTTCATTCCGAGCCAACGTTATATTATTCCCCCCCCCCCTAAACTGTTGTGAAGTCTCATTTAAAAAAAAAAAAAAAGCTTCTGTACCACAGTCGAGAGGACATAACGATAAAATTTACAAAATATGTCCTTGTTGGAAAGACCTGGTGTGCAAATAGAAGAAGGAAGCGACGCGAAGATCTTTCTTTGTAAGGATTTTTTTTCAGGTGAAGTTGAGTTTGCCAGCCTCACATGCAGGTGATGGAGGTTTCTTTCTCCCAAACTCATTCCGGAAAACAAGCAAACAACCCAACCGAAGAACACATGCAACTACCATTCATAATATAGTGGTGAGTTTATACTTTTAATTGCTCCGGACGTAAATCCATCGAAGCCGAAAAATCTAATTCCAACGACATTCTACGTTGCTTTACTTTTCATGGATGCT
Organism: Typopeltis vanoorti; assembly: GCF_054136105.1. Taxonomy (NCBI): domain Eukaryota; kingdom Metazoa; phylum Arthropoda; class Arachnida; order Uropygi; family Thelyphonidae; genus Typopeltis; species Typopeltis vanoorti. The sequence goes on from NC_143569.1 coordinate 13,605,879, forward strand.
TTACATAGTCTGAAAATCCTTACTGAAAATTCACCGACCATCACAGAAAGGCAGTTAAAATAAACATGTTCGTCGAAAAAACAATTTAATGATAATTTTCAATTAGCTCCTTTTCACATTTCATCGAAAGACGTTGATTTTTTGCGAAAACAACATCGTCAACATTATTAAAGACTTTACCAACATTATACATACACCATCGATATTTGCGTACTACGTTTTAGATCCATTTTGCAAAATGTCTAAAATTTTAATGGATAAATTAAAATAATTAGAACAAAATGATATGTGCAATGCATATGCCAAAACTTGTGTTTCGCAAGTTTTTGCGAAACACACTTTGCATCTGACATAAAGAACATAAACATCAAAGATTTCTTGCTATTTCTTCTATTCAAGATCACAGGATTTTATGAGAAAAAATAATGAAAATCAGTTAACTTTAGACTTAACAAGCACAATTTCTTCCTCTCCAACAGCGCCCATTGAAATCTAATTAAATAATTCATAAATGTTTCTTTTTTTTTTCCTTGAAAACAAAACAGAACAATAAAAACATAATTGTGCACAGTATTTCTTAACAAAGAATATATTTCTTCTTTCATGTCCTCTTTAACATATCAGTTCATTTTCTGTTTCCTTGAAACACAAAGTTAACTTTAAGCTCCTTTTTTTTTTTTTTTTTTTGGAAACTTCTGCCTTATATTTAAGCACAAAACGTTAATTTTTTCGTTTTTAAAATATTTAACTATAACAAGTACGCTGCTCAGTGGATTTAAAAGGAAGTGCTCCTTGTTCCAGATAAACCATTTTAATTCTTCATAGCAATTTAATCTACACTTCATCGTACCTTTCTTTGAAAGAATTGGAGGAACTATTTGTTTTCCTCAAAATACTCTTTTCCTTCTTTTGATCAAAACGTCCTTTCCTTTAAACTATATTTCTCTTCCAAACTTCCAACTTTCAGAACGTATTCTGTTTTAATCAAAGTTGTTGTCTGTCTTTCTCTCTCTCTCTCTCTCTCTTTCACACACACACAATATCAATTTCCTATTCGAAAAGACAAACTTTTCGCAAGCACACTACTGCCCAGAAATACAAATAACATGGACGAAACAAAAGTAAAATCACTTATTGCTATGTTTACATATTGCTATGTTTACATAGCAATAAGTGATTACCAATAAGAAGTCTGTTCTTGTTTACAAGAACAGACTTCTTTAATGGCGTGAAAACTTAGTCGTAAAGTTCAATATATATCTTCTTTTGTTAAGTTTTACAGGTTACAAAAATAATAAAACTAAATTTGAGGCGAGTCCTTTTTACAAGTTTGATACCAATAAATATCAAAATTAAACACTTTGCAAGCTTTTGTTTCTATCATACAAAAGAGTTCTTTTATACAAGATTTATTTTGTAAAGAAATACGATTTAAAAGAAATAAAGCCTCAGCATTATATTTTAATGAATTGTTTACATATACCGGGTGATCCAAAAATAACAGAAAAAGTAATAAATCAATAAATCGAAAAGTATAGACAGTTGCACGATGCGGTTTTCACAGAAATGCACAGAAAGACATGGGATTTTTTTTAATAACGAAAAATTTTTTATTGCCAGAACAGTTACATTTGTCACCGATAGGTGGTGCTGTAGCGATCCCGGAGCTGCTGCCTGTCGCTATTTAAACCGTGAAGTACGTAAATTTCAGATGTAGTGAATACTGAAGCTAAACTTTCAGCATTTAACGTTTATTATCGAAGTTAAACGTTCTGCCAAGGTGAGGCGTGTTATCGTTACGAGATAAAGCACTTTTAGTTAAGCTACATTATCAGAACTCCGAATGTGCAAGTGCGGCTTTGCGTATAATAAAGGTAACCAATAATATGTTGTAACCAATATAAAATTATTGGTTACAACATATTTTTGTCTGTCAGTTGCATGTGTTCTCCTGGCAGGGTTGTCTGATTGCGGTACAAAAACCCTGCACCCTCGTATTAGACCGGCTAACGCACCCCCCACTGAAATACCCCGATAAAGATTCTTCGCACCTAGACGGGATTGTAACCCAGGTTTAAATCGGAGGAATACGATGCTCTGAAGTCAGTGCAACTGTGTCCGTGTGGAATGGCTGCGAGAAAGGAACTGACGAAGTTTGAAAGAAGCGTTGTGATAATATGTCATGTTTCAGGCCTATCCTTTCGGCAAATTGTGGACAAATTTTCTTCCTTTTAATAAACTGTTGTGTAGCCATCAGTCTGAACATTTACTTGTAGATCCAGAAGAATGGAACATTTTCAGTGATTTTTTTTAGTTTTAAAGAACATACGAAAATCTCGCAAGACAAGTTCTAGCAAATAATGTGGATGTACCTGTTAATTATTGAAAGTTGCACAATTGGATGCAAATTCCTCATCACAATAGATCCTTTTCATCATTTATTGTTCTATTACTTGATGATGCAATGCTGATGCATGATTTTCAGAGAGAAACGTCTACAGTTTGCACTTTACTTTTACTACAGATTACACTAACGAAAATAAAACTTGATGTTGTGTGCTTGTTCCACAAATTGTGTGTTGTGTGCTTGTTCCATGATTTATTTTAAACAAAAGAAATAAACATTGTCTCATGTTATAGCAATTGACTTTTCCCTTTTATCTAGTTATATTAACGTCAATGACTTTTAACCGAATAAGTTTATAACATTTGTTATGCTATACATCGTATAAAAATAAATTCATCTGCTTAATACTTGTAACGAATAAACTTGATTAATAATAAACAATTCTGCATCCTCCCTCCCATCCCAGATACATAAAGTACATTAGTTCTATCTACAAGAATAGTTCACTTCTCCTCTGTTGGTTTATTTTTTATTTCTGCAATCTTTTCTGTAGAAGTATTCATGGAGCGCCTTTATTTTGAGGACTACCAACCTTTTTGAACTCTGTAATCTTCCTAAATTTCCTAACAATATAGTCAGGCAGTGTTCTGAAAGAAAAAAAGACGTAATTAATGAAGTAAGTTTTAATCAGATTACACAGAGGTTGTATGCCAAGACAAATGTGTTCGCATGCAAGACAAATTAAATGTGTACTCGCTCTTTTACATTGACAGAGAAGTCTCTTCAAGTTTGTTTAACATTATTATTTCTACGATTCATTATGGCAACTTGCTTCTTAGATTAATCGTAAGGCAGGTTGTATGTTATATATATTATATTATAATAATTATAATTATATAATATAATTATAATAAATCAGCTAATGCATTTTATTCCACTTAAGGGAGTAGGTGAGGCCGTTTATGTCCTATCTAACTTTTGAAGACTGATTGGGCAGTTGTATCCAATCAGAGATAGAGGGCCCAAGACTATCACTAATTTTAAGCAGCATCCAGTGAAGAGACAGCTAACCAGTACTGTCGTGTCCCCCTAACCACAATACAATATTTTTAATGTCAGTTATAGTGTGGGTTATACTGTCGACTTTTTTTTTTTTTTTTTGAATTTAAGGGACGAAAAACCACAGTTTCTGGGAGGAAAAAAAAAATCGCTTGCCTTCTGGTTCCCAAGTTGACTAACTTGGGAACCAGTCAGACAGACTTAGAAAACGTTTCTGTAGAAATATTATTATTATTATATTTAGCAGTAAGCGGTAACAAGAACGCTATTTCGATGCTCCCATATTTTAAGTTGCAAAGTAGAGTTTTTCTTGTAGATTAAAATTCAAAATCTACCAATGAATTCCGTTCTTCAAGTCGAACATATTGATGTAAAAACTGTATCTGTTAAATAATAAGAAAGTTATAAGTTTTCAAAGTTAGAAGTACACGGTGGTCAACTACGTGAGAGTTGATCACCGTGTACCAGAGAACAATGGAAGTCGCCATTTTAGCAGTCACAGCACGATCGCCAATACCAGAAATATGAAGTGCAATAAATGCCAGGAAGACTAAGGGGGAAAGCAAACTACATAACATGCAGGAACTGCCAGAGAAATATGCATTTTCTATGATCGGGATTGTCCGAGGCCACTTGGCAGCGAAAATCGAAAGCGAAGCGGGATGAGTGTCCACATTTTAGAGAAAACAAAGGAACATGGCCTTCAAAGGCAGGCGGGAAACAGCCAACACAGAAAACAGCAGGCGGGAAACAGCTAATGCAGCACTCAAAAGCAGAGGAAATGAAAAACAAGGAGTATAATACCCAAGAAAATGTAGGGAGAATGAGGAATTGAAGTGTATATCGGATCGTGAGTGTGATATTTTTGTCAAACTTCAGAATGAAGAAAATAGGGATATGACAAGAAATGGCAAGGTTGTACATGAGAATTGTGAGAGTGTGAATGATAGTATTAATGGTTTCTCAGAGAATAAAAAAGATGAGATAGATGCATTGAGTGAGATCGCGTTGTTGAATGGTGCGATAGAAAGGGCAAAACAGCAGCTAGAGTGCATGAACAAAAGTCGACTGAATGAACCAACCAATAATAAAAGGTATGACAGGAAAAATAGACGTATGAATGTGAACATGAACAAAATGAAGGATAGAGTGCTGTATGGAGACTCGTTAGTACGAGGTGTATTAGTAGAGGATTTGATAAGATCGTACCAACCTGGTGCGACCATAAAGGATGTAACTGAGTCTATTAGAGAGCAAAAGGAAAGGGTGAAAGAAATCATTGTTGTGGCAGGTACGAATGATTTGAAAGGAGATAAAATGGAAATGATAGAAGACCTGAATGAATTGTTTGAGGTAGCAAAAGAAAAGAGTGAGAGAGTTAGAATGATTAGTCTTTTGCCATGGTATGACAGTGAAATGTTTAAAAGGAGGGCCATAATTGCGAATAACTTTATGCGTGGGTTATGTATGACAAGTGGTGTGGAATTTGCGGACGTGTGGAGTGAGTTTGATGGGCGAAAGGATCTATATAAGATGGACGGCTTGCATTTGAATGGTTACGGTGTGTAAGAAGACTTGAGAAAGTGTTGCTGAATGTAGTGGATGTGCAAATTCAGGGAAACTAGATTTGTTAAGGGGGGGGGGAGTAGACATACAGTCCTTAGGGAGGCAGTTGAATATAAGAATGAATATAATATGCCAGAGCAAATAAGGACAACAAATCAGAGTGGGATAGTTAATATAAGGCATCAAGGGAGGGTTTGGGCTAATGGGAGTCTTAAATTCATGTACACTAATGCTAGGAGTACTAGGAACAAGAAGGAAGAGTTTTTGGCCATGGTTGGCACTTCCAGACCACAGGTTATTGGTATTAGTGAAACATGGCTGACTATAGATGATATAGCTAGTGGGATTGAATGTGATGGGTATAGTGTGTTCAGGAATGACAGAGAGAATAAAATGGGGAGAGGAGTATTGTTGATGATAGCTGATGAGCTGCAGCCAAGGAGAATAGAAGTTGAATTGTAGGATAGAGAAAAGAGCACATTTGAGGCCATTTGGTGTGAGATTGTGGCTAGCAGAACTAAACATACAATTGGGTGCTGCTATAGACCAGGTGATGGAAAAGATGGTGGTGACAGTATGCACAAGCAAATAGAAGAAATAAGTGGAAGGAGAGTGATTATTATGGGAGATTTCAACTATGGTCGGATTGATTGGAGTGAGGAGAGGACACACGAGAGGAAGGAATTGGATTTTATGCGGTTATTAAGGGATAACTATCTACGACAGCATGTAATGGAAAATACTAGGGGTCAGAGAGTGCTTGACCTAGTAATTACATCTGAGGATTTGGCTGTAACAAATATGACCACACTGCCACCAATCGGTGAGAGTGATCATAGGGTCTTGACTTGGGAGGTGGCTAAAGGTGGAATTTTCAATTAAGACAGGGTACATGTGGAATTATCGGGCTGGAAAGTATGACAGGCTTAGGAGTTTGATTGGTTCAGTGCCATGGCATGTGCAACTGCAAGGAATAGAAGTTGATAGTGCATTGGAGGTAGTTAAGAAGTGCTTGAATGAAGCAATGGCTGACCGTATACCTAGAGTGTCCGAATAATAAATCAAGTAGGGGTTAATGGATGAATAACACCATTAAGCTTGAGCTGCAAAAAAGAAACAACTATGGAGGGAATTTAAGGAGAAGGGTGACCTTCAGGCACATGAACGGTATAAAGCGCAGGCCAGAAGGGTGACGAGTGTGGTAAGAAAAGCAAAAAAGGATTATGAAAGAACATTGGCCATGCAGGCTAAAGAGAATCCTAAACAGTTTTTTAGATATGTAGCAAGTAAAAGGGAAAATGTACATGGTAGATTGATTTTAAAGAATGCCGTTGGTAGGGAGGTAACTGAATCAGTTGAGATAGTTGAGTTACTGAGTGAGCACTTTGCAAGAATATATCATCCAGGTGGTGACATTGCAGAAACGAATAAACCAGTAGATTATACGGGAATTGTGGTGAATGAAGTGGAGGTGATTAGTCTATTGCATAACCTCAATGTCAATACATCTGTGGGATTGGATGGTATACCAGCTCGTGTTGTACGAGAAGCAGCTAAAGAATTGTCAGTACCCTTGACCATATTGTTTAATTTGAGTCTCGGGTCTGGGTTACTCTCGAGGGGGTGGAAACAGGGGAAAATAGTTCCACTGCATAAAGGTGGTTACAAGACTGCTGTTGTAAATTACCGACCGATTAGCATATCAGGAATATCACTAACATCATGTCTGGAACAACTATTCAACATTCACGCAGTATCTATCATATCTTGCCTTGAACTCATTCACGGTCGTAGCACCCACAACAGACTCTGGAAGCTTATTCCACTCATTCACCACTCTCCAAGTAAAAAACCTAGCTCTAACACCCTTGTCAACCACGCTCTTGCCCAGCTTCCGTGCATGGCCCCTAGTCCTCCCACCACCAGTCATATTTTCAAAAATATCTTCTGGATCAATCTTATAAAAACCCTTCAGTAATTTGAATGTCTCAATCATATCACCCCTCCTTTGCCTATTGTCCAATTTCTGCAACCCACAAATCCTCAACCTATTCTCATAAGGTTCATTCCACAGACCTGCTATCATCTTGGCCACTCGTCTCTGGATCCTCTCCACTTCCTCCCCATCGCGAAGAAACCCTGGTGCCCATAACTGGGCACAGAAGTCCAGATGGGGTCTTATCAAGGCTCAATACAGAGGAACAACAACTTGCTTCTCTCTGCATGTTAAAGTATTTTTCATAAGCCAAGTGATTTGGTGAGCTGTTTTAGTTACTTTTGCAATGTGCCCCCTAAACTTCAACTCCCTATCCACCAGCACTCCAAATCCCTGGCCTCATCAATCTCCTGGAGTACGGTTCCACCTATGCGATATACTGCTGCTATTCTTTTCACCCCAAAGTGCATAACCTTACACTTTGCCACATTAAACTGACATCTATTTTTCCTAGCCCAGTCCTCCAAACTATCCAAATCATCCTGATAAAATTTTGACATCCTGTGCACTCACAATTGGTCTACCCAACTTTGCATCATCAGCAAACAAGTGAACACTTCCTCTCAAATCCTTTCCAATATCATTGATGAACAAATTGAAAAGCAATGGTCCAAGAACAGAGCCCTGCGGCACTCCACTAGTCACAAGACGTCTTTTTGACTCCACTCCTGAATAAACCACTCTCTGGTATCTCTCCTTCAACCACCCTCCTATCCATCTTACCAACCCTATATCTATCCCCATCTGCTCCAGTTTACTGATTAGGGTTCCATGTGGTATCCTGTCAAAGGCCTTGGCAAGGTCCAGTAGTATCACTGTAAACCCATTACCCTTATCCAGTTCAGCCGTCACTGTGTTATAAAACGTGAGCAAGTTACTGAGGCATGATCTACCCTTCACAAATCCATGTTGTCCCCCATACAATATCCCATTTTCATCTATCCAATCCTGTATTCTTTTCTTGACTAATTTCTCCAAGACCTTGACAATGATTCCTGATATGCTAAAATTATTCAACATCCGATATCGTTAATAGGAAAAATATCTCTCTCTTAACACATTAAATGAATCATTGTAAATACATACGTGAAAAATGTAAAATACATTGTTAGTTATTATTTATACACATTCATAAGATATTCACTTAATTATGTACTGAATATTGTAGTGAACAAAAATGTAATAGTATTACTGCAATTGTATATTTGTAAATATTCTGTATATGTGAAGAGGATAATAAACTTTGTCAAATATATATATATATATATAATGTGTGTATGTATCTCCATGCACTCAGAAGATTCCTTAATTTCCACAATAGCCATCATTCACACAATACCTATCATACCTCTCCTTAAACTCATTCATTGAAGAAACATCCACAATCACCTCTGGCAACCTATTCCACTCATTCACCACCATCCAAGCAAAAAACATAATAATAACACACTTCCTACTACGACGTCTGGTGGCTGGCTCTTTGTTCTCTCCTTTCTTGCCATGTACTGAATAAAGTCTTCAGTGTCAATCCTATAAAATCAGGTTAATAATTAATGCTTCTATCATGTCTCCTCTTTTTAGTCTCTTAGCTAATTATTGAAACCCACATTCCTTCAATCTATTCTCATAGGGGGCATTCCATTGACCTGCCACAATCTTTATCTCTTGCCTCTGGATCCTCTCCAGAACTTTTTTTTTTTTTTAATCTCCAACAACTACATAATCTGATGTGCTGTTTCGCTTACCTTCACAACATGTACTCTAAACTTCAACTCCCTGTACACAATAGACACCCAAGTCCATGGCCACATCAGTTTCCTGCAGTTCAGTTCCATCGATCTTCTCTTTCTAAAGTACATCGCCTTACGCTTGGCCACATTAAACCAATAGTCATTTGTCTTTGCTCATATTGCTACTCTAAGTCATCCTGCAGATCTGTGCATCACCTTCATTAATTATTGCCCTTCCCTGTTTTGCATTGTCAACCAACAATTAAAAATTTATGTCAATCATTTCCTATTTCAATGATATACAAATTAGACAACAGAGGATTGAGGACTGAGCCAAGTGGTACACCGCTGGTTACATGCATTCTCCTGGATTCATCTCCTTCATAAATCACTCTTTGTTATCTGTCCAACAGACACCGTCCAATCCAAATATTCAGATTCATATCCATCCCCATTTGCTCCAATTTATGCAATAGAGTTCTATATGAAATATTTTTAAATACTTTTGCAAAATCCAGAAATATCATTAAGTAGCCATTTCTTTTATCTAACTCCATTGTGACTTAATTATAAAATGCAAGTAAATTACTAAGGCAAGACCTACCATTCACAAAACTATGTTTCTCTTATAGAGACATATCCCTATCAATCTAGTCCTGCAATGTGTTTTTCATCGATTTCTACAATATCTTAACCACCATTCCTGAGATGCTGATTGGTATATACTTTGCTATTTCCTTCTTGGAGCTTCCTTTATGGGACAATTTTGCCTTTTTTCCACCCCATTGGCATCTTTCCACTACTGCACCATAAACTGTACTTCTTGGTCAATGGAGCTGATAATTCTTGTATTACACCGGTTGATATGCATGTTATCCCATGGGTGTGTTTTTATCGAGATTTTGCAATATTTTAAGCACCTCCATTTCTTCAATCTCTGTTCTATCAAATATCCAATGTCACGTTTGGAATTGCAATGTCACCACCTAGATGGTACACATCTGCAAAATGCTCCCTCCATAATTCAGTTATTTTTCTTGGTTTTGTTACCTCCTCACCATCACGTTTTTTAAGTCATCCTCCCATAGTTATTCCTCTTTTTTACTTGCCACATAGCGAAAGAACTCCTTATGGAATTTTGGCCTCATCAACTAGCTTTTCTCATTTCGCTGTATACAGCATTTCGCTGTATTGGGCATGCTGATCACCTTTTTTCTTTATAATCCCTTCACAACTTTTACTTAGTTTGCAACTCTTGTTTAATGAATCTATTCACCCATCTAACTCTTATCTGATTTATCATTCCAACTTTAGGTATATATTCAAATACTGTATAGTGATTTAGAGGGGAAAGAAGGAAGTAATGCCTCTTTTTTTTTTTTTTTTTTTTTTTTTTTTTTTTTTTACGAGCACCATCGGAAGCTTTACAAGTTACTGAGCAGACAATACTAGCCTATAACTGAATCACAGTGAGTGGCACTGCGATTGGCCACTTGTGCTCAGCACACAATTAGTTCAAAATGATGGTAGATGCAAGTACGAAGCAGAGAGGAGTGATAGAATTACTTACTGTGGAAGATATGAGTTAGAAGGATTAATGGTTGTTTGAAAGAGTATGGAGACGATACCGTTAGCATAAGCACAGTTAGACGCTTTCAGTCAGACGCTTTAAGAGTCTGACTGAATAGAATAGGTCAGAGATAAGCTTTGTGGACTTTTAGAGAGAGGCATCATGATCAATTCAGAAAAGTATGGAGATGTTGCAGAAACTGAAAAAAGGCATCCATCAATTCGGCCCACAAGAAACATGAATGAGGTTCTCCTCCGTGACCTCATATCATTTTGAATACAAGATATGCAACTGCAAATTTGGTTGTATTCATCTTCTTTATATTGCCAATAGCTCAGATACCCTCTGATTACCATCTGTTTGGTCTTTTTAAAGGATACATTCCAAGGGCGCCATTTTTTTTTCGTCCATATTCAATTCTTCCTTTCGCTTTTGAGAACAACGAGGAACTGAAACAAGCATTTCATGAAAACTCAGAAGTCAGCATTTAGGGGTCTTTCCCAGCGATGGTCAAAGTGTACAGCGAACGTTGGAGAGAGTTGAAAAATAACAGGATGCTCGAAAGATGGGGGATTAATCTATGCAGAAGTCGTTAAATAAATTATATTTTCCTAGCAAAAAAGTAGGAAGATTTACTTTCTTACGGTACCATAATGGCGATGTTACATAATGCTCATATTGCTATCCCCCATGAAATAATTAATATAACGAGTCATATTTGTAATATTAGTACAAACAGTAATGAGTAATAGGCTGCCGTGTATAATTTCATTAAGATATATTTTCTGCAATGCTTAGTGCAGTAAGTTTAACATTTCCTTTTCCATTTGTACTTAGATTTTAGCAAGTGAATTTTAGTGAAGAGATTCTCGCATGTTTTGTATGTTATGTGACTGGTTGTGATGCGAGTTTTTTGGATGGATTACTTATGAGGGAGATTTGCATTTGTTGCACTGTCATTATGCTGTTTGTGAGAGTCTTCATAAGTTTGATTAGACGGAAGGATATAGTGGGGAAGTGTACTGAGACTCTCAACCATGACATCCTCCATACAGAGAAAAACCAGTCTCCGTACCATGACAGTGTCCCCAACACATCACTACATGGACTCCCTCTCTAGACACGACCTGGCAGAGTATGTGGCAGCGGGATTATGCACCAGTTGATCGCACGGAGGTTAAGGGTCTCTAAGTATGTCTGTCATGGCTTTGAAGAGTATCACACACTTCACGGAGAAGACAGGTGGCAACAGAAACTGAACTTCCTGTAGATTATTTTATAGATTACTAATATTTTGATATTTTTGAGCACTAAATTGAAATTGAATGAATTACATACGAAGCACAACACAGAAATTTTAACAAGTTCACTTCTTTTTATCATAAAAAAAGTTTCCAAATAAGACCGGATGAGAAGCAATGATACAATTCTGTCTTGTTATTCTTGTGAGGTTTTATTGTATGCAAGGCATTGATAAATCTTGATGAAAATCAGAAATCACCGTAGAAGTCATCTGATACTCCTCATAAAACTGAGAGTGTTAAATAAATTAACTGAATATGCGCGAGTGCGCGCGTGTGGCAATAAAAGACTTCTAAACAACGAAACAATTCTGCAATTTAATTTTTTAAAATATAACTAAGTAATATGAAATTTAACTTACCTTTTTACAAAAAGGATGAATCTGAAATAGCCAGGAATCAGAACGAAATTCTGTTCTTTTCTTACGGCGTCTACTAATCCTCGAGCGACGATTTCAATATCAAGATAAGGTATTATGTTTAAACCCTTGCTGGAAAATAAAATATTAGATCCATAAAGAAGAATATCTTTTCTAAACTTCCTTGGAACCACATTTGTTAATAAAACAAGAAAATAGAGCGATTCAAAAATGATTGGATGCTATTAAAACAGCAAACAGTGAACTGTCGTGTGTCATAATTATGTCGTGCTACCAATGTAGTTTACGTTGAACATTTCAAGTAACAGTTCATTTGATAATTTAACATCGTTAATTAACTTATTAATTAACTTACATCATAAACTATTAAAGCTAATATATTTGTGCTCATTGCTTTCAACTTATCAGAAGGTGCAACACAGCGTAGATTATGGATTAGCATAACAAAATCTTTTGGAATATGTCTCGGATGCATTCTGCGGAGAATGAATCAGAAACAGCACATAATAAATGCCCAACTCAGGGTGCGTTGCCAGTGGAAAGACAAGACAAGCAAGCAACCAACATCCTGGTTTCAACATTATTTGAATCTTTAATAAGTTGAAAGACGATTAAGATAAGAAATGTATTGAGACTTGAGTCTCTATAGATCAGTAGACATAGACGAAGCTCTTTGTTTGTACGAATCCCTTCTCAGTACGCGAAAAGCCTTTATCACGGCTTTTCAACTGAAAGTAGGTTAGCCGGTCTCATACACAAATATCTACAGATCCATGATTCTAGTAGTAAGACTTATACGTTGGTTAGACATAACTGGTAATTAATTTACGGAATTAACAACGCATATGAAGTATTTAATTAAAGATAACTTTAATGAATCACTTCTATATTTCGGCAATGTCACATTGCCATCTTCAGGAACATAAAGATATGGTACGTGCACTAAGGAACTAACAAAGCAAATGAGGAAGAATGTAAGAAACTAATTTTGTTCCTAAAGTCCTAATGGTGCCCTCTTGCGGGCTAATTTGGTAGTCTTGGCAGTTGGGCTGAAGTTCTCATAATGAAAGTCTCCCAAATTTGGGGCAGTTTCATGCACCCAAATTTGTTGAGGTTAGGAACGTTTTTTAGAGCTGCTGAAGATTCTTTGAATAATCTTTCGTATTTAAACTTGCTGCGATGGATTATTTTTGTCTTCTTCCAACGAATTTTATGGTGGGTATCACAGTAGTCAACCTCTCGTCGGCAGTTTTAAAGCCTGAAGCACTCACCGCACTTTCACGTGGTCACAATTTCGCCCTAGCCCCAAAAAGGATACCTGCTGAAGAAATCATGATCCAAATAGAGCGTGGAATTCGCAACCTGCCTAACCATATCGCCAACAACGTGAGACTGGATGTAGTCGGTGTTCTCACTAAAGCCAAACCTCCGAAATCCAACTTATCCAAAAACGAATATACAGCCCTACAAGAATTAAAAAACAACAAAAAAATAGTAATCATCAAAGCTGATAAGGGAAGCGCCACAGTGGTACTCAATCAAAAAGACTACAAAGGTAAGCTAAATTCTTTAATACTAGACCGTACTACTTACCTCCCCATTGAATATAATCCGACCAACTCTCAGATTAGTACTATCCACAGACTCCTTAAGAGGGTCACTTCTTGGCCTGTGGAAGTCACCAACAAACTTAAACCTTATAACTCTAGACCCCCCCCCCGATTATATGGACTCCCAAAAATACATAAACAAAATGTGCCATTGCATCCCATAGTGGATGGCATTGATTCCCCCACATATAAATTAGCCAAACATTTAGCCAAAACGCTCACACACTACACTGGCAACACACCATCACACATAAAAAACTCAGCCCACTTTAAAGCCAGTATAGAAAACCTCACACTCCAACACACTGACATAATGGTCAGTTTTGACGTCTCCTCCCTATTCACTAATGTCCCACTCAAAGAAACCCTTGAGCTCATCCAAGCCAAGTTTCCTCCCGATATCTCAGCCCTATTTCAGTTCACAATGAACTCAGGCTATTTCGTTTGGCAAGGAAAGTTCTACAAACAGATAGAGGGGACAGCCATGTGTTCACTACTTTCCCCACCCTTGGCCAATTTCTTTATGGAGACATTTGAAGAGAAAGCCTTAAACTCCGCCCCACAAAAACCCACTATTTGGCTTCGTTATGTGGATGATGTGTTTGCTATTTGGCCACATGGCTCAGACACACTCCACTCCTTCCTAACACACTTAAACAACCAACATCCCAGAATTCAGTTCACCTTAGAAAAAGAGGAAAACAACACCCTCCCCTTCCTAGACACTTTAATCACCCGCCAGCTTGATGGATCTTTGGTTTTCTCTGTTTACAGAAAACCCACCCACACTGGCAGATACATTCACCAGCAATTCCCCCCCCCCTCACAACAATATGGGGTGATAAAAACACTATATAACAGGGCAAAATTAATCTGCTCAGATGACAAGGCCCTGACTATGGAACTAAACCACATCCTCAACACTTTCTTAGCCAATGGCTATAACCCCAAAAAAATCCAAAAAATACTAAAACCTGTAAACCACAACCCCCTCCCCCCCTCCACAATAAAGACTACACCTAAATATCCCCACATATTCTAAATACCCCCACATATAAATTAGCCAAACATTTAGCCAAAACGCTCACACACTACACTGGCAACACACCATCACACATAAAAAACTCAGCCCACTTTAAAGCCAGTATAGAAAACCTCACACTCCAACACACTGACATAATGGTCAGTTTTGACGTCTCCTCCCTATTCACTAATGTCCCACTCAAAGAAACCCTTGAGCTCATCCAAGCCAAGTTTCCTCCCGATATCTCAGCCCTATTTCAGTTCACAATGAACTCAGGCTATTTCGTTTGGCAAGGAAAGTTCTACAAACAGATAGAGGGGACAGCCATGTGTTCACTACTTTCCCCACCCTTGGCCAATTTCTTTATGGAGACATTTGAAGAGAAAGCCTTAAACTCCGCCCCACAAAAACCCACTATTTGGCTTCGTTATGTGGATGATGTGTTTGCTATTTGGCCACATGGCTCAGACACACTCCACTCCTTCCTAACACACTTAAACAACCAACATCCCAGAATTCAGTTCACCTTAGAAAAAGAGGAAAACAACACCCTCCCCTTCCTAGACACTTTAATCACCCGCCAGCTTGATGGATCTTTGGTTTTCTCTGTTTACAGAAAACCCACCCACACTGGCAGATACATTCACCAGCAATTCCCCCCCCCCTCACAACAATATGGGGTGATAAAAACACTATATAACAGGGCAAAATTAATCTGCTCAGATGACAAGGCCCTGACTATGGAACTAAACCACATCCTCAACACTTTCTTAGCCAATGGCTATAACCCCAAAAAAATCCAAAAAATACTAAAACCTGTAAACCACAACCCCCTCCACCCCTCCACAATAAAGACTACACCAAGTCTATCACTATCCCCTACATCCAGGGCACCTCTGAAAAAATAACTAATATCCTCAAAAAATATGACCTTACTTCCTGTTATAGACCATATAAAAAGTTGGCATCCCTTATCCGCGCTACCAAAGACCAACCACTTCCCCTAGACCTACCTGGTGTATACCAGGTCCCTTGCAGCTGCAAATTGTCCTACTTTGGCCAAACAGGCAGAACAACAAATATCAGGATTTCAGAACACCAAGACTACATCCGGTTTCACCAGTACAGCCGCTCTGGGTTAGCAGACCATGCCTTAGATACCCACCATAAAATTCGTTGGAAGAAAACAAAAATAATCCATCGCAGCAAGTTTAAATACGAAAGATTATTCAAAGAATCTTCAGCAGCTCTAAAAAACGTTCCTAACCTCAACAAATTTGGGTGCATGAAACTGCCCCAAATTTGGGAGACTTTCATTATGAGAACTTCAGCCCAACTGCCAAGACTACCAAATTAGCCCACAAGAGGGCACCATTAGGACTTTAGGAACAAAATTAGTTTCTTACATTCTTCCTCATTTGCTTTGTTAGTTCCTTAGTGCACGTACCATATCTTTATGTTCCTGAAGATGGCAATGTGACATTGCCGAAATATAGAAGTGATTCATTAAAGTTATCTTTAATTAAATACTTCATATGCGTTGTTAATTCCGTAAATTAATTACCAGTTATTATCTACAGATCCAGTATGCTTACCCTCAGAAAGATGCAACAGAGGAGTGGCAAATCAGACTGCATTAAATTGTTTAAAACCAAAAATCAGGGGACTCAACTCGTCTTCTTAGATTGGCTAGAAATCTGTGTATAGATGATGGATTGACACTTAAAGACTTCATTTAGAAACTTACTCAGCATAACAAATTTTGTAAAATATAAATAACACAGGAACATGTTGTAAAGAAAACATGTATGGGAAGAACTGAGACAACATAAAATATTCGGTTGTTGTGTAATGTCATCATTCAGGGAAGATGGTTGAAGTCGCTATCATGCTTGCTGAATAATTGTTGCGCAATGGAGAGTAGCATTTGAGGAGGTGCAGTTGGAGATCAAGGAAAAAAAAGAGGCAAAGAAAAAATGGGACATGACTGGAACTAGAGCCGACAAGGAGGCATATAGATTAGCAAAGAAAAATGCAAAGAGAGCTGTAGCAAGGGCAAAAGCGAAGGCAGTTGATGAGGTATATGAAGAACTGGAGAGAAACGGTGGCGAAGCTCAGTTGTTGAGAATAGCGAAAGCCAGAGATAAGGCCTCGAAAGACATAACATCAGTCAAGCAGATAAAGGATGCCTCAGGAGTAGTATTACAAGACGAGGACAAAATCAGAGGAAGATGGAAAGAATATTTCCGAAAACTACTAAATGAGGAGAATCCAAGAGAGAGGTGCGAGGATGGAGAGGTAAATGAGAGACTGGTGCAAGACATAAGTAGAGAGGAAGTGGTTTGGGTACTGAGAAAAATGAAGAATGGAAAGGCTGTGGGAGCAGACCAGATACCTGGGGAAGTGTGGAAAAGTTTGGGCAGTGAGGGCGTGGATATGTTATGGGATCTGATGTGTAAAATAGCCCAACAGGAAAAGATACCAGAGGAATGGAGGAAAAGTATTCTCGTCCCAATCTACAAAGGAAGAGGAGATGTTCAAGACTGTGGCAACTATAGAGGAATCAAGCTGATGTCACACACATTAAAAATATGGGAAAGAGTAATTGAAGCAAGGTTACGGCAGGAAACGAAAATTGGTGAGGAGCAGTTTGGATTTATGCCAGGAAGAGGGACAATGGATACAATATTTGCGCTAAGGCGATTGATGGAGAAATATAGAGAGATGCAAGTGGATCTGCACATGGTGTTTATAGACCTAGAAAAGGCATACGACAGAGTGGCCAGGCAGAAGGTATGGAGGTGTATGAGGAAGAAGGGGGTGTCGGAGAAGTACGTGAGGTTGGTGAAGGAGATGTATGAGGGAACAGAAACTCAGGTCAGGTCTAGTGTCGGCATGATAGAAGGGTTCCCTATTGTCGTAGGGCTACACAAAGGGTCAGCTCTGAGCCCCTACCTCTTTGACCTGGTCATGGATGTACTAGTGGAGGATGTCAAGAAGGAAGCACCATGGAGCATGCTGTTTGCCGATGACATTGTTCTATGCGAATCATCCCGAGAGAAGCTTGAAAATACCCTGGAAGAGTGGAGAAAGGCATTGGAGGAGAGCGGCATGAGAATTAACCGGGTGAAGACTGAATATATGTCAACGGGGAGTGACGAGGATATCGTCATACGACTCCAGGGTGAAAGGCTAATTTCAGGGAAGAAATTCAAGTACCTTGGGTCGGTTGTCGAGAGGAATGGTGACCTGGATGAGGAAATACAGCACCGAATAACATGCGGTTGGATGAATTGGAGGAAGATGAGCGGGGTCCTGTGCGACAAGAGAGAGTTGTAAGAGGAAAGGAAAGCTCTATAAGATGGTGGTGAGGCCGGTGATGCTCCATGATGCGGAGACGTGGCTTATAACCAAGGCACAGGAGAGGAAGATGGAGGTAGCGGAGATGCGGATGTTGATATGGATGAGTGGTGTGACAAAGAAGGACAGGATAAGGAATGACTACATCAGAGGGACAGTTAAGGTGGGACCAATTGGCAAGAAGATACAAGAAAGTAGGCTGAGGTGGTTTGGACATGTTGAGAGGAAGGGTGAGGAGTATGTTGGTAAACGAGTGGAGTATATGGAGTTGGAGGGAAGGAGGAAAAGAGGCAGGCCCAAGCTCAGGTGGAGGGATAAGATGACAGAGGATCTTAGGGAGAAAGGATGGAGTCCGAAGGTTGCTCTGGACCAGAGAACTTGTAAGGGGAAGGTTAAAGATTGGTGCGCCGACCCCGTTTAACATGGGATAAGGCAGAGTGAAAGAAGAAGAAGAAGAAGAATGGAGAGTAGCATTGTCGTTCATGAAACAACCGTTATCTGCTGGATTAAAAATCAACATTAGAGGAGGAACTTGATTTGTAGCAATATTCAGATATTCCTTGGAGGGCACCCGACCTTCAAGCAATACCATAGACCCGTTACATACCAAAAGAATATCCCCACACCCTGAAACCACCTCTAGAACTTGGAGTTGAGTTTACAAGGCAAGATGGGTTCGTTGTTTCATTGGCTGCCAACAAATCCTCTGCCTACCATTGCTAAAGAACAAGGTATACTGTGACTCGTCGGACCAGATGACTCTTTTTCAGTCTTGCAGTGTGTCCAGTCATTGTGTTCCTGACACCACTGTAGACGAACTTTCCGGTTCTTCGCAGAAATCAGTGGTTTCCGTATAGGCATGCGATTGTCAATACTAAGTCTCTTAGTTCGGTGAGATATGGGTCAGGAACATCCTTTATTAAATGCTTCAGTCATCTGCTGCACACATAAAGTTGTATTTGTCCGTACAAGCCGTTTACGATGACGGCGATCTAGATATTTTACAGACTGTTTCAGGACCACAGTTACGCCTCTGAGACAAGCAATGTAAATTATTTTTCCACTGATTAAACACCCGTAATATCTCGCATTTAGAGAAACCAGTCGGCTTTTTGCTGTTTCCAAAATCGCGGGCAGACGTGCAGCCAAAACAAGTCCTTTATCGAACCTCCGAAAGATCCTTTGTTTTTCCCATTGTGATCAACATTGTTCACGATTACTGACCAAGAGCATTCGTAAATAGTTGCCCGGAACACGTGGTGATGTACATGATTTTTTTCATGTATTTTGATTTTTTTCATGACGTACCAAGTATTTTCCATATACACTGCGTAAGTGACGTTTACCTACATCTTCATAAAGGATTCTAATTCAGTGGCTGGTATAACACTTTTTTTTTTCCGAAAAGTTTTATTACTAATATTAGTCTAATTTAAACTAAAATCAGACGACGGGAAAAATCAGTAAAAGTAGGAGGTGATCAAAGCCAAAGGTGGACATACCCGATATTAGGATTCGCCTGCTGGTGTCAATTGTAAATTGACAAAGTGTCTTTGTGTCTGGACAATTATTGTAGATTGTGTGTGTGTGTGTGTGTGTGTGTGTGTGTGTGTGTGTGTGTGTGTGTGTGTGTGTGTGTGTGTGTGTGTGTGTGTGTGTGTGTGTGTGTGTGTGTGTGTGTGTGTGTGTGTGTGTGTGTGTGTGTGTGTGTGTGTGTGTGTGTGTGTGTGATTAGTTCAAAATTACTTGGGATTAAAAAAACATCAGAATCTCTGATTAAACCACAAAATTAAATTGTGAACACATTTTCCCCGGTTGCGAAAATTATTTCCAAGAGGCTTTTCTTAGTAACATTTCAAGAATCCCTGGACTTTATTCTGAGTAAGGGCCTACAGGTGTTACTTTCAGGTGGCATTTCGAGAGGTACAAATCTTTTATCAAGGCCGAACCTATGCATAAACTAGCCAAGCTATAACACACGGGATCTCACCTTCGAGGGGTCTCAGTCTTAGTAAAGCTTATCTAAAAATTACTCAGTAGCGGAGGAATCTGAATTAAACGTTATAGCTTAGGATTCACAACAGCCTTAATCGGGTCTCCCAGCCGATTGAAAGGATGACATATACCGACTATAATAGTTTTCAATTTTTGAAAGATTGACACTGGCGGTTTTCCTGTTTCCTCATGTACATTTTCCTGTTTCATGCAAATTAGACTTATAAATTATGTCAAGGTTATAAACGAATTACCTGTAAAATAGTTGACTTGAAACTACTTGTCGTAAAGTAAACTGTTTTTATAGTAATGCTCTTTTAATTGGTTAATTATGTTGGTTAATTTTATTGGTTAATAATCTTAAAAGACTAATCCTAATTTTATGGCCTTGAAAATGACTTAAGATAAATAGCTTTTCTTGGAATTTCCTGCATCATAAAATCATATTTTCGAATAGTTTACTTTCTGCTTTACACTTTATTCTGTTTGTTAAGAATATATATAAGCCGTTTCAGTTTAAAAGGGTAAAACTGCTTAAAATCGCGTCTGATTCAAACATGGCGCATATCAGATTTGCTGAAATCTTGTTTCAGCAATATAACAAGATTTTTCCCGCCTATTCCCCGTATACCGGAATAAAACGGCGCTAGCTGATTTTTTTTTTTTTTTTTTTTTTGGAATTAGTATTTAACAAGATCGTGTTCATATTTGGTTGGTTACTTTGTAGATAGCCAACCTGCAGTGTTGAAGCTTGGCTGTCTACAAAATAAAACAAAACAATAATAAATAATAAAAATAAAAAAATCAGCTAATGCTTTTTTGTTCCAGCATAGGGAGTATGCGAGGCCGTTTTAATCCAGTCTAACTTTTTGGAGACTGAGTGGGCAGTTCAATCTCATGCCAGAGAAGCAGGTTAAAAGTGCCGCCATCTCGTGGTCCTAATCCTAACTAATCCTAACACAATATTTTTAATGCCTGAAAATAGTGTGGATTCGACAGCCAATTTTCTTGAATTTAAAGGACGAAACACCCGAATTCCCGGGAGAAAAAACCCGCTTGCCCGTGCCAGAGATTGACTAACTCGGGAACGGTTGAAAAAAGGCTTAGAAAATATTCCTTTAGTCGGCGGCTAGATTTGAACCCATGTCTTTCTTAGTGCGGCCAAGTGATGTAGAGTGCAAACGCCACTTCTTCTGAGCAAAAAAAAAAAAAAAATTTGACAGTGCGTAAAATACATAAAAATGAAGATTATTTTACATTAAAGAAATTAAAGGTTTTTGTGTATCCTCAAATTAGCGAATGGCTTTAGATTAACAGCTGAAGCTAAAAATAATCGATATTCAGCAAAAAAAAGTGTGGAATGGATTCGAAAAAAAAGATGAATAAACTTTTAGGATACAAAAGTTTCCTTCAGAAAGAGAGAGAGAGAGAGAGTACCACAGACAATTTTTGCCCATCTCGTGGCAAGTTGTAGCAATGAATACCTTTGATGACTTTTTTTTTTTTTGGCATTAAGATATTTGATATGCGTGATATAAAATTTTATACATTCTTCTGAAGTATTAAAGCTCATTAAAAAACATTTCGTTTTTTTGCATACTTTCAATTGTTTTTGATGCTTTTTCAGGGTTAAGCACTCCATTAAATACATATGCCTGAAATTGTTATAAATTCAGCTCGAGAAGTACATAATGAGCATGTTATTCATAATTTATGAGATCCTTTTAAATAAGAGGCACCATGTTATTAGTTGCAAGAAGACCACCATATTTTCTGCTGCATCAATGGCCACCACATACTGTAATCTGCCGTCAGTAGCGCACTCAGGATTTAATCTTGGGGGGGGGGGGGGAAGTTGAGTAGACGATTTGAGAATATACACACTACGCATCGCATACGACCTATGAAACATAAAAAAAAAAGAATTTTAATTAGGAAAAAATTTTTGGAAAATGTTCTAGTGTTTTTTCCCTTTTCTTTGGGAGGGGCCAGGGCTCCCTCTCGGTGCGCCACTGTCTGCTGGAATATACACACAAAAAAAAACGAAGCACGAATGCCATTTTCGAACGTGCGTATTAATCAGGACTACAAACTGATTGACTGAACCAATGCAAGCATATTTAATAGATAATTAATGAAAGAATTATCGAAATAGTGTGAAGCCTTAAACAAAAATGAATTTTTCTGCCAGCATTGTAGCCGATTTCTTAGTCTAGTTAATTATATATTAGAAAAATGTTAATTCTTTCATCATTCAAATTAATATTAGTTCACGAAATTCATGCAAAAAATTAAAATTTATACATTTTATAAACATATTTATAATGTAGAAACATTTTATTTATAATTAAATATTATAAATATTATAAATTATTTGAGAAATATTTAATAAATTATATATTTATAACTCATAAATATTTTATTTAAAATTAAAATATTATAAATAAATAATTGGGCCACATGTAATTTTTTTACCTGTTAAGAACGAATGGCTCCAGACCCGACTTAAAAAATGTTGGACACACGGTCGTTAACTTAATATAGCTGTCATGCTTGAGAATATTCAGTTCTTCTTGAAGAGATTCCATCAATCCAAGAACTGCAAATTTGGTGGCGCTTGAAAAGAAAATGCCATGTTAAGGAAGAAAAACAGTTTACATTAAATTTTTTAATAAATTTGCACTTATAACATTTAGTGGGCCTAACATTAATTTTGCTATTATGCTAATAATAATTTTGCGCCAAAAAAAAAAAAAAAAGAAAAGAAAAGAAACGAAAAACACATGAATTTATCCTAACTAATTCACCGAAATTCAACATAACGTAATCTACCATAAGTAATACAATCTAATTTAAAATAAACAATATAATCTTACAATAGCATAAAATCACCAATAAAACTGCTGGCCTGTTGTGGTGTAATGGTTAGGAGAATATTCCGGGGGTTGGTTGAGGTTGGAATGGCCTTCTAGCTTGCCAGTACAACACGCAAGTTGCGGGTTCGTGTCTCGCATAAGCATGGATGTTTGTGAAGCCTGCACCAATAAAACTTAGTTAAATAAGAAAATTCTGGTGGTAGGTAATTAGCGGATAAAGCCCTTTGCCTAATTCTTCATAAGATGAAGAAGAAAGCAAATACTTATTTCTCTCTTTTTCATTGTAAATCAGGGATTCTCAGTCATTTTCATGGGATAGCACGCTTAGTGCTATGTTGCCTATCTTTCGACATATTGGATGTTCATATAGTCGCAGTACGATAAAAGTAATAATTGTCTTTACTAATTATAAATAATTAAGTAAAATATGAGTGATTAAAAATAAACGAATACCAACCTTACTAAAAAGGAAACTTCCAACCCTTCCATGTAAAGACTTCATTTCAAGTCAACGAGTGATGGTATCGATCAGACAACTATCCGACAAATCCGAAAGTCTTGTCTCATTAGGAACAAAGCTGCAGAACTACTTTTATTTAGGTCGAATAGTTCTGATTCAATAAAAGAGTTAGGTGCTACTATTGCTCGTATTACGAAAAACAAATTGCGCTTGTTACACCGAATTTGCCTTGGATGGCATAAAACAAGAAACCAAACTTTGTGCATCGTCACTAGAATCTGATACTCCGAAAAACGACGAAATGTTGATTAATCCAGTATTAATAGAAAAGGATAAACTGGTGACTGGAGGATCACGGCATGAGTCCTTATGGATATCGGAACCATGTCTGTTACTGCGGATTGCACCCTCTTAAATTTCGGATCATCACACATCTGCTGTCGCCGTATTCTGTATACATGGAGCGAACACTTGATTGAGGCACATAGCGCTGAGTTTGTGGATGAGATGGTGCTGATAACATCCTCCTAAATTCACTGACATCCAACTCTACTTCCCTTCTAATATCTTCAAATAATAATGACACCGGATCAACTCAAGAAAATCGACCGTAGACGGTCACTTTTCTTGAGTTACGGGACGAAAAACCCGAGTTTAGGGAGTGATAGGGACATCTCAAAGGAGAAATGAAGTCAAGGAGCAGATTCCAGATTAAGCGCAATGCAAAAATTACATCAATGGCTGAATTGTAGTAGAAAATAATCGATATATCTCTTGCCTGGATGGCAGAATGGGATCCCCGTTGTGATCATGGAATTGCAATTACTGTGCAAGTTCTCTGTGTCCGTCTTTTTCCACTTTCTTGATGGAAAAACTGCCTTGAAGATTGAAAAGATAGAATCAAATGGAGTAGACTGAAATCGTTTTAACCTTATTAACTCCTATCAAGTTAGGCCTGTGTAGCTCAGTGGAAGTGGCGCTTGAATCTTCTGAGCTAGGCCGCCCGAAGATAGACCTTAAGTTCAAGTCTAGTCGCTGACTGGAGGAACTTTTTTTAAGCCTATCTTCGACGGTTCCCGAGTTAGTCGATCTTTGGCATGGGCAAGCTGGTTTTTTCTCTGGAAACTCTGGTTTTTCATCCCGTAAACTCAAAAAAATTGACCGTAGAACCAACATTAATTCAGACAGTAACATATTTTGTTAGGGTTAGGTAACAAGAGATGAGAGGACTTGCTTGCCGGTCTCTTCATCAGTGGCGGCTTATAATTAGTGACAGCCATGGGCCAGCTATCTCTGATTGGGCACTGATGGAGATTGAACTGCCCACTCAGTCTCCAAACTAGATAGGGTTAAAAGGCCTCGCTTAGTCCCTATAAGGGAATAAAAAGGCATTAGCTTATTATTATGATTAGAACTCCCATCAAAAAACAAAGACAGTTAAAATAGTACTCGTGAAACTAACATGTCGCCGACGTTCACGATTTGTCGATATTGAAATGTCGTTTACTCTTATTCTAAAACTGAACTTCATTGTTGGCATAAAAAAAAAGTTGATTCAAAGGAAGTTTATGGCACTTTGATGGAGAAACACTTGAAGAAGCAACGGTTTTCCTTATTTTGGAAGCCATCTATTAGCAAATTCATGCATTTATGAGAAAATCTGTAAGCGGAATATCACCTATCCAATCATTTGATAAACAGGTTACCTATGTTGCAACCTAACTGTTCATTTATGGAACTATTGTCGTCGAAATGTTGCTGTAAGGTTAAGAAAGTTGAACTGCAATTCGCAAGCATATAAAAACGTGACGAAACTACTAATTCATTCTCTTCAAAGTATCCTTAACATGCATTATCTCAACATTTTGACGCTACAACTAGATAAGCATCTCCTAAAACAGGTTATCTTCTCGAAACTGGAGTGCAAAACAACAACAACAACAACAACAAAATTAAAGAAGCAATTGAAGGATAAATTTAAGGCAAAATGTGAAAAAATGTAGCAAAAACATAATTATTGAGAAGCTTTAGTAGTTCTTGATTTGTCGAACGGCAAAGAAGAGAAGAACAAGAAAAGATTGTCAGATTGCACGAGGATTAATCAATTAAACAAGGAATAATTATCATTTCCTACTAACAGCGGCAGAGTGTTCCATCGCGTATGCTAGAATAATAAACTCAGTTAATACACTTAATGAACTGGTCCTACGGCTTTACTTGTTTCGGCCACAATTACTAATAACAACTAACCCTCGAAAAAACAAACATGTCCCCAATATAAAAATCACTTGGATCACGAATTGGCACAATCAGCCATCTTCGAACTTAATAGATCAATTTTGAAAGATAATCAAACTCGTCCATGAGTGACTGATGACGATACCTTCCTCATGACTTTTGATTATTAACTTGCAGGAAAGTTGCTATCAAGTGAAGATCGTTTTCCTTTAAAAATCCGTTTATCTATCATCAAAGGATTATTGTTGCGTTATTCTAGAAAATGAGTAGTTCTGAAATGAATGGAACATAAATTCTCCTTATTTTCTTGGACTACAGGGTATGAAGCTTGCACAAATGACATGTTCGGTCTCCCATAGAACAACACCATTATTATTACTCTTAATGTGAAGTGCATTACAATTCAAAACACGTTTTGCGATT
Organism: Typopeltis vanoorti; assembly: GCF_054136105.1. Lineage (NCBI taxonomy): Eukaryota > Metazoa > Arthropoda > Arachnida > Uropygi > Thelyphonidae > Typopeltis > Typopeltis vanoorti. The sequence goes on from NC_143569.1 coordinate 13,631,814, forward strand.
TTTAGAATTGCGAAAATTTGGAAAAGGAGATATTCTACACATTATGAGATCGTAGATTTCATTCTTATAACACATACGACAAATTCGAAATTCGTACCTGTATTTTTGCACACTTATCTGCTTAGAGAATCTTTGGTGTACTGACAACTGTGCTTTTAAATACACTTGACGAGAATTGGAGTATTTCTTGCTGTCTTTCCTATTGTAAGGTGATCAATAATCTGCGGCTGCCCTTCTCATTTGAAGCAGCCGCATTTTTTTTTTTTTTGTTTGTTTAATCGGCAGCTTATTTAGAGGAGAGCTGCTTGTCTTGTAATAGAAATATAGGTTTGTTTTTATTGACCATTCACCCATCCAAACCAACATGTTTACAGATTTAATGAGGTATTTTACTTATGCTGAAAATAGCATTACATTTGTTGCCTCGTAGATCGATAGGGAATTAACAGAAGTCTTTTCATAGGTTTGTTTATCCGTAAAAACTCTCATGAGTTCTCCAATGTTTCCATAAGTTGCAAATTATGAAGCTCGCACACATTACATGCACATGTATAATAATACTTTAATACCAGAGAGCCGCTATCCACCTTTAGTCGTCACCGATTGTTGAGCGTAAACTTACCGATGATTTTGATGCTTCCAGCAGGGTGTATAGCAGATGACTGCCGCCATCTTGCATTCCTTAGTCCTAACTCGAATCGTTGTCTGAAATAGTAAGATTTCTAGAATTGTTTTTTTTTTTCTGAGTCTCCTTATATTTGCAATGTGGTGGGGGAAAATGTTTGGGACTGAAATCTTACCTGCACCAAGATCGACCAATCCATACAACTAGCTAAAAAACAAGAAGAGAAGAAATTGCTAGAGTAAGCTATTAGAATTAAATTTATATCATTCTCCCAACTGAGTAGCCCCACAGAAGACCCGATTTTTTTTTTAACATTAATAAAGATTTTGTATTGGAATAACTATTGACAGCAATGTACTACTGTCGAAATAGCTTTTGCCTCCATAGCGTTAGCTGTCCACATAATAACTGGTATAGATTCAATTCTAGTCGCCGACTAAAGGGACTTTTTCTAAACCTTCTCCGACTGGTTCCCGAGTCAGTCGATCTTTGGCATGGCAAGTTGGGTTTGTTACTTCTGTTTCGGTAACTTGTACGGGAGTGAACTTAAATGACAGCAACTTAAGCGGCCAAAGGAACCACCCAGTAGAGAAGACCTTATATAGGTTCCTCCAGTTCCTAGAAACGATTCCAATGCATGTCTTTCTTCCTAAAGGGTATCGTCGCTACCGACGATACCCTTTAGGAAGAAAGACATGCATTGGAATCGTTTCTAGGAACTGGAGGAACCTATATAAGGTCTTCTCTACTGGGGTAGCGAGTTAACGGATCTCCTACGGCTATGTCATGGATTTCGTTCTACAAAACAGGAAAACCGTCAAGAAGAGCACATACAATTAACAGACACAATACATTACCCACAGCCTTAGTTGCTTTGGCCATAATTTCAAACAACAACATCAAGCAATGCTATTTTAATACTGTACACTCAAATGGAATGGATTCTGGTTCTCTAGTTAATTAAGATGTGTTAGGCATGTCCACGAAGGATCTCACCAGTACTGCGTCTGTGAAGACATGGGGAAAGAAACTGGAGACCCTAGTCTGAAAACAGTTTGTCAACAATCACCTTAGACCTCCAATAAGCAGGGCTACGGTGTTTCCACTTAGATATGAAACTCGAGTTCAACCTAAGGGTGGCATTTACCCCAACTAGGGAAGAATTAATTCCACACACGCAGAGCAATAAGAAGTATTCCACTTGATGAAATAGAACCTACAGAGTTATTTATTCTTTTGTCATTAATCATTAATGGAATTACTTATAAAATCCAAAAGTTTGATACAAAAAAAAAAAAAAAATGGGGCTTGAAGAAAAGACAAAGGGAAATGAAGCTTGGGATCATAAAGTTTAAAACGAAGTGGGAAGAACCGAGAGAGAGAGAGAGAGAGAGAGAGAGAGAGACGGCTTGAAAGCAATATGTCGGTAAATTCATAAATCCTGTTTCTTAAAGTAAAAAATCCGTACTTGAGGTACTGAAAAAAACTGCGCATTTTCAAGAAAATAAAAACTTTGAGTAATTCACGCAAAAAATACAGTTAAGTACAAAAAATAAGATTTTTTAAAATCTTTGAGCTGTTACTTCAATGAGAATAATCCATGACAAAATAATATAATTTTTATTTAACTACAAAGTTATTTATAGTTAAATAACGAAACAAAGGAATTCAATATGAAGAACAAAGTAGATATAGGAATAGCTGATTTATCAGACTAATCTTAAGTCGGAGTTTCTATAAAAACAAAACCAAGTAAGTACCGACTACATTGTAAGAAAAAAAAAAGTGAAATGGATAATAGAGAAGAATCACAAGGCTATATTATTCCATCTTTTGCTCACATTCACGCGCTGGAGAGAAGGAGAATAAGTGAGAAACATTTTCCGCTGAAAATAATCAAAACAGGAATAAAAATCAAAGGCTAAATTTAAATAAAGCAAAAAACATTCAAACACACATACACAAATAGTTCTTTTTTCTGCAGGAGGAAACTGGTTTTAAATTCCCCAGCCATACACGCAATAATGTACTAGTCAAGATCATGAACAGCAGATTGTGGAGGCTGCTTGCGAAATTCTCGTGTTCCTTGTTTCTCTTCATGTCAGCTAGAGATAGCATTAATCCTCTGGCGATTACGAAAGTGAAAACTGGTCTCAAGAAACCAATTATATATAAGGAATATTCTTTTACATACTGTATTAGGCAATTTTTGGAAAGCAACCTCTAATATTTTACACTTTCTGGCATTGCTAATCCTGTTTTAATTATAAATAATATATACGATGAACATTTTGGGTGACATTCCAACCTATTCTTTTACAAAATTCAACAGCAAAGCGTTGCATATATACATATTTCATTTCCTATAATGATTGTTTCTTTTTCATTTATTATTATTATTATGGGAAACTCCAAGGAGTCCTTAGACTCATCGAGGGAGGCCCTAACATCATGTGAAGAACAACTATTCAACGTTCACACAGTATCTCTCATACTTCGCCTTGAACTCATTCACAGTCATGGCACCCACAACAGACTCTGGCAGCTAACATACTTATTCCACTTGTTCACCACCCTCCAAGTAAAAAACCTAGCTCTAACACCCTTGCCAGCCACATTCTTTCCCGGTTTCCATGGATGGCCCCTAGTCCTCCCACCACTAGTCCTGTTCTCAAAAATATCTTCTGAATTAATCTTATAGAAACCCTTCAGTAATTTGAATGTCTCAATCATATCACCCCTTTTCATATCAACCAATTTCTGCAATCCACAAATCTTCAATCTGTTCTCATAGGGTTCATTCCATAGACATGCTATCATCTTGGTCACTCGTCTCTGGATCCTCTCCCCCTCCTCCCCATCAAGAAGAAACCCTGGAGCTCATATCTGGGCACAGTAGTCAAGATGGGGGTCTTATCAAGGCTCGATACAGAGGAACAATAACTTGCTTGTCTCTGCTGGTCAAAGCATTCTTCAGTAACCAAGTGATTTGATGAGCTGATTTAGCCACTTTTGCAATGCGCACCCTAAACTTCAACTCCGTATCCACTAACATTCCCAAATCCCTGGCCTCGTCAATCTCCTGGAGTACAGTTCCACCAATGTGGTATATTGCTGCTAATCTTTTCACCCCAAAATACATAACTTTACATTTTTGCCACATTAAATTGATATCTATTCTTCTTATCCCAGTCCTTCATACTATCCAAATTTTAATATTGACATTTATTGATTTGATGTGAGATTTATTATTTTGTTTAATTAAATTAGTAATATTAATAATTAAGAAAAAATGAATATAATTTAAGAAAAATTAAGGAAACAAAATCAATAATAATAATAAATGATAATAATTTCGTTTTGTGCAGTTTCACATCTCTGCATGGATCGGTAGTCTCACATTATATTTCTCTGGGTCAAATTCAGTACATGATAATGTGTACTGAAGACTTATCCCAGATACTTTAGAGCTATCTGAGGACGATATAACATAATATCGTTCTCGGTTAGTCTAACGTAATCATTCTAGAAGTGTGCTTAAGACTTATCGGAGGACGATAATCGATAGCTACAGTTTAGTGCTAACCAGGCATCGGCCATGTTTTTGACTGTTCGTGTGCCTCGACTTTAGTATACACAAGTATATACAGATATATATCATGCTTATGGAAAATAATAATAAGAAGAAATGAATACTGAATTGAAATGTGCAGAGAAATTCATCCACTCAAGAAGTGATATTTTTTACTTTGATTTTTTTGTTTTATTTTATTTTTAATTTTTATATTACCGAATAATAATACGCTAAGATCCTTCAAGGCTACTTGAATAAAAAATGAAGAAACAATACCAGGAAAAATGCACGCTTTACTGACGCTGGAGGTAAATATGTTATTTTTATCGTGCCACCTGTTGATATTTCAAATCCTTTCCAACAGAGATTGCGTCAAATTATACACAAACTTTTCATTATACTCTCATTATAAGACTTAACTGCTCAAATTATGGAGAATTACTTCATAATAAAATTTCTTCGATTATCTAACCACTTCAAAGTTTCATTCGTGTTACGCTGTATGCTGTGTGATGACATTTGATTCTATTGTATTCCTCTGGTATTTGGTGAAGGTTAACAGGAATATTTCACCTGATTATACGAGCAGATTAAAAACTAATTTAGAAAGCTGATATATAAACAATAAGAAAAAGTCGCTTTTTTATTTTTTAATATACAGAGTGGCCATAAATTAACTTTCCCTCTTTGTAGGAATCTGTAGCTAAAACTAATACACGGAATGAGACCACATTTTATATCGAGACTTTCGAAGGCATGGGGAGATGAAGTCCACGGAAAAAAAGAAAAAGAAAAAAAAAAAGATTTAGTACAAAAAGTCGCCGATAGGGGAAATTTTGACGAAGCAGAAGCAGTCAAATATTTGCAGTAAACGCAGGTAAAAAGATTATGCAAATTTTACTGTGCGCACGTGTCAGCAGCGCCACCAATTCCACTTAAAGGGATTGGGAACAGGATTGGGAGCACGGCCACACATTGAACGTTCAGTACAGCGCCTTTTACGCCAGCATTTCAGTAATGAGAGGGTTATCAGTCAGTACTTTCTGACGGCATGGCCGCCTCGATCCCCGGACATCACTCCATGTGACTTTTGGCTGTGGGAGTATTTGAAATCCGTTTGTGTATGTTGGTGGCATTCCCAACTGGCATGTCTTGAAAGAGAACATAAAACGGGCTGTTATGAACATCCAATCCGACTCCTTACGCTCAGCTGTAGGGTATTCCCACTTTATACGACTGCTAATTCATAAGTAGTATGGAAATAAAAGACACGAAAATAAATAAATTTTAATTAAGAAAAGATTTTTGGAGAATTTTCTAGTGTTTTTTTTTTCCTTTTTCTTTGCGGGGTGGCCGGGCCCCTCTCCCTCTGGGTGCGCCACTGCTGCAAAAATTCATGGGGTTCAGTTGCAAAATATCATATCAACTCCATGCTAACCTACCAAAAAAAAAAAAAAATTTAATTTAAGATAAACTATAACACCCTACACAGCATCCACTACTTTCATAAAGCAAACACCCAGAAGCTAACCTTAGGTTCGAAGACTATTATTGTTGTTATTGTTATGAACATTGCTGTTATCCCTTGGCACTTTATACTGATCTTTGTGAACAGAAGAGGGTTGTAATTTTAACTATATCTATATAGTAATGACCTTTGTCAAAAAAAAGTATATTCATTAAAAAGATATAGCATTTTCATAAGGTAAACTGAAACATGTGATAACTAAATTATTAGTGTTAATTAATGCTTTGATTATTGTAAATAACAATAACACAAATATTTTATATCAGTTGCATCAAGTATGCAAATTACATTGTACATAATTTATCTGAGTGATAATAAACTGTCATTATTGATAATAATAAATTATTATTATTGTTTTGGTAGTAGTATTATGTATATTTACTTAAATAATGAATATAATTTGTACTGTGTTTTCATGCTAAACAGAAAATATAACATTTTAGTTGAACGTATTTAAATTTCCTATATTTAAATACAGAGCATTTATTACAAACGCTTTGTCAAACTGTAGCATGCAATCATATAACACACGTTGTGATTCCTTCCTGATATACGCTTACGCGTAGACCCGAACTTCACCATGCAGGCATTTGAAACCAAATTTGACAGAATATGTTGGTTAATCCTTATTTCCTAAGTGTTCTAAGTCTGTATATTGCGTATGTTCTTCTAGCCGTTTGCCTGTTTTGAGATCCTGGATTAGAAAGTCCCGGGTTCTCCCAAGTTTTTGGGAGAACCCGGATCTTTCCAACCAAATAGCAGTCTAAACTAACTGAGCAACAGGGGTTCTACCTTGCTATAGTGGAAAATTATTAATCTTGATATTGCTAATAATAATAATAGATGAATTATTTATATCAATTGCACATTATGCAAATTATAATGATATTAATTTGACTCTGTACTGAACCACAGTAAGAAATTGTAGCACTAATACCTAAATTTTACTGTATATGCATGCAATTTATTTGCGAGATAATAAAGTGTTAACAGTATTATATTTATTATTATTATAAAATATCATTATTATTTAATAATAATAATTATTATTTCAATTTGTGAACATGTTGGCACGGCACTATTCCCAAACAACTAAAAACCACTATAATTACACCTATTTACAAACAGTGAAAAAAATGACATTCAGAACTACAGGCCTGTAGCTAACTTACAAGTGATCTCTTAACTTTATGAAAAAATTTACACACAGGACTAGTAATCTGCTTATATAAATATGCCATAATCTCACAAAAGTTGCACGGTTTCCAAAAAACGAAAAGCATATGACCTAACCAAAGCTTTTGACACACTTGACCATTGAAATACTGCTGACCAAATTACACTCATTTGGAATAAGAAGTATGCTACATATCTGGTTTAGAATTATCTCAGAGACAGAACACAGGTAACAAAAATAGGCACATGTCCACTCTGTTTAACATATAAACAACCTTCAGAACTCGGCCACACAAAGTCAAACATATCGATATGCAGATGATACCACATTACTAAAATAGTCCGCATAGATATAACACTGCTCTCTCCAAAGCACAACATGACTAAGCAAAATAACTACCTACTTCCACCACGATTTTTCTTCCCCAATTATAGTAAATAACACCGGAACGCAAAGCTAAATATAAAGAACCCAAGAGTCTACACTCTAAACCAATGATGATATGTAGTAGTTACACATACCACTGCATGGCAGCTGCCAATGCTCATAAATGGACTGAACATTTACAATACTCAAAAAGCAAACTCAGCACAAAAACCCTAGTTCCCAGGAGAAAAAACCTTGCCACCCCACATGAAACCGACCAACTTACTTTCACTTGAAAATCATTATGAAGATTGGATTCGAACCCATGTTCTTTCCAACTTGATGTGGCCCTTTCGTTGGAAGGGCCACATCAAGTCTGTAACACTGTGTAACTCATCTTAAACTGTAAGGGACCTTATAAACGTTCCCAGTGTCCTTTATAAGATTCGAGCTGCATCTTTTCAACCACAGGATAAATGTCGCAAAGTCCTTGCAAATACGCGGCAAAGCACTCTAGAAGAATTATCAAATATACAGTTGGCAACCGGAAATGGAAACCTGCATGTACGCTCTGTCCAAGACACAATCAGCTGTGCCTAAAATGCTGAATGGCAGGCACCAGCACTTCTTGAGAAGACTGGTTACCACATCTTGACCATAGAAATTTTGTTTGGAGATGTAAGCAACACAAGCAATCCCACGCATGTCCTACGACACACAAAAAAGGTGCATGCCATCAATTTCACGGAAGAATTACAACTTGCTAGCCTCTATTAACAACAACAAATGCACAGCGTCAACTACTAATAGACTCGAGACTCCAGGAAATTAGTCCTGTGGATTGGAGAATCACTCTCATGCACTTTCTATCAAACAGTCATGTATTTTACCTATTCTTGATTGCTTAATCATGAGTAGAGGTGATAATCTAATAATATGGATTTTTTTTTTCTCATAGTATGGCTGATGGCTGATACCGTCTGGTAGCGAATGGGATCTACCCACGAAAGTTGTTAACTCATTACATCAACATTAGTACCATAGGTAGGCTAACCTAAGAGTTAAATAATCTGGAATTGGCTAATTAGAAGCCTACCCTGAAAACCAAACCGCTTCAGACCTGTAATAAGCAGGATGAGAGATTTACAACGAATAATGAAATTCAACTCCCATCTAAAGACATTCAAAAATAATCTGTTGGTTGGTGAGCACATACGCTAACCGTTCGGCCAACAAAGTCGGCATTTGCTGCTTTCCTAAATTTTTCCTAAACTAAGATTGTGTAAATTTTAAGGTATAATCTTCACATCTTCAGCACGGAAAAATTCATTTAAAAAGCAATGGCTGGAAATATTGCTTTGAAGAGAATAATCAGAACAAGTGTACAGCACCTAGGCATGAAACCGATAAAGTATTTGTAGAAGGGAACCCGAACGCAGTATTGAGACAAGGGTCAAAACGGTTCTTTTCATTAATGAGACTTAAGGCGTTAAATGAGCAGTGAGACAAAAATCGCTAATGTTCTACCAGAAAGTGGTAAAAAAAAAAAAATTAAAAAAAAAACTATTATTATAACTTTCATGACATTGAATCCGTTTTTATTATGACTAATCGCAGGACAAAAAGTCGCTAATTTCTGTCAATAAAGATGTATCTTGTTTACATCCCTGGTGTCTCGTGAATTCTGATGAGATATGGAATTGTGCTGAATTCTACGGTGTGAGAAAAGGCAAAAAAAAAAATAATAAATAATAAAAATCTGAAGAGTCGATATTCATAGAACAATAACGATACCAAAATAATTCAATGTAGTGGTTTAAGATCAAGACCTCCGTATCTCAGTCAGTATATACGAGGCCCTTTGGATTGCCCTGGGTTCGATTCCCATCTATGACGTGAGAAACCTTTATCTGGTCTCTTTCGACTAAAGGTAAGTTAGTTCACCAGGCAACTCGGGTTTATCGTTCCCCAGAACAGACAAACCCTCCCCGTGAACACACACACATGGATTTACAGCCATGAATACTTACGATATATGTGGAAGAGAAGGGTCCTCATCACATGTCGTAACGCCAGTAGTTAACCCTGAGTATAATGGTTAGCTACTGGCCAAGCACCACCTCCTAGATAGGAGATGGCACTTGAACGGGACAGGGGGTGGGGGGTGGAATCAGATAGTATGAAGAACTAAATAACAAAATCTTATTCAAAAAGTTAACTTTTGGTTTGCCTTCGACTTGTGTACGATGCAAAGAACTTTTATTCTACCACATTATACTTAGACAATGTGGGGGATAGTTTTCTTTCTTAAATTGCCTAAGTGACTTGTTGAATTCTTTATTACAGCGTGCAACAAAAGACTACACGACTTTTGTGCTGATGAAGACGGATGCTACCTGATTACATTCACGTAATTCTTCCCTGTTTCAGCGGGTAATTAGCTCAAATACCTACTGCTGCCGTTTTGGGGCAGTGTTTGTTTCATAAAGATATCCCATTCCCAAACATGATAAATATTCGGGAATATAATGTCTTTTTGTGGAAGGTTATTTTCATTTCCCGTGTGAAAACCACTGTTCTGCTTACTGGAGTCCTAAATTGGCTCGATAAAAAGATTTCTGCTTGGTTTGTAGAGTAGGATTCCCGGATTGCTTAATCCACTAGGTACTGCGTTGTAGAATTTCAGTCTTTCGTGGGAAGGACTAGAGTAGTGATTATTATAATTATTATTACTATTATAATTAGTGAAACTCATTTACTACAATTATAGGTTTTCATTGCCCTACTTTTGCATACACTAGTGGCCAAAATTGTGGAAGCCTTTTGGGAAAGGCTTCCACAATTTTGGAATTCAGCAAAATACCATAAAATTATATATCAATAAAAATATAATTTAATCAATAATGTAATGCAATAACTTTCATGCAGGATTCTTTTATTAGAACAGCAGTTATAAAGAAAAGTGAAACACATATAAAAAATGAGATATACAAAAATTCTCACAATGTGAGTTAACACTTAGTTGGGTAACCTTTGGCGTTACTTACGGCCTTATAACTCCTTCCCATGGAGTGAACCAAGTTTTTTAGTTCTGCAACTGTTATAATGTGAAACCAAGATTGAATTATTGCTTCTATTAATTGGGTTTTATTGGTGGGTTGCTTCTGACTAACAAGTTTCTTTAGTCGGATCCATAGATTTTCGATTGGGTCAAGGTCTGGGCTATTCCCAGGCCATTCCAGCAGTAGAATACGATTATCCTGAGACCACGTTTTGCACACAGCAGCAACATGACATGAAGCTGAATCCTGTTGAAATATAAATGCTTCGTTATCTTGGAAAAGATCACGTGTGGAAGGCTTCAGTTTGGGCTCAAGTATTTCATTTATGTATTTTGGGGCATTTATATTCCCATTAACCACGCAAATTCTGCCCACACCTTTTGATGTCATACAACCCCAGATCATAACACTAAGTGGGTGTTTCATGGTAGGTGTAATTCAATCAGGATGCAAATCTTCTCCGATTCTTCTCCTTACGTATTTTATGCCATCACTACCAAACAGGGAGATTTTGGTCTCATCACTACAAAAAAAAATGTCCTATTGTTCCGCTGTCCAGTTAACATGGGTTTTTAGCCCACTTTAATCTTTTCAACCTTTGTTTGAGAGATAAAAATGGCTTTTTTAGTGGAATTCTAGCATTTAGACCAAATTCCTGCAGTCTGCACTGAGCAGTCCTTGCACTCAACTTTACACTGTATTGTGCCATTTCATCTTGTATACACCCAGATGATTTTATTCTGTCACGTAGGAACAGTCTCTCAATTCTTCTGTCATCATTTGCTGTTGTGCACCTTTTCCTGCCTTTGCCAGTCTGGTTTTGTAGTGACTGAGTCTCCTTATACCTCTTCAAGAATTTAGAAATGCCACCTTTGGTTAAGTTTCCACCAATTTTTCTATTAATTTCTTCATAACTGTAGCCTTGTTTACTTAATAGTACTATTTTACATCACTTTCTGGGTGACGGCCAACTCTTTGCGCTTCTTTTTTAATTTTATTACGTTTTACAAGCTCACTAAATGAAAGAACACACAAAAAAAAACCAACTTGATAGCAATCACATAACACACTGACAAATGTCCTCCTCTCAGCTCCAATACATGACATTAATAGCTGAATCCTACTGTGACCTTATTGGTAAATTGCCAAAATAAGATGACACCTGATTGGCTCTCTAACCACTCATGCTCGTTGGCTACATTCAAACGAAGGAAAGCTACTTCATATCAACCTAAGCAAGTTGTGCTTCTTTTTTCTGTTTATGTGGCTATAACTTTTCATAGAATACAGATAATTGAACAAACTTTGTTGCATTACATTCTTTATTAGATTATCTTTCCATTGATATCTACTTTCATGGTATTGCACCAAAGAAAAGTGGTGTTATGCGCCATCAAACATCAAAAATTTACTTTTTCCAAAAGGTTTCCACAATGTTGGCCACTAGTGTAGAGTTGTTGTGAATGGGCACTTTAAATGTTTACGATCATAAAATAAATAATAATTAGCGAATCAAAATTTTGGCTCATTATGTTTCAAAATTTCTGGTAAAACGAATGAAACATAGGGGTACGTGCATGCAAAATTGTTTTGTTGTTTTCGTCTATTGGTTGTTAACATACAAGTTTTTGTTTAATTTTTCTTCTGTGTGTTTTTAGTTCCAGTCTATATTATAAAGAAGATGCGATTATTCAAATTCAGAGAAATATAATATCTACTAATCAATACTTGAAGCACATCCTCAACTCGGCTCAAAGCGACTGAGAAAAGTTCTAATTCACGAGAACATCAATAAAGCTGATGCTTCTCCGCTCTCAACTTTGTGAATAAGGCTTACTTATTAGATTGTTTACACATAACAGAATTGGATCCCGAGAATCGAAGAAAATAATCTCGCATTTGTACACATTCATATCTATGTGACTCTGTAAATCTCTTGTTGCCCTGTATGCTTCTTTATATTCTTATAGGTTTAATCTGGGATCAACTTACCAGTAATCTGCCAAGAATGGTGTTCCGAAGAGACCTGCTAGAGAACAAACTGCTACAATGTGTCCGTGTTTCATTTCTTTCATACGAGGTAGGAACTCTCTGATAGTCTGAAGGAATGAAACATATCGCTATACTGTATTAAGTTATTGTGAAATATATATCTGATATTAATTTTTGTTAAAAGCGTTAATTGTTTTTAGAATCATTAATCTTAGGCAAACAAATTACGCTGTAAAAATACGGCGTCTTATACACAGTTACGAATACTCATTTAGAAACACGTCAATAGAATACGAGCTCGTACTTTCTAAAATGTTATAAAGGTTGCTTCTCCTCTCCATTCCACAGATGGCACTTTTCAGCATGAGCATTTCTTAAAATTAACGTGTGTAGAAGAAAGCGATTAAAACATTGGTATTTTAGAACCCAGTTCAACCAACAAAAGATTGTTTTATTTTGACGCTATCGAAGTTTTTGTAAAAGCAGAGATGAAATTTGTACGTCCAGTAATCGGTCATACAATTTTATATTTATAATTATATTCTTAGTTTTGGTTCTCTCTGTATTTCTTTTGATTTGTAATTTGTCGGCTTAGTTGGTTGAGTAGTTAGCGAATCGGCTTTCCAACCACAGGTTACGGGTTCGAATACGTAACCTGTGGGCCTGGATGTTTGTGATTGTCTAAAGTCAATCACAAACTGCTTTAGATTACCGGAAAAGCAATAAAGACTGCGTAGTCACTGTATTATGTTTTGATAATTTCTTCTCCCCAGTTTGCTTGTTGTGCTGGATGGAAAAAACCAAGTTTCCAGGAGGAAAATTCATTCGACGTCTGAATAAGATCAGCTAACTAATTATAAAGATTCTTCGTCCTAGACTGGATTCGAATCCAACTTTTCGACATCAAATTGCATCGTCGACATCAACTGAACTACGAAGGCTGAGTCTAGTACACGATTACGTCTTAACTGTGTGTTCTCCGGCCAGCTGGTCTATTTGGAGTGATAAAAATCCTTGCTACCTCCATATGAAACCGGCTAACTTACCTTCAGTTGAAAAGTCCTTATAAAGGTTTCTGGCATCCAGGCAGATGTAACGTCACCGTTGTGAATTTGTTGTGAAGGTGCACATGGATTTGAAAACTGTTTGCTTTCAGCACAAGCCGTCAGCAATATGTATTGCTATAATCGAAGGATGCACAAAGGAAAAATGTTTTACCTTATTATTGTACATTTTACCAGTAAATTCAGGAATCCACCACATACTTTTGACAAGAGAAGATGAATGCTATTAGTAGGCTGTAGCCGATGTCGAAAACATCCTATAACTTTATCTTTCAGTTAAATGGTTTTCGATCAATGGATGGAATTCGATGGAGAGAATGCCACATACTTATTTGCTTCCTCATAGTTACCAGACTAAATAACGTGCGACTTCTTCATTGCGTAATTGCATGAAATTGTACGTATTTAACCACTGTCAGAAGAGATTGCTGTATTCAAATATAAGATCATTTAAAGGATTGTCTTCAATCATTAGAGATACGTTTGCAAAAAGTCAGGCTAACAGCATACGGAATCGAGATTCCTTAATCAATAGTCGTGTGAACTGTTTTTGGAAGTTCTCTTATCTTCGGCAAACGCCTTCATTAAATATATTTACAACTTAGGAATTAAAAGTTGCAATCCTGAGAAAGCGCATGTATATTGGATCTCATTATATGATACATTAGGGGGTCCCTTTAATAGCGGTCTTTTTAGGTCTAATTTGTACTCTTCATCCGCAGTTACGTAGATGCCAATGTCTCAGCAAAAGTCGAAGGATACTGCAACTAAAGACAACTCATTATTCCTTGTATTGGTATACCAGCAGCAACATCGAGACAAGCAAGCCTTTTGTCTTTTTTACCTTAGCCTTTTATTAAAGCATGAATGTTGTTTTCGATTTCTTTTACATATAGAGAGAAATCACTAAATCCTGAATTTTTCGGTGATATAGCTTCATAAAGTTATAATATTCACTGTTTAATGGTAAATTAGAAAATTTGCCATAAATTAATTTTAAACATGTTTCTAATCATGTTTGTTTGGTGAACTACTGTAAGATTTCCACACATTCTAATAAACCATTGCCTTTTGATTATAATTTAGTGACAGGAGGAACAGTGTGGATAACATTTTATGCCTGCTAGCTTAAGATAAAAGAGAAATCAATCACGTGGCCATCCTTTATAATGTGCAGTTTATAAATGTAAAATTATAATCATCTAACGCTTTTTTATTTTTCCCCAAAAGGGAGTAGAAGAAGCTGTTCTTGCCCAAACTAACTTTTTTGAAGATTGGTGGGCAACTATTCTTCGTCCTTAGCCGTCACTGATAGCTGGTCCAAGAATATCAAATGATTTACGGGCATCCAGGAAGGAGAGCAGACAGACGACCAGAGCTATCTCTGGGTACCTAAGTAACACTATATATTGTTGTTTGAAATAGCGTGAGTGCTATAGTCGATTTTCACTAGTTGCAAGGTTAAAAACTGGAATTTCCTGGAGAAAGAAAGAACTCCACTTGCCTAGATTGAAACTCAACTAACTAAGAGACCCACTGGAATGAGGCCTGAAAACAATTTGTACTCGGTAGAGGATCTAACTTATAGCGGTTTTTCTTCTTTAAATGATATCAAGGAATCTCTTTAGAAATGTTATTTTCTTTTCATTTTAAAGTCAAACATACCCAAAATATGAGTTTCTTCATCGCTTTAAGAACACAGTTTATGCAAGCGATGATGGTCATACTACCTCTGGTTTGAAACATAACTTCACGACCATCTTCTCTACAACAGAAGCAAATCTCCGAACTTTGTTCAGGTGTGCTAAGATCCACAAACAAGCTAAAATACAGTTGATAAAGAACATTAAGATGATTTTTTAAAGTTTTTTTTAAAAAAATATACATGAGAGGAGCACCAAATTTTAATATAAAAAAGCGCATTTTTTTTTTTTTTAAACTAGGAAACAAAATTTCTGTGAGACAGAGAGAGAGAGAGAAAGGATGGGAGATAGTTTGGATACTGAGATCGTTAATACCAGGGGTTCCCAACCTATTTGTTTCCTAGAGCACATTCTAAAATACGGGTAGGACGACGGGCACCATCTATTTTTCAAGCAAATTTTTTGAATTCTTTTGTTAAATGAATACATTCAAAGTTTACATTATAATCAAATGTTTTATTACTTAAAAGTTTACATTATATAAAAATTTAAATATATATATATATGTAAGTTAGTGTGATCTTTGGCATTGCATTTCATTGGCCAGTGCTTCATAATTAGAAGAATATGATGATATTCCAGTTCTTAAACTGAAATGAACAACTTTGAATGCGCGTCTACTTTACATTGTATGCGTTTAGTACTCGTCATGTGTCATTAACGCATGAGTAATATAGCATGCCATGATTTGTTGCGTGATTATTTCAAACTATACGGCACACGGTTGAACAGCGGCGGGCACACACAAATTGGTCGACGGGCGCCATGGTGCCTGCGGGCATAGGTTTGGGAACCCCCTGGTTAATACCATTCACCTTTGTATAATGACTAGATTATACGACGAGTTTCGTTATTTTTAAACAAGAATTTGAAGTTCTTTTTCCAGGAGAAGAAAATACTGATGATCACATAAGAGTAATAGCAATTCAGAAAATTAAAAGATAATTCTGTTAGATAGATTTGGTTTGCTTGATTGAAATTGTGGCCGAAGCAACTGTAGCTATGTCGCTACTGTATTATGTCAGTTACGTGAGTCAACGATTTGTCAACTGTACAAGAAAACCCGTATGTTATCTTCATGATTGGTTAATTCCTCTGAAGAGTTCTTATAAAGTAATTATCAAAGAAAGAGCCATAAGCTTCATTTCGGAGACATCAATTATAGAACTAATGAATATTAAATTGCAACATTATTTCAAAGCCGAATATTTGTAGAACTTCAGGAGTTTCGAAATTTTGGCCAGAGAGCTTATGAGAATAGAATCCTGGACATCGGAATTGGCTTAGTTTGCACTAATTAAAAGACACGAGTGCTACCAAGACGTCCGAATATTCACCTTCAAATAGGGTATGATTACCAGTACTATTATTTGATAATTACTGTCACTCACCGACCGAGAGTTTATGAAAAATCCAACCCTCTGACATTGAATTTGTTTAGTATCGAATGAGAGTTTAGCTTCTTCAAGTTCCGACCTGTTTTTCTGAAGAGAACCAGCCAGTTCAAAACAGCTATCAGGCCAGTGATAATCTTTATCAAATGCACTAATAAAAGGTCAATATAAGGACGCCTGGCAAAATTTCGAAACTTCTAAAGTTTCTACATATATTCGGCTTTGAGATAATGTTGCATCTTGAATATCCACTAGTTCTTATAGATATTTTTCCCGACGTAGATGGCATTCGAACTGAACTCATTCCAACTTATTTTTAAATACGTGATGTATAAAGATAGTTAAAAAATACACTAAAGAAAACTACCGATCTTAATGAAACGAAACGGATGGTGTGTGTGTGTGTGTGTGTGTGTGTGTGTGTGTGTGTGTGTGTGTGTGTGTGTGTGTGTGTGTGTGTGTGTGTGTGTGTGTGTGTGTGTGTGTGTGTGTGTGTGTGTGTGTGTGTGTGTGTGTGTGTTTATTAAGCGTTCTGCTTATTACACTTCATGCGTGTAATAAGCAGAACGAAGGTCTCGCATCTGTGATAAAATTCATCTTCCTGTTCTGTATCGAGTGACTAGGTAACATTTCAGTTTAGCTTGCTACTAAAGGACAAATCTTATATTCGATTTCTTCTAAATATATAAAAAAATTGTCCAGCGAGAAGCCTACATAGAACTATAATACTTCGAATTATTTTCATTATTGAAAGTAAACTAAAATATGAACATGAATTGTCCTAATAAGTGTCTAACTTGGAGTTTTTTTGCAAACCGCCAGCAACTGACCACTTACAATGTCGGTGGTGTTACTAATAGGTTTTGGAAAGTCTCATGCAACTGCAGTTTAGTATCGAGACTCCACTGCGAGGGATTCTCGCAGCAAATAATAACAATGCGGTTTTAGCACAGACTACATCCATTTTAAAATTGTCTGCAGCGCAAATAAAGTCAGGTGATCCTGCATCCTTAAGGCGTTGGTAACATCACTTATCGATACTTTAACCATTTCTACACTAAAGTAAAGAAGGTGATTAAAATGAAACAAAAATAGAAGATAAGAATTCCATGATTATGATAACAAAAAAGAAAGAAAGAAAAGAAAAAAGAAAACAAATATACCCAGAAGTGGCTAAGAAGGTTTACTCCCACTATGTTCTTTATTTGTTCATTCTTTAATCCCAGCATGGACTTCCCGTTAGCAACTCCGGCATTGTTGATTAATATGGTAACATCGCCAACTTCTTCTCTCACCACTTGTGCTGTTGACTTCACATCGTCTTCGTTCCTGACATCACACTTATAAGAATGCGCTATACCACCTTTCTTCTTTATCTCATTAGCAACAGCTTCAACGTTAACCTAAGAAGAAAAAATAAAATAAGTGATAAAAAAAACCATAAAACAAGACACTGTCGTATGTATTTTGTTCATCTTAGTTTTATCAACAGGTTAGTTGGTATTATACCTTTGTACTACTGTAATATTATTCATGTAAAATGCCAAAGGATTTTCTTTTTACTTATGTCTGCATGTAATTTGATTTCAGTGGACGATAACTTGCTATTTAATTTCCTGAAGAAATCTTACACTTCAGTACAAAGAGATATTGTTCTACATCGAATCTTCAGTCTCATACATACATACATACACACACACACACACACACACACCTGATAATCTTTTTGAAGTCATAACAGAATGGAAATGTCAAACATAAGTATGCTCGTAATCCCATAGAGAATATAACAACCGGAGAGTTAAAATGTTTAAGAAATAAATTCTTCAAAACTTATGTTGTTAAAGAAAGTTTATTTTAATACTGCATATTAAGAACATTTTGAAAAACACAGCAATGGATATTTCACACATCAGAAACGCCACTCAAACGTGCATAGGCACTGCGGAACCGCAGCATCCCCAATTTTTCTCGCTATATAAATATATTTATTAATTTATTTATATTTGCTTGTAATATTTAATTTTATCATCAACAATCCTATACAATTCTCTTATTTTGTATAGAAAATAATAAAAATCCATCTTGTAGCACTTAGGAGGGCGAACGACGCTAGCAGCCCTGTGTTTAGCACAGTGTCATATTGCTACACGCGCAAGCATATGCACGTCATAGTGAGATGCGAGCTATTAGTACTGTCCGTCGCGCAGTTCCTGTTTATATGCAATTTGCGCCAGTAGTAGAGTGTTCGTGGTGCTTATCGTGTTTACTCCGTCTCTTTAAATATTTGGACATTATAATTAAAGACATAACATTTGTTATAGCTTTTATTTTAGAACATTATTGGGGTTATGATAATGGATTTTATTTTTAAGTAATTTTGAATTATACTAAATTGTATAATTTTATCGATAATAAACAATATTTTTTCACGTTTAATTTTTTTTTTTAAATTTTACCATAATTTGGATATTTTATCCAAACACGTATATACTGTACTTGCAGTGTGTATGTATATTTCGAAAGTCGCAGCATCCCCACGATTTCAAGCCACGAGCCGCCACTACTCGAACTAAATCAAAACATATCCATGAAATATGACGTTTATTTCTTACTGTGAAGAATTCTTCGATAACTTCAGTCATCGATTCAATGTGCACTTGGTGAATTTTGACGTCTTACAGTTCGGCTCATAAGCAGTAAGTAAACTTAACATAAACATTAAGTTCTAAAGAATATCATAACTTAATGTTGACATACGTCTCATCACCTGAACCGAAGTATGTTGTACTAATTAAACTAAAAAGTGAAAAAATAATCACTTAAAGAAAGCGATATCTCCCCCATCAAGATTTGCATATTCTATTTGAATATGCATATTTGCATATTTTGAAGTAATGCAGAAATTTTATATATCCCATAAATGAAAAGGTGTAGTTCTAATCCACAGTATTTTAATAACAAGGTGATACACGTTTTTATACTTGTTTATGAGAAAGATGTAACTTCTGCATTAATTGAACTTCGGTATCTCTTCTGGATCTGGCTGCCACTGATGACATTTTATTAATTCTCGTCATTGGGTTTGCTTACCTCCTGGGAAGAAGAGAGGTTCTATTCAATGACCGGTTTTTGCCTCTCACTGGATAGAACCACCACTTAGTTTCCTGTCCTGGAGTGATTCGAATCTGGAGTAATGAGTTTAGCAGTGAACCTGTATGGTCACTCAGTGAGATTTAGCGTCATCTTGTAGAGAGCATTATACAGACCCGAAAGAACGCGTGCTTTGCATTATGGGATACCATGACAATTGACGTGAAGTCATTAGCCTCTATATACAAGCAACCTAGTCATGATGTGCTTACAGCTGGATAAAGGATTAAACAAGAATATAATTTCTTGACGTTTTTAATTTACTTTGTAATTAAGTCATAAAACTTAATACCATAAATATCCCGTTTCAAAATGTGAGTAAAATATACAAATAGGCGCGAGATGAAACGTTCATCTCCCACCAGCTTGCAAATGCCTGCACAGACATTCTTTGCAGTAAGTTTGTTCGCATAGTACGACGGTAGGCGCTCAATTTTTTTTTTTAGAGAAAAACTGGAGAATAAACTGGACATGTGGTTACCCTGATATTAACTAAACGAAAACCACAAGACGTTTACAAATCGGGAGAGGCCTACAGCTTTGAGAGGACAGTGAATGCTCTTTGCTGAGAGGGGCGGGGGAGGGCATTTTGAATTTCACGTGATTAAAAAACTTGTGAACCGGACAATCTTCTGTTAAGTTATATGATGGAAACATAAGTGTCTTAGCAGACAGACCGGTACGGTACAGTAGCAAAAGTCTGATTATCCCCCAGCCAACTAGGAAATTGTTTCTTTGGCACTACTGTCGGATTTGGTTAGCTCTAAAGAACATTAAGAATTATCATTTTTATTTTGACAAAATAAACAGAATGAGATAATAAAAAATAAAGTCAAGATTGCTCCGACCTGTGCAGATGAGTTTCGTTGCAAGACCTCGTCATGCTTATTGGACGCTTCAAGTGGCTTGAAAAAAAGCGCCATGTTTGGTCTTGTCGAACCCTTGGGCCAACCACTAATTGGTTCCATAGTTGTTATTTTTTTACAATCTTTGGTGGATAGGGTGATCATAATAAAAAATTAAATGTTTTTATCCAGGAAATAGTCTTGTCAACAGCATTTAACACAATCTCCCTTGTATGCTTCATGTGTTTGTATAATGTTCTTTCTACATATGAAATTAACAGAGGCCCAGTTGGTGGCAACAATTGAACTTTGACAACTTCATGAGGGCGCTATACTGAGAGCAGGATAGCATATAATATAATCTTCTTTGGTGGATACACATTAACACAGATAGATTCTCAATATGTCGAGGGGTTTGACCTTGAGACATTAATTGAGCTGGAAACAGCTGTGACACCTTGTGACACTTTTTACCAGAAAAAGAATACATTTTCAACCTATGGTATCGGAAGAAGGGAGAACGAAAAAAAGAAAACGTCGCGTTAGCATTGTATTGCTTTCGCATGCTACTTCAGTAAACGGAGAATCAGGAGAAAGAGGTCGATGAGTGACCACTTGCTCCAACAAGAACAACAGTAACAAATCATCGCTAGTTGAGTCATAGCGTTTTTTTTTGTTGTTTTTTTTTTTTTTTTGAAAAGCCCTGATGAAGATTACTTCAACGGGATTTGAATCCAGATCTTTTCAACTGAACTAAGGAGGCTCCTTCGAGAAAATATGTATGTAAAATACATTTTAATAATGTAAAATGTTAATTTTATTATAAACAAAAAATTAAACAAAAGCTTAAATGAGAAACCTGCGCAATAAATAAATAAATTAATAAACACTGATAAATGTACCTATTTTCAATTGAATTAAAATTAAACTTCAAATTATAAAAACGGAATTCAAATGAAGAAATGCTAAATTCACTTCCAAAATAGTTCATCTTTTTTCAGTTTGTTCAATGACGTCTTTTTCAAACGTGTGAACTTTTTTTTCCATTGATGTCATAGCTTTAATTTTATAAGTTTCATCACGTTTCCTTTCTTTATTAGAAGAGTAGAAAAATCTCTACTTGTGGCGGATTTAAGATATTAAAAAGGCAGTCCAAAGCTCCAGGCAATAAATCAACAGAAACCCTCAACAATCATAGGGGGAAAATGAAATAAAGCTAAGTTCTGTGTATAATAGCAAAACTCTTACGCCATTTCCCTCTCCCGTCTCACTGTCTAACCGGACTCAGCGCGACATAAAAAACATTCTTGTTTTGCTTCTTTTCTAAGAATCACTGTAGGTTACTTGGTGTCCAGTTTTCGAAGATAATTCATCGAAAACCCACAATTCCGAAGACGACGCCACGTCGAAATGGCTTATACACCTCGTAATTATGAGATATCATTCTTATTTATTCATCATTTTCTGGTGTTTTAATTAATTATTAACCTTTATATTTTAATCTTTTACAGATTATCGTTTTTAATTCATTTTATAATGTAATTATCAGGTTTATGAAAACAGCTAAACGAATGAAGTATTGCAGTTCCATCCCAAATATTATTATTATTATTATTATTGATACCTCCAAGGAGTCCGAAGACTCATCGCGAGAGGACACTTACAGCTGTCTCAACCACTACACAATATAATTACAAGCTTTTTTCTTTTTTTCTGCAAAATACATTATCTATTGTTGATTTAATATAACAACGTAATTAATTTCCGTAATAGTTTTAATCATTAAGTCACAGCCCTACACCATCAAGTTCTTAAATCTTAAGATCCTAAGGACTACGCTATAAGTTCTTAAATCTTAAGGTCTCCTAAACAAAATAAGCGTGCTATTTTATATTGATTGGAAATAGTGGAACTTCACGAAAAAAACTTCAGTAATAATATATCGTCTAAATATCATAAATATTCACAATTTAATACGTGATGTATATATGACTTTATTCCAAGTTATGTCCCACAGGCATTAATATGAAGCGAACTCCCGATTTTCCAAGGATTACCACAATTGTGGTTTCCCCTCTTTTATTATTCATTTAGCATACCCGGATTTTAATCCCTTTTATGGTAGGGCTGTTATCGGAATAAGTGTAAATAAGTTTCGACATTGAAACCGTCTGACTTAACTGTTAATAACTTAATATGAAATTTAACTTGGACTTTACTTGGAATTTCCGAGTTGTTGGCATCGAACGTGTTAAATTGTGCCTACTTCAGAAATGTGACATTGGATCAATCCTAGATCTAAATCTAGGATTAATCCTAGAAATAAATTTATTCATTACTGAAAACAAACGCAGAATTTGATTTTTTCAAATTGCTAAAATATTTTCATCAATGGACATCATGCTGACATATTTTTCATCAATGGAACAAGATAATTTTATTCAGATCCTTTGTTTTTACAAGAAAAAATGTGGAAGTTTTTTAAGCTCTACTTTCACTGCTTGCCTTTAAAATAATAAAATTTCCATAAAAGAGGGAACAACATTTTATGTCCAACAAAATTTGTACGCAACCTTATTTTGGCTTGCAAAATGCGCAAAGTGCCAAATAAATAACATTCTAATACCAACTGTCTTAAATTAGACAGCCATTTTAATGTCATTTCTACAATTGGTATGCTTTTTGCTGTAAAAGAGAAAAAAAAAGTGTCTGTTCATATACTAAAAAACCATACGGTACATCAACATTTTGTTAATGAAAATTAACAAACTGTTGATGTACTGGATGGTTTTTACACGCATAACTCCATAGTAGGAAGATCCAGCTCTCGTCACTTTATTTTCAACTTTCATAGATGCTCTCTCGTCCTCTCCCCACCCTGTGAAAATTGAAAAGTTACATCTACTGGTATCCAACATGACCCTTGCAGAAAAAATAGGTCACTATCATATCAGCCCTCCTCCTATCCACCAGTGTCTGGAGTCTAAATCAAACTGACTTGAAAACCTACATTCCAGAATCCCAATATCATCTTTGTAACTCTTCTTTACACCCTCTCCACAATTTCTTCATCCTCATTCGAAACCAGATCTGTGCCCAATAGTCCAAGTGAGAGCCTGTCAAGGCCCAGCAAAGTGGAAAAATGACTTTCTTATCCTTACATTTTCATCCTTGCAATTATCTAAGATGTATCTTCAGTCTTCACTATATGGCACCTGAACTTGAACTTCCTATCTATCAAAACTCCAGTCCCTATCCTGATTAGTTTTTTCTTCTGCAATGAACCCAACAATGGCAATACGCCATTGGAAATTGCACCAAATACATAACTTGGCATTTACTAACACGGAACTAGTATCCATGTTCACCTTCCCATAATTCCAGCCTATTCAAATCAATCTACAAGTGCTACATGCCAACATTCCTGATTACTATCTTTGCATCATCAGCAAACAGCTGTATGTTTCCTGTCAAATCCTTCGTTATGTTATTAATGAAAAGCAATGGACCAAGGCAGATCCATGAGGTACATACGTAATCTTAAATCTTGCAGACTATCATCCAACCATACACTAGTTTTTGATATTAAGTCATCCTCTAATCCAAGCTAAGAGTTTATAATGCAGTCCTCTATCCTTCAACTCATGCACCAGCATTCCATGCTATATCCTGTCAAAAGCTTTAGCAAAGTCCAGTCACAATGTATCATTTCCCATTGTGTAATTCAACATTATTATGAACATTATTGAGTTATAACTACGTGTTTCGCCACATAGTGGAGTGACTATGATTTCTTGGCCTTTTCTCAAGAAGCTTATCAATACGCTAGTTTGGAATTTCGTACAGTTTCTACTGATAAGCTCTATTTCAAGCGACATTTACCCATTTATGTAATATTTACAGATATTTACATATGAAAAGACAGCAGTGCGAAACCTGTGAACTTCTAGTTAAATGTTACAAACCACTTCGTCAATGCAAAAAAAAAATCCAAAACAGAAAAAATACTGAGAAGAAAAGTCCAACTAGAAAACTACTCATACAAAAAATAATAATAATAATAATAATAATCCACGTGGATTTTCTCATTCCCTGACGTATGAACGAAAAAATAAAATAAATCTTCTAAACCCTCAACATCCTGCTTTGGTGCAGAGCATTAAAAATCCCATAAAGGATTTTCATTTGAGGGTGAATTAGCCGGTCTCATACGGCTGCGTAGCGTTTCTTCTCCAGAAAGCTTGGATTTTCATAGAACAGGAATGCCAGCTAGAAATACTGTCGCACTTAATAGCCGTAATACGAAACGACTCAACGCAATCCTATTTTCATAAATTTAAGACAGTGTTTCCCAACGTGTAGTCCGTGGAGACCTCCATGCGATGTCCGTCTGAATATATCAACAGTTAAATATGATTCAGAGTCTTTAAAAGTTGTAATTTTTTCAAGTTTTTCTATTTACTGACCTTGAATTCCTATTTGATTATTTTCTGAGAAATTCTTTTTAACAAACTACACCACTCGCATCCATCATTCTCAGAAAAACACCCACACGTATACTTTTACCATATCATTACAGTTGATTGAATCATTTCTTGTCAAATGTAATTACCAAATGCCCTCCAGGATACTTGGGGATTGAGGACGTAGCAACTCAGTAGTAAACAACTGATGAACATCATTCAAAAATCTTTATAAATGATATTTTTTTTATTTTTTTTCCTACTCCGAATTAATATATATCTTATTATTATATACTTAAAGAACCGTCTTACAAATCACATGCTCCAATCATAAAAATGCACTCAGGTGTATACTGAATAGCAGAGTAGGTAACCTTGATGGCCGCGAACGTGCGTGTAATCAGGACAGCGGTCGTTTTCGAAATGCATATAAACGGCGCGTCAGAAATTTTATATCATGAAATTATATTTATTGTGATTTTTATTATATTCGCTGTTATTAAATTGTTTTTAACATTTCGATTGCGCGCTGTCTATGATTCGCTTGAATTTGTACTTATGTCACGATTAGAGTAAGCAATGCTCCAAAATAACGTCTTTCATGGTAAGCTAGCATAGAACTGTCATTTTTCTGTGAAGTGATTCCCGTATTCTCCAGCTCTGCAAAATGTGAAATACACGATATACTGCTGTATATCGTGTATTTCAATGGCAAATGTCAATGAATAATCGACTGATAAAAGTAATTAATTTGGAGTGGATTTATCGTTTTATTTTCATGAGGATATTTATTGAAACCTATCGCAATCTATAATTTAAAATCTAAGATTATATCCATATCGCCTTTAAGGAATGGCGATGTGAAGATCCCAATTAGGTTTCTGACCTAACGCCCAATTCTCATCCTCACCTGGCGCTCCGTTTAGAATCGGATTTACGCATAAGCAATACAAGCTATGGCTTATGGTCTCCCATTACAAGGGGCCTCGGCCACAATATAGATAACTTTATTCAGATAAAATTTGCTCAGTAGAGGGGTTGGAAGGCTTCTTAAAAATGAAAGCTTAGAGTTGCAACTACTTTAAATCAGGCCCTGGTCCCGTTCTTAGCCAACCAAACTGTACTCTCTTTTGGTTTAAACCAAAAATACACCTGATGAGATTATTAAAGTTTCACAAGTTCTTTGAATTTATTTATTTTTTTGTTTATGAATACGTTTATTAAAGGATATATTATTACTATTATTATTACATCAAGTGGTCGATACAAAACCAGAGTACAGTGCAGTATGTAGTAGAAGAGAAAGACAAGAGGGTGAAAAAGAGAGTTCTCTCGGAATGATAAGACTGATCTCAGAGAAGGCAGAAGGTCTCTAAGAAATGTCCCAGAAAACTTCACTTAGATATTTAGGTCAACAGTTAATTGGAATGTTTTTCTTAGAATATCCTCAGGAGAACTCGTATGTAAAATGCCAGCAGAAAGAGGGGTGTCCTGCGTAGAATATCCCAAAATTAATTCTTGGAGTGACTGGAATAATAATAATATTCGTATGGGGTACTCCCTTTCTCCCTGTCCCTCTGGGTGGTGGTGGTGGTGGGAGGTTTGAGCCCTCCTAATGAGGGATTAAGTATGTATTTTTATGACTAGATCCGTGTGTGTTCACGAGGCCGGTTTGCCTGGTCTGAGGGACAAAAAACCCGAGTTTCGGGGTGGACAACCTTCTACCCCTCCCAGACCAGCTAACTCACCTTTATCGAAAAAGACCAGATAAAGGTTCCTTACGTTATAAACCGGAATCGAACCCAGTCTTTCTGACCAAAGTGTTTCTTCTATACCGACTGAGTTACGGAGGCTCTGGTGACTGGCATGCAATTAACTTATTCTGTCCTATGGTGCAACTCAGCCGATACTCTCTGCATATTTACACGTGTTGACGCTTGGGAACTAATCTCCCTCATAACAGTGGTTCAGCGTGTGTGTAACTAAAGATGTAGTTTACTCTATTACTACAAGTAAACATTGCAGAGTTAGGGATAAGCTAATTTAAAATTTAAACTACATGTTTGAAGAAGTAAATTGCCGTCAAATGCATTTTGGTACTTTTGTAATATGTTGCACTGTTCATCTGCAGTAAGCTGTAAATATTCTCAGCATTGAGAAAGCTAGTTAATTTTCTGTATTCGCTGTTCAATTATTAAAGAATTACTAAACTGCTAAAAAATTGTTATTAGGATGGCTACACCATATAAACAGAAACAGGTGGATTTGGAGCATCGTGCCTTTCAAGAAAAGTGGACAAATGAATATTTTGTGATCGAGAGAAATAATAAACCAAAGTGTTAAATTTGTTTAGAATTGATTTCGGCTAACAAATAACAAAGACATTATACAACTAGGGACGCGCTAATTATTACAAGTTTATGAGACAAGATCAAATTATAAAAATCTAAAATTATATATATATGTTACGGTTCAAGTGATAAATCCGGTTATTATTAATAATTACCGGTTAAAGTGAATAATTCCTAGAGGAGTCTGGTAAATGTAATAAAAACATGTTTATAGGTTTTGTATATAGGTTTTCATTCTCAATAGAAATTATAACAGCTTAGGTTAGGTTAGGTTAGTTTATAATGAAAAAAGTAAGGAAAGTACTTCTTTTGCACTCAATTAAATCAGAAATCGTTATCAATAACCTTATTCTTATAAGAACTGGGCGATGGACTGAGTCCTTGACTCTTTATCTCGTCATCTGAATGAAGAAAATCTGTGTGGATGGAGTGTTGTTGAGCTAAAAAGCTCTAGTCATGGCTGGGTAACGGCAATAGCCGAGCCTCAGTTAAAACTTCATTGGCTACAGCATTGCCATCTGTTACCCGGGAAGTCCTAAAAAGGACTTTTTTCCTCTACCGGTTGGAAATCATTATAACCTAACCTAACCATTTCAATTTAGGGTTTCAAAGAAATATACGTGTATTATAATTTAAAAAA
Source organism: Typopeltis vanoorti (assembly GCF_054136105.1). Taxonomy (NCBI): domain Eukaryota; kingdom Metazoa; phylum Arthropoda; class Arachnida; order Uropygi; family Thelyphonidae; genus Typopeltis; species Typopeltis vanoorti. The sequence continues at coordinate 13,659,751 of NC_143569.1, forward strand.
TTAGAAGAACCTGTTTGATATAAATGAGTTTTGTTATTAAAACAAAAAAATCATATTTTATTAGGAATTTTTTGCCCCCATCAGAATCCACCATGATCATGTTACAAAATGCCACTCTGCATAAAGATACGTGACAAGAGCAGGTACCACTCAAGAAAAAAAAGCTTGCTGTCGTATGTTTCAGAGTAGTTTTTTCAATGCTAATTCCTCGCTTGCCTTGAGAAAGCTTCCTAGCCAATGAAGACAAGGCAGTTAATTAAATGCAATGCTTTTCAGATTTTACTGAAACAGCTCATTTGTTATTACCTTATTTTGTCAAAACATATTCGAAACTATTTGTTTCGTCTCCATCGAGCCTGGATCTTAGATAACCTTGTGAAAGTTTCTTAGTAAGAGTTGCCTAAGTAATATTAATGAGATTTAATGTTAAACGGAGTTCTCTAAACCTTTTACTATTAAGTATCGACTTCTTCTAGGTAATATTTTAAAAGATTCAAGGAGATAAGATTCAAGAAAGATTAACATAAAAATCCGCAACTGAGTTGATAAGGAAACGACTTCTGGTTTCGAAAACAAGAAGAAGAAAAAAAGAAAAAGGCATATTTCAGCTGCCTTGTTTTCTTTTCTTCATGTTCTCGGATTACACTACTGTAGTTGTAAGAATAGTCGAGATCTGAAGTAATGTGGAAAGTGATTAAGCATATACCTACGATGTGTAGAATTTGTTCTTACTTCCTATTTGGGTTCCCTTTTAGCGGATAACTTCTTTGTCTCTTGGAAAGGTTTGACGAGACTTGTCTGCGGTCTGATATTCCTTGCCAGAGTGCACCAATTTTGAATCTCCCGTGATCTTCTCAAGCGTAGGATTTCTTGTCCGATTATGTTTCGCTCATCTGCTGTCTCTACTCCCTAATTCGAAATATAAATGAACCCACTTACACTTCTTATCCTCAAAGAGTAATTTCGTACATCCCCACCTACCCCAACAGTGATCATCTGGCTTCCTTTTTCCAATTCTAACCAATATGGAAGAAAAGCTGGAGTATTTGTTTACAGCAAATGCTCCAGTTTCTCTTCCAGATTGTATATCTACCAATCAACACTCGAACTTACGCCTGTCCCCGAACTAATACCTATCACCTCGACACCCTATTATAATCAGCTGTCATCCACCTCATAGCATGAAAGTAAGCCCATATTCAGGCAATCAAAAAAACAAAAGAGACGAACGTCTGTCATCAAACTATCGACTTATTACTCTCAGATAAGTGCTTTCTAAAGTAATAGGCATCAATTACTTCATTACCTGGAGTGGTGCCAAATAATTAGTGCCCACCAGTACAGATTCCTCTACTCAGAATTAACAGCAGATCTTTTTGCTACATCGCTCACCTATGGACACGAGCTACGGAAAGTTTTGGACAAACCTGTTATAAAACACTTGAAATTTCCAAGGAAGAAGCCTTCCTTAGAAATTTAGAAGCCTTAGCAAATTACCATTTTAGATAGCGAAATGGTGGACGGTGTTCTCTCTTCAAATTTCCCCACTAACGCGGGTGTTTCTCGGGGCTCTGTTATATCACTCATCCTCTTGCTAATATGCATAAATTACCTTCAGTCACATACTATTAATAGACTTGTTGGTGACAGTATTCTTCATTTTTTTCTATTCTGAGAATCTTGAAGTACTCAAACATTCCGAACTTCAAGGCTTTTTATAATTAGTGCTCTAAACACTGATCTGCACATCGTTATTCAATGGAAAAATAACAATGAGTCATCTTCAATGCTTCCAAAACACAATTCTGCCTTTCCCCTTGCAAAAGATATGAATGCTATCAAAAAACTTCAAAAATTACAGGATCTGAAGAAAAGGCAATACGGAAACAGACGGGCTACTTTTGTATTTTCTTTTAAAAGAAATATCATCCTTCACCCCCCCCCCCCATTTAAGTTAAACCTACAGCAACGTGAGTAGCAGCTGCTCAGCATCCATTTTGAGCTAACTGCTAACCACCAAATCTCTTGGTGCTAATTGCACTGCTATGGATGCACATAATTGAACTTCTGGATAAAATAGCCTTAAAGATCTTAAATCGTCTTTCTTTTCAGTTCTCCAAGCTATACTGAGATTTCTTAAAAATTCCTTCTTCAAGTTATACTTAGCAAACTTTCGATTTATATGGTTCTAAGTGACATGAAGATTTTCAGAGATTACTACGTTTTGAACTTTTAATATAACAGGAAAAAGACCAGCAATATTTTTGTCAAATAAAGCAGTTCAAATCCTGTCAATGTTTTGAGATGACCCAAGCAAAATATGACCATTACATGATACAAAATGAATCATGTAATGGCCATGTTTTATGCAGCTTTATGACAATAATTTTATTATAATTATTGTCATAGGGCTGTTTAGAATAATAACCGAAATGGAAGTGTAAAATTTTGAATTCTAAATTGAATGAATGTAGAAGTATTGAACTATTGAAGTGGCATAGACTTTCGTTCATCTAAGCGAACATAATATAATTTAATGATATAAAGAGTTTAAAATAAATGGGCTGGAAAATTTACCATTTCGTCTCTAGTCGTAAGGAGGTAGCGAAATATTTCCCCCTGGAAACTCCCGTTTCCCCCCCCCCCAAAAAAAAACAACGTTGTGAGAATAACCGACTAAAACAAGACAATGCATCGGTTATACATGAGTCTCATAGCCTTACTTCTACAACAGTTCCAAAGCAACAACAACTCTCTCTCTCTCTCTCGCTCTTTCTCTCTCTGCAGAGTTCAAGTTTCGCATAGAGGTTTTCTTAGCAAATTTCCAGAGACAATACAATGTTTTGGGAAATTATCCTCTAGAGGAGTAATAGCGATTATTATTTATTGACAATGTGGAGGGAATCGCTAATATTTGAATGAGATGTCCTCGACTATTACAGTAGACTATATTCAGCCCACAAGTGCAAACTGTTTAAGATTTGTACCTGTATGCGTTTGAGAACTATTCAGAACAAAAAAGTTCTGAATAGTTCTCAAAATGTTGAGTAAAACTGGTAAAAAACAATAAAATAAAATTTAAAATATGGTGATCATTATCATCATGACTCTAAATACGGATATATACTTTATGATCTTTTCAGTCTCTTTTTTTAATCTAAATTTAATACTAAATACGAAGAGAAGGCCAGGCGGACCTCTGAAGAGGTTCACGTGGCTTTCTCTTCCCATTTGATTTACTTATTGGTTGTTTAGAATATCGAGTGTTAGCTGTTCAGCTTACACGTTCTACCTAATTTTGTTTACTTTTGTTCAGTTTTTCTTCCACTGATTTATTTTTTGTTCTTTTAAAATATCTTCACTCCATTTTTGGTCATAAAAGGTGGTCAAAGTATGGTAGAAACTCATGTATATATCGCTACGGCTTTAAAGCTGAACAACAATCCGTACAGCCCAAATTTTCCATTTCCGGCACGGCCGAAGACGGTTCAATGACGAGTATGACAGTGGGTGAAAAACATCTCGTTATTTTATTTTTCGATGTGAAGATGATCATTCAAAAGGAATTTGTGTCGCTAGGAAAACGTGCTAAGTAGTTTCAAGAGAGCTTGTGAGCTAACAGCTCACAGAAAAGAGCTGGTTTTTCCACCATGACCATTCTCCCGTGACGTCTTTTAACCTTGAACTTTTGTTGCTGTTGTTGTTTTGATTCCAAGGTGAAAACAAGTTCAAGTTGCGTTGTTTTAACTACCTAAAAGAGATTCAGTGCTTATTACTAGCGGTATCCCTGAATCGGAATTCATAACGGTTTTCTGACAATGAAAAATTAGTGAGGTAGCTGACTGAACACCCAACCTCGATAGTAGTACCTAAGACATCTCTTCTATCCTTTGCAATTGCTTAGCTATGATGAGGCAGTAAGACGAGCCGAGTATATTTTAAAATATTTAAAACATTTTAAATTTTAAAATTTCTTGTATTTATCGACGAATTATATTTTCCTCGACAAAAATCTTGCTGCATCATCTAAAACCAAATAGGTTACGTTTTTATCTGAAAAGACTGTCCAAGACACGACTTAAACTCAAGTATTTCAAACAAATGAGCACATTTCTCTCTTTCTAGTGAGCTATGGAGGCATATTTGCCAGTATGAATGGCTTCCTCTTCCACTCCAGATTAAATGGTTATTTTTTCAGATCTCCCCAGTAATTCAGGAATGCCATGAAGCTATTCTTGTGCCTACCTCTCCCACACACACACAGAGAGAGAGAGAGAGAGAGAGAGAGAGAGAGAGAGAGAGAGAGAGAGAGAGTCTGTCAAAAAAAATGTATACGCAATTCAGCAAAAGAAAGCCTGTATAAAAATTGTAATACTAAATTTATACGGACATCAAGGGATCAATACAAGTTACCTTTGACTTCTACAATTACACAAGGTGCTCAATGTGGTTACCATTAGCGTCCAGACACTTATTAGTACGGCGAACTACTACTTGGGCAACGCTGGACAAAGTGTCCAGTAGGATTGCTGCGCATGCGTTTCAATTTCTTTCCGAAGGGCCAGCAGTGTAGCTGGTTTTCTAGGATACACTATATTCTCAGAGTTCCCCCAATAGCAATGGTGTAGCTAGAACTTTTGCCGCCCGGAGAGGTCCCTGAGTTTGCCGCCCCTCTCAACACACACACACACACCAAAAATACTACAAAAAGTCAAAACGACGTATAGGAAAATAAATTAAAGCACTATGTTTATTTTTGAAGTAAAACTTTAATTTCAACATTCTAAAATGTTATTTTTCTTGCAAAGTTAGCAAAATAGCCGATGATATTGGCGAAGTCTATTTCATAGTAAATAAATAAATAAAATAAATAAATCAGCTAACACCTTTTATTCCGTTACAGGGAGTAGGCAAGGCCTTTTAACCCTATTTAGCTTTTGGAGACTGAGTGGGCAGTTAAATCTTCAAGCCAATCAGAGATTGCTGGCCCATGTCTATCACTAATTCTAGCAGCCGCCGATAAAGAGGCTGACAAACAAGTGCTGCCATCTCTTGGTACCTAACCCTAACAAGATATGTTACTGTCTGAAATAATGTGGGTACTACGGTCGATTTTCTTGAGTTTACGGGATGAAAAACCCGAGTTTCTGGGAGGAAAAACCCGCTTGCCTGTGCCAGAGATCGACTAACTCGGGAATCGGTCGAAAAAAGGCTTAGAAAAAGTTCCTCTAGTCTGCGACTAGACTTGAACTTAAGTCTGACTTTAAGCGACCAAGCGCAGAGGACAGAAGCACCACTTACACTGAGCTACAGGTAATTCTTAATCTATTTTATTTAGAAAACTCCTCTCACAACTAGTAACACCTACAACAACTGTGAGAAAATTCGCAGTAGTATTACAATATTTGGAAATGAGTTCAAAGTGCAGCCTGGGGTGGATCGCCCCTCTGCTCCTCCCTAGCTACGCCTCTGCCCCCATAGGCAGAAGTCCAAGGGTGTTAAATCAAGAGAAGTGGGGGGGGGAACTCAACTGCATCTCTTCGTCCTATCCATTGTTCCTGCAAACTCTCATCGAGGTAAGCTCTCACGTCTTGGTGGCAATGTGGTAGTGCGCCATCTTGTTAAGAGAGAAATTGATCATTCCCATAAAGTGCATGAATGGCAGGTAAAATGGATATACGTATATCTGTGTACACTTGACCAGTAACGGTACCTTCAAAGAAGAATGGTCCTATTAAACCCTAGATGACAATCCACACCAGACATCGCGCTCCGGTAAATTGGCTGCATTGTCCACATGAACGCCAGGATTTTCTGGAGCCCGGTAAACCCAATTATGCCGATTCACTGTTCCATAAGCTTAAATTGTCGTTGAACTTCAACAACATTCTCAATTTGAAATACTATTTTTAAAATGGCCTTCTTTTCCTCGAACGACAATCGTGCCTCGGCCATTTTGTTTTACTGCGTAAGGTCACATGTTGATGCTAGTATTCATGTGAGTAACGACATCTTTTGAGAGAACATCATACTACACAGTGACGTCTGTTAAAGTGTGTATACATTTTTTGCGTATCCTATTCATAATTCTGTAAGTGACAATAAACTGCAACTTTCACTTACATTTAATGAACCAATCGAATTTTCACGAACATTTGCATGCAGTGCCAAATATGCTGCTCTCCATAGCATCCTACAATGGTGAGAAATAAAGTCTTAGCGCTTTTGGTTGCTCTGTGCAACCAAAACGCGGTCATGTTTTTAGTTTTCTTCTATGCGACAAGATTTGTCCTTAAATACCTTACTGATGTTATCACATCCAGAACTTCAGAAAATATCAGATATCGACAGACGGATTTTTATTATGTTTTGGTTCGCATTATATTTATAACTGCTTAGTTAAGATAATAAACTTGAGGTATGTAAGCAAAGTGTCAAAGGAAGTCTACAAATTAAGTAGTTGGTTCGCCCTGTTCTCCCCCCCCCCAAAAAAAAACCCAGAGCATGTCAGAATACAAATATATGAATTTTGTTAGGAATTTTTTCAAGACTAAATTAGCACCAAACAAGTTTTAGAATAAAAGTTACGATACGCCAATATCATATTTGGGTCAAGGATTAGACAAGCTTGGAAATCCGATGTGTAGGACCTAAACAAGGTTTTAACTGCCATCTCAGCCGTGTTGGTTGTACTTATATCAATCCTTCTACCTTTATTTTTCGATAATCTTAAAAAATTCCAAAGTTATCAGCTTATTTTGAAAGAGTCTTATAACCATGCAAGCCAGGATGGAATTGCGAACTGAACCTGTGGCTTGTCTGTAAGGATGACAAAACGCAGAGGCGTAACTAGAGGGGGGCGGTACTTTGAACCTTTTTGAACTTTTGCAGTTAATTCTGAAATACAGTCTCGAGAACTCAGTTCCAACTATTATTATACTACAGCGAATTTTCGTCACAATTGCTGTAACTGTTGCTAGTTGTGAGAGGAGTTTTTCCAAATAAAATAGATTAAGAATTACCTACATTACTATGAAATAGACTTCGCCAATGTCATCGATTTTGCTAACAGAAAAGCAAGAAAAATAACATCTTAGAATGTTGAAATTAAAGTTTTACTTCAAAAATAAACAGTGTTTTAATTTGTTTTCCTGTACGTCGTTTTGACTTTTTGTATTTTTGGTGTGTATTGAGAGGGGCGGCAAAAGCTCTAGCTACACCACTGACAAAACGTTATATAATCTACTTATCTTCTTTCTGACAGGAAGCATCAGGAAGCAGTTATTATAGGTCATTATCCCTTACTGTTTAGCTGGAGTTTTGTGTGTTATCTTAAATGACGGAGGGAGGGGGGATGAAAATACTAACTGTTGAACTGGAAGTAGAACGTAACGACATACTGCCTAATGAAAGGGTTCGTAGATGTTCACTGATATTTATATCAGAACAATGACCTAGCATAAAATTAGTGTGTGTTAAGTTATATATATATATATATATATATATATATATATATATATATATATATATATATATATATATAGTTCAAAGTTCAATTTACGTTTTCGTTGTTTCTGCGAGAATTAACATTATATCCGAAAAAAATTATAGTATTCAAAGAACTCTGCAAAATGGTGGGAGTATTTTTTTGTAAAAATCCAGCGATTGTAAAATGTTATTGCGAAATTTTTCTTCCCATCGACTAGTTTTGCTTATGTATCTTATACACACAATCTTGTTTTTACATCACAAACGATCTCATATCGAAACTAAACTTGAACCACATCAATAGCATCCTGTGTACATCCTAAATCTCATATTACACCTAAACTAGACTGCATGGCGGGGGAACAACTATCTTCTCGATTAAACAAAATTTTCGAGATACATGCACTAAAAAACTTCAACTAATTGTCATCACAATTATTATACGTAAAATGAAGAAGCCTTCTCTCTCTCTCTCTCTCCCTCTCTCTCTCTCTCTCTCTCTCTCTCCCTCTCTCTCTATTGAACGTGCTGTTTTAGTGCGAAAACTGAAAATTATAATACAATTCGAATGACAAATATTACAGAACGCACTGTCTAGAGAAACGTGATGTATTTGGAATTGAGTACAACCAAAACACACGAACTTCACAGAAAAGTGTGAAACCACCGCCCCTCCTAATAGAGCCTGAAATGATTTGGAAAAGTTTCATGTTTGGTCACTAGGGCAGGGTGTTCGGACCAAGTAAAATATGAATAAAAATGCAAATAATTAAAACATGGAAAAAAAAATCCTTAGCCCACCAAGTATGAATGTACTATCGGTTTACAAAAACACACACACAAAAAAAAAAAAAAACTTTCGTTTTTTTCAGGATGAAAGATCGGCTAACGAATCACTTGTAAAATCTTCCTTTAGAAAGATTTTACAAGTTCTTCAAGTTCTGGACGGGATCGAACCAGATATTTCCAATCAAAGGCAAATGTCCCGATGTCCTCGCGTGTACGCTATGGGGAGGGAAATTGGTTTTCTGAAACTGAAGCAATTATTGCTTCAGTTCCACAAATGCAAATGAAGATAATACGAGGTGTGGCTATCAAATAACGAGATTGGTTGCAAAAATGCAGTTTATTATTACAATTGTAGAACTTAATTATTATCCCCTTCAACATACTCCCCCTCTATCCATACACCGTTGCATTCGAATTTTCCGCTGTTGGAAGCAGTGCTGCAAGTCATCAGGCGTTATCTGCTTCTGTAGCGCTGCCGTTTTCTTCTTCACCTCATCCATTGACTGAAAATAGGTGCCTTTCAACGCGGATTTCAACTGTGGAAACAGGTAAAAATCGCATGGAGCTAAGTCCAGAAACAAAGAGACAGTCGATGCACTGGAAAACTTCCACGTCACCGAGAATGAAAAAAAAAAAAGCAAGAATGAGCAGGTCAAAAAAAAAAAAAAAAAAAAAAAAAAAAACGATCAGGCTGTGCTGATCGTTTTTTTTTTTTTTTTTTTTTTTTTTTAATATCAATGGCGCGGTAATGATTGAATGGGTACCAGAGGGTCAGACAGTTAACCATTATTACCTTGAGGTTCTGGCCAAGCTGAGAGAACGAGTGAGGAAGAAGAGACACGATCTGTGGTAGAACAACGCTTGGATTCTCCATTAGGACAACGCTCCATCCCACAGTGCACTGTCTGTAAAGCAGTATATCTGGCTGATAAGAAGATGCCAGTGTTGGACCATTCACCTTACTCACCGGACTTAGCTCCATGCGACTTTTACCTTTTTGCAAAGTTTAAATCCGTATTGAAGGACACTCATTTTCAGTCAGTGGATGAGGTAAAGGCAAAAACGGCAGCGCTACAGATCACACCTGATGACTTGCAGCACTCTTTCTTCCATGATGGAAAACTCGTATGCAACGGTGTATAGATAGAGGAGGGGAGTATGTTGAAGGGGATAATAATTAAGTTATACAATTGTAATAATAAATCACATTTTTGCAACCAATCGCGTTATTTAATAGCCACAACTCGTATGTCACAGTTCAAGGTAGAATCAAGAACTGTGCATCAATTCTATGATAAGTAAAACACCGCCATCAATGTTCTGTAGTTGAGCGGATGAACTGTTGCTCGTAGCTTTCACTGGGCTACACTTTGGTTCTCCCATCTAATAAAAATCGACTGCTACTTTAAAGCAATGAAAATCATCGCTGTAAAGTATCGAAGTCCACTTTTTTTGGAGTAACTGTCGCCAATCACGAGAAGTTTACAATCATGACACTGACATGTCCTTTAGGAAATGATACGAGAAAAAAAAATACAATTTGGACATACCTTGGATTCAAGATCGAAACTGAGAATAAAGAAATATCCAAAAATCAATTCTTTTAGATTTAAAAAAAAAAAAAAAAAAAAAACGAATTATACTATTGATTTATTCCAACAGTATAAATCAGAATTCCAAAACAATTCGTATGCAATTTCTTTTGAAATAAAGAAATTTAATTTAATTGAGGATAATTAAATATAAGGACCACCTTGCACCCCTCCCAGGCGCTTTAAAAAGAACACGAACCTAGTTAATTTTTCCCCCTAACCAAAGTGTGTTGAGTGTGGTCACTGTGTGATTGCGTCAGTTTTCACCCGTCATCAGTGTAATAAGCGATATTACAAAAATAATTTTGTAATATCATTTTATGATCATCTCTTGGTTATTAGGATGTTGAAATTTGGGTTGGGTTATTTTTTGAATAACAAGTTTCATAGAGAGAGTGATAAAAAACAACACTATATATGTAGACAATAGTAATAACTACATGAGCAATCGTTCGACGTCAAAGCACTTCTCAAGAGTCGATTTTACGAAATTGCAACACATCCCTTTGCTAATTATACTGCGGGACAATTTTTCTTAGTAATATGCGATTAGGTACACAATACAAAGCACTTTGTATGTTTATCCTTAGATGCACAACATAAATAGATTGATTTACAGAGGAGATAGATTAATTAATAGGGAAATATGACACGGTGTACCTTTGACAAACTGTAGAACCAATTCCTAGAGGCCATTTCCGATGTATTTTTTTTTAACTAGAGGAGGGGGGGGGGGGACTTATTAACGGATCACAGTGGCATAATAGCGTGACTGTAATTCAAGGTCTGCCGAAGTCAATTTTTTCATATCTTCTCTTACATCTGTGTACGACTTTGGGCTGTAATTGAAGGTCGGCCGAAGTCATTTTTTTATTGACCTTGTGTTATCCTCTTCAACATACGGAGTATGTTGAAGGAAAGGCCGTAGGTTTTGTTGAGTGGTGGGGGGGGGGGGGAAGAGCGTTAAATCACGAAAACAAATTTAAAATCTTTTGAAACTAAGTAGTTTTTTTCTCTTAAAAGAAACATATTTAATTTTTATTTATTATTTCTTTTTTGTTATTTTTTATCAGCAAAATAATTTAGTTACCGATTTAAAACATTTTACAAAGTTAGTTTTAATGGCATACTACACTACTTCCATCTACACTATGTTCCAAATTTTTACCGCCAAAATTTATGTCTGCTGTAGCACGCCCAGAGATTCGAGATCCTTCGACACTTCATGTCACAAAGAGGAGAATCCATTCCGATAATAGGGTAATCAATCCGTCTTCTGGGATGAGTTGTTTATTATTACACGTCGGAAAATTAACTTCTCTTTTATGATCATTATAGTTTTTAAAGTGGTAACTATTTTGCTTGTATAACAGTTGGGAAATTTTATCTACGTGCTTTCGCGTGTTGGCGACCAATTCGTACCTCCTTCAAATTATTTAAAGGAGGTGCGAATTGGTCAATGATAACGTCCAAGTGTTAATTAAATCTCCTTCTGAAGAATTGAGTGATTCAGACCTGCTAAATTTAGATGCACAGCGGAAAGATCCCGAAGAATATGAAAAAAATTTAACCATTGATAGTCAATCAAAAGAGAAACAATTTGAAAATATTTTTCGTATAATCGAAGCTTTTAAGCAGCGATGCTTCGAGGCTGACCCTGATGAATAGAGAAGCAGTGAAATTTGCAGAAGAGTAGAAGAGGCAATAGGGCACATACCGTCGTTTGTATGAAAAAAAAAGAAACAAAATGCTCGCCAAACTAAGTAAGCTCAATTCTTTGTTAAGATGTAGAATAATAGAATTTATATTCTGAATATAATTTATTGTCTTTCAGTTTCATGGTTTTCCTTTAACTAGGCCCTGAGACATACCTTAATTCTTTTATAAAAAAATTAAGGTTCAAAAAAGAAATTTGAGGAACGAATTATACTTCTTCCCATAGGTTATTATATTCGATTAGTGCGTTTTCGATTAATGGGCCTGTTTTAAAGAACGCATTAAGCTAACTAATCGAGAGATTGCTGTATTACCGAGATAATGATAGCAGTGAATTAAGGACAAGGCTACGATGACAAACGATTCAATGCGTAGAATGAATGGATGTGAATTTTTGGATTTGTGGAAAAAGATCGAGAGAAAAATGGATTTACGAGGGACGGCCAATACTTGGATGAGTTTGCTATCAGGATTCTAAAGAAATTATTAATTGATAATTTGTTTATATAATTCCAAACAACTACAAACTCTCAGCAGTGCATCGTTTATTTTATGTAAATTTTCCTGTATGAATACAATTTGACGCTCGCTTATGCTATCTTAAAGCCATGGTCGAGTACAGTGAGATATCAATTTTCTTAACTTAAGTATACTACTTAGAAAATTTATTCTTCAATACCTCTTAACACTGAAGTGTTAAGATTTATTCACAAACGTGAGGTATACTGCTTTCCTTCCCCCACCTTTTTTTTTGTTGTTGTTATTTGTTTGTTCTAAATCTGATTTCTTTTTGTTTCATATAAATTTAATTCAGCTGGCTCCTCAACATATCAGTCATGCTAATATGATTATCGCATTCTATATTCATGTGTTTTGTTCGCTAAGGACTGTGCTTGACTAGTCCCGCTACTTGGTTCCCCGTTAAACAGGCATCTCCGCCCAGTAGGGCACAAAATTTTTATGGCCGGTAGGGCATAAAATACAGTTCTCGTTTTCAAAAGAAAACGAGAACTATATTTTAATTCTTATTTTCTTTGTTTTTCTTTACCCAGCATTTTCTTGCTGTCAGTTTGACTGACTTAGAATATGTTTTTCATTGAGTGCCTAACCGATCCCAACTAACAGGAAAATTAAAAACAACCATTAACCAAAAGAAAAATTTCTTTAAATGCTAAAGTGACCTGTAAGAAAATATTCTTTCTACATGTTCTTGAACGTAGACCATTTATCACATTCATAAAATATTCATGAAATTTTGTCACTGCTTAATATTTTAATTTTAATATAAACAATATTTTTCAGTATTCTGTTCTAGTTTCGAAAGAAAACGAAAGAAAATCAGAAAGAAAACGAACTTTTATAAGGGATTTTCAGCCGAAGGTGAGTTAGCCGATCTCATATGATAGTGAAAGGATTTTTCAACCCTAAAAACAGGCAAAACTGCAGAAGAAAACATTCACATTAACAGTCATAATTCAATGGCTTCACATACTCAGAGTTGCGTGAGCAGTATTTCGAAAAATAAAATAAAAATATATAAAAACAAGCGAGGCCACGTGAATCCATGAATTCATTAAGTATTTCTTTTTAAGTTTTATCTTTCTTTAAACAAAATTATATAATCTAAACATAAAGACTAAGACTATAAACAAGGCAGACACATTTATTTTGATCAAACTGATATTCTGAGATATTAGTTTCCTCGTCTGTAATTGATGAGGATGAAGTATGCCTCATTGACCTAAGAAGAAATAGAAGATAATCTAAGAAAAGAAAGTTTCCGAAGATAATGATGATGATGATGTAGATGTGCTGCGTTTCTTCCACTGTGAAGAATTCTATCACTGAAAGTTGCTTCGTCAAGTAAAGATCGGTAAAGAACACTGACGCTTATCGCAAATGATCAAGCCGAGTATCTCCGCTATGCGAAGTAACAGGGGCATCGTATCCCTCAGCGTCATTTCTCATATCATTTAGAAAAATTTCTAAATTTACACAAACCATTTAAATTTTTTTTATATAAATAACCAAATAAATTTTTTGACTCCAGAACGAGGTCCTTCTGGACCTCGTTCTGGAGTCAATTTTCAATGGGAGATGTTAACGGAAGAAGGGAAGGAGAGAAAGGAAAGAATATAAAGGATCGTGTAATGAATAAATAGACCTTTCTCGTTATCCTCAGTCAGACAATGTTATTACAGTAAAAGTAAAATTCGCTTTTAAGAACCTGCCTACCCCCCCCCCTCTACTCGTACTTTTATTTTCTTTCCTCTTAACCCACAGTACTAAGTCTAAGTACTCTTAGTGCAACTCTTTGTTACACTAAGAGTACTCTCCGTGTCTTCCCCCCCCCCTTCCAAAAACTACAGCAAGGGTAACTTTTTCAATCATATAATTTTAGATTAAGCTTTTGCCAAAGTTCCTCGCAAGAAAATTGCCTTGCTGCTTTATGTAATTAGCGCGATCGTAGTACATTGGCCTTACTATGACCCATTTCTACGAACGTTCATCTAAATCATATGAATTAGTCCAACCGTTACCTACTTAAAGCATTTAAAACATACAGAAGTAAATTTATAACTTTGTTAAAGCGGCCAACCGCATCTGCCTCATAAGACTATTAAATACACTTTTTAAACAAACGGCGCATTTTAACATTCTATTCTACTTCGTGATACAATTAAATTACATACCTGGTTGATATCCCATAATACAACCTTGGCACCAAGTTCAGCGAAAAGTAGTGCAGTTTGTTTTCCGAGCCCGTGCCCGCCACCTGTAATCAGGATGACTTCTCCTAATACTGATTTTTTTTGGTCCAGTAATACGTTTTGCAACACAGTTTTCACACTTTCAAAAAGCAAAGAGAACAATACGATTACTGCTTTCACCAGGAAATGAACTGCCTGAATTATGATCTCATACATTTCCATACGTCTCGTTTCTGTCTCAGAGAAGCAGTCGTTTGAGTTCTATTATTGACGCAGCTCAGTTATCGTGATTACTGAGTTTCGTAAACAGGATAAAAGATAGTAAAGGGAGGAGGGACAAGCTACTGCGGACATGCGCTGATTGCTCACATTATTATCATTATTATTTAACTTCTCGAAACCAGTAATTGGGCAACAACTGGGAGTAATCAATAATAGGTATTCTATAAGAATAATTATTTATACATTTTGGCAATGTTTTTAATACGATTATTTAGAAAATATCGATGTATTGAAGCATCATTCGGAATGGGTGAAAAATGAATTTCCCCGGATAATCGCTAACTCCCCCCCCCCCTAACTGGGTGATTAGCATATCCGCTCTCCAGCCAACAGGCAGCGGGTTCGAATCCTGCCGCCGACATGGATTTTTCTGAAATTAGATGGGAGATGAATTTCATATTTAGGTATGAGACCACAGCCCTCCTTATTGGAGGCCTGAAGTGACTTTAAAAAAAGTTCTGTTTGGTCTCTAGAGATTAGTTTCTGGACTATGTAACAAATAAATAAGAAATAGAAAAAAATAGAAATTTAATTAAAAAATTAAAAAGAAATCTTAGTCCCTGGAGAATGTACTATAGCCTAAAAACACCTTTCTATCTATTTTTTCTACCTATTTGGGTAGAAGCTAAATAAAAGAAAATGAGTAATCTGTGATTTATAAATGCATATATTTACATAAGGTATAGGTACAATTACGCCGGCCTGGTTGGTCAAGCGGTTAGCGTATTCGCTCTCCAGCCAAGAAGCTGCTGGTTCAAATCATCCATGCCGTGGGCATGGATGTCTGTGGAAACACTAGTGCTGGCGGCTGGCGGTAGACGGCGTTGGTGTAGTTGCAGTTAGTTGGTGGATTGAGTGTGGAGACAGAGGGCTGTGAAGTAGGTGCCCCCATGATGAGTCTTTGGACTCCCTGGAGGTATCATGTAATAATAATAATAATATACAAATTATACATGTATTGTTTTCATTTATTTATATAATGAAGGATATATATATATATATGAAACGTACTATTAACTCGGGGTTGGGATATGTTCATTTTTCTAAATTAACTGACTTAAACCCGAGAATTATGTTGCGTTTTTTCAAATAAATGTCATTGTGTTATAATTCTCGGGTTTAAGTCAGTTAATTTAGAAAAATGAATATATATATCCTTCCTTATCCAGTGGTTTCAGTTCTTGTGTTTTGGTTCGCATATGGAATTATGGGTGATGGTAAAGATAAGGAAAAGATAAGGAATCGTGTCGTGATTGGTGGGACACTTTTAATCAGATCAAGATAAGATAAGGAATCGTGACTTGAATGTTTGTTGTTATCAGATGAAGATAACGGACGTCATTTGTTAGTTGTAAATAAGTGACGTTATTGTTTTGAATGGAAAGGAAGATATATTAGTGGATAAGGAATCGTGTCGTGATTGGTGGGACACTTTTAACCAGATCAAGATAAGATAAGGAATCGTAACATGGATGTGTGTTATTATAGTTTGGAATGTTTGGAATTTCGCTGGCCCCCAGAGAAATTCCAAACATTCTGGCAAGGAAATTCCAAATTTCTGTCAGGGACATCACGTGGTGTGTTGGGTTCTTGTGTAGCATTGTGGATGTTATTTAGAGATAAGGTATCGTGACGTTATGTGTTTGGAAATTTCTGGGGAACATATGTCTCTCTGTGATATCACATGGTGTTTTGGTTTGCCTATGGAATTGTGGGTGATGTTTTTGAGATAAGATAGCTTGGAATTTTCCTAGGGTGACACACATCCGTTATTATCGTCATGTTTTGTCTTTGGTTGTCTATAGATGGCTGTACTAATTTTCCAATACATTTTGGGGTATTTCTTTCCTGTTAAAGGGTGGAATTCTTAGAGTAGATCGTGATGGCGGCAGTGATTAGGCTTTTCTGAATAATTTAATTATATGCTGGTGTCCCTCAACCACACACACACACACACATTAGACATGAAAAGTCGCTAATGTATCCATGCTGATACTCTAATATGTACCCTATGATTATTCTTATGGGAAAAAAAACTATTCAGCATTAGAATTACGCTTACCAAAACATACGAGCAGTGATTAATTGTGAACAATTGATTATTGAAATTACAATTATCAATTGTTATGTTCAAGTTAAAAAAAAAGTAACTTACATTTCTTTCCAGAATGGGAACGTCTTGGTACTATCTAGGTTTTCTGAATATTCCAAATTGTTGATTTTTAACATATATTCACAGCACAGAACAAAACACAAGTCTGAAAATGCAGTTGACTTTTTCATCATAGGTTACTGGGGCTAACATATATTCACAGCACAAAAACACACAAAAGGAGTTGAAAGATATTTCTGTAAATAACCAGAAAAGCTAGTTGATAATTTAGATCACTATCTGATTGGTTATCTGTATTAATTCCTTCCCACAGTTGCTCATGTTATGTTTTCCCAAGCTTGGTGGGAAGGTCTATGGCCGTTTTGTTTAGGGTGAGTGTTATTTCCTCTTTCGAATTCAGTATGCTGTTAGAGTATGGAATTCTGACAAGTGAAATTTTTTTTTTTTTTTTCAAATTGAGTGGTTATTTTTTCTATTTTACTTTTAAAATTCAGTTTAACTACATATTGTAATAGAATAACTCAGCAAATTTAATTAATAAATAAAATGTATGTGAATTTATTTTCCAACACTGTAGATTTCTCATTAAGTCTTATCTTAAAGATACTCTTATCCGGTCACCAAATTGTTGTATGTAGGTAAGAAATCGTGTGTTTAGGTTGGAACTCGGTTCCTGTGGGAAATTATTACTATAGTAAATTAATGCTTACAGTTATTTTTTTTAAACCAATATGACTATTAATTTTACCTTCGATTCCTTGGGCTCATAACCCATTTTTGCAACTGGAATTTATTTATTTTATTTATTTTTTCTTTAGTATTAGTAATTTTAAGTACCGGATATGTTTTCACGTTTTGGGCATCCAATTTCATTTAAATCGAGAACAGGCCTCTCTATTAACCTCGTTAATGTTTTTGATTTCTCTTTTCCTTTGACGAGTAATATTTGATATTTGCATGCTGATTCTATCATCCAATTTCTTAGTTTGTCCAGAGATAGTGAACCAATTTCCCACTTCAGCTGATGGTTATATTTTTTTAACCAAAAATTCTGTTTTTTAACTCTTTCAGGTAATTCTTTCCAACTACAAGGTGATTTTGTCAATGCATATCTTACAATAATTCAATCATAAATACAAATTTCTTTAGGAAATAAATTTGAAGTCCTGTTCAAAAGAAATTGTACAACAATTACACCAATGATAACCGAAAATTCGTATTTTTTACCCACTGTAGATTTTGCATATTGGTTTTCCTTCATTCTTCTTCTTACATTAATTCATTTGGCACCACAAATAAATAGTTATTTATTATTATTTCACTGATTATTAGCTCTGATCTTATATTTTATGTTAACTTTCTGTTACAAAATTCTGAACAATTAGAACTTTTCACAAAGAAACTTTCAAAGAATTTTGTGTCTCACCCATTATTTTTACATTACGGAACACAAAACACCACAACACAATACAGCAGCTGCAGTGGATGAAAGATTACCTTAAGTCCAAAGTCACTTAACTCTATGCTTTTTATTATAGTACTGTTTACCCTGTCTATACCCTACCCTGACCGTTCCTTCAAACATGAACCTTTTGCACAGATGACTCAACGACATGTTTTTGCATGCTGTTGGATATACTGTTGGTGTGTTTTTATCTTACGTTGTGTGGAGAAAGGTAAAATTTGTGTTTGTGTAATCTGGAGAGTACAAACATTTTTTCTATACCAAACTTTAAGAGTTTAGGTCACGTTTTTGGGTTAATTATCTGCTATCTCTCTGTAAAACAACCAAATTCTAACAGTTCGGATTTTCGATTATGTGAAGGAATTGTTTTCAGAAAACTCAAACAATGTCAGATAACTCAAATAGGTAGCATTAGACAATTTCTAAAATAATCAATTACATGGATATCAGTTTTTAACACTTTTTTTTCCCCGTTCCTGGCATTAATTTCACAGTAGTGATTTTTTTACAATAATTAAACAGAATTGCATTAAGGTATAAAGTTGTGGATTTAAATATCAATTTCTAATCAGAATAACTGAGTAAAAAATTCACTGTGGAAAGACACAACAACAAAAGCACACATTTTTGTTCATTTAAGTTTACAAATGCATATTTTATTTTTCTGAAATACTATTTACAAATATATTCACAGAGAAAAATTCGAAACATGTAATTACCTAAAAATATTTCAGAATATTTAGTTTACACTCTTAACGTTTTCCAAAGAGTTCAATGAATAAAATTTTTGTTACACACTGTTTCTTGGTTACATTACATCAAAATAGCTGGTCACGCAAAAGAGTTTTTAAATCAGTTTGTTTTTCCTTATAGTGTTGTTTACCTGACCTTAACCCTGACCGTTCCTTCCAGAATGAAACTTTCGTGCAAATGATTCACGGACATGTTTCTACATGCTGTTGGATATGATGTTGATGTGAGATTATCTTACTTTGAGACATCGTAGGGCAAATCTTTTCTCTGTGGCTTGAAGGGTATTCTATATTATTTGTCATTATTATGTTAAGTATTTTAGCCTTAAAAAGTGTTTTTGATGTTAGACCATGTGACTAGTTCTCTTACTCATATGTCCGAAATTGTTGGGATGGGGGAAAAATAGCATTAGGTGGTGGAAAAGGTAGTCAAGAGCTTTCTGCCACAGCACTCTCATGCTGTGGCAGAAAGCGGCTCAGCGTGGCAACGGGCAATGAGAAAAGGACACCTTGGTGGAACCAAGAAGTCCAAAAAACTGTCCAGGCAAAAAAGGAGTCCTACCTAACATGGCTTAGGGTCAGGTCACCTGAGATGCGTTTGCGGTATGCTGAGGCATGAAAAGCTGCTGCTAAGGCAGTAAAGACAGCAAAGCAGAAGGCTTGGGAATCCTTTGGAGAAAGATTAGACTCATCCTATGCAAATGAAAACAAAGTATTCTGGCAGAGCATCCGTCGCCTTCGAGGGAAGAAATCGTGCACAGCAAGGGCAATTAAGGCCTCTGATGGTGCACTTTTAACAACCGAGAAGGATATCTTCCACAGATGGAGGGAATACTTTGAGAGCCTTCTTAACCTGGGTGGCCCAGCAGTTGTGGACATCCAAGAGGTGCAGATCGGGGCAATGACTAGTCTCACAGCAGAAGATGTCCATTTAGCAATAAAATCGCTAAAATCGGGCAAGGCTGCTGGCGATGATGAAATTCGGCCCGAAATGCTAAAAGCCTTAAATCGAGACGGTGTTCTCTGGCTGAATCGAGTGTGTCAGGCTGCTTGGATATCTGGGCCAGCACCAAAGCAATGGCAGACAGACATAATAATACCAGTCTTCAAGAAGGGAGACCAGAAGGATTGCAGTAACTATCGTGGGATCTTTCTGCTCAGCCTGCCTGGGAAAGTAGACTTATTGTGAAAGGTATTGACTCACCACGTACAATCTGTCTAAATATCTTGCAGCTTCTTTAAAACATTTAGTTGGCAATTCCTCCTCCTTCATCAAAAACTCTGAAGATTTCATCTCAAAAATAAAAAAATTTGAATCTTATAGACTCTGACAGATTGGTGAATTTGACATCGTGTCTCTGTTTACAAATGTACCTACAGATGAAGTTCTGACTCTGCTTAAGGACAAGGTTTCTAAAAAAATGTTTGCTCTTCGAACTCACTGCATCAATTCCGGCTATTTCTGCTATGAAGATAAAATATGGTATGCGTAACACAGGACGGTTAAAGGTGACCCTTGAACTCTGGCTCACAGGCTTTGCTACTTTATAATACATGAAATGGGGTTCTTAAATAGAATTAACAGCTTTAATTAATTTCTATATCTGACCCACATGCATTACAGGTTAGGTCTTACAAACATTTTTATACATTTTTGTACAATTTCTCGCTCTTAATTTTGATTTATATACATAAAGTTATCTTTCTAATCTATTGCCAACATGCCACATTCTCTGCCCATGTTTAAATAAAGTTGTGTCCTGAATAATTCGTGTTAAAACATTTCTTAGTTTATTCAGGACACAACAATAGGATATTTTACCAATCTGACCATTTTTATGTTCTTGAAACTGACCATTTTGAAATTGTCGCACAGTAAATGGCGCTTAGCTACGAATTTGCCAAGGCCACTGTCTTTTTACATTTATATGATTAAGAGAATTAGATGCTCAGATATTCCAATTGCTTTCATTACATTCCAAAAATAATTGTGATCAGTAAAGTCAAACTCTTTCTTATAAACATTAAGAGATGAATAGGTCGTTTTGAAATTGTCTTGTTCTCTACCATAATTCATCTCATGTTCGCTATTTGGTCTTTAGCCCTTCTATTTCTTCTTAAACTTGCATTCTTCTTCTGGCATTTCTCTATTCACATATCGGTTCAGCCTTTTCTTTGGATTACTTTCAAAGCAACGACATAACTTTACTTTCATATGAATGTAAAATAATAGTTCTGTAATTCTCACATTGTTTTGGATTTGACAACTTGAGAATTGTCGAAACTGGAAACGATACTGATGTCCTCCAATTGCTAGGCCAGTATATTTTCTTCTACATCATTGACAGATTTCAGTTATAATATGCATTACTTCGTCTCCAGCTGCTCCCAACAATTCTACTGTCACTCCATAAGAACCAAAAATTTTCTTCGTGACATCTATTTGATTTTCTATAACCTTAATTTTCATTATCACAGGTTCCAGAACAAATTCTCTTTCAATGTCAGTATTTTTCTGTATAATTTCTCCACATACTCCTTTCGTTTTTTTCTCACTTCCTTTTTGCATCAGTTTTTCATAAATTACGGTTTCCTATTCCAATACAATATAGCGATAAACTTTCCCGTATAACCTATTTCTCTTCTTAAACAGATCTCCCTATTATTATGTTGCTTCCGTCAATTTCCTTGCGATTTTTAGATACTTTTTTTTATTTGCAAACTTTTTTATTTGAAAACTAGCAGTCAATACTACAACACTAGTTGTTGAAATCTACTGTAAAATTGTTAGATTTGCTAGATTGCCCAGTGTTCTGATTTGATTATTCTGTCTGACACCAGATTGTATCCCAAAATATATTTTCATACTCTCTTCTAACTATGAATGTCGCTCCGTTTCTTCCAAAACTTTCATGTTCAGAGTAATAATTGCTAAGATTTTCAGTATCAAACGATCCATCACAGTCCATTTAAGATCGCTAATTCCTAAAATCTCAAATTAAGTTTTCCTCATTTCTTCCTTTACCATTTCAGTTTTACTTGATAATGAAAGTCAGTAAGCTTACAAATTGTTACAAAAAATAAAACAAGCGAAATGCGAACCTCGGAAAAACAGTTCTCTATGCAATCTCCTTCAACATTTATATTTATACACTTGCCCCATCGCGTTATCAGTTCTGCAAAACCAGCAGCACAGAATTTTGTTTGTTTGTTGTCTCAGCCAACTCTGCATCTAATTTTCAACGAAATGTTTGCCATCATGGTGCTGTTTCAGCAACAAAAAGATGAATATCGCTTGGGACAAGATTAGGCTATAGGGTGGATGTTGGAGCAGTTCCCAGTGAAGTTCTTGAATTTCTCTCCAGGGTTCCTATAGTTGTATAATGTCTCGCATTGTCATGAAGGTGCAATCAATACTCCTCTTGTCGGTACGGCTAGATCATGAGAACAACCCTATATTGCACTTGCTACGGTCTATCATTATCTACTTGTCATATCTCAGATCATCTATTCCACCTGTCTCACAGTGGAGTCTGTTGTAATCTCACCAGAGCGACCAGATTGGTCTTCATCACGAAGTATCAAGCCAGCAAAATATCAAAAAGCGAAGTATCAAGCCAGTTGGGAACTGCTGTATTCTACAAACATTTCTTGCCATAAGCAGGATACATCTCTTCATGAATGTCATTTTCAGGAAGTCCTTATGCCCACAAAAAACACAATAGTTCGACAGCTGTGCGGTCCTCGAGCACCGCAAAAAGAGTTACAAAGCTGTGCGTCTACTACATGTACTGGCATCATTCTAGGCTGCATAGACTGCACTGCTACCTAGTGACATATACTAAAAACCATTCACTTCCGTTCTGCTTACTCATTGAGTTTCCCTCGTACATGCTTTTTATATATTCCGCATTCCTGCTTTATGCGAATCAGTAAAGCTTCCTTCTTCGCTACCCCGCTGTCCATACTGATAATGCCCTCTCACCTGAATCTCCCTTCTTCCTGCACCATATCTCAATCAAGGTCAAATTATGTTTCTATAATCCGTTTCACTGAAAATTTCGTCTTAAGAGCTGAAACATTTTATTAGTTCGATGCGTTTTCAATCGAGAATGCAATTGATAATTTCCATTTTTCTGTCTGTTTTTATGCAGACTTTTATACCATCTCTTGTACAAAATAATTTAGTTGAAGAGCCCCGAAGACTTGTAGTGGATTTGGTTAGGAGTATAACATCATCTGCACAAAGTAAATAGCTGAGTTGACCAAGTGGCACTTGGTCAACTCAGCTATTTTAATGCCACTTTCCTTCTCATGATCGCCAGTTATCTGTATAAAAATTATGACTGAGGAGAAAGTGTCGAACCTCGTTATACCCAACATCTGTCTGGACTCCACGAGGTGTTTGCAAAATAATTTTACATCAAACATTTTATGGACCTTCTAGCTATTGATTTCCAACTCAAATATACTCAATGCATTGCTTGATGTAGTATTCTACTTACTATATAAATTGCAGCATTTCGAAGAGCTTCCTCTTAACACAAATAGTAACCAAATGACAGGCTTCTGTTTGGAATCCGTCAGTAGGAACGGATATTTGTAAATGTCTTTAGGTAATAGATGAATTTTATTGCCCAGTGTGAGACCCTTTAGACCTCCAAAAGCTCTGAAGAGACTTGGCAATTTTCTATATCCTACTCACCATGAAAAAAAAAAAGTGATTGCCTTTGTTTTTTAAGATATGTTCCAATAAGTCAATAGCAGTATTCCATAAAGTGATTAGTGGTGCGGTATCGTCGTTTTGAAGAACATTTCGTTTGTGTGAGAACCACTGAAGGAGAAGTGAACATGACTTCTCATTTTGACATTTTTGGTTTTGAAATATTTGTTACATTATTTTTTTGTTACTAGAATGGCCCTCTATATTACACACATTCTTCTGTTTTCTTAAAGGTAAAGAAAGATTTTGTTTAGAAAGTTATTTTTTATGAAATAAAAAAGTATTTTATTTTGTCCAGTCTGCAGCTACTAGCCAGCTGACAAAATCTATTCACCAAGAGCAATTGGACGAAGATATTTGGCGAGCCCTGTGTGTGTGTGTGTGTGTGTGTGTGTGTGTGTGTGTGCGTGTATATATATATATATAATTGATTACTCAGTTTTTTTGTCTTAAAGGAGAAATCTGATTATTACACTCCTTATTTCACCTGAATCCAGTTTATCTGCCACACCTTTATTCTGAAAATGAGATTTCTTAGTGATTTCTCAATTATGCTTTCATAAATCTTACTAAGGACATTTGTTAGGTAAATCCTTCTAAATAATTGTACATTGTTTTATTTCCTTTTATTGATTTCATTTCAACTTTCTGACAAGATTTCTGAATTAGCAGTGCACCTATTGTAAAAATTTCATATGTACGTCTATGAGTACTTTATCTGGTTATCAGATAACAGCAAAATCGGCCAATAAGATGTGCTTTTGACATAAATAAAAAAAACTACGAGTATGTAGGGCGGTAAATAGTGTAGTACATGGTGGATAGTGTAAAGTATTTCGTGAGCAATAGCTGAATGAATTTTAAAAGAACTATTTACGATACTGAAAGAAATTCAAGGCCTTTTCACTATTCTAGATGGCATGTCATTTTTAGAATTAAGACGAAGGTGAACGTGAAGTGTAAAAATTTACAAAAAACAATATATTATATTTGCAGCAATAATAGATATATTTCCGAATATTTCTGTAGAAGAATACATTTAATTTTTCCAATATCTGCTGACAGCTAATGGAGAATGTAGCTTCTCATAATTAAAATTTTTTAAAAACTACTTCCACTACACAAGGTAGCAAGACACACAGTCAAATCTAAACGACCATTTCTATAGAAAACGAAATATTAGCGCAATTAAATATTGAAAGTATCATAAACAAATAAAAGCAAGATGGGGGCCTGTATAGCCATGTAGAAACAACATTTCTATCCATACCTGGCAGTATGCATAGAAACACTGAACTGGGTGATGATGTCTTGGTACGGTGCACATTGTTCAATGTCATCTCATAGAAAATGAATCCGACAATTCGAGAGCGTGACTGATATCACACTCCAATTTTCAGAGAATGCAAGAGAGTTTCATTGAAAACGTTACGATTTTCCAATGACCAAATTTTGTTATTTTGGCTATTAGCATATCATATCCACTTACGTGGAACCACACTTCATCATTGAAGAAAACATTGTCCAGTTCATGAGCTCTAATTTCTTTGACAAATGATTGAAACTACCTACAGTACACAACGTTTTTCCTTATCCAGGCTTCAATTCCTGAAATGAGTGAACACAGAGTGGATAAAGCTTTGTTTGGTGGCTCTCCAAGTACTGACATATGACATACTTATCTGTGCAGTTTCTAAAAACTCTTTGAAGGTAAAAGCTGCAATACGTTGTGTACTGCAGTCACTTTAGCCTCAGTCAAAATGGAAGGTCTTCCAAGCTGCTGTTTATCTGCAACTGACCTTGTTTCCCTTCTGATGAAACACCTCCACATTTCCATAAGAATGACAGGCAAAATAACTAGTTGCTTGGCAAAATAACAAAGTACCATTTCAATTTCCTAATAAACAAAATTATGCAATGGACATTCAATACCCAACTGGTGGATAGATTACACAACACTAGCCAATAGTCCCAGGGTGCCATCTATAGGCAAAACGAATTAAAATTGAAACACTTCGATGCAGTTCAGCTCTAACTTTGATGTGTGCGACTTTTGGATTAACCTGTATTTATGAATTTCAACTGAGTTAGTTCTTTGAAGTTTACCATTTTTTTCCCCACTTACTTTAAGTTGCTATTGTTTATTCTTTTATTTATTTTTTAAACATGTGTGATTTTCTTCTGTAATTTCGTTTCTCATTTTCTTTCACTCCAGTCATCTTTTTATTTTATGCTTATTACAAGTATTTGTACATATTAACATTAAACATAACTTTTAAACTTAAATAAATGAAATTTAATGCAACTATTCCTAATTATACTGCCAGATATTTCAGTTTGAAAATAAACTATCATCAGTGGCTTGATAGAAAAGTATTTTACAAGGCAGAATACAAACAATTGATCATTCAAAATTAGAACGAGCCGCCTGATTGTGATTAAGGATGTAACATCATGCAGGGTTTCCAGACAATGTAAAAATAATACATTAAAGACACCGAGAAATTTTATACTTCGTTTTAATCCTTTTCCCAAGTGAGCAAAACAGAGTTTAGTGCCTGAAATATATATATGAAATATATCACGTCTGAGCTACTTGTATAGAGAGGCTAATGACTTCAAACTTCCTACAATGTAAACATAAATTTAAAAAATTGCCAAAAATATATAAAATTGACAAAAATGGAAAAAAAAAATCTTAGCCTTAAACCTTTAGTAATAACCTTTTGTGGGTGGTAACTACATTATAAAAAAATAATTAAAAAAAAATGGAGTCAGTGAGTGAGGGAAGGGGGGGGGAAATCATCTATTAAGCAAACAGCCTTAAATACCATCATTCTGAATGAGTTTTTAATGTACCATCTCCAGAAGTGAGAACACTATTCTAAATCTTGATAGATCTTGGATTTATCAAGTATTAACAGCAGATATGAAGTGATATTTAGAACAAAAAATACCAAGCTTTTTCAGAGACTGAAGAGGCTATATGAACATGATGCTTATGCCAGGAAGGTTAATGTTAGCCCAAGAAAGAAACTGATCTTGGTTAATTTGTAGAATGTTATCAAAACTGAGAGAAAATTAAGCATGATATTTCTTCTGAGGAATGAGGCATAATTATTTTGGCAGCATTAATATTTATTATCTTTACTCCACTTGGCCACAGTACCACAAGGGTTTTGTGAATGATGAAGAGGAATTATGTATATTGTCATAAGGTGCCAAGAGAAAAGCACCTCAAAAAACAGCTTTATGTGGCTTTCATTCATCATACTAATATATGGTACGTTATAAACATACCAGATTTACAACTAGCCCCCACTCTTATTCATCATCTATAGAGATGATATTATGAAGAAAGTGTCAGTAAACCTGATATCAAAACTGGAGGTATCTAATTCAGTCAATTTACTTTATGCAGTTGATGATGTACGCCCAAATAAATTTGATATGAAATTCAACAAATAAAATGCAAAAATGAAAGGCAGGAAAATGAAAATGCCAACTGCACTCTCAGTAGAAAACCTACAGAAGTAAACTATTTCAGCTATTTCAAACAATATTCAGGGATGGTAACAAATATTAAACATCGAAATATATAAACAGAATAAGCAATGCTAATATGGTCAAAGCAAATTAGGTTTCTGGTATGTTAGAGAGAGATGGTGGATTGATATACTCTAGGAAATCAAAACACATGATCTGGCAATACTTGGGAAACCTGATGAACAACAGAATGTGTGAAGAAAATTATAGGAAGTGAATAATAATATAAAATTAATTTTGGATTGCCATCATACTAAACTTGTACATTCTTTGAAAGCACTTTCAAAGAAGTACTTTGTAATTCTGATAAGTACTTATCAGAATTACAATAATGAGTAAGAGAATACAGGAAAGCTTCATTTTACCTTTCCTCTATTTATGAAGATTCATATTAATGAACATTTCAAAATCAACAGCAAAAAACTAAACAAACATAAAGGAAGCACGTTGGCAGTATTCACAATTGTCTTTGTTTTATAATCTATGGTAGGGATTCTCAACATGTGGTATGCATACCCCTTGGGGCTACATGGTAAAAAATTTTGGAGGTATGCCGTGAGAGCTCAAAAGTTGCTAGATCTAGTAACAAAGTCACTAAGTTGGCAACACTGATACTGATTACTTTCTGAGAACTGAGTGACAAAACACAGTGCTGTAATTCATGTCTAAACACATTTCTCAATCCTCCTTCCCTACCTGAGAGCCGAACCAACCCAAATAGATGAATGGAGAAGGAATATCCAACTGTCAAAAACTGCAGTGAAATATTTCTGACAAGTGTAAACAAGTGCAACCATCTCACTGATTACCCAGTAAAATGTTTATAGTTTTATAAGATTTAATTGTTTATGTCACTCTTTGTGTTTATCAATATATGTAATTTATGAATACAAAATTGAATGTGTGTATATATATGTTTTATTTTATTCCGATTGTTAAGTTTTATCTATCTATGGGGTACACCAGTTACATACACATTTCTGGGGGGGGGGGGTACGTGAAGCATAAAAGGTTGAGAACCACTAATCTATGGCACTGTGGGTAAATTGGGACCAAAACAGTTTACACTTTGGTCCACCATGAATCGTGTTGTAAGGACTGATAAAAAGTTAAAGTTTTATTAATATTATTTAAATTTATTATTTAGTATTTAAACAATAAATTAAAAATATAATCTAAACTTAGAGCTGATTTCACGTCTCCATCAGCTGAAAAAATTTCACGAATTTCACGTCTCCATCAGAAAGAACTTACGATTGAGGAAAAAATGGGATAATTTAATGCACTAAATCAGGAAAGTAACATCTGATGTGTTTACATAAAGAGATAAAGTTAATGCCTTCTACAGTTTCAACAATGGTAACCAATTTTTTCCATTCACAAGTAATGGAAAAAAATAAAAAATAAATATATTAGTGCTGTGGATTGACGATATGAATCAAAACAATCTTGTAACTCAACAATAATCATGAACAAAGCATAGTCCTTGTTTTCTCATTAAGGCTTCTCCACTATATAATATTTTTAATCTAATTTATAATGTATTGTTGTGTTATTTATAAACATTTATGAAAAACAATTATAAAAGAACCATCATTATTTATAAAAATTGCAAAATGATTAACTTGTAGAGATAATTTTTCATATTGAAGGAACCAACTCATTTAAATACATTATAATTTTACCTCAACTTATGAATAATCTACTTTAAAACAGTAGGCTGGGAATATAACCCCTTTGTAAAATGAGGCCCATACTAGTAAGTGGGAAAAAATATATTACTGATCGTCTGAAAAGTCAAGATGGTATTTTTAGCAAGAATTTCATCTCATGCAAAATATTCATATAAAAAATTACAATATATATAAATGGAATACAATATTCCTCACCTATTTGCTCTGCATTAAACAAAAAGTTGTCAACTATCTAAAGCTATCACATCTAATATCTTGACCTCCAGTTTTATATCATTTTTAGGGGTTTCAATTCCTTTTGTGAAAGTCTTTCTTCTTATTTACTTAGTTCTTAAATATATAATTAACTGTTAAATTCATAGCAAGAAATGAAAAATAATTTGCATTCTGAATTTCATGCATAGAATGTGCACTTTTATTACTGAACAATAAAACTAAGCACTTATATACAGTAAACAGTGGAACATTAAAATGATCAAAATATTATACTCAAACAAAAGAAAATTCTATTACATATAAACATAGACTTTTTACAAGATGAAACTGCTAGAAGTATTTCTATCTAAATCTTCAAATACATCATATTAGTAAAATTTAAGTTCTATGACAGTTATCTGACCATCAGTTTTATTATCAATGATTTAAAAACTTTGTCCATTAAATTTCATTCTTTCTTGTTTGCCACAGATGACAATCTCAATTTTTCATTTTAGTGAATTAAGTACATAATCACCAATGTTTGTGTAACCAAATTAATCCTTTCACAAGAAAATAAATAATACCTAGAGAGTACACAATCATATCCCGCTGTTCACGCTGCTGATTTTCTTGTTCAATAAGAAAAACTCTATGGCTCAATTGTTTTACATGCTGACGTAACATAGTTAATTCATCCTCGGGTCCTTGTGATGATGCAACACCAGGCAATGATTCTAGTGGCAATCTATAAGAAATTTATACATACATATATATGTATATATACACATAATGTACACAAAAACTTTTATATAAATGCAGATACTTCATTATAACTGACAGATGAAGTAATCTTTAGAGCTATGTTTAGCACTAAAGCTTATCCTCAAATTCTAAGGCATTTGCAGCATTAAGCCCGAATAATTATCTAGCATTAACTATTATCCTAAAATTTTTATAAATGTATCAGTTCGTCTATAATGATAAATTCAATAAAACTCACAAAACACGAAAGTTTTGAGAATTGCTGATGAGCCCACATGACAAGATATGTTTTTCTAAATTAAAAACCTAAAGGACAAATTAGTATTAGCTATATGATCTGATTTCACTTATGTTGTTTGAGGACAAAAGTGCATTTTGAAAGAAAATATCATGCAAAAATCAGAATGAATTTGACTAATTTATTTGTAAACAACTTTTTCCATTTTTTTTTTTTTTAGTTAAGGATGGAATAAAGTCACCAAGAGATGACAGCACTTGTTTGCTGGTCTCTTCATCAGTAGCCGCCTATAATTAGTGATAGGCATGGGCCAGCTATCTCTGATTGGCTACCAGTGGAGATTGAACTGCCCATAAGTCACCAAAAGCTAGATAGGGTATAAAGGCCTCACCTACTCCCCATTAGGGAATAAAAGGCGTTAGATGATTTTTTTAAAATTTATTTTTAAAGTTTAATAATATTGGAGCAAAACAATCATTTTATAGATAATGCTTATTGAAATGTAAGAGCACTCAGAAATCATGAACACTTGATGCCAGTTTCAAGAAAAAATTTCACGAGAAATGGCATTTTTTTCTCCAAAAATAAGGATGAAAATAATGGAAAAACAACTCATAAGAAATACATTCCATGTTTCATGAGGTTTGCTTGCATGTTTCCTTGTACTGAACATGCTATCTAAAGGGTAATCTGAATTATGCCCAACACATTAAGGTTACTGGGGGTATTGTGTATCCTCTCTTCGATAAATGAGTGCATTCTCCAGTCGCTCTATCTGTTTAGTGGGGAAAGATTTGGATTTCCAGGATGAACATCAACTGAAAATTTGTTATGAATGTTCCTTCCATCCTAAACAAGATTCAGGTGAATTGTCTTTCCAACCAGATGCATTTTTTGGGAATACCAAGTCCCATCTATCTAAACACAGAGACTGATACTCTCTGTATGGATGTCATGTCCAAGAGTATCTTCTCTCACTGCACAGTCCTCATTATATCTTTCCATCTAATCATGAATAATTTATGAAGAGTTATAAAAACAATGACAGTGGCACTGTGAGAAAAATAAATCTCCCTTATAAACCAATCCCATCAAAAAAGTTGCATCACAACCAGTCACACCAAACAAACCAAGCCAGAACCTCTTCACTAAAAACTCTTTCATATCCACTTTATAAACATCTGTGGCATCAACACAAACATAAAGGACATTTTACATAATTTGCAATCTTCGAACATGAAGACATCTTATTTCTGACAGAAACCCAGATTTCAGCTACATCTACTACTACCCAATTCCAATGCTCAAACTACACACTTTATGATTCACAAGAGTAGCACCTGTGCCTGTGTGAAATATGGCATAGTCTGCCAAAGAATGTCTAATTTAGAATCCCCTTCTTTTGACCTTCTCTAGTTCACTCAAGATTTCCTTTCCCCCATGCCAAGATTTCCAAATTCCCAAAACTTCATCTTTTTTTTTTTTTTTTTTTGATTATGTGTTTAATGAAATTATTCCACATTTAAAGTGTTACTTTATGTATACCATAAGCAAGTAAACATTTAACTTGGCCCCAGGCAAGCTTTATTGGATTCAGTTTGCAGTGATAAGGAGGAAGCCTGAGATGCGTGTCCTGCCTCAGTTATCATGATGTCAACTCAATAGGCTGAGAACTTATGCTTCTCCCTGTTCACAATTTCAAGCAACTTGGCCTTCTAAACAAGCTTGAACACAAGGTCAGCCTCTTCAACAAAACTACCTATGCCACCTTCATGCACAGCAATCAGGAGCCAACCATTTCCACATGGAGTCTTCAACCTGGTTGATAATCCTTTTAATGTGGCATCTTGTGTGGTCTTTTCACTATTTTTTCAATCATTTGTTTCTATTCCTGATAGCACTGGTACTGGTATAGCCTGTAACAGTTGTGTCATTCTATGATTTGCTGGTAGCCTGGCCGAAATTAACCCATGTTTTGTCCACAAAAATTATACTCCTCCCAACTTGTCATGCTATCGAATAGCTTGAAGGTATTGATGTCGCCAAGCAATTACATCCTCTCATTCTATGATGGATGATGCATATTATTGTTTAATGTACCTATAATCTCATAGTGTCCTTTTTGATATTTGCAGCAGATCAGGATCACTGCTGACTTCGACAAAAAGCCTGTTCCGTGTGGGCTACTCATTCTTCTTCATGAAAACTTCATAAAAAATCTGAAGTTGCAATCGAAAAACCTGTGAAACCTTTCTCATCCGACATGCTCTTTGTTCTGGTTTTGAAATCATGCCGTGACCCCGGAGAGACATGACAGGTCAAAACAATCGGCCAGTTTATTTAATTATTTATTTTTGTGTTATTTTAAGTAGAACTAAGTTTTTAAATGTTCAGTTTAATTTAAAAAAAGACTAAACACACTCATAATTTTAAGTCCAAATGACAGTTTAATTGCATCCTAAGAAGGGACTATTTTTCTAACTGGCCATTTTCTGAGAGGAAGTGATTTCCTGCAATCTTAGTGTTACAGAGTATAACATTGCATACTAGCCTTTTGCATATCTAGTCATAGAAATTACCACAAAGTCAATTCTTTTCCAGATTACAAGTGTATTTTGTGCTACGGTATTAGAAAAATACCAATCCTTTATCTCCTTCTGCTCCCACCTCCCCCCAAAAGCACATCTGAGATTGCTAATATTAAGCCTAGCTTTTTTTTCATCATCATTTGCATGCATACACAGTGAGGTATGTGCTATCCTATCTTCCATCTTTCTGATTAGGGTCTACTTTTTGATGTGCAGTACACACTTTGAAAGTCTGTAGCCAGTCTAAAAGAGACATTGAAAGAGACATTGTGATAGGATGCCATGTTGCAGGTCTATCTGTTCAGCAAATTGTTGACAACTGGGCTATCGCAGGTAAACAAACAGTGATACCATACTGACATGGAAGGGCAGGGAGTCAATTGCAAGTGCTACCCACAGTGGATGATCCACCAAACATGACCATAGGATGCTGCAAAGTATAAAATGTAAAAAACCACCATTTGTCAGCTGACACGCTGAATGCAGATTCTGGCATCGAATAAAATCTGCACAAAAACATTCAGAACCAAAGCTCACAACAAGGGCTTCCATGGTAGGACCGCAATATGCGACCACACATTACCTGAACTAACATGAAGGGTCATCTTCAGTAGTGCAAAGAGGCATGTACAGTGGGATGTGGAAGTTTGGAAAGGTGTGTTATGGAGCAATGAATCGCATCACACCTTCTACAGAGCAGATGGACAGGTGTTGGTGTGGTGGATGGCTAAGTGAATGTCTCTTACCAGAGTGCATAACCTCAACTATGAAATTAGGAGGTGAGGATGTGGTGGTATGGTCTTGTTTTCCCAGTTTGGCCTCCAACCTCTGTTTCTGGTGGCATGAACATTGAACTCCAAGAGGTATCTGAATATTGTGGACAATGCAATGCTTCCTACTTTGTGGCTTTCTTTGGAGCATTGTCTCTTTCAGGAAAACAATGCATAGTGTCATAAGGCTGCTGCTGTAACTGCATGATTTGTTGACATGAACGTCACCACACTTGACTGGCTTCTACAGAGCTCTGATCTAAATACCAGTGAACATCTGTGGGCTGAATTGGAGCATCATGTGAGGTCAAGGGACATCCATCCCACAACTGTCCAGGACCTCATTATATGCCTACAGGAAGAATGGTCCAAAATTTCCATTGATCGCTATCATACACTTGTGGAAAGTATGCCTTGTAGGATTGCTGCAGTCACTCCAGCGAAAGGAGGTCATACATTATTATTAAGGGATGTGCTATGGTTGTTTGTTCCTCACACTATGGTGACTGTTGACTGCTTTCCAAGCAGTGTACATTATGTTAGTGTAAGACATGTATGTGATCTTCAAAGGTTATCTAATACTAAGACTGACCATTACCTTAGTGGACTTATTCTAGAATTCTGCTCTAGAGGTCAAACAAACTTTATTTAAACCATTTCAGACTTCTGATACACAGGATGATGTAAGTGGTATAATTACAATAAAATTACATTGTTCTCAATCCTAATAAGAACAAAGAAAGAATTGCTATGTATCATTTATACTAATGAATTGTGTTGGTCTGGCAAGACTGCGGAACCACGAGTACCAGAAAATCAGTGGTGTATCTGTGTTTTTTTTAATAAAACAATATAAACTTTCAGTATAATCCATAAATAAAGATGTGAAAAGGGTATAAATATAAAAATTTTAAAGTTTGTAATTTATACAAACTATAACAAAATTTTCCCAGAAATAAGAAATCAAGTACACTTACCCAGTTTCATTATGAGTGGGAAGAGCATTTTGATGAGTATTATTGTTAGGCCTGTTGGGTGGGTCATGAACAGATGGATAATGATACTCCTGTAAAGTTATAACATGAGGAGGAGTAGATAAGTGGAGGCCTGATGGCTGTGATGCAACACTTGATTCTAATCTAAATTCTGGAACAGATTCTCGTCCAAGAACATGTTCTTCTCCACCTGGATCAAAAAAGGATGTTTATTTTTTTGGCTGTAATTAGGAAAATAAAACCATTTGTATGATATTTACCGTTATATTTTCACCATTCCTTTGGATCCTTAATGCAATTAGGGTTCAGCAATTTATAAGTAATCAATGTATGGTTAAATCATAAACATTATTATTATTAATGCACAGACACTTCACTGAGTCCAATGTCTCCACTGCAGAGGGGGTCTACACTAATTATTATGGGCACAATGAATAACATCTCTCTCTCTCAAAGTAGTTCACTGACAACACACTTACCAATGCCTCTAGCAACCTATTCCATTCAATTACCATTCTCCAAACAAAAGATCTTATCTTTACATTCTTGTTAATCACACTCTTACACAACTTCCAGGAGTGATGCCTTGTTTTCTTCTGTTCAGCCATATACTAGAAAATTTGTTTAACACTTACACTATAAAACCACTTCTGCAACTAATGTTTCTATCATATTCATATTCTAATTTCCACATATCAGCTATACTTTGTAACACACAAACCTTTGGTCCATCCTCATAAGGATCATTTCACAAATGACTCAGGATTTTGGTTACTCATCTCCGAATCTTCTACATCACCTCCAAATCCCTAGGTGACCTAATCTGTGCACAATAGCAGAATTGTCATATCAAACCATATCTGTACACAGTGGTTCCAAATGGTCTTTCAAAGCCTTCAAAAGAGGGATAACCTTCTTATTCTTGCTTGTCAGAGTGTTCCTAAAATGATAGTCATTTTATGATAGACAAAATGATATTTTGTCCACTTTTGCAATGTTCTCTAAACTTTTAATTCTGTTCTGACCACTTTCCCTAAACCTTAGCCTCATCAATTTCTTGCAATGCAGCTATTATTTTCCCCAAACTACCACTCCATTTAAGATCATTCTGTAAGATCTCTACATCACTTTTATTAATTATTGCTCTCCCTAATTTAGTAATCCACAAACAATTAGGTATTCCCTCTCAAATCATTCCCAATATCGTTGATGTATAGGGCACATCCAGAAATTAAGTAGTTCCAGTTGGTTGTAAATGTATGATATGACAATGCTTTCATTATTATTTAATTTGCCACACAGTTTACACATACTGTTTGGCTACTGCTACATGAGACATCATATCGGGCACAAGCTTTTGTATCTCCTAAATGAAAATGAAGTAGTCTGCTGCTAGCTTTCACCCAATCTTTTGCAGTTGAACTGTTATTTGATAAAAATTTCTTCAAGTTGAGTAAAAGATGGAAGTCGGTGGGTGCAAAATCATGGCAACAGAGTGGATGTTGGAAACTTCCCAGTTGAATTGTTTGAGCAGTGAACATTATTGCAAATCAAAACAATTTAAATGTAGAGAAGGTCTCATCATTTGTTTCAAATAGAGTGCTTTAGAAAGTTTATTGATGTTCTCTGAGTTACATAAAGTCAATGATCAAACACTGCATCAGTTCCAAAACATGGTACACATGACTTTGTTGAAGGAAAGGTTGTGCTTGAATCTTTCGCCTTTGGAGATTCAATGTGCTACCATTGCACTGATTGCTGCTTACTTTAGTGTCATATGAGAAATCCAGGTTTCATCTCTTGTCACAATGTGATTCAAAATTCATCATCTTCTTAGAAAACTAGTCTAAAAAGTTCATTGGTACACCCATGCATTTTTGTTTTGTATCATCAGTGAACATTTTCGCACTCATCTTACAATATTGAAAGTGTTCCTCGATGATTCTGTATAGTAAAAAATGGGAAATATGTACTTAATCAGAAGCAGTGAATTTTCAGTTTTCTTGAATCATTTCATTCACTCGGTCAAGCAGATTGGCAGTGATTGTCATCCACATTTTTCCTCCTTACTGAACATCATTTTCTCACATATCTTCACTCATGGCATTTTCTCCATACACTTCACTATTCATCAGCAAATTAAGTGATAAATTTCAATCAGGCAAAGCATTTTTAGTATCCAAAAATTTTATCGACTATATATCTCAACAACTGGTAGGATTTTTGATTTTCTTACTCATTTTATAACATTATGGTAACCTTATAAACCCAGACTGAGAAATTACAATATGTCCATCTTATATTTCTTGACTCTGCAACATCACTGTGTAGACATATCCTGCCACTTGTGCTGCTGGTATGTGTGATTTGAATTTGGTTTCTCGACATATCTTGTATAAACTGAACATTGGCAACTACAGTACAGTAAAGAGCCTTGCAGCACATTAGTAACCATATACCTCCTCTTTCGTTCCACTCTACCATACACTATTTTCTGGTGTGTGTGTGTGTGTCAGCCACCCTCTTATCCATGTTGCCAACTTCATGCTCAAGCCTATTTGCTCCAACTTACAATAAGACTATGAAGTATCTTGTCAAATGCTTTTGCAAACTCCAAAAATATCATGGTATAGTTATTTAGAAAGTAAGTAAATTATTAAGACAAGACCTTTGCTTCACAAAGTCATACTGTCCTAATAAAAAATAACTTCGTTCTCCTTCCTTTATCTTTAATGATACTAAATTCGCCTCAAGACCAAATCATTCTTTTTCAAAGACTTACTCCAAGCCTTTTCTGAC
Organism: Typopeltis vanoorti; assembly: GCF_054136105.1. NCBI lineage: Eukaryota > Metazoa > Arthropoda > Arachnida > Uropygi > Thelyphonidae > Typopeltis > Typopeltis vanoorti. The sequence goes on from NC_143569.1 coordinate 13,696,972, forward strand.
AAACATCATTTCTATACTGTGAGTGATGTGTTTTTCAGGAAAGGCTGTGAAAAACTTACCATCCCACCAGCCAACTTTCAAATACTGCTCTCAAACACAACCACAGACCTCTGGGAAAAGTTCTCGATGCTGTTTAAAAGATGGCAGTTCAACTAATTGATGACCCGCTCCTCTTGCTCTACAGGCACTGCATCAAGAACAGTTCCCACATTTTGTCTTTTCCACAGATATTTCCAAGAGCACTGTTCAGCAGATCTGATATCCATTACTACCCCTCCTCCGTTTCTGTTAAACCTACAATAACATGAACAGCTGCCCAAGTCGCCATTTACAGTTAAATTATTAATCAACTGAACCCAGTACTCATACATCTTTCATTCCATCTACCTCTATTATCTGGAACAGCCTTTCCTATGAAGTATTCCCTGAAGAATATAAACCTTAGTTCTTCAAAAAACATATCAGTATATTGCTTTTCTTTCTTGACCCCTGCCTCACACACAACATTGATTTGCTATAGGTTTTGTAACGTGTGTTACAAAAAACTAATCTGCCAAGAAGAGTCGATTCATGTTGAAGGGGAGAAAGGATTAAGGCGATACACGAATTTGTCATGAATACATGTAATCACGTGCTTTATACGTAAAATTTTCCAACTGTTGTACAATCAAAATAGTTACCACTTTAAAAACTAGAATTTTCATAAAAGAAAACCAAATTTTCTGACATATAATAATAAACACTCATCCCATGAAACACATTGATTATCCTATTATCGGAATGGATTTGCCTTCTGTTCAAATATGTTTATACCTCTGATATCTACAGGACACTTGTATCTTTCCCAAAAAGAATATTTCAAGACATTTTTTTTCTTCTTCACTAACGACTCCTATTTGCATACAATTTTATAGCTTAAAGGCAAAAGAGAAACAAAAGCTTTCTTGTTTCTCTTCATCTTAGTTCTCTTGAATTAACAGACAACGTAAAACTAAGAACAACGTACTATCTCTATACTTTTCTTCACTTTCTTTTTTAAGCTTTTTGCTGCTTATATTTTTCACATATCAGTTTAACAAAAGTGCTGCATTAAACTTCAAAACCAAAAGCATTAGTAAGCTTGTACATTACATAATACTTAATTTACACTCATGAGCAGTTGAATTAGAGATACCTCTCTAGTAGTGGGTAGCGCCCCCTTTTGCCTTGATGACGGTGGCGATGCAGCGTGGACTCCACAAGGCACTGGAAGCATTGGGGGAGCCAAACTGATCCATGACCGCTGCACAATGCACGGAAATTGGTCGGAACAGGGTCCAGGGAGCATATATCTCTCTTGACAGCATCCCAGATGTGTTCAATAGGATTGAGGTCAAAGGACCTCAGGGGCAAGCCAAGCATCCTCATGTCCGTGGAGAGTTCATCCACCTACTCGACCACAATTTGGGAGCAGTGGCCAAATGCAGTCTTGCTGTAGGTGCAGGTCTCCTGCAGGGTGCTGTAGGCGCAGAAATGGGTGCACACTTCTGACAGCAGGCCTGTATTGTTCGCCGTTGAGGGACGATGGTAGATGTACCAGGGGACCCATTTCATCCCACGTAAACAGTCCCCATACGAGGATACCACCAACCTGAACTGTACCCTGCTGGCAGGAGGGATCCATCGCTTCATGTGCTTGGCGAAGCACTCGTAGCCTGCCATCGGCATCTACCAACGTGTACCTCGACTCATCAGTCCAGACGACCTTTTTCCATGCGTCAAGGGTCCAATGGCAGTGTTCCTGTGCCCATGCTAATCATCGTGCCTTGTGACATGTGGTGAGCAGAGGTACCCAAGTCGGGCGGTGGCTTCTGTACCCCATAGCAAGGAGATAGTTCTGGATGGTGCTGCTGCTCAGACATCGTTGTTGTCCAGCATTGAATTGGCGAGTGATCTGCAGCACTGTGGCCCGTCTATCCTCTATTACCATCCGAGTTAGCTGACGGCATCCCCTGCCATCGACACGTTGCACACCATGGCAGTTTTCCTGGCAGCTGTGGTTTTACCCGATTCCATGTACTCATGGTACACTCTTGACACAGTGGCCCGCGAAAAACCCAGTGCCTGCACGACTTCGGAGATGGAGTGCCGATGTCTGGCCGCGATTGAATTCGCTGAGATCTCGATTCTTCCCCATTCTGTGCTCGACTATTACTCAGACAGTCAGTACAAGGTCTGATGACATCCCTGTCACGTGGCACTATTCCATTCGCCGGGACGACCACAGCACCATTTCGCCAACACGGCAGGTATCTCTAATTCAACTGCTCATGAGTGTATATCATAGCACTAGCCTTTCTAACTAAAGTGTAGCTTATCCATAATACTTGTGAATTATATTTAAGATAAAGTTTGTAGTTTACTATTACCTAAGGAGCAATAGTGATGCATAATTTATTGAAAGAGTAAGTTGTTTCAGCACACAGAAACAAACAAACATGAGTTCATGTTATGGAACATGATGATGGTATAGAGATAGTTGAACTGGTAGCATACTTGCATATCCAAAGATACTTGTGCGTTTCTATTTAACAGTTGATTTGCACTATAGAAAACATCATTATTAATAAAGTTATTCACTATAACAAGCTAATGAAAAGTCCTGAACAAAGCCATATTGGCATAACATTATGCTAAAGAAAATTCGTTATAGTAAGCTATTCTTGGGATCTCCCTCTTCTCTAAGTTCTTTATAGCAAGATTCTGCTACATTTATTAAATTTAAGCTTTCACATAATGTTTATCAGCGCTGAGTTTCACACATTCTTACTCATATATTAAAAGTTATTTTTTATTAGTTATAATCATATTCCTGCCTTAAGAGATTTGGGAACCTTTGATCTCACAGAACCCTAATCCTGCTCTTACTGCAATTATCAATAACATTGCCACTAAATTACCAGCAATATGGTCACTTAGCAGATTAGTTGAATTGTTAATATTTTCTTTGATGCTCACAGGAGTTTTGACTTATAAAGAGTTTTAAATTGAAAATACTATTAATACTTGGCCACTTCATATAACCTAAAAATCTATTTCCTGTACTTCATGCAGTACACCTCTGGCCAATATGAAATGCAAGTATTACCATTTCAAATATAAATTATGAGGATAAGACAAAAAGTAATTTATTAATACTCAGGATACACTTCTTCCAAGTTTGTATTTTGAAGTTTTTATTTTTTGCTGCACTAATAAAGGCAGCAAAAAGTGCACAGAATCAAAATGCGTGCACGCATGCACAGAGTGAGTGAGAGAAAGTAGTTTAATAAATAAAGGAGTGAAATTTTTAATAAAGCAGTGAAAAAATTAATTTTTTTGCTGAAGAATAGTGTGTGTGTGTGTGTGTGTGTGTGTGTGTGTGTGTGTGTGTGTGTGTGTGTGTGTGTGTGTGTGTGTGAGCTGACAGTAATTGGTTTTAAGATATGTTATGATCAACATCTGATGAGTCTTGTGACTCCATGGACACACCGTTATAATCATAACTTCTAGTGACACTCTGTGTGTGTGTGTATATATATATATATATATATATATATATATATTCGATGTATCTCTACAGACACCCTGTGTGTGTGCGCGTGCGTATTCTCTGTATCTCTTAGAAGTTATTATCATAACGGTATTATTATAATTGATTATTCTAAGTAAAAAAGTTCATATAAACATCTGTCCAATTGCCAATGGATGAATGCAGAGATACAAGTGTTTGAAACTGGCATGTAAAAGTTATTATGAGAGGTATTAAAGAACGATAAATGACTTATTGTTTATAATTATTGACTGTTTGAATGATACAAAACACAAAGAATTGACAAATGCTGTAATTTACAGATCATAATAAATGTCTGAAAATTCCACTGACAACTTCATGCACTTTGCAACTCTTGTGGCAATAGTATGTGTTGTTGTTCTGAAGCTTGACGTTCTTTTATGAGCCATAATAAGATCAATCAATTTGTCTCTTGTATTTATCTTTTCTTTGTATACTTCGCTTTTCATCCAGCCCTACAAACCAAATTCTAAGGGAATGAGACCTTGGTGGCCAATGGATGGGAACACCACATCAATCCATCATTCAGGAAAAGTTCAATTCAGATATGGTGTCACCTGATGGCTAGAATGTGCAAGAGCTCAGTCATGCTGAAAGAACATACCAATCCTTGTAGCCAAGGGAAAATCCTCCAATAGTAGTGGAAGTTCGTTTTGCAGAAATTGTAGATAAATGGGTCCTGAGATGATTTGGTAACACAAAAGGCTCAATGAAATGATTGTTAATCATACCACACCACACCACATGTTTACAGAGCAGTGATGTTGGAAATTTGTTTCTACAATAGTATGTGAATTTTTGTCAGACTACTGATGTCAGTTATGGGTGTTATTGATATTGCCATGGGTGACAGTAACTTCACTGGTGAACAGTATTAATGGAATTAATCGGCAATTAACATTTAGACACTGATAAAATCCTAATCGACTTCCTTCATCTGCTGGGTGAAATGGATACAAGCCCTGCTCATGTAATGTTCACTATACTCTTGTATGTGAAACACTGATATGTGCAGAAATTCTCTGTGTGCTTGTAGTAGGACTATGTTCTACTGACTGAAAAAGGTGTTCTACTTCATCCACATTTTGTTTGTTTCAACGTTCAGAAGAAATATGACTGCTGGAAACAGTATCAGTCTCACACAGGTTGTTGTAAACACTAGTAAATACTCTTCAATCTGGTATTCTGCAGTTAGGAAACCGTCAATGGTATTCTCTACAAGCAGCAACAGTGTTTCCATTACAAAAACCATTAACAAACATCATATCAGCATATTCAACATGCGTAAAGATGTGTGGCATTCTTAACAACACTTCTAAAGTGAAACTGCATCAGGTTATAACTGTTTCATGGTCACATCTGATTCAGAGAGCTGCATGTTGGTCACCTGATCCTATAGAGCTGTGTGTGCATTTTAGCTGTACGTGCCAGTTTCAAACAGCTGTACCTCTGCATCCACTGACAATTGGACACATGGATACAAACCTTGCTCAAGTAATGTTCGCCATATTCTTGTAAGTGGAACACCAATATAGAACACTGGAAGATCGATACTAGCACCTACCAAAACATTTACTTTTCCTCCTAAAACACCCTGTGTATGTACAGTATATATTACTGAGAGAGAGAGAGATACAGAGAATATATCTAAGAGTTGTACTGATGTATTACTTTCAATATGCATTGAAGTGTATTTTTTTGCAAAGACTCATTAAATATGCTTTATTTTTAGAGAGATATTCGATATTAATATATATATATATATATATATATATATATATATATAGTCATCCAATTGCCACATGAGCACTAGCACATTGAAGTAAAGTGCATACTATTTTTTTCTCATTATCCAGATCCTAAGCACCTGAGGTAGGTAAAATATCATGCAAATTTGACTTAAGAGAAAAAAAAATAAAAATAAAAAATTGTAATATGTAAATCAGTTCTTCTATGCCATCTCTCAAGTGCATAACGTGTTATTTTGATGAATCAGCAGCAGATATGGATAGGAAATATACTTTGAATTACAACCTTTGCCAAAATGCATGCATAATAAAATAAATATCCTGTTCACTATAGGAAAGTGTTTCAAACAATTATAATATATTCACATTTATGATGTTATGTACATACCTGCGAGTAATATTCTTTCTGGGACGTGCATAAGCAGCTTTTCTGGATCAGGAATAATTCTTGAATTATTTTCTTTAGGGGGATTATGGTCAACAACACTTATTCTGTCTGGTACTTGCATTTTGGTACTTATTTCTGCAGTGAAATTGGGATCATAAAAGTTTTCAAAATTTACAGAAAATCTGTGTACTGGACTTGTTCCACGTGACATTCTAAAGATGCATGAATGCTAGTCAGTTCGCATAAATAAAATTAGTAAGCTTGAGAGAAAAATGAAGAAAGAAAACTCTTACAATTAAAAGAATAAAATTAATATGATACATGGAAAATGAATAATTTGGTGATTATGTAAAATCAATAACTATAGCCAGTAGCCACAGCAATTGGTAAAAGTAATCTCTACATCCATTTCACAACATTTATTTTCACTGCTGATTTTATATAATCTCCAAATCAGTGATAAATGTAATAAAAAATTATGTGTATCAAATTAAGTACCTAATGTAAAATATACAGTCTAATTTTACTGGAGGTCCAACTCACAATGTGGTTCTATATAATCTCTAATTCAGTGATATCTCTCTTAAAAAAAAATTTCATATAAGCAAGTTAAGTGTTGAACTATTTTTGCTGAAATGATGTTGGGTGAATAATTGAAATGGTCAGTTAACTGATGGTACAGTTAGAAGGGAGGAGAACAAAGACCAGGGAAATTACTCAAATAATTTAAAGCGTATTTTTATTACAGAAAATATGGAATAAATGTAAAACAATTTATCACTTTATTACTATCATCATCATCACTGGAACTCAGTTCATTTAAGAGTCTCACTGATGGAGGTCCAACAATGTCGATCACGATCAGTGGTGAGCTATGGAAATTTTAACAAAGGGCTCGCATCGTCAAGCAAAAAAAAAGCCATATTTCACACAAAAACTTTTATTAATACAGCTTGTGTACAAATGCCAATCAAAAAGTATGAAGGGACAACTGTCAAGGCTATCATTTTTAAACCAATATTTCATGATCTAAACATGAAATATTTGCACAATCATCTGTGTTAATTTATCTTAATAAGAAAACATTTTTTACTATCAAAATATAATAAGAATAAAATCTTTTATAATTGCACATATGAAATAGTCTGCATTTTTTATAAACAAAATAAATTTCTTTTGTTTGCTATAGAAGGTTTTATGACAAACAATCTATAAATAATAAATAAATATTATCTAAACACAATAATATTGAAGTATGTTATATTTCTCTTTGTTTTTATACTTCAAGTGATAATCAACAGTACCAATCAAGGTGCATTATTTTATTATTATTATTATTATTATTACGGGTATCTCCATGGAGTCAGTAGACTCATCGCGGGAGACCCAAACTAGCAAAACAATATCTGTCATATCTCTTCTTGAATTCATTTACAGATGAAGAGCTCACAACAAAGTCAGGCAATGAATTCCACTCATTCACCACCCTCCAGGCAAAAAACCTTGTTCTGACACCTTTGTTAACCACACTCTTCTTTAATTTCCAGAGATGACCTCTTGTTCTTCCATCACTATCACACAGCTGAAACATTTCCCCTGCATCAATCCTATAAAAACCTTTTAGTAATTTGAATGTTTCTATCATATCCCCTCTTCTTCGCCTATCAACCAATCTCTGCAATCCACAAGCTCTCAATCTTTCAATGTAGGGAGCATTTTTTTATATCACTCACCAACTTGGTCACTCTTCTCTGAACCCTCTCCACAGCCTCCTCATCTCCAAGGAATCCAGGTGACCAGACCTGAGCACAGTAATCCAAATGTGGAAGTATCAATGCTTTATAAAAGGGAATAATAACCTCTTTATCTCTGGATGTCAGTGTGTTCCTCAACAACCAAGTAATCCTATGTGCAATCTTGGACACCTTAGCAATGTGTCCTCTGAACTTCATCTCCTTATCTACCAATACCCCTAAGTCCCTAGCCTCATCAATCTCTTGGAGTACCTTTCCATCTATGTAGTACACAGCTGGTAATCTTTTAATCCCAAAATGCAAGACTTTACACTTTTCCACATTGAACTGACATCCATTTTCTTTTGCCCATTTTACCAGCTTATTTAAATCCTCCTGCAAACTTTCAACATCAGCTTGATTTTTTATTGCACTACACAACTTTGCATCATCAGCAAACAACTGAATATCTCCCTTTAAGCCGTTTCCTATATCATTTATATACAAATTAAACAACATTGGCCCAAGCACAGAGCCCTGAGGCACACCACTGGTCACCTGCCTCATTCTGAAAAGTTCTTCTAGTCGACGACTAGATTCGAGCGCCTTTCGTTGTGCGATCAAGTGCTGTAGAGTGCAAACGCCACTTCTACTGAGCTACACAGGCACCTGTGTAGTTTTATAGTCCTATTTATTTATATGCGATTACCAAATGTGAATTCTTATTTGTAAAACGATGGTAACAGTAACTATAATATTTTATTTAATAAAATCACTTTGTTAGGTTACCATGAGTTTGTCACTTAATATATTTAAAAAAATTATAGGTTTTTTTTGGAAAAAATGAAAAGTAAACAAGAGGCTCACAAATTTGAGAAAAATTCAACTAAGGGCTTGGGCGAACCCCTTATAGCTCACCACTGATCATGATACATCTTAAATCCAATTACTGTCAGCACACTCATATCCACCCAGGCAGTACAATGCATTCTACTACCTCTCTCTCTCTCTCTCACACACACATTTCTCCAGGGAGAAAACTTAATCTTCACTCCTTTATGCACTGCTCCCTTGCACAACTTCCACAAATAGCTCCTCTTTGGAAAATCTCTAAAGTATTTCTTTGGTAAGTTTCTCAACAGCTGATGTCTCAGCCATATTACCATCTTCTCCTATCCACCAAACACTGTAGATTACATTTCCACAATCTGTCATTCTAAAGACCCGATATCTTTGTTATCCACCTTTGTACCCTTTCTAAAATTACTCAACTGGTTGAAATCCAAATGACCAGATCTGTGCAGTGGTCCATATTTAGTCTTATCAAGGCAACCACTACATCCTTATCTCTGCTGAAAAAAAATCATTTCCATCATAAATGGTAAGTGTATCTTCTGGTCACTTGCAAAGGCTATTGGGAAAAACTTCTAATATATGCTTCCACTTCTTTCTTGTCTCCAGATGGCACAGCTGCAACCATGCCTATAGGAAAAAACTGGCATTCTGGCATACAAGGCAAATCACTTCCCTATAGTATCTTGGCAGATACACACAAAAAAAAATCTTGGATAACCTGTAGGTTATCTATGTTAATTAATCTTAAACTACAACAAACTTCTCTTCCTCTTCTTTCATTCAATTCCTCTGTTTTGCTCTGTTATTTGAACTGGCTCCTCCACCGTCTTTTCTAAAAGACAAAGTTTGCTGTTCAAGCAGTATTTCAATAAATTTCATGTGCAGGCAAGAAGCTGAAGAAAAACGAAAGAATGTGCTATAGGTTTTACAACCTTTTATATATGAGTTTAATATTTAAAGAAAAGTTCTTAGGTCTTGATGGTATTTTCCTAAATGTTACTCAAGTTATGCTATGGATCAAACACCTGTCCAATATCATCTCTCCAAACGCTTTTATATTCAGCTGATATCTGTCCTAATCCATGGAAGCAAACATATATTCAGCTCATTCAAAAAAAGTGAAATAAGTTTGCCACAAAACTATCAATCCAATGGCTTCATCTCGGCTATCTTTAAAATAAAGGGAAAAGTTATCAGCAGTCAACTTCTATATCACATGAAGAACCACCACCACCACCAGTATGAATTCTGCTACTCTAGATCTATGGAAGCTCTAGCTTACAGCACACACCTATGGACATATGCTATGGAAAGTTTGGGGAAACAATAGAGGTTTCCCTAAACCTGTTGCTTTTGATATTTCCAGATCATTTAATCAAGGCCTGCTAGTGTTTGTAAATTGGTAGCTAGTTTTTAATCAAACTAGCACATTATGGTGGATAGTTTCCTTACTTCAGACTTTCCCATCACTGCTGATGTGCTCAGGGTTGTATCTATCACCCACCTTCATTCTCTTATACATAAATATCCCTTTTCTCATTGATCAATAACTCTATCTATAATTCCGTTGACAACAGTACATTCCATTCCTCCTACCCATTTGACAAACTACACAGTGTTCAAACATTCCAAACTCAAGAACTTTCTGTAATCAGATTTGGGCTATTTTTCAATGGCGGTGAGATAACCTAGTCGCCTTAAACAATATCAAAACACAATTTTCTTCATTTTCAGTACAAATGATAATACAAAAATTACCTGATAGGATGGGATCTCTCTGTTCTTGGATTGACAATTATTCATCGTTTTTACTGGAACAAACACATGTTAGTTACTTCCTCAGGTACTAACTCAGCATTTTGTTTCTGGGATGACAATTATGTCCGTGTGATACTTTTCAGTTCTGCAATCTTGATTTCCTTTCCATTAATACTCATCATACTGCATGTTGTTATCTTCAGTTCTTCTAACATTTGGTTTGCTCTTCTTCTTCTTTTAGATGTTGAGCTTGAGTCTGTTCCAGTAGCTGATTTTTCACTGCTCGCCCTTGTTCCCTGATGAAAGTAGTGGGAAGAGTCTTATTTAATCTGGCAATTCCCAGTTAAATGAGGAAATGACTGAATTGATTTTGATGAAATTTTGAGGACATGCTTAGGGTAGTTCTGGCTATGATTTAGGCTACTTGGTTGTCTTCTGCTGTCATGTTTCATCTAAGGTTACTGATGTGAATAAACCAAGCACTTGACTCTGTTAGTACACCATACTAACTCCCAAGAATGACAAGGCATAAATGATCAATAGCACTGTGCTACGCAGATATGATGCACAGGAAATGGTCTACAAATCCACAGGCAGTGTTACAAATTAGGATAAAGCAGTGAACTACCCAGTACAATTTTAAAAAGTTCATTACTGCTCATGAAATATCCATACATAAGATCGACCTGAAAACTGGTATAAAAAAGTTGATGAAAATCTTTAGAGCAAAAACTTCACATATATATCTCATAGCCAGCCTGATTAGCCAAGTGGATAACGTATCCACTCTCCAGCCAAAAGGATGCGGGTTCAAATCCTGCCGTGGACACAGCTGTTTGTGACTGTCATTGGAAATACCATTAGTAGTCAGTGGTAGATGGCGTTGGTGATTGAATGGTGGAGACAGAGTTGTAGAGCAGGTGCCCTCCCTCGATGAGTTCTTGGACTCCTGGAGGTGTCAAATAATAATAATAATATCCCATTGAATTTAAATGTCCCCAGTTTCTAGTCAGCATATGCTACATATTAACCATTAACAAGTGACAATGCAGAATGCTCTGAATTATTATTATCTCAAGGGGCCCACGGAGTCAAAGACTCATCTAGAATGTCCTTCTGTCATACACACAGCTCATCATACCTTGCCTTAAACACACTCAAATTCCCAGCAGACATCACACTCTCAGGCAAGGTATTCCAATCATTCACAACTCTGTATGCAAAAAAAAACCTGCTTCTCACACCCTCCTTATACAGCTTCCAAGGATGTCCTCTGGTTTTCCCCTGATCTTCCACTGTTTGCTGTAAAAATCTCCAACAATGATCCTATAACAACCCCTTACTAACTTGTAGGTCTCAACTTTCCTCATATTCAACATTCCAGAGATCAGAAACTAGAAACTACCTAGTAAGTCATCTCTGGACCCTTTCCAACATCTTTCCTTTTGAAAACCAGGTAGCCAGGAAAACCAGAAAACCAATATATGCACAGAAGTCCATGTGTGGCCTAATCAAAGCATTATACAATGGAACAAAAATCTCCTTACTTATACAAGTCAGAGTCCTCTGCATCATTCCCAGAATTCTTTGTGTTGTCCTCAAAATTTTGGCAATGTTCCCCCTAAATTTCAGATCCTTATCACTATCACCCAAAAATCTCTTATTTCCTCCACCTCCAACAATATATTCCCATCAAGCATAAATTCCACATCCCATCTTTGTTTCCCAAATTTTAAAACCTTACATTTTGCAATATTGAACTCTCATTCCCATTTCCATGCCCATTCACTAAATTTGTTCAAGTCTTCTTGTAAGGCCACATTTTCTAAGATGTTGCAGCCACTAATTTCAGATCCTGCTGTTTCCCACATGGGCAGATAGCTACATGCATTCTACTCAAGGGTGAATAGCAGTAATGATCTAAACATAAGCTCCAGAGGGGGAAACAATGCAGTTTATAAAGAGGCTTTGATATAAGTGAGACCGTATAATATTTTAGTTATAATGTGAACAATGAAATATTTCTTTTATTAATGTAAACTCATACTGTTTGAAGAATGGGTATTTCAGCTAGTTAATTATATATATATATATAACAAATATTCCCAACCTTCAATATACTGTCTCATGTTTGCAATGGTACATTAAGGAACCCCTTAAAAATTCTTCGTGACAAGCACAGGGGGGAGGGGATTCACAATCCAACTTTAGTTCTTAAATTACATAATAATGTAATTTAAGGATAAGTCCTAGAGAATTACCAACATATCTGCAATATTGAAAACTTATTTTAATGGTATTACAACACCAAACCAACTAAATTATAAAAAAGATGTTTATTAACTGGCTTATATTTTGCTGAATTTCAAACCAGCATCTTCAGAGCAATTACATGTTATAGTTAATATGTGAGAATGAATAAGTGAAACAATTCAAACTGTAATGGACAAAAAGATCTAAAGTTCTAATTTGGCAAGCTTAGATGTTGTAAAAAAGAAGTATTACAGCTATGTAGGATTTAATCTTAAGATGTCTTCCAAATTTTTGGCAAATGAATGCAACCATACTTGTTCAGGAGAATGCTCCATAGTCATGGTTGACTCTAAAAATACTATTTTATAATACTATTAAAATAAGTTATGAAAAACATTTAACACCTAAGCTTGTCTATCAGATATCTCCAGTAAATATAACTTTAATTTAATGAGTTGCACACTGTTATTAAGAAGGCAATTATTCAAACACTGTCTGATAATTCTTACATCTTGTACAAAAAGATATTTTTCAATTAGCTAACATTGGTCATTATAAGGTTTAATGGAATACAGTGCACTTAAATAATTAGACATAAGTTTAACCAATCCTATATTTCGTTTGTCAGTGAGACATTGCCAGGGAAATAAATTATATTAAAATTGCAAAAACAAAAAAATGCACAAAACAATAAGTGAAATAATTAGACTGAAAGCCTAAAGTCCTATGAAAATAGTATCAACAGGATGGATGATAATGACTAATTTGCAAAAAATTTATTATTATTCAAGAACTCCAGTCACAAAACTCATTATGGGATGCCTATCTATCTTTACCATTCCTTAAACCAGTTCACCACCCTAGCAGTGCATTCTATCTTCCATGCAAAAAAAAGCCAATTCTTACTCACCACATCCTTTTGCAATGTCTTTATTATTATTATTATTCAGGCCTCCATGGAGTCAAAAGACTCATCATGGGAGATCCTTCCTAGCAAACACAAAGTCTTTAATCATACCACTCCTTGAACTCATTGACCAATCTTGCTCTCACCACTCTATCAGGCAATGTATTCCACGGTTCAACCACCCTCCATGCAAAGAAAACAATCTTCACCCTCTTGCTCACAGCTTCCTTTTGCAACTTCCAGGGATGGCCCCTTGTCATCACTCCTTCCTGCTGTTCCACCAAGCAAAAGAACTCCCCAGTGTCAACCCTGTAACTAACCTCTCAACTGTTTAAAAGTCTCAATCATATCACCTCTCCTAACTACCAAACTCTACAGTCCACATTACCTCAGCTGATCATCATAACTATTTTTTTGGGATAGTATTATAGATAGATATATACAGTCCTGAAACCATCTTTATTATCTGCCTTTGTATCCTTTCCACAGTTAATTTATCCCCTTCAAATCCTAGGGATGAAATTTGAGAACAACAGTCTAAGTGTGGTATCCTGTCTTGCCAACCTCTACCTCACACCATATGCTTTCAAAACCATTAGTGTCACTGACCTTCAAAATCTCCACTTTTAGGGGACATAAGTCATCACTTATCAGAAGCAGTACTCCACCACAACGTTTTCCCTTCTACTGTTGTACCCTGCTAATTCTATTCCTGTTATTATATCATCTTCCTTCAACCACGTCTCGGAGATCCCAATAATCTTTGGCCAGGCTGATGCTATCAGCGCCACCAATTCATCTACTTTATTCTGGATACTCCTGGCATTAGTATAAAGCATAAAAATGTCACATGTCACTTCTTCTATACCTATCATTAACCCTTCCAGACTCCATTGGGCTCAGTGTTACCTGATGCCATCCCCTTCACCTAAGCACCCATTTTCACAAGAGGCCATCCACCCTGGAAATTCTAGTTTCCCTGCATTGACAAACCGACTTGTTCAGAAAACAGATGTCTACATCCTTCCTCATTCAAATGCAAAGGGTCTCTCGCATACAGCTCCTTTCTGCCCTCAAATGCCCTCCAAGCATCCAACATATTCCAATCCTCTCTTCTGCACATTCTAGCTATTATGCTATCCATTATTACTGCTCTTCTTCTGTCCAGCTCGTCATTATCATACCTGGGTAACACACACATAATCTTTATTCTCTGCATTTTCTTTTGTACAACCTCATACATAAATCTCAGATCTCTCACCACCCCATTTACACTGCCTCTCAAGTCATTCGTGCCCACCATCACAATCATCTCATCCACCCTTTCACCTCGCTTAATTGCCATAGCCACACTTTCTATTGTTCTTCCAGGCAAACACTCCTCTGGCATCCTATCTTGCACACCACGGATCATTAAGTCTCCATACATCATACCTCTTACCACTCTGTTCCTTGATTGCTCACCTGCATCCCTCACTCTCTCTCTCTCTCCCTTTCACTCTGTGTTCCCCTACTTACCTGCTGTCCTGGCTATACCTGGTTCCAGCACTCCCTTGCATTCTTCTCATTCCCTCTCTCTGACCGTTTCCATTCTCATCTTCTATCATTCCCATAACTCTCTCTCATTCCCTCTCTTCTACTGTTTCTATTGTCTCCTCTTCTATCATTCCCATAACTCTCTCTCATTCCCTCTCTTCTACTGTTTCTATTCTCTCCTCTTCTATCATTCCCATAACTCTCTCTCACTCCTACTCTGATTCGCCTAATCTCATCTTTCATACTCTCATCTCATCCCCGAGACATTCCACCTCCTCTTTCGGCTCATCTCTCTCTCTCTCTACCTTTCAAATACTCCTTAGTTTAAATGTCTCAATCATCTCTTTTTTTTGTCTTCTATCTACCAAGCTCTGCAGTTTGCATGCCCTCAATCTATCTGCATAACAAACACTGTATAGCCCTGATATCATTTTTATTATCTCCCCCCTGTTACCTTCCCCTTTCAAAGGTTACTTCATCCTCTTCAAATCCTGGCAACCAGATTTGAGCATAATATGAGGATATGTGCTGAAAAAGTTGTGATAATTCTATGAAGGAATTGGGTAGAACCATGCAACTTACACATTATCCTACGTATTCTTCATGAAGTATTATACACTTGTTACTACGCTGCTGTATCATTTGCAATCCTCTGAGAAATAAATCTTTCCCTTGTTGCACAAACTACTCCTCAGCTGCAGATATGACTTCATCATCTGTGGTAAATTATGTTTCTTTCAAGTGTTTCTTTAAATTTGGGAATAGAAAATAGTCAGATGGGGCCAGGTCTGGCAAATAGGGTGGGTGAGGCAAACATTGAAAGTCCAATTGTATATTGTCTGTTGGATTTTATGAACAGTGTAAGCAGTAAGCATGTTTGTTGTTCTGCAAAAGTAACACGCCTCTGCTCAGTTTCCTGCAGCATTGTTCCTTCAGTACTTCCTTCAATGCCTTCAGAGCTGTTGAATAAACTGCTGTAAAGTTTCACCTTTTTTTAAGGTACTTGTAAGGATTATCCATATTCCAAAAGACAATGGCAAGAACTTTCTCTGCTGACTTTTGGGTTCAGATCTTCTTTGGCTGTGAGAACCTTTGTGTTTTCACTCTGCTGACTGTTGTTTGGTCTTTGGGTCATAGTGATGAAGCCATGTTTCATCAAGTCACAAAAATTGAGTCAAAAAATTTGCACCTGATTTCTCAAAATGACCCCCATTCATTCCCTGAATATCCTCAGAGTCTTTGCAATGTTTTTGGCTGGTATTTGTCTATCATCAAGAATCATGGCATGCGCTGCGATGTTTTCAGGTGATTGCTGTGAAAGGTCTTCCTGACCTGGGGGCATCTGCTGTCTCAGGATGCCATTTTAAACTTGGTCATCCATCTGGCAACTGTTGGATATGCTGGGGGAACAGTCATCTAAAGTCTCACACAAAGTTTGGTAAATCTCAGTTGTGGACTTTTCTTGCAGCACAAAAAACTTGATGACGGCCCACACCTCTATGTCTTCGAATTTCTTCAAACCTCTGACATCTTATTATCCTAAAAGAAAAAGACATATTACAATTTGATGAAACATAGTGGGTTAAAGGGTTTTAAGATATGTTCTTTCTTGTGGTTATATCAGTTGCTTTAATATCATTTTGTTCTAGGTGTTTATCAGAACTTTTCAGACCCCCTTGTAATCCAGATGTAGTCTGATATAAGACTTTTACAATGAAATTACCACTCTTATCTGTGCTGCTCAAATGCTTTCTTAATATCACAGCAATCACCTGGGTTATGTCTGCTATACTTGAACTTTCTATCGAATACCAGCCAAAATCCTTTGCCTATCTACTTCCTCTAGTATAATTCCACCAATAGTGTGCAACTTCCATTGATGGATCCCAAATTTCAGGATCTTATATTTAGTTGCATTAAAATGCATTACTATTCATTACCTGTCCAGCTTATTCATATCCTCTTGAATAGCCACCACACTGGCACTACTACTAATAACCCTTCCGGGCTTCACATCAACTGCAAAAAAAAAAAAAAAAAAAACTGCAGATATTACTGCAATCCAGCGACAATATCACTGACAAAGATTAAACACCAAAGGTCCCAATAATGAACTCTGTGGAACTCTACAACCTTCCTTTTCCTTGATACTGTTTCCACATACATAACTCTGATATCAGCCAATTTCCAATCCAATTCACTAACCTGATATCTAACCCTGTGTGTTGCAACTTAAATATCAGCTTATTGTGTGGCATCCTGTCAAATGATTTTGCAAAATCCACAAAAAAAATGGCAGTATATGCCTTTTCCTTATCAACCACTCATTACTTTATAATAAAGGGCAAGTAGATTACTGACGCAAAAGAAAAAGTACTCCTTAACAAATCCATGCTGACCTTCATTGACATTGCCCTCACTGCCCAATTATGTATACATTCTCTCTCTCTCTCTCACATTAATTTCTCCAAAATCTTGTATTTTTTCTGCGTTATTAAGATTTTGGAGAAATTAGTGAGAGAGAGAATGTATACATAAGGAAGGAAAGTAGGATAGTGCCATTGCATAAGGGTAGTTTGAAGCCTCCGTTATACTACTACTACCCTTACGCAATGGCACTATCTTACTTTCCTTCCTCTCTTTATATTACCTAGCAATTAGACTTTCGATGAACAGCCCGATCGATGGAGATGTCAATTCCTTAACATATGAATGTGTGTATGAAGATGGAGTATATTGCAATGTGGGGGGAGAAGTGGAGATTGAGCAGTGGTAAGCAGCGATAAAGGTGATTTGGCAGGTGTAGTGGAGAAATCACAACCAACATATGGCTTGGATAAGACTGGCTATAGACCTAAAAATGAACTTCTGTTTGTTTACAAATGTCTGAAGTATCAGAAATAAAGGGGATGGAATGGTTTCAGTGATTGAGTTTATTCGGCCCCAAATCATTGGAATAAGTGAAACATGATTGAATGAAGATGATATCGTAACTGGAATAGAAATGGAAGGGTACAGTATTTTTCGTGAGGACAGAAAGGACAGGAAGGGAGGGGGGAGTGCTGCTGATGATAGCAGGGGAATTAAGTCCACATAAGGTAGACATGAAAGGTCTACCTTATGTAGACATGAAAGGTCTACCTTATGTAGACATGAAAGGTCTACCTTATGTAGACATGAAAGGTCTACCTTATGTAGACATTTCATGTCCACATAAGGGAAATAGTGACAATGGTTATGAGGCAGTGTGGTGTAACGTGGAGGTTGAGAGGAAGACATACTTAGTTGGATGTTGCTATAGGCCTCGGAATGTGGAAGGTGGCGATGAAGAAATGTATAAACAACTTGGATTAGTGAACAAAGGAAGGGTAATTATTATGGATGATTTTAATTATGGCAGTATAGATTGGAATGAAGAGATAGCATTTGGGAATAAGGAAAGTAAATTTCTCGGGTTCTTGAGTGATAACTATCTCAGGCAGCACGTAAAGGAAGGCACACAAGGATCAAGAGTCCTAGATCTCATCATTTTATCAGAGGATGTAATTGTTAGAGAGGGGTTTCACATTTTTCTCCAGTTGGTGAAAGTGATCATGAAATAATTACCTGTGTTGTGGCTAGTCATATGCAGGCTTTTTCAAGGAAAGGATATATGTGGAATTATAAGGCTGGTGATTATGACAAGCTTAGGAGACAACTTGAAGCTATAACATGGAACGAGGAGTTGAGTGGTAAGGAAATAAATGCTGCATGGGAACTTACAAAGAAATACATAACAGCATCAGTGTACGAATGTATCCCAAAAGCCAAAAGGCTGAATAAAGTAGGTGTAAAATGGATGAATATGAAGCTTTAGCCTGATATCTAGAAAAATAAAGTACTGTGGAGGAGTACAAGATGAATAATGGTAATCAGTCATATGAAGAATATAAAGAACAAGCCAGGAGAGTGACTCAGTTAGTAAGGAAAATAAAAATAGAGTATGAGCAGAAATTGGCAAATCAGGCTAAGAAAAACCCTAGAGAGTTTTTTTTCCAGATATATGGCAAGTAATTTTTTTAGATATATGGCAAGCCTTTAAAGGAATGCGGAGAACCGACCAGGGCTTCTGACTTAATGTCCAATCCTCACCTTCTCGTGGTGCACCCTGTTGGGTATCTACTTTGATACTGAATGAACGAGGATGGGCTGGCAATTTGGGATTTAGCAGACCAAATTGTATTCTTATTGGTTAAACCAAAATAAAAAAATGATGGTACAACATGACAAAATTTCATGCCGGCTGGGGCGTCGCCCGGTTAAACAAGGCCCCCGTTGTTTTTGCCAGGGAACCAAGGCGAACAGCGAAAAGTCAGCTACTGGAACAAATCTGAAAACACACCCCAACTCAACATCACCAGAATTAAAGATCGGTACTATCAACATAAGAAGCCTGAATGGCAAAGAAATGGAGCTAGCATAGGAATTGGATAAGTACCAGATCGACATAATAGGGGTGACTGAAACAAAAAAGACCAAAACTGGTGAGATCTTTCTGAGCAATAAATACAAAATGTTATATTCGGGCAACGACAATCAAGGAAAAGAAGGAGTAGCCATAGTATTCAACACAAAATATAAAGGCTAATCTTCTTGAATGGCAGTCAGTCTCAAGTAGAGTAATGTGGGCAAATATGAGAATGGGGAACTGGACAAAGAGACTTATTTGTGTCTATGGTCCCACAGAAGGTTCTACTAAGGTAGAAGTGGAGGAATTTTTTGATGCTCTAGAAAAAGCAACTGAAATGAAAACACAATGAAAAAGGAAAAGTTGGTCCTTGTTGGGGATCTAAATAGCAGAGTAGGAAATGACTGTGAGACATACAAATATATTTTGGGAAAATTTGGAGAAAAGAGCAAAGCTAATAATAATTGAAAATATCTGTTGGATTTCTGCTCAGGACATGGACTGGTTATTACTAACACCATGTTCCAACATAAAAATGTGCACAAATTCACATGGAGAAGAGGCTAGGAATAAGAAAAGTCTCATTGACTATGTTACTGTTGATAGTGATGTTTTCTCCCTCGTGCAGGACACCAGAGTGTACAGAGGGTTTGAAATTGGAAGTGATCACTATTTAGTCTTGAGCAGGATAAAATTGAATTTCATATTGAAAAGAAGAACATGTAAGAAAGTTTTAAAGCGAATAAAAGTTGAGCAGCTCTCAGATGTGAACTGTAGACTAAAATACAGAAAGATTATTTAAAAGAAAATGAAAGAGTTTGAGAACCGGAATCAAACTTTGGAGATTCAGTGGCAAACTCTGAAGAAAACATTGATTGATTCTGCCAGAGAGGCATGTGGTGAGGTTGTGTGCAAGGATAAAAAAATCAGAACTCCCTGGTGGACACAGGAAGTTAAAGAGGCAGTGAAGGAAAAGAAGAAAGCATATCAAAAGTTCCTGGCAAATAAGTCAGCTTTTACTCTTACAGAATACAGAGACAAATGTAAGAAAGCTAAACAGTGTGTAAAACTAGCTAAACAAAAGTCATGGGAGGACTTTGGCAAGAATATAGAAAATAAATATCAAGAAGGTGGTAAGATATTCTGGAGGTTGTTGAAGAAGCTTAGAAATGGAGGTAAGAGTGCTGTGAAAGGAATTAGAGATGCTAAAGGTGACATGAAAACAGGAGAAAAAGATATCCTTGAAGTATGGAGAAATTACTTCAAAAAATTTCTAAATGAAACAAGCAGTGATGACACCACACTGATAAAAAAACACTGACCAGGCATGCAGTCAGGAATACATATCCATACTTGAAGTATAAAAAACCATCAAAGGCTTGAAATGTGGAAAGGCAGCAGGAGTAGATGATATTCGACCAGAAATGCTGAAGTATGGTGGTATAAAACTCTTACAGTGGCTGCACTGTATAGTTCAGAAAGTCTGGACAGAGGGATGAATTTCCGATGATTGGAGCAGAGCTCTCATAGTACCCATATATAAAAAGGGAAATAAAAAACTGAATGTGAGAATTACAGAGGTATTTCCCTACTGAGTGTTCCTGGCAAGATCTATGCAAGTATACTTGAGAAACGGTTGAGAAGAACTGTGGAAGAAAAGCTTGGTGAAGAACAAGCTGGATTCAGGCCAAACAGAGGCTGTCAGGATCAGATCTTCACTTTACGACAAATAATCGAGAAAGCATGGGAATATAACAAAGATCTGTATTTAAGTTTTGTCGATTTGGAAAAGGCATATGACAAGGTGCCAAGAGAGAAGCTATTCAATACGCTGCAGTTATATGGTATCAATGGGGCATTATATCAAGCAATACTTAGTCTTTATTTGAGTTGTAAGTCAGCAGTTAGAATTGAAGGAAGTACAGGAAGATGGTTTAATGTTAAATCTGGTGTGAGACAAGGATGTACATTATCCCCTGTTATTCATTATCTATATGGATCACATTATGAAGGAAAGTGGTATTAAACTTGATATCAAAATTGGAGATATTAATGTCAGCTCTTTGCTTTATACGGATGATGTTATACTTCTAAATAAATCCACTACAAGTCTGCAAGATTCTCTGACTAAATTGAATAGCTGTTGTAATAGATATGGTATGAAGGTCAGCAATAAAAAGACAAAGACAATGAAAATAGGCAGAATCATTGAAAATGTCAACTGTGTTGTGAATGGAGAACCTGTGGAACAAGTAAAACATTTTAGCTACTTAGGCACAATTTTTACTGAAGATGGTAAATTAAATATAGAAATAGACAACAGAATCAGCAAAGCTGGTATGGTGGGAAGTCAAATGAATAAATTCATATGGAATAAGAAAGAAATTAGTCAGAACACTAAATTAGCTGTATACAAGACAGTGTTCAAACCAGTTTTAACTTATGGATCTGAGAGCTGGGTCAGAAGTAAAACACTTGACCAAAGACTAGAGAACGCAGATATGAGAGCCCTGAGAAGGATTATAGGCGTGAGCAGATAGCATCGATGGCAATATCATATTAAAAATGAGGATATTAGGAAAGAACTTGACATTGTCAACATCCAGGAATGCGTTAGCAGAGCTAATCTCAGGTGGTATGGTCACTTAAATAGAATGGGAGAGGAAAGATTAGCAAAACAAGTGTTCTCTGCCAGGTTGGCAGGAAAACGACCCAGAGGAAGACCAAGATATAGGTGGATTGATACGGTACAAAGTGCCTTAGACGATAGAAATATAAGATCTAATAATGTTGGAGTCTTGACAAGTAACAGACTGATTTGGAGGAAAATTGTAGATAGGAAGTTAGTAATGATGTAATTTTTTCATGTAGTACTGTCATATCCTGTACACCCCTTGAGGGTACATGGCAGGAATTTGATGATGATGATGGCAAGTAGAAGGAAGAATGATCATGGAAAGATGAAGTTAAGATTAAAATGGTTCTTGATTGCGTGAATGGACAGGTAAGTGGAACTGTCAGTTCAATGTTACCAAGTGTAAGGTTTTGAGATTTGGTAATCAATGATGGGATGCAAAGTATACACTTGGTGGGGAAACTTTAACTGAAGTAGAGGAGATGAGACATCCTGGTCAGGGTGGAATCATGATGAACTTAAGTGTAGAGGACATCGGAGAGGTTAGCTTAATTGTTAGTGAGCAGGAGGTATTTGAGGAAATAAATAACCTTGATGTTAATAAGGCGATAGGATTTGATGACATATCACCACACATCTTAAGGGAATGTTCCAGGGAAATGGCAGTAGCATTCGAATGCCTGTTTAATAATGGTTTTGCAACAGCACAAGGTCCAAGGGAGTGGAAGGAGGGTAAAATTGTTCCACTGCATAAAGGCAGTGATAAGGCTGTATATTTGGAGTTGTGGTGAAGGTCCTGGAGAGATTGGTGAGAAGTAGGATACAGAAATAGGTTGATAACAGCAGTATTCTCTGTGGCTATCAGCATGGATTTGTTAAAGGGAGATCATGTTTCACTAACTTACTCATATATTATAACAAGGTGACAAATACCTTGGACAGAGGAGATGCATATACAGTGCTGTACTTGGATATTGCAAAGGCTTTTGATAGACAGCCACATGACAAGCTCTTAAATAAATTGAATCTGATGGGATTGGATAACAGACTTCTGTGTTGGATCAGTGAATGGCTGTCAGATAGGTATCCGAAAGTTGTATATGGGGGTGCATTATCTCGAAAGAGAAAAGTCACCAGTGGTGCGTCGCAAGGGTCAGTTTTGGGGCCATTGTTGTTCACTTTGTATGTTAACGATATTGGGTTGGGTTTAACTAGTGAGATCCAGCTGTTTGCGATGTAAAACCGGAGAGAGCAATGCACAGTGAGACTGATGTTAATGCCTTACAAGAGGACTTGAATAGATTGCATGAATGGACAGGTAAGTGGAACTGTCAGTTCAATGTTACCAAGTGTAAGGTTTGAGATTTGGTAAGCAACGATGGGATGCAAGGTATACACTCGGTGGGGAAACTTTAACAGAAGTAGAGGAGATGAGAGATCTAGGAGTGATGGTAGACAAGGACCTGAAACTCAGGGACCATATTGCAAAAGTCGTGAAGACATCACATCGAATAATGGCAATGATGCAGAGAACTCCGACATGCAGAAATAGAGAGGTTATGATTCCATTGTATAAAGCACAGATTTGGTCGCCAGGTTTTCATGGTGAAGAGGATATGTTGGAAAGGTTACAGAGAAGATTCACAAAGGTAGTCAGTGGTCTTTGGAATGGAGTACGAGGACAGATTGAGAGAATGTAAGTTGCAGAACCTCGTGAATAAGAGGAAGAAGTGGGGATATGATTAATACATATAGGCTGGTCAGGGGTAGTTATCAGGTAGACATGGAAGAGATATTTCACAGAATGGGTGACAGGAATAGAACAAGAGGCCATTGCTGGAAACTGTATAAGGAGAGTGTGAGCAAAGGAGTGTGAAGCAGGTTCTTTGCATGGAGGGTGGTTGGTGAGTGGAATGCATTGCCTGAGTGTGTTGTGGATGTGGACACACTGAATCAGTATAAGTCGCAGTTGGATGAGCGTTGTATGCAATAGTGAGTACTTCCCACGATAAGTCTCTGACTCCATGGAGGTCAAATGTTGATAATAATAATATTCTCTGTAAACATGGCAAAATATTATCCAATCTTACTGCCTTATTGACTTCCAGAGTACTTAATATTCAAATGTTCCCCTCGTGCATTTATAAACCTTTAACCCCTCTAGAAATAAAACCCTGCTTTTCTGGGATTAAATAGCTTAATAAACTGATCACCCACAATTATATTCTTCTCCTAATAGCCACATAACAAAAAAAGTCCTTAGTCTCTTCTCACATTCCACTTTTGTCTTCTTTACTATATGAGTGATATGGCCTAATTCTTATATTCCTCACACAATTGCTATCTTTATACTTTTTTCTATAACCTCCTTTTCATCGGCAGTTCCTGTTTGATATCCTTAGTCATTTATCAAATTGTGCTATCTTTTTCACTTGAGGAATGCATTTTGTCATTAATGCTGATAAATATTTCCAAACTAGCTCCCATGCACTGAATGATTTCTCTTCCATCCATTGAGCTGTCCCTAATTCTGATAGAGAGGCTTATATGTTGATTATTCATAACTTATTTTTTTAGGAAATTATATGTATACTAAATATTAATTATAACAACTTTAATTAACACTTCCGATATTTCGGAAAAGTCAAACTGCCACCATCAGGGAATCACGGAACAATGATATGAGCACAGTCACTAATACTGCGTAATTGAGGCAGAAGAAAGGCAACCAAAGTTGGACCTATCCTAAATGGTGCCACCTAGTGAGCTAAACGAGGCTGACGATTCTGAGGATGAGTGCTTCCCAAATGTGGGGAAGTTCCATGCACTTCAAATTTGTTGAGGTTTGGAAAGTTTCTCAAGGATGAGGCAGATTCTAAGAATAGCCTCTTATATTCATATTTGCTGCAGTGGAGTAGAGTGGTTTTCTTCCAGCATATCCTGTGGTGGGTGTCCAATGCAAAGTCAGCAAGTCCAGAGTGACTATAATGGTGGAACTGAATGTAGTCCATATGTTCAGAAATTCTGTTATTGGCTGTCTTACCTGTTTGGCTGTAGTAGGACAGTTTGCAACAGCAAGGGACCTGGTAAACATCTGGCAGGTCTTGAGTAGGCAGATAAGGGATGCCATTTTTTTTTGTATCTAATAGACATAAAATCTAATGCCTAATTTTTTGTGTAGTCTGTAAATGGTTGTAAGATTGTATTTCTTTAGGATTTTTGTTAATTTTTCAGATGTGCCCCAGATATATGGAATGGTGATAGATTGTGTGTAGTCTCTGTTCCAAAGGGGGAGGGGAGGATTACTACATTCAGTTCCATCATTATGGCCAACTCTAAAATGACTGACCATGCTTGAAGAAGGTCACTCTACTCCACTGCAGCAAAGTAGAATAATTAAAGCTTTAAATTTATTACAGCTAACATTTGCTAATGAGAGTACAAGAATAGCAAAAAAACAAAATTAGAAATTAAGCAAGTCAGAATGGAAATGGAATTCATGCAGCTATTGAGTGAGACATTATCTTAAACAACATAATAGAAGGTACTCAGGGTTTGAAAGTACTGGATCTGGTGGCCACATTACAGAATGTGTCCATAACCAAGGTAACCACTTTAACTCTGATTTGGGTGATTGCTCATGTACTCTTGACCAGAAAGGCAGCAAGCCTGTGGAATTTTCAGTTAAGAAGAGGTATATGTGGAACTACAAAGCTAATGATTATGACAAACTCAGGAAGCAGCTTAAAGCAGTGCCATAGCTTAAAAAATTGCAAGGGAAGATATCAGTAATGCATGAGAAATGGTCAAGGGATGTTTTTGAAGGAAAACTGTATCAGATTTCATACCTAGTGTCAGGGAGATAAATCACACGAGTTAAATGGCAACAGTAAGCAGGAGCTGCGAAAAAGAAAATGTCATGGAGAGTATATAAGGAGAAAGATGATCCGGCACACTCATGACTAATACACAGCACACATACAAGAAAAGCATCCAACAGGGTGAGGAAAGCAAAATAGCTGGGCAGGTCAAACAATATCCCAAAGAGTTCTTTCATTGGGAAATAAGTTTTTTTTTTTTTTGTGGAGGAGGGGGAAAGACTAAACACCTAAAGTTTAATACCTTAAACGTGGTGTTTAGGGAAATAAGAAATCTCAATGTGCATACAGCCACGGAGCTGAATGAGATATCAGACTATTTGTTCTACAGGAGAGTGCAAGAGAAATGACAGTACCCTAACCAGACTAAGTTTCAGCACAACTTAGTCTGGTTCCTGGTATATACCTTCAAGGGGTATACAGGATATGATAGTATTAAATGAAAAATTTACATCTTTACTAACTTCCTATCTACAATTTTCCTCCAAATCAGTCTGTTGCCTGTCAAGACTCCAATATTATCAGATCTTATATTTCTGTCTTCTAAGGTACTTTTTATTGTATCAATCCACATATATCTTGGTCTTCTTCTGGGTCTTTTTCCTGGCAACCTGGCAGAAAACACTTGTTTTACTAATCTTTCCTCTCCCATTCTGTTTAAGTGACCATACCAACTGAGATTATCTCTGCTAATGCATTCCTGGATGCTGACAATGTCAAGTTCTTTCCTAATATCCTCGTTTTTAATATGATATTGCCATTGATGCCATCTGTTCATGCCCCTAATCTTTCTCAGGACTCTTATATCTGTGGTCTCTAGTCTTTGGGTAATGTGTTTTACTTCGACCAGTTCTCAGATCCATAAGTTAAAATTGGTTTGAACACTGTCTTGTATACAGCTAATTTAGTGTTTTGGTTAATTTCTCTCTTATTCCATATAAATTTATTCAGTTAACTTCCTACCATACCAGCTTTGTTGATTCTGTTGTCTATTTCCATATTTAATTTACCATCTTCACTAAAAATCGTGCCTAAGTTGCTGAAATTTTTTACTTGTTCTATAGGTTCTCCATTCACAATGCAGTTCATATTTTCAATGCTTCTGCTTATTTCCATTGTCTTTGTCTTGTCAGTGCTAACCTTCATACCATATCTATTACAACAGTTATTCAATTTAGTCAGGGAATCTTGCAGAATCTTGCGGATTCATTTAGAAGTATAATATCATCACAATAAAGCAAAGAGTTGACATTAACATCCCCAATTTTGATATCAGGTTTAATACCACTTTCCTTAATAATGTGATCCATATAGATAATGAATAACAGAGGGGATAATGTACATCCTTGTCTGACAGCAGAGTTAACATTAAACCATCTTCCTGTACTTCCTTTAATTTTAACTGCTGACTTACAACTCAAATAATGACTAAGTATTGCCTGATATAATGCCCCATTGATATCATACAACTGTAGTGTTTGAATAGTGTCTCTCTTGGCACCTTGTCATATGGCTTTTCCAGATCTACAAAACTTAAATACAGATCTTGGTTATATTCCCATGATTTCTTAACTAACTGTCGTAAAGTGAAAATCTGATCCTGATAGACTCTATTTGGCCTGAATCCAGCTTGTTCTTCACCAAGCTTCCCTTCCACAATTCTTCTCAACCGTTTCTCAAATATACTTGAATAAATCTTACCAGGAACACTCAATAGGAAAATACCTCTGTAATTCCCACATTCAGTTTTATTATCCTTTTTATATATGTGGGTACTATGAGCGCTCTACTCCAATCTATCTTAAAAACTGAAGTTTCAAATTAGACCATTTAATATCTAAGAAGCAACAGTTAAGGTATTGGAAAAGTTAGTTAAGGACCAAATTCAGGAATGGGTGGACAAGAATACGATACTCTATGAGGCACAGCATGAGTCTGTGAAGTGGAGGTCCTGTGTTAGTAATTTACTCAGTTCCTAAAGTCATAGCCAAGTTGGATAACAGAAATGGCTACACCACAATATTGCTGAAGCTTTCAAAAGCATTTGACAAGTATTGCACAAAACTCTATTATGCAATTTGGAGCAAATAGGCATTAAGCAGGTAACACGAATACGAAGTTTCTGATGGACAGACATTAGCAAGTAGTATATGGTGGAAGTTGAATCAAAGTGAAGAAAGGTGCCAGAGAGCTCTCTACTGGAACTACTGCCTCTGTTGGGAATGATTTGAGGGAAAATATTCAGTTGGTTGCAGATGATGCTAAATCAGGGAGAAACAGTTTATAAAAATGACATAGTAGTCCTGAAAGATGTTAGATAGACTGGTAGTTTGGAAATGAGTAATAATGGCTGCCAATTCAATGTGTTAAGACTGCAGAGATGGACTGATGAGACTAGTGATTAAGGGATAATGGCAAACAAAGTCTAAGTTCAGAGAATATACTGAAACAGCAGAAAAAAAATCTTAATCACTTTGAAAGAAGGAAAATAAATTTCTCACTTTATAAGGCTTTAATACAACATCTATACTGCTGCACAGATTTGGCTATTTTGTTTTCTTGGCGATGTGGTAGCAGCAGGGAGGACTCATATGCAAGTGATCAAAAATGGTGACTGGTTTGTGGAGTACTCTGTATGAGGTCAAACTGAAGGTCTGCAGTAACAGAGGTTGAATTGATGTGTGGAAAAGATGCAACATGAAAGAAGCATAAGTTACTACGGAGGTTTCATAGAGTACAAGCTAGAGAAATATTCAATATGTGACTGGATAGGAAAAAAAGGGATTACTCCTGGAAGATTGACATGTGTTTGGTTAGCAAATGCATGAGGACTAGTTATTTCTGCTTGGCGAGTGGTAAATGAGTAAAACAAGATGCATCAGGTGGACTCAAGCATGTCATCAGTGAATAACTTTAAGGAGAAATATGACAGTCGGAGTATGAATAATAGTTAAAATGTGGGACTTCTGAGATAATTCTGTGGATTCCATGGGGATGCCAGTATACAGTAATGATTATAATACATTTATTAGTATATCAGTATAATTACAATACAATTATTAGTATATTAGTATGATTACTTCAACATATTTAATTTAATGCTGACTTAGAATAAGACAATACTAATGTTATTAAGTCCACATTTCTAAGAAACGAAAGTAGCAAATGTAACCAACTTTAGCTCACCAAAAGAAGAAACCGAAACCAGTTTTTTTTCCCCCTTGAGAAATTGGAGAGATGGATTAAAAATATACATTTCTTTCAATCTTGATTTTCTTCTTATTAATCTGGAGAGAATATAAAAAGTGCAAAAGGCAAACTACAACAGTATGTTCAATGTAAAACCTACAATTTCTAATTATATAATATATACCTAATATATGAACTGTCCCCACAGTCTCCAAAAGACAGGTATGGCTAAAATGGCCTCGCCTACTTCCTATAAGGGAATAAAAGGTATTAGCTGATTTTTTTTTTTTTTTTTGATATATGAATTATATGGACAGATTTTAGAAAGCATGGACAATCCATATTTGATATAGATGGTCCATATTTCTAATATCTGGTCATATTATTACAACATGGACAGATCTAGTAACAGCATCAGAAGATATATCCATAACCATGGTAGTCATTCTTCCTGGAATTAGGGAAAGTGACCATGCACTCTTGTTCTGGAAGGTTGCTAAATATATCTAGACTACTGTGCTCAGATTTGGTCACCTAGGTTTCTTCTTGATGGGGAGGAGGTGAAGAGGATCCAGAGGCGAGTGACCAAGATGATAGCAGGTCTGTGGAATGAACCGTATGAGAACAGGTTGAGGATTTGTGGGTTGCAAAAATTGGTTGATAGGCGGAGGAGGGGAGATATGATTGAGACATTCAAATTACTGAAGGGTTTCTATAAAATTAATTCAGAAGATATTTTTGAGAACAGGGCTGGTTGTGGGAGGACTAGGGGACATCCATGGAAACTGGGCAAAAGTGTGGTTAGTAAAGGTGTTAGAGCTGGGTTCTTTACTTTTAGAGTAGTGAATGAGTGGAATGCGCTCCCTGAGTCTGTGGTGGATGCTGTGACAGTGAATGAGTTTAAGGCGAGGTATGATAGATACTGTATGAATGTCAAATAGTTGTGATGAATATGATTTGGGGCCTCCCTCGATGAGTCTAATGACCCTGGAGTTGCCCGTAATAATAGTAATAATAGTAATATGGAATTGTCAGTCAAGAAAGAGTTTACATGAAACTACAAAGGAAGTTATTATAACAAACTTTGGTGGCAACTTGGAGCAGTGCCAAGGCATAAGAAGCTGCAAGGAAAGAACATTAATAGTGCTTCAGGAAAGCAATATAAGAGTATATATGCCAAGGATCAGGAAGATAAACCAAGTGGAAGTTAAATGAATGAGTAGCAATATAAAGCAGAAGCTGATTAAAAAATATATATATATATATATATAGAGAGAGAGAGAGAGGAAACAAAGAGGATCAGTATAAAGGTGTTCTTGCACAAGCAGTAAGGGTGATCAGTATGATAAGCAGAGCTAAAACAGGCCAAAGAAAATCTAAACATTTTCTTTGGCCTGCTTAGAGTTATTTCATTATGCATCAAGTAAGAGAAAGAATGATTACGGAAGAATAACTTTAAAATGTGACAAAAGCAGAAGACAGTTCAGTTATTAAATGATCACTATGAAAGGTTGTGCAACCAAGGTGAGATTCTGGAATTGTCGAGGCGAAAGAATGATGTAAGAATTGAGGTAAATGAACTGGAAGTGCTCAGAATATTGAATATTCTGTATTCAATGAGAATACAGAAGTGAGATTGGATGGCATGTTGGCCCATGTATTATGAGAATGTGCAAAAAACTCACAATACCTTCTGACGAAGTTGTTTAATCTAAGTCTCAGCTCAGGCAAGGTTCTAAGTGGAAAGTGGGTAAGATAGTTATATAAAGGAGGCTCCAATACAGAAGTAGTAAATTACAGACCAATCACTATCTCAGGAATAGTGGTTAAGGTATTGGAAAATTTGGTTAAAGATAGAATTTAGGAATGGGCAGATAGGAACAACACTCTATGGTAGGCAGCACAACTTTGTAAAAGGTAGGTCTTGTCTTAATAATTTACTCACATTTCATAATGAAGTAACAGTGGAGTTGGATAAGGGAAATGGCTACACTATTATATTACTGCTTGGCAGAGGCATTTGACAGAATACCACACAGAAAACTATTATAAATTGGAACAAATGGGAATGGATATGAAGCTCGTGCATAGATAAGGAAAATTGCTGACTGACAGACAGTAGAAAGAAGCATATGGTGCAGTGGAACCTAGGAAAATGAAGGTGACTAGTGTGGATACAGAAGTGGGATTGAAAGCTTTGTATGAGAGCAACTACTGTTTAATATTTATACTAATGATAAAAGGAATGATTTGAGGGGGGGGGGATTCAGTTGTTTGCTGATGATGCAAAGCTGAGGAGGACAGTAGTTGATAAAGGTGATGTAGACATCATGCAGGATGCCTTAAACAAATTGGCAGTGTGGGAAAAGGATACTGATTGTCAACTTAATGTTGTAAAATGGATAAAGACTACATACTGTGTATTTTATATATATGTAGAAAGTTTTTTACCTTGAGTATAATATACGTTAAAGATACCAAGCTATTTTAAACCTGGTTTTACTCCATTTCCCAAGTAAGCAAACAGACAAGTAAGTCAAGTTTGCACTTGCAAGTAGTGCAAGTCTGGGTGACCCCGCACGTAGTGCAAGTCTAGGCAACTCGTGGTAAAGGTGGAATAAGCTCTGATCACTGTTCTTAATATTTACCCTTAATGCAAAGCACATCTCTTCAAGGAGATGTAGATGCTATGTATTAAAGGCAAGGGGCCACTACAAAGACCGGTTTCGACCTTTACTGAGGTCTCAACATAGCATCATACATCTCTTCCAGAAGATGTGCTTTGCATTAAGGGTAAATATTAAGAATAGTGATCAGAGCTCATTCCACCTTTACCACGAGTTGCACTACGTGCAGGGTCACCCAGACTTGCACTACTTGCAGGCGCAAACTTGACTTACTTGGGAAATGGAGTAAAACCAGGTTTAAATAGCTTAGTATCTTTAACGTATATTATACCCAAGGTAAAAAACTTTCTACATCTATCTCTCATCCTGAGATTTTTATTTAATAAGGTCAAAGCACCTTATGGTAACTTGTTTTGGTAAAATACTTATAAGCTTTGTATTACTATTTTAGTATTTCTAAATCTTAGTATTTCTAAGCCTGGCTCCCACTGAAGAAACCTCAATAAAGGTCGAAACCGGTCTTGGTTGTGGCCCCTTGCCTTTAATACATAGCATGATACATCTTGATATCAAGAAATTACATCATACATCAAGAAATTGAGGAGGATAGAGATTTTTGAAGGTAACAGTAGATAGAGCTGAAGTTCATGCATATTGCAAAAGTTGACAGAACAGCTCAAAGGATTACTTGGATGTTAAAGAATACAATGCCAAGTACAGAAGTTATTCCTCTTTATAAGGTTATGATATATTTTTATATCTCATCCACACACACAAAAAGGCCACAAGACCCACAGCATATTAGTGCTGTCTGTGGGCATGAGAAATAGAAGAAAGGGGGAATCTGTTCACATTTAGCTTGAACAGCCAAGGGTTGTAATCTTTGGGGAAAGAAGAGTGTTGGAGACTGTTCCAAAGGACAGAAGTAGACGGAATGAAAGAGGAGGCAGTGAGGTTAGTTCAGCGACTTTTAAGATGCACTTGTAAAAGGGTGTTGGTTAGTAGTGGATCTTGTTTTAATGATTTTGGAGGACAGTGGAGGAATAAAAGTGGCCAATTCAGCAGAGCACTGTCCATATGAAAGTATCTGTGGAAGAGGCACATAGCAGAAATGAACTTCTGTGAGAGAGAGGGATTGAAGTGGGTATGTGAGAGGGATCATTAATTAGTCGGATTGCCCTCTTCTGGACAGAAGTGAGCAATCTTAGAGAGGATTTAGCAGCTATGACGGTGTGTCTCATGCAAAAAAGTGCACAAGTTTTTTTGTGGCTGAAGAAGCTATAGTTGAAATGTGGTTGTGCCTGTGATTGTGTTTGGATATTTCAGTATTACTGATGGTAAGGGGAAGGGATGCAAGCTCTTTCTTGCAAGAGACCAGTCACTGGTCGTGGTAGATTTTGAGGATTCCAATACTTGAACACTACAAGGTTTGTTGAATAAAAAGGAGGACTGTAATGTATCATTGGCAAAGCTATGGATAGGACTGGAAGTTTCCGAGAGCAGGTCATTAATATACAAAAGGAAAAGAGTGGGTGAAAGAACAGAACCCTGGGATACTACTGCATTGGTAGTACCCCAGGAGGAGGAGAAGAAACCATCCACAATGATGTAGTGAGCAACCAATGAGAAAGTTGGTAATCCAATTGCAGAGTGAGGAAAGCAGACCATAGAATAGCAGTTTGTTAAGTAGGCCCCTGTGACAAACCTGATCAAATGCCTTTGAAATGTCAAGAACAACCACATGAGTTTCTCCAAATTTTTCCATAGCTTGTGTCCAAACATGAATGGTGAAAGCAAGAACAGCTGTAGATTGAGAACGGATGAATCCGTACTGCTGGTCACTGATTGGTGGTATGTCTCCAGGTAGTTCAAGAGTTGGCTGTTGATGACCTTCTCCATAATTTTAGACAGAACAGAAGCAAGAGCAATTGGATGGTAATTCATTGGTTGACTTTTATCACCTTTCTTTGGGACGGACTGGATGTAGTACTACTTTCATGTTATAGGGAAGGTGCTAGTTGAATAGGATAGATTAAAGAGGCAATACAGAACAGGTGTTAGTTCTGGGGCACAATTTTTTTTTTAACACAATAGGTGGGATACCATCAGGACCAGATGCCTTGTTTGTGTTCAGGCTATTAAGGCCTCTTCAGATTTCTTTTTGTCAGAAGACTATGGGAGACATGAAAGGAGCCATTCTTGGTAGAGTGGAGGGAACTTTGCCTGGGTCATCAATGCCAGAATTGGAAGAGAAGAGCAATGCCAGAGTTGGCTTTGTCTTTAGAAGGTAACTACAGTACCATCCAGATGTGAGAGTTGTGGAAACCTAGGCAAGTTTGCAGCATTTGGCCCTTTCAAAGTCTGACTTGGACTTGATGATTCTTTTACAACAATTGTGAGCTGCAGTATAGCCATTTGTGGTATGCAGAGGTTTTTTCTTTTGCAGCATTGGCACAGTTTTTTAAAAACCTAGGCTTGGATGGTGGCTGAGAATTTGGAGTGGAATAAGGGATGAAAGCCTTCATTCCTGTGAGGATGATTTCTGTTATTCAGTCTGAGCAGGTATTTGGATAAGAAGATCTGAAGCCATGGGAAGGAAAAATAGAAGTCAAGGAGGTCATCCCAGTTGGCACCCTTGTAGTGCCAAAGAACACAAGACTGTGAAAGGTGGGTAAAGGTTGTTCTGTGGCAAAAAACGACTTGTATGAGGTTGTGATTATCCGAGTTACCAAGAGGAGAACTGATACCCACAGTATACCTGGAAAGGGAGCTTGTTAAGAAGATGTCAAATGTGTTGGAAAATTGGAAGGGGTTATCAGGCATTATGGTAGGAAGATCAAGCTTTAGAGAGGGAGAGAGAGTTGAAGAGGTAAGAGTGGTTGATGGAGTTTGGAGAGCAATAGAGAGAGCATATGAAAAGGGCAGCTTGATTTGGTAGAGAAATTTTGAACCAAGCTGATCAAACTGTGGAAATTCAAGGATTTGCAATCTCTGGCATGGTATGTTAGTTCTGATGAATGCACAAGTGCCATCCTTGTGGTGGAAAAAGCTATGTAATGTGTAGTTTGGCAGTTGAGGTGGGCAATGGCTTTGAGGTTGCCAGTTGGGGGTTCAGATAAGAATAGTAATTCTGGTTTAGATGAATGTAAGTGGTGGTGCACATCATTCACCACCACCTATTGCTGTTTAGGACATGGATGTTAGTGAAGTGGACGTGGAAACATTTTCTTCTGATAAAAATTAGTGTTGGTGGGTTGCTTGGTTGATTGGATTTCTGGTGTTTTTAATGATTTTTGATGTTCTTTATGATTAAATTTTTTTGTTTTGTTTTTTATGGTTTTTTTTTTAACTATTTTTTGTGGGAGAATTTTGAGATCTGCAGTAAAATTGCATTTCTTTGGATTGCGGTCCATTATATTTGGTGAAGAAGAGATAAAGGGATAGTGGGGCATGCAGTGAGAGGTGACAAACTTGCAAACATACTGCCCACACTGAGGGAACTCAGTCTCCTGTCCATATGTGGCTTATTCAGTTCCACTATAGCCACAGTACTGGGTCTCTCTCCAGTGATGAACTGGCCAAACGTAGTTGCAGGATTTGACACCAGCTGATTGGGAAGCCTCCAGATTCATTATTAACTGGTTCGGTCCCATGTACTAAGCAGGGGCCAGCCTGCAAAACCATTTTACTGCTGTACCCCCTCCCCTGAATGGTGAAGTCCAGGTCCCCTACAGCGAGATTGAAGTGTCATTGAGGATATCACTAACTGCATGTTGCCTCCAACTAGGGAAGATATACTTTTGAAGTGGCAATGCTTACCTACCATATAGCTGCATCTTGACTACTGTGCACAGATTTGGTCACCTTGGTTTCCTGGGGATAAAGAGGCAGTGGAGAGGATCCAGAGACAAATGACCAAGCCGGTGACAGGTCTGTAGAAATCTCTCTGGGAGTGAAGGTATACGTGTTGCAAAGTTTAGTGCCAGACAGAAAAGGAGAAATATGATAGAACACTTACCTTCACTTACTATATTGATCACATTATGAAGGAAAGTGGTATTAAATCTGATATCAAAATTGGTGATGTTAATCTTAGCTCTTTACTTTAAGCAGATGATGTTATACTTCTGAATAAATACCGCAAAGTCAGCAAGATTCCCTGCCTAAATTGAATAACTGTTGTAATAAATTTACTGTGAAAATCAGCAATAAAAAGTATCAACTGTATCCTGAATGGTGAACCTATAGAACAAGTATAGCATTTCAGTTATTTAGGCACACAAATTAAATATGGAAACAGACAACAGAATTAGTAAAGTTGGTATGGTAGGAAGTCAGCTGAATAAATTTATATGGCATAAGAAAAAAATTGGTCCACTGTTTGAACAAAACAATGTTCAAACCAATTTTAAATTATGGATCCAAGAGCTGGGTCAGAAATAAAACACTTGATCAAAGACTACAGACCTCTGACATGAGAGTTTTGAGAAAGATTAGTGGAGTGAAAAGATGGCATCAAAGGCAGTATCACATTAAAAATGGAGATATTAGGAAAAGAAATTAGCATTCGGGAATGTATTAGTAGAGGTAATCTCAGTTGGTAGGTCACTTATATACAATGGGTAAGGAAAGAGTAGCCAAACAAGTGTTCTTTGCCAAGTTGGCAGAAAAAGACCCAGAAGAAGATCAAGATGTAGATGGATTGGTACAGTAAAAAGTGCCTTAAAAGATAGAAATATAATATCTGATAGCAATGGAGTCTTGACAGATTAATTTGGAAGAAAACTGTTTGAACAGAAGTTAGGATTGGTGTAACTTTTTCATGTAGCACTATAATAATTATCCTGTATTTTCCCCCTAAGGATACATATCAGGAATTTGATGATGATATAGATATTGTGTGATTAACAGTTAGTGTAGGTCTCTTGTGATAAGGCTTTGAATCTATGGAGGTATCCATATAACAGTTATGTGTGGATGTATTGCAGTCTATATTTTAATACAATTGTATATTGTCAATATTTACCATTTTATTAGTTGTCTAATAAAATTATTTCTTATTCTAATATTAATAATTTTAAAAATGTATGTCAATTAAAACTGATCATGAAATAATTGGTATTAGAACTATTGTGCAGTTTTATTTTGTGATTTTTATACATAATACTTATTTAAAAAATTTAAATATATGGAAAATTACATAAGAAAATTATTGAATTCCCCCCCCCCCAACTCCTCCTTGCTGATGACAGTCTCAATAACTTGTCTTGCTGAAATTTAATAGTATCTAGGCTCATTGGCGCACCCAGGGAGGAGGCCAAGGGGCCCTGTCCCCCTCCCCCCCAAAAAAAAGAAAAAGGAAAAAACACTAGGAAAATTTCAAAAAATCTTTTGGAAATTCGTTTTTTTTTTAAATTTATGTTGTGTTGTGTCTTCTATTTCTATGCTACTTATGAATTAGCGGTCACATAAGGTGGGAATACCCTATAGCTCTCAAGAATTCTGGCCACAGTGAAAGCAAGGCGAATGAAGTAGTGCTCAGGTGCTACTTCGTTTTCCCCGAGTCGAGCCAGAGGAGATCACGGGTATCATGTATTGGCAATCACTGCAGATGCTCAGTCATAGCTCGTATGCAATGCGTAGTGTGTATTCTCAAATCTTCTATTCAACTCGCCCCCCCCCCGCCCCCAAGATTAAATCTTGAGTGCTCGGCCCCCTCCAAGATTAAATCCTGAGTGCACCACTGTCTAGGCTAAATGCCTTCTAGTTTATTAAGATAAAAAAGATAAAAAAACAAAGTTTTCTATAATTTATATATATGTAAATGAATTGTGTTCACAGGACTATAGAACATGAGATTATCACAACTCTTTATTAACTGATTATATTAAAATAACATCCCTTTTATACTATATTATGGGGGATGAGGGGAAATGCCCATATTTGGAAGCTTAAAAAATATGCTAACCCTCAAGTAGTCAATACATATTTTAGTTTAGTGTTTGAAAAAACTGCATTATAAATATTGTAATTTACAATGTCTATAATTTCTTGCTATATATTAAAACTTGAAAATATAACTGAATATACGAGGGGGGGGGGGGCTTTAAAGTTCTGGTAAACACCTAGAACAAAAAATGATATTAAAGCAACTGATATAACCACAAGAAAGGTCATACTGGTAGCAGAGTTATGAAGATAACTTATATTTTTATATCCTCATAGGTTCTTTCTTGTGGTTATATCAGTTACTTTAATATCATTTTTGTTCTAGGTGTTAATCAGAATTTTCCAGACCCTCCACCTCATATAACAAGACAAAATGTACCAATTTAAGCAAATATTTTAATAGGCTAATTCTGATCAAAAGGAATGAATGACCTCCATAAGAGAAAGAGAATAATAGCAATATCTGCCACACTGGTTCTTAAACAAGTATGAGGTGGGGCACTATTATCTGCAGTAAATTACAAGATACAAATTTCTATTTTTGCATACCATGATTCGTGCCATACTTGTCAAACATTACAATGGTTCTGTGCATAACAATTTATGAACATTCCTGGAAGATTTTAATGCTGGAAGAATGGCAAGAATTTTCAGTATATCCTTCACACGAGACTGTTTATACAGACAGATAAACAATCTCATGTAGATGATACTGAAATGGTGGAATCAAATTAGTAAGCTAGTATTTTAGAAGAGAAGTTAGGATCAAAGTTGGTTAGGAGTCATAAAAAACAACAGCTGCAAGAATGGCTGATTTTCATCATCTACTGTAATCCTGCTAGTTCAGTAACCTTCCTCTAAAGAAAAGTAATAGTAATTTCCCAAACAACATTAGACTTAGATGTAGAAAGTATTTTTAACTTGGGTATAGTTATGTTAAAGATACCAAGTAATTTTAAACCTGGTTTTACTCCATTTTTTCCAAGTAAGCAAACAGACAAAATGTCAAGTTTGCGCCTGCAATATATGCAAGACTAGCTGATCTTGCCTTGGAAAAAATGGAGTAAAACCAGGTTTAAAATTACTTGGTATCTTTAACATAACTATACCCAAGGTAAAAATACTTTCTACATCTATATCTCCTCCTGAGATTTTTATTTAATAAGGTTATAACACCTTATGGTAACTCGTTTTGGTAAAATACTTACAAGCTCTGCATTACTAAATCTTGGTATTTCTAGCCTGGTTCCCACTGATGAGACCTCAATAAAGGTCGAAACCGGTCTGGGTAGTGGCCCCTTGCCTTTAATACAAAACATCAT
This sequence comes from Typopeltis vanoorti, assembly GCF_054136105.1. Lineage (NCBI taxonomy): Eukaryota > Metazoa > Arthropoda > Arachnida > Uropygi > Thelyphonidae > Typopeltis > Typopeltis vanoorti. The sequence continues at coordinate 13,735,789 of NC_143569.1, forward strand.
ACATCCCCTTCTTGGAGATGTGTTTTGGCATTAAGGGTAAATATTAAGATTAGTGATCAGAGCTTGCTCCACCTCTACCACGAGTTGTCTTGGTCTTGCACTACCTGTGGGATCAGCTAGTCTTGCATATATTGCAGGTGCAAACTTGACATTTTGTCTGTTTGCTTACTTGGAAAAAATGGAGTAAAACCAGGTTTAAAATTACTTGGTATCTTTAACATAACATTAGACTTGTGTGTCCAAAAAATTACCATGTTTCATCTCTCTCTAAAGCAGGGTTTCTGGATTATCCTGCCCTCAGCCTATACACAATACTAATGTGCAGGACTCAGTAAAATATATTTATCATAATGCAGGTTTGTTAAAATAAGGTTTTAAGTGAATTGCCCATTTGTATAATAGGGCAATTATTGTGTTGGATAATGGAAATGCACACACTGAAATAAGGACATGAATTTTGGATGTTGTGATTCCTTCTGAATAAGCAATCATCTGGATTATTCTGAACATATTTAATCATGAACACTATGCCCTCCCTCGATGAGTTTTTGGACTCCCTGGAGGCGACAAATAATAATAATTAATTTGAGAATGAGGAATGATTGGAAGATTCACAAGAAAATGACCCTAATATCTTGATTATACAGTGTTCATTATAACAACAGTCTAATGGACTGTGAAGTTATGGAATGTGGTAAATAGGAAGAAAACAGTGAATGTGATGAATACAATGAACAGTGTAGTGAGCACTCTAAACCATAGCAATGCCACAAAATTTGTATGAAATATACATGAAAATGGGGAGGGAGTAATGTTACTCCAAGATGAGTAAAACCATTATCTGTAAAGATTGTTTTCTAGCGAGTAAATGCCAGTATTACCTGGATGAACAGCACACGCACAAACATAGCAAATTAAATGTATTAGGAAAATGGTGTCAGTAGTATGGGGGGGGGGGGTCAGTGTCCATTAATGTTATTTAACGTTATTATTATCATATTATTCAGCCGGATATTAGCGAATAATAATTCAACGTATTAGCTGGGCAATGCGCCAAACCAAAACATTAGTAACAATGATTGAACATAAAGATTATACACAACTATTTTTCGACTAATTTATTTCTATGTTTCCAAACATTAACTTTCAGTCACTCACCTAAAGGCAAGTTATATCAGCCAAGTAAAACTGTATAAAATACAGTTCAATACATTACATATTCCATTTTCCAAACGGATTAAGACTATGTAAATTGATTATATTTTTAAGATGCACAAAAGTTAGAAAAAAAAATGCTAAGTTTTGTAAACAGAACTATTTCACAACTAAAAGATGCTTGCTTAAACCTATTATATTGAGCAATATTAAATGCATAATGGTGGAAACCGCGCTATCGTTGCAACATGTGATATCTTTGTAGGTGCGAGTTTTTCTGCTACACGCAGGTGAAGTAATATGAAAGGTTACAAAGAGAGAGCAGTAAAGGAGAGAGAGGGAAGAAAAAAAAAAAAAACAGCCGTCATTCTAAAGCATATGGTATTACATAAACTACTGCCAGAACATCAAATCATTAACGCAGATGACTATTTTACTTAATTACGAAAACGCTTACCCAAAACAGAGTTAAAAAAACAAACAAACTCCACAATTAATATAAATATCCCCAAACTAATATAAAGATTTCATCATTAAAAAATAATTAATGTATTACAAATTCAAACAAATACACCAAAGCATAAATAAAAAACATAAAATTCGCAGATTATCATTTTCAGATACCATTAAAATCTGATGAGAATTGGGTTTAAGGATACCAATTTAAGCGCCATCTTGTAGACGGTGTGTAGAATTCGTCTGCTAGTGCAGGAACTTGGGATATGGTTTGAATATGTGGAATTTTTACCTGTTCGTTGGAGAATTTTAGCAGTTATTTTAGGAATTATGGTATATATATATTATAAGGGTTTGCAAAGCTATTAACAAGTTTATTAAATTACATCAAACGCAGGACTCACAAATGGCAACAAAGATAAAATACTTTTGGCCCCTGCGACGATACGCAAGGTATATGAAAGATGAGAGGGCTCGTGTTTCAAGTACTGCGGAAGATACCGAATCGAAAGGAATATGGAAGGTATGTGCGCAAAAAAATATATATATATATATATATATATAAGATAAATTATTATTATTATTATTATTATTATAAATGAGTAGGGTTACCAAGTGTCGCAGTCGCGAAAGGAGGAAAATTTCTGTAGAAAATGTTAAAACAAAGGAGGATACAAGTAAAAAAATTAAAAATTTTAAACTAAAATTTGAATCATGTAAATTACTTTACTACAACATATAACATATTTCCTTTATATAAAATGTATGTCTCATTATTTTACTCTAACCTTAACCCATATACTCTTACCCATATTTTTCTGATGTACATTTGGTACTTCAGTAAGATTTCTTCATAAAATTGCAAATAATTTCTATTGCAAAAATTGAATTTTACCATTACCAAACCTTTCAGTTTCGATCAACATTCTGTTTCATTCCTCCGACCATTGCTATTCCATTAAACTAAATACTCGAGCGGTGGCATTATGAGCAGGAACTGCGAACATATATTGACAAACTTTTAGGAATTCTGATTGTTCCGGATTGTCTATTGTTTGGAAATACCCAAAACATTTCTCATATACTTGTTCATTTAAATTAGAATTCTGCTGCAAATAATTTTTAAAATTACAATATTGATTCACACACTTGGAATCGTCAATCGTTATTTCCCTTTCATTAAGATATTCAGTAGTTTTCATAATATCCTCCCAAAGAGGGATTTTTGAAAGTGACATCCAATTAAAAACTTTGAACGAAAATATTGATCCGTCCACAAATTTAGATTGTCCAAATCCAGCTTGGTACACGATCAAACAATTTCTTTTAAATTTTAGCATTGTCTCCCCAATGCAACATATTTATTGAGAATATTATTCACTGTCAGTGGGAGAACATGTGAAATATCAGAAACTTCTTCCAACATAGACATTGTTTCTGGAAAAGTCAGACACGTTTTCCATTTTTGAAAATGGTTTGGTGAAAATTATAGGCTAATAAATGTACAAACATTAGGTGTTTACGAGGGGGGGGATGGAAAGTTCTGATAAACACCTAGAACAAAAATGATATTAAAGCAATGATATACTGCAAGAAAGAACACACTAGTAGCAGAGTTATGAAGGTAACTTATGTTCTTATATTCTCGTATGTTCTTTGTTGTGGTTATATCAGTTGCTTGAAAATCATTTTTGTTCCAGGTGTTTATCAGAACTTTCCAGCCCTCCCGTCGTAGGTATGCTTCATGTAATGAGCTTTCAAAGAATGATTTAAACATGGCCAGAGGTTTCTCAATACTTAAGAAATAATATTTTAATGACTCATACATTTGTAATACTTTTGAGATTACTTGATATAAGGATAACCAACGGGTCTTGGAGTGACTAAGAATTTGTTCGTAATCGACTTCGACCAAAGAACAAAATTCTTCTAACTTCTCAACCAGGATACTCCTCTAAGTGGAAAAATGATTATAAATCTTTACAAGAATGCTCTTTATATCAATTGGTAAAGAGTCTACATTATGCTGGAAACAGTTAATTACAATATACGCTGTGCAGCCACTACCTTCTAAATATTTAATATTTTCTAGTAGTAAAGCTAATACATTCTTTTTTCCAGCATGTTCACGCAATCTAAAATTTGAGTTACAGTTATCGACGCCAAAGGCCATGTAAACGGAGGGAGATTATTATAAATGCTGCACCATTGTAAACGATGTGGTGGTAGGTTCCGTTGTTAACCTTCTGTGATGTAATGTATAATGTTTAACTCTTTCTTTAATGTACTCTTTACTTTAATCTCTAATTGACCTTACTCTTTCGTATGAAAATCTATTTCACCTTTCGCACTATTTGTCATATGCCTATGAGTACTGGAAAATTTATTTGTTAGACTGTGCCGCCAGTAATCTTTTCTTGGCATAAGACTCAGTAATACGGCTGATAGATCTCACTCTCTAGCATAAATTCCTTCAATCAAGTTTTACATAAACAGTCGTGGTTCTCAAGTATTTAAACTACGCTTTTAATGCCTTGTTAGTTTCCCGCTCACAGGTCCTCCTTATTTGGGAACAGTGCATTGTAAATTAAAAGATCGGGTAGCACCCTGTTGATATATAAATAAAACACATTTATTTACATTAATATCAAAGTACATTAACTAAACGACAGGGCGGTTACTCTGTCTACCTATCCGTTAAACTTTAGCATAAAGAAACAAAATTTCCCTTTTCAATATTAAATAACTTTACAATACAATTACTTAATTACTTCTCTGCTTATTAAATCAAATTATTGATACTCTAGTTTACTCACAAAGAGGTTAGCTAGCTATGACAAGTTATCTCACAAATTATATACCAATTATTAACAAATCACAGGCCTCTCTTATAGACACTGCTAATTCCTAGTGCCTTATATCTTAACAGTCCATCTAAATTAATTCTCCTATATTGCAAAACAGAAACATGGAAAAAAATTGGAATGAACTCACATATGCTCTGCCTTCTGAGTCGCGCAATTTTTCAAGGAATTTTCACTAGAGTCCTAGACTTTTCTTTCTGCAGTGTCTTTCTCATCCTTGATGAGGTGAAGGATTGTTGCGGGGCTTTTGAATGTTGATCTCCGGCACTCTTGGGATTCGGACGAGGGTTCCATCATGCGGAACTTATGCGGTCTCGTTCAGAAAGCAATGCATTATCCTATGGACGCTGGAGTCTGCTCCTCGATTATTAGCTTCCGGTAATCTTCCATAGCCAAATCCAAGATCGAAACAGCCTTTTTATTTCACGTTCTCTGGGACCTTGCACGAAGGGTTGAGGCCCCGAAGAATTCGGCGCAATTCCTTGATCTTCTGTTTAGGCCAACCCGTTTTTTCTTCTCCAGGCGTACTACACAAACCCGATTAGTCGGACACCGGAACTTCATGTGATCCACGCCGACCCCTTTTAAGAACGACCTTGATGGTTAGCATATACAGAGTACGTAAACAAAGGTGTTCAAAGCACTTAGTTAAAACAAAGATATATAGCTTCTAGTGACACAGCATTTTCCTTTGTTACTAACTTTAACCTTTCTTGTTTACTACAATTTTGGGCAGGTTATGTTTTCCTTAGGATTATGAACATTCTTTTATACACGTTTATTTTTTTTCAACACAAACTTTTTAGATGTGACCTCTGTAAAAATCGATGTAAAGCGCTTGTAAAATTTTAAGCTACATCGAATTTTACAGCCATATATTTTGTTAGTATTTCATTGAACAGACACTGTCTTCTACTTTATACGAAACTGAAGGTTAAAATTCAAAACTGAAAAGAAAAGCCAGCAAAAGGATAGAGCGCGCAAGAATTAAAATAGTGCGCTTGCGTCCTTACCATATGAGGCAGTCGGCATTAATGTAGAAGGCGTACATGCCGACTGTCCCATATTCGCCGAATTTAACATCAACTGACGCACATGGAAATCGAGATTTTAATCAGTTACCTAGTCTGTGTGAAAAAAGGTAGTGAAATGAATAACCCCTCTGATGTATTTTCAATCCCAAACGAAGTGACTAGTATTTTAGCGCTACCTTTTGGAAATCTGTAGAAAATTAACTAGGCTCCACCTTTCTTCCGTGCTGCTAAATGAACGGTGTTTTATCTAATCTCAAGTAGTATTTATTTTCATCCACTCGTCTAATTTTCTGAGTTGAGGGATTACAAAATGCAAGATTCCTCTGTAAATAAAACAAGTGCAAAACAGCAAAAAAAAAAAAAAGAACGTAATCTGTTAACATCATAGTCTTAATTGCTTCAGCTAGGATTTCAACCAACTATCCATCCTCTAGTAGTGATTAGAATCGAACCTGTAAGGCTGTTATTTTACAGACACCCTACAGAATACTGACGCTAAGCAGTCATGTTTAAATTTTAAGGATAAGTGCATGACAGAAGTAACAGTTTGGTTCTGGCCACGAGCCGCAGAGATAACTCAAATTTATAAACTATAAATGTCTTATGAAAGCAAACTGTACATTCATACTAATGCCAAATATATTAAGAATAAATAGTTTTTTGTGATTGAGCAATGCATTCTGCTGAAACATTTTTATAAGTGAGACTGATGATAAAGGAGAAAGTGGTCACAGAGAGTAAGAATACTAAAGATGTGGTATTTTTCAGAAAGATTGCCATGAGAAGAGAAGGGATGAACATTTTTGATACCACTCCTCTCTTTAATTAATTAGCATTAACTATGATGTGGAATTGGTTATTTCTTTGTTTACACAATTGAAACACAGTGTAAACAAGATATTATTCAAGCAAAAATTTGACTGGTGACACAGAGCAATTCAGATTATACACAAAAGTCTAAGAACAGTTTGTGAGGTAGCGCCTTAAAATATGGATACTCCAAGTAATGCTGTTTTGTTTTCTTGTAGATCATATGTGCTTAATTTGTTGATGTTTAATTCTTGAAAATAGTTGGACAGTTTCTTTGATATTGCACCGATGCCAACTGGGATAACTTTGATGTGTTCAAGCCAAAGCCTGCCAACATTGATTTCCAGATCTGGGTAATTAGTATTTTTTTTCAGTTCTTTGTTGTTGATGTTGCTATCAGTTCGTACTGCGATGTCAAAAATTCATCCTTGTTGGCGTTCAACAGATCTGTGAGATCAGATCTGTTCCAAAGGCCAGTTTTTATTCTCAAGTCTAGAGAATTTCTGTATATCCAGTACTGTTTCTATTTTATGCTGCCACCAGTTATCAGAAATAAAAAAAAAACATATTTTTTGCATACATGCTAATGAATATTTTGACCACGTCATCATGGCAGTATTTATAATTAGTTTTTGTTATCTTACTTCAGGCACACTGATTAGATGTTCTATAGTCTGATCTTTCTGATCATATAATCTGCATTTGCTGTTATTATTGATATTCTCAATTTTTGTTTTAGCTGCATAAGTTTGTAACGCCTATTCTTTAGCGGCTAGAACAAATCCTTCTGTTTCTTTTTTAATATATTCATGTTGAAGCCATTACAACGTTGGTCACGTCAATTTTTTCCTCAAAAAAATAACCGATATGTGCGCACATATCGGTTATTTTGTTGTTCCTTTTTTGCAATCGGATTTATTTCCTATTGCTTTTAGAACTTCTTGTGAAACGACTTGAAACATTTGCTCAGTGCTGTTGTCTATGTAATTTTTAAACTACTTTCTTCTTACGTGTATTGAGGCTGTGAAGAATTCATGTTAGAGGTTTAATGGAATATTAACAGCACTGAGAAAGGATTAAAACTAATTTTAATACTTCCAGTATTTCGTATCCGTCACAGAAACATCTTCGGGGATTACAAAAACTTTTTGTAACAACACACACAAATACAATACAAAGTGAAACTGAAGTCCTATCTAGGTAGTTCACCCTCTATGGGCATTTGCAGGTGGCCTGTATTGTATTTGTGTGTGTGTGTGTGTTGTTACAGAAAGATTTTATAATCCCCCGAAGATGTCTCTGTGACGGAGAAGAAATAGTGGAAGTATTAAAATTAGTTTTAATCCTTTCTCAGTGCTGTTAATATTCCATTAAACATCTAAACATTAATACTTTCTTCTTCTTCTTTAGCAGTATGTCTCATTTGCAGCAGTCCCTGCCCAATTATTCTTCTTAGTAGATACAGCTGATCATTATCACTTTGTGTATGTAATGCATGATGAAGTCGTTAATTTTGTAGTTTTGCGGTCCAGTTTGTCCAGGTCTTCTTTTTGTCCAATCTATTATGCCAGCAAACTATATTGGATCACTGGTAAAGCCCAAGAGTTCATTGTATTCAATCCATGAAGTTTTGTTCTCAGAATGTTCCTGACTCTTTTGGTGTATTCAGCTACTGCTGCTCGTTGTTTAAATATCGAGTGAAGGATATCACTGGCTTTTAATATTCCCAAGTATTTATAGTGTTCGTTGGCTGAAATTGCTTTTATATGTCTTTCCTGGTCAAAATTAAAATTGTTAGTGTCATTAATTTTTCATCTTTTAATAGATAAAATTGAGCAGCCATTGGGAAAAAGAAAACCAGGACGTCCTCTTAAACGATTCAACGATGACTTCTATGGCCGGAACAGGCCACGTTAGGCCTAAATCCTCGGTACGCATGATGATGATGATGATGATGATTTATCCTAACCAAATACCATTTTGATGTCCTAACCGAAAATACGAATCGTGTTCAGTAATGAGTCTATGCGCTGTGCTGATTTTTCCATATAACTTCAAGTAGATAGGAAATTTTAATATTATTTTTAGGAATTTCATATCCAAGTTTTGTTCTCTTCAAAATCGTAGAAAACGGAGTCAAAGAAATGTTGAAGTGTAATGGTGACAAGGACTGACCTTGGAAATTTCCATGCTTATGCTCATATCTCCGAATCGTTCATTATTCACTGTTAAAGTTGTTTTCCATGATTTCATAGCAGCAGCCAGAAATGAACATGTGTGTTTGCTAATTTCAAATATTTCTAGTTATTTTAAAATCCAAGAGTGCGATAGGGAATCGTATGCATTCTTTTAAGGTATCGATGCCATGGTTAAGTCCGTTTTTTCGTCTTTTTGAATTCTGGGATATCATTTTATTAATAAGGATCTGGTCTTTTGTTCCTCTAGATTTTCTAAAATTGCTTCTTTGTTCAATCGGATTAATCTGATCATTTGATAAGTAATGAGTGTGGAATTTGTTATGATTGCAGTGAACAGCTTAATCATAGTGAGTAGGCATTTCATTGGACTATGTTACTTGTGTCCGCACCATTTATCTATCATGAATAAAAATGTACGCCTTATTTGAGTATATCATCCAGTCTGCTACTGAGGCTGACTGCAACAAATAATTAAATTGTTCTGCCAATCGACCATGCAAATTGATTAGATGCTTTAACCAAAATCCGTGTAGTTCGACTTTGCTAGGTGCGTTCCAGTTTTTAAACTTTCTTGCTTGTGATCTGACCATTTCTTTATTAATAATGACATTTTGCATTTGTTTTTGTTTCATTTCCGATTTTGTTTTCTTAATCCATGAGGCATCTTTATTATGTTTAATGGGATTGTTCCAGATTGACTTCCAAAATCCAGTGTTTCTTCTTTTCTGGTGAATGATGGTTTGTATTTGTATTTCCCTGGAATAAGCATTTTTGATTAATTTTCTTTAAATAGTGAGTTATTAGATATTACTGTGGATCTCATCTGGAGAGCCTGTGTAGCTCAGTAGAAATGGCGTTTGCCCTCTACAGCGCTTGACCGCACGAAGAAAGGGTTTGGTGGTTCAAATCTAGTCGCCGACTAGAGGAAATTTTTCTAAGCCTTTTTTCGACCGGTTCCCGAGTTAGTCGATCTCTGGCACGGGCAAGCGGGTTTTTCCTCCCGGAAACTCGGGTTTTTCGTCCCGTAAACTCAAGAAAATCGACCGCAGAACCCACATTATTTTCAGACATTAAATATATTGTGTTAAGGTTAGGGACCACGAGATGGCGGCACATTTGAGCCGTCTCTCTTCACTGTGTACCGCTTAATTAGTGATAGCCTTGGGCCATCTATCTCTGATTGGTACCAGTGGGGATTGAACTGCCCACTCAGTCTCCAAAAGTTAGATAGGGCTAAATGGCCTCGCCTACTCCCGTATACGGGAATAAAAAGGCGTTAGCAGATTTTTTTTTTATTATCATCTGAGACCTTCAGAAATTTAAGGACTCAGAGGAGACTATACATTACTCACACTAGATGCATACATTTTCTTAAACTCAGTCCCACTTGTTGCATGCACAACTTCAACAGGCAAACTGTTTTCTCTCTCTCTCTCTCTCTCTCTCTCGCTCTTCAAACTCATCAGTTAGGGGATTTCAACTTTAGCTTGAACGGCACCGAAATTTAGTGAACTTGAGCTGGAAGCACTGAAACCTCAAGCTGTAAAAGGAGACCGTACTTACCCTGAAGTGACCAAGAATATGAATGAAGCAGAACCAGATTCCAACGTGCAGTATGCTGAAAATTTTGAAAATATATAAATAGTTGAAAGGAAGCTATCAGATAAGGATCAAGAACTCACACAAAAAATTATCGAGCAAATGAACAGCAACCAGGAACGAGTTAGGCTTCCAGTATTGAGACAAGTACCTCAACAAAAACTCAAGGAACTCCTACAAGAGGCCAATAAAGCTGCAAGGGATATTCCTACTGGAACTATTGGGCAAACGAATCAACTTATGTACTCAATAGCCTATGTCATAACATCTGAATTAGGATATAAGATTAGTGAACCCAAAAGCAGTAAGGCTCAGGAACCAAAATGGAAGCATCGACTGGAGAATGAAATTCTTAAACTCAGAGCAGACGTGAGCAATTTGAAAAACCTTAAGGAAAAGAAGCTGAAAAACACAAAAATCCGAAATAACCTCATAAAGAGATATAATACTGGAACACGACCTATTGATGAAGTGAAGCAAAAAATAGTTGCAGTTGCAGCTAAAATAAGAAGATACAGTGCACGTATTGAACAGTACAAGCACAATTCGATGTTTCGCGCAAATCAGCACCAGTTTTACAAGAAAATTGAATGCTGCAGGAATGGTAACTTGAAAGAAAATATAAATATAAATACCAGAGACAAAGAAAATACACTAAAGTTTTGGCAAAACCTATGGGACCACCCTAAGAGGCACAATAACAAGGCAAAATAGATTGAACAAATTACGAACAAATATCAAGAACGAAAAATGGACCAACTGAAAATAACAACTGAAATGGTTCAAAAGCAAGCAAAATAAAAAATAAAAAATTGGTCAACACCCGGGAAGGATGAATTACATGGCTACTGGTTGAAATATCTAACAGGCTTATATGAAAGACTTGCTAACCAATTTTATGATGTTTTAGTAGGAAAATGCAAAGAAGAGTAGCTCACAGCAGGGAAAACGTTTTTGATCATAAAGGATAAAGAAAAAGGTCCAAACCCAGAACACTTCTGACCAATAACCTGCCTGCCAACAATTTTTAAGCTACTCACAGGCATACTAGCTGATAAAATATACAGCTATCTTAAAGCAAATTCTCTTCTCCCGATTGAACAAAAAGGTAACATCAAAAATTCAAGAGGCACAAAAGACCAATTGCTGATTGATAAAATGATTCTTAAAAATTGCAAACGTAGAAAAACCAACCTTCATATGGCTTGGATAGATTATAAAAAAAAGCTTTTGATTCGGTGCCTCATAGTTGGATTTTAAAATGCACAAAATTATTTGGTATTAGCGAAAACGTGCAAAAATTTTTGCAATCCAGCATGAAAAACTGGAAACAACGTTGGTTATAAATAGAGAAGAAATTGGAGAGGTAAACATAAAAGGGGCATCTTTCAAGGAGACTCATTATCTCCTCTATTGTTTATATTGTCATTGATCCCCTTAACTAGAATTTTAAATAAAACTGCTCATGGTTATCAAATTAACTGCGCAAAAGAGTGCAAAGATATCTCACCTTTTATACATGGACGATCTGAAGTTGTATGCAAAATCAGAGAATGAACTCGGATCGTTGCTAAACACTGTGCACATATTCAGTCAAGATATATCAATGGATTTTGGCTTAGACAAATGTGCAATTGCTGGAATAACAAGAGGAAAGTTTGAAGATATGAACGAAATCGAGCTGCTCAATGGTGAAATAATCAAAGCAATAAAATTCGAAGACAGCTACAAATATTTGGGAATTTTAGAAGCATCACAAATTCTGCACAATAAGATCAAAGAAAGAACTAGAGCAGAATACATAAGACGATTAAGAAAACTCCTTAAATCAATGCTTAATGCTGGAAATTTGATAAAAGCAATTAATACCTAGGCCATACTTTTTCTGAGATATTCAGCAGGCATTGTTGAATGGACCAGCTAGAGATGGAAGATTTAGATCGAAAATCTCGAAAATTAATGACAATGCACCATGCCCTCAATCCTCGCAGTGACATTGATAGACTATATCTATTACGCAAAAAAGGAGGTAGAGGATTATTACAAGTGAAGCAAGTTATTGAAGAAGAAAAACGAAATTTAAATGATTATCTGCAGCAAACAACGGAAAATTTTCTAATTCAGGTAAGGAAAGAGAGTTTATTTAAACCTATGGAGACAAAATTGGAATACAAAACCAACCAAGTAAAAGTGAGAATCGAAAGATGGAAAAATAAGGCATTGCATGGAAAATACCTTCACAGCATAGAGGATAGCGCTGACAGCAACTTGACCTGGCAATGGTTGAGAAATGGAGCACTAAAGAAAGAAACAGAATCGGTAATTTTTGCAGCACAAGAACAGGCCATTAAAACCAACGTTATGAAGGCAAAAATACAAAAAATTCAAGAAGACAATATATGTAGATTGTGCAAAGAAAAGGAAGAAACGGCAGACCATATTATAAGTGGATGCAGCAAAATCGCACAAACTGAGTACCGTAAAAGGCATGATAACATAGCTAAGATAATCCACTGGCATTTATGTAAAAAGTATGGGTTTGAAATATCTAAAGACTATTGGAAGCATACAGTTCACCAGAAAGTGGTTGAGAATGAAGAAGCTAAAATACTCTGGGATTTCAAAATCCAGACTGACAAAAGTTTGGAATGTAACACACCCGATATCACAGTGGTTGAAAAAAGTGAAAACAAGGGTGTTACGTTTATCGAAATATAAGTACCAGGAGATAGTCAGATTGACAACAAAGAAAATGAAAAAATTACAAAATATCGCGATTTGCAAATCGAAGTTGAACGAATCTGGCAAAAGAAACGAAAGTTGTTTCCATAATAATAGGTGCTTTAGGCGCCATCTCTAAAACGTTGAAAAAACATCTAGAAGCACTCGAGTTAGATGGATTAAAAATTGGGCAGCTGCAAAAGGCCGCTTTGTTCGGCACAGCTATCATTTTCAGAAAGTATTTCCACAACTCATAGGCCCTTGGGTAGGGCCCGAATTAGTGGAATATAACCAGCCTTTTCTTAAGACTGAGGAAGCAAATCATGCTTTGATGAATATTATATATATATATATATATATATATATATATATATATATATACAGGGTGTCCCAAAATTCAAGCAAGAAGTAATTTTGATAGAAAACACAGGTTTTTAATTAAAAATTGTAATTTCTTACTGATTCATAAAGTATACAGTATAGTGTTATTCATGGAATAGCATATCGGGTAAATGGCCTCCACGTCTTTGGTGGCACATATGCACTCTTTTGTCGAAATTTGCCATGACCGTTTTGCATAAATGTGGCTGAATTTCGTTGATACAGCGCTCAATTTCCTCCTTCAAGGCGTGGGTAGTCGTGGGGCTTGTTTGCCTAAACCTTAGACTTCAAAAAACCCCAAAGAAAAAAGTCCAACGGCGTTAAGTTACATGATCAGGGTGGCCAATTCTGATCACCAAAACGGGAAATTACACGACCAGGAAATGACTTATGCAGTAATTGAATTGTTTCTCGGGCTGTATGGCATGTGCCACCGTCTTGTTGAAATCTCATGTCGTCCACATCCATAATCTTGCAATTTAGGTACAAAAAACTGGATTATCATGTCGCGATAGCGAGCACCATTAACTGTTATTGCCTTACCAGCCGCATTTTCGAAGAAGAATGGACCGATGATGACTCCAGCCCAAAATCCGCACCAAAGAGTGACACGTTGTGGATGCATCTGTTTCACAACAATCACTCGTGGATTTTCTGAACCCCAAATGCGACAATTTTGTCGATTAACGAAGCCATCAAGATGAAAATCAGCCTCATCGCTGAAGATGATTTTGTTCGAAAAATAAGCATCCACTTGTTGTTGTTCCATAATCCATTCAACGAACTGTCTTCGCTGTGTGTGTGGTCAGTAGGTTTCGGTTCTTGAGTCAATTGAACTTTGTAAGCATAAAGATGCAAATCTTTCGTGGGAATACGCTGTAGAGAGCTTCTCGAAATGCCCAATTCAAGACCACGGTGCCGAATTGATATTCCTGGACTCTCAGCAACACTCTCACGAACTGCTTCGATGTTTTCTGTTGAACGACTTGTTGAAGGACGGCCAGAGTGTATAAGATCACTAATTGATCCAGTTTTCTTGAATTTAATTAATCTTTTCACAGTTGATGAAGTTAAATCACTATTCCGACCATATTTTGTACGAAAATTGAGAACTGTAACTGCCAAACCTTCATTATTTTTAAAATATTGCTCAACAATGAAAATGCGTTGTTCTTTCGTGTAGCGCTCCATTTTTAATAACCCTGAACTGTCAGCTGTCACGCTGTCTTATATATATATATATATATATATATATATATATATATATATATAATTTTTTTTTTTTTTCTTTAATGGAGGGTAGTGAGGAATGTCATGCAAGGATTTTTCGCAAACTGTGAAAAACTTGTGTTTAGCTACTTCGTTTTCGGTAAGAAATTACTTCCAATATAACAGTGTGCCTAGACTATTATGGACTCTTGCGATGTCATAAAAGGATAATAGAAAATTAAATACAGAACAAAACAAAGACAGTAAGTTTAAACAAAACCAATAATCAGAATGACAAGTCCTTGCGTTATCATGATTAATTATAATTATCACTTATCATTTTTTGGTTCTCGCTATGTTTAGAGTGTTCTATCACAGATATGCTAGATATTTTTATAATACAAATAGTACTAATAATAGTAAATAAGAAAAGTAATTGGTTTGAGTTGGCGAAACTACTCCCTTTGGGATTATTCCTACTCATCCTTCACTAAAATGGTCCCATCCTGTGTTAACACACATTGAGATGAAATTCGTGTAATTATCTGAGTTTTTCTTCTCATAAGATGGGAACAGTGTGTTGCAAATTATGCAAAGGGTTTCGAAGCAATAACAGTTATATTTTGCAAATAATAATAAACTATCAGCAGTACACAAACAAAATCGATTCTATGTTGTATAGTGGTGACACCACTACACAACAGTATTATTGCAGAACATCCATTTTTCTGACTATGTTTGGATCTTGCGGTCTTCATGTGATAAACCTTCCAAAGAATTCAAATCGCATCCCCCCCCCCAAATTCAGTTGACCATTTATGAGATATGTTGTATTCCAGGACAGAGGTTGCTTAACATAAGTAAAAAACCGATAAAAAAAATAAACATTTTCCAAACAGCCGCTAATATCTATAAATTGAAAAGACTGGCATGATATTTCAATCACTACTAGCATTAGGCATGTTTCCTGTAATCTCTACATTGTTGTGTAAACTCTGTCTGTGATTGCTGGCATAGAAAAGGTCTTCGGGAAGTCCAAGTGTTTAGGGAGTCACCGGAGGGAGGACTCAATGTCCATGTTTGGTCTTTAGAGGAGAGCCTGTGGACTATGTTATAAATAAATAAAAAAATCCAAAATATATAAAATTAATAAAAATAACGGGGGGGGGGAACCTTAACCCACTTGGGATGTTTTGATTTGACTCACACTCACGAAAGAATATAAACCCACTCACGGCATTGATCACTGAGGGTGGTTCTGTTCTGTTATTTTATCTTCTGACCATTTTTCATCTAATATGATCTCGTTCTTTAAATGACATGACATTTGCTTTCTTTTACAAAATCTTTAAATTGTAGAGGTAACTTATTTAATTCATAAACTGATTTTTGAAGATCATCTTCATTTTCACCTGGAGAAGATAAATTAGATTCAGAACTATATAAATATGCAGGAACTAGATTCAAAGAAAGATTCTTATTATTTTTAAATAAAATTTATTCAACTGGTATTCCCCCAATAGAATGGAAAAAAGCAATTGTGATTCCTATCTTTAAAAAAAAGGTAATAGAGATGACCCTAGAAACTATAGAGGTATCAGTATACTAAATTCCTGTTACAAAATATATAGCAGAATCTTAAAAAGCAAACTAATGAAATATTCCGAAAACTTTATTTTATAAGTACAGAATGGATTTAGAAAAGAACGATCATGTATAGACCCGGCCTTTTGCCTAAAATTAATAATAGAGAAAAGAAGAGAATACAATTTAGAAACACATATTGCATTTATTGACTTTGAAAAAGCATTCGACAAAGTTAAAAGAAACATATTATTTAACATAATATAAGAAAGACAAATACCAAATAATATCCTAAAAGCTATCACAAATATATATGAAAATAATCAAATATAAATAAGATTAAATCACGAGCTATCATATACGAGAGAGATAAACCAAGGGGTCCGACAGGGATGTCCCATCTCAGCAACTCTTTTTAATATCTACTTAAATGAAATAATAATAAAATGGAATAAAAATTTACATCAAGGAATTAAACTTTCTCCTACAGTAAACTTAAACACTCTCCTCTATGCCGACGACCAAATAATAATTACAAATTCTGAAGATAAACTACAGAAAGCTATTTTAGATCTAAATGAGATATCTAAAGATTATGGTATGATAATATCAACAGAAAAATCAAAAACTATGGCCTTTAAAGGACAAAATCTAGTAAGAACTAAAATAGTAATAGATAACACGATCTTAGAACAGATGAATTCATTTAACTTCCTAGGATGTACGGTCACATAAAAATGAAAAAGATATAAACGTAAAAATTGCAAAATATTTTAAAATAACAGGTGTAACTCTATATTTAAACCAAACCTAGTTCAAAAACAAACCATACTAAAAGTATACGATACATTATCCCTACCAGTCTTAATGTATGGAAGCGAAATCTAGACAATAAAACAAAAAGACAAACAAAGATTAACAACAGCAGAAATGAAGTTTATGAGAAAAACTGCAAAGTATACCCTATTTGATCACAAAATAAATTATGACAGAATTAAACCAAGAACCAGTAGTAGAAAAAATTAAAAAATATAAACATAAATGGATGGAGCCTGTGTAGCTCAGTGGAAGTGGCGTTTTCATACTACGTCGCTTTGCCTCACGAAGGAAGACTTGGTTTCGAGTCTAGTCGGCGACTAGAGGAAATTTTTCTAAACCTTTTTTCGACCGGTTCCGAGTTAGTCGATCTCTGGCACGGGCAAGCGGGTTTTTCGTCCCGTAATCTCAAGAAAATCGACCGTAGAACCCACATTATTTCAGACATTAAATATTGTGTTAGAGTTAGGGATTTGAGCCGTCTCTCTTCACTGTGTACCGTTTAATTAGTGATAGCCTTGGGCCATCTATCTCTGATTGGTACCAGTGGAGATTGAACTGCCTGCTCAGTCTCCAAAAGTTAGATAGGGCTAAATGGCCTCGCCTACTCCCCGTATACGGGAATAAAAAGGCGTTAGCTGATTTTTTTTTTAAATGGATGGAACACGTTCAAAGAATGAAAACAGAAAGATTACCAAAACAAGCCTTAAAATACAAGCTATTAGGAAAAAGAAAACCAGGACGTCCTCTTAAGCGATGACTTCTAAGGCCGGAACAGGCCATGCTAGGCTTAAATCCTTGATATGGATGATGATGATGATGATCTTCATTATTTATTATTATTTATCTTCATGTCTTGTAATATAATCTGCATAGCATTGTATTGACAACACTTTTTCTGGTTAACTGGATACATGTCTTATTGTTGTTTTCCATATCTTTAGAGGCAGGATCTCTCTCTCTCTCTCTCTCTCTCTCTCTCTCTCTCTATATATATATATATATATATGACTATCCAGACCGGTTTCAATCTTTTTTGAGGTCTCCTCAGTGAGTAGCTAGACCCTAGACACAAAGGTTTTAGTAATACAGAGCCTTATCAACTTTACCTATAGAAGTTGCTGCAAGGTGTTTTTATTTTTAATAAGAATCTCTGGAGGAGATATAGATGTAATAAATTTTTTCACTTGGGGATACTGTATATTAGGGTTCCCAAGTAATTTTATAAGCTTGGTTATTTAACTCTTAATCCCAAGTATGCAAACAATTAAGTTTGCGCCTGAAACATAGTGTATTGCATAATATATTATCCAATACACTATATATATATATATATATATATATATATATATATATATATATATATATATATATATATATATATATATATATATATATATATATATATATATATATATATATATATATATATATATATATATATATATATATATATATATATATATACAGTATATACACATACATACATAGAATAGAGTTGGAGGCAAACTACATCTCGGTCTTTCAACTTGATTTTATACACTTTTTGGGAAAAAGGTCCACGGATACTCGCATAGGCAAGATGCATCGTGTCATGTAACGTGCCAAGCTCCTAAGTCAATGCAACTGTCCGGGTGAAATGGCTGCTGGAGGGGAACTCGCGGAGTTTGAAAGAGACCTTGTGATAGGATGCCGTGTTGCAGGCCAGTTTGTTCAGCAAATTGTTGACAAATTGGGCTATCCCGGGTAAAGTGATACCATACTGAGATGGAAGTGCAGAGAGGCAATTGCAAGTGCTACCCGCGGTTGACGACCCACCACACTCACCAAATGTGACCGTAGGGTGCTATGAATGTTAATATGTAAAAACTATCTTCCTTTCGTCTGCAGATACGTTAAATGCGGAGTATAACGTGGAGTTTAACTGTATCAACTGGAATACGAAACTGCACAAAAACATTCAGAACCGAGACTCACAACATGGTTTCCATGGTAGAACGGCAATATGCAAGCCTCACATTATCCGACCAAACATGCAGCGTCGTCTTCAGTGGTGCGAAGAGCATGTACAGTGCGACGTTTAAGCTTGGAAAGGTGTGTTACGAGCGATGTATCGTGCTACACTTCTGCCGATCAAATGGACGAGTGTGGCAGATGGTCGGTGAATGTCTCTCTCCAGAGTACGTCACCCCAGCTATGAAATTCGGGTGCGGCGGTAGAGTCTTGTATTTCCTGGTTTGGCGTCGGACCTCTGTTTCTAGTGCCACGAACACTGAACTCTGAGAGGTATCTGAACAATTTTGGACAATGCAATGCGTCCTACTTTGTGACGTTTCTACCAAACTAACATCGTCTCCTTCATCAAGACAATGCACTACGTCATAATCTGTTGTAACTATTGTAACTACGAGATTTGTGGACATGGATGTCACCACACTTGACTGGTGTCCACAGAGCCCTGATCTCAACCTTATTGAACATGTATGGGATGAACTGGAGCGTCGAGTGCGGTCAAGAGGCATCTTCCCCACAGCAGTCCAGGACTTCATTACATGATTACAGGACGAATACTCAAAAATTCCCATTGATCGCTATCGTACACTCGTGGAAAGTATGCCTCCCAGGATTGCTGCAGTGATCGTAGCGAAAGGAGATCCTACATCTTATTAAAGTGAGCCTAGGCTATTTGTCCCTCACACTATGGTGTCCGTTGACTTCTTTCCAAGCAATGTGTGTGTATATATTGTTTATATTATTTGTGTTTGTATATTGTGTGTGTGTGTGTATAGTGATATATATATAGTGTTGACATCTTTTAGCATGTATTGGCTGAGAAGGAAGATCTCGATCTGAGTTATCTAGAATTTGAACACTTCATCATTAAAAAGAACGGTGTTGTTTTAGTAAGTATTTTACAGATTTTTACAAGTGTAATAGTATTACTTAATAAGTGTAATAGTATTACTTATTTTCAGAGGGTAAATGATAGTGAAGACGAGACACTTAGTGTATGCAAAAAAAAAAAAAAAAAAAAAAAGGACTGAGAATGGATAAAATATTGCTGCAGTAAAATAAAGTCTATTTCTTCTCCATGTTTCCATTTGGAGTAGAAAAACACTTTAAGGATTTAGTTGTTTGTAAGAAATACTCTGAAATATGTCTTCGGGAAAAACCATATCATTCGTTTTTTAGAAGATTCATTTGTTTGCTTATGAAATTGTTTTTCTCGAACTGAATATAATATAGTAGAAGGGGGGAAATGCGAACAGGAGCAAAAACAGGGAAAAAATCCAGATTTATGTGAAAGACAGTTTCAATATATAACTTAAGAAATTCGAAATCCTTTTAAGTGTAAAAATATTTTGAATCATCTGAAATGAATAAAAGCGTTTCCTTAAAGAACAAATATTACGATCTTGTATTCATCTGTAGTCTGTACTATAGTTTTGCCAAAAAAAAAAACAAAAAAAACTCACAACTTAGAACATGGTATATGGTGTATGCCTGGGTAGTCTTTGTTTATATAATTAACTAAATAAATCGTTTAACGCCTTTTATTCCTAAAGGGAGTGACAGAGGTCGCCATTAGCCCTAACTTTGGAAATCAGTAAGCAGCCTGGATCTATCCACAACTGTCAATCAAATATAGTTGAGCTCATGACTACCGGAGATTTTGAATGCATCGTGACGAGAGTGATTCCAAATTCCTACTCGTACCATTATATAAAATTGTGCGATTTTTCTGACTTCCAGAGTTTAATAACTCGAATTTCCTGAAAACAAATACTCTACTTTTCTGCGGAGATCTGCTAATTTTTGAACCAGCTGAAAAACAAAGGCTTAGGGAATGTTCTTTGCTTCAGACTGCCTAGCATTGTGCATGTTTATAATAAAACGAACACAACTGATATATGCTGCTATACAGGAAAATTAAAAATTCTACCCTAGGATCATGTTTTAAATATATGCCATATAATTAGCTTAGTTTTATTAATATATTCGGGAAATATCACATGCTCGTATTTCATAATGATGTTAAGGCTGAGTCAGATGAGGATAATGGATACACTATTATACTCTTTGGACTTTGTTAAGGCATTTGATAGGATACCACATGAAAGGTCGTTGCATAAAGTGGATAATATGGGACTGAAATGTAAAGTATTGGCCTGGATAAGTCAGTAGTTGACGAACAGATATCAGAAAATGGTATATGAGAGTGTGAATCCATCAGATTTAAGGTGACCAGAGATCAGGCCTTTAACCATTGTTATTCAATCTATACTTTAATGCTATTGGGAAGGACCAGACAGGAAAATGTTCAGCTGTTCACTGATGATGCAAAAATAGATTGGACAATTAGGCATGTTACTGATAAACAGCAGGGGCTAATTCTCTATGCTTGCTGCGCAAGTGCATTAATTGAGAAAGAAGTAATATTTATTTGTTAATAAATGCATGCATTTATAAGCATTCCATTTAGGATTTTATTTTTGTAGACAGAAGACGTCTTAAGCTTGCGCGGCAATAATAATTGAGCTTTGCGTTGTGTATCGAAGGCCGATGCTTGCTAGTCTAGTCAAAGCTACCTTGGCTTGCTCGGTTGTAGGAGCTTCCAGGTCCGTCGCTGCAGCACTGTGATTTCATGCGCGCGCATAGCCATTTCCGCTCCCTTCACATCGTCTTAAACACAGGCCATACGCAGTCAAAGTAGCTCTAGCCAGCCTTTACAAGTGTGCGTGTTGCTTGGGAAATTAAATTACAACCAACTTTTTATGACGATGTTATTAACCAGTTCAGAAAGAAGAACCGTAGGGTAGAATTTGTATTCAAGTAGCTAAATTGAAAAAGATAGAATATCATTTGTAAAATAAATGTTTTATTTGTATGATTAAATGTACATTATATATAGTTATATAGTTTTAAATGATCAGTATTCATTATTCCACTAATCAGACTTCAATCACACCTCTCACTCCTTGAATGATAACAAGAGCAAGCGTGAATTTCAAGACCAGCATTCGCCACTGATAAGTCTTTGACTCTTTGAGGTCTTGGGGTAATAATAATAATAATAAACAGCACTTATAGGATGGTTTGAATTAACTGGAACAGTGTGCAAATGATAGTGACTCTCTCAGATAAAGTTCGCCCACCGTTTGTAGGTCTCTGCTTGGCGTCTTGCCAAGAATAGTCGATTCATGCTGAAGGAGAAAAAAAAAAATGAAGGACGTACGAATTGGTCGCCAACACGCGAAATCACGTGCTTTATAGGTAAAATTTTCCAACTCTTATACAAGCAACATAGTTAACTACAATAATCATAAAAGAGAAGTTAATTTTCCGACCTGTAATAATAAAAACTCATCCCACAATACGAACTGATTACCCTCTTATCGAAATGGATTCTCCTTTTTCTGACATGCGCAGAAGTGTCGAAGTACCTCTAATCGGTGGGCGAACTATAGTATGTGTAAATTTTAATGTTAGTAAGTGTAAATTTATGCACTTGGCGTGATGAGATTTCCAACGGCGTATTATATTGGAGGAATTATGCTAAAAGAAATTAATGAGGCTTGGGATCTTGGAGTTATGGTGGATGGAAATTGAAGTTCAAAGATCAGATTGCAAAAATTGCAAATACTACTCACGGAATGACTGCAATGATGGAACGTACATTGACATCTAAGAATAAGGAAGCCATTTTGCTTCTTCACAAGGCCTTGATACAACCGCACCTGGACTACTCTGCGCAGATTTGGTCTCCTGGGTTCGGAAGGGACATAAAGAGGCTGTGGAAAAGATGCATAGAAGAGGTACAAAGATGATATCGAATTATCAGGACAGATTGAGAGTATATGAAATGCAGACTAGGTAAATAGGAAGACGTGCGGTGATATGATAGAGGTTAGTTAGCTTCTAAATAGGTGTTATAGAATATCGAGTGATGAAATATTTGCTTTCATTTAAAGTGGGGAGAGAACGAGGGGGAATCCATGAAAGTTAAGTTTGCAGTTAAAAGAGGAGTGAGAGCTGGAACTTTCTCTCACAGAGTAGTAAGTCTCGGATAATAATAATAAGTTACCCAGAATAAATTGAAACAATTTGGCTTTAGTATATGAAATCTGCATGTGGATGTTTGAGAATACCCTAGATACACAGTTGTATGCATTACCACCTGCACTCAACCTTATGGTAAATCATTAGGAGGCTTCCCGCCTTACTTAGGACTAACTTGCTGCTAGTTACTTACTCTGCTAGATCGTGCATAGAGAAAGCGAGGAGAATAGAATGAAATACAGAAGAGTGCTGTTGAGACTATGTACAAGCCAGGAGACTCAATATCGTTGTGTTTTGTGTGCGAGTCTTCCTGCCCCGCCATACATACTGCAAGCCTCTCTTTTAACTTTTCCATCATTAACAGTGAAATATGTCACAAACAATTACAATATAATTCAAGATAAAAATTCCCAAAAAAACCCATAAAATATAGAAAATTGAAGGCTTGTGTAGCTCAGTGGAAGTGGCATTTACATCCATAGCTCTAGACAACTCGAAGAAAGACAAGTTAAGTTACAATCTCTGGCTAGAGGAATTCTTTATAAACCTTTATTCGACAAGTTCCAGAGGTCGTCGATATCTGGCATGGGAATTGGGTTTTTTTTTCTCCAGGAAACGCAAGGAAATCGACCGTATAACTCACACTATTAAGTTATCCTTATCCATCCACGTGGTCAGGGACCACGAAATGGCAGCATTTGTTTGTTGTCGCTTCACTGAATGTGCTTAAAATTATTGATAGTTTTGGGTCAGCTATATCTGATTGGCTATCTCCAAAAGTAAGATAAGGTTAAAATGGCCTCAAATACTCTCTATCACAATAATGAAAGGCATTAGCAGATTATAGAAAATTAATCCTCTATAGCATTAGATTCTTCAGCAGTAATTCTAATCCAATCCTGTGAGTGTGATATTTCTTTCTTTAATTCTTCATTTTGTTAAAGTGAGTTTTTAAACTTCATATTTATTCATCGATGGTCACAAATGCGAAAATAACATTGCGGCACTTCATTCCTCCTCCTGGGGTAATATTACAAAATGTGAAGCCTAATATATAATACTATTCATTTTAATATAGGAAAATAAATACATTTTTTTCTTTAACCGTATTAGTCCTATTCGTGCTATCAAAAAAATTAAGTTCATCAAATAGGGTATGGTAAAGGCTTCTATTGGAATCAACCACATCAGTTCATTGTTTTATGCAAAATCAGCTACACATAATCGCACCCATTCGGCTACATCAATATGCACTTGACTGAAACAGCCGATGTATCAATTGACACATGTCCGCGCGGTTAGCCTAGTGGCTTTGCGCTTCGCAACCATGCCGGGGGAAGGAGTGTCCCAGGTTCGATTCCCGTCAACGACGTGAGGAGCTCAGGGATCTTCCTCAGCCATAGCCAGGTTAGCCGGTCTTGGGCTTGGACAGCAGGGTTTTTTCCGCAAGTTTATCTGGTGTTTTTCATCCCGCAAACCGGTCTGAGGACACACGGATTTCAATCAGGAATACGAACCCAGCCATAGGTCTGATTCGTCAGCCAATGCCCGGTTCCGGAGCCCTGTTAAAATTTGGGGAGAATAGATGGTACGTGAACTCTCGTAAAAAAAGGGGGGACGGACTATCATCACACGGAATTTATTTATTTAATTGACACATCGCTTGATATATCAATTATCAGTTTGATATATCAGTTTGTGCAAAACAAAATTCTATATTCGGCTTTGAAATAATGCTAGATCTTGTATCTACTTTGATTATGTAACTTTGCATTGCCGAACTGAAGCCTTTTGGCTCTTTGTTTTAGTAATTGCATATTGATATGCTTTTTATCTTAATCTCTCATATGTGTTATGTGAATGATCTTTCATGGAAACGACGATGCGCATGCATTGCATCATATTTATGCAAAGAAAATCGTAGATGTAAAAATTATCACGTCTTCATAAATATTTATATAATAAAATGAATTACTATACTAATCACTTTATTTCAATTTTACGAATGTAAAAATAATTACTGAGACAGCTGTACTTCTGATAAACTTAACATTGCGTCCATACCATTTGCGTGTGATTTTTTTCTGGCTGTGATCACACTTCGCATCCCTCTCAGTGTATTCTCCACCGGTCTGTGAAAATTTTGACTTTCCCGTAATGTTGTGTCAAACGCTCACTCTATTACCTTTATCGCAGTAACATTTCCTTTATGGAATAGGTGCATTCTGATATTGACAAAGGCATGGATCGGTTCCAT
The DNA here is from genome assembly GCF_054136105.1 of Typopeltis vanoorti. NCBI lineage: Eukaryota > Metazoa > Arthropoda > Arachnida > Uropygi > Thelyphonidae > Typopeltis > Typopeltis vanoorti. Next base: position 13,760,933 of record NC_143569.1, read on the forward strand.
AAAATTACCGAAGCAAAAGAACCATTACATTACCTAAAAGTATTGCATGTTCCTTGGAATTAATTTATTGTACTCCCCTGCTGAGCATCCCAGAACCCTTTCATACTTTGGTCTTGGTTTTCTGCACATTCCGGTGCATTATTTTCAATGCGATGGTACATTGACATTTCCATCGTTCATAACATGCCTTCGTTTGGAATTTTGGACAAGTCAGTATTTTACTCATTAGCAAAAGATCAAGATATTTCATGAACGAGTAGGTCGCTGTTATGCATATTATGTCAATACTGCTTTTGAAGTCCAGGAATTTTTGTCCACATTCATTTACAATATTGATATGTAAAGTTGAATCCACGATATGCACACTTCTTAGAAAGAAGTCAAAGCACACTCGCATGGGCAAGGTACATCGCGTTTTGTAACGAGTCACGTGTGTGTAGCCGGTAGAATGGTCCAAGAATGGGAAGAATGGTCCATCCACATTCTCATTGATCACTATCGCACGCTTGTGGAAAATATGTCCCTTAGGATTGCTGAAGTCATCACAATGGAAGGAGGTCCTATTATTGAGGTGGGCGCCATCATGGCTTTTTGTTTCTCACATTATGATGTCTGTTGACTTCTTTCCAAGCAGCGTATCTGTTTACCTTATTTAGTAATACAGGCGACGTGGAATGAAAGAAATGATATTCTGGTTTGTTTCGTTCTAAATATTCCGATCCTTATTATAACAAATTAAATAATTTAACTTAGTCTGATTGATAAATCAGACTAAGTTAATTTATCAATCCAAATCCCATCTCGGATTGAAATTTCACCACCTTCTCTTCGTGGAGAGATTTTGTTTCACACATTTTAGTAACCTGGAATTGAGACATTGCATCCCTCTTAGCATCCCAGTACATTTACGTGCTTTATAAATAAAGTTTGAAAAAATTAGTCCCAACTTATCTTAGCTGTAATTGTGATAAACTAGACTTATCACTGCATCTGGTCTGATTCTGATCCATTTTCAATTCGGAATTCTACTGAACTCAGTAGTGAATTCTGAATTGGCAATGATTCAGAATCAAATCAGCCTTCTCTCCAGATATCAGTATCCTTAGAAGATAACCTTATATAAACCAGTGGGGGGTCTTGAGTGACATTAGAAATCATGTTTTGCCTATAGCGTGTGTGTTTGATTATCTGACGATTAATCATTTCTAAATGTGCATGCACTGCAGTAATATCAGTAAATACTGTGCTAATTGTAATTAACACAAAACCTAGTAGAAAGAATTATAAAAGCCAACCCATCATGATTTTCTGAAGAGAACACAGTACAAAATAATTACATTTATCAAAAACAGTCATGCAACAATTAGCGCGTCACAAAAACGAACTCACGCTATGATCATTATACTAAAGCAATCGATCATTTACAGAAGATCTGGATGCTGGTTAAATGATTAATACCTCCTCTCTTATACATCTCACCTGTCATCTGAAAACTGTGCCAATCAGAAACGATGAGAAAACAAGTTGTCATAACGCCAAAATTACTGTGACCTTCTGCCTGTTAAGTAATCAGTATTATGTATATGTGTGTGTGTATATAAAACAATAAACAAAAAAATAAATAAATAAACATTAAATTCTTATAAATTAAAATTGAATGTTATGCAAAATACTCCTATAATGAAATTAAAATTTTAAAATTAGAATAAAGAATTATGATAATGAAATATGCAAGCTGCAACAGTAAAATAAATATATACGGACCTTGTATATTGTACATTCAAGGGTATCTAATGGCCTTGTTGCAAACTTGTATCATAAAGCACCACCTCAAACGAAGGACCGTTATAATTTCGATTCCATTCGCTGACCCTAAAGGAACTGTTCCTAGGCCCTTAACTAGTTCTAGAGTTAGTTGATATCTGTACACTTAAACGTGGTTTTTCATCCTGAAAATTAAGTTCATACCCAGCATATCATCAAAATAGCCGAAGAACTCACTGTCTCGGACAGATATATGTATAATGGTTTGGAGTAACTTGATGGCAGATTTCTCGATTATACTGTATATGGGTGTGTGTCTCTCTACAACCATTGGGAGCTATGGGATCAGCTTTTGGTGCTGGCTAAGGGCAGAGATGACTTCCAACAGTTTTCCAGACCTAAAAGAGCTCTGTCTACTTTGAAGAAAAAAAAGGTCTTTAGGGGATTTGTTATTCATATATAAAGCACATTACCATGGCTTTCTATTTAGCACATTTCACTTCTATTTTCGAAATTTTGTATACAGTGTTTTACAGTTTATTTATTTTTTGCTTTTTATAATTTTGACATGCAGAGACCATTTAGCATTATTTTCAAATAAATGTGTGTGTATATATATATATATATATACACACACACACACATATATACATATATATATATATGTATATATATATATATATATATATATACACACACACACATATATACATATATATATATGTATATATATATATATACATATATATATATATATATATATATATATATATATATATATATATATATATATATATATATATATAGTTCAAATTTGACTGTTGTTATTCCTAACTTGTTTATACGAGAAGTCCATGATTTATCTTGCTATTTTTCCAGTTTGTGATAATTTGTACACCTGAAGAAGTCGAAGTCGGCATTCCAACGAAACTAGTTGTGTTTTACCTTACCTTACCTTATAGTTTTTATCTTACCTTATCTCGGTGTTCCTAGTCAGTAAAATTATGATTTAATATATATATTAGCGAAACTTGGTTAACCAAGAATGATATAGTTATTGGGATTGAATGTAAGGGGTACAGTATTTTCAGGCAGGACAGAGATGACAGAATGGGGGAGGGGTTTTATTAATGATAGACGAAACATTAAAGCCAAAAAAGATAGAAGTACCTCACTGTGACAGGTATGTAGAGGGCAGTTCATTAGAGGCTGTTTGGTGTGAGATAGAGATTAACAAGGCGAAATATGTAATTGGTTGTTGCTATAATCCAAGGGGAATAAGGGAGAATGTAGATAGCATGTATTGGTAAATTAGCACGATGAGTAAAGGTCAAGTAATTATTATGGGGAATTTTAACTTTGAGGACATAGATTGGGGGAAGGAATGGTCACAAGGAACAAAGGAAATGGAGTTTATACAATTGTTAAGAGATAATTACCTGAGACAGCATGTGATGGAAGGGACAAGAGATTCTAGAGTGTTAGATCTGGTCATAACATCGGAGAACATATCAATAAGTAATTTAGTTACAATGTCTCCACTTGGGGAAAGCGATCATGTGGTCTTGACCTGGGAGATTGAAAGACGTACTGAATATTCTATTAAGAATGGGTACATGTGGAATTACAAGGCTGGTGATTATGGCAAGCTGAGAAGTCAGCTTTCAGCTGTATTATGGCATGAGAAATTCAAGGGGAGAGATGTTGATGGTGCGTGGGAGATTCTCAAGGAGTATTTGAAGAAAGCTGTATCAGACTGTATTCCCAGAGTCAGAAGGAGAAATCAAGTAGTAAAATGGATGACTAATACTATTAAACAAGAGTTGCAGATAAAGAAAAGGTTGTGGAAGACATATAAGGAAAAAGGTGATGAGCATTCCAATGAGCAATATAAGGTACAGGCAAAGAGAGTAACCTGTATGGTAAGGAAAGCCAAAGCTAATTATGAGAGGAAGCTAGCTGATGAATCCAAAAGAAACCCTAAAGAGTTCTTTCGCTATGTGGCTAGTAAAAGGAAGAATATCCATGGAAAGATTACTTTAAAAAGTATTGATGGTAAGGAAATTACTGAAGCTAATCAAATAGTTCAGTTGCTTAGTGATCATTTCGCAAAAGTGTACCATCTTCGTAGTGATAGTGCAGTGTCAGATGTGCCATTGACTGATGAGAGTATAGAGATAGATGAAATTGAGGTGCTTAATATATTAAAGAGCCTTAATGCTAACACTGCCATTGGGTTAGATGGCATATCGGCCCATGTGTTACGAGAATGTGCAAGAGAATTAGCAACTCCTCTAACCAGGATGTTTAATTTAAGCCTCAGTTCTGGTAAAGTGCCAATAGAGTGGAAAGAGGGGAAAATAGTTCCATTGCACAAGGGAGGCTCTAAGTCTGATGTTGCAAATTATAGACCAATCAATATATCTGGAGTGGTGGTTAAGATTTTGGAGAAATTAGTTAAAATTAGAATTCAGGACTGGGTGGACAGCAATATGATACTTTATAAGGGGCAACATGGTTTTGTGAAGGGTAGGTCTTGCCTAAGTAATTTGCTTACGTTCTATAATAAAGTAACAGTGGAGTTGGATAAAGGAAATCCTTACTCAGTGATACTGCTTGACTTTGCAAAGGCTTTTGACAGTATTCCACATGGAACTCTATTAAATAAATTAGAGCAAATGAGTTTGGATCCGAAGATGGTGATTTGGATTAAAGGATGGCTGGCGGACAGATATCAAAGAGTGGTTTACGGAAGATCTGAGTCCAGGAAAAGGCAAGTGACTAGTGGTGTACCTCAGGGCTCAGTTCCTGGTCCTCTATTGTTTAATTTGTACATCAATGATATTGGAAATACCTTGAATGGAAATATGCACTTGTTTGCTGATGATGCAAAATTGGGAAGAGCGATAATCAATTCAAATGATGTGGATATTTTACAGGGTGACTTAAATAGGCTGACGCTATGGACTGAGGTAAATGGCTGTCAGTACAACGTGGCTAAGTGTAAGGTGATGCACTTCGGGAGGATGACATCGCATGCTGTTTACTATATTAACGGAACTGAACTGCAGGAAGTTGATGAGACAAGAGACTTGGGAGTTATTGTGGACAGAGAACTTAAGTTTAAAGGGCATATTGCTAAGATTGCCAAAACATCACATCAAATTACATGGTTGTTGAGGAACACACTAACAAGCAGGGATAGGGAAGTTATTGTTCCACTCTATAAGGCATTAATAAGGCCGCATTTGGACTATTGTGCACAGATCTGGTCGCCAGGATTTCTTGGTGATGCGGAAGTGGTAGAGAGGATTCAGAGGCGGGTTACAAAGATTGTTGCAGGTCTGTGGGATGTTCCCTATGAGGATAGCTTGATGATCTGTGGGCTCCAAAAACTAGCTGATAGACGTAGGAGAGGAGATATGATAGAGGTATTTAAATTGTTAAAGGGATTTTACAGGATTGATACTGATGATATTCTTAAGACCAATGCAGGATGTGAGAGAACGAGGGGCGATCCCTGGAGATGGTGTAAGAGTGTGGTTAACAAGGGTGTTAGGACTAGATTTTTTACTTGGAGGGTTGTGAATGGGTGGAATGCTTTGCCAGAACTGGTTGTGAATGCTTCAACTGTGAATGAATTTAAGGAGAGGTATGACATGTGTAAATAATGGTTAGTGTCAATGTCGGGTCTCCCGCGATGAGTCTTTTGACTCCATGGAGACACCGTTAAAATAATAATAATAATAATATATATATATATATATATATATATATATATATATATATATATTTCAGAATAACAAAAATAAGCTAACGTCTTTTGTTCCCGTATAGGGAATAGGCTAGTTCGTTTTAGCCCTATCCAACTTTTGGAGATTGAGTGGTCAATTCAGTCTCCACTGGTAGCCAATCAGAAATAGCCCGCCCAAGGCTATCACTAAGTTAATAGGCACACAGTGAAGGGACGGCTAAAAATTGCCGCCATCTCGTGGTGCCTAACCCTAACACAATATGTTTAATGTCTAAAAATAGCATGGGTTCGACGGTCGATTATCTTGAGTTTACGGGCGAAAAAATTGAGTCTCTGGGATAAAAAACCACTTGCACATGATCGACTAACTCGGGAACCGGTCGAAAAAGGCATAGAAAATGTTCGTCTAGTCGGCAACTAGATTTCAACCCAAGTCTTTCTTCGTGCAGTCAAACCCTTGGAGTGCAAACGTCACTTCCCAAAGGGAGTATGAAGAGGGCCTTAGCCCTAACTTTTTAAAGACAAGTAGGCATTTAGTCTCCAAACTTCAATCATTCACTAAAGAATGGAGACCGAATGCTATTAATTAGACAACCGCCGACGTCTTGTGAACCCTAAACGTTAACACTCACTAGTCTCAGTTTTAGATGCAGGCTTAAAAACCCGAGAAAAATTCTATTTTCCTGTGCCATGGGGCAACTAAATTTAGAAACGTTCGAATACAGTCTTAGATGAAGTTAGTCGAATTGGAGAGTAGAATCGAAAACCCGTGATGGTGTTTGCCAGCCTCGTTGGACACGTGGTTAGTGTACCTGCTTACCAACCAACAGGTCGCGGGTTCGATTCCTGCCATAAGCAAGGATGCTGCTATTGTCTTTTGGTGAGAGATTGTACATCACACAGATGCGATCTTCTTCTTCCACAGCTTCTCCCACTTAAGTGGGGTCACTGTTGATGATGAGTCTCCTCCACATCCTCCTGTCTTGGGCTGTCACCACATCCATGGTCTTCATCCTCAAGTCCTCTTCTACCAGCTCCCTCCATCTCTTCTTTGGCTGCCCACACTTCCTCCTTTCTTGCACATCCATCTGCATGACCCTTCTTCCCACATATTCGTCTTCCCTCCTCATCACATCACCAAACCATCTCAACCTTGCCTCCTGTATCTTTGCTCCTAAGTTCGTAACTTTCACTGTTCCCCTTACATAGTTATTTTTCAGACGATCCTTTCTGGTCACACCGCACATCCACCTAAGCATTCTCATCTCTGCTACTTCCATCCTGCTGATGTTATTTTTCCTCAAGGCCACAGTTTCCATAGCATACGTCATAACTGGCCTCACTACTGTCCTATAGATTTTGCCTTTCAGATTGATCTGCACCCTCTTATTGCATAACACTCCAGCCATCTCCCTCCAGTTCCGCCAACCCGCTTGTATCCTGCATCTCACTTCCTTCTCAGCTCCTCCATCTTCTTCCACTGTTGAACCTAAATATCTAAAATCCCTCACCTTCCTGATGAGATTTCCTTCCAGCTCCAGATCTGTCTCCTGGCCGCCGCCCACTGTGCAACACATATACTCTGTCTTACTTCTGCTCAGTCTCATACCTCTCTCTTCCAGTACTTTTCTCCATCTTTCCAGTTTAGTTCCCACTTCTTCGCTTGAATTTGCACACAGCAAGATGTCATCTACATAGAATATTGCCCAAGGCGCATCTTCTCTCACCTCCTCCGTCACCACCTCCATCACAATATTAAAGAGAAACGGACTTAATGCTGACCCTTGATGCAAGCCAACTGTTACTTGAAAACTTTCTGTCTGTTTTCAGGTCCAAACACTTGTCTTCACATTTCTGTACATATCCTGCACCAACCTGACATATTTATCGGGAACCTTCTTCTCCCTCAGACACCTCCAGACTTCTTGCCTTGGCCTTGGCACTCTATCGTATGCTTTCTCCAGATCAGTAAATGCCTGATGTAGCTCCCGTTGTTTCTCTCGAAATTTTTCCTCATCTGCCGTAACCCAAAGATAGCATCTGTTGTTGATATACCAGGCATGAAGCCATATTGTTCCTTTGCAATCTCCGCCTCCTTCCTCAATCTTCCATCAAGAACTCTTTCTAGGATTTTCATTCTGTGGGACATCAACTTTATTCCTCTGTAATTTTTACAGTCTTGTGCATCCCCTTTACCCTTGTAGATGGGGAAAAGAGTGCTCTCCCTCTATTCCTCGGGTATATTTTTCTGTTGGCAAACTTTCATGAACAGATCCCACAGCAGGTCAATTCCCTCTTCCCCCAGTGCTTTCCATGCCTCCACTTTACATCATACAGAAGCGATATCAGAGAAAAAAAAGTATTTCAAAAATTTAACACCAGGAGGCGTTGCAACCACAAATGCATGGAATTTGCAGATTCTGCAACTCGGCAGGTGCCAGGAGGGTTTAAAAACATGTACACAGATTTTTTCCTCTTAATTCTGGTTGCCAATACTGTCCACAGTAATGGCACCAAAGTTGTGTCATTTGCTCATGAAGCTCTACTATCTAAACAACTGCAATGCTGTTGCTGCACTCCGCGAATTTCTTCGCCTGAATAAATGTCGACGAGGTCCACTATTTCCACGTGCTCTACGACAATGATTAGTCATTTTGAAGAAACAGGTTCGTTTGGAGTCAGACGAGGCAGAGATCGCAAACCAATCAGTTCACAAGTGAATAAAGTTGCTACTACCATTGTGGAGCAGGCCATGAATTACAGCTTTGGTTCCTGCAATCCACGTGCTGTATCAAGACACATAGATGTGCCTTACACAACTGTCTGGAAGGTTCTGCATTTCTACCCATTGAAGATAACCCTGACACAAGAACTGTGCCTGCAGGACTTTGAAAGTCGACGAGAGTCGACGACATTCGTTTTAATATTCTTTGTTTTAGTGGAGTTGGACGCTGCGTGGTCGTGGATGATTTTCTGTGGGGATAAGGCTCACTTTCACCTGAACGAAGCTGTGAATACCCACAGTTGCTGGGTATGGGCTACACAATACCCGCATGGAATCCAACAATTCACCCAAAATTACTGTCTGGTGCTGGTTTACAGCTTCTTTTTTCATTGGACCATTCTTCTTTGATGACATTCGCCTGTCGGGTTCTGTGACCTGCTCAGTTACTGCCGAGAGGTATCGCGATATAATTAACAATTTTGTTGTGTCACAGCTGCAGCAGCGCCTGTGCATGGATTCAGTTATTTTCATGCAGGATGGGCTCCACCATACATCGGTCGTTTTATACAGAAGGTTTTTTTGAGAACATTTCATGGACCCCATACTGATCAGCCATGCGTTTTCCACTGCATGGCCGTCTAGTTCACCTGATCTTTGTGATTTCTGACTCTGGGGATTTCTCAAAGACAGGTTTTATCTTGATCATCCTGATAAGTTGCCAGCTCTGAAAGACAGCATAGAGCATCATGTGCGCAATATCGGTCCCGACCAGTTGTGTTCTGCCGTTGAACACATTGTGCAAAGGGTGCAGTTTGTAGCATACCAGGAAGGGCAACACATTGAACAGTATAGCACGTGAATACATAATGGAAGTAAGTAAAAATGTATTATTTATGCTTGTGTCGCTTTTCTCCCTCTTACACACACAAAAAAAATTACAAATCTATATTCGATACATTGTTAAGCACTCCTGGTGGGAACTACTTTTACCCTGAGATATCTTTTCCGCGTAACGCACAATGTATTCCTACAAAGTTTTGCGGCGTTTGGATCACTGGATGGCTCTCCACAAGACCTTAAACAGGGATACTTTAATTTGATCACCCTGTACCTAAACTGAATAGACAGGAATATTGAAAACACTAACTACACTCTCATTACAAAACCTGTTAAAGAAGAAGTGAAATAGTTTAGTAACATATGTGAAATATGTGCCAATATCACCTCTCTATTTATTGGGCTTCATCTTGCAGCCCTTAACTACTTCTTACAGCTGTTTATTTCAATGAATATTAGTTGTTTTTACAGCTATTTGATTATTGTTTTTAATGAATCTTTTAATGAATGTAAATACCGCTGAGAGCAGCTGATTTGGAAATACTTAATTTTTTGTATTTGTTTCATGGCTCTTATGACTGTGAAATTCTCTCCTAACCTAGATTTGTTATATGAATTTCATTGTTGAATTCCTAATACCTCTCGGTGAGGTATTTTTTTGATGTAAAAGTTTGGTCAGTAGATCGTTTTCCTTTTCGAAAGGCATGTTTTTTACAAATATTGTCTTCTGTATGTGAATTAATATTCGTGTGTATAACTTACAACCATATTTTAAGAACATATACCTCTTTAGTTTTCCCAAATGAAATGTATACGTTTCATTTGATTTTATTCATAAATCGTTGAAAACAAGCATTCTCACAGTGTTTTGTTGTGCAGTCACATGGATTTTCAAACTAAATTCTTAACTTTTCTATGTGGATTTCATTATCTATTGATTTTATCTTCTTTTATTGTTTAGAAAAGACAATAGCTAAGACTGGAATATGTTATGTTTGGTTATAAAACTTAAAAAAAAAAAAGACATATATTCGAATTTTGAGGTCATCCCATTTTCATTTTCGCTTGCATGTTCGGTCGAATGAACAGTAACTGCCAAATAACTTGACACTCCTTTGAAACCTGATTAATGATCTGACAGAGCGGTTTTTGCCTATCTGCACAGTATTATTACTGTAAATTGAGTCTCTTCTGTCCAGTTTTCCTATTTTGCAGGATGAAAAACCTTTCACTTCTCTGTATGAGACCGGAGAAGTGAAAGTCTTCAGAAGTGAAATGCTTCAATTTACAAGCCCCGATATAGGTTTCTTACGTCTAGACCGGATTCGAACCAAGGTCTTTTTAATCAAAGGGTATAGTTTAAACCAACTAAGCTACAGAGACTCATTATGAGTTCTTTTTTTTTTATTTTAATGTCCTCTAATGCCTTTAGTACCTAACTTTTGAAGACACGTGAGCAGCCATTCGCCTCACTAATAGTGAGCTGAAGATATCAATGAAACAAGGTTTTTACGAAAAAGAGAGAGAGAAGGCGAGTATGGAAGCAACTACCACCACACCTCTAACACTCATAATAATGAGAGTTCTGTGGTGAATGTTTTGAGGTATAGGTTTAAAAACACTCAATATAGATTGACTAATTCCCGAACTGGCTTAAAAAAATTCTACAGTAAGTTCTTCAGTCGATCTATAATGGTCTTTCGTCGGGAGGCCTGGCTATGGAAGCAAACGTTATTTTTACAGGGATACAGGCACTGATTAGCATTTTTTGAATAGTCAACACTGCTCTTGCATTTTTGGCAGATAGGCCGAGTTTCCTACAAACAATAGCTTCAATTGTTTCATGTCATTTTCGGGAGAGCTCACAAAATATTATTATTATTATTATTGTTATTATTATTATTATTATTATTATTATTATTATTATTATTATTATTATTAAGACCTCCAGGTAGTTAGGGACTCATTGAGGGAGGCCACATATTACACGCTCTAGCTATCATACTTGTTCTTGAAGTAATCCACAATCCTTTGCACACACAACATCCAATGGCAATTCACTCCAATCACGCACCACTCTATGAGAGAAAAATTCAGTTCTCACTTCCTTCTTAGCGGCACTCATTCGCAGCTCCCAAGGATTCTCCCTTGTCCTTTCCTCATTCTCCATAAAATAAAATAAAATCCATGAACTGAAATCCTATATGACCCTTTCAGAGGGTTGTAAGTCTCAATCATATCTCTCCTGTTTGCTGGTGTCTGCAGGTTGCAAATGCTCAGTCTGCCTTCATAATCAGTACTCCACAATCCTGATATTATTTTAACACTCTCCTTTGCACTCTCTGTACTGTATCAGAATTACAACGGAAACCAGGAGACCAGACCTGTGCATACTCCAAGTGAGGTCTTATTAAGGCCATGTAAAGAGGTAAAATAACATCCTTTTATATGTCAGAGTTCGTTTCAGTATTATCTTTTGAGTTGTTATTTGCAATCTTTGCCACATGGTCCCTGAACTTCAACTTCCTATCTACTAACACTCCAAGATCCCTAGCCTGATCAGTTTCAGTTTCTTCAGTAAATGTGAAGTGTATGACTTCACAATTTACTGACATCCATTTCCCCATGCCCACAATTTCAGCTACGCTAATCATTCTACAAGTACCAGCTGCATTCCTGATTACCCTACCTATCTTTGCATTGTCATCTGTCAAATCCTTCTCAATGTCATTAATGTATAGATTGAATAACAGTGACCAATGACTGATCCTTGCGGTACACCACTAGTTATCTTAAATTTTGCACACTCATATCCCCTGTATACCACTTTTTGATATCTTTGTAGAAGTAGAAAGATAAGTAGGCACATAAGTTAGCCACTTAGGTTAGACTCTAGCCTTCTTAACTACATGTTAAGTAATATAGTTCGCTTAAGAAAAGAAAAAAAAGCCTTTTTCTTTTTATTAAAGAAAAAGGCTTTTTATTCTCTTATAGGGAGTAGGCGAGGCCGTTTAGCCCTATCTAACTTTCGGAGACTGAGTGGGCAGTTCAATCTCCACTGGCAGCCAATCAGATAGCTGCCCTAAGGCTATCACTAATTAAGTGGCACGCAGTGAAAAGAGACGGCTCAACAAGTGCCGCCATCTCGTGGTCCCTAACCCTAGCACAATATATTTAATGTCTGAAATAATGTGGGTTCTACAGTCGATTTTCTTAAGTTTACGGGACGAAAAATCCGAGTTTCTGGGAGAAAAAATCCACTTTTCTGGGTCAGAGATCGACTAACTCGGGAAGCGGTAGAAAAAAGGCTTTAGAAAAATTACCTCTAGTCGACGACTTAAGAAAATAATTTATTTATTTGTCACTTGCACCCTATTGTAAATTCATTACATGTAACTCGAGGGTTATCCGTATTAACTAGGAAGCCCAACTTAGAGATCAATCGTGGAAATTTGTGAACTAACTAAAGGCTTCTAAGAAGCATGGTGGTGGTCACACACCAGACAAAGAAAATTATCTACCACCATCCTCAGCAGCAGATAGTGCAACAAATTAAAATTAACCATGGAAACCAAACAGAACAAATCCATCAATTTCTTAAACTTGATATTAATCAGAAAGACAACAAAATAGCCACGAAAATATACCGCAAACCCACGCATATCGGAAACTAACTCCATTTCTACTCATGCCATCCGTATTCTGTTAAAAAATTGGTAATCCTATCACACCATAATTATATCAACACATAAATAAAAAAATAACACAGAATTTTAAAAATCGCAACTATCCCACACAACTAATAAATTATGCAAACAGGACAGCAAAAACCCGTCAAAACAACCAAAACAAACTTCCCAACACAAAAAGTTATCAAACTGCCATACATCCAGAACACATACAAAGCCTACAAATACATTTTCAAACATGCTGACTACAAACTGATATTCACCACAAACCAAAAATTGTCAAATTTTCTAAAACCCACTAAATCTCATACGCACAAAGAAATATTAGAACACTACAACGTAGTCTACAAATGTGTGATATCACCTACACAGATTCTATGGGCAAGACTACAAGAACACTTCCGTGACTGTAACATCCCTATTCCAGAACATTTAAACACTAAAAAACGCAACATCAAAAAGAAAAATAGAATACAAAGTACAGGGAAAACAGAAATAGCAGTTCACTTCCTTGAACAAAAACATACCCCGCAAATTGACAAGGCCATCATAATAGACTGACAAGTCAACGAAACAATGCTTAGAATATCGGAAACGATAGCTATAAAATGTGACGAGAACTCAATCAACGTCCACAGACCCTACATAATCTCCGAGCGTTGAAAGCTCCACCACATAAAACTTAGATCACGACTCCAAACAATAAGCGAAAACAAAAGTCCTAAGGCACATACACCAAGCCGACACGACATGCCATACACTTCCCCCATGAGTTCAGACGACGACCCACACGATCGAAACGGCTCGCACCCCGTCAGCCCTCTCCCCGGTCCCCTTTTCCCATAAACCCTTCCTCTTCCTCTAAAAATCTGTTTCTATTTTCAGCCCACTTTTTCATCATTTTTTCCCACCCTACAAAAAAAGCGCTCCGTTCACCCTTAAATATAATATATCATCATCATCATCATCATCAAATTCCTGACATGTACCCTCAAGGGGTGTACAGGATATGACAGTACTACATGAAAAAATTACATCATTACTAACTTCCTATCTACAATTTTCCTCCAAATCAGTCTCTTACTTGTCAAGACTCCAACATTATCAGATCTTATATTTCTATCGTCTAAGGCACTTTGTACCATATCAATCCACCCATATCTTGGTCTTCATCTGCGTCGTTTTCCTGCCAACCTGGCAGAGAACACTTGTTTTGCTAATCTTTCCTCTCCCATTCTAATCTCAGGTGGTAAGTGACCATACCACCTGAGATTAGCTCTGCTAACGCATTCCTGGATGCTGACAATGTCAAGTTCTTTCCTAATATCCTCATTTTTAATATGATATTTCCATTGATGCCATCTGTTCACGCCTCGAATCTTTCTCAGGACTCTCATATCTACGGGCTCTAGCCATGGTCAAGTGTTTTACTTCTGACCCAGCTCTCAGATCCATAAGTTAAAACTGGTTCGAACACTGTCTTGTATACAGCTAATTTAGTGTTCCGACTAATTTCTCTCTTATTCCATATGAATTTATTCAATTGACTTCCCACCATACCAGCTTTGCTGATTCTGTTGTTTATTTCTATATTTAATTTACCATCTTCAGTAAAAATCGTGCCTAAGTAGCTGAAATGTTTTACTTGTTCCACAGGTTCTCCATTCACAACACAGTTGACATTTTCAATGATTCTGCCTATTTTCATTGTCTTTGTCTTTTTATTGCTGACCTTCATACCATATCTATTACAACATCTATTCAATTTAGTCAGAGAATCTTGCGGACTTGCAGCGGATTTATTTAGAAGTATAACATCATCCGCATAAAGTAACATCTCCAATTTTGATATGTTTAATACCACTTTCCTTCATAATGTTATCCATATAGATAATGAATAACAGAGGGGATAATGTACATCCTTGTCTGACACCAGATTTAACATTAAACCATCTTCCTGTACTTCCTTCAATATTAACTGCTGACTTACAACTCAAATAAAGACTAAGTATTGCTTGATATAATGTCCCATTGGCACCATATAACTGCAGCGTATTGAATAGCTTCTCTCTTGGCACCTTGTCATATGCCTGTTCCAAATCGACAAAACTTAAATACAGATCTTTGTTATATTACCGTGCTTTCTCGACTATTTGTCGTAAAGTGAAGATCTGATCCTGACAGCCTCTGTTTGGCCTAAATCCAGCTTGTTCTTCACCAAGCTTTTCTTCCACAATTCTTCTCAACCGTTTCTCAAGTATACTTGCATAGATCTTGCCAGGAACACTCAGTAGGGAAATACCTCTGTAATTCTCACATTCAGTTTTTTTATTTCCCTTTTTATATATGGGTACTATGAGAGCTCTACTCCAAACATCGGGAATTCGTCCCTCTGTCCAGGCTTTCTGAACTATGCAGTGCAGCCACTGTAAGACTTTTATACCACCATTACTTCAGCATTTCTGGTCGAATATCATGTACTCCTGTTGCCTTTCCACATTTCAAGCCTTTGATGGCTTTTTCTGCTTCAAGAATGGATCGAAGTAATTACTCCATACTTCAAGGATATCTTTTTCTCCTGTTTTCATTTCACCTTTATCATCTCTAATTCCTTTTACAGCACTCTTTCCTCCATTCCTAAGCTTCTTCAACAACCTCCAGAATATTTTGCCACCTTCTTGATATTTATTTTCTATATTCTTGCCAAAGTCCTCCCATGACTTTTGTTTAGCTAGTTTTACACACTGTTTAGCTTTCTTACTTTTGTCTCTGTATTCTGTAAGAATAAAAGCTGACTTATTTGCCAGGAACTTTTGATATGCTTTCTTCTTTTCCTTCACTGCCTCTTTAACTTCCTGTGTCCACCAGGGAGTTCTGATTTTTTTTATCTTTGCACACAACCTCACCACATATCCTCTCTGGCAGAATCAATCAATGTTTCCTTCAGAGTTTACCACTGAATCTCCAAGGTTTGATTCCTGTTCTCAAACTCTTTCATTTTCTTTTCAATAATATTTCTGTATTTTAGTCTACAGTTCACATCTGAGAGCTGCTCAACTTTTATTCACTTTAAAACTTTCTTACATGTTATTCTTTTCAGTATGAAATTCAATTTTATCCTGCTCAAGACTAAATAGTGATCACTTCCAATTTCAAATCCTCTGTACACTCTGGTGTCCTGCACCAGGGAGAAAACATCACTATCAACAATAACATAGTCAATGAGACTTTTCTTATTCCTAGCCTCTTCTCTCCATGTGAATTTGTGCACATTTTTATGTTGGAACATGGTGTTAGTAATAACCAGTCCATGCCCTGAGCAGAAATCCAAGAGATATTTGCCATTATTATTAGCTTTGCTGTTTTCTCCAAATTTTCCCAAAATATTTTTGTATGTCTCACAATCATTTCCTACTCTACTATTTAGATCCCCAACAAGGACCAACTTTTCCTTTTTCATTGTGTCAGTTGCTTTTTCTAAAGCCTCAAAAAATTCCTCCACTTCTACCTTAGTAGAACCTTCTGTGGGACCATAGGCACAAATAAGTCTCATTGTCCAGTTCCCCATTCTCATATTTGCCCACATTACTCTACTTGAGACTGACTGCCATTCAAGAAGATTAGCCTCGTATTTTGTGTTGAATACTATGGCTACTCCTTCTTTTCCTTGATTGTCATTGCCTGAATATAACATTTTGTATTTATTGCTCAGAAAGATCTCACCAGTTTTTGTCTTTTTTGTTTCAGTCACTCCTATTATGTCGATCTGTCACCCCTATTACTCCTATAACGGCCGATCACGCGTTATCGCGTGGACGTCGCTAACTAAATAAAAAAGTAAAAAAAAAATTGGCCACCACACGAAATTCCAGTTTTCAGCTTGGCAATTAACCAATAAGAATACAATTTGGTAGGCTAAATCCCAAATTGCCAGCCCATCCTCTTTCGTTCAGTATCAAAGTAGATACCGAACAGGGTGCACCACGTGAAGGTGAGAATTGGACATTAGGTCAGAAGTCCTGGTCGGTTCTCCGCATTCCTTTAAAGGCTATGTGGAGGTCTCCTCTCAGTTATACAGCTTTGACCCTTAAGCACTCCCCCCCCCCCCCAAAAATAATGATAATAATAATATATGTATATATTATATAAAAAAAGCCCGAGTTTTTTCAAATTAATTCTCCCACATTGCCAACCCCCCCCGCTCCCCTTTCAACACCATAACAGCAGAAGTATGCATACCGCAGTAAGAAGACAGGCAACTACATCCAAGAAAAGGTATGTACAAATTTTCTTCTATTATGCTACATATATTTGTCTCTAAAATACATCTGCAATGATCTAAGAATTCTTGAGTAAAAAGCCAATGAAATTAAAAAAAGGGCACTCCTAAACGAAAGCAGCCAAAATAGCCGTAATAATAAAAAGTAATGCACTTTCCTTAGGAAGCACTCAAAACTTCAAATCCATAGTCTATATTGAGGTTTTGCTTTTCCCAAGATTGAATGACTCTTGATTTCTGGAAAATATTCCATAAGGAATATTTCTTCCCTTAACGATTTGATATAATTATAATATGCAGATGTACAAGGATCATGGTTGGAATCAGATTCCTAGTACATGAAAGATGGACACAGATTTGCATGTTTCCTGTGATATAGAAAAAACTGATACCCATTTTTTTTTTTTTAATTTCAGGAAAGCTTTTCCTTAATAGACAGCAATAACTGGGTTCAAGGAGTGGCGAAAGGAGACAGTATGTTAATTATTTTAAAACTGCAGGTTAGTTTTAATATATTTTTAATTTTTTAAATCAATCTCCTCAGAAGCCTAATAACCTGCAGAATATGTAATGCTCTCATTAGGCTACGGTTTAAAAAAAATCCCAAAAGCCTGCTCTTGAGGCCAAATACTCTTAAGTTTCTAGTATTATTCGATTTTAAAAAATTATCAGAAAGAAATTTTTGCTTGATTAAATCTCTTTTCGCACTTAATTTAGGTATCATAAATAATATACGTGCAAACAAAGTGATACTGGGAGACTAATGCTAAGCCTAAAATGGTTTTGACCAGTCCTGGTTTGCTAGTATTTTTATTTTTAATCACAAAATACTGTTGGCTTACAGTATATTAGCATAAGTACAGTAGGCAGGCTAAGGGTTAGATAATGTAGATAGCTCGATTTCGTGGTGGAACATCTTTAAGCATTTCATAAATAGAGAGGGTTGTGGTCTCATGGGGCTATGAAATTCATCTATCACTTGAAGTCACTCAAAAATATCCATGCCCTGATTTCATCCGAACCAGCCTGTTAGTTAGAGATGTGGAAAAGTTAGTCATTTAATTAACCAGTCTGGCATATAATGTAAGTAGATAAATTCAGAAATTTAACATCGGTCAGCGTCATCACAGGAGGCTTACGAATTAATCAGTATAGATTTCTCCACACTCGATCCACATCGGACCGCTTAACCAACATCACCCGCCATTGGATGTTATTATTATTCCACAATTCTAGGACGAGTAAATCTAGCAAAGAGGCCTACTTACCAAACTGTCATCTGTGATTCCTTTTTCCACTCTGTAATTAGATTGCTGGATTTTTTTCTGTTCATTCATTATGTGTTATGGTGGATGACTTCCTACAGATTTTCCCTCCGGTGCTGCATTATTCCAGGAATCTGTACATTTTAATTCCTATGCAAAAATGACTTATTTCGTCTAATCTCATATACATCCGCACCTTTACTGATAACAGTGCAATTACTTCCTATTTTTCGACTGATAATCCATGTACTGCTCAAACATTCCAAACTTCCAAACTTCTGTAAGGCATGATTTCCTTGATTCTCTAGCGGGATGAAAATAACTTTGTCTTTTATTTCAAAATACCCTGCGTTGCTTATCACATGCAAGATCCCAGTTGCCTCTTCTCACCCACGATAATACCAAATCTTCAGACAAAATCACATATCACATCTCAGATTAGCATATATCGATATCCTCTCTTAGTACAAACACTTGATATCTGTAGCCTCTTCAACCTCCAGAAAACTTAGTGTCATTTTTCGGCTCAAGCCACTGCTCCTCATATACAATCGCAGCTTTGTATAAATACCTACTCTGCCTAAAAAACTTCCAAAAATACGCTGTGCTGTCCAGAAGAGGACATTCCGGTTTAATGATTACACCTCTCAGATTCATTTCAGTCACTTACTCATGGATTTTCTGTTTCTGCTTTTTGCTCTTATATATACTATCTACCAATAATTGTCCGAACACCTGTGTTATTTGAATTTATGGAACATTCTAGGTTTGTAAAGAATGTCATTTATGGGCTGTCACCAATGTGACAGCCCACATCCACCAGCTTATCCATACGTACCATTGCCGGTCAAGTGGAGCATCCAAAATCAACGGTCGGCGATATGATCAACGAATGGAGACATTCTGGCATCATTAGTGCAGGAAAACACCTAGGCGGGCACGAAAATGACTGACTTGGACAGGAGGGTGTTAAACCTGGCGACATACAGACTGGCTACAATCGGCAGAGACCATCTGTGATGAGTTCCAGCGCTCCAGTAACACCATGGTGAGTACTAATGCTGTACGAAAAGATATATATTTACTGGATTTCGACGGAAGAGCAGCGGCATACAAACCGGACATCACAACAACGAAGAAGGCGGCTCGTCTTGCCTGGTGCAAAGAGCATGTGAACTGGACAATTAACCAGTTGAAAACTGTAATCTAAAGGGATGAATGAAGATTCATCTGTTTCTAGCCTGATGGCAGGGTATGGGTGTGGTGGCAGCCTGCAGAACGCTTATTAGCATGGTGTGCCGTACCCACAGTAACGCTTGGTGGTGGAGGAGTAATGTGTGAGGTGCATTCAGCTGGTTTGGACTAGGACCACTGGTTGTTGTTGTCCAGAATATCAGTACCTTGATATTCTGGATAATCAGGTGCTGCCTATACTGTGGAGTTTTTATGGAAGACCCGTGTTACTATCAAGACGACAATGCCACAAAGCTGCAGCTCTTATGGAATAGTATGAAGAGATGGGTGTTAAACGGCTGCTCTTGCCTATGCAGAGTCCTGACCTCAACCTCATCGAACACCTGTGGGACAAATTGGAGCGGCGATTGAAGTCCAGAGCAGCACGTCCTCGATCTGTCGCTGAACTCAGCGCTGCTTTGATAGAGGAATGGAGACAAATTCCACCTGATGTCTGCCGCACATTAGTGGAAAGCCTCCCTCAAAGGATGCAGGTGGTGATCAAAGCCAACGGTGTACATACGTTTTACATTTCCTGCGTGTGCGGGAGAATAAAAGCTGACGTTTATTTTATTTTTTTATTTTTATATTTGAAATTCGAAATTTGCAAATCTGTCGATATAAGTTCTTAGCTTCGTTATACCTTGATATGCCAGCTTAATGAAAAATTTTTCTTTTGGTGGAATGAAGCAAAATTTCCATTTCATTGTAGCGCCTTTATTATTATTATCATTATTATTACGTGACACGTGCCCAATAAACCGCACATGCAAGGTCGGAGGGCTGAGAGTAACTTGTCACTTTCAGTCCTCCAATAAGCGGGCCATGGTCACGTACCGGGCGATGAAATTCGTCTCTACATTAAGACTTTCGTAAATATCTATACCTGTGGAAGGATTCGTACCCGTAACCTGTTGGTTGGAGGCTGAATACGTGAACCACGCGGTCAGCTAGACCGGAAACATATCTTAATATATATGTAATATGTTTAACTGCACCAGTGGCTCTTTGTTCATTTTATTCACTTTTATTTATTTATTTATTTGGTTTCTAAATGATCATTTCCTTCCAGATGCTTTCTTAAATATGTCTGAATAAATCCAGCCTGCTTTTATCAAAATTATTCGAATATCCATTTTTTCCCAGAACACTGAGCAGCAGTGAGAAACACAGTCGTAAACTAAAGTATAAAAGCAAATTGTGTACACAAAATCATTATATTTGGTACAATACTGCAAATCCATATTGATCACGCAATATTATCACGCACTGCCATATTAGTCATTAATGAGTTTGTTCAATTGCAACAAACTTATAGTATACATAACTAACTATAACTGAATTCATTAAACGACAGAATGTTGAAAAATTAATTCCAGCAGTAAGGCTCATCATATACGAGAAAAGTGAAAATGAGAGGAGAGCAGTTTTGCATTCCTAACATCCGGACTAGTGGATTTTCTTAAACAGGAATTGAGGCTGTATATAGCTAAAGATTTGTGCAAGAACATTTTGTACTCTACAAATATTAGTCAGTTTTAATGTGTTCCAGCAAAACGTCACTCTAAATAACAATATTGTTTGACATGTAGTAGAACATTTGAGATTCTACGAATAGATCTAATTAACTTAAAGATTTAAGTAAAGTATATGAAACGTGAACTCTATGTATCCTGAAAGGAATAAGGAGGACCGATCAGACCTTCTGGCTTAGTGTCTAATCCTCAACTCGTGAGACGCCCTGTTGTTAGGTATTCACATGGTTATTGAATGAACCAGGGTAGTCTGGTAGTTGGGGAATTAACCATCCAGATTGTATTCCGTGTTTTCCTAAAACAAAGAAATTATGAAATATAGTTCGCCCACCATTTCTAGGTCCCTTCTTGGCTTTGTGCCAAGAATAGTCGATTCATGCTGAAGGGGAGAAAGAAATGAAGGATGTACGAATTGGTCGCCAACATGCGAAATCACGTGCTTTCTTGTCTGTCGCTGTACTAGTACTAGCTTGATTTTTGTTGTTCTCTTTTTGCATTATTTTTTTATTATTAATTTGTATGATGGATCCAGTACAGTCAACAAGTTCTATTGTTACACGTTTCAGTAGCTCTTGCAAAAGAATATTGAATAATGTGCTGACATTCTGCGAAAAAGAATCGTCAGAAAGCCGTCTTCTTGTTCCCCTTTCTCAAGTCATAAAACGTGCAAGTGCAATTGCGGGCGTATCGGGGTCGACTGTTAAAAGAATTCGTAGGGAATCAAAAGGTGAAGGTAAGCCAAAATTTAAATCTCCTAAAAAAAAAAAAAAAAGCGCCAGAGTAAAGAAAACCATCGAAACCGTTGCTTTGAATGATTTTGATGTAGACGTTATAAGAAGAGCTATTCACGAATTTTACGTATTCGAGAAAAGAGTGCCAACTGTTCCGAAATTGATTCCTGTGCTTAAAGAAAAAACTAATTTTCCTTGGAAAAGAGAAACTTTAAGGAAAATACTTCATGAAATCGGATTTTGTTTTAAAAAGTCCCAGAATAAAAGGAAACTTATCATGGAGCGAAGTGACATTGTTTTATGTAGAACGCAGTATTTGCACGTATTAACACTCTACGTACATTTTTCCAACTGTTATACAAGCAAAATAGTTACACTTTAAAAACAGCAATGTTCGTAAAAGAAAAGCTAAATTTTCCGACCTGTAATAATAAACAAACTCAGTTTGTTTATTATTACATCCCAGAAGACAGACTGATTACCCTATTATCGGAATGGATTCTCCTTTTTCTGACATGCGCAGTAGTTTCGAGGGACCTCAAATCGGTGGGCGAACTATATCACACCTGCTGGGGCATTGCCAGGTTAAATAAGGTATTTGCAGATTTCATCAAGGAACCAGGGTGAACAGCGTAGTCAAGCCAATACACACTCAAATTTACTCTCAACAGAATTGAAGGTAGGCACCACAACCTAATTTTCTGATAATTTTGTATCAGAAAATAAGGAAAACTTAGAGAAGAATTAAATACCATGCTCACCTACAGCAGCAAAAAATTTAATCCGACAACTCACATTTTAAAGAAATATTTTAATATCATGAGAAAATAAGTGCAAAAATTAAGCTCCAACTTTACCTAATAATTTGTGTTCTGTTCCTAACAAGTTCATTAATTCGTTTAGGCATTGACTCTATCAACGTAAAACATATTGTTCTTATTTCTGTATCTCGAAACCATACTTTCATAATGGGTTGTATTAAGTTATCCTTCGTATCACAATTTAATTTTCCAAGTCTCTTTTTCGCTATGGCCCACTAATTTTTTTACTCTCCTGACACTCTCATTAACCACAAATCGGGGTTAATGTCAGGAGAGTTATCTGGAGACTGAAGCAATTGGATGTTGTGATTTTTGAAGAACTCTTTTTCTTTTTTGAAGCGTGGTATGGAGCGATATCCTGAGTGAAATTGGAGGACGAGTCCTTTCTGGATCTGTTGGACCACTCTTTTATCCAATATGTTTATTTATGCATTGGTCACTTTTCATCATACTGTGAACAGCCACAAGTGATCCTGGACCGTTATGTGTGAAACAACCAAAGAACATCTTTTATCTGCGTGTTTAGGAGCTTGTTGAAGGTGGGCGGGATAAGTCTTCTCAACTGCTAATTTGCAAACATAGGGTACTCATTCTCCTTGGATAAAGAAATGACTTTCATCTGAGAATGTGACCTTCTACTTCTCAACAGTCCAATTTTTGTAAATGACCCACTGGGGCATCTTTCTCTGCATAGCCTTCGTCAACAGTTGTTTTTGTTTTGGTCTGTGGGCAGTGCTCCCTGCTTCCAACAGTCTTCAGAGGCTATTATGTCAGAAACATTAATGCCGCTAGCTGCCAAATCTCTATTTAAGTCTACAGCAGGCAATCTTAGACTCATTTTGCTTTTCCTAACTAGTAAGTATAGTTTTTCTTTTTCGCCCACTTTTCCTTTTTTGTCAGGAGAAAAGATACTTGTCTCCCTAAACCTCTTTAAAATTTTCATTAACAGCATCCAAACCCACACTACACTAATTGGCAATTTGTCTTTGCGTCATGGATGTTTGTTGAGAAAGGGTACACATTTTTGAACGCTTTCCTGGAGATGTATCCATTTTATAGTACAGAAAATTTATAAAACACTACAAATATCAACTTTTTTACACTACTAAAACGCACAACACTATTAATAAACATCATAAAGACAGTTAAAACACACAACACTCAACCAAAATAGTGCACTAAAAACCGAAAAACCAGAACTGAAACAAAAATAAAAAACGTGACGAAAATTCTTCACGATTTTGATTTTTGTTTGATTCTTGTTCGGATTAATTTATTCGCTAATGTATGTTAACGAGTATGAAGTATGAAACAAGTAGGATACTGATAAATACTAATTATGAGATGTTATATTCAGGCAGCAGTGATTACTGCAAGGAGGGAATATCCACTAACACATTTTTATTCTAAATGGGAGTAGACGAAGCCATTTAGCCTTAATTAACTTTTGAGGAATAGGGAAGCCTATCTCCACCATAGCCATGTAGCGCCTCCGTAACTTGATCAGTTTAGATGAAGTTGTTTGGTTGGTTGAAAAGACATGGGACAACCATCACGCGGACTAGCTCAACATGACTTATATGAAGACCATCTCATCAAACTGGAAAAAAAGCAAAGCTACTGCACAAAGACTTCCTAGAACTCTGTTCCCACATGCGTAAGGATTAAAGAAACTTTCCCTCGAGCCCTCATAAATTATACAAATGTCAACTTTTCTCTATATAATGAACAAATACAAAAATCCCTCAGGATTCTTAGTTTTCTCAACACAACATCTTATGATTTTAACGTCAAGATCGTTAACGATAACAATTCAAGTCAAATATTTTGGCCTTCGTAGAGCCGGTTTCAGCTTAAATGAACTGAAAATATCTAGCGAAAATAAAATAAATGTAATCAGTAAGTTCGGCACTCTAGAAGTAAAGGAAAAATCTTAATAAACTCCCGGCTGACATGATGATCCACAACTTGTCAGATTATTACACTTTCTGACAATGAAACCAAAATTTTAAGCAAAGGCTTTAATTTCGCAATTACTCTCGAAAACATTCCTTGCTCATTGATTATAGTAAACATCGAATTCTCCATCAAAAGCTCAAAATGAAGCCGAGGTTATTTGATGAGTGTATGCTAAAAATGCACGCACTCACCCTCCAAAAAGTAGCATATCTCAAAAGGCAACCTTCAGAAATCTAAAACTGGACAAAAACTTAGTTATAATAAAAGCAGACAAAGGAAATGCCACAGGTATCCTTAATACAGATTACTACAATAGCAATAAAAGAATTATTGGATACGTCAACATATATTCTAATAGTGAAGGGTCCTGCCACATTTATTTTTTTTATCGATGTGATATTGTCTAACAGACTTTTAACCATAAGTCTGTTAGACAATATCACAACCTGGTCGACGGAAACTTTTTCCACATTAAAAATCTTTTACCTGCACACACACCAAGGCTATATGGATTCCACAAACCTGGAGCTCCGCTTCGACCCAGCGTTGATACTAGAAATTGCCACACTTATAAACTTGCTAAACATTGAGCATCTGAATTCAAACAAGCATATAAAGTCACCCATTTTCACTAATATTTCACTAGTCCTTTCCAAAATATTCCCTCTTCCCCGATATTTGCATACTCTTTAAAGGTAGTTTAGCTAAAAAAAAATCGGGGTAGGTATTTTAACTAGAATAAGTAGATCTTTAAGAACTGAAGGTAGGCTTCCCCACTTTCATCCTCGTATTGCTAACTTGCACATGGAATTCATTGAAACGTTGGCACTTAATTCATCCCTCCTGCAAACCCAAAATATGGCCGAGGTATATATGATGTCTTTGCAATTTGGCCACGTGGCCAAGAGGCTCTTTCTAACTTTTACAAGTCTTTAACAGTACCCATCCAGAATTACCTTTATGTTGAAAAGGACTCTGGCTTTCCTGTATACCTTAGTTATAAGGCAATCAGATAGGTCCCAAACATGCTCAGTTTGTCGGAAGCCACACACACACACACACACACACACACACACACACACACACACACACACACACACACACACACACACACACACACATACATGTACGCGCGCGCAGGCGCAGATACAGGGTGGCCATAATTAAACTTTCCCTATTCAAAGCATTATGTAGCTCGATCTAATAACCGGAATGTCATCAAATTTGGTATGGAGATTAATCAAGACGGGAAGAAAGATTTCAAGAAAACAAAAAAAAATTATTTCGAAAAGTCGCCGATAGGGGAATATGTAAAATGTATAATAAGAATATGTATAACATAAAAAAAAAAAAGCGTTGAAATGGACAGAAAAATGAATAACAAAGACTAAACAAAATAAACCTTTATGTGCTTATGATAGCAATATAACATTTAATATCAATTTAATTTAGCACAATAATTATGATATTACAGTTACTGGAGCCTAAGTTTCGTCACAAACCTGTTGCACAACTCGAACACTTTGAGTTCATCCATGAGAAAAAGAAACCTGGTTCAATGTAGCCACTGTTCTCATTGGCTACATTGAACCAGAAATTGCTTCTGGACCAGAAATTGCTTCATCTACACAGCATTCTCAATAGCAGAAAGTTATATATCTGAAGGGAATGTTCGTCACAGTCCGTGATACGTTGTCCTTTAAGGCTGCCAAGTTCGAGACACCGCTGCGACATATGTTGGCCTTCAGGTAATCTCCACAGAAAAATCGCATGGAATAATATCAGAGAAGCAAGATAGTCATGCAATCGGAAAGAAGCGATTAATCATTCTTTTTTCCGTGAAATGATGCCGTAGAAGCTACTGTACTATACTGTACTGGTCGTGCAAGGTGGAGCGGTGCTCCATCTTACAAAAAGTATCTCGTCTAGATATCGTCGTTGCTGAAGCTACGGAATGACAAAACTATTCAGCATATCGCGATATTTTAGAGCGGTAATAGAACAAGTTACTGGACCTATCGGAGTGATGTCCTCAGAAAAAGAATGGTCCTATTATTAAACTTGCTGTGAAGCCATATCAAACGGAAATTTTTGGTGAATGGAATGGGAGTCCCTGGAGCGCATGGGATGGATGATTCGGAAGCCAAAATTCGTCAATTTTCGGCGTTTACAGTCCCGTTGAGATAAAAATGCACGTCATCTCCCACAGAATTTTCGAAGGCCAAGCATCGTCTACTTCCAGTTTTACCAGAAACGTCAGAGCAAATGTCAGTCGCTTATCATAATCATCGTGTAACAGCTGGATGCGACTGATCTTTGTATGGATAAAATGTAATAATTTTGCGAAAGACTTTCCATTCCATGGAATAAGGCATGTCGTGCTACTCCATTTGCGCTGCTAATAGCAGCAACGTTTTCATGTGATCTGTCTACAATCGTGATGGCAACTTCTTCAATTACTTATGGTGATGTAAAACTCGATGTTGCTTGGAAATGCCAAAGCGCTTTACATCGATTTTTACAGAGGTCAAGTCTCATGAGATTGTTACAAAAATAACCTTGTTTGTCTCTATATATTTTATGCTAAATATTAATGTAAGTAACCATAAGGGAATTGGCTGTACTTACTGCTTTAACAAAAATTTCTATAATGTAAAAAAAAACAAAGAGATGGACAAGGTTCCGCTGCCTGACAGCATAAGATTAAAGGAATGCACGGAGGAGAAGAAAGAACGGGTCGGTCTTAACAGAAAAGCAAGGAGTCGTGCCGAATTCTTCGGGGGTTACAACTCTTGGCGCAAGGTACCAGAGAACATCAAATAAAATGGGACTGAACCTGACATCGTGGTGCGCAGTTATCAGAGTCGGCAGTTCGAGGCAGAAGTTTCAGAAGTAGGATCCAGAGGACCAGACGTTAAGGCGAGCCCACGCAAAAGGAAAAGTATGGGAATGATGAGAGAACAGCCGATGTAAATGCCAGAGGCAGTGTCCGTCGGATGTCCTTTTGCTGCGGTCAACTGAAGCCAAAAGCAGCAGAGCCCGAATGCTGAAACATCTTACTTGAGCTTTTCGAGTACTGGAAAATTGCAGTCCAAAGCCCGCCAATATCCCGACGAATCGCCTTCTGAAGCAAGTCTCTCCAGACGGTAGCTTAAGGCCCGAGATGAAAGGAAAAGCATAGAGACTTTAGTGCAGGACCTTTGGAAGAGTGTGTGACACAGAGCCTCTGTAAGTTTATTCCATCTTTTGTTGTACATTCCTTTTGTAATCTAGGAGATATGTTGTAGATGGACTGATAAGAAATAGTAATAAGAAGTATCTATAAGAGAGTCCTCTGATTTGTTATTAATTGGAATATAATTTGTGAGATAACTTGGCATAGCTAGCTAACCTCTTTGTGAGTAAATTAGTTTCAGTAATTTGATTTAATAAGCAGAGAAGTAATTGAGTAATCATTGTGTAGTCATTTAGTATTGAAAAGGGAAAGTTTGTTTATTTATGCTAACGGATAGGTAGAGAGAGTAACCTTCCAATCGTTTAATGAATGTATTTTGTTATTAATGTAAATAAAATGGGTTTTTATTATATGTCAAAAGAGTGCCGCCTCATCTTTTACTGTTCCTAAAAAAAACTGGATCTGTGAACGGGAAACAACTAAGGCATTAAAAGTGTAGTTCTCAAATTTGTTTTTGATGGACAGTCAAAAGACAAGGCACAAATTTGGCTGTAACACGATTCATGCATAAATTTTGGATAAGAATCTCATAATAGACAGTTTTTGAAATGTTTACTACTTCAGCTACCTCACAAACAGTTAAATTCAGAACCACGACTGTTTATGTAAACTTTGTTGATGAAAGTTATGCTAGTAAGAGAGAGAGAGAGACAGAGATCTAAAAGAGACTCAGTAACGGACGTTTTACTGAGTCTTATGCCGATATAGAAATACTGGTGGCGCAGTCTTAACAAATAAATTTTCCAGTGTTCACAGGCATATGACTAGTAAATATGAAAGGTGGATAAACATAGTACGCAAAAGAATGAGTAACAGAGGTACGAAAGCAAAAAGCCCATATTGCTATATAAAGAATAAAGAAGATATTACAAATAAAGCATTTAAACATCATATTATTACAGTGGCATTGGTTTCCGTGCACTGGCAGGTCGAACTTCCAAAGATCTTTCTTCAAACTTCCGAGTCATCGATCTAACTGCGTTAGCTTACAGAGGACATTTACTCAAGTTCTAGCAGTTTCTAAACTCACGAAGTACGGCTATTCATTGCATTTGTTAAAGTAAAATAACTACAAATAACACGCAATAAGTTAAAGTGGGACTTGTTGAACACGATTATCAATAGGAATGCATTTGTGAAGTTTTCCCTTTACTTTATAGCTCTCATTATGCCAGCAAAACAGGTGTTCAACTTCGTCTCATGCAAATTTTCGGTTTCCTGGACTACAACAGCACCATATTCTCCTACCTATCGAACTAATTAATTTTTTCTCGGAATCCTTCCTGTGTTTTGATTAGTCTCCTTACCAAATTTGGTGACATTCCAGTTGTTAGATCTAGCTGCATAACGCTCTGAATAGGTAAAGTTTAATTATAGCCACTCTGTACTTACATACATCACCATCATGTCCAGAAACTTTGGATTTTCCAAACTTTAGCCTACAGAGCAGAACGAATTTCGTCCTCACCACCTGAACTGCATCTGGAACAATAGTTTGTAGTTACACTTTTTGACAAAACAGCTACAAACAAAAAAGCCTCGCCAAATTCCTTTAAAAAGGGTAACAAATCCTACCCTCCCTTACAATAAAGATATAACAGATGCACTCATGTCATTCTTGAAACAACACAGAATCAAAATAGTCTATAAATCTTAGGACAAAATCTCCACTTTCTTTAAACAAATTAAGGATTGCCAGGATCTTCTCTTTCCCAGGTGTCTATAATATTCTTGTTAATGTGGGATCCAATACTCGGGACAGGCATGATTGTCTACCTTAATAAGAAGAAAATAATATAAAAATTATATTTGACATGGACAACCAAAAAGCGGACTTGATTAACATATCTCGAATAAACACCATTTCATCAGATGGTAAAAAAGCAAAGCTACTACGCAGATCCCAGTTAAAATCGCAGAGACTGTTTTTTAGAAGTCACTCATGTGTTACAGAACTGAACCAATTTAATTGTAATGGAAATGGTGGTTTAATTTTACATAAATTTTGGAGTATCTCCCTGTTCACCCACTGGCAATACTAACAGAATATTACCGCAAGAGAACGCCACTGTCGTACTCCATTCACCTTACTCTTCTTGCTCTGGAATTGATTTTAATTTTGTCTTCACTGAATATATATCTTCAGTGAGCCTTTGATAATGCTTGCTGGAGCTGGCGAAACGTCAGATGTAGATATTTAGTTTATTAAATATACTGTATTTGTTTCACTCCTATTTCTATGTAGTTTTACTATGTAGAAATAGGAGTGAAACAAATACAGTATATATCCATAAACTTCAGCATTCATCTGTTTTGCTCATCGATGTACGTTTCCAAAATAGGGCATTATGAACAGATGCCAATCCATTTTAAAACTTCAAAACGTAATCTAATTTGAGTCCTCAGATGCACTCTTCTCTGAAGTGTGTAAGATTTTGACTAATTACAAAGAGCATAACACACACAGTCAGACTTTAAAAAAATATTCCTTATCAATACTGCAAGCTATAACTGTAAAAGAAACGACTGATGACCTAGCTAATCCTAACTACACGGAAGATTTTTTTTGTCGTTTCCTCTTTGAAAAGGTGTAAACGTGTCGCACAGTTATGTACCTTGGATAAGGATTAGAAAAGGAGTGTTGTCGAGGCTATCAGGTGAAAAGTACTGTTAGAAAGATTTGTAATTTTTGTTGATTTATTGTGTTTTCTTAGATTTAATTGTGTATTTTTAGTATATTATTGTAGTTTTAGTGTAATTATTGTACTATAGCATTTTATAATACAATTGCAGAAATATTATTAGTTTTTACTACTCTTAAAAATAGCACGGAAAACTCCTCATAACAAGGCAGTGTCTAAAGTTCAAGTTGTCGCTACTGAGGAGAGAGTTTGTCATGATGAACAAACGTACTGCTTCAGTGATGATGATAATTTATCTGATGATAAGTTGACATCAGAAATATCTCGATTAAAAGAAATTATTAGAAAATCGACCAGGGAATTGGAAAAGGTGGAAAAACTTTTGACTCAACTTAGACAGGATAAGAAAAAGGATCAGAACAAGAACAGGCAGGAAAGTACTGAACTTGGTAATCAAAATATTAATAACAACAGTGTAAGTCAGTTAAAAACTAAGAAAAAAGCGATGATATGGTATGGCGACTCAGTTTTAAAATTTGTGCTTGCTGAGGGAGTCACCAGTTCTAGATTCCCTGGAGCGAAAATTAAAAATATGTCAAACGTAATTAAAAACCAAAAAAGAAATGTAACAGAGATGGTAGTTCTGGTAGGTACTAATAATTTAAGTAGTAACAAATACTGTATAGTATGAGAAGATATGAAAGGTCTGTTGGAAGAAACAAGGAAGAAATGTGTGAGAGTAAAAACTATAGGATTACTACCCAGATATGACAGTACTGAGTTAAGGAGGAGGGCGATGATAGCAAATGATTTCACTCGCAGGCTATGTAGAAGATATGGATGCGAATCTTTAGATGTGTGGAATGTGTTTGATGGCAGAAAAGACTTGTATAAGCAGGATGGCTTGCACTTGAATTCCTTTGGCGTCAGAAGCTTGGAGAAATTGCTTCTTGGTATGAGACCTAATGAAGAGAGTCAGGAAAACTAGATCATCAAGGGAGGAATGGGAAAAATGGGTGTGAAAATTCAGCTATGGTATGCAAACGTGATAAAGATATGAATGTCGTCGAACATGGTTACGAATGTGGCGAAGTGGTGGAAAAATATACTTTGGGTTTGGACTTTTAAAGTATGTCTGGGGGATGGGGGGAAGAGAAAATTCTAGAACGAGACCAGATTGCATTCCTAATTATAAGAATAGGCTAGGTGATAATTTATTTTGTCTATACACAAATGTCAGGAGCATTAGAAACAAAGGGGTTCATTTCGTTGCTTTATTGAATACAACGTGGCCTATGATTGTTAGCATTAGTGAAACCTGGGTATCAGAATCAGATATGGTAAGTGGGATCCAGTGTAATTGGTATACTATTTTTAGGAATGACAGAAGAGATAGCAGAGGAGGAGAGGTGCTACTAATGACATCTGATGACTAAGTCTAGTTAGGGTAGAAACACAAGAAAACCATGATGTTAACAATGTCCCATGTAGCAGATCGTTTGAGTCTATCTAGTGTGAAGTGGAGGTTAACAGAATGAAATATATGGTGGGTGTTGCTACAGGCCTGGCAGCGCAGTTGCAGGGGACGAATGCATCGCCACTTTAGCCTTATGGGTAACAAACGAATGATCATTATGGGTGACTTTAATTTTCCAAACGTTGATTGGGTAGAAGAGAAATCTCATGATATGAAAGAAGAGATTATTGAATTGTTGCGAGAAAATTTTCTCAAGTAGCATGTGAAAGAAGAAACTCTAGATCAACACGGGATTTGATCATAGCGTCAGAAGGGTCTCTGTCAAAAATATGGCTATTTTACCACCAATTGGTGACAGTGATTATACTGTACTTTCTAGGGGAGTATCTAATTGTATTGATGCTCCGATTAAAGCAGGTTACATGCTGAACTACAGAGCTGGAAATTATTATCAACTTCGGAGAATACTATCGTTGGTCCCATGGTATCAGTTACTGAATGGGATTTGCTGACATTTTGTCAGCGGTATCCCTAGTGTTCGAAGAATAAATAAACGGTCACTACCCGAATTGTTCTTCAGACGATCTTTTACAGAAAGAACTACAATATATAACTTCTTCCTTTCTATCTAATGGTTATAAGAATTGCTTCATTAAAAGAACTTTGAGTATTTTTAATATGTCTTCCTCTTCAAACACAGAAGAAATAACACGCATTACTATCCCTTATGTACAAGGCATCAATGAACGTATAGCAAAATTTTTAAAACCACTGAATATTTGTGTTGCCTTTCGACCGTTTAGAAAAATCTCCACCTTTCTCACTTCTCCTAAGGACAAGCTTCCGCATCTTAATCATCCAGGTGTCTACCAGATTCCGTGCTCTTGTGGATTATCTTATTTCGGACAAACGAGAAGATCTGCCTCTATTCGGCTAGAAGAACACCAATCTTATATTGAATACCTTAAACCTGAAAAGTCTGGACTTGCAGAACATGCCATCTTCACTAGACACAGAGTTCATTGGAGAAAGACAAGAGTTCTTCACAAAAGTCAGTTTCTCATGGAACGCCTTTATAAAGAAACATGTGAAACTCTACTTCATTCTCCTAACTTAAACAGATCCGACGGCTTACGTCTATCCCCTTTATGGGAGATAGTACTTTACAAATCAGCTAATCTTTCCTAACTTTTTATTGTATTGATTTTTATTTATTTATTTTTATTTTATTTTATTTTTAGGAAAGTTATTGACCTTTTTTAGTTATCTTACACCAGCTACTTAGGTGGCGCTTTTCGGAATTGTCAGTTATTGTTTAATTTGAGCTTAATGTACTGAAGATGCCTGTTACACCCAGGCGAAAATTATACTATTAAATAATCTTTGTACGTGTGTTTTTTCCGTTATTAATTTTGTATGCATATTATATTAGCGGGATTATGCTACAAGAAAGTGAGGAGGCAAGGGATGTTGGCATATTGGTTGACGGGAATTTAAAATTCAAAGGTCACATAGCAAAAGTTTCAAACACAACTCAAGGATAATTGCGATGTTGAAGCGAACCTTGACATATAAGGATAAGGAAGGCATTTTGTCTCTTTATAATGCTTTGATAAGACCACACCTGGATTATTGTGCGCAGATTTCCTCTCCCGGGTTCCAAGGGGATAAAGAAGCTGTGGAAAGGGTGCAAAGAACAGTTACAAAGGTTATATCCGGATTATGGGATTTAGATTGTGAAGACAGATTGCGAGTGCTTGGATTGCAGACTGGTTAAGAGGTTAAAGAGGAGTGTATGATAGAGGTCTATAAACTTTTGAATGGGTGTTATAGGATATCAACCGATGAAATGTTTCGTTATATGGAAGGTGGGGAAACACTTGAGGCATCCATGAAAGTTAAGTTTGTTCACAGTCAAGAAAGGGGTAAGAGCTAGGTTTTTCTCCGAGAGAGCAGTAAGTGGAATAATTTGCCCTTAGGGGTAGTGAGTGCATCTAGTGTGAATGACTTTAAGGAAAGATATGATAGCTGGTTTTGGTGATTTATAACCTCCCTCGATGAGTCCTTGACTCCCTGGAGGTCTCAGATTTTTTTTTTCGTCTTGCACGCAATTTTTTTTTTTTTTTTAAATGTCAAAGTTTATTATCCTCATCACAAATTATTTACAAATATATAACTGAAGTATTACTATCACATTTTCTGTTTACTGCAAGTATTCATTACAGAATGTTAAGTAAATAATGTTAGATAAATACTAATACTACTCGGATGTAATGTCTCAACTGCATCCTCGAAGGGGACACGGTCAACTGGGCGATGGCCAAGTGGGCGACGGAATAAAAGATGAAATGTGCAATTCTATTCTGTTGATCTATTACTGGGTAAAAATGAGTTAAAAGAACGGTATAAATAAAAAAATTGAAAAATCTTGCTTATAATTAAGTTTATTTAAGTTTATTTTTATTGTGTAGAATTACGAATTGTATTGAAGTCATATTGAAATTTCGGTATAAACATAATTGAAGACTTGATTGAATTGAAGAATTGACATAATTGATTCGTAGAATTACGAATTGTATTGAAGTCATAGAATTACGGTATAAACATAAAATTTGAAAAATCTCGCTTATAATTAAGTTTATTTTTATTGTTTGAAGAAGTATTTCTGAGCTTCACTGCGTAAGGTATCTTGTTTGGCAATTTATCACTTGGGCGTTTTGTGTGAGGTTATTTAGTTTAATACGCATTCACAAGATATTTTGACTTCTATTAAACAGTAAGACTAGTTTGTTTATTACATCATTTCCGATATTTGTGTGAACGTTACAGTTACCACGTGCAAAGAACAAGTTTCAGTAAATAAAAGGTATGTATTCAAAATTTATAATCTTAATCGTATACTAAATTGTATACGTAACATCTAAATTAATTTAAATAAATTTCAAACTCTTGATTATCTCTCAAATGAAACAAATTGCTAACTACAATTATATAGAAGTATAGAAATATTTCACTATTGATATAATTAAGAATTTTTTCAGTACTATTTTTCAAATAGTACTGAAAAAATTCTTAATTATATCAATAGTGAAAACGTTTTTTTAATTTTATTTTTGTATTTATATTTCTTGTTTCTATTCTTCAGAAATGGATAATTCAAGAATATTAAATCAAAGAGACAAGGGAAAATATGCTTGGAATGAGTATCTTTATGTTAAATACAAGATTGATAAGAAAGGTTCAATTCAATTTTGGCGATGTGAAAATGAAAACAAAGGATGCAAAGGTAGAATCTGGACAAGTGTCAGTGATGGATCACTAATTTCTGAAAAACAGGAACACACATGTAGCAGTTCTGGAAATGCGGCCATAGTAATAACGCAAGAAGTTAGTGCAACAGCCAAAAAATTAGCGGATACGACAATGAGCAACCCATCACAAATCAGAACTCAAGTTCTACAAAATGTTTCTTCTGCGCTATAAGGAATGCTTCCAAATCATAGCAGTCAGTGCAGAAATATCCAAAGAAGAAGATTAAAAAAATTTAAAATCCACAATTAATCCTGATTCTAAGGAAACAATAATTATTCCTGAAGAATACATAAATTATGACTTCAGTCCATCACAATTGCAACGTTTTTTATTGGCTGATTCTGGATCAGAACAGATCGACCCCATGAGAATATTATTTTTTGGTCGTGAAAGCCATGCAGTGTGGAGCCAAAGCATGAATGAATTATTTATGGATGGCACACTTTTACTTTCTCCCCCTCTTTTTGCTCAAATTTTTGTTATTTTGGCTAGAAAGGATGGAGGTCCTGTTTTCCCTGTTTTATATTGTTTATTACCTAATAAGACTCTTGAAACATACACAAAATTATTTTATATATTATACATGAAATGTGGCCATTACTAGATCCCGAAAATATAAATGTTGATTTTGAAATTGCCATTCATCAAGCGTTACGTATAGTATTTACACAAACACAAGCAAACATAAATGGTTGCTTTTTTCATCTCGTACAAAATCTTCGTAAGCATTTAGCTTCATGCAGTCTTTTAACCAGATATAATTCTGATGCGCAATTCACTTTAAATTCAAAAATGATCACTTCGCTTGCTTTCGTTCCAGAACAAGATATTATTTACGCTATTTCTGAACTTGAGAATCATTTATCCAATGAATTTGAACCAATTTTAGAATGGTTTACGAACACACACACAGGTCGTCTAAGGAATAACAGAACCAGGGCTCCACCGATTTTTCCCTCAAACGTTTGGTCTGTGTACCAAAGAACAATAAATGGAAGCGATAGGACAAATAATTTTGCGGAAGCCTGTCATCGAAAACTGCAATTGAGCTTTGGCAGCAGCGCAAGTCATCAAAATTTATGGACTTTTATAAGTGGACTACAAAAAATTCAAAAAACATATGATGTTGATTATGAAAGAGCAGTAGCAGGTTTTCAACTTGAGCGCAAACGTAGACGTTACGATGAAGCTGACCAAAGAATTTTGAAAAAAGTTATTATTTACGATAGGAAAAATATAATAGAATATTTACGTGGTATTGCATATAATTATAATATGAATTAATAAATTCAAAAAAATTGTCTTGAATTTCATATACTTTTTTGTTTTATTGTATATATGTAACATTTGTAAATATGTTTGTTAATTACAAAATAATATTAATAAATGAATTAAAACAAAACTATATTTTTTCTTTATTTTAATACTGTGCAATTATACCTTTTCATTTTTAAATCATTTTCGGGCCACTCTTTTTAACCATCTCTTTCTTAAACGATCCTACAAATTTTGATATATGATATAAACGATAATATATAATATAAATATTTATTAATTAGCTGACTCATTTTTTGTATGGGAAATTTCAATATAACTTCTATACAATTCGTAATTCTACACAATAAAAATAAACTTAATTATAAGTGAGATTTTTCAAATTTTATGTTTATACCGTTCTTTTAACTCATTTCTCAAAAAAAATATTATTTAAATTTACCTGGTAATAGATCAACAGAATTGTATATTTGATCTTTTATTCCGTCGCCCATTTGGCCATCGCCCATTCGCCGTCGCCCAGTTGTCGTGTACCCTCCTCGAAGCTTTCTAATTAGCTTATCTCAGGATGACATTGGTTACACACACACACACACACACACACATATGTGTGTGTGTGTGTGTGTGTGTGTGTGTGTGTGTGTGTATATATGTGTGTATATATATATATATATATATATATATATATACATATATATACATATATATATATGTGGGAGGTCAAATGATTGATCTGAAAAGGTCTGATCATCAAAGTGAAATTGCCGATATATTCTGGTGTTATTGCACCTGTCTTGATGGTTCACATTCTTTTTTTATTGTGCGCTTCTTTTTGAGCTAATTAGGAGGCTTTTTTTTTCACAGTGGCAGCCTTTCTATGTATTCTGAGCTTTAATTTGTATCGGCTTTGAAGTTTGTGACTTCCTTATTAATATCTTGGCATCTCTGGTCCACAAAAATTGGTAATTTTTTCTATTTTTGCTTTTCTTTCTTGGTACAACAGATTCTGGTTGAATGGTGTTAAATATTCGGATAGGAAGATTGGTGTATTGTCTTGCTATGCGTTCAAGTACTTGGCAACTGGTTTTTTCTGCCTGTTGGCTTTTATGAGATTGTCTCTTGTGGACTTGCTCGTAAGACGAATTATGACTGGTGCAGGTCATGGCAAGCCTTGGTTTTTGCTCTTCCTAGAAATTTGATTTACGGTCTGAATGTCGTTAAGCTGTAGGGGAATATCAATTGCATGTCCTATTTTTAAAACCACGTCTCTGAGGTTTTCTGTAGGTGCAGTTTCAGGAAGACCGTTTATGATAAGATCTTCTTTATGTTGTTGCTGATTTAAACGTTCGTATTGTAGTTTTAGAGAATGAAGTTCTTGGCAGAGTTTGGATGTCTCTTTCGTCAAATTGTGTTGCTCATTTAGTGCTTAATGCTCATTTTAATGTCTTTTACCGTTTGCAACACTTCTATCGCTCTGCTAAATGATTATGTTTTACCAAATCTTCATATTCGCTAGATTTTTTTGTTATTTGTTCGTTCTGTTTATTAAAGAGTTCTTGCACAAGGTTACTAAGCTGGCTTTTATGGTCTCTATACCGTTTTCTATTAGTATATTTAAAGAGTTGAAATTATAGCACTCACCAGCATCTTTTTGTCTGTTCAGTTCGTCGTCTGATTTTGCCTCCAGTATTATTATTATTGTTCTTATTATTATTACCCAAGACCTCATGGAGTCAAAGACTCATCTGGGAGGTCCTTTTATCACACACACAGCTCATCATACAGTGCTTTGAACACATTCAAACTCCCTGCAGACACCACACTTTAAGGCAAGGCATTCCAATAATTTACAAATATGCACGAAAAAAATCTGCCTCTCACTCCCCTACTCACGCCTTCTTTAAACAGTTTCCAGGGATGACCTCTGGTTCTCCCCCGATTTCCCACTATTTTCTGTAGAACCTCTACAGCATTGATCCTTTAACAATCCCTTACCAACTTGTAGGTCTCTATCATATCTCCCCCTCTTCCTCCTGTCCACCAGACTCTGCAAATTGCATCTCCTCAATGTTTCCTCATACTCGACATTCCAGAAGTCAGAAACTACCTTAGTCAGTCGCCTTTAGACCCTTTCCAACATCTCTTCATCCTTCTGATAACCAGGTGACCAAATCTGGGCACAATAATCCGTGTGTGGCCTAATCAAAGCCTTATACAGCTGAACAAGAATCTCCCTACTTCTACACGTCAGTGTCCTCTGCATCATTCCAAGAAGCTTTTGTATTGTCTTCACAATTTTGGTTATATGTCCCCTAAATTTCAGATCCTTAACCACTATCACCCCCAGATCTCTTATTTCTTCAACCTCCAACAATGTATCCTCACCAAGCATAAATTCTGCATCCCATCTTTGTTTTCCAAATTTTAAAACCTTACATTTTGCAACATTCAACTCACATCCCCATTTGCTTGCCCAATCACTCAATTTATTCAAGTTCTTGCAAGGCCACAACATCTTCACTACTCTTCATGGTTCGCCCCAACTTTGCATCATCTGCAAACAACTGAATATCTCCATCCAAATCTTCACCTATATCATTAACATACATACAAGTTAAACAGTAATGGCCCTAAAACAGATCCCTGAGGTACTCGGCTAGTGACTTTCCTTTTCGTGGACATTGCTCTTCCATTCACAACTTGTTGATACCTATCAGACAGCCAATCTCCAATCCAATGCACTAATCTAATATCCAACCCCATCTGCTCCAGTTTGACTATCAATTTATCATGAGGTACTTTTATCAAAAGCCTTTGCGAAATCCAAGTATATCACTGTGTATCCTTCTCCTCTGTCCAAGGAAGCAGTCACTTTATTGTAATAAGTAAGTAGATTACTAAAATATGACCTCCCTTTAGCAAATACATGCTGTCCATCAAAGATGATACATTGTTGTCAACCCAACTCTGGATCCTAGTTCTCACAAGCTTCTCCAACAACTTAACCACAATACCTGACACACAGATAGGCCTATAGTTTAATGTTTGAGTTCGATCACCTCCTTTATGAAGTGGCACAATCTTGCCCTCCTTCCACTCCTTAGGGACTTGACCGAGTGCAAGACTCGTATTAAAAAAATATGTCAAAACAGGTGTCAACTCCCTGGCACATTCCTTCAGAATACGTGGCAATATATTATCAAGTCCCACAGCCTTATTAATATCTAGTTTACTCAACTTCCCATACACCTCTTGCTTACTTACAGTCAGTCTCTCCTCCCCATCAATCTCTCAATCTCTCCATGAAGGCACATTCACAAGATTGAAATAATCAGCTGCGTCATAGGTGGCTGCTTTAGGTGCGTTTCTTTGTTCTTCCTACAGAGTACACACTTCCATTCCTCGCCCAGTTGTATGTTGCCCAGTTGTTTCTGAAAACCCGGCACATTTTAAGTGTAGAATCCTACTGCATTTCGCAGAAGTTATATTATTTCCGTCGGACGATAAATCCTCCAGGCATTTGATACACTTCATGACTCACCTTTCTTCCCTTGGGCAGTTATGA
This sequence comes from Typopeltis vanoorti, assembly GCF_054136105.1. Classification (NCBI taxonomy): domain Eukaryota; kingdom Metazoa; phylum Arthropoda; class Arachnida; order Uropygi; family Thelyphonidae; genus Typopeltis; species Typopeltis vanoorti. The sequence goes on from NC_143569.1 coordinate 13,801,031, forward strand.
CGTGATTGTAAAGATGGCGACGTCCTTTGTTCTTTGCTTGTTGTTGACCACGGTCCTCTCTGTTCACTTTTCAACACTTCACATATTGGTTTCTTCTAAGCCGATCTCGTTGAATTTTATATCACTGTCTTCGGCGTGATAAGTGAATAACACATAATATGAACATAGTAATAATAATAATAATAATAATAATAATAATAATAATAATAATAATAATCCAAGAGCTCTCTTCTAGAGACCAAATATAGTATCAAGATATTTCAGGCCTCCAATATGCTCATATTATGCGATAACCTCAGTCAGTATACACCAGGGTATCTCAAACTATGTTCTGCGGAAGGTCAATAGGTGTTCCGCGAGAATTTCTGGAATTTTTCATTTTAGTTTCCTAAGCATTTTTCATGAATAAATATTTTATAGTAGAAATATTCTGAGGAGAATAATATTCGTAAATATGTCGAAAAGCTGAAACCCAGAACGCCTAATAACATCTCTGTATCGTTAATTTTCACACATCGAAATATTTCAATAATCGGGAAAGAGAATACCGCCGTTTATGACGAACATAAAAAATTGCCTGCAAGCCAATTACAACAATGAGCGGCGTGTTCTCAAAGCTGAACGAAACAACATCTGTGTTGCAAATGTCAGTGACCAATCAGCAAAGAAGTATAAAGAAAATTTTTCCACTAAAATTGAAGATCAAGATAGTCTGTGTCCGGTTCTCAAATCTATTAATACTGAATAGTTTCTTCGCAGTGCCGGAGTGCCGTGATTTTTTTAAAAGTAATAGGAATACAGATTTAAATTCTAATACGAATAAGAGACAAGGCACTTTGTTTAATTTGTATTAAGAAATCTCTTATTGAAGGTGTTTGTGACGGAACAGATAGTGAGTCATCCACCTCAAATATACAAAAAAAGTTATCCACCTCAGGATATACAAAAGGAGGGGAAAACTACCAGCACACAGGAGAAAAAGTCTGCATTCACTCGTAAGTACTTATAATAATATTATAATTTTTTGGTGATCAGAATGGGATATGTCAATGAAAATCAGCACGAATTAATTTAATGGTGGTTTAATTGACGTCTACTTAATTAATTATCAATTATTAATTAATACATTACAAAATAACCAAGGTGTTCCGTGAAAATTTCAGGATTTATGAAGTGTTCCATCGTAGAAAAAGTTTGAGAAAGTATTTTCTCAATATATTTTCTGGTATTCTCGGAAGTTCATCATATAGACCAGTGATGGCGAACCTTTTTACCCACGTGTGTCAGACATCTTTTTTTTTTTTAAATATTGACGTTGTTGATGTGCCACTTGCATACATGCATTATAAATTTAACTACATAATCATAGATGGTGACTTATACATATCATATTAGGCTATTTATTTAATAGGACATTGATATAAAGTCTATGAATTCATATTATACAATTAATTTAATAAAGTGAAATTACAAACTTATATTACATTTAATGACTTTTCTGTTGCTGAGTACTGGTAGAAAGTTGCTTCATAGAAGGGCTATAGTGTGTACATTTTAATGCTACACAGGCAGCGCTCAAATCATTGCTCAATCTATTTCTCCCTTTCGATTTGATATTATTTAAGGAAGAAAATAGAGTTTCACAAGAGTATGTAGAAGAGAAATTGTTAGAAGAGCTTTAGCAAAGATTTTAAGAGCATGAAAGTTTTCGGGAAGACTATTCCACACGCTTATCAATAACACCATATTGTTTCTATCAATATCTCTATCAATAACACCATATTGTTCAGTCTAGGCATCTTGGAAATTTCTTCCACTTCCTTTCTGTGAAAATTTTAGTTTTTTATTAGTGCTAGCTGCCATTGTAAACGGGTTCACAAATTAAAAAAAGAGCACAATTATATACAGCAGTAATTAATAAGAACTTACAATTACTGGAAATGAATTGTACACCAGCAACTCAAATTACTTAAGTGGCAGACCATGCAAGACTACTACTACTTCTTTCAGCAGGGTTGCCGGATTTATTACCGGTACGTTCATAGCAACCTTGTTACGTTTTACTCTCTGTCATGCTACTAAATAGCAGCTATTTAGTTTTGTTGCGACGTCATCGTAAGTTGTTACTATTTGCATTATTTAACGAAATTTAGTGAATTTTTATTGCAGCTATAAAAATATTTTCATTATTTACTCAGATAAATTCAATATTTAATGCTGCGAATTATATTTTCTGTTAAAGTGGTCTCAAATATGTTAGAACTTGCATTACTCAGTCGAGAGACTTGGAATGCATGCATGAACGAATTTCACACAGAAGTCAAATGAAAACTTTACGTTTATAATATATGAAACATGTATTTATAAGTTTGTATCGTATAATATTGATAATAATTTTTATAAGTTTTTATAATATCATATGACTATGCATAAATTATAATCATTAAGAAAGAAAACATAAACTTCAAACACTCGTTGTTTATAGGCTAGTTACAAAATAAAATAGGAATAGGCTAACTATAAAATATAATTCTTTCAATGAACCGAAACCTACCTTCGCCTTAACTGAGAGCGATCTTACATGATTTATCGCAGTTTCTTCATCAGAATACCATTATCTTTCAATATCCAAGGTGTGTCACCTGAAACCCTCAAGTGTGTCAGTGCTGACACACGTGTCATAGGTTCGCCATCACTGGTATAGATGATGCCCTTCCGTTGGAAAGATCTCGGTTCTAATCCCATCTAGGACACGAAAAATCTTTAAAAGGATTTTTTTCTCATCTGTACGTGAATTAGCCATTGTATGGAATTGGTAAGATTATCCGTCCAGGAAACTCTTTTTTTGATTTCTTTCTTTCTTTCTTCATTCTTCCAAAGCAGGCAAATCCGCCAAAAGAACACATGCAATTTTCAGAGACAATATACTGGTCTCATTGCCTTAGTTGCTTCTGCTCTATTTCCAAACAACTTCAGCCAATCATTAGACGATAAAAATCATCTATTATCTGAAACATTGTCATCCCACGATAACTGTTATCCTAATATATGTGTATGTGCGTGTGCGTGTGTACTATTAATAATTATGATATACGGTATGTATACTTATATTTTCTCTCTTAGAGCATTATGGAATTTAATCGTATTATATGAGTTCCATCAACTTTTGTGTTTGCTTTTCTACTCTATAATAGGAAACAAGGAGGTTTCGTATTCAGTTTGATTCATACAAAGGAAGAAACGGAATTCAACAGTGTGAAGAATGCAGTAGAAAGTTTTCTTTGCACTTTCCGATTAAATTTTCCACAAGTATACATTCAGTAAATACTGAAACCGAAGAAAATATTCAGCAGGTAAAGTAGCTGTTAAAAATAAACAAAATGATATTGAGTTAACTTTCTTATACTAATTGAAAACCGTAATTAAAATTCTCGAGATACTGAAGAAGTAAGGAAAAAAGATTGGATATAGATCGTGAATTCATTTTTCGTCTCCCACTACTTTGACCCTAAATACATATGAAGATATTAATGATAAATAAAAACTTCGTTTTAAACATTTATTAAAGATGATAGAATTCTTTAGAAAATAAGCAGTTGCATATCATCATTATTTTTTTTTCATGGTCGAGTTAATTGTAACTTAATGAAAATTGTCTTTAGTATTATGAAGTGGTTTACTTTGTGTTTATAATTTAATTACCATATAGTCCACGCGGTTAGCCGAGTGACTATGCGCTTCGCAACTATATGCCTGGGAAAGGAGTGTCCCGGGAGGGAATCGAACCCGGGACACTTAGGACCTTTCTCAGACATAACCAAGTTAGCCGGTCTTGGGCGTAGACTGCAGAGTTTTCTCCCCAGCATATCTGGGGGTTTTCCATCCCCCAAAGCAGGCATACCGGCCTTGAGAACTCAACGCTTCTACAGATATATGATCCCCTGGAGGCATAGGGCTAACCACCGTATCCTCGTATAACAGTTGCGGTTATGAATAGAAAATCCTCGACACCGCAAGGTAAAAGAGGGGAAAAGGAAGAAGAAGATAGTATTTGTTATGAAATGTGATCATACCGGTTAAAGGGTTGTCTAACTCAGCTTCGGAAATCCATTAATTCATAGACAGTCCTAACTCACGCTCTTATACCAGTCGGTTGATTCGAGAACCGCTCAGCTACTGAAAATATTTGCATAAATATTTTAAATATCACTTTTACCACATAGTTGCGGTAAATCTGCACTTTAAAAAAATCTTTCTAGGAGCATTTACTAACGTATAGATATAGACCTGAAAGGCTTCAATTTGGCATGAGTAAGATATTAATATTAAAATGAAGGATAGTATATATCCATTCATGTTTTATAGCCGAATATAGAAACTTTATTAAAGCCTTCGGCATTGGAGTTGCTTGAGTGCAGTAATCCCTCGATTAATGCGTCCCCGATTAGTGCGCCATTTTTTTTTCGATACCCAAATCGATTAGTGCGCCTATATGCATCTTAAAAATAAATGTTACAGATTTTAAAAATTTTCTATCTATATATTTTTATAGCTAACAATTTTAAAAAATCACTCACCAGAATGAAATTATTTAGTTACAGATTTAAAACATTTTACAAAGTTATTTTTAATGGCATACTACACTACTTCCATCTATACTATGTACACTATGTTCCAAATTTTTACCGCCAAAATTTATGTCGTCTGCTATAGTACGCCCACAGATTCGAGACTCTTCGACACTTCTGCGTATGGTACAAAAAAGGATAATCCATTCCGATAATAGGGTAATCAATCCGTCTTCTGGGATGAGTTGTTTATTATTACACGTCGGAAAATTAACTTCTCTTTTATGATCATTGTAGTTTTTAAAGTGGTAACTATTTTGCTTGTATAACAGTTAAGAAATTTTATCTATAAAGCACGTGATTTCGCGTGTTGGCGACCAATTCGTACGTCCTTCATTTCTTTCTCCCTCTCCTTCAGTGATAACGTCCAAGAGTTAATTAAATCTCATTCTGAAGAATTGAGTGATTCCAATCTGCCAATTTTAGATGCACAGCAGGAAGATCCCGAAGAACATGAAGAAAATTTAACCACTGATAGTCAGCCAAAAGAGATTTCACAGAAACAATTTGAAAATATTTTTCGTACAATCGAAGTTTTTAAGCAGCAGTGGTTAGAGGCTGACCCTAAGAGAGAAGATCAGCCTCTAATGATGAAGAGAGAAGCAGTAAAATTTGCAGAAGAGTAGAAGAGGCAATAGGGCCATACCGTCGATTGTATGAAAAAAAGAAACAAAATGCCAACCAAACTACGTTAGCTCAATTCTTTGTTAAGAAGTATAATAATAGAATTTATATTCTGAATATATTTTATTGTCTTTCAGTTTCATGGTTTTCCTTTAACTAGGCCCTGAGACATACCTTAATTCTTTTATAAAAAGATTAAGGTTCAAAAAAGAAATTTGAGGAACGAATTATACTTTTCCCATAGGTTATTATATTCCATTAGTGCGTTTTCGATTAATGCGGCTGTTTTAAAGAACGCATTAGACGCACCAATCGAGGGATTGCTTTATTCACTACTTAAAAGACACAAGCCTTGCCCAGAATCCCGTATGTTCTCCTTTTATTAGTGCTTAAATTAGGTTTTTACTGACCCAATAGCTGTTTTTAACTGTTGGTTCTCATCAGAGAGTAGGCAGAAACCTAAACAGAGCAAAAAGAAAAGAAAAAAAAATTCAAATTAGGTGGATATTGAATCCAACATTATTTCAAAGGCGAATAGAGAAACTACAAGAGTTTCATGCCGAATATAGATAGAAACTATAAACGTTTCGGCGGATCCAAGCGTAAGCAAATCTTTCTACGGGTTGCCCCTGTCATGAAAGGTTTTTCTTACGCTTGATCCGCCGAAACGTTTATAGTTTCTATCTATATTCGGCAGGAAACTCTTGTAGTTTATATATTCGGCTTTGAAATAATGTTGGATTCAATATCTACTTATTATATTTATCATAAGTGAACTCTCGGTAGGTGCATAAATCACTTACTAAAGTATAGTACTTTAGTACTATACAGGCGAACCTACTTATAAACTTTCAAAATACGAACAATTTGTACTTAAGAGCAATTGGTACTTACAAACACCGTACGGGCTAATAAATTATGACCCCAGTTCATTTATCGAACGCAGAATTCACGCTTACAAATATTTTACGAAGCCCGAAGTTCACCAATACCTTAATTATATGCTTAACAACATATCTTACGGGAAAAATAAATAAATTCAACTGACGAACATTCAAGTTACAAACACATTTCAAGGAACGCATTATGTTCATAAGTTGGGATTCCCCTTTACTTTACTATGCCATACTGTACTTTAGTACTATACTTTATACTTAGGCTGACCGTATTTCCTTGAGACAAAAACGGGACGGGGGTTATGTAATATTCTGTATTCATGAAAAAGTAAGACGATTAAAAAACGTTTTACTTTGCCCAGTATGTATGGTCATAAAACGTTGGTAATTATTGCTTCTGATTTGGTACGTGCTGAAGAAAATTTTAATTCATAACGTTTATTGATCAATGACGACAAGCAGTCATTTGCGCAAAAACTTTGGCCGTGACCCATAATATGATAAGTAACAAGAGCTTCACTTGCTGCAATTTTATCACTTTCGCTATCACCATCACGTCTCAGCATAAACGAGCTAATGTTTTTAACTGAAGCCAGAGTCTTTTCAGCATCCTTACGTTTCTGGCTATGTAGATGTCGCTTCTACCTCCATGAGCAACGGAAAAATGGACATTACAATGTTGGCATACCACTTTTGTTCCATCACTACACAGCTTGTCCAGTTTAATAAATTTGAATTCTTTCTGGAGATCGTCATTAAAACTGTAGTTTCGCCTCTTTTTTAAAGTAAAGCTTTAAAAAATAAAACTGAAAACTTTAAAAATTATGAAATTTAAACCACCTGCATTGAATAACAAAGCCACCGGTTAGCATACAGACAAAAAAAAAACTAACACTACAGCAGAACATACGCCGCGTCTGAGACGCAAGTGTTGCCAAAATGTATTTATTATTTTCTCTGAATAAATCACTGCAGAAATCGATAATTAGTATCGAACAATGCGACTCCATGGATGTACAAATTACTGTATCCATGATATCGATATACGATTATAGATTATGAATAATAATTTATAATCGATCGATATTAAAGTATATTTATAGATTTTATTAAAAACGGGACAAAATTGACATTTTTATTAAAACGACGGGATGGCCGGGAAATATGAAAAAAAAAAAACGGTCCTGTTCAAACCGGTACGTATGGTCAGCCTAATTATACTGAATATTACTTTCGGACATAGAATTAAGTATTGCATGGAAAGTTTTTTGCTCTCTAGGTTTCTGCTTGGCCTGTGATGAAAACGAACAGTTCAAAACAGCTGTCAGGCCAGTGAACCTAAATAAGCTGAACATACTTCTTGAGAGAACTCATGTTTTTTAAGCAGTGCATACTAAGGCTACTCCGGTGTCATAAATTTCGAAATTTTTAAAAGTCTATATTTGCTATAAAATATGGATGGATTCATTTTAATATTAGTTTCTAATTTAGAAAGAAAAAAACGTGAATGTTCATTTCCAAAGATCCAAGTGTCCACGCACGCGTGCATGTGAGCGAGTGAGTGAATAATCTAAAAGACGGTTGCAACATAAATTTGAGGTCCCGACATTATTCGCATATCAAGTTTGTGCTGGCTAATTTTAATTAATTGTCAGTGCACCCTTTTTTATTAAGTGGTCAGTCAATATTAACATTCTTTATAAAAATGAATACATTATATTTCGAGTTATGATATATGCATTGCAGCAATCACCCAATTCAGAATTACAATTACAATACGTATACATAGTGTGCCCGTTAAGTAATGAGACAACAATTATATCAAAACAAAGAACTAACATTTGGAATTGTCAGTTACTCAGATTCAACATAATCTCCCTAAAACTGCATATAATGTTTACATCTGTCGTCGTACAGGTGTTCGAAGGCGTGGTGGAAGTCCTGAACGGGAATCTCCTTCAGTGTCTGGGTCACACTGCATTGGATGTCCTCAATGCCTCTGAAGTGCTTCCCTTTCAAGACACACTTCATCTTTGAGAAGAGGAAAACGTCTACGGGAACCAAATCTGGCAAATAGAATTGGGGGGGGGGGATGTTCGATAACACAGATCGACTTCGAAGCCAGACTTAGCTTCACAGTGCGCGTCATTCAACAGAAACCAATTGTTGATGTTGTGGAACAGTTCTTTCCTGACATGCCGCATGCGGGCATACATACGTTACATTACTCCTAAATCATACTGACCGTTCACTTTGGTGTTCTCAGGAACAAATTTGCGGTGGGTAATTCTAGCAGCGTCGAAAAAAACAATGACCATTGTCTTGACACGTGATTTTTGCAACCTGACTTTCTTTTTGCTGGAGAAGACGTTCCATGCCATTTCGTTTCCGGATCAAACTAAAAACACCAACTTTCATCACCAGTGACAATTCTTTGCACCACATCACGATCTACATCAACTGTATAGATGAAATTTTGACATGCAACCCAGTGCTCTTTCTCTGTTCGTGTGTCAACGTGTGTGACACAAACACCAACACAAAGCTGTATAGCTAGTAGCCTAGTGGCTATTCTCCTGTCATAGGCAACAATTTCCCTAGCTTTTAACGCATTTTCATTTGTCCGTACAGAAATTGACCTCCACAGGGTTCATCCTTCAGGGACTCCCTCCCCTCTTTAAATGTTGAAAACCAGCGGAATGCTTGTGCACCGTTCAGACAATCATTGCTGTAAACTTTTTTTTAAAGGTCTTAATACTCTTCTGTAGCAGTTTTTCCTAATTTACAGTAAAGTTTTATCACAGCTCTTTGCTCTATGACGCAACTTCTGACATGCTCCACTCACACACTCTTACTTCAATGGTTGCAACACGAAAATGCTGCGTCGCCCAACTCGAAAGTTGCACCTGCGATTACAACACAGTCTAGCGATCAAAACTATAAACACGTTTGTTACTTTTATTCAAAGGGGGTTCCTGTAAAAAATCAATCTCATTACTTAACAGGTACACTGTATTTCTTCCCTGTTCCCCTCATGAAGTATCTCTCTCTCTCTGTTTCCAGTTCTCTAGTTGATAGATTGTTATAATCCGATATTTAGGATGTTTTCAACCGTAAAAAACAATTCAGCTTTTTTATGTCCGTTATTCCGAAAACTTAATCGCAGAACACACAATATATACAAAATAAAATTAATTATGCTAGAAAAACAAGATGGCTGGTGCTGTCGGCTGTAGTTTGTAGTTTCATCGCCTTCCATTCATTCACTTCTTCATCTCCGCAGTATTTATGTCAGTATTTATAAGTAAGGAAATAAAAAGACATTAAAGGGTTCGCTTTTTTTATAGCTCTGATTACTATATGCAAATATTAAAAATAACCTGATAAGTTTTTCGTTGGTTTTAAATATCGGCAAAAGCTCTGTAATTTGAGAACAATTTACCTGTTTACTTTATGTTGCTTTATTAATTATCGCTCATGTGATGTTAATGATTTTATTTAATATTGTTGTTTCAGGATTCACAAGAAGTTGTCAAAATGTCCACAGCATATAGGCATACTAACATTCAGGATGAACAGTTGAGGGAATTAATATTACTCTGTTTGACTGATTCTCATTTTCCTACATTCGTTGGACAAGTAGATAAAATTCTCCAAAATGTAACTGGAGATACAGATTTAAAAAACAAAACAACAACAAAAAAAACTTAGTTGATGATTGTTGATAGATTACTTTCCTCATATATATATATATATATATATATAAATATAGATAGATAGATCACCACGTATTGAATATAATTCATAGTCCGTAAATGTAATTCATTTTCTCGGTGCATGGGAACTTAATGCAACCTTGCCAGAGAATTTTCGTTCAACAACCTTGTGTTTTCAGTTATAAAAGATGCTAACTGTAATTAAAGTTGTTCATGCAAGTTGATTTGCGATATTATTTATTTAATTTTTTAAACCGAAACAGTTGAAGTAATATTAAGAGAAACCCACAGGGAGTCAAGCACTCATCGAGGGAGACCATACACCCACACTACCTGCACTCACCATCTTCAAATGCAAACCATTCCAATCACGCATGGCTCCATGCAAATAATAATAATAAAATATATAGCTCTCATCCCGTTTTTGTTTATATTCTCAATTTACATCGCTACCCTCTCTTCCTCTCCCGAGCCATCAATAAAATAAAATAAAAATTCAATGTACTAGTAACTTGTATGATCCTTTCAGAAGTTTGAAGGTCTCTATCATAGCATTCTTTTTTCTCCAGTGATTTGCAGTTCGACAATTTCTCAAACTATTTCAAAATCTTGTAAAGTGATAAAAGGACTTCACTTTACTTACATGTCATTCCTTGTTTCATCATTACAATTATTGACTGAGTTGCATCTTCAGTCTTTGCTATATGGTCCCTGAATTTCAACTTCATATCTACTAAAATTCCAAGATGCCTGTCCTAATCAGTTTATTCTAGCATAATCCCACCAATATAATATACACTGAACATCTCATCACACCAGAGTGCAAAGCTTCAATTACACTAAACTGCAGCTATTTTCACATGCCCCCATTTCAAGCCTATTGAAACAATTCTGCAAGTGTTGCATGGGAGTCGTATTGCTGATTACCATGCATATCTTTGCATCATTAGCAAACAGTTTAGTGTCTCCTGTCAAATCCACAGTGTCATGAATGTAAAGACTGAGTAACAATGAACCAAGCAACTGATCCCTTGATTGACTACTGATGACAGTATTTATTCTCCTTATCTATCCGAACACGAACATGATTAAAAATGTAAGTTATGTGAACATGATCTTCTCTTAGTAAACTCATGTTGTTCATTGAAAGTATAGATTTTCTCTCAAAACCTATTTCTATATGGGATTTTTAGCAACTTTTTCAAAATCCACTACTCCAAAGATTTTAATAAACCCGAAGTTTGACACATCTGTCTTTGCACAACCTTATGCAATGGAATTATCATCCATTCCTTTCATTTCTGTCTGATACTCCGTGTGCTGAGACTAAAATTATGTCACCAGATCAAAGGTACAGCCATTTCAGCTGAACATTCGTTTGGCAGCCATGCTGATATATTCTACCAGATCCTACTGTGGAATTCTTATTCAGTTTATTCTATCTAATTTCCTCCTCATACACTTGAGTTTCTTTATTGAGTATAGAGGAAGCATCGAGCTAAGTATTAACTACATATGATGCGAGCTCATAGCAAAATGGGCCACGTTATTCGAACAATCTTTTCTACATCTCTCATCAGAATATTGTCAGCATTTAGCAATTATTTTTCTTCATTCATTATTTATTTTACTTGCAGCATAACTATAAAATTCTTTTGCATTGTCTTTAGCTTGCAGAATCAGTTTATTTTCATACTCAGACTTCGCTTTCTGTACAATTCTTGTAACCTTTCTGTCCTGTGCCTTATAATTTTCATACCGATATTATCCTTATGACTATATTCCTTCCATATCGTCTTTTCTTAGGAAACTCTTGTTTAACAAGACTACATCCATTTCACCACTACTTCATTTATTTCCCGAACTACAGGGATATATTCCGATATTGCATCATTAAAGTATTTTAATGATTCTCTTGCATTACCAGTATCCTCCGATCTGGCAACCAATTTCATGGAACCAGTCCTAGAATTGTTCACAATAAGTCACAGTTTCCTGCTTTTTTTAATTTGATATTTACAAGATATTTCATATTTACAAGAGGAGCAATTATTAATAATCATAATTTGTTCAAATCTATTACAAATTCACTCTGTGCTAAATACGTAGTCAATTTCTGATTTACTCTATATTCTCAGTTTTTCATCATACTCACAACTGGTGTGCAATAAGAAAGTTCAAAATTTTTATGCTTTAGTTTAGTCATCACATTTTAAGCTATGATCGAGCAGAGTTTCTAAGCTACGAAGAAAAAAATGCCGTAATTATATATATATATATATTTTTTTTCAGACATTAAAAATATTGTGTTACGGTTACGGACCACAAGATGGTGGCACTTGTTGAACCGTCTCTCCACTGCGGGCTGCTTAACTGGTCCCACAGATAGCCTTGGGCCATCTATCTCTGATTGGCTACCAGTTTAACTCATTTTGTGTGCTCTAGTTGAGAGGCATTGGCATGTATGGATATGCCACCATGACCTTAGTTTTGTGTACACACAAATACTATCTACTAATATTTGCTTGGACACTAGCAATTTGCAACTGACACCAGCAGGCGATCCCTAATTTCGGGAATGTCTACTTTTGGCTTTGATCACCTACTTTGACAAAGGTTTCCCATCAATGTGTGTGGGATAGACATGAGATCGAATTCTCTATTCTTCTAGTCGTCGAATTCTCTCTATTCTTCCATCAAAGCAACACTCAGTTAAGTGACAGACGTGCTGCTCTGGACCTCAGTTACCGCTCCAATTCGTCCCACAGATGTTCGATGGGTTGAGCTCAGGATTCTGTGAAGGCCAGAGCAGTCATTTAACACCCATCTTTTCATACTATTCCATAACTGCTAAGCTTGTGGCGTGGGGCATTGTCGTCTTGATAGAAACACGGGTCTTCCATAAAAACTCCACAGTGTAGGCAGCACCTGATTATCCAAAATATCAATGTACCGAGCGGCCTTCATGGGACCAGGGACAACGACTAGTGCTCCTGCTCCAAACTAGTTGAATGCACCATACACCATTACGCCTCCACCACTAAATTTTACTGTGAATACAACACCCTGTAGTAACAAGCGTTCACCAGAATGCCTCCAAGTGGCGTATTTAGGTATAGCCGTATACTCCCGGGCCTAGAGCGGCAAATTTCCGGACTCTCATTTTTGTAATTATATTTATATTACGAATTTACGATATAAATAGCTTATGCATGTAAATCAACATGTTCATTAAATATGGGGGGGGGTGGCATTTTCTGTTGGCCTAGGGGCGAGAAATACCTAAATACGCCACTGCCTCCACACCCACAACCCTCCCATCAGATTGTAAACAGGTGAAACTTGATTCATCATTCCAGAGTGCCGTTTTCCACTGGTCAATTGTGCAGTTTACACGCTCTTTGCACCAGGCCAGATGAGCTGTTTTATTCGCTGTTGTGATGTTCGGCTTGTGTGCTGCTGCTGCTGCTGCTCTTCCGTGGAAACTCGGTAAATGGAGTTCTTTTCGTACAAGTATAAGTGCTCACCCTGGTGTTACTATCGCTCTGGAACTGATCACAGATGGTCTGTGCCGATTGTCGCCGGATTTTGTGTGCAACCCCCATTCTAACACCCTCTTGTCACTGTCAGTCATTTTCGGCGGCTGCCCTGGATGTTTTCCTGCACTAATAATGCGAAAATATCTCCATTTGTGGATCATATCACCAACCGTTGATTTTGTGTGCTCTAGTTGAGAGGCAATGGCATATATGGAAATGCCACCGATGTGACAGCCACGATGATACCTCTCTCGAAGTCACTGAGTTCACGTGTTGCCATACCACTTGTATTCAACTATCTGTGCACTGGTTTTTATGTTATTAACAAACCTGGAATGTTCCATAACTTCAAATAACAGGGGTGTCCAGACAGTGATTGGTGGATCGTGTATATTTATGTAGGGTTTATCCTTCCTCTAAGAAATATTTGCTTTCTTTAAATGCAAAGCAATATGTTAAGAACAAAAGTGTATTTATGTTTGAGATACACGTTTTTAGCATTTTAAAACATTTACCGTACATTCCATAGTACTGCAGACAATAATTCATTATGTCGATGTTAAAATGCGTTTAATATGTTAATAATACACTGTTTGAACGCGATTGTGGCACTCATTTGCTGGCTGTTGTTTCTTCAGTAGATGCCATTTAAATTTAATGACTGTCGTAGAACATCTATCTCTGATTGACTAATGGTGGAATTTGAATGATCTCTGGATCCAAAAGCTAGATTCTGCTAAAACTACCCTGCCTGATCCAAGCGTGAATAAGAGTGTTAGCGGATTTATTTTATTTTTCAATTTAAAACACAATACAGGTTTTACAGTAGGAATATGAACAAAATATTTTTTAATAATTGAACATAATATTAACTTGACTAGCTGAATCGCTTTTTAGCGTCACGTATTTTTTTTTTAACTTGAGAAATTAGTTATTTACGCGAATTAAAAAAAAATCAGCTAACGCATTTTATTCTCTTATAGGGAGTAGGCGAGCCATTTGATGGTATGCTATCTCTTGGAACCTAACCCTAAGAGGTTATGTTAGTCTGAAATAATATGGGGTTTTTGGCCTTTTTTTTGGTTTTACATGACGAAAAACCCGACTTTCCGGGAGACAAAAGCCGCTTGCTCATCCCAGAGATTGAATAACTCGCTCCACACATCCACACCACTCCTCCTGCATAACCTACGCATAGAGTCATTCGCAATTATGGCCCTCCTTCTCAACTCTACTCTGTCATACCGCGGCAACAGACTAACTATCGTAACTCTCACACTCTTTCCTTTTGCTACATCTAGTAATTCTTTCAAGTCCTCTCTCATAGCACATTTTTCACCTTTTAAATCATTCGTTATGGCAACTACTATCATTTCTTTCACCCTATGCTTCTCTGCTCTAATAGCCTCACTTACATTATTAATTTTCGCACCCGGAAAGCACGATTTTGTCAAACTCTCATCTATTACACCTTATTACATCTTTTACTACTGAATCACCGCATAACACTCGCTCCTTAATTTTTTTTTTCACTCCCGATCATGTATCTTATCACGTGCTTACTTCTTTTTGTTAGCTGATCCATCGGTAGACATTTTTGTAATCGCTCCAGCTGCTGCTTCTCCCTATGTATCACTCCACGCAACCGAGCTATATCCTCATTGCAGCTAACTCTTCATTTTTTTTTTTTTTATCAGTCGAACCATTCTCTCGCTCTGTACTTTTACTTTCACCATTAACTGTATCACTTTTAAACTCACTCTCTATGCTATCTGGCGTTACATCACAATTTTCTATCGCATTCTGACTTTCATCCACTACGTCAATCTCGCGACCTGAGACACACTTCAGATCCTCGCTTTCATGACACTCTCCCACTACTATCGCTCTCAAACCAAACTCCAGCCGCTCTTGGTAAAGCATACATTCCACAGACCTTACACTGGAAGGTCTGTGGAATTCCTTTGGTTAAATTCTTCAAACAAATACGATGATTTAGACGCCATTGCCTTTCTTCGCTTTGGTGCCATGTGCTACGCTTCGTATCTACCGTGTCTTATTAAAATACTAACTTAACTCTATTTAAAACAAACTTTTTAAGATAACTCCGCAATATATTCCAATTCTAGCACAATTTTTAAACTAATATCGCTATATTTTTAAAAAAACTAAATAACGTATCTTTCAGAGCCCTTCAAACGCAGTACTACAAACAACAAGCACTGTAATAACTTTTTCCAATTAGAATGGACATTACAAAGTGCGTTCTTTCTTTCTACCACTTTCTATCACGTGATCCTATTTGAAAAGCCATGGGAAACTGAACATGAACATAGCATTAACAAACGTAATATGTATAAGCAATAACAAACCTCCAATGGGAAAAAGGGTGCATGGCTTGTTAGGATTCAAACGTTCAGTTTAAATATGAAAATATAGTAAATTTAAAATAAAATAAAACTGCAGACAAGCATATATTATATACTAATATAATACATTGTTTTTTACTTAAAGCTGAGAAATCTAGAGAACTCTGAAGAACACAAAATTTCTATTAGACACAGGATCCTTAGTGCACACAAAAGTTCTTCACAAACATATTTTCAAATTTGAGATGTTAATCAAGGAATGTTATGAAGCTTTCACAGTCAGTCTAAATCTCAACGATTGTCTACAGATATCAAATATTTGAGAAACGGTGAATTCGAAACTCTCGCTAATAATCTAACGTTATTCGTAATATGTATGTGCAAATTCTCATGCAATTTAAATATATATTTTAATATATATTTATAACCATGCATGATCTATTATGTGAATAACCTGGTGTGTGTGTGTGTGTGTGTGTGTGTGTGTGTGTGTGTGTGTGTGTGTGTGTGTGCGTCGCGCGCGCTCTAGTGCAAGTTTTTGCATATTATTATTATTACCTGAAACTTCCAGGGAGTCCAAAGACTCATCGGCGTATAACTTAATTTTTTTATATAATTTTATTTTTAATTTAATAAATTCTTCTCGTTAAGCTGTCTCGCCGTACTTTTTTGTATCCTAATGAACTGCACACTATTTGCAAATTTGCTACATTTCTTTATTGCTTTGTTAATGATGATATTTACGGGTTTCCATACAGTGGTAGAGAAGCTGTAGTGTAATTAATTGGAGCAGTTTCCAAGAGGGCCACTGACCACGATATTTTACCAATTATCGTAATTGTTGCGCGCACGCACGCACGCACACACACACACACACACACACGCACACACACACAAAGCTAACACTGTATCTATGAGTTTGCCAAGGAGTACCAGCAGAAACCTTGTAATGCTACTCTTCCCTTATTATCATGTGATTGATTTGCCAGAGAGCAGTAGAAATATAGCACTTTATATTATTATTACTACAAGCGTATCTTTGAGTTACCACTGATCGAGGGATGTTCATTACATTTTTGATTCATATGACTTCCTTCATTTTGTTTTCAATCTCCTGATATGATGAGATACTCAGTACAAAATATAAATGTATAGTAAGTTCATCCTGAATTACTTTAGTATTAATAATTAAATTCGCATGCAAATCGAATAATAGCTATAATGAATATTATTATTTAAAAAAAAATCAGCTAACACGGTTTATTCCCTTATAGGGAGTTGGCATCATCATCATATTGTACGAATACCTCCCTGGGGTATGAAGATTCATCGCACAGACCCAAACCATCCACACATCTATCATATCTCTCCTTGAACCGATTAACAGACAAAAAGCTTACAGCTAACTCTAACAACCCGTTCCATCTATTTACCACTCTTCAAGTAAAAAACCTATTCCTGACACACTCTGAAATTCCAAGGGTAATCTCTTGTTGTTCTCTCTCTCTCTCTCTCTAGCAAAGTGCTGAAACACTAACACTATATCAATTCTATAAAACTCTAACTACCTTAAATATCTCTATCATATCCCCTCCTTTTCGCCTTTAAACACAACATCTAGAACCGAAGCCTCACTCCGTTCTTAAAGGGGGACACTTCACAGATGACTTACCATCATGATCACTTTTCTCTCAATCCACTCCATCACTTTCTGATCTGCAAAAAACCGAGAAAACTAGCCCTGAGCAAAATAATCCTGATGACGCATCAAGGCCTTAGAAAGAGGAATAAAAACTTTCCCATATCGACTTGTTAGTGTGTTTTTCAATAGCCAAATAATCTTATGAATTACTTTAGCAATATGCACTGTAAATTCAACTATCGATCTACTACCACCTGCAAATATTAAGTTTCATCTGTTTCTTGAAATAAAGTTCCAACAATGTGGCACACAGCTTGTCGGTTTATCCCAAAATTCATAACTTTACATTCCTCCAAATTAAAATAAAACCAATTATCTTTTGCCCATTCTGACCGCCTATTTAAATTGTCCTCCAAGAACTCCAATATCACCTTCATTAACTATTACTTTATCCAACTGTGCATCATCAGTAAACAACTGAATATTTTACTAGATTATTCTGTTATCATTTAGATACAAATTAACCAGTATTGCTTGAAAAACAGAATCTTGCCACACACTTTCTAGTTACCTGCTACTTCATGAATTCTGCTCCTCTATATACCACTTATTGGTATCTGTCCATCAGCCAACGTTGTATCCATACAATCCATTTGATATCAATTCCAATTTGTTCTAATTTGTGTAAGGGTGCTCCACGCGGTATTCTGTCAAATGTCTTTGCAAAATCCAGCAAAGTCATTGTGCAGCCATTCTTGCTATCCGACGTCGCTGTCAATCAATTATAAAAAGTTTGTAAATTAACTAAGACATCACCCATCTTTCACAAACCACGCTACCCACCCATTCTTGAATTATACTTTTGACCAATTATTCAGTACAAACGAGCACTCCTGAGGTTCTGATTGGGGATTATTTTGCCTTCTTTCTAAACCCATGGAACTCTATTACAGCTGCGTATTAAATTAAAAGAGCCTTGTCAGGAGAATTTCCAATTCCTTGCATATTCTCGTAAAATGTGAGCAAATATCTCCTCTAATCTGACAGCAGTATTTGTATTGAGATTCCGCAATATCATAAAAGCCTCCAATTTATCTACCCCTGCTCTCTCAACATTCTCTGTTTCATATGTCACGGCGGTAACTTAACATGGATGATATATTCTGTGGAAGGCACACAGCAGGAAGCTTCAGGTAATGAACGTCAAGAAGCAGGGAAACCGAGCATGCATAGTCATATTGTGTCTCCGGCCAAAGAAAGCGGCATTCAAAGAAGGAAACACAGATAAGTAAGCGTCAACAAGGGAAATCGTCAAAACGTCCTATGATGGACTTAGATCTTATTTTTAAAAACACCCGGGTTTTTTAATTTAATCTTCCCACCTTGCCTCAAACAACCCCCCCCCCCCCCACGTTTCCTATCTCCTTTATCGGCCTAACAGCAGAAGTATGGAAAACGAAGACATCCTAATATCCAAACAAGGATATTAGGATGTGCAAAATTTCTTCCTCTATTAGTCTGCATATATTTACCTCTAAAATACACTTATAATGTCCTAAAAAATTCTTGAGTTAAAAGCCAATGTATTTAAAATAAGGGACACTCCTAAACGAAAACAGGCAAAAGCAGTATAAATAATTGTTATAAGCAATTGCGAACAAATAAATACACAACTGTTCGAATTTTCACGAGTGTTTCTATTATTATAATGATTGCTTTATTAAACCAGTCTGAATGTTTAAAATAAGAAATATGATATATAAAATAATAAAATACAGTATGTCAATTATTTTTGACAATTTAATTTTGTGCTGCCTTAGAAACCTCCTACCCTCAGGAATTGTCTTAGTTGCTTATTGGATAATCATTGCCCTGCTACTGATATATATATATTCTATTACATATACATTACCAGGGTGGTCTGAAAGATTCTTGGCATAGCAATAAAGAAACGAATTTATAATTTCAAAATTATTTTTATTTTTCAACATAATCTTCCTTAAGACTAGGGCTAAAACGGCCTCGCCTGCTCCCTATATACCGGAATAAAAAGGCATTAGCTGATTTTTTTTTTTTTGAAGACTAATACATTTAATTCAGCGATGCTCCAGCACTGTCCCTGTAGTGGTTCTCAGTAAGATCTGCAAAATACCCCTCTACAGCTGCAATCACCTTTTGATTCGAAAAAAAAAAACTCTCACCAACGAGGAGTTCTAGTTTTGGGAAGAGATAGAAGTCAGAGTAATTTTCCATTGCCTACACACCTTTGTGGGCAGCTGCATTGTCCTGATGAAAGAGGATTTTGTTTCTTCTGCAAACCGCATTTTCTCACGAATTTTTTCGTCTAATCTGGTTAAAAGAAAGGAGTAATATTCCCGGGTTATTATTTTACCCTTTTCAAGTTAATTAATTAACAAAACACCGATGTCATGATCTTTCCTGCTGACGGAACCGACCTTGTGTTCTTTGGTGCTGAACAACCGAATTCTATTCACTGTTTTGACTGCTGTTTGGATCCTGGTGTGTAATAGTGAATCCAAGTCTCATCCATAGTAATAAATCGACGCACAAATTCAGTTTTATTCTTGTTAAAATGCTCCACGCACTGTTCAGAGATTTTCATGTGGGTGCGTTTTTGATCTGCTTCGAGCAAACGAGGCACTCATCTTGCTCAAAGCTTTTTAATTTGCAATTCTTCATGCAAAATATCTCCTACACGTTCCTTTGAAATGTCTATAGTCTCAGCAATTTCACGCACATTGACTTGCCGGTCATCCAATACCATTGTACACTTGATCAATGATTTCTGTTGTTGTTACACTTTTTGGATGTCCTTCACGTGGATCGTCTTCAAAGCTGGTACGGCCACAGCAGCCCATTTCTTAATTGTCGAAAACGAAGGAGAAAAGTGCCCATAAATTTTCATGAACTTGGAATGAATTTCTTTTGGCGTTAAATGTACTTTTACAGAGCGTTTATAACCGCACGATACTCAATTTTATCCATTTCAAGGGATACGTACAACACTTTTACTTCACACAGCTGTATAAAACAAACTATTTAATAGAATGACTTGCAATTTCACATGGGCGCGTATGACAAATGTACCAACTTAGAAACAAAATCTTGCCAATAGTGTTGCCATCTATTGTCGAAGCCTAGAACTTTTCAGACCACCCTCGTATATACATTGTCCTCTTGATATTCTGTGTTAAATGAAATAGAAGTATTCAGCAAGAAAACAGAAAATTTGAGGACTCGGATCAAGAGAGTAAAAGGAAACATTAGGACTCTGCAGTTAAGATGTCGATAAATGTAAAGCATTATTTCAACGCAGAACACAATTTTTGTACATTAAGTTTATTTATTGTGGATAAATGATATTTATGCGCATATGAACGCAAATATTGAAGAGTGTGAAGCAATCTGCAGTCGTCAACTGTTCATCCTGTATCGGTAGCTAATCCATAAAGAATTATTTCTTTCTGGTCCTGCTATTCTGTGGAAAAAGAAATAGAAGTATTCATAAAGAAAATTGAAAATTTGAGGACTCGGATCAAGAAGTGAAAGAAGACATTAGGACTCTGCAGCTAAGATTAGCTAATATAAAAACTTTAAGAGAATGTGCAAGAGAATCAAGAGAATGGGAAAATAATGAAACCTTGGGGCAGAGAAGTATAATGGTTAGAGAGTAAGAGAAGGTTTCAAGAAAATGGAAGAGTATGTGAAGGAGGATAAATGTAAGACATAATGATGTGAGAGCAATGTATGAGAGTGGAAAGATGCTAGGATAGGTGCACATAAAAGCATTGATGGTCTAGAGCAGTGGTGGATATCGACCCCCAGGGGTCGATAGAAAAATATAAGACATCATTGTACGGGTAATATTTAATTCTGTTAACTTGGTAACTCCATCCTGAATGACAACGCAATTAAGAGTGAATCGTGGGAACAGTGACATGAATAGGACCTGTAAGATGGAGCAAGGTCATGAAAATAGTTAAGGAGGCCAAAATGACGTATTTACCAATAAACAGATGTCGGTGGTTCCCGCGCGGCGGGAGCGAGATGGCAACACGTGCGCCGTTGCTTATTTACTCATTCTTACACGTATTCGATCCCAGTCTCACTTTTGCCATCGGCATACAAGTGAGCGTTAATGTTCTAAAATTCATCAACATACATATTATAATTCAATCGTTATTCATTCACAAACTAAACTTCTCTATGTTAAAGAATTGAGAAGGGCTGGTAGTAATATCAATGATATTAATACCAGTATATTAATATCACTAGTATTACCAGTGATAGTAGTAGTAATAGTAATATAATAATATATACTATATTATACATACAATAAACACTGTAACTATAAAATAAACAATCTAAAAACTCATAAGCTCTTTTTCGCTTGTCCTATTATAATTACGTAATAGTAAAATAGAGGGGGTCGATAAAACATCAAGAAACTCTTCACGGGATCGACGGTCAAAGAAGTTTGGCGACCCCTGGTCTAGAGAATGAAGAGTTAGATGTAAAGAAAGTGTTAGCTTGCTTACGTGTAGTTTATCATAGGATGAAGCCTAAGGTTGGAGACTGAATAAACGTTTGGTGAGTATGGTGCTGCTGAAAGAGAGAAGAAAGAAAAATGAGGAACCAATGAAGATAAAAGAATTCCCGTTAAAGAAAGATAGTAGGAGTAGAATGAGAATCTTTATGGCGATCATGTTTTTCAGGTACAAAGAATTTTACTCGTCTCTACTAGCAGTAGAGACGAGTGAGTATGTAAAGTTAGTAAATAAGTGTTTCATGTTCTCCTTCTCACCATACATTTCCCTTTTCATATCATTTGTACCTGCCAAAACAATTAACGTTTTCACTTTACCCTTTTTATATGCTAATAATATCACTAACGTTATTAATCTTTGCATTTGGGAAACATGATTTTATCTTTCCTTCACAAAGCATTCCTCTTCTTATGGAATCGGCATACAAAATTCCCATTCTACTCTTACTATCTTTTTTTGACGAGCATTCATTTCTAAGTAAGTTGAGAAGAAGCCATCATTGCAAATGATTCAGTATGTAGATTGTGTAAGAGGAATGAAATTCAGTTTCTGGTTGTTTGGAATGAGTTGGATGATTGAAAAGACAAATACGGTTTGGCAGTTAAATGGATTTGGTGTTAGGAGTCTAGAAAAGAGCTCCTGACTGTATCAGGTATTTGGTGTGCAAAATCAGGTAAAGTGCAGTTGTTTGGGAGAAAGAAGGTAATTACCAATAAAGGAAATGGGTGTATGATTGGTGAGAAAATTCAGGCTTTAGTATCTGAGACAGTAAATATGAATGGGATTGTGAGTACATGGTGCAAGGTTCATTATGTATCTATGAGGTTTATATCATTTATGTATACTAATCCAGAAGAATTAGGAACCACGAGAAGTTTTTAGCAATGGTTAGTTCCTAATGGCCAAAAAGTTATTGGGACTAGTGAGACGTGGTTGACTAAGGATGATGTAACTATGGGCATAAAACGTGATGGTTATAGTATTTTAGGGGGAATAGAGCAAGTGCTAGCACAACAGGAAATCAGTAAAATAGAAGACAGTGCTTTTGAGGCTGTCTGGTGTGAGAAACCAGCTGACATAATCAAGTATTCGGTTGGCTGTTGCTATAGGCCCTGGGTCAGAAAACAAAATTCAATAAGTAGATGGAGGGTAATTATTATGGGTGACTTTAATTATGGGGATATAGATTAGAAAGAGGAGTGGTCATTTGGAGAGATGGAAATGGAATTTGTGCAGCTTCTTAGGAATAATTATCTAAGGTAGCAGCCTGTAATGGAAAGGGAATCGAGCGTGCTGGACATTGGGATTTCATCTGAGGATTCTTGTATAATTGAGATGGATATCCCGCCAATCAGCGTGAGCGATCATTCCGTTTTGACCTAGGAGGTGGATAAGCATGTGAATTTTCAGTGAAAAAGGAGTTTTATATGTAATTACAAAGCTGTGAACTACGAGAAATTTATAAAATTGTTTGGAATTGAATATATTTGCATGGGAAGCCGTAAAGAGATGTTTGAATGAACAAATAACTACTACGTACCAAGAATTAAGAAACTAGCAAATAAATGGATGAGTTACAGCATTAAGCAGGAGTCAAAAAGAAAGAGATTCACGTGTAAGAGATTCATAGATATAAATGACGAGCAAGTCCATTAGCAGTATAAAACATTTAAGTGACTGGTTTGATGGCTTTTCTTTTCTTTTTTTTTTACATTAGATAAGATCATGTATTTTAATTGCAGGATATTTTGCTGCTATGATGCGGAATTTAAATGTAGGTATTCTATATATTTTGTCAATTTAAGGTGACAATCTATGTAAAGGCCATATAAGGTGGCTAAAGGTGTGGAATTTACAATTAAGATAGGATACATGTGGAATTATCGGGCTGGTAAGTATAAGGTTGATGGGTTCAGTGCCATGGCATGTACAACTGCAAGGGCTAGAAGTTGATAGTGCATGGGTGGCGGTTAAGAAGTGTTTGCATGAAGCAATGGCTGACTGTATACCTAGAGTCCGAATAATAAATCAAGTAGGGGTTTAATGGATGAATAACACCATTAAGCTTGAGCTGCAAAAAAGAAACAACTGTGGATAGAATTTGAGGAGAAAGTTCACCGACAGGCATATGAACGGTCTAAAGCGCAGGCCAGAAGGATAACGAGAATGGTAAGAAAAGTAAAAAAGGATTACGAAAGAACATTGGCCATGCAGGGCTAAAGAGAATCCTAAACAGTTTTTTCGATATGTTGCAAGTAAAAGAAAAAATGTATATGGAAGAATGATTTTAAAGAAAGCCAATGGTACGGAGGTAACCGAATCAGTTGATATAGTTGAATTACTGAGCGAGCACTTTGCAAGAATATATCTTCCAGGTGGTGACATTGCAGAAATTAATGAACCAATAGATTATACAGGAATTGTGGTGAATGAAGTGGAGGTGAATAGTCTATTGCGAAACCTCAGCGTCAATACATCTGTGGGATTGGATGGCATACCAGCTCGTGTCGTACCTGAAGCGGCTAAAGAATTGTCAGTAACCCTTGACCATTTTGTTTAATTTGAGTTTGGGTCTGTGTTAGTCCTGAGGGGGTGTAAAGAGGGAAAAATAATTCCACTGCATAAAGGAGGTTCCAAGACTGCTGTTGTAAATTACCGACCGATTAGCATCTCAGGAATCGTTGTCAAGGTCTTGGAGAAATTAGTCAAGAGAAGAATACAGGATTGGATAGATGAAAATGGGATACTGTATGGGGGGACAACATGGTTTTGTGAAGGGTAGATCATGCCTCACTAACTTGCTCACATTTTATAACACAGTGACGGCTGAACTGGATAAGGGTAATGGGTTTACAGTGAATCTACTCGACCTTGCCAAGGACTTTGACAGAATACCACATGGAACTCTAATTATTAAAACTGGAGCAGATGGGGATGGATATAGGGTTGGTGAGATGGATAGGAGGGTGGTTGATGGAGAGATACCAAAGAGTAGTTTATTCAGGAGTGGAGTCCAAAAGATAGCTTGTGACTAGTGGTAATGCCGCAGGGTTCTGTTCATGGACCACTACTTTTCAATTTGTTCATTAACGATATAGGAAATGATCCGAGAGGAAGTATTCGCTTGTTTGCTGATGATGCAAAGTTGGGTAGAGAAATAGTGAATGCACATGATGTCAAAATTTTGCAGGATGATTTGGATAGTTTGGAGGACGGCTAGGGAAAATGGATGTCAATTTAATGTGGCAAAGTGTAAGGTTATGCATTTGGGAGTGAAAAGATTAGCAGCAGTATATCACATTGGTGGAACTGTACTCCAAGAGATTGATGAAGCCAGGAATTTGGGAGTGTTGGTGGATATGGAGTTGAAGTTTAGGGGGTACATTGCAAAAGTGGCTAAATCAGCTCATGAAATCACTTGGTTGCTGAAAAATACTTTAACAAGCAGAGAAAAACAAGTTATTGTTTCTCTATATCGAGCCTCGATAAGACCCCATCTAGACTACTGTGGTCAGATTTGGTTGCCTAGGTTTCTTCTTGATGGGGAGGAGGTGGAGAGGATCCAGAGACGAGTGACCAAGATGGTAGCAGGTCTGTGGAATGAACCTTATGAAAACAGGTTGAAGATTTGTGGGTTGCAAAAATTGGTTGATAGGCGGAAAAGGGGTGATATGATTGAGACATTCAAATTACTGGAAGGTGTCTATAGGATTAATCCAGAAGATAATTTTGAGAATAGGAATGGTGGTGGGAGGACTAAGGCCATACATGGAAGCTGGGCAGCTAGCAGAGGTGTTAAAACTAGGTTTTTTACTTGGAGAGTGGTGAATGAGTGGAATAAGCTTCCAGAGTCTGTTGTGGGTGCTATCACCGTGAATGAGTTCAAGGTGAGGTATGATAGATACTGTGTGAATGTCGAATAGTTGTTCTTGACATGATGTTAGGGCCTACCTCGATGAGTCTGTCGACTCCTTGGAGTTGCCCGAAATAATAATAATAACAATAGGCAGCTATTTTCGTTGTTAATGCAGCGGCATGCCTGACAGTATAGTGATATTGGTGCGGGATGCATGATTCTCGGATTATGTATACTTAACATCTGGGTTTTGGTGCTGTTGATTATAATTTAATTTTGGTAGAAGTAATTTGTGATTTTGTTTAGGTGTTATTGTGGGAAAGAGTGGTGTTGATGTCTATGTGGATGCTTGAATCGCGGTGTCGTCTAAGTATTAATATATTTGACTTCGTGTGGCCAGGTTGTGAACGTCTTTAATGTGTATGTTGAACAAAGTAGGTGATAATATTGCGCCCTGTGGGACACCTGTTTTATTTGTATACCCTCGGCTGTAATGGATGCCTATTTTTGTTACTTGTGTTCTGTTTGAGAGAGTTCCTGAACTAAGTATGCAGTGTTCATTTTATTCTGGCTGTGTATAGTTTTCAGCAGTATATCATGTTCGAGTGTATTAAAAACTTTGGTTAAATCAAGAAATATATGGACAGTGTACTTGTTTTTGTCGAGGGCTTTGTTTATGGCGTTGGCGATGTCTTCTAATAAGGTGATGGTCTGTTTTGTTTTCTGAACGCGGTGTTGGTTTTGTGAGATGATGTGGTACGAGTTCTCCTGCAAATAGTTCTGTAGTCTGGTGTGTGTTCTTTTTTCAAGAATTTTGAAGATGACTTGTTGGTTAGCTACTGGTCTGTAATTCTGAGTATCGTTTCTTTTGCCATGTTTGTAAATTGGCGTAATTATTGCAGTTTTTAGTTGTTATGGAATAATACCAGTGTCGAATATTATGTTCACAAGTCTCAGAATATTGGATTTATTTGTTCAAAGTATTGTTAAAAGCTCTGTAAGTCTTATTCCAGGCATAGAAGTGGTCTTTGGGTTTGGCTGTAAGAGTTCCTGTTTTGTTACGGGTGGAAAATACAAGTTTGTTATTGACTTTGTGTTGGTAATTTTTGTTGATCTTTGGTAGATTTTTTTTTTTTTGAGTTGCGTCACACAACTCAGAAAAGTTTAGTATGTAAGCATTCTATATATTTTGTCCATTTAAGGTGGCAGTCTATGTAAAGGCCATATAGGCAGCTATTTTGTTGTTAATACATCGGTATGTGTGACAGTGTAGCGATAAGATGATGGTGTGTTTTGTTTTCTGAACGCGGTGTTGGTTTTGTGAGATGATGTTGTACGAGTACTCCTGCAAATAGTTCTGTAGTCTGGTGTGTGTTCTTTTTTCAAGAATTTTGAAGATGACTTGTTGGTTAGCTACTGGTCTGTAATTCTGAGTATCGTTTCTTTTGCCATGTTTGTAAATTGGCGTAATTATCGCATTTTTTAGTTGTTGTGGAATAATACCAGTGTCGAATATTATATTCATAAATCTCAAAGGTACGAAATGAGTCTGCTAGTTCCTCTTGGTTCATATCCTGACCGAAGCTTTTTGCAATAAAATCTTGTACTGAAGTTTTCTTTTTTTGAGTAGTAATTCGTCAAGTGTAGCCTATGTTTGCTTCATATTGTTATTACATTAGTAAAATTTTTGAAAATACTAGTGGCTTTTAGCCCGACGAATTTTCGTTGTGTTTTTGTATAATGTTTGTAAATGAGTGTTACTCGGTGGCTTTGTTTTAGTCTTTTCCATAGATTTTCTTTTATAGTAATACTATTTATAATGTAGCCATTTATCCATGGGTTATTTTCTGTTTGCTTCCCCGTTTGTGTACGCTTTGTTGCTTTTTTTGTACATTGGTTGGAAGTTCTTTTGTTACAGGATCATTTATTTGAGTACGCAATTCCAGTCTGCATTTTTTATAAGGTTGTCGACAATGCTCTGTAATATGATGACTTAATATATCAAGGTATGTGTTAGTGGTTGAAGACGCAATGTCAAGAGTATTTATGGTAATGTTTCCTATTAGGATAGGCCGATGTGTTGTACAGGGTTTAATGCTGCTAAGCCATGCTTCTAATTCGTGCAGAAAGCTGATTTGATTATTATCTAGGGGTCTGTATATTATGTTTATCGTTTATTTGATGATACGTTTGTCGGTATTTCTGATTTCCAATATTAATGTTTTCGCATGTTCGAAATGATTTTGTTTTTTTAGTCACGCTGTATGTTTCTTTGATAAATGGCATGATGCCTCCTCCTCTTTTGTTTGGTCTGCATAAAGTGTAGGACTGGTAGTTATCAATGCTGTATGCATAAGCTTATGTCTCATTTATTGCAACTTTGGGCAGGATTAGTATGGCTATGTTTGTCAAGATGTAGTTTAGCAGTGTTATCAATATAAACCAGTGTTTCATTACACTTCTTATATTTGTGTGTATGACGGTGAAGCCAACATTTCTGAAAGTGTTGTCTTTCCACTTCTTCAACGAGTCAAAGACCTTGAAGTTTTACATTTTCTGACTGGATATGGTTGCCCAGATATGTCATTTCCATGCATAGTTTATAGAAATAATTCTTTCTTACTCTTAAGGGGAGGGAGAGTCAATGTACTATTTGGTAGACTGCTTCGGTCGAATTATCTTGCAGTTATATAAACTTGAGTGTTTTCATTCTATCTCATAAATATCTACGAATCCTTAGTCAACAGAAACTTGTAGTTTTTTTTTTTTCTGTTTTTGTTTTCCTTGCCTGGTATAGATTTTTAAATTATGGGGTCCAGTGTTCAAATATATACATTGGAGTTGGGAGTTGCTTTTCAGTTAGGATCGATGCTATTGGCCTTGCTTTCTTGCTTGTGCTAGAATGCTGTCTCGGAGACTTTTGCTGGTAAATCGAGCGATGATTGGTGGCGGTCTCTCCCTTTATTTTTTGTGGTCCACGATCAACAGACGTGATGTCCGTGGTTGTGACTGGAATGCCGATATTGGCGCTAATCAATTGCATTATGAAACTTAAATCTTCTTTCTACTTCTTTGGTATTCCCTCTATTTGAAGTTCTTTTTGTAGTATATGCTCGATTTGGCACTTGAGATTGTTTACCTCTTTCCACAATTCTTCATTTTCGCGCTTCATGTTTTCTTGAGCTTCTGTCACTGCCGTTACTTTCGTTTTTATGTCCCGAACAGTTCCAAGTAATGGGGTATTTAGGTATAGGCCCAGGCCTAGAGTGGCAAATTTTGAGGGGGCTGCGAAAATTTCCGGGCTCTTATTTTTGTCTGATATCAGATTGACATCACAGTACCCACCGCAGTGGCATAGCTGGAGCTTTTGCCACCCAGTGCGATCCCTGAGTTTGCCGTCCCTCTCAATACACACCAAAAATGCAAAAAAAAAAAAAAAAAAAAAAAAAGTCAAAACGACGTATAGGGATATAAATTAAAACACTATGTTTATTTTTGAAGTAAAACTTTAATTCCAACATTCTAAAATGTTATTTTTCTTCTTTTCTGTTAGCAAAATCGTCGATGACATTGGCGAAGACTATTTCATAGTAATGTAGGTAATTCTTAATCAATTTTAATTTAGAAAAACTCCTCTCACAACCTAGCAACACTTACAGCAATTGTGACAAAAATTCGCATTAGTATTACAATTTTGAACTGAGTTCTCGAGACTGTATTTTAGAATAAACTGCAAAAGTTCAAAAAGGTCAAAGTGCCGCGTGGAGCAAACCGCCCCCCTCCGCTCTCGCCTAGATACGCCACTGACCTAACGTTAACAACAAATAACTGGAAAAAGTCAATAAAATATCGAAATCTGTCAATCGAAGTTGGCCCGCTGTGTCTTAAATACACCTGTCATTCAAATAGTTATCAGTGCGCTTGGTGCAATTTCAAAGAAGCTATCCAACTATTTAGAAGAATTAAACATGAACGAAATGACAACACATGATCTACAAAAAAACGGCATTACTTGGAAAAATCCATATTTTACAGCGCTACGTGATCAGACTATTCTTATATTCGTGGGTAGAATCTGAATTGCACTGTGTTGCCAGTCAAACTTTTGTTTCAACGATATCTTGTTTTGACTGCATATTAATTGTGTAAATAATAATAATATATATTAATGATGAAAAAAAATATATATCAATCATGAAAAACAATATTGCGATCATATGATTGTACTTGTATTATAACTATTTATCGACAAATTTCTTAATATTCTGTCATGATATTATATTTTACATACGTAAAGGTTCATGTTCCTGTGTAGTCGGTCTCGTGTTAATTTACGCTTACAATAATATTATCGTGGTCCGTACTTGAACAGCACTGTATGAATTTATTTTTTTGATCCAAATATGAACTAATCGTAATAAATGCGATAACATGATGAGTCTTTTGACTCCCCGGGGGCCTAAATAATAATGATAACACTGTAATTTTTTTGTAGCGAGTTATATTTACTATAAGCTGTATCTTGAAGCACACGCATGCTGAAAGGCCTTTGATGGCATCTTCCTTAAAAAAATATAAAAA
The DNA here is from genome assembly GCF_054136105.1 of Typopeltis vanoorti. Taxonomy (NCBI): domain Eukaryota; kingdom Metazoa; phylum Arthropoda; class Arachnida; order Uropygi; family Thelyphonidae; genus Typopeltis; species Typopeltis vanoorti. The sequence goes on from NC_143569.1 coordinate 13,831,450, forward strand.
TAAAAATAAAATATGAGTTATGAATGTTTTAAAATGTTAATAGGATTTTTTTTTTTAGTCAGCAATTGTTATTTGTTTTGTATGGGCTTTGCTATCGTAGTTACTATAGGCTCGATATTTACAACATTCTTGATTGTAAACTGACATACACGTGGAAGTCAAGTGACAGCATCTTCCACATTTTTCTGCCGAGATCAGTTTCCCACGTGATTTTGTACTTCTGTGTCAGTTTGTTATCACTGTTGAAATGGGCGGTGTGGTGATGCGTTTTGGTTGTTGATAATATTCTTTTATTTTTAATGTAATTGCAGTTTGGTATGTTATACTCATAAACAATCTGCTGTGTTATCATGCTTAGAGAGAATGTATAATACGGCTTGCATCATTCGATTGTGCAAATAATTTTCATCATATTGCGGTAAGTTATATGTACCAAATATCGGAATCTAATAGTGACGTATCAGTGTGAAATATATCACTCTTAGAGATAAATATGTGCTTTCATTACCAAAAAATAAAAAATAAAAAATGCATTAACAGGAAGGAAATATGATGCGACATGAAGATTCTGATTGTTCTTTGGTGTGCTGGTAATCGGATATGGTGTTACTTCACCTTCGAAGTCATGCATACCCCTATAATGACTCACCATTCCCCCCCCCCCCATGACACTCGTTCAGTGAATTCTTTATTTTATTTTATTTTTTTAAAGTTCCTCGTGAGTATTGTCATTGGACCTGCTAAATCCCTATTCTGCCCACATAACCATCTACGAATTGCGAGCTTTAGTGGTATGACAGTTTTGTCATAGAGACAGTTTGGTCTCTAGTGAAGAGTATAGAGAGTAACTTTCAGGAGTGATGCCAGGCTACATACATAGTTTATATGTTGATTGATGAACTCAGAAATTTGGGTCTTATTATGAAATAAATACAAAATTTTATAGTTTCCCCAGCATTACAGATGTGTAAATTACTTAATATTGGGATAAAGGTTGTTTCTGTTACCTATTAAATAATTTGTTAGAGATTTTGTAAATAACTTGTGGGGAGCTTTATTTAACACATAATCATTGAACACATGAATGAGAAAAAAAAAATTAGTGATCTGTAAAAATTAGTGATGACACAACCATTTTGTCAAAAATGCAACTAGAGACAGACTTCTATTTTATGACTCATGTAGTCAATGGTGTATTCCAGAACAGGATTCTGTTCATAAAATGTTTAGAAAACAAATTTATATATAGGGATCAAACATGAAGGAATGATCAAATAAAAGAAAAATATGGATAGGATTAGGATATAGCATTGGTAGATAGGCAACACAAAATTCAAATTATGGGCAGCATTGGTTTGGAAATGGGTAGTCCTGCTACGCATGCCACTTCTGTTTTAATAAAAGTGATGATGTTGAGAGTAAATTATATATTTAAAAGTCTTAAAGCTATGTTTCATAGGTCATATGCATAGCAAGTTGATGAAGAATCATGATAGACTAAGGTGATTAGGGAGATTGGTTGTCTGAGAGAAATCAGTAGGTTAGTTATGGAGGGGTGAGTATAATGTCTCAAAGTGAAAATTGCCAGTGGTGTGCCACAGGATTCTGTCCTAGACTGCTACTGGTTGTCAACTTATTTGTTAATGAATTTTTTCTGGATTGACAGCAGATATTCATTGTCTGCTGATGATGCAGAGATATAAGAATCATTCTATTGTTACTCATTCCTAAAGGAAATTAAAATATACTTTTTCCTGGATAGATGAGTTGAATGGCTTTTTGAGGAGGTGGATAAGATTAGGACTCTAGGAGGAATGGTTGACAGAGAATTGAAGGTTAGGGAACACATATGCAAGGGTTGTGTAGATGTAAAGCACGTTGCTTCTATGATAAGGATGACACTGCTGACAAAGTGGAAATTAAGTGGTTATAACCACCTCACTTCATCTCACCTCTGCTTGTATCCTTATTCCTGTTATAAGAATGACACTGACAAATAGAGATTGGGATGGTTCTGACACGATACAAGGCCTTGATCAGATCCATACCTGGACTTTTGTTCACAGATTTGGTTTTGTGGTCTGTGGTAATGAAGAAACTGGAAAGGGTTGCTATTATTATGTGACATCTCCATTGACTTGAGTTGTGTAGATGTAAAGCACGTTGCTTCTATGATAAGGATGACACTGTGACAAAGTGGAAATTAAGTGGTTATAACCACCTCACTTCATCTCACCTCTGCTTGTATCCTTATTGTTGTTATAAGAATGACACTGACAAATAGAGATTGGGATGGTTCTGACACGATACAAGGCCTTGATCAGATCCATACCTGGACTTTTGTTCACAGATTTGGTTTTGTGGTCTGTGGTAATGAAGAAACTGGAAAGGGTCGCTATTATTATGTGACATCTCCATTTACTTATTGTGAGAAGGCACAATCCATTATGTAATTCACCCAGGGGTGCAGCAGTAGTGTCCGGTGCCTGTGTTCAAAGCTTTAGTTGGCGCCCCTATACCCAGTAGTGTCCAACACTTGTGTGCAAAACTTTAGTTGGTGTTCCTATCCCCCCCCCCCCATTACAATAAAAAAATCACATTAAAAAAACGTTTTTTTAAAGTATTTCCTCCTCTTTGGTGCCTTTACTATCCTGGCACCTGTGTGTATTGCACATATGGCCGACACGCCCCTGAATTCATCATCCATACACATTGCCATCTAGTGTCCACCAATAATATTTTTGGTCATTTAATTGAGTGGGTTTTCTGGTAGATTTGTCTGTGTGGGATGGAAAAACCTGAGTTTCTTGATGATAAACATGCTGCATCTGTGCAAGATAGTTAACCCACTGTCAGTTAAAAAAGTCCACATATAGGTTCTCGTCATGATGAGAATCAAACTGGAATGTTTTCCAACTGAAGGGCACATTGTCCAGTCATTCTTTCAGCTGCGCTATGGCATTGCTATAACTGAGGAATTAAGAGGCATAACTTAGGCACTATCTGAAGTCTGGAATATGATTAAAGCTGAAGAAATTAATTTGGTCATTCCCATCTTAGTTTGATGATAATAACTAGATTAATACAATAGAGTGGAAGAGGAGGAAAACAAGAAGTCATTTGTAGAAATGTGTTGCAAAGGTGAAGTCTGTCATTGAATTTAAGTTAAATAACAGATTACAGTTCTTGGTTGAGTGGGGCCTGTGACAGATCTTTTGTCACAGGCCCATGTTTTCCATGTTTTCATGGAAATCTTTTAATAAATCTTTTGCAGGCCTGGTTGGTCGAGTGGTTAACGTATCCGCTCTCCATCCAAAAAAGGTTGCAGGTTCGAATCCTGCTAAGGACATGGATGTTTGTGATTGTCTGTGGAAATACTAGTGGTGGTGGTCGGCGGTAAATGGCGTTGGTGTAGACGATGAAGGGGCAGTTGGTGGATTGTGGAGTGATGGAGAGAGAGGTGTAGAGTAGGTGCCTTCAATGAGCCTTTGGACTCCCTGGAGGTGTTACGTAATTTTTTTTTTAAATTCAATTATTTTTATTATTAAAATTATGATTGCATATTTATGCATTTACAAAACATGTTGTTCTAGTTTTTTTTTTTTAACAATGAATTTCAAACAAATTTTCATTTTTTTTTATATAATGTATTAATAATAGTTAATATAGATGATAATTTATAGTTTGCAATTGAATAAGATTACATTTTTAACAGCATTTATAGTATAACAATGTTATATTTTACAATTTTTGCTTTTAATATATTTTTATAATAATTTTTTTTTTTTTTACTCTTTAATTCCTATATATTTTATTATATTATTATTATTCTAAGAAACCTTTATATCAAAGGATTAATTAATTTTTTACATATATATTTTACATATATATTTACATAATATATATTTTACAATTTTTGCTTGTTCCATGTCAAATCCTTCCAATGTTGTTAATGTACAGATTGAATAACAACGAACCAAGGACACTACTTTGTACCTTGAATCTTGCAGATTCACCGCCCCATACCACTTTTTGATGTCTGTCAGTCAGCCGTCCTCTTATACATGACAATAGTTTATAATCCAATCCATTCTCCGATTTTATGCAACAGTATTCCATGCTATATTCTGTCAAAATCCAAAAGTGTCATGGTGTATCCATTCCCCTTGTCTAACTCGGTAGTAACATTATTATAGAATGTGAGCAAGTTGCTAAACATGACCTTCCCTTAGTAAACCCATGCTGTTCATTGCAGAGTAGAGATTCTTTGTCAACCCATTTCTGGATGTGAGCTCTAACCAACTTTTCAAAAATCTTCACACCACTCCTGAGATACTGATAGGTCAATATCTGAATACATAGCCTCCCCCCCCCCCCTTGTGCAATGGAATTACTATACATTCTTTTCACTCCTGTGGAATCTCCCTGTTCTGAGACTCAAATTATATAGCCTGGTCAAGGGAATAGCCATGTTGATTATTATTTTAACGGTATAATAGAACAAAGAAACTAAGTAAATAATTAATTTATTAACTTAACGCTGATATTTCACTGGTGTTATAACCAGCATCTTCAGAGCACAAAAACACTGTTTGTCACAATACGCGAGACTAAAACAACATGGTGTACTTAAACAAAATTGTAGCAGCAACACAAAGACTAGAGTCCTGATTTTGGCACCCTCTATCTGAAAAAAAAAAAAAAAAAAAAGCTATCATATATTACTAGAGTCCTAGAAAAGTGCTAGTTTTTTCTTAATATGACTGTCTCCCAGATCTTCGGCAAGTTAATACAGCCATATTTGTTGAGATTTGGAGTGTGTTTTAGGGCTTCTGTCGCCCCTAAGAACAATCTCTCTGATTTATACGGGTTTCTGTGTAGTACTTTTGTGTTTTTCCAGTTGATCCTGTGTGCAGGGGTATCCAGAGCATGGTCGGCTAGGCCCGACTTCCCATAATGATAATTCCGGACGTATCTTTTATGTTTGCTGATGCGGATGTTCACAGTTCTTCCTGTTTGACCGTAGTAGGCTTGATTGCATGAGCAGGGTACTTGGTAGACTCCTGGATGTGATAAAGGAGGAATGCTGTCCTTGGGTGAGCGGATGAGGGTGGCTAATTTGCTACATGGTCTGAATGTAGTGCGTAGTTTATGTTTATTGAGAATTCTTGAGATCTTTTCGGATGTGCCTTTAATGTAAGGGATGGTGACTGTTTTGTTGTAGTTCTCTGTGGTGGATGGTGGGAGGGGTTTCTTAGGAGTGTTTAGTATTTTGTTTATTTTATGTGGATTGTAGCCGTTGGCCAAGAAGTTGTGGCGTAAGTGAGTCACTTCAGCAGTAAGAGCCTTGTCATTGGAACAGATTGCTCTCGCTCTATGGGTTAGCGTTTTTAATATGCCATATTGTTGAGAAGGATGATGGTGTAATTGTTTGTGTAAGTATCTACCTGTATGTGTGGGTTTTCTAAAAACTGAAAATGATACGGAACCATCTGGGAGATGTGTGATGAGTGTATCCAGGAAGGGCAGACAGTTGTTGGCTTCCAGTTCCATAGTAAAGTGGATTTTTGGATGTTGGCTATTTAAGTTAATAAATTAAGTTAATAAGTTAATATCAGCATTAAGTTAATAAATTATTTACTTAGTTTCTGTGTTCTATTATACCATTAAAATAATAATCAACATGTTCGACGAACACATAAGTCTGTCCACACGTTCAAGGGAATAGCCAGTTCAGCTGAACTCTTTTTTAACATCTGTGCTGATATCACGTTAGTTCCTATTGCGAAATTCTTATTCAGTTTGTGCAACATCTCTAGTACTTCCTCCTCATCTACATCAGTTTCCTCATATGGTGAAGAAGTAGCGGTGACTTCAATGTTGCATATACCAGGTTGATAGCTTTTAGCAAAATGGCTGCTCATTAGTTAATCACTTCTGCATCACTCACCCAAATACCAGCTGCATTCAGTGGAGTTATTCTTTCATATTCAGTCTTTCTTTTACTTCAGCATAACAGTAGACTTCTTTTGGATTATCTTTAACTTGCAGAGCTAGTTTCTTTTCATATTTGGACTTAACTTTCCTTACAACACTTGTGATTCTGGCTTATAATTATTGTAACTGACATCGTCCTTATGCACACAAAATCCCTTCCATTTCATCTTTTTCTTATGAATCTCTTGCTTAATTAGATTACATATCCATTTCACTCCTACTCTATTTATTCTTTGAATTTAGGACACATAATTTCCTGCTTTGTAGTTCAACATGTAACCTTTTCTGAATATGTTCATAAATTCTTAAACATTATTAATGGAATAGGAATGCAGCAATAATTTCCTGTAGGTTTTATAATCCCTTGTGTACGTGTGAGATTGATATAAAAATAGAAGAAAGGGACGGAATGCAAAAGTCAACATCAAATAAATTAACTGGAATAAAGAAATGTCACCAGGAAAGATAGATGGTATTCAGAATAGTCTTGATTTTGCTGATCTCTTTCTGGTGAAATATTAAAGAATTGCAAATCTGATATGGTAACACAGGATTTACTCAGAAAATTCTTGGAGGAGTTGGTTTGACAATATAATTGATCATAATTGGCTTTGTAGCGCAATTGGAAGAACGACGGTACATTGCATCATTTGATTGGAAAGGCCTAAGTTCGATTCTCGTCATGATGGGAGGGATCTTTATATGGACTTTTTCAATTGAAGGCGAGTTAGCCGATCTCATATGGAGGTAGCAGGATTTTTTCTCTCAGAAACTCGGGTTTTTCATCCCGCATACAGACAAATCGGCCCTTCAGAACACACCCAATTTACAGACAAAAAATACTAGCTGTGGTGGTGGTGGTGGTAGGCAGTAGATGGCACTAATGTAGATGATTGGTAGATAATTGATAATGTAGAGGATTGGTGGAGACGGGGAGTTGTACAATAGGTGTCCTCTCGCGATGAGTCTTCGGATTCCTTGGAGGTGTCACGAATAATAATAATAACATACTCCGGTTAACTCTCACCATAACAAACCTAAAGGGACTGCAGAAATATTTTTTTATACGGGATAGTTTGCTATACTGAATATCCTTTAGAAATTTCCCAGTGGTATTTGTTTTGGTTGGAATATTTTGGTAGTTACATCAGCATTTAATGTATTGATAGTCAGATGTTTATGAATATAAACATCTGACTATCAATACATTTAATATCTGACTATCAGTTGTTCTTGTAGTCGTATGTAATTTTTCTTGGGAAATATGTATATATAATATATAGTTTTTCACTTCCAGTCTATATCCTGCTGTTTGTTCATAAATTCCATTTCAGTAGTATTTAATCATGTGTGTTATTTTTCACTAATTGTTAGTGCTTGTGCACCATAGAAGAGAGTTGATTGGAAGAGCTGCAATAAATATCCGAAGAACGAATCCTTTTTGAGCCTCGGACAATTATTCTGGAGTGGAACAATATTTTTTTTGTAAATATATTTTTATTCTACTGAAACAGTTGATGTTTAGGTTCAAGGATATCTATCTTTGAGGATGAAGAGGAAATGCTCTGGTAAATTGCCTCCATAGCACAATTGGAAGAACATTGGTACGCTGCACCCTTCGTTTGGAAAAAGCCTGAGTTCGATTCTCGTCGTGATGAGAGGAATCTTTATATGTTCTTTTTTTTTTCATTTGAAGTTGAATTAGCCAATCTCATACGGAGGTAGCAGGATTATCTCTAGTGGTGGTGGACAGTAGATTGGGTTGGTGTAGGTGATGATGGTAGTGGTGGAGATGGAGAGTTGTAGAGTAGGTGCCCTCCTTCAATGAGTCTTTGAATTGCTTGGAGGTGTCATGTAATAGTAACAGTAAATCATTCTGGTAGCAAAGAAATTTTGCTCTCAGAAAATAATGCTTCATCTGAAAAAAAAAAAATAAATTAAAAACTCCATGACAACATACACTACTTATATCTTCTCTATGAATAAAACTTTTATTTCCATAAAGTTGTATTTCCATTCATTTAAATTATCAATATTCCTTTTCCATGTTAATAGTAAAATAAATAAATACTATTTTTGCATCATATTATGTTTTTCTTTATCATAATTCTTAAATTCCTAAATAGCCAATAAATCAATAAAGTAATCAATATATATATATATATATATATATATATATATAGAGAGAGAGAGAGAGAGAGAGAGAGAGAGAGGTGTGTTGTGTTGTGTTGTTTTGTTTTGTTTTTCAAATGGAGCATTTTTCTATGAGTGAAATATGAGTGAAATATTTTGCCCTGACCTGAAAATATTTAAAAATAAGCAAATTGTTCCAATTCATTCTGGGATTATTAATTAGAAAAAATTAAGTTCCTTTTGAATTGTTCCAAGAGGAACATTTTATTTTGGTTTTCAAAACTGTTTCAATCCCTGGTTGATTGTGCAAAAGTATTGTGCATCCTCATTTCCTTTTGTACTTGTGATGGTTGAAAATAGATGGAATGGTTTCTTTGATTTCTGTTTACTTGATGATATCATGTTTAAATCTTCTGTCATATGCTACATGGTATTATAAGAGAATATGTTGAACTACTCTGTTATTTTTATTATTATATTATGTCTCATGCTAATGAGTACTTGTAAGTCACTGCTGACTTCATCTGCACTATTCCACAAACTACATACTTCACCCATAAAATATTTTGTTTACTGAATGTGTTGTCAGACTAGTTTGCCTATTTTTGAGGAAAAATCTGATTTTTCAAGAGGGGAAACCTCCTCCCCATCTATATAGAATTAATGCATAGGGGGAAAAAAGTTTTAAGCATTCCTAGCATTTGATGAAATTTGAATTCGTATCTGTTTCCAGTCAGCGAACACATGTTACATCATCCTTCTAACTGCACTGCTAATGTAACTATGAAATCCTCATGGAGTGTAAGGATATGTTGCAAGTCAACTCGTTCAGTTGTTTTTTCTTATATGTGTCAGTATATAAGACATGGAATCAGCAGTCTCATTATATGAGGCCTTTAACTAGTAGCAAGTCTATCATATTGAACATTGAAATCATTTATACTTCCCACATTCTGGTAGTGTGTTCCATTCTTTCACCACTCTCCATGTAAAAAATCTACTCCTTACACAACTTCCATGAATGGCCTCTCATTCTTCACATCTCATCCTCCTCTCTTGTTATAATCTCTTCTGTATTAATCTGGTAAATCCAACTTGAAGGTCTCTATTACATCACCTCTTTTCTTCCTATCCATCAAAATCTGAAATTTATATTTTCTCAAATTATTTGAATTTTTCAATAGAGCATTACTGTTAATGTAATTCTTTATCATATGATGTGTAGTCTTTACAACATTGCAATGTGACCTTGGAACTTTAGTCCACCGTGAACTATTTACTCCAAGTCCCAAATCGCATCCACTTCCTGAAGTACAGCTCCTCCAGTAGTGAACACACAGCCTGATATTTCTGCACCCCAAAGTGCAGCATCTTGCATATATTAATGTTAAAACTATAATCCCACAATGGATTAGATATAGATGTTGAAAATTTTTCCACTTGGTTATATTATAATTTAAAGATCCCAAGAAATTATATTCTTGGTTGCATCCATTATGTCCCAACTGTTTGGCCATTCTATGGAGTTGTAAGTTGTCCTATTATGACCAAACAGGCAGGAGCGTCTGCATCAGTCTTAAGAAACTACTTGAACTTCAGTAAATTTGGTTGTATGAAACTGCCTCAAATCTGGGTGCACTTATCCTGAGAACTTCAGCCCAACAGCCACAGACACTCATCCCAGCCAATAAAGGGGCAGTGTTTAAGACTTACCTTTTGTTGTTTCTACTTCAGTCATACTTACCCTATGTAGTGTCTGCATGCCTATATTAGTTTGTTCATTGTTCCCTGATGATGGCAATTTGACTTTGCCAAAATATTGGAAGTATTAAATATTTTTCTAATTAATATATAGTACATGTTGTTAATTTCCTTAAGTAATACAGTTATGGATATGAATTATATATTTAATTTAATCCTTTATCTAAGTGTAAGCAAACAAAGTTTGCGCCTGAAGTATCTTCAGGACTGGGGCAACTCGTGGCAAAGGTGGGCTAAGTTCTCATCACTTTCCTTAGTATCCCATAATGCAAAACACACCTCCTTGCAGACATGTATAATGGTATGCAATATGGGAAGGGTCACTACTCAGACCGGTTTCGACCTTTATTGAGGTGAAAAAGTAAGTGGAAGCAAACAAAGTTTGCATGTAAAGTAACGTCACGACATGAAGTTACTTCATGTGCAAACTTTGTTTGCTTACACTTGAATAAATGATGAAACCCAAAATATAATTTCTTGGCGTCTTTAATTTATAATATAACTAAGTGGAAAAACTTTCAAAATCTATCTGTAATCCAGTGTATTTTAATAATAATGGTGACACGTTTTGACTCCTTGTATATGGAAATATGACTTCTGCATTACTTCAACCTTGTTATCACTTCTGGATCTGACTCACACTGATGAAATAATAAAGATTGAAACCGATCTGGGTAGTAGCCCTTCCCATAATGCATACTATTAAATATGTCTGTAAGGATATGTGCATTGCCTTATGGGATACTAAGGCAATTAATGCAAAGTCATTAGCTTCTATATACGAGTTGCCCTTTATGAAGTTACTTCATGTGCAGACTTTGTTTGCTTACACTTGGATAAAGGATGAAACTAAGAATATAATTTCTTGGCATCTTAAGTTATAACCCCACTCATTTGTCCAAGCTAAAAGTCTGTTCAAATCTTCATGTAGAGAATTAACATTTGTCTGATAATTTTACTCAACTTTGCATCATCAGCAAATATTTGAAGATCCCCATTTGATCCACATGAAACATTAATAAATGAGTTAAACAGCAGGGGCCCAAGAACTTGAAGCATGCTGCTGTCACCTACCTTTTCTGAGACACTTTCCATCATGCACAACTTGTTGGTATCATTCAGAAAACCAATCTGTTATCACATCTTTTGTAGTCTAATATTTAAAGGTACGCATGGTATAACTGTAAAAATAACTTAATACAATAACCACAGTAATTGACTTGAATGAAATAAAGGTACAAATATTATTTATTATTATTATTATTATGTGACACCTCCAGGGAGTCCAAAGACTCATCGAGGGAGAGTGTGCCGACACCATCGAACGATTGATCTCCTTCCAACTACTAACCGTGCTCAGACTTGCTTAAGTTTATGCAAGCGATTAATAGCAGAGGCTCTATCAATCGACCAACCTTCGCTGGCAATTCATACAATATATTTCATACTGAAATTAACCGTACATCATCATCAGTGTAGAACAAACAGTTAAAAGGAATGAAATACAAAGTACAGAACAATCGGTGGATTACCAATTAAAATTGTTGCTGCATGCTAGAAAAATGGAATACAAAGTACAGAACAGTCGGTGGATTACCAATTGTTGCCGCATGCTAGAAAATTTATTTTCTAGCATGCAGCAACAATTTTAATTGGTAATCCACCGATTGTTCTGTACTTTGTATTTCATTCCTTTTAACTGTTTGTTCTACACCAATGATGATGTACGGTTAATTTCAGTATGAAATATATTGTATGAATTGCCAGCGAAGGTTGGTCGATTGATAGAGCCTCTGCTATTAATTCCATTCCTTTTAACTGTTTGTTCTACACTGATGATGTGCTGTTAATTTCAGTACAAAATATTTGTACCTTTATTTCATTAATTACTTAATGAAATTACTGTGGTTATCGTGTTAAGTTATTATTATTATTATGTGACACCTCCAGGGAGTCCAAAGATTCATTGAGGGAGAGTGTGTGCCAACAGCATCAAAGGATTGATCCCTTCCAACTACTAACTGCACTCAAACTTGCTTAACTTTTTGCGAGCCATTAGTAGCAGAGGTCTAAATCTTCTGTAGCTTATTCACCAGTCTGTCATATAGTAATATATTAAATGCCTTTGCAAAGTCTAAGAATATTACTGCGTTATTAATCTCTCTTATTCAAACACATTTGTTACTTTATCATAAAATGCAAGCAGGCTGCTAAAACAAGACCTGTCCTTTGCAAACCTATGCTGACTATAGAGAATCCCATCTATCAACCCAATCTGGTATTCTATTTCCAATCAGAAATACACTTTTCAGTTTAAAATTTTGTATATTTTGAACATCTGCGTGGTTAGCTTAGTGGCTATGCGCTTTGCAACCATATGCCTGGGGAAGGGGTGTCCTGGTTCAATTCCCATCAATGACGTGAGGAGTTTAAGGATCTTCCTCAGCCATTGCCAAGTTAGCCGGTCTTGGGCGTGGACAGCAGGGTTTTTTCTGCCAGTTTATCTGGGGTTTTTCCTCCCACAAGCAGGCAAACCAGCCCTGTGAACACACATGCACGGATTACAGTCATGAATATCGCTCTTAGTGAATGCAGCAGAGGAGTGGTGAACCCACTGCATTAATACGCCAGTAACCCCTCATTAGGAGGGGACTCAACCTGTCCTAGGATGGACGAGAAGGATAGGATAGGGTATTTTAAACTTCTATTTTGTATAACGGTATTCCTTAAGGAAATTAACAATATATATTATATTGTTAATTATATATAATTAACAATACTTCCAATATTTTGGCAAAGTCCAATTGCCAAAATTAGGGATCAATGAACAAATTGATATATGTCTGCAAACACTACTTAAGGTGAGTATGACTGAAGCAAAAACAATAAAGGTAAGTGTAAAGTCCTAAATAGTTCCTCCCCACACACACACACTCTCAGTGGGCTAGGATTGGGTGTTCTTCATTGATAGGCTGAAGTTCTTAAGTGTTCCCCAGATTTGAGGCAGTTAGTTTCATACAACCAAATTTACTGAGGTTTGTGTATTTGGGTAGTTTTTAAGACTGAACCAGAATTCAGGAAAGGTCTTTCACTTTTGAATTGCTCCTGTGGCTTAAGATAGCCTTTTATCCATTATATCTTGTGGTGGATTTCCAAGGTATGCTCAGCAAGACCTGAGTGGCTGTGATGGTGGAACCAAATGCAGTCTTTGTGTTCTGTGATTCTGATGTTGACTGTCCCAACTGTTTGGCCATTCTATGGAGTTGTAAGTTGTCCTATTATGACCAAACAGGCAGGAGTGTCTACTTTCAGTCTTAAGAAACTATTTGAACTTCAGTAAATTTGGTTGTATGAAACTGCCTCAAATCTGGGAGCACTTATCCTGAGAACGTCAGCCCAAGACACTCATCCCAGCCAATAAAGGGGCAGTATTTAGGACTTGAGACTTATGGCAATTTGACTTTGCCAAAATATTAAAAGTATTAAGTATTTTTCTAATTAATATGTAGTATATGTTGTTAATTTCCTTAAGTAATACAGTTATGGATATGAATTATATATTTAGTTTAATCCTTTATTTCACTAAGCCATATGAGCATCTGCAGGTAACAGCTAATCAAATTGCTCACCAGCTGCTGCTGAATGGAAAATTCATTAAAAAACACACAAAAAATAAGATACTTAGAACACCAAGTGAGGAACAAAATATGATTAACTCAGATTTCACCATCACTGAACTCAACGCTGCCATAAACCTATTAAAACCTAGAAAATCTGCAGGCCTTGATGATATCTGTAATGAACATATTAAACATTTTGGAACCAGGACTAAAGAGTGGTTATTAAACCTATACAACACTTGCCTCAGAACCCTAAGGATACCAACTATCTGGAGGCATGCCAAAGTGGTGGCCTTTCTGAAACCAGGGAAAACTCCAACCTAAGCAAAAAATTACAGACCTATATCACTACTCAGCAACCTCTTTAAACTCTATGAACAATTAATTCTGAATAGGCTACAACCTCTAATCGAACCCCCATCTTATTGCTGAGCAGGCTGGCTTTAGACCAGGCAAATCCTGCACATCACAAATTCTCAACCTCACTCAATATATAGAAAATGGTTATGAGCAAAAACTAGCCACAGGAGTAGTCTTTGTAAACCTAACTGCAGCATATGATACCATAAACCATCTCACACTCAGAAATAAAATATACAGAATAACTAGAGACTATCGACTTGTCCTCCTGATCCAATCACTATTGGAAAACAGACGCTTTTATGTGGACCTTGGGGTATGATGAGCCGCTGGCACTACCAAAACAATGGCCTCCCCCAGGGAAGTGTGTTATCACCATTACTTTTCAACATCTACAACAACGATCTCCCCATCTTTCCAGGAACTAGAAATTTTATCTATGCTGATGACCTTGCCATAGCTATTCAGTCAAAAAATTTCAAGTCCATTGAAACTACTCTATCACTTGCCTTAAATAGTCTAACCACGTACTATACCAACAATCAACTAAAACCAAACCCCTTGGAAACCCAGACTGGCCTTTTCCACCTTAACAATAAGGAAGCCAACAGGAAGCTACAGATTTCTTGGGAAGGCTCTAATATAGAACATTCCTGGAAACCAATCTACCTCGGTGTGACTCTCGATTGCACCCTCTCATATAAAACCCACATAGAAAAAACAAAGGCAAAAGTGAATGCAAGAAACAGCATACTAAGGAAGCTTACCATTCTCCAAATGGGGTGCAGACCCTAGCACACTGAGATCTTCTGCTGAATATGCCTGCCCAGTATGGTCCAGATCCTGCCATGCTGAAAAACTTGATCCAGCATTGAATGAAAGCTGCTGCTTAATTACAGGATGCCTGAAACCAACACCACTAAAAGACCTGTCTACTTTGGCTGGTATTGCACCCCCTTCAATTTGAAGATCTGCATTCTCAGCTGATGAAGGAAGCAGACAAATGAATGATGAATGCCACCCACTGTTCGGCCAGACCGCAGTGCCCCAAAGACATAGCTTCCTGACAACTGTTGAACCTCCTAAAAACCTCCCAGAGACAAGACTTCAACAATGGCTTGCACTATATCCTGAAAATAATACTGGTATTCCAACAGCCGAACATCTTCCACGTGGTGCCCACTTAGACTGGAATACTTGGAAAAGCCTAAACAGACTCCGGACGACAGGCCGTTGCAAACAAAACCTCATCAAATGGGACTACCTCGCTGGTCCAGACAATTGTGAGTGTGGGTCAACCCAGTTCATGGAACACCTTCTTTCTTGTCCCTTTCTTCCATCGCCTTGTGCAAAAGAGGACCTTATATCCTGCACAGAAAGAGCAGTTGATTGTGCAAGATACTGGAGGAACATCTGACCGTGTTTATTGTATATAAGTTATGTATAGTTTCCTTTTTTTCATATTTAATTATTATTCCCTCTATAATTCACCTACCAAATCTAAGATGATCTCATTGTAAAGTATCCTAATTTGTTGTAAATCATGTTGTACCACTTACTTACTACTGTACTACTTGTGTTTGGATACGAAATAATAATAATCCTTTATCCAAGCATAAGCAAACAAAGTTTGCGCCTGAAGTATCTTCAGGACTGGGGCAACTTGTGGCAAAGGTGGGCTAAGTTCTCATCACTTTCCTTAGTATCTCATAATGCAAAGCACACCTCCTTGCGGACATGTATAATGATATGCAATATGGGAAGGGTCACTACCCAGACCGTTTTCGACCTTTATTGAGGTGAAAAAGTAAAGGATTGCTCATCATAGGCCTAGAGTAGTTAGTATAGGGATGCAAGAGAGAGCCTGATAGTATTAGGAGAAAGAAAGACAGATAGATAGCATGAGGGATAGAGAAAAAGGCCTCAGCTCTTTTATATCATCATATAGCCAAAGGCTATCAGTTTTCCTTTTTCACCAATCTCATATAGATGGACAACCAAAAAACCAATTGAAACTAAAGTGCAAAGATGACTGATACCCAAGTGGTTAGCCCCATCTGGCTTAACTGCCTTGAATTGGCCCTCTCTGCCTAGGATTGCTCTCCAGTCACGCTTGCAATTGACTATAAGACTACATTGAATTAAGTGGATGGAGCTATTTAGAAAACCTCTCATAGTAAGAATAGACAGAATTTTATCCACCCCCCTGGTGAATATTGCATAATGTGGGTGGTCTATACCATCTAGTGATAAATTTGATATCTCCTAGAATGCTTCTTTCTAAATACAAAAAATGTCTGACTGAACAATAAAATTTCCACAATACAATATTATAAAGCATTTGTATATCATATTGCTGGTTTTCAAATCCATGTTTTTTCTAACCTTCCATAAATGGTATTTTAATTCATTAATTGTAAATAATGGCATGCCCAACACATTACATAATCTGTTCCAAATATGCAGAGCAAGAGGGCAGCTGTAGAATGCATGTTCTACTGTTTCTAATTGGCAAGATGTCACAGATTGTATCTCCGATGTTCAAGTACATCCATTTGATGGCATTGACTGGAAGGCAACCATATGCAATTCTCCAAGCAAGATCCTTCCTGTTAGGGTACCTCGGAACTTCATCAAGTTATGAAACAAGATATTGTTGTCAGTACCCAACTGTGGAACTTCGCAGCAAAAGAGATTAAAGATTTCTTTATACCAAATTTTACTTTTTTTAATGGAAAGAATGTCAATTCCACATTGTTTTAGCAGTCTTAGAGTTAAGCACAGAATGCATTAATACTTAATTTGCTGCTTTTGCTGAATTTTTCCAAAATACCAAAAAAAAAAAAAAAAAAAAATATATATATATATATATATATATATATATATATGGAATCATTATCCTTCAAAAATCTGACTACATCATTAGCATATGCTAATATCTTATTTTCCTTTTTATTTGAAGGAACTGTTATTCCTCGCACAGCATGTGTATTGTTGACTTGTAAGAAAGGTTCAAGAACCAATGCAAGGAGCAGTGGACTGAGAATTCAATCTTGCTTGACTCCTTTTTGAATTTTTACTGGGTCTGACAGGAACCCATTAACTAGGAGGCGGGAGGTTGAATTGGCATAAGATCCTTTGATAACAGATAGCAGTTTTTTACCTACACCAGTTTTCTAGAGGATGTGGAATAGAAAGGGATGCCAGACATTATCGAATGCTTGAGTAAGGTCTACTGATAGCACTGCCATTGATTGCTTTTTCGTGTTACTAAGCGGATTAGATCATATAGCAGAAATAGATTAAATTTTACTGCTCGACCTGGTACCCCATATGCCTGTGTGCTTTTAATTATATATTTCATTCCAACTTTGAGCCTGTTATTGATAATGTGGAAAAATATCTTGTAGTCAGTACTAGATAAATAGGTCTCCATCTGCTGATTAAGGTGTGATCTTTAATAGGTTTAGGAATGAGGACAGTATGGCTTGCTACAAATTCACTTGGTATATGTCTTGATGAGAGAAAGGAATTAAATAGCGTAACTAGAATGGGAACAATAAAATCCCAGGCCTCATGATAAAGGTCTATCCCTAGACCATCAGGCCCTAGGGATTTTATGTCTGGCATTTTTTATAGGCTTTTGGTAACTTTAAATGCAGTAATGGGGGCTGTCAAGCCCATCTTGGATATGAACAGAAAAGCCATTAATGTTCCAAGAGTTATAATTTCCAACAGTAGTACTATTGTCTTGAAACCGATTTCTTTTAGTGTTTTTGAAAGGCATCGAGGATGTCTTGAGTGGTGGACATGTCTTCTCTATCCGCACAGATTTGAGTGATAGTCCTTTCTTTGCAAAATTTTGTAAATTGTTTATTGAAGAATGCAGCTGAAGGGCTATCTGCTAGGTGCTGTTATATTCTTATCTTAAAATTTCTTTCTTCTACTTGTTTCTGCCTTTCCAGTTCTATCTCTATGTTAATGTTTCTAATGATGTTACATATTCTCTACCATTGCATTGGTTTGTTACAAACCAGCTTCTCTCTCTTTATATAGATCTTTCAACTTTTTCCTTTTGAGGAAAGCCTGTTCCTTTCCCCATTCCATCATATTTACTTTACTGCTTGTTTGAATTTTAACCACATATCTCAATTCCAGGTAACATTATTCCAATTCAAACAGAGAGGCTGGAATTTAGTTCAAAAGATCAACGAAAAATTTGGTGGAAGTCTCCATGGTCCAGAAGAGATCTCTACTTTTTCCATGCATCAAACTTAAGTATTTATTTATTTAGCATATGGCTCACACATGAAAAGTTACATTATATTAATCCTTAATATATATGGAAATAGTAATAGACATATGTTCAATAATAAGACATAATACAGCCATAAAAGAGACACTCAAGAATCAAGAACAGACTACAACTGAATGTCTAGGTTGATTATCCAGTCGACTGCACTTGGTGTAGCATGGATGAAGTCTGACAGGTTTCCACTGTATGCACGTTGGACACATTCTGTTGTAATATGATTAATTGTCTGGTGGGGTGATCCACAGTCGCACCAGGGTAAGGCAATCATGCCCCATTTGTAAAGGTGGTCTGCACATCTGCCATGGTTGGTGCGGATTCAGTTAAGGGCAGACCAAGTTTTCCGAGGTAGGTCAAAACCTGAAGGTATCTGTGTTGGGTCCACTAATTCATGGAAGATCCCTGTTGAAATGTTACACCAGGACTCTTTCCACTTCTCCTTCATGTTGAAACTTGTCTCTGCAATATTTTTTGCTGTTAAGATTGGAGGGTGTCTTGACTTTAGCCTGTTTATTTCTAGGGATGGGATGTCTTCATGGATTGGAAGATTTTGAATTTCCATGATTTTGCTGTATTCATGTAGAAGAAAGTTGGATCTGTGGATGTGTGGAGGCGGGATGTTGCTTAGCACTGGGAGCCAGTAGGTTGGGGTTGATTTTACAGTTCCAGAAATAAGACGCATAGTGGTGTTAAGCTGGACATCAACCAAATACACATGGGCGCTGTTCAGCCATACGGGTGAGCAGTATTCAGCTGTAGAGTAAACGAGGCCAAAAGCAGTGCAGCGAAGCGTTGTTGCTGAGGCATCCCAAATTGTTCCACATAGTTTTTGCAGTATATTGTTTCTTGTTTTTAGCTTGGATGCTGTGTTAATGAGATGTGGTGTAAAAGAAAGATAGTGTTCTATCTAGAGTGACGCCCAGATATTTCGGGAATCTGTTGTAGCGTAGCAGTTTGCGGTTGAAGTAGACCATGAGTTCTTTGTTAGCCCGGTTATTGTTCAGGTGAAAGCATGAAACTTCTGTTTTGCTAGGATTTGGGCATAATCTCCATTTGCTGAAGTATTCAACTAGGACTGCAAGGTCGTTTGTCAGTGTATCTTTCATTGTAGTAAAATTGGTGTGTCTGGTGGCTAGAGCAATGTCATCAGCGTAACAAAACTTCTTGGTGACTGTATTAGGCAGATCTGCGATGTATAAGTTAAAAAGGAGGGGAGTCAGAACTGACCCTTGTGGTAGTTCTTGTGGAACTATTGTATAACTGAATTATGATCTGACCTGTTGATGTCAAGATGTTTTATCTGAATTATCCTATTTATAAGTGAAGAAGAGATATAAATTCGATCAATAAGAGTACTAATACCTTGATTCATGTATGTGTGTGCCTGGAGATTAGGATTGCAAATCCTCCATATGTGTACTAGTTGAGCTTTGTCAAGACATGTTTTTAACTGTCCGTATCCCACTTTTCCACTCCTGGGGTATCCTCCTATTTTGTCTAATGTGGGGGTTTTTGAGGTCTCTTCTTTGGGAGCCAGACCGAGAGGTGATACCAAGGTTGAAGCAATGCAGAACTCATATTTTCATATGCCAGTTGCCAAAAGGTGTTCACCTTATTATTAAATTACTCAGGATTAGAGAAAGATGTTGGAAGTTTTTTCCACTTGGTTAGACTATGAATTATATATTTAGTTTAATTCTTTATAACTAAATATTATAACTAAATTTAATCCTTTAAAACTAAATGTTATAACTAAATATATAATTCATAGTATAACCAAGTGGAAAAAAGCTTCCAACAGTTATGGATAACCAAGCTATAATAAGCCTTTTCACCCGAACTTCTATTTTGTAGCATTAAGTTGATGGCTGTTCTCTGTTACTTATAATACCAATGTATTTAAGTCTTCTTAGAGGAAAATTTTCCAAGTTTATTATAGTTCATAATTTTGTATTAGTAAGCAACTGGATATCCCTTTTAAACTCCTTTCTGTATTATTAATATACACATTAAACAGCAATTGCCTAAGGATAGGATTCCATTGCTCTCTCTCTCTGTAACCTGCTCATCAAATGTACTATATTATTACTGGTTAATGATTATTAACCAGGCATATTGTGTGGATCTCATTCATTAAGTTTATTCACATAAGTTTATGTGAATAAACTTATGTGAATCTAAGAGTATCTAAGGCATTTGGCCAAACAGGCAGAACAACAAATATCAGGATTTCAGAACACCAAGACTACATCCGGTTTCACCAGTACAGCTGCTCTGGGCTGGCAAACCATGCCTTAGATACCTACCATAAAATTCGTTGGAAGAAAACAAAAATAATCCATCGCAGCAAGTTTAAATACGAAAGATTATTCAAAGAATCTTCAGCAGCTCTAAAAAACGTTCCTAACCTCAACAAATTTGGGTGCATGAAACTGCCCCAAATTTGGGAGACTTTCATTATGAGAATTTCAGCCCAACTGCCAAGACTACCAAATTAGCCCGCAAAAGGGCACCATTAGGACTTTAGGAACAATATTAGTTTCTTGCTTTCTTCCTCATTTGCTTTGTGTTAGTTCCTGAGTGCACATACCATATCTTTATGTTCCCGAAGATGGCAATGTGACATTGCCGAAATATAGAAGTTATTCATTAAAGTTACCTTTAATTAATATACTTTATATGCGTTGTTAATTCCGTAAACTAATTACCAGTTATGTCTAACCAACGTATAAGTCTTACTACTAGAAACTTAAGGATCTTACTGACCCTTAAGCTTATTCACATTTCTAGCATTCATGAAGATGGTAGATTGGCAACATCTGCATAGGAGATAGTTAAGATATTCAGCAAACAGCTCATCAGGGTGTTTCATCCTCATCAGTGTGAAATCGTGAAAAGTTGAAGTGATTCAATATGGCAGGACCTACCTTTCACAGAGCCATGCTAATCACCAGAGAGTATTGTATCCTCTATCTGTCCATTCTTGAATTCAACCTTTAGCCAAATTTTTCAGTACCTTAACCATTACTTCTGTGATACTAATTGGTCATAATTTACTACTTCTGTCTCAGAACCTCTTTTATGTAATAGAACTATCTTAGCCTCTTTCCACTTCCTCAGAACGATGCCAGAGCTGTGACTTAGATGAAATAGCTTGAAGGTCACTCCAGTTCTCTTGTACATTCTTGTAACACACATTTCATCAAGAAATCATATAGGTCGAACATATAGTCCATTCCCACTACTACAATCCACTCCACCTGGATAATATGCCTTTGGAAAACGATTACTTAGTATCTGAACTATTTTTTCTGTTGGCCACTTTCTAATTATCAGCATTGATTGAAGTCATCCTTCCATAATAGCTAATTTCCTTTCATAATCTGATTTAGCTTTTCTGACCATGATAATTATCCTTCTTCCCTGCACTTTGTATTGCTCATAGGCATGCTGATCAGTTTTTTAATTTTTTTTTTTTTATATCTCCTCTGCAGTTTTTTTTTTTTTTTTGCAGCAGCTTCTTTATGATACTACTAATCCATTTACTCTCACTTAGTTAATCCATTTTGACCCTGGGTATCCAGTATGATACTATTTCCCTTAAGCATCCCTGACTATTCCCATGCATTATTGACATTTCTTACCTCACATCTTCTCATATCATTTCTCCAAGGTATGAATCTCTACTGTACGCTACATTTGTCACTTTATTGTAAATGTGAGCATATTGTTAAAATAAGACTTCTCCTTTAATGCATGCTGAATCCTCATAGATAATCTTGGATCTGTTATTCCTATATTTGTCAGGCCTGTACTTTATTTAATAATTCTCTATAGTACTTTAACTGCAATATAGGCACTAACCTATATTGCAGTTAAAGTACTGCAATATAGAAACCTCTGTCTTGTCATGAGTGATGTGCATTGGCTCTACTTTCTTTCTTCAACTCTTTTGGGACCTCCTTTATTTCAAGATTTTCGTTACACTACCAAAACAAGGGGGGGGAAAGCATGCTATACAAATTTATGGATGATCTCTTCCCCCCCCCCCCCTCCTGTCTCCAGTATTCCTCTTTCCTCTGGGCTTTGCACTCTCTCTTAGTATGGAATACTGAGAGAGAGTGCAAAGTTTGTTTTGTGAGTGTATGGAATATACTCACAAAGTGCTCATTAAGTAATTCTACCACATCCTCTGCAGTGGTTATTTTATCAAATAGTGTTGTGTTGCTCATCTGTAATCAATCTTCCTCTTGCCTCAGCACATAATCAAAAAACTTCTTTGGCCTGACTTGTTGCAGTCCTATCATATTGCCTTGTTTCTTTTCTTCCTTGATTGTCACCTTTCTAGATTGCACCTTCCTTAAGTTGTTATAAGAGAGAGAATGCAGAAGGCACAGATCCCTCGTTTCATAGGGTGGGATAATGTGAAAATACTACTCCCACCTATTGGTGGCTTGAAAATGTTTGTTTTCTAGAGCAGGGTTTCTGGATTTTCTAAAAAAAAAATACAGAAAATATAAAAAATTTATAAAAATAGAAAAAATAATCCTTTGTCCACCCACAGTACTAATGTACTATAGGTTTAGAACCTATAGGTGGGAGTAACATAAAAAAAATTTCATTTGATGAAATTTTCATCCTTCTGATTGATGAGCAGGCCTTGACAAGCACTATAATAATGATCTATTTCTATCAGTTTCAACAACTCAACAGCCTTTGTCTTACCAAGCTAATGTTAAGTATTGAATTTTGCTGACAGTAAATGCTTCAGACCATGTTGGGTTTGAAACTTTGTTCATTGCCTCAGGATCCTTTGAGAGCGACTATGGAATGACATACAACTCTCAGTTAATATTAGAGTTCTCTTCATCATACTATTCTAGCCTTCTGCATTGCAAATGGTTTGACACTTTGGCTCTAGTAACTTTAAATTCGAAGTCATGAAGTAGGATTTACAAATTAGGTAATTTTGTCTATTTCTCCATAAAATCAGCTTAATCATTCAATAGATAAACTGTTTTATATACAGGGTGTATAATATAAAATTTGTAAGCAGATCAGCTCATCCAACATTATTAAATCATGTATGAACAAGCCCTCACACCACACACACACACACTTTCTCTCCCTCCCCCTCCTTTCTTTCACTCACCTGTTCACTTATATTGTACCGACTTCTAACAAGGTGCATCATGCCATAGGAATTTTGTTGTGTGCAAGTCATTTCCAGGAACACAAGAATGTTTTTTTATACTTTATCAGCCCACTCAGTTGTATTTTGGTCTTGTCATTTGCAGATTGTTGTGTATCATTGAAAGACATACCAATTCTTACAGTGATGAATTTTACCTTGTCTTCACAGACTAGTAATACCACCAGAGCACTTTTATTCTCTTATGGAATCAGTACAAAGGGATGACCCCCTTTTTTCTCACATCCTCATGTATTGAAAGTTTTCTTCTGCATTCACTTTATAAAACTCCTTTCAATAACTTATATGTTTCTAATATATTCCCCCTTCCATCAGCTAAATTTTGTAATATACAATAAAGTGATACATGATATTATCTAACCTAACTCCAGAGGACCCATAGATACATCTCCAAGATCAGGCAATCGAATCTGTTATGCATTGTAGTCCAGAAACTTCATTCAGTATTCTTACATATGCATTTGCCTTAAGTGTTCCAGGTACGCATGCTCACTTACATCACTAAACAGCTCTTGGGGGGGAGCAGGTGAATCTAATATAATACCTTTGTGTATGTGTATATCATTATTTTATTATTTTTTGTCTTTCAGGTTTTAATTGGTAAACTTGTGAAGCATGTCAAAGGAAGAAGAAATTACAGACACACATTTTTCATTTCATTCAGCACCAGAAGAATTGCTCTTACAGAGTGCACGAACAGGAAGCTTAACTATTTTAAGTCAGCTTTTGGAAGCATATACCCAAGGAAAAGTTGTGTTAGATGTTAACTGTAAAGGTATGAAAGTAAACAGATACATATATGAAATACATATTTTGATTTGCAGTGGTCAGCTTTTGAGTTGAATTGTAGAAACATTTTTAAGTATTTGTCATGAATTTGTCTGTGCTTTCAGAAAAATCTAAAGGTGAGTAGCAAAAACACTACTTATTTTTATTCATATACATTTTTGAATTGAAGCAGAAGTTCTCATTAACACTGTAATGACTGTTTCTTGGCAACAGAAAAGAAAAACATGATGATGATGTTAGAGAATCATTTTTAGCTTAAAATAAACCTAATAACAATATTATATTCTGGGTTATGCTTATTAGTTTGTATTAGTGATCTATGGTTATATTCAGTTTATTATATTATTATTATATCCATCCTCACAGACTTGTAATGCAAGGTCTTGCTCAGCCAACACCATACCTATCCTGTTGAATTTTGAAAGTGGGCAAGTAGTTTTTAACATGAAAACGTTTCAAGTTAAAAATTACTTGCCTGCTTTTTTTTTTTTAACCACATCCTAATTTTCAGGGATGATCCCTTTCTCTTTTGACCTTCAAACTTATACTCCCTTTCATATTAATCCTAAAAAATTCCCTTGCTAGCTGAAATGCTGCTATAGTCCTCTTTTCTGCCTATATTCTGAATTCTGCAATTTACATTTCCTTGACTTCTCCCCATAACCAACATCCAGATATAGTTATTCATCTCTTGATGATTTTCCCCAGAGTTTCCTCAGCATAGCAGTTAACTAATATTTTGATTTGCATAGTGACCAAATCTTTGCATGGCAGTTCACACGTGGTCTGATTTAGTCACCTCCTTATTTCTACCTGCCATTATCCTTATTATAATAACAGGACTCTGTGTAGTCTTTTCAACACTTGTAGTGTGCCTTTTGAACTTCATGGCTCTTTTGACCACTTCCTCGGATCACAAATCTCACCCACTTCCTGAAGCAAAGTTTCATAAATACAATGTCTAGTCTCTGCTCTAGATTGCAACACACACACACACACACACACACACACACACACACACACACACACACACACACACACACACACACACACACACACACACACACACACACACAGAGAGAGAGATAATGAGGTGGATTGGATGCAACTGCCTTCTTATCTCTACTTGTCAGTGTTGTCCTTATGATAGCAACAATGCTCTTTGGAGATTCTCAAAACTTGCATTGTGCTCTTTGAACTGTGTGGTTGCCCCTAATCTCATCCACTTCTTGAAGCATACTTCCATAAATACAATATATAGGATCTGCAATACCCTCTTGCCCTGCATATTTGAAACAGATTATATAATGTGTTGGGCATTTAAATTTCATAGAACATTTAATTTTCTATGAAACACAGTACCAAACAGAGCCTTGTTGATAGAGTGTCTTTCAACAAGGCTATGAAAGCCAAGTGGATCAAGGCCTTAAATAACACCAACTTCACATATTCTAGCACTCACTTATGCCTGGTATTTAATACTAGAAATTAAAAAAACAACAACATTACCCTGCCAATGTTAATGACATTGCAAAATGTATCGTCCTCTTTACAACTTATCCACTTGAAAAATGCACTATTAGAGAGATGAATGCAAGACTGAAATCCAAGATAAATATGCTCCATCTCTTCTTTCACATGTTTTCACATTTCTCAAACTTATACAAGTATTTGAATCTCTGTAAACTGGTCAAGTAGCTGGTCTGAATCATCTATCCAGAATTCAAAAGAAATATAACCCAAATGGCATTAAATGGCTGACCACTACCTATAATGATATCTTACAGAAAGGAACATTGTCAGCACTCTTCAAGATATCAAAAATAATAACTGTATTAAACCCTGGAAAGACACATCTCTTGCTACAAGCTTTAGACCCATTGCTTTGTTAACAATCTGCTTGAAACTTCTTGAAAGATTGCTGTCCAATAGGATTTCTCTAATCATCTACATCATGATACCCATAGAGCGAGCTAGCTTTAGGCTTAACAGAAGATGTTGATCAGGTTTTGGCATTAGCAACTATTTTAGGTATTGATTCCTGAAGACAATATCTTTCGGCAGCTTATGACACTGTATGGTGTCATAAACTGCTGAATTTACAGGATTGCTAATCTAGTCAGTGTAATGGATCATCCAGCATATATTGGTGGGCAAAACAGGATATTTAGTGGGGTGTTGCTACAAGAGCTCAGAAGGTGAGGAGCAGGAGATGTTTAGGTAGTTGAGCTTTGCAAGTGCAAGAAGAAGAAGAAGAATGATTGTTATGAGAGATTTTAACTATAGCAGTATAAATTGAGAAGAGGAAACTGCATGTAGTAATAAGGGAATGGAATTTCTACAATTCTTGAGTGACAAATGTCTTAGGCAACATGCAGTAGAACGAACATGAGGTTCAAGAGTTTTGGATTTGGTCATAGCATCAGAAGAGCTGATTATAACTGAGATGACATCTCTACTCCCAGTTGGAGAGAGTGACCATGTGGTTTCGACTTGAAAGATGAATAGACATGCAAGAGTATCAAAGAGGTGCCTTAGACGATAGAAATATAAGATCTGATAATGTTGGAGTCTTGACAAGTAACAGACTGATTTGGAGGAAAATTGTAGATAGGAAGTTAGTAATGATGTAAATTTTTCATGTAGTACTATCATATCCTGTACACCCCTTGAGGGTACCTGTCAGGAATTTGATGATGATGAGTATCAAAGAGAAGGGAATATATGTGGAATTATAAGGCAGGTGATTATAATAGTCTTAGATATCAACTTGAGGCAGTTCCATGGAGAGAGGAATTGGAAAGGCGAGATATCATTAGTGCTTGGGAAATTGTGAAGGAATATTTGTTAGCAGCAATAGTAAACTGTATTCCACGAGGAAAGAGGAGGATACAATTTGGTGTAAAGTGGATAAGAAACAACATGAAACAGAAACTCCAGGTAAAAAAGAGATTATGGAAGAGATATAAGGAGAGAGGTGGAGAGCAGATGCATGAAGAACATAAGACTCTGGCCAGGAGAGTGACTAGTATGGTAAGGAAGACGAAACTGGAATATGAGAAGAGATTGGGTCCCTAAGATTTTTCTTGGATCTTAGGAAAATTCCCATAGGAGGAGAAATGATTGTGGAAGAATGACATTGTGGGATAAAAATGGGAATAGAGTGTAGTTGTTCAATGAACACTTTATTGGAGTATTTCATCCTGTAGGTTTTAATACTAGAGGGATAGGGCAGGTTCGAGGTTTAGAAGTGCACGAGGAGAGTGTGTTTCAAATATTGAAACACACTCTCCTCGCGTGTGTGTGTGTGTGTGTGTTTTAAATATTGAAATACACTGTACCTTTCCTGTAGTTCATTCTGACCACAGGAAAGGTACCCAAGGAGTGGAAGGAGGGTAAGATAGTGCCATTGCATAAGGGTAGTAGCAGACTGGAAGTGTCAAATTATAGACCAGTTTGTGTTTCATCAGTAGTTGTTAAGATCTTGGAGAAATTAATGAGGGACCATATACAGCATTGGGAAGATGAGGGTATTGTTATCTGTGACAGTCAACATGGATTTGTTAAGGAGCGTTCTTGCTTTAGTAATATGATTGCCTTTTATAATAACATGACAAGAGCAGTTGATGAGGGAAAGTGTGAAGAGATAAAGTTCCAAATGAGGAGGTGCAATTATAAAATAATGTTTCATTTAGTTTGTGACTTGCAAGAATGGAGCAGTACTAACAGAAGAACTGGAAATCAAAAACAGATAAGAGTACTGTGAAGAACTGTACAGCAGAGAGAGTATAAGGAAAATTCTGATTTGGAACCTCCTTCACTTAGGCATGAGGTTGAAAGAACAGTTAAACACCTTCACAACAATAAGACCCCAGGTGCAAATGGAATCCCAGCATAATAGGGGATGGAGGGATAAGAGTGTCTCATAGATTGATTACAAGAATATGGGAGATAGGATCATGGCCTAGAGACTGAAAGAAGTCAGTTTTCACATCACTGCACAAGAAGGAAGATGTGAAGGATTGCAAGAGCTATAGAACTATTAGTTTAATCATTCCTGCAAGCAAGATTTTATTAAAGATCACTATAAATATGATTGAGGTCAAAGTGGGGATTCTTGAGGAACAAGCTGGTTTGAGGAAAGGCAAAGGTACCAGAAATCAGATGATCCTTTGAGTTAGATAGGTGTTTGAGAAGTATAATGAGTTTAGGCTCTGTTTGGTACTGTGTTTCATAGAAAATTAAATGTTCTATGAAATTCAAATGCCCAACACATTATATAATCTGTTTCAAATATGCAGGGCAAGAGGATAGCTGTAGAATGCATGTTCTACTGTTTCCAATCAGTCACAGATTGGATATTTGATGTTAAAGTACCTTCATTTGATGGTATTAACTGGAAGGCAGCCATATGCAATTCTCCAATAAGTATAACTTATTGAAGTCATAACTTCAATATGTTATGAAACAAAGTTTTCTTTTGTTTTTACCTAACTGTGAAAGTTTGTACTGAAAGAGGTTAAAAATTTCTTTATACCAAATTTTACTTTTTTTTAATGGAAAGAATGTCAATGCCCAAATGTTATAGCAGTCTTAGAGTTAAGCACAGAATGTTGTAGTATTTCAGAACATGCTCAGCTTTTGGACCTTTATAATCATTTACTCCAAACAGGGGAAGATGATAACCCAGGTAGTACCAGAGAAAGTCTGCACATGTGTGATTGTTCTGCAACATTTTATGAATATTTGAAGCTGTACTGCTTAAATAGCAGAATTTTAAAACTGGAAGCCCAAAGCCTCCATGCTTCTTTGATAGTTGAAGAAATTCCTTTTTAAGGCCATAGTTCCTTTTTAACATCTTTGTATAGGCTGGACCAAAAAATTGCATAGGCTTGCTGTATAATTGCTTTTCTGCATCTCTAATGTTTGTAATATTTCTTATGTACAATTGAGCAAGGAAGATGTTGCTGAATTTTGAAAATACCAAAAAAGATCTATATCTAATTATTATCCTTCAAAGTGCCCGCTATGTCACGTCATATGCTAATACTTATTTTATTTCATAGTTGAAGGAACTGTTATTCCTCACACAGCATGTGTATTTTCAACCTCCCACAAGAAAGGTTCAAGAACCAGTGCAAAGAGCAATGGACCAAGAGGGCAACCTTGCTTGACTCCTTTTTGAATTTTGACACTGGGTCTGATAGGAACCTATTAACTAGGAGGAACGTAGTTGAATTCGCATAGACTCCTATTATAAAGGAGTCTGTGCCAGAGAAGGAATTTTCTTTCGAGTGCAATCTTTTATCCAAATCATTAGAAGAGCTGATATATAGGTTCCATATATCAGCAACTCACTTTGCACTTATTGTTGACCTGGCAATTGCACTTTCTCAAATTTCATGTTGATTTAATGTTCCTTTTGTTTGATTGTTTAAATTGTTGATTTTCATTTTAATTTAAATTCATCATCATCATTATCATCATCAAATTCCTACCATGTACCCACAAGGGGTGTACAGGATATGATAGTACTACATGAAAAAATTATATCATCACTAACTTCCTATCTACAATTTTCCTCCAAATCAGTCTGTTACTTGTCAAGACTCCAACATTATCAGATCTTATATTTCTATCGTCTAAGGCACTTTGTACCATATCAATCCACCCATATCTTGGTCTTCCTCTGGGTCGTTTTGCTGCCAACCTGGCAGAGAACATTTGTTTTGCTAATCTTTCCTCGCCCATTCTGTTTAGGTGACCATACCACCTGATATTAGCTCTGCTAACGCAGTCCTGGATGCTGACAATGTCAAGTTCTTTCCTAATATCCTCATTTTTAATATGATATTGCCATTGATGCCATCTGTTCATGCCTATAATCTTTCTCCGAACTCTCATATCTGCGGTCTCTAGTCTTTGGTCAAGTGTTTTACTTCTGACCCAGCTCTCAGATCCATAAGTTAAAACTGGTTTGAACACTGTCTTGTATACAGCTAATTTAGTGTTCCGACTAATTTCTCTCTTATTCCATATGAATTTTTTCAATTGACTTCCCACCATACCAGCTTTGCTGATTCTGTTGTCTATTTCTATATTTAATTTACCATCTTTACTAAAAATCATGCCTAAGTAGCTGAAATGTTTTACTTGTTCCACAGGTTCTCCATTCACAACACAGTTGACATTTTCAATGATTCTGCCTATTTTCATTGTCTTTGTCTTTTTATTGCTGACCTTCATACCATATCTATTACAACAGCTATTCAATTTAGTCAGAGAATCTTGCTGATTTGTAGCGGATTTATTTAGAAGAATAACATCATCCGCATAAAGCAAAGAGCTGACATTAACATCTCCAATTTTGATATCATGTTTAATACCACTTTCCTTCACAATGTGATCCATATAGATAATGAATAACAGAGGGGATAATGTACATCCTTGTCTCACACCAGATTTCACATTAAACCATCTTCCTGTACTTCCTTCAATTCTAACTGCTGACTTACAACTCAAATAAAGACTTAAGTATTGCTTTATATAATGCCCCATTGACACCATATAACTGCAGCGTATTGAATAGCTTCTCTCTTGGCACCTTGTCATATGCCTTTTCCAAATCGACAAAACTTAAATACAGATCTTTGTTATATTCCCATGCTTTCTCGACTATTTGTCGTAAAGTGAAGATCTGATCCTGACAGCCTCTGTTTGGCCTGAATCCAGCTTGTTCTTCACCAAGCTTTTCTTCCACAATTCTTCTCAACCGTTTCTCAAGTAAACTTGCATAGATCTTGCCAGGAACACTCAGTAGGGAAATACCTCTGTAATTCTCACATTCAGTTTTATTTCCCTTTTTATATATGGGTACTATGAGAGCTCTACTCCAATCATCAGGAATTCGTCCCTCTGTCCAGGCTTTCTGAGCTATGCAGTGCAGCCACTAAGATTCTTATACCACCATACTTCAGCATTTCTGGTCGAATATCATGTTCTCCTGCTGCCTTTCCACATTTCAAGCCTTTAATGGCTTTTTCTACTTCAAGTATGGATATGTATACTTAAATATAAAGAGCTAATAAGCTTCATTTCGGCAATGAAAACATTACTTAAAATAAGGGGATATTAAATCCCCTTATTTTAAGTAATAGTTTATAGTTTATAGTTTACTATATTCGGCAAGAGTTTCTTGCCGAATATAGTAAACTATAAAGTATCGGCGACACTAGCGTTAGCAAATGCAAGTGATCCTAGTACTTAGTACAATACTGGGCAGCTCGTTGCAAAGGTGGAGAATTTCAGATCGCTATTCTTAGGTATTTTCCATAATGTAAAAACACATTTTCTACTCACTGATGAAGCCTCAAAAAAGGCTGAAACCGGTCTGGGTAGTGACCTCCCTCCATAATGTAATAACAGCATACATTTCCTAGGAAATGTGTTTTTACATTATGGAAAATACCTAAGAATAGCGATCTGAACTTCTCCACCTTTGCAACGAGCTGCCCAGTATTGTACTACGTACTAGGATCACTTGCATTTGCTAACGCTAGTGTCGCCGATGCTTTATAGTTTACTATATTCAGCAAGAAACTCTCTGATTCCAATCTTTGAGTTTCTTATTCGGTTTTAAAACTATGTGGGATTTAATATCCCCTTATTTTAAGTAATGTTTTCATTGCCGAAATGAAGCTTATGAGCTCTTTATATTTAAGTAACTTAATGGTTGCACCTGTTTGGATAACTCGTTCGCAGAGTATATAAGTTCTTTTCGCTATACACTTTGGTATTATTAGGTCTAGCTACTCACTGATGAAGCCTCAAAAAAGGCTGAATCCGGTATGGGTAGTGACCTCCCTCCATAATGTAATAACAGCATACATTTCCTAGGAAATGTGTTTTTACATTATGGAAAATACCTAAGAATAGCGATCTGAACTTCTCCACCTTTGCAACAAGCTGCCCAGTATTGTACTATGTACTAGGATCACTTGCATTTGCTAAAGCTAGTGTCGCCGATACTTTATTTTTTACTGTATTCGGCAAGAAACTCTCTGATTCCAATCTTTGAGTTTCTTATTCGGTTTTAAAACTATGTGGGATTTAATATCCCCTTATTTTAAGTAATGGATATGTATTCCTGACTGCATGCCTGGTCAGTGTTTTTTACCACTGTGCTGTCATCACTGCTTGTTTCATTTAGCAGTTTTTCAAAGTAATTACTCCATACTTCAAGGATATCTTTTTCTCCCATTTTCATGTCACCTTTATCATCTCTAACACCTTTTACAGCACTCTTTCCTTCATTCCTAAGCTACTTCAACAACCTCCAGAATATTTTGCCACCTTCTTGATATTTATTTTCTATATTCTTGCCAAAGTCCTCCCATGACTTTTGTTTAGCTAGTTTTACACAGTGTTTAGCATTCTTGCATTTGTCTCTGTATTCTCTAAGAGCACAAGCTTACTGATTTGACAGGAACTTTTGATATGCTTTCTTCTTTTCCTTCACTGCCTCTTTAACTTCCTGTGTCCACCACGGAGTTATGATTTTTTTTATCCTTGCAGACAACCTCACCACATGCCTCTCTGGCAGAAGCAGTCAATGTTTTCTTCAGAGTTTGCCACTGAATCTCCAAAGTTTGATTCCTGTTCTCAAACTCTTTCATTTTTTCTTTAATAATCTTTGTGTATTTTAGTCTACAGTTCACATCTGAGAGCTGCTCAACTTTTATTCGCTTTAAAACTTTTTTACATGTTATTCTTTTCAATATGAAATTCAATTTTATCCTGCTCAAGACTAAATAGTGATCACTTCCAATTTCAAATTCTCTATACACTCTGGTGTCCTGCACCAGGGAGAAAATATCACTATCAACAATAACATAGTCAATGAGGCATTTCTTATTCCTAACTTCTTCTCTCCATGTGAATTTGTGCGCATTTTTATGTTGGAACATGGTATTAGTAATAACCAGTCCATGTCCTGGGCAGAAATCCAACAGATATTTGCCATTATTATTAGCTTTGCTCTTTTCTCCAAATTTTCCCAAAATATTTTTGTATGTCTCACAATCATTTCCTACTCTGCTATTTAGATCCCCAATGAGGACCAACTTTTCCTTTTTCATTGTGTCAGTTGCTTTTTCTAAAGGCTCAATAAAATTCCTCCACTTCTACCTTAGTAGAACCTTCTGTGCGACCATAGGCACAAATAAGTCTCATTGTCCGGTTCCCCATTCTCATATTTGCCCACATTACTCTACTTGAGACTGACTGCCATTCAAGAAGATTAGCTTCGTATTTTCTGTTGAATACTTTGGCTACTCCTTCTTTTCCTTGATTGTCATTGCCTGAATATAACATTTTGTATTTATTGAGATCTCACCAGTTTTGGTCTTTTTTGTTTCAGTCATCCCTATTATGTCAATCTGGTACTTATCTAATTCCTCAGCTAGCTCCATTTCTTTGCCATTCAGGCTTCTTACGTTGATAGTACTGATCTTTAACTCAGGTGATGTTGAGTTGGGGTTTGTTTTCAGATTTGTTCCAGTAGCTGACTTTTCGCTGTTTGTCCTGGTTC
The DNA here is from genome assembly GCF_054136105.1 of Typopeltis vanoorti. Lineage (NCBI taxonomy): Eukaryota > Metazoa > Arthropoda > Arachnida > Uropygi > Thelyphonidae > Typopeltis > Typopeltis vanoorti. Next base: position 13,865,223 of record NC_143569.1, read on the forward strand.
CCTGGCGAAAACAACGGGGGCCTTGTTTAACCGGGCGACGCCCCAGCAGGCATGAAATTTTGTCATGTTTTACCATCATTTTTTATTTTACGAATACAATTTGGTCAGCTAAATCCCAAATTGCCAGCCCATCCTCGTTCGTTCAGTATCCAAGTAGATACCCAACAGGGTGCACCACGAGAAAGTGAGGATTGGACATTAGGTCAGAAGCCTTGGTCAGTTCTCCGCATTCCTTTAAAGGCTATATGGAGGTCTCCTCTCCGTTATACAGCTTTGACCCTTAAGCACCGCACCCCTTTAATTTAAATTCATTTAAATTAAAAAAGTCCTTGAAAACAACTCCTGGTTTTTCTCCATTTTCCAACGGATCCAAGATATCAATTGTTTCTTCGAGAGAAATGAATTTTCTTTTCGATGTTGTTTTTTTCCCTTTTGTTGCAGTTTTAGTGGCTATTACTATAAAAATAAATTTTTTACATAAAAAAAAAACATTACATATTAATTATGTATGTGACTCAACAGAAAATAAAGTGCTTAGCTTGAAATTAACACACTTATGATTTTTAATGCTTTCCTGGCAGAAAACAAAAACAATTTTCAACAATAAACACTTTATATGGTAAACCATTGACATTGTGCTAAAGAGTATTCTCCTAATATAAATTCACTACTTATAATTACATGTGCGATACTGGCAGACACAAATTTAACGAAGATAAAATTTGATTTTTAAGTTACACTGAGCTTGTGTTACAGTAGTTCTTGATGTAAAACAGGTTATGACATGTTGAAACATATTTAAACTACTACAACAAAAGGACAGTAAAGTGACAGTAATTTAAAGTTTCAGTTTTCTAATTAATAATTTCTTCTAAAATATTTCAAAAATCTGATTTTTTGAAATATTTCAAAATATTTCAAAAAATCCTTATATGGTAGAATTTTGCAGATTACAGATTTGGTTTCAGTACATCAAATACATTAAAGTCATCTACATATACCATTTTAAACTGATTTTCACATTATTTTTATAGTTTACAGTTTATACATGGGATTGTAAGTTTCAGTAAGGAAATACCGTGAGTAGACATATTACTAACTATTATAATAACGGAATTAACTCACATAAATTATTCGTTATTCGTAGAATTTTCACCTGAGTATCACAGGCATCATCAGTACAGGTACAAGGCTAATTAAACAATAACTGTTATATTCACAAAGCACCACCTAAGTAGCTAAGGTTGAATTTCCTAAATTTATTTAATTATTATTTTATTTTTTATTTTTTATAATTAAATATATATCTGTGTATACAATTGTATGTTAGGAAAGATTTGCTGCTTTATAAAGTACTATCTCCTACAAGGGGGAAAGATATGTGAGTTAATTCCGTTATTATAATGGTAACATGGAAATGTCTATTGATATTTCCATATACCGACTACTGAATGATGAAAGAATAGAGGTTATTAGGTTTCTATGTCTTAACAACACCATAGGAGTTTTAACTGATTAGTAATGAAGCAATATTAAGTGACGGTAACTGCTAAACTTTTATTTTGATATGATTGGGCAAGGGGCTATCTATGAATTGTGGCATGGTTCTTTATAATGTTTATTGGTTTAATATAGTTTTAACATGATAGTAATGAAGTGACAGTGTTCAGTAATTTAACTTTTTTGTACATTAGTGAGCCTCCATCAATGATGAAAGTATGGTGATTCCTTTTTTTTTTGTGTGTGTGTGTGTGTGTGTGTGTGTGTGTGTGTGTGTGTGTGTGTGTGTGTGTGTGTGTGTGTGTGTTTTTCATGTGTGGTTAAATATGACAGTGACATTTTCATTTGGTGATAATGGATAATTATTATTATTATTACTACCACGGGCTACTCCAGGAGTCCTTAGACTCATCGAGGTAGGCCCTAAACATCATGTTCACACAGCTGTTCAACATTCTCACAGTATCTATCATACCTTGCCTTGAACTCGCTCACTGTCATAGCACCCACAACAGACTCTGGCAGCTTATTCCACTCATTTACCACTCTAAAAGTAAAGAACCCAGCTCTAACACCCCTGCTAACCACGCTCTTGCCCAGCTTCCATGGGTGTCCCCTAGTTCTCCCACCACCAGTCCTGATCTCAAAAATATCATCTGAATTAATCCTATAGAATCCTTTTAGCAATTTGAATGTCTCAATCATATCTCCCCTTTTTCGCCTATCAACTAGTTTCTGCAACCCACAAATCTTCAACCTGTTCTCATATGGTTCATTCCATAGACCTGCTATCATCTTAGTCACTCACCTCTTGATCCTCTCAACCTCCTCCCCATCAAGAAGGAACCGAGGTGACCAAATCTGGGCACACTAGTCGAGATGAGGTCTTATCAGGGCTCGGTACAGAGGTACAATAACTTGTTTTTCTCTGCTCGTCAAGGTATTTTTCAACAACCAATTGAGTTGATGAGCTGATTTAGCTACTTTCGCAATGTGCCCCCTAAACTTCATCTCCCTATCCACCAACACTCCCAAGTCCCTGGCCTTATCAATCTCTTGGAGTACAGTTCCACCAATGTGGTATACTGCTGCTAATTTTTTCACTCCGAAATGCATAACCTTACATTTTGTCACATTAAATTGACATCCATTCTCCTTAGTCCAGAACTCCAATCTATCTAAGTCATCTTGCAAGACTTTGACATCTTCTGCATTCACTATTGCCCTACCCAACTTTGCATCATCAGCGAACAAATGAACTGTCCCACTTAGACCATTCCCTATATCGTTAATGAACAGATTAAACAGCAGTGGTCCAAGAACAGAACCCTGTGGCACACCACTAGTCACAGGCCGTTTTTTGGACTCTACTCCTGAATAAACTACTCTTTGATATCTCTCCATCAACCACCCAGCTATCCATCTCACCAACCCTATATCCATTCCCATATGTTTTAGTTTACGGATTAGAATTCCATGTGGTATCCTGTCAAACGCCTTTGCCAGGTCCAGCAGTATCACTGTAAACCCATTTCCCTTATCTAGTTCAGCCGTCATAATCATGATATATAGAGATTTGTGTTATCTTCAGTATATCTAGAGGGGGGTGGGGGTGGGGGGAAAGAAAAGGATTTAGCATGATGTAGCAAGAGATTTTAGCTTGTTGTTAGTATAATGATGTGACAATGTCTTGTAATATACAATTTTCCAGTTAGTGAACCTTTTTATATTGTGTACATATGGAGAACAGTAGCAAATACAGTGTAGGTCTTTAAAACATATGTTTCTTTAAAAGGTTTTTCATTTTGATACAATCATTGTGGCTGAGAATGAGTATGGAATGTCTTTTTTTTTTTTTGTAAATACTAACTCCACACGAGAGGATGCAAATCTTATAGTACATTGCTGTGTGTAGGGGGCCACCTAATATCTTTTCATAGTTGAACTCCAAACTTGCAGAATAAATTTTTCTTCTTCCTCTCTCTCATTCCTTTTATTGTTATTCTCTGGAACAGTCTCCTCTTTTATGCATTTCCCAAGGAATGTCAAGTATGGAATCAATATAAAAAACTCGCATCACAGTCAAATGATTAGTCACTTTGTTAATGTTCTTAATCCTAGTAGCAATTTTATGTGGTTTTTGTTAAATGTTTTTGAGATGTCAAGCTCTTACCTATTGTAATATTTAAACATGTTGGAATTGACAAGTGGACATTCTCTTTCTGCTAATGTAAACATATTTCCTGTTTTTCTCTTCTATTATTTAAACGAAAACTACTCTCTCTCTCTCTCTCTCTCTATCGGGACTATGTTGTATATCTTATCAGTGACAAGTGCTTGTTTACAAATAAAATGGAAAGCATTATTTTTTTAATTTAGTTTTTAACAACTGGAAAATGTTTCGGTTTGCTTGTTTGTTTGTTTTCAGTTTTTTTTCATAAAGATAACTTTTTTTTTTTTTTTTTACAATTTCAGGAAAACAAAAAAGCAACATGGGTTGGACTCCTTTACATTTGGCATGTTATTTTGGACATAAAACTGTTGCAGAAATATTGATAAAGGTAATTTGGTTTTAATATGTGTATTAAAATGTAATTTTACATATAATTGCTGCTAATACAAATAAAAGTGCTGTATTTAAGATTTATTTGCAAACGTATTAATTTATTTGGCTCCACGTGTTATTCTTCTTCTTATTATTATTATTATCCCAAGACTTCCATGGAGTCAAAGACTCCACAGGATGTACCTTTGTTATACACATTACTCATCATACCATCTGAAATATATTAAAGTCTCTGCAGACATTGCATTCTCATGCATTCCAATCATTTACAACTTTCCATGCAAAAAACCTATGTTCTTACTGCCTTGCTCACACTGTCCTTATACAGCTTCCAGGAATGACCAATTGGTTCCCCCCCCCCATCTCTCACCATTTTATGAAAAACCTGTTCAACATCAACCCTATAACAATCCCTTATTAATTTGTACATCTCTATCATATTTGTACACTAGGCTACAAATTGCATCTTCTCAACTGTCATCATACTCAACATTCTAGAGACCAGAAATTGCTTCTGGACCCTTTCCAATATCTCTTTATTCATTTGAAAACCAGATGAACAGATCTGTGCACAGTAGTCCATATGTGGCCTAATCAAGGAACCAGAATCTCCTTCCTTCTTCAAATCAGTGTCTTCTGCATCATTAACAGAATTTGTTGTGTTGTCCTCACAATTTAGGCAATGCGGCCTCTAAATTTTAGATCCTTATCCACCATCATCTCAAGATCTATTTCCTCTACCTCCAACAATATATCCCCACCAATAATAAATTCTACATCCCATCTTTGCTTTATAAATTTTAAATCTTTACATTTTGCAACACTGACCTGGCATCCCCACTCCCGTGCCATTCACTCAGTCTATTCAAGTCTTCTTGTAAGGCAACATCTTCTCTATTCTTCATAATTCTTTCCAACTTTGTGAATCTGCAAGCAACTGAATATCCCCATTTAAATCTTCCCCAGTATTATTAACATACAGGTTAAATAGCAATAGCACTAAAACAGACCCCTGAGGCACACCACTAGTGACTTTCCTTTCCTGGGGGATGTTACTCTCCCTCCCCCATACACAACTTGCTGATACCTGTCAGATAGCCAATCTTCAATCCAGTGCACTTGTCTAATATCCAATCCCCATCCACTCTAGTTTGACTATCAACTTATCATGTGGTAATCTATCAAAGTCTTTGCAAAATCTAAGTAAACCACTGTGTATCCATCTGACTTGTCCAGTGCAGCTGTCACCTTATTGTAATAGGTAAGTAGATTAATGTGATACACTCCTTTATGAAGCGGTACAATCCTCCCTTCCTTCCACTCATTCGGAACTTGACTGAATGTAAGACTCATATTAAACTAATATGCCAAGGGAGACATCAACTCCCTGGCACATTCCTTCCAAATACCTAGTGATGGATCATCATCATGTCCGACAGCCTTATTAACATCAAGTTTGCTCAATTCCTCGTGCTCACTCACTCACAGGCAGTCTCTCCTCCTCCTGATTCACTGCTCTTAAATTCTCAGTGGTGTCACATTCACAACGATGAAAGACTTCTGTGAACTGCTTATTAAATATCTCAACTATATCCTCCGCAGAAGTTGTTCTTATATAATTTTCTCCAGTCATTGTCATCCTATCATAATCATTTTTTGTTTTGCTGGTTACATATTGAAAGAGCTCCTATAGTTTTATTTTTATTTATTTATTTATTTTTTTTGCTTCATTAGCTAGTCATACTGCACTTTTGCTACCCTTGCCAATGTTACCAATTCTTATGTTGCTTCCATAATGCCTTCTTTCTCTGTACTGCATCATTTTACACCTACCTTATTTAACTTTCTGACCCTTGGAATACATTTAGACATTGCTTTTACTAGATGGTTCTTGAATAGCATCCAAGCAGGCATTGATATCCTTTCTACCCAACTCCTCATTCCATTATACAACTGCAAGCTGTCTCCTGAGCTTCTCATAATTACCACATATACCCTTTCCTTACAGAAGTCCTCACATGGTTGCCAACCACCCAGGTAATCACTTCATAGTCACTCTCGCTATCTGAAGGGTGATTTGACATCTCATTTATAATAACATACTCTGATAAGATGATCAAGTCCATGACCATCAATCATCACTTGCTCTCTGTTACATACTATCTGAGGTAGTTGTCCCACAAAATTTGAGAAATTAATTTTCTTGACATCCAGTTGTGCCTCGTCATCCCAATCTATATTTTCCTAATTAAACTCATAACGATCACCCTTTTTCTATTTGATTAATTTCCCTATACATTTCATGGTCACTACTCTTCACATTACCAGGTCTCTAGCAACATCTAAGTATTTCATTCTATTCATCTCTACCTCACACCATACTGACTCAAAACCACTACCACTATTCTTCCCTTGCATCTCTACTTTGTATGGACATAACTTTTTTCCCTCCCTTTTTACCCTTTCTGTCTTCACGAAATACATCATACCTTTCCATCTCTATTCCTATCAGGATGTCATCCTCTTCCAACCATGTCTCACTTATTCCAATAATTTTTGGTGAATGAACTCAATCAATGCAACCATTTCAATTCCCTGTTTCTGATTCTTCTAGCATTTATATACAAACATAACTCATTCCTTGATCCATAACAGGTTTTCACTGATACTATTTATTAGATGTGATGTCTCCATACCTTCCTCAAGTCCATTCTTTTTCTCCTTACTCATCCCAGAACCTTCCTCAAATCCAACTGTTCTCCCTATATACCATTCATCCCATTTCCTTCTTGTCTACACGCATGTGTGCATGCGCCCTCCCCACACATTCACTTCCTTTTTGAGCATCAACCTTTTTCATGCTGTGTTTCCATTCTTCTAGAGTCTCCAGTTTCTGTCTTGCACACTTGTTCTCTCATTCTCTACTCATATCATAAGCACCTCTTCAGTCTCTCCTGCTCTTTCACATAGCTTCTTTCTTGCTCAGATTCATTTTATGCACTCATTACCATATTTACTCGAATATAACTCACCCTCGTATATATCTCATACCCCCGATTTTACTTTATGAAAAAATAAATTAAAAAGTTTTGCATATAGTTTGCACACGAAAAAAAGTTTAAAACTTTAAGAAATAGATAACGAATGTTGTTATGACAGTTTCAAATATTTTGGAATTCGGTTGAAGAGAATCAGCATTTCAACTCAACAATTGTCGGCTTGCCTTTGTTGTTGAATCGCACAGTCTTTTGTTAATACCACCCCAATCATATGCACAGAGACGAAAGCAACCAGTAGAGGAAATGTGAGAGTATTGACTTCTACTCTATCTTGGATTGTGCGGGGGTGGATTAAGAGACCATCATTAGAACTGCTGTGCAACTGGATTTTGAGAGCTTGGGACATGATTTCACCAGAAATAATTAATTTAATTGAAGAAGCATTGTCGCAAAAAAGATTCATTCAGATATATTGTGTGATGAAGGTGAGTGGCTGATCACATAAATAAATAATTAAAATTTAAATGCATTCATTTTATAAATGTGAGCAATTATAAATCATCATGAATACTGAGGATTTAATTATAAATGTCAATTTAGATTTTTCCTGAAAAACTTCAGTTTCCGAAATTCCCTGCATGTATCTCACACCTTTTTTTTTAACTTTAATTTTTGGAGAAAAAAGTGTGAGTTATATTCTAACAAATATGGTACTCAACTATCCCTTCAAGCAGCAGTCTCTCCACATAACTTACACCAAAACCATTCAAATTCAGTCCATCATATAGAGTTCAATTCATTCTTCAAACTCATTCCATGCATTAACAAATTGCACTCCTTTCTCTTCATGCATTTCCACTAATATATCATTCATAATCTTTGCTCTTTGCCTCATCTCATCACTGTAATAGCCGGGCAACACATTGACTACATTTCTTATCTCATTGCTATTTTTTATTCTCTTCTCCAAACCTCTTGATAGGCTTGATTGCTATTTGGGAAGGAGGCACGCTTAGCATTTGGCTCTAAAAGTCTGCTTCTGATTTGTTGATGATTTTTTCAAGTTGTTTCAGGCTGTAGTGTAAACTAAGTAAGAAGCTAGAGTTTTTTTAACTTAGATCACTGAATGTGCTGAATTTTTGTCTTGGACTGCCTTCAGCACATCTGCTGTTCATTTGTTACATCTGTTATTCAATTTAGTTAAAGAATCCTGAAAACTTGCATTAGATTTATTTAAGAGTATAATGTTCAAAAAGTAAAGAGTTAAATTTAATATCATCTCCAATAATCCATATAAATGAAGAACAGTGGTGTAGAGATTATGTGCACATGGTATAAGACAAGGAATGGAGTGATTAATAAAGCCATTTATTCCCAAAGAATAATTTCAGTTATATGATTGGAACAAATGCTTTATCAGGAGAATAGAAACATTAATCGTGATCGAAAAGAGGCATAGATGGTCAAAGGTGTTGGAAGAATGATGAGATTTAGAATTCTGTTAGGTTGGTGAGCAGTTTGTGTTTGATAACTATTTAAAGAAAACAGTTCAGCTTTTGGATAATTAGACTGTATTTAATCAACTTTCAGAAATAAATCATTGTAAACAGAGTCTCTCTTGAATAGATAGATGTTATTCTATGACCATAAAGAGTTAATAGAGAAAAGTGGATTTAATATGCAGCAGTTCCTGATATAAGAGAGCTTTAGTATGGAACATCAAGTACGTGCATGATGGTACTACATGATAATACTCCAATATTGTGATATCTTATATTTTAGTCGTTTAAGGTACTTCTAATTGCTCAATCTGCTTATGATTTTAGTCTTTTTCTTGTCATCTTGGCATCAAACATTATTGAATATGTTAACCATGCAGTGTTCCTTCCTGTATCTTCATTTTTTTTTTATATGTTGATGTCATCTGTTCATTCTATTAAAAGTCTCATAATCTGTGGTTTCTGGTCTTTGATTGACTGCTAGTTTAGTGCAGGGTGAATTTATCTCTTTATTTAATATAAATTTATTCAACTTATCCTGCTCCCCCATACCATCTTTGTTTATCATCATCATCATCATCATCAAATTCCTGCCATGTACCCTCAAGGGGTGTACAGGATATGACAGTACTACATGAAAAAATTACATCATTACTAACTTCCTATCTACAAGTTTCCTCCAAATCAGTCTGTTACTTGTCAAGACTCCAACATTATCAGGTCTTATATTTCTATCGTCTAAGGCACTTTGTACCGTATCAGTCCACCTATATCTTGGTCTTCCTCTGGGTCGTTTTCCTGCCAACTTGGCAGAGAACACTTGTTTTGCTAATCTTTCCTCTCCCATTCTATTTAAGTGACCATACCATCTGAGATTAGCTCTGCTAACGCATTCCTGGATGCTGACAATGTCAAGTTCTTTCCTAATATCCTCATTTTTAATATGATATTGCCATTGATGCCATCTGTTCACGCCTCTAATCTTTCTCAGGACTCTCATATCTGCGGTCTCTAGTCTTTGGTCAAGTGTTTTACTTCTGACCCAGCTCTCAGATCCATAAGTTAAAATTGGTTTGAACACAGTCTTGTATACAGCTAATTTAGTGTTCCGACTAATTTCTTTCTTATTCCATATGAATTTATTCAATTGACTTCCCACGATACCAGCTTTGCTGATTCTGTTGTCTATTTCTATATTTAGTTTACCATCTTCACTAAAAATTGTGCCTAAGTAGCTGAAATGTTTTACTTGTTCCACAGGTTCTCCATTCACAGCACAGTTGACATTTTCAATGATTCTGCCTATTTTCATTGTCTTTGTCTTTTTATTGCTGACCTTCATACCATATCTATTACAACAGCTATTCAATTTAGTCAGAGAATCTTGCAGACTTGTAGCGGATTTATTTAGAAGTATAACATCATCCGCATAAAGCAAAGAGCTGACATTAACATCTCCAATTTTGATATCAGGTTTAATACTACATTCCTTCATAATGTGATCCATATAGATAACGAATAACAGAGGGGATAATGTACATCCTTGTCTCACACCAGATTTAACATTAAACCATCTTCCTGTACTTCCTTCAATTCTAACTGCTGATTCACAACTCAAATAAAGACTAAGTATTGCTTGATATAATGCCCCATTGACACCATATAACTGCAGCGTATTGAATAGCTTCTCTCTTGGCACCTTGTCATATGCCTTTTCCAAATCGACAAAACTTAAATATAGATCTTTGTTATATTCCCATGCTTTCTCGACTATTTGTCGTAAAGTGAAGATCTGATCCTGACAGCCTCTATTTGGCCTGAATCCAGATTGTTCTTCACCAAGCTTTTCTTCCACAATTCTTCTCAACCGTTTCTCAAGTATACTTGCATAGATCTTGCCAGGAACACTCAGTAGGGAAATACCTCTGTAATTCTCACATTCAGTTTTATTTCCCTTTTTATATATGGGTACTATGAGAGCTCTACTCCAATCATCGGGAATTCGTCCCTCTGTCCAGGCTTTCTGAACTATGCAGTGCAGCCACTGTAAGACTCTTATACCACCATACTTCAGCATTTCTGGACGAATATCATCTACTCCTGCTGCCTTTCCACATTTCAAGCCTTTGATGGCTTTTTCTACTTCAAGTATGGATATGTATTCCTGACTGCATGCCTGGTCAGTGTTTTTTATCACTGTGCTGTCATCACTGCTTGGTTCATTTAGCAGTTTTTCAAAGTAATTATTCCGTACTTCAAGGATATCTTTTTCTCCTGTTTTCATTTCACCTTTATCATCTCTAATTCCTTTTACAGCACTCTTTCCTCCATTCCTAAGCTTCTTCAACAACCTCCAGAATATTTTGCCACCTTCTTGATATTTATTTTCTATATTCTTGCCAAAGTCCTCCCATGACTTTTGTTTAGCTAGTTTTACACACTGTTTAGCTTTCTTACATTTGTCTCTGTATTCTGTAAGAGTAAAAGCTGACTTATTTGCCAGGAACTTTTGATATGCTTTCTTCTTTTCCTTCACTGCCTCTTTAACTTCCTGTGTCCACCAGGGAGTTCTGATTTTTTTATCCTTGCACACAACCTCACCACATGCCTCTCTGGCAGAATCAATCAATGTTTCCTTCAGAGTTTGCCACTGAATCTCCAAGGTTTGATTCCTGTTCTCAAACTCTTTCATTTTCTTTTCAATAATATTTCTGTATTTTAGTCTACAGTTCACATCTGAGAGCTGCTCAACTTTTATTCGCTTTAAAACTTTCTTACATGTTATTCTTTTCAATATGAAATTCAATTTTATCCTGCTCAAGACTAAATAGTGATCACTTCCAATTTCAAATCCTCTGTACACTCTGGTGTCCTGCACCAGGGAGAAAACATCACTATCAACAATAACATAGTCAATGAGACTTTTCTTATTCCTAGCCTCTTCTCTCCATGTGAATTTGTGCACATTTTTATGTTGGAACATGGTGTTAGTAATAATCAGTCCATGTCCTGAACAGAAATCCAACAGATATTTGCCATTATTATTAGCTTTGCTCTTTTCTCCAAATTTTCCCAAAATATTTTTGTATGTCTCACAATCATTTCCTACTCTACTATTTAGATCCCCAACAAGGACCAACTTTTCCTTTTTCATTTTGTCAGTTGCTTTTTCTAAAGCCTCAAAAAATTCCTCCACTTCTACCTTAGTAGAACCTTCTGTGGGACCATAGGCACAAATAAGTCTCATTGTCCAGTTCCCCATTCTCATATTTGCGCACATTACTCTACTTGAGACTGACTGCCATTCAAGAAGATTAGCCTCGTATTTTGTGTTGAATACTATGGCTGCTCCTTCTTTTCCTTGATTGTCATTGCCTGAATATAACATTTTGTATTTATTGCTCAGAAAGATCTCACCAGTTTTGGTCTTTTTTGTTTCAGTCACCCCTATTATGTCGATCTGGTACTTATCTAATTCCTCAGCTAGCTCCATTTCTTTGCCATTCAGGCTTCTTACGTTGATAGTACCGATCTTTAACTCTGGTGATGTTGAGTTGGGGTTTGTTTTCAGATTTGTTCCAGTAGCTGACTTTTCGCTGTTCGCCCTGGTTCCCTGGCGAAAACAACGGGGGCCTTGTTTAACCGGGCGACGCCCCAGCCGGCATGAAATTTTGTCATGTTGTACCATCATTTTTTATTTTGGTTTAACCAATAAGAATACAATTTGGTCGGCTAAATCCCAAATTGCCAGCCCATCCTCGTTCGTTCAGTATCAAAGTAGATACCCAACAGGGTGCACCACGAGAAGGTGAGGATTGGACATTAGGTCAGAAGCCCTGGTCGGTTCTCCGCATTCCTTTAAAGGCTATGTGGAGGTCTCCTCTCAGTTATACAGCTTTGACCCTTAAGCACCCCATCTTTGTTTATTTGGTTGTCTATTTCAATATTTAATTTGCCATAGTCACTTAGTGCTATATAGCTTGAAATATTTTACTTGTTTTGCAGGTTTTCTGTTGGGAATGTGGTTGTTTACAATGTTCTCACTTATTTTCATTGTTTTTTTTTTTTCTTCTTACTATTTTTGTACTTTGTTACATCTGTTATTATTCAGTTTAGTTAAAGAATACAGAAGACTTGCACTAGATTTATTTAGGAGTATAACATTGTCTTAATAAAGTCAAGAGTTAAGCTTAATATCCATGCATAGTGCATGGGAAATATCTGGAGTATCTGGAGGAAGCACTATCACACTGTATTTCCCAAAGTCAGAAGGGTAAATCTGGTAGGAGTTGGATGGACGAGTAGTATCATTAAGCATGAGCTGCAACCAAAGAAAATGCTGTGGAGGGTATGTAAGGAGAAAGGTGACCAGATTATGAGAAGAAATTAGCTGAACAGGCAAAAGGAAATCACATTTTTTTTTTTTTTTGTTATGTGGCAAGTAGGAGAAAGAATGACTATGGAAGGATAGCTTTAATGAGTGCAGATGGTAGAAAGGTAATGGAGGCAGACAAAATTGTTGAGATGAGGGATCATTTTGCAAAGATATATAGGTGAAAGATATTGTTATGACAGGGACTAGTGTTAGAACAGAGGTTGAAGAATTGGAGATACTTAGCATATTGAAAAATCTGAATGCTAATATAGCTGTGGGATTGAATGAGATATCAGCCCACATTGTACCAGAATGTGCAGAGGAATTGGCAATGCCTTTGACTAGGCTGTAGGAGTTAGATGGGGAGTCCAAAGAGAGTGGAAGGATGTCAAAATAATTCCCTTGCATAAAGGAGGATGTAAGTCTGTGGATTGATTTACAACAAATGAATCCAGGAAGTGGAGAACTTACGAGTAGAAATACCATTACATCAATGAATTTTTATGCGTTATTGCATGACGGCATGGATGGAAAATTTAATTCCATACATAGACGTGGTCAACTCATCAATCATTGCTGAGTTTTTGTATGCTAAAATTGAGTCCGAGCATCTCACATACATATGTTTAAACCAAAGTAAACTTCGGGTAGAAAATTATATACATCTCTGTGATGCATTGTGTGATAATCTTCAAATATTGGCCAAATTTAAATATTGCCTTCTTCTTCTTCTTCTTTTTGTGGAAATCACTTGTTATTTCCTCAAAAAGACTCAGGATGCAATGGTCATTGTTAGAGCATGTGGCAGCGCTGACCTTTTTTATTACCTTCACGTGCAACAGTAATTGGCCAGAGATTTTGGAAAATTTGCTACCCGGTAATAAGACACAACACTTATGAGGCACAACATCATTACAAGAGTTTTTCGTGGCAAACTGATGAAATTGATGAATGTCATCACAAAGTACAAGTTTTTGGAGCATGGAGGTGCTATATGTATTCAGTAGAATGGCAAAAAAGGATTTGCCACATGCTCACATATTGATTTGGCTTGAAGATAAAATCAGAAGCCATGAAATCAATTCCATTATAATCACTGAGATACCTTCTCCTCAATGTGACAAAGAACTGTTTGATATCACAACAAAACATATGGTGCACGGTCCATGCGGAACTGTTCATTTGAACTCACCATGCATGAAGAGATATCAAAGGTCATTTATCAGTGAAACTCAAACAGATGAGGATGGATATCCATGATGTCATTGCCATATAGTGTCTTATAATCTGGTTTTGTCGAGAACCTTTAATGCACACATAGATTTTGAAATTTTAGTTCTGTGAAATCCATCAAATATGCGTGCAAGTAGACCAAAGTATGTTTTGTTTACAAAATGAACATAGCAAAGTAGATCTCTACCAAACCGGATGACACTTCAGTACTTTTGAAGTTGTTTGGCAGATTTTATCATTTGATATTCATGAGCACCATTCAGCCGGTGTTCATCTCACAGTTCATCTCAAAAATAGTCAAAGAGTATACTTCACAGAAAGTAACACGCTCGGCATAGTGGAGTCACCAAAGGATACAACGTTAACAGCCTTTTTTAAGCTATGCATCGCAGATAATTTTGCCCAAATACTGACCTATAATGAGGTACCTACATACTACACCCAGCATTAAAACAGACAACAAAGAAGACAGGGTGCCAATGTGGACAGTAATCCTGGTGTGAAAAACAGTGTTTCTCTAGGTTGTATTTATAGTGTACATCCCAATAATGCTGAATGCTTTTATTTACAAATGTTCTTAATGCGTGTGAAAGGACCAAAATCATTCAGCAACCTAAGAACAGTAAATGGTGTAGTACATCCAACATACTGGGATGCATGTAAGGCTTTGAATTTGATAGAAGATGATTCTCACTGTTTCGATTGCCTTGCTAATGCAATAATTTCAAGCTCACCATCATCTTTGTGCCTTTGGTTCACTATAATGTTGGTTCACTGCAACATGACTGACCCTCTATCTATGGCCCACTTACAAAAATCATTTTTTTGGAAGATATCTTACACCAAGAATGTTTTACTCTTTCTCAGGTTCAGTTTAATGAAGCAATATATAATGAGGCATTATTGAGACTAGAATCAATTGTTAAGTCAATAAGTGACAAAAGTTAAAGATTTCGGTCTTCCGATGCTGAACAATCTTTTGCCTGATTTAATCTGAGAAATTTCATACAATTTCAATGAACTTTGGGATTTATTATGTCGGCATGAACAATCACTAACTTCAGATCAAGCTGAACTTTTTCACAATGTTCTAAGAAGCTGTTAAAATCGATCAGGGAAACTGTTTTTCTTGGATGCTCTAGGTGGTTACTGGAAAAACATTTTTAGTAAATTTGTTATTAAGTTCAGAGGCCAAGGTAAAATCACTCTGGCTGTGGCATCCTCAGGTATATCATTAACTCTATTGCAAGGTGGTCGAGCTGTGCATTCTACTTTCAGAAGTACTACTTACAAATGTGACTAATGATACACTTATGTGCAATATATCAAAATGAAGTAATTTGTTGAAATTATTACAAATGGTTTCTTTGATTTGTTTGTGACAAATGTACAATGTCCCATAAAACATCCATTGAAGCGGTTGACAGAACACTGAGACTAGATCAGATGATCGAAGCAAATATGCATGTTCACCTACATGGAGACGCTAATGTACATTCCTTCTCCTCAAAAGTGTTAAAAATTGTGAATGGTGAAGTACAGCAAAGAGATGAAAAAATTATATTAACACACCTAAATATTGGGAAAATTGTCCAAACTGCAGACGAACTGTTGTGCAGTGTCTACCCATCTATTGAGAACATAACAGAAAAGCCATCTTCTTGGTTCAGATAGAGAGCTATTCTTGCACCTCGAAATGATGCCATGTCAATAATAAACGAGTTGGTTTTTAGTAGGATTAATGGATCTCTTAATGTTTACAGATCAGTAGATACTCCTGTTGGATGTAGGTAATGCAATTCGTTTTCCAATTGGAATTTTTAAATTCCAATTGGCTTAATTAGATTAAGCGAATAGTAGATTAAGTAGATTAAGCAAATTAAATTCGTTTAATCAACCTGGATTGCCTGGTCATGATATTAAATTGAAAATAGGTGTTCCTGTTATGTTGCTCCGAAATCTGCACCCTTCTCCCCAATCTTTGCAGTGGAACTAGGCTTCAAGTAAAATTATTGAAACTGAGTGGTCGATGGCTGAAATTCATTGCCTTGGAGTGTGGTGAATATAGAAATGGAAAACAAGTTTGGAAGATAGTCTGATGTGGGAGATCCTCCCACTGGTGTGTCCCAAAATGAGTCTTCTGACTTCACAGAGAAAGATGTTGGAAGTTTTTTTCCACTTCAGTAAAGGTCGAAACCGGTCTGGGTAGTGACCCTTCCCTTAATGCATAGCATTATACATGTCTGCAAGGAGATGTGCTTTGCATTATGGGAGATACTAAGACAAGTGATGAGAGCTTAGTCCACCTTTACCACGAGTTGCCTCAGTCCTGAAGATACTTCAGGCACAAACTTTGTTTGCTTACACTTGGATAAAGGTGTTGAAAGTTTATTTTTCACTTGGTTAGAATATAATAAATTTAGTTTGATCCCTTTATCCAAGTGTGAGCAAACAAAGTTTGCGCCTGAAAGTATCTTCAGGACTGAGGTAAGGTGGTACACACCAGGGCAACTCGTTGCAAAGGTGGAGCAAGCTACCAATACTCCTGTCTCAGTATCTCCTATAATGCAAAACACATCTCCTTGCGGATATGTCTAATGTTATGCATTAAGGGAAGGGCCACTACCCAGACTAGTTTCGACCTTTATTGAGGTAGAATGGGAGTTCATGTCTCTCATCATTGGCCTTTGGAGAATAAAGCATGCTGAGGATCAGCAGACAGTAAAAGAGGAGTATGATATAAGATAGAGTAGGATAGTAGGAGGTAAAAAGAGGCCTCAGTCAACCTGTTTAGCCTGATTGGCTAATTGGTCTGTAACATATAATCTCAATTTACCTGTTCAGAAAAGGTTAAACATAGACTTTTGTCTATAGTTCTCATATTATTTTATCTAAAGTAATGATTTACTCCAGTATTAATGGAGGTTCTTTTTATGTTACTAGATATAATATCCTTATTTTTATTCCAGGTAAATATATATATATATATATATAATTTTTTTTTTTTTTTTTTTTTTTTTTTTTTTTTTTTTTTTAAAACAGGATGTAAATAATAGGACTTGTTTAAATATTTATTTTAAATCTAAAATAACGGGACTTAAGGTCCGGTAAGTAGGAATGAATAGGAACTTACTGAGGAACTTGTATACCTGGTACCACTGGGACTTAGAATGGGGAAGAGACTGGCCCGGGAGATGCCACTCACGAGGAGCGGCACCGCCTCGCAGTAAGCCTTCGCTGCCCGGGTTCTCAGCTCTCCCCCCCCTTGTTTGGAGTAAAAAAAACCGTGCCAGCGAAAGCTTTGTGGCTAGGGGAAACAGAGTGGTTATTCTTTTTCCTGGGGTGGGGGGGATGGTGGGTTTTTTTTTGGGTTCTAAAGAGATATACAGGGCTTGATGCGTCCCTGTATAAGAAAGCATATTATCGGTGGTTTGCAGTATTGATTCACAAATTTAAAGTCTCCTAGTAAGTGCCTTTCTTGTGCAAGAAATTTGTGTAAGTAGAAAAAGAAACCTTTTCTTATTCTTGCATACATTAAATTTGCGTCTCGTACCTGGGATTTTTTCCGTACTTTCCAGATGTGATATTTTAGTACATTGATTAGGAAGATAGTGAACTTTTGGGTTTTTTGGACTGGTGGCGGGAATTGTAGTCGTACTACCTCTTCTACTGTCAGCATGGGGATTCCCAATGCTGTGCTGAGTCTCCGCCAGATGCGTTGGGCTGGTGGGCAAAAATAAAAGAAGTGGTCCACCGTTTCCACGTCCCGGCAGACATCGCAGAATGGGTCGCACGGGTTAGGTACATACCAGGATTTCACCTGTTTCACCGGGAGCCGCCCGTAGGCTATTCTCCAGGCTAGATCCCGATGAAAAGGCTGTCCCCAGCTATTTTTGATGTTTCTGAAGAGAATTTCATTATTTGTACTAAGATTGGGTGTATCACGCCTGGAAAGTTGGAAGAAATCCCAGTATACTGCTTTGGGTTTGTGTGTGAGGATTGCTATTCCTCTGTCTCTGAGTGTTGTGATCGATTTCACTACTGTCGGTACCACTTGGGCACCCCCCTTGCGCGGGGTCCAGCATAGTCCGTGATCCCAAAGAGGGGGAGGAAAAGTCCTATAAAATATCTAATTAGTAGGCCAGAAATGTGGTTGGAGTTTAAGGCCTTCCGTACGGTTTTGAACGTGTTTGCTTGTAGCAAGCTTCTGTGATCGGGCAGAGCATAACCCCCTTCTTCCTGTTTGAGTTGTAGATATTCTTTCTTTACTTCGCGTTTTCTCCCATTCCAGAAGAAATCCAGGTGTTCTTTTGATAATTTATTTTCTTGTGCCAGTGTGATGCCTGTGATATTGACAGTGTGCATCAGCATTGGGGTGACGATTGTTTTTATTACTGTCGCTCTGCCATAAAAGGAGAAGAAGGTTGGTTTGAACAGCCTTATCCTTTCCCTGCTTGTCTCCTGCAATTTTTGGATTGGTAGTGCTAGGGTGTCTGAAAAGGGCACGCCTAGTATAGTTAGAGGCTGTGTCTGTAGCGTTAAACCGTAGGGAAGTCCAGTGCTATGGAAATTTCCGAAACTTTTGATTTTGGTTTTTTGTGCGTTAACGCGAAGACCACTGACTATGCTGAATTTTTGCAGCGTGTGCAGATAGATATAGATGGACTCAGAGTCTCTGAGTGTAGCCACTACATCGTCTGCATATGCCACTATTTTGCATTGTCTGGAGCCTTGGGGCAGTGGAATACCGTTAATTGCGGGGGTGTTATCAATTCTTTTGATTAGGGGTTCTAATACTAGGGAGAAGAGGAGGGGGCTTAGCGGGCAGCCTTGCCTAACCCCTCTCTTTATGCGGATTGGTTCTGTTAGAAACCCATTAATAGATAGTTGGGTCGTGGCTTCCGCATACATGTTTTTAATTGTACGCCGAAGTCTCGGGCCCACGCCTGTTTTTAGTAGGATGTTCTGCAAGTACCTGTGGTTGATGCTGTCAAACGCTTTCTCCAGGTCGGTAGAGAGAAGTGCCAGGGGGTATTTTTTCTCTTTGGCCAGTTTGATCAAGTCTCTTAACAAAAAGAGATTGAATTCCATAGATCTACCAGGGATCCCATAGACCTGTGAGCTTGTTATTATTTTTCCGATACCACCCTTGAGGCGCGTGCAGATAATTTTTGCAAAAATCTTGTAGTCTACATTGGTTAGGGAGATTGGACGCCAGTTATTCGACAAAGTCCGATCTCGGTCTTTCTTGGGGATAAAGATGGTGTGGCTCTTAACGAATTCCTCGGGGATGTTTCCCGAAGTGAGGAATTCGTTAAAGATGTTTATTAATGCTGCCAATGCAAATTCCCAGATAGATCTATAGAATTCTATCCCCAGTCCGTCTGGTCCTGGGGTCTTCTTTGTTTTCATCATTCTGTACGTGGCCTTTAATTCGGCTGCAGTTATCGGCCTGTCCTGCAGGGCACTAAGATGATCAGGAAAACGTGTTGCGTCCCACTCACTGAAGTCATCCGTGCCCTGCCGGTCAGAGAAGATACCGATATACTGCTGATGAAAGTGACCGAGTATTTCGTGGGTTGAGCGTAAAATCTGGCCCTTCTCCTCGATCTGGTGAATCGTTTTCTCATCATTAGCCACCACCCGTTGTTGGTTGTAGAATGCGGCGGAAGGTGTTTCCAAATGTCTGAGATAGAGTCTCGTTCGAAAGTCGAGGTCCTCGACTCTACTCTGCCGCTCTTGCTGCAGTTCTATTTCTACTTGTCTGATGAGATCTCCGCAGGGAACTCCGCTCCGTTCGTTTGTCCGGTACCAGCCGAGTTCCCTGTAGAGATCCCTCAGCCGTTTGCGTTTTTGGTAGGCCCTTTCGCGTCCACATTTTTGGAACAGTTCCCTAGCCTGCCTCTTGAAGGTCAGCCAGTTTTCCCAGTCCCAGTTGGTGTTTGTCCATCCGTCACAGAGGTTCTGTAGCTGGTCGCTGAAAAGACTGGGGAAGGTAGGAGGGAGCCTCCAAGGACCTCTGGCTGTTTCCATCAGCTCTGGGAGCGTGATTTTTAGTATGACCATCTTGTGGTCGGTTGTCAAGTTATGCACTGCGGTGTGACGTATCCTCTGAACATATTGTTCCAGGTTTTGGGACACGTACACCCTGTCTAGTCTTGTCGATATCTGGCCGCGGCCCCACGTAGTTTCTACTTTGGCTGGGTTATTCCGCCTCCAGATATCGACGAGGTCAAAATTTATACAGCATCGATTTAAAGCGGCAATGCCGCCAGTTCCGTTGTTTGCGTTCCCGCCTATTTTGTCTAGACGTGTGTCTTCCACACAGTTCCAGTCTCCTGCAACTATTAGGTGTTCTGCTCCCAGGAGATAGTCTTCAAGGGCAGAGAAGAAACCACTTCTGTGGTATGGATTGTTCGGGGCGTAAACTGCAGCAAGTCGGATGGTACGGCCACCGTACTTCCAGTCCACCGTTACTAGGCGTCCTGTGGCGTCTTTTTGGACGTTGAAGAACCCCCCCACGATTGGGGGGCGAATTAGTATCCCCACCCCTCGCGAGTGAGCGTCCCCGAAGCACCAGTAGCTGGTGACCGGATAGCTTCTTGAGAAGTTCTCCACGTCCCAATGCTTATAGAAATGGGTTTCTTGTATCAGGAGGATATTAATTTTGTGTGTTAACATTAGCCTCCAGACAGCGCTTTGCGCAAAGGGGTTGCGTAGTCCGTTAGTGTTTAAAGTTGCGATTTTAACTTCCATGTTGGTGTTAGAATGAGGGGGGGGCGTTATCTGGTGTTTGTTTTATGAAACCCGGTTCTGGTTCCTCGTCGGAGCTGGTTGCACTTTGAGCATCCGAGACAATGACAAGCCTGTCTGTAGAGTCCCTGTCTTCGTCAGAATCCATTTCGTGGACTTGGGGTTGTGCCAATTGATCCATTACTGGGGGTAGGCTCTCTAACATTGTAACGTCATTGTCGAGGGGCTTTGCGCCTATTGTTCGACGTTGACCTGTGGTCTCTGTTTCGTCCTCCGATGACATCATGCTGCTTTGTTTTGCTTTTTTCTTTTCCTGTGATTCCGTTTCTCTTGCGCGCTTTGTTGGGGCGCTGGGTGTGACCTCTTCCTCTTTCCTGCAAGCTTCATGGTTTGCCACATTGATGCTGGTGATGTTCTGTGTGTGGCGGCTTGCCTTGGGTATCTTTGGGGTTTTCGTTTCCGTTGCTGCTTCCTTTTCAGCCTGCTGGCCGAGCTCCGGAAAATCGCTCCTTGATATTTTCTCAGGGTTCCCAATGGGCGTTGCCCTAATCGGTGTTATGGTCCCTCCTGTTGCTTCTGAGTGTGTCTTGTACGGACATGTGTCCAATTTGTGGGTCAGAGCCCCACACTTAATACAGGGTTCTGTACAGCTTTCCATTTTATGCTTTGACGATTTGCAATTTCTGCATTGTATTCGAGGGCAATCTGCCCCAAGGTGTTCCTCCGAATTACATCTAAAGCACCTTTTTTTCACACCTGGGTAGTTCACCATTACCCTCGTTCCCCCCAAAAAAACAAAATTGGGGACTTCTTTTTTCATGTCAATCTGGATTTCAACATCTCCTGTTTTCCATCCTTTATAGTCTGCATACTCCATTGCTTTAATCTCGTGAATTTCCCCCCATTGGCTAAAGAATTTCTTGACTTCAGGTTCGTTCTCTAGGTATTCTAGTGGAAACCTGGTTATTTTTAGCGTTTTTCGTAGGCTCCCTACTAGAAACGGTCTGATTGTTTGTCCACAACAAATGAAACCCTCTAATAATTTCTTTTTTGTTTGTTCGCTTTTCACCACTATTTGAAATCTATTGTTCCCATAAGGTATAAAACCGTATATATTTTCAGCCCCTACTGTTTCGATTAGAGCTCTCGCTAACGCCCGCTGATCTACGGGCTTCGTGAGCTCGATACCGAGCGTCCTAGTTCTAGGCAAAAAATGCGACATGGTTACAGAAATTCCTGACTACTGGGTGTAGAAAGGGAATGTAAGGGGGGGGGGGGAAATCGAGGAACGTTGGGCGTTCCTCGCCGCAAACAAGGCGATACCAGAATAGACGGATAAAACAGGCAATAAAAAGAAAAAAGGTCTTACCAAAGCTGGGGTACTACTGCGGAATCTGAGCATGGAGCTCTCTTTTCGGGCCGTTGAAACTGGATCTTCTTGAGAGGTAGATGTCTGCCTTCGGCCGGAGCTTTCTCGGGGGTCCTCGGGAACTGTCTCTGGAATCCGCTGCGTTCTGTCGATGTCGATATTGAGGTCTCTTCAGTGGGAGACAGGCCCAAGCTGAGATACCAGGCAGAAGCATTCGCAGGTCATCTCTACCTATAGAAGTTGCCAAATGGTGTGCCACCCATTTTTATTAAATTACTCTGGATTTAGAGAAAGATGTTGAAAGTTTATTTTTCACTTGGTTAGAATATAATAAATTTAGTTTGATCCCTTTATCCAAGTGTGAGCAAACAAAGTTTGCACCTGAAAGTATCTTCAGCACTGAGGTAAGGTGGTACACACCAGGGCAACTCGTTGCAAAGGTGGATTGCATTGGTAGCTTGCTCCACCTTTGCAACGAGTTGCCCTGGTGTGTACCACCTTACCTCAGTCCTGAAGATACTTTCAGGCGCAAACTTTGTTTGCTCACACTTGGATAAAGGGATCAAACTAAATTTATTATATTCTAACCAAGTGAAAAATAAACTTTCAACATCTTTCTCTAAATCCAGAGTAATTTAATAAAAATGGGTGGCACACCATTTGGCAACTTCTATAGGTAGAGATGACCTGCGAATGCTTCTGCCTGGTATCTCAGCTTGGGCCTGGCTCCCACTGAAGAGACCTCAATAAAGGTCGAAACTAGTCTGGGTAGTGGCCCTTCCCTTAATGCATAACATTAGACATATCCGCAAGGAGATGTGTTTTGCATTATAGGAGATACTGAGACAGGAGTATTGGTAGCTTGCTCCACCTTTGCAAAGAGTTGCCCTGGTGTGTACCACCTTACCTCAGTCCTGAAGATACTTTCAGGCGCAAACTTTGTTTGCTCACACTTGGATAAAGGGATCAAACTAAATTTATTATACTTGGATAAAGGATTAAACTAAATTTATCATTTCGTTTTATAAAGCCTTGATACTATTGATACTACTGCATCTGAATTACCGTGCTCAGGTCTGGTCACCTGAGTTTCTTGGGGATGAGGAAGTGGTATCAGATCCAGAGGTGAGTAACCAAGATGGTGAGTGGTCTGTGGAATACCCCCCTATGAGGATAGATTGAGGGTTTGTGGATTGCAAAAATTAATTGATAAGTGAAAAAGGGGTGGGGGGAGATGATAGAAACATTTAAGTTATTTAAAGGCTTTTATAGGATTGATGCAGGGGAAATGTTTCAGCATTTGGCCAGAGGAAGCAGAACAAGAGGTCCTTCTCAGAAGTTTAGTAAGAGTGCAGTTAAAAAGGGTGTTAGGAGTAGATTTTTTGCTTGGATAGTTGTGAATGAATGGAGTGGGTTGTCTGGTCAGTTGTAAGTGCCTTGTCTGTTAATGATTTCATGGAGAGGTATGATAGATATTGTGTTGATAGTTTGGGTCTGCTATGATTAGTTTTAGGACCATGGAGGTGCTCTTGCAATGATAATAATAATCTCTAACAACATGATCCATGTAGATGAAGAACAATGGCATATAGTGTACACATGGTGTAAGACAAAAATGCATAACATTTTTGTCTTATACCTTGTGAAGATATGAAACCATTATCCTGTAGTTCCTCCAATTTTAATTGTTGACATATAGCTTAAATATCGACTAAAGTTTTTCTTCTGCAACATTTCTTTGCTTCTTTTAAATTATGCTTGCTTAAATCTTGTGTGGAACAATTAGCAGATCTATGGCTTCTGAATTATGTAGGTCAACCGCTGTAAAAGTTTTATACCTACATATTTGTGGCTTTTCTGGTCAATTATCTACTCAAGCTGCTTTTCTACATTTCAGTTATCTGACACCTTCCTCTACCTCGAGTATGGTGCTTGTTTTTGATCACACTTCTCTCGATTATTTTCTACCATTGTTCTATCATTGCTAGTTTTATTTAAATCTCAAAGTAATTACTCCAAACATCCACAATATCTTTATTTTCAGTTTTAATATCACCATTCAGATTTTTCTGAACTTGAAGAAAAAATTGCAGAATTATTGATTTCAATTTTGAAAAACAAACACATAAGCAAAAAATTTCTCCAAAAATTTTACTCTTTTCTCTCAAAGAGTGATTTATACTCACAATTTTTAGAAAAATTTTTGGATTTTGAAAATTTGAAATCTTTGATATTATTTTAAGTAACAATAGGTGCACAAATGCCTAGTTAATGCAATTCAAAATTCTGTTGTCTACCAAGAAGTGCAATAATCACTTCTGCAGGTAGCCAGATGTTTCATCACCCACTGAAGACAACTACTACTGTAGTGGTAGTAGTCTTATTTACAGTTCTGTAAATAAGAACTGTAAAGTATCATTTCTAATCTTTTAGAGCAGAGTTTTTGGATTATCTGACTTCTAAAATTCTTCACTGGAAAATTGCAAGAAAATTCTTTTGTGATATTTTGCAAACTGATTCTTCACTGTATCAATTTTAAAGCTGATATTGAAATGTTAGACATGAAAAAGAAATTCAAAGCAAGAAATATTTTAGAAAATATAGCTTCTTTCTGTATAAAAAACTAAATAAAATCAAAATAAAATATCATTTTATTTAGTTTTTAATTATATTTTTATTGTGTATAAATTGGAATTAATATTTTACTGATTGGTGAGTTCTCTAATTTTTATTTATTTCTTAAAATGTTAATTTTAAAAGAATTTTTTTTCTTCCTTGGATACTTGGGGCTCTGTAGATGGGATATGAAATTTTACAAAACTGGCATTTAGTGCCTCTACTCATTAGGGAGTAGAGGCACAAAATTTAAGAAAATGCTTATTTTTTTAGCTTTTCAGTATTTTTATGCATAATTCATACATTAACCAAATGTGATATTATTTTTTTACTAACTCAGAAGATGAGGTACTTTCCAATTGTAGAAAACCCATATATTTTGGAATTGACTTCTTCTGCATAGTAAAGAGATTTTGAAGGCTGTTATTGTTTTAAGGCTATTAGTGTAAGAATGTGTGTGTACCTTAGAGTAATTATATTAAAGAAAATGATGGTAAAATTATATATATCCTTTCACAATGTAAATCATTACATCATAATTGCTGATTGGATTACTTACTGCTGTCTTTTGGTGAATTTGTTCAAGGAAAGATGTGTATTTAGGCCAGAGCACTTCTTCCAAAATAATTGAAAGAAGTGCTCTGTATGTGCTGTATCCTTGAACTCCCTGGAGGAGCCTGCATAATAAATATGTTGTTCTTTAAGGAAGGACCTTCTTAGTTTAATAATGGTTAATTTTGTTTAGAAAGATCTGAGTTCAGATCCTTCCAAAGGCTTTTCAATTGAAAGTGAGTAAGTGAGTTAGCTGGGTTTTCCTACTAAGAACTTAAGACTTTTCATCCTGCAAGTCTGACAAACCAGTAAAAAAAATGCAAATAATTGACAGACATAGCACTCTATATGGGGTGCTTAAGGGTCAAAGCTGTATAACTGAGAGGAGACCTCCACATAGCCTTTAAAGGAATGCGGAGAACCGACCAGGGCTTCTGACTAATGTCCAATCCTCACCTTCTCGTGGTGCACCCTGTTGGGTATCTACTTTGATACTGAACGAACGAGGATGGGCTGGCAATTTGGGATTTAGCCGACCAAATTGTATTCTTATTGGTTAAACCAAAATAAAAAATGATGGTACAACATGACAAAATTTCATGCCGGCTGGGGCGTCGCCCGGTTAAACAAGGCCCCCGTTGTTTTCGCCAGGGAACCAGGGCGAACAGCGAAAAGTCAGCTACTGGAACAAATCTGAAAACAAACCCCAACTCAACATCACCAGAGTTAAAGATCGGTACTATCAACGTAAGAAGCCTGAATGGCAAAGAAATGGAGCTAGCTGAGGAATTAGATAAGTACCAGATCGACATAATAGGGGTGACTGAAACAAAAAAGACCAAAACTGGTGAGATCTTTCTGAGCAATAAATACAAAATGTTATATTCAGGCAATGACAATCAAGGAAAAGAAGGAGTAGCCATAGTATTCAACACAAAATACGAGGCTAATCTTCTTGAATGGCAGTCAGTCTCAAGTAGAGTAATGTGGGCAAATATGAGAATGGGGAACTGGACAATGAGACTTATTTGTGCCTATGGTCCCACAGAAGGTTCTACTAAGGTAGAAGTGGAGGAATTTTTTGAGGCTTTAGAAAAAGCAACTGACACAATGAAAAAGGAAAAGTTGGTCCTTGTTGGGGATCTAAATAGTAGAGTAGGAAATGATTGTGAGACATACAAAAATATTTTGGGAAAATTTGGAGAAAACAGCAAAGCTAATAATAATGGCAAATATCTCTTGGATTTCTGCTCAGGGCATGGACTGGTTATTACTAACACCATGTTCCAACATAAAAATGTGCACAAATTCACATGGAGAGAAGAGGCTAGGAATAAGAAAAGTCTCATTGACTATGTTATTGTTGATAGTGATGTTTTCTCCCTGGTGCAGGACACCAGAGTGTACAGAGGATTTGAAATTGGAAGTGATCACTATTTAGTCTTGAGCAGGATAAAATTGAATTTCATACTGAAAAGAATAACATGTAAGAAAGTTTTAAAGCGAATAAAAGTTGAGCAGCTCTCAGATGTGAACTGTAGACTAAAATACAGAAATATTATTGAAAAGAAAATGAAAGAGTTTGAGAACAGGAATCAAACCTTGGAGATTCAGTGGTAAACTCTGAAGGAAACATTGATTGATTCTGCCAGAGAGGATATGTGGTGAGGTTGTGTGCAAAGATAAAAAAAATCAGAACTCCCTGGTGGACACAGGAAGTTAAAGAGGCAGTGAAGGAAAAGAAGAAAGCATATCAAAAGTTCCTGGCAAATAAGTCAGCTTTTATTCTTACAGAATACAGAGACAAATGTAAGAAAGCTAAACAGTGTGTAAAACTAGCTAAACAAAAGTCATGGGAGGACTTTGGCAAGAATATAGAAAATAAATATCAAGAAGGTGGCAAAATATTCTGGAGGTTGTTGAAGAAGCTTAGGAATGGAGGAAAGAGTGCTGTAAAAGGAATTAGAGATGATAAAGGTGAAATGAAAACAGGAGAAAAAGATATCCTTGAAGTGTGGAGTAATTACTTTGAAAAACTGCTAAATGAAACAAGCAGTGATGAGAGCACAGTGATAAAAAACACTGACCAGGCATGCAGTCAGGAATACATATCCATACTTGAAGTAGAAAAAGCCATCAAAGGCTTGAAATGTGGAAAGGCAGCAGGAGTAGATGATATTCGACCAGAAATGCTGAAGTATGGTGGTATAAGAGTCTTACAGTGGCTGCACTGCATAGTTCAGAAAGCCTGGACAGAGGGACGAATTCCCGATGATTGGAGTAGAGCTCTCATAGTACCCATATATAAAAAGGGAAATAAAACTGAATGTGAGAATTACAGAGGTATTTCCCTACTGAGTGTTCCTGGCAAGATCTATGCAAGTATACTTGAGAAACGGTTGAGAAGAATTGTGGAAGAAAAGCTTGGTGAAGAACAAGCTGGATTCAGGCCAAATAGAGGCTGTCAGGATCAGATCTTCACTTTACGACAAATAGTCGAGAAAGCATGGGAATATAACAAAGATCTGTATTTAAGTTTTGTCGATTTGGAAAAGGCATATGACAAGGTGCCAAGAGAGAAGCTATTCAATACGCTGCAGTTATATGGTGTCAATGGGGCATTATATCAAGCAATACTTAGTCTTTATTTGAGTTGTGAGTCAGCAGTTAGAATTGAAGGAAGTACAGGAAGATGGTTTAATGTTAAATCTGGTGTGAGACAAGGATGTACATTATCCCCTCTGTTATTCATTATCTATATGGATCACATTATGAAGGAATGTGGTATTAAACCTGATATCAAAATTGGAGATGTTAATGTCAGCTCTTTGCTTTATGCGGATGATGTTATACTTCTAAATAAATCCGCTACAAGTCTGCAAGATTCTCTGACTAAATTGAATAGCTGTTGTAATAGATATGGTATGAAGGTCAGCAATAAAAAGACAAAGACAATGAAAATAGGCAGAATCATTGAAAATGTCAACTGTGTTGTGAATGGAGAACCTGTGGAACAAGTAAAACATTTCAGCTACTTAGGCACAATTTTTACTGAAGATGGTAAACTAAATATAGAAATAGACAACAGAATCAGCAAAGCTGGTATGGTGGGAAGTCAATTGAATAAATTCATATGGAATAAGAAAGAAATTAGTCGGAACACTAAATTAGCTGTATACAAGACTGTGTTCAAACCAATTTTAACTTATGGATCTGAGAGCTGGGTCAGAAGTAAAACACTTGACCAAAGACTAGAGACCGCAGATATGAGAGTCCTAAGAAAGATTAGAGGCGTGAACAGATGGCATCAATGGCAATATCATATTAAAAATGAGGATATTAGGAAAGAATTTGACATTGTCAGCATCCAGGAATGCGTTAGCAGAGCTAATCTCAGGTGGTATGGTCACTTGAATAGAATGGGAGAGGAAAGATTAGCAAAACAAGTGTTCTCTGCCAGGTTGGCTGGAAAACGACCCAGAGGAAGACCAAGATATAGGTGGATTGATACGGTACAAAGTGCCTTAGACGATAGAAATATAAGATCTGATAATGTTGGAGTCTTGACAAGTAACAGACTGATTTGGAGGAAAATTGTAGATAGGAAGTTAGTAATGATGTAATTTTTTCATGTAGTACTGTCATATCCTGTACACCCCTTGAGGGTACATGGCAGGAATTTGATGATGATGATGATAGCACTCTATATTGATAGGATCAGTGCTTTTTTTTTTTTCTAAAAAAAAAAAAAACTGCAGCTACTCATTCTTTTCTAGCAGGAAAAATTAAAGATTTAAAAGTTATGAAAAGAAAAATGCACAAAAAAAGTATTTATCTATACTGTTACTTCATAGTGTGATAATGTTTTCTTTCTTAAAGTGAGTAAAGGACACTTGTAACCTACTAAGGCACTTCTTAGGAGCGGGCTTGGAGGATGACAAAATTCTATCTCAACCATTTATTTATTTCATAACACAGGTGATACAGTAATGAGTAATTAGTACAACATTATTTACAAAAAATTAGGATACATTACAAATGAGAAAAGCTTGAATTTAGCAGGCAAATTATGCAGGGAATTATAAGTAAAATATACATAAATTATATACAATAAATATGGTCAGATGTTATTCCAGAATCTTGTGCAATTAATTAACTGCTCTTTCTGTGCAAGAAAGGTCCTTTTTTGTGCAAGGTGATTGAAGAAAAGGGGCAAGAAAAAAAAAATGTTCCATGGACTGGGTTCTCCCACACAATTATCTGGTCCAGTGAGGTAGCCCCATTTGATGAGGTTTTGTTTGCAGCATCCTATCATTCATAGTCTGTTGAGGCTTTTCCAAGTATTCCAGTCCAAGTGGGCACCATGTGGAAGATGTTCGGCTGTTGGAATACCAGTATCATTCTCAATCTCAACCATTAAAAAAACCTTAACATTTTTTTTACTTCTTGAATCTGTTGGCAGCATATATCCTAACAATGGTCCTGCATCGAAGTCTCTTATTTTGATAATAAGATCTTATTTTGGTTAATGGTCCAGCAACTTTGCCAGTCATTTTATGGCATTCATTTCTTGTTGTTGGATGCTGATGCATCATGAACAAGAAGTCTTTAACACATCCTCTGATTTTTGACAAGTGAGAAAATTGGTGAGTTAACTCTTCACTAATTTTCTCATTATAATCCTTTTCATTTACTTTTGGTTCAAGTTTTTTTTTTTTTTTTCTTCTTAGATGAATAGAATATCTGCAAATGTTGGATGAAACCTAGAAAACTGATTTACGTAACACATCTTCGAGGGGAAGAGACAAATCAACTCATGTTGTACTTGACCTTCAGGCAGGATAGGAGAATTTGCCGTGTACTTTCTGTTTGCATATCATATATACATATTGATAGTTTAGCACTAGAATGAAAATGACCCTATATATGTGTAGTATGCTGCTTCTCCTCCTAGAAGCAGCATACTACACATAGAGTCAGTGCACTGCATTGAGCGAAAAATACAGTATTTAGCATAATTAGTAACAACTGGAATGAATGCCATACTGCATAGTTGCAAACCAAAGTAAAAGTTTTATTGTAGCTCTAAATTACAGTCCTGATTTGAAGTGCAAATGCGAGACACAGCCTTGCATGAATGTGTTAATAATATAAATATATGAAAGTGATTTAAAATCATAAAAATAGTTATATCAAATATCTTAATAATAGACTTAGTAAAAATATAAATTTCATTAAATAACTAAGTTTATTTGAACTAGATAAACGTGTAAAAACATTATTGAATATTACAAAAGAGGCAGTGAAGGAAAAGAAGAAAGCATATCAAAAGTTCCTGGCAAATAAGTCAGCTTGTGCTCTTAGAGAATACAGAGACAAATGTAAGAAAGCTAAACACTGTGTAAAACTAGCTAACCAAAAGTCATGGGAGGACTTTGGCAAGAACATAGAAAATAAATATCAAGAAGTGGCAAAATATTCTGGAGAATGTTGAAGAAGCTTAGAAATGGAGGAAAGAGTGCTGTAAAAGGAGTTAGAGATGATCAAGGTGACATGAAAACTGGAGAAAAAGATATTACTATTACTATTATTACGGGCAACTCCAGGGAGTCATTAGACTCATCGAAGGAGGCCCCAAATCATATTCATCACAACTATTCGACATTCATACAGTCTCTATCATACCTCGCTTTAAACTCATTCACTGTCACAGCATCCACTACAGACTCAGGGAGTGCATTCCACTCATTCACTACTCTAAAAGTAAAGAACCCAGCTCTAACACCTTTACTAACCACACTTTTGCCCAGTTTCCATGGATGTCCCCTAGTCCTCCCACAACCAACCCTGTTCTCAAAAATATCTTCTGAATTAATTTTATAGAAACCCTTCAGTAATTTGAATGTCTGAATCATACTCCCCTCCTCCACCTATCAACCAATTTTTGCAACCCACAAATCCTCAACCTGTTCTCATACGGTTCATTCCACAGACCTGCTATCATCTTGGTCACTCGCCTCTGGATCCTCTCCACCTCCTCCCCATCAAGAAGAAACCTAGGTGACCAAATCTGAGCACAGTAGTCGAGATGGGGTCTTATCAAGGCTCGATACAGAGGAACAATAACCTGCTTGTCTCTGCTTGTCAACGTATTCTTCAGCAACCAAGTGATTTGATGAGCTGATTTGGCCACTTTTGCAATGTGTCCCCTAAATTTCAATTCCTTATCCACCGACACTCCTAAATCTCGTGCCTCATGAATTTCCTGGAGCACGGTTCCACCAATGCAGTAAACTGCCATCAATCTTTTCACCCCAAAATGCATAACCTTACATTTTGCCACATTAAATTGACATCCATTCTCCTTAGCCCAGACCTCCAATCTATCCAAATCATCCTGCAAATTTTTGACGTCATCTGCATTCACTATTGCCCTACCCAACTTCACATCATCCGCAAACAAATGAACTGTTCCTCTCAGATCCTTTCCTATATCATTTATGAACAAATTAAACAGCATGGTCCAAGAACAGATCCTTGTGGCACACCACTAGTCACAGGCCGTCTGGTGGACTCTACTCCTGAGTAAACCACTCTCTGATATCTCTCCGTCAACCACCTTCCTATCCATCTCACCAACCCTATGTCCATTCCCATATGCTGCAATTTACTGATTAGAATTCCATGTGGTATCCTGTCAAAGGCCTTAGCAAGGTCCTGTAGAATCACTGTAAACCCATTACCCTTATCCAGTTTTGCCGTCACTGTGTTATAATACGTGAGCAAGTTACTGAGGCATGACCTACCCTTCACAAAACCATGCTGTCCCCGATACAGTATCCCATTTTCTTCTATCCAGTCTTGTATTTTCCTCTTGACTATTTTCTATAAGACCTTGATAATGATTCCTGTTATGCTGATTGGCCGGTAATTTTCAACAGCAGCCTTGGAACCACCTTTGTGCAGTGGAACTATTTTCCTCTCTTTCCACCCCCTTGGGACTGACCCAGTCCTGAGGTTCAAATTAAACAAAATGGTCAAGGGCACTGACAATTCTTTGGCCGCTTCACGTACGACACGAGCTGGTATACCATCCAATCCCACATATGTATTGACATTGAGGTTCTGTAATAGACTAGTTACCTCTACTTCATTCATCACAATTCCAGTATAAGCTGTTGGTTCTTCCATTCCTGCAAAGTCACCACCTGGATGATATACTCTTGCAAAGTGCTCACTCAGTAATTCCACAATATCTACTGATTCGGTTACCTCCCTACCCTCATCATTTTTTAAGATCATTCTACCATGAGCATTTTTCCTTTTACTTGCAACATATTGAAAAAACTGTTTGGGATTCTCTTTAGCTTGCGTGGCCAATTTCCTTTCGTAATCTGCTTTTGCTTTTCTTACCACCCTTGTTACCATCCTGGCCTGAGCTTTATACTGTTCCTGCACCTGATGGTCACCCTTCTCCTTAAATTCCCTCCACAATTGTTTCTTTTTTTGCAGCTCAAGCTTAAGTGTTATTCGTCCATTTAACCCCTACTTGATTTATTATTCAGACTCTTGGTATACAGTCAACCATTGCCTCCTGCAAACAGTTCTTAACCACCTCCCATGCACTATCAACATCCAGCCCTTGCAGTTTTACATGCCATGGCATTGAGCCAAGCACACTCCTAAACTTGTCATACTTACCAGCCCGGTAATTCCACATGTACCCTGTTTTAATTGTAAATTCGACTCCTTTAGCCACCTCCCAAGTCATGACCTTATGGTCACTCTCACCAATTGGTGGCAACATGGTCATGTTCGTTACAGCCACATTCTCAGTTGCAATTACTAGGTCCAGCACTCTCTGTCCCCTGGTATTTTCCAATACATGTTGCCGTAGATAGTTGTCCCTTAATAACCGCATAAAATCCAATTCCTTCCTCCCATGTGCCCTCTCCTCTTTCCAGTCAATGTTACCATAATTGAAATCACCCATAATAATTACCCTCCTTCCACTCATTTCTTTTATTTGTTTATGCATACTATTCCCACCATCCACTCCATCACCCAGTCTATAGCAGCACCCAATTGTATATTTTGTTCTGCTAGATTCTATCTCACACCAAACAGCCTCAAATGTGCTTTTTTCCCCATCCTGCAGTTCAACTTCTATACTCCTTGGCTGAAGCTCATCAGCTATCATCAATAACACTCCTCCCCCCATTTTTATTCACCCTGTCACTCCTGAACACGCTATACCCGTCGCATTCAATCCCACTAGCTTTATCATCTTCTGTCAGCCATGTTTCACTAATACCGACAACCTGTGGCCTGGAAGTGCCAACCATGGCCAAAAACTCTTCCGTTTTGTTCCTAATACTCCTGGCATTAGTGTACATGAATCGCAGAAGCCCATTTGTCCCATCCCTACTTTGATGCCTTATACTAACTATCCCATTCTGATTTGTTGTCCGTCGTACTCACTCGGGCATAATATACTCATTCATACACTTAACTGCCCCCCTAAAGTCTGCATATCTACTCCCCCCCCTCTTAATAAATCTAGTTTCCCTGAGTCTGTACATCCACTTCCACATCATTCATCAACACTCTTTCAAGTCTCCGTACACCAACTCCATTCAAATGTAACCCATCCATCTTATATAAGTCCTTTCGCCCATCGAACTCATTCCACACATCCACAAATTCCACACCACTCTCCATGCATAACCCACGCATAAAGTCATTGGCAATTATAGCCCTCCTTCTAAACACTTCGCTGTCATACCGCGGTAAGATACTCACCATCCTAACTCTCTCACTCTTCTCTTTTGCTACCTCAAACAAGTCCCTCACATCCTCTATCATTTCCATTTTGTCCTCTTTCAAATCATTCGTTCCTGCCACGATTATCATCTCTTTCACCCTCTGTTTTTGCAGTCGAATAGATTTGCTGACGTCCTTTATGTTCGCACCCGGCTGGTACGACTTTGTTAAACTCTCAATTATTACACCTCTTAATAGCGAATCCAGATACAGCACTCGCTCCTTCATTTTATTGACGTTTACGAACATTCTATTATTTGCCGTCACAGACTTCTGCCGGTTATTTGTCAGTACGTTCGACACACATTTTTCCATATGCTCCAGTTGTCTTTTAGCTCTGTGTATCGCACCATTCAAACGGGCAATTTCGCTACTCGCATTTATCTCACCATTTTCATTATCGATCAAATCATCCATTCTTTCTGTGTTTCTACCTTCATTTACACTTTCAGCGACGCTCTCACACCTATCTGGCAC
Organism: Typopeltis vanoorti; assembly: GCF_054136105.1. NCBI lineage: Eukaryota > Metazoa > Arthropoda > Arachnida > Uropygi > Thelyphonidae > Typopeltis > Typopeltis vanoorti. Next base: position 13,899,985 of record NC_143569.1, read on the forward strand.
TAACACGCAATTCTCTAGCACACCGCCATTTTCTACATTCTGACTATCGTTAATGATATCACTCTCGACACACGAAACACGCTTGAAGTCCTCATTCTCTTTACACTTTCTACACATATTAACTCCACTATCACTTTCTAACCAGACTCCCACCGCTCTTCGCAAGGCATACATCTCACAGACAGCACATTGCATAAATTCGTTTACATCAGAACTCTTAAACAAACATGGCGACCTGGCCGCCATTTTTTTCTTTATCGGTACCATGTGTACGCTATCTTTTCTTAAAAATAATAATTAAAATAACAGAAAACATGCAAAAATTGCACAGACACACCAAGAAACAAAAACCAAACAATACTACTTAAAATTCTAGTAAAATATCTAATGTTAACACAAAATACTACTAATCTTTTCATGAGCTCTCGACAAGCCGACGATCTAATCAGTGTGACACCAAGCGGACTCAATCCTCGAAGTATGGAGTAATTACTTCGAGAAATTGCTAAATGAAACAAGCAGTGATAGCACAGTAAAAAACACTCAACAGGCATACAGTCAGGAATACATATTCATACTTGAAGTAGAAAAAGCCATCAAATGCATGAAATGTGGAAAGGTAGCAGGAGTAGATGATATTTGACCAGAAATGCTGAAGTATGGTGGTATAAAAGTCTTACAGTGGCTGCACTGCATAGTTCTGAAGGCCTGGACAGAGGGACAAATTCCAGATGATTGGAGTAGAGCTCTAATAGTACCCATATATAAAAAAAGTGAAATAAAACTGAATGTGAGAATTACAGAGGTATTTCCCTACTGAGTGTTCCTGGCAAGATTATTTATGCCAGTATACTTCAGAACTGGTTGAGAAGAATTGTGGAAGAAAAGCTTGGTGAAGAACAAGCTGGATTCAGGCCAAATAGAGGTTCAGGATCAGATCTTCACTTTACGACAAATAGTTGAGAAAGTGTGGGAATAATACAAAGATCTGTATTTAAGTTTTGTTGATCTGGAAAAGGCACCAAGACAAGGCACCTGACTTTGAATCGCTTCTCTCTTGGCACCTGACAAGGTGCCAAGAGAGAAGCGATTCAATACGCTACAGTTATATGGTGTCAATGGGGCATTATATCAAGAAATACTTAGTCTTTATTTGAGTTGTAAGTCAGCAGTTAGAATTGAAGGAAGTACAGGAAGATGATTTAATGTTAAATCTGGTGTGAGACAAGGATGTACATTACCCCCTCTGTTATTCATTATCTATATGGATCACATTATGAAGGAAAGTGGTATTAAACATGATATCTGAATTGGAGATAATGTCAGCTCTTTGCTTTATGCGGACGATGTTATACTTCTAAATAAATCCGCTACAAGTTTGCAAGATTCCCTGACTAAATTGAATAACTGTTGTAATAGATATGGTATGAAGGTCAGCAATAAAAAGACAAAGACAATGAAAATAGGCAGAATCATTGAAAATCTCAACTGTGTTGTGAAAGGAGAACCTGTGGAACTATAACATTCAGCTACTTAAGCACGATTTTTAGTGAAGATGGTAAATTAAATATGGAAATAGACAACAGAATCAACAAAGCTGGTATGGTAGGAAGTCAGTTGAATAATTTCTCTCTTATTCATATGGAATAAGAGAGAAATTAGTCAGAAGACTAAATTAGCTGTATACAAGACATTGTTCAAACCAGTTTTAAATTATGGATCTGAGAGCTGGGTCAGAAGTAAAACACTTGACCAAAGACTAGAGACCGCAGATATGAGAGTCCTGAGAAAGATTAGAGGCATGAACAGATGGCATCAGTGGCAATATCATATTAAAAACGAGGATATTAGGAAAGAACTAGACATTGTCAGCATCCAGGAATGCGTTAGCAGAGGTAATCTCAGGTGGTATAGTCACTTAAACAGAATGGGTGAGGAAAGATTAGCAAAACAAGTGTTCTCTGCCTGGTTGGCAGGAAAACGACCCAGAGGAAGACCAAGATATAGGTGGATTGATATGGTACAAAGTGCCTTAGACGAGAGAAATATAAGATCTGATAATGTTGGAGTCTTGACAAGTAACAGACTAATTTGGAGGAAAATTGTAGATAGGAAGTTAGTAATGATGTAAATTTTTCATGTAGTACTCCCTTGAGGGTATATGTCAGGAATTTGATGATGATGAATATTACAAATTTCTAAATTTATGACATCTGTATCTCAAACGTTGCTATGTAATAGAGATGCTGGTATGCTGTACTGTTAGCCAATCATTTTATGGCATTCATTCCTTTTTGTTGGATGCTGATACATCATGAACAAAGAAATTCACTGGATGTGATTAATCCCCATGCTATAGCATTAATTAGGTTTCATGGCCTGCCAAGTTACTCAAGAGGCTATGAACCCAACTTGTTCAAAGGAATATGATAGTAGATCTTAATCTTTAAGGTGACTTCCATTAATTAATTTAACAAGTCCTTTAATTGTCTTTTTTTCTTTTAGTATGGTGCTGATGTGAATGTTGTTAATGATGCAGGAGATACCCCACTTCATAAAGCTGCTTATACTGGAAGAGAAGTAAGTAGCTTACCTTGGAGGATTAACTTGCACTTTTTTCTTTTACAAACTATATGTAAAACATTCCTTTAGTTTGATATGCTTTAACACTTTTACCAGATTGGAAATATTTTCTTCATTCGTGGGAGGTACTACTTCAGAATAGGCGAAGAAATTACATTCATATCATTATCACAAGTTAATAAATGCTGCATATAATGGTACCTATTGCTTTCTGTAAATTTATTCTGAATTTGAAGTTGTCATATTTGCTGATCTTAAATTGATTTGCGGTTTATTACGTTCTGAAACATGTCAGACTCTGAAGGATACATTATGTTGTAAAAGTATTGGAATACCTCAGGAAAAAGTGTACACGATCTAATGACCATACAAATTGAGGGGCTGCAAATATTGTCTGTATTAATCAAAGAAAATTCATAAATGAGTTCTCTGTTTGTTTGTTCGGTTTACGCAAACTCTGAGACCTGATATTTAGCCATTTTCTGAGACTTCTTTGGTTATGTTGAAATTCTTGAGAATTCTGGTATAAAGACCACATAATATTTCTAAGATAAAACTAGTTGTTCGATAATTCTCTATTAATTTTATATATCTTTTGTAAGTTAAGACAAGAGACCCTTACTTTATAAAAGGTGGAATGGAATCAAAAGTTGAAAAATTATTTAACAGTGGGCATGTGATGGAAATATAACCTATTATTATTATTATTATTATTACATGACACCTCCAGGGGGTCCAAGGACTCATCGAGAAAGGCACTTGCTCTACAAGTCTCTGCCTCCACCACTCAAATCCACCAACTACAACGAACAGTAACTACACCAACACCACCACTTTCACAGACAATCACAAACATCCATGTGCACGGCATGATTCAAACCTGCAGCCTTTTGGCTGGAGAGCGGATATGCTAACCTCTCGGCCAACCAGACTGGCTGGACTTAACTGGAATTATCATATTTCAAAACATAATGTGCATCATATCTAGAGTTTATTAAGAGAGATTCTTGATGAAAGATGAATAGGCTTGATGTAACATGATGCCTTAGTTTTTATTACATTCAGCAAGTGCATTGCATTTCTGTCCTTGGATTTTCTGACAATGCAGCTATCGTCTGTGTGGCATTTCTGTTTTCTACCAGAGCTAAAGAATGACTTCATTGGTTGTAGAATAGGCTAATCTGGATTGTGTTTTTGACATTTTAAAAATGTCTTTGGTAGTTTTATCCAAAATTTTCATCATGAAAGAGCATTATGGAAATTTCACATTCAGCAGTGTTGCACATGCACATATCCACATTCATGAAATGCATGTACATATAGTATGGAAACTTGAAGACTAGTGTATCCTAAGATGCAGTGAGTACTTCAGAGTAGCTAATGAGATTTCAGTCGTTATACCAGCATTGTGACATGGTCTTTCGAATGCATCTCTTTCCTTTCTTCTTCTAAGGTAGACTGCAGGCTCGGTTGCCACTGGGCAGATAAGTATCATTCTTCTCCCTTTTTTTATCTCCTAACATTTTCAATTTAACTTTCATTCTTTATTAATAATCTTTGTTTTCCTTTATTCATTTTTTCCTTACATTCTTGCACTGCTATACAGACTAAAACTTCTTAATTTGCAGATACTGCTCTCTAGTATAGGAGAACCTGACTGACTCTAAAATTGTCTTTCTGATCTCTAATGGCTTCTAAATAGCACACTGGCTATGAAGAAACCTACTAACCTGAACAAGTATGGTTGCATTAATTTGATACAAATTTGGGAGACTTATCTTAAGATCAACTTCTACATATCTGTAATTATTATTATCATTATTATTACATGTAACACCTCCAGTGAGTCCAAAGACTCATCGAGGGAGGGCACCTACTCTACAACTCTCCGTCTCCACCAACCACAACTACTTCATCATCTACATCAATACCATCTACCGCCAACCACCACCACTAGTATTTTTACAGACAATCGCAAACATCCATGGCCACGGCAGGATTCGAACCCACAGCCTTTTGGCTGGAGAGCAGATACACTAACTACTCAGCCAACCAGGCCAGATGCTTCTTTTTAATACTGCTTTTTAAAATATAATACAGTAAACCCTTGATTTAATGGACTAACAGGGGGGCTAAGGGGTGTCCGTTAAATCGCAAATTTTTTAAAATATAATTATCTGTAACATTATACTGCAATTTTATCAATATTAGCACTGTAATAACAAAAAAATTGTTTTACACACACTTTTAGATAAGTTAATGGGAAGTTATCGATGTTGAGGCACTTGGTTTAGATAATCGTGCTTTGAAAAAACGATCAAGTTTTTTTTTAAACTTTTGAATTCTGCTCTTTTTTTATAATTAACTCCCTAAAATTATGAAAGCATGTGTAATAAAACTGCCACAGAAAGTCACGCCATGCGACAAAAGAACCAATTACAGTGCGATTGGTGTGATCACATCCTAATCATTTGGTGAACATGTTTTATGAGCGGTGACTCATTTATGTCGGCTAAATTACTACAGTGTTTTTCCAACATATGATGGCCTATTCGCCAAAATTTATTAAAAATAACAGGAAATTAATAACAAAAAATAACCTGTTAATTTAATTATAAGCAAATCTTGGTTAAAAGCATTTTAAAATTAACAGGGTGTTAATTTTCACGTGACATACGGACCAGAAATTTTTCCGTTAAATCGAGGGTTTACTGTACTTCTTTTTTTACAACATTAGAGGGTGCCAAAATAGGACTTTAAATGTTTTGTCTGTTATAATTTGAATTGTTTCACTTACTCATGATGCATGTAAACTATAGCATGCTGGTTTGAAATCCAGTGATATATGAGCCAGTTAATAAACAGCTTTTTTTTTTTTTTTTTTTTTTTTTTTTTTTTATAAAATAGTTTGTTTGGTGGTGTTAATAGCATTAAAATAAGTTATGGGTAACATTTAACACCTAAGCTTGCCTATTAGATTTATTAATAGAGGTTTCATAATTATCAGCCATTATCGATCCACTTCTGGATGAAGGCCTTTCAAGACTACTCCAAAACTGTCTGTCCATGGCTTTCCTTTTCCATTCTGCAAATCTGATGATATCATCAATCCACCGTGATTTAGATCGCATCTTGGTCGTTTTTCCTCTCGCGGAATCCAATCCAGTGGAATCCTTTCCATATTAAATTGTGTTGTTCTTAAGCTTAGAATTTCGTTTGCATTTAGTGTCCATGTTTTGCAGCCATATGTCAATATTGGAAGAATACATTGGTTAAAAACTTTTCTTTTCAGGCATAATGGCTTTTGAATATTGAATGTAATTTTCCAAATGCTTTCCACCCAAGCATCGTGCTCGTCTTTTACTTTTGTTCATGATATTTTGTTCCATTGGTATCTGTTGTCCTAAGTATATGTAACAGTCTACTTGTTTAATTTCCTCATTATTTCTGGTTGGACATGGCTATTGAACATAACTTGGGTCTTCTTTAGGTTTATATTTAGGCCAGCTGTTTTGCAAGCAATTTGGAGTTCATGGATACTATTCTGTAATTCATGTACAGTTGAAGTAAAGATACCTGTGTCATCTGCAGAGCATAAATGGCTTAAATATCTTTCATTTATTTTCAGACCTTTCCCTTCCCAATCAAGAAGTTTGAATATTTCTTCTAGGCACACTGTGAATAATTTTGGAGAGAGAGATTGTGTCACCCTGTCTTATACTTCTCTGTATTTCCACAGTAGAGATGCTTGAGATGCTTCCATTGAAATGAATTGTGTATACTGATTTGATAGTTCTGACGTATGGCTCCTCCACTTGTTGGTTTCATAATACTTTAAGTATTGCACAAGTTTTTAGTGAATCAAAGGCTTTCTCATAATCAATAAAACCAAGGCATAATGGTAACTGATATTCATTATGCCATTCAATAATCTTCTGTACAACTTGAATATGGTTCCAAAGCCACTTCGAAAGCCTGCCTGTTCTTCTGTGCTAGGTGTAGAGTCGTACAAAGCCTATGAGCTAAGACTTTTGTAAACACTTTACTGTTAGTAGACTGATGGATCAGTAGTTCGTCGAGTTTTCTACCTCACCTTTTTTATGTATCAGAATTGGGGTAGCCTTCTTCCACGTTCTTGGTACATCATTTTTCTTCAGGCATAAAGTAAATAGTTTTGCTAAGAGTTTGTAGATTATTTCTCCATCTGTTTTTAGAAGTTCAGCTATAACTCCATCCTTACCTGCAGCTTTCCCATTTTGCAAGCTTTGGATGCTCCACATAACTTCTTCTTGGAGAATCTGAGGTACTTCACTGTTTCGTAGTTGTCTTCTTATTCATTTAATTCATCATCACTGAGTAAAATTCTTCAATTCTTTTTGCTATAGCATATCAAATGGTCTCATCTTGTCGTTTGACTGCAACCATCTGTTTTATTGCTGTTTGGCTTGTTTGAGACTACAATTGTTTTCAATTGTTTGTTGCGTGAATTTATAATTGAATTTCTTTGTTTCTTCTGTGATTCATTTTCTGATCGTTTTGCACAATCCGGTGTATTCAATTTTATTCTGTAGGTTATTTGATTGTTTCATTTCTCTTCTTTTTTTCATAAGCTATTTTGTTTCTTCAAATATTTTGTCTTGTTTCTGTTCTATGGTACCAGCTATTTCAAGTGAGCATTGTAAAAGGTTTTGGTTAATAATATCATAACTTTCTGATTGATCAGCATTGTCATCAATAATAAGATGTTTAAATCTATTGATCAGTTCATGTTGAAATATATCTTTTTTAATGTTGAGTTTGTGTACATCTATGTTTTGCTTTAATCTTCAAAACATCTTTCTTTTTGGCAGTTTATTTGGATTTTACTGCATACCATATGATGATCACTTCCAATGTTTGAAGGTGTTTATAACAGAGCAGTCTTGAAAGCTGTTTTTTTAGTGCTGAGGATCAAGTCCATTTCACTAGTTTTTCCATTTGGATTTTTCCATGTCCACTTCCTATGTGTTTTTTTTTTTCCTGAAAAAGGAATTTATGATGTACAGGTTTTCTTTTTCTGCAAATTCTATTAATCTTGCTCCTCTATTGTTTCTCATGCCATATCCAAAATTTCCCATTGGGCTTTCATCTGATTGCTGTATACCATTTCTATCATTAAAGTCTCCTATTACAATTCTGAAATGATGTTTTCCTTTATTGCAGAGTTGGGATATATTAGAAGGCTTAAAGTTCTTAATATTCAGTTTCATAAAAATCAGAAATTTGGTTTCATAGTAGTGTACATTTAATTGGAAATTACTGTTATTAGTAAATATTAATATACTATTAAATTAGTATTTTCCACCAGCACAGCTCATTGAATTAGAAGTTGAAGGTGATGATGATCCTGCTCCGATGAAAATCCCCAATCCTTCAGATATTGAAAAATTAATCTAAGTTATTTGCATGAACTTTTCTACCAGAAAGATATATGCATTATATTATTTTCTGTCTCATGTTAATAATAATTAATTTAAATGTGTATTTCTTAATTTTTAAGTATTATTATGTAATGTTTAATATTAAACATCATGTATAAATTTTTCCATGGTGGCAGAATTCATATCCCCACCCCTACTTTATATGTATTTGAATGGGGAAATTCTATTTAAAGAATTTTAAATTTTATTAAGGTCTCGGGAATGTATAGAAAACTTACTGTGTATAAAGGAATCCTTTCTTTTAATGTTACATGGTGATCATCATTTATTTTGCTAAAATTATGGAGACTATTGATGTGATAAGAATAATTATTTTAATTTCCTTTCATAATTTCTTCATTTCTTTTGTGATCAAATAGGATATACTTTGCAGTTTTTCTCATAAACTTCATTTCTGCTGTTGTTAATCTTTGTCTTTTTGTTTTATTGTCCAGATTTCGCTTCCATACATTAAGACTGGTAGCGCTAATGTATTGTATACTTTTAGTCTGGTTTGTTTTTGAACTAGGTTTGGTTTAAATATAGAGTTAATTACACCTGTTATTTTTAAATATTTTGCGATTTTTACGTTTATATCTTTTTAATTTTCATATGTGATCATACATCCTAGGTAGTTAAATGAATTCACTTGTTCTAAGATCTTGTTATCTATTACTATTTTAGTTCTTGCTGGATCTTGGCCTTTAAAGGCCATAGTTTTTGATTTTTCTGTTGATATTATCATACCATAATCTTTGGATATCTCATTTAGATCTAAAATAGCTTTCTGTAAGTTATCTTCAGAATTTGTAATTATTATTTGGTCTCGGCAAAGAGGAGAGTATTCAAGTTTACTCAAGGTTAATTCCTTGACGTAAATTTTTATTCCATTTTATTATTATTTCATTTAAGTAGATATTAAAAAGAGTTGCTGAGAGGAGACATCCCTGTTGGCCCCTTGGTTTATCTCTCTCATATATGATAGCTCATTATTTAATCTTATTTGTATTTGATTATTTTCATATATACTTGTGAAAGCTTTTAGGATATTATTTGGTATTTGTCTTTCTTTTAATATGTTAAATAATATGTTTCTTTTAACTTTGTCAAATGCTTTTTCAAAGTCAATAAATGCAATATGCGTTTCTAAATTGTATTCATTCTCTATGAAGAAATTATGAAAGAATTAAACCAAGAACCAGTAATAGAAAAAAATTAAAAAATATAAATATAAATGGATGGAACACGTTCAAAGAATGAAAACAGAAAGATTACCAAAATAAGCCTTCAAGTACAAGCCATTAGGAAAAAGAAAACCAGGACGTCCTCTTAAACAATTCAACAATGACTTCTAAGGCCGGAACAGGCCATGCTAGGCCTAAATCCTTGATACACATGATGATGATGATGATTTTAATTTTCTAATGTTTCCACCTTCATATTATTATTATTATTATTGCACAGGCACCTCCATGGAGTCTTATTGCTTATCGCAGGAGACCCAAACTATCAACACAATATCTATCAGCTCTCCTTGAAACCATTAACAGACAAAGCACTCACAACTGACTCAGGCAACCCATTCCATTCATTCACTACTATCCAATCAAAAAAACTAGTTCTCACACCCTTGCTAACCATGCTCTTACCCAACTTCCCGGGGGATAACCTCTTTTTCTGCTTCCTCTAGCAAAATACTGAAACATTTAATTGATTGATTGATCTATCTCATCCATCCCTTTAGTATAAGTGGATTCTTCCCCCCCCCCCACCATGAGGGGTTTACACTGAATTTAATGTGGCCTGTTCATCACTCCTTGCTGCATCTTCTAAGGGCAATATTCATAACTGTAATCTGTGTGTTCACAGGGCTGGTTTGCCTGTTCTGGGAGACGAAAAACCAGAGTTTCTGGGTGAAAAAACCCCCTACTTCTGTATGAGACTGGCTACTCACCCTTCATCGAAAGAGACCAGATAAAGGTTCCTCACGTCTTGGACGGGAATTGAACCCAGGTCTCTCCGACTAAAGGGCTCCGCTTATACCGACTGAGCTATGGAGGCTCGCTGATACATTTCCCCTGCATCAATCCTATAAAATCCTTTAAGTAACTTAAATCTTTCAGCCATATTCCACTTTTTTTGCCTATCAACTAACTTTTGCAATCCGCAAATCCTCAACCTAATAGTTCTCATAGGGAGTATTCCACAAACCACTCACCTCTGGATCTGCTGCACCACTTTATCATCCCCAAGAAAGCCAGGTAACCAGACCTGAGCACAGTAATTCAGATATGGTCGTATCAAGGCTTTATAAAAAGTAATGATAACTCCATTTGTTTGTGAGCCACTCCATCTTCTTTCTACCTACTACCACCACCGCTACTCCAAAATCCCTGGCTTCGTCAATTTCCTGAAGTATAGTTCCCTCAATGTGGTATACAGCTTGTAACCTTTGTATCCCATAATGCATAATTTTACACTTTACCACAATGAATTGACATCTATTATGTTTTGCCCATACTGTGAGTCTATTTAAATCATCCTGCAAGCTCTCTACATCACCTTGATTAACTCTTAGCCTATCCAACTTTGCATCATTAGCAAACAACTGAATATCTCCCTTCATATTATTTCCACCTTGGCATCTTTAATTTATAGCCCGTTCCCTTTATCCAATTCATCTGTCATTCTATTATAAAAAGTTATAAAAACTTATGATGTAAACTGGGATCTCAAAGTATTAATGTTTCCCATATTTTGAAAAGTTTTATGCAAGCATATGTATTCACATTAGGTTGATGTTTAATAGCAGCAGCAGATTCTAAAAACAGTGTTCTAAAAAAACAGTCTTAATGGCTACAGTTCCCACATTATCAAAAAAAAAAAAAAAAAAAACCTTCCACCAATTCACGACTTTCTTTTCAGAAAGATATTAGTAATGCTGTTACCATCCCCTATGTCTGAGGCACATTAGAATCTTAAAGAAATACAGTCTTTACACTGCTTTCAAGCCCTTCTTAAAACTAGCTACCCTTATCTGCTGCACTAAAGACAGACTTCCTCCTCTTGCTGTCCCAGGTGCATAGAGTTCCTTGTTCCTGCAAGTTAGCCTATTGTGGGCAGACAGGAAGGTCAGCTACCATCTGCATTGAAGAACTTAAAAAATACATCTGCACTCATGACTGTGGTCATTCTGGCCATGTACATCATGCTTAGGGCAGCTCACAGAATCAATTGGAAAAAGACCATCATACTACATCACAATAAATTTAGAAGAAAAAGACTGTTTTAGAATCTGCTGCTGTGCTATTAAAAATCAGCCAAATTGAATAAATATGGTTGCATAAAACACATATATCAAAACATGTGAAGTGGGAGTCTTATAACATGGGATAAAAGAGGATGTGTTCCCAAATGAGTGAGGTTCCAATCCTTGAAGGTTAATTTAATTGAGAATGTACCTGTTTTTCACATATATTAAGGCATTATAGTAGTAAATAAAATATTCAGTATGTATAAAACAAATAACTATTGAAATAGCTCTTTATTTTCAAGTTTAATACATCGTGCAACTCTCTTGACAAATCCATCCATCCATCAGTGGCTTTAACAGGCACTTAAGTGCCCATAGGCTTCCAAGTATCCTTGGACTTCCCAACTGTATTATAAGGATATGGCAGTTACCACTATGCCTCTAAGTATTCTTGTCTGTAAATTGTGTGTGTTCTACTGGCTGGTTTGTCTATTTTGAAGGATGAAAAACCCGAGTTTCCGGGAAGAAAAAACCCTCTACCTCAGTATTAGACCGGCTAACTCACCTTTAGTTAAAAGAGACTAGGTAAAGGTTCCTCATAACACTGATGGGAATTCAATTCAGGTCTTCCAACCAAAGGGCTTCGTCTATACTGACTGAGCCACGGAGGCTCTCTCTGAAACATATTCACTGAAAATGTGTGTTGTTATTCAGCTTTTCATGTTCACTCTCCAAGCATAATTATTGAAGTAGGTCTTTATTTTCAAGTTTAATTCATCGTGCAACTCTCCTGAAAAATATTCATTGAAAATGTGTGATGTTATCCAACCCTTGATATTCACTCTCCAAACAATACACAATGTTGCCTTTACATATCCCTTTCAGTGACCATGGATTTTTTGAGTAGTACAACATGAGAGGTCTTATTTTGTAGTCCCCAGAAGCATTACCTCCCAAAAGCAACATGTACTCGGTGCTTTAAACTCAAATGCTGTCTTCACTTCGATTGATAAGTAGGTACAACTGATCATATGCTTCCATACTACAGGCCAGTTTCATCTAGATTAAACACTTTGTTATATAACCTGCTTTGCTTTGAAGAGATCATGAAATTCTTCAGCAGCTATGTGATCTGCAGCTGCAGCCTTGCCAGTCATGTTGAGATTGTGAAATGCACTGTGACTGTTATAGTGGTCGACCCACTCATAACTTGCAGCAAACAGTGTCGGTTGTTTTTCATCTTTCATCATATCTTGATATTTACAGATAAAAACAATACTGCATAGATCAATAAGGCAGTAAGGACACAGAAAATGGGCACCGAGCCAGTGACCACAACAGATAAAGGTAGGAAACAAGGCACATGCACAGAAGCTTCCACAGCCATGGATAGCAAACAGTGATAGTTCTTATGTATCGAAATGAAACTGCATATATGCAAAAAACATGGATAACGAAAGTACGTATGATGAGAGTTACTTGTATTGATTGATTCAGGCAGGGAAGCATATGTTGAAGTTGTCTGCAAGGAGAAAACTATCAGAACTCCATGGTACAGTCTGCAAGATAAAAAAGCAGTCATTGAAAAGAAGAAAGCATTGAAAATTCTTAGCAAGTAAATCAGCATGTGTTCTGAGAGAAATGAAAAAAAAAAAAAACTGTACAAAAACAGCAAAACAAAAGTCATGGAAAGAATACAGAAAGTTGCAGAATGTTCTTGAGGCTATTAAAATGCTTAAAATTGGAAGAAGTACTGTAAGAGGAATTAGAGATGATAGTGACATGAAAACTGAAGATAAAAATATTCCAGATATCTGATTGGATCAGAGCTCTCTTAGTACCCATCTATGAAAGAGAAATAAAACTGAATGTGAGAATTACAGAGAAATTTCATTATTGAGTTACAGTTAAGATTTATGGAAGGATACTTAAGAAGTGACTAAGGAAAATTGTGGAAAGTAAACTTGGAGATGAATAAGTTGGGTTCAAGCCAAATTGAGGTGGTCACGATCAGATTTTCAATATAAGACAAACATTTGAGAAATAATGGGAATATAAAGATCTTTATTTAAGTTTCTTAGATGTGGAAAAGGCAAATAACAAGGTGTCAAAAAGCTGTTCAGAAATGCTACAATTATATGGTGTCAATGAGATAGCATATTGAAGAGTACAATTTAGTTCTAAATTCAAGATGAGATATACAAGAAGATAGTTTGATGTTAAATCAGGTCTGAGACTAAAGTATATATTATCTATCTCCACTGTTTTTCATCATCTATATGGATCACATTATGAAAGAAAATAATGTTAGATCTGATGTCATGGAAATATTAAACTCAGCTTTTTTATGCAAATGATGTTATATTCTTAAATAAATCCATTACAAGTCTGTAGGATTCCTTAACTAAATTGAATAATTGCAGTAAGAAATTTCATATGAAATTTGGCAGTAAAAAGAAAGATTGAGAAAATAGACAGGAATATTGAAAACATCAACTGCAACTTCATGGAGAATCTATAGAGCAAGTAAAACATTTCAGCTATTTAGGCCCGATTTTTAGTAAAGATGGCAAATTAAATATTGAAATAGACAACAGAATAAGTAAACTAGTTATGGTAGGGAGTCAATTTATATCGAATAAGAGAGAAATTTGTCAAAACTAATACAAGTTAATGTTCAAATCAATTGTATTTTATGAATCTGGATCCGAGAAGTGGGTTAGAAATAAAACACTTTATCAAGGACTGGAGTCTAGATATGAGAATTCCAAGAAAAATTAGGGAAGTGAATCAGATGGCAGAATCATTAAAAATGAGGATATTAGGAAGTAACTTGACATTCAGGAATGTGGGAGCAGAGCTAATCTAAGATGGTAGGAACAAAAATTAGCAAACAAGTGTTTTTTTACCCAGGATGGTAAGAAAATGACCCAGAGAATGACCAAGATCTGTTTAAGTGCCTTAGGAGATCAAAATATAAAACTGAATATAGCAATACTGGCATCCTAACAGATAACAGATGAAGTTAATGATTCATGATGTAGTACTATCATAATATCCTGTAATCTCCCCTTGCCCCCCCCTCCCCCCCAAGGATACTTATCAGGAATTTGATGTTGATCAGAAAGTTCCTTCAACTAACCTTGATCTTACAACATTTGGATTAAACACTAATTCATTTACTGTTCCTCCAACAGATTTAATGTGATGCATTTCAGTTACTATACATTAAGGAAATGTTTGGTTATAGAAGTTAGTAAACCAGCAAATAAACAACAATAACAAAAAAGGAAAAGAAATTTGAATGTAATCAAATTTACATTCAAAAATCAAATTAGTGTGGAAGGTGAGCAAGTGCATTCCCAGGAAGTATATCTCTGGGGCTGATTTTTTTTTTTTTTTGTAATGAGAAATGTTTGATATGTTTATAAATAAAATTCAGAAGAGATTTGATAGGCATTTCATAAACTAGAATTCAACCTCCCTGTAACTCATGAGGCTCCTATCCTATCCTTCTCATCTGTCTAGGACAGGTTGAGTCTCCTCCTAATAAGGGGTTACTGGCATATTAATGCAGCCAGTTCGCCACTCCTCTGCTGCATCCCCTAAGGGCGATATTCATGACTGTATCTGTGTGCGTGTTCATGAGGCTGGTTTGCCTACTTGCAGGATGAAAAACCCCAGATAAACTGGGGGGGGGGAACCCTGCTTTCCACACCCAAGACATCAGCTAACTTGGCTATGGCTGAGGAAGATCATTAAGCTCCTCATGTTGTCGACAGGAATCAAACCTAGGACACTCCGTTCCCAGGCATATGGTTGCAAAGCACATCATAGCCACTAGACTAACTGTGCAGGCGCTCATGAGGCTACCAGATAATAATACAGGAAAACCTCGCTTAACAAGATTAATCAATCAATTAATGCATGCTAAGCAAATACAATAAACAATAGGAATAATTATAATTCATCCATCAGTTAGCATTAATTTGGAAAAAAATTACAGTATAGGTTATATTAGAGGATAAAATCATGAAAGTTAATAAAAATCTATTGCTTAAATTTTTATTTAATATCTAAATATTTGATTGAGGTACTTTTTACGAAAAAAAATTAAGTAAAGAGGTTCGAATTGTGCTCATCTTTTTCATCTCATCATGCAATTTGCAATAGCAGGTGATCGCTTTATCAAGATTTTGGCAGACTTCGAAGCTTCGTTCCATATCAGTATCAGCATCAAACAAAATTTTATTAGCATACTCAATGTGATTGAAAACTAGCTCAAGTTCTTTTGCAGTTAGCTTCTTAGTCGTAATATTTTCTTCTTGTTTGCACTCCTTATCATCTTCTTCATATGCACGCTGTTCTTCTAGTTGAAGGAGATTATTCTTGCTTAACTATTCTGAATGAGAATCGAGCAAGTTTCTCATATTTTCATTATCCATTTCATTAAATCCAAGTTCTTTCCAATTGTGCTGATTTCTTTAATAATGTTAGATCTTGGATTTTGCTCATGATAAACTAACATAGGCTTGAGTTTAAAGTCTCCTTTTGCATTGCCTCCTAATAAAAGCATAAGATGATCTTTAGATACTTTATATCCTTGTTGAGATGCTTCTGCATTATGCTTTGCAATTCTTCAGGAAACTTGGCCGCAGAATCTTTATCAGCACTCACAGATTCCCCAGTTATTCTTACGTTTTATGCAGTCTAGTTCGATTTTTAAAATGGTCATCCTAAATTCACAGTAAAGCTTTCACATTCCTCTTGAAATTTGGTCTCTTTCAATGATGTTAAAATATTGAGAGCCTTGTGCCTGAATATTCCCTGTACTAAGAGGTATAATTTAGTTATAATCCTCAATCCAGAGTGATAGAAGGTACTCCATCTTGATCATTAAATCACTTTTATTTCAGATGATCTGCATGCTTCAAGAAGGAGTAGCAACTTTTTCTTGTTCTTTGTATTCTTTGTTCTTATTTTATATAGTCCAAACTGTAGACTCGCTGTATCCCAGGTCTTCCACAATCACTAGCACTGGTGTATTACTAGCACCACTTTCATGTCTCTTAATGACTTTCAGCTTTTCTGCTTGCTGCAGATTGGCGACAAAAAATTTTGTGTAACATAAGAAAACTGTTGAAAATTTATTTATCACTAGGTTAGACTATAATAGATTTAGTTTAATCCTTTATCCCAGTGAGAGCAAACAAAGTTTGCGCCTGAAAATATCTTCAGGACTAAATACTATATTAATACAACACTAAATACAACACTATATTTAGTCCTGAAGATATTTTCAGGCGCAAACTTTGTTTGCTCTCACTGGGATAAAGGATTAAACTAAATCTATTATAAGAAAACTGTGTTAACTGATTAATCACTCGCTTAAAGCAGGAAATAGTATCATTTCACTCAGTCACCTGATTATCGCGCATATCGAATTTGCATTAAGCGAGGTTTTCCTATACTCATTATTTGAAGTCACTATTGTAGTTGCTTTAAATGAAATGTATTTTAATAAGTCAAATGAAGGTTTTTATTATTAAGCAAAGGGAAATGAAGGACCATGAGATTGTTTTAATACTTAGATTATTAATAACTATTATGTACTTCAGCTGTTGTAGAAGAGGGATTGCTGTGAAAATGTTAACTATCAAATGTGCAAGACGATCAAAATATATACAGTATTTATATCTTTTACAGCAGTGTTTCCCAAACTTTTAGTACCTATCTGCCTCTTTTAAAATTTTAGTAACATCAGTGTACCCACTCTCGGGTAATTTGGGAAAAGTTATAATATTATTTCATTAAAACACAAATAATTATAAAGTATTTTTTTTGAAATTTGCATTATAATAAATTACAAAGTAAAATACTTTTTTTTTTAAATGATTAAATGCATTTTTAGTTACGCAAATCTAGTATACAGTATTAACAAAAATTATGTTATTTAAATTTTTAATAATAAAACAATTTAATAAGACAAATGTATTTGTATTTAGCAGAAAGTTCTAGCTGCATAATTTGAACTATTTGAATTTAAACTTTTAATGCAGACAATTTGAAGCATGTTACTGGAATGCGATCGTGCTATCAACCAGATTCAGTCCTAACAGTGGTATATATGCTGAAAGAGACATTTTATTTAAAAATTCTTTTAGGTCATTTTGTTATGGAAAGTTTTAATTATAAGGAATTGATGTGCATTTATCTGTGACAGTACAATAACAAAATGGGGGATGAGGCACTTTTCAAATTTTGATTTTAAAAAATTATTTTACATCAAAATTAAAAAAAAAAGTGTTGTACTCTCTTAACGACTTTGCATGTGCACCTCAGAGTATACATACTGTGCTTTTGAGAAACACTGTTCTAGAATGTTTTATACTATTTTAGGCATTAGTATCCCTATATATAATATCCCTATATCATTTTGGAATGAGGCCTATAGGGATAATAAATCAAAAACAATACTTTGTTTCAAGAGCACATACCAATAAAAACCACAAAAATTATTGTCATTAGAAATAAATATGGCAATACTTCAGAGATTGACAAAAGCTGCATGAATCTCACATTTTAATCCATGAAAGTAGACTAGTGACTTAAATATAAAGAGCTAATAAGCTTCATTTCGGCAATGAAAACATTACTTAAAATAAGGGGATATTAAATCCCACGTAGTTTTAAAACCGAAAGAGGTCACTACCCAGACCGGTCACTACCGGTCTGGGTAGTGACCTTCCTCCATAATGTAATAACAGCATACATTTCCTAGGAAATGTGTTTTTACATTATGGAAAATACCTAAGAATAGCGATCTGAACTTCTCCACCTTTGCAACGAGCTGCCCAGTATTGTACTACGTACTAGGATCACTTGCATTTGCTAACGCTAGTGTCGCCGATACTTTATAGTTTACTATATTCGGCAAGAAACTCTCTGATTCCAATCTTTGAGTTTCTTATTCGGTTTTAAAACTACGTGGGATTTAATATCCCCTTATTTTAAGTAGACTAGTGATTTTTTTTTCTATTTGTTATTACTTTTTTTTATATGTTTTTGTTTATTTTATTGATTTTTCTACCTGCTTCGGAAACCCTGCTCTAGAGACCAAACTAATTACTCTAATAAGTAATGTAATGTTCTCACACTGGACAGTGAAATTCATCTGCCATTTAAAGACAATCACAAACATCCATGCCCACCATGGGATTCGAGAGCAGGTAAGCTAACCACTCTGCCAAGCACATGGCCAACCTACTTTCATAACCAAAATCTCACATTTAATCAGTAAACTGAAATGCAACATTAATAAAAGACAGACCCTATTAAATCCGTTGCATTTGCTACAGTTGAAAGGCAACCATGGAGAAAAGTTGTAGTCCACTATTCCAAATATACAATCACTGTACTGCATATATCCTAAAATTTGGGGCATATTTTGAGGTGAAAAAAAAAAAAGATTGGTTGTTTATACATTTCCCAAGGCATATGTTCTGAGTAATTGTACATTTGACCAGTGGAGGAAACTATATCATCCTGTAGATAAGGCATTAAAATGTCTTATTTTAAAAACAACTTTGATAAATTTTTAAGTGTAAATTTGTTTAGTCATTAAAAAAAAAAAAGACAGCATGGACAACTAAATAATATATAATACTATGTATTATGTAACATGATGTGTAAATTTTTCGTCATCATCACATTTCTGATATCCTCAAGGGGTGTACAAGATATGGTAGTACTACATGAAAAATTTACATCATTACTAACTTCCTATCTACAATTTTCCTCCAAATCAGTCTGCTACCTGTCAAGACTCCAATATTATCAGGTCTTTTATTTCTGTCTTCTAAGGCACTTTTTACTGTATCAATCCACCTATATCTTGGTCTTCCTCTGGGTCTTTTTCCTGCCAACCTGGCAGAGAACACTTGTTTTGCTAATTTTTCCTCTCTCATTCTGTTTAAGTTACCATACGACTTGAGATTAGATCTGCTAATGCATTCCTGGATGCTGATAATGTCAAGTTCTTTCCTAATATCCTCGTTTTTAATATGATAATGCCATTGATGCTATCCGTTCATGCCCCTAATCTTTCTCAGGACTTTCATATCTGCGGTCCCTAGTCTTTGGTCACGTGTTTTACTTCTAACCCAGCTCTCAGATCCATAAGTTAAAATTGGTTTCAACAGTGTATACAGCTAATTTAGTGTTTTGGCTAATTTCTCTCTTATTCCATATAAATTTATTCAGTTGACTTCCTACCATACCAGCTTTGTTGATTCTGTTGTCTATTTCCATATTTAATTTACCATCTTCACTAAAATTTGTGCCTAAGTAGCTGAAATGTTTTACTTGTTCTATAGGTTCTCTATTTACAATGCAGTTGAAATTTTTAATGTTTCTGTGTCTTTTTAATGCTGACTTTCATACCATATTTATTATGACAGTTATTCAATTTAGTCAGGGAATCTTGCAAACGTGTAGTGGTTTAAGCCAAATAAATCTATTTGGCTTAAAAGAAATCTGGCATGCTGTATCCAATCACGTAGAAGTGCCAAAGATGTTTTAAAATAAACATGTTTCTCTCATCTTGAATGGAATTGTTCTTTTAAAAATAGAAACTTTGGAATAATCTTGTTATCTCTACATCTTTTCAAAAAAGTGAGGTGATTTAATAGTTTGGCTTTTTTACATTTAAGGAATTCAAAACGGCATACCTTTCTTTTGGTTTCCCCATGGATTCTCTTCATGTTAAAAATACATTTAATTTTCTTGCCCAAAAATCTCTGGAAAAACTTTTATTGGGATTATATTGATCAAGTGTATATAATAAACAACTAAGTTATACCAACTAGTTTCACCAACTAAGTCTGTTGGCATCTTCAGGGTACATAACTGATGTAAGGCACTAAAAAGTAAAAAACTATTACAAACTAAAATCAACCGATTCCAATTATATTAAAAAGAACAGAGCGCGTACAATACATTCATAGAGCGTGGATGATCTCACCTGTTGTTATTTAGGAATGTTCTATAGTTGGCACTATAATTCAGTTCTGGTGAGTTGAAGGATCTGATAAGGGTCTTCCAGATCACGGGCAAGATTAGTCCTTGGTTCCTGTTAAGGTTTTGTGTACAGCGGGCAACTGTTGTGGCCTCCTTAAAAATCTATCCTTAAAAGTCTATAGAACTGGTCTATAGACTTAAAACGAAGATTGAAATCCATGCATCCACTAACACCAAGACTATATTGCGCTCCTAAGGTACACAAAAATGGAATACCACTACGCCCGATTGTGGATGGAATCAATTCACCAACTTATCTGTAATCTAAACACCTGGCAGGCCTCCTCAAACCTCACATCCATAATTTGGACACTTATATACGAAATTCGCAACATTTCGTTGAGAAACTGAACAACATCTCTATCTCCAGTACGGATTTACTCGCTAGCCTGGATGTTACATCTCTATTCACTAACATCCCTGTGGAGGAAGTGATGAACATTTTAGGAAGTTTGCTCCCACAAGACATTACTTCTCTGTTCCATCATTGTTTAACACCAAACTTTTTCTTATGGAATAAAACCATATATCAACAATTAACTGGCCTTGCAATGGGTAGCCCCCTCTCTCCATCTTGTGCTGATCTCTTTATGGAGGATTTTGAAAGTAAAATCTTAACTCAAACAGACCCTAAACCCACAGTATGGTGGAGATACATGGATGATGTCTTTATCGTTTGGAATCACACAAAAAAGGACCTGTTCGACTTTCTTAAGAAAATCAACTCTCTACACCACACAATCAAATTCACTCTAGAACTTGAAGAAGATAACCAATTATCATTTCTGGACACTTTAATTAAGAAGCTTCCGAATGGTGGTATCAACCTCTCAGTTTACCGCAAACCTACCAATACAGGACGTTATTTACATTTCACTTCCTCACACCACATTTCTCAGAAACTTAGTATTGTACACATGTTGAAGAACCGTGCCTCTCTCCTTACAACAGATCAACAAGACCTCCAAGAAGAACTATCCCTGATATCCACCAACCTTATCATGAACGGATTTCCTCGAAGACTCGTCCACAAGATACTTTTCTCTGAACCCCGACAAAGACAACAAGATGATGTACGTTATATTTCCACCATCGTCATTCCATACTTAGGGACAGTTTCCAATAAGATTGCTAGACTCCTTAGACAACATAAAATAAGTGTGGCCTTTAAAACCACAGAAACGATTAGACAATTCTTAAGATCTCCAAAAGATAGCCATCCTTTCTCCAAATATGCTGGAGTTTATAACTTACCATGCTCGTGCGGCTTGAATTACATCGGCCAAACTTCAAGGAGCCTTGAAATTAGGCAAAAAGAACATATAGGTGACGTCAATAATAACAGAGAAGAAAAATCGGGGTTAGCTTTTCATTTCTCAAGAACTAACCATACCATAGAGTGGGATAGAAGCACAATTGCTTACATGGAGGAGGACTTCCGCTCCCGAATTTTTAAGGAGGCCACAACAGTTGCCCGCTGTACACAAAACCTTAACAGCAAGGACTAATCTTGCCCGGGATCTGGAAGACCCTTATCAGATCCTTCAACTCACCAGAACTGAATTATAGTGCCAACTATAGAACGTTCCTAAATAACAAGTGAGATCATCCACGCTCTATGAATGTATTGTACGCGCTCTGTTCTTTGTTTAATATAATTGGAATTGGTTGATTTTAGTTTGTAACAGTTTTTTACTTTTTAGTGCCTTACATCAGTTATGTACCCTGAAGATGCCAACAGACTTAGTTGGTGAAACTAGTTGGTATAACTTAGTTGTTTATTATATACACTTGATCAATATAATCCCAATAAAAGTTTTTCCAGTATTTGTGTATTTCAGTCTACAGTTCGCATCTGAGAGCTGCTCAACTATTATTCACTTTAAAATGTTCTTACATGTTCTTCTTTTCAATATGAAATTCAATTTTATCCTGCTCAAGACTAAATGGTGATCTCTTCTAATTTCAAATCCTCTGTACACTCTGATGTCCTGCACCAAGGAGAAAACATCACTATCAACAATAACATAGTCAAAGACTTTTCTTATTCCTTGCTTCTCTCCATGTGAATTTGTGCACGTTTTTATGTTGGAACATGGTGTTAGTAATAACCAGTCCATGTTCTGAGCAGAAATCCAACAGGTATTTGCCATTATTATTAGCTTTGCTCTTTTCTCCAAATTTGTCCAAAATATTTTTGTATGTCTGCCAATTATTTTCTACTCTGCTATTTAGATCCCCAACAAGGACCAACCTTTGCTTTTTTCATTGTGTCAGTTTCTCTAAAAGCCTCAAAAAAAAAAAAAAAAAAAAAAAAAAAAAAAAAAAAAAAAAAATTCCTTCACTTCTACCTTAGTAGAACCTTCTGTGGGACCATAGGCACAAATAAGTCTCATTGTCCAGTTTCTCATTCTGATATTAGCTCAATTCACTCTACTTGAGACTGCCTGCCATTCAAGAAGATTAGCCTCGTATTTTGTGTTGAATACTATGGCTACTCCCTCCTTCTTTTCCTTGATTGTCATTGCCCGAATAAAACATTTTGTATTTATTGCTCAGAAAGATCTCACCAGTTTTTGCCTTTTTTGTTTATTTGTAAATTTATTTAGTCATTCAAAAAAAATTATGGACAAATAAATGATATACATAATACTATATATTATGTAATGTACTGTAAATGTTGATTAACCTCTGTTTGCTAATTGCTGTTATGCTGCATTAATTATGTGGCTGCTGTGCACTATGCCGAGAGGGATAAAAATCTTAGAATCCAATATTTCAGCTTAATTAAATCAAATCCAAAATAAAAATTTTAAGTATAATCTCAACAGTAAATATTTGGTGAGAAATAAAATCAATAAAACATGACAGATTATTACAACCAAATAATCTGTCATGGAGTCATGCAGATTTACAGCAAGTCATAGTTTGTAGTTAGAAAGTAATCCCACACGTGATTTGAAAATATCAAACTATTACATGAAAAAACATGCAGATACTAGAGCCAGCATTGTGAAAAACATCAAAATGAAATCACTATTATTATTTATATGGGTATTCCATGGAGTCAAAAGGCTGATTGTGGGAGACCCACCCTATCCATTAATACAATACCTATCATACATATCCTTAAACTTGTTCACTGCTGAGGCGCTCATAAACGCCTCTGGCAATCCATTCGAGATCTGAACCAACACTTGAATTCATTCACCACTCTCCAAGAAAGAACCTAGTCTGCACACTCTTACTAAACACGCTCTTAGACTGCTTCCAAGTGTGATCGCTTGTTTTCCTCCTATGCCCATGTATTAAAAAATTTGTTGTGTGTTAATCTTATAGTATCCCTTTAGTAACTTATAAGTTTCTATCATATCCCTTCTCCTCTACTTGTCAGCTAAACTCTGTGACCCACACATCCTCAATCTGTCCTTACAGGGAACATTCCATAGACATGTCACCAGCTTAGTCACTTGTTTTTGAATCCTCTCCACCACCTCTCGATCCACAAGAAATGCAGGTGACCAGATCTGTGCACAGTAGTGCAACATGTGGCCAAATCATAGCCTTATAAAGAGGGATAATAACCTCTCTATCTTTACTTGTCAATGTGCTCTTCAGTATCCAAGTAATCGTCTGCACTATTTTGCCAGCTCCTGCAATATGTCGTCTGAATTTCAAATCTCTATTTACCATCATTCCCAGATCCCTAGTGTTATCAATTTTCTGTAAACTAGTACCATCAGTATGACACGAAGTATGTAATCTTTTCATCCTGAAGTGAATTATCTTACATTTTACAACATTGAATTGATAACCATTGTCCTTTGCTCACATTGTTAATTTATTTAAATCATCTTGTAAGATATATATCCTTTATCAACTATTGCCCTCCCTTGTTTTGCATCATTGGCAAACAACTGAATGTCTGCCTTCAAATTTTCTGCTATTCATTAATATACAAATTAAAGATTTGTATGTAAATTCTTGATTTGCTCCAACTTATTCTGTCAAATGCTTTTGAAAAGTCCAGCAGTATTATGGTGAAGCCATTTCCTTTATCCAGTTCTGCTGTCAACTTATTAAAAAATGTGAATTAATTACTGGGGCAGGACCTACCTTTTACAAAGCCATGCTGCCCCATATAAAGTACATATTCCTATCCATGACATTCCTGAATTTTACTTTTAACCCACTTTTTCAATAATACTTTAACCACCACTCCAGAGATACTGATTAGTCTGTAATTTTCTAATTCTGTTTTGGAGCCACCTTTATGTAATGGAACTATCTTACCCTCTTTCCACTTCCTTGGAACCATGCCAGAGCTGAGACTTAGATTAAACAACTTCATTGGAGGCACTGCCAGTTCACTTGCACATTTTCATAGCACATGAGCAGACATACCAAGCTGACCAATACTAAAAACTCCTCTCCTTTATTTCATGCTTAGGGAATTTGTGTACATGCATTTTGGCATCCCCTTGGGACCACAGTTATGCTCACATAATTTGTTACCTGCCCATTCAGATTGGAAACCTGGGAAACTGCACCCAACTCTTCATAACCGTTCCTTCACTCATAGTTATCTATCCCAGGGGTGGCTAGACAAATGCTTGATTCCCCCCCCCCCCCCACAATATCTCTAGTTTCTCTGGTTTTGCACTTCTAAACTCCCTTACTGAACAACACCTTCTTTAAGCACCTAACTCCAAAATCATTTAAGTGCAGTCCATCATATTCACTTCACAGATCTATAAACACAGATCTAACGACAGGTCCTTATGTCCATCGTATTCACTCCACACATCTATAAACTGCACACCAGTTCCTCCTGCACATTCTTCTCATTGGCAATCATGACCTTTCTTCTCGTCCTATCATACCAAGGCAGCAGACTCACAATCTTCACAATCATGAGAAGGATTATATCAGTAGTATGAAAGAACAGTATGATAATTTAGGAATTATAGACACGTTAACACAAGAATATTTTAATATTTGCGAAATATTTCAGTCTGAAACTAACAAACTATCTTCAGTGGCTACATAGGAACAGTTTTTTAACAAGGTGGAATACCAACAATTGATCATTCAAAAGTAGAATGAGCCGCATGATGTTACATTGCTAAGCGTTAAAGAGAGAAAGCATTTCATCAGAGTGATGACAATATAACATCATATGACTCGTTCTACTTTTGAATGATCAATTGTGTATTCAACCTTGTTAAAAACTGTTCCTATGTAGCCACTGAAGATAGTCTGTTAGTTTCAGACTGAAATATTTGGCAAATATTAAAATATTCTTGTGTTAACGTGTCTATAATTCCTAATTATAATGTCACAAGTGTCTCTCAAGAGTAAAAAATATGATAATTTGCATAAATAACATTACATTGCAAATACCATCAGGAAACAAAAGGAATAGAATTACAGTGCCATCAAATTATGGTCAAGTGTTTAGAAAGAAAGAAATAATATTGTGTTTCTTGAAAAGCTTGTGAGTATATTTATTCAGGAAAATGGTATGAGAAAGTCATTTTCGAAGAACAGAGATAAATGAAGGAAGAGAAGGTTTGTTAAATTTGTTGCTGAACTGGGAATGGATGTAGGGTAGTGCTTGTGTTCTTACATGATTAAAGGAAAGCAGAAGGATGGTAGGGTTAGTGGAACAGCACTCACAAAATACTTATAAAGAAAGAAAAAAACATAATCCAGAAACAAATGAGAAAGCAATTGGAGAGAGATGGTGAGAAAGGGCGTCATCTGTTAGGTGGATTGTCCTCTCCATGGATTCATAAGACTCATCATGGGAGGTCCACACTATTTAATACAAAGTATTGTACCACTCCTTAAACTCATCCATTGTTTGCACTCTCACCACCCTCTCAGGCAATCCATTCCATGCCCTACCACAATCCATGCAAAAAAAAAAACTTATCTTTTTGATCACTACTTCCTTTTGCTACTTCCAGGATAGTCCCTTGTTCTACCATATTGAAAATCTTTCCAATATAAATCCATTAATAAACCTTTAATAAGCTATCATCTAGTATATTTCCACCAAGTGGGTATGAATCCCATCTGTGAATCAGTAAAGCATCAGTACTATTAATAATGACCCTCCCAAGCTTCACATCATCTGCAAATAACTGAATATTTTAACATGAAGAGTGAAATAATAATGGTCCCAGTACTGAACCCTGTGTAACTCCACATGTACCTTTCCTACTCCATGATACTGTTCTCTCATATACAACTGTTTGATTATTAGAAAGCCAGGCATCAATCCAATCCACTAACCTGATATCCAAAAACAACTTGTCAAGTGCCTTTGCAAAATTCAAAAAATGACAGTGTATGCCTTACTCTCATCCACTTCTCATATTACTCTGTCCTGTTACCATTTATAAATCGTAACTAGATTACTAAAACGAGCATGCCCCTTAACTAATCCATGCTGGCCTACATTATTAATATTGTCCTCATCTGCCTAATTTGGTATACCAGTTCTTACCAGTTTCTTCAAAATCTTAACAACTACAGAAGAATTACAAACAAGCCTATAATATAATTTGATACCTCTATTCTAACACCACCTTTATACAGTGGCACTACCTTACCCTCCTTCCAATCTCCGAGGAACCTGTCCCATTGCATGACTTTCATTAAACAGTCAAGTCAATAGCATGGTCATTTCCATAGCATATTCCCTTAAAACATGTGAATTCCATCTTTTCCTCCTCCCTTACCAGCATTTAGTATGTGGAATATATTACAGTTCACCACTCCTTATCCCTCCCCTCTTAGGACTAGGATGGAACACTCTAATAAAATGATCATTAAATAGCTCAACTATGTCAACTGCATTGGTTATCTGATGCCCATCTTTATCCAACTGGGTAATCCTTCCACAATCGTTTTTCTGCTTACTCACCACACACTGACAAAAACTCCTCGGGATTGTCCTTAGATTACAGCACTAGTCTCCTCTCATTTTGTAAATTTTCACTCCTTACAATACTAGGCACTTTTTTAACTGAGCCTTATATTTATCATGCAAACTGTTCTCCAACTCTCTTTATATATCTTCCATAACCTCTTTTTCATCTGCATTCCTGTTTAATTTCTCATCATCCATTTGACTCCAAATCACTATATCTTCTTTACTGAAGATATACAATCTGTCATTGCTGTCAACAATTTTTTATTAATTATCTCCCATACAATACAGAAGTAGAAGAAAATTTGTAGTGACATTACAGACCTCCCTCCCTTCAAATTTTCAGTCCATTGTACTGCTGCAAGCTAGTTTCTAAATTGATGATAGTTGCCTGCCTTATAATTTCACATGAATTCCTTCTGCCTTGATACTTATCCCTGCCTGTTCATCCTCCAAGATAGGATTACATGATCACTCACCAACTGGAGTATAGCATCTCATTACAGTCAGATCTTCTGATGCTATGACCAAATCAAAAATTCTTCACATTCCTTCCACCACATGCTACTAAGACAGTTGTCTCTCAAGAAATCCAGTGATTCAGTTCACCTAGTCCTGCATGCTGCCTCCTCTGTCCAGTTTATATTGCTATAGTTGAAGTCCCCATAATGATCACTCACTTTGTACTTATCAAACTAATTTCCCTAAATGTTTCTTGCTCATCACCATCTGGTCTATAGCAACATCTTCTTAAAATACACTATCTACCAATAATTGTTCGGACACACCTGTTATTTGAAGTTGTGGAACATACCAGGTTTGTTAATAACATAAAAACTATTCTACAGATAGCAGGAAGCAGTATTTCATCATATTAGTAGTTGAATACAGGTCATAATGCAACAAAACATAATCTTAGTGACTTCAAGAGAGGTGTCGTCGTGAGCTGTCACATTGGTGGCATGTACATACGTGCCATTGCCACTCAATTGGAGCAACCAAAATGAACAGTTGGCGATATGATCAACAAATGGAAACATTCTGGCATCACTAGTGCAGGAAAACACCCATAGCGGCTGCCAAAAATGACTGATAGGGACAAGAGGGTGTTAAAATGAGTGGTATGCAAAAATTGTTGTGTCCCAGTCTACGATTATTAGGCTTTTCAACTATCCTTACATGTGAAACTCTACTTGTCTTTGTCCAAATCTTATTTATATACGCGATATTACCCAGATACAAATATTCAAGCTTCTTCTCCCCTTAGTGTCCATAAATATTTATTTTATACTGCACCGTTCAGGACATTTAGTTTAAGATATAAAATTCAAAAACAAGGAGCAATTACCAAAATGTCAGAGTGTGAAACCAATATGCAGTCGTGACCTTTATCTCATAACTTAATAAATCCCCCCCCCCCCCCCGTGATTAGGTTTGTACGTTGTTACAAGTGGTGCATTGAGTGACAATCTCAGACAAATGTATTCTCAACGAACAAAAGTTTATTGAACTCTTAAACATGGTACAATTCATTCTAAATAAAACTCAATTCAGTACTAAGAATATATAATACAAATTTTCACCAGCTAAACACAAGTATTAGGTTAAGATCCTACATGAGAATTGTGATCATATCGCCATAACAGATTCTATACATACAAACAAGTATAATCTTAGAACTAGTTGATCCTTTGTCTAACCCCTTACTGGTTTGATCATGCTATAATTCTGTATTTCCTAGGACATATATAATCTGTTATTCTAATTTTCTCACTAAGACAATATGGATTAAAATTATCCTTTCGCTGAGCTAATACACACTTTTGACCTTTAAAACTCTCTTAATTAAAATACAATGTACATGCATAAATCTCTAGGTACATGAATTACATATTAATTAATAATAAGCTCAATTTTATTCTAGTTTGACATGTACTAAAGTCCTAGTATAATTCTCATTAATCCTTTCAACTGTTCAGCAACTGTTCACAAGTGTCTCTCAAGAGTAAAAAATATGATAATTTGCATAAATAACATTACATTGCAAATACCATCAGGAAACAAAAGAATAGAATTACAATGCCATCATATTATGGTCAAGTGTTTAGAAAGAAAGAAATAATATTGTGTTTCTTGAAAAGCTTGTGAGTATATTTATTCAGGAAAATGGTATGAGAAAGTCATTTTCGAAGAACAGAAGTAAATGAAGGACGAGAAGGTTTGTTAAATTTGTTGCTGAACTGGGAATGGATGTAGGGTAGTGCTTGTGTTCTTACATGATTAAAGGAAAGCAGAAGGATGGTAGGATTAGTGGAGCAGCACTCACAAAATACTTATAAAGAAAGAAAAAATGAACAATGACTTTATGATTTGAATTGACACGAGATTTTACAGTACCTTTTGACTTGGGTCTTCTACACTGGTCTCTACCTTTTTCCGATATTTTACTTTCCTAGGACGAGATTTTCTATAACTTATCACTCCTAAGTTCTTTTGGCACTAAGATGGGCTTTCACAATCTTTACCTTACATTCTTCAATCAAGGACATACATAGGATCATCTATTCTATGGCTGTGAAATTCACCACATGGGCACTGACTTCTTTATAGAATTTTCTTTCTCTCGTTACGATCACTGGACGATGAAACATACTGACATTATCTTCTCTCCTTTTAACTGAATGGCATCCCTCATTTCTTACAATAGGAACACGGAATCAAAATCCTGCGCACTTTGTTTCCTTATTGTGTCGGACGGAGAAAACTCCTAACCTGTCACTCAGGAAAACCGCATGAGACCTATACGAAGACTCGTGAAGAAAACTCTCAGGAAAAAAAGCCTCTTGGGGGGGGTTTCCTAACCATTTTATACGGTGACCCCTATCGGCACCTTCTTCAATTTCTTCCCCCCCCCCCATACTGGAGTTGATTTCACTGACTAATTAGAGTAGCGTTCTTCTGCCAAAACATCATGCAGTCCGTGTGCACGCGATTGACATGTGACGAAGTCTCGTTTCGGGAATTATGACCTTGAGCTTTGGTTTTTTGTTTAAGCTAACCTCTATGTCATCTGTACTAAATTAATCCCCCTTCCAAAATTTTCTAAGAATTAACTGGAATCTTTAATCTCTTATTTCAAGTGTAAAAACCTCTCACATACAAATTCCTATGACTAATCTTCTTTGCTTTACTTAACCTTATTTTATCATATCACAATTGTAATAAAATTCCCTTCCTTTTTTTTTTTTTTTTTTTTTTTATTTAGTTCAACAAACAATTTCAGCTATATTTTTCACTTGGATGCAAGCATGTTTTTCTTTCCTTTTTTTTTTTTTTGTATTCGTTACTTTCAAAGGCTCTTAACGATATCTGCTTAGGAAGAAGCTTGCTTACTTAGTTATCTATACAGGGTTTTTATTTCTTCTCTTGTTACACCATGATAACTGAAATTTTCACATTTTTAAGTTATCAGGGTGTAACAAAACATCTACACTTGGCACAGACTATCTGTGATGAGTTCCAGAGTGCCATTAACACCATATTGAGCAATAATTCTGTACGAAAAGAACTCTGTTTACTGGGTTTCCACAGAAAAGCAGCAGCACTTAAGCTGAACATCACAACTTTGCACCAGGTGGCTTGTCTTGCCTGGTGCAAAGAGTGTGTGAACTGGACAATTGACCAGTGGAAAACGGTACTCTGGAACGATGATGAAGGTTCACCATTTCCAGTCTGATATCAGGGTGTGGAGGCAGCCTGGGGAATGCTTGTTACCACAGTGTATTATACCCACAGTAAAGTTTGGTGTAGGGGGTAATGGTGTGAAGTTCATTCACCTGGTTTGGAGTGGCACCACTGTTCGTTGTCTGTGGTTCCATGAAGGTAGCTGAGTATCTTGATATTCTGGATAATCAGGTGCTGCCTACACTGTGAAGTTTTTATGGAATGGACTCATGTTACTATCAAGACAACAATGCTCCATGCCACAAAGCTGTAGCTGTTATGGTATGAAGAGATGGGCGTTAAACGACTGCTCTGGTATGCGCAGAGTCCTGACCTCAACTTCATCGAACACCTGTGGGACGAATTGGTGCAGCCATTTAGGCCCAGTACAGTATGTCTTTGACCTGTTGTTGAGCTCATTGCTGCTTTGATGGAGGAATGGAGACAATTCCACCTGTTTTATGCCACACATTGGTGGAAAGCCTCTCTCAAAGGGTGCAGAAGGTGATCAAAGCCAAAAGTGGACATACCCAATATTTAGGTTTGCCTGATGATATCAATTGTAAATTGCTAAAATGTTCGGACAGTTATAGGTGGATAGTGTATTTTGTCCATCTCACACCATACACTCTCAAAGCCATTAGTGTTATTTCCACTGTGATTCTCCACCCTGAGAAGGCACAATTCAACTCTTATCATGAGTAACATTCAACCACCATGCTTACCTTTCCTATCCTGATGAAATATGCTATACACTTTTCTATCCCTGTCAGAACATTCTCCTCAGTTAACCATGTTTCACTGATTCGAACAATCTTTGGAGAGACTGAATCAAACAATGCCACAAATTCATTCTCTTTATTCCTAATGCCCCTAGCATTTTGTATACAGAAAACCCAGTGCATTGCCAATATTTTTATCGTCAATATTACTATTCTCATTCTCTACCTGGCTCTGAACTTTATTGTGTACACATACTCATTTCTCAAGCACTATATCCACATAAGGTGCCATTCCTGCTATGTTCAAACATTCTTAGTGAGATTTTGGGTGTGCTCTCCCAGTTGTGAGAAAGATATTAAAGTTTTCACAGATTTGGAAGTTGTTCAGCAGAAAAAAAAATAACGTTTTGTGCAAAAAAGAAGTTTTTTTGGCAACTAAGGAGGCTACTGGTGTGATGTGTTTATGCCAGGATTAGCTATATGTGAGTCATCCTAAGAAGAGAAAACTGATAAGAAGGCCACATTGCTAGACTCATGCAAATGCTTTGTAAACATCAAGACCAACTATGTAAATTTCTCCAGATTTTTCTGTAGTTTTTGTTCAAAGGTAAGTCAGGTTAGCTTGGAGACCTGGAATGAGTGGCAGAATTAATATATGTGATCACTAATTAATTGGTGGGTGTCCAGGTAAAAGTTGCATTAATGACCTTTTCAGTTATTTCTGAGAATATTGAAGTGATCGCAGATAGTTTGTTGGCTGACTATCTCTCATTTTAGGCACATGCTGAATAAAAGCTTGCTTCCATGTTATTGGATAGATGCTAGATGAGTGTGACATCTTGTATAGATGATAAAGATGGATGTTAATTCTGGAGCATAATCTTTTAGTACAGTTGCACGATTCTTCCAGAGTTGGGGATACCAACACTCCTATCCCAGTATCTCCCATAATGCAAAACACATCTCCTTGTGGATATGTATAATGTTATGCAATAAGGGATTGCCCACTACCCAGACTAGTTTCGACCTTTATTGAGGTCTCTTCAGTAGGAGCCAGGCCCAGAGTTGGGGATACCAGGCAGAAGCAATAGCAATGTCTTGCTCTCACTTGGATAAAGGATTAAACTAAATTTATTATAGTCTAACTAAGTGAAAAATAAACTTTCAACATCTTTCTCTAAATCCAGAGTAATTTAATAAAAAAAAGAAAAAGGTGGCAAACCTTTTGGCAACTCCTATAGGTAAAGATGACCTTGCTATTGCTTCTGCCTGGTATCTCCAACTCTGGACCTGGCTCCCACTGAAGAGACCTCAATAAAGGTCAAAACTAGTCTGGGTAGTGGCCAATCCCTTAATGCATAACATTATACATATTCGCAAGGAGATGTGTTTTGCATTATGGGAGATACTGGGATAGGAGTGTTGGTATCCCCAACTCCGGAAGAATCGTGCAACTGTACTAAAAGATTATGCTCCAGAATTAACATCCATCTTTATCATCTATACAAGATGTCACACTCATCTAGCATCTGATGAAGTGGCCAATCCCTTAATGCATAACGTTATACATTATGTGTTTTGCATTATGGGAGATACTGGGATAGGAGTGTTGGTAGCGTGCAGTATATGTCATGTTAGAACTGGGATTTTTCATTTATGCCATTGAACATGTATGATGCTGAATTTTTATCTTGGATGGCTTTGTCACTTGTTGGAGAACCAGGACTTTCATAGGATTTTATTTTATGGTACAAAGACATCAACGGTCATACTGCACCAGGACACAGCTCACAGCAGTACATATGATAATTGGTTCGCAGGATTTGAATCCACAGCCTCTTGGCTAGAGAGTGGATATGCTAATCACTTGGCCAACCAGGCCAATGCTTCCATAGGAGTTTTGAGTGGAGTGAGGAATGAAGGCCTTCATTCCACTGTAGATTATTTCTGTTTGGATAGAGCATGTGTTTGATATGGTAATTAGACCATGGAAATGAGGTGTAGAAATCCTTGACTTCATCCTAATTGGAACTGTTGTAGTGCTGTTGTATGAAGCTGAAAATAGATGTGGGAAAAAGGAATATGAACAAAGTTGTGGTCAAAGTTGCTAAGAGAAATAACATCTGTAGTGTATTTGGAGAGGAAAGCTGGTTAAGAATAGGTCCAAGTGTTGGCAGTAGGATGAGGATTGTCTGGTATTCTGATGGGTAGGTGAATAATTAGTGTTACATCATTACTGATAGCAGATTGTTTGGTTTTTCTTCCAGCTTTATTTGTGAAGTGAGACAAGGGCAGCCATTTGGAATTATGAACATTGAAGTCTCCAAGAAAGATGATCTTACTATTTGGCTGGCTAATTAAACTGAATGTATATATCAGTGTTCAAATAAATCAATAAAAATCAGTGCTCAAATAAATAATAATCCAAGCAACATCATGGTCATTTGAATAATAGAGTAGTAAAAACAGCAAATGAAGGCAACAGAGTAATGCAAGGAAATCTTGAGCTGGAGTAGAAGTAGAGGATATTCAAGGTTTAGGAACCTTCATCACGGAATATCGTGCCTGACAGAAGTTTGTTTCCCATCCTCCTTATGGAAAACATCATGAATGATGTAATTAGGGTAGTTTTTGTGAACTGTAATCATAGAGTATTCAGAGATGCTACAGTACCTCTGAATGGAGGAAAGAGGAATTGCTAGCTCCCTAATTAATTATGGTATGTTATACATGTCCAGCAAGTCCATTGTCTGAAGAAATAGGTGTGGGGTGGAAAAAAGGAAAGCAGAAACTGGAGACCTTACTTTGGAGATAAAACAGCAATAGCCATCTTCAGTTCAGCCTCCAATAAGATTGATATTGGTATTTCACCAACCAGTGAAATTGCAACTTCCTAGTTGCAAGAAATTTGGCATTTCTTGCAACTAGGAACGATTTGCTCTTTCACATTCAAGTTTTACAATCCTCGGGCTCCTAAACTGTTAATAATGATCCATTATTGTTGGACATAGTAACATCACTTAATATGCTGTAGAAGGGATGGGGAAGATGAGCCCTGTGTCTTGGTATACATTATCAAAATAACCATGTACCCATTAACACACACAGATCCATACAACTCTTTCAGTATATGTATATTACTGTGTTGTTTCAGAATATAATCTGGATCTATTATATCCAAATTAGATACCGGATATAATTCAGTATCTAATTTGGTAATTTAGCAAATTAGAAGTATCCTATCAGTGGCTTTAACAGGCACTTAGGCTCCCACAGGTCTTCCAAGTAT
Organism: Typopeltis vanoorti; assembly: GCF_054136105.1. NCBI lineage: Eukaryota > Metazoa > Arthropoda > Arachnida > Uropygi > Thelyphonidae > Typopeltis > Typopeltis vanoorti. The sequence continues at coordinate 13,935,032 of NC_143569.1, forward strand.
CCTAACCGCAATACGAAGATAAGGGTTTACTCCTATGCCTCTAAGTATTCTTGTCTGTAAATTGCGTGTGTTCTACTGGCTGGTTTGCCTGTTCTGAGGAATGAAAAACCCAAGTTTCTGGGAGAAAAAAACCCTCTATCTCCATATGAGACCTTATGAGCAATGATTAGAACTTTCTTAAAATTAAAGATCATTGCTTATTATAGGGCATGTCTCTAGAAAATTGTGTATAATAAGATAACAGTGCCTTAAGACAGTGGCATATTATGATAAGCCCACAAATCACTCTCTACAGGGACTCCCATAATTACAATGTTGTAATAGTGATGACTTCAGGTGTTACATAAGGTTTCAGTCTACATAATTGGAAACCTGTATATAGCTGGTGACGAATGCATAGAGATAACCTGGACTGCTAACTAGATGTCCAGTATCTTCTGTGGTCTACTGAGATAGTGAGCAAATGAAGATTGGCTTGGGAGTGTGTTAACAGAATTGTATTCTATTCAGGGAGTAGTAGTAGTAGTGATCAGGAAAAGGGAAAAAAAAAGCGATAGTATTCGCATACACCAACTGGCTGGAATGTACATGATGTTAATATATGTATATAGATAGATACTTGTTGTTGTGCCCAATGTATTTCTACAACCAACAGATAACACTAATAATAGGACTCTAGCATCATCATCATCATCATCAAATTCCTGCCATGTACCCTCAAGGGGTGTACAGGATATGACAGTACTACATGAAAAAATTACATCATTACTAACTTCCTATCTACAATTTTCCTCCAAATCAGTCTGTTACTTGTCAAGACTCCAACATTATCAGATCTTATATTCCTATCGTCTAAGGCACTTTGAACCGTATCAATCCACCTATATCTTGGTCTTCCTCTGGGTCGTTTTCCTGCCAACCTGGCAGAGAACACTTGTTTTGCTAATCTTTCCTCTCCCATTCTATTTAAGTGACAGGGACTCTTAAATAGAATGGGAGATCAAGGACTCTAGCATTGATGTATAATCTTTTTTTTTTTTTTTTCACCAGGGGCCAGACCAACAATTGTTGTAGCGATTGGTCAGTGTCTGTAACAAACCAGTTCGATTGTAGTGTAGCTTGTTTTCTGTGTATAGTTGTATGCTTCAGAAGATGACCTTGACATAAAGGTCGAAACGTCGAATGTAGATGTTAGTTATATTAAACTAAAGTTTTTATTCAAACATGGTAGTTGTCTCCATAATTTTCAAAAATGCAGACTAATAATATGATTAGTACCTGCTAAATTTCTGTTCATGACATGGGCTAGTAATTAATAGTGCCATGTTTTGATATCAACACATCTATAAATTCACAGGGAGGGAACACAGTGGTAGTAACTGCCAGTTCTGCTCTGCTGAACTGACTACCACCATTGCTCCACTTTCCTCTTATCATTTATGAGCAAACATTAGGGATGTTGACAAGGCAACTGCTACTCACTATCCCTATATGGTTCAATCCCAAATTCACCACACCAACTTCTCATCCTCCTCCTTCATTCCATTTTTCTCCTTTGGAACAGTATATCCCATACTATTTTTCCCAGTAAATATAACCTGCAGCTCTTCAAAAAACAATAACAGATTCCTTTTTTCTCTCTCTTATCACTTGCCTATACACAGCACTGTCATGTTAGGTCTTGATGCCTCTCATTTGTAGGATTTATAAAAATCCTACAAATGAGACTATATAAAAAAATGTGTAGTGCATTTTAATAGTAGAATTTTGAGTGTATTTTAACTGTAGTTTTTTGCAGTTAAATTTTTAAGTGATGTGGTTTTGTAGTTTGTTTCATTTTCAGTGATGGAGCCAAGATTTATGAATACATCCATGATATAGACATGGAGTTAATTTTTGTTATATCAGTTTTGTTTGCTTATTTCAAAAATGTTATTTAATATAAGTGTTTTTTTCAGGAATTAGTTTTATTGTTACTGGCAAATAATGCAAATGAGTTTATTAGAAATGGAGAAGGTCAAACTGCAAAAGATGTTGCCAAAGTAAATGATGTCAAAAAATTGCTTAAAGGTAATTTCCTTATGTTATATAAATGTTAATATCATGCATCCAAATATTAGAAGATATTCGTTAATCATTGAATAAAATTTTAAGTTAATATTAGAAAAAAAAAACACAATGTATTGTTTAAAAGTATTTTATTGTGTTTTTTGTTTGGAATTCTGCAGATTGTTCCAGATTCTGAAAAAGCACTCAATCACCTACAAAAAAGTCTGTTAGATATATACTTAGGATGAAGATATTACAAATTTAAGTAGTAAATTGTGAGTTATGCCAATGTTTGGGCCATGATATTTGGGTTTTTATTGAAACATTTTAAGTTACTAAGCAGACATATTTGAGCTGTTTTAGTCATTGCATTCTACAGATGATGAAATTTGAGATTTGCAATATTGCCTTGATTGGAATTTTCAGAAAAAAATGAATGTATTTTATAATAAAGAAGAATTTATATTTTTTAATCCTTTATCCAAATGTGAGCAAACAAACATTTGTGTGTGAAATATCTTAACTACAATGCTACTTTCAAAGTCATGTCTCCACGTATATCAAGTTATTCAAAACTTGAATAACTTGATATATGTGGAGCTATATTTCCATAATGTATAGCGTATTACTATACATTATGGAAAGAGTCACTACAGAGGTGGTTTTGATCTTTATTGAGGTCTCTTCTGTGAATACTAGTCTTAAGGAGATACTGAGAACTAAATCAGTACAGAAGTCATGTTTTCCTTATACAAGCAGCATCAAATTATAATGAAGTTGTTCCTGTTTTAATACTTTACCCAAGCATAAGTAAACAAAGTTTGCATATGAATTATGAAAAGTTTGCATATGAATTATGAAAAGTTTGCATATGAAGATACTTCATATGCAGACTTTAGTGAAGGCAGATGACTCTACATCCAATTATCCTAGTGGCTCATAATACACAAAAAACTTTCTTTCAGATGTGTGTGTTGCTGTACATTATGGGAAGGATTCCACCAATGCAATCTCAATGGTTGAAACCAGTCTGTGTAGTGACCTTTCCCATAGGATGCATAGTAATATGCAATATACACATCTGAAAGAAAGTTAGTATGCTGTGTATTATGGGATTAGAGCAGTTTGGTGTAAAGTCTGGAGATGAGGAGGCTGTGGAGAGGGTTCAGAGAAGAGTGACCAAGTTGGTGAGTGATATAAAAAATGCTCCCTACATTGATAGATTGATAGCTTGTGGATTGCAGAGATTGGTTGATAGGCGAAGAAGAGGGGATATGATAGAAACATTCAAATTACTAAAATGTTTTTATAGGATTGATGCAGGGGAAATGTTTCAGCTGTGTGATAGTGATGGAAGAACAAGAGGTCATCTCTGGAAATTAAAGAAGAGTGTGGTTAGCAAAGGTGTCAGAGCAAGGTTTTTTGCCTGGAGGGTGGTGAATGAGTGGAATTCATTGCCTGACTTAGTTGTGAGCTCTTCGTCTGTAAATGAATTCAAGAAGAGATATGACAGATATTGTTTTGCTAGTTTGGGTCTCCCGCGATGAGTCTACTGACTCCATGGAGATACCCGTAATAATAATAATAATAATAAGTCATTGCAAAGCCACAAGCAGCCTTCTCATACAATGATAATTTATGCAGAAACTTTTGTTTGCTCACTCTTGGATAAGGGATAAAAGCAAGAATATAAGTTCTTGTTTATTATAATTTGTGTAACTAAGCAAACAAAAAACTTTTTCAAGAATGCATGTATCAGTATGTATGAAATTGGTACTGAACATGTTATAGGTTTCCAATATTTTTGTGGGTAGAACTGATATAAAATTAGATTTATAGATAGCAATGTGAAGGCAACCTTTAAGTTGTATTGTGTGAATATTTTTACTACTCACACAATACAGCTGTTTTGAATGTAGGGTAAAGAATGTCACCTTCACACAGCTGCAAAAAAAAGTGTCCTTGATATTAAGATTGCCTAAACAGCCTCACTCACCTCTGAAGTGACCAAGAGTGTACATAGTTTTCTGCGCATGTATCGTCTGTTATGTTGGCCAGATGGCTTGATTGATAGAAATCTGCCTCAAAGAACATATCAAAGGTGTGGAGAAAAGAGAGCACATGAATCAGGATTAGCATTTCATACCACTAAAGAAAAACAAGTACTTTGGCAACTCACACTGAATTCAACATCTATGTTTGCAGATTTAAAGACGCTACCAAAATGGTAAGGTGTCCAACCCAATGTAACAAAAACAAGGTTTCATCTTGAATTATCTTTGGTCAGCATATATCAGAAACCTGAATATCAGTGAATTAGGCTATGAAAGATACACAACGCATTATGACATTGAGCCAAACATCTGACATGTTGATGCTATATTCAACATCTGGGTTAAGATTAAATACCTCGTATAACAGTTACTAATTTAGAAATTTCTCTGTTAATACCTTTTTGTAATTTTGTAATTAAATTTGAGAATGTACATGACAGAATGTATTAAACTAGTCATTAAATAGTTCTTTTTATGATAATGTTATACATGGTTCTCATCTGATAAATAGCAATAGAGAACTTACCACAGAGACCTCATTTCATTGATTATATATTGAGACTGCATTGCAAGAAATTGAGGTGAGCGATTTAGAAGTAATAGTGGACAGAAATGAAATCCGAGAAATTATTGTAAAATTTGGCAAAATAATATACAGGATTAATTTATATTAGAAAAACATACTGAAATGCATAATTAGCATTTTTTATTCCTTATGAGCCATGTTTTTTTTTTTTTTTTACAAAAATTCACAGACGAGAGGTCTCAAGATATATAACACAACAATGCTATGTGTGGGCAAGTGATTAGAAAGTAGAATGGAATTTGTCAATGTGTTTCTTGAAGATGTTGAAAGATTATTTTTCACTTGGTTAGAGTATAATAAAATTAGTTTTATCCTTTATCCATGTGTGAGCAAACAAACTTTCAGGTGCAAACTTTGTTTGCTCACACTTGGATAAAGGATTAAACTAATTTTATTATGTTTCTTGAAGAGTTGGGAGGTTGCATGCATTTGGGAAAACAGTAATAGGAAGACTGTTCCAAAGGAGAAAGATAGTAGACTAGAATGAATAAAGTGGATGAAAAGTTGGTTCAGTGAGTCTGAAGCTGAATTTTATATATATATATATATATATATATATATATCAATGTTGACCAACAGCTGCCCATGTTCATATGTAATTAGAAGGAAGCAGACGGACAGTGGTAGCCAGTAAGTGAAGCAGCATCCATGGAAATACCTATAAAAAAAGACAATGCAGAAACAGTGTTTCTATGGGGAAGCAACTAGAAGAAGTCATTGAGAGAAGGATCATCAAACGGCTCTCTTCTGGATACAGTGCTGTCTGACGACAGATGCGAGACCCCTCAACACTTCTATGAATAGTGGAAGAAGGCGAATCCATTCAGATAATAGGGTAATCAACATTTCGTGGGATGAGTGTTTATTATTATATGATGGAAAATTAACTTTTCTTTTATGAAAATTCTAGTTTTTAAAGTGGTAACTATTTTGCTTGTACAACAGCAAAAAAATTTTACGTATAAAGCACATGATTTCGCGTGTTGGTGACGAATTTGCACATCGCCTTATTCCTTTCTCCCCTTCAACATGAATTGACTCTTGACAATCTGCCAGCTATGGTTCTTGCATCTGTGGTTGAACAGTATAATATTCTAATTAATAGCTTTAATGGAACATGCACTAGACATATTAAAATAAGGCATATTCCGATAATTGGACCACATTTTTTTATTAAGCTAAAAGCACAATAAAGAAATAAAACCCGACAAGTTTTACCCCTGAAGATGTAAGTCGATTGACTTACATCTTCAGGGGTAAAAGGTAACTGAAAGTTAAAACAACAACCAAGAGAAATTAATAGTTCATACTATACAGTTGTAGCCGTCTGACTGTTCATAAAATTAAAAAATCAGAATGCAGATTCAAAGCAGTGCTCAGTTTAAACAATGCTGGATGATGCCATGTTCTGTTGTTCACGATCATAATGTCCGAGGTCTGAGTGTGGTATATTTTTTATCAAAGCTGACCAAACTTGGTGTAGAATTAAGCCTTGGTTTTTATTGCATTGTGTCGGAATTCTAAGCATGTTTGCAGCTTCTTTAAATTTTCTTATGTAACAGTTTTTTTCTATATAAGACATGTTTGTTTTCTACCAGAGTACATTGTGGCTGGTGGAAGTGGTATGGAAAGCTAGACCTGATGCTGCGAGAACAATAAATTTTATAAACACCTGATTTTTTTAAAGGATGATGTGGAGGTTTCGGGGGATATAAAAATCTTGCAATTTTTTCCAGCAGCAGAAAGGCTACTTTGATGTTACGTTTGTTTAGTAATTTAGCCATCTTGTCTGTAACATTCTTGATATATGAAAGCGTGATGGCGTTTTTGAAATCTAGTTTCTGTGAGATGTTTGTAGGAGGTGTGTGGAGGATTTTTTTGATAGTCTTGGGTTCATAACCATTTTTTTTGAGGATCTGTGTTAAATATTCCAGTTCTTCATTTCTCTGTTTTTCTGTGTTGGAAATATTATAAGCTCTGTCCCTCAGGATTTTTATTAGACCCATTTTTTGTGAAGGGTGGTGGTGGTGGTGTCAGGCCACATTAAGAAATCTTCCTGTGTTGGTGGGTTTTCTATATATTAAGAAAGAAAGTTATTATCTTTTTCATTAATTTTAATAGGATAGCAAGAAAAGGAAGTTTTCTAAGTTCTTGTTCTAAAGTAAATTTTATATTCTTATGTAAATTATTCAGGTAATCTTTGAAAGCAGTGAGTTCATCTGTTGTTCCTGGCCAAATGATGAAAATATCGTCTACATAGCGTAGCCAAATTTTTGGTTTTTTATGATAATTGATTAAAGCATTATTTTCAAAATTTTCCATAAATAGGTTAGCTAAAGTCAGAGAGAGGGGAAGAGCCCATAGCCAATCCTTCTTTTTGTTCCCAAAATTTGTCTTGATACATGAAAAAATTATTATTTATACAATGTTTATAAAGATCTATGATGTCCGGAAGAAAGAGGTCTTCAAGGAGATTCACAGTTTCATTTCTTGGAACATTTGTAAATAGGCTGATAACGTCCAAACTTGCTAAGATGTCCGAAGGTCCAATGTAAATATCTTTTACCTTCTCAATAAAATGTGTACTGTTCTTGATGAAAGAATATGCTTTTCCTGTGTGATGTAAAATCATGTTAGTGAGATGTTTTGCTAAATTAGAGGTCTGAGAGTCTCTTCCATCCACTATCGGTCTTAAGGGAATACCTATCTTATGTATTTTTGGTACACCATAAATTCTTGGAACTAATGAGTGTTTTGATTGTAGAGTTCTTTTAAGTTCTTCAGTCCAATTAGGCATCTTTTTAATTAGATCATTGGTTTTATTGTGAGCACGCCATGTGGGATCTCTGTCTAAAGGTCAATAGGTATTAGACTCTTCAAGAAGAGTTTTCATTTTATTGTTATAATTTTCAGAGTTCAAAACTACTGTTGCATTCCCTTTATCTTCTTTGATTATAATATTTTTGTCCGATTTTAGTTCTTTGAGGGATGCGTATTTCGTGTAAGGAAGGTTCCTTTGAAGTTTTCTTTGCAATAGTAATGCTGTGCTTTGTATGCAGAAGAGATCTGATGTATCATCAGGTAAATTTCTTATTCCTTTTGTTATTTTTGGTAGGAAACATGGCTTTAAGGCAAAGTTGAAACCTTTCATGAGCAGATTTTTTTCGGTTCTTGATAGGCCTCTTGAAGAAAGGTTAATAACTACTTTGGAATAATCTAGGTGTTTTTGTTTTTCATGAAGAAGTAAGTTAAATTTTTTGATTAAAGTATGCTTCTTCCAATCAGAAATTGCTGCAGCTTTGTTATATGTGATGGTGTCTATGTTGTTCCACAGGTCGGACGGAAGATATGTGGCTAACTCATTATGTAGAGAAAATGTATCTCGGCTAATTTGTCAATTCTGATCTAGTGGCTGAAATCCTTTCTCTCAGAATCGCTAGTTCCATTCTTCAGTAAATTCTGTTAGCTTTATTTGTATGGAATGCAGGCTTGGTTTGGATGAACTTAGGTATGATTTCGTTATCTCTGCATCAGATTAAGAATATAAGACGGTTGATGAAATTTTGATGTTTAATATGTAATTTCTCTAGTTGAGTAACTTTATACCAAAAGCACTCACTGTGAGCATTTAATTGTAAGTGGAGGTTTCTGTGGTTTAGAAGTTCATAAGGCATATTCTGGTAATTGGACCACATTTTTTTATTAAGCTAAAAGCACAATAAAGAAATAAAACCCGACAAGTTTCGTAAGTCGTTTGACTTTCATCTTCAGGGATAAACGGTAACTGAAAGTTAAAACAACAAAAAAGAGAAATTAATAGTTCATACTATACAGTTGTAGCCGTCTGACTGTTCATAAAATTAAAAAATCAGAATGCAGATTCAAAGCAGTGCTAGTTTAAACAATGCTTGATGATGCCATGTTCTGTTGTTCACGATCATAATGTCCGAAGCCTGACTGAGGTATATTTTTTTATCAAAACTGACCAAACTTGGTGTAGAATTAAGCCTTGGGAACAAAAAGAAGAATTGGCTATGGGCTCTTCCCCCTCTCCAGCTTTAGCTAACCTATTTATGGAAAATTTTGAAAATAATGCTTTAATCAATTATCATAAAAAACCAAAAATTTGGCTACGCTATGTAAATGATACATTCATCATTTGGCCAGGAACAACAGATGAACTCATTGCTTTCAAAGATTACCTGAATAATTTACATAAGAATATAAAATTTACTTTAGAACAAGAAGAACTTAGAAAACTTTTTTTTCTTGACATCCTATTAGAAGTCAATGAAAAAAGATAATAAACTTTCTTTCTCAATATATAGAAAACCCACCAACACAGGAAGATTTCTTAATGCGGCCTCACCACCACCCTTTGCAAAAAATTGGTCTAATAAAAACCCTGCGGGACAGAGCTTATAATATTTCCAGCACAGAAAAACAGAAAAATGAAGAATTGGAATTTTTAACACAGATCCTCAAAAAAAATGGTTATGAACCTAAGACTATCAAAAAAAATCCTCCACACACCTCCTACAAGCATCTCACAGAAACAAGATTTCAAAAACGCCATCACGCTTTCATATATCAAGAATGTTACAGACAAGATGGCTAAATTACTAAACAAACGTAACATCAAAGTAGCCTTTCTGCTGCTGGAAAAAATTGCAAGATTTTTATATCCCCCGAAACCTCCACATCATCCTTTAAAAAATCAGGTGTTTATAAAATTTATTGTTCTCGCGGTGTCTGCTATAGGACAGACAGTAAGATCTGGGGAAATACACATGAACAAACACCAAAAGGATGTACAAAACAGAAGAGAACACAAATCAGGTCTAGCTTTCCATACCACTTCCACCAGCCACAATGTACTCTGGCAGAAAACAAACATGTCTTATATAGAAAAAACTGTTACATTAGGAAATTTAAAGAAGCTGCAAACATGCTTAGAATTCCAACACAATGCAATAAAAACCAAGGCTTAATTCTACACCAAGTTTGGTCAGCTTTGATAAAAAATATGCCACAGTCAGACGGCTACAACTGTGTAGTATGAACTATTAATTTCTCTTTTTTGTTGTTTTAACTTTTGCTTACCTTTTACCCTTGAAGATGTAAGTCAAACGACTTACGAAACTTGTCGGGTTTTATTTCTTTATTGTGATTTTAACTTAATTAAAAAATGTGGTCCAATTACCGGAATATGCCTTATGAACTTCTAAACCACAGAAACCTCTACTTACATTATTAAAATAACTTCCATAGCTTAGAAATGTAACAAAAATTATATAGAATTTATTCAAAAACTCCAACATATTTGATCCATGAGTAAGACCATTAACTACATTAAAAACTACGTAATAATAATAAGATGAATAATGAGTCATAAATCATGCATATGTTAGCTCGTCATGTCTCAGTCGCAAGCTGAGGCATATGATATTACACTATTAGAGTTCAAAGGAACAATCATAGTAATTTGAATTATAAAAAATTATTTAAAATAATTATTAATTAAAAAAAAAGAAAAACCTTATGGACAATTAACACTTTAACTGCTACGGTCAGGTTAACTCAAGTGTGGAAAAAATGGCGACCTTGCTACGGTCGAGTTAACTCGATCGATGAAAAATCGATTTAACTCAATTTTTCATCCTGCACACCGACAAATCGTCCCCTCAGAACACACATAATTTACAGACAAAAAATACTAGTTGTGGTGGAGGGCAGTAGATGGCGTTAATGTGGATGATTGGTAGTAGAGGTTCGGGTGGAGACTGAGTTCTACAGTAGGGGTCCTCCTGCGATGAGCCTCCGGACTCCTTGGATGGGTCACAAATAATAATAATAATATGCAGCACGATGCGTAAACCACGTGACTGCGGGAATTTCCGTGATGTCACAATATGGCATCTACCAGTAAATATCCGTGTTATCTTACTGATGATCAAATTGATGATTCTTAACAACAAATGAGTTGGGAGAAGAATTGTCCGAGTTAAGTGAATTGTGTACTTCAAATGAAGAAGATCCTGGTGATTTTATATAAATTAATGTGTGTAATTTGCTTAATCAAGTGGACACCTTGATTATGCAAATTTTTTAAAACACTATTATTGCCATTTTTGTGAGTGAACAAGTGTATATCAAGAATGTATGATGCTATCCAGACTTCTTACTTCAGTAAGAATTTTAATTGATTTTATTTATAAATTTTTTTCAAAATTAATTCGGCACATGGGACAATGTCAGTGGAATATAAAATCAGCAGTTAAAGGGTTAATAGTGATTGCTTCCTAAAACTTGGATATTGGTATACAGTCTGTGAAATGTGAAAACTTGTGAAATGCTATGATTTCATAGCATTTAACAAGTTTCAAGGGAAAGGCGATCAAATTTGAACTTTGGAATAAATAAGTTTTGTTTGGTTCCAAAGAACTCTGTGCCTAGTGAATTTATGAAGAATCCTTTGCTATTTGTTCCATGGTTCCTTTAAGGTAGGATATTAAAATTCTTTTCACATCATAGAGGATGATAATTATCAATAATTTTTGAATGGTAATTTTGTTGTATCAATTACATTTCAGATTGCTTTTAATTTTATTAAGTTCATCTAACAAAAGGGAATTAGATGAGTAGATTGTGTGAGCTCTGTGTACAAGACCTTGATAATACCCATATTTTGTGATTAATGATGCTGGGAAGATGAGTGAATGTATCTGCCATTAAAAGCAGATACATTCTTCTGATAAACTGAAATTCATCATGTTTGGGAGATTATGAATTATTATGGTATCCAAAAAGGGTAGTTGGTTATTGGATTCATGTTCAATGGTGAACTTGATATGGGAGTACAAGGAGTTCATTTTCTCTAAGAACTGAAGTAATTCTGACTTCAGTTCTTAGAGAAAATGTATATCATCAACAAAATGTAACCATACACGAAGCTGATGAATATAGTGTCAAAGAGTCCTTTTTCTAAATGCTTTCTAAATAAAATAATCAGCTAAGGCTAGTTGAGATAGGAATGCCCATTGCTGTTCCTTCTGTTTGAACAACTTATTATGCCATGTAACATAGCCTGTGTTGATGGTAAATTTAAATAGGGTGACAATGTCTTCTGGGAAATCAGATTGTAAAAACTGAAGAGTCTCTTGTGGTGTATGTTGGTGAATAGGGAGACTACATCAAATGAAACCATAATCTCATTATTAGACAGATGTAGATCTTTTATTTTCTCTTTGAAGTCAATTTTGATATAAGCTCTGGTATGGTCAGTGAGATTCTGACCATACCAGAGGTATGGTCAGAATCTCACTGACCATAATGACAAGAGAGAAGGAGAGAAATGTTTTGCAAGGTAGTAAGTTGAAGAGACAATATAGTCTACTATTGGATGTAGTAGGTTGCCATCCTTATGCATTTTAGGAAGACCATTGAGATGCAGCAACAATGGTCTTCCTAAAATGCATAAGAATTTGTAACTTCTCAGCAGTAGGTGGCATTCCATGATTGTATATTGCCTAATAATTTATTTAATTTATTGAGTTTTTACTTTTTTGTTGGATCCCTGCTGATAACACTGTTGGTTGATCTATCTCTTAATAAGATATTAATTTTATGATTATACTTGGTGGTATTCATGACAACAGTGGCATTACCTTAGTCAGTTTTTGTGATGACAATATTGGTGTTCTGGCATAGGTAGCAAAAAGGTTGTACTTCTGAGAAGGATATATTTAAAGGGGAGTAGTTTTGCTTTGTATAAAACTTGGGCAATCTCAAAATGTAATTTATTAGCTTCATCTGTACATGATTCTCTGATACCTTTTTTTCTAGATTGACCATGTAAGTAAGGTACATGTCAAGGAAACAGTAAAATCAGGACATTTAGATAAAATTAGTTTATCATTTGTTAGTGGTTTATTGGTTAAATTTATAACCCAGCTGTTGCAGTTAGACTAAGTTATTGGTTGAATGTTGTGGTGGTTTCTTTTCTAGTATTTCAAACTTACGAATTAAACTAGTTTTATGGATGAAATGTGCTCATCTTCCCGAGGATAGCGAAATATGAGAAGTAAACTCAAAATTGTCTTGATTAAGAATGTCTTTTAGAGTATTTTCAACTTTCAGAAGTTGAGCATTATTTAAATAAAAATGGTTTTTCATTTCACATATTTGATTTACTAACAATACTTTGTTTGTTTTTTCATAAATCTCAGTGGAATGCGACTGGATGGTTTCTTTAATTTTAACAAAATTTGGAATAATATCAGCAGTGCAACAAAGTTTAACAACAGAAGGCTATTATGCAAATTTTGGTGCACCATCTCATATGTGAAAACAATATTCTAAGGTTAAGCAGATTTGGAATTTAAAAAAGTGTTAGGAGTTGATCAGAAGTGACATAACTTTTAGAACAAAACAAATACAAAGCTTTTTCTGGAATTTGAAGAGGTTATGAATGTGTTTATGCCAAGATAAGCTAGATGTGAAAATCAGCCCAAAAAAGAGAAACCGATCTTGATTATCAAAAATGAGAGACAGTTAGGCATGGTCTTTCTCCTAGGAAAGTAAGACAGGTTGCGTTTTGTTAGCATTAAAATTCACTAAAATTCAAAAGTTTGAGTCATCTGATTACCAGAAGGTTTTGTAAATAGCAAAGAGGAATTGAGTGCCTTTTCATCAGCAATGCTATGAATAGAATTGGACATTAGTGAGAGAAGATCATTGATCTATAGAAGAAAGATTGTAGGTGAAAGTACAGAGCCTTGGGGGTACTCTGGCACTGATGGAAAAATTAGAGGAAAGGAGAATGTTAGATCAGATCAAATGGCTTGGAAATATCAATAGTGACCTCAGGGATTTTTCAAATCTTTCCATGGTATGTGTCCAAAGTTGGATAAGGTTAGCAATGAGGTCTGATATATAAAACAGCAATGGCAAAATCAATATTGGTGATCACCATTTAACCATTGGATATCTAGGTAATGAATAAGCTGATTGCTGATGACCTTCTCTATCACTTTTGAGAGTATGCAGGTGTGGGCAATGTAATGATAACTTGATGGCTGACTTTTATTTCCATTTGTAGGAACAGGCTGAATAAAAGCTTATTTCTGTGCTGTTGGAGAGATGCCTGATGAGTAGACAACTTATGAAGACGATACAGAATTAGCATCAGTAATTCCTTCTCACCTTAAAATCAGTCAAACAGATTTTAGGAGAGCAGAAAGGTGCACAATATGTGTAATGACTTGTTACCAACCCATTGTGGTTCAGCTTCTCTTAGAACAAATTTTTCTTCCTCTTCTTTCATTCTCTCTATTATAGTCCTTTGAAGAGCCTGTATATAATTTTGAGTACTTATTAGTACAATCTGCAGATTTTCAAATCAGAATGTTTTTTTTCTTGCTCCTCAACTTCTTCCCATTTATGCATGTCATCCTTTTGTATGATCAATGGAGAGGAGAATACTATTAAAAAAATGCAAACAGAAATTTTTTCAGTTTCTTCAGGGAATCATTCCAAAATTGTGCTCAAATAGAAAATACAGAAGGTAGCAAAAGGATTCTACTAATCATAGCTTTGTGGGATTCAAAGACTTGCAGTATTTTTTTTTTTTTTTTTTTTTTTTTTTTTTTTTAATCCAGAGTGCTGAGGGGAGGAAAGTATGCTCTAATTTTTCAAGATTGTGCACTGTCAGATAATAATAATATTATTATACAGGTATCTCCATGGAGTCAGAAGACTCATTGTGGGTGATCAATTATTCACACACTAGCACCATTATTTACCTGTCATACCTCTCCTTAAACTCATTCACTGATGAAGCATTCACAACGACCTCTGACAATCCATTCACCACCTTCCAATCTGAAAATCTAGTCCTCAACTCCCTTGCTGTCTGCACGCTTATACAACTTCTATTGATGATGCCTTGTTCTCTCCCTTCTTGCCATGTACTGAAAACAGTTTTCAGTGTCATTCCTATAAAACCTTTTTAATGACTTAAATTTCTTTATGAAGACCTTTGAAGAGAAAGCCTTAAACTCCGCCCCACAAAAACCCACTATTTGGCTTCGTTACATGGATGATGTGTTTGCTATTTGGCCACATGGCTCAGACACACTCCACACCTTCCTAACACACTTAAACAACCAACACCCCAGAGTCCAGTTCACCTCAGAAAAAGAGGAAAACAACACCCTCCCCTTCCTAGACACTTTAATCACTTGCCAGCTTGATGGATCTTTGGTTTTCTCTGTTTACAGAAAACCCACCCATACTGGCAGATACATTCACCAGCAATCTCCTTCCCCCCCCCCTCACAACAATATGGGGTTATAAAAACACTATATAACAGGGCAAAATTAATCTGCTCAGATGACAAGGCCCTAACCACTGAACTAAACCACATCCTCAACACTTTCTTAGCCAATGGCTATAACCCCTCCCCCCTCCACAATAAAGATTACACCAAATCTATCACCCTACATCCAGGGCACCTCTGAGAAAATAACCAATATTCTCAAAAAATATGACCTTACTTCTTGTTACAGACCATATAAAAAGTTGGCATCCCTTATCCGCTCTACCAAAGACCAACCACTTCCCCTAGACCTACCTGGTGTATACTAGGTCCCTTGCAGCTGCAAATTGTCCTACTTTATCCAAACAGGCAGGACAACAAATATCAGGATTTCAGAACACAAAGACTACATCCGGTTTCACCAGTACAGCTTCTCTGGGCTGGCAGACCATGCCTTAGATACCCACCATAGAATTCGTTGGAAGAAAACTAAAATAATACACCGCAGCAAGTTTAAGTACAAAAGATTATTCAAGGAATCATCAGCAGCTCTAAAAAACGTTCCAAACCTCAACAAATTTGGGTGCATGAAACTACCCCAAATTTGGGAGACTTACATTATGAGAACGTCAGCCCAACGGCCAAGACAACCAAATTAGCCTGCCAGAGGGCACCATTAGGACTTTAAGAACAATATTAGTTTCTTGCTTTCTTCCTCATTTGCTTTTGTTAGTGCCTGCGTGCACATACCATACATACCATATCTTTATGTTCCTGAAGATGGCAACGTGACGTTGCCGAAATATAGAAGTTATTCATTAAAGTTGCCTTTAATTAATATACTTTGTGTTGTTAATCCCGTAAACTAATTACCAGTAATTTATTGTTTAATGAGCAAAATTATTGGCGACAGAAAGAAATCATTGATTTTACAGGATCGGCATCGTGGTGCTTTTAGATTTATGAAGAGAAATTATTTATGCTTGCATGCAAAAATGAAAATATCATGGAAAATAAATGGACAATACATGTATTAAAATTTAAAATAATGATATTAATAAAATAAACAAATAAATCAGGTATTGTTTATTCTCTCATAGGGAGTAGGCGAGGCCTTTTAACATGTTTAGCTTTTGGAGACTGAGGAAGTTCAATCTCCACTGGTAGCCAATCAGAGATAGCTGGCCTATCTATCACTAATTATAGTGGCATTGATGAAGAGATGGTCAGACAAGTGCTGCTATCTCTTGGTACCTAACCCTAACTGGATATGTTACTATCTGAAATAACGTGGGTTCTATAGTTGATTTTCTTAAGTTTCTGGGAAAAAAAGCCCTCTTGCCCATACCAGAGATTGACTAACTTGGGAACCAGTGGAAGAGAAGTTTAGAAAACGTTCCTGCAGTCAACGACTAGACTTGAACTTAAGTTTTACCTTTGGATGGCCTAGTGCAAAGGATGCTAGTGTCACTTCCACCAAGCTACACAGGCTAAAAAAAAATATAATATTTACAGGAAAAATTTTATACATAATTCGTGAGTCTTATACTGCAAAGAATATTTTATTTCCAAAAATTCGACATGAAAAATGTGATGCGTCCAATATAATGGTGCTTCATTATAAGACGAAAAATATGGTATTTATTCAATTTTTTTATATCATGCATAGGAAAAATTATAAAAGGATGCTTTAAAATGCACAGTAAAAAGATTAAGACAAGTGCTAGTACAAACACCATTTAATCAAAAATGCTAATAAATATGCTGCTACAGAGGTTGAGGGCCATGGAGATTTAGACAAAGAGGTCAGCCACTCAACCTTACAATGAATACTTTAATAATGGATGACTGGACTGTGACTTTTTTCTTTGCTTCATTGATTTCTTTGTAGTTAGCAAGCAAGCTCATCATTCACTCTTCAGTTAACTTTTAAGAATCTCTGTCGGAATCTACCTTTTCAAACCTCGTCATTGCCAATGCAATTTCATGAAATGCCATTGCCATCTCTCTCTCTCTGCTGATGAGGCATCTGCTTCTCATTTGGTTCATCTCGAGTCTCATCAGCATTTTCTTCTCTCACTATTGCTGCTTGCATGTCAATAAGTTGTTGTTAGATAATTCCTTCTCTTCCTTCTCTATTAACTCCTCCATGTTGTTTTTGTTGTCATCAACCTGCAACTGAAATAGCTCTGCAAGCTTTGCAGTCTTATCTGTAACCTCTTCATATGATTTGTCTTTTTCAAAGCTTTTGAAAACTTTATACATGTGCTGTGGGCATATTGTCTTCCATATGCTATTTAAACAATTTTTAGAAATTTCTGTCCGCAGAGTATTAATGTTTAATATGTCATAGTAAATGTAAGATTTTCAAAAGTCTCTTGACATCAATTTTTTTTCCCACCATCTACTACAGACAATGCTTGAGCAAAATGTGCATAAATGCTATGCTTTGAAATTCAAAATAACACCATGATCCGTAGATTGGATGAGTGAAGTTTCGTTTGGCGGTAAAAATAGAACTCTCACATTCAAATTGAAACTGCTTAGCACTTAATCATTTTCATCTTCATTCCTAAATCAATTTTTTTTTCTAGCACTATCACCACTTGCATTCTCCTTAGATCTCTTTCCTTTCATCATTGTAATAAGAATAAAACAACCACTAAGGACAACCAACACGTGGTTAAAAAGAACATTGATGGCATGACTGCAGATCTCTGATCCGAAACAGTAATAACATTCATATAGTAAGCATTTATTTGACTATTGTAATTCATTATCATTGCCAACCAAGAGGCCCATCTACTGGAGTTTTATGCATTTATGCTGTCTACTTAATTTTGCAGTCCTGATCTGGTCCTCCATTAATTTCATATGAAATGCAAAGTATGTTTCCATGATTTTTTTTAAGTTTGCATAGCTGACAAAAATTTACGTGAAGTAGAATTTACATAAGTCAAGTATTGCACAAGTCAGAGAGTGGCTGTATTTTGAACAGAGATGGAGGTTGAAGAGTATCATGGAGAGGATGTGGAGGCACATACCTTGAATGGCATTAACATATTTAGAGAATGAGAGAAGAACAGTTGCCATTGAGAATTGTAAATTGGCTATTGGAAATAGGAAAATAGGAAGACCAAGGACTATTTGGAGACAAGTGGAAACATCTTTAGAAGGAGAAAAAAGAAGCATCCTTAATTTGGCCTGTACTTAGCTTGTTAGAAATAATTATTAAAGGGAAAAATAAAGAAACGCCAAGTATGGACTGAATTGGTATTGCCACAACCAAAGTTTTACGTTAAAACAAATGGGCAGGCTGACTAAATAAATGATCCCACTCTTTCTCTCATAGATCTTTCTTATACTTTCTTTCACTTTCTTATAAGCATTCTGATTCTGCAATACCTCCCCCATCCTTTTTTTTTTTTTTAATTTACAGTACTTTCATGGTTTTCCTTCAAACTGACCACCATCATTCCCGTAATTATTCAAGAACATGAGTAGCCACTCTGTGACATCTACACATATTTCCACTTCAAACTTATTGAACCCACATTCGATTATCTTTTATCATTTCATCTACTTCTGTTTTTGGAATAGCCTTTCCCATACTGTTTTTTGCAATGAATACTACTCCCATGTTTTCAAGAAGTTTGTTAATAGATTTCATCTTTCTCCTTAGCTATTTGCCCGTTTGTCTAGAGATGTTACTGTTGTGATATAGGTTTTGAGACCTCTAATGTGTAAGACTACTATTAAAAAATTGAGAAATCATGGTCTTATATTATTATTATTATATGGTGGTACCTACTATAATAGTATCTATTATGTAATATGTTAGTATTTCAATTAAAGCTTTTGTAGAGTGTAAAAAAAACATATAGTGTTTCCTTGGTACGCTATATGTTTTTTTTGCACTCTACACTTTTCAAAGCATTAAATCTGCATAATTGATGAAACAGTAGGATGTATAGGATATTTGATGTTAAATTGGGTGCAAAGCAGAGATGTATGCTATCCACACTGTTACTTATAATCTATACTGACTGCATTGTTAAGGAAAATAATACGATTCAAATGATAGATGCTTTACTCAATACATTGTCATCTTAAATAAAAATGTTAAAAAAATTAAGGTCATGATGATGATATGTAAAATTTGCTTTCAGATTTGCATAGGACTTAATTAAAGAATATATATATATATATATATATATATATATTGTGTGTGTCTATTATGTTGCATATCACGCACTCTTTACTTGTTTCTAATGGTCCTCGTTGCTGTTTTAAATATGCTGCTGTGTCTAAAAAATGAGTGAAAACAATTTTTTTAATTTTCTTTTTCTTTTTTATAATGTTTATCTCACCCACAAAAAGTTAGAAACATATTGTACATTAGTACTTAGGTTCATATTGGTTTTATATTTCATATCACTGGAGTTATATTTCAATTTTATATGTCACTGAAGGCATATTACATTGTTAATAGAATAGAATAAACTAACACTGAGTTTAAACCTATAGATATGAACCATAACCATTTGGTTGGAAAGCAGAGACAGTATTCGCTCAGCCAATCATGCGAGCAATTAATATTACACCTTGGGAATTCTGATTATCAAATGTATTGCTTATTAAACCATGTCATAACTGGTTTATTGTTTCTGCACTCTTAGGCAGTGCATTTCACTCTCTCTCTCTAATCAAAAATTGGCTTCCTCAATTCCTTTGCTCATGCCCTTCTTTTATAACTTCTGGGGATGGTCTCTTATTTTAACCATCTCCCTTCCTTCTGTCCCATGCTGTGCATGGCATTCAATCAGTTTGTCCTTAGATCCATCATTCAAAAATTCCAGAGACTTGCTACCACTTCAGTCTCTTCTCTGGCCTTTTTCAGTCTTTTTTTTTTTTTTTTTTGAAATCAGGTAACCAAATTCATGTACAGTAGTCCAAATGTGTCGTGGTCCCATATTCAGACATCAGTTGAATTCTTTATTTCTTCATGGGAATGTTCTCACAGTGTTTGAAATATAATCACTAAATTTCAGATACATTAAAGATACCAAGAAATTATATACCGTTTAATCCTTTATCCAAATGTAAGCAAACAAAGGTTGTACCTAGAGTATTTTCAGGACCGGGGCAACTCATATATAGAAGCTAATGACTTCACATCACGGCAAAGCACATGTCCTTATGGACCTGTGCTTTGCATTATGGGATGCTAAGGCAAGTGATGTGAAGTCATTAGCTTCTATATACAAGTTGCCCTGGTCATGAAAATACAGGATAAAGATACCAAAGATAAAGATAAAGAAAATAAGGATACCAAGAAATTATATACCGTTTAATCCTTTATCCAAATGTAAGCAAACAAAGGTTGTACCTAAAGTATTTTCAGGACCGGGGCAACTCGTATATAGAAGCTAATGACTTCACATCACGGCAAAGCACATGTCCTTACGGACCTGTGCTTTGCATTATGGGATGCTAAGGCAAGCGATGTGAAGTCATTAGCTTCTATATACAAGTTGCCCTGGTCCTGAAAATACAGGAATACCTTGTATAGCGGGGTTAATTGGTTCCAAGAAGAGTCCGCACCATGCAAAACCACATTGTTCGAGGTCTATTTATAAAGGTTTTCAATTTAATTTGTTTATTACAAAAATTTTGGATAATAAAAATGTTTAAAAATGAAAAAAAAAAAATTTATTTTTATTAACCAATAAAATAACTAATAATAACTAAACATCAAATAAAATCCTTTTAAACTGATATAAAAGTTGTAGAAAACAAAACAAATATTGCTTCAATTTTAGCATACAGTAATTTACTTTTTACTAAAGTAGTCTTTTAGTGTTCGTTGAATCATCCTTGGCTTCTTTGTCTCTTCAAGTACTAAATCTCTGTAGCATTTGATGGCATTATTGAGACTTTGTCTCACTTTGATGCTTCTTTTCAAATTCTGGTTGGGATTTATGAGAAAGTTGGAAGCCTGGTCGATTTTTCTCACAAAAGTTGAAAGGTCAGCAAAGGAAAATTCTTCATCCATGACATCAGTGGGGTCATCTTTATCTTCTGCTTCATAGGCTCATTGTTGTTGCAACTCCAAAAGGGTTTCATCATCCAGATCATTTGAATGAGAATCAATTCATTCACATTGTTACAATCTAAACTTGTAAAACCAAGATCTTTGCCCATCTGCACAATTTCTGTTGAGATTTCCTCTTTCTGTGTTGCAAAGGCAACAAAGTCCTTTGAACAATGCAGTAAGATTATGCCATACGGCTCTCGTGTTGCTTTGAGTCACCTCTTGCCAAGATTCATAAATATTTTGAATGGCATCTTTTATGTTAAATTTCTTCCAAAATTCACTCAAAGTCCAAGAATCTTCTTCTGCTGCAGCTTTAATAGCTTGAGCAAAAGTTCGTCTTAAATAGTAAGCCTTGAAAGTGGAGATAATGCCTTGATCCATCGGCTGCAGAATTGATGTTGTGTTTGGAGGAAAAAAACGAATCTTGACATTTTCATCTAAGTCAGTCAATAGAGTTGGATGGCCTGGCGCATTGTCTAATAAAAGCAAAATTTTGAAAGGAACATCATTCTTTTTACAATAGCTTTTAACTTCAGGGCAAAAATAAGTTTTAAACCAGTCTTCGAAAATTGAACGAGTAACCCACGCTTTTTTATTCGAACGCCAATGAACAGGTAAGTTGTTCTTTGTAAAGTCCTTAAGAGCTCTTGGGTTTTCCCCTCTGTACACTAACAGTGGCTTCAATTTTAAATCACCTGATGCATTACCTTCTAGTAAAAGTGTCAATCGGTCTTTTGACACTTTATACCCAGCTTGTGTTTTTTCCTTCTCTGCTAGAAATGTGCACGATGGCATTCTTTTTCAGAACAAGTCAGTCTCGTCAACGTTAAAAATTTGATCATCTGTGTAGCCTTCCTTCTCAATAGGCTCCTTCAATTCATTGGGAAATAATTCTGCAGTTTTAGTGTCAGCACTTTCATCTTGGATTCTTACATTATGGAGTCCCATACGCTTTTTGAAATTGTAGAACCACTTGTGACTTGTTATAAAAGTTTCACTGGTTGTACCTCCATCATTTTCACTTTCATTTTCTTTTTCATTTTCATTTTTCATTTTCGTACAGATGACTCATTCATTGAATTCTCACGAGCTATTTTAGCAAACGAAGCGGCATTCTCGTGACATTTTATAATTTCAAGTTTCTTCTCTAATGTCAACCACTTGTGATTTTTTGTTCCAACAGTGTTTTGTTTGTTTTGTCTCTTTTCACTCATACTTAAATAATAAAAAATATTAAATACTAATATTAACGTAAATAATAAAATGCTGTGGGGAAAAGAACGTGTCTATGTGAAAGCCAATCGAATAACTACTGCATAAACGTGGCTCTCGACTATCACTTGTGGCACCTGGGAGTCACCGGTCAGTGTTGACAATGTTAGTGTAATAATGATAAGTGTAATAATAAAAACAGTGTTAGACCAAAACCCACGTTGTTCAAAACCGCACTATACAAGGTATTCCTGTACTTCAACCTTTGTTTCAACCTTACACTTGGATAAAGGATTAAACCAAGTACATAATTTCTTGGCATCTTTAATGTATAGTACAACCAAAGTGAAAAAACTTCCAACAACTAAATTTCAGATGTCTGTCATCACTCCCCCCTCCTCTCCCTTATCTCCTAGACCTCCTTCAATACATTCTCACTAAATATCTGAATACAGAACATCCATTCTTTGTCTTACAGAAATTTTGAAATCTTACAGTTTGCAGAGTTATTAGCCCACTTATCTGCCCACAGAGACTATCTATCCAAATCCTTATGGAGAACCACATCATCATCAGCTTTATTTCTCCTGAGCAAATTTGCATCCTCAGTAAATAGCTACATATCTCTATTATCATTTGCATACAAGTTAAACAATAATGGTCCTAAAATATACGCTGGCAGTATAAGACTTAAATGTTTAAGTATACCTGTGATGTTATAAGCACAATTGACTACAAATTACTGTATATCATTTCTACTAACATAAATGTTCAATACAGACGTTATGTACAGTTGTGTTATATATGAAGAAGAAAGGTTATGTGTTTGTTAAAGAGTAAATAGGAAAGCTGTTTTTGTTGGGGAGTATTCAGCCTTTGTTGGAAAGCCATTTTGTGTGCACATTTAGTTCATGAAGCTTTTATTTTTGTTTACATGAAATTTGTAAATTTTATAATTATGTATACGAAAATATTTAGTTCAATAGAAGTTTGTTCAAATTTTAAAACTTTTATTGAAATATCAGTTGTAGTGGAACACAGTGATTAGTTACAGTTGGTAATTTCAGAGTTAATGAGTGATGTGTTGGTGGTGTCATAATCGTAATAAATTCTGTAAATTAAACATAATGCCATAGTCAGATATTTGAACTAGCGCTGATCATCACTGGCAAAGTGTTGAACAAAATCAGCTTAATATTGCATAATAATTCCATCATTTTTTTAAAAACTAATTTGATAATCTCTTAATGGCTTTTATTTAAATAAACAACTGTGTTTTAATAACAAAGAAGGTATTGTTATATTGTAGCTGCAGAAGATGTTGACCTAAGAAAGAAAGAGGAAAAACTGCTGCATTCTGCTCGTGAAGGAGATGTAAAAACATTAGAAAAGTTGGTAAGTATTCAGTTGTGATTGGTTGATTGATGTTTCAGAGTGGTTTTAATAATATCAAATTTTATGTATTCTTTGCTATATGTATATATAAAGCAGCTATGTTGATAATTATTGCTGCTCAATACTTGGATATAGGAGACCTAAAGCGGCTTGAAAAAAAAGGGGACTGTATTTAGTCTCTTTGGAATTATTATTAGTATTATTAATATCTGAACTCTGGAGTCAGAGACTCATTGTGGGAGGTATACACTATTGCACACGATACTCATCCAACCGTGCCTTATGTGTCTATGTTCACAACACATTCAGGCAATGTATTCCACTCGCCAACCACTCCATGCAAAGAATCTTCTAATCACTCCTCTGCTCACATCCTCCTTATACAGTTTCCAGTGATGGCCTCTTGCATTACCCCACACACACACATACACTCTCTCATTCTATGAAAAATCTCTTCCATGTCAACTTGACAACAACCCCTGACTAGCCTATATGTCTCAATCATATCCCCCCCCCCTTTCCTCCTATTCATGAGGCTTTGCAAGTTACATTTTCTCAATCTGTTCTCGTACTCCACATTCCAAAGACCACTGACCACCTTTATGAATCTTCTCTGGACCCTTTCCAACTTATCCTCACCAATTTATGTTGGAGGTTTAATGGATTTTTTACAACACTCAAAAAGAATTAAATTAGAATTTAATACTTCCTATATTTCGTCCTAGTCACTAGGACATCTACGGGGATTACAAAAACAATTAATGTAACATGCACACAAAAACTTACAATACTAAGCCCAACCACGTGGGTGACACTAAAGTCCTATCTAGGTGGAGCGCCCTCTAAGGGCGGTAGTAGGTGGCCTGGAATGTAAGGTGGGACCTCTGGTGATGAGTGTTTCCCAAATCTTCGGAAGCTTAATGCAACCGTATTTGTTAAGATTTGGTTGGTTTCTGAGAGCTGCTGCTGCTTCTAAGAAAAGTTCCTCTTTCTTGAATTTGCTGTGGTGGAGCATGGTGGTTTTCTTCCATGATACTCTGTGGGTGGTGTCCAAACATGGTCAGCCAAGCCTGAATGGCCATAGTTGTTTTAACGATGTACGACTTGTGTTCCTCCAGGCGGATGGATGCTGATCTGCCTGTCTGTCCAAAGTACGCAAGCTTACAGGAACAGGGTACTTTGTAAACTCCAGGCAGAGAGAGAGAGAGGAGGGAGCTGATCTTTCGTAGAACGGATAAGGGAAGCAAGTTTGCGGTAGGGCTTATATGCTGTGTGTATCTTGTGTGTATACTTTTTTAGTATCTTGGCTATTTTTTCCGAAGTGCCTCGGATGTAGGGTATGGTGATGGCATTTTTGTTGACGAGAGGGACGGGGAATTGGGGAGGAATTGATTATTTTTTTGATACTGTGTTCGCTGTAGCCATTGGAGAGGAAAGTTCTGTGTATGTGGTTAAGCTCAGTAGTGAGGGCGGTTCCACTGGAACAAAGATTGTGGGCTCTCTTGGTAAGGGTTTTAATGATGCCATATTGTTGTGAGGGGTGGTGGTGTGAGAATTTGTGAATGTATCTGCCTTATATCTGTACAATACTACCGCCCTTAGAGGGCGCTCCACCTAGATAGGACTTTAGTGTCACCCACGTGGTTGGGCTTAGTATTGTAAGTTTTTGTGTGCATGTTACATTAATTGTTTTTGTAATCCCCGTAGATGTCCTAGTGACTAGGACGAAATATAGGAAGTATTAAATTCTAATTTAATTCTTTTTGAGTGTTGTAAAAAATCCATTAAACCTCCAACATAATGTCCTCACAGCACTTAAGCCTCTACACAAAAATATCCTCAACAAGTTATCATCATGATAACCCGGCAACCAAATTTGTGCACAATAATCCATATGAGGCCTGATCATGGTTTCATATGGATGATTGTGCTTAAGTTCTTTATAATTCCACCCTGATCAGGATGAAACACCCTTATAAATTGATCACTGAATACCTCAACAATGTCTTCTGCAGCAGTTACCATTTTAGTATTTTATCCATTAACATCATCTCACCCTGATCATTCTTCCTTCTACTTGCCACATATCTAAAAAACTAGGGTTTTTCTTCACCTGATTTGCAAGTTCTGCTTATACTGCACTTTTGTTTTCCTGTTACTGACTGAGTCACTCTCCTGGCTTGCTCTTTATACTCTTCATTTAACTGCTTTTTATAATTTTTCATCCTGTAATAATGATGTCATGAAATCTGGAAGAATTAAGTATTCTTCTTCCAGATTTCATGCTTAAGCCCCTTATTTCTCCATTTTACACCTACTTTATTCAGTCTTTTGGCCTTCGGAATACATTTGCACATTGATGCTGTTGAGGGAAGAATGGAAATGAAAACATGTTATGTATTTCTTTGTCATTTCTCAAGCAGCATTGATTTCCTTACTGCCCAACTCCTCATTTCAAGCTATAGCTCCAAGCTGTCTCCTAAGCTTGTCATAATCTCCTGCCTCATTATTCCACATATATCCTTTCCTCACAGAAGTCTGCATATAGCTAGCCCACAACTCAGGTGATCACTTCATGATTACTCTCACCAACTGGAATAAAGTGTGAAAATCCATTCACAATTTCATCCTCTGATGAAATGATCATATCTATAACTCTCGCTACTTGTGTGCACTCTTTACATGCTACCTGAGATAATCCTCTCTCAAGAACTAGAGAAATTCAATTTTCTTATTCCTAAATGCCATTTCTTCATCCCAATCTATACTGCTATAATTAAAATAACCCATGATAATTATCCTTCTTTTGTTCACTAATCCAAGTTGTTTATACATTTCTTCATCACCACCCTCTACATTCCCTGGCCTATAGCAACATCCAACTAAATATGTCTTCTTGTCAACCTCCATCTTAACCACACTGCCTTATAACCATTGCCACTATTTCCCTCTTTCATGTCTACCTTTAGTGGACATAATTCCCCTGCTATCATCAGCAGCACTTCCTCTCCCTTATTGTCCTCACGAAAAAAACTGTATCCTTCCATTCTATTCCTGTTAGAATATCATCTTCATTCAACCATTCATCACTTATTGCAATGATTTTGGAGTGAATAAACTGAATCAGTGAAACCATTTCATCTTCCCTATTTCTGATACTTCTGGCATTTGTAAACAAATACAGTAGTTCATATTTAGGTCTATAACCAGTCCTACCTAAGCCACTTGTTGATTGCGATTTCCCCCACCACACCTGCCCTTGCCCAATCACTTTTATCACCACTTACCACATATATCTGCTCAGTCTCAACTTCTCCTCCCACATCACAATATACTACATCATCATACACACATTCACTACCACTTTCAACACCCACTCTCCCTATGCCATGTACCCCTGTTCAACCGGGCTTCCCCCATTTCCCTGTTCCTCTTGCATTCCCCATTCCCCTACTTTTGACCTTCATGCCACACACACACACACGCTGTACTTCCATCTAGCAACACTTTCTCCAGTGCACTCACTCCAAAGCAATGCAGATGCAACCCATCATGCCTGTATAATTCCATTCTTCCCTCAAACACATGCAATATGTCCACAAACTGTACTCCCTTCTCTTCACACAGCTCCACTAGCATACCATTCATGATTTTGGCTCTCCATCTCAGCTCATCATTGTCATACCTCAGCAACACACTGATGATTTGAGACAGAAAGCCAAAATCATGAATGGTATGCTAGTGGAACTGTGTGAGGAGAAGGGAGTACAGTTTGTGGATGTATGATATGTGTTTGAGGGAAGAACATACCTTTCACTCTTACCTTATCACTGTTATCTTTCACTCTTCTCAATAACCTCCTTATATTCATCCTCACATACTCCTTATGTCCACTTAGATCATTTGTTCCCACAATCACTACTAACTCTCTTGCTCGTTTCTTCCTCATGTCCAACTCCTGAATTATCCTACTCATTCTTCCTCCTGAATAGCAGACTTTATGGACTCTCTCATTAACTAATCCTCTAACTTCATGTTGGAGGCTTAATGGATTTTTTACAACACTCAAAAAGAATTAAAATAGAATTTAATACTTCCTATATTTCGTCCTAGTCACTAGGACATCTACGGGGATTACGAAAACAATTAATGTAACATATACACAAATAACAAACAATACTAGGCCCAACCACGTGGGTGACACTAAAGTCCTATCTAGGTAGAGCGCCCTCTAAGGGCAGTAGTAGGTGGCCTGGAATGTAAGGTGGGAACTCTGGTGATGAGTGTTTCCCAAATCTTCGGAAGCTTAATGCAACCGTATTTATTGAGATTTGGTTGGTTTTTGAGAGCTGCTGCTGCTTCTAAGAAAAGTCTCTCTTTCTTGAATTTGCTGTGGTGGAGCATGGTGGTTTTCTTCCATGATACCCTGTGGGTGGTGTCCAAAACATGGTCAGCCAAGCCTGAATGCCCATAGTTTTGTTTGAAGATGTAAGACTTGTGTTCCTCTAGACGGATGGATGCTGATCTGCCTGTCTGTCCAAAGTATGCCAGCTTACAGAAACAGGGTACTTTGTAAACTCCAGGCAGAGAGAGAGGAGGGAGCTGATCTTTTGTAGAACGGATAATGGTAGCAAGTTTGCGGTGCGGCTTGTATGCTGTGTGTAGATTGTATTGTTTTAGTATCTTGGCTATTTTTTCAGATGTGCCACGGATGTAGGGTATGGTGATGGCATTTTTAAAATCTTGTTGACGAGAAGGAAGGGGAATGGGGGAGGAGTTGATTATTTTTTTGATGCTGTGATCGCTGTAGCCATTGGAGAGGAAAGTGCTGTGTATGTGGTTAAGCTCATTAGTGAGGGCGGTTCCACTGGAACAAAGATTGTGGGCTCTCTTGGTAAGAGTTTTAATAATGCCATATTGTTGAGAGGGGTGGTGGTGGGAGAGCTTGTGAATGTATCTGCCTGTGTGTGTGGGTTTTCTGTATACGGTGAAGGTAAGTGTATCATTAGGCAGGCGTGTGACTAAGGTGTCTAGGAAGGGTAAACAATTGTTCTTTTCCTTTTCCATAGTGAACTGGATTCTTGGATGTAGACTATTGAGATGACTGAGGAAGGAGTCTAACGTGTCTGGGCCATGAGGCCAAATAGAGAACACATCATCTACATATCTTAGCCAGATAGAAGGTTTGAGTGGGGCTGAGTCTATGGCTCATTTTTCGGAATCTTCCATATAGAAATTGGCAAGGGGGGGTGAGAGGGGGGAACCCATGGCAGTTCCCTCTATCTGCTTGTAGATTTTGTTGTTCCAAGAGAAATACCCAGAGTTAATGGCAAAGGAAAAGAGATCTAAGATGTCAGAGGGAAAAACGTTTTCTAAGAGAGATAAGGTGTCATTTAAGGGAATATTGGTAAACAAAGAGGAGATATCAAAGCTTACCAATATGTCTGTCTTATGCAAGGTTAAATTTTCTGTGAGGGCTTTAATTACTAAAACAGTACAACCTACACACAGCATATAAGCCCCACCGCAAACTTGCTTCCCTTATCCGTTCTACGAAAGATCAGCTCCCTCCTCTCTCTCTCTCTCTGCCCGGAGTTTACAAAGTACCCTGTTCCTGTAAGCTTGCGTACTTTGGACAGACAGGCAGATCAGCATCCATCCGCCTGGAGGAACACAAGTCGTACATCGTTAAAACAACTATGGCCATTCAGGCTTGGCTGACCATGTTTGGACACCACCCACAGAGTATCATGGAAGAAAACCACCATGCTCCACCACAGCAAATTCAAGAAAGAGGAACTTTTCTTAGAAGCAGCAGCAGCTCTCAGAAACCAACCAAATCTTAACAAATACGGTTGCATTAAGCTTCCGAAGATTTGGGAAACACTCATCACCAGAGGTCCCACCTTACATTCCAGGCCACCTACTACCGCCCTTAGAGGGCGCTCCACCTAGATAGGACTTTAGTGTCACCCACGTGGTTGGGCTTAGTATTGTAAGTTTTTGTGTGCATGTTACATTAATTGTTTTTGTAATCCCCGTAGATGTCCTAGTGACTAGGACGAAATATAGGAAGTATTAAATTCTAATTTAATTCTTTTTGAGTGTTGTAAAAAATCCATTAAGATTCCAACATGATGTCCTCACAGCACTTAAGCCTCTACACACGTATTCTAATCATCCATGGAGAAGAATTAGCACGCAAATCCAAGCAATACGGTAAGTCAAAACTACGACTATCTAGGCAACTAAATAGGCTGGCCTTTTTAAAATGATGTCGGGATACAAGAGTGATACCAAACTGCGTTAAAATAAAGATCAATTTCCATTCCAAAGAAGCACTTTGTATATATAACTGTGCCAGCCGGGCATTACTCTGCTAGCAAATCGCCTCTACACGTGCTACCCTCGCAGTGACGAACGCCGCCATTGGCTCCTTACATTCAGAGCTCTCCACCGTTCTTAACCCTGAACTTTGGTTGATTCTCTCTGGCATTTTGGAAACTTCCGCACAGAGGGAATTCCAAAAAATAAAAAATAAACACATCAAGAAATATAGCAACCTTGTGAAAAACAAACCACAACCACAAATTCAACCACTCCAGACAGTAATAAACCTGTCTTCCAAAAGGCTCAACGACGAAACCGTCAGCGCCCTTTGCCTCGGCCGTAATTTTGCCGTCGCTCCGAAGGAAGTGCCGGTGCTTGACGTAATGGTGAACATCGAACGGGGAAATCGGTGGCTTACCGTCGGAGATAGCTAACAACATCAGACTTGACGTAGCCAACATCCTCGCGCATTCTTTGCCGCCAAAAACTAATTTTTCATATGCCCAACGCATGGCTTTCCTGAAACTACATAAAGAATAAAGTATCGTCATCACCAGAGCGGATAAGGGTAATGCCACAGTCGTTCTTAATACCAGTGAATACAATCGTAAAATGAACATTATCCTCCGCGATCGCGCTACCTACATCCCGCTAGAACACGACCCCACAAAAACACAAGAAACTAAAAATCTTACTCAAAAAAGTATCTTCCTGGCCCCCTGACGTCACGAAAATACTTAAACCTTTCCGCTCCCGTTCCCCCTGAATATACGGTTTACCAAAAATCCACAAACCCAATTCCCCACTCAGGCCTATAGTAGATGCCACAAATGCACCTTGCTATAGACTATCTAAACAGCTGGCCAACTCTCTGATCACCCTCGCCAGAAGGTCCCCTTCCTATATAAAAAACTCGCACTTTAAAGCCCTCACAAAAAATTTAACCTTGAATAAGACAGACATATTGGTAAGCTTTGATATCTCCTCTTTGTTTACCAATATTCCCTTGATTGACACCTTATCTCTCTTAGAAAACGTTTTTCCCTCTGACATCTTAGATCTCTTTTCCTTTGCCATTAACTCTGGGTATTTCTCTTGGAACAACAAAAACTACAAGCAGATAGAGGGAACTGCCATGGGTTCCCCCCTCTCACCCCCCCTGCCAATTTCTATATGGAAGATTTCGAAAAATGAGCCATAGACTCAGCCCCGCTCAAACCTTCTATCTGGCTAAGATTTGTAGATGATGTGTTCTCTATTTGGCCTCATGGCCCAGACACATTAGACTCCTTCCTCAGTCATCTCAATAGTCTACATCTAAGAATCCAGTTCACTATGGAAAAGGAAAAGAACAATTGTTTACCCTTCCTAGACACCTTAGTCTCACGCCTGCCTAATGATACACTTACCTTCACCGTATACAGAAAACCCACACACACACAGGCAGATACATTCACAAACTCTCCCACCACCACCACCACCCCTCGCAACAATACGGCATCATTAAAACGCTTACCAAGAGAGCCCACAATCTTTGTTTCAGTGGAACCGCCCTCACTACTGAGCTTAACCACATACACAGCACTTTCCTCTCCAGTGGCTACAGCGATCACAGTATCAAAAAAATAATCAACTCCTCCCCCATTCCCCGTCCTTCTCGTCAACAAGAATTTAAAAATGCCATCACCATACCCTACATCCGTGGCACATCCAAAAAAATAGCCAAGATACTAAAACAGTACAACCTACACACAGCATATAAGCCCCACCGCAAACTTGCTACCCTTATCCGTTCTATGAAAGATCAGCTCCCTCCTCTCTCTCTGCCTGGAGTTTACAAAGTACCCTGTTCCTGTAAGCTGTCGTACTTTGTACAGACAGGCAGATCAGCATCCATCCGTCTAGAGGAACACAAATCTTACATCTTCAAACAAAACTATGGGCATTCAGGCTTGGCTGACCATGTTTTGGACACCACCCACAGAGTATCATGGAAGAAAACCACCATGCTCCACCACAGCAAATTCAAGAAAGAGAGACTTTTCTTAGAAGCAGCAGCAGCTCTCAAAAACCAACCAAATCTCAATAAATACGGTTGCATTAAGCTTCTGAAGATTTATGAAACACTCATCACCAGAGTTCCCACCTTACATTCCAAGCCACCTACTACTGCCCTTAGAGGGCGCTCTACCTAGATAGGACTTTAGTGTCACCCACATGGTTGGGCCTAGTATTGTTTGTTATTTGTGTATATGTTACATTAATTGTTTTTGTAATCCCCGTAGATGTCCTAGTGACTAGGACGAAATATAGGAAGTATTAAATTCTATTTTAATTCTTTTTGTGTGTTGTAAAAAATCCATTAAGCCTCCAACATGATGTCCTCACAGCACTTAAGCCTCTACACACATAATCCTCTAACTATGCAATCTCCATACACTATACTAGAATCACTCGTCACCTCTTTTACCCTTTTTCTTTCAATCTATTCTTTTCCACACTTTCTTTAGTTTCAACTAAATGTCTAATAATACTCCTCATATTCCTCATTTCATTTTTCATTTTCAATAACTGTTTCATCAAATCTTGCATACCTTATGTTGTATTGCCATGTCAAGATACCTTCATAAGAAATTTCACATTATTCAATCAACAATCAAACAACCATGGGTTCAATGCCCGTAGGTGTCTGATGCTGTTTTGATATGATTCTTCCATTGCATTCTATTTTGTATAAATTACTCAATATGTGTACTGAGTTTCTGCACCATTTGACAATGTCATCGCATTGTCAAATGTCATTTTTGGTCTTCCTCTTTTCTTTCCTTCAGTCATCTCAAAGAGCAGCATTTTTAATTTCCTCTCATCATTCATTCTGCTTATATGGCCAAATAAACATAGTTTACTTTTGATTATTTTCTGAATCAGGTTTTCTTTTGGATGGGGTGCTTAAGGGTCGAGGCTGTATAACTGAGAGGAGACCTCCACATAGCCTTTAAAGGAATGCGGAGAACTGACCAGGTCTTCTGATCTAATGTCCAATCCTCACCTTCTCGTGGTGCACCCTGTTGGGTATCTACTTTGATACTGAATGAACGAGGCTGGCAATTTGGGATTTAACCGACCAAATTGTATTCTTATTGGTTAAACCAAAATAAAAAAATGATGGTACAACATGACAAAATTTCATGCCGGCTGGGGCGTCGCCCGGTTAAACAAGGCTCCCATTGTTTTCGCCAGGTAACCAGGGCGAACAGCGAAAAGTCAGCTACTGGAACAAATCTGAAAACAAACCCCAACTCAACATCACCAGAGTTAACGATCGGTACTATCAACGTAAGAAGCCTGAATGGCAAAGAAATGGAGCTAGCTGAGGAATTAGATAAGTACCAGATCGACATAATAGGGGTGACTGAAACAAAAAAGACCAAAACTGGTGAGATCTTTCTGAGCAATAAATACAAAATGTTATATTCAGGCAATGACAATCAAGGAAAAGAAGGAGTAGCCATAGTATTCAACACAAAATACGAGGCTAATCTTCTTGAATGGCAGTCAGTCTCAAGTAGAGTAATGTGGGCAAATATGAGAATGGGGAACTGGACAATGAGACTTATTTGTGCCTATGGTCCCGCAGAAGGTTCTACTTAGGTAGAAGTGGATGAATTTTTTGATGCTTTAGAAAAAGCAACTGACACAATGAAAAAGGAAAAGTTGGTCCTTGTTGGGGATCTAAATAGCAGAGTAGGAATTGATTGTGAGACATACAAAAATATTTTGGGAAAATTTGGAGAAAAGAGCAAAGCAAATAAAAATGGCAAATATCTGTTGGATTTCTGCTCAGGACATGGACTGGTTATTACTAACACCATGTTCCAACATAAAAATGTGCACAAATTCACAGAGAGAGAAGAGGCTAGGAATAAGAAAAGTCTCATTGACTATGTTATTGTTGATAGTGATGTTTTCTCCCTGGTGCAGGACACCAGAGTGTACAGAGGATTTGAAATAGGAAGTGATCACTATTTAGTTTTGAGCAGGATAAAATTGAATTTCATATTGAAAAGAATAACACGCAAGAAAGTTTTAAAGCGAATAAAAGTTGAGCAGCTATCAGATGTGAACTGTAGACTAAAATACAGAAAGATTATCATCATCATCTTCCTTATACCTTCTCTTACCTTGCGGTGTCGATCGTCCATTGATCATCGGACCTCACTCCGTTTACAGGATAAGGTGGTCAGCCTTATGCCCCGGTGTATCCTATGGCCTGTAGTGTTGAGTTCTCAAGGCCAGTTTGCCTGCTTTGCAGGATGAAAAACCCCAGAATAAACTGGGGAATAAACCCTGCTGCCCACGCCCAAGACTGGCTAACTTGGCTATGGCTGAGGAAGATTCTTCAGCTCCTCACGTCACCAATGGGAATCGAACCTAGGACACTCCTTCCCCAGGCATATGGTTGCGAAGCGCATAGCCACTAGGCTAACTGCATGGACATACAGAAAGATTATTGAAAAGAAAATGAAAAAGTTTGAGAACAGGAATCAAACCTTGGAGATTCACTAGCATACTCTGAAGAAAACATTGATTGATTCTGCCAGAGAGGCATGTGGTGAGGTTGTGTGCAAGGATAAAAAAATCACAACTCCCTGGTGGACACAGGAAGTTAAAGAGGCAGTGAAGGAAAAGAAGAAAGCATATCAAAAATTCCTGGCAAATAAGTCAGCTTTTACTCTTACAGAATACAGAGACTAATGTAAGAAAGCTAAACAGTGTGTAAAACTAGCTAAACAAAAGTCATGGGAGGACTTTGGCAAGAATACACACGGGAGGAAGGAACTGGATTTTATGCGGTTATTAAGGGATAACTATCTGCGACAGCATGTAATGGAAAATACTAGGGGTCAGAGAGTGCTTGACCTAGTAATTACATCTGAGGATTTGGCTGTAACAAATATGACCACATTGCCACCAATCGGTGAGAGTGATCATAGGGTCTTAACTTGGGAGGTGGCTAAAGGTGTAGAATTTTCAATTAAGACAGGGTACATGTGGAATTATCGGGCGGGAAAGTATGACAAGCTTAGGAGTTTGATTGGTTCATTGCCATGGCATGTACAACTGCAAGGACTAGAAGTTGATAGTGCATGGGAGGTAGTTAAGAAGTGCTTGCATGAAGCAATGGCTGACTGTATACCTAGAGTCCGAATAATAAATCAAGTAGGGGTTAAATGGATGAATAACACCATTAAGCTTGAGTTGCAAAAAAAGAAACAACTATGGAGGGAACTTAAGGAGAAGGGTGACCGGCAGGCAAATGAACGGTATAAAGCGCAGGCCAGAAGGGTGAGGAGTGTGGTAAGAAAAGCAAAAAAGGATTACGAAAGAACATTGGCCATGCAGGCTAAAGAGAATCCTAAACAGTTTTTTAGATATGTAACAAGTAAAAGGAAAAATGTACATGGCAGATTTATTTTAAAGAATGCCGATGGTAGGGAGGTAACTGAATCAGTTGAGATAGTTGAGTTACTGAGTGAGCACTTTGCAAAAGTATATCATCCAGGTGGTGACATTGCAGAAAACGAATAAACCAGTAGATTATACAGGAATTGTGGTTAATGAAGTGGAGGTGAGTAGTCTATTGCATAACCTCAATGTCAATACATCTGTGGGATTGGATGGTATACCGGCTCGTGTTGTACGAGAAGCAGCTAAAGAATTGTCAGTACCCTTGACCATTTTGTTTAATTTGAGTCTCGGGTCTGGGTTAGTCCCGAGCGGGTGGAAAGAGGGGAAAATAGCTCCACTGCATAAAGGTGGTTCCAAGACTGCTGTTTTAAATTACCGACCGATTAGCTTATCAGGAATCATTGTCAAGATCTTAGAGAAAATAGTCAAGAGGAAAATACAAGATTGGATAGAAGAAAATGGGATACTGTATTGGGGACAGCATGGTTTTGTGAAGGGTAGGTCATGCTTCAGTAACTTGCTCACGTATTATACCACAGTGACGGCTGAACTGGATAAGGGTAATGGGTTTACGGTGATTCTGCTGAACCTTGCCAAGGCCTTTGACAGGATTCCACATGGAATTCTGATCAGTAAATTGCAGCATATGGGAATGGACATGGGGTTGGTGAGATGGATAGGAGGGTGGTTGACGGAGAGATATCAGAGAGTGGTTTACTAGGGAGTGGAGTCCACAAGACGGCCTGTGACTAGTGGTGTGCCACAAGGATCTGTTCTTGGACCACTGCTGTTTAATTTGTTAATAAATGATATAGGAAATGATCTGAGAGGAACAGTTCATTTGTTTGCAGGTGATGCGAAGTTGGGTAGGGCAATAGTGAATGCAGATGACGTCAAAATTTTGCAGGATGATTTGGATAGATTGGAGGTCTGGGCTAAGGAGAATGGATGTCAGTTTAATGTGGCAAAATGTAAGGTTATGCACTTTGGGGTGAAAAGATTGGCGGCAGTTTACTGCATTGGTGGAACCCTGCTCCAGGAAATTGATGAGGCACGAGATTTAGGAGTGTTGGTAGATAAGGAATTGAAATTTAGGGGACACATTGCAAAAGTGACCAAAACAGCTCATCAAATCACTTGGTTGCTGAGGAATACGTTGACAAGCAGAGACAAGCAAGTTATTGTTCGTCTCTATCGAGCCTTGATAAGACCCCATCTAGACTACTATGCTCAGATTTGGTCACCTAGGTTTCTTCTTGATGGGGAGGAGGTGGAGAGGATCCAGAGGCGAGTGACCAAGATGATAGCAGGTCTGTGGAATGAACCGTATGAGAACCGGTTGAGGATTTGTGGGTTGCAAAAATTGGTTGATAGGCGGAGGAGGGGAGATATGATTGAGACATTCAAATTACTGGAGAGTTTCTATAAAATTAATTCAGAAGATATTTTTGAGAACAGGGCTGGTTGTGGGAGGACTAGGGGACATCCATGGAAACTGGGCAATAGTGTGGTTAGTAAAGGTGTTAGAGCTGGGTTCTTTACTTTTAGAGTAGTGAATGAGTGGAATGCACTCCCTGAGTCTGTAGTGGATGCTGTGACAGTGAATGAGTTTAAGGCGAGGTATGATAGATACTGTATGAATGTCAAATAGTTGTGTTGAATATGATCTGGGGCATCCCTCGATGAGTCTAATGACTCCCTGGAGTTGCCCGTAATAATAGTAATATAGAAAATAAATATCAAGAAGGTGGCAAAATATTCTGGAGGTTGTTGAAGAAGCTTAGGAATAGAGGAAAGAGCTGTAAAAGGAGTTAGAGATGATAAAGGTGACATGAAAATGGGAGAAAAAGATATACTTGATGTATGGAGTAATTACTTTGAAAAACTGCTAAATGAAACAAGCAGTGATGAGAGCACAGTGATAAGAAACACTGACCAGGCATGTAGTCAGGAATACATATCCATTCTTGAAGTAGAAAAAGCCATCAAAGGCTTGAAATGTGGAAAGGCAACAGGAGTACATGATATTCGAACAGAAATGCTGAAGTAATGGTGGTATAAAAGTCTTACAGTGGCTGCACTGCATAGTTCAGAAAGCCTGGACAGAGGGACGAATTCCCGATGTTTGGAGTAGAGCTCTCATAGTACCCATATATGAAAAGGGAAATAAAACTGAATGTGAGAATTACAGAGGTATTTCCCTACTGAGTGTTCCTGGCAAGATCTATGCAAGTATACTTGAGAAATGGTTGAGAAGAATTGTGGAAGAAAAGCTTGGTGAAGAACAAGCTGGATTCAGGCCAAATAGAGGCTGTCAGGATCAGATCTTCACTTTACGACAAATAGTTGAGAAAGCATGCGAATATAACAGAGATCTGTATTTAAGTTTTGTCGATTTGGAAAAGGCATATGACAAGTGCCAAGAGAGAAGCTATTCAATACGTTACAGTTATATGGTGTCAATGGAGCATTATAACAGGCAATACTTAGTCTTTATTTGAGTTGTAAGTCAGCAGTTAGAATTGAAGGAAGTACAGGAAGATGGTTTAATGTTAAATCTGGTGTGAGACAAGGATGTACATTATCCCCTCTGTTATTCATTATCTATATGGATCCCATTATGAAGGAAAGTGGTATTAAACCTGATATCAAAATTGGGGATGTTAATGTCAGCTCTTTGCTTTATGCGGATGATGTTATACTTCTAAATAAATCCGCTACAAGTCTGCAAGATTCTCTGACTAAATTGAATAACTGTTGTAATAGATATGGTATGAAGGTCAGCAATAAAAAGACAAAGACGATGAAAATAGGCAGAATCATTGAAAATGTCAACTGTGTTGTGAATGGAAAACCTGTGGAACAAGTAAAACATTTCAGCTACTTAGGCACGTTTTTTACTGAAGATGGTAAATTAAATATAGAAATAGACAACAGAATCAGCAAAGCTGGTATGGTGGGAAGTCAATTGAAAAAATTCATATGGAATAAGAGAGAAATTAGTCGGAACACTAAATTAGCTGTATACAAGACAGTGTTCAAACCAGTTTTAACTTATGGATCTGAGAGCTGGGTCAGAAGCAAAACACTTGACCAAAGACTAGAGACCGCAGATATGAGAGTCCTGAGAAAGATTAGATGCGTGAACAGATGGCATCAATGGCAATATCATATTAAAAAGGAGGACATTAGGAAAGAACTTGACATTGTCAGCATCCAGGAATGCGTTAGCAGAGCTAATCTCAGGTGGTATAGTAACTTAAATAGAAATGGAGAGGAAAGATTAGCAAAACAAGTGTTCTCTGCCAGGTTGGTAGGAAAACGACCCAGAGGAATACCAAGATATAGGTGGATTGATATGGTACAAAGTGCCTTAGATGATAGAAATATAAGATCTGATAATATTGGAGTCTTGACAAGTAACAGACTGATTTGGAGGAAAATTGTAGATAGGAAGTTAG
The DNA here is from genome assembly GCF_054136105.1 of Typopeltis vanoorti. Taxonomy (NCBI): domain Eukaryota; kingdom Metazoa; phylum Arthropoda; class Arachnida; order Uropygi; family Thelyphonidae; genus Typopeltis; species Typopeltis vanoorti. The sequence goes on from NC_143569.1 coordinate 13,974,003, forward strand.
TAATGATGTAATTTTTGCATGTAGTACTGTCATATCCTGTACACCCCTTGAGGGTACATGGCAGGAATTTGATGATGATGATGGTTTTTCTTTTGGTTGTATTCATCTGTAAGATTTCCTCATTGTTCACTTTCTGGATCCAGTTTATTCTCAAGATCTTCTATAGCACTTCCTCTCGAATGCTGATTTCCTCCTTTCAGATTTTGTCAGGAGTACCTAGGCCTCACATCCATAGAGCATGCTGCTGAATATACAGGTTTCCATAATACACAGTTTAGTGTGTATCTTTATAGCTTGGCTCATCCATATTTTGTCCATGGCTTTTAAGTTAACTGTTGCTGTAACTATTCTAATTTTTACCTCTTTTTTTTGGTTCCAAGTCGTGCATTATATGGCATCCAAGATATGTGAAGTGTTCCACATTTTCCAGTTGAAATCCTTCTATGGTAACTTTGTTCAATAACTCCTGTTGTCTGAATATCATTGTTTTAGTTTTTTCAAAATTGACCTTTAATCCATATCTTTTTCCTTCTGCATATAGTGTTTACAGTGTCTGTTCCAGCCTTGCTGTGTCTTTTTCAATCAGGATGATGTCATCTGCAAAGCAGAGGTAGTTTATTCTCATGCCATTTATTGAAATGACTCCACCTTCTTCTTTAATCTTATCTAGTGTTTTCTTCCCAGATGTGTGATGAAGATGATTGACGATATTGGGTCCTCTTGTCTTGTGCCTTGACTAGTGGCAATCAATCTCCAGTCATACCTGCTATCCTGACTGTTGCTTATGCTTGGGTGTTTATATCTTTCAATAGGCAGATCAATTTATTGGCCATACGATAGGACTCCAAGACTGCCCGTGTTATAATTAGGTCAGTATTATCAAAAGCTTTTTGGAAGTCCATGATAGAACAGTATATCTTTTTGTTCTTTCTTTGAGCTTTCTCTGCTATTAGTCTTAGTGTGAGTATTTGTTGCCCTGTACTTGAATCTTTTCAAAATCCGGCTTGCTCATCATGAAGATGTGCCTCCATATGACCTTTCAGGCATTCTGTAAGTATTTTCATCAGCACTTGCCAAGATGACTCATTAGTGCAAATAGTTTAGTGCATTCTAAAGCGCTGCCTTTCTTATAAAGAACAACCAAGACCGATTTTTTCCAATCTTCGGGGGCATACCCTGATCTCCATATTTCATTACATAGCTTATGCATTTCTTTTACAATCATCTCATCTGTTATGTTGTCATTTCTAGGACTCTTGTTGTTCTTGAGATGTTTTAGTTTTATAGCCTTACTCACCTCCTCTTCCAAGATGTCCTTTTCAAAGATCTCTGCTGGTGGAGAGATTGCTTTTAGTTCTTTGATTACTTCTGTTGCAGTATTACTTAGTTTATTTTTATATAATTCACTGCAATATCTTGTCGATCAGTGTATGATTCCAGTTTTGTCCATCAGTACTTTATCATCTTCATCTTTGACTGCTACTGATCTTGTTTGCCACTTCCTATTGATATTTCTTATAAGTTTATAAACCTGTCTAGTTTTGTGTTCTCCGTAGTACTGTTCAATGTCTTTGCATTGGTCCTCCAGCCATTTGACTTTATCAGATCTTGTTGCTTTCTGTACTTCATCATTGCATTTTTGACAGTATAACTCATCTGCTACCTCTGAATCATCTCTTTTAAGTTTCAGTTCTCTTTTCTCTTGTACCAATTTCAGGGTTTTTTAAGTTATCCGTTTCTTGATCTCTCGTTCAGGAATTACTTCTACAGCTTTTTTTAGTACTGTAGTTAGTTGTTCTGGTCTTGTATTTATATTTTGTTTTTCACTTGTGGTCTTAAGCCTAGTTTCCAGTATGTCCTGATATGCTGTTCTTAACCTGTCTTCATTTAGTCTTGAGATTTCTCTAGCTTTTTGGGAACTTTCCTTTGTATTTCTGTTTCAGTTTTAGTCTTATATTTACAATCACTAAGCTGTGGTCCGAATCAGTATCAGCTCCTTGGAATGATCTACACTGTTGAATCGATGTTCTCCATTTCTGGTCTATTAATATCAGGTCAATCATATTCCAATGCCTGCTATCAAAGAAGCGGCATGTCCATTGACGACAATCTTTTTGTTGGAATTTGGTATTGCAAATCAACAGGTCATTATCAGAGGCAAATTCCAGAAGCATCTCTCCACATTCATCACTTTCTCCATATCCAGATTTTCCCATAACCTTTTCCCATCCCGTGTTATTTCTGCCAATCTTTGCACTCCAGTCTCCTCCAATGAGTGTATCCTGCTTTGGCACCTCATCAATTTCTAGTTGTAGATCTCTGTAAAATTTCTGTGTCTTCATCTGCACTTTCCACAGTAGGCACATATACTTGAATGGTCATGATATTAAATGGTTGGGCACTGAATCTTGCAACCATTATCTTTTCACTAATTGGTTTGTATTCTATCATTGCTTGACAGGCCTTGTTACTTAGCAGGAAACCTATGCCTGCTTCATGCTTACTTTCATTTCCTGACCAGAGAACTCTTCCACCATTTGTTTCTCCTGACAGTGTCCATCTCATTTCTGAAATACCGAAGATGTCACATCTGTTCAGATTTGATGAGACATCAAAATGATGAGACAGATGCAATGAGAGAGATTGCATGGTTGCATGGAGCGATACATAGGGCGAATTGGCAGCTGGAGCATTGGCAAAAATGTTTACAGAGCATGCCAACTAATAAACAGCAAAAGTATGATAAGAAAAATAAGAGTATGATCGTGAGTGTGAACAAAATGAAAGAGTGAGTGTTGTACGGAGATTTTTTAGTAAGAGGTGTGATAGATGAGAGTTTGACAAAATCGTACCAACCTGGTGCGAACATTAAGGATGTAAGTGAGTCTATTAGAGTGCAAAAGCAGAGGGTGAAAGAATTGATAGTAGTAGCAGGAATGAATGATTTCAAAGGAGACAAAATGGCTATGAGAGAGGATTTGAAGGAATTACTTGAGGTAGCAAAAGAGAAGAGTGAGAGAGTTAGGATGGTGAGTCTGTTGCCGCTGTATGACAGTGAAGAGTATAGAAGGAGGGCCATAATTGCTAATGACTTTATGCGCGGATTATGCAGAAGGAGTGGTGTGGAATAGGTGGATGTGTGGAGTAAGTTCGATGGGTGAAAGGATTTATATAAGATGGATGGTTTGCATTTGAATGGATTTGGTGTACGGAGACTTGAAAAGGTGTTGTTGAATGACATAGAAGTGGATGTGCAGAAGCAGGCAAACTAGAGTTATTAAGGGTGGGAGAAGTAGATATGCAGACTTTAGAGAGACAGTTGAGTGTATGAATGTGTGTAATATGCCCGAGCGAGTACGAAGGACAACAAATCAGAATAGGATTGTTAGTATAAGGCATCAAAATAGGGATGGGACAAATGGACTTTTGCAATTCATGTATACTAATGCCAGAAGTATTAGGAACAAAAAGGAAAAATTTTTGGCCTTGGTTGGCACTTCCAGGCCACAGGTTATTGGCATTAGTGAAATATGGCTGACAGAAGATGATATAGCTTGTGGGATTGAATGTGAGGGGTATAGTGTGTTCAGGAGTGACAGGGAGAATAAAATGGGGGGAGGAGTGTTATTGATGATAGCTGATGAGCTGCAGCCAAGGAGAATAGAAGTTGAACTGCAGGATAGAGAAAAGAGCACATTTCAGGCTATTTGGTGTGAGATTGAGGCTAGCAGAACAAAATATACAATTGGGTGCTGCTATAGACCAGGTGATGGAATAGATGGTGGAGATAGTATGCATAAGCAAATAGAAGAAATGAGTGGAAGGATGATAATTATTATGGGAGATTTCAACTATGGTAACATTGATTGTAAGGAGGAGAGGACACATGGGAGGAAGGAATTGGATTTTATGCAGTTATTCAGGGACAACTATCTGCGACAGCATGTAATGGAAAATACTAGTTGTCAGAGAGTGCTTGACCTAGTAATTACATCTGAGAAATTGGCTGTAATGAATATGACCATGTTGCCACCAATTGGTCAGAATGATCGTAGGGTCTTGACTTGGTAGGTGGCTAAAGGTGTGGAATTTACAATTAAGACAAGGTACATGTGAAATTATTGGGCTGGTAAGTATGACAAGCTTAGAAGTTTGATTGGTTCAGTGCCATGGCATGTAAAACTGCAAGGGCTGGATGTTGATAGTGCATGGGAAGTGGTTAATAAGTGTTTGCAGGAGGCAGTGGCTTGACAATATACCTAGAGTCCGAATAATAAATCAAGTAAGGGTTAAATGGATGAATAACAGCATTAAGCTTGAGCTTCAAAAAAAGAAACAACTGGGGAGGGAATTTAAGGAGAAAGGTGACCGACAGGCACACAAACGGTATAAATCCCAGGCCAGAAGGGTAACGAGTGTGGTAAAAAAAAGCAAAAGCGGATTACGAAAGAACATTAGCCATGCAGGCTAAAGAGAATCCCAAACAGTTTTTTTGATATGTTGCAAGTAAAAGAAAAAATGTATATGGCAGAATGATTTTAAAGAATGCCGATGGTAGGGAGATAACTATATCAGTTGATATAGTGGAATTACTGAGCGAGCACTTTGCAAGAGTATATCATCCCGGTGGTGACATTGCAGGAATGAAAGAACCAACAGCTCATACAGGAATTGTGGTGAATGAAGTGGAGGTGAATAGTCTATTACAAAACCACGATGCCAATACATCTGTGGGATTGGATGGTATACCAGCTCGTGTCGTACATGAAGCGGCTAAAGAATTGTCAGTGCCCTTGAACATTTTGTGTAATTTGTCTAGGTTAGTCCCAAGGAAGTGTGGAAAGAGGAAAAAATAGTTCCACTGCATAAAGGAGGTTCCAAGACTGCTGTTGTAAATTACCGACCGATCAGCATATTAGGAATAGTTGTCAAGGTCTTGGAGAAAATAGTCAAAAGGAAAATACAGGATTGGATAGATGAAAATGGGATACTGTATGGGGGACAGCATGATTTTGTGAAGGGTAGATTGTAACTTGCTCACATAACTTCCTCGGTAACTTGCTCACATTTTATAACACAGTGACGACTGAACTGGATATGGGTAATGGGTTTACAGTGATTCTACTGGACCTTGCTAAGGCCTTTGACAGGATACCACATGGAATTCTAATCAGTAAACTGCAGCATATGGGGATGGATATACGGTTGGTGAGATGGATAGGATTGTGATGGAGATGGAGTGGTTTATTCAGGATTAGAGTCCAAAAGATGGCCTGTGACTAGTGGTGTGCCGGAGGGTTCTGTTCTTGGACCACTACTGTTCAATTTGTTCATTAACGATATAGGAAAGGATCTGATTGTTTGTTTGCTGATGATGCAAGTTGAGTAGAGCAATAGTGAGTGCTCAGGATGTCAAAATTTTGCAGGATGATTTGGATAGTTTGGAGGACTGGGCTAAGGAGAATGGATGTCAGTTTAATATGGCAAAATGTAAGGTTATGCATTTTGGGGTGAAAAGATTAGCAGCAGTATATCACGTTGGTGGAACCATACTCCAAGAGATTGACATGGCCAGGGATTTGGGAGTGTTGGTGGATAGGGAGTTTAGGGGGCACATCGCAAAAGTGGCTAAATCAGCTCATCAAATCACTTGGTTGCTGAAAAATACTTTAACAAGCAGAGACAAACAGGTTATTGTTTCTCTGTATCGAGCCTTGATAAGTCCCCATCTAGACTGCTGTGCCCAGATATGGGCACCAGGGTTTCTTATGGATGGGGAGGAGGTGGAGAGGATTCAGAGATGAGTGACCAAGATGATAGCAGGTCTATGAAATTAACCTTATGAGAACAGGTTGAAGATTTGTGGGTTGCAGAAATTGGTTGATAGGCGGAAAAGGGATTGAGGCATTCAAATTACTTAAGGGTTTCTATAAGATTAATTCAGAAGATATTTTTGAGAATAGGACTGGTAGTGGGAGGACTTGGGGCCATACATGAAAGCTGGGCAAGAGTGTGGTTAGCAAGGGTGTTAGAGCTAGGTTTTTTACTTGTAGAGTGATGAATGAGTGGAATAAGCTGCCAGAGTCTGTTGTGGGTGCCATGACTGTGAATGAGTTCAAGGTGAAGTATGATAGATACTGTGTGAATGTCGAATAGTTGTTCATGACATGATGTTAGGGCCTCCCTCGATGAGTCTATGGACTTCTTGGAATTGCCTGTAATAATAATAATTTGTATTTCTTAATTTCTTTTTGAAGCAACTTCAATTTTCCAGTTGTCCATAGTGTGCAGACATTCCATGTACCTATTGATATTCCATCCCACACAGGCTTGAGTTTGATTTCTTTGTCTTTGTTTTTAGTAGCTGATTTTTTGATCCAACCCTGATTGATCAATTGGGGATGCAGACCTTGTTTGACTGGGCACATTATTGTTGCCAAATTATTCCAAGTAAAAGATATGATAACAATCTAACCATTCTGATTGGTTGAGTGGTTAATATACCCATTCTCCAACCAACAAGCTGTGGATTTAAATCCCACGCTGGGCATGGATGTTTATGATTGTAATCAGGTGGGAGATCAGTGAATATGTTGTTGGATGTCTAAACTGCTTGAAAGAGTTCCATTTTTGGTCTCTAAAGCAGGTTTTCTGGATTATATAAAAATACAAAAAATATATAAAATTAATAAAAATAAAAAAAAATCCATATCCCATCTGAGTTACTGATCTACTGCAGTTTACAATCTTTTGTGGGTGACAGTTGTATAAAAAAACTATATATGTATGTATATAATATAAGATAAAAAATTCAAATACAGAAGATATTCTGTAGTTATTTGTTATCACGAGGATTGTTTTTTTAAAAAAGAGGACACATTACGATTATGTTCGAATTAATTGGGATTAATTATTTTTGCCATATTAGCTAGGCTGATTCATAAATTTTAATTTTTAAGGGTGTTCCTCCAATTTTTAGGTGTGTTGTTACAGTTTTATTTTTACAGGCTGCCTTATTATTTTTTAACGCTTTAATAACATTCTTGTCTTCATTCAGAGACAATTCCTGAACTGTCAGTTCTTCAACATTTTATTCTAAACATTGTACCTATGGCATCAGGTTTTCATCTAATGGTAATGATTTTCTGAGCAGTTTCTCAGCATACTGTCCAAATTTCTCAACAGTTTGTTTTTCTTAAATAATAAAATCTCCTTGGCTGTTAGTCAGTATTTGAGTTTGTGGTTTATATCCTCTTTTAAGTATCTCACTGCATCTGAAGAACCTCTTTGAGTTCTTTGTATTATTTTCAATTTCAATTAATTTTTCTCTGCCAGCCATTCCTCTCAATGCAGTATTTTACTAATTAAATTTCTGCGCATCCTGTATTTCTTGATATTTTCTTGTTATGTGTCCTGTGGCATTTTTAACCTTATCTCATTGCTTCTTTAGAGCCTCTTCATGCATTATTTCCTCTGCATCAGTTCTATGAACTATTTTAGAAATTTATTTCTATCATATCCTCTAGTTTTTTATCAGTTGATTTCTGCAAATTGCAAATCCTCCAGCTAACCTCATAGGAAGCATTTCACAGAGACTACTACATCTTGGTTACTCACCTTTGAATCTTCTCCACCATTTCATCCCCAAGAAATCTGAGTGACTAAATCGAAGCACATTAATCTAGATGTGGCCATATCAGTTCCCTGTAAAGAGGAATGATATCATTATTCTCCTTACCACTACTGTTAATTCTCTGAGCTACTTTGGCTGATATTTTGCAATATGTTCTCTGAACTTCAATTCCTTGTCCACCAATACTTCCTCAATCTCTAGCTTCATCAATTTCCTGGAGTACATTCTGTGAATGTAGTTCACAGCTTGTAATTATCACCAACAAATTCCTGATATGTACTCTCAAGGAGGGTACAGGACATGTTAGTTATAAATGAAAAGTATGCATTATTACTAACTTTCTATTGACAGTTTTCTTTCAAACTAGTCTGTTATGCGTTAGGACTCGGATATCAAATCTCATATTTTGGTCTTTAAGGATTCTTACTGTATCCATTTACCTAGGTCATGGTCTTCCTTTGGATCCTTTTCCTACTATCAAATGCCTGTTTTAATTTCCCATTCTGTTTAAGTGACCTTGCCACTTTAAATTAACTCTGATCAAACATTTTTGAGAGCTAATTTATTTCATCTATTTCAAGTACTTTCCTGTTATCTTTATTTTTAATATGATTCTGCCATTAATGTCATCTGTTCATTCCCCCAAGTTTTTTTTTTTTTTTTTTTCTTACCCAGTTATCAGATCTATAAATGAAATTGGTTTGAACACTGTTTTCTATATAGTTACTTTATTGAACTTTAATTAGAATAATTTCTGTCTTATTCCATATAAATATATTTATTTGTATCCCTGCTATACTAGCTTTGCTCTCCTGTTTCCATTTTTAATGTTACCATTCTCACTAAATTGTGCTTGAGTAGCTGAAATGTGTTACTTATTCTGCAGGTTCTTCATTCAGGATGCATGGAGGTTTTCAGTATTCCTGCTTATTTTCAAAGTCATTCTCTTTTTATTACTGATTTTCAAATGAACTTTATTACATAAGTTATTATGTTCAGTTAAGGAATCATACAGAATTTTAATGGATTTATTCAAGAGTATAGTATCTATATAAAGAGCTAAGATTAACATCTCCTTTGATATTAGGTTTATTGCTCTTTTCTTCATATCGTGATCCATGTAGGATGATGAATAACAGTTGAGATATGTGCACTCATCTCACACTTCATTTTACCTCAAACCATCTTCTTGTAATTGCTGACTTACAACACAGATATAGAATCTGTGTTGCTATGTATAATGTCTGTGTCGCTATATTATGGTGTTTTGAACAACTTTTCTTATGGCACCTTCTCATATCTAGAAAATTTAAATACAAATATTACCGTATATTCGTATGTAATCTGAACCATTTGTCTTATAGTGAAAATCTGTTTCAACAGCCTCTATTTGCCCTTAGCTTAGCTTGTTCTTCTCCAGGTTTCCCTTCTGCAATTTTTCTTAGCATCTTTTCATATATGCTTGCATTAATCTTACCTAGAACATTAGAAAAATTCCTCTGTAATCATCAGATTTAGTTTTATTTCTCCATTTTACAGATGGGTACTGAGAGCTCCAAAATAATAAAATCATCCTCAGCAGGCTATCTTGAATTATACATTGCAGCTACTATAACACTTATCTCCATATTTGAATACCTCCAGTCCAGTATCATCTGCTTCAGTTGTCTTTCTACGTTTAAGTTTTTGATTGGTTTTGCTACCTCAGTTTTTGATATAACTCATGATTGCATTTCTTTTCAATATTTTCTACCACAATTCTAGCATGCCTTGTTTTAATTAGTATTTTGCCAAAGAATCCTCTAAATACCTTGAATGGTGTTGCCCCAAGTGTGGTCCATGGATCCCTGGGAGCCTCCAAGGTCAAAACTACTTTTGTAATAATACCAAATTTATTTGAAAATATAGTTATTTTTCATGAAAAGTATGTTATTTATATTAACATGTAATAGATTTATTATTATTTTTCAAAATTAATAATGCTGTCTTTTGCTATGTTTTTGCCTCTAAACACTTATGTCTTGAATCACTTTTATGGAAAAGATCAAACAATTTCTTCTCTGCCATTATAAACTTTGAATTCAGTATATTATAAAAACTGTCAACGAAATAAAGCCCTTAAGTCTACACACAAAAGTATGTCAGTGCATTTGAATTCTGGTTGACTGAAATGTTGCTGGATGGACTGGGCCAGTGATGTCACATGACACACTAGCAACTCAGAAAATGATCAAAAAACATTTAGGTTGAAATCAATATAAAGAAATATTTTGTTAAATACTTCTTTGTCATCTTTCCAAGTTTTCATATCCAATATTAACAGTGAAATATACCATCAGGAATAATAAATAAACTAATTATTACTCTGCCCATTGCATATCTATTTTAAGGTTGCCATGTCACTATTAGTTGATTGCCTAGTAGTGTAGACAAAATCAAGACAAAATAATGCATGTATATCCTATTCTCTTACTGGTCATAATCTGTTATGACAAAATCAGTGATAAGTGGTAAAACAGACGTTTGTAATAGCCAGCAATTCCCAAAGATGCAGTAAGGTGAACGTAAAAAAAAATTTAACAATTGAATCAAACTTCTTTTGTACAGTCAACTAATAATTCTGATTCATTACAAATGAGCAGAGATAAGTGCATTTTTCAAGTCCAGCTGGTAGTCCTTTTACAATACTCTTTCCTCTGTAAGTTTTTTTCAGTAGTCTGCCATTTCAAAATTATCCTCATATTTAGTGTTGAATACTATATCTGTGTGGTTGCTTAAAGGTCAAAGCCAGTTAACTAGGAGGAGATATTCATGTAGCCTTTAAGTAAAGGAGGCAGCCAACTGAGGCTTCTGACCTAATCTCCAATCCACACCTTTTGGTGGTGGACTCTAATAGTCACTCATTGTTATCTACTTGAATACTGAACAAACAGTGATGGACTTTCAGTTTGAAATTTAACCAACCAAATTATTGACTTAAATCAAAATAAAATGATAATTCAACATAATTTCATTCTGGCTGGGATGTCACCCAGACAAACAAGGCCAGTGCTGTTTTTGTCAGAAACCAAGGCAAAAACATTTAAAAGTCAGCCACTTGAAAAAACTCCAACTCAGCATAAGTTAAAATTCAAGTTTGAAGCAGCATCAATGAAAAAGACATTGAACTAATAGAAGAATTTGCATTAGTACCAGATTGACATAATAGGTGTTAATGGAACGAAGAAAGCAAAAACAGGTGAGATTGTTCTAAGCGACAAATACAAGATGTTATACTCAGGTAATAACAATCAGGGAAATCATAAATCATACTCTAAATCAGTTAATCAACTCAATATGTGAGAATAATCTTCATGAATGGCAGACAGTATCAAGTAGAGAGAGATGTGGGCAGATATCAGAATGCAGAATTGGACAATGAGACTTATTTGTGCCTATGGTCCCATAGACGGTTCTACCAAAGAAGTAGATGAATTTTTTGATTCATTGGAGAAAGTAACTGATGCAAAGAAGAAATTTGTTCTTGTTGGTAGCAATCCACACAGCAAAGCAGGAAATGATTACCATATGGAAATGTTTTGGGAAAATTAAAAAAAAAAAAAAAACAGCAAAAGCTCATAATAATAATAGTGAATACCTGATGGATTTTTCTTCAGGATATGGACTAATCATTACTAACATCATGTTCCAACGTACGTCGTGTACAAATTCACATGGAGAGAAGACACAAAAAATATTAGTCTCATTGACTGCATTATTGTTGATAACGATATCTTCATGTTGGTTCAGGACATAACAGTATACTGAGAATTTGACTAGGTAGTATTAACCATTTAGCTTCATGCAGAATAAAATTGAATATCTTACTGAAAACAAAAGTGTGTAAGAAAGTTATAAAAAGAAAAGGTTGAGCACCCTTCAGTGATGAGCTGTAGACTTAAATATTATTATTATTATTAAGAGAGACCAACAGGAAGTCAGAGACTCATCGAGGGAGGTCACATACTACACACACCAGCTATCATACTTATTCTTGAATTCATTTATGTTGCTTTCACTCACAACATCCAATGGCAATCCATTCCAATCACGCACCACCATCTGAGAGAAAACTGTAGCCCTCATCCCTTCTTAGTGGGCTTCATTCTTAGCTTCCAAGGAAGCCTTCTTGTCCTTTTCCCACCCTCCATAAATTGAAAAATTCCATCAATTGAAATCCTGTATGACCCTTTCAGAAGTTTGTCTCAATCATATCACCCTCTTTCTCCTGTTTGCTAGTGTCTGCAGTTGACAAATTCTCAATCTGTCTTCATAATCTGTAGCCAATCCTGATATCATTTTTAACACTCTCTCCAATATATCAGAATCACAATGGAAACCAGGAGACCAGACATGTGCACAATAGTCCAAGTGAGGTCTTATCAAGACCATGTAAATGTTTGTTCCAGCATTCCAATTATCTTTTGAGTTGTATTTGCAATATTTTCTACATGGCCCTGAACTTCAACTTTCTGTCTACTAACACTCCAAGATCCCTAGTCTCATCAGTTTCTTCTAGCATAATCCCACCAATATAATACGACATTGGATATCTGATCATGCTGAAGTGAATGACTTTACATTTACTGACATTGAACTGACACCCATTTTCCCATGCCCACAATTCCAGCCTATTCAAATCATTCTGCAAGTACTGCATATAAGCAGCATTCCTGATTATCCTACCTATCTTTGCATCATCAGCAAATAGCTGTATGTCACTTGTCAAATCTTTCCCAATATCATTAATGTACATATTGAATAACAGTGGTGGACCAAGCACTGATCCTTGTGGTACACCGCTGGTTACCTTAAATCTTGCAGGACTCACATCTTGTGTATACCATTTTTTGATATCTGTCAGTCACCCATCCTCTTCTTCACCCATCTTATTCATGTTAATATTCTATAATCCAAATCCATTTTCTCCTATTTATGCAACAATCTACCATGCTGTATCTGGTCAAAAACCTTAGCAAAATCCAAAAGTATCATGGCGTATCCATTCCCCTTGTCTAGTTCAATGGTAACATTGTTATAGAATGTGAGCAAGTTGCTAAAACATGACCTTCCCTTAGTAAACTCATATAATTCATTGCAAAGTAGAGATTCACTGTCAACCCATTTCTGAATGGAAGCCTAACCAATTTTTCCAAAATCTTCACCCTGCTCCTGAGATACTAATTGGTTGATAGTTGGATACATCGGTCTTTGTTATCACCCTTGTGCAATGGAATTATCATACATTCTTTCCATTCCTGCAGAATCTTCCCTGTTCTGAGACGCATATTAAATAGCCTGGTTAAAGGAATAGCCAGTTCAGCTGAATGCACTTTTAGCACACATGCTGATATCCCATCACTTCCTATTTTTGAATTCTTATTCAGTTTGTGCAACAGCTTTAATACCAATACCTCATACAACCGAGTTTTTTCATCAAGTGAAGAGGTAGAGGTGAGCTAAATGTTGCGTACACCAGGTTGATAGCTTTTAACAAAATGGGCACTCATTAGCTGAACAACCTCTTCTGTATCTGTAACCCTCAAGCCATCTGGATTTTGAAGAGTTATTCTTTCATATTCATTCTTTGTTTTACTCTCAGCATATCAATAGTATTTTTGTGGGTTGTCTTTAGCACGCAGTGCCAGTTTCTTTTCATACTCAAACTTTGCTTTCTGTACAACAGTCATGACTATTTTAGCCTGCTGCTTATAACATTCATAATGGACATCATCCTTATGCAGACAGTATTCCTTCTACATCTTCCTTTTCTTACGTATCTCTTGCTTAATAAGATTATACATCAATTTGACTCCTACCCTATTTATTCTTCAAACTTTCGGGACACATTCTTATATCACATCATTTAAGTATTGTTTAAATGTTTCCCATGCACTGTCAATATTCTTTCCGTCCAGCAACCGATCCCATTCCACTGAACTCAGTATACTCCTCAGTTGGTCATAATTTTCTGCTTTGTAGTTCAGCATGTGACCTTTTCTGAATGGAACATTCATAAACTTAGTCACTTCCAAAGTGAGTATCGCATGATCACTGTCACTAACTGGAGGGAGAATAGTTATGTCTTTAACTGAAATGCCCTCTGACACTGTAATCAAATCTAACACTCTTTGCCCTCGAGTTCCTTCTGTCACATGCTGCTTGAGGAAGTTGTCGTGAAACAGCTCATTAAACATTTCATTCCTCTCATGAGATTCTACTGCTACCCAATCAATATTTGGGTAATTAAAGTCTCCCATTATTGATTACTCTTTAATAAATAATGGGAGACTTTAATTACCCAAATATTGATTGGGTAGGTTTATTATTCTCATCTTTTCTATTTGGTGATGCATTTCTTCATCACTAGCAACTGATCTACGAGGTCTGTAACAACACTCCACTATGTAATTGATCTTGTTAGATTCCACCTCCCACCAGCTGGCTTCAGGCTCACTGCCACATGAAATATTGTTAGTAGTAGTAGTATAATAATAGGTTTCAATTCTAACTGGATTCAAGTCATCTGATATCATTAGCAGCATGCCCCCTTCATTCCTATTCTCTCTGTCTTTCCTAAAAATACTGTACCATTGACACTCGATACCAGTTAGTAGATCTGAATCTGATAGCTAGGCCTCACTAATACCTAACAATCTAAGGTCGCAACATATTGACTAAGGTAAGAAAGTCTAGCCCTTTGTTTGTGATACTTCTAGCATTCGTGTACAGACATAATAATCTACCTTCTTGTTCTTTTGTATAGCCTTGTCTCAGCCTATCTGACACAATTGGACAACTTGCAGATCTCTATTTTTCTCTAATGCCTTATACATCTTTGCACACTTTTGATGGGTCCGAACCAAATGAACACAAATTCATGACTTATTTTTCACGGTATTAACAACACCACAAACAGTTTTATCAACAAAGATGTTTTATTAACGCTTATATTTCACTGATTTTCAACTCGGCATCATCAGAGCCCAACACACATGTAAACGTGACAGTGAGTGAGTGAAACAATATAATTGCAAAAGACAAAAGATCTAAAGTCCTATTTTTGGCGCCCTCTAGCGAGGAAAAAAAAAACCCTGCAATTATCCAGGAGTTTTTCTTAGGATAACCGTCTCCCAAATTTTTGGCAAATTAATGCAACCATATTTGTTAAGGTTGGGAGAATTCTTCAAAGCCATTGCTGACTCAAAAAATAATCTTTCAGATCTATAACGACTCCTAAATAGCACATTCATTTTCCTCCATCTAATCCTGTTTGAAGGAGTGTCCAAAGCGTGGTCTGCCAGTCCCGACTTGTCATAGTAATAGTAGCGAATGTATCTTTCATGTTCTGCCAGGCGGATGTTCACTGATCTTCCTGTTTGCCCATAATAGGCCAAGTCACAGTCACCGGAACTTCATACACTCCTGGGTGTATGAAGTTCTGGGCGGATCAGAGTTGCCAGCTTGACATGAGGTTTGAAAGTGGTGCGAAGGCCATGTTTCAACAATACTTTGGCTATCTTTTCCGATGTACCTCTGATATAGGGAATAGAAATGGTCATGTTGTATTCTTGTGTATTAGGGGAGGGCAGAGTAATGGGCCTGTAGTATTTTATCTATTTTGTAGGGATTGTAGCGTTGGCTAAGAACATACTGCGCAGGTATTGGAGTTCAGTGGTCAGAGCTGTATCGTTGGAAAAAAACTGGCCCAGCATTTAGCCAAGTCGCTTGCCCCCCTTACTGGCAACTCCTCTACTTTTGTAAAGAATTCAATCGATTTCAAAACACTGGTTTTAAAAATCTAATCCTAAAAGATTCAGACATAATGGTTAGTTTCGATGTCACCTCCTTATTTACCAATGCACCACTTATAGACACTCTTGATTTAATCGAGTCTAAATTTCCCCCAGATATTTTTGAATTATTTCAATTTACCATGAATGCAGGTTACTTTACATGGGGGGGGGAATTCTACAAACAAATTAATGGTACTTCTATGGGTTCCCCCCCCCCTCTCCTCCATTAGCAAATTTTTACATGGAACACTTTGAAAACAAAATACTTACCACAGGTACATACAAGCCACAAGTGTGGTTGCGCTATGTAGATGATGTGTTTGCCATCTGGCCCCATGGACAAGACACTTTGGATGCTTTTGTCACCTACCTAAACAGCCAACACCCCAAAATTCACTTCACAGTAGAAAAAGAATCAAATAACTGTTTACCATTTCTTGACACATTAGTCACCCACCTTTCAGATGGATCACTACCTTTTTCTATTTACAGAAAGCCTATACACACACACACAGGAAGATACCTACATAAACAATCACACCATCATCCAGTCCAACAGTACGGCATTTTAAAAACACTTACACACAGAGCCAGAGCCATTTGTTCCAACGATACAGCTCTGACCACTGAACTCTAATACCTGCGCCATATATTCTTAGCCAACGGCTACAATCCCTACAAAATAGATAAAATACTACAAGGCCCATTGCTCTGCTCTCCCCTAATACACAAGAATACAACATGACTATTTCTATTCCCTATATCAGAGGTACGTCGGAAAAGATAGCCAAAGTATTGTTGAAACATGGCCTTCGCACCACTTTCAAACCTCATGTCAAGTTGGCAACTCTGATCCGCTCGTCTAAGGATAAACTTCACCCTTTAGCACACCCAGGAGTGTATGAAGTTCCGTGTGACTGTTACTTGGCCTATTATGGGCAAACAGGAAGATCAGTGAACATCCGCCTGGAAGAACATGAAAGATGCATTCGCTACTATTACTATGGCAAGTTGGGACTGGCAGACCACACTTTGGACACCCCTTCACACAGGATTAGATGGAGGAAAACGAATGTGCTATTTAGGAGTCGTTATAGATCTGAAAGATTATTTTTTGATTCAGCAATGGCTTTGAAGAATTCTCCCAACCTTAACAAATATGGTTGCATTAATTTCCCAAAAATTTGGGAGACAGTTATCCTAAGAAAAACTCCTGGATAACTGCGGTTTTTTTTTTCCTCGTTAGAGGGCGCCAAAAAATAGGACTTTAGATCTTTTGTCTTTTGCAATTATATTGTTTCACTCACTCACTGTCACGTTTACATGTGTGTTGTGCTCTGATGATGCTGAGTTGAAAATCAGTGAAATATAAGCGTTAATAAAACATCTTTGTTGATAAAAGTGTTTGTGGTGTTGTTAATACTGTGAAAAATAAGTCATGAATAACCATCAACACCTAATCTTATCTGTTAGACAAATGAACACAAAGCCGAAATCGTTCTTTCTTCATCAAAATTTCCATGACAAAGCCCATTCCCATCATTAACACAGTTATATAACATTGTCACTCATACATTCACATTCAGACCATTCCTCCCTTTATAATTTAGTTTCCCTGACTCTCTGTGTTAGGTCTCATACCAGTTATTAGTTTTTCTAGACTCCTGATACCAAACGCATTGAGGTGTAGGAATCCTGTATGACCCGTTCAGAAGTTTGTCTCAATCATATCACCCCTCTTTCTCCTATTTGCTAGTGTCTGCAGTCTACAAATTCTCAATCTGTTTTCATAATCAGTAGTCCACAATCCTGATATCATTTTTAACACTGTCTCCAATATATCAGAATCACAGTGCTCTATCCAATATATCACATAGGATGTCCTTCTTATACAAATCTGATCTTCTCCCAGACTTACTCCACACATCCATTCCTTCTACACAGCCTATACTCGAATCGTTTGCCATCATACCCCTTCTTAATTCATTTTTATCATATCAAGATAAAATACTGATGATTTTCATTTTCTCACGCTTCACTCTCACCTCTTCCAACAACCCTTTCATGTCCTCTCACATACTGAACTTATCACCAGTTAAGTCATTAGAACCTACTACTACAATTTCGTTTACTTTTCTTTTCTGTTTTAGAATTGCTTCCTTTATATTCTTAATTTTCACTCCAGGAAAACTCAAAGTTATAACTCGACTTTCTGGTGGTCACGAACTATGCATCACTGAAATCGGTTGTCATAGCTTTTCTTAATCTCATTCACATTAGATGCACTTACTGTTTCACTTGCTCACTGCTTTGTGAGAGAAAATTCTAGCACTTACATCTTTCTTAACAGCAAATAAACGAAAGAGAACGCTGGGGCATAGATGCTGTCTTAAGAGAATACAGATGTCTGCTCCTCTGAAAGAATACAGAGTGAAGTATGTAAGAAAGTGAAGCAGTATATAAAACTAACTAAACAGAAGTAATGGAAAGACTTTAGTAAGTACTTTGAAAAGAAACATTTGGAAGGAGGCAAAATATTCTGGGGACTATTGAAAAAAGCTGCTTAAAAATGGAGGAGAAAAATTACTCTAAAGGGAATAAAGATGACATGAAAGCTGAAGACAAAGATAATCTAGATGTCTTGAGTAATTTCATTACTTGGACTTCTGAAGAATGAGGACATAATACAATTGTGTTGCCAGTATTCTTATCACATAAAATAGTTAGAATTGAAATAGTTTATTAATTACTGAACTAGTTTCATGAAATTCATGTGTTTACATCATCAGGAGAAATAAGTGAATAAACTACAAAATCAGATTACAAATGGGTGTGACATTCACACCCATTTTTGTATCTGTATTTCACTGTGACATTCACAGTGAAATACAGATACACCATCTATTTTCTGGCGACAGATGATCTGGCACTTCCTTTAGTCCAGACAAAATTTTGAGAGCTTGTTTCAAATTCACATAAATAGTTCTGAGACTCATATTAATATACGTTGCCATAGACATTGTGTGTGGGGAGTATGTTCACTTAATCATTTGCATCTGCACTTGGTGGTAGTGATCCCTTGATTTTGAGTGATTTTTAAGCTTATTTTACTTACATTTTAACATTTTACATTTTTACTTTTACATTTACTTACATTTAACTGTATCTAGGTTTCTATGCAAGATCTGTTTCACAGTGGTGGTAAGTGTAAGCACAAGTCCATATCGATACAAAATAAGATAGAGGTGTGGAAACAACTCAACTGTGATATTTCGATGCAAAATGTTATGTGTATGATATCAGTTCTTAAACTGTTTATAATGTAAAGAAGCAAAGAGAAAGGTACTGAAATTCATTACAGACAGTGATTCCAAGAAGCAAATAAAAATGGCTCAATTACTACTGACATTATGTTAGGATAACTTGAAAAGTTTTTGTTCCTGAAGCCTGAGCATAATGCACATCTTTAGGCTTACCAGAAGACTGCAAAATTCTTCTCAGTGAACAATTTTGGCAATCTTGAAGAAAACCTGGCTGAATGGATGAACACTAATGAATAAACTTCTTCATGATACTAATCCTAAAATTAGGGATATTGTTCTGAATCCTGATAAAAACCTAAGTGATAAAACAGACTTAATTAATGGATGAGTTAATTTGATGTATGAAAAATTACACAAGAAAGATCAGAGTACATGAAGCAACTTTCCTTGAATGAAATGTTTAAAAACAGCCACCAAGATGCCAGAGCAACAGGCAACATGAGATAATTCTGTGGCTTCAACTTCAAGTACTGCAAATATCCATCTGCAACTATACAGATCTGTCAGTAATCCTGACAGTCGTCAACTTCCAGACTCTACAATCCCAGTAAAATTGTCAATTTTTGCACTTTGAGCACTATTACAACATTCTTTGTTATTTATAGCAATTAATAAACTTTTTAAATTTATATTGTACTATACTGATAATCTCTCTCTCTCTCTCTCTCTCTCTCTCTCTCTCTCTCTCTCTCTCTCTCTCTCTCACACACACACACACACACACACACACACACACACACACACACAGGAATGTATGTATTTCATTTAATCACTTAATTCACATTTTATTTACATATAATATTGTTTCTAGCTCTTTAGAGTAATAAGAGGGATATAATTAGTGGATCTGATGTGTACTGATCAATTATTATAATGGTAATGCCAAATTAAACATTTTGTTGGACCAATGGAGGTCCAACAAAATGTTTAATTTGGCATTACCAGGGGTGCTGGAAAGGCCGTGGTGTACTTGTATTTGAAAACAGGAATAAGAATGGAAAGTGCACGTGTGCTACTGAAGGTTGAAAGTATTTACTTTTCCATGGTCTTATGTGAACTATTAGCAACTGCATGCATATCATGTTTACTTAGAGAAGACCAGACCAGACTTGAAGTAACATCGTTCTTTGTTTCTTGTTGCACCATTGAGGGTGTTTAATCATTTCAGTTGATTCCTTAAGTGCTCTTGAGAAGAGTTTGTTATTTATGTGGAGCATTTCGGTATAATGACGTGAACATGCACATGAATTTTTTGAAACTAGGTTAAACTTTTGAAAGTTTAACCTCTTGGATAGTTTATCAGTAGTTGATAAACTATTTCAATTTCAGCTGTTTTATGTCATAAGAATACTGGCAACACAATTGATTATGTCTGGATTGATTATAGACATAATACAATTGGTAGGCAGTGACAGCATAGTAATTGAATGTATTCAGGAATACATATCAATACTTGAGGTAGAAAAAGCCATCAAAATCCTGAAATGGGGAAAGACAGCTGGACTATGAGCAAATTAAATATGGAAATAGACAACAGAATTAGCAAACTGGTATGGTAGGAAGTTAATTGAATAAATTTATAAGAAATAAAAGAAAAATTAGTCAAACACTAAACTGACTATATAGACAGTGTTCAAACCAGTTTTAGATTATGGATCTGAGAGTTGGGTTAGAAATAAAATCCTTGATGGAAGACCGGAGACAACAGATATAAGAGTACTGAGAAAGATTAGGGGAGTCAGTATATGGCATCAATGGCAATATCTTATTAAAAACAAGGACATTTAGAAGGAACCTGACATTGCTAGATTCAGGAATGTATGAGCAGAGCTAATCTCAGGGTTAGCCAGTCTAATGCAGAGACAGAGGTGTTTAACCTCTTGGAAACTCATGTTTTTATTCTGCAAAACAGCCATTAGAACACACACAATTAACAGACATAATATACTGTCCTTGTATCTTGAGTTGCTTCAGCTGCAAATCCAAATAAACGAAACCAAGCTTGTCTCAGGTGGTATTGTTATGTAAACAGAATGGGAGAGGAAAGGTTAGAAAAACAAGTGTTTTTTGCTAAGATAGCAAGAAAAAAGATGCTGAAGAAGATCAAGATCTAGGCTGACTGTTACTGGTACAGGCTTAGATGACTGAAATATAATATTTAACAATACTGGAGTTTTGGTAGATAACTGCATAATTTGGAGAAAAATTGTTAGTAGGAAGTTAGTAATTAGGTAAACTTTCCATGTAGTACTATCATACATATCCTGTAACCCCCCCCCCACACACACACACAAGGATAGATATCAAGAATTTGATGATGATACTATATATCTTATCCTTCCTCTCCAGGATCAGTATCGCCTGAATGTAATATCTTGTATTTTTTATTTAGCAGGATCTCATCTATATCTGTACTCCTCTAATCCTTCTGAAGTTCCACTCCTTTTCCATTAATATTATGTTAATGAGAGTACAGTTTGATTGACTAAATTTCCAAATTGCCAGCCCATTGTTGCTTTTTTGTAAGTGAATACCTATTAATTGAGTGCACCATGAGAAGATGAGAATTGGATATTAGTGCAGAAGCCCCAGTTAGTTCTCCACATTTCTTAAAATGTCCTGTAGAGATCTTTTCCCCAGTTGACTCTTTGGCGATCCCAGTTTGTAATATTTTATTCCAAAATGTATAAATTCTCATTTTTCCACATTAAACTTGCATTCATTATCTCATTCATTATTGCTTATAATGTTAGTTTTTTTAAAAATTATTCTGCAAGTTTCCTTCTTTGCTGCAATTAACTGTTATGCTATAGTATTTTGGATCATCAGCAAGCAACTGAATATTTGACTTTTGAGCAGTAGTCTAGGCACAAATCTTAGCATGCCACTAGACACCTGCCTTCTCTTGGATTCATGTTCATCCCCATTTACTCCAGTTTGTGTGATTGAATATAGTAAATCATAACCACCAACACTGAGTTTATGATATACGTGCAATCTCCATAGAGCGAAATAGAAAAAAAAAAAGAAATATAGCCTTGCTCATGACTATAACGCAATGACTATAAACACAAAAAGTGATTCCACTAAACTTAAACCGACTAGTTCAAAAATTAATGGATTATGCACATCAAAGAACTAGACAGGCTTTCTGATACATTAATAGAGTGGATCAACTTCTGCTCCCCCCCCCCCCCAAAGGAAAATAAAACTGTTATAATACCTAATGTTGTCCCATACAAAGTAGAAGTTGATGTCAGAATCATATGTTGTCAAATTTCCTGAGGAAGGAAGATGGATACTGGCTCTCCACAGTTCTTTGAAAAGGAAAAATCCAAGAATAATGCATGTTCTCACAAAATCAGATTCCATGTGTATCATCCAAACCTAAATTACTAACACATTCCAATAATGGAATTGTTGCAGAGTCCATCAAAACACGAATGATATTAGTGTCTTCTTACATAGGTGAAGCCAGTTTGCAATCCCATTTGAGGCACTTGTTGTGGTGGAGGAGACCTCCACTAATCATACCAGCCCTTTTCATTCTTCTTCTTATATTCTTCCTCTTCTATTCTTTTCTCTCTACTTCCCTGTGTCTTTTTTACTGTCCTGTGTTCCAGACCATCATCACTGGAATCCAATGCCTTGTTGCCATATGAACATCTGGAAGTTTGCATGGGGGTGGGTCGATTCTGGTAGTCTTACAACGGTGCTACAGTAGGTCTATCACGTGATCTGGGATCAGGGCCCAAGGCTTGCTGTGGTGTCAGCATAGTGTCCAAAGTAGCCCAGTGATTCTATTCCTAAGCTCAATCCTTTGCTTGCTGGAGAGTGGGCATTTATGTGTGGCTCCATGGTGGGTGAGGAACTCTGGCACTAAATCAAACTCTTCCAGAGAATGAATTTTTCGTCTTTTTTTTTATTATTATCATGCTCCTCAACAAGTTCCAGTCATGTCCTGAAATCATAAAAACTTCAAATGAAAACAACAAAATAAAGAAGCAGAAAACATAAGAGGCAACAATAAATGTACCACCTTTTTAATATTGCTTTCAAGTGGACATTCTTCAGTTGGATTCTAGAAACATAACAATGTAAATACATTCAGAGCATCTCATTTGCACAGTATCCATCTGGGGAATACCAATTTTGGTTATCTCCTACAAAACTCGGAACTATTCTTGAAGAGTATTATTAGAATGGAATCTCCTCGATGTCCCAGACAAAGAGGTTTGCTCTGAAATGAAACACTCGAGTGACAGCAATGAGGAGAATACTCGCATGTAGGAATGGTTGTCTTTAATTTCAACACACCTAAAAAACCACTATCATTACTGAAAGTGGGTTATCTTACTGCCCAGTTAGATTCTGCATCCAAAATCCTTTGCACTGTTTTAAATATCAAAAGTATGGTCATTCTAAAACTGCCTGTTGTGAAATCTGCCATTTCAAATCTGTTGTAGCAGTAAAGATCACAAAAACAAGGACTGTAAGAGCAAAGAACCAAAATGGTATAATTGTGAGGAAGATCACCTTGTATATTACTGGGCATGCTTCCAAAGCTACATAACGATCTCGAACATCAATGAATTGGTATCCAGTTGCTCTGGTTAGCTGCTTATGCAAGAGCTTCAGAAAAACAAAAAAAAAAAAAGCCCTCGTCATTTATAGTTTCTAGAGCAACGCCTTTTTTTTTCCTCCCAAGACACAGGGCTTTCAGAAACATAATTTTAAACTAGATCATTTAATCCAACTGGGAACATCTATTAGTGATGAATTTTTTATTTTAAACATGAGCATTTACAAGGGTGGTCTGAAAAAACGAATTTATAATTTCTAAATTATTTTTATTTTTCAACATAATCTCCCTTAAGACTAATACATTTATACCAGTGATGCTCCAGTGCCATTATCCCATCCCTGTAGTGGTTCTCAGTAAGATAGCGAGGAAGAGTTTAGTTTTGAGAAGAGAATAGAAGTTAGAGGGAGCCAAATCTGGGGAATAGGGTGGATGTTCCAACAATTCATAGTGCAGATTCCTTAATTTTCCCATTGCCAAACACGTTTGTGGGCAGGTGTATTGTCCTAATGAAAGATGATTTTTTTCTTCTGCAAACTGGGTCTTTTCTCACAATTTTTTTCATCTAGTCTGGTTAAAAGATTGGAATAATATTCCCCGGTTGTTGTTTTATCCTTTTCAAGACAATTAATAAATAAAATGATTTTAGCATCCCAAAACACCGATGCTGTGACTTCTTCTTTGGTGCTGAACAACCTGCTTCTGTCCCCTGTTTTGACTGCTGTTTGGATTCTGGTGTGTAATGGTGAATCCAAGTCTCATCTATAGTAATAAATTGATACACAAAATCAGCTTTATTCTTGTTAAAACTCTCCAAGCACTGTTCAGAGATTTTTAAGAGAGTGCATTTTTGATCTGCTGTGAGCAAACGCGACACCCATCTTGCACAAAGCTTTTTCATTTGCAATTCTTCATCCAAGATATATTCTACACGTTCTTTTGAAATGCCTATAATCTCAGCAATTTCACACACTTTGACACTCGCCGGTCATCCAATACCATATCATGCAGTTGATCAATGATTTCTGGTGTTACACTTTTTGGACGTCCTTCACGTGGATCATCTTCAAGGCTGGTACGGCCACGTTTAAACTCGACAGCCTATTTCTTAATTGTTGAAAATGAAGGAGAAGAGTGCCCAGAAACTTTTATGAACTTTGAATGAATTTCTTTTGGCGTTAAACCTTCTTTTACAAAGAATTTTATAACCGCATGATACTCAATTTTACCCATTTCAAGGGATACAGACAACAGTTTTGCTTCAGACAGCTGTATAAAACACACTACTTGATAGAATGACTTGCAATTTCACATGGATGCTTATGACAGATGTACCAACTCTACTTTGATAGAAAAAAGTGTATGAAATAACTTGAAAGTTTGTTATATTGTAATATATAATTTCGATTTTAGAAATTTTGTTGCTTTCAACTGTGTTTTGGTCAAGATCAACTAACATTCAGAAAGCACAAAAATTAATCAAACACACAGTATGAGTTTTGGTAAATTTAAAGATTTACACTAGAAAACATTAGTTTCAAGTTGATGATTTGATTAAATCAGATAAGTTTAAAGACATTATACAAATAATAAATTCAATGCTCTTCTTAGGAATATGTTACTAGAAAGTATAATTCAACACATGAATTTATCTTTTAATTGGATGATGAAAACATTTTAAATTATTTCTGTTTATTAGAACAATCTACTTGGCCACGTGAAGAATGAACTTTATTATGGATTGTTGTTGAAAAATAAAATTGTACCGTTTAAGTGAAATTTTAAAATTACAAAGTTGATATGAATATTTTTGGGATTTTGTAGATAATAATGTAGAATCAAAGGTTGTTTCATTCTCTGCAAGTATTATAAGCGCTAAAAAGATAGTTTAACACTACTGCAATCAATAATGCTGAAGCTGAGAGAGTTTTCAGTTTAATGAAAATAATTTGTATGATGGAGAGAAATAGTTCAGCATTAGCTAACATAGCGGATTTAATGGTAATAAATTTATTGGGAAAAGAGTTAACAAATTGGGATGCAACTCCATTTGTTGAGTTGTGTTGAATCGTAACTACAGATTGGTTATGGATCCAAAGACTTGACAAAAGTTAATGAAAACATTTTGTGCTTATCCATTGGCTATATGTAAATTACAATAAAAATGAATGGTTTATTATTGTTTTAAATTTTTGTATTTGAAATTGCTCTGAATCAGTAAAACTTAATAAATATATCCACACATATTCTTGGTCTTTTTTTTTTTTTAGTGAGCCAGTTGTTAAAAATTTACCAGCGAACCACTGAAGATGGGCCTTCTGTGATGAGTCATGTGATTCCATGAAGGTCTGGAATAATATGTTGGTTATGGGATAACTGTGAGTTATTCATTATAATACTGAGATCACACTTAGACACGATTAAAAATTTTTTTAACTACGACCGATTACACTACAGACCCTCAGCCCTTCCTAATTGAAATATCTGTAATTTAACATATTGATTACCACTGGCATAATGGGCACACTTTCTGCAGTGACATGAGGTTGGTAATATTTTCTCTTAAAATATACATAACTGATGATACGTTTTTCATTTTGTCACTTAACTACAAAATTTTTTTAGTAAAAAGTTTTCAGGGCTTGTGTGTGTGATTATATTATTGGTTGAAAGTTTCTAGTCTCACATGGGTTGGGAGTATGTTACTAATATCTAATATTCAGTATGAGAAATATGATATAGGATAACTCATAGTTGGCATCCTGATATAGATATCAACCTGAAGTTATCTTATAGTTAATCAGTCTTAAATAATTTTCAACTGTGTCTACATGTGACCTTAGTATAATAATAATAATCCACCTGCTCCTACATTTACGACATTGCACCAGAAACATCTCTAAAATGCCCCACACAGGCAGATACATTCACAAACTTTCCCCACCCCCCAACAATATGGTATTGTTAAAACACTAACCTATAGAGCCTTTGTTCCAATGAACCCTCTCCTACAGCAGAACTTAATCACATACATCAGACCTTCTTGTTTAATGACTACAGTTCTCGTGGTATCAAAAAAAAAATCAATTCTTCCTCCAATCTTGGACCTTCTTTTCAGAAGGATTTTGGTAATGCTATCATCATCCCCTATGTCTGAGGCACTTGAGAAGAAATAGCCTGAGTCTTAAAGAAATAATACATTCTCTGCAAGGCTTTCAAGCCCCACTGAAAGCTTGCTAACCTTATACGTTTCACTAAAGATTACTCTCTGTTCCTGAATACAAAGTGCCCTGTTCCTGCATGTTGACCTGCTATGGATAGACAGGAAGATCAGCCAACATCCATATGGAAGAACACAAAAAATGCATCTGCAATCATGACTGTGGTCACCAGGGACTTCCAGACCATGCTTTAGATATAACTTACAGTTGGAAGAAGACCACCATGCTTCATTGCAATAAATTTAGAAGTGAATATTTTTGAAATTTGCAGCTGTTCTCAAAAATCAGCTAATTTAAATAAATATGGTTGCATTAAGCTTCCCAAAATATGGGAAACACTAATACTTCGAGATCCCAGTTTACATCCTAGGCTAACAGGTGCTCACAGAGGATGCCCCATCTAGTTAGACTCTAGTCTTTCATCCATGCATTTCATTTAGTTTTGTGTTGCTTTTGTGTGTGTGTGTGTGTGTGTGTGTGTGTGTGTGTGTGTGTGTGTGTGTGTGTGTGTGTGTGTTATACAAGTCTCATATTGTACTCCCTGATGATGTCTCAGTGACTGAGATGAAATATTGAAAAAATTAAATTATTTAAAACCTTTCTCAGTCATGTGACTGGAGCAACTCTAATAAGCATCTAACATGAATGGAGTGTAATTTAATTCATCTCTTACAGATTCACTCTTTCACAGATGTTCTGTTTGTATCTTATTTCTCTTCTGTAGGTATTTTCATGGACACTGTTCTGCCAAGTTGGTCAACATTATTTGTCCATTTTCTTCTAAGACTGTATAAACATGAGCAACTGCTGGTCGATCCATTTATTGTTCAGATTCCCAACTCCCATATGAACTTCTCTTTCATTCTGTATACTTTGGTTCTTTGAAGCTATGCTTTAATCTTAGCTAAAAAAATCCAGGTATTTAATGTCAAAAAATTGACATGTAAATAGTAGACATGTTAATAAAAATAAGAGATGGAATTAACTTACATTGAGAATAATACATCATTTATTATTCTCATATATCAGAGATCATATATCAGTTCAAGATAAAATGAAATAACAGTAAAAATAGTAATAAATTTATAAAAATAGGATCGATTGCTTAAACCTTTACCCTTTTTGGAAAGTTACTTTGCTTAATACTCTCACTACTGTTCTTAGTTCAGTTTAATTTTCTTATTGACTCTAATGGTTTGCAGACAAAGTTCTTCTCCTGAAATTAACATCACACAGTATAACATATTAATTGTCGATCTGTTCTATTTGCTTTTTAACTCTTTCTGAGCTAATTAAATTAGTTAATTAAATAATTATAATATAATGATATATTATTCTCAACATAGATGATAAATTCCATCTCTTATTTCTTTTTATTACTAGTTGTTTAATGTTTGTTATCAAGTTTAGAACAAGACAGATATTCAGAGTAATAGGAATATCTGTTCAGTAGTACTTCTTTTTTCTTACTGCCCATAAGTTTTTAAGGTAATTTAAAATCCATCAACGGACCAATAGCTGGCAAAGCATACATAAAGTAATTTTGCATGCTCTTATTATATAAAATCAAAGACACCACAAACTATTCCAAAACTAAAAACTACTATGGATTAGAGATAGCTGTTGTTGGAAGTTTCCCCACTTGGTTATACTATAAATTAAAGATACCAAAAAATTATATACAGGTATCCCTTGCTTAATGCAGGATTTGATTAATGCAGTGAAATTAATTGCGACAATCCCTCAATATATGCGGCAGGAGTTTTGATTAATGCGCCTTTTAACCCTGTGGAGCTCACAGCTGATCTGACAGATACATGCAAAATGTTTAATATAAATATTCTTACACAATTCAGTGTATAGCTTGGAGGTCATGAGTAGCTGTGCATTCATATGTTATGAGTGATATTCCGCACTGTTTTTTGTTATGTAAAGGTTTGGATTTTTGACAGTAAATTTTATCTGAGAGATACCGCGACCTCCGATGTTTATTTATATTCTGATATCAGTATAGTATGGTATAGTTTTTTTTTTATTCTTTGTTCAATAATTTCTAGATTGTAATTGAAAATAAATAAACCATCATGTATTACTGAAATAGAGAGCCAAAGGCTTATTTATCATAACATGTCTTCTAGGACAGTGCTTCCCAAACTTCTGGATGTCAGGGCCCCCTTTGGAAAAATTCAAATATTTCACAGCCCCCCCCTTAAAAAATCGTAATATAGAAATATATTATTATAATATTTATTGTATTTATATTCAATACAAAACATACACAGCGAATATTGCAAAACTCAAATGCCAGTATATCATATTTTTAGCATCTTACATACACATTTTTGACATGGCACGTTATCTCATATTTTTATTTAGATAGATATATTGTTATTATACATTTGCAGTACAAGCACATGAAATGTAATGTTAATATAAATATTCTTACACAATTCAGTGTATAGCTTGGAGGTCATGAGTAGCTGTGCATTCATATGTTACGAGTGATATTCCGCATTGTTTTTGCTGTTATTTTTTTAACACATGTTATGTAAAGGTTTGTGATATTTGACAGTAAATTGTATCTGAGAGATACCGTGACTTCCGATGTCAGTATAGTATGGTTTAGTTTTTTTTTTTAGACTAAACTTTAAAACTGGCAATTTAGTATTTAAAACTGAATTGTGTAAGAATATTTGGCCAAGTGGTCAGCATATCCGCTCTCCAGCCAAAGGCTGCGGGTTCGAATCCCGCCGTGGGCATGGATATTTGTGATTGTCTACGGAAATACTAGTGGTAGTCATCGGCGGTATATGGCGTTGGTGTAGTTGTGGTCAGTTGGTGGAGAGAGAGAGCTGTAGAGCAGGTGCCCTCCCTCAATGAGTCCTTAGACTCCCTGGAGGTGTCTAATAATAATAATGTAAAACGATTAGTAATAAAGAAAGAATTAAAAACATAAAAGAAGTTTAATAACAATTTAATGTGATGGTTGTGTTTCAATACTGCTTCCAACACAAAAAAGTCAATATCAGGTGAAATATTCGAAACTGCAATTCTTAGATTTCTGCTTTGAAATGAAACTTATATGAATAAGCATATATTTAATAATATTCATTAAGCGACGAAATATGCAGGAAGCAAAATTTGTGAACCCTCACTAATGTGTGATATTTTCCATTAAAATATAAAAAATAACAAAAAAGAAATAATAAATAATAAAAATTAAATATGTTTCTTTTAAGATAAAAAAAATCTACTTAGTCTTAAAACATTTTAAATTTGTTTTCATTATTTCATGGCCCCCCCTCTCAACAAAACTTATGGCCCTGAAGGGGACTGCGGCCCACAGTTTGGGAAGCGCTGCCCTAGGAGATATGCTTTACATTATGGAAAATACTAAAGAAAGTAATCTGGAGCTTACTCCACCTTTACTACAACCTGCCCATAAGGTTGCTTATGCTTGCATCTGCCGAAACTTATAGTTTCTATATATTTGGCTATGAAATAATGTTGGATTCAATATTTATCATACATGTCCTCTAGGAGATGTGCTTTACATTATGGAAAATACTAAGGAAAGTGATCTGGAGCTGACTCCACCTTTACTATGAGTTGCCCATAAGGTTGCTTATGCTTGCATCCACCGAAACTTTTAGTTTCTATATATTCGGTATGAAACTTTTGTAATTTCTATATTCGGCTATGAAATAATGTTGGATTCAATATCCGCTTAATTTGTACCATCATGTATCATATTTGCAGTGTTTTTTCTTTGTTTTATTGCTTGTTTGCCGAAGTCTGGAGAGTCATTTTGCTTGTTATCATAGAATTTATGCCGATAAGGAAAAAACTATAACTGTTCAAACAACTCTTGATAACTTCTTTTGATAAAAAAAGTTGCAGTAAATAATGTAGGTACAAGTATTTATTAAACATTTACTTTGCATTCATTTTTTATCTTTCCTAAAAGAGTACCACATAAAATGAATTATTAATACAGTAATCGATCATCGACGAACTGTAATTTTTACCATTGATTATTAGATTTGATTAACACGATTTTGATATACGCGGTAACATCGAGGGATTAATTAACCGCGTTAATCGAGGGATACTTGTACTTGATTTAATCCTTTATCCAAGTGTAAGCAAACAAAGTTTGCACCTGTAGTATTTTCAGGTGCAAACTTGTATATAGAATGTAATGACTTCACATTACTTGCCTTAGTATCCCATAATGCAAACCACATATTCTTATGGACATGTATAATGCTATGCATTATGGGAAGGGTCACTACTCAGACCAGTGTCAACCTTTATTGAGGTGAAAAAGTAAAGGGTTGCTCATTATAGGCCTAGAGTAGTTAGTATAGGGATGCAAGAGAGAGCTTGATAGTATTAGGAGAAAGAAAGACAGATAGATAGCATGAGAGATAGAGAAAAGGCCTCAGCTCTTTTATATCATCATATAGCCAAAGGCTATCAGTTTTCCTTTTTCACCAATCTCATATCGATGAACAACCAAAAGACCAATCGAAACTAAAGCTCAAAGATGACTAACACCCAGGTGGTTAGTCCCATCTGGGTTAACTACCTTGAGTTGGCCTTCTCTGCCTGGGATTGCTCTCCATTCACCCCTGCAATTGACTATAAGACTACATTGAATTAAGAGGATGGAACTGTTTAAAAACCTCTCATAGCAAGAATAGACAGAATTTTGTCTCCCACTTGATGAATATGCATAATATGGGTGGTCTATTCCAACTTGTCAAAAATTTGATACCTCCCATACTTCTTTCTAAATACAAAAATCATCTGACTGAACAATAAAATTTCCACAATACAATATTATAAAGCATTTAGATGTCATATTGCTGGTTTTCAAATTCATTTTTCTTTTTAACCTTCCATAAATAGTATTTTAATTCATTAATTATAAAAATCAAAATTCTCTTCCCATTGCTGAGAGGTGGTGGGTATTGTAAAAAAAAACTTGTTCTATTGTAAGTAATGGAATGCCCAACACATTACATAATCTGTTCCAAATATGCAGGGTAAAAGAGGGCAACTGTAGAATGCATGTTCCACTGTTTCGGTAACAGATGTCACAGATTGTATCTCCAATGTTAAAGTACCACCATTTGATGGTATTGGCTAGAAGGTGGCCATATGCAATTCTCCAAGCAAGATCTCTCCTATTAGGGTACCCTTGGAACTTCATCAAGTTATGAAATAAAATATTGTTGTCCATACCCAACTGTGGAACTTCACGGCGAAAGAGATTAAAGATTTCTTTGTACCAAATTTTACTTTTTTTTAATAGAAAGAATGTCAATTCCACAGTGTTTAAGCAGTCTTAGAGTTAAGCACAGAGTGTTGTAGTATTCAGTAATAATCTCAGCTTTTGAACCTGTATAATCATTAATTCAAAACAGGGGAAGATGAAAACCCAAGTAGTAATGGAGAAGCTCACCACATGTGTTATCAATCTGCAATATTTTATGGATTTTAGAAACTGTATTGTTTAGATTGCAGAATTTTAAGACTGGAAGTCCAAATCCTCCATGCTTCTTTGATAGTTGAAGAAATTCCTTTTTAACTTCTTGGTATCGGCTGGACCAAAAAAATTGTAGAGGCTTACTATATAATTGCTTTTCTTCAGCTTCTGTGATGTCTGTAATATTTATTATGCACAACTGAGCAGGAAAGATTTTGGTTTTCAGTACTATGGCTTTAGAAGAAAAGGAGAGTGGCCCTATTTTCCAGTCTTCTAAGATTTCCAAGTTCTTATAAGTTCTTGGACTGGTATATTGGGTAAGTGAAGAAGGGACTTCCAAGTATAGTAAGAGGGTTCTCTCTTAGGGGTTAGTCCAAAAGGAATGCCTTCAAGATCACACTTTCCATTAACTTTTAATTTTGTGTTGTCTGCATTAATAATTAATCCACTGCTTTTGCTGAATTTTTCCAAAATACCAAAAAATATATATATGGAATCATTATCCTTCAAAGTTCCCACTACATCATCAGCATATGCTAATTCAAAGTTCCCACTACATCATTTCCATATGCTAAAGGAAAATAAGGTTAGCATATGCTAACCTTATTTTCCTTTATAGTTGAAGGAACTGTTATTCCTCACACAGCATGTGTATTGTTCACATGCTGTAAGAAAGGTTCAAGAACCAATGCAAAGAGCAGTAGACTGAGAGGGCAACCTTGCGTGACTCCTTTTTGAATTTTGACAGGTGAATTTTGACTTACATATTAGTGTATTTAGATAAATACACTAATATGTAAGTAGTTAACATATTTGCTTCAACACTAATAGTTAACAGGATATCTGTATGTGATTCATCACATACAGATTAAATACATGTAATCTAAGGTGACCATTGTCGATTACATCTGTTCTAACATCTTACCAGCAAGATATTTGCCTGAATGGTTAGCACAAAATTTTTCAACCTCTATGTGTGTGTGTGTGCGCGCTATGTGTAGACACAGAATAAATACATACATACATACATATATACAGGAAAACTTCACTTAATGCGCACTAAGTGAAATTGTGTTAAGTAAAAATGGTAAACAATAGGAATAATTATAATTCGTCCATCAGTTAGCGTAAATTTGGAAAAAAATTACAGTATAAGCTATATTAGAGGATAAAAATCATCAAAGTTAATAAAAATCAATTGCTTACATTTTTATATAATGTCTAAACATTTGATTGAGCTACTTTAAAAAAAAAATAAGTAAAGATGTTTGAATAGTTCTCGACTTTTTTATCTTGTCATGCAATTTGCGATAGTTGGTGATCGCTTTATCAAGATTTCAGCAGACTTTGAAGCTTCATTCCATATTAGGATCAGCATCAAACAAAATTTCCTTAGCATACTCAATGTGATTGAAAACTAGCTCAAGTTCTTTTGCAGTTAGCTTCTTAGTCATAATATTCTCTTCTTGTTCGCACACCTTACTTCTTCATATGCATGCTGTTCTTCTAGTTGAAGGAGATCATTCTCACGTAACTGTTCTGAATGGGAATCGAGCAAATTTCTCACATTTTCATTATCCATTTCATTAAATCCAAGTTCTTTCCAATTGTGCTGATTTTTTTAATAATGTTAGATCTTGGATTTTGCACATGATAAACTAACATAGGCTTGAGTTTAAAGTCTCCTTCTATATTGCCTCCTAATAAAAGTGTAAGATGATCTTTAGATACTTTGTATCCTGGTCGAGATGCTTTAGTCTTAACTAGGAAAGTTTTTGTTGGCATACCCTTTCAATAGAGACCAATTTTGTCGACGTTGAATATTTGCCGATTGTCATAATCACACTCCTGAATTATCTTTTGCAATTTTTCAGGAAACTTAGCTGCAGAATCTTTATCAGTACGAGCAGATTCTCCAGTTATTCTTATGTTATGCAGTCTAGTTCAATTTTTAAAACGGTCAAACCATCCTAAACTTGCAGTAAAGCTTTCACATTAAGACTCGTTAGTACGAGGTGTGTTAGTAGAGGATTTGACAAAATCGTACCAACCTGGTGCAACCATAAAGGATGTAACTGAGTCTATTAGAGAGCAAAAGGAAAGGGTGAAAGAAATGATTGTTGTGGCAGGTACGAATGATTTGAAAGGAGATAAAATGGAAATGATAGAGGACCTGAATGAATTGTTTGAAGTAGCAAAAGAAAAAAGTGAGAGAGTTAGGATGATTAGTCTTTTTCCGTGGTATGACAGTGAAGTGTTTAAAAGGAGGAAATAAAAGTTTAATTGCAAATGACTTTATTCGTGGGTGATGTATGACGAGTGGTATGGAATTTGTGGACGTGTGGAGTGAGTTCGATGGGCAAAAGGATCTATATAAGATGGATGGCTTGCATTTGAATGGATACGGTGTAAGGAGACTTAAAAAAATGTTGCTGAATGTAGTGGATGTGCAAAATCAGGGAAACTAGATTTATTAAAGGGGGGGTAGATATACAGACCTTAGGGAGGCAGTTGAATGTATGAATGAGTATAATGTGCCCGAGCGAATAAGGACAACATCTCAGAATGGGATAGTTAATATAAGACATCAAGGTAGGGATGGGACCTAATGGGGTTTTTAAATTCATGTACACTAATGCTAGGAGTATTAGGAACAAGAAGGAAGAGTTTTTGGCCATGGTTGGCACTTCCAGACCACAGGTTATTGGCATTAGTGAATCATGGCTGACTGTAGATGATATAGCTAGTGGGATTGAATGTGATGGGTATAGTGTGTTCAGGAATGACAGGGAAAATAAAATGGGGGGAGGAGTATTGTTGATGATAGCTGATGGGCTGCAGCCAAGGAGAATAGAAGTTGAATTGCAGGATAGAGAAAAGAGCACATTTGAGGCCATTTGGTGTGAGTTGTGGCTAGCAGAACAAAATATACAATTGGGTGCTGCTATAGACCGAGTAATGGAAAAGATGGTGGAGACAGTATGCACAAGCAAATAGAAGAAATGAGTGGAAGGAGGTAATTATTATGGGAGATTTCAACTATTGTCGCATTGATTGGAGTGAGGAGAGGACACACGGGAGGAAGGAATTGGATTTTATGCAGTTATTAAGGGATAACTATCTCCAACAGCATGTAATGGAAAATACTAGGGGTCAGAGAGTGCTTGACCTAGTAATTACATCTGAGGATTTGGCTGTAACAAATATGACCACATTGCCACCAATTGGTGAGAGTGATCATAGGGTCTTGACTTGGGAGGTGGCTAAAGGTGTGGAATTTACAATTAAGACAAGGTACATGTGGAATTATCGGGCTGGAAAGTATGACAAGCTTAGGAGTTTGATTGGTTCAGTGCCATGGCATGTACAACTGCAAGGACTAGAAGTTGATAGTGCATGGGAGGCAGTTAAGAAGTGTTTGCATGAAGCAATGGCTGACTGTATACCTAGAGTCCGAATAATAAATTAAGTAGGGGTTAAATGGATGAATAACACCATTAAGCTTGAGCTGCAAAAAAAGAGACAACTATGGAGGGAATTTAAGGAGAAAGGTGACCGGCATGCACATGAACGGTATAAAGCGCAGGCCAGAAGGGTGACGAGTGTGGTAAGAAAAGCAAAAAAGGATTACGAAAGAACATTGGCCATGCAGGGTAAAGAGAATCCTAAACAGTTTTTTCAATATGTTGCAAGTAAAAGGAAAAATGTATATGGCAGAATGATTTTAAAGAATACCGATGGTAGGGAGGTAACTGAATCAGTTGATATAGTTGAGTTACTGAGTGAGCACTTTGCAAGAATATATCATCCAGGTGGTGACATTGCAGAAATGAATGAACCAGTAGATTATACGGGAATTGTGGTGAATGAAGTGGAGGCGAGTAGTTTATTGCATAACCTCAATGTCAATACATCTGTGGGATTGGATGGTATACCAGCTCGTGTCGTACGAGAAGCGGCTAAAGAATTGTCAGTACCCTTGACCATTTTGTTTAATTTGAGTCTCGGGTCTGGGTTAGTCCCAAGGGGGTGGAAAGAGGGGAAAATAGTTCCACTGCATAAAGGAGGTTCCCAGACTGCTGTTGTAAATTACCGACCGATTAGCATATCAGGAATCATTGTCAAGGTCTTAGAGAAATTATTCAAGAAAAGAATACAGGATTGAATAGATGAAAATGGGATATTGTATGTGGGACAACATGGTTTTGTGAAGGGTAGATCATGCCTCAGTAACTTGCTCACGTTTTATAACACAGTATCGACTGAACTGCATAAGGGTAATGCGTTTACAGTGATTCTACTGGACCTTGCCAAGGCCTTTGACAGGATACCACATGGAACCCTAATCAGTAAACTGGAGCAGATGGGGATGGATAGGAGGGTGGTTAATGGAGAGATACCAGAGAGTGGTTTATTCAGGAGTTGAGTCTAAAAGATGGCTTATGACACTAGTGGTGTGCCGCAGGGCTCTGTTCTTGGACCACTACTTTTCAATTTGTTCATCAATTATATAGGAAAGGATCTGAGAGGAAGTGTTCACTTGTTTGCTGATGATGCAAAGTTGGGTGGAGCAATTGTGAGTGCACAGGATGTCAAAATTTTACAGGATGATTTGGATAGTTTGGAGGTCTGGGCTAGGAAAAATCGATGTCAATTTAATGTGACAAAGTGTAAGGTTGTGCATTTTGGGGTGAAAACAATAGCAGCAGTATATCACATTGGTGGAACTGCACTCCAGGAGATTGAAGAGGCCAAGGATTTGGGTGTTGGTGGATAGGGAATTGAAGTTTAGGGGGCACATTGCAAAAGTGGCTAAATCAGCTCATCAAATCACTTGGCTTCTGAAAAATACTTTAACATGCAGAGACAAACAAGTTATTGTTCCTCTGTATCGAGCCTTGATAAGACCCCATCTGGACTGCTGTGCCCAGTTATGGGCGCCAGGGTTTCTTCATGATGGGGAGGAAGTGGAGAGGATCCAGAGACGAGTGACCAAGATGATAGCAGGTCTGTGGAATGAACCTTGTGAGAATGGGTTGGGGATTTGTGGGTTGCAGAGATTGGTCGATAGGTGGAGAGGGGTGATGTGATTGAGACATTCAGATTGCTGGGGGGTTTCTATAAGATTAATCCAGAAGATATTTTTGAAAATAGGACTGGGGGCCATGCATGGAGGCTGGGCAAGAATGTGGTTAACAAGGGTGTTAGGGCTAGGTTTTTTTTACTTGGAGAGTGGTGAACAAGTGGAATAAGTTGCCAGAGTCTGTTGTGGGTGCTGCGACCGTGAAGGAGTTCAGGGCAAGGTATGATGGATACTGTGTGAATATCGAATAGTAGTTCTTGACATGATGTTAGGGCTTCTCTCAATGAGTCTGTCGACTGCTTGGAGTTGGCCGGAATAATAATAATTACTCTTGATATTTGGTCTCTTTCAATGATGTAAAAATATTGAGAGCTTTTGTCTGAATATACCCTGTGCTCAGAGTTATTCTTCTTTGGTTATAATCCTCAATCCAGAGTAACAGAATACACTCACTCCATCTCGATCATTAAATGGCTTCTATTTTGGGTGATCTGAATGCTTAAAGAAGCAGTAGCAACTATAGACTTGTTGTATCCCAAGTCGCACCCAATCATTGTATTACTAGCAAGACTTTCATGTCTCTTAATGACTTCCAGCTTTTCCACTCGCTGCAGATTGGCGACAAAAAATTTTCATCATCATCATGCGTATCAAGGATTTAGGCCTAGCATGGCCTGTTCCGGCCTTAGAAATTATCGTTGAATCGTTTACAAGAACGCTATAGCTTTCTTTTTCCTAATGGCTTGTACTTTAAGGCTTGTTTTGGTTGTTTTGGTAATCATCATCAAATTCCTGCCGTGTACCCTCAAGGGGTGTACAGGATATGATAGTACTACATGAAAAATTTACATCATTACTAACTTGTGATCTACAATTTTCCTCCAAATCAGCCTGTTACTTGTCAAGACTCCAATATTATCAGATCTTATATTTCTGTCATCTAAGGCACTTTGTATTGTATCAATCCACCTATATCTTGGTCTTCCTCTTGTTCATTTTCCTGCCAACCTGGCAGAGAACACTTGTTTTGTTAATCTTTCCTCGCCCATTTCTGTTTAAGTGACCATACCACCTGAGATTAGCTCTGCTAACGATATTCCTGGATGCTGACAATGTCAAGTTCTTTCCTAATATCCTCATTTTTAATATGATATTGCCATTGATGCCATCTGTTCACACCTCTAATCTTTCTCAGAACAAGTGTTCTCTGCCAGGTTTGCAGGAAAATGAACCAGAGGAAGACCAAGATATATTGAATTGATAATATTTAAATTGAAATATAGTAAACAATTCCATTGAAGAAAAAAAAAAATTAACTGTATACAAGACAGTGTTCAAACCTGTTTTACTTATGATCCAGCTCTCATATCCATAAGTTAAAACTGGTTTGAACACTGTCTTGTATACAGTTAATTTAGTGTTCCGAATGTAAAAAAAAAATCGCATTAACTGATTAATCACTTGCTTAAAGGAGGAAATGATATCATTTCACTTAACTGATTATCATGCATATCGAATTCGCATTAAGCAAGGTTTTCCTGCACACACACACACATATATATATATATATATATATATATATATATATATATATATATATATATACTGATTTGTTCCTTGAGATCATGTTATAATTGCTGCAACCTTGGGAATGCATTATTAAATCGAGGTGAAGTATGGGTATCCAGTCATTTCTTTTACCTATTGTGGTGTGTTTTGTTTTGTTGTAATAACCCAGTAAACCACCAAAGATATAATCAGTGCAAGTCTAAATACTTGTTTGAACTAATTTATTTTTATTAAAGCTTCAAAGTGTACCTGCTCCAAATATTAACTGTACAGATTCTTCAGGAAACACCCCTCTGCATTGTGCAGCATACAGAGGTCGAAAGGAGGCTGCAGTTTTTCTTCTTCAAAGTGGCATTGATTCATCCATTCGAAATAAAAGAGGTTTGTTTTATATATATATATATATATTTTTTTTTTTTTTTTTTTCCCTTCAATGGAATTGTTTACTATATTTCAATTTAAAAATAGTTAATATCAACATCAATTATATTTTTGTATTCTAAATAAAATAAAGAATGATTATTAATTGCTGTTTTTAATTTGTAAACATATATAAACATGATAATCTCCTAGAACAATTTTTTTTCTTATCCTTCTTCCTTGCTAAAATTAATTCATTGCATTTGATGGATCTCTTCAGCCAACCATGTATAACATAATTATCAGTTCAGCCTACCAATAACTTGGAACGACAGCTTAGCCTAGGAAATCTCTACTGTTTTGGTTTAGTGAAGGAAATGTGGAATTCCTTCACTGAAAGTGAGGAAGGTATTCTATATCATGATGATATAGAAAACAAAGAAGCATAAAAGAAACTTCTCCCACACTGATGATCCTTTAACCATCAAATCACTATCCTTCATATAGAAATTGTAAGATTCTCCTGATAAACTAATGATAGCCTTTAGGTATGCTAATGAATTCATAATTCGAGGAGTTAACTCAAAGGTAAGGTGCAAAAATTGCATAGCAGATGTTAACAGGCTAGGTACGTGTGATGTCTAATTAATGGACTTGAAAAAAAATATTAATACCAATATCAGGAGTAATCATTCCATGGTCTCTGTTTCTAAAATTTTGATAGGCATTTTGAACTTAAATGCAAGAGGATATGTCTCCGTTATATGCATTAAATTCTCAAACAACTAACATCAACTCGGCACCTCTGAGTCGGGCAAAATTTTCTTATGACCTCTATCTTACAGTAACCCAACAACTACAGAGCAGAAGTTTAATGTAAGATAACTAAAAAAGGTAATTAAATTTCCTTACTTATTAAAAAAAAATTAATAAATACACACATACAGTTAAATAAAATAAACTGAGGAAAAATTAGCTGATTTAAAAAGTACTATCTCCCACTAAGATAATACTTTTTTCTATCCCACAAAGGGGATAGACCATCGGCTCTGTTTAACTTAGAACTTTACTTCACTCTTCTAAGTTAAACAGATCTGATGGTCTATCTTTATAAAGTTATGTTTTCTTTATAAAGTCATTCCATGAGGAATTGACTTTTGTGAAGGACTATTGTGTTGTCCCAATGAATATGTCTAGTGTTGATAACATGTTCTGCAAGTCCAGACTGTTCAGGCTTAAGGTATTGAATATAAGACTTCTGTTTTTCTAGCCGAATAACAGCAGATCTTGCTGTTTGTCCGAAATAAGATAACTCATAAGAGGAAGGAATCTGGTAGACACCTGGATAATTGAGATGTGAAAGCTTGTTCTTTGGAGAAGTGAGAAAGGTGAATATTTTTCTGATGGAGCAAAAGGCAACAAAAATATTTAGTGGTTTCAAAACTTTCGCTATGTGTTGACTAAAGCACGTAAGGGACAGGAATATGAGTTATTTCTTCCATATTTGAAGAGGTAGAGATACTAAAACTGCTCAAAGCTCTTTTGATGAAAGAATTCTTATGACGTGGTGACTTTTGGAATTGCCAGTTATTCAATTAGTATTATAATTTATTTAAATATGCCTACTCACGATATTTCCTTATTGAAACAAATACAGAGCAGAAGTCAACTTAGAGATTTGTGATGGACTATGTCTTCAGTGTGCATTTTGACACCAAACTGTGATACTCTTCATGTATTCACTATTTACATGCCACGAGAATGCTCTCGCAAGAAAAATCATGTATTATACTTGCGAAAAAATTATATCCTTATTTAATAGTTTGTACCAGAAATATCTTCAACTAGGCTACTTGTATATAAACAATTGTTGATTTCATGTTGCCTTAGTATTCCATAATATATCACATACGAGTTCAGATGCACAATACAACTCTTGTACCCTTAAAAATTCCCTGCAAAAATATGTTAAATAGATGTGATATATTTGTCTACTTTTTGATATTTTTATCACCAAGACATCTTGCAAATATTGGAGATAAGGCTTAACAACATCTCCATCAGAGAAAGACTTCCGTTTTTTGGTCAACACTAAAGCAATTTTCTAGAATGCTTTTCTCATCACCAAACTTTCATAACTTCTTTTAATAGAGATATT
Source organism: Typopeltis vanoorti (assembly GCF_054136105.1). Lineage (NCBI taxonomy): Eukaryota > Metazoa > Arthropoda > Arachnida > Uropygi > Thelyphonidae > Typopeltis > Typopeltis vanoorti. The sequence goes on from NC_143569.1 coordinate 14,015,261, forward strand.
TTATCTTCTTTTGATTTTTTTCTAAATCACATATTCTCTTCATAACCCAGACTCAAGCACTAGCTCCAGTTTTCCGTTTATTTCAGTCTAATGTTGTGCTTTATTGTGTTTATTAAGATCATATCTTTTATTATGTGACAAAGTGTTTTCACAAACAGTGCACACTGGTTTTCCTGACAGATTCACTATAAATAAGAACTATTTTCTAACTGTTCATTGAATTTACACTTACTGTCACCTTCTGTTTTCCTTTTGTGCTGTGATGGGTAACTAGAATCTCCATAGCTCAGTATAGTCGAAGCCCTTTGGTCAGGAAGACCTGGGTTCTGTTCCCATCTGTGAGTGATGAACCTTTATCAGGTCTCTTTCGATGAAAGGTGAGTTAACTGGTCTCACACGAAGATAGGGTTTTTTTTTTTTCACCTGGAAACTCGGGTTTTTGTACCCCCCCCCCCCAGAACAAGCAAACTGGCCCTGTGAACACATGCATTTGCAGACATAGGACATTTCTGGGAGGCATAGGGATTAACCACCTTATCCTTGAATTATGGTTAAGAAATCCAAGAATAATTGGAAGGTAGTGGGCACTTAAGTGCCTGTTAGAACCACTGATGGATGGATGGATGCGTAATTGAATGTAAAAACAACACTTCATTTTTGAATAACTACAAAACTGCAAAAATTCACAAAGGATGAACAAAGCACAACTCCATGTAGCACGAGTCTCAATTGTAAACTGACTGACAAAAACCTATGAATGTGCAAAAGATGTGCACGAAACAATAAAATTGCTAACAATAATTACTAAATTTTAGCTTTTTTTTTCTACAAATCAGTTTTTAGTTAATACTTTTTGCATAAATAAATTAGGCTTACTTCTTTTATTATTATCATTGAGGTCTAATGCCCTACTTCTAATCATCCAGTGTGCCATTTGTGCACATGTGCCATAGTTTGGCCATCCCTGCCATAATGCAATAGCCTTCAAATGTGTATGTTGCCATGCATTATCACTATCCAGACTGGTTTTGACCTTTACTGAGGTAAAAAAGTAAAGGGTGATCATCATATGCCTAGAGTAGTTAGTATAGGGGTGCAAGAGAGCCTGTTAGTATTAGGAGAAAGAAAAGATGGATAGTTAATATGAGAGATAGAGAAAACACCTCAGTGCTTTTATATCACTATATAGCAAAAGGCTATCAATTTTCCTTTTTCACGTCTCATGCAGATGAACAACCAAAAGACCAATTGAAAAGTGCAAAGATTGACTGATGCACAGGTGGTTAGCCATATCTGAATTAGCCACTTAGAGTTGGCCTTCTCTGCCTGGGATTGCTCTCCAGTCATCTCTGCAATTGACCATAAGACCACATTGAGCTAAGAGGATGGAACCATTTTAAAAACCTCTTATAGTAAAAATAGACAGAATTTTATCTCCCCTGATGAATATGCATAATGTGGGTGGTCCATTCCAACTAGCCAAAAATTTGATATCTCCTAGAATGCTTCTTTCTAAATACAAAAGACATCTGACTGAATAATAAAATTTCTGCAGTACAATATTATAAAGCATTTGTATGTCATATTGCTGGTTTTCAAAACCAAGTTTCTTTCTTTCTGACCTTCCATAAATGGTATTTTAATTCATTAATTATAAAAATCAAACTTCTCTTCCCATTGCTGACAGGTGGTGGGTACTGCAAAAAAAAAGAACCTCTTCTGTTGTAGGTAATGGAATAGCCAAAACATGACATTTGTTTCAAATACTCAGAGCAAGAGGGCAGCTGTAGGATGCACGTTCTACTTTTCCATTCGGTAAGAGATGTCACAGATTGGATCTCTGATGTTAAAGTACCTCCATTTCATGGTATTGACTGGAAGGCAGCCATATACAATTCCCCAATCAAGATCCCTCCATCCTTGGAACTTCAATAAGTTATGAAACAAAGTGTTGTTGCCAGTACACAAGTGCAGAAGTTCACGGCAAAAGAGATTAAAGAATTCTTTATACCAAATTTTAATTTTTTTTTAATGGAAAGAATGTCAATGCCTGAATGTTGTAGCAATCTTAGAGTTAAGAACAGTTGTAGCATTCATAGAATGTTGTAGTATTCAGGAACAATCTCAGGTTTTGGACCTTTATAATCATAACTCTAAACAGGGAATATGGAAACCCAGGTAATAGCGGAGAAGATCTGCAACATTTTATGGATTTTTGAAGAAGCTGTATTGCTTAAATTGCAGAATTTTAAGACTGGAAGCCCAAATCCTCATTCTTATTTGATAGTTGAAGAAATTCCCTTTTAATTACTTAGTATCAGCTGGACAAAAAAAAATCTACAGGTAACTCTCGTATAACGCAGATGTTAGGTTCCATAGAAATGGCACGTTATATAAATTGCGTTATGCGAGACTCAGATCACATAGAAAAAGGGGTTATGTTCCGAAATCATTTTTTAAAAATTATGTAAACAACAATGACATATCCAACAAATACATCTGTTGGATATGTCAAAACTATTGAACAAATATATAAAAATTACAAATTGCACATAAACTTCATTGCACATAATGCATAAATATTTTAGGCAAAATAAAATAAAGTGCATATTTTAATCATCATTACTGTCTTCAAAAATAATATTTCGTAGATGTTCTTCATTTATGAGTAACTGGACATCATCACTTCAAATCTCTTGGACATCATTTGTATAATTCTCATTGTATACTTCTGCTGGTTTAGTTATCAAGAAGTCAGTAATAAGACTTTGCTTACCACTATGCTGCAATTTTTTTATTAAGTTCATAATATGGAGCTAAACAAATATTCAATTGTCCCGTGAATTTTCCGGAATGCTCCATTGAGGGACACATTAGGTCATGTCACAATGAGAATCTTCGGCAGAACTCTCCCCACCATTTGGTTCAACGTCATCAATTAATTATACCAGTTCCTTTTCATTTACATCTTGGAAGTTTTTTCCCACTTGGTTAGACTATAATAAATTTAGACCCTTTATCCAACTGTAAGCAAACAAAGTTTGCGCCTGAAGTATCTTCAGGACTGAGGCAACTCGTGGTAAAGGTGGACCAAGCTCTCGTCACTCCTTGTCTCAGTATCTCCCATAATGCAAAACACATCTCCTTGTGGACATGTATAATGCTATGTATTAAGGGAAGGGTCACTACCCAGACCAGTTTCGACCTTTATTGAGGTCTCGTCAGTGGGAATCAGACCCAGAAGTGGTGATACTAAGGCAGAAGCAATGGAGAAGTCATATTTACCTATACGAGTTGCCAAAAGGTGTACCACCTTATTATTAAATTACTCTGGATTTAGTGAAAGATGTTGGAAGTTTTTTTCTACTAGGTTAGACTATAATAAATTTAGTTTAATCCTTTATCCAAGCGTAAGCGAACAAAGTTTGTACCTGATGTGTCCCCTAAATTTCAGAACCTTATCAACTATCACCTCCAGATCTCTTATTTCCTCCAACAATATAATGTTGTCGAAGATGCGTTGTTTTTTATGGAACATTTTGAACAACGTATCTTTGACAACATTTCTCCCAGACCTACTCATTGATTCAGATATGTCAATGATATTTTTGCTATATGGAATGGCTCTTCTGATGAACTTCAACAGTTTCTCACTAAGTTAAATGTACTTCATCCAAGGATCCAGTTTACCCTGGAAGTAGAATCAAATAAGCAGTTAGCCTTTTTAGATCTTCTAATTCTTTGCCAACCAGATGGTAACCTACATTTCTCAATCTATAGAAAGAAGACCCATACATGCCATTATATCCATGCTGAATCTCATTACCATCCCCGTCAAAAGTCAGGAACTATTAAAACACTGGTTCATCACAGGCCCACTTCTTTTGTTCTTCAGACGATCTATTACAGAAAGAACTGCAATATGTTACTTCTTCCTTTCTATCTAATGGATATAAGAATTCCTTCATCAAAAGAGCTTTGAGTAGTTTTGATGTCTCTTCCTCTTCAAATACAGAAGAAATAACACACATTTCTATCCCTTATGTACAAGGCATTAGTGAACGTATAGCAAAAGTTTTAAAACCGCTGAATATTTTTGTTGCCTTTCGACCATTTAGAAAAATCTCCACCTTTCTTACTTCTCCTAAGGACAAGCTTCCACATCTTAATCATCCAGGTGTCTACCAGATTCCGTGCTCTTGTAGATTATCTTATTTCGGACAAACAGGCAGATCTGCCTCTATTCGGCTAGAACACCAGTCTTATATTCAATACCTTGAACCTGAACAGTCTGGACTTGCAGAACATGCCATCATCATCACTAGACATAGAGTTCATTGGAAAAAGACGAGTCCTTCACAAAAGTTGGTTCCTCATGGAATGGCTTTATAAAGAAACATGGGAAACTTTTCTTCACTTTCCTAACTTAAACAGATCTGATGGTTTACATCTATCCCCTTTATGGCTTTATGGGAGATAGTACTTTATAATTCAGCTAATCTTTCCTAACTTTTTATTGTATATATAATTTTTTTTTTTTTTTTTGTTAGGAAATTTATTGACCTTTTTAGTTATCTTACACTAGCTACTTAGGCACTTTTTGGAATTGTCAGTTATTGTTTAATTTGAGCTTAAAATGTACTAAAGATGCCTGTGACACACAGGCGAAAATTATACTATTAAATAATCTTTTTACGTGAGTTTTTCCGATATTAATTTTGTATTTTTCTGTTGATCTTTCCAACCGAATTCCAGACCTTCTGGTAAATTGGAATAATGTCACTTGGAACTGGGAAATGCGATTAAAATTCAAACAAGTGGTAAAACAGAATATGATTGAATGGAGAAAGGAACAAACTTTCCTCAAAAGAAAAAGTTGAAAGACCTGTATAAAGAAAAAAGCTGGTTTGTAGCAAACCAATGTAATTGTATAGAATGTAACAAAATTATTAGAAATATTAACATAGTGATAGAAGTGGAAAGGCAGAAACTGGTAGAAGAAAGAAATTTTAAATTAAGAATACAACAGCACTTTGCAGATAACCCTTCAGCTGCATTCTTCAATAGACAATTCACTAAATTTCACGAAGAAAGGATTATCACTCAAATCTACATTGATGGTGAAGACGTGTCTACCACTCAAGGCATCATTGACTCCTTTCAAAAACACTACAAAAATCTATTTGAAGACAAATAGTACTTTGGGATATTATAACTCTTGGAACATTAATGGCTTTCCTATTCATATCCAAGATGGGCATGACAGACCCATTACAGCATCTGAAGTTACCACAGCCTATAAAGAATGCCAGACAAAAAAATCCCCAGGACCTGATGGTCTAGGGATAGAACTTTACTAATGATGCCTGGGATTTTATTGTTCTCATTCTGGTTATACGGTTTAATTCTTTTCTCTCATCATGACACATACCAAGTGAATTTGTAGCAAGCCATACCATCCTCATTCCAAAATGTAATAGAGATCACACCTTAATCAGCAGCTGGAGACCTATTTCTCTATCTAATACTGACTACAGAATATTTTTCCACATAATAACAGGCTCAAAGTTGGAACGAAATACATAATTAATAGCACACAGGTGTATGGAGTTCCAGGCCAAGCAGTAGAATTTAATCTGTTTCTAATACCTGATCTACTCTGCTTAGTTAATACCAAAAAACAGCCAATGGCAGCACGACCAGTAGACCTTACTCAAGCATTTGATAATGTTCACTATTCCTTTCTTTTCTACATCCTCAATCAAACAGATGTGGGTGAAAGGAGCCTATGCCAATTGAACTACCTGCCTCCTAGTTAATGGGTTCCTATCAGACTCAGTTAAAATTCAAAAAGAAGTCAAGCAAGGTTGCCCTCTTAGTCCATTGCTGTTTGGATTGGTTCTTGAACCTTTCTTAGAGGAAATCGACAAAACATGTCCTATGCGAGGAATAACAGTTCCTTCAACTATGAAATAAAATAAGGTATTAGCACATGCCAATGATGTAGTGGGCACTTGGAAGGATAATGATTCCATATAGATCTTTTTTGGTATTTTGGAAAAATTCAACAAGATCGGTGTATTAACTGCTAATGCAGACAAAACAAAATTCAAAATTTTTGGAAAGTTCAATCTTGGAGGCATTCCTTTTGCACTAACCCCTAAGAGAGGGAGAACTCCTCATTTCACTTGGAATTCCCTTCTCCACTTACCTGATATTACCAGTTCAAGAATTTATATACATGAACATTGAAACCTGGAAAATTGGGCCACTTTCCTTTTCTTCTAAAGCATATTACTCAAAGCCATAATCTTCCTTATTCAGTTGTACGTAATAAATATTACAAAACCACAAAAGTTAAAGAAAAGCAATTATATACAGGTAACCCTTGTATAACGCGGTACTTATACAACGCAGTTTTAATATAACGTGGCCTACAAATTGTAGTAACCCTTTATCTTTTCATATACAATATTTTTCACTGCGAGACTTAAAAATCAAATTTTATGTTTGTTAAATTTGTGTTTGCCCGTATCGCACATGTAGTTATAAGTAGCGAATTTATATTAGGGGTAATATCCTTTAGCACGCATGTACGTCAATTGTTTGCTGTTTAAAGTGTTTATTGTTGAAAATTGTCTTCGTTTTCTGCCAGGAAAGTGTATTAAAAATCATAAGTGTGGTAATCTCAAGCTGAGCACTTTATTTTCTGGGAGTTACATTTATAATTAATATGTAATGCTTTTTTTATGTAAAAAATTTATTTTTCTAGTAATGGCCACTAAAACTGTAATGAAAGGGAAAAAACAGTTGAAAAGAAAATTAATTTCTCTCAAAGAGAAAATTAAAATTTTCCTATGAAATGGCTCAACAAGTCTACCCTACCTGTTAATTGGTGAGTTGACAAAGAGGCATGGGTTACAGCCAGCATGTTTGAAAATTGCTTTTTCAAGTGTTTTGCACCCGATATAGAAAGTTACACAAAGAAAAAGAATATCGACTTCAAAATTCTACTAATTTTAGATAATGCACCAGGCCACCCAACAAATTTAAGACATCCAAATATAAAAATAACTTTTTTGCTGCCTAATACTACTTCACTTACTCAACCAAGGAATAATATCAACATTTAAGTCATATTATATTCGTCAACATTCCAATTAATTTTGGAATAAATGGAATCTAATCCAATCATGACACTGCTTCAAGCATGGAAAGAGTTTTCAATATTCAATTGTGTGAATGCTTGGTGGAAAAAAATATGGCCTGATGCAGTTCTGGAACAAAATTTCATACCTCCAGTGGATGCCAAGCTAAGTCGTATAATAAACGCCATACACATTTTTGGAGGAGAGGGCTTTTCTGATATGGTTGAAAATGAAATTAGTGAATTAATTGATGATGATGTAAATGAAATATAATAAATTTAGTTTAATCCTTTATCCAAGTGTAAGCAAACAAAGTTTGCGTGTGAAGTACTTCAGGACTGAGGCAACTCGTGGTAAAGGTGGACCAAGCTCTCATCACTCCTTGTCTCAGTATCTCCCATAATGCAAAGCACATCTCCTTGTGGACATGTATAATGCTATGCATTAAGGAAAGGGACACTACCCAGACCCATTTCAATCTTTATTGAGGTCTTGTCAGTGGGAGCCAGACCCAGAAGTGGTGATACTAAAGCAGAAACAATGAAGTCATATTTACCTATACGAGTTGCCAAAAGGTGTACCACCTTATTATTAAATTACTCTGGATTTAGAGAAAGATGTTGGAAGTTTTTTTCCACTTGGTTAGACTATAATAAATTTAGTTTAATCCTTTATCCAAGTGTAAGCAAACAAAGTTTGTGCCTGAAGGGAAGTAAAATCGATATCACATATGGCAGATATGTGGAACAGTGATGAATCATACAATTCATATAACATAATAAAAAAGAAAATTCTGGTCAGTAGTTCTAATTTTTGGAAAGAACTTGAAGCAATTCTGCAATCTATTAACTGCTCAAAACAGTAAGTATTACACAGATCTGATAGCCAAAATTGTGAAGACATCACAAAGGCTTCTGGGAATGCTGATACGGACGACACTGACTTGTAGGAGTAGGGAGATACTTGTTCCATCGTATAAGGCTTTGATTAGGCCACACATGAACTATTGTGCCCAGATTTGGTCACCTGGTTTTTAGAAGGACGAAGAGATGTTGGAAAGGGTCCAGAAGTGACTGACTAAGGTAGTTACTAACCTCTGGAATGTCGTGTATGAGGAAAGATTGAGAAGATGCAGCGTGCAGTCTGGTGGACAGGGGGAAGAGGGGAGATATGATAGAGACCTACAAGTTAGTAAGGCGTTGTTATAGGATCAATGCTTGAGAGGTTCTACCAAAAATAATGGGAGATCAGGGGGGGGGGAAACCAGAGGTCATCCCTGGAAACTGTATAAAGAGGGTGTGAGTGGGGGGGTGAGAAGTAGCTTTTTTTCATGCAGAATTGTGAATGATTGGAATGCCTTGCCTGAGAGTGTGGTGTCTGCAGAGAATTTGAGTGTGTATGATAAAAGGACGTCCCAGATGAGTCTTTGACTCCATGGGGTCTTGGGTAATCATCATCATAACACTAATTACGGGTATAGACCATATTGGTCTGTTCTGCTCTCGTTATCCATCCAATATCCTTTTTTGAGGTCTAACCTGCCTTCTCTTTCCAATTGGCTTATATTTTAGTATTTGTTTTGGATGTCGGGTGTTGGCCATTCATTTACACGTTCAATCCATGTTTGTTTATAATTGTTTAGTTTTTCTTCTATTGATTTTGTTTTTAGTTCTTTTAAAATGTCTTCGTTCCTTTTTTGATCTAATAATGTGTATTTTGCAGTTCTTCTCATAAATCTCATTTCACTTGTTTTTATTCTTTGTTTATCTTGTTTGTTTGTTGCCCAAATTTCACTGCCATATAATAATGTGGGCACTGCTAAAGTATTGTATATTTTCAAGCATGTTTCTTTTTGTGCTATATTTGGGTTGAGTGTTCTATTTATCAGGCCTATAATTTGAAATTAAAAATTTTGAAGTTTTTAATTTTGTCTTTTTCTCCTTTATATGATATTTCACATTCAAGATAACTGAAAGTATTTATCTGTTCTATTATTTTATTATTAATAACTATTTTGCTTCTAACTGGAGTTTGTCCACAAAATGCCATTGTTTTAGTTTTATCTATGGAAATTTTCATTCCAAACTGTTCTACTATAATATTTAAATTATATATTGCTCTTTGTAAATTGTCTTCCTTATCTGATATTATTACCTGATCCTCTGCAAATAATAGTGTATTTATTTTGTTATTCCGGGAAATTTCTATACCTTGATTGTTTAAGGTGTTCCACTGTATTAATATTTCATGAATGTAAATATTGAAAAGTGTTGGAGACTGAGGGCATCCTTGTCTTACTCCTTGGTTCATAGATTGTTTTTCAGACAACTTTTCATTTATTTTTATTTTTATTCTTTATCTTTGTATATATTCAATATTGCATGTAGTAAAATATCATCATCATCATCATCATCAAATTCCTGCCATGTACCCTCAAGGGGTGTACAGGATATGACAGTACTACATGAAAAAATTACATCATTACTAACTTCCTATCTACAATTTTCCTCCAAATCAGTCTGTTACTTGTCAAGACTCCAACGTTATCAGATCTTATATTTCTATCGTCTAAGGCACTTTGTACCGTATCAATCCACCTATATCTTGGTCTTCCACTGGGTCGTTTTCCTGCCAACCTGGCAGAGAACACTTGTTTTGCTAATCTTTCCTCTCCCATTCTATTTAAGTGACCATACCACCTGAGATTAGCTCTGCTAACGCATTCCTGGATGCTGGCAATGTCAAGTTCTTTCCTAATATCCTCATTTTTAATATGATATTGCAATTGATGCCATCTGTTCACGCCTCTAATCTTTCTCAGGACTCTAATATCTGCGGTCACTAGTCTTTGGTCAAGTGTTTTACTTCTGACCCAGCTCTCAGATCCATAAGTTAAAACTGGTTTGAATACTGTCTTGTATACAGCTAATTTAGTGTTCTGAGTAATTTCTTTCTTATTCCATATGAATTTATTCATTTGACTTCCCACCATACCAGCTTTGCTGATTCTGTTGTCTATTTCTATATTTAATTTACCATCTTCAGTAAAAATTGTGCCTAAGTAGCTGAAATGTTTTACTTGTTCCACAGGTTCTCCATTCACAACACAGTTGACATTTTCAATGATTCTGCCTATTTTCTTTGTCTTTGTCTTTTTATTGCTGACCTTCATACCATATCTATTACAACAGCTATTCAATTTAGTCAGAGAATCTTGCAGACTTGTAGCGGATTTATTTAGAAGTATAACATCATCCGCATAAAGCATAGAGCTGACATTAACATCTCCAATTTTGATATCAGGTTTAATAAAACTTTCCTTCATAATGTGATCCATATAGGTAATGAATAACAGAGGGGATAATGTACATCCTTGTCTCACACCAGATTTAACATTAAACCATCTTCCTGTACTTCCTTCAATTCTAACTGCTGACTTAAAACTCAAATAAAGACTAAGTATTGCTTGATATAATGCCCCATTGACACCATATAACTGCAGTGTATTGAATAGCTTCTCTCTTGGCACCTTGTCATATGCCTTTTTCCAAATCGACAAAACTTAAATACAGATCTTTGTTATATTCCCATGCTTTCTCGACTATTTGTCGTAAAGTGAAGATCTGATCCTGACAGCATCTCTTTGGCCTGAATCCAGCTTGTTCTTCACCAAGCTTTTCTTCCACAATTCTTCTCAACCGTTTCTCAAGTATACTTGCATAGATCTTGCCAGGAACACTCAGTAGGGAAATACCTCTGTAATTCTCACATTCAGTTTTATTTCCCTTTTTATATATGGGTACTATGAGAGCTCTACTCCAATCATCGGGAATTCGTCCCTCTGTCCAGGCTTTCTGAACTATGAAGTGCAGCCACTGCAAGACTCTTATACCACCATACTTCAGCATTTCTTGTTGAATATCATCTACTCCTGCTGCCTTTCCACATTTCAAGCCTTTGATGGCTTTTTCTACTTCAAGTATGGATATGTAATCTGAACTGCATGCCTGGTCAGTGTTTTTTATTACTGTGCTGTCATCACTGCTTGTTTCATTTAGCAGTTTTTCAAAGTAATTACTCCATACTTCAAGGATATCTTTTTCTCCTGTTTTCATGTCACCTTTATCATCTCTGATTCCTTTTACAGCACTCTTTCCTCCATTCCTAAGCTTCTTCAACAACCTCCAGAATATTTTGCCTCCTTCTTGATATTTATTTTCTATATTCTTGCTGAAGTCCTCCCATGACTTTTGTTTAACTAGTTTTACACACTGTTTAGCTTTCTTACATTTGTCTCTGTATTCTGTAAGAGTGAAAGCTGACTTATTTGCCAGGAACTTTTGATATGCTTTCTTCTTTTCCTTCACTGCCTGTTTAACTTCCTGTGTCCACCATGGAGTTCTGATTTTTTTTATCCTTGCACACAACCTCACCGCATGCCTCTCTGGCAGAATCAATCAATGTTTTCTTCGGAGTTTGCCACTGAATCTCCACGGTTTGATTCCTGTTCTCAAACTCTTTCATTTTCTTTTCGATAATCTTTCTGTATTTTAGTCTACAGTTCACATCTGAGAGCTGCTCAACTTTTATTCGCTTTAAAACTTTCTTAGATGTTATTCTTTTCAATATGAAATTCAATTTTATCCTGCTCAAGACTAAATAGTGATCACTTCCAATTTCAAATTCTCTGTACACTCTGGTGTCCTGCACCAGGGAGAAAACATCACTATCAACAATAACATAGTCAATGAGACTTTTCTTATTCCTAGCCTCTTCTCTCCATGTGAATTTGTGCACATTTTTATGTTGGAACATGGTGTTAGTAATAACCAGTCCATGTCCTGAGCAGAAATCCAACAGATATTTGCCATTATTATTAACTTTGCTCTTTTCTCCAAATTTTCCCAAAATATTATTGTATGTCTCATAATCATTTCCTACTCTGCTATTTAGATCCCCAACAAGGACCAACTTTTCATTTTTCATTGTGTCAGTTGCTTTTTCTAAAGCCTCAAAAAATTCCTCCACTTCTACTTTAGTAGAACCTTTTGTGGGACCATAGGCACAAGTAAGTCTCATTATCCAGTTCCCCATTCTCATATTTGCCCACATTACTCTACTTGAGACTGAATGCCATTCAAGAAGATTAGCCTCGTATTTTGTGTTGAATACTATGGCTACTCCTTCTTTTCCTTGATTGTCATTGCCTGAATATAACATTTTGTATTTATTGCTCAGAAAGAGCTCACCAGTTTTGGTCTTTTTTGTTTCAGTCACCCCTATTATGTCGATCTGGTACTTATCTAATTCCTCAGCTAGCTCCATTTCTTTGCCATTCAGGCTTCTTACGTTGATAGTACCGATCTTTAACTCTGATGATGTTGAGTTGGGGTTTGTTTTCAGATTTGTTCCAGTAGCTGACTTTTCGCTGTTCGCCCTGGTTCCCTGGCGAAAACAATGGGGGCCTTGTTTAACTGGGCAACGCCCCAGCCTGCGTGAAATTTTGTCATGTTGTACCATCATTTTTTTTATTTTGGTTTAATCAATAAGAATACAATTTGGTCGGCTAAATCCTTGTAAATTGCCAGCCCATCCTCGTTCATTCAGTATCAAAGTAGATACCCAACAGGGTGCACCATGAGAAGGTGAGGATTGGACATTAGGTCAGAAGCCCTGGTCTGTTCTCCGCATTCCTTTAAAGGCTATGTGGAGGTCTCCTCTCAGTTATACAGCTTTGACCCTTAAGCACCCCATTCTTTGTAATATATCAAGCAGTATATATCTTTTTACTTTGTCAAATGCTTTTTTGTAATATATAAACAAAATATGAGTTTCTAAATTAAATTCTCTTCTTTTTTCTATAAGTAATTTTAAACAGAAAACTGCATCCATTGTAGAGCATCCTTTTCTAAATCCATTTTGACATTCTAATAATATTTTTTCACTGTATATTTTTAGTTTTTCATTAAGTATTCTGCTATATATTTTGTAGCATGTATTCAATAAACCAATGAACTCATACCTCTGTAGTTAGCAGGTTTTGTTTTATCCCCTTTTTTAAATATAGGTATTACTATGCTTGTATTCAATTATATTGGTATTTGTCCATTTGTATATATTTTATTTAAAAATTTTAGTAATCTTTGATGAAATTTTTTTCCAGCAAGATGTTGAAAGTTTATTTTTCACTAGGTTAGACTATAATAAATTTAGTTTAATCCTTTATCCCAGTGAGAGGAAACCAAGTTTGCACCGGAAAATATCTTCAGGAGCAAACTTTGTTTGCTCTCACTGGGATAAAGGATTAAACTAAATTTATAAGTTTATTAGTGAAAAATAAACTTCCAACATCTTTCTCTAAATCCAGAGTAATTTAATAAAAAAAAAAGTTGGCAAACCTTTTGGCAACTGCTATAGGCAAAGATGACCTTGCTATTGCTTCTGCCTGGTATCTCCAACTCTGGGCCTGGCTCCCGCTGAAGAGACCTCAATAAAGGTCGAAACTAGTCTAGGTATTGGCCAATCCCGTAATGCATAACAGTATACATATCCACAAGGAGATGTTTGGCATTATGGGAGATACTGGGATAGGAGTGTTGGTAACTTGCTCCACCTTTGCTACGAGTTGCCTTGGTGTTGTACTACTTACCTAGGTAAGATAGTACAACACTATATTCAGTCCTGAAGATATTTTCAGGCGCAAACTTTGTTTGCTCTCACTGGGATAAAGGATTAAACTAAATTTATTATTTTTTCCAGCAAATTTATACAGTTTGGAGTTTATCCCATCTTCTCCTGCTGATTTGCCATTTTTATTTTATTTAGGTTGTCCTTTAATTCTTTCATTGTTATTATATCATTTAAGGTATTTTGTAAGTTTCTGGTGTAATTATTTTCGATGCCAGCATTATTCGTCCAAAGATCTGTAAAGTAATCCAAGAATTCTTTTATATCTATTTCACAATTTATATTTGCAGTCTCTTTTATATCTGCATTCATTTGTTGTAGTATTTTGTATGCACTGGGTTTTATTTTGTATATGTCATTTTCTAGATATGATACAAATTTTTCCCAGCTTTCTCTGTGTCTCTTTCTGGTTTCTCTTTTGACTATTGCTCGTCTTTTTTTATATTCAGTTTCGTCTTCTTGTTTTTTGCTACTTAACCATCATTTAAAAATCAGCTTTTTATTTTCAATTATTGTTTTTATTTCATTGTGCCATATATGTAATTTTTTATTTTTATGATATTTTTTGTGTGTTCCTAGACTTTCATATGCTGCTGATGCGATAATTTCTTTTATCTTTCTCAATGTCTTCATTTTCTGGTATTTTTTCTAAGTACAGTGGTATCTCGCTAATCCGAACTAATAAAAACCGTGCTCGTTCGTATTAGCGAATTTTCCCCCAAGAGTCAACAATAACTAGCGTTTAAGACAAAAATAATCAGATTCTAATGGTACATCAATTTAATTCTATAAATAAATTAACTGATAGAAAAAAGCTACTGTACTGTAATGCTGTGTACAAGAAAATATCACTTTCTTGTACATAACACAAAAAGTTTCACAAAATAACACAAAAAAGTTTTTTTATTTCTTTGTAAAAAAAGTCACTGATTTTCTTTTGCTTCTTGGAAGTTAAACTTTTTTTGAATGCTTCTTCTCGGAGCTGCATTAGCTATAACATTTTGTGGAATGGCGTATCATTCTGCTTAGCCCATTCTATAAACACATTAAAATTATCAGCTGCCTCTTCATGTTTTACTTTTTTTTCTTTGAGTTCTTCATCATTGTCTGCTAATTCATTCTGTAGTATCATATTTATAATTTCAGCATCCGATTTCATTTCAAATTCACTTTCGGTTCTACCTGTAATTCATTCCGCAACATCTGTTTGTGAAATTTTAACATCTGGATTTATATTTTTAACCGAATTATGCACGTTTTGAATTTCCTCTTTTTGTGTATATTTGTGATTCATGCCGACAATACGGTACGTACTGTACAGTATAAAAAAAAGCAAACGTGAATACACAATAAATCAAAATAGTCCGCAGTATAACCGTACAATCGACAGTATGAAAAAAAACTGTACTGTAATAATAAAATAAATAATAATAGTTAAAATAATAATTATTAAATAAAAATAATAGTACACAAAATAATAATACGTAATAAATAAAACTTTTTGCTTTCAAACCGCAGTTCGGATTACTGGAGGGTTCGGACTAAAGAGGTTCGGATGAGCGAGATACCACTGTAGTTATTAATCCTCTGTTTGTATAAATTTCTTATACTTAAATCATTTAGTAGTCTTATTTTGTAATTAGATTTTGATTCTCTAGTTTGTTTATTTTTTTTGTATTTTTTGTAGCCAGTTTGGTGGAAATCTTAGTTTTGCCTGTACTAAATAGTGATCTGTGTCAATTTCTAGCCTTCTTCTAACTTTAACGTCTAGGAAGAGGTTTGCTACTTTTTCATTTGCTATAAAGTAGTCTATTATTGATTTTTATCCTCTTGCACACCACGTATATTTATGTATATTTTTATGTTTGTAAAATGTATTCATTATTTTTAAATTATTATATATTGTATAATCAATGAGTTGCTTTCCATTTTTGTTTACTGTTGGTTCTCCAAAGTTTTGTATATTATTGTTAATTTTTTTCATTCCTATTCTGGCATTACGATTTCCAGCTATAATTATATGGTCTGTTTTATTTAATTTTTCATATATTCCTTGTAACTCTTTGTAAAAGTAATCATTTCCTTCTTCTTTTCCTCCTTCAGGGGACATACACTCCAACAACGGTTAAATTTTCTTTATTTAATTTTAATCGAACTTTTAATATTCTTTCATTCCAGTATGTATAATGAGTTATTTTTGCTTTAATTAATTTATGGATCCAAATCATTACACCGGCTTTTTGTTTCTGTAAGAACTGCAATTTCTATATTTTCGTCATTTAAAATTTTATCTAATTCTTCTTCTTTATGTGCTATGCTTCTAATGTTCCATGTAGCATATTTTGCCATGTTTTTCTTTTTCCAAAGTTTCTTAACCTTTTCCAGCTTGCAGTCGTTTCCCATGTTTTCTGTCCGGTTTGGATTTCGTTGAGACTTGAAAGTAATATGTGTTTCCCTATGTCAAGTGACTAGCATGACGATAGGTATCCTAGTGGTGGGGCTGCCACCTTAAGACAACTAGGCTTGCCTTTTTTAGCAGACATTGCAGACTACAGTTTGAGAGGAAAGAGTCATCCTCTCGCCCTCGAGTTGCTCTAATAGCACTGCGACGAAGCAGGGCCGGATTTAGACTTGTTGATGCCCTAAGCTATATACAAAACCCAGAGGCCCCTACTGTTTTAAATTACATCAGCTGGTCTCAGAAAAATTTTAAATATATACGCCTTTTTAATATATGAAAATATATTGCCTTTTAATTTTTATTAAAAAAATAATAAAGTATGCATTTACAAAATCACAGAAATAAATATATAATTAAAGGATTTTAAAAACGACAAATAAGGCTCATAGAACAGAAAGTTTTAAATTAAAATAAGAAAATAAAAAGTAAAAATTAAATTAACATAACAACATAATTGGTAGTATATAAAAAATTAATCTTTTATTCAGGTGAAAATTTGACAGTAGACATCACATAAAATTGGGTACCCAAAATTCCAAATAATGCAGGTACACATATATATAATAAATTAATATTGAAAATATGGGGTGGATAAATTGTTATAATACAACAATATTTAATAGAAATAATTCATCATCAAATTCCTGCCATGTACCCTCAAGGGGTATATAGGATATGATAGTACTACATGAAAAAAATTACATCATTACTAACTTCCTATCTACAATTTTCCTCCAAATCAGTCTGTTACTTGTCAAGACTCCAACATTATCAGATCTTTTCTTTCTATCATCTAAGGCACTTTGTACAGTATCAATCCACCTATATCTTGGTCTTCCTCTGGGTCGTTTTCCTGCCAACCTGGCAGAGAATACTCATTTTGCTCATCTTTCTTCGCCCATTCTGTTTAAGTGACCATACCACATGAGATTAGCTCTGCTAACGCATTCCTGGATACTGACAATGTCAAGTTCTTTCCTAATGTCGTCATTTTTAATATGATATTGCCATTGATGCCATCTGTTCACGCCTCTAATCCTTCTCAGGACTATCATATCTGCGGTCTCTAGTCTTTGGTCAAGTGTTTTACTTCTGACCCAGTTCTCAGATCCATAAGTTAAAACTGGATTGAACACTGTCTTGTATACAGCGAATTTAGTGTTCTGACTAATTTCTCTCTTATTCCATATGAATTTATTCAATCGACTTCCTACCATACCAGCTTTGTTGATTCTGTTGTCTATTTCCATATTTAATTTACCATCTTCAGTAAAAATCGTGCCTAAATAGCTGAAATGTTTCACTTGTTCCACAGGTTCTCCATTCACAACACAGTTGACATTTTCAATGATTCTGCCTATTTTCTTTGTCTTTGTCTTTTTATTGCTGACCTTCATACCATATCTATTACAACAGCTATTCAATTTAGTCAGAGAATCTTGCAGACTTGTAGCAGATTTATTTAGAAGTATAACATCATCCGCATAAAGCAAAGAGCTGACATTAACATCTCCAAATTTGATATCATGTTTAATACCACTTTCCTTCATAATGTGATCCATATAGATAATGAATAACAGAGGGGATAATGTACATCCTTGTCTCACACCAGATTTAACATTAAACCATCTTCCTGTACTTCCTTCAATTCTAACTGCTGACTTAAAACTCAAATAAAGACTAAGTATTGCTTGATATAATGCCCCATTGACACCATATAACTGCAGTGTATTGAATAGCTTCTCTCTTGGCACCTTGTCATATGCCTTTTCCGAATCGACAAAACTTAAATACAGATCTTTGTTATATTCCCATGCTTTCTCAACTATATGTCGTAAAGTGAAGATCTGAACCTGACAGCCTCTATTTGGTCTGAATCCAGCTTTTCTTTCACAGTTCTTCTCAATCGTTTCTCAAGTATACTTGCATAGATCTTGCCAGGAACACTTAGTAGGGAAATATCTCTGTAATTCTCACATTCAGTTTTATTTCCCTTTTTATATATGGGTACTATGAGAGCTCTACTCCAATCATCGGGAATTCGTCCCTCTGTCCAGGCTTTCTGAACTATGCAGTGCAGCCACTGTAAGACTTTTATACCACCATACTTAAGCATTTCTTGTTGAATATCATCTACTCCTGCTGCCTTTCCACATTTTAAGCCTTTGATGGCTTTTTCTACTTCAAGTATGGATATGTATTCCTGACTGCATACGTGGTCAGTGTTTTTTACCACTGTGCTGTCATTACTGCTTGTTTCATTTAGCAGTTTTTCAAAGTAATTACTCAATACTTCAAGGATATCTTTTTCTTCCGTTTTCATGTCACCTTTATCATCTCTAACTCCTTTTACAGCACTCTTTTCTTCATTCCTAAGTTTCTTCAACAATCTCCAGAATATTTTGCTACCTTCTTGATATTTATTTTCTATATTCTTGCCAAAGTCCTCCCATAACTGTTGTTTAGCTAGTTTTACACACTGTTTAGCGTTCTTGCATTTGTCTCTAAGATCACAAGCTGACTTATTTGCCATGAACTTTTGATATGCTTTCTTCTTTTCCTTCACTGCGTCTTTAACTTCCTGTGTCCACCATGGAGTTCTGATTTTTCTATCCTTGTAGACAACCTCACCACTTGTCTCTCTGGCTGAATTAATCAGTGTTTTCTTCAGGGCTTGCCACTGAATCTCGAAGGTTTGGTTCCAGTTTGCAAAATCTTTCATTTTTTCTTCAATAATCTTTATGTATTTTAGTCTACAGTTCACATCTGAGAACTTCTCAACTTTTATTTGCTTTAAAACTCTTCTTACATGTCATTCTTTTCAATGTGAAATTCAATTTTATCCTGCTCAAGACTAAATAGTGATCACTTCCAATTTCAAATCCTCTGTACACTCTGGTGTCGTGCACCAGGGAGAAAACATCACTATCAACAATAACATAGTCAATGAGACTTTTCTTATTCCTTGCCTCTTCTCTCCATGTGAATTTGTGCAAATTTTTATGTTGGAACATGGTGGTAGCAATAACCAGTCTATGTCCTGAGCAGAAATCCAACAGATAATTGCCATGATTATTAGCTTTGCTCTTTTCTCCAAATTTTCCCAAAATATTTTTGTATGTCTCACAATCATTTCCTACTCTACTGTTTAGATCCCCAACAAGGATCAACTTTTCCTTTTTCATTGTGTCGGTTGCTTTTTCTAAAGCATCAAAACATTCCTCCACTTCTACCTTAGTAGAATCTTCTGTGGGACCACAGGCACAAATAAATCTCATTGTCCAGTTCCCCATTCTCATATTTGTCCACATTACTTTCTTGAGACGGACTGCCATTCAAGAAGATTAGCCTCATATTATGTTATACTATGGCTACTCCTCACATTATACTATGGCTACTCCTTTTCCTTGATTGTCATTGCCTGAATACAACATTTTGTATTTATTGCTCAGAAAGATCTCACCAGTTTTGTCTTTTTAGTTTGTCACCCCTATTATGTCGATCTGGTACTTATCTAATTCCTCAGCTAGCTCCATGTAAGAAGGGGGGGTAAGAAGTAAGAGAGCGTAAAGGGAAAGAAGAGTAGAAGACCAGTCTCCAGATACGATATATCAAGTGTATATTGTATGAAGCAAGATCAGGTCTAGCTTGGGTGGGTATCTCAGGTTTGCCATGCCCGTACTCACCAGTGTGATAATAATAATAATTATAATAATAATTGTTATAAGGGTAATAATAATTGTAATAATAATATTACAGAATGACCCAAGGAGGGGCAAGAATAAGAACTCCTGCTCCAGCTCTGTTAAATCTTCCAGAGCTCCAATAAAAAAAGATTAGATAAAGTTCTATTCTATCTGTTAAAGTTTTTATCTCTTTATATCTGCAGAAGTATGTTTCTTGGAGAAACATACTGATATTATGATAAACCTATATTATGGCATACATAAATTTCCACATAGCTTCTTGTTCAACTTGCCTGTGGAATTCTTCTACATTTAGTGAGACAATGCAGAAAGGAGATGAAGTGAAGTGTTACTGGTGAGTTTTTAATTTCTACATTTTGGATGAACCTGATTAGGTCTTCAATCTGTGAAGGAGCAATTGTGTAGCCTGCTTCTTGCAAACTGTTTTCCAGTTTTTTCCAGTTGCTTTCCATTATTTGAATTTCATGCCTGTTGTTCTTGAATTGGATGCTAGTTATTTTCTTTTCATGTAGATGATTATCGTGCTGAGAAAACTTTGAATCAACAAACTTTATTATTTTATCTTTAATTGTATCTCTTGCTTTCCCTTTATTAGCATGAGATGGTGCTTCATAGTCCATAAACTCTTCTGCACCTGAAAAGTCTTCATTTGACAATCTGCAGCTTTCTCCAACTTTACATATTTTTATTATTTCTTTTTCTTTTAGATTTAGTTCTTTTTTTTTAACATCTTTTAATTTTTTTTTGTTTATCCTCAATTTTTTTCATTAATTCATCTTTTCTTTTTGATGATCTTGTCTGCATATTAAGTTCTTTCAGTTGTCTTACTTGCATTTCTGTTTCTTCTCCAGTTTTTCCCTTGTAGAACAGTTTCATGTGTTTGCATTTTGTCTTGTATCTGTTCAGTTGTTATACTAGGTTCATTATTGGAAATTTAGACTGAAGTTTTCCATCCATATTTGACTGGGAAAGTGGCTCCTGCAGTTCTGGAATTTTGAGGCTAATTTCTGGCTGATTTGGTTGCACACTTTTTGTGATTTTTTTGTTATAGTTTGTTTAAAAGTGCTGTCTTTATTAAACTGAATTGGAAGATCCGGGAACTATTTTTTATGTCTCTCTGATATATATACAATGTTCTGGCTTAATGGATTTTTTACGACACTCAAAAAGAATTAAAATAGAATTTAATACTTCCTATATTTCATCCTAGTCACTAGGACATCTACGGGGATTACTAAAACAATTTGTAAATGTCCTAGTGACTAGGACGAAATATAGGAAGTATTAAATTCTATTTTAATTCTTTTTGAGTGTTGTAAAAAATCCATTAAGCCTCCAACATGATGTCCTCACAGCACTTAAGCCTCTACACACGTATACAATGTTCTGATTGGTTCTACCGGTGCACTCTTTCAGCGAAAGTACTGAAAAGACAGATGTTAATGTGATATTCAGACTTTTGTATTTCTGACAGGGTTTGAGACACTGATTAGCGACATGTCCAATCACCATGCAATTGAAACATTTAGATTTGGGGCAGTTGTCACTCAAGTGATTATATGAACCACAGCGCAGGCACTGCCTCTCTACTCCTGGATAGTTTATCATAACTCGAGTTGTACTGATGTTGACAAAATTTGGTACGGATGTCTTTATATCCATTTTGAAGGTGACCTCATCAGAAAACCAGTTTCGATTTTCACCTCTTTCGTATATTACTGATTTTACCCCATTTCAAGAATGTCTGTATAAGAATTTCATTACTGTTCTATATACATTCCATTTGAAATCTTTCAATTTTTACTGTTCTAACCTGGCTTCCCACCATTATAGGAATTACTGTGCTACCTTTGAATGTAAAGCCCTGCAATAGTTTATCTTTCGTTTCCACATCTTTAACTACAGTTAAATATTTCCCTCTGCCGTATGGCATGAAAGAATAAATCTTACTAGCACCAAAAAAAAAAAAAAAAAGAAAAAACTTTCAGTCATAAGACTGAGAATTAAATAATACTGTGATATAGAAACAGTTCTACACCACCAGCAAATGCTCTATTTGAGCTATTATAAAGTGGCGGCTGTGATACTGCCAAAAGTAATCCTGTAATGCAAATATTATACTACCAGCAATCTTAATATTTACTTTAAAAAAGCCAGTGCTAGCAGGGGCAAAACCACCACTATCACCATAGCAGTAAAATTAAGTCAAAGTGAAAAACAAAGGAAAGAAAACCAAAGTACAGTAGGCCCTCCCCCCGTATCCGCGGGGTTTGGTTCCATCGTCTTTCGCGGATACCTGAAACTGCGGATAGTAGCAAACCCTATATACAGGGTGTCCCAAAATTCACGCAAGAAGTAATTTTGATAGAAAACACAGGTTTTTAATTAAAAATTGTAATTTCTCATTGATTCATAAAGTATACAGTATAGTGTTATGCATGGAATAGCATATCTGGTAAATGGCCTCCATGGCTTTGCTGGCACATACGCACTCTTTTGTCGAAATTTTCCATGACCGTTTTGCATAAATGTGGCTGAATTTCGTTGTTACAGCTCAATTTCCTCCTTCAAGGTGTGATGGTCGTGGGCTTGTTGGCATAAACCTTAGACTTCAAAAAAACCCCAAAGAAAAAAGTCCAACGGCGTTAAGTCACATGATCTGGGCGGCCAATTCTGATCATCAAAACGGGAAATTGCATGACCAGGAAATGACTCATGCAGTAATTGAATTGTTTCTCGGGCTGTATGGCATGTGGCACCGTCTTGTTGAAACCACGTCTCGTCCACATCCATATCTTGCAATTTAGGCACAAAAAACTGGATTATCATGTCACGATAGCGAGCACCATTAACTGTTATTGCCTTACCAGCTGCATTTTCGAAGAAGAATGGACCGATGATGCCTCCAGTCCAAAATCCACACCAAACAGTGTCACGTTGTGGATGCATTTGTTTCTCAACAATCACTCGTGGATTTTCTGAACCCCAAATGCGACAATTTTGTCGATTAACGAAGCCATCAAGATGAAAATGAGTCTCATTGCAGAAGATGATTTTGTTCAAAAAATGGGTCCACTTGTTGTTGTTCCATAATCCATTCAACGAACTCTCTTCACTGTGTGTGGTCATTTTAATAATCCTGAACTGTCAGCTGTCACGCTGTCTTTTTTTTCTCGTTGGCAACATTTTACCGCACAAATGGCGCTAAATTTAAATCTTGCGTGAATTTTGGGACACCCTGTATAAATATCTATGACGAAGTTTAATTTATAAATTACAGACAGTAAGAGATTAACAACAATAACTAATAATAAAACAGAACAATTATAACAACATACCGTAATAAAGTTATCTGAATGAAAATGGAATCTTAGCAACCTCAGATATGTGGTTGCTAAGATTCCATTGTAATTCTATGTGTAAAATTACATAAGCAAAGTGGATATTAGATCCAACATTATTTCAAAGCCGAATGTTTGTAGAGACTATGAAAGTTCCGTAAGTTAACCTTTCGTATGTTAATATCTTCGGACGACCAGGGTTGACCGCGGATAGGGGGGTCCTACTGTACTTATCTTGCCAAAATATTAAAAGTAGCAAAAAATGGTTATTGCCTTATTAGTAAAATACTGTGGATCAGAGGTAGTTTTAGAAAGTTTTTCACTTGGTTACCAAGTAAATTATATTTGCTAAGAAATTATATTCTTGTTTAATCCTTTTTCCAAGTGCAAGCAACTAAGTTTTCATGTGAAGTATCCTCACAACTAGGCTACTTGGATATAGCAGCTTGACATCACATGGAGTATACTTACATGTACTTTAAGTCTGGTATTTTCTCTCGTTTCCTTGTTGTAGGCACTGGTCTGTCAGTGCTGGATCTTTCTTCTGCCTGCACTGTTGTCTATTCGTGGAAGATTTCTTGCTGCAAGTGCTTTGACACGGGATTTTCTTTCTCTTGCTAGTGATGAATTGCACAATCTCACCATAGGATTTTTATCAGACCGAAGGTCTCTTTTTGCTTATTTTTTTTTTTTTTTTATTAATGCAAAGAATGATTTAAAAATGAGTTCCCGACCTTCTTGGGTTAAAACTTCTGTTTCGAAATTGCTGGACTCATGAAGTAAGAGAAGTCATTTAAGCACTGCAAGAGATAGAGGAGTAGATAATATATATATATATATATATATATATATGCATTCCTGCCTTTTGGCAGTGAACAGTATCAGGTTGTCACAAGAGATATAATTGCTAGAGATGAACTACTAGCAGGCTTTAAAATAAAAGATCAGTTGATCACTTCCATAATGATTGGAAGCAGGTCTGCGAGTAGAGGGAGAAAGGTTCCCAATTGAATACATTGAACGCTCTGATGAGATTATATACAAAGCCTTCACCTTCTCTAAATGGGGAACATTTAAAGATATACATAAAGAATCCAGAACAAACAGAATGGAATTTGAGGTGCCTCCTTTTCACTATGGTTATGAAACGGCAATTCCCAATGGCTAGGCGTGGTCAAAAAACAGACTGAACTTTTGCTATAAAGACTTTATTGCTCATTTTGCAACATTTTAAGCACCATCTCCTTTAAAGTAGTCCTCTCTACTGGTGATACACCGTTCCCAACGTTTCTTCCATTGTTGGAATGCACTTTCTGTGATGGTCACAGAAAGTGCAGTTCTCTTATCGCATTTTCCTGAATCTCCTCTATGGTTTGGAAATGACATCCTTTCAAAGTGGTTTTAAGTTTGGAAACAGGAAAAAGTCTGCTAGGGCTAAGTCCAGAGAATAGGGTGGATGGGGCACAATGGATGTCTGGTGTTTTGCCATATAACTGTGGATGAAGAGCGACACTTGACCAGTGCATTGTCTTCGTACAACATCCAAGTCTGGTTTTCTCCAATTCAGGCCTCTTCCTGTGCACAGCATCCCTCAAGCAGAATAATAAAACTTCCTAGTACAATTGTTTGTTTACCATCTGACCACGTGGTACAAATTCATAACAGACAAATGCCTTTCCAATCAAACAACACGACCAACATCACAATTGTTAACTGACTCATCTGTGCTTTTTTGGCTCAAGGAGATGCTTTCAAATGGGGAGGGGAGGAAATCACGGACCTCTCCAATACTACTGTGACAGATTTTCAAATTGCCTTCAAAAACATTAACAAAAAAATGTTGAAAGTTTATTTTTCACTTGGTTAGACTATAATAAATTTAGTTTAATCCTTTATCCAAGTGTGAGCAAACAAAGTTTGTGCCTGAAAGTAACTTCAGGACTTGGGTAAGGTGGTACAACACCAGGCAACTCGTTGCAAAAGTGGAGCAAGCTGACATCATTCCTATCTCAGTATCTCCCATAATGCAAAACACATCTTCTTGCGGATATGTATAATGTTATGCCAGACCCAAGTGGAGATACCAGGCAGAAGCATTAGCAAGGTCATCTCTACCTATAGAAGTTGCCAAATGGTGTGCCACCTTTTTATTAAATTACTCTGGATTGAGAGAAAGATGTTGAAAGTTTATATTTCACTTGGTTAGACTATAATAAATTTAGTTTAATCCTTTATCCAAGTGTGAGCAAACAAAGTTTGCGCCTGAAAGTATCTTCAGGACTGGCTCCCACTGAAGAGACCTCAATAAAGGTTGAAACTAGTCTCGGTAGTGGCCCTTCCCTTAATGCATAACATTATACATATCCGCAAGGAGATGTGTTTTGCATTATGGAAGATACTGAAATAGGAGTGATGTTAGCTTGCTCCACTTTTGCAACGAGTTGCCTGGTGTTGTACCACCTTACTCCAGTCCTGAAGATACTTTCAGGCACAAACTTTGTTTGCTGACACTTGGATAAAGGATTAAACTAAATTTATTATTATTAACAAAAAAAGCTGAATAATGAAGAGATGAATATCTTGCATAGAACTATACAGGCAATTGCCAACAAAAATATTAACTTATAATGGTCAACATTGCCACATTTAACATCAGAAGATTCAAGTCAGATTTAAAACAGTACTATGCCTGGAAGTTGTTGCTACTTCATAACATTAACCTACTCTTTATTCAAGAAGTGCATTTCTCTGGCCATCAGGATGTTAGTACTTTCTTGAAGAAATTTCAATTAACCTCATATTGGTTGTTCAGACAAACAGAGTTAGAGGTGTTGCCTTGTTAATTCGTCCCCCGATTCTGGGCATCTTCTATAATTTACAACTGGATGTAGAAGGATGTATTATTTCCACTGATTGGAGATGGAAGGAGAAGACGTTTTGCATCATGGGAGTCTGTCCACTCATCTAACAATCCTTGAGAGCGAATTATGTTTTTCTCAACTTTAGAGATGTAGCTACATGATGTAATATCATTATGCTAGAGGATTGGAACTCTATGGAATCCCAGAATAGTACGATCAGAGGAGGCTTTTGGATAGGGAACATTAGAACAAGAGAATTAAAGGTCTTTTGTGGGAACATGGGCATATGGAAGAAAAGTCCCAGTAACAGAGATATATGATTAGGTCCAACAGCTGAAAATCACCTTGTAAGGATTTATATATTCACAAATTTGCAGAATAATGTTAAATATATATGATATATTAATTCAGCACAAGGGACTGACCTTGCGCTAGTATGTACTCATCCCTAAAAAAAGGAAAAAAATCTATCATATGTTACCTCTTTCATTACTTTCATTTGGAGGCCTATAGCTTTAATGCAGGGGTCACAAACTGGCCATATACGGCCTGCGAAAGCTTTGTATATTCGGATGTTATCACAACAAGTGATGCTGCTGTTAAATGTAGTTACATCATAAGTGAAAAAATTGCTTTTGCTTCAAAACCTTTTACTGATGGAAAATTTATTAAAAATTGTATTTTAAGTGCAGTTGAAATCATATGTTTGGAAAAAAAAGCAAGCATTTGAAAGTTTAAGCCTATCATGAAATACAGTTGTGAAGCGTGTTGAAGATATAGCAGAGAACCTCCAAGATATATTGTGTGAAAAAATAAAGAGTTTTATAGCGTTTTCCATTGCAGTTGGCGAATGTACAGACGTTATTAATACTTTCCAGTTAGCAATATTTATTCTTGGCGTTGATGACAATATGAATTTAACTGAAGAACTATTGGATATAGTGACTATGTCAGGAATATCGACAAGAAATTATTTATATTTGTGTATTGCTAAATACACAAATATAAATAATTCTTGAAAATGCTCATGCAGACTGGTCAAAATTAGTAAGTGTGACTACAGATGGGACTCCTGCTATGGTTGGTGTTAAAGTCGAACTTGTTACAAAACTTCAAATGAAAAAGGAAATGTTGTGCAAGGACAAACTTAAATCATTTCATTTCATAATACACCACGAGTCACTTTCTGCAAAAACTAAAGATGGAACACGTCATGAGTGTAGTAATTAAAACAGTAAACTGGATACGCTCTCACACCTTGAATCATTGGCAATTCAATGTTTTGTTGGATAAATTGGATTCACAATACACCAAATGATGCAATGCTCCGACTATATTATACAGAGGTTAGGTGGCTTAGTCGTGGCATCGTTTTAAAAAGATATTTTGAACTCTTAAAAGAAATTGACATGTTTACTGCATCCAAAGGAAAATTGATTCCTCAGCTCACCGATGAAATTGCAGACTTGGCCTTTTTAGCTGACATAACAAACCACTTAAACACTTTGAATACTGCTCTGCAAGGACGTGAACAGTTGATATGTCATATGTATGATTCAATTGTCATTTCTGGCAAAACTCTATCTTTGGCAAACACAGTTGGCACAGAATAATTTAGCCCACTTTCCTACACTTAAATTGATTTCTCGAAATAATAATGATGCTGAAAAATACATTCCTCAAATTGAAGAATTGAAAATTGAATTTGAAAAAAGATTTTCTGATCTCAACCATATAACGAAGTTGGCATACCAAATTTTTATAAATACCTCGGCAGTAAATATCAGAATATAAAATTTATTGTGCAAAAATGTTGTCAATCTTTGGAAGCACCTATGTATGTGAGCAATTATTTTCAATTATGAAACTTAATAAGTCAAAGTTCCTCTCACGGATAAAAGATTCTAGATTAAATGTAATACTTCATATTGCAACACGAAGTGAAAAAGCAGATATTGATATGTTAGTGCAGATATTTCAGGATCAAAATCAAATTAAAAGAGGATTCATAGATAAAAATCTTTATTTTTGCAAGTCAAAATTATGTATTAAGAAAATTATAATTTTCTTAAAGTATGAATAAAATGTAATTGAACTTGTGTTTTCTAAACTTGTTATATTTTTAAAATTTAAAAATGCTTATATATTTAAAATTCAAATGGTGGTGTAACTGTTTACTTAAGTCATAAAGGCCCAACAACAAAAGGGCAATCCGCAAGGAGATGTGCTTTGAATTATGGGAGATACCGAGATAGGAGTGATGAGAGCTTTCTCCACCTTTGCAATGAGTTGCCTGGTGTTCCACTACCTTACCCCAGTCCTGAAGATACTTTCAGGCGCAAACTTTGTTTGCTCACACTTGGATAAAGGATTAAACTAAACTTATTATAGTCTAACCAAGTGAAAAATAAACTCTCAACATCTTTCTCTGAATCCGGAGTAATTTAATAATAAGGTTGCACACCCTTTGGCAACTCCTATAGGTTAGGATGACCTCTCATTGCTTCTGCCTTTGTATCTCCACTACTGGGCCTGGCTCCCACTGACGAGACCTCAATAAAGGTCGAAACCGGTATGGGTAGTGGCCCTTACACATATCTGCAAGGAGATGTGCTTTGCATTATGGGAGATACTGAGATAGGCGTGATGAGAGCTTTCTCCACCTTTGCAACGAGTTGCCTGGTGTTGCACCACCTTACCCCAGTCCTGAAGATACTTTCAGGCGCAAACTTTGTTTGCTCACACTTGGATAAAGGATTAAACTAAACTTATTATAGTCTGACCAAGTGAAAAATAAACTCTTAACAAAAAGGTCTTTGTTAGAGCCTTTCTTTTTTTAGTTTGTTTTGGTTTGCAGAATAATATTGAATACATCCTGCATCTGACATACATCTAATTGACTGGCTCTTTGCTGCATTTGAGTTTGAGACCCCTGCTTTAATGAATATAGATTATAAAATCCTCATGAAAATTATAAATACTAGAATTAAAATTCATTAAAAGAGTTGGGTCAAAGCCCACAAAATGGCTTCTCCAGAGGAACGATGACATCTGTTCAAAACAGCTGTCAGGCCACTGAAACCTTTATCAAAATATTAAGTAGTGCAAGCTAAGGCAACTCCAATGCCAAGATTTGTATTCTCATAAGCTCTCCAGTCAAAATTTTGAAACTTCGAAGTTTGTACATAGATTGGGCTTTGAAATAATGTTGAATCTTTAATATGCACTATTTCTGTACAATTTATTTCACTAAAATGAAGCCGTATCTATCCCTCTTTCTTTGATGATTGAATTTAATTTATTTCTTATCAAGGATATTATTAATTTAGTCAACCAACAAAAATTTCCTTGCACACTATCTATATACTTAAGTAAAGCCTTTGACAGCCTGCAGCACAAATACTTGGAATACCTCTTAAAGTCCTTCAGCATAGGCCCTGTACTTATCCAGGTCATAATGAAAATCTATAAAAAAAAAAAAAAGCTACCACAAAAATGTTGATTAATGTCTTCCTGTCTAATCCCATCCTTGTGCGTCGAGGGGGTCAGTCAGGTATGTCCTCCAAGTCCCCCTGTAGTTTGCCTTGGCTGTAGAACCATTAGTGCAGAAAGTCTAGCAGTCCTCTGCTATTAGAGAAATAACTGGCTCACTTGTGTCTTATCCATCAAGAACATAATATATGCAGATGATATGGCACCAATATTGAGAGATTCTGACTTGTTCTACTGCTTCTTTAGATTATCAGAAGAATTTAACAGCAGCAGTATTAAATTCTTCTGCTAATCCAGAGAAACAAAACTCCTAAATTCAGAAGAAAAAAAAAGAATTTTTGGAACTTTTGATCCAACAAACTTGCAGTGCTTGCTTACACTGGAAGAGGGCCCTATAAACATCTTAGATATACCTGTAAATGAAAACATTACGCTCCAAATGTTTCAGGTCATTAGGAGAAATGCTTTGGTTAACACTTTAGAGATCATTCAGAAAGCACTGCCATTTACACATGTTTTTGGCACTAATTACATTCTTCTTAGGATTTTCTGTATATCTTTTTTTGGGGTACTTGTGACAAAGATCCAACTAGTTAAGTAGTAGTTGTCATAATCACAAATATCCTGCCGTTTGTGATTGTGGGCATGGATGGATGTTTGTGATTGTCTTTGAAAATACTAATGATGGTAGTGGATGGTAGATGACGTTGGTGTAGTTACAGTTCATTGTAGTAGGTGGATTGAGTGGTGGAGATAGAGTTGTAGAGTAGGTGAGTCTTTGGACTCCCTGGAGGTGTCGCATAATAATAATAACATTAGGACTCTTTTAAAGCATGGGAAGTACACATACCAGCCACTGAATTAGAAACTTTTCTTTAATACCATGTTGGCTCTCCTTTAGTGATTGCCAATACTGATCTTCAATTCCCAGCGCATAGTTCAGTGAGATATTGGTCAGGAACAGCTTTCATTAAATGCTTTGGTCAATTATTGCACACAGCAAGTTCTGCTTATCTGTACTAGCCTTCTCAGATGATGCAGATCTCATTCCTGTCTGTCTTAAGATTATAGTTACTTCTCTTAGACAAGCATTGTCGGATTATTTTTCCACTGATTAAACACCTAGGATATCTCATCTTTTGAGAAGCCAGTCATCTATACTGTTTTCTAAATTGTGGCCCCTGCCAAACAGGTATCTACAATAACCCTTTATCGAATTCCGAAAGATCCTGTATTGTGATGAACACTATTGACGATTACTGATCAGCAGCATTCTTAAATAGTTGCTTAGAACACGTGGTAATGCATGTGACTAAGTATTTTGCATATATATTGCATAAGTGACATTTAGTATGCTAGTGTTGATGTGCCTAAAACCTTAGACGTTGCTCACACATTGCTTGGAATGTGTGAGCAATGCCTAATATAACTACATAAATATATAAAATGAATAAAATAAATATAAATAATAACTATTGATTATTATTATTAACTAATAATAACCAATAGTTATTATCTCCTTCATTCACTAATAAAAATAATAATTTTTGCAAACTTCTTTAAATACAATGACCACCTTTACAAACAAATTTTTGGTCTTCCAATGGTCCAAAGCAGGTCTACTCGCAGAACTTTTTCTTGCCCATATAGAAACACAATTCTGTCTTCTCTACTCAGTGTAATCTCTTACAATGGTAGATATGTAGATAATGCTCAATGTACAGTAGTCTCCCCCTATCCATGGGTTCACTTTCTCTAGTTTCAATTACCCGCAGTCAACCCTGGTCCAAAAATATTAAATGGAAAATTCCAGAAATAAACAATAAGTTTTAAATTGTGTGCTGTTCTGAGCAGCATGATGAAATCTCGCACTTTCCTGCCCGGGATGTGAATCATCTTTTTGTCCAGTGTATCCACATTGTACTGTATATGCTACCTGCCTGTTAGTCATTAATAGCTGTCTCGGTTATTAGATTGATTATCGCGGTATTGCAGTGGTTGTGTTCGAGTAAACCTTATTTTACTTAATAATAGCCCCAAAATGCAAGAGTAGTGGTGCTAGCAATTTGGATATGCCAAAGAGAAGCTGTAAAGTGCTTCCTTTAAGTGAAAAGGTGAAAGTTCACGACTTCATAAGGAAAGAAAGAATTGTATGCAGAGGTTGCTAAGTTCTATTCACATAACTTTTATTAGTATATTGTTATAATTGTTCTATTTTATTATTAGTTAATTTCTTCTCTCTCTCTCTCTCTCTCTATGTTCACTGGGCATCTACAGATGCCATATGGTCACTCCGATGCTTGGTGATGTGCCCCACCAGGCTTCACCATGTAGTCCTGTTGTTTGCTTTTCTGGAAGCCTCAGCTCTCTGAAGATCAGTCACTCTGCACACCATCCATCTATTTCATTGATGGTCTACCCCTTCCTCTTTTTCCAGGAACTTTACCTTCTATTACTGTTCTGAGAAGTCCTCATTCCTTTTATCCTTTCAATGTGTCCAAAATATTTAACTTTCTTCTGCCAATATCCTTAACGTGCCTTAAAGTTCTACTGATCTTTTCTAACAGCCATTCATTTGTACACCTTTCTGTATATGATATCCTCAACAGCCATCTGTAAAACCATCTCAAAAGCAGCTATCCTTTTCTTATCTGACATCTTTAGGTTCCAAGTCTCACATCCATAAGTCGCTGTTGGAAGACAACTGCATCCAAAATCCTCAACTTTGTTCCCATGTAGATAGATCCATCCTTCCAGATTTTAGACAGGTCTCTGACTGTTGTTTTAGCCATTCCTAACCTTTTTCTGACATCTCCTGAACAGCAATTCTTCACATTAATAACGGATCCCAGGTACTCAAACTTGCAGACTTGCTCAATTCTTTCTTCATTAAGGTACACCTGTTTCTCAAGAGCTTCTCTGTTTGTATTTCCTTTGAGAACCATAATCTTTGTCTTGCTAGGTTTGAGTTGAAGTCCTCCATTATTACTGATCTTGTTAACTTTGTCAAGAATTAGTCCTAGTTCTTCCATGTCATTACAAAGGAGTACTGTCTTATCAGCATACCTCAGATTACTGATCAATCTACCTCCTATCCTAATTCCTGTCCTGAGCTCATCCAATTCATCACGCATGATGTCCTCCACATATATATATACTAAACAAATGAGGAGGAAGTAAACATCCTTGCCTGACTCCTTTTCCATCTTGAAGCCAGTCAGTCAATCCAACACCTGTTCTTACCATGGCTTCTTGCTCCCTATACAAGCTAGCTATCAACTTGATAGTGTGTTGAGGAAAACTCATTCTTTTCATTACTTCCCACAGTTTCACATGCTCAACAAGTCAAAAGCTTTAGAGTAATCTAAGAAACACATTACCAGAAGGAGTCTGAATTCTTTATATTTTTCTATGATCTGTCTAAGGCAAAGGATCTGATCTCTGGTGCCCTTACCTTTACTAAAAAACCTGCTTGTTCCTCGAGTATCTCTGCCTCAACTTTGGCCTCAGTCCTATTTAGCATGATCTTTAATAAAATTTTGCTTGCATGAGATATTAAAGTAATAGTTCTATAATTCTTGCACGTCTTCATATCACCTTTCTTATGTAGTGGTATGAAAACCAACTTCTTCCATTCTCTAGGACATGATCCCTTCTCCCATATCCTTGTAATCAATCTATGAAACACTATTATCCCTCTGTCATCTGTCTTAATTCTGCTGGGATTTCATCTGCACCTGGGGCCTTATTGCTATTAAGCTGCTTAACTGCTCTTTCTATTTCATGCCTAAGTGGAGGAGGTTCCAAATCAAAATTTTCCAGGTGAGAGGACTCCACATTTTCTTTATCCACTCTTCTGTTAGTAATGCTCAA
This sequence comes from Typopeltis vanoorti, assembly GCF_054136105.1. NCBI lineage: Eukaryota > Metazoa > Arthropoda > Arachnida > Uropygi > Thelyphonidae > Typopeltis > Typopeltis vanoorti. Next base: position 14,048,831 of record NC_143569.1, read on the forward strand.
TTCTTCTTTGATGACATTCAATTTAGGCTTAAACTTGTGCTTTAAGTCACGAACTAAATAAAACATCCTTTTATAATTGTGCCTCCTCATCTGGAACACTATTTCTTCACATTTATTAGTATAGAACTTAATTTCTTACTATGCCTAATTTATAAATTAAACTTCACCATAGATATGTATTGGAAAAAAACATATATATATATAGGGTTTGGTACTACTCTCAGTTTCAGATATCCACTGTGGGGTCTTGGAATGTATCCCTCCCTCTACAGATAAGTGGGGAACTGCCGTATCTGTAATGTGAATGCCATACAACAGTTGGTTTGTTCTTTAAATACTTTTAATTAACTACAGATTTAAAATTCTCCATTGAATACAAACAAAATAAATCCATAATTATTTCATTATAAATTCATAAGAAATTCAAATAAATAAAGTTCTTGAGCTTACAGTCTGCCCTACTTGGGACAGACACTGGGAGATCAGTTGACATCCACCTTGAAGAACAGAAAACTTACATCTGTGATCACTTGTATATCAAGTTGGGATTGACAGACCATGCTCTGCATGCTCCTTCACATGGGATCAGATGGAGAAAAAACATCTTTATTACATTGAAGGTCTGAGAGACTATTTTTAGAATCAGCATCAGGTATGAAGCATTCTAACCTCCACAAGTATGGTTGCATTCATTTCCCAGTGATCTGGGAGACTGTCATTTTAAGACCTGATAATCTGATTTCTCTAAATTCACTTTGTGTTTATCTGATAAAAGGACATTAGTTCTGTTGTCAGTTACAATTTAAATAAATTATATATTTAGTTTAATCCTTTATCCAAGCATAAGCAAACAAAGTTTGCAGCTGAAGTATCTTCAGGACTGTGGCAAAGGTGGACTGACTTCACATCGCTTGCCTTAGTATCCCATAATGTATAGCATTATGGGAAGGGGTCACTACCCAGACCAGTTTCGACCTATATTGAAGTCTCTTCAGTGGGAGCCAGACCCAGAGGCGATACCAAGGTTGAAGCAATGCAGAAGCCATATTTCCATATATGAGTTGCCAAAAGGTGTCGCGCCTTATTATTAAATTACTCTGGATTAGAGAAAGATGTTGGAATTTTTTTCACTTGGTTAGACTATATTTATTTATTTAGCATATGGCTTACACATGAAAAGTTACATTACATTAATCCTTACTATACATAAACATAGTAATAGACATATGTACAATAATAAGACATAATACAGTCATAAAAGAGACAGTCAAGAATCAAGAATAGGTTACAACTGAATGTCTTAATTGATTATTCAGTCGACTGCACTTGGTGTAGCATGGATGAAGTCTGACAGGTTTCCACTGTATGCATGTTGGACACATTCTGCTGTAATATGATTAATAGTCTGGCGGGGTGATCCACAGTTGCACCTGGGTGATGTAACATGCCCCATTTGTAAAGGTGGTCTGCACATCTGCCATGGTTAGTGTAGATTCGGTTAAGGGCAGACCAAGTTTTCTGAGATAGGTCAAAACCCAAAGATATCTGTGTTGGGTTCACTAATTCATGGAAGATCCCTGTTGAAGTGTTACACCAGGACTCTTTCCACTTCTCCTTCATGTTGAAACTTGTCTTTGCAAGATTTTTTGCTGTTAAGATTGGAGGGTGCCTTGACTTTAGCCTGTTTATTTCTAGGGAGGGGATGTCTTCATGGATTGGAAGATTTTGGATTTCCATAATTTTGCTGTATTCGTGTAGAAGAAAGTTGGATCTCCAGATGTGTGGAGGTGGGATGTTGTTTAGCAGTGGGAGCCAGTAGGTTGGGGTTGGTTTTACAATTCCAGAAATAAGGCGTATAGTGGTTTTAAGCTGGACATCGACCAAATACACATGGGTGCTGTTCAGCCATACGGGTGAGCAGTATTCAGCTGTAGATTAAACGAGGTCAAGAGCAGTGTAGCAAAGCGTTGTTGCTGAGGCATCTCAAGTTGTTCCACATAGTTTTTGCAGTACATTGTTTCTTGTTTTTAGCTTGGATGCTGTATTAATGAGATGTGATTTAAAAGATAATGTTCTATCCAGAGTGACGCGCAGATATTTCAGGAATCTGTTGTAGCGTAGCAATTTGTGGTTGAAGTAGACCATGAGTTCTTTGTTAGTCTGGTTATTGTTCAGGTGGAAGTATGAAACTTCTGTTTTGCTAGGGTTTTGGTGCAATCTCCATTTGCTGAAGTATTCCTCTAGGACTGCAAGGTCATTTGTTAGTGTATCTTTCATTGTAGTAAAATTGGTGTGTCTGGTGGCTAGAGCAGTGTCATCAGCATAGCAAAACTTCTTAGAGGCTGTATTAGGCAAATCTGCGATGTATAAGTTAAAAAGGAAGAGAGCCAGAACTGACCCTTGTGGTAGTCCATTATCCAGTGTTCTTTGTTTACTTTTGTTCTCGTCCATACACACTTAGAACAGGTAGTTGCTTAGCATGTTATCAATTAGTTTTGTTATTGTTCTGCATGGGACTGCATGGAGCAACTTGCAGATTGCGTCATGCCTCCAGGCTGTATCATAAGCTGCAGTAAGATCTACAAAAGCTACAGCTGTTTCACAGCATTGTTGCTAGCCTGCCTCTATATGTGTGGTGAAAGACAGAACTTGATCACAGCAGCTTCATTTATGTATGAATCCGGCCTGTTCCACTAGGACTTGTTCTGTTATCTTAAGGGCAATTTTATTAAGGATGAGCCTTTCTTTAAAGGTCGAAATCGGTCTGGGTAGTGACCCTTGCCATAATGCATAGCATTATACATGTCCACAAGGAATATGCTTTGCATTATGGGATGCTAAGGCAAGTAATGTGAAGTCAGTCCACCTTTGCCACGAGTTGCCCCAGTCCTGAAGATAATTCAGGTGCAAACTTTGTTTGCTTACACTTGGATAAAGGATTAAACTAAATAATATATAATTTATAGTCTAACCAATTGAAAAAACTTCCAATACAATTTAAATTGTTTTCCTCAAATACATATAGTTTAGTGTTGTGTGTCACAGTTATAATTGTGCTATGATGATGATGCTGGTTAGAAAACTATCCAAATATTAGTGAGTTTAATAAATATATATTTTTTCCTCTCTCTCAGTGTTGTTTATACCTTAAAAATTATTATGAATCATCAACACCTAAGTTTTTCTAAATATACGAATACCAAAAGAAGTTGATGAACCATATGGTTGGCCGAGTGGATAGAGTATCTGCTCTCCAGCCAAAAGGCTGTGGGTTCGAAACATGCCGTGGGCATGGATGTTTATGATTGTCTCTGAAAATACTAGTGGTGGTAGTGGGGCATTGGTGTAGATAATGATGGTAGTTGCGGTTCGTTGCATCTCGTGGATTAAGTGGTGGAGACAGAGAGTAGGTGCCCTCCCTCAATGAGTCTTTGGACTTCCTAGAGGTGTGACACAATAATAATAATATTGAAAGAATAGACAGTTCAAGACCATCCAAAAAGATTCTCTGATACCATCCAGTTTGGAGGAAATAGAAGTCTGAGATTACCAAGAAAATGATGGAATGAGACCAGAACAGGCCATTGTACCTAAATCCTTGAAAAGGATGCTGCTGATGATTTAATTATTATTATTATTATTATTATTACTACCATGGGCTACTCCAGGAGTCCTTAGACTCATCGAGGGAGGCCCTAAACATCATGTTCACGCAGCTGTTCAACATTCTCACAGTATCTATCATACCTTGCCTTGAACTCGCTCACTGTCATAGCACCCACAACAGACTCTGGCAGCTTATTCCACTCATTTACCACTCTAAAAGTAAAGAACCCAGCTCTAACACCCCTGCTAACCACGCTCTTGCCCAGCTTCCATGGGTGTCCCCTAGTTCTCCCACCACCAGTCCTGATCTCAAAAATATCATCTGAATTAATCCTATAGAATCCTTTTAGCAATTTGAATGTCTCAATCATGTCTCCCCTTTTCCGTCTATCAACTAGTTTCTGCAAACCACAAATCTTCAACCTGTTCTCATATGGTTCATTCCATAGACCTGCTATCATCTTAGTCACTCGCCTCTGGATCCTCTCAACCTCCTCCCCATCGAGAAGGAACCGAGGTGACCAAATCTGGGCACAGTAGTCGAGATGAGGTCTTATCAGGGCTCGGTACAGAGGTACAATAACTTGTTTTTCTCTGCTCGTCAAGGTATTTTTCAACAACCAAGTGAGTTGATGAGCTGATTTAGCTACTTTCGCAATGTGCCCCCTAAACTTCATCTCCCTATCCACCAACACTCCCAAGTCCCTGGCCTCATCAATCTCCTGGAGTACAGTTCCACCAATGTGGTATACTGCTGCTAATCTTTTCACTCCGAAATGCATAACCTTATATTTTGTCACATTAAATTGACATCCATTCTCCTTAGTCCAGAACTCCAATCTATCTAAGTCATCTTGCAAGACTGACATCTTCTGCATTCACTATCGCCCTACCCAACTTTGCATCATCAGCGAACAAATGAACTGTCCCACTTAGACCCTTCCCTATATCGTTAATGAACAGATTAAACAGCAGTGGTCCAAGAAGAGAACCCTGTGGCACACCACTAGTCACAGGCCGTTTTTTGGACTCTACTCCTGAATAAACTACTCTTTGATATCTCTCCATCAACCACCCAGCTATCCATCTCACCAACCCTATATCCATTCCCATATGTTGTAGTTTACGGATTAGAATTCCATGTAGTATCCTGTCAAACGCCTTTGCCAGGTCCAGCAGTATCACTGTAAACCCATTTCCCTTATCCAGTTCAGCCGTCACCTTGTTATAAAACTTGAGCAAGTTACTGAGGCATGATCTACCCTTCACAAAGCCATGCTGTCCTCTGTACAGTATCTCATTTTCATCAATCCATTCCTGTATTTTTCCCTTGACTACTTTCTCCAAAACCTTGACAATGACTTCTGATATGCTGATCGGTCGGTAATTTGCAACCATAGTCTTGGATCCTCCTTTATGCAGTGAAACTATTTTCCCCTCTTTCCACGCTTTCGGGACTAAGCCAGACCTGAGACTCAGATTAAACAACATGGTCAAGGGCACTGATAATTCATTAGCCGCTTCATGCAAGACCCGTGCCGGTATACCATCCAATCCCACAGATGTATTCACATTAAGGTTCTGTAATAGACTATTCATCCACTTCATTCATCACAATTCCCATATAAACTAATGGTTCCTTCATTTTTTCAACGTCACCACCTGGATGATATACTTTTGCAAAGTGCGCGCTCAGTAACTCCACTATATCGACTGGTTCAGTGATCTCTTTACCATCGTCATTCCTTAAAATCATTTTGCCATGTACAGTTTTTTTCTTGCTTGCAGCATATTGAAAGAACTGTTTGGGATTCTCTTTTGCTTGCATAGCTAGTTTCCTTTCATAATCGGCTTTTGCTGTTTTTACCACACTCGTTACCCTTCTGGCCTGTACTTTATACCGTTCGTGTGCCTGCAGGTCACCCCTTTCTTTAAATTCCCTCCATAGTTGTTTCTTTTTTTGCAGCTCAAGCTTAATGGTGTTATTCATCCATTTAACCCCTCCTTGTTTCACTATTTGGACCTTAGGTATACAATCAGCCATAACCTCCTGTAAGTGCTCTTTGATCACTTCCCATGTTCTATCGACGTCCAGCCCTTGCAGTTGTACATGCCATGGCACTGATCCAAGCAATCCCCTAAGCTTGTCATACTTGCCAGCACGGTAATTCCACATATACCCTGTCTTAATCACAAATTTCACACCTTTAGCCACCTCCCAGGTCAAGTGATCAACCTTATGATCACTCTCACCAATAGGTGGCTTTTTAATATTTTATAATAATTAATATCTCTTTATCCTATATAGATAAAATGGAAGAGCTTTCTTACCAAAATAACTTTGCTTTTTTCAGCTTGACATCAAATTTTAGGCATGTCATGATTTTATCAGATAATTTTAAATATTGATTATTTCATTCATGTTTCATTCAACCTAAATCAGCATATTTATTTTTAATTTTTTATTTATTTTTATTTTTAAATACCAGGCCAGTTAGCAGTAGATCTAGCAATTAGTCCCTGGATGAAACAAATTCTCAGTGTTCAACCAGTAAAACAGCTTCAGAAAACAGCTTCCAGATTTGAAGGGGCTATTTTGAGGGTTTGTAAGATACATTTTTTACATAAAGAATATAATAACTTTACATACAGCAGTTTTATTTTATTTTACTTCTTATTTATTTATTTATTTGGCTGGTAATGAGTAGTGTTTTTTTATTTATTTATTTATTTCTCTGACCTAAGGTAAAGAAATGAACACACACAAAATTTTTTTTTTTTTTTTTAGTTATTTTTCACAGATGGAATACAGCATGTTTTTGGAACATAATAAATAGCATTTCCTTCTTTTCTGTTTAGTCAGAAGAATCTGAATTTCATATTAACTGATCATTTCATTAGTAATATATTGAAAGAAGCTTAGCAATGTATTGTTGCTTGCATTTTACTTTACTTGTTGTATTGGTCTCATAACTAGGTTTCAGGAGATTACCATAGTCTCCCCACATTTGAGATAACCGTAGCTGGCAGAGTGAAAAGAAGAGTCATTTCATGTTTAAGGGGAGAAAAGAATAATTGATGCATGAATTTGTCACCAACATGTGAAATCATGACTTTATACATAAAATTTTCCAATTATACAAGCAAAATAGTTACCACTTTAAAAACTAAAATGTTCATCATCATCAAATTCTTGCCATGTACCCTCAAGGGCTGTACAGGATATGACAGTACTACATGAAAAAATTACATCATTACTAACTTCCTATCTACAATTTTCCTCCAAATCAATCTGTTATCTATTAAGACTCCAACATTATCAGATCTTATATTTCTGTCTTCTAAGGCACTTTTTACTGTATCAATCCACCTATATCTTGGTCTTCCTCTGGGTCGTTTTGCTGCCAACCTGGCAGAGAACACTTGTTTTGCTCATCTTTCTTCGCCCATTCTGTTTAAGTGACCATACCGATTAGCTCTGCTAATGCATTCCTGGATGTTGACAATGTCAAGTTCTTTCCTAATATCCTCATTTTTAATATGATATTGCCATCGATGCTATCTGTTCATGCCTATAATCCTTCTCAGGACTCTCATATCTGCGGTCTCTAGTCTTTGATCAAGTGTTTTACTTCTGACCCAGCTCTCAGATCCATAAGTTAAAACTGGTTTGAACACTGTCTTGTATACAGCTAATTTAGTGTTCCGACTAATTTCTCTCTTATTCCATATGAATTTATTCAATTGACTTCCTACCATACCAGCTTTGCTGATTCTGTTGTCTATTTCTATATTTAATTTACCATCTTCAGTAAAAATGTGCCTAAGTAGCTGAAATGTTTTACTTGTTCCACAGGTTCTCCATTCACAACACAGTTAACATTTTCAATGATTCTGCCTATTTTCATTGTCTTTGTCTTTTTATTGCTGACCTTCATACCATATCTATTACAACAGCTATTCAGTTTAGTCAGAGAATCTTGCAGACTTGTAGCAGATTTATTTAGAAGTATAACATCATCCGCATAAAGCATAGAGCTGACATTAACATCTCCAATTTTGATATCATGTTTAATACCACTTTCCTTCATAATGTGATCCATATAGATAATGAATAACAGAGGGGATAATGTACATCCTTGTCTCACACCAGATTTAACATTAAATCATCTTCCTGTACTTCCTTCAATTCTAACTGCTGACTTACAACTCAAATAAAGACTAAGTATTGCTTGTTATAATGCTCCATTGACACCATATAACGTATTGAATAGCTTCTCTCTTGGCACTTGTCATATGCCTTTTCCAAATCGACAAAACTTAAATACAGATCTCTGTTATATTCGCATGCTTTCTCGACTATTTGTCGTAAAGTAAAGATCTGATCCTGACAGCCTCTATTTGGCCTGAATCCAGCTTGTTCTTCACCAAGCTTTTCTTCCACAATTCTTCTCAACCGTTTCTCAAGTATACTTGCATAGATCTTGCCAGGAACACTCAGTAGGGAAATACCTCTGTAATTCTCACATTCAGTTTTATTTCCCTTTTTATATATGGGTACTATGAGAGCTCTACTCCAATCATCGGGAATTCGTCCCTCTGTCCAGGCTTTCTGAACTATGCATTGCAGCCACTGTAAGACTTTTATACCACCATACTTAAGCATTTCTTGTTGAATATCATCTACTCCTGCTGCCTTTCCACATTTTAAGCCTTTGATGGCTTTTTCTACTTCAAGCATTGATATGTATTCCTGACTGCATGCCTGCTCAGTGTTTTTTATCACTGTGCTGTCATCACTGCTTGTTTCATTTAGCAGTTTTTCAAAGTAATTACTCCATACTTCAAGTATATCTTTTTCTCCTGTTTTCATGTCACCTTTATCATCTCTAACTCCTTTTACAGCATTCTTTCCTCCATTCCTAAGTTTCTTCAACAACTCCAGAATATTTTGCCACCTTCTTGATATTTATTTTCTATATTCTTGCCAAAGTCCTCCCATGACTTTTGTTTAGCTAGTTTTACACACTGTTTAGCTTTCTTACATTTGTCTCTTTATTCTGTAAGAGTAAAAGCTGACTTATTTGCCAGGAACTTTTGATATTCTTTCATCTTTTCCTTCACTGCCTCTTTAACTTCCTGTGTCCACTAGGGAGTTCTGATTTTTTTATCCTTGCACACAACCTCACCACATGCCTCTCTGGCAGAATCAATCAATGTTTTCTTCAGAGTTTGCCACTGAATCTCCAAGGTTTGATTCCTGTTCTCAAACTCTTTCATTTTCTTTTCAATAATCTTTCTGTATTTTAGTCTACAATTCACATCTGAGAGCTGCTCAACTTTTATTTGCTTTATGTTCATAAAACTAAAATGTTCATAAAAGAAAAGCTAATTTTCCAATGTGTAATAATAAACACTTGTCCCACGAAACGGATTGATTACCCTATTATCAGAACGGATTTGCCTTCTGTCATGTTCAGAAGTGTTGAGGTTATCTCATCTGTGGTCGAACTATAGCTGTGATTATCTATTACACAAATAAGAATGATGCTATGAAACTAAAAGGCAAATAAGACTTTATGTAGCTCCCACACGTGAAAGATACGTGATTTTAGTACACTATTAGCTTGGTTGGACTAAAAATTTTTTTTTTTATTAATTTTATATATTTTTTGTTATTTTTTACATAGCCCAGAAATCCTACTCCAGAGACCAAACATAGAACTTTTTCAAGTGTCCATTTGTTTAAACTTCAAAAATAAATGAAACAATTGAAACTACAGAATGGATCTCAACAGAGGATTCTAATTAGATATATCTTCTTTAAATAACCATCCCTGAAAGTAAAATATCAATTATTAAAGTGATAGGTTGACTGACTGCCAAAAATTCCAATGCAGTGACATACATAACTGATTATCTTGTTACATAAAAAGACAGCAGAGATGATATCACTAACTATAGGCTCATCAGTTTGCTATCACAATGGTACAAAAATTTTTACAGCTACATTTAGTTTTAACTTGGATCTGAGAGCTAGGTTGGAAATATAACACTTGACTTGATCAAAGACTGGAGACCATATATATGAATTCTGAGAAATATTAGGGGAGTGAATAGATGGTATCAGTGGCAGTATTGTATTTAAAATGAGGATATTAGGAAAGAACTTAACATTGTTAGCATTCAGAAATGTATTAGCAGAGCTAATTTCAGGTGGCATGGTCACTTAAACAGAATGGGAGAGGAAAGGTTAGAAAATAAGTGTTCTTTGGGAGGATGGCAGGAAAATGACTCAGAGAAAGACCAAGATCTAGGTGGATTGATACAGTAAAAAGTGTCTTAGAACAGATTATCTTGGACAATATTATTAAATTTTACTATTTAACAATATTGGCATCTTGACAGATAGCAGATTACTTTGGAAGAAAATTGTTGATAGGAAATTAGTAATGAGATAACTTTTTCATATAGTACTATCATAATATCCTATACTCCCCTTGAGCATAAATGTCAGGAATTTGGTGATGATTGAAAAAGCAAATTAATATAATCTTCCTGCATATTTACTTTTTGTAGAAGTTTTAGATTCTCCAAATCAGTCAGAAATAATAAACAGCTTAAAACAATAAGCCATTACAGAAAAAGTATATCAAATTATTAAAAACAATATATCAAAACTCAGCAGCCATAGAGGACTATGCTTAACATCAGGGGAAAAAATGCAATATTGGGAGAGGAGTAAGACAAGGAGATCCTGTAGCACCCAAACTGTTTTTTTGCTAGCATTAGAAGAAGTCTTTAAGAATGTCTCATAGGAAAAAACTGGAATTAACATAAATGGAAAAAAATCTCAATCACTTATGTTTTGCAGATGACATTGTTCTTTTATCAAAAAATCAAAAAGTCTAGGAAATGTTAAATGACCCTGACAGAGAAAGCAGGAAAAAAAAAAGTTTAAAGAAAACCTTTAAACATAAGTGAACAAAACTGATGACAAATTCAGATCAAATTGAAATTGTGGAGGACTATGTTTACTTCAGTCAGTTAATTTTAAGAAAAACAAGATTAACAAATAAAGAATCATATAAGGAAACAAAGCATGTCTGTTAGTAGATTTGCCTGTATGCTTAAAAAGAATGCTATTTAATGATTAAGAAACATTTTGTGTGTAGTCCAAGAACCTTGAAAAAAAGAATGCTCCACATAATGCTCTACACACACACATGCCAGACTGTATATGGGCCAGAACTGGTCAGTAATGAGTCAGGAGGCTTCCTTTTCAGCTGGTGCATAATCCAGCTGCCACATAGTCTACCAGGTCATTCCTGGTCATTCCTCACCAGGAATGACCTGCCACATAGTCTACCAGGTCATTCCTAGTTAGGGAATCCGAGTAGTGGTGTGTGGAAAATACTGTCAAGGCTACAGAACGGCAAGGAGACTGGTTGCTCTCTGTATGGGTGTCATTGCATACTCCTCCCATTGCATATTCCCACTATTTCCTTTCATCTAATAACAAACCAAAAATGAAAAATGAAACAGACAAACAATGATGGAAATACTGCGAACATACCAACAACCAATTCTTCCAAACAATTCAAACCAAACATAATATTCCAAACTTACAGGATTCCTACTACAAAAAAAAAAAAAATAATTTTTACATCTACTTCACAAACATCCACAACATAAATTCCAATGTATGACTTTCATCACTATTTACAGATCCAAACCAGACCACCGTCTCTTAACAGAAACCCAAATTACAGCTATATCAACCAAAGGTGGCACTTGTGCCTTTATACATTCTAACACTGCCTGCCAGAGAATGCCAAATTCAGAATCCTCTACTTTTGACTTACTTTGGCTGAAGGTTTCCTTGTCCTACTAAGTAATATTCATCTGCTGCATTTACTAGTCTTCAAACTCTGAAAACCACAAAGACCTATGCACCTTCCTCTCCATGAAACTCAACCATCTACAATCCAGCTACCCGAACAACAAAGTCATCAATCTAGGTGACCTGAATGTCCACAACTCCAACTGGCTCCCTCCCTCTCCAACACTACAGATCAAGCTGGACATGATGTGGAAGTTTTGACTATAAGCAATGATCTAACACAAATGGTGCAGCTACCTGCCCAAATTCCAGATAATTCCCTCTACTCTCCTAATACCCTTAATTTTTTTTTTAACTAATTCTCCTTCTGGACCCATTGGAGAAGTTATCTCCCTTCTCGGGGAACTCAGACCACAATCTAGTGTGTAAGTTTCCAGTCTCACAGAACACCCTTCTCTGACCACACCCAACCTCATGTCCTCTGGCACTACAACAATACGGAGTGGGATGATCTCTGGAACTACCACTTTCCTTTTCCATGGCATGACTATTGCTTCCACTCTTCTGACCTAGACACCTGCACTGGGCGAGTCACAGAGATCATCCTCAGTGGCATGAAGGCATTCATTCTTTGTTGAAAATTTATTTATCACTAGGTTAGACTATAATAGATTTAGTTTAATCCTTTATCCCAGTGAGAGCAAACAAAGTTTGCGCCTGAAAATATCTTCAGGACTAAATATAGTGTTGTACTATCTTATCCAGTAAGTAGTGCAACACCAAGGCAACTCGTGGTAAAGGTGGAGCAAGCTACCAGGCACTTCTAACCCAGTATCTCCCATAATGCAAAACACATTTCCTATGTGGATATGTATACTGTTATGCATTAAAGGGATTGGCCATCTACCCAGACTAGTTTCGACCTTTATTGAGGTCTCTTCAGTGGGAGCCAGGCCCAGAGCTGGAGATACCAGGCAGAAGCAGTAGCAAGTCATCTGTGCCTATGGGAGTTGCCAAAAGGTTTATCACCTTTTTTAAAAATAACTCTGGATTTAGAGAAAGATGTTGAAAATTTATTTATCACTAGGTTAGACTATAATAGATTTAGTTTGGTCCTTTATCCCAGTGAGAGCAAACAAAGTTTGCGCCTGAAAATATCTTCCTTTATCCACCTTTACCACGAGTTGCCTTGGTGTTGCACTACTTACTGGATAAGATAGTACAACACTATATTTAGTCCTGAAGATATTTTCAGGCGCAAACTTTGTTTGCTCTCACTGGGATAAAGGATTAAACTAAATCTATTATAGTCTAACCTAGTGATAAATAAATTTTCAACATCTTTCTCTAAATCCAGAGTTATTTTTAAAAAAGGTGATAAACCTTTTGGCAACTCCCATAGGCACAGATGACTTGCTACTGCTTCTGCCTGGTATCTCCAGCTCTGGGCCTGGCTCCCACTGAAGAGACCTCAATAAAGGTCGAAACTAGTCTGGGTAGATGGCCAATCCCTTTAATGCATAACAGTATACATATCCACATAGGAAATGTGTTTTGCATTATGGGAGATACTGGGTTAGAAGTGCCTGGTAGCTTGCTCCACCTTTACCACGAGTTGCCTTGGTGTTGCACTACTTACTGGATAAGATAGTACAACACTATATTTAGTCCTGAAGATATTTTCAGGCGCAAACTTTGTTTGCTCTCACTGGGATAAAGGATTAAACTAAATCTATTATATTGCATTCATTCTTTGTTCCAACCAAAATTCCCATCCACTTTCCAAGCCCTAATTAGGCACCCTCTATGTTAAAAGAAAAAAAAAAAAAAAACAGAGAGAAAGCAGGTACTAGTTATGTCTTAAGATGACTGTCTTCCAACTCTTAAACAAATTTATACAACCATACTTGTTGAGGTTCGGAGTATGTTTCAAGGCTTCTGTTGATTTTAAGAACAATCTCTCTGACTTGTAAAAGCTTCTGTGCAGCACTTTAGTTTTCTTCCAGTTGATCTTGTGTGCAGGGGCATCCAAGCGTGGTCTGCTAGACCTGACTCGCCATAGCAATTGTGCCAAATTCACTGAGGCGGATGACCACAGTTCTTCCTGTCTGACCGTAGTAAGTTTGATCACACGAAGGGTACTTTGTAAACTCCTGGATGTGATAAAGGAGAGATGTTGTCCTTGGGTGAACGGATGAGAATAGCCAATTTGACATGCAGTCTAGGTACGGTCTCTGCGTAGTAGATGTTTATTGAGCACTCCAGATATCTTTTTCGATGTACCTTTAATGTATGGGATGACTGTTTTGTTGTAGTTTTTCGTGGTGGAACAGTGGGGGGAGCATTTAGTATTTTGTCTATCTTATGGGGATTATAGCCATTGGCTAAGAGGGTGTGACATAAGTGAGCGAGTTCAGTAGTAAGAGCATTGTCATTGGAACAAATTGCTCTCGCTCTGTGGGTTAGTGTTTTTAGGATACCATACTGTTGAGATGGGTGATGGTGTGATTGTTTGTATAAATATCTTTCTGTATGTATGGGTTTTCTATAAACTGAGAATGATAAGGAACCATCTGGAAGATGTGTAATGTATCCAGGAAGGTCGGACAGTTATTAGCTTTCAGTTCTATTGTAAAGTGGATTTTTGGGTATAGCTTAAAGTTGAGATTGTGGTGAGCTCACTCTATTAGTACTAAAAGGCTGGTATCAATAGCAGCTATTTGTTCCTGTATTAGAGAAAACTGGTGCATATGTAGATGTGGAGGGGTTTTGTAGCATTCTCAGTCTTGGCCACAAACTGTTGTGGCCAAGACTGAGTAACTAGCAAAATAACATTGTTATCCCTGATGTCTCACATAAAACATCAATGTTAGCAGCCTGGCTTTAGATATTGCAAACAACATAAAGATTGACATTGATGTATGAGCTTTGCTCCCCAAAAGTAAACTCTTCTAGTCAATTCTGTGCTCTTAGGAGTCTATCTATGGAAAATCAGAAATATGGTCATCACTGGAGTGCATACGGGTAATGTTACTATAGTCTTCAACACCACTGAATACAGTCTTGCCATAAATACTGTTACAACTTTCATACATCCCCTGCGAGCTGATTCTGTTAATGGCGCTGTGCACAACCAACATTTGCATATTTATCAGTAAAAAGAGAGTTGTCTCGCTGTATGAGTTAACATGCATTGGGGAGATTATGAGAACCATGTAGCTGCAGTAGCACTTCCCAGTACCAAATCAACTCCTTCTTGGACCCCCCGGCAGGAAGAAGAAATGTGAGGCCCCTGTCACATTTTCTAATGGTCAATAATAATAATGATACTCATCGTTTTGAAATCCCAAGTAATTCCATTTGTGAATGTGAAGGTGATATTCAAAATAAAAATAATACAACAATCCACTCCTTCCCACCCACACGCTTCCCCATAGCAAAACTACCATTATAAAGTGATTTTTCTACATTTTGATGTGGCAAAATCATGTATTAGGTCATCAAAGTTAATATTTTGTGAAATCTCATGTTCAGTAATCATTAAACTTAGATGGTTTAATCGTGACTGTGCCATGCTGTTTCTTAATTCATTTTTTAATGATTTCATTTTAGAAAATGAACGTTCGCCACAGGCATTAGTAATGATCATTGAAAGAAAAATCCTCATAGAGATTTCCATATTAGGAAATACTGAAAATATATGTTTATTATGCATATAAGTGTAAATTTTGTTAATGGTAACACAGTCTTCTTCTTCATTTGTGGTTAAGGTCTTATCACCTACGTTTGCTTTTTTCACTGATTCTATATCCATCATCATGTGTGACCTAAAGTGGAGACATTCCATGAATAGTTCTGTAGAAGTAAGGTCTTCACTATAGAAGTTGGCTAGATCATCACAGTGAGTTTTTATGTTTTGATCATCTAAAGTATGAAGCGTTTCTAAGAAGCCAAATTTATTAAATATTTCTACATACTGTTTTCTCGCATATCCAAACTAGTTACCAAGGAATCTATGATCAGTAAGTATGTGTCCACTCTAAATTTCCTACTTCTCTTAAGTTGCACATTTGAGTCATCTGTGTTTCTAACACCATCTACAAATGTTAGAGTGCTGTTGCTGCGTTGTTTTATTCGTTTATACAAATCCTGGTAGTTCTTATCCCGTGACTTTTCTTTCACTTGGGATTCATAGTCTTCAAAATAGTTTCTTTTCTCAGTTACAAATGCCTTTAAGGACTTAAGAAATTTCATAGCAGTAGATAAGTTCATGCTTTCTTTCTGGAGGACTTGGCTCACACTGTTAAATCATTTCAGTATGTCATTCCAAAAAAATAGTCAGAAAATTTGTTTCTAGTTTGTCTCTTAAACCCTGAGCTGTAAGCTGTGTTTCTGATGATTCCTTTCTCCCTCCTAAATCATCCAAACTCGATCTGATTTCTTCATAACCTTCGTGTAGAGCACTTACTGTATCTGCATGTGCAGACCTCTGAGTTCTTGACAATTGTTTTGCCACCTTAAGCCAAGATGCCAAATGCGAAATGATTATTTCCCAATGATAAGGCGAAGATGAAAAGAAATTGTAAAGATTTTGAACAAAATCAAAATAAATTGTGACATTTAAGGTACTATTTACAGCATGAACACCTACAAGGTTCAAGGAATGTCCTGCGTATGGTATATATACAATGCATATTTATTTTGTTCCTTAATTTTAGCCTGTAATCCTGAATAATGCCCTGACATATTTGCTGCATTATCATAGGACTGACCTCTACAGTTCATTAGTGGTATATTATTTTGATCCAAAAAAGTCGTGACTATGTCAGCGAGAATATCTGCTTTATGCCCATGAATGGGAATAAACTGTAAAAATCTCTCTTTAGGAATACCTCCAGAAACATATCTTATTATAAATGTCAGTTGGTCTACATATGTGATATCAGGTGTTGAATCCACCGATATGGAATAATACTTAGCTTTCTGTACTTCAGCGATAATAGTTTCCAACACTTTAACTCCCATAATTTGCATGAATTCTTCACAAATAGTAGCTGATAGATATGATGGGACCATCTTTACTGCATTACTATACTTCTTTATATGTTCACATAAAAATGGATCAGTTCCAAAATGCCTAAATAATTGCCATTCCTATGTGAGCCTATGGTTTGGTTGTTTCCTCTTGGCGGCAGGCCTCTAGACGCTCAAAATTTTATAACTGCAATTATTATTTTCAATACTTCTATCCAGTACTGACGCTCACCGTCGAACTGGATTACCAATTGTGTGTTTATACACCCATGCACTTTTAAACAACTGCAGTATGTCATCATGCATTTTATGTGTTCTGCCCCATTTTCATGATGTGAAATGGCCTTTATTCCGTATTTCTAGTCATTGAATGTGCTCATTATAAATGGGGAATCAGAAGTTGAAAACAATTTACAAACAAAACAATATACTTTTCATTTTGTGGGAGAATAAATAAGCCAATCTCGAAGTTGAATTTCTCCATTTGACAACTGTTGCGAAAACATTGCCGGTGTTAAATATCTAGTTTCTTTATCTGAGTTGTTACTTCCTACCATATATTCTCTGGCTGAACTGACTAAAGCTGCACTGATTATTTTGGCATTTGGATGGACCTTTTTGAACCCAGTACTTCTGTAAGATATGATTTGCCATTGGCCATAGTCCAGGATCTGAACTCTTATAATTGTCATTATTTGTACTTACATTTACTGTAGCATCAGCAGAGGTTGTTTCTTCTTGTACACTATTACTGCACAAGAACTTGCTTGAAACAGAATTTGCTGGCGATTCTGTATTTTCTCTTTCCCTATGCGCTTCATTCTCCGCAATAACTTCACTTTTGCTGCTCTTAAAAAATGTTGTTAGTTTTGGAAGTTTTTGAATAGCCTTTGCATGTTCTTTCATTTGGCACAACCACTTTCATAACGTTTCATACTGAGGGGAAGCGTGTTCTCCTAATATCCCTATGACTTGCCTATAACTTTTAACTATTTTCAAACTAGATCAAGACAAAACACAATATACTTATCTACTAGTTTATACTTGTAAAGCAGAAAGCTGAACCTGAACTGCGATGTATATATTACAGTTGGTACTGAACAATCACCTGCAGGCCACACGAGAAAATTCATTCATTGTTGCGGCATTCCAACTATGAAAGTTGTTAGAGATTTAAAAAAGTTTCTATTCATTTATGTATTATATTTTGCAGTGCTTGAAATAGAAATTTAGAAGTGTCGGTATACTTTCCAAGGTTCGATTTGCGTTATATCAGCTTTGGCGCACAAAACTTTTGCACATGAGCATTATCAACAATGCTTTGGTATTGTTGATAAATAATGCTTGATTTGGTTAGGATGCACCAAATCGAGTTAATGTTAATTCCATAAAAGTGAGTAACTCATAACTTAGCACCGTAATAAAACGAAGTTTAATAACAGTTTTTGTTTAACCAGGTTTCTTTTAACCGGAGTTTGAAAACGACAATCAACAAAACTAAATTAAGCTTTTCAACATAATTCTAAGTTCTTTCCTCATAGCATTTTCATAAAAAACTTTGCATCAAGTTATATTAGGGTTATGTAATATTTTAACTGGCCATGTTGAGCACTGAAAATTTGTTTAGTTTCTCTATTTTTAAAAATAAGAGAATGGGGCCCCCCCTAAAGAGCAACGGCCGGCAGGGTTCACTGTTACCTTAAAACGCCCCTGGCACTTCCCAAAGGTTAGAATGCAGTCACCTGTTATTTTTAACCTGCTAAAAACAGTTTGGATCATTAGGATGTTTGTGTATTGGATTATTAACTGTTATAACAGTTTCAGTAAGGAAATACTGTGAGTAGACATATTACTAACTATTATAATAACGGAATTAACTCACATCAATTATTCTTTATTCGTTGGCGGACAGTATAGAATTACTACACCAAGAATTTCCTCCAGACATTGTCAAATTATTTGAATTTGTAATAAAGTCCAGTTATTTTTCCTTCAAAAACCAGTTATACCAACAAATCGAAAGGACAGCAATGGGTAATCCAATATCTCCTGCTATTGCCAACTACTTCATGGAGCATTTCGAACAGCGTATCTTTGACAACATTACACCCAGACCTAACATTTGGTTCAGATATGTGGATGACATTTTTGCCATATGGAAAGGCACCTCAGAAGAACTACAACTGTTTCTCTCAAAAATTAATGCACTTCATCCAAGGATCCAGTTCACTCTAGAAATAGAAGTAAATAAGCAGTTAGCATTTTCTAGACCTCTTGATTCTTCGCCAACCAGATGGTTATCTACAATTCACAGTCTATAAGAAAGAGACTCATACAGGCCAGTACAATCACATCACCATCCCAGCCAAAAGGCTGGTACTATAAAAACACTAGTTCATAGAGCCCACTGCTTTTGTTCTTCAGAAGAACTTTTACAAAAAGAATTACAGTATATTAATTCCTCCTTCATATCCAATGGCTATAAGAAGTCCTTCATGAAAAGAGCTTTAAGTAGTCGTGCTCCAGCATCCTCTTCAAGTACAGAAGAACCTATATGTATATCTATCCCCTATGTACAAGGGGTTAGTGAACGCATAGCTAAGGTGCTAAAACCACTAAATATCTGTGGCTTTTCAACCCGTCAGAAAAATCTCCACTTTCCTAATGTCTCCAAAAGACAAGCTCCCACATCTCAGCTATCCAGGTGTCTACCAGATTCCCTGCTCGTGTGGATTATCATATTTTGGACAAACAGGAAGATCTGCTCAGGTCCGGTTAGAAGAACACCAGTCATACATCCAGTACCTTGAACCCAAACAGTCTGGAATTACAGAACATGCCATCAACACCAGACATAGAGTTAAGTGGAACAAGACAAAAGTCATTCACAAAAGTCGGTTCCTAATGGAATGGCTTACAAAGAAACATGTGAAACATTACTTCACTCCCCTAACCTAAACAGAGCCGATGGTCTACGTCTTTCCCCCTTGTGGGAGATAGTACTTTATAAAGCAGCAAATCTTTCCTAACATATAATTGTATACACATATATATATATTAAAAAAAAATTAATTCTTATAATTGAATAATTAAATAATTATTATTTCATAATTAAATAACTAAATAATTTTAAAAAAATAAATAATAATAATAATTAAATAAATTTAGGAAATTTAACCTTAGCTACTTAGGGCACTTTGTGAATATGACAGTTATTGTTTAATTAGCCTTGTACCTGTACTGATGATGCCTGTGATACTCAGGTGAAAATTCTACGAATAAAGAATAATTGACGTGAGTTAATTCCGTTATTATAATAGTTAGTAACTGTTATAACAATACAGAAGATGTATCTAACAGCCAAAGAACAGGTCGCCAAACTGTGTTAGGATGGAACAGCTTGTGAGGGCACGCCTCTGCCATAATCCTGTGAGAATGCAGAAAGTGATTTCTTGAGAGATGAATGTTCACAGACAAATGTCACATGTATTAACTGATTCACTTAAAAATGAGTACTACAAGTAACAGATGCTCTTCATTACTAGAATTAATTTGGATAATTTAATTTCTTAAGAATGAAATTACATGGGCCATTTGTAAATAGAGCAGATATAAGTTATTAGTATCACAGTTATCATTGACTTCAATGATAACTGCATAAATTCTTAGATTTCAGAACATCTTTACCTCAACCACAATACTGTCTTCGGTGGTTTGACAGATCCATAGTAGATGGAGTCATATGGAGTAGTATTAGACTCTTTTGAGTCAGTAACTCATCATGGGAGACTATACATCACCCATACCAGCTGTCATACCTTTCTTGAATTCACATCCACTACTCTTGGCATATTAAAAGCTAAGCTATTCCAATCTTACACTACTATGAGAAATCTCTCATCCATTTCTTGACTGCATTCATCCTCCTTTCAATGAAGCCCTCTCCTTCTGTCCTGCGCCTTCTATAAATTTAAAAATACCATCTGCCAGTATGACCTCAGGAGTTTCAAGGTCTCTCTTATATCACCCTTCTTTCTCCAGTTTGCTAGCATCTGCAGTCACATGTTCTCAATTTGTATTGTAATCTACATTCCACAAGCCTAATATTAACACCCTCTCCACTTTATATACATTACCCTGAATCCCAGGAGACTAGATGACTATTTAGGTTTATGTGCTGGTTTACACTCATAATACAATTTAATGGAATACCTACAGCACAAAGAATTTATTTATTTTTATTTTTTTATTTTTATTTTATTTTTTTTTATGTTGCTCCAACCAAAGAAAAGTTATTTGTAAACCTATTTTATCATCATTTTATCATTGGGGTGGTTAAGGATCAAATCTGTATAACTGAGAGAAGACCTCTACATAGCCTTTAAAGGAATGTGGAGAACCGACCAGGGCTTCTCATTTAATGTCCAATCCTCACCTTCTTATGGTGCACCCTGTTGGGTATCTTCTTGGATGGGCTGGCAATTTGGGATTTAGCAGACCAAATTGTATTCTCATTGGCTAAAATCACAAATAAAATGATGGTACAGAATTTCATGCCGACTAGGGCGTCGCCCAGTTAAACAAGACCCCCATTATTTTTGCCAGGGAACCAGGGCAAACCCCAAAAAGTCAGTTAATGGAAGAAATCCTGAAACACACCACAACTCAACATCACCAGAGTTCAAGTTGTGGTGTGTTTCAGGATTTCTTGATTTCTTGATAGTCTTGAGCAGGATAAAATTGAATCTCATATTGAAAAGAACATGTAAGAAGGTTTTAAAGTGAATAAAAGTTGAGCAGTTCTCAGATATACACAAACATTATTCAAGAAAAAATGAAAGAGTTTGAGAACAGGAACCAAACCTTGGAGATTGAGTGGCAAGCTCTGATGAAAACATTGATTCACCAGAGGCATGTGGTGAGGTTGTCTGCAAGGATAGAAAAATCCGAACTCTGTGGTAAACACAGGAAATTAAAGAGGAAGTGAAGGAAAAGAAGAAAACATATCAAAAGTTCTCGGCAAATAAGTCAGGTGCTCTTAGAGAATATAGAGACAAATGTAAGAAAGCTAAACACTGGATAAAACTAGCGAAACAAAGGTCACGGAAAGACTTTGGCAAGAACATAGGAAGATTGCAAAATATTCTGGAGGCTGTTGAAAAAGCTCAGAAATGGAGAAAAGAGTGCTAGAAGGAATTAGAGATGATAAAGGTGACATGAAAACTGGAGAAAAAGATATCCGTGATGTATGGAGTAATTCAAAAATTGCTAAATGAAATAAACAGTGACAGCATAGTGATAAAAAAATACTCAGCAGGCATGCAATCAAGAATACATATCCATACTTGAAGTAGAAAAAGCTATCAAAAGAAATGTGGAAAAGCAGCAGGAGTAGATGATATTTGACCAGAAAATGTTCAAGTATGGAGGTATAAAAGTCTTGCAGTAGCTGCACTGCATTGTTCAGAAGGCCTGGGCAGAGGGACGAATTCCAGATGATCGGAGTAAAGCCCTCATCATACCCATATAAAAAAGGAAAATAAAACTGAATCTGAGAATTGCGTGGGTATTTCCCTACTGAGTGTTCCTGGTAAGGATTGTGAAAGAAAAGCTTGGTGAAGAACAAGCTGGATTCAGGCCAAATAGAGGCTGTTAGGATCATATTTTCACTTCATGACAAATAGTAGAGAAATCGTGGGAATATAACCAAGATCCATTTTGTAGACCTGCAAAAGGCATATGACAAGGTGCCAAGAGAAAAGCTATTCAACATGCTACAGTTATATGGTGTCAATGGGGCATTATATCAAGCAATACTTAGTTTTTTATTATTGTTATTATTATTACGTGATGACACCTCCAGGAAGTCCAAAGGCTCATCGAGGGAGGGTACCTACTCTACAGCTCTCTGTCTCCACCAACTACAACAAACCGCAGCTATCATCATCTACACCAACGCCATCTAACACTCACCACTACCACCACCACCACTAGTATTTTCACAGACAATCACAAACATCCATGCCAACGGTGGGATTCGAACTCGCAACCTTTTGGCTGGAGAGCGGAACTCGGCCAACCAGGCCTGCAAAAAAAAAGTTTCTCAGCAAGGCAATTTCATCTCTGCAACTCCCGTGAACCGATTGTGCTCTTGAATGTTATTCACATCATTAGCACTGCTACTATTCACTATACCATCATATAGTATACACAATGCAATCTTATCCTCCCAAAGTGCATCACCGATTTAGCCACATTAAACTGGCAGTCATTTAACTTTGCCCATACCTCCAGCATATTTATGTCATCCTGCAAGATCTCTATGCCCATCATCAGTGACTGCAGCTTCTCCCAGTTTTGCATCATCAGCAAACAAGTGGATATTTCTCATCAGATTATTTCCAGTATCATTAATGTACAAATTAACCAACAGAGGACCCTGTACTAAGCCATAAGGAACACCACCAATCACATTCCTTCTTCTGGACTCAACTCCTCCATAAACCACTCTTTGATATCTGTCAATTAGCCACCCTCTAATCTAAATCACTAGCTTCAGATCCATTCCCATTTGCTCTAAGTTAATTCCATATGGAATCCTGTCAGATGCCTTTGCAAAGTCCAGCAGTATCATCAAATTTTCATATAATATATGGAAATCATCCAAATATCACAATAAAACTAAAATAAAGATCTTCAATAGCAATATTAAGGCTATATTATTTTTCATCAGAGACATGGAAACTGACCAGTAAATAGGAAGCTAAATTAAATAGTTTTCAAACAAAATGTCTGTGTAAAATATTAAAAATATTTTGGCCACAACCTGACTGACCAAAAGAGTATCACCAGTGGAAAAATAAAATAAAAAAAAAGACACATGGAAAGTGATTGGACACATGCTGTGGATAGACAGCAGAGAAATTCCAAAGTAGCATTGACCATGGATTCCAGAAAGAAAAAGGAAAAGGGGAAACCTAAATTACTTTGCCAGAAAAAGACAGAAAAAGAAAAGAAGATTGGTTGGTTGAGAGAGAAATGGATCTCAACCTTACGTTTCATGAGACACAAAGAAGATAAATGAGTAAAGAAAGATGTTAAGCCTAACTGCTTTTCATAGACTGATTTTGCCTTAGGGCCCTTACTTACTTTTCCGCTTTCTTTTTTTATACTGCTACTGGACCTGGTAATCGCACTTTTCCCGGTACTGGATTCATATTTTCTTTTTAAGAAGCACTTGATTCAAAGTCTTATTCACCCATTTAATGCCTATACACTTTATTCTCTTGACTCTAGGAATACTGTAGCTTCTTTCAGACATTCTTTGACACATCCCATGCAATGTGGATTCTCTTGTCATGCAAATTTTTCATGTCAATACACCGCAATGCTTGAAGATGCTTTCTCAGTCTATCATAACATCTATCTGAAGTTCACATACATCCTTTTTTATTGAAAGTTTTCACACGACTCGCCACCTCCCAAGTTAAATTGCACAATACCCCTCTCTCTCTCCCTCACCCCCCCAGTTGAAAGCAAAGCAGCTACTTCATTTATTAGCTGTTCCTCCTCACATCCCTCTCAACATACAGACTACAGTAATGCTATTATTGTTCCCTATATCTGAGACACGTCAGAATAAAATAGCTAGAATTTTAAAGAAACAATCTCTGCACTGCTTTCAAACCTCATTTGAAGCTAGCCTCAACATCTCCAATCTTCTAAGGATCCTCTTCATCCCCTCTGTTTCATGTGTTTAAAAGATTTCTTGTTCTTGCAACATCATATTATGCTCAAACTGGGAGATATACTACATCTATTTTGGTGAACACAAGAAATACATTATTTGTCACAACTATAGTCAGTCAGGTCTAGCTGACCATGCCTTGGATACAATGCACAGGGTCAGATGTTAAAATATATATGCTTCATCACAGCAAACACAAACTTGAAAGACTTTTTTTTTTTTTAGAATCAGATTTAAAAAAACCATCCTAAATAAATATGGTCCTGTTAAACTTCCTAAGATTTGGGAAACTGATTATTTGGCCTCCCACCTAAACAGCATCTATAGAGGGCGCGCTAGGACTTTGACTTTTTTTTTTTAAAAAAAAAGCTTTCTTAAACATTTATTTTATTATCTTCTAGAAGAAAGCTGTTTAGTCCCAGATGATCCCTTCATATTCCAATGGGGCTGAGAGCATCCAGAACAAGTGACAAAAATGGTGATCTAGGGATTAGAAGGTTTAGCAGAGAAGATTGGCTATAACAGAAACAATATTTTATAGAGTAGATGCCAAAGAAATTTTTAAGTACATAACCAGACAGGAAAGAGCAAGAGAAGTTGCACCCTTGAAGTTGAATCACTTTAATCACTACTGAAAGTTACATAAGGATGTGATGTGAAAGCGAGTGATGAATGATTGGAATGGGTTGCCAGGTGCAGTTATGAGCTTTGATGAATGAATTAAGAAGAGGTATGATTCAAGCACCATGCAAACAATGGAATGTGAGTCTCTCAGGATGACTCTTCAGACTCCATGGAGGCATCTGTGTAATAATGATATAAATTATGCATTCCCACATTTTATTTTGAACACCAATTAAGAGACATTTACAAAAAAATAATAAAGAAGACTTTTTTTTTTAATGTATGTGTATGTGCTCTCTATAAGCAAAGTTATGACATCATATTTATATGCTGGGGTTGAAATAACAAATCTATCAAAACGGAGAGATTTGCTAAGCTGGCTTTGGCTTCATGTTTTGCTTATACCAAAGCATGCAACAAATGCAAAGCTGTCACCAGCAGATAACTTTTTATTTTGAGTTGTAAGTCAGCAGTTAGAATTGAAGGAAGTACAGAAGATGGTTTGATGTTAAATCTGGTGTCGGACAAGGATGTACATTATCCCCTCTGTTATTCATTATCTAAAAATATATGGATCACATTATGAAGGAAAGCAGTATTAAACCTGATATCAAAATTGGAGATGTTAATCTCAGCTCTTTGCTTTATGCAGATGATGTTATACTTTAAAATAAATTCAGTACCATAACTGTAAATGGAAGAAATATAACACATTTAAAGTATGCTGACGACATAGTAATCACTACAAAGAGCCAAGAAAAATTAGAAAATATCCTGATCAAGCTGCAACAAACAAGTAACAAATATGATATGAAAATCAATTTTAGTAAAACAAAACTAATGGTAATAGGAAGAAAAAGAGAAGCCATCCAAATGAAAATAGGAAACAATAATATAGAATAGGTAAAGAAATTCAATTACCTAGGCTCACTCATCACTGAAGATCTAGATTATTTTGAAACTATAAAACAGAATCAGTAATGGATGGATAACAATGGGCAGACTACAAAAAATATGAAACAATAAAAGATTAAGCAAAGAACGCAAACTAAATATATATAAAACAATGATAATTCCCATAGTACTCTATGGCTCAGAATGCTGAATCTTAAGAAAAAAAAAGAAATGGATAAACTCAATGCTTTTGAAATGAAATGCCTAAGAAAAATCAATAAAACAAACTGGACAGAAAAAAAAACAAATGAAACACATAGAGAAGAACTTAACTTTAAAGAAACAATAATTACAGCACTAAAAAAAAAAAAAAAAAAAAAAAAAGAAGAAGCTAATTGAACTGGTTTGGACATGTTTCAAGAATTCAAGAATGAACTCAGAAAGACTACCGAACATATTATTAAATGGTTGAATTGAGGAACAGCCCAAGAGAGGAAGGCCAAGAAAGAAATGGATTGACAACATTAAAGAGCACCCGCTTAATCTCCATAATAGAACTACATAAAAAAACAGCAGGCAAAAATTCATCTTTGAGGAACTCAACCTGTCATGAGTAGATGAGAAGAAGATGAAATTCAGTACAAGTCTGCAAGATTCTCTGACTAAATTGAATAACTGTTGTAATAAATTTAGTATGAAAATCAGTAATAACAAACTAAGACAATGAAAATAGGCATGAACATTGAAAATATCAACTGCTTCATTAATGGATCACATTATGAATAACCTTGTTACGAATACCATTGTTAGCATCCAGGAATGTATTAGCAGAGTTAATCTCAGGTGGTATGGTCAATTAAACAGAATGGGAGAGGAAAGATTAGCAAAACAAGTCTTCTCTGCTAGGTTGGCAGGAAAAAGACTCAGAGGAAGACCAAGACATAGGTGGATTGATACAGTAAAAAGTGCCTTAGAAGACAGAAATATAAGATCTGACAATGTTGGAGTCTTAATAGATAACAGATTGATTTGGAGGAAAATTGTCGATAGGAAGTTAGCAGTCATGTAAATTATATCCTCTATACTCCTTGAGGGTACATGTCAGGAATTTGATGGTGATGATGATAACAAGTAAAACGTTTCAACTACTTAAGCAGAATTTTTAGTGAAGATGGTAAATTGAATATGGAAATAGACAACAGAACAACAAAGCTGGTATGCTAGGAAGTCAGCTAAATAAATTTATATGGAATAAGAGAGAAATCAATCAAAACATTAAATTAGCTGTATACAAGGCAGTTCACACCAGTTTTAACTTATGGATCTGAGAGCTGGGTCAGAAGTAAAACACTTGACCAAAGACTAGAGACCGCAGATATGAGAGTCCTGAGAAAGATTAGAGGTGTGAACAGATGGCATCAATTGACATTGTCAGCAGAGCTAATCTCAGGTGGTATGGTCACTTAAACAGAATGGGAGAGAAAAGATTAGCAAAACAAGTCTTCTCTGCTAGGTTGGCAGGAAAAAGACCCAGAGGAAGATCAAGATATAGGTGGATTGATACAGTAAAAAGTGCCTTAGAAGACAGAAATATAAGATCTGATAATGTTGGAGTCTTAATAGATAACAGATTGATTTGAAGGAAAATTGTCGATAGGAAGTTAGCAGTCATGTAAATTATATCCTCTATACCCCTTGAGGGTACATGCCAGGAATTTGATGGTGATGATGATAACTAACTGATGACCAGGGGAATGAGCTTATCATCATTCTACTGGGAACTTCCTAACACTACAACTTATGCAGTAGAGGATTATAAAATCAAAGGCACTTCTCTGGCCATCACAGATGAGAAGATTTTCACCATTGAAGATTCATTTAACTGCCAAAATAATTGTGTATATATCCCGGATGGTTGCACTTGCACCAGAATTCAGAGAGGTCATCACCCTTCGTCAGTGATGGTTTGGTGTTGGGGGGGTCACTTTGGATATCAAAGTTGCATTTCTGTGAGAAAGGGGTCAAAACCTCCGCTAAAGTGTATCAAGACATCGTGATGTAACCTGTGGTACAGGCTCCTGAACAACACCTTGTTTCATGGTAGGCAGGAGACCCTCCAACAGGACTTAGCCCCTGCACACAAGGTGAGGACCACACATAAGTGGTTGGAGGTGAATGTTCACAACTACATAGCGCCATCTGGAAGTCACGATCTGAATCTGTTGGACTTCGAATTGTGGTTGGAGCTTGAGAGAGTAGCCTGAAAAAATGACACCTTCACACACTTCGGGTATGTGTGAAGGCAAAAGGGGAGACATTTTGAACATTGAGTGCTGTTATGTATGTTATACTTGTGGTTTATATGTGCTGAAAACTGTAAATGATTTTCTGATAGATCAAAGCTTTATGTACTATTCTAGTTATAACAGTATTTAGGGCTAGATTTGGTATAACCTTCAAATGGATGTTGTGCTCAGAGACTCTGCTACTTCCATTCTTTTATATTATGATACCAAATCTCAGGTTAGCACTATAAACAGAGTTGTACTTGCAATTTTTGTAATGCGATCTTTGAATTTCAACTTTCTATTTACCACAACTCCAAGATCTTTAGCCTTGTCGGTTACTCCAAGTATAATCCCAACAATATAATATGCTAGGAATGAATGGGGAAGTGAGTGACATGAGTATAGAAAATGAGAGAATGGGTGTGCAAGAGAAACAGGGAAACGGCGAGGCTCATGGTGGACAGAGGTACACAGTGTGAGAAAGATGGATGCTCCAAGAGGATGTTCGAGCAAGTGTGGACAGGAAAGGCATGGGATGACCTGAGATCAAGAGGAAGCAGTTGGAAATGAAGGGGGTTCTAAAATGAATAAGCAGAAAGGGAAATGCCCCAGTCGATGGAGAGATCACATCAAATGAGTGGTATCAGTGGAACTAGCTATAGATCCAGAAATGAGCTGTTGTGTTTGTATACAAATGCTAGAAACATAAGAAACAAGGCAGATGAAATGGTTGCACTAATTGCATCTGTTCAACCAAAGATTGTTGGAATAAGTGAGACATGGTTGGAAGAGGATGACATCCTGACAGGAATAGAGACGGAAAGGTATGATGCGTTTCGTGAGGATAGAAGGGGTAAAAAGGGAGAGGGAGTGCTATTGATGATAGAGAAAGAGTTATGTCCATACAAAGTAGAGATGCAAGAGGGAAATAGTACCAGTGGTTTTGAGGCAGTATATGAGATAGAGGTGAATGAAATCAAATACTTGGTTGGATGTTGTTATAGACCAGGTAATGTGGATGGTGGTGATAATGAAATGCATGATCAAATTAGCCAAGCAAATAAAAGGATGATCATTATAGGTGATTTTAATTATGGCAATATAGACTGGAATGATGAGATAGCAACTGGAAGTAAAGAAAATGAGTTTTTGAGGGATAACTACCGCAGTCAGTATGTAACAGAGGGCACGCGAGGATTGAGGGTCTTGGATTTGGTCATCTCATCAGAGGATGTAATTATAAATGAGGTGTCAAACCATCCACCAATTGGTGAGAGTGACCATGAGATGATTACCTGGGTGGTTGCCAGCAGTGTGAGGACCTCTGTGATAAAAGGGTATATGTAAAACTACAAGGGGGGGGGTGATTTTGAAGAGCTCAGGAGACAGCTTTTGAGTGTAGCATGGAATGAGGAGTTAGCTGGAAAAGAGATCAATGCAGCTTGGGGGATTTTAAAAAACTATCTAGTAGATGCAATGTTTAAATGTATTCCAAGGGTGAGAAGGTTAAATAAGGTAGGCGTGAGATGAATGAATAAAGAGATTAAGCATACGATATAGAGAAAAAGGGTATTATGGAGGCAGCATAAGAGAAGTGGAAATAACCAATTCCATGAGGTTTACAAAGACCAGGCAAAGCGGTTGGTGAGGGTAGCTAAAGTAAGGTATGAATAGCAGTTAGCTAATGAAGCCAAAAAGAATCCTAAGGAGTTCTTTTGATATGCAGCCAGCAAAAGAAAGAATGATTATGGAAGGATGACATTGATTGGAGAAAATGGTATAAAGACAGCTGTTGCAGAATCCGTGGCGGAGATACTTAATGAGCAGTTCATAAAGGTCTTTCAATCTTGTGAATGTGACTTCATGGAGAGATTGAAAGCAGTTGATGATGGGGAAGAGAGAGAGAGACACTGTAAGTGAGCAAGAGGTGTATGGGGAGTCGAGCAAACTAGATGTTAATAAGGCTGCGGGACTTGATAATATATCACGTATTCTGAA
This sequence comes from Typopeltis vanoorti, assembly GCF_054136105.1. Classification (NCBI taxonomy): domain Eukaryota; kingdom Metazoa; phylum Arthropoda; class Arachnida; order Uropygi; family Thelyphonidae; genus Typopeltis; species Typopeltis vanoorti. The sequence goes on from NC_143569.1 coordinate 14,078,865, forward strand.
AGAATGTGCCAGGGAGTTGACACCTGCCTTGATATATTTTTTTAATGTTGATAGTACCGATCTTCAACTCTGGTGATATTGATTGTGTGTTTTGAGATTTGTTGCAGTAGCTGACTTTTCGCTGTTTTCCTTGGTTGCCTGACAAAAACAATCAGGCGACTCCCCAGTTTACATACAATTTGGTCAGCTAGATCCGAAATTGCGAGCCCATCCTCGTTCATTCTGTATCCAGGTAGATACATAGCACTGTGCACCACGAGAAGGTGAGGATTGGACATTAGGTCAGAATCCCTGGTTGGTTTTCTGCATTTCTTTAAAGACTACGTGGAGATCAACTCTCATTTATATAGCTTTGATCCTTAAGCACCCCTATGTTGGGGTGCTTAAGGGTCAAAGCTGTATAACTGAGAGGAGACCGCCACATAGCCTTTAAAGGAATGCGGAGAACCGACCAGGGCTTCTGACCTAATGTCCAATCCTCACCGTCTCGTGGTGCACCCTGTTGGGTATCTACTTTGATACTGAACAAACGAGGATGGGCTGGCAATTTGGGATTTAGCCGACCAAATTGTATTCTTATTGGTTAAAATAAAATAAAAAAATGATGGTACAACATGACAAAATTTCATGCCGGCTGGGGCGTCGCCCAGTTAAACAAGGCCCCCATTGTTTTCGCCGGGGAACCAGGGCAAACAGCGAAAAGTCAGCTACTGGAACAAATCTCAAAACAAACCCCAACTCAACATCACCAGAGTTAAAGATCGGTACTATCAACGTAAGATGCCTGAATGGCAATGAAATGGAGCTAGCTGAGGAATTAGATAAGTACCAGATCGACATAATAGGGGTGACTGAAACAAAAAAGACAAAAACTGGTGAATTCTTTCTGAGCAATAAATACAAAATGTTATATTCAGGCAATGACAATCAAGGAAAAGAAGGAGTAGCCATAGTATTCAACACAAAATACGAGGCTAATCTTCATGAATGGCAGTCAGTCTCAAGTAGAGTAATGTGGGCAAATATGAGAATGGGGAACTGGAGAATGAGACTTATTTGTGCCTATGGTCGCACAGAAGGTTCTACTAAGGTAGAAGTGGAGGAATTTTTTGAGGCTTTAGAAAAAGAAACTGACATAATGAAAAAGGAAGAGTTGGTGCTTGTTGGGTATCTAAATAGCAGAGTAGGAAATGATTGTGAGACATACAAAAATATTTTGAGAAAAGAGCAAAGCTAATAATAATGGCAAATATCTGTTGGATTTCTGCTCAGGACATGGACTGGTTATTACTAACACCATGTTCCAGCATTAAAATGTGCACAAATTCACATGGAGAGAAGAGGCAAGGAATAAGAAAAGTCTCATTGATTATGTTATTGTTGACAGTGATGTTTTCTCCCTGGTGCAGGACACCAGAGTGTACAGAGGATTTGAAATTGGAAGTGATCACTATTTAGTCTTGAGCAGGATAAAATTGAATTTCATAGTGAAAAGAATAACATGTAAGAAAGTTTTAAAGCGAATAAAAGTTGAGCAGCTCTCAGATGTGAACTGTGGACTAAAATACAGAAAGATTATTGAAAAGAAAATGAAAGAGTTTGAGAACAGGAATCAAACCTTGGAGATTCATTGGCAAACTCTGAAGAAAACATTGATTGATTCTGCCAGAGAGGCATGTGGTGAGGTTGTGTGCAAGGATAAAAAAATCAGAAATCCCTGGTGGACACAGGAAGTTAAAGAGGCAGTGAAGGAAAAGATGAAAGCATATCAAAAGTTCCTGGCAAATAAGTCAGCTTTTACTCTTACAGAATACAGAGACAAATGTAAGAAAGCTAAACAGTGTGTAAAACTAGCTAAACAAAATTCATGGGAGGACTTTGGCAAGAATATAGAAAATAAATATCAAGAAGGTGGCAAAATATTCTGGAGGTTGTTGAAGAAGCTTAGGAATGGAGGAAAGAGCTGTAAAAGGAGTCAGAGATGATAAAGGTGACATGAAAACAGGAGAAAAAGATATACTTGAAGTATGGAGTAATTACTTTGAAAAACTGCTAAATGAAACAAGCAGTGATGACAGCACAGTGATAAAAAAAACACTGACCAGGCATGCAGTCAGGAATACATATCAATGCTTGAAGTAGAAAAAGTCATCAAAAGTCTAAAATGTGGAAAGGCAGCAGGAGTAGATGATATCAGACCAGAAATGCTGAAGTATGGATGGTATAAAAGTCTTACAGTGGCTGCACTGCATAGTTCAGAAAGCCTAGACAGAGGGACGAATTCCCGATGTTTGGAGTAGAGCTCTCATAGTTAGTACCCATATATAAAAAGGGAAATAAAACTGAATGTGAGAATTACAGAGGTATTTCCCTACTGAGTGTTCCTGGCAAGATCTATGCAAGTATACTTGAGAAACGGTTGAGAAGAATTGTGGAAGAAAAGCTTGGTGAAGAACAAGCTGGATTCAGGCCAAACAGAGGCTGTCAGGATCAGATCTTCACTTTACGACAAATAGTCGAGAAAGCATGGGAATATAACAAAGATCTATATTTAATATTATTATAATTACAGCTATTTTGCCTGCTTCACAACATAAAATTGAGGTCACAACCCCGACCAATAGGAGACAACACAAACACCTCTAAAGCAGAAGCACTCACCCGACCTGACATAGCTTCCACTTTCCCAATGTGTTCAGATGATGACCATGAATAGTCGAAACGGTCCACACCCCGTCAACTACCTTTCCCCTTCCCCCTCCCTATTTTAAAAAAATTAACCCTTTCACTTTTTTCCCCACCCTATATAAAAGTATATGTTTCTATATATTACGAAAAAAACCTGGGTTTTTCTAACTTATTCTACCATACTGCCTACCCCCCCCCACACACACACACTCTGCAATTTTCGACATCGCGGACTGAGGAAAAGCAACAACACCCAGAAAAAGGTATGTGCAATTTTCTATTCCTTAGGCTACATATACTTTTTAGTACATCTACACTCATAATGCCCTAAGAATCCATGAGTAAATAGCCAATGACATTTAAACAGGGGTACTCCTAAACTGAAGCAGGCAAAATAGCTGTAATTATAATAGTTTATAAAGAGGAGTAACATGGGAGTTTTCACAGAAATAATATACATAATCTATATTTAAGTTTTGTTGATTTGGAAAAGGCATATGACAAGGTGCCAAGAGAGAAGCTATTCAATACGCTGCAGTTATATGGTGTCAATGGGGCATTATATCAAGCAATACTTAGTCTTTATTTGAGTTGTAAATCAGCAGTTAGAATTGAAGGAAGTACAGGAAGATAGTTTAATGTCAAATCTGGTGTGAGACAAGGATGTACATTATCCCCTATGTTATTCATTATCTATATGGATCACATTATGAAGGAAAGTCGTATTAAACCTGATATCAAAATTGGAGATGTTAATGTCAGCTCTTTGCTTTATGCAGATGATGTTATACTTCCAAATAAATCTGCTACAAGTCTGCAAGATTCTCTGACTAAATTGAATAGCTGTTGTAATAGATATGGTATGAAGGTCAGCAATAAAAAGACAAAGACAATGAAAATAGGCAGAATCATTGAAAATGTCAACTGTGTTGTTAATGGAGAACTTGTGGAACAAGTAAAACATTTCAGCTACTTAGGCATGATTTTTACTGAAGATGGTAAATTAAATATAGAAATATACAACAGAATCAGAAAAGCTGATATGGTGGGAAGTCAATTGAATAAATTCATATGGAATAAGAGAGAAATTAGTCGGAACACTAAATTAGCTGTATACAATACAGTGTTCTAACCAGTTTTAACTTATGGATCTGAGAGCTGGGTCAGAAGTAAAACACTTGACCAAAGACTAGTGACCGCAGATATGAGAGTCCTGAGAAAGATTAGAGGTGTGAACAGATGGCATCAATGGTAATATCATATTAAAAATGAGGATATTAGGAAAGAACTTGACATTGCCAGCATCCAGGAATGTGTTAGCAGAGCTAATCTCAGGTGGTATGGTCACTTAAATAGAATGGGAGAGGAAAGATTAGCAAAACAAGTGTTCTCTGCCAGGTTGGCAGGAAAACGACCCAGAGGAAGACCAAGATATAGGTGGATTGATACGGTACAAAGTGCCTTAGACAATAGAAATATAAGATCTGATAATGTTGGAGTCTTGACAAGTAACAGACTGATTTGGAGGAAAATTGTAGATAGGAAGTTAGTAATGATGTAATTTTTTCATGTAGTACTGTCATATCCTGTACACCCCTTGAGGGTACATGGCAGGAATTTGATGATGATGATGTTTGTTATTGCCCAAATTTCACTTCTATATAATAATACAGGCACTGCTAAAGTATTGTATATTTTCTAGTGTGTTTCTTTTTATACTGTATTTGGATTGAGTGTTCTGTTTATCAGGCCTATAATCTGTAAAAATTTTGAAGTTTTTAATTTTGTCTTTTTCTCTTTCATATGATATTTCACATCCAAAATAACTGAAAGTTATCTTGGATGTTATCTTTCAGACTCACATCCCCAATATACCACTTTTGCATATGTCAGTTAGCTATCTTCTTATCCATGCTGATATTTTACAATCCAATCCCATATTCTCTAATTTATGCATCAGTCTTCCATACTGTATTCTGTTAAAGCTTTAGCAAAACCAAGAGCTTCTGTCCCCTGTTTTGACTGCTGTTTGGATTCTGGTGTGTAATGGTGAATCCAAGTCTCATCCATAGTAAAAAATTGATGCACAAAATCAGTTTTTTTCTTGTTAAAATGCTCAAAGCACTGTTCAGAGATTTTTATGCAAGTGCATTTTTGATTTGCTGTGAAAAAGCACAGCACCCATCTTGCACAAAGCTTTTTCATTTGCAATTCTTCATGCAGAATATATCCTACATGTTCTTTTGAAATGCCTATAGGTTCAGCAATTTCACGCACTTTGACTTGCTGGTCATCCAATACCATATCGTGCACTTGATCAATGATTTCTGGTGTTGTTACACTTTTTGGACATCCTTTTCACGTGGATCATTTCAAGGCTGGTACGGCCATGTTTAAACTCAGCAGCCCATTTCTTAATTGTCAAAAACAAAGGAGAAGAGTGTCCATAAACTTTTATGAACTTTGAATGAATTTCTTTTGGTGTTAAATCTTCTTTTACAAAGAATTTTTATAACACATGATACTCAATTTTATCCATTTCAAGGGATACAGACAACACTTTTGCTTCAGACAGCTGTATAAAGCAAACTACTTGATAGAATGACTTGCAATTTCACATGGATGCTTATGACAGATGTGCCAACTTAGAAAAAGAAATTCTTGCCGATAGTGTTGCCATTTATGGTCGAGGCCGAGAACCTTTCAGATCACTCTTGTAATCAAGGATTTATGCTGCTACACTGGAATTTTTTCTGTAGTTAAAATATCATTGAACATATCCAATATGGTCTTTACAAACTGTGAAACCACATGATTTTATGTATTTTGTGAATATGCCATCTTCTTTGCTCACTTGAAGATTTTAATCAACTTTCTTAACTAAAATCAATAGCCTACACCCATGTATCAACTTCACCATGGAAAAAAAAAAGACAGGAAATTTGCCTTCCTGGACATCTTTCTTTCCCATACACCATCTGGAATACTTACAACATCTGTTTATGGTAAATCTTCTTTCACAGTTAGCTACATATGGCAACATTCAATCCATTATCTCTAAAAAAAATCGGTGTCTTCACATTCTTGCTGAACAGAGCACATTATCTGCTCCAATTCCCAACCTCTCCAAGTAAGAACTGAACACCCCCATCCAGTACATGATACTATAGAATGGCTTCACCTCAAGTATGTTTAAATGCATTCTGGACACATACAACCTAACTCCAAGAACAATCCTGAATCTGTACGCGAGTTCGTCTTCCATTAATCTCGGAGGAGATTGTAAAGATCCTAAAAAGATAAAATTAGTCCCTTCATTCTTCCCTATCAACAAAATATTCTCCTAGTTACCATCCATGAAAAATAAACAACTCCCTTCCCTCTAGTGTTTACCAGGTTTAGCATAAGTTGTTCATGCTCTGGACAAACAGGACATTTAGTTGAAAAACAACTATGAGACTGTTAATCTTATATCAACACAATAAACAATAAACGTGAAAAATCTGGCCATGCTCAGCATGGAGTGAACATTGACAATACCCTCCAGTCCACTGCTCATTTTACCTTAGTGCCAATTTAGATGTGACAGACTATTTAAAGAGTTCTGAAGTGCTTCTATACTGCCCAAACTTAAATTGAAATGGTTGCCTATCTAATGCCAAGATTTGGAAAAGTCTCATCCTTATAAATGGCAACAGAAAGCAATGCCCTTCCCCCTCCCTTTTTTTTTTAATCTAATGCTATTTCATTCAATTATATAAATTTTGTACCGTAGTCCCCCCCCCTTATCTGCCGGTTTGCTATCTGCAGTTTGTTATCTATGGTCAACCTCAGTCCAAAAATATTAAATAGAAATTCAGAAATAAACAATATATAATACATCTACAAAGTGGATATTATATCCAACATTATTTCAAAGCTGAATGTCTGTAGAAACTATGAAAATTTTGTAAGTTGACCTGAGAGCTTATGAGAATACAATCTTCGGGATGCCCGAGTTGCCTTAGCTACTTAAGTCAAGTAGTGCAAGGTAAGGCAACCTGGTGAAACCGAGGATTGTATTCTCGTAAGCCAACTTACGAAGTCAGGTCAACTTATGTAACCTTCATAGTTTCTATAAACATTCGGCTTTGAAATAATGTCGGATCTAATATCCACTTTGCCTATGTAATTTACATTGCCAAAATGAAGCCGTATGGCCCTTTCAGGCCTCCAATAAGCTGGGCAGTGATTTCACACCGGCCAATGAAGTTCATCTTCCACCTAATAGACAATTCATAAGTTTTAAACTGTGTGCCGTTCTGAGTAGTTCTTGGTTATCAGATTGTCACGATATCGCAGTGCTTGGGTTCAAGTAACTCTTATTTTACTTAATAATGGCCACAAGAGTAGTGATGCTGGCAATTTGGATATGCCAAAGAGAAGCCGTAAAGTGCTTACTTTTAAGTGAAAAGGTGAAAGTTCTCGACCTCATAAAATAATAAGTAAATAATAATATTTAAAAAAAAAATGTATGCTGAGGTTGCTAAGATTCCATTCACATTCAGATAACTTTTATTACAGTCAGAAAAAAAAAATCAGCTAACGCCTTTTTATTCCTGTATACGGGGAGTAGGCGAGGCCATTTAGCCCTATCTAACTTTTTGGAGACTGAGCGGGCAGTTCAATCTCCACTGGTACCAATCAGAGATAGATGGCCCAAAGCTATCACTAATTAAGCGGTACTCAGTGAAGAGAGACGGCTCAAATGTGCCGCCATCTCGTGGTCCCTAACCCTAACACAATATATTTAATGTCTGAAATAATGTGGGTTCTACGGTCGATTTTCTTGAGTTTACAGGACGAAAAACCCGAGTTTCCGGGAGGAAAAACCTGCTTGCCCGTGCCAGAGATCGACTAACTCGGGAACTGGTCGAAAAAAGGCTTAGAAAAATTTCCTCTAGTCGCCGACTAGACTCGAAACCAAGTCTTCCTTCGTGCGGCCAAGTGCCGTGGTTGGCAAACGCCACATCCACTGAGCTACACAGGCTCGTTTTTATAATTGTTCTATTTTATTATTAGTTATTGTTGTTAATCTCTTACTGTGCCTAATTAGGCTCAGTACTGCCCCCCCCCTCTCTTATTTAACCTATACATAGCTGACCTGCCAGACACAGCATCTAGAAAATTCTGCAATGCAGATGACATAGCATTAGCTACCAGAAATAGAGAACTAAGACGAACGGAGGAAACTCTCACAAATGACCTTGCTGCTATGCATAACTACTTTAAAAAATGGAGACTGCAACCAAGCCAAAGTAAAACTGAAGTGTCAGCATTCCATCTCAGCAATAAACTGGCACATAACGAGCTGAACATTTGATTTGGAAACTCAGTTCTACACCATAACAAATATCCGAAATACCTAGGGTTTACACTTGATCGCACCTTATCATATAAGAAACATGCTGAAAACACAGCTGGAAAAATTAGAACCAGAAACATCATCCAGAAATTATGTGGCACTTCTTGGGGTGCAGCAGCAACCACATTAAGAACATCCGCACTCGGATTGTTTTTTCCGGTGGCAGAGTACTGCGTTCCTGTTTGGCTCAACAGCTGCCATGTTGAGCCAAACTAATTGACCGCCAGCTTAACACCACAATGCAACTTATCACTGGAACCATAAAAACTCCTATTTGCTGGCTCCCAATGCTGAGTAACATAATACCACCAAACCTACGAAGACATGATGCTCTACTATGTGAATATGATAAAATACTCAGAAACACTGAATTGCCTATACACAATGACATATTAGAGCTATAGCTCAACAGACTGCAATCAAGAAAACCTCCTCTCTGTGAAGCTAAACACCTGAGAATGACCAACTACAACACCAAAGAACAATGGAAGTGAACGTGGAGCATAAATTCCAATGCTCAACTCCAAACTTGGTTTGACAGGCATCATCTCAACATCCCGAGTATGGAACTGTCGAAAGACTTGGACAACGCGGAACAGGATTCGCACCAGACATGGAAGATGTGCAAGCTCTCTCTACAAGTGGGGAAAATTCCCTTACCGGAATGTAACTGCGGGCACCCGAATCAATCAATCCACCACATCTCTACTGAGTGCAGTCTTTGTGCATACACAGGCCAAAGAAACAACTTCCTGGAGGCGACACCACCTGTTATAGACTGGATCAGACAACTTCATATTAACCTATAAGTGTTTTGTTTGTTGAAAGTATAAGTGTCTTTGTTTTATTCTAATTCTTTGTCACTTACTTTCTATATATTTATTTTGACTTATGTACCTTTATAACTGCATGTAGATTGCCATACGCTAAATAAATAAATAAATGTGCCTAATTTATAAAATAAGCTTTATCATAGGTATGTATATATAGGATTTGGTACTATCTGTGGGGTGTCTTGGGATGTATCCCCCCCTGCAGATAAGGGGGACTACCATATTTCATATAATTTGATTTTGTAACCATCTGTATGGTGGCACTCTGGTACTTGTCTCAGCTCTGTAAATAGGAGTAACATTCCTTGTTCTAGCTTTACCTTGTGATTATGCTAATACACTGATGATGATGCTTTAGTAATAGAAATGCCACAGAAATGTTAATTTCTGACTGAACTATTTGCAGTAATAAAAATAATTATTATTATTCTTAATCTTGTGAATGTGTGTGTGTGCAGTAATCTGTTCTGTGTCACAAGATCCATTAAAAACTCAATATTATTGATACTAAATTCCCTGATTCAGATAATATCATCCCAATTTTACTAAAAACTTGTGATCTGGAATTTTTTATTTTATTTTATTTTTGATGTGGTTACCAGCCACAAAAGAAGGTTATTAAACTTATAGTATACTAGGGCTCTTCCCCCTGATGCCTAGGGTGCCCCCGAGTTCCGGACTGGTAGACCAGTTCTCCTTGAATTCTGATGACTCGAATTTTGATGACTTGAAAAGGGGGTTCCCCTGAGTTCCTGACCGGTAGGCCTGTTCTCCTTGAATTCTGATGACTCGAAAAGGGGTTCCCGCCCCCTATTTCCTGACTGGTAGGCAGGTTCTCCATGAATTCTGATGACACAAATAAGGTTGAAAGACTTGACACTCAGGGTAGCCCCTGAGTGTCGAGTCTTTCAAAACGTTTCAAATAACTTGACAACAAACATGACATAAAAACATTACAAAAAAAAAAAGGCTTATTTTAAATTATAGAGTAGATTTGTACTGTGGGTGGGTTAAGGATTTTTTTCCATTTTTATCAATGTTTTTTTTTTTTGTATTTTTTTTACATAGTCTGGGAACCCTGTTCTAGAGACCAAATATAGAACTTTTTCCACTTCAGGCCTCCAATAAGTGGGGCAGTGATCTCACACTGGGCAATGAAGTTCATCTTCCACCTAAAGACAATCACAAGTGTCCATGTTCACAGCGGGATTCGAACCCACAACCTGTTGGTTGGAGAGCAGCTATGCTAACCACCTGCCAACATATTAATACTCATCCTCTTACACTTCTCTAAGCTTTCATACTCATCTGATACCCTACACCATTGAAACAAGTCTTTATCTAGTTTGTTTCTAGAAAGTGAGGTAAAAGTCAGCCATCATCCTATTTCTTTTACCTCAGTCCACTAGAAAATAATGAAAAAGGTTGTTAACAGCCAACTGTGTCATTACTTACTGACCCACCATTTAATTAACACTTGCCAATATGATTTCTTCACTCCTAGTCAAAACAGATTTCTGTGCTTGCTTTACACACCTTTGGATATAAACCATGGAAAAGTTTGGGGAAATTTATGTGGTCACTCTTGATATTTCCAGGGCATTTGATAAGGTCTTGCATTTTAGTCTTCTTGCTAATCTACCTTCATATATTCTTTTTTTTCCCCTTTCTGATTGAATTATCTACTTCTTTCAGTATTCATTGCATACCATAGCAGATGATTTCATCTTCCCATTTTTCATTTTCCATCAATTCTTGAGTATTCCATACCCTTCACTTTCAGTCCTGTTCATAGTTTTATTGATGACTGTACACACCATTCTTTTCTATATTCTTAAAATCTTATTGTATTCAAGTAATTCAATCTTCAATATCTTTTATAATCAATGCCTCAAACACACATTTCCTCACTTCAGAAGTGGGGTGAAGTCCTATACAAACATAGTCCTGTCTTATTTTTTGGAAGAAATATCTTGTCCTTAACCCCCCCCCCCCACTTTTGATGATATTCTGATTGCCAACTGAGATCAGTTTTCTTTACTAGATCATTTTCACTACAAGATCAGTTTTCTTTATCACTTTATTTAATAATTTTTTCATTTGAGATGGTGCACATAGAAACTTTACTCACAATGCCTTGTATTCAGGGAAGGGCTATTTGCTTAATAGATTTACTCTGGTATCTCTCACTGACTTCTGTGAGAAATACCAGATAACAGTCCTGTTTCTGCATTGTCTTTTTTTTTTTTTAATATATAGATATTTTCATAGCTAGCACTCCATTGAAGCCAATATCATTCTTATGCTTTCCTCTAATCATGTGAGAACACAAACAACCACTAGTCAACATCTATACACAGTTAAGTTCCTAACTTTTCATCCTCTTCTTTTATTTCACATACCTCTGTCCTTTGGAAGAACAACTTTCCATATACCATTTTCTACAGTGAATGCAACTCTCACCTCTTTAATAAACACATTAACAAACCCCTTTGTCTCCAGCCAGTTTCCCATGCATTGCACATTATCTTGTTATAGTTTTGTGATTACTCGTGTATGGTACTGATAAACATAATAGCAAAGCTGTCTTGAATATCCTTAGTCCTAATTGGTTAATCTCCTCTTGTTGCACCTTTCCTTACTATTTGATCACATTTTGTTTTAGTCGGTATCTTATAATATTCATGTAGCTGATCATTGTGTGCTATTCTATAGTGATTTCTTTTTCCATATTCTTTGTTGAATTTCACTCTTCATCCATTTCACTTCTACCCTATTCACTCATCTGACTTTTTACATAAAAGTACCTATATCTGACAGCCACTTTGTAGAGTGGCTATCAGGTTATTTTAATTATTTCTCATGATCTATCAATCTCTTTCTTTCATAAATCATTACCATGATTTTGATGTAAGTAGACTGTGGAGCTTTCTTGATCACATCTGTCTTATACTTTTGCTTGTATGTCTTTCTGATTGATGACTTCCCTCAGCATTAAACTTATTGAAGCATCTTCCTCTTTAATTCCATTTACCTCTGTTCATTCTCTCTGAAACATACAGCCTTTCCAATGCCATTTTACTCAAGGACTACAATTTCTAGCTGCTCAAGAAACATCAGTAGATTCGTTCTTTCTCACTAATTGCTTTTTACTGGTCACAAAACCTGTACCACATGTATTTTTGTGACTTCTTTTGTGTGTGGGGGAGGGGGATGATATACACTGGTTTCCAAAAGCTAAAGATGAACTACATTTTTACCTGTATATGGAAAAATTTTCACATTTTCATGACTACAGCCAAATGTAGACAAATTTAGTGCCAGCATACTACACAAAAAATGTATTATAAATTTTGTACAAATTAAATTGCAGTATGGTTTTTTTTGGGGGGGGGGGGAAGTTACAATTTCCTAAGAACATAATTAAGGAATTAATGTACAATGCTTACAGAAAAACTGTGAAGAGACATTTCAGAATGGAATATCCACCCCAAACTGTAATGCAGTTCTCACAATGTCATATCTTGCTTAGCACCAAGTCATTCAGGAGTTCTTGAGGGAAACTAGCCCACTGCTCTTCCTTCAGAGCAAGGATAAGGCCTTGTTTGTTTTTTAGGGGGAGGGGGGGGTATTTTAAGCAGTATTGTATCTCCCTGTTATTCCCAAATGTGTTCTTGGGTTGAGATCTGGGGGGGGGGGCATGCTGATCTCTTGATTTGAATAATATCCTTGGTCTCTAGAAGTATCTCTACTTGTGTATGATGTGGTGTGGAATTGTCATCCCTAAAAATAAATTCTTCACCTACAGAACAATCAAACATGATATACTAGTCCCTTTTTTCCCCAACACTTGTGACTAGGTGCATCCATTATCCATATGCCTCCACACACCATGACTCCAGCACTACTGTATCTATTCCTTTCAAGAAGATTCATGTGATGATAAGCAGTGCACTTTCATGCCAGATTGAGTGTCATCTAGAATTGGAGGAAAGACTAAAATGACTCATCTGTAAAGAGTACATTAGCCCATTGATGTCTTGTCCAATTTTTATGGATACAACAGCACTGAAAACATGATCTAAGATGAGCTGTGGATAAAGGGATGCAGACTACAGGCTCTCAGGTGTATAGGCCAACTTGTTGCAGACATCTTATCACAGTTTGTGAGATATCTGCATACTTGTGTTTGAATGGAGCCAATTTGCAAGCTGACCTGTGATGTGTCAATTATGTTTTGCTGTTATAACCGAAAATCTGTCTTCATGCTCCATGGAAGAGCATGGTGGTGACCTCTTAGCAAATGTCTGGAACACATTCCATTGGTTTGAAACACTGCCCAAGGCCTGGATACAACACTATGTGAGATTACAAACTCTCTAGCAATATCAGTAATTCTGTGGTCTTGTTCAAGCATTCAGATGTCTTTGAGACTTTACAAGACATTCAAGTTTGCAGATTTATTCCTTCAAGAAAAGAGCTTCCTTCAAACACAATTTGTTTAGTGCAGCCTTTTGCCTTTTATCCTGCTGACTGCTATCATTTGACTCCTTTGTATGTGATTTGAAAATTTAATGTGTACCTGCTTTCTACTCAAAATTGTCAGTTAATCAAAGCGCCACAAACTGATTCATCTGAATTTGCAGTTGTTACAGTGATAATCTTTAGATATAGTGTTCACCCTTAGATTTTGAACACCAGTATATTAAAACACAACATTTATTTTCTTTGTTATTATGTGCTATGTCCTCTTTCCAATCCATATTTCTATATTTAAAATCCTCTAGTAGGATCACCTTTTTGCCTAAACATTTAACAATCTCATTATCTCCTACACCCTACACTTGTGAGCTAAGACATTTTGACCACCTCCTTAGAGGCTTGTTGGGCCTCCTTTTGAGATATCAACTTGCACCAAGCATTATGTTAATTTTACTAGATCATGGAAGGTGTCTTGAGGTTAGCAAATGAGTGCAGGTGTTGACTGTAGATGCTGTGTGTCACATGACCCCACAAATGTTTGATAAGGTTCAATTAGATAAGGAGAATTAGATGGTCACAGGGCATTGTGACCATGGCTTGCTGGAAGGGTTCAATCATCCATCAAGCTACTATCACCATTTAGGACAATCTCCAGGTAAGAATTAGTGATTAAGGTGTGTTCATTTGGGATGAGAGGATCTGGTGGTATCCATGAGAACAATTGTTACATCAGAATAATTACTGCCAGCCTTCCCTTGTGCTAACTGACTCAGTTAATGCTGCAAATGCATATTGGACTGACAGCATGATCTTGAGCTTGTAGATAAGTCATTGTTTTAATATTAAATTCATGATATTTTTGATAATTACTAGTTGTAGTATCCTTGTGTATGACTGTGTGGCTGAGTGTGTTTTATTTTTTGATATATTTATACCATGTATGATAGATAAATAGTATTATCTATGGTGCCGATGTGAATGAGAACAATAGTGGCCAAGATGTGCAGGGGGTTTGACATTGGTGATTTTGTGAAATGTAGTGTGTGTATGTGTGTGTGTATGCTATGTATTAATTGCCAAGAGAAAATGGATTGTGGTATGAGAGTGGCAGTGGAGAAAGAGAGCGTGCCATAAATGCTTTCTGAGCCAAAAATGCAAGACTTGTTGGAAGCAAGAAAATGAGATAGAGGAAGTTAGTATGGAAAGCCCTGAAACTGAATTTTTTCTGATTGAATGGAGTTCTCCATTTAAATGATGGTAAAAGAAATATGAAAGAGAGTATAAATGAGGTTATTGAAAGTAGCAATAATCTAACTTATTCAAAAGTTAAGCCGAATGACTGTAAAATAACAATCATGATAGACAGCGAGAATGAAAATGCAGCCAACTTGGTAGAGATAGTAAAGAGCAGTGATTTCAGGATATGAAAGTGCAGTTGGTGAAGATGAGGCAAGAGAAGGCAGTTGCAGAGTGAAATAAGGAGATTAGCAGGTTTGTATGGAAGAGAGAGGAAGGCTAGAATAAAAGATGGCAGTGTGAAAGAGGTGTCCAATGATTCAAGAGTCACCATATATGGGGGATTCAATTATTAGAGGTGTGGTAAATGAGAAGGTGCATAAGGTTTGCTTTCCAGGATATAGAATAATTGTGAGCAGAGTAGTTGAAACACTAGATATTAGGAAGAAGTGAGCAAAATAGCTGGTCGAGATGAGCTACATTTAAATGGATAAGTCAGCTGGAGTAATTTTCACTGCAAGAGAGAGTGATGACTGAAGTAAATGGAAGACCTGAGGAAGCAAGAGGTGACGTGGAACAACTGTAAGTAGGGTAGGAGAGCTTATGAATGCAGTGGTAAGTGGCATGAGTGAAGAGAATGAAAGAAAAGGAACGCAAGACCAACAGGGAAATGGGGGAGGTCAGGATGGATGGGGAAACTGCATGAGAAGGGTGGATGATGGATACAGGAGCAGGTGTATGTGTGTACAAGAAAAGATTGAAATGACCAGGGATGTGGGGGGAAACAAACAGGTCTGAAGAGAGGTGTAAGATCAGTGAAGATAGAGACAAGCATATGGAGGTGTCACATTTGAGAAGTGGGTCGGGAAGGCTTGTTATAGAATCAAATAAGTTTGTATGCATGTTTACAAATGCCAGAAGTATTTGGCTTGGAATAAAGGAAATGAAATTGTAGTATTAATAGAGTATATTTGCCCCAAAATTGTTGGAATAAGTGAGAAATGGTTAGATGAAGATGATATTCTGATAGGAATAGAGATGGATGGATATGATGTTTTTGTGAGGATAGGCAAGATAGAGGGGAGAGGGAGTGCTGTTGATGGTAGCAGAGGAGTTACTCCAGCTAAGGTGTGAGATGAAAGGAGTGAACAGTGGCAGCAGTTTTGAAGCAGCATGATGTGATGTGTAGGTGAATAGAATGAAATATCTAGTTAGGTGTTGCTGTGGACTGATAATATGGTGAGCAGTGAGAAGGAAATGTATAGGCAAAGTGTAGCTAATAAGAAAAGGGTGATCATTATGGGTGATTTTAATTATGGTAATAGACTAATGATGAAGAGACAGCATCTGGGGGCAAAGAGAATGACTTTCTTCAGTTTTGAGGGACAACTACCTTAGACAGTATATAACAGAGGCGCACATGGATCAAGGATCTTGAATTTGATTATTTCATCAGAGGATGTTATTGTAAATGAGGTACTGAATCACCCTCCAGCTGGTGAGAATGACCAACTGCTGATTACTTGAATGGTGGCCAGCCATATGAGGACTCTGTGAGAAAGGGATATATTTGGAACATAATGCTGGTGATTGTGGCAAGCTCAGGAGACAACTTGCAGCTATATCATGGAATGAAGAATTGGAAGGAAGGGAGATTGTCGTCTTCAGAATATCAGTGCTGCTTTGGACCTGTTCAGGAACTGTCTGGCAAAGACTGTCTAAATGCATTCCAAAGGTCAAGAGGTCGAATAAGGTGGATGTGAAATACATGAAGGAAGAAGTGGAGCATGCCATTTGGAAGAAGGCATTATGGAGGCAGCATAAGATGAGTGGCAGTAATAGTCAGTTGCATGAGGCATATAAAGTGCAAGCAAGAGAAGTGACTAACTCACTTGGTAAAGGTATCAAAAGTGCAGTATGAGCAGCAGTTAGCTAATGAGGCCAGAAAGTGTCTTAGGGAGTTTTTTGCGATATATGACCAATAGAAGAAAGAATGATTATGGAAGGATGATACTGGTTGGAGAGAATGCTAACCACTGAAGAGAATATAATAGCGATATTAAATGAGCAGTGCATAAAGGTATTTTATTCTCATGAAAGTAACCCAGAAATAACATGTGAAAGTAATTCAGAACTTGAGAAGGGAGGTGGAGCACTGATGTTGTGTGAGCAGGAGGCATATGAGGAATTGAGTTAACTTGATGTCAATAAAGTCATAGGACTTGATGGTATATTATTGCATGTCTTGAGAGAATGTTTCAGGGAGTCAATGTAAACTTACCTCACTAACTTAAGTTTTAGATTTGCCAAAGTTCAAAAAGAGTGGAAAGAGGGCAAAATTGTCCTGCTTCATAAAGTGGGTGATAAGACTAAGGTTTCAAATTACAGACCAGTCTGTTTGTTCTGGAGTTGTAGTAAAGATATTAGGGGCTAGTGAGAACCAGGATTCAGAATTGGGTTGATGCCAACAACATTCTCTTTGATAGATAGCATTGGTTTGCTAAATGAAGGTCGTGTTTTAGCAATCTACTTATCTACTTACTATACCAAGGTGATAGATTCTTTGGAATAGGGGAAACGCATGCAGTGGTATATTTAGGTTGCCATGTAACAATCTGGTAATTAAACTCAGGCAGGTGGGATTGGATAGGTGATTAGTGTGTTGGATTGGAGATTGGCTGTCTGATAGGTATCAGCAATTTGTGTTTGTGTGTGTGGGGGGGGGAGTGATATCCCATAGGCGAAAGGTCGCCAGTGGTGTGCCCCAAGGATTTTTCTTTTTGTGCCCATTGATGTTTAATTTGTATGTAAGTGATATTGGAAAGGGCTTGAATGGGGATATACAGTTGTTTGCAAATGATACAAAGTTGGGAAGAACTATGAAGAGTAGAATGGACATTGTAGCTTGGGACTTGAATAGACTTTCTGAATGGGCTGTTCAGCATAGCCAAGTGGAAGGTTTTAAAATTTGAGAAGCGTAGATGGGATGCAGAATATAAGATTGGTGGGGATATCTTACAGGAAGTGGAGGAGATGAAGGATCTGGAAGTGTTGTTGGATAAGGACCTGAAATTTCAAGGACATTTTGCTAAAATTGAGGACTACATAGTGCATAATGAGAATTCTGTGGAGAACATTGATGTGTAGGAGTAAGGATGTAATAATTCTGTTGTGTAAGTCTTTGATCAGACTGCATATGGATTACTCTGTACAGATTTGGTCACAAGGTTTTTAAATGGATGAAGAGATGTTGGAATGGGTTCAGAGATGATTGACTAAGGTGGTTTCTTGTCTTCAGAATATCGAATATAAAGGTAGATCGAGAGAATGCAAATTGCAGAGGCAGAGTCTAGTGGATAGAATGTTTGGGTAGTGGTGTGTGTGTGTGGGGGGGGGACATGATCGAGACATATAAGTTGGTAAGGGGTTTTTACTGGATTAAAGTGGATCACAATTTCATAGAATGGTTAGAGACCTGCAAAGAATCAGAGACCATCTTTGGGAGCTGTGTAAGGAGAGTATGAGTAAGGAGATTTGCATGAAGAGTTGTAGTTGGTCAGAATGCATTGCCTGAAAGTGTGGAAACAGTGAATGCATTCAAGTCACAGATTGATAAACTGCATATGTGATGGAGGACCTACTGCGATGAGTCATTGACTCTATGGAAGTCTGATATTATTATTACTCCTGATACTCTTTGAATTAGTATACTGACATAACAGTCCATATGAAGACTCATAAGCCATACTCATGCTATTATTTTCTTGTGCTGCTACACCAGTCCACAATCTTAACAAGCCTTCCTTTATCTTACTGTGTACTTCCTCAAGATATGACTGATTCTAATTTGTTTGAGGCCATTCCTTTAGAAATTCTCTCTCTCTTTGCTATGCATTAATGCTTTAGAGTATATATTAAAGAGAGAGAATGTATAAATAGAGCAGCATATCTAATATGATGTTGGTATAGGATTCTGAATGTACACTCATGAGAGAGAGAGAGAGAGAGAAAGGTTGTGGACTTGTGTGGTGGCCTAAGAGTATAACAGCACAAGTATAACTTAGATGTCTTCATATGGGCTGTTATGTCTGTATACTACCATTCATTGCACTGCTTGTTCTACTCATCTACTGTCATACTCTGATGTATTCTTTCATTCTGTCCTGTCACAATCTTCTCATCCTTGTATCCATCCTATCTTTTCTCTCTTCCTTATGGTTACTCATTTTTATCTTACTTTTGTGCATTTCTCTCTCTCTCACACAAACATGCACAAATAACTGCTTCAAGCATCCACTATCAAATGCATTCAAACATGTTCCATTTCTATTTTCTCCAGTTTTTGGTTTGGAGCAAATTTGAATTTGTTCCTTATGTTTGCCAATTGCACACTTTTGTCTCATACAGCTCGGCCATCATGACATTCATCATTTCTGCTCTCTCTTCCTTAATTCAGTATTGTCATTCCTGGACAACACACAAACCACTTTCCCACTTAAACTGTCAGTATTTGCATGTCATAAAAACTTCCCAAGATTTCCTTCAGCATCCTTTTTACCCATCTTTCAAATAATTTTGGCTACAAACATAACTCTGATATCCATTCATTCCTTCCATTTCTGAGCTTCAGTTCCTGACCTTATTTTAATATGGAGAAAATATCCATTTTTTTATCTACCAGATAACTGAATCTCTCTCTCTTTCTCTGATCAGTTTCTTCATTTGTCTGTTTTATCCTCAGCATGCTTTGTTTCACTCTTTATTTCATTTGTTATGAAGGACCTGGTTTTCAAGAAACATTTTTTCATTAAATATCTTTATTCTTTCTTTTCATAATTTATGTAATGGTTTGATCCAAAGTAGGATTTATTGAATTTTGTAACTGAGAATAAGATGTCATCATACAGCTTATCTTGATTATTTATATCTAATATTAAATGTAAAAATTAGCATATTCTAATTTGAAATAAGTTTTGGCTAGTAGTATTTTCACTGTGTTGAGAATAATATTCTCTGAGAAGGAAAATGAATCAGATGAGCTTTTCCCCACATGCATCTGTTATGATAAACTGGTGATCTTAATTTAATATTTGCATAAAATTTATTATAATATGCAGTGATGATTATGTTAATAATCTGTGTAATGTAATTGTTATTCATGTTTTGTAATTTTTAATCTGTTATTTGCAGAAATCTCGTTTTCTTGGATGGAAACCAGTGTGGACAGTTTTAGAGAGGGGAGTAATGTCCTTTTTTGTATCAAGGTAATAAACTTCATGGATGATTATTGATATTATGAGATGTAAAAAATTTTTATTATAAAGTCATCATAGCTTAACAGAATTAATAATTAGTATGTATGATAAATAATTACGAATTTACACACATGTAACCAAACTACATTCAGACAATATAAGTATAAAAAATTAAATTTGCTTTTCATAAGTTTTTCAGTTAACATATAGTAACTAATAGTGCACTTGCATTTTGAGAGTACAGCATTAAAATGATGCTGAAGGCCAGGTAGTACTTAATCAGCCAGATAGCACAGGCCCAAAGCTATTTATGAGTTAGGAGACTTGGTTCAACTGGTACATAATCCTTCTGCCACGTACTCTTCCATGTTATGCCTAGAGTGCAGGTAGAGAGTCAGAGTAGTGGCATGTGGGAGGCACTATTGAGGCCAAATTTTGGCAAGGAAACTGGATACTCTCTATCTATATGAGTGTCATGTCTAAGAGTCTGACTCCTCTCACTATACATTCCTACTATTTTCAGCTGTTCCCAAATCAGACTATGAAAAATAGAACAATGATAGTCAATTTAAAAAAAAAAACTTCAGAATAACTCTCACAAAACTGCAAATCAAACAAAATGTAAAAATACATGCCAAAATTTCTACAGAAAAAAAAAAGCTTTCACATCCATTATCCATGATTTATATTAGATAAGAAATTGTATTGTAATTATTTACCCAAGTGCGAGCAAACAAAAGTTCACACATAAAGTATTTTCATGATTAGCTAAATCCTATAGCTTCCTCAGTGAGATTTCAGTAAAGGTCAGAACTAGTCAGAGCAGTGATATTTTCCATAATGCATGGCATACATGCCTGAATGAAGTATACAGGATACTGAAGCAGTTGATGTGAAGTCAACAACAACTTTTGTATATAAGTAACCGAGTTATGAATACACCTAACTGCATCATTTTGGTTTGCTCACATGGGATAAATAATTAAAACAGGAATTTAAGTTCTTGTTAAATGTTTATGTGATAAGAATTTGGCAGTAGGACCAGGTGGGATATCAACACATACCACCTAGCTAAAGGAATGTTCAGCTGAATTGTCTCTTGATGTGTTTATATAACTTGAGTCTCAGCTCAGGAAAGATGCCAGAGGAATAGAAAGAATGTATAAAAGTTCCATTGCACAAGCATGGTCCAACAACTGATGTTTAATTACTTATCTTTCACTATCCCTAGAGTGATGGTGAAGATTTTAAAGAAGTTGCATGAACTTGACAGAAATGGATTTAAAAACAAGCTATACTTTGCAAGGGACAGCATGGATTTACTAAAGGGAGGTCATGCTTCAGCAGTTTGCTGTTTTTTTTAATGATGTTACAGCTTTGTTGGATAAAGGGAATACACTATAATACTGTTGGACTTTGCTAAGGCATTTGATAAAATGCAACATATGAAAGACCATTGAATAAACTGGAGAATATGGGATTAAAATATAAACTGTTGACCTGGATAAGTGGGTGGTTGCCAGATAGATATCAGAACATGGTATAATGGGTGTGAATCTGTTAGATTTAAAATGACGTGGTGTAATCAGGGAAGCAGTCCTTGGACCATTGTTATTCAATTAATGATATTGGCAAAGATCTGACTAAAGACATTGAGGGCAATCAGGGATGCTACTGATATCTAGCACTTATAGGAATGATAATGATTTGAATAGGCTGGACCTGTGGTCAAACAGTAATGTCTTCTCATTTCAGTATTAGTAATGTAAAGTTATGTACTTTGTCATGATGAGACTTCCAGCAGCATATTATATTGATGGGATTATGTTACTAGAAACTGATGAGGCTGGGGATATTGATGTTATGCGGGATAGGGATTTGAAGTTCATAGATCACATTGCAAAAATTGCAAATACAATCCAGAGGATAATTGTGATGTTGAAATGAATATTGACATGCAAGGATAAGGAAGTTCATTTTGCCACGATAGAAGTACACCTGGACTGCTGTGTACAGATTTTGTTTTCTGGGCTCAGAGGAGATAAGCTATGGAAAGGGTGCAAAGAAGAATTATGAATATTATATCAGGATTATGGCAATAAATGTAAATAAAAATTTATCTAAATTTGGAGATGGAAGTGAGCTCATTGCCATTTCTGTGTTTGCAAAATTTGTTTTTCTAAGTTAAATATTCAGAAGTGATTATAAATTTAATTAATTAATTAATTTATTTATTTATTCATATGGCATGAATAAAAAAACATAGCACAATACACTGTCACTTTAAAACATATAAAATTAAAAGTATTTTAAAAACCAATAAAATTAAAAGGTTACGTCCATATTAGTCAAATAGTTCATTGCTTCGGGTGTAGCAGTTAAAAATTCCAATTTGTCTCCTGAATATTCTCTGAGATAACACTGAGTCACAATACGGTCCATAGTTTGTCTTTGAGCTCCACAATCACAATGCAGGGATGGTCGTTTACCCCATTTAAAAAGCATGTCTGCACATACACCATGACCAGTTCGTATTCTATTAAGCTGAGTCCAGAATTTTCATGGGAGGTGTGAGCAAGCATCAAAACTTTCTTGTATTTCTTTGAGAGAAAATTTTGTGATGTCATCTGCCTGGCTCTCCCACTGTTCTTGCCACTTTTGCTTCAGGTCAAAGTTAGATTGTAGTAGTAGTAGTTGGGCTAATTGTAGTGGTGGATGTCTTGATCTCAATCGTCATACACTTAAGTCTGGAAGATCTAAATGTATTGGTAGGGCTGTGTTCTCCAAGATTTTCTTATACTCCTGTAAGAGAGCCTTAGTCCTGCACAGATTTGGTGGAACAATGTTGCTAAGAGCTGGAAGCCAGTGTGTGGGTGTGGATTTAATTGTGCCAGAAATCAGTCTCATTGTCTTATTTAGTTGGTTATCAACAAGTTTAACATGTGTGCTATTTAGCCACATTGGTGAGCAATATTCGGCAACAGAGAAAACTAGACCAAGAGCTGTAATCCACAGATTATTAGCTGTTGCTCCCCATGTCGTGCCTATTAGTTTTTGTATTATGTTGTTACAGATTCTTAACTTAGCAGAAACGTTTGTTAGGTGTTGCTTGTAAGAGAGTGTGCAGTCCAGGGTCATGCCCAAGTATTTTGGAAATTTATTGTGTCGTAGTAAACATCCTTCAAAGAAGATATGTAAGTGACATCTGTCATATGATTATTAAGGTGAAAGCTTGATACTTCTGTTTTGTCTGGATTGAGCTGGAGTCTCCATTTTTTGTAATATTCACTTATTGTTTTCAGATCTTTTGTAAGTACCTCTTCAGCCTGACTCATGTTTTTGTGTCGAATGGCAATTACAGTGTCATCAGCATAACAGAATTTGCATGAGATGGTAGCAGGCAAGTCATATGTGTATAGGTTATAAAGTAAGGGTGCCAATACTGACCCTTGTGGAAGACCATTATTAAGTTTTCGTTGTCGGGACATTTTATTTCCTAATATAACTTGAAAGAAACATTCAGTGAGCATGGAGGAAATTAAGTGTGCAGTCCATTTACATGAGACAATGCTAAGAAATTTGTATATAAGACCTTCATGCCATACTGTATCATAGGCTGCTGTTAGGTCCAAGAAGACAGCTGATGTTTTTTCTTGCTTCTGAAATCCAGCTTCTATGTATGATGTTAAAGTGAGCACTTGATCACAGCAACCACATTTTTCTCTAAAACCAGCTTGTTCAATTGGGACATTCTGCATAATTGGTATGGACAATCTGTTGTACAGAAGGCTAGGCCAGTCAATAATATATCAAAAGAATTCACAGAACCATTTTATAGTATTTGGCCCGCTATTAATCAGAAATTCAGGATGGACACCGTTGAAGCCTGGGGCCTTGCCTGCTTTGATATCTTTTATGATGGCTTTTACTATAGTGAAGATTGGGGCATATTGTGAAAAAGCAGGGGCATTTGTTTTTAAAGCTCTAAGTTCTTTCTCAACTTTCTTGGTATGTTCACGGTCCCTAGGTGCCCTTGACATATTAACGATTTGATTAGCTGTTTTCTCAGGGGAAATAATTGTGCTTTTTCTTTTAGATAGATTAGTTATGGATAGTTGTGGGAGAAGATTCCAAGCTTTTCTACTTGATCATTTGAGGTCAAGGTTTTCAACCATATCAATCCATTTTGTTTTTCGAGATGAGTTCAGGCTATGTAGTAATTCATCTGCTATTTCAGGATCTTCACTTTTCAGGAACGCTCTATAGAGATGTTCACTCTCTTCATTCCATCCAGGGACATAATCCTTTCTGTAATTTCTAGGGATATATTTTTTTGCAGTTGATATGATTGCTCCTACAAATCTTGTACTCTGCAAATCTAGCAGGTATCCAACAAACACATTTATCCAATTCATTTGCAAAATTTCTCCAATTTGCCTTTTTAAAATTCCAACGTGGTCGTGGAAAGCAACTTGCTATTGGTAGTGTCATACCGATTTCCAGTAACACCATTCGATGTTTACTGTGTGGGAAGTTAGAAAGTACATATCGTCTTGCTGGTAATGGTTGCCCTTCTGTGTTTATTGAAACAAAACATAAGTCTGGATTAGACTCTGTTTGCCATGCTGATGATCTAAAGGTGTTTCTATCCTTGGTATCAAATACAAGGTGTATATTATTTATTTCTGCCCATTGAACGAGGATTGTACCTCAGTCGTTGTTATCGTGGTACATCCGCTCTTCATGATGGCTATTAAAATCACCAATCCATACTGTTGGATGTTGATAAGTAGGTATCACATCTATAGACCATGATGTTAAAGGATGTTTATAGACATTGACTATTGTTATGTTGTGAATTTTCACACTCACAAGACGGGTATCATTATCACATCTCATAGAAAATGCTTCTGTCAGGACAGAAGCATATTCTATATCATCCTTGATATATGTTGCAATGCCATAATTCCGGTGGTATGTAGCACCAATCAGAGTGTAACCAGTTATTTTTCCTCTTCTATTAAGGTCGTCTTCATTGTCAGCATGTTTCTTGAAGAAGCACAACGTCAATGTTATTTTCTTGTAGTAGTTTGCAAAGATAGTCACATTTTGCTCCGTTAATTCCCTCGATATTCAGTTGATTCATCTTAAGGCTAAATCCCAGTTTTTTGTCAGCATCATCAATAAAATTAGAAAAATCAGTATTATAAATTTAAATAAGTTTGTAATGTCACATGGAAATTTTTGGAATAAAAATTCTTATTTCTCAGTATGAGGAATATTTATGAAAAGAGATACAGTGTTAAACCTGACCAGATAATTTGAAGATCAAAGATTTGAGTTTTATAAATTCAGTGGAATTTTTTATTGAAGAAACAGACTAACAAATTAGAGTGTGGTGTAGATTACACAAAAATTTAGAAAAACTTTGTAGGTAGAACTGCTTATGAAATCAATATTCGGTTGAAGAGGACATCCTTTTTTTTTTTTTTTTTTTTTTTTAAATGTAGTTCTGGGCCATAGACTCTAGAAGTCTCTCATGTTATGTTTTGAGTTGCATTGAACAACAGCATATCATACTTAATAATTTGTTTTGTTTATTAAGCTGACTTCTGGCAGGCTCCCTATTCACAGAAAATATATGTTTCAATCTCAGAGAAGCAAATTCATTATCTGGTTATAAGCTTCAGAGTCCAAAACAACAGTGTGGTTGCCTTTGTCATCTTTTATCATTTCTTTACAGACTGCAAGGCTTTAATTTCTGACTGTAGAATATTCAGTTTAGGAGGTTTTGCAGCACTGGAGAAAAGAGAAAAGATAATTATCTGCAGGATTTCTGTTCAGGATGTGAACTAGTCATTACTAACACTATGTTCCAACATAGATCTGCATAAATTCACCTGGAGGGAGAGAGAACACAGAAGAAATAGGAAAAAACTTATTGACTGTTATTTTTGATTTTGATATCTTCAGGACAGTTTGCAATTTAGCAGTATTGTGAACTAGTCTGAAGTTTTAGATAAAACTTCAGTTTTAAAAAGAGTTTTTAAAAAGAATCATGCATTTAAAAAAAAAAAGTCAAAGCTAAGAAGTTTTTAGAATTAAACTCAAATACATAAATATTATTGAGAAAAAAAAAAAAAAAAAATATATATATATAAAGTTGAAAACAAAAACCAAACCAGCAGGAGCGCATTGACAAAATCTATGAATTAATTGATTGTTTCACTTGGGTCATGTTTTGTGAAGTTGTTTGCAATGATAGAAAATTCAGAGCTGCCTGCCTAGTAGATATAAAAAAAAAAATTACAGGTGGTACTAGAAAAGAAGACATCCTATCAAGAGCTGCTATCAAGTAAGTAAACAGGTGTTCTTCTTAGAGAGTATATAAAGAGAAAAGGAATTTAAGAAAGTTGTTATATGTAAAAATAATAAATAAATAAATAATAATAAGGCTTAACAAAAATCATAGGAAGAATATAGAAGATAATATTGTGAAGAGTTAAAATGTTCTGGAGGCTATCGAAGAAATGAATGAAAGCTTACTGTAAATAGGAATCAGATGATAAAAATGACACAACAATCTGAAAAAGAAGGATATTCTAGATGTCTGGAGTAGTGTTTCTTTAATTAATCTCACACGCACAAAGAGTAGCAAAATCTATAACTCAAGAGTGCTCTATATGTAAGCACATCATCATCAGTGCCTATGATTCCGTTGTCCATTAGTGTTTGATGTTTTACCATTCTTTACCATTTCTGTCTGTCCATTGCCAGGTGACTCAAATCCTGCAAACTCTTTCTGCACCAACTCCTTCACATCTACCCACTCTCGCTTTGGCTGTCCTTTTTATACCATTCATTGCACCAGCATCAAGGTTTGATCTTTCTGTTGTTCATTCTTCAAAAAGCTTTAATTTCCTTTGAATTATTTTTCTGCATTAGATTCTCTTTGTAGTTTATACTTTGCTACTATACAGTTCTTCATTTGTTACTTTTTGCACCTTAAATTCATAGAATCTTTCAATAATGTGTTCTTTCGAAACCTCATATTTGTCTCAAAGTCTTTGACCATTATCTCATAGCAGCCTCTGTAGCAGTGAGTGTGAGAATGGGAAAAAAAATGCTGAATGTAGCTTCTTAAGTCCAGAAATTGAGAGAGATAGTCTACAAGGATGGTTGTGGACCCAAGGACTGCAGTTTCATTCAGAATTATAAGTGAGGAGTCTATGGCATTGGTTAGTTCATTTTGAGCAAAAGCTATAGGCATTAATTAGATGAGGATGATATAGGGATGGAATGTAATGTGTATCGTTTTTAGGAAGGATGGAAGAAGTACTTTGCTAATGATAGCTAAACAGCTGAAGGCAAAATAAATAGGAGTTTTCTCAAGAGGATAGAGATGCAAAGAGCAGTGCATTAGATTATTAGATTACCAGGTGTGAAATAGAGGTCAGCAGGACAAAATGTTTAGCCTGTTGCTAAGCCAGGGCTATAAAGAAAGATGTGAAGGGCAAAGGCATGTATTGCTAAATTAGCACAGAGGGCAGGACAAGTAATTATTATTGGAGATTTTGCTGGGGACATAGTTTAGAAGGAGAAAAGGTAACATAAAGAGAAGGAACTGGAATTTATATAGCTACTAAGAGATAATTACCTGAGACATCATGTTTTAGGGGGAACTCAAAATTTTTGAAAGTGCTTGATGTTGTGATCGGATTGTGACCACAGGATTTATAAATAATCATGGTTGTCCTTGCCTCCTTTTGGCAAGATCGATCATGTGATCTTGACCTGGGAGGTTGTCAGATGTGGAATTTTATTTAATATTAAAATATAGATGAATATCAAGCAAGATTCTGAAGAAATATAGTATGTCCACACTTCATAGAACCGACCTTGACTCTTGTTTTTTTAAACTCTCGTTTAGATTTAAAATAGCTTTCTGTAAGTTATCTTCAAAGCTATCTTCTTAAATTCTGTCAAGCAGAGTTAAAATAGAAATATACAAAACAATCGTTAGACTGATTTTGATATAGAACAGAAACCTGTAGCATAACAGACTAAGACGAAAAAGCATTGCAGATCTTTGAAAATAAAATCCTCACAAATATCTTTGGATCTGTAAGAGATAACACAACAGATGGAAAAGAAGATATAAATCAAGAACTATATGAACTCTATAAATCTCCACTTTATCTGATGAAATCAGAGCTTGCAGGTTGAAATGGCTTGGGCACATGGAAAGAATGGGTAAAGAACAAATGGCTAAACAAGCTTTTAAGATGAAACCTGATGGAAAGCGACCTAGGGGAAGACTGCATCAGCACTGCGAGGATAACATTCAAATAGACTTAGCTGAGAAGAGAATCTTGGACTGGACTGAAAGAGCTCAAGATAGAAAAAAAATGAAATAAAAAAAGTTGGTCTTAGCAGCAAAGAACCTTAGGAGTTTCAACAAGCTAAGGAAGAAGAACAGAGAAGGCCATTATGACCAACTGAGGAGGTAGCTTGAGCCTTGCGCATTCTTAAGAAAGTGCCATGGCAAGAGAAAATCTGCAAGGAAAAGATGTTAACAGTGTATGAGTGGTCAAGAAAAAGACAGTATCGGACCATGTATTAGGTTGAAGATAAATCATGTTGGAGTTAGATGGATGAACAGCATCATAAAAGAAAAATAAATAAACTGATTCATTTTTATTTTCCTTTTTACAAAATTTGGAAATCCTGCTCAGCAGACCAAACATGGAAGTGTTTCAAACCACTTCAGAACTGTGGAACAAGCTGTCAGAGTGCAGAAACTTTGGCTCATGTTGCTCAGTGTTGTTTTCACATACACATGAAATACATGTCAGAAGATATAATGCAGTAGTGAGAGTTATAGAGAATAGGTTGGAGAACAAAGGTTGAATAACAACAGTAGAACCCTATAGGACTAACATTGGATTGAGGAAGCCTGACCTTGTAGTAAAGAGGAGATGAGCTAGTAATTATTGATGCACAAGTTGTGGGTGCTGGGTGACCACTCACTATCGTCTATCATGAGAAAGCTGTCTACTATGCTTGAAAACCAAGACTCAGTGTGACCACTTCAGGAAGAACACCACATCATACCAAAATTTACTTCTGTAACTGTATCCTTTAAAGGCATATGCTATCAGCAAAGTTATATGGACTTACTAAGCTTCAGACTGTCTTGGGCTGATTTCAAGATTCTCTGTTTGCATGTCTTGCAGGACACCTGACAGCATGGAGGTCTTACCAGATAATGACCTCTTAAATCCTCAAGCCTGGAGTCAGATCTTCTGGTCCTATATATGGGACCATAATATGTAGCACTGTTTTCAGTGCAAATTATGAAAATAAAAATTTCCAGTATACAGAGTGGTGGTCTCATACTGACAATGAAATTTATTTCCCCCTAAAACATGTTGATAGGTGCTGAGAGGTATGCTGTTCACAACCTACAATTAGATGGTGTACATGGGATATCTTCAACATTGTTATCTGATTTGTGTGTAACTCAAGAGCTGCAGAGGATACTATGATTGTATTACATATTGTTTATATTATTACTAACTTCCTACTAACTTACTAACTTCCTACTAACTTAGAAACCTTAGTCATTACTAAGGTTTCTAAGTGAAGAAGTGAAAAATTCCTTAAGATATCCTTAAGGAATGTGCGACACAGTTGGCTATGTCCTTGACTAGGTTATTTAATGAGTCTTGCATTGGGTAGGGTTCCTAAGGAGTGGAAAGAAGGCAAAATATTAGTACTCCATAAGCATGGTTCTAGGACAGAAGTTTTCAATTATTGACCAGTCTGTATAACTGCAGTTGTGCTCAAGATATTGGGGAGATTGGTTAGAAATAGAATACAGGATTGGGTTGATGGATTATAGCATTCTTTATGATGGTCAGCATGGATGTGTAAAGGGTAGGTCCTGTTTTAGCAATTTACTTGCATTTTATGATAGGGTAATGGGTGTGTTAGATAAGGGAGAAACATATACAGTGATATTTTTGGACTTTGCACAAGCATTTGATAGATTACCACATAAGTTGGTAATACTTTATACTTACAAGCTTCAGAGGATGGGAATATATAATATATTGATTAGATGGATTGGAGATTGGCTTTCTGAACGATACCAGCAGGTTGTGTATGATGGAGCACTGTCTCTAAAAAAAAAAGAGGGTAACCAGTGGCATGCCTCAGTGTTCTATTCTTGTGTTCCTGCTCTTTAACTTGCTTGTAAAGGATATATCATATATTAAGTGTTCCCCATCAGCTACAACTTCCAACTCTTCAAGCAAAATGTCAGTTGATTTCTTGTTTCCCATCTCTCACTTGTATCCCACACTGATATGCTATATTTTATACCTCTTGTGTATGGTATCAGTATGTAAAAAAAATTACTCCAAACATCTGGAATATCTTTGTCCTCAGATTTTATGTGATATTTTTCATTTGTAATTCTTTTTACAGTGCTCTTTCTTCCATTTCTAGGCTTTCTTTTCTATATTCTTGCCAGAGTTTTGACTTTGGTAAGAATGACTTTGAGTTTTTCTTTTACACATTGCTTAGCCTTCTTATATTTTTATTCTGCATTCTCTCAGATCATGTATTGACTCACTTATTGGATACTTGCAGTATAATTTCTTCTTTGCCAGAACTATCTCTTTAATTACTTGTAAAGTAATCCACCTACCACAGGTAGGTGGATTAATTTACAAAAATCAAATCCACCATATGAAGATTGGATTGGTTTTTTTTTTTTCTATGTTACAAACTGCTTTATATATCACCCTGCATCAGTCATTATTTTCTTTCAACTCTGCGATCTCTATTTTCTTTTCAATGTCATTTATTTATATTTTTCCATGGAAGTTATGTTCACAGTCAAGAAGGGGATGAGAGCTAGGTTTTTCATTCACAGACCAGTGAGTGAGTGAAATAGTTTGCCTTTAGCAGTAGTGAGCATCTAGTGTGAACGAATTTAAGAGAAGGTATGACAGCTGGTTTGGGTGATTTATAGCCTCCCTCAATGAGTCCTTGACTTCATGGAGGTTTCAGATAATAATAATAATATAAACAACTAAAATGGATTAAACTCAATTTTTTTTTATGTTAAAAGTCTACAGAAAACAAATCCATACAGGTAGGTTCTTGCATGCAAGCTAATTTTACCATCCTCAACAAAAATCAGGTATCATTACAATTTTAAAAACCAGG